>NC_141691.1:671538087-674155587 GCF_964263255.1 Lissotriton vulgaris | reverse complement strand
TCCCACTACTTAATAACTACTAGATATTGTCACTCTATTAGGTACACACAGACACAAGACTCATTAACACTTGATGTCACACATTCTGTCCCTCATCACCCTAATATCACTCCCAACCGGTACATACTAATCTGTACTCCAATGCTTTCCCAATTCACACACCATCTCATAGTTCCACTTGCAGCACCCCACCTCTTCATTCCCCTTGTCATCGTCCAACATATCAGATCACCTCTCCGCCTAACACCTCTATACGTGCTAACACCCCTACAAACCCCATAGTTGACTAGAGCCTCCCAGCCAGAATCTTACTTCAGTTATTACATTCCACACCTCTACTGACCACTCACAGTAAGGATGAAAGCAGACCACCCTTCCCCTTATTACAAACCTCACCCAAGATAATGCTTCCATCATTCAACTCTGTCTTCTTTCCCCACCCCTGTCCTCTCCTTTTAAACCCCCCAGACCCCCAAGCAGTCTTATAAGAAACACACAATTTACAATCTACTACTAACACACTTCCGCCAGTTATCTGCACACTCTGCAATCAGTCCTCAACAATAAACCAACCTCTCCATCCTCACTCAACATAAGTTGACCAACCCCAACATCTGCTTTCCATCTGTCATCACAACTACCATCCAGTCACCTACGCCTCCACAACTGCCTCCTACCGAACACCACCACTGGGTAAGCTACCCACTGTCACCCACATACCCAAAGATATAGCTAATCACTTTTTTCAAAATCTTATTAATCATATATTAAACCCACCCTCTTTTATACTTCTAACTAATCCTACTTCCCCTCTACCTTCGGCACATATCACAACATCTTGCACATCCACCGCAACAAAGAACAGGGAGGCTTAGGACATCACACCCTATTCCTACACCTTTCCACTCAGTCTTCATCCTCGCGGGACCACAATCAGTTGTGTAACTCAGAAATAAAGGACTAACAGCCAGCTAAGCCTTCAAAGCTCTTAACGTTGACCCCACAGTCCCCTTCCACCACTAACGTGCACCACATCCACATTCGGAAGATACACGAGAAATTTGGTCTCCGGTGATAATTCCAACCCGGTAGGGCGCAAGGCAAAATACAACAGTGTGTACTGTCAAGGGTGCATCTGAGTCGCTGCAAATTGAGGCCACCGATGGCATGAAAGTGATGACCGTGATAATTCCAAACCGGCATCAAGGTTGAAAGTTTCTAAGTGGAGTTGACGAATCGTAAAAGTAATCTTTAATGGAAATATAAAGGCTAATGCCCCGAGTACCGACATACAATGGGACAAATCCTCTCAACTGCATCAATGTCGTCTACGAGTGCGCTCAAATCCGCGTCCTGTGAGCTCCTACTCAATCTCGGATTGAGTCGGAGCCGCCAGGACGTGTGCACTACATTGGATTCAGATTATTGAGAAGCACGCACTCATGTTTGGTCGTGAGTAGCGCGGATTTGTCCCATTGTATAGCGGTACGGACGGCATTACCCTTTATATTTCCATTGAGAAACTTTCAACATTGATGCTGGTTTGGAATTATCAGTCATCACGTTCACGCCATCTGTGGCCTCAATTTGCAGCTACTCTGATGCACCCTTGATGCTACTCACGGTTATATTTTGACTTTCGCCCTACCGGGTTGGAATTATCACCGGTCCAGGGACGTGACTGGCCTTGGAACATACCAATAAGCCCTGAAGAGTCGAAGACCACTGTTTCTCTGAAGAAACACGTGTCGGCTGGCTGCTTTTGTGTCATGAGTCATGACTAATTAAAGAAATCAGGATACCAACGTTGAAAATTGTTCCGATTGTTTACTTTCTATTGTATGTGTGCACCAGTGCTTTATTTGTGCCGGAGCTTTCCGGTGCTCAGTGCCGGCACTTATTTTACCGGGCTGGGTCTTTCTGATTTTTCTCCTCCGGCAGATCGATGGCAGGCCCGGTAATTATTAAAATAGTTTCCTGCGCTGCTCTTCTGTGGCTGCTGCCTGGTATGTCTCAGACGAAGTCCCACCCTTGTGCAGGCATACTTGAAGAGCTTTGTCAATCATCACGTTCGTGATTTCAAGTCGTGAGCAGATCACGCCTATTTTCACAGAATGTTTCTTTTTCTTTTAAGAATGGCTGCGGGTGGGCTTTTGGCTGAGCTTGGCCCAGTCAGGCTGGAAGTGTGCAGGACGGACAAAGTGCCAATAAATGTTTTAGAAATGCTGAATATGAGCGCCGGCCCCCCCATTCAATACAGGTATGATTTTTGTATACAGAATGTACTTGCTTCATAAAGGCAACAAAAGATGCCCGCTCGGAAGAGTTTCAGAGGCACTGCGATGGTGGGATAGATAGATGGCTCTCACCATGCTCATTCATTGGTTCAGGTTAATGTACTGCCCGTTTCTGACAAAGTAGGCTGCACCTGCACCCACCAAAAAGAAATAACTTTCCGGCATTTAGGCATTTGGGCAGGTTTATTTTAATCTCCTGTGCGGTTTTATTATTCATGACTTAGGTTGTTGCCCTGGGAACTGGCGAACAGAGAAATAGCCACTTGTCGAAGAAGGCACCGTGTTTCTTTGTTTCATAGTCTGCAGTTTACGGAGTCAGTTACTGGTCCATATTTCTTCTCTATGAAGCTAATCTTGATATATTCTTCCTCGACCACAACCCGACTTTTTGCACCTATGTTGCATTCTTGCTTTTCCAGTGCTTGTTTATTTAGTGTTTTACCTCATTGTGCTGGAGCCTGGAATGTATGATGCGTGCCTGCATCTTACATCCTTGGTTCCAGATTCTGTCCCAACTGTTATATCTCCTTGTACTTTCTACTTAAAGGATGTGCTGTACTTCATTCCATCCAACTTGAAATAAATTACTATTTTTATATAAAGGAGCCTCTTACTTTTTTACAACCTATTTCAACAGGTCTTTTTATTGCTTGATTCAGTGGTGCTCATTAATATTCCTGAAAGGTGCCGACATGGGGTCGTACTAGCCAGATTTGCATTAATCTGCAGTTGTTACTCCGAAATCTGAAGTTTGCGCACAGCCCACCGAGCTGTCCTCACAGAATGTTCTTACTATTAAATTCTAAAGGTGAAGGAGTCCCTTTTAATGTTTTACATTGTTGTGGAACGTTCTTATCAGTGAACCATGAAGATTCCATGCTCACTTCGAGACAACTTCTTCAAAAGAATATATTAAATGTAGCGCCTCTGTCTGGTGTGAGTAACACTAGAGCTGCACTTTCCTCAGAATGTGTGTTAACACCTTGCAGGCTTTGAGTTCCACTTCCTGTTATCTCATAGTCCTCATGGGAGCATCTGCTGTGGCCACCCGGTAAATACAGCTTGGTTAAAACATCTACATACCATACTCACAAACACCAACCCAAGTCTTGTGTGTGCAGATCACGGAGAAGCATCAGACCCAAGTCCTGGGCTAGTGTGTTCTGGTTGTGGGGGTGACGTACCCGGGTTGGAAGAGTTTCAGAGGCACTGTGATGATGGGATAGTTAGATGGCTGAGTATACAACAAGGGGGAAGGGTATCTTGTAGAAAAGGCGAATTCATCACTCTGGTAGAGTGGTAGGTTCAGCCACAGTGATCGCCCTCGAAAGTCCATGTGTTACAAAAAAGTACTGGGCTGATCCTAAAGGTAATGTGTACGGGTCACACAAGTGTTTGGATGTGGTAGGGTCTTGATGGAGTCCTACAGTTGGGCATCCATTCTGTTGGATGTAATGTCCTCAAACACCCTTTCAGGTGTCATGCTTCATCATTGGTAATGCTCCTCGTTGGGTCGGCGGTGCAATACCCAACTGGCAACACCTCAAAGAGGGGCTCTTTGGCGGAGATCTACTATCCAACAGCCGTTTGGGTGAAATGCGGGTGTGGAGCCAGGTTGGTGTAGACTTATTGGTGAGTTTAAAATGAGATTAGGGGTACCAGGATCAAGTTTATTCTGGGGGTCCCCTGCTTCAATTAACAGAAAAGACTAGACTGTACTCGATGGCTTGCTATGTTTTCTTCTTCGAGACTAGTAAGTGCAGAAAGTGGTCGACCTTTTCTCGCAGGTGTGCAATGACTAGTGATTCTTCAGAACCTACGTAAGAAGTTAATCTGTCTACATTAAATGATCTACCTAAGTATCAAATATTCATTTCAGACTATAAAATGATCAAAGATGGTGTACCTGTGTTGTGCTGTATCTTGCCTAAATTGGGAGACAAAGGGAGAAAATCACAACAGGTAAAGAAATCTCAAACCTTAACCTTGTACACAGTGTTCCATGCTAGTGAAAGTGCCGCTAGCATGTGGGTAGAAACAATAATGGGTATAATCCTCAGTGAGCACGGTGGTTGGCATGCCATGCCCCTGTGGAAAATACAGATAAAAATAACAGCAGCATTCTTGTAGGTGTCGGAACACCTTATTCACCTATTGGTCAAGTGTGTATGCAACAACAGTACCCAGCGGGTAGTACATCGGGTAAACGACCTCTGTAGTTAGGCTAGGTGTGACAAGAAAGTAACAGAAAAACATGGAAGGAACAGAGAAAAAGCAGAAACAAGTGAAATTTGCAAAAGATGCAGACTTCTGCCAGACTTTGGCTTTTATTGCCTTATGGTTACTCTTGTTAATGATAATGAGTAAACTTGCCAGAAAGGTTTGTCTGCAATTTTGTAACTCTAAAAATATGGAATTGTAGGTGAATTGTATGTGCAAGGCTAGAATTCATACATTTCTGTGACTCTAGTGGCAGGGGAAGCAGAGGTTTGCAAAGACAGATAAGCATTGAGGATATTAGGCGTTCTGCAAATGCAATGTATTAGTAAAATGTGCACTACTCCATACATTTATGTAGATCTTCCCACCATGTATTTTCCTTTATAGGAAAAGCACTTTTGCTGCTCATTGTAATGAATGGATTTTGAGCTGGATACCATTGGTATCAGTATTTCCCGGATGCAGGAATATCACAATGTCCCACACTGGGATCCCAACAGTGCCCTTAGAAATTGAGGGACTTACTGCCGTAATCAGTAACCACAACTAACTGCCAGGCTAATTCCTTATTTTTCAGCGGCTTCCCAATTGAACATTTCACCAGATTTAAACCGGTGAGATACCAGAGTAGAAGGCATTGTGAATTTAGTACTTGCTGCATTGCTTGTCATCCCTATTCGACTGCTATATTTGTCACCAAGAATAAATTGATATGACCTAGCCCCCAGAATGAGGGCCTTTTGGGTTTTGAAAATTTAAAGAGCGACTTGGCAGGTATTAAAGATATCTAGTGAATTAGTGAGGCCATATACAAAATGGTAACTAGCCTTCAGTGTTAACCAGAAGTCCAGATCTCACACCGAAAGGAACAATGGATAACTGTGCCAATGATTCCCCCATGCTTGCAGACCATAAAGTTCTAGCCCATTTCTTTGCTTATGACACATTTCTGCTAGCTCAAATCAGGGCTGGCTTACAAACACTTGTTGACAGATTTTATTAAGCTTTGTTCGTTATATGGTCTTAAAATGAATGCATCCAAAACCAAGCATATAACTTATTTCAGGAGGTCGAGGGGTACCGTAAGCTTGGGAAGGGACATTTTGGAAAAGGTCAAGGAATTAACTATTTAGGGATTTATTAGCCCGTTTCCTGATCATGGGCCCCACAGATTTCTGAAAGGTCACTTTTGTTAACCCATAGAGCTGGGGCTATTCCTAGATTTGCTAGAAAGCCTCCCTAGTATCAGATTCTTCCAGCAGTGGAGATGGAGAAATCCCAACCAAAGGTTGCTGTATTATATGGCACAGAACCATGGGCCGACTGTCACGCAGGTCAACTGGGAACTAGTGAGAACAACTTCATAAGAGCTCGAACAGTAATGAGAGGCACCCTCTTAGTACCCTTTACATCTGACCTTGAACTTAAGCCACCCTTACGCCAGTACTTTATTGGGTTCGTTTAGAGAGGGCTTTTGTTGATATTCTCAGTATAAACGGCTCCAAGAAGATCAAGTGGTTGGCCTATGTCAAAAAATAATTGTATGACGTGGGCCTAGGTAATTTTTGGAAAGAGCCCTCCTTGGTCACACCTACTGTGGCTACTGTTGTCAAATCAAAATACTGGGAGAGAGTTGCTGCTCCGAATGAGTTACCTAGTTCCACAGCAACTGAACAAGGCTTTTTCTATTGCATAAGACTGCACCTAAGGCAGTGAAATTCCTAAAATTTATCGTGTACACACACCTTTTTTGCAGAGGTACAGGACTTTGACGATTGTTGTGTTTACATCAACATGAGATCTTGCACAGTAAGGGTCTACGTTGTGTCTGTCATGCATGTTTTTCTATAAGACTGAGGTTCAGTTGCTATTCTTTTGCCCAAAATATTCTAGCGCTAGCCTTGCGTCATCTTCTGGGAATGGCAATTCACACAAATGCTTTCAGAATTTGTAAAAGTGATTCTACAAGTATGAAAGTGCCTTCCTATGTTACATTATGTTATGATAAATTGATTTATGGATCACAATAATCACCTAAGGGGGTATCCAGGCATTTAACCCCTTCGACGCTTGTGACGGAACCATTCCGTCATCAGTCACGGTTGAGCTGTGCTGATGACTGAAGGGTTCCGTCACGACCACACCCAGTTATGGAATGTCCAGCACCGGGGGGAAATCGGGGCAGCACGCAAGGTGTTAAGCACCTCCGGGACCTCATGCCTACACAGCTGCTTATGTAAAGAGTCAGGCCTTCGGCTTCTTGCGGAACTCAAGATGTGAGGAGGTGGCTATGATGTATTTAGGCTTGTGGATGTGGGTGGGACCAATAAAGGAAGTGGGTGGAGCCTCCAAAGGAAGTGGGGGGAGCCGGGAACATGGGTGGGGCCTTCTAAAAAATGTTGAGCACCTAATATATTACAAATTAAGCACCGGTGTGCACGGGACTGTTGCTACTAACTCCGTAAAATGCCTTCTAGTGGAAGTGAGAACCATAATGAGCCAACTTGTACATCTAGAACTGCACTAACAAACCTCTCCTCCACCTATGCAAATCACAAGCCCACTGCGCAATCCTATTGGGTGCAAAACACACATCAGTCTTGCTCTTTACCTCAGTCTATAGTTCCCATCACAGTACTGCCCCAAATAAAGTGCTGCTAATCTATGCTCAATCACCAAGAATAAAAAAACGTATTTACGATCTACAAACCGCACAAATACAAGACCTATATATTTTTTCATTTTTTTTATTTCAAAAACCTTTATTATGTATAAAGCACGATACATCAATGCAATGAAATCGGGCATTTCCTGAATATATAGTCATACAAACTGGTAGCATCTTCTCGTGCATAGCAACTTGTATTACATAAAAAATAGTGCATATACCAAACAGAAACAGACCCTTCCTTTCCCTCCCTCTAAACCATTAGCATATTATGCTGAGTCAAATAAAAAATCCGAAGCCAACGAAGTCCATGATTTTGGTAAGCGAGTCAAAGGCACATGTTACAAGCCTGTTACTGGACATGCATTATCCCGCATTAATCGGGAGACCCCTCTCCACATCATGCTTAAGCAAACCAGTTAATTCAACCCCAAGTTCTTCTGACACTGTAACAGCCCCTCTAAAGGCATTTGCGCAAGCCAATGTCTGGCGTAGAATGGTGCTGTATTAATTCTGCCCTGGGTGCAGTTCTAGGCAGCCGGTTGGGAGTCACCTTCAACGTCTAGCTCCCCTAGCCCCGTCTCCTCAGTCTCCTGCTGCCGAAGGAGGTAAGACATTAATGGTCCCCAAATGTCTTTCGGCCTTGACCTCATGGGCAGTAGTTCCGCATATGTATGCAGTTGTTCTTGCCATGTGGACATGGTCAAAATCCTGCTTTTAAACTTGGGGGCACTCCCCCGTCCCCACTAGCACGCCACCATTCGTTTAGCCAGCAGTAAACCCATTGCCAGGAACTTTTTATGCACTGTCTCTACGGAATCTGTCAAGCCCAGCAGCGCTTTCAATGGGCGGGGGGTAATAGATACGCCCAGCATATCAGAAATACCTGTGAATACCAGCGACCAGTATTCAGCGACTTTAGGACAAGTCCAAGCTAGATGAATAAAGTCAGCTCCAGTCTACCCGCATCGCTGGCAGCAGTCAGCCTCACGTAGATGAAACTTATGCAGTCTAATGGGGGAGTGATATAGGCGGTGTAGAAATTTGTAATGTATAAGACGCAGCCTATTGTTATTCGTTATTACATTGGTTTGTGTGCAGCTAGTTTCCCATTGCTCATCTGTCAGCGGTGTGTCTAGGTCTCTGTCCCATTCCAAACAAGCCCGTAGTGGGGTTGTCATTGGTGTGTTCTGTGCATGTTTGTAAAGCAGGGAGATGACATGACGCGGTGCATCAGCTTGCAGTATGGATTGTAGAGGTGCAAAGATCTCGGGCTCCCCTGGGAAGGAGGGAGTGGTCGCTCGGAAGCCCTGTCGAAGGCGGGTATATAGGAAGGTCTCCATCACAGAGGGTAGTCGTTCACCCAAAAATTGTTCTATGGTGCAAAATCGACCTTGCACATAGGTCTCCCCACAAATGAAGCTTCAGTTCTTTAAGCATTTTGCGACAAATCATCTCACAGGTGACTAGCAGTCTGGGATCGTTTTCCAGTGGCATTCTAGGCGAATATAAAAACGGGCTGTCCATGGCACGAGCTAAACGGCGCAAAGCTGCTGCGGTGCAATCCACCATGGATGGGTCACGTTCCCTGGGCCCTACCGTCGCGCGTGTGTGTGTGTGTGTGTGTATATATATGTGTGTGTGTGTATATATATTGGAGTGAACGAACATGTGATCTGGGGAGGGATCTCACCGTCCAGTGATGACAAGGCAGGACACTTCAAAAAGGCGTGGGTGGAGGTTGAACTGGTGTGTAGCAGCATCTGAGGAAGGCAAAATGCCGAAATGCATTATGCTGTGCAGTCTGAATAAACGGCTCTCTGAAGGTTTCCCCGAGTGGCCTCTTTCCTTTCCAACCGGAGGGGTGTTGTGTGGTGATTCAATTGGTGCACCAGCCAGAGGTGTACAAGAGGTCCCGCTCTACTAAGTGGCAGGAGAGATGCTGGCACCGGCTTTGCAGCCTTTTTTCTCCCCCGAGGTATCGGAACTACTCCTGTCCGCCCCGAGTTCTGTTTCAGCTCGGACTGCTGCCAGATGCAGCTCGTGACTGCACGAGAAGTCGTATTCACTGCATTGACGACTTACAGCCCGGCTGGGACTCACACAAGAGGCTGGAGCGGTAAAGGGGACCCAAGAGAGCCTGAGGACTTTATTTTACCGGAACACTCCATTTGCATTACCACAGCTTTTCCCTGTTAATAGTGATCCCATCTCCACGTTTCACCCGCTGGGAAGCGGCGCTTTCTGGGAAGTGTAGTTCATTTTGGACTGTTTGGAGTGAACGAACATGTGATCTGGGGAGGGATCTCACCGTCCAGTGATGACAAGGCAGGACACTTCAAAAAGGCGTGGGTGGAGGTTGAACTGGTGTGTAGCAGCATCTGAGGAAGGCAAAATGCCGAAATGCATTATGCTGTGCAGTCTGAATAAACGGCTCTCTGAAGGTTTCCCCGAGTGGCCTCTTTCCTTTCCAACCGGAGGGGTGTTGTGTGGTGATTCAATTGGTGCACCAGCCAGAGGTGTACAAGAGGTCCCGCTCTACTAAGTGGCAGGAGAGATGCTGGCACCGGCTTTGCAGCCTTTTTTCTCCCCCGAGGTATCGGAACTACTCCTGTCCGCCCCGAGTTCTGTTTCAGCTCGGACTGCTGCCAGATGCAGCTCGTGACTGCACGAGAAGTCGTATTCACTGCATTGACGACTTACAGCCCGGCTGGGACTCACACAAGAGGCTGGAGCGGTAAAGGGGACCCAAGAGAGCCTGAGGACTTTATTTTACCGGAACACTCCATTTGCATTACCACAGCTTTTCCCTGTTAATAGTGATCCCATCTCCACGTTTCACCCGCTGGGAAGCGGCGCTTTCTGGGAAGTGTAGTTCATTTTGGACTGTTTGGAGTGAACGAACATGTGATCTGGGGAGGGATCTCACCGTCCAGTGATGACAAGGCAGGACACTTCAAAAAGGCGTGGGTGGAGGTTGAACTGGTGTGTAGCAGCATCTGAGGAAGGCAAAATGCCGAAATGCATTATGCTGTGCAGTCTGAATAAACGGCTCTCTGAAGGTTTCCCCGAGTGGCCTCTTTCCTTTCCAACCGGAGGGGTGTTGTGTGGTGATTCAATTGGTGCACCAG
This sequence comes from Lissotriton vulgaris, assembly GCF_964263255.1. Taxonomy (NCBI): domain Eukaryota; kingdom Metazoa; phylum Chordata; class Amphibia; order Caudata; family Salamandridae; genus Lissotriton; species Lissotriton vulgaris. Next base: position 674,145,271 of record NC_141691.1, on the reverse strand, counting down.
CCAGAGGTGTACAAGAGGTCCCGCTCTACTAAGTGGCAGGAGAGATGCTGGCACCGGCTTTGCAGCCTTTTTTCTCCCCCGAGGTATCGGAACTACTCCTGTCCGCCCCGAGTTCTGTTTCAGCTCGGACTGCTGCCAGATGCAGCTCGTGACTGCACGAGAAGTCGTATTCACTGCATTGACGACTTACAGCCCGGCTGGGACTCACACAAGAGGCTGGAGCGGTAAAGGGGACCCAAGAGAGCCTGAGGACTTTATTTTACCGGAACACTCCATTTGCATTACCACAGCTTTTCCCTGTTAATAGTGATCCCATCTCCACGTTTCACCCGCTGGGAAGCGGCGCTTTCTGGGAAGTGTAGTTCATTTTGGACTGTTTGGAGTGAACGAACATGTGATCTGGGGAGGGATCTCACCGTCCAGTGATGACAAGGCAGGACACTTCAAAAAGGCGTGGGTGGAGGTTGAACTGGTGTGTAGCAGCATCTGAGGAAGGCAAAATGCCGAAATGCATTATGCTGTGCAGTCTGAATAAACGGCTCTCTGAAGGTTTCCCCGAGTGGCCTCTTTCCTTTCCAACCGGAGGGGTGTTGTGTGGTGATTCAATTGGTGCACCAGCCAGAGGTGTACAAGAGGTCCCGCTCTACTAAGTGGCAGGAGAGATGCTGGCACCGGCTTTGCAGCCTTTTTTCTCCCCCGAGGTATCGGAACTACTCCTGTCCGCCCCGAGTTCTGTTTCAGCTCGGACTGCTGCCAGATGCAGCTCGTGACTGCACGAGAAGTCGTATTCACTGCATTGACGACTTACAGCCCGGCTGGGACTCACACAAGAGGCTGGAGCGGTAAAGGGGACCCAAGAGAGCCTGAGGACTTTATTTTACCGGAACACTCCATTTGCATTACCACAGCTTTTCCCTGTTAATAGTGATCCCATCTCCACGTTTCACCCGCTGGGAAGCGGCGCTTTCTGGGAAGTGTAGTTCATTTTGGACTGTTTGGAGTGAACGAACATGTGATCTGGGGAGGGATCTCACCGTCCAGTGATGACAAGGCAGGACACTTCAAAAAGGCGTGGGTGGAGGTTGAACTGGTGTGTAGCAGCATCTGAGGAAGGCAAAATGCCGAAATGCATTATGCTGTGCAGTCTGAATAAACGGCTCTCTGAAGGTTTCCCCGAGTGGCCTCTTTCCTTTCCAACCGGAGGGGTGTTGTGTGGTGATATATATATATATATATATATATATATAGATCTATCCTGTCTTCACCCGTGGGGCCTATTGACCATCTTCTACCGCCAGGTGTGCCATGTATGGCAGCAGGTGGAACCAATATGCGGCAACGTGTGCCTGGGCACAGTCATAGTATATTTCGAAGTTGGGAACTTCGAATCCGCCCTGTTGGTATGGTAGCAGAAGTGTCGAGGCTAAGGCGCGCCTGCTTCCCGTCCCAGATCAGCCTTGTTAATTGAGTCCTCAGTGAATGGAAGAAGAATCTCCCTGGGTTGTACGGGATGTTAACAAAGAGATACAATAATTTCGGCAGGATCACCATCTTGGTGAGGGCAATCCGTCCAGCCATTGAGAGTGGGAGATGTATCCATTTGGTGATACTGTCTGTTATTTTATCAATTGCCGTTCTGTAGTTAGTGCGCATCATAGCATCTCTTTGTCTAGTGATTTGTATACCCAGATGTTTCAATTCCTCTAGTTCCCAGACAAGGGGGTAGTCTAGCTGATGCGGGTGTGTGCTGGCAGTTAACGGGAATACTGAAGACTTAGCCCAGTTAATTTGCACACCTGAGATGCCTCCAAATTTCGTGATTTCTCGCAGCACTGGGTTAAGGTTGTCTCTGGGCTTTTTGATGTACAGCGTCATATCATCCGCGTATAGCGAGATGAGCAGCTGACGCGCTGGGTAAACTAGTGCACACTGATTGTGTTTGTCGAAGTTTTTGAGCCAGAGGCTCAATAGCTATTGCGAAAAGAATGGGGGATAAGGGGCATCCTTGGCGTGTACCCCTATGGATGGTTCCTGCTCTTGGGGTATCTTAATATCCATATGGATACTCCGACGGCCCCGGGGGTCAGGGATCTGGGTGATCTATGTGACCTAGTTCATCTTAGGCGACAGGGTCAGGACACCACTCACCTTGGAGGGCACTGCCTTGATCTTGTCTACTCCAATTTTAATATTACATCTGACATCCCTCGACCAGTTACGTGGTCGGACCGTTTCTTGGTAGGCTTCTCTTGGGAGCTGGACAGGACTCGCGCTTTAGCTAAAGAGCATCAGGATCCCTTCCCCCCAAGAAATTAGTATTCCAGCCTTAGCAGTAGCTTTGACCCATACCCTTCCGGTTAAGTCTCATAATATAGAAGAAGCTGTTGAGAATTTCTCAACCTGGATAAACTCCTCGGTTAGCTTGCTACCACAGCTCAAAGGTAAAGAGCGGCCTAGAGCCTCTCCTTCCTCTCCTTGGTATACGGAACATCTTAAAACCTTAAAGATAGGTTGTAAGGAGCGGGAACGAATCTGGAGGCGAGAGTACTGCCCAGTAGCTAAGGCGGAACTCCGAGCAGTGCAAAAAGACCATTATTCTGCAATTAAGAAGGCTAAGGGAGACCACTATGCAGACAGGATTTGCAAGGCCAAAAACAGAAATTTTCTCTATTGTTAAAAGTTTTACGTCCCCAGTGGCAGAAACTGTCGGCCCCTATATCTGTGGGCTGGTGTGAGAAACTGTCCACTTACTTTATAGAAAAAATACATAAAATTCAAGCGAGTCTTAAGCCTCCCGATTTAGTCTTCTCCCTATCTGATCAGGGGCTCGGGATCAAGTTGAACCTTCCGGATCCCCTGCCTCATCTAATGGCAGAGTCGAAAGACGTGATGTGCTTTTTTAGAAAAGTTGAAGAGAAGGACGTAATGGCCATCTTAAAAGCTTTGAAGTCCGGGTCTCCAGTTGATCCTTGCCCGGCTAGAGTTTTGAGTGGTGTGGCGGAAGTTATTGCGCCTATAGTAACTGACTTGGTCAATGAGTCTTTATAAACAGGTGTGGTACCCCTTCAGTGGAAACAAGCAAAACTTCTCCCACTGATCAAAAAACCTTCAGCGGATCCTCTGATTATCTCCAATTACAGGCCCATCTCTTTGCTCCCTGCTCTAGCCAAGGTCTGTGAGAAGGCTGCCTTTCGGCAGCTAGAGAAGTTTGTGGAATCATCGGGGGCTTTACATCCTGCCCAGTCCGGATTCCGCACCTCCTTTAGCACTGAGACCGCGCTCGTGGAAGTCACCGAGGCCATTAGGGAATGTCTGGATGGGGGCGGCAGAGCGGCTCTAATTTTATTGGACCTCTCTGCTGCATTTGACACGGTTCCCCATGTCCAGCTTCTCTCTAGGCTGGGGGATATTGGCATCACGGGCGCGGCCCTCGGCTGGGTCAAATCTTTCCTCACAGACCGGTTCCAACAAGTATGACTGCCCCCCTACCATTCATCGAATAGCAGGGTAGATACATGAGTTCCCCAAGGGTCGACTTTAAGTCCCCTGCTTTTTAATGTTTATTTGACCCCTCTTGTCTGTCTGGCCGAGAGCTTGGGTGCGAAAATAATGGCTACCGCCGACGACACCCAACTTCTCTTCACTTGGGACAAGAACAACTTCTTTACCGACGGTGTCCAGCAGTGCTTGTCCTCAGTTTTTGCCTGGCTTGCCTCAAATGTAATGAGGACTAGTCAGATACTTCTGTACGGCCACTTTCCGGTGGCTTTTAAGGAATCCATTTGGCCCAGTGGATTGCCATGCCCCATCGGGGACTGTGGGGTTCCAAAAAAATGTAGGGATCTGGTTTTGAGCTGATTTATGCTTCAGGGAACAAATCACGCGGTTGGCAGGTACGTGTTTTGGTACCCTAACCACTCTCCGGAAGTTTTTTCCCCCTTCTTCCCCAGAGGCAAAAGAAACAGTAGCCAGAGCACTTATTCTCTCGCGTCTGGATTACGCTAACGCCCTTTGCATCGGTGCGCCTGACTTTTTGATACACAAACTGCAGGTGGTCCAGAACGCGGCAGTAAGGCTCCTCTTGAACATTCCAAGGAGACTCAGCGTACGCAAGCAGCTAAGGGAGTTACATTGGCTTCCAGTAGCTCAAAGAGCTCGCTTCAAGACCTTGGTTCTGGCTTTCAAAGCCTTACATGGCCCGTGGCCGTCCTACCTAAGGGACAGATTTGCTTTTTACCAACCTCCTCGTCAGCTGCGATCTGCCACCCTTAGACATTTGGTCATTCCCAGATTTAAGAGAGCTTGTCTAGGGGGGCAATCTCTGACGGTTAGAGCTGCTCAGATGTGGAACAACCTTCCCGACGCACTTAGGCATACGACAAACCTCACATGCTTTAAGAAAACATCTGAAAACACACTTATTCAGGCAAGCCTTGTAGATTCCCTGCGTTTCCTTTAGCTGACACCACGATCCTCTCTCGGCCAGGACAGTTTCGACTAACAGTGCGTGTTGGACAGGCCTCGTGGAAGGCCCACTCCCTCCCCGCATGACAGGGCACGGACACCGGCTCTCCCGGTGTCACCAGAAGAACTACCCCGGCAACCCGCAGAAGCCACCCGCAACCCGTCCCCCGACGGGACGATTGCTCCCGAACATCCCAACATCGGCTGGCCCGGGCCCAGCCGCCATCTTGGACACTGCACCACGAGGCCGCGTGGCCTCAGCTCGACCCCAACCCTGGGCCTGGCCAGGCCCGACATCGAGGCACCACCATCCACCCAGGAGGTGAACGGACCACTTGGCAGGTCAATGGGAGAGAGAAGTGTCGATGGCTCTCCCCCGCCAGGTGCCGATCGCCCTCCGCCTCCCCGGGCGCTGGCTCCACCCCCCTGCTGGGTGTCTGGACTTCCTCATCCCGGACCTCCCGACCTCCAAGAGCGAGGGTCCGGACATCAAAGGAGGCCAGACATATAACTGGGGCAGCTCCAGAGCAGGAAAGGAGTTGTATCCTGGAGTCGAGAGACACCTAGAAGAACTCATCCTTGACGGACTGCTGGCGCTGCCGCAGCCCTGCCTTGTGAATCATCGTCCTGCTTGCTGGCGCTGCCGCGGCTTCCTGCAACCTACACCTTCATCGGGACCTGCTGGCGCTGCCGCGGCCCTCTGCAACCTACACCTTCGTCGGGACCTGCTGGCGCTGCCGCGGCCCTTTGCAACCTACATCCTCGTCTGGACCTGCTGCCGCGGCCCTCTGCAACCTACATCCTCGTCGGGACCTGCTGGCGCTGCCGCGGCCCCTCCTTGTGTGAACTACCATCCGAGCCCGCTGGCGCTGCCGCGGTCCAACCTTCCAGAACTCCGAACTCGAGGATTGTGAGCTATCCACCTTACCACCTCCGTACCGGATCGGTACCAAGACTGTCCCGCTACCCCTTTCCCCACCAGAGACTAGAATAGAGAGGACCCTCGTGTCCCGATCTCACTATCGTTGATATCCTTGCCTCAAGAATCGTATATAAAGAGTGTTGACCTCATCCTTGTGTGGTGTCCATCTGTGGGGGGGGGGGGGGGAAGTTACTTGTCTGTACGATCGCTGGAGAAGGCCCTCTCCGGAGGCCTCTCCCCTTGTCCTCGGCCGACCCTCCAGGTCCCCGTCTAACAGTGCGCGTTACAAGTAACCATATAACATAATATGGTAAATGGGGTGGATCTGGTTCCATTTAGTAGTATCGTGGCTGTCGGTTGGTGATACAGCAGCCGCACCCAATTTATGAGACTGAAGGACATCCACATGTGTTCCAAAGTACCTAGCAGATAGTTCCATTCTAAAGAGTCAAAGGCCTTGGTGGCATCCAAGAATACCGCCACTGCCTCACATTTTGGATCAATGTCCTGTAGATCAATGTCCTGTAGTACCGCATGTAGGGTACGAAGGTTGTGCTAGGTTGCTCGATTAGGGACGTATCCGGCAGAACCAGGCGCTCCATAAGTAGATTAAGGCACGTTGCCAAGACCTTTGCTAAAATCTTGGTGTCGCAGTTCAGTAACGACAAGGGACGGTAGAAGTCTCATTGATCGGGGGTTTGCCGGGTTTGAGCAGGGAAGTTATGAGCGCCTCGTGCATGGTGTTGGGGAGGGAGCCCTCTTCCAGTGCTGTATAAATACCTTTTTCAAGATGGGAGCTAAGAGGGGAGCAAATGTTTTATAAAAGTCGATCGGAAGCCCGTCCGACCCAGGGGCCTTACCAGAGCGCATCGACATGATAGCCTCTGTGATCTCATCTAATTCCAATTCCAAATTTAGGAATTTCTGCTGGGTGTCTCCAAGCCAGTGCAACGTCCTCAAAATAGGTAGGAAGGTCTAAAGGCTCCACTCTATGTGAGGAGTAAAGTGAACTATAGTGTTCCTGAAAATTCGTAGTTGGTCAGGGAGGTTCCTATATGTATTGCCGTGAGTATCTTGTATTTCAGTGACATAGTTGGCAAATCTGGGGGCCTGATCGAGTTTTAGTGCCATTCCCGGTCGGTCTTCCTCCCAATAAACCCGCGCAGCGCGTGGTTTACCTCGAAAGCTACATTCCCTATCCGTCACTGTTTCGTATTAAGTCATTTTGTCGCGCATACGGGCCTGGATACCTCCATCGTCAGAACGGGCGGGCGAGCGATTTCTCCAACTCGCGCAGTTCAGTTTTTAATGTGTGCAGGTAGTTTAATCAGGACTTCAGGATCCCACCACCCCTGGCTGTTATGTTATGTTATGTTATTTATTCTTTTGTATAGCGCAACGGTTACTCAAAAAGAGTGTCCCGGCGCTTTTAGGCTATACACCAACCTTGTACCGTAACTTTAAAAGCCTCCCATACTGTCGTGAGACTAGATACGGACGATACGTTGCGATCAAAGAAATCTCTAATGTCCTGCTCCATCTCTGCTTTAAACAAGGTAACTCTAAGGTGAGCAGGGTTTAGCTGCCAAGTCAAATAAGGGGAGCAGTCCATAGGGACACACAGTTCTACAGGATATAGCGGCATGGATTAGCAAATTTAGCGGCACAAAAATGGAAATTTAGCGGCACAAATATGGAAATTTAGAGGCAATTTTGCGGCATTTTATGTGGCCATTTTTCCTACAACAAACACAGATATCTTAGTTTTTTTAGTTATTTAACAACATGAAGCTATGTATATTTGGTTTCTTTACAATGTAGACACTTTGGGGCAGATTTACAAGCCCCTTGCGCTGCTTTTACGCCGCCGTTGCGTCACTTTTGTGACGCGGCGCAAAAGATGCACCATGGTGCGGGGTATTTACTACGTGACGCATCTCCCAGATGCGTCAAGTTGCAAAGCCCTGCGCCAGAAGAGGCGTACCATTGCAGGTCAGTTTGTGTCTTGCAATAGCCTTAGAGCTTGGTGCCACTGTACCTGCTGCACTAATGATGGCTATACCTATTGCCCCTTTTATTAGTAAGCACGTTAAATAGTACAGTGTATTTTGAACACGACCTGATATCCCACCGGATGCCCGTTCGACAGACCTAACCACTAGAGAAAGAGCAGTCAAAACCGCCAAGTGGTCACTTGTTAAACAGTAGCGAACTGCATGTTGGTACTTGTAGTTTCGTTGCAAAATGTCAGCCTGCAAATCGTCTCCGATTTAAAAGCGGGGACTGGTTGAAGTTGACACCCATTACATGGGGCCACTTGACGCCCGTGTTAAATTTCTCGCCTCTAGGATTTTTCCCATGGCTCACTCCCAGGGGGAAATGGTCTGCAATAGGTGAGCTCAACCCTCTGACTGCATCCCTTGTCCTACAAACCAGCACGAGCACCAATATTGCCAACCTATTTCTACTGTGATCCTTACTTATCACTCGAATTACTGAAGCAAAACAGTAACTCGTGGGGGAATCCTTTTCCAGAATCGATCAAATGAGTTTTATTATTTTTGCATTAAGATAACCAATTAAATGGTCACAAGTTTTTCTATTTTTTTGCAACACAATAATTATTTTTCAAATCCACATCACATATAAATAGACATAATCATCCAACATAACAACTCTCGCTCAAAACACTCATACATAACAGCACAACAATATGTACAACATATATTGACTTTACAACATCAGGACCATGTGCCTCTTGGGTGCTCTGATTCTGGAAAAGGATTCCCCCACGAGTTACTGTTTTGCTTCAGTAATTCAAGTGATAAGTAAGGATCACAGTAGAAATAGGTTGGCAATATTGGTGCTCGTGCTGGTTTGTAGTTATATATTTGAGGCTTGTCCTTATTGCCATTGAGCCCAGACCCTGTCCTGGTATTGGTGCATCCCTTGTCCAGCGCGCCTCTGCAGATACCCCGTCCCGTGTGCACCTCAGCTCTCTCGGCTAAGTGGTTCTGTCTGTTTATCTTAAGGGACAGACATCTCTGCACGGCGCTCCGTCTCCAAGCCAGCGAATAGGGTGACCAACTGGCATTGGTGCAAACTCAGGACGGTGAGTGTAAAAATTCAAGACAAAGGGTCAAAATTCAGGACAGGAGCTCAAAATTCAGGACAATAGGTACGTTTTACAGACACATCAGAGGTCGCACAATAGTATATAAGTAAGCCCAGCCATTTCCAAACATATTCAACCGTTTGCAAACCTATCCATCATGTATCCTTCCATCTATCATTTCACTCATCCATCCCTTCATCCATCCCCTCATCCATCCTTTCACTCATCTCCATTATCCATCCACCCTTCACCCTATCCATCTGTACACTTATCCATCAACTCTTCATCCCATCCATCCATTCACTCATCCATTCAGCCATTTACCCTTTCACCAATCCAGCCATCCTTTCACTTACTAATCCTTCCACCCATCCACTATTTAGTCATCCATCCTCCCTTTCTCTCTCCATCGACCCTTTCACTTAGCCATCCTTCCTTCCATCCTTTCACCGACCCATCATCCATCCATCCATCCATCCATCCATCCAGCCGTCCTTCCCCTCATCATCCATCCTTCCCCTCATCACCCATCCATCCTTTGCCCTCATCATCCATCCATCCATCTACCCACCCACTCTTCATCCATCCATCCCCTCATCATCCATCCATCCTTCCCCTTATCATCCATCCCTCCTTTCACCCGCCCCCTCATCATCCATCCATTCCCTCATCATCCATCCATCCATCCTTCCCCTCATCATCCATCCATCCCCTCATCATCCATCCATCCTTTCACCCACCCATCCATCCTTTCACCCACCCATCCATCCTTCCCCTCTATCCATCCTTCCCCTCTATCCATCCTTCCTCTCATCCATCCTTCCCCTCATCCATCCATCCTTCCCCTCATCCATCCTTCCACTCATCCATCCTTACTTTCATCCATCATCCATCCCCTCACCCACCCATCCATCATCCATCCCCTCACCCACCCATCCATCATCCCCTCACCCACCCATCCATCCATCCTTCTCCTCATCCATCCTTCTCCTCATCCATCCTTCTCCTCATCCATCCTTCTCCTCATCCATCCTTCTCCTCATCCATCCTTCTCCTCAGCCATCCTTCCCCTCCAGCCATCCTTCCCCTCATCCATCATCCTTCCCCTCCATCCATCCATCCATCTCCTCATCCATCATCCTTCCCCTCATCCATCTTTCCCATCATCCAGCTACCCTTCCACCCATACATCCAGCTATTTACATTTTCTCTCCATCCTTCCCCTCATCAATCCATCCATCATCTCTCATTATCCATTTATTCAATCTTTCATTCATCCATTCACCCTTTCACTAATTCATCCAGCCATTCACCCATCCCTTCACTTACTTACTCGCCGACCTTTCCATATTAATTTTGAGCTGAGCCCTTTTGAGAAGAGGCCCATCAAGAACTTCACCCTCGCTGCAGGGGCCGTTCCAGGACTGGGACAGAAGCCACCCAGGGCAGAGACAGGATCCACCACAGGGGGGGACAAGAGCTATCATGGGTGTAGGTGGACTGGAACCACAACATGGGGGGGACAGGAGCCATCACAGGCGGGGGGTGGACTGGAGCCATCACATGGGGGGACAGGAGCCATCACTGAGGGGAGGGCAGGAGCCATCACAGGAGAGGGAACAGGATCCACCAGGGTGGGCACAGGGGTGGGCATGCAGTATTCTAGTATCATCTTGGTCTCCTCGCCCCCTCCTGCACAAGACAACGAGAAGACCGGCTCTTTGTCCAAAATGCCATCCCCACTGTGATGTACAGTACTTACAGGAGATACTCTAAGAGAACTGATTGAACTGATTGTCCTCCATACTCTGTTAATCAGTGTGGGTGTGATTGTGCCATTTCTTTATTTTCTTACATTATAGACTGCATGTTTGAAGAACCGAGGTTTGCTTACAATTTAGTGACAGTAATTAAGCTCTGTGAAGAGAACCACGTGCTGCCTCTGTGTAATCAGGGGTGTAATCTGGCCGAGTCTCGGATGTTTGGGGCCCTGGGTAGAAATGGAATGTGTGAGCCCCCCTCTAAATAGCAGAGACATGACACATTCAGGGCTGTTTGCATGTGAATAGATGTCGCAGCTCCTGAACCTGCAGCCCCTCCCTCTCAGTCACCTTCGAAACACCTCTTAACAGGTCATCAAGGGCTGGAGGTGTGAGGTTTGCCATCCCGCTGTGACGCTTCAATGCTGCTGAGTATCTGAGGAGCTTTGGTGCAGCATCGGAGTGAAGGGAGGTGGGTGCAAACTGTGCCGGCTTTAGGGTTGGGCAACCGGTGCCCTGTTAAAATGACGGACAAATGGCGTCCGTTAGTTAACACTTCCTTGTTCGAATGCTCCATGAATGGTATGGGCAGACAAGCGTGGCAGTGAAGGCTGGGCGTGGCGTAAAACTCAGCACTGGATGTCTTTGGCTGCTAGCCCAATTCACAGGCGATAGCCACATAAAGCAGACCCCCCAGGATATAGCGAAAAATGCTGCGATTTCTACAAAAATGCTAATTTCGCAGCATTTTTGTAAACATCGCGGCATTTTTTTTAAAAGTGCTGATTTCGCGGCAAATCGCGATATCCTGGAGGGTCTGTACAATGACCGGGGAGTGATCAGAAAACGTGCGGACCAGGTGGGTTGCATGTGTCAGCCAGTGTGCCATTCCCGTCGATATGAAGACATAATCTATCCGTGCCCAGGTAGAGTGTATGGTAGAGTCGTGTGTACCTTCCCTGAGAGTGGGGGGAGCATGTCTCCAGGTATCTACTTCCCCATAGTTATCTACTATATCGCACAGTGTTCTCTGCGTGGCTGTGTAGTGTGCTGGAAGTGGCTTCGACCTGTCCTTATGGGGTCGCAAAGCGGTGTTAAAGTCCCCCCCCTAAGATGACATATCTGATGAGAGTGCTCAGAGCGAATGTCTAGCGGAAGAGTTCCATAACTTGGGCCCTAAAAAAGCAAACGATCGTCCGCCCATTCTGGACAGTCTAAACTTAGGTACAGAAAACAGAATTTGAGAGGAAGAACGAAGAGATCGGGCAGGGGAGTACATGTGAACAAGGGTCTGCAAGTACCTAGGAGCAGTTCTCATCTTAATCTTATGCATATAACTGAGCGCTTTAAACTTCACTCGGCTGTCCACCCTCAGCCAGTGCATGTCACGAAGACGTCCAGCCATATGATCAGTCCTACGACTACCACTAAGCAGACGCGCCGCGGCATTCGGCACTAATTGAAGAAGTCTAGTGACTGCCCGGGTCACTCCCAGGTAGAGTTTGTTACCATAGTCCAAGCGGGAGGTGACCAGGGCAATCACCACAGACCTCAGAGTGTCGCTAGGCAGCATCCATAAGATTTTCTTCAGCCAACGCAGGATGGTAAAGCAGGTAGACGCAACTTTATTGGCCTGACAATGCAGTCAGGCCACTGTCAATGAGCACTCCCAAATTTCGCACATGCTCTGATGGAACCGGAAGCGCGCCCAAATCAGAAGGCCAGTGCCGAAAGGTCAAAAGATCTTGCTTGTGGCCGAGGACCAGGACTTCCGTCTTTCCTCCATTCAGTTTGAGAAGATTACGATTCATCCACCTGGCAATTTCCTGAAGTCCAAACTGAAGGAGGGAGGTAGAGGCCCGGTCAGATTGTGAAAGGGAGAAGACAACCTGCGAGTCGTCAGCGTAGGTAAACCAGGTTAGTCCGATGCTGTCAGTGATTTGAGCAAGGGGAGTAACATAAAGATTAAAAAGCGGACTAAGAATAGAACCGTGAGGGACACCGTGAGGAGAGGGATAAGTTTTAGAAGTGGCAGAGTGTGAAAAAAATTTGTAATGTTCGATCAGTTAAGAAAGAAGCCAACCAGTCCAATGCTAGGCCACCGATGCCCAGGGCGGCTAGAGATTTAAGAAGAATTTTATGCGAGACAGTGTTGAACGCCTCACTGAGGTCAAGTAGTATCAGTGCGGCAGTCTCACCTCTGTCTAGCATGGACCGAAGGTTCTCTGTAACGCCAAGAAGAGTGGTTTCAGTAGAGAAGCCAGGGCGAAAGCCAGACTGGGAGGGATGTAATAGGTTGTTAGTGATGATGAACTGAGACAGATGGTAGTGAATGTGTCTCAAGAACTTTAGAAAAAGCTGGCAACAAAGAAATGGGGCGGAAATTGGACAGATCCTTGGGGTCAGCAGTGGGCTTTTTTAGCAATGGCATAACCATTGCATGCTACAGTAGCAGTCTTTAGGGAGAGGTTGAGAGTGGTGCAGATTGGAACAAGCTGAGAGGGATCCAGAGATCGAAGGATTGAGATGGGCAGGGGATCGATAGGGGAGCCCGATTTTACCTTGCACAGGATCTCAGCAGGATGTACCATACCTTTAGGAGTGAAGGCTATTCCACGCTTAATCAAAATGGTAACTCCCCTAGAGTAGCTAGAATATGAGGAGAACGTCAGACACGCAGCCCACCTAGATGCAACCTTTATAGTGTTGCTGGGTGCTAAGTGCGTCTCCTGAAGTAGGGCAATGGCTATCCCGTGCCTGTCCAGGTACCCCAAAATCTTCCTGTGCTTCCTGGGGTCATTAAGGCCCTGAATGTTCCTGGAGGTAATCTTTATGGTGTGCTGGGCCCTCTTCTCACCCGGGGGGCCCATACCAATGCTTGTTATACATCATTTGCTGAGTGTGTGCCTGTCTATCATCTAATTGTGACACCATGTATGTTATACTGAACTTTGTGTTCGAATCAAATACTGGTTTCTCCTCGGCATACGTAATTGCAATGTGCCCAACAATACATCCCACCTCCCACGCCAGCTTCCCCAACTTGCCGGGCATTAAGTACCCACCCCTTGAAACAACCCACATCGTGGAACAGAACTACTCCCACTCAAGCAAAGGTGGGGGGGGGGAATCGGGAGTTCGCCCTGTAGGGGGAAAAGAACCGCTAGGGGGAACCGACCTGCCCATTCATCTCCCTACTTTCAACTGTAGGTACCACAGCTGTGAGCGAGGAACTCAGCCTTGGGATGGAAATTAATCTCTGAGCCGGGTAGTGAGTGCATTTTTGAGCAAGGTAATTCAGTCTTATACATCCCCAAAGTAGTTCAGTTCGTCACATCAAAGAGAGGTGGTGAGGTGCCCCGCCGGAGGCTTCTGTCTCAAAGCGTGTCAGTCTTGCTGTGAGAGCGGAGAGTGTGATCTGGAGCGGCCACTGGATTCAGCCTCTCTGGAAGATGCTTTTTTGTGCCGCTTTAAGTAGTCCTCGACTTGTTGCGGGGTGTTTAAAAAAAGGCTGCTTCCCACCATGTGTAATCTTCAGTTTGACTGGGTAGAGCATGGCGTAGGGGATTTCCAGGGTTTGCAATTTCTTCTTCACTCCTGCAAATTTGCGTTTTGCTTACAGTCTGTGTGAAGTCTGGATAAAACGCTAGTGACGTGTTCTCGTAGGGTACCTGTTGCTTTTCCCGTGCCAGGCGAAGGACTGTGTCTCGAGCTTGGTAATCCAAGAAACGAGCAATGATGGGCCTGGGTGATGCACCGGGAGGAGGACGGGCCGCTAAGGAGCGGTGCGCTCGCTCCACAGTTAGGTGTGCAGAGAAGGAGTCTCTGTTGAACAAGTCGTCCACAAGTTTTTTTATGAAGTCCTCCATGCGGCCCATGTTGGTAGACTCCGTAAGGCCCAGGATGCGCATGTTATTCCTGCGGGAATGAGCCTCCAAGTTCTCATTCTTGTCCGCTATTATCTTAAGCAGTTTGTCCATTTGCGTGACTTGACTGCCGCTCGTTGTCACGTTGTCTTCCAGGTCAGAAATTCTACTCTCCGCCTCTTTCAAGCGCGTGTCGTGTTGGCTCAGTTTGGCAACAACAGTGTCCATCCTGGTATTTAGCGCGTCAATTTTAGAATCTATTAATGTTAGGCTGCGCTGCATCCCTAGTAAGAGCGCTTTCCAGTCTTCCTCTGGCGGGGCTTCAGCTCCCGTCTCTGAATTGTCCGCAGATTGGGACCTGGGGTTTTTGCGGGATTCAAATGGAAACTTGGATTGCTTTGCATCATTACTCCCCATTTTGTGGCATGCAGCAGCAGTTGCGGTGGCTGCTCGGTAATTGGGCCGGAGTGCACCTACCCAATGATGAAATGTCCGCTTTAGTCCACTTGCCAAAATCAGGCCGTCAATCCCCAGCCTCAGATAGCTGCTGTGGCCGGGCTGGAGCTAGTCCGTGGGTGGACCCCAGTGTGCGATCTAGTAGCACTGCGTTTGCCTGCCAAGTTCAGTGCCCTTTCAGCTTTGGCCAACCGCATCTCCTAGGCACTCCTCGCTCGTAGTTTGGACATGCAGGGCAGTGTTTCCTGCAGCTCACCTCCGCCGCGTGATCATTCCACCCCGCAGGCCTAAAATCCCCGGCCCGGCGTGAGGGCAGTAGCAGAGTCAGGGGGACGATGGCACTCAGCCACAGCTCACGGACAGGTCTCGGCGATCGTAACTTGACGTCCACTGCAGGCAGTTCAGCTTGTAGGGTATCGGCGGGTTCCTCTCACACTGACTAATACATTGGTGAAAAGTATAAACCTCAAAGATGCTTCAGGATGGTATGCAGGAATGTTATCTGCTTAGAAGGGCAGGAGCCTCACATAAGTGCAGCCATCTTGGTCCGGCGCCACCTAGCGCCCCCATAAAAAACCAGACCTATTTGTCATTACAAAAGCCTGGCTAGGAGAATACATGATATCGGTATTCTGAGTTAGTTTTCTAACACGTTTCTACATATTGACCACCTCCATACAGGAGAGCCTTTACAGACACATTTCCAGATGACACGTGGAACATATCCCTGAATCATTATAAACTATATATACTTGCCAACCTGAATATCTGCTTCACCAGACCAAATATGTTGCAACAAATCAATCCGATCCAGTCTGGAAGCTGTATTCTGCCAAGTTGTCTCTGGCCCTACCCATATGGCAGGATACACACTAGACATTGGGTTTAGCAATCAGGACGACATTGTCATCAATGCTATTGACTGTGCCCCCTTGAGCAACCATCATACCACCTTAATTTATTATATCGCACGTAAACGTTCTGGCAAAGTTTCCTCCCATAATTCAATCTACAGACCATGGAAAAAGCACAACGTGGAAGAACTCTTGAAGTTAATGTTACAGCAAACATAAACCTAGACTAGATTAACACAGTGATAAGATTTGTACAACTGGATGGCCAGAGTATTCACGAAGATAATAACTTGAAAATCACTTGTCATCAACAAAAGGATTCGGAAAACACCACGGATGAATGATGAAATAAGATATACATACCGTTATGCCCTCTGCATGAAAATGGTGCCAAATAAAGCGCCATTAGGAGAAAAGAACACCCTCCCCAATGCACAACAGAATATGTAAAGCCACCTTGAAATACCAAAAAGAGCACACTATACACAGGATCTTCAATACCAAATGCTCCACAGAGAAATTTCATAAAACACTGTTCGAATTTCACAATACAGAATGTACCTCCATGCCTATGCCCCAATCGCAAGATTTCTCTGATCAACTGGCAGATCACTGTCAGCAAAGTATGAACTATAGATCTACTAAGCAAAGCAACATGAGACCTACTTGATCTCCATTGTAATGGA
The DNA here is from genome assembly GCF_964263255.1 of Lissotriton vulgaris. Taxonomy (NCBI): domain Eukaryota; kingdom Metazoa; phylum Chordata; class Amphibia; order Caudata; family Salamandridae; genus Lissotriton; species Lissotriton vulgaris. The sequence continues at coordinate 674,129,148 of NC_141691.1, read as the reverse complement.
TTAATTTAAAATAATTCGTCCCTATCACTAACCTCCTTCAAACAAATGACCGTTGCAGAACTACGTGATGTGGAAGAATCAGGTTGATCAGCAGTCTCACTATCTGATCCACACTCTACTGAATGTTTGAAAAAATATTGCTATCCATATCAGTCTCCATTGTAGTAATTAATATAATCAGCATATCTCAAACCTCCAGCACACTTCTGTCAGAACTCGAGACATCAATACTTACGACCACTGGGAAAGAAACACAACTTGGAACGAGCTAATCCAAGCAACTACAAACAGATCTCAAACTGTATTTTCCTCAGTAAACTAACAGAGAGAGCAGTTTTCTAACCAATCTCACACTTCCTGGAGTGTCTATATCCGACCAACAAGCCGGGCTCATTCTGGAAGAGGCACTGAAATCGGCAATGATTTCCATAAGAACAGTGATAGATAAACAGTTGTAGCACTACTACTCCTTGACCTTACAGCAGACTTCAGCACAGTCCATAACAAACTACTACTACAAAGATTAAAACAAAACGGACATAAGAGAAAATTCCCTCAAATGGTTCTTCTCATGACTTCTGGACGAATGAAGGCTTAATCGTCTTGCACTGCTTTTGTTACATATATCAAAACCCTCCTGGAGCTCATCAAATCTTTTAGCATCACATTTTATAGGTATACAGACAATACTCCTATAAATACTTATGTTGGAAAACAACTATATTTCCGCCTCAAATTTAAAGGGTTGCATTGGAGCCATGGCCACTTGATGAGGATAAACCACCATTAAATCATTGCATCAAAGCTAAGATTGTGAATGGTGGGCCAGGTAATCATTGTGTTTCCAATTGCCACAAGTTACAACCTCAAAAGAAGTAAGAAACCTAGGAATGATTATAGATTTCTCCTCTCTCTGTACGAAGCACAAACGTCTGCATAACAAAATAAGCACCGAATGTTTACAAACTCAGTAAGCACAGCAAGCTGATAAAAGACTTTGTTTCTTTTGCACATTCTTAAACTGCTTGACACTTGCATGTTAGACCTGAAAGCCTGGGTGTGGCCTTCCACAAACCTTTCACCATCTCCTCTCCTGTTTGCTGAAATTAGTTTTGTTGGCTTTAGGACTGTACCCCTGCTAACCTGTGCTAAAGTGCTTGTGCTCCCGCCTTAAAACATGGTAGAATTAGCCTATATCTGATTGGCACATTTAATTTACTTATAGGTCCCTAGTAAACTGGCACTACATGTACATCAAGATAGTTCTTACAAACCCACGCAGAGAACAGATGTCCAACCACAGAGCTGTGAATAAGTCTAACGTTAAGCAAGTGCCCATTTCTCAGTCAAACTCTGCTGACACCAAACCACACCTTAAATACATGCTGCTCAATTGTAGATCAGCAGTGAAAAATGCATTGGACAGTGCAGACCTCCTCCTCGCACACGAGCTGGACCTACTAATCCTGACCGAAACAAGGTTAAATGATGCCTCCACACCTACCCTTGACTACTAGTTCCACCTAATCATGACATCATATGATTAGAGAGACTCCGCAGACCAGGTGGAGGTATTGCTTGCATACACTGAATCAATCTCTGTGAAACATAACATTGCTCTATCCTCATGCAAATACTTATACATTGATATTTTGAGGAACAACAGTTCACTGTGCAAATGGCACACAATCTACCACCCACCAGGACATAACATACCATTCATAGAAAAAATCACGGAAGCCATTTCAACCAACGCAGGACAACACTGCACCCAGATCTTTCTTGGAAATTTCAACCTCCATTGGAATGGTGCTAATAACCCAGCAGTCAACAGCCTTAAATCCTTCCTAGCTGACCTCAACCGGACTCAATTCTGCAACAGTCTTACCCTCAACTTGGGTGCGACTTTAGACCTTACCGTTCCCAAGAGTAATACCATCCAACTAGAATCTGTCCAGCCTTGTGACTGGACAGATCACCACCGCATTGCTTTCCTCATTACAGAATCTGTGAGGACAAAAAAGGCTCATCTGAAGAACCCCATTTAAAGGAAAAAAAGCATGCGAAGTATAAACCTGAATAATCAGACATCCATCAGCAATAACGTTTTACCACCTCCCTTGGATGTGGCAGATGTCCATGTCCTCATAGATCACTACAGCAACTCCATGCTGAACATTCTAGACTTGGTAGCTCCCTTTAAGCTAAACAGAATGTCCACCAAAGCATCCAAACCATGGTTCATTGACAGCCCAAATGCAGAAAGACGTAAGCTTACACTAGCTGAACAATTGTGGAGATTCTCACCTTCCCATGAACAACTTAAACAGGTGAGATCACAGAGTAGCATTTACAACAAACGTATCAGAAGTTCTGAAGCGAACTTCTGTAGTAACTCATTAGCTAAAGCTCGAAATCGCCAATAAAAGAGTTTGAACTTGTCAAGCTACTAGCAGGTAGCCAACCCAACCCTTCCCCTACCGGTCCTAATCCACAGCCAAACTGCGAGGACTTTGCCTCCTTTGTGGGAAAGAAAGAAAGCTCGAAAGTGACCTTCATTTTACACCTCATATTAGCACACCCCGCCCCGGATCTCTGAGCCACAATGTCTCAGCCCAACCCCCCAAAAACAATGCTTCATGGAGCATATTTAAAACCTTTGAGGAAAGCACCATTCTTAAAATCCTAACCGCAGTAAACCCCCTTAAACCACTTTAGCGACCCTCTACCACCAAATGTCTTCAGGGAGATTAAAATGTCCTTCCTCTCTCTGGTATGCAACAAGAAAAGAGTCCCTGCGCTTAAAGGATATACTTTATATCGTAAAATAGCCCCCCTAAGGTATCTATGGATGCTATATTCGACCTAGAGGGAAAGGTATCCTAACAATCCCAAGTAACAATGTAATTATCACTCAATAGTAGCTAGCAGTCAGTATAGGAACTCTGTACACAACAAAAACTTTAAAGGAGATTCAACAATCTTTAAAAACACTCTAACATGTATCAATATTTAAAATCATCAATTTATTGTTCATAATTAAAAACATCATCAAGTATAGCAATACATAAAATTACAATCTGTAAACAGTAAAAAAACAAAAGTCGACGCGGCGTTTCGGTGTCTTGTTTTGATGGCAACACCTTCAGGACGTTTTTTAAAAAAAAAACTCTAGAAAAATAAAATATCATAATTACAATCAACAGAGGCCTATTATCTACTGACGCTAGCACAAATACAAAATTCACATTCTCATTCTATGGTCATCTGTACCAAACAGTAGTGTTATCCATACATTAGGAATTCTTATATTATGTATTCTGGATTACATACCAAGGAGAGTCCCTGACAAGGCATTGTATATCACAAGCTCTGTTTGTATTTCAAAGATCATCCTGCTTGTACATATATTTTGCCTATCATAGCTCCTAATTATAGGGAAGTCAAAAGTCGCATTTATAACTACATGTCAAGTAGGCATCCCACAAGATTGTCTTTGAGTATTTTATAAAAAACATTGATTTCATGTAATTCATTCTTCCTATCCTTGGCTAGTCTGATCTTCTACTTTCAATTCGCAGTAGCCACCTTTATACCAACAAGATTTTATAAACGTACCTCAAAACTTGGAGGGGTTCAAACCAAAAAAAGATATCTTGGTACTGCCGCTTTTCATTCATTGGGCTGTATATCTTAATATTTTTTCTCACAAGGGAATGTTTTGGCAATTATTCCACCTGAAGAACACATTTCATGGTATAACTCATTTGGTCCCCCATTGGTTATATACTCTATCATTCTTTCTAGATCGTATATACATCAAATAAATTTCGTACCTGTTGAGAAACACTTATGTACATTCAATGTTTGGCTGTACCAGGGATGACCACCGTATGTGTAGATCCAATACAATTTTTCTACAGATGGACAGAAATACATGGTTTTTTGTTTTAATATAATGTTAATTCCTCCATACTAAAAAAGATATGGATCTAGTAGTCAAAGTCAAAAAAGGCTAAGATTAAAATACCTTCTTGTGTGTGGCGATACAGGGCAACTTAAGACTTGATGTGTCGTTCCGTGTTTAGAAGGATCTTTAAGCTTGCTTCCTCCTATGTTCTGGATTTTTTCTCTTTTTCCGTTATTTGAGCAATAACTTCTAATCTTAGAGAGATAAATTTAAAATGAATTATATTTGTTAAACTACTGAGTAGCTCACTTCTAATCAAGAGCATTATATTCTAATTATACACCTTGATGTCTACGTATTAATTATAAACACACAAGCCTTCTCTTTTCTGTATATTTGATAGAGGTTCGATTTAGTATAACACATAGTGCAGAGTATAGGTTCGATTTTGTATAAAACATAGTGCAGCTTAAAGTACTAAATTGCACATTTTTAATTATTAACCTTTAGTACCCTAAATTCTACATTTTTAATCTCGGTCATAGTTTGTTCTGGTTATGCGTAATGGTATCTGGGTCCAGTATATGACTAGCGGAGTATACATTTCTCTACCTGTTACTCATAGACTTAAATCATATAGTTCCCCATTACAAAACCTTCAATGCGGATGAATTTAGACGAGGTCGCCTTTTAAGTGGATACTGCCTATACTTGTACCCATTGAGGGGCGCTCCATGTCGTAACATTCAAGTAAATATATCTCGAATTTAAACTCCTGCGGAATTTAGCGCCGAGTCTGACATGCAGACCTAAGCACGATGGTCTTCCTCTCTCTGGACCAAGATAGTTAATCCATCACTACTTCAAAGATCGATACCGGACTGCCTTAAAGCTGGGAAGGTTACACCTGTTTTTAAAAAACTCATGGCGGATCATGCAGACTTAAACAACTTCCACCCAATCTCTAGAATTCTGACCCTCTCCAATTTCCTAGAGAAATATGTCCATGTACAACTATGCAGCCACTTTGAACAATTCAGTCTCGTAGGTCAATTCCAACCGGGCTTCCATCAGGGCCATAGCACTGAATCGGCACTTACACACATAGATGCTAATGCGCTAACACTGTTGGATCAGAAAGAATCCTGCCTTTTTACCCTCGACATCTCATCGGCCTTCAATCCGGTCAAAAATGACAACCTCCTAGACCTACTTGAACATAGTATGGGGCTATCTGGGCCCATTCTTAAGTGGTTCGCTTCTTTTCTCCACAACAGAACTCAAAGAATCAAGGTCAATACATCCCTATCCAACCCTACACAGGTCAAATTAGGGGGTCCACACTCCCATTGACTCTTTAACCTGTTCAAGGAGCCTTTTACTGAATTGTTGAATTTATCGAACATCCACTATCACACGTCCCCATCTGAATAACAATTGTACCTGAGAAGGTATTCGGTCTCAACACAAACTTTCAAAAAAACTAGCTGACCTGTAACCACCGGAAACTAAACACTCTCAAAACGGATTTCCTCTTAATTGCCTCACCCAAACACTCACCAGACATCACAGAATGGTGAAACTACTAACAGCTCTTAACTACTTACCACACATTATAGATTCAATGAGCTCTCTGGGAATAAAGCTGGACAAGAACCTGCACATGCAGGAGCACTTCAGCTCTGCCATCAAAGGAGCAAGTGTCCTCATGAACAGCTTAAGAAAAATATGACATTTCCTACCGCCTTGTAGGAAAGTAGGATCTCCTTCTATGGTTACCCCCACTTTTTGTCTGGTGCTAAGCTGTTATTAACTAGTCTGACTGGGACCCTGCTAATCCGAACCCCAGTCTATCTGCATTCTCCCTAACTTGTTATGTTCGGTACTTGGGTACTTCTCAGATTGGATACTGGGGTACCCTTAGAAGTCCCTAGAATATGGTACTAAGGTACCCAGGGCATCTGTACCCCTGAGGTCTCCCATGGGCTGAAGCATTAATTATGCTACCCATGGGAGACCAAAATGGAACTACAGTGCTGCCATTGCAGCCTGTGTAAGCTGGTGCTAGCACCACTTACTAAAGATATAGGTTTCCTATATCTAGGGTCACTGCACTTAAAACCTATAAGTCAACCCTATAGCAGCCCTCTGCAATCCTGAAGGCAGGGTGCTTGTTTCTAAGTGAGAGGGTGCCCCTGCATGAGCAGGACACCCCTACAGCCTACGGAATCCATTCTACCGGGTTGTCAGTGAAGCAGCTATACACCATGTATAGGGGCATGTGTAATTACGCGATGACCACCTCGAAACTGGCTGCAACTAATCCTATCGTGTTTGGTATCAAACATGTTGGAATCATACCCCCACACCGTAAACAGTGTGGGGTGTATGATTTCAGGCACTGGAAGAGCCCTCCGTTAAGCTCTCGATCTCCCTGGTACCAGTATTCCAGACCTGGACAGCACAAAATGGTTGCTGCCTACCAGATACACGATTCTGCCCTCCTGCTGCTGAGCCAAGCTCAAGCAGGGGAAGGCAGAACAATAGGAATCCTGTCACAGGGAGGTGTGACCACCTCCCAGACAGGATTTAGTGTGTTGGGGCAAAATGGGTGCGCTTGCCAGCGCCACTCGGTCTGCACGAGGGGCACATTTGGTGTCCCCATGCATAGCCCAGTTCAAACCAGTCTTGGGAGCCGTTGGCTCCTGCTCTAGAGCGAAACTGAACAAGGGACATGGGAGTAACCTCCCCACTGTCCAGACCCTCCCCTACGAGGGTCCCTGATATCGTTCCAACCCTTTTCCTAGGGTACTTAAGGGCTTACCCAAGTGTAGGTCCCTAGATTCAAGGTGGGATAAGATGCAGATCAGACACCACTTCTTTTACCGTCTAGGCACTCTGGACAAAGCTGGACTTCATTTGGACTCTACTTCGTCTCCCTTCCAACCTGCTGCAATGTCTGTACCTGTGCACCATACAGGAACCTTCCAAGGCCTTTGGGCACCAACGAAACTTGCAGGAATCTCCCTTGGCACCGCAACTAAGTCAACCAGTCTGCTGATCCTGAGCTACTCCGGACTCCGAAAGGTTCTGCAACACAGGTGGTGGTTTTCCACAGGTCCTGAAGCCTTCCCTGCCCTCTCACCAAGTTTGAGGTCCATTTCCCTCGTGGGGACTGCTACAACTGAACCCCTGTGCACAGTGTCAACTTGCAGTTACAAAGACTTGTTGACTTCCTTCCAAGAAGATCTTCGGGCTTCAGGTAGCCCCATCCTCAAGCATCTCTATTGACCAGAATCTTGGGCCACACCTCATCGTGTGCATAGTGGCCTGCATCTTTTGGTGAGCTGCTTGAGATCCTCTTGCGACTCCAGTGCCTCCGGCCTGTGGGTCCATTTGAAGGTCATCTTTGCTTCTCTTGGGCTCCCCTGATTGCTTGGGGCCTGCCCTGACTCCCTTGCTTGTGGTGAGTCTACTTCCACTGGAGCTTGCTGGTCCTGACATTTCTCCTTCTTCAGCTCATGCGTTGGTTGCATTTGCCAAGGCTTGCTGGTGCACCCACCGGACACCGACCCCTCAGCACTCGACATCCTTCATGGGACAGCTCGTGCATGGCTCCTGGTCTTACCCACATTGCCTGGTCATCACAGCTGCAGGTCCTAGTCAACTCTCCTGCAACACCCGACATCAGAGGGCATTAATCTTCCAAGTCTCCTGGTCACTCCTAAGTGACATAGACTCTAGCCCCTCTGCTTGCAGGTACCTCAACTAGAATCCACCTTCAGATTCCATTGGACCCTTTCTTCAGCAGCTGCACTTTCCCGAAGTCCTCCATTGGGTTTGACAGCGGTTTCCGACACCACTTCACTCGTATGCCTCCGCCTCCCTGGTATAGGTAACGTGGGTAATCGGGTACCCATGGGTGGGGTGGCTTTCCAACCTTCTGTCTTCCACGGGTTTCTTCAGGGTCCACTGGGAAGGGTCCTTCATCTTTAAAAATCCAACTGCAACTTGGACATAGACTTGTACGGAGCACACAGTCTTGTTTCCACTCTGCACACGTTCTCCGTGGGGTTCCTAGTCACTTACCTTGGGTGGTTCCTAGGGTCCCCAGCACTTGTACGTCCTCTCGACATTGTCTTGACCCGAGTCGTGGTTCTTATACCACTATCTTAGTATATGGTTTGGCCCTCCTCCTGGGGTCCACTGTGTATTGTGTTCTATTTACTGTTTCTTTGCAAAGTATTGTGCGCATTGTGCATATCTCCGGGTAGAAGATATTTGTATGTGTTGGGGAGTATTATATAATAAATACATACTTTTATAAATACCTTGTGTGGCTGTTTTTTACTTAATCTATACTATAAGATTGCATTCTCGTATAACCAGCTGCTTTACACTCCTTCTGGACTAAGCCTAACATTTGCAGGAGGCTGGCGGTGTAAAAAAAAAAGAGGAAGGGAAATTGGAATATGATACCTTATTCTTTTGAATGGTAAACGGTTGCAGCACGCGTAGGAGCTCGATTTGGGTCGGGTGCCGTCAGTGAAGCTGTGACGTGGATGTGACGGTAGACGCGACGTTCAAAGCAGCGTGAGTATGCAACGTAACGTGCGTGATGATGCAGTGAAGTAGCGGCCAGTTTGAAGAGGGAAAGTTACCTAGCAACGCAGGAGGAACGAAAATCGTGGGCGGACTTTGCTGACATCGAGGACTGCACAAGCAACGCAAGAGGTCTTTGCTGAAGTCGTTGACTGATCTGAAGATTTTGAGGAGAAGAGACAAAACGATACACAGGTAATACGTGACTATATTGAAATAAACTGTATTCATGGTCAAGGAGAATACAGTCGAGGCAGCAGTTGGAGATCAGACACGACAAGTAGAAGAAAAGAAGAAATATTAATATATTGTTGCTTGCAAGTGAATGTTTATTAATATATTAGATTGCAGGGTTACAGTTACTTGGCATATTTAGAGGGTGTAGTGATCGTCATATTGAGCTGTGTTGTAGCATTGTAACAGCTGTGGAGAATCAGAACATCATAATGCCTCCTTTTATTTTCATAGCAGAATGGGGATCCACCGATTGAATGGGATGAGTGGATCGAAATTTTTGAGAATTATATAGAGGCATTATATGGTAAAGACTTTAGTGCTGTAAGAAAGAAGGCATTACTTTTAAGTACATTGGGAAAAGAGGGACAACATGCATTTACATTTTTACCAGCAGGCACTAATGCGGATGGGAGAGTGATTGGTAATGTGTACCAGGAAGCAAAGGCTAGGCTTAAGAAACAGTAGTCAAAAGAGGTAAATATTGTTATGGCTAGACATAAGTTTTACACGCAGCCACAAAGGCAGAATGAGACCATTGATCAGTTTTACGCGCTTACGCGAGTTATCATTAAAATGTAATTTTGGAGAGATAAGGGATCAACTAATAGTCCAGTGTAGGAATAAAAAGATGCAGAAGAAATTGTGGGCAGCAAAGAACCCCTCGCTACAGAATGCAATTGATATAGCGACGGTAGTGAAGGAGTCAAGTGCATGCAGGAGAGAAATGGAATGGAAAGAAGGGGCAAAGGAAAATGTGTGTCTTGTTTGGAACCAGATGAAGAGGTAGCTGCAGTAAATGTTAAGTCTAGTGGAAAAGGGGAGAGTAGTGTCAGGAAGTACAGTGGAGATAGTCCGTCTAGTAACTTTGAGCAGTACAGGAATACAGGGAAAATATGCACAAGATGTGGTAGCACGTATCACACGGCAGACTACAAAAAATGTTTCGCCTTGGATAAGGAGTGTAGGAAGTGTGGCAAGAAAGGACACTTTTATAAAATGTGTGGGAAAGGGAATAGATTGAATGTAGCTGTAGTACAGGAAGAGGGGGTGCGTATCAGCTTGGGTAGTAAAGTTGAAGGTGCAAACAAAATCTTGTGTGTGAGTGATGAGGAGTTGTAAATGGAACTTGTTCGGAGGATGAGACCTAAGGCATTATTCATTATTGAGGGGAAGGATACAGAACTAATGGTGGACCCAGGTTCATTTTGGACTATTATTCCTGAGTTTGTTTAGAGAAAATTGGCCAGAGGTAGTGTTAGGACCAAATGACATAAACACATGTGGATACTAGGGTGAAAAGATATAGTGGGTTACATGTTAACAGACATTGTTTTTAAGAGTAGATCTGTGAAGGGAAAAGTGTATGTAGCACAATCAGGACCACCGATTTTGGGGTGGGGTCATCAGTATGACCTGCACATTATATATTAGATCCGAGGGCTAAAGACCCAAGTCATGGTGGTGCATGATATTTCAACTGAATCCATTATAGAGAGTGTGCCTAGTTTGTTTAAAGAAGAAATTGGAGAACTATAGGGGTAAGTTCACAAAATTGTGCTCAAACCAGATGCTGTACCTATACAGCATAGAGTTAGGAAGGTACCTATTATAGCTAGGGGTGAGGTGAAGAAAATGTTGTGTGAGATTTAGAACAAGGGGTAATTGAACAAATTGAGACGTAGAGTTGGATTTCACCAGTGGTCATCACGACCAAATGTAAATGTGTTTCGATTTATATAGCGCACTTTAACCCAGGGGTCCCAAGGCGCTTGCTTAGGGATCCCGTCCTGGTATTCCCCTGTGAGATATCCCAGCCGGGTATCCACAAGGTGAAAGCCAGGCATCCCGCCGCGAGGGGCCGTAGTGGAGATTAAGCAAGCTATTGCCCAGAGTCGCAGAGTGTGACCCCGTGAGTCGAGTAGGCACCGGAGCGAGAATTGTCGACTCCGTGGAATTTTTGAGCCCGAGACCCGCCGAGGCAGGGAATCGAACCCTGGTCCACGGCCGATCTCAGCTTCCGGGTCTGCCGCCTCTAACCACTGAGCCACGCTTCTCCGGACGGCAAGAACAGATTTTGTGTTGACTTGCGCACCTTGAACCAGAATATAATTGTAGACTGTTTTCCCTTACCTAATATTAATGAATTAATTCTATTGTTAAAGGGGGGGAAGATTCTTCACCAAATTGGATTTACGCAGTACCGTGGCAGGTTAGAAGGCATGTGTTAGTGGAATGAAAATCCAGAATCTAGGTAGAGATAAGCTGTAATAAGATGCCACTTTAAAAAAATATTTAGGGATTTAATATTTGCGATTTCTTATGTTTTATTAATATATTGTCCCTCTTGGTTGGCATACATTTTCTTTTTATGTGTTACACTAGCTTCTCATTTTCTACTTCATAGATTCAGTAAGTTACATTAGTCGTCATTTCCATTAGTACATGGTATTGTTTCTCTGTCAAAAAGATGCTGTTGAACATTTTTGTTGACGACTAGGGGACTTTAAAATATTTTGTTGATGGCTAGGGGACTTTAAAATATTCGCTCGCACTTACAAAGTTCGCTCTCATGATTATAATGGAATTGTAGATTCTAGGCAGCTACCTTTCAAAGAACCTAAGGTGAGACATAGGCACCGTACCATTGACTGGGAACAACTGGAACCTCCATTTAAAGTGAATTGAATACAAACATTAATGTAGCGAAACATGTAGTGGCAGATTCAATAAAGCATTTATGAGTGGGGAAGTAGTACTGATAGAGCGCGCAGGTCACCCGACTATTATTTTACCAAATATGCACACTTGGGCCCATAATTTATTTATCACTATTCTTTATTAATTGGGTAACCTACACACTACTAACAGCAACCCTGTTCCTCCCTATTTATTTCCAACGTACCTGACTTACCAATCCTTGTCACATGTACCTAAGATCACAATGGATCAGGGAGCTAGCTGTAAAGATAAGCAGTCACAACAATGCAATCTCATTTAAAATATTTGCACTCTTTATAATAACCACAGACTCTGGAAGTTTTGGAAACCTTCATCTAATCATCTTCATCATATGTTATGAGCAAAAGGTTAACACAGATAAGACGGTCTATAACTAGAATTAGAAATAGCGTATAGCTATTAATAAGACCGAGAAAACGAATCATTTAGAAACCGTGTAATAAAGGGAAGGTAAAAATAGGGAACATGCTATTATAGATCAACAGATCTTTCACAATTTCTCTAAAGGCGGGTAAAGAAAGGGAACATGCTTAAATCAAAGTTGACTTTCGCAATTCACTAACAGATTAGAAGAAAATGAAACTTATGCAGTTGAATTTATCCAGATTTAACTTATTCACTATAGGGAGGGTGAGATAAGGAACATATACTAAATAGAAGAACGACTTAAAATTTGGCTAAAGGTGGGTAGAAAAGTGGAACATGCTAATAGACTAGCAATACATGGAATTTTATTTATCAAGGGACAGGGGAGAGAAAGGAGCATTTGCAATTATGCTTAGCAATATTCGAACATTAGAAATGCAAATGTATAAATAAGCAATCACCCACACAGACTTTATATTTACCTAAGATAGAGTGAAGACCAACCCTGGCCACAGGTCAGTTGGGAAAGACGGGAAAGGACCCTCAAGGACTTAGGTGCCAGTAGGCGAGCAGGTACAGCTCATGGACAGTCAGGACAGGATAACCCCAGAATTTGGGTCCGGACCGGGTTCACCAAAGGGTACGACCAACACCCGCAGCTTCGGTTGCAACGCCTGCGTTACTCCCTCTCTGCAAGGAATCTGCCAGTAACCCTGATTGGGTTCTCGAACTTCCCAGCAAAGTGCTTTGCCAGCACTTTAAGTCTGCAGTAAAACCCCAAATGAATGGCTTTCTCGAACCTCCCAACAGAGTGCTTCGCAGCTCTCTGAGTTTAGTCACCTATAAAGTGCGTTGGGTCAGTGACCGGTCAGCTATTCGGACAAGTCGGACAATTTCTATAGCTAAACCTAGGCTAGTTATACCCTTTTTCGGGTCAGTGTACCACCCCCCAATGTTGCAAGTGTAAGGATCCTCCATTCCAATTGGTCAAAGGAGAAGGTTAAGTCATCATACCACCTAAATTTCAGACTTTCTCAGGCTTAATATTCACGCTTTTTACCCACCCCCTAGTTTCTGACTTCCCATGACACATGATGTTCAGATAACAATAGTGAATACAAATCTTAATACATTTGTTACAAATCTAGTACAAGCCGGCTCCGTCTTGCTGGGTTACAGGTCGGTTCAAAGGGGCATTCTAGCTGTGGCTGGCAGCTGACTGAGTTCCACTGCTGCAAGGTTCTTTTCCCCTATCACGTGACTGGTACCATACAGGCTTTTTCAAGATGGAGTAGTAAGCGCCTCCCAGGCCCAAAGAATAAGATACATGAAAAGCAAGCGAAAACAATTTAGAAATACAGAATAAAAGTTTACACTGTATACCATGAATGGCTATACTACACCCCTTACTTCATAATAACCATAGCATTATTTATTAGGCAGTACAGACAGCTTTGCGAAAGCGGCAATGAAAGCATAAAGCAAGTGAGAACACCAAGCAGCCATTTTAATACTATTGCACATGAGCAAACACTTTCCCACCAGAACTGTGAGTGTGTCACGTCACATGGGTATGACAGACGCATGCGCAGTCTAAATTCCCGCGTAGCAGCAGCCATTTTAGGTGGCAAGCGTATTAAGTTTAGTAAACACATAGGCAAGCATCACTGGGACACCCCGTGTAATGTAAAATGTGCAATATTAGTAACACAAACATGTTGGTTTAGTATAACATTATTTGCGGTTCTTGATACAAGCAAGTCGCTTAACGTGCGAATACTTGCTCCATCAGTACTACGGAGATTCTTTCACATGTCTTTGTGAATCAGCCCTGACATTTTCAATCTCTATTGGTAAAAGAGCAAATAGAGCACAGCTCTGTTTGTGCCAACTGTACAAATATTCCCTGAATATTCCCATTTTAGATGTTCTTGTATTCATGTAAGACTACATTAAAAAGTACCTCTTGAATTATTCCCAAAAATCCATTTGTGATGAGGTCCTGTAATGTTGAGTGATATTACGTGAATGAAATCCAGACCATAACACTTTTTTGGTAACACACACCACTGAGCTAAGATGGGGCAAACCCTGCTTCCCCTTGTGCAGAGCCTGTGGGTCAACCCAGAGGTGTGGCCTGGGTAATGAGCGGTCTTCTCCTCTGTGGTCACTCTAAATTGGTTCTGGGCGTAGCTTTTCTCCCACTGGGTTTGGCGCAAGCTTGATGAGGGGAACAAAAGCTGGGGCTTTCCAGGTGTCATCTAGCATTTGCTTGTGACAGGACTGGACCCTTTGAAGTTAATTAAGTTTCTGGCAACCCACCCCAAGTGGTCTTCCTGCCAGGTGAAGAAATACATTCCCACTTCCAGGCATTGGATCTGTTTTGGGGGCAGTTATCACATGTATTTTACACCTACTTCCGACCAGGGACAAAATCATGGTCTAGTCACTGGGAGAACAAGCAAATGTCACATGCTGTGGGGTGATGTATTAAATAAAGTTTTCCTACCTGTTAAAAGGGTTATTTTGACAAAGTTCCATGGAGCTGCCATCAGGCAGCACAGGGTAGGAATGAAGCTATACATTTATTGCCACTATAGTGGATGGTACAATAGGTGCTGCAGTTCACAAGTCACATTTAACTTTCCATGTCATGGGTGTAATACTGCACATACTGTGCTTTATATGCAAGTTAAATGTGGCAATCTCGTTTGATGAAACATTCAGAGGTGATGACCTAGAAAGAGGTTCACTTTGTAACAATAGTCACTGAAGAACTATTCTGCTTCCTCGTTCGGATTCCCAAACATTTGTCTCCATATCTCTTGAACTCTTACTCTGTATATTTAGAGGTGGCAGTCTATGTCCTTCTTAAAATGGATGCGTCGTGCAGCCAGGGGGACCCTGGTCCCCTTTCCAGACGTTGTTAGTTGACACACTTAACAGCTAATAAGATAAATTATGTCCCCTTACAGTAACTCCTCTTTTATTGACTTCAAGGCAAGTTGTTTGTTCTGTACCACATAGCAGGTCACAATTAGTACAATACCCTACTTACTGGTGACCGTGCAGTTATAGTTGTGCCAGATCTGTAGGTGTAGCCCTGCTCCGCAGCACCATGTTCTTCTAGCTGTTTTCTCCCTTCACTCGCACGCTAGTGTATTTTACACTGATCTCCACCGAATTTCTCATGACTACTCTTCCACCTCCTAATAATTGTCACTTCGGTATTTTGCTAATTCTCACCTTTGACTTTACTATTGCTTCCTCTGGATTTTTCCTCCCTACCTTCACGTTTCTGCCCTTGAAAAGAAGCATGCAAACTTTCCACCTTAAAGCCTCTTCTAGTCACCTTACTGACTCCCTATCTGGTACCGTCTATCCACTCTGCAGGCTTCTCTCATGAGGGGTTTGCATCTTTGGTCATTTCTGCACATACCTCAATGTTGATATTTTCGACCGAGGCTACTATGTCCCACATGTATGCTGAACTTTTGACTGATGTCTTAGTAACCCCTCACTTTGACCTCTTACTTCTTTTTTCAGGGATTCCTGGATTCTTGCAATAAATACTACCTGTCCGAGCTAGAGCAAGTTGACTTCAAACAGGAATATGAAGGAGCCAGAGGACGAATTAATAACTGGGTAGAAGAAAAAACTGAAGGTGAGCACCTACTGATCACCCACATATTATCTTCAGAATTGGTGCATGTTGCGATTACTTCACTGAAGGTCTGCGGAGTCTGTTTTGAGCTGAAGTCCATAATAATCAGTTCTTTCAAATGAAAAGTTACATTTCACAAACGGGATTTATTTATGTTTTTTTCTTTTTAAATCAAGCTGCACACGTTTTTAAAATGTGGTACAAGTTAAGGAACTGGAAAAGGGGTGTGCTATCTTTTACTTGCAATGAGTTCCCTAAAAATTCTAGCTGAGCGATATATCTCCTATTCATCTTGATCATTTACTATCTCGAGTCCTCCGCTTCATTTTTGCCTATATGACCTCCAGTGATCTCCAAAGCTGGAAACCTGTAACCCTTTTGAGGCACTTACACGCGTCTTTAATCTTGCAGGAGGGGGCATTCTCTAGTCTGCCTAAAACCGCTTCTACCAACCCTCGCACTTGAATCCATTTCCAAATATCCGGTAGAAGCGTGAACATTGGTGATGCCTTTTGAGTGACAGACCCCACTTCTGTGCTCAGACTGCTGGGTCTGTACTAACCGTTCAAGAATCGTATATTTACAGAGACATCCTTTTTTTCCCCCTTTTATCTGGAACCTTTCAGGTACATGGTGCAACCTGCTGTTTTATTCTAGTTTTCCAGAGCTACTTAGCTATGCATTGGAGTGGAGTCTGTTTTGCACCAGACTTGAAATGCAGACTCCACGGTGAAAATGAAGAAGTGTGGACACTGTTAAAGTGGACCAGATATTATCCTTGCAAAAACATCAATACATTTTATTTGCACCATATATCCAAACTAGTGAAAAACTCTTAAGCAGAATTGTTCTGTTATTATTAATGTAGCCTGTCAGTCCGTCACTCAGACGAACTTTAGTTGAATTTTCTCATTGGAAAACAATGGGGCCATAAACGTAAATGTCCATTAGCTTACAACCAAATGTTAGTTGATTCGCACAAGCTATGTTCACTTGCAAGTATCTTCTTAGAGAATGCAACTCACCAGTTGGTGAACACAGTCACCAACACAGCTAGCACTTGGCATTAATTTCAAATGTAATCAGATTAGGTAGAATCCTAGGGAAAACTGTCTTATTGTGAATATCCATGCCTCATTTTTGTCTTCTCTTTTTTCCATGCTCAATTAACATCCATTTGGCACTTAACTTATTGTTGATAGGAAGCTTGTTCATGGCATGTAGAGCTGTAGATATGCATGCTCTGAATGCCCATGCCATCTAGTTTTTGGATCGGACGTGTACAACTTGTTTCTCTTCGAAGAAATCTTTTGAGTCATGCGGTATAGTGATTCTTCCTGAGACTGGTAATGTGCATGGGCATCGACTCCATAGTCGGATTGTTTTCCTATGCTATTGAGGTTGGACATGCTCTGCTGAGCTGCTGATTTGACGCCATGTGAAGCTCTTCATCAGGGCTTCTTGAGTCTTGCACTCCCAACACCTTTTGACAATCCGTCTTTGCACTGAGTTTTCACCACCTCTACGGCGGTTCCTCCAATGCATCTGCGTCTTTGGTTTCGTCAACACCCTGCTTGTGCCTTTGCCCCTCTTGGGCGAATTCAATTAGATCGAGAATGCAATCAAAGTAATGGCACAGTGCCTTTCCAAGTACGTGTGGGCTAATCAACTTGCAGCTTGTAAACTCTTCCTGCCACAGGAGCATAACAAGTACTCCTATTGTGCCTGCTTCGCCTTCCGCTCCAAAAGGACCATCAGTATCCTAGGAATGCTTGCTGCACAATGGAACTGTACCAAGATGGTGATATTCCCAACATCATTAGGGAAGACGTCTGAGAAGAAGTGGAACTGGGATGGCTGAGTTAGCTAAAGAATGGTGATGGATTAAACCTAGATCAGTTGACTGGGGATGAGTGTTTGATTGGCTCAAACGCTCCGTCCATCATCCCCTTGTGTTTCGCTTTGTTCGCCCTAAGTTGGCAGGGTATGCTCAGACGTGAGTCCCTTGCTCACTTGGCCACTGGATTCAAGATAGCCTGGCTGATGAGGATTATGAATCCGAAACTGGTCCCAGGATGCTGGTTTCTGGTCCAGGGAAGACATGGCTTGGCAGTTTGGGCTGGACTTTTACCATGAGGCACAGGGTCAGACTAATTTGCATATGGCCATGTCTGAACTGGGGTGGCTGAGTGAGCTAAAGAATGGTGATAGATTAAACCCAGATCAGTTGACTGGAGGTGAGTGTTTGATTTGCTCAAACGCTCTGTCCATTATCCCCTTTTGTTTTGCAAGGTTTTGATGCTGTCTGTGGCTGTGATGAGGGCTGTCTCGGTGCTGTGGTTACCTTGGAATCCGGACAGGGAGGGGTCGAGCGAGTTGTTGTCCTCGAGGAAAGCAGTCAGCTGTTTGTTGACGGTCTTCTCGATGACTTTAGCTGGGAAGGGGAGGAGAGAGATGGGTCGGAAGTTCTTGAGGTCCTTGGGGTCTGCTGTGGGTTTCTTCAGGAGGGCATTGATCTCTGCGTCTTTCCAGCTTTCAGGGAAGGTCGCTGACGTGAAGGAGCTGTTTATGACATTCCGCAGGTGGGTGCGATGGTGGTGCCGGCTTTGTTGAAGATGTGGTGGGGGCATGGGTCGGAGGGGGAGCTGGAGTGGATGGTGCTCATGACGTTGGTGGCGTCTTCAGTGCTGATGGGGGTCCAGGAGTTGATTGTGTTGCTGGGGGTCATTGGTTTGGTGTCCAGAAGTGGAGTTTGGGGTCCGAAGCTGTCGTATATGTCTGCAATTTTGCGGTGGAAGAATGTGGCGAGGGAGTTGCAGAGGTCTTGCGAAGGGGTGATGTTGCTCGCGTTTGGGTTGGAAAGCTCTTTGACGATGCTTCAGAGTTCCTTGCGGTTATGGGTGTTGTTGTCCAGTCGCTCTTTGAATGATGTTCTCTTGGTGGTCCGGATCTGCTGATGGTATTCGCGGTTGGCGGCTTCGAGGGCTGTCATGTTTTCTGTCGTCCGTTCTTTGTGCCAGGTCTTTTAGTGTTCGGCAGGTTTTCTTTGCAGTTTTGAGGGCGTCTGTGAACCATGCGGGTTTTGTGGTGGTGGTCTTGCTGTGGGGGGTTTTCAGTGGGGCGAGGTCGTCGGCGCAGTTGGTGAACCACTGTGCGAAGTTGAGAGCTGCGTCATTGGTGTCGGGTATGTTGGTGTCGACAGGTGGGTTCTGGCTCAGTGACTTGGTAAGCTGGTCAGTGGTGACTTTGTCCAGCATCTGCGGGGCATCCTATGTGTGTGGTGGTGAGATGTAGTCTTTTTGAAAGTGAAGTGTATGCAACTGTGGTCGCCCCAGTGTAGTCCTGTGGAGTGGTTGAAGGTGACGTGGTTACTGGCGGAGAAGATGGCGTTGAGGGTGTGGCCAGCGAGGTGGGTGGGGGGAGTCCACCAGTTGCTTGAGTCTGAGGTTGGCGAGATTGCCGAGCAGGGTGGTGGTGGTGGTGGTGTTGTTCTCCAGGTGAAAGTTCAGGTCTACTAGGAGGATGTATTCTGGTGAGGCTAGGGCGTGCTGGCTGATGGCGTCGGCAATGGTTTCACAGAATTGTGAGCGTGGGCCCGGGGGTCGATAGATGAGTGTTTCTCTGAGGGTGGTCTGGGGGTCGGTGTGGATCTAGAAGTGTAGGTGTTAGGTGGAGGAGCTGGTGCCTTCGGCGTTGGTCGTGATGCTGATGGTGTTCCTGTAGATGATTGCGATCCCTCCTCCTGTTTTGTTGATGCGGGGTCCTTCCGGGTGATTTTGTAGCTGTCCGGGATGGCTATGGCTATGTCGGGGGCTAAGGTGGCGTTCATCCAGGTTTCCGTGAGGAAGGCAACGTCCGGTGTTGTTGTGTCGGAGGTCCCAGAGTTCTATGGCGTGCGTGTGAACGGACCGGGTGTTGAGGAGGATGCACTTGAGGTGGTTGTTGTTGCTGTTTGCTTTGGCGTGCGGGGGATGGGGTTTGAGGCAGGTGAATTTTCAGGCTTGACAGGTGAAGAGTCCGTGGGTGCGTCTGGGGGTAGCTTGATAGCAGGCGGGCACTCGTCCAGTGTTGAGTGCGTTGAGGGTGGCGGTGTTGTATGTCAGTCGGTTGGTCTGGGTCCGATGTCCAGGGGTTCTGGCGCGGTCCAGGCGCGGACGGGCACAGATGGGCTTGCCTTTGGGGTGCCAGTAGCACGCCCCCGCTGCGCTTCCGTGCGGCGTCCTCCATAAATGGCGAAGTGGGAGGGAGGAGCAGCTGGGAGCGGGGTGGCCAATGGGCGTCGGGGCGTGGTACAGAAGAAAAAGGGGCGGGCCGCAGGGGAGCAGCGGCGGGAAGCGGGGAGCAGGGGGGGGACACAGAGGCGGGAAAAAAGTTACGGAGAGTCCAGAAAATAAACAGTCAGCAGGAAACAAACTGGGCACAATGCAGATGCAATACAAGCAAAATACTTAGCAGCACGAGTGCGGCGGCGACGGTGATGGGGCAGAAGTCCTGGTCACCTACGGGGAGCCGTGCGGTGCGTGGAACGACCGCCCCTGCAAGCAGGATCAAGGGGCAATATAAAAAACGAACACAGGAAATGATAGGGGAATGGCGAGAAGCCTCCAACGCCACCATCATGTGTGCTCTTGACGTGGCTGATGCCTCTGCCAGAGGCCTTCACTCCAGTGTCCTGATCTAAAAACACACGTGGCTCTGTGACTTTGGCTTCAAGCCAGAAGTCCAGCAGCATCTGATCAACATGACCTTTGATGGGAAATAAATCTTTGGGCCTCAAGCTTATTGCATGCTTGAAAAAAATCAAAAAAGACACAGCCAAAACAATGGGAGGTATCCAGTCTCCATCATCCCATGTAATTTTTCGTCACACTTCATTCTGTGACAGTGCCTAAGCCTCCTCCCCAGAGGCCTCTACCTCTTATCAGAGGCAGCAGCACCAGCTACAAGCCTCCTGGGTCTATTTGAGGGGGTGCCTATAAGGGAAACCATTCCAAGTTCAGGGGTAGATATGGGGATACTGAGGAAGCCTCACCCACCAAGCAGTGGCTTCCTCTTCCTCCCTGATCCCACAACACCTGCCTGGGGATGTCTGTGTCCCTTCAACAATGGTGAAATAGCGCCTCAGACCAATGGGTTGTCCATTATAGACCAGGGTTACTGCTTGAAGCTCACTGCCCCACTACGCAACAAATCCCCCTGCAAACACTTCCTCTCATTAGAATAACAGCTCCTCCAGAACGCATTCTTACTCAAGGGGGCCATAGAGCCCACTCATTCTCAACAACATGGCAAACATGTGTACTCACTATACTTTCTAAATTCCAAAGAAAGACCGGTCTCTCAGGCCCATATTAGACCTCCTAGCCCTTCAAGTCCATCCTCTCGGAGCATTTCCACATTGTCACACTCCAGGACCTCATTCCATTAATGCAGCACGGCAACCTCATGGCTGCCCCGACTTGAAGGCTGCCTAGTTCCATATCATGTCGCTACCTCAGGTTCATGGTGAGTGGGCAGCACTTTCAGTTCAAAGTTCTACATTTTGGTGTTACCACCGCCCCCAGAGTTTTCACCAACTGTCTTGCAGTCGTAGCCACCCATGTCCGGAAGAAAGGCTTCCACGTCTTCCCATATCTTGATGACTGGCTGAGTGGAAGCAAGCAGCAGTTTTCGGTTCACACGCAGATGACCTTAGATTTCCTCCATGATCTAGGTTTAACTTAATATTTTCACCTCCAACCCCTACAAAAACAGCCCTTTCTCAGGGCAATACTGTACTCAGTCAGTCAGTGGGAAAGCTTATCCCAGTCGCACAGAGGTCCAAGCCTTCCAGCTCCTGCTGTCTTTCTGCCAAATTGTCAGCTTACCTTGAAAACAGTGATGTGCCTCCTCTGCATGATGGCCTCCTGCATCGCCATAGATTCCCATGCCTGCTTACACAAGCTTCCGCTCCAAGAGTTCCTGGCAGCACAGTGGCCTCAAGCGGAGGGCCTATGGAAGTTATAGTGTTGTTTTTGAGTCAGCAATCAATCTTTATCTAAGCCTAGCAACATTACAGCAGCCATTGTAATAGGCTCTGACTCCCCGATCAGTCCGCCTACAACTTCATCTACAGTCAACATAACCGACATACCGGTCCAAACAGCTTCAGAAGACTCAGAGGCCACTCTTTTCCCCCCACAATGTGATTTTAAAGACTCTAACTGATCGACAGGAAGCACAACAACACTTCCTGCAGCTGAGGGAAGACCATAGTAAAATGCAAAATTCCTTACAGGAGATGACTAGTAAACTTGGGGGGATTACACAGGAGATCGAAGAACTGAGCAAAGGGTGGTGGGTGTAGAAGAAGCGTTTGTTCGTACAGAGACTCTCACTAATCAACATGATGCACAGATTATGAGTCTTCAGAATAAACTGGAAGATATGGAGAATCATTAAAGGAGGCAAAATCTGAAACTTTTTGGTATACCAGCAGGGTCAGACCCGAGGACATATGTAGTTAAATTGTTCCAGAAGGCTTTTCCTGATCTGTCAGACTGGGATTGGGACTCACAGCTTCAAAGAGTCCATAGACTTCCCCTAACCCAAAGAAATAGAGAGAGCAAATTTCCTCGTCCCTTCTTGATCTATTTTAGGAATTTTTTACTGAGACTGGCAGTATCGCTAAAAGCTAGGCCTAATTCCCCTGTTATAACCGAGAATGTTACCTTCTTTGTTCGATCTGATTTAAGTAAGGCTACGATTGAAAAACGATGGAAGCTGCGCCAGTTTATAGATCCTTTTAAATCTCGGGGGGGGGGGGGGGGGAGAGACAGGTGTTCCTCCAGGAACCAGCTGGTCTTAAAGTAATTAAGGGTGGCCATACATATTTTTTCACAGATAATAGGGAAGCCGAGCAAGCACTCTCTAAGTTTAGCTGAAGAATATTAATGCTGCAGCAAGCTCTGTCGCTTACTTAAAAGGAGAACTGGTATTTGGAAACTAGCTTATGAATCTCTAGCTAATGGGGATCGGCCCTGTATCATCCCTGAACTATGGTTGTCTTTTTGCTCTCCTTTTTTCTTTTTTTTTTCTCTTTCTCTGTTATTTTCTTCTCTCTCTTGGCACTCTTTGATTAGAATAAATCATAATCTATTGAAATCATCAGAGAAACTTTTTTTTCGTTTCTTCTTTTTTGTTTCCTTGTCTTGTAGTAGCTTAGGGTTGCAGGGGGTGGCCTCCGATGCTGCTACTCTGCAAGGCTGCCCAACAAGCGGCAGCAGGATATAGAGGGGTGTTTTCCCCTAAGGGACAAGAGGGGGGTGGAATGGGTGGGTGTAGGGGTGGTTGGTTGTGGGAGGGGGGGGATAACATTTTTAAAAATACCACCACAAGAATAAGATTTGTTGAATGTGACAATAGAGAAAGAATAACATTTATGGTCATAATGGAAAGGGACAGTATATCAGCGAAATGGATCGACAGATGTTTAGCCTGGAACGTTGCAGGCCTCAATAGTAGGAATAAGAGGCGACTAGTTCAGGAGGAGCTTAGAATGTATAACTCCCATCTAGTATTACGATCAGAGACCCATGTCGCTCATAAAGACAGGAAGCTACTAGGGCAACTGGGTTATGATGTAATGGCCTGCTCAGCACAAAATGTTTCAGTCAGAGCCGTCGCCATTCTAAAACCGAAGCAATTTAGATTAGAGGTTGTTAAAACCGCTCTGGATAAAGGTGGCAAATGGGCCATTGCTCAACTATTATTGGAACATTGTAAATATGTATTCTGTGTCGTATGGCTCAAATATTGATGATCCTTCTACTTTTGACCGGCTATATATTGAACTGTTGGAATGGGAAGGAGAGCTTATAATTATGGGAGATTTTATTTTTTTTAAATCTTTTTATTCACAATTTTTTCATAATTTACACAACCCCTCCCCCCCACCCCAAGACCAAGATCATACCATAAACAAGAGACTTATTACATTCATAAATCTAAAGTTAATCCATTATAGTTCGTTAAACACATGTGGAGTCAACAACAACATCATGATAAATGCATGGCAACCTATGTATGTCTCTGAATCCACTGCAAGAGCGGTGCCCAGATCAGCATACCCCTTCTTTTGTTAGAACCTTTATTTTTATAAATTGCCACCTCAAGATTGCAGGTCGCAAGTAGCTTAGCCCTCCATTGTAGGAAGGCAGGTGGATTAGGATCGAGCCAGGCTGAGGCAATACAGAGTTGCAAGATTGCCATAGCCACAAAAATCAATCCCTGTATGGGTGTAGCAAACTGTGGCCGGCAGACAAACAACATAATTTCCTCAGTTGAGACATCTACTCTTATTTGGCATACTTCTGATAAGAATTCAGATATATTTTTGATCAGAATATTGAGCGTGTTACAAGTGGCAAACATATGTATAATCTCAGCCCCGAACATTGCACAACGCTGGCACGTAGTTCCCTTCCCTGTCCCCCATTTGGCGATTTTTCTTTGGTGTATAATATAGGGAAAAAAATGTTTTATAGCATTGTGCTTGTAGCTTTATGGACATTAACGATGTTAGGGCTAAATCATAGGCATGACTGGGGATTGTAGACTGAACTCTCAACTTGACCTGCCAAACAGAAGACTGGTTGTCCATATCATCTGGAAAAGCTGAATTCAGGGTTTCATATATTTCCCCAATCTTGGGTGTGTTTTTTAACAAAGATTATCAATCAGTTGATTATTCTGGAAGTTGCAACGCCCGCCAGTTTTCTTTGCTAAGAAATCTCTAACCTGCAAGAACTTAAAAAAAATCCCTGTGGCTAATATTATATTCAACATGTAAATCTTCAAACATCTTAAGGCCACCTGGTGCATAAAAACAGCCCAGCTGTACCACTCTGGCCGAGACCCTTCTGTTTATACAGTTATCCTGGAGAATTTGGGGTAGATCCTTATTACAGGCTCACTGGGGTATAATATGAATATGGCCCAAACCCCAAGATCTTACGCACATTACTCTACACTTTGCACACCCCTGCGTTAGTTTTAAACGTAACTTTCATAAAATAGCGATCGTTGGTGTGCTGCCGAAAGCACCCAGCACATTCCTCTCATAGTATAATTTCTTGAGGCGTCTGGATCGCTTGACTGACAGAATCATGAGAGATCAGTTTAGCACAATATTTCAAAATGGTGGCCCAATAGTAAAGTTTAAAGTTAGGCAGAGCTAATCCTCCTCTCTCCTTTGGTAGTACAATCCAGTTAAAGGCCCGTCTGGGTTTCTTATATCCCCAGATAAAACTTGAAAACATGTGTAGGAAGGTGGCTACCTGACTATGGTACCCCAGATTTTTTCCTTGTGTTTAGCTGGTTTTCGACTTAGTTGGCCTGGTTCCCTGTTAATCAGGGCCCCAGGCTATCTGCTCTCTGTAAAATGGATTCCATGTACCCTAGGTGCATAACTAGATTGGCTTGGGTCACCTTATCAGCTCTTGTACAGAGCACTATAGGTGCCCAGGGCATAGGTGCATCCAAGGCCTACCAGGGGCTGCAGCATAACGTTTGCCACCCCTGGCTGGCTATCTAAAATTGACACAACTGGCTGATCACTCAGCTGGGGCAAGGTGGTGTAATCACCCCTTGCTGAGATATAGTATGCCTATATCTAAACCTATCTGGACACATATATACCCATCAGTCACTCCTATGGCAGGCCTTAACAATCCTGGAGGCACAGTGCTTGGTTTTATGTGAGATGGTGCTCTAGCATGAGCTGAGCCTGCCTGCAGCTGTCGGGACCAATTCCCTAAGCTGTTCCGGGATAATGCCATACCATATGCTATTAAGTGCATTATAATCCTCGCGGTTATATGTCAACTTTGCTTTGGCTTTATCAAAACATGTCGTGTAAGGTGTCATACGATTTGGAATACTACCCCCTCGCCAGTCCTGGCGACGGGGGTAGCATTCCACCCCTCTAGAGGGAGATGACATGGTACTTTGCTAAAACGCGGTTGATTTTAAAAGAGCCTCAGTCCACAAAATGGATGCTCCTGCCACAGACACAAGTCTGACCTCCTGCTGCTGACCGAAATTCAGAAGAGGAGGCCTGGACAAAGGCTTTCCTGTCACAGGGAGGTGTTACACCACCCCAGACAGGAGATAGTGGATTGTAGCAGGGAGGTTTGAAAGAAACCAGACACTGCCTGGGGAGCACAAGGCTGCCCCTTGCATAATCCGGCCAAACCGGTACTGGGGCACACCAGCCCCAGTCCCAGCGTGGCCTGGATCAAAGAGAAAGGGGTGTACCCACCCCCTTCCTGGGTCCCACCCATAGGAGGGGACCTAGCAGGTAATCCAGCGCCCTAGATTGGTATAAGAATGGGAGCAGTGCCAACGCACTCAGATTATCCTGATGAAACATTTGAAACAAAACTCTGGACCCTTCGACATTCTACTCAATGTAGAAGACTGAAGAATCTCCCTTGTGGTCAAGGAGTGACCACCCTATGCAAACAGGCACCATCCAGCACCTCGACGTCTGCTTTGTTGCAGTTCCCGCCGGAACCCGAGTGACAGATCGACGAGATCAAGCTTGCCTGCCTTCTTACAGCCCGATCCACAGTCCCTGCAGAGCTGAGACCCGTGGAGGCGACCTGAAGCGTGGGGCACGCCATCTTGAAAAGACCACGAGACGCTGACTGTGCAGCTTACGAGTGACCCTCGAAGCTGTACACCAGGGTTTGAGAAGCCCCAACCCTGACCCACTTTTGCACCGAAGCTCACCCCTCTACACTCGAGTGCTGCGTGGGGCCCTTCTGCTTTCTTTGGCTCAACGCGTTGACCCGGTCACTTGCCAGCTGGCTTGTGGCCCCTGCGCCGACAAAAACCGAAATATGACTTGTGATTCTGGTTGCTCCAGACTTGCACCCGCTCCTCTGAAAAAGAGCACCCGCTCTGACCCTCCTGGTCCGAGTGCGAAGCAATCTTCCAATCCCACGTGGATTGCTCTTGCCAAGTGTTTGCTCCGATATAGTATGCCTATATCTAAACCTAACTGGACACATATAAACCTGTGAGCCACTTCTATGGAAGGCCTTATCAATCCTGGAGGCAGAGTGCGTGGTTTAATGTGAGATGGTGCTCTGGCATGAGCTGAGCCTGTCTGCAGCTGTCGGGAACAACTCCCTAAGCTGATCCGGGATAATGCCATACCATATACTATTAAGTGCCTTATAATCCTCACGGTTATATAACAACTTTGGTTTGACTTTATCAAAACATGTCGTGTAAGGTGTCATACGATTTGGAATACTATCCCCTCGACAGTTCTGTCGACGGGGATAGCATTCCACCCCTCTAGAGGGAGAAGACATGTTACTTTACTGAAACGCGGTTGATTTTTAAAAGAGCCTCAGATCCACAAAATGGATGCTTCTGCCACAGACACAAGTCTGACCTCCTGCTGCTGACCGAAACTCAGCAAAGGAGGCCTGGACAAAGGCTTTCCTGTCGCAGGGAGGTGTTACACCACCCCAGACAGGAGATATTGGATTGTAGCAGGGAGGTTTGAAAGAAACCAGACACTGCCTGGGGAGCACAAGGCTGCCCCTTGCATAATCCGGCCAAACCGGTTCTGGGGCACACCAGTCCCAGCGCGGCCTGGATCAAAGGAAAGGGGTGTATCCACCCCCTTCCTGGGTCCCACCCATAGGAGGGGACCTAGCAGGTAATCCAGCCCCCTAGATTGGTATAAGAATGGGAGCCGTGCCAACGCACTCAGATTATCCTGACGAAACATTTGAAACAAAACTCTGGACCCTTCGACATCCTACTAAACGTAGAAGACTGAAGAATCTCCCTTGTGGTCAAGGAGTGACCACCCTGTGCAAACAGGCACCATCCAGCACCTCGACATCTGCTTTGTTGCAGTTCCCGCCGGAACTCTAGCGACAGAGATCGACGAGATCAAGCTTGCCTGCCTTCTTACAGCCCAATCCACAGTCCCTGCAGAGCTGAGACCCATGGAGGCGACCGGAAGCGTGGGGCACGCCATCTTGAAAAGACCACGAGACGCTGACTGTGCAGCCCACGAGTGACCCTCGAAGCTGTACACCGGGGTTTGAGAAGCCCCAACCCTGAGCCACTTTTGCACCAAAGCTCACCCCTCTACACTCGACGAGTGCCACATGGGGCCCTTCTGCTTTCTTTGGCTCGACGCGTTGGCCCGGTCACTTGCCAGCTGGCTTGTGGCCCGTGTGCCGGCAAAAACCTAAATACGACTTGCGATTCTGGTTGCTCCAGACTTGCACCAGCTCCTCTGAAAAGGAGCACCCGCTCTGACCCTCCTGGTCCGAGTGAGAAGCAATCTTCCAGTCCTGCGTGGATTGCTCTTGCCAAGTGTTTGCTCCAATCTTAAAGCCAACAGCGCCGATGGTGAGAGCTTGCATGGGACAGCTTGTGACCCGCTCCTGGACATCGCAGATGCCCCAGAGCCCACGTGGCAGCAGAGAGAAGCTCCTCGACAACCACCTGATTGCGCCAGACATTGCCTGGTTCCATCCTGGTTCCACCCTGGTCACTGCTGAGTGACCCAGACTCTGTCCCCTCTGCTTTCAGGTACTTTTCTACTCTGATCCACCCTTGGATCACACCGGACACTTCTCCTTCACATCGCCTGCAGCATCTTCAGCTTCAAGCACCAACAACCTGCGTGACGAAACCAGATGCCACTTCGACCCTATGCACCCGCTTCCTGTGGGTGAGGTAACTCCGCAACGCCGGTGTTCCCACACTGGTACACACCTCTAGGGTCTGTGTCTAAAGTTTTGTCCTTCTAGGTTCAGCGGAAGTATCCTTAAACTCTATTTGTGTAACTTTTACGCACCATTGACTTTGCTTTGGTGCATGCGTGTACTTTAAGCACTGCACCGAATCCCGCGGGCTTTTCCCCGACTTCAGCATTGCTTGTCCCGACTGCTCCCAGCGATTCCCTAGGCCTAACCACTGTTCTATTGGTATCTCTTATACCACTTTCTTAATATATGGTTTGAGTGGCCACCCGCCCTCATCCATAATTGTACAACTTTCATATGTTATACTGTGCTTTTGATTTAACGCTTGTGCCCCTTTGCTCAAAGAGTACTGGGGAATATTTTAGTAATAAACACATATATTTTTTTAATATATACTTGTGTGGTGTCCTTTCATTTGATATTACAGGATTGTGATTGGTAAAACAGCTCGCTTAACACGACCTCTTGAGTTTAGCCTTTAAGGCTGCTTAGTCTATGCTACCATTAAGATAGCTTCTCTATAAGGTTGACAACACCCGCTCGGTCCACAGGCACGCCATCGACCTTTGGAACCTACTAGACGCCATCTCTCCAGACGTCGCCTTCCTAATGGAAACATGGATGAACGCTTCCTCCGCCCCTGACATCGCCATCTCTATCCCTGATGACTATAAGATCACACGCAAGGACCGCACCGACCATACAGGAGGAGGAATCGCTATCGTCCATAAGAAATCCATCCGCATCTCAACCAGCTCTGACGCCAACCTCGCTAACTCCGAACACCTTCACTTCCAGATCCACACCGACCCCAAGACAACTCTTAGAGGCACCCTCCTCTACAGGCCACCAGGACCCCGCGCAAAATTCAGTGAAGACATCACGGACTTCATCACCCCACACGCGCTCCCCTCCAAAGACTACATCCTTCTGGGAGACCTCAACTTCCACCTTGAAAACATCAACGACCGCAACACCGCCACCCTCTTAGACAACCTCGCCAACCTCGGACTTAAACAACTGGTCACTACCCCCACCCACATCGCAGGTCACACTCTCGACCCCATCTTCACCTCCAGCAACCATGTCTCCTTCAGCCACACTACGGATCTCCTCTGGACTGACCACAGCTGCGTTCACTTCACCTACAACAAGCCAAAACCCATCATCCACCTCCAACCAACTCTACAAAGAAACTGGAACAAAATCACCACGGATCTGATCTCCACATCGCTCCTTCGAACCTCCCCAGCCCTCTCTTCTAACGCCAACGAAGCCGCCTCCAACCTCACCCTTTGGTTATCCAACACCGCCGACACCCTAGCACCACTGAAAAAACGTCAACACAAACTTGGCAACAAGAAGGCCTCATGGTTCAACGATGATCTCAAGAAGTCCAAGAAACTATGCCGCTCCCTTGAAAAGGCCTGGAAAAAAGACCCATCCACCAGCAACAAGGACGCCTTCAAAAGCGCCACCCGTACTCACCACCAACTGATCAGAAAAGCCAAGAAAACAGCATTCAAGGATCGACTTGACGACAATGCCCACAACAGCAAGGAACTTTTCAACATCGTCAAGGAATTTTCCAACCCCTCGGCCAATTCCAACGACATCACCCCCTCTCAAACCCTCTGCGACTCCCTAGCCTCTTTTTTCCACAACAAGATTGCTGACATCCACAACAGCTTTGACAACCAACCCGGAAGCCAACCCACCCTACCATCTGCTGACCATCTTCCCCCCGTAAACACCCTGAACGCCTGGAACCCAATCTCCACTGAGGACACCATCCGCCTGATGAATTCCATCCACTCTGGATCCCCCACAGACCCATGCCCTCACCACATCTTCAACAAAGCAGACTCCGTCATAGCTCCGCACCTCCGAGACGTCATCAACTGCTCCTTCAACTCCGCTACCTTCCCGGAAGACTGGAAACACGCTGAACTCACCGCCCTTCTGAAAAAACCAACAGCAGACCCCACCGAACTCAAAAACTACCGCCCCATCTCGCTTCTTCCATTCCCGGCCAAAGTCATCGAGAAAGCTGTCAACAACCAGCTCGCCGCCTTCCTCGAAGCCAACAAATCACTCGACCCCTCACAATCTGGCTTCCGAGCCAAACACAGCACTGAGACCGCCCTCATCGCAGCAACAGACGACATTCGAACTCTACTGGACAATGGAGACAGTCGCCCTCATCCTCCTCGACCTCTCTGCAGCCTTCGACACAGTCTGCCACAGCACCCTTTTACAACGCCTCAAACATCGGAATCCAAGGAAAAGCACTGGAATGGATCACCTCGTTCCTCACCGGAAGAACCCAGAAGGTCCGCCTCCCACCATTCAAGTCCGAGGCCTCTGAAATCATCTGCGGCGTACCTCAAGGATCCTCTCTCAGTCCCACCCTCTTCAACGTATATATGAGCCCCCTCGCGGCCATCGCACGCCATCACAACCTCAACATCATCTCTTACGCGGATGACACTCAACTGATCCTTTCTCTCACCAAGGACCCCAGCACCGCCAAAACTAACCTACACGAAGGAATGAAAGAAGTCGCCGATTGGATGAAACAAAGCCGTCTGAAACTGAACTCAGACAAAACAGAAGTCCTCATCTTAGGTACATCCCCATCTGCATGGGACGACTCCTGGTGGCCGGAAGCCCTCGGAAAAGCACCCATCCCGACAGACCACGCACGGAACCTTGGCGTCATCCTGGATTCTTCACTCTCAATGAACAGACAAGTCAGCGCCGTATCCTCTTCCTGCTTTAACATTCTTCGCATGCTCAGAAAAACATTTCGCTGGATCCCCTCCGAAACAAGGAAAACAGTCACCCACGCTCTAGTCACGAGCCGACTGGACTACGGAAACACCCTCTACGCAGGTACCACCGCTAAACTCCAGAAGAAACTACAACGAATCCAAAACGCCTCAGCCAGGCTCATATTAGACATCCCACGCAATGAACACATCTCTGGTCACCTTAAAGATCTCCACTGGCTACCCGTCAATAAGAGGATCACTTTCCGACTGCTTACCCACGCACACAAATCACTCTACGACATCGGACCAGATTGCCTCAACTCCCGACTGTCCTTCTACACCCCCTCCCGCCAACTTCGCTCTTCCAGCCAAGCCTTCGCCACTGTACCTCGCATCAACAAGACCACCATGGGAGGCAGATCCTTTTCATACCTGGCTGCCAAAACATGGAACTCACTCCCCGCTTACCTTCGCCTCACCCAGAATCACCTAGCGTTCAGAAAGCAGCTTAAAACGTGGATATTTGACAAATAATCCTCCTCCCCTTCCTAAGCGCCTTGAAACCCTCTGGGTATGTAGTGCGCTATACAAATTCTATGACTTATGACTTACGACTTATGACTTACAACCAGACACCATAAGGGATTGTTTGGACTGATACAAGGTGGTTCCAGAATTGGAAACATATATCAGGCCAACTTCTCACAACATGGAATCTATAGTTCTAATAATTTGGGGAGAAAACTCGAGACATATAGTCCGGAAAAAATATAAAAAATGTGGCAAAAAAAGCATCTTAATCACATTACATCGACCACCAATAGTCAGATGTAAATTATTCAGTCGGACCAGCTCTTTCTTAGTGCGTGATATCAGTGGGTTCAAGTTATTATTAACAATATTTTCTATTTTGGCACTTATGTTAACACCTACATATACGGCCTCCTCCAGTCACTCTTGAGTCTCTCCACAATTTTGTTGTTGAGAACAATCTGGGTTTTGCTGGAGTTCAATTTGTGGCTAGACACTAACCCAAACCGATATGCCTCTTCTATCACAATTCAGAAAAGGGGGTGGTGATGAACAGTGTCTGAATTAAGCAGGCCACTCTTACCCAGTCCAAAGATCAGGGCTTGATCCATCACCGTTATTTAGCTCACTGCACCATCCCAGCTCAGAACCTGGCTATATGCAAATCAGTCTGTCCCTGGCCCAGTGCATCATGGGAACAGGGCAGACTAAACTACCAAGCCAATTTTTCACCAGAAAGGAGACAAGCTTCCGGGGACCGGTTTCTGGCATTTCAGCCGTCGTCGGCCCGGCTTGCGTTTTTTTTTTTTTTTTGGTGTTCAAAACTGCTTTATTGATAAGAGCACATAAGGATACACAGCTTGAGGTGCCTACAACCCGGAGGCCGGCAGCAATAGTGGAGCAACAATACACAGCCTTGTAGCCGGCATCCCGGGGGCCCGGCGGCACGTTACAAGGAAAAGGCTTTGTACAGCGCTGTCCGGCGGGGCAGGCCAAGGAAGGATGTACTGCAGCCGAACAGGTTTTGTGTGAGCAAGATGAGAATCTCACTCCTAATTTTTTGTAACGAGTAGAACAAGAAAAAGAAAAAGAGAAAACCCCAACTTTTCAACGAGGTTACGTGTGTGTAGTGGTGCATTACAGTGCGATTACAATGTATGATAGTGGTGTAGTGTGGTGGTACCGCCAGGCGCTGGTGCGTGGGGCGGTGAATGTCCAGAATTCAAGGACCTAAGGCATCGGTAGTCCATGGGGCGAAAGTGCAGAGCTGCTAGTGGTATGCAGGACAGCACCCTCCGGAGGAGGGGGGGGGGACGTCCAGTGGCGCGTCGGAAGGGGAGGACGGTCGCAGGAGGGGGGAGGCGAGGGGGGCTGTACCGTGGAGGCCAGTGCTACACCTTCCACAAGGAGACTGCAGGGGCACAGGGGTCCCATAGGTGGAGGAAAACAGCGTGTGTCATGTATAGCCAGGTAGCAATAAGGTGAACAATAGTGCTAATGGGATTGGGAGGCAGTGAGCCCATCGCCCGACGTTGTGTCATCATCCGAGCGTTTGAGCAGGTAGTGTACCAGTGGGTCCCAGATATTCCTAGGTCTGCTCGTGAGAGGCAATAATTCCGAAAAAGTGTTATGCTGATCCTGGCAATATGTTAAGTCAGTTAGCCAATCCTTGAACTTAGGCGCTCTGCCTCTGCTCCAGCGGCAGGCGACACGTCGCTTGGCTAGGAGGAATGCTATATCGACGAATTTTCTGCTTTCCTTGGATATGTGCTTTGTGTATCCAAGGATGGCCACCAAGGGGTCCGCGGGGATCTCCTCATCCACCATCTGCACAACAGCCCCGATGACTTGTCGCCAGTAGTCAGCAATCTGGGGGCAGGACCATGCTAAGTGGAGAAAGTCAGCGTGTTCTGCGCGGCAGCGTTCACAGCGGTCACTATCGGCCAGCCCGAATCTGTGTTTCCGGGCCGGGGTGTAGTAGACCCTCTGCAAGTATTTATAATGTATTATTTTCAATCTGCAACTGGCAGAGATGCGGGAAGTCAATGCGCAGCAGTATTGCCACTGATCGTCCGAGACCTCTGTGTCAAGCTCCGCTGACCAGCGCAATCTGGCAGCAGAGACCGATAGGGGGGCAGCTCCTCGACATTGGCGGTAGAGCCCAGAGACCAGATGGGCCCCATCTTGAGATTCTAGGAGATGGTGTAGCGGAGGCAAGGGCACAGGTTCAGTAGGGTAATCCGGAAGGATGTCTCGCATCCCCGCGCGCAATCGAATATAGTAAAACAGCTCGAGGGGCGAGTGGGCATGCGATTGGAAGAAGAGATCCGCCGTATTGAAAGCTCCGTTGTGGAACAGGTCACCCCAAAAGGAAATGTGCAGTTTGTTACAGAGCTGGCGAAACCCAATTTCCGACAGCAAGGTAAGTTTTGGGTGATAGGTCAGAGGAAGCCTAGGAGAGTAGGGCATCGCGCAGAGGAGTCGCTGGGCGATTCGCCGCCACGCGTCCAGGGTGCAGGAGACCGAGGTGTTCGCTGTAGGGATGGAAGTCTCGGGACAATGCATCAGACCGTTCAACGGAAGTGGGTGTGCTATCCAATCCTCCACTGCTACGTGAGGCATGAAGGGGGTAGGAGCCATCCAATGGTAGGCAAAATGCGCGTGTGCGCACAGGTAGTATGCCTCAATCTGGGATGTCGAAGCCACCCTGGTCGTAGGGAAGGGTCAACGTGGACCACTTTAGCCGGGGAGATTTGCCACCCCAAAAAAGTCTGCGTAGTTCGGCGCGAAGTGTCCTGAAGAAGAAAGCCCCTGGATAATAGGGGATGTTTAGGAAAAAGTACAAAAAGCGGGGTAATATCACCATTTTAATAAGGGAGGCTCTGCCAGCCATGGAGAGTGGCATCGTGATCCATCTGTCGACAGAAGCGGCCAGTTTGGTTATAGCCACTCCATAATTGGAGCGAAGCGTCTCATCTTTATCCCGTGCGACGCGGATCCCCAAATAACGAAGATCGTCTTTGCACCACACCAACGGATAATCTAATGGGAAAACAGTCACCGCATCAGTAAGGGGCAAAAAATTGTGACTTGGCCCAGTTAATATGAACGCCTGATAGCCCCCCGAACAGGACGAATTCGCGGAGCAGGGGGTTAAGGTGTAGTTCCGGGTACTTGACATATAGTGTGATGTCATCCGCATAGAGGGATACATCAATTTGCCGCTGCAAGCATTGAATCGCTCCCTTCCGGTGTAATTGGCGGAGGCGGCACGCTAGTGGTTCGACCGCGATTGCAAACAATAGGGGTGAGAGCGGGCATCCCTGGCGAGTGCCTCTAGTAAGACTGACAGGTGGCGATAGCTTCCCATTGATCAGTACTTTCGCCGTGGGATCCGTGTATAGGAGGCGCACCCAGGCCAAGAACAGTTTAGGGAACCCCATGCGTCCCAGAACCGAGAAGAGGTAAGGCCACTCGACGGAGTCGAACGCCTTGGTGGCGTCAAGGAACACAGCCGCCACTGGGACATCAGGGTGGACAGAGCGTAGCAAAGAAAACAGGGTGCGTAGGTTATGGGAGGTGGATCTGCCTGCTACGAAGCCAGATTGGTCGGGCAGGACGAGTCTAGTCATTAGCAGTGATAGTCTTGTGGCGAGAACCTTAGCAAGGATCTTCACATCACAATTTAGAAGGGAGAGTGGGCGGTAAGAGTCACAGGAAGTAGGGGCCTTGCCAGGTTTCAGAAGGGAGGTGATAACCACTTCACGCATAGATCGAGGTAGCCTACCGTCAGCTAACGATTCAGTGAAGACTTCGTTAAGCACGGGTGCCATAATATCAATATAAGCTTTGTAAAATTCGGCTGGGATGCCATCGAGCCCTGGGGCCTTCCCATTCTGTAGGGACATAATGGCCTCGCGAACTTCCTCGAGTTCAAAAGGAGCCGCCAGGAACTCCCTGTTACCATCGCTAAGCCAGCATAGTTCCACGTCGTTCATATAGTCAGCGTATGGAGCATCAGCTTCTGCCTTTGAGGTATATAGTGTCGAGTAGTGCGTTGTGAATGCAGTCAGTATCCCATCTGACTCTCTAGTGACAGTGCCAGCCTCATCAATAAGTTCTAATATGGTGTTGTGTTCACGTGGCGCGCGCGTGAGTGAGGCTAGCACTTTACCAGGCCTATCCCCCTCGCAGTATTTCCGGGCCACCCAGTGTTTGCCCCGGTATTTCGCCTCCCTGGCAGCCTCCTCCTCATACTTGGATAGTGTGTCCCTAAAGGTCACCCGTAGGAGTGGGTCATCGCTCGCCACCATTTGGAGCTCTAGTGCATGCAATTCTTTTTCCAATGTGGTAATGGTACGCATAATATCCCGCAGGACCCCATGGCTCTTAGAGATGCAGAATCCCCGAATAGTGACTTTGAAGGCCTCCCATATGTGTTCCACTGATTCTACTGAGCCCTTGTTTCTAGGAAAGAAGTCCCTGATCTCCTCGCCCAACTCCGTGCGAAAAAGCTCATCAAGGAGCGTATCGGGGCTCAGCCTCCATTGCGGTCTTGGACTATCCCACCCAGGAGTCCGGAACCGTAGTCTAACAGGGCTGTGATCTGAATAGGTCCTGGGCAGATGGTCGGCCTCTAACAGTTCCCCAGTGACGTCCCGGGTTACCAAAAAGTAATCCAAGCGTGCCCAGGTTCCGGTGTGATGTGTAAAGTGCGTGCCCTCCCGCCCGTGGGGATGTAGCTGTCGCCAGGCGTCAAATAGTCCACCCTCCTCCATTACTCCCTCCAAAACCTCCCTAGCTCGGGGCTTGTAAGAAATAACACCATCCGCCCTATCTAGGGAGGGTACCAAGGCCAGATTAAAATCACCTCCCCAGATGATGTGTCTTGCCCCGATGGAAACAATCTTGCCCCACAGTGTGGAAAAGAAACCAGGTGAGTCAATATTCGGTGCGTACATTGAGACAAATAGATAAGTGTCATGCCCCATTCTCCCCCACAACAAAACATATCTCCCCTCCTTGTCCGCCACTTCTCCCATGTGAAGGAAAGGTACACCTCGGGCGACTAGTATCGCCACTCCTCTGGCATAGACGAATAGGAGGAAAAAGCACGGGTACCCGCCCATTTCTGTCCAAACGGGGCGTCCCTGCGCACGGGCAAGTGTGTCTCTTGTAGTAGAGCTATTTGTACATGGTGTCTATTCAAGTAGGCGATAACATTCCTGCATTTCCGAGCATCGTTCAACCCCCGAACATTCCATGAAAGACATGTTAATCGCGCAGTCGAGTTCACCGCAGCCATAAGCACATTGACATTAAAGAAGAAGGCGCCCAAGCGGGCCAAAGCATGGAGTCACACCCGCACCAGTAGCGCCAAGCCCCACACCACATCAGCATATGCAAACACCGTCCATGCAATAGTAACCTCATAACGTCCGAACCCCCCCACCCACCCCAGCATCCCAAACATGCCAGTAGCCATGAAATCCCCAAGAACATCCCCCCCTCATACCCCTCCCCCCCAACTTCAGAGTGGCAAAAAGCCAAACATACAATTGTTCAGCGGGGAACACCCAACTAGGGAACATCTAAAGGTGCGCGCTGCCACTATCCGGCCCATAGCTCCAGTCTGTACCGCCCTTGGTGGAGGCTAGGGCCAAGAAAGCGGTCCTTGGTATACGTTACCACAGGGGGTGCGATGTCCAGTAAGTCCGATCCACGTGATTCTGCCTATCCACCAAATGGTGAGTCAGCACCGGCCAGTAGATAAGTACGTTTTTGCCAAATGTCGAAGGTCATGAAGGCAGTTAATCCTCTTGGCGTTCAGGAGGCAGGTCATCGATCTCCAGATCGTCCTCAGGTGCCTGGTCGCCCCTGCGTGCCCTCCGGATGGATTTGAAGTAATCTTCTGCTTTCTGCGGGTTGGTGAAGAAGCGTTGTTTGCCCTGATGAGTAACCCTCAGCTTTGCCGGATATAAAAGTGCATAGTCTATCTGGGCTTCACGCAGTTTCTTTTTTATTGGAAGGAATTTGCGCCTCTCATCCTGAACCATTGGTGTAAAATCAGGATAGATGGAAAAGGTGATGCCTTCATACCTCAGTGATCTGTGTCCGGGCTGCTCGAAGGGCCGTGTCGCGGTCCCGGTAATTCAGAAGTCGAGCGATTATGGGTCTCGGTGGTAGGCCAGGCTGGGGCATAGGTGCCAGTGATCGGTGAGCCCTCTCCACTATGAACTGTGAGGAGAAGGCGTCCTCCCCGATTGAGCCCTTGAGCAATTTCTCCACATAGAGTTCCATTCTGCCTGTGGCAGTGGATTCCGGCACATTGGTAATGCAAATGTTATTGCGGCGGCTTCGCGCTTCTAAGTCCTCATTCTTTGCCGCAATTACACGGAGGAGGTTATCCATTCTCGCTAACTGTGTTGCGTGGGTCGCGGCGGCGTCGGTGTTGTCGGAGATCCTTTGCTCCGCAGTCGTAAGGCGTTCCTCATGACAATCCACTTTATGGACCAAGGCGTCCAGCCGGGCCGTGACTCCATCCACCTTCTCTACCACGGTAGCGAAACCCTGCCGCATTTCCTGTAGAAGGCTGGCGATATCCGCAGCAGGGGCATCAGGCGGGGCAGGCTGCGGGGGTAGCTCACTGGGACCCTGGCGCGTCTGCGTCGATGTGTGGCCCTTGCGAGTGCTATCAAAGCTTAGTTTGGGCTGGCGAGCGTCGGGACGCCCCATGGCGGTACCTCCAAACAAGTGAGGGTCCAGATAGAATAGCAAGGATAGTAGTAGCCAGGCGGGCGGTCAGCAACCGGCTGCGTATCAGGGGTGACTCAAGGCTGGAGCCCAGCAGCGATTCAAAGCGCGCGCAGTGACACAGGCAGCGCCACGCGGCCAGCAATTGTCCTATGGCAGCAGACGCCCGCCGCGCATCCAGCAGCAGCCCCAGGTACCAGCCAGATAGCGTGGGCGTCGAAGCGCCAGTCTTTGCGCCAAGCCTCCGGGCCAATTCCAGGGGTGGCGCTTCGCCAGCCGGTACAACGCGCAGTGCAGCCCACCAGGTAGCCTTTTGGGGGAAGGGCAGTCAGGCCTCTCGATCGCTGTTGTCCACGCTGCCAGTGTCTGAAGGATCTGTGGCGATTCGTGGGCAAGGAGCGCTGCTAGTAGCACGGGGACTCCACTCCGTCTCAGCAGCCCCGCTTTCTTACCGCTGAAGCCGGGTCCGGCAGGCAGCGCACGCAGCTCCGGGGCCGCCGCGGCTCCGGGGACAGGCACGGCCGCCGGCTGGGCACCAGACGTCTCGCTGGAGGCAGGTCGTGTAGCGTGTCGGCAAAGCTGCGCTCAGGATGAATCCAAGCGCAGGATGGGAAGCGCCGCTTTCTCTCTCGGCCTGCACAGTGGTCCGGCTCGGAGGAGCGAAGCAGGCAATGTGTCCGTGCGGCCCGGTTGCCTCGTGGCGGGCCCCGGGGTCGCGTAGCTGCGGTGGCCGGGGTCTCTCCCCAGTGCGCTCCAGGGCAGGTGTCGGGCAATCTTCGGGAGCCCGTATCTCCGGCTCCGAGCCTCTCAGCCGCTCCAAACTTCGGTCGAGTGCAGGGAGCACTCTTGTGATGCGGGGACCGGGTTTCTGGGGGTCACACGGCCCCCCGTGGCAGCAGATCGATGTAGGATCAATATCCAAGGAGCGGGAGCTGCAGGTCTAGGCAGCCATTCCGCAAGCGCGCCCTCTAGCGCCATTCGTCGGCCCGGCTTGCTTGAATCCTGATGGTGCAGTGAGCAAGGGACTCATGTCTGAGTATGCCCTGCCACACCTATAGTGGCCAAAAACGATTCAGGAAAGGGGGTGGCCGATGACGGCTGTAATGCCAGAAACGGGTCCCCGGAAGCTTGTTTCTTTCCCAGTAAAAGAATTGGCTTGGTAGTTTGGTTTGCCCTGTTCCCATCATGCACTGGGACAGGAACAGACTAATTTGCATGTAGCCAGGTTCTGAACTGGGAAGGTGCAGTGATCTAAAAAACGGTGATGGATCAAGCCCTGATCTGTTGACTGGGTAGGAGTATTCTGCTTAATTCAGAAACTCTGTCCATCACCACCCCCTTTTCTGAATCTTCTTCTATCACAGGCATGGCTATATTGGGGTCTCCAGTAACAAGCGCGATATCATCGGCGTATGCTAAAATTTTGATATTGTGATTACGTATTTGAATCGGTAGTATTGATACAAGCTTATCCAACCACCGGATGAATGGGTCCATATATATCTCGAAAAGAAGAGGGGAGCAAGGGCATCCCTGCCTAGTCCCTCTCGATCGCAAAATTCTCTGACAAGAGACCATTAACCAATACTCTGGCGCTTGGCTTATCGTATAGCCTTTCGGTAGCCGTGATGAATCTATTAGTACTTCCACAATTATGGGAGATTTTAATTGTATAATGAATTATGAGTTAGATACCAGCAGGCGGGGAGCTTTTCAAAGGATGTGTAAGACACGAGCTGCTATTCTAGAAGTAGGGTGCGTACACAACAGAGAGGATGCCTGGCGAATTACATATCCTAATGTGGCGGGATATACCTATTACTCTGCACCACATAAGCTATGCTCACGTGTATATATATGGCTTGGGTCTCGTATAGGATTTTAGATACCAGTACCATAGAGATATACCCCAGGGTCACTTCAGACCATAATCCAATTCTTCTTGTTTTCAATACTTCACAAAAAAAACAGGGTCCAAGGCTATTTTCATTTCCTAGGTATTTATTATTAGATTCAGAGTTCATATTACAACTCAAGGAGCACATCATAGAGTTTATCAAATTGAATCTTCACTCCACTTTATCCACTGTTGTTTGGGATGCCTGTAAGGCTAGTATAAGGGGATTTGTGCAACAGTTTGTCTGGAGACAGGACTAAGAGTCTAGAAAAGCAACTAGAACTATGGCTACTAATATACTGTCACTGGAAAATCAATTGGCAGAAGCCTTGTGTCAAGGTTCCCAAAATACTGTTGAACTGGGACATACATTAGTGAATCTTAGGTCTGCTATAAAAGCCACTCTTGCAGAGAAAAGCAGTGTTAAACTACACAAATATCAGCTGTCTCAATATGAGTGGTGATAAAATTGGAAACATTTTGGCATATAAAGTCGCTGATAAGGCCAAAACATTAATTAAGACAATAAAGGGACCTAACATTATTTATAACCAGCCTGCCCAGATAATGTAGCAATTTGTTAATTATTATAGAACTCTGTATACTCCAGAAAATCATCCTACCATGAATAGCATACAAATGTATTTGGATACTAATATGATAAACAGCAGAGAAATAGAAGGACTTGATCAACTAACTAACAACATCACTATGACAGAAATAAGACTTGCAATTGTTTCTCTGCCATCAGGCACGGCTGCTGGGGAG
The DNA here is from genome assembly GCF_964263255.1 of Lissotriton vulgaris. Taxonomy (NCBI): domain Eukaryota; kingdom Metazoa; phylum Chordata; class Amphibia; order Caudata; family Salamandridae; genus Lissotriton; species Lissotriton vulgaris. Next base: position 674,088,125 of record NC_141691.1, on the reverse strand, counting down.
GACATGCTACCAGTAGAATTATACAATATTTGTACTGATGAATTACTCCCCCTCTTTTGTCAGGTAATTAACTCAATTGGTCAGAGCGGAAAGGCTCCTAATTCGTGGAACGTCGCAAAGATAGTTTTTTTTCTAAAAAAGAATAAACCTGCTAATGTGTGGGTCATACAGACCCATCTCACTCATTTACACGGATGCAAAAGTGTTTGCTAAAGTCCTTGCCACACGATTGGCTCCTCTTGCCGAAATTAATTAATCCTCAACAGCATGGATTTGTCATGGGCAGGGACACAACAGCCCATGTAAATATGGCTATAACCGCATTTGATGTAGCAGAGATTGACTCCGCCCCACTCTGTATGGTATTGCTGGACGCTGAAAAAGCTTTCAACCGAGTGGGGTGGGATTATCTGTGGGCCGTAGTGACAACTTTCGGTTTTAAAGGCCAATATTTAAGGTGAATACATGCTTTATATGGTCAACCAACTGCTAAAATTAGCTATGCTGGTATGACTTCTTCTAATTTTACAATATCTAGGGGCACTCTGCAAGGGTGCCCTTTGTCACCCTTGCTGTTTGCACTCTCTATGGAACCATTTATCAATGCACTACAGACTCCACCTCGATCGTTCCTTTTCATTTCGGCCTTCATTCTTTAAAAATTACAGCTTACGCTGACAATGTCACCATATTTTCTACAGATGTTATAGAAGCTCTACACAGGATAACTGAGGAAGCCAATAGTTTTGGGGCAATTTCTGGATATAAATTAAACCTAAATAAAACACAGATAATAGCGAAGTATAAACCCCAGGCTTCAGTACAAGGGATATGCAGGGCAGCTACATATCTGGGTGTCAAAATTTCATCTAAAATAAGTGAAATAATCAAACTCCATTATGAGGCTCTATTAAAATAAGTGTCTGTTATATTGAAAAAATGGCACAATGTTCCACTAAGTATTGTCGGCCGAATTATTTTAAACAAAATGAAGGTATTGAGAACATTTATTTATTTAGGTCAATTCCACTACATGTTAATAATCTTTTTTTTTTTTAAACTAGATGGGATCTTTAGTGGCTTCATCTGGGGATATAAAAAAAGCATGCCGATCAATTGCTTTACTCAAGCTTCCATTTAATAAAGGCGGGCTGAACTTCCCCGATTTCAGGCTATATTTGTTTTGCACTTTTTTTGGTCGCCTCCGTAGTTTTATTTAATCCAAACAATCAATACTTTTATCAGTTCATGCTGGGTGCGGACTCTAATCAGTTCTTAGCGAATGAACGACCCTAATTATTTCAAAAGGGTAAAGTTTAAGACCGCAAGGGAGATTGTTAGAGTTTGTTTTTCTATTTTAACTGTGTAAAACTTCTTTTTTTCATCCTAAACTACCTTTGTGGGGTAATCCGGGACTTCCTGGAATCTTCAATGATGGAGTGGCAATACATGGGCCATTCCCGGAATAAAAACTTTAGGGGAACTTTATGGTACTGATGGTTTTATGGATTTTGAAACACTCCAAATTCTTTATAAAATGACTGAAACCATGCGGTTTTAAGTATATGCAAATCCACAATTTTTTTTATACGCAAGCTGAATATGAGGGAAATTTCCGATTCAGATATCTGGAATTGCTTTTACTCAGTAAAGACTAAATCATCTATCAGTGAGGCCTACAAATGCCTTAATTCTTATAACGATTCAGAAAAGGGGGGGGGATGGTGATGAACAGAGTGTCTGAATTAAGCAGACCACTCTTACTCAGTCCAAAGATCAGGGCTTGATCCATCACCGTTATTTATCTCACTGCACCATCCCAGCTCAGAACCTGGCTATATGCAAATCAGTCTGTCCCTGGCCCAGTGCATCATGGGAACAGGGCAGACTAAACTACCAAGCCAATTCTTCACCAGAAAGGAGACAAGCTACCGGGGACCGGTTTCTGGCATTTCAGCCGTCTTCGGCCCGGCTTGCTTGAATCCTGATGGTGCAGTGAGAAAGGGACTCATGTCTGAGTATACCCTGCCACACCTATAGTGGCCAAAAACAATTCAGAAAAGGGGGTGGTGATGAACAGAGTGTCTGAATTAAGCAGACCACTCTTACCCAGTCCAAAGATCAGGGCTTGATCCATCACCGTTATTTATCTCACTGCACCATCCTAGCTCAGAACCTGGCTATATGCAAATCAGTCTGTCCCTGGCCCAGTGCATCATGGGAACAGGGCAGACTAAACTACCAAGCCAATTCTTCACCAGAAAGGAGACAAGCTACCCCTTGTTTAATTATTTAATCCACCATAAGCGTGGAAGGGTATACTCGGATGTGAGTCCCTTGCTCATTGCACCATCAGGATTCAAGCAAGCCGGGCCGAAGACTGCTGTAATGCCAGAAACCGGTCCCCGGAAGCTTGTTTCCTTCCCAGTGAAAGAATTGGCTTTGTAGTTTGGTTTTCCCTGTTCCCATCATGCACTGGGACAGGAACAGACTAATTTGCATATAGCCAGGTTCTGAGCTGGGATGGTGCAGTGAGCTAAAAAACGGTGTTGGATCTAGCCCTGATCTCTTGACTGGGTGAGAGTATTCTGCTTAATTCAGAAACTCTGTCCATCACCACCCCTTGTTGTTTAATTATTTTGTCCACCATAAGCGTGGAAGGGTATACTCAGATGTGAGTCCCTTGCTCATTGCACCATCAGGATTCAAGCAAGCCGGGCCGAAGACTGCTGTAATGCCAGAAACCGGTCCCCGGAAGCTTGTTTCCTTCCCAGTGAAATAATTGGCTTTGTAGTTTGGTTTGCCCTGTTCCCATCATGCACTGGGACAGGAACAGACTAATTTGCATATAGCCAGGTTCTGAGCTGGGATGGTGCAGTGAGCTAAAAAACGGTGTTGGATCTAGCCCTGATCTCTTGACTGGGTGAGAGTATTCTGCTTAATTCAGAAACTCTGTCCATCACCACCCCTTGTTGTTTAATTAATTCTTATAAGGCGGATCATTGTGTGAAACTTGCTATGAAGTGAAGCACAAAATTGGGTATTACCATAACTTTTAACAAGATCTCTGCTTCTCTCTCTAGCATCAATAACCTAGTAAAGTCATCTAGCATAAGGCTACAATAATATAAAACAATGTCTTTTATGTTATACACCAGAAAGAATTTCAAAATGGTCCCTAAATAGCCCTACAAACAACCAGTCTAAATGTCCCAAATGTGATCTAATCGCGGCTGATCTAGAATATATGCTTTTTTCATGCCCAGCACTGACTGAGTTTTGGTCTGGACTGGACAATGTTCTGAACCAAAAACTTGTTAGATTTTCTCCCTTTACTATAACAATGGTACAATTAGGTATACAACCGCTGAACAGCCCACAGAAGGACTTATTAACTATTTTACTCTCGTGTGCTAGACTATCGCCAGGGCATGGATTTCCCCGAAACCCCCTCACATCATCGAATGGTGGTCCCTGGTTAAAGAAACGTATACTATGGAATCGCATTAGCTAAAATAAGAGGAGTTAGATCACTGATGAAATTGGATAGAGTTTGGGGAACTTTTGTTTAAATATCTCTGCTGTTCTACGAATGTAAATGCTAAAATTTTCTTTTGTCTCCTCCTGATTTATGCTGCTTAGTAACTTATTGTCCTTTTTCCACCTGGCTAAACTTTATGTGTATTGATCTGCAATTATTTTACTTTTGTTGTTTTCAATATTTCTTTTGCTAAAATTTATTATTTAAATATTACGAATGTATTTTCTCGTATTGTCAACAAAAAATATTTAAAAAGAGTCCGCACCCATCGCTCTCTGCAGTTGTGGGTCAGCAGTAGTCTGTTGTGGGGCAGGCCTTTTGTAGACCCAGTCCCCTAGGTGACCATCACCATGAACGCGTATCTCACACGCTGGTGGTGGGGGTGCATCTTCAGGACATGACTGTTCAGGGTCTGTGGATACTCCTTTAACAGACCTTCACACAAACAATCTGGAGTTGTTGGCAGTTCAATTTACTCTGAAGGCCGTCTTCTGCCACATACATACACAATAGTCCCGGTCATATTAGGCAATTTGACTGCCATGTATTACCTGCGGCAACAGGTAAGTACACGCGTCTCACCAGCTCTGAGTTAGCGCAAGGCATTTGGCATTAAGCAATCCACCAGACACTGCACCAGCTAGTGGAGTAGCTTTTGGGATCGGACAACAACTTTGCAGTCCTGTAAGCCCAATGCGGCAACAAGTCTGCAAGTGGCAACTCCACCCCAAAGTCCTGCTCACCTGCTTCCAACATTGGGGGTTTTCCCAACATAGATCTGTTCGCAGTTGCCTCCAGGTTTCCACGCACACAGTCAATGGGCAATGCACTATGGATGATCTGATCAGAGATATTTGCTTACGCTTTTCTGCCTCTCACGATTTGTGATTCAGATGTTTTGGCAAATCTGTCGCTGTCCTCCCAGCAGCTCCCATGTGGGCCAGGAAGCCATGGTTCACAACTCTCCTCAGGGTATCTGTAGTCCCTCACTAGAACCCTCTCAACAGGCGGAGTCTTCTCACTCACCACTAAGAAACAGAACCATTCAGAGTCCCTGTCATTAAAGCCTTTATGGAAGGCTTAAAAGGATTATCCCTCCCAGATTACCTCCAGTCTCATCCTGAAATCTTAGTGTAGTCCTCACTAGGCTCATAGGACCCCCTTTTGAGCTGGCTCAATCTTGTTCTCCATTTTCTGTCACGGAAAGTAGTGTTTCTAGTCTCTTACTTCCCTCAGGGGTGTGAGGTGAGCAAGATCCAAGGTCTCACAATGGAAGAGATGCTGACAGGTAGTCCTTGTAAATAACCCAGCCTTTCTACCCAAGCGGGTCTCTCCTTTACAGCTACAAGTAGACAATTAAACTCCCGTTTTTCTTTCCATCCCCAGACTCAGTAGTGGGGAGAGCCTTTCACACACTAGAAATTGAGGGCCCCCATGCACTACATTGATTGAACAAAATCATTTTGTAAAACACAGCAATTATTTGTTGAAACTGTAATGGGTGCAGGAGAAAGTTCTGGTGGCATGTTGATGAGGTTTAGGAGGATAGCGGAGGAGTGGTTCTGTTTGTATCCTGCACAAGTGCTGGAGTAATGTAAGAATTTAGATTATTTGGGGTGGGTGACCATGTTCGGGTGGGCATTCAAAGGGAATTAACCTGAACACAACCCCCTGGTAGCTATGGAAAAAGCTTACCATAGGGCAATGTGTAAAGTAATTATGCATTAGTAAAGTAAAAATGCAAAACCATAAAACTCTCAAAATAAATTGAAAAAATAGAGTACGATTTAATAAACACAATGACACCAAAATGACAAATTCATTAGGGGGAACAGTTGATATTACTTTACTTAGACGAAAAATAGCACCCAAAAGTGCCAAAGATAGTCAATGGTCGCAGTGGACCAGGACCAGGCAGAATTTTAGGATGACCGCAACACAGCAGAGGTTGGAAACACCAATCAGGTTTGTCCTTGTAAATTTGCTTACCTCCTAACCTAGTCTTTTAAGTCCCAAACACCGGAGTACACTTCTAAAGCCCTAAGACCTCAGTTGATGCACTTTGAGACTCGTAGGGTGTCGGACAGAGGCCAGCCGCAGGGTCCAGTCCTGGTCCACATTCACTGGTCAGCTGAGTACTTCCAGGGAAGGGTATCTTGCTGCTTGTCTCCCTGTAGCTGCAAAGGAGGTCAGCCACCTGACCCTTGGAGGCCACTTTCTTGTGCTGCGTACAAGAATGAGCAGGTACCATCCTTTAGTGCCCCTCTTGGGTCACACACCGCAGATCCAGTCCTCTTCTAATCTTCCAGACCTTCCTGATCCGGACCAGCATTCCAGAAAAGCTCCTGAAGTGGGTACCTGGAGGTGCCACATTGATGCCTGGAACTAGTACGTGGGTGGAGGTGTCTCATGGCCCCTCCCTATTCAATGGGGTAAAGGGTCCTAGCCCCTGACCTGCCTATTTTTGCAGTAGTCCCCGTCTGCCTTTCTGCAAACAGGCTGAAAATGCAATGCCTCAGGGCAAAACCAAAATGCCTAAGGCCTTCAGCCACACTAAACTTCGCTGAGTGAGGAGTGTACTATAGTATTCTGAGGGCCCTTCCACATCAGACACTACAATTTAAATTGAGAGGGGCACTGTAACCACAGCAAACCTAGAGGCAGAAATCTGGTAGGGCATATGCAGAGCCCTCAGCACCAAGTCAGATAATGCACAAGAATTGTCTTGACATCCTGTTTTCCTTTCAAGTGTTCCCCAAGCGTTACATAAGGCTCGACAAACCTGTCAAGCATCTTTTCACACTGTGCTGTCAAATGAATGTCGACAGGAGACCAACGTAGCGTCAAAGGCCCAACGGCCCGAGTCGACGACCGGATTAAGATGGAAAGGTTGGTTGAGTCAAGAAGTAACGAACGAGAACAATACCGTCGAAGTCGAAGGCCTTTTGGCCTTTAAAGTAGTTAGTTTCGGTTTCCGAAGTTGGAGTAAAGGAATAACATCCGAACCCAATGGCGGAAAAAAACAATCTGAGGATGGAGAAGATGCCCATGTGCACTGTAGTCCAGGGGAGGAGTCACCTATCTCGTGATACTTCGAAGACTCTTCCAGGACAACAAAGTGCAATCATCCGAACCCAACACTAGGCGGCAATCTATGCACAAGATATGAATTCAGCAGCCCACATGCCTCGAACAGATAGATACTTTCAAGATACAATTGCCTAGTTGCACTATAAATATGATGGTGTCTTCACCCACTTCTTTAGAACCGCAATAAAGACTACTGCCTCCATAAGTCAGCATTGGCATATTTTTTTCTGAATGGAAGCAAAAATAATTACAAGAGGTAACCACAGCCCCAAGAGTGTTCACAAAATGTTTAGCGGTAGTAGCTGCACACCTCAGACGGCAACACATCCACGTGTTTCCATACCTGGACGATTGTCTCATAAAGGCAAACTCGTACAGCAGTGTGCAAGCCATACGTCTCAAACACTCCAGCTGCTACACAGCCTGGGTTTTTCCATGAACTACCCAAAATCACATCTACAACCCTCCCACATACAACAATATCTGGGGGCTACAATAAATACCTCTCTAGCAAAGGCATATCCAAATCAATCAAGGATAGCCAACATGCAGACTCTCATTCAGAAATTCCAGCCACAACACGCTTTGCCAGCTCGAGTATTCATGCAACTCATAGGCATGATGGCCTCCTGCATATTCATTGTCCCCCATGCCCAACTTCAAATGAGTCCACTACAGGAATGCCTAGCACGGCAGTGGACCCAAGCTCAGGGACCATTAAAAGACCTAGTGTTGTTGGACAGTCGCGCTTACAAATCTCTGCAGTGGTGGAACCCACAAAACCTTTCCAAGGGGCGACTGTTCCAGGAGCCGGTTCCACAAGTAGTACTAACAGCGGACGCATCACTGACAGTTTGGGGAGCCCATTTACTACAATACACAGTCCAAGGGCTCTGGACAATCAAACAAAGGAGACTGCATCCAACTAGAGTTGCTAGCAATATTTCTGGCACTAAAAGCATTCCAAAAGTACCTGTGCAACAAGGCTGTATTGATCCGGACGGACAACATGACAGCCGTGTACTATATTCAGAAACAAGGAGGGACACACTCTCCACAACTGTCCCACTTAGCACAGAACATATGGAAGTGGGCAATTCCCAGAAACATTTTTCTCCTAGCAGAACACCTGCCAGGAAAAGACAATCAAGTAGTGGATCTGCTAAGCAGACACAGTCAACAGCTACATGATTGGGAGATTCACCCTCAAGTTCTACAACCATTCTTCCAAAAATGGGGGCAGCCAGAGATAGATCTGTTTGCCACAAACGAAACTCAAAATGCCAGTACTTTGCCACCAGGTTTCCACATCCGTTGTCACAGGGCAATGCGATATGGATGAACTGGTCGGGCAGATTTGCGTACGCTTTTCCACCGGCTCCACTGATTCCGCTAGTGGCACGCAAACTACGTCAGCAGTCACTCACAATGATCCTGGTTGCTCCCACATGGGCGAGACAACCATGGTACACAACGTTCCTGGAACTCTCAGTAGTTCCCACCAAAGACTACGCCTCTTGCCCCATCTTTTAACTCGGAACCATGGAAAAATCAGGCACCCAGATCCCAATCAGATGAACCTAGCGATCTGGCTCCTGAGACCTTGGAGTTCGTTAACCTTATCTTACCTCCTGATTGCATGAACATTATCAAGGAGGCAAGACGGCCAACTACTAGAGCATGCTATGCAGCTAAATGGAAATGATTTGTAATTTACTGCAACAATAACCAAATCAATCCATTAGATGCTTCCATCCAAAACATTATCTGTTACCTCTTGCATGTTCAAAGATGCAATCTAGCATACTCTTCTATAAGACTACATCTTGCTGCTATAGCAGCAGATCTCCAGAACAGACAACACCTGTCTCTGTTTAGGGTACCACCAATCAAAGCTTTTATGGAAGGTCTTAAAAGGATAATCCCTCCAAAGCACCCACCTTCACCAGTCTGGAGCTTAAATATAGTACTTACCAGACTTATGGGACCTCCTTTCGAACCACTCCACTCATGTGAATTACAATTTCTAACATGGAAGGTGGCATTTCTAATTGCCATTACCTCCTTCAGGCGAGTAAGTGAGCTACAGGCACTAACCATCCAAGAACCTTTTATGCAAATAAGGTAGTACTTTGAACTAACCCTAAGTTCATGCCAAAAGTCATATCCACTTTCCATATCAACCAATCCATAGAATTGCCATTTTTTTTAAAACCCACAATCAGTGGCTGAAAGAGCCGTACACACACTAGATGTAAGGAGAGCTCTGCTATATTATGTGGACAGGACTAAATCATTTCGGAAAACAAAGCAACTGTTTGTTGCTTTTTCACCACAACATAAAGGTAATCCCATCTCAAAATCGGGAATAGCCGGATGGATAGTTAAATGCATCCAAATATGTTATCAAAAAGCTAAACGCACTCGAACAGTTCCCCCAAAAGCACACTCTACGCGTAAAATGGGGGCATCCATGGCTTTCCAAGGGAATATTCCCCTTGAAGACATATGTAGGGCAGCTACATGGTCTACCATACACACTTTCACTCTACACTATTGTGTAGACGTGCAATCAAAGCAGCAAGCTGCGGCAGGCCAGGCTGTCCTTAACTCTTTTTCAGACTGCTGTAGCTGGTACAGGTGATCACCGCTAGAGGAAATACTGCTATACAGTATATACACAAGATATGAATTCAGCAGCCCACATGCCTCGAAAGGAATATGCTACTTACCAGTATGAATCTGTTCTTGGCATGTAGGGCTGCTGACATTCATATCGCCCACCCTACTCCCCGGTGCCTGTTGCAGCTGCAGGATTCTCTTTTGCATGGCCATCTCTTACTTACTATACTCCATCTTTGCCACAATGGCGAAAAACAATCTGAGGATGGAGAAGATGCCCATGCGCACTGTAGTCCAGGGGAGGAGTCGCCTATCTTGTGATACTTCGAAGACTCTTCCAGGACAACAAAGTGCAATCATCCGGACCCAACACTAGGCGGCGATCTATGCACAAGATATGAATGTTAGCAGCCCTACATGCCATGAACAGATGCATACTGGTAAGTAGCATATTCCTTACATCAAACAACTCTATTTGTGTGTTGAAGGTTCTTGGTAATCAAGTACATCCAACCACAATGGCATGGGCAGAAAAGGCACCAGGCTCTCTTCTGTGTTTTTTAACCAAGAAGTAGAAATTCAGCTGCCATTATTGTATGGCCATGTGGAATCCTTTTATCTAAGATGGCCTTGCATCATGAAATTGACATGGTAGAAATATTAGATGAGGAGGGTCACCTTAGGTTTCCTCTCTGAATGTAAGTTTATGCCATTCGTCCTGAACATTAATGTGGTCACCATCTTAGATGACAATGCAATTGCAAAGTTCTGTGATGTCTGAGGTACTCCTTTGTTAGACGGGCAAGATGATGTATAAAAAATGTAAGGTGGAAGATTCAAATATCTGTGATGACATGGGTGGATAGAAAATGTGCAGAACTTACACAAAGAATGACTGAAGGGAATTCAGCCAAACACACCAGTTGGTGAGGAGGCTGATCAAAAACTTTCCTTTTAACCTTTTTGTGTGCTTTCGGTAATACTATCTAAACTAGGGGTGGGCGTAATTTGCATAATCGCGCAATCGCGTTACACAAACTTCAGCGAAACTGTAAAAAACCTCTGCAAACACTGAAATTCCGCAAACACAGGGAATTACTTGTTCGCAATGCTTTTTTCCTGTTCGCAATTGCTGTTTGCATGCTCGGGGGGAAATATCTCACGAACATGCATTTTGAGAACGCGAACAAGCAAAAAATTTTGCGAAGTCGCGGAACGCGAAATTACCCAAATTCCGCGAGCGGAACGGAATTTACCGCCCAGGCCTAATCTGAACCCTGCCCGAAAAACTTAACCAACCAGTTGACACTATTGACTTCTACAGACAAAATTTACATTTGTTAAGGTTGCGTTGGAATCCTTATTTCCCTAGTGAACGTACTAATCCTTATTACACTCTGATAATGTGCGTTCATCACAGATTCAAGGTAGCGAACCTGTCCCTTGCCCTTTAACTTTAGCTCTTCTCATCAGTGCTACACAAAAGCTTCTCTGTTGATATAGCCACTGTTAGATGTCAGACACCCCACAAGACTCACCTGGGCTTGTGAAGTAATTCTGCAGAGACGACACGAACCACCGCCCCTGGTCCCAACAAACCCCCGCGGGGAGTAACACCCGACAAGGAGGATCCAGGGAAGGGGGCCAAATAGGTAGGAGGAGTGGCCTTTGGTGGAAGGGACGTGGGGTGGGTCTTGGCACAGCTGAGGGAACAGGAAAAAGACCCAATTAGGACGAGGTACTACTCCTGAGCCACAACACCCCACAAAACACATGCAGGAGGGAGCCCCTGTCTCCGGTACTCACCAAGACACGCTGTTCGTGCTGAAAGAAGGAAGAGGCCCACAACGTAGCGTCCAGGAGCTTGATACCTCGGTGTAGGAATGGAGGAAGGGGCTCCTGCACAAGATTCAATCACAAAAGAGGGGCGAGGGTCAGAAAAGTTTAGACTCTGCCACCCCGAACCCCTGAAGACCTTAATTGCACACACAAAAGGGGTGGGTAGAGTAAGTAACAAAAATACAAATATAAACACAACAAACAGAGGGCCCCAATAGGGCAAATCACTCGATTTGAAAAAACTGCCCTCACTCACATACCAAGGTATGTGACATGCTTCATCATTGGGCCTGCTTACAATACGCCCTGGTGTACCCCACACAGGGCGGAGCATAAGGGAGGGGAAAAAAAATAATACATTTCTCTTAACACAACATATAGTCAAAACAACTGTACACAGACAACACTTAACACATGTTGGTGAAAATCGTGCAAACACCAAGTGATCTCAACCGAAAGGTGCGACAAAAAAGTGCAGTAAGAGGAGTGATTAAAACTGATTAAAGGTGTCAACCAGAATGCAACCTTTATTAAACTTTTCTTGACACCTCTACCAGGATTAAAAATAAGTGAAAAAAGGATGGGAAAGCGCCTTTAGGAGATAGTTAGGAACCTCAAGGCTTCCCTCCTACCACTGCCAGAGTCAACATGTTTCGACCGCTCTTGATGCGCCTGAAAGGTCACTCCGGTCTTCTTCAGGACCGTCGCATTCGGTGTCAATCAGGGTTCCCCCGTATTTTGGAGAGAAATTACCCCAACAGGGAGGTAGGTCCAATTGATCCGTACCCCTCCTGTAGTATATGTGGAGAGTGTCCCCTCAAATGCGGGAGAACAATCGCTATAGCAACGAGAGAGAGTAGAGAGGAGGGGTTTAAAACCCTCGTTAGAATCCACCTGCTCAATCTTTCAATTGTATTGTGTAAACTTTGTCTATAGCCTTTAAAATGATGTGTCTAGTGTTGAGTAAAAGACCCCAAATGCATATTATGCATGGACTTCTGTTCAACTCATCCATTGTCCCTATGTAGTCCAATAAATACAAGACCCAATCTCTTATAATTGACCATATCTCTGCATTAGTGTAATCACTCGTACCTAGTGCCTAATCCCACTTAAAATAGCCAAAGGGCCATGATAGTACCACAGTCTCCAGCTGTTGCTATTGCAGTACCCCCACTCAGGTTGTTATATAATGGGTGGTTCACTTACCGAGTTTATATCCATTACAAACTCAAACTGGTGTCCGGTGTGGAGGACGCCCAAGAACACAATCTGGAAAATAGGTGTTAAGGGAGATATTAACTCCGAAATCTCCGCCTCCTCGTATACGTTTAAAGTTAGATTTGTCACAGCCTGCTCTGAAGTGTAAACTAGCCTTCGTTGGACGTTGGCTGTCACCTGCGCGAAACGCGCTCGACCCCTCAAGCACCCTCCTTACCGTTCTGTAGGTTTGTCCTGGCCCAATAACCCACCTCCCGTCACACCGCGTAGATCATGTACGCCGTGTTTGTCCAAGCTATTAATGTTGTGGACCGGCTCCGGCGTCCCACGTGACCGCGCCGTAAACGTCGTTACGTTCTGCGCTCTCCCACACGTCAGAGAACCATGGGAAATGTAGTTTATTTTGCGAATGCTGCTTAGCGTCCAGGGTTCAAGACTCCTGTGACACTATCCAATTTAATTAAAAAATCAAATATATTTATTTTTATATTTCGGCATTACATGATTACCCCTATTCAATGCCAAGTCAACAACATGCCTTAGTAGATGGATTATAACGAACGATCAGGGCCGTTGTCTGTAAACCCATGGGAAATGTAGTTCATAATGTTAATGCTACTTCGCGTCTAGCGTTCAAGACTCCTGTGGCGCTGTTCCTTTTAAATCAAATTTTAAAATGTATATATTTCTTATATATATATATATATATATATATATATATATATATATATATATATATATATTTAGCATTACATAATTGCCCATCTTATATCCCAAGTCAAAAAAGTGACTTGGAGGATAGAATTCAACGAACGACCAAGACGACTTCCGGAGGTTCCTACTAGAGCTGGCCAGTAGACAGGGTACATTCGTTCGTAAGCCTGACTCCCCCCAGACGACATACAGATCAATACATGAATGGTGTGTGATGTAAGGGAGCCTCATACCTAAGCTCTCTCTATAGGGATACAATTATTAAGCACTCGGATGGAGGAACACTAAGGTTCGGCAAGGTAATACCCCCTAAATGATACTAAATTAAGGCCTCCCTCGAGTTCACTAATGGCTCACCAAAAACCTCTAGGTGGATGCTGGGGTAAGTTGTTGAATAGAACACAAAAGCACTTGCCGGGAAGGACCAAACCCTGAGATGATTTACATGAAAGGAGACTCCATTTAACTCTAGAGACTAACCTTCCTTATCAAAGGACTATATTGAATGTTGGAACTACACTGCCTAATTATTTTGCGGCAATCTACTGTCTGCTCAGTGCCTGCCAGGGGATGTCATCATTCAGTCCTACCAGGTGGCTCTTCAAACGATACACCCATCTTTGCTTCTGCCGGAGCAACAGATTCTGATCATCTGCTTGGTGTCTACCTAGTTGGATTTTTTCGATGACGGTCCACTCCAAATCGTCTATACCATGTCCTTTTTCCTGGAAGTGAGCTGTGAGTCGAGTATTGGTCTTGCCACATCTGATTGTACTGCGATGTTCAGTTATTCTCACGCTCACTTTTCTACTTGTCATCCCCACATACCTTCGTTGGCAAGGGCATGTAATCAAGTATATCACCCCCTGGGAATTGCAGTTGGTATGGGATCTCTGTTCCTAGGGAGTGCGAAGGCCAAGGTCGATGGTTTTGGAGTTGCGTGTAAGATGACAGACACTGCATGACCCGCACCTAGTGTGACCAATCAGTCTAGGTAAACCCGGTAGTGCGTTGGTTTCCCTTACGCCCCCCAGATCCCTGGGTCTGGTATGTACCAGTAAATCCTTCAGGTTTTGACTGCGCCTGAAAGAAAAGAGTGGTGTTGGAATGTTCATCCCCCCGATATTCAGAATTTTCCAATTCCGCATGACTAGATGTTTATATGGTGTGAAGCCGTATTAAAAGTGGACACAAACACTGTGTGGCTTATTCATTTCGGGTCTTACAGTCTTCATGAGTAATGACTCTCGATTGGTATTGAGGGCCCTTTTCTTAGCTTTTTTGATTACTTTTGGTGAGTACCCTCGTTGTTGGAGTTTACTTGTCAAAACATCTGATTCGACTAAAAAATCCACTGTCTCTGAACAATTACGCCGGATCCGGAAGAATTGTCCCACCGGTAGATTTTCCCGCAGGGAGCGGGATGGAAGCTCCCAAACTCCAGTAAGGAATTCTTATCCGTCGATTTGTGGAAGACCTTAGTCTTTAAGGTACCGTTGGAGGGTTCGATCACCAGATCCTAAAAAGGTAGATGAGTTTTGGTGACAGTGGAGGTGAAATGCAGGAACGGGTTTTGGGCGTTGAGCCACTCCAAAAAGTGGTCAACTGATGTTCTTTCACCCCTCCAGATCACTAGGACGTCATCAATGTAGTGACGCCATAATCGCAGGTTATCAGCCCATGGTCCACTGGAGTCAAGAATTGTCATTTGCTCAAAGGCGCCCACGTATAGCCCTGCCAAACTGGGGGCGAATACACTCCCCATTGAGGTCCCGTGAGTTTTGAGATATAATGACCCCTCCAATTCGAAGAAGTTCCTGGTTAAGGCAATTTCGGCCAAATGTAAAATGAAGGTCTGTGGTATTTCATATGGCCACTCCCGTTCAAAAAGTATTGTTTCTAAAACCCTCAGGGTTTCCCGTTGTGGAATGTTTGAATATAGGGCTTCGATGTCCAGCCCTATCAGGAAATCCTCCTCAGGGTTGAACGGTATCTCTTTCAATAGATTCAACACATCTAGTGTGTCCCTTAGGTAGGTAGGTAGTTTTTGGACCATAGGTTTCAAGTAGAAATCACAGAACTCCGAGAGGGATTCCAGCAGGGACCCCATCCCAGAGACAATAGGTCTCCCGGGAGGGGGTCGCACTGCTTTGTGGATCTCAGGTAAGATGTAAAAGTAGGGAGTCCTTGGTAGTTTTTGTACAAGGAACTCCGCTTCTTGCTGTGTGATCCAATCATTCGCCTTGGCCTTCTCTACCATAATGACAATTTCCGTGGTAATCTCCTCCGTGGGGTCTTGTCTCAATTTTTGGTACGTACGTGGGTCTGCCAGGAGGCGCAAACATTCACCGCGATAGGCCTCAATATCCATGATTACGGTGGCCCCGCCCTTATCTGCAGGCTTCAAGATAATTTCTTTGTTGGACCCCAGAGTATTAAGTGCTTCCTTTTCCCGATTCGAGAGATTGGAGAAATGACCCAAGTTTGCCAAATTTGCTGATTCTAAATCATGGATCACCGCTGCCTCAAAAGCCGCAATCTGTGGTGGAAGGACTGCCAATTGTGGTGTGAAGGACGACTTGGGACGAAATGGTGTGTCGCCCCTAAGGGCGACACACCATTTTCACTTCTTGCCCTCTCTTGGCTGGTTAGGGCCCCTCTGATGCCTCCAATCTGCATTGGTTCCGGGGTGTCGCTTGGCGGAGAAGCTTCCTCTTTACCTTTTTTGGAGGCCTTCTCCGCGAAGGGGAGGAAACGGTTGTCGCTGTTTTTCCCTTTTTCTGTTTTCCTCTCTTGCAATCGGAAGTTCATCTTGACCACCATGTCGATAAAGGGCCCTACCATGTCTGGAGGATCGGGGTGTTAGGCGATTAGGTCCTTTAGGTCATCCCGCAATCCTCGGTAAAACACTGATACATTTTTGTCCTCAGGCCAATGGGCCTCGGTGACCAGTCAGCTGAAGGTCGTGATATAGTGGAGAATGTCACTGTTGCCTTGCCTCAATCCGAGCAACTGGTTGTCTGCGGCTTGTACAAACGTGTGACGGGCGAACATCCGTCGCATGGTCTCTTTGAATGTTGGCAAGTGGTTTATCATGGGGTCATCGTCTTCCACCAGCGAGATGGACCACTGCGTGGCGTCCCCGCCCATGTATGACAAAAAGAACGCCACCTTTGATGCATCGTCAGGAAATACAGAAGTTCTGGCCATAAAATGCAGATGGCATTGATGGATAAAGACGCCATACTTAGTGCTGTCGCCATAGAAGCGCTCAGGTAGAGCCAGTTGCACCGGGTGAGGCGTGACGCCTTGGATGGCCGTGTCCTGACCGGCGGCAGAGGAGGACCCCCCAAAGGTGAACGTAGGCAACCCTTCATGTCTGGCTCTGGGACTAGGAGTGGTTCCCCCAAGGGTTGGTGATACCAGCTGCCACTTGGCCCTGTAGGGCAGTCATATCATGGCGTAAACTGAGGTTCTCTGCCTGCATGGCAGCCAGCAAGGCTGCTATGTCCTGCAGGGTGACCTCCGGGTCTCCCATGTCGTCTGGGCATAATGAAACAACTTGGGCTTCTGATTCTGTCCGACACCCCCACAAGACTCACCTGGGCTTGTGAAGTAATTCTGCAGAGACGACACGAACCCCCGCCCCTGGTCCCAACAAACCCCCGCGGGGAGTAACACCCGACAAGGATAAGATGGATCCAGGGAAGGGGGCCAAATAAGTAGGAGGAGTGGCCTTTGGTGAAAGGGACGTGGGGTGGGTCTTGGCACAGCTGAGGGAACAGGAAAAAGACCCAATTAGGACGAGGTACTTCTCCTGCGCCACAACACCCCACAAAACACATGCAGAAGGGAGCCCCTGTCTCCGGTACTAACCAAGACACGCTGTTCGTGCTGAACCAAGGAAGAGGCCCACAACGTAGCGTTCAGGAGCTTGATGCCTTGGTGTAGGAATGGAAGAAGGCGCTCCTGCACAAGAACCACCAAAGCACCAAACAACAACAAGAGGCGCTTCTGCGCGTAAGGGTGCAAATAACAGGAACTCCAGGGTAAGCGCTATAGCGCGGCCCAGTGCATGTTTGTGTAACGCTCCTGCGCCACATGCAATAGCACAACAGTGCTCCCACGCGTCATGCGCGTTGAAACTAGCAGTAGCACTCCTGCGCAACTGCCAAAAGAAACAGTAACGCAAGAAAAGAATGTCACCTCGCTCCTGCGCTTCCAGTATGAACAGGCAGCAGCGCTCCTGCGCCACGGCCAATGGGGAGTACAAAAGTAAGGGAATGCAGCATCGCACCCGCACGACTGCTAAGGACAGTCAGTCCAGTCCCAACAAGGAAACCTAGCGCTCTAGGCGCTCAGCCTAAAGGTACAAACAGCAGCGCTCCTGCGCGGCTGTGTCAATGAAGGAAAACAAGCTGTAACGAAAATGTCACGTAACCCGTGAAGACTCAGGGCAGCGTTACCGTGACTCGAAGAGCAGCGGACCCTCCAGGAGACTCGAGGAGCTGAAGGACGGTACTCCGACGTCTGCTGGGCTCCGTAATGATTCCTAATCAGAAGCACCGAACTGGCGGTGCATCACGCATTTTAAGTGTATTCCCCTGGAAGTGCTTGGTGAGGTGGAGGACTAGACCAGGACACCACTTCCGTCCGGAAGTGAGTATCCCGATCCTGCATGTGTCCCGTGTTGCCCGGAATGGCGGAATACCCCCCCCCCCCTTAAAACAGAACCCCCACCCGGGAGTCAGAGAGGGGAAGCAGGGCGCGGGCTCAGGGGGTGGCTCGGATGGAAAGCACGGACCAGAACAGGGGCATGACGAATATGGGACCGAGGTTCCCAGGACCGTTCCTCAGGACCGTAACCCTTCCAGTCTATCAGGTAGAACAACCTCCGCCTGGTACGGTGAGAACCCAGTATGGCTCTGACCTCATACTCCACATGGTCCTCCACTACCACCGGAGAAGGAGGAGAGGGGACGGCGCAGTCGGGATGGACCGCACGCAGAAGAGAGACATGGAAAACCGGGTGTATCTTCATATGAGCCGGGAGCGACAGTCTCATGGCCACGGGGTTGATCACTTACTCAATGGCAAAAGGACCACGAACCGAGGCAGCAGTTTCTTGGGACCATGCACGTTGAGGTGCCGAATGGAGAGCCACATCTTGTCGCTGATGCGATATACGGGTTATTTCTGCCTGTGAGAGTCCGCGTGTTCTTGTAGGAGTCCTTTGCTTTGGCCAGCTCGAACTGGGCTTGTTGCCAGAGTTGACACAGTGTCTTGTGATAAGCCCGTACCGTAGGCAAAGGGCTATCCGCTGGAACGTCCCACGCCGAGGTGCGGGGGTGTTTTCTTAGTAGGCAGAAAAAGGGGGACGTCCCAATGGCCGAATGCCTGCTGTTATTATAAGCGTACTCCGCCATCCACAGCACCTCGGACCATTCCTTCTCAACCATGAGCAATAAACATCGCAGGTATTGCTCCATGGTGTGGTTGGTCCTTTCCACTTGCCCGTCTGTCTGGGGGTGGTTGGCGGGAGAGAGACGAACTTCCATCTCCATGATCCTGCACACTGCTCTCCAGAAACGGGACATGAATTGCGACCCCCGGTCCGTTATCACCACCTCCGGAATGCCATGGAGGCGAACCACGTTTCATGAACACCAAAGCCTGTTCCGCTGCGGTGGGTACTTTGGGCAGAGGCACGAAATGAGCCATCTTGGAGAGGTGGTCCACCACGGTGAGCACTGGGGTATGGCCGGTTTTGGTCAGTGGAAGCTCTACCACGAAATCCATAGAAATGGTGTGCCAAGGATATGGCGGTACCGGGATGGGATGTAGATGGCCCACAGGGGTTTCCGACCTGTTCTTGCCTTGTAGGCACACGGCACAACGGGAGACGTGGTTTTTTGTCAGTTTCCACGGTTGGCCACCAGAACCGTCTCTGCAATAAGGCAATAAGTCAAGTGTCTTGTGGTATCCCGGATGACGGGAGAGAACATGATCGTGACACATACGTATTGCTTGTTGCTGATAGCGCTCCCCCGGTAGGTACAGCTTGTTTCCTTTGACCAGCAATCCATTCTCACGAACCACCCCTTCGTGTCCTTTCTCTAGGGCCGCTGGATCTATTCTGTCTGTGTCCTTACGCAACTGGGTCATGAATTCTGAGGATGTCACTACGCCCTGGAAGTGTTGTTCTGGGATAATGGGAACTGGTTCAGTGGTTTCGGCGGCATCCTCGGTCTCATCCAACCGTGAGAGAGCATCAGCCTTGGCGTTGTTCTTACCGGGTCGGTATGTGATGGTGAAATTGTATTCGTTAAAGAACAGGGTCCATCGTAACTGACGGGCGGTAAGGGCACGTGCTGCGCGTAAAAACTGCAGGTTCCTGTGGTCTGTGTAAATGGTGATCATGTGTTTTGCGTCCTTCAGGTAATGACGCCATTCTTCGAACACCGTCTTGATTGCCAGGAGCTCCCTATCGGACACGGTGTAGTTCCTTTCTGCAGGCTGGAGTTTTTTGGAGTAAAAGGCCACCGGATGTAGCCGTCCGGTGTTGGCATCCCTCTGTGATAACACGCCTCCCAAGGCATCCTTTGAGGCGTCTGCCTCTACCGCAAAAGGCTGATCGGCGTCCGGATGTATGAGTACTGGGGCTGTGGTGAACCGCCTCTTCAGTTCCTGGAACGCATTGTCTGCTTTCTGGTCCCAACAAAAACGTTGTCCCTTGTACAACAAGCGTGAGATGTGTGCCACCATTCCGGAGAATCCAGAGATGAAACGGCGATAGTAGTTGGCAAACCCCAAGAACCGCTGCACCCCTTTCACGGAGTCTGGAGTGGGCCAAAGAAGGATGGCCTCTACTTTCTTGTTGTCCATCTGTATTCCTGCTGGAGTGATGATATGTCCTAGGAACTCCACGACTGTAACATGGAAAACGCTTTTCTCCAGTTTTACGTAAAGTCGATGTTTTCTAAGTTGTCCTAGTACTGAACGCACGTGCTGTACGTGTTCGGAGATGGTCTGTGAGAAAATCTGGATATCGTCCATGTACACGATACAGAAGACGTCGAACTCCCTCAATACCTCATCGATGAAGTACTGGAATGCTGCGGGGGTGTTGCAGAGTCCGAAAGGCATGACCTGGTACTCAAACAGACCGTATTTGGTCCGGAAGGCTGTCTTCCATTCGTCGCCCTTCCGGACCCTGACCAGATGGTAGGCACACCGCGGATCTTGTTTGGTACAAATGGAGTCATTCCTGACTTTGTCCAGGAGGTTGGAGATGAGCGGGAGCGGGTATCGGTTTTTAACTGTAATGGCGTTCATCGCCCTGAAGTTGATGCAAGTCCTCAGGTCTCTTCCTTCTTCGATACGAAGAAAAGGGGCGATGGCATCGGGGACCAGGAATTGCGAATGAATCCATTGTCCAAGTACTCATCTAGGTAGGAGCGTAGGTGGACGTTCTCCTTTTCGGTAAGGGAATAGATCCTGCTGCAGGGCAGCGTAGAGCTGGGTATAAGATTGATCCGACAATCGAAGGAACGATGCAGAGGTAAGGTGTTGGCTCCTTTTTATCGAGCACTTCTTCCAGATCCTGATAGTCCTCAGGTACTTCAGCTTGGGATACCATTCCCATGCCTTGTACCGGTAACGATTGAGCTTGTATGGAACGGATACCATGCTGTTTGTCCTCCTTGTAACAGGTGCTGCAGCAGTGTTCGGAATCCAAACAGATAATCCGAGAAACCCAATCGACTTGGGTATTGTGGTTTACCAGCCATGGTAGGCCCAGAATGACTTTGAACTGTGGTTCGTCTGACGTCAAAGCTGATGGATTCGGCATGGTTGTCGTTAAGCACATGGTCATGACTTCGGTCTGATGCCTGATGAGACCGGATGTCAGGTCCGTTTCGTCAACCGCCTTTACCGTTTCTGGTTGTTTTTTAGGCACCGTGCTCATCCCCACGGTTTGTGAATAGGCTGTGTCAATGAAATTGCCGGTGGCTCCGGAATCAAGCATAGCGATTACCACCCAGGCGTCGCCTGTTTGGTGCCGCAAGGTCACTTCCAAGCCTATATGGTGATTGCCATCGAAGACTGCAGAGATCGCTGTAGTGCAGGAAGAAAAACCCAGAGGACGGACCACTGTGTCTACTGGGTTGTTTCGTTTCCCGTCTTGTTTCCTTTGTCGATGGGCAAGGCGAAGGGCCGTTTGGTTTCACCGGGCACTCCCTGACGAAGTGGCCGCTCTTGCCGCAATAGAGGCACTGATTTTGCTTCCTCCTTCTTTCCCTCTCTTGGCTGGTTAGGGCCCCTCTGATGCCTCCAATCTGCATTGGTTCCGGGGTGTCGCTTGGCGGAGAAGCTTCCTCTTTACCTTTTTCGGAGGGCTTCTCCGCGAACGGGATGAAACGGTTGTCGCTGTTTTTCCCTTTTTCTGTTTTCCTCTCTTGCAATCGGAAGTTCATCTTGACCACCAGGTCGATGAAGGGCCCTATCATGTCTGGAGGATCGGGTGTTGGGCGATTAGGTCCTTTAGGTGATCCCGCAATCCTCGGTAAAACACTGATACCTTTTTGTCCTCGGGCCAATGGGCCTCGATGACCAGTCAGCTGAAGGTCGTGCTATAGTGGAGAATGTCACTGTTGCCTTGCCTCAATCCGAGCAACTGGTTGTCTGCGGCTTGTACAAACGTGTGACGGGCGAACATCCATCGCATGGTCTCTTTGAATGTTGGCAAGTGGTTTATCATGGGGTCATCGTTTTCCACCAGTGAAATGGACCACTGCGCGGCGTCCCCGCCCATGTATGGCAACATGAACGCCACCTTTGATGCATCATCAGGAAATGCAGAAGTTCTGGCCATAAAATGCAGATGGCATTGATGGATAAAGACGCCATACTTAGTGCTGTCGCCATAGAAGCGTTCAGGTAGAGCCAGTTGCACCGGGTGAGGCGTGATGCCTTGGATGGCCGTGTCCTGACCGGTGGCAGAGGAGGACCCCCCCACCCCCCAAAGGTGAACGTAGACGGTCTAAGCAACCCTTCAAGTCTGGCTCTGGGACTAGGAGTGGCTCCCCAAGGGTTGGTGATACCAGCCACCACTTGGCCCTGTAGGGCAGTCATATCATGGCGTAAACTGAGGTTCTCTGCCTTCATGGCTAGCAGCAAGGCTGCTATGTCCTGCAGGGTGACCTCCGGGTCTCCCATGTCGTCTGGGCATAATGAAACAACTTGGGCTTCTGATTTTGTCCGACACCCCCACAAGACTCGGCTGGGCTTGTGAAGTAATTCTGCTGAGACGACACGAACCACCACCCCTGGTCCCAAAAAACCCCCGCGGGGAGTAACACCCGACAATGATAAGATGGATCCAGGGAAGGGGGCCAAATAAGTAGGAGGAGTGTCCTTTGGTGGAAGGGACGTGGGTGGGTCTTGGCACAGCTGAGGGAACAGGAAAAAGACCCAATTAGGGCGAGGTACTACTCCTGCGCCACAACACCCCACAACACATGCAGGAGGGAGCCCCTGTCTCCGGTACTCACCAAGACACGCTGTTCGTGCTGAACCAAGGAAGAGGCCCACAACGTAGCGTCCCTGGAGCTTGATGCCTCGGTGTAGGAATGGAAGAAGGCGCTCCTGCACAAGAACCACCAAAGCACCAAACAACAACAAGAGGCGCTTCTGCGCGTAAGGGTGCAAATAACAGGAACTCCAGGGTAAGCGCTATAGCGCGGCCCAGTGCATGTTTGTGTAACGCTCCTGCACCACATGCAATAGCACAACAGTGCTCCTACGCGTCAAGCGGGTTGAAACTAGCAGTAGCGCTTCTGTGCAACTACCAAAAGAAAAAGTAACCCAAGAAAAGAATGTCACCCCGCTCCTGTGCTTCCGGTATGAACAGGCAGCAGCGCTCCTGCGCCACGGCCAATGGGGAGTACAAAAGTAAGGGCATGCAGCAGCGCGCCTGCGCGACTGTCAAGGACAGAGTCAGTCCTGTCCCAACAAGTAAACATAGCGCTCTCGGCGCTGAGCCAAAAGGTACAAATAGCAGCCAGCCTAAAGGTACAAACAGCAGCACTCCTGTGCGGCTGGTCAATGAAGGAAAACAAACGGTAACGAAAATGTCACGTACCGCGTGAAGACTCAGGGCAGCGTTGCCGTGACTCATAGAGCAGCGGACCCTCCAGGAGACTCGAGGAGCTGAAGACCGGTCCTCCGACGTCTGCTGGGCTCCGTAATGATTCCGAATCAGAAGCATCGAACCGGCGGTGCATCACGCATTTAAGCGTATTCCCCCGGAAGTGCTTGGTGAGGTGGAGGACTAGACCGGGACACCACTTCCGGCCGGAAGTGAGTATCCCGATCCTGCATGTGTCTCGTGGTGCCCGGAACGGCGGAAAGCCGCCACATGACTTTAGAACTGGGATTTCTGGTTGGCTAAGGCTTGCACCAAAGCCAGGCAGAAACCACCACTCTAGTCCGGGCAAGGGAGTTACATGCCAAAGAGACCCCCTGCTCACCCCCTTGGTAGCTTGACACGAGCAGACAGGCTTATCCCGGAGGCAATGTGTAAAACATTTGCGCACGCACACAGCAACAACATCCCAGGCACACCACAAAAGGAACTCCACACAAGGTTATATAAAAATAACTTTTGTATTCTCCAAAACACATCAGATAGTAATCACGCAATATACATTGTGCCAACTGGCAGGGGCAATATGCACAAGGGATTATTTACACAGGACAGGGCCACGTGGGCCACTGTCAGGATCAGCACTTAGTAGAAATAGCACTTAGTAGAAATAGGACAAAATAACAATTGTAGAACACAACCAGTAAACACAGGTAAAAGGTAGGTACACACTACGCAATACTAATCACCATAGGCATAGATCACACGAACACATAAACTCACTAGTATAAACTATACTAGGCAAAACAACCTCCTAAGCATAAACACATTTAGAGGTATCACAGGCATAACGGCATGGCACATTTTGTATAAATCACGTTAGGCCTAACCAGCATAAATACAGTAGGCAGACACCTGGCGCCACATTTAGAGCACATAAATCACATTTAGGGCCTTGCGCCCTATCCATAAACCAGCCCCCTGGCCAACTGGCCATCTCAAGAAGGGGCTCAAATGACCTGTGTCCCGAAAGTCACGGCGTGCTGCAATTGCAGCCTCAGTCAGGGGTGTGCCATCTGCACACGCCTAAACGTTGCAGCTGCCCACAACTTGCTGGGCAACTGAGGACAATGAACAGGGCCTAAACGCTGCAGCTGGCACTAAGTACTTCGCAGCTGTGGAAGGACTGGCACCTCTGTGCCACTTCTGTCCCTCCCAGGGACTCTCTCTGGAACTGCTCCTAAACGGTGCAGCTGCCCACTACTTGCTGTGCAGTTTCAGTAAGTAAACTGTAGCAGGGGGCTCTCAGTAGCCCTTTCAATAACTTGTGCCAACCATCGGAGCCCTCTTGGCTCTGGAAAGAAGCATGGGGCGTTGGAGCCATCTGGCTCGGAACTTAACTGTGCCCCAGGAGCACCCTGGCTCCGTAGAGGCATCCCACTGGATGAGCACGGGCCCCTCTGGGGCCTTTCAAATAAGCCTGGCCCCACTGCTGGGCTCCTGCTTGGGGACTCAAAGGACAACTGAGGACCTTCACCAGAGCCTCACGGGCTCTCAACATTATCAATGCCCCTATCGGTGGAGCCACACACAGGCTCTGAAAATAATCATGTGCCCCCAAATACTAGAAACACATCGGCTCTTTAAAGCGGACCCCCGATACCACAGCCCCACTAGTATACTGGTACGGGCCGCAAGGAATGGGAGCCCCCGCTCTGAACACCTGCGCGATGACTTCCTGAGGCGGGAGACCTAGCGCGCTTTCCTGCAGACATGCACCCCCGTCCCCAGCGGTAACCACAAGGTGCTCCTTCAACTGAAGTTGAGCGGTTACCTGGGGATGCTGTCTTTTTCCTTGATCACTTTCAGCAGCAGCTGACAGTGGAGACTGGGTGGAGACGCCTCGCACTTCCAGGAACCCAGAGCGAATCTCTTGTCAAAGTTTCGAGCTCTGGGGTGCCTTCTCCAATCCCAGCGCGGCTCTTGCGTCGAGCCTCCGGGGTCAGAGGCCGCCTCCACCAATCACAGCGCAGTTCTCGCGACGAACCCCCGGCTTTAGGGAAACACTCTCTCCCTCTGGGCCAATCCCAGTGCGGGAGAGAGAGATGACGTCACAGGGACTCTGGCCTGCGCCGGTGAGTGTAGGGGCAGCAATCGTGGGACCCATGCCATAAATGGCTGTGATTCTATGCGGCAGGCACAATGAGGGTAGGCTCCCTTGTCCTCGGAAATACACAGTGGGGTGGGTACCCGCATAATTGAGCACAGAGACTGGGTGGGCACCCGCACCTATAAATTAATACGCACTCCAGGCCCAGTCAGGCGGGCGCAGGCCGGACTTCCGGTTTTGGCGGCATTCTCCTTCCCGGTGCTGCGGCGGTGGAATTTGGGGCACAAATGAGGGGTAGGCTCCTTCCCAATATCGGGGCATAACGCAGGGTGGGCACCTGCAAAGAAATAACTAAATAAGCGGGGTGGCACCCGTGCTAGCAGCAAAGGGCAGGAGCGGTTCTCCCCCGAGGGAAAACTACAAAGCTCTGCCCATAAATCGAGGTAAAGCGCTCATGAGGTGCTGGGGGCCACAGAAACCAGCAGAGGCCCCAGAAAAGGACCCCTACAGCAAGAAGGGTCCCAGAAACGCAGCCCTCCCAGGGGAAGATGGCAGGAGGGTCCTAGAAAGAAGTCCTCCAGCAATCCCGCAGGGCCCAGGGAGGCAAGCCTTCCCTTGGGCCCCAGCAGCAGCACGCCCCTGGTAGATTCAAGTCCGGAAACAAGAACATTTTCATGGGGTCACAGCCCCTCTTTTATACACAATTTCCTTTGTTTCCAAAGGTGCAGGCAAGGGGAGAACCAGATGCAACTGGTTCCTGAGTAGTTTGTTGTGCTCAGCCCCTCTGCCTATTCACACACCTCATCGCGCAGCATTTAATCACACAAGTTCGCACATACCAAACTCGACCCTGCACTCCCCACACCTCAGGAACTGCCATGATCACACATATTCCTCATGCATTCCTATGGGAGGGCAGGCCACTCACCACACGTACACAGAGAGCGCACGCACTTTACACTGAACCACAGTGAAAAAGTGCGCAGAGGCCTAAAATCACAAACGCCAGGTTACAGAAACAGGCTAGGCAAATGCAAAATGTTTCGGGGTGAACCTGCCAAAAGGGCCACGACCAGGCTTGTATTTTTTTTTAGCACTAATGGCAGGAAAACGTGAGAAAACGGAATGTAGTTCCTAGCACAGGCAAGCTGCATCAGACAAGTCAGGAAGATGGAATTAGGAACGAGATTATTGTGATTGCTTTAAAGCTTTTGTAATCCCACACTACTACGATGCAGAAAATTGAACTTTTTCTTATCTTAGTGCGCTCTATAAATTCCTATTATCACCCAGAGGTTTCATGGCGCTGATCAGGCAGGAGTCACACCAAGGGAAGTCACCCGAGAGCTTGCTCATATAACCAAGTTTTAAGCATTCTTCTGAACGCCAGGAGATTACTCATCCAGATTGGAAGTGGCAGGGAATTGCGACCCCCCGGTCCGTTATCACCACCTCCGGAATGCCATGGAGGCGAACCACGTTGTTCAAGAACACCAAAGCCAGTTCTGCTGCGGTGGGTACTTTGGGCAGAGGCACGAGCAATGAGCCTTCTTGGAGAGGTGGTCCACCACGGTGAGCACTGTGGTATGGCCGGTTTTGGTCAGTGGAAGCTCTACCACGAAATCCATAGTAATGGTGTGCCAAGGATACAGCAGTACCGGGATGGGATGTAGATGGCCCACAGGGGTTTCCGACCTGTTCTTGACTTGTAGGCACACGGCACAACGGGAGACGTGGTTTTTTGTGTTGGTTTCCATGGTTGGCCACCAGAACCGTCTCTGCACTAAGTCAAGTGTCTTGTGGTATCCCGGATGACCGGAGAGAACATGATCGTGACACATGATCGTGACACATATGTATTGATTGTTGCTGATGGCGCTCCCCCGGTAGGTACAGCTAGTTTCCTTTGACCAGCAATCCGTTCTCACGTACCACCCCTTCGTGTCCTTTCTCTAGGGCCGCTGGATCTATTCTGTCTGTGTCCTTACGTAACTGAATGAATGAAATGAAATTTATAAACGCGAAACTAAGCCCGAAGGCATCAAGGCGCCTAACCAAAAGAAATCAGAAAAAAAGGCAAATCCAGAGCTAAGGGTAGGCTTTGGCAAATAGCCACGTTTTAAGCGCCTTCCTAAAGGCTTGCTTTGAGGGAAGGGATTTAATCTCAATTGGCAGAGCATTCCACAGCCTTGGAGCCAGAGTTGAGAAGGCTCTGCCACCCCACTTGGCTCTATGGACGCGGGGTATTGCTAGCAAAGATTTGTTGGCTGAGCGCAGAGTTCTGGAAGGGGAATAGGGAACCAACAGGTCCCTCAGGCCTCTAGATCTGTTTGTAGCCAAGGCACCATAGATCAGGCATAGGGACTTAAAAGAGATCCTGGCCTCTATCGGGAGCCAGTGCAACTTTTTTCTGGCAGCAGTAGCGGAAGCCCGCTTAGGTAGATCTAGTACAAACTTTGCAGCGGTATTCTGTACCATTTGAAGTCTCATAATAAGGCCCTTGTTAATGCCTAAATATAAGGCATTACAATAATCAAGTTTGAGCCTATTAATGCTATTGCAATTTGCTTTCTGGCTTGAGGGGACAGATAGTGTTTTATCTTCCTCAAGATGTTTATTATGACCCAGCATGTAGAGATGGTCCTGTTTACTTGATGACCCATCCCCAGAGTGGGGTCAATCATGACTCCTAACTGGGTCATGAATTCTGAGGAGGTCACTACGCCCTGGAAGTGTTGTTCTGGGATAATGGGAACTGGTTGTGGTTTCGGCGGCATCCTCGGTCTCATCCAACCGTGAGAGAGCATCAGCCTTGGCGTTCTTACCGGGTCGGTATGTAATGGTGAAATTGTATTCGTTAGAGAACAGGGTCCATCGTAACTGACGGGCGGTAAGGGCACGTGCTGCGCGTAAGAACTGCAGGTTCCGGTCGTCTGTGTAAATGGTGACCATGTGTTTTGCGTCCTTCAGGTAATGACGCCATTCTTCGAACGCTGTCTTGATTGCCAGGAGCTCCCTATCGGACACCGTGTAGTTCCTTTCTGCAGGCTGGAGTTTTTTGGAGTAAAAGGCCACCGGATGTAGCTGTCCGGTGTTGGCATCACTCTGTGATAACACGCCTCCCAAGGCGTCCTTTGAGGCGTCTGCCTCTACCACGAAATGCTGATCGGCGTCCGGATGTATGAGTACAGGGGCTGTGGTGAACCGCCTCTTCAGTTCCTGGAACGCATTGTCTGCTTTCTGGTCCCACCAAAAACGTTGTCCCTTGCGCAACAAGCGTGAGATGGGTGCCACCATTCCGGAGAATCCAGAGATGAAACGGCGATAGTAGTTGGCAAACCCCAAGAACCGCTGCACCCCTTTCACGGAGTCTGGAGTGGGCCAAAGAAGCATGGCCTCTACTTTCTTGTTGTCCATCTGTATTCCTGCTGGAGTGATGATATATCCTAGGAACTCCACGACGGTAACATGGAAAACGCTTTTCTCCAGTTTTACGTAAAGTCGATGTTTTCTCAGTTGTCATAGCACTGAACGCACGTGCTGTATGTGTTCGGTGATGGTCTGTTAGAAAATCAGGATATCGTCTATGTACACGATACAGAAGACGTCGAACTCCCTCAATGCCTCATCGATAAAGTACTGGAATGCTGCGGGGGCGTTGCAGAGTCCGAAAGGCATGACCTGGTACTCAAACAGACCGTATTTGGTCCGGAAGGCTGTCTTCCATTCGTCGCCCTTCTGGACCCTGACCAGATGGTAGGCACACCGCGGATCTTGTTTGGTACAAATGGAGGCGTTCCTGACTTTGTCCAGGAGGTTGGAGATGAGCGGGAGCGGGTATCGGTTTTTAACTGTAATGGCGTTCATCGCCCTGAAGTCGATGCAAGTCCTCAGGTCCCCTTCCTCCTTCGACACGAAGAAAAGGGGAGACCACACCGGGGACCTGGAATGGCGGATGAACCCATTGTCCAAGTACTCATCTAGGTAGGAGCTTAGGTGGACATTCTCCTTTTCGGTAAGGGAATAAATCCTGCTTCAGGGCAGCGTAGAGCCGGGTATAAGATCGATCCGACAATCGAAGGAACGATGCGGAGGTAAGGTGTTGGCTCCCATTTTATCGAACACTTCTTCCAGATCCTGATAGTCCTCAGGTACTTCGGCTTGGGATAACATTCCCATGCCTTGTACCGGTAACGATTGAGCTTGTATGGAACGGATACCATGCTGGTTGTCCTTGTAACAGGTGCTTCAGCAGTGTTCAGAATCCAAACAGATAATCAGAGAAACCCAATCGACTCGGGGATTGTGGTTTACCAACCATGGTAGGCCCAGAATGACTTTGAACTGTGGTTCGTCTATGACATCAAAGCTGATGGATTCGGCATGGTTGTTCGTGAAGCACATGGTCATGACTTCGGTCTGATGCCTGATGAGACCGGATGTCAGGTCCGTTCCGTCAACCGCCTCTACCGTTTCTAGTTGTTTTTTAGGCACCGTGCTCATCCCCAGGGTTTGTGAATAGGCTGTGTCAATGCAATTGCCGGTGGCTCCGGAATCAAGCATAGCGATTACCACCCAGGCGTCGCCTGTTTGGCTCTGCAAGGTCACTTCCATGCCTATATGGTGATTACCATTGAAGACTGCAGAGATCGCTGTAGTGCAGGAAGAAAAACCCAGAGGACGGACCCCTGTGTCTACTGGGTTGTTTCGTTTCCCGTCTTGTTTCCTTTGTCGATGGGCAAGGCGAAGGGCCGTTTGTTCCGTGTGCGGTTTGGTTTCACCGGGCACTCCCTGACGAAGTGGCCGCTCTTACCGCAATACAGGCACTGATTTTGCTTCCTCCTTCTTTCCCTCTCTTGGCTGGTTAGGGACCCTCTGATGCCTCCAATCTGCATTGGTTCCGGGGTGTCGCTTGGCGGAGAAGCTTCCTCTTTACCTTTTTTGGAGGCCTTCTCCGCGAACTGGAGGAAACGGTTGTCGCTGTTTTTCCCTTTTTCTGTTTTTCTCTCTTGCAATCGGAAGTTCATCTTGACCACCATGTTGATAAAGGGCCCTATCATGTCTGGAGGATCGGGGTGTTGGGCGATTAGGTCCTTTAGGTGATCCCACAATCCTCTGTAAAACACTGATACCTTTTTGTCCTCAGGCCAATGGGCCTCGATGACCAGTCAGCTGAAGGTCGTGATATAGTGGAGAATGTCACTGTTGCCTTGCCTCAATCTGAGCAACTGGTTGTCTGCAGCTTGTACAAACGTGTGACGGGCAAACATCCATCGCATGGTCTCTTTGAACGTTGGCAAGTGGTTTATCATGGGGTCATCGTTTTCCACCAGCGAGATAGACCACTGCGCGGCGTCCCCGCCCATGTATGACAATATGAACGCCACCTTTGATGCATCGTCAGGAATATCAGAAGTTCTGGCCATAAAATGCAGATGGCATTGATGGATAAAGACTCCATACTTAGTGCTGTCGCCATAGAAGCATTCAGGTAGAGCCAGTTGCACCGGGTGTGGCGTGACGCCTTGGATGGCCGTGTCCTGACCGGTGGCAGAGGAGGACCCCCCAAAGATGAACGTAGACGGTCTAAGCAACCCTTCCTGTCTGGCTCTGGGACTAGGAGTGGTTTCCCAAGGGTTGATGATACCAGCCGCCTCTTGGCCCTGTAGGGCCGTCATATCATGGCGTAAACTGAGGTTCTCTGCCTGCATGGCAGCCAGCAAGGCTGCTATGTCCTGCAGGGTGACTTCCGGGTCTCCCATGTCGTCTGGGCATAATGAAACAACTTGGGCTTCTGATTCTGTCCGACACCCCCACAAGACTCACCTGGGCTTGTGAAGTAATTCTGCAGAGACGACACGAACCACCGCCCCTGGTCCCAACAAACCCCCGCGGGGACTAACACCCGACAAGGATAAGATGGATCCAGGGAAGGGGGCCAAATAAGTAGGAGGAGTGGCCTTTGGTGGAAGGGACGTGGGGTGGGTCTTGGCACAGCTGAGGGAACAGGAAAAAGACCCAATTAGGACGAGGTACTACTCCTGCACCACAACACCCCACAAAACACATGCAGGAGGGAGCCCCTGTCTCCGGTACTCACCAAGACACGCTGTTCGTGCTGAACCAAGGAAGAGGCCCACAACGTAGCGTCCAGGAACTTGATGCCTCGGTGTAGGAATGGAAGAAGGCGCTCCTGCACAAGAACCACCAAAGCACCAAACAACAAGAGGCGCTTCTGCGCGTAAGGGTGCAAATAACAGGAACTCCAGGGTAAGCGATATAGCGCAGCCCAGTGCATGTTTGTGTAACGCTCCTGCGCCACATGCAATAGCACAACAGTGCTCCCATGCGTCATGCGCGTTGAAACTAGCAGTAGCGCTCCTGTGCAACTGCCAAAAGAAAAAGTAACCCAAACGGTAACGAAAATGTCACGTAATGCGTGAAGACTCAGGGCAGCGTTACCGTGACTCGAAGAGCAGCGGACGCTCCAGGAGACTCGAGGAGCTGAAGACCGGTCCTCCGACGTCTGCTGGGCTCCGTAATGATTCTGAATCAGAAGCATCGAACCGGCGGTGCATCACGCATTTAAGCGTATTCCCCCGGAAGTGCTTGGTGAAGTGGAGGACTAGACCGGGACACCACTTCCGGCCGGAAGTGAGTATCCCGATCCTGCATGTGTCCCGTGGTGCCCGGAACGGCGGAAAGCCGCCACATAACTTTAGAACTGGGATTTCTGGTTGGCTAAGGCTTGCGCCAAAGCCAGGCAGAAACCACCACTCTAGTCTGGGCAAGGGAGTTACATGCCAAAGAGACCCCCTGCTCACCCCCTTGGTAGCTTGACACAAGCAGACAGGCTTATCCCGGAGGCAATGTGTAAAACATTTGCGCACGCACACAGCAACAACATCCCAGGCACACCACAAAAGGAACTCCACACAAGGTTATATAAAAATAAGTTTTGTATTCTCCAAAACACATCAGATAGTAATCACGCAATATACATTGTGCCAACTGGCAGGGGCAATATGCACAAGGGATTATTTACACAGGACAGGGCCACGTGGGCCACTGTCAGGATCAGCACTTAGTAGAAATAGCACTTAGTAGAAATAGGACAAAATAACAATTGTAGAACACAACCAGTAAACGCAGGTAAAAGGTAGGTACACACTACGCAATACTAATCGCCATAGGCATAGATCACACGGGCTAACAAAATACTTCTCAGGACTCACCCTTAGGCTAACAAAAATAACTCTCTGGACTCAAACCTGAGGTTAACAGAAATACCTCTCAGGACGCCCCCTGAGGCTAACAAAATACCTCTCAGGACCCACCTTGAGGCTTCACAAAAATACCTCTCAGGACTTCAAACCTGAGGCACCCACCAAAGCCACAAACCTGTACCAAGACCACTGCCCACGGGACGTTTGCAAAAAGAAACCGACACATGGTATCTGACAGGAAGGCGAAAACTGTGACCACACAAGGAGATAGAAAGATAGAGGGTGCTAATCCTGGCCAAACAGACTGCTACAGCGGGTCAGGAGCCAGCAGAGAGACCCCGGAGATGCCGCCTCACAATCAGACACCAAGGGCAATTCAAGAAAAAACAAAAATATCCCTGCCTTACCCCGCTGTCAGAAGAGGAGACAGGACCCTTTGGGACAATCTGCTGTGGTACTCCAGGTCCACCGCAGGCAAGAACAGCCTTCGCAGGATGGATCAGTGGTCGCCAACTGTTAAACAGAGAATTGGAAGCCCCTTTAGGGTGTGGTCACCTGTGGTCACAAGCCACAAACTACCTCACAGCAACTCTTCACTGAGGAACAAGGAAGAAAGATATGGGATGACTAAGAACCATGTTTGAAGTGGCACTTTTATTATTAAATCACAAGTATTTCACTGAATGCATATTGTTTCATGTAACTAAGCAAAACCATTGAGAAAATCTGCATTCATTCTGTCAGGCATAAATGCTAGATGACAAATGCTCACACTTTTAGAAGACAAGCTGGAATAAGGATCTATTAAAAGACACGTTTAAATAAATTAGAGATTCAAGAAGACAGATTACATTCTATGCAAATATGGTGCCTAGAAACAAGCTTTTCTGAAGAGAATTATCCATGCAGTTTTAACACTTAAAAGAGACCAAAAATGCAAGGGACTAGGATCTTTAAAAATCACAATTTAAATTAGTTAGGGAATACAGAACACTCAATAAAGTCTAGTGCCTAGAAGCACCTAACTAGGGAGACTAGCCCTGCAAGATCTAATGCTTCAAAGAGACCCTAAATGCAAGGAATTGGGTGTGGATGAAAAATATCAATTGCAGTTCAAGATAAAAAAGAACAAAGGTTATCTGTATTGGGAGTTACCACCTGAGAAGAGGCTTGAAAGTCCCAAATCAGATAAACGGCCGGCCGGAGAACCCACGCATGTGATGGTCACCGCAGAAGAGTTCTGGCTTCTGATTGTGTTGTTGGATCCTTTATACCTGAAAAATGCAGAACTGACACTGTTCTAACGCATTTCTGATGCACTTTCTGGGGCAGGTGGCTTAACCGCATGTCCTAGAACACGGGAAATGGTCAGGTGGCTCAACGGGGCCATGCTCGACGGCAAGATATAAACCAAGAACATCTTGTCATGTACATATCTCTAAAATATATGTGAGAGCAGAACTTAAGACAGGTGCTAGCTACTTATTGCAAGATGCTGTGGCATTATTTCGTGCAAGCTATCTTTCAAAATATTTTAGCAAGAGTCCAAGATTTGCCAACTTGTACCAGCTGGGTCTGTGTGCGTGTGTGCGGGCGTTGGTCTCGAAGCTGTGGAAAATTACTATACTCTGTGATAGCCCAATTTACCTCGTTGTTTTCAGTGCAACTGAAATGCATGTTTTGAAATTATCAGGCATAGTGGAGCTTAATATGAAAGACTGATATCATAAGATGGTGGCCTTTGGCCTTTGACTTAGGCCTATGTATGTTTGGGTTCATGGAATCTGTGGGCTTCTATTTACTGATTGTATATGGGGAAAATTGGTCATTTTAGCATATTTTCAGATCTTGTCAAGTAGGGCCCACATCAGACCTTCATCCTATAAAGGTCGATAAAAATACCCTTTCTGGTGATTAAATGGTAGAACGTGACCCATCACGACTCCCGCCCTGCCAGAGAAAACTCTGCTTTGGTATTTGGAAGAGAGAGCAGGAAACCTGCTCTCTCTTCCAGATACCAAAGCAGATTACTTTTCCACACAGGGAGCTGCAACATAGCAGCTCCCCATGTGGACAAGTAATGCCGGCTCCCACAGGAGGCGGGGAGCCGGTGAGCCGGTGGGATTGGGGACCCTCCCCATGGTCCCCAGCGGATAGGGACGGCCCTGGGAAAGGGGTCCCGTGACCATAAGTGGGCCGGAAGAGGGGGCCACGTGGCCCCCCTCCCCCAGCTCTCTGGTGCATACAGGAGGTACCTGGTGGGCTAGTTGGCCTGTAGGGACCCTCAGGATTGAAGAGGAATTAATTCTCCAAATTAAAAAGTGCCAAAGGCATGCTTGCAGACATGTTACCTCAGGCCCGCCCTCTTCCTTCACCATTATGCAAACGCGCCCCGTGGCGAGTTGTAAGTTGGGGAATTAATTCTCTTTCAATACTGATGGTCCCTGAGGGCCAACAAGCCCACCAGATATTTCCAGTATGCGCCAGGGAGCTGTGTTGCAGACAGGTGTTCAGAGGCCACGCCCCTTTTTACACCTTTCTGCAACGTAGCTCTGTGGCGCTTACTGGAGGTACCTAGTGAGCTAGTTTGACCCTAGGGACCCTTAGGGTTCAAGGGGACTTAATCTTTCAACCTAGAACGGCCACAGGGCTCGTTTACACAGTGGTGAAGGGAGGGAACGGGGCCTGAGGTGACCTGTGCAAACATGCCCTGTGGTGAGTTTTAGGTTGGGGTAATCATTCCCATTCAATCCTGAAGGCCTCTGGGGGGCTAACTAGCCCACCAGGTGCTTCCAGTAAGCACCACTGTGCTGCATTGCAGAGGTGGTCCAGACTGTGCTCCTTTTTACACCTCTCTGCAATGCAGCTCTGTGGCGCTTACTAGAGGTACCTAGTGGGCTAGTTGGACCTTAGGAACAGTCGGAATTCAAGGGGACTTAATCTCCCAATTTGGAACGGCCCCAGGGTGCGTTTACACAGTGGTGAAGGGAGCGTGTTTTTTAAGTTGGGGAATTAATTCCCATTCAATCCTGAGGGCCCCTGGGGGCCAACTAGCCCACCAGGTGCTTCCAGTAGGCGACACTGCACTGTCTAAAAGGGCGACACAAAGATGGGAGTTTATCCTTGCGCTCCACAATAACCCTTTAAATAACAACATAAAGGTATCTTGAATTTACAGCGTCTTCAATCCATTCGCGTTTCGTTCCAAAGTCAAATTCACTACGCCCCTGAAAATAGCTGCCCTCCCACATTTTACCATCCCTGGAGTTTCAAAATTCTTATTAAAAACATGACGTTTAACTCGCGCAACTAAGATTGCTTCTTCTCTAAATAATATGATCTGAGATCGGCTAACCACATACTAAGCTCTTGTTCTAGGTCATGATGAGAACCCACAAACTACTTTCTGGGTTCGAAACGCGTTGACCATGCAATGACCTTTCAAGTGAAAAAACAGACTGTCAAGCCATCCTTCTTTTATAATGTTTGAATGAACTGCTCAAAACGAGTTTTGACTAAATGATTAGGTTTCCCTTGACTGTACACTGTCTTGTCTTTGCCCAATGACTAGGGTTGTTGAAATACTAATTGTTCAAAAATTCACCTTTGGGCCTTGTTGCTCTTTTTTCAATAATTTTTTTAAGTTTTTGGAACTTGGGCTTGTTTACTTGTCTAAAAATGTATTAATCTTTGTCTATTTTTTTCCTTCATTATCAATTAAGTGTGATGTCTAAATATGTGTGCATAATTGTTTCTTGATTAGATATGGTGTAGTGTGGTTCATGTAAATATTTAAAGAATTATGTTTTGTGTTGACCATAAATAATGGATTGACCGTTTTTCTATTGAAATGAAAAAAGAAAAGTGATGATTAGATCACAATGAGTTTCACGTGTGATCTTGAAAAGTGAATTTTGATCGAACATCAGTATTGGCACTTCGTTCGCTTTGTTATTCACATGTCATGTGGCCACCCTCGCTGCTATACAGGACCAAAGACTGTGGGGTGATTCACAGAACTAATCTGAGACAAAATACCTAACTTACTACTTTTGGTATTCACAGAAAGCATGTAGTACTAGTAGTAGTAAAGTTAGTATTTTGTCTTAAGTTAGTATTTTGTCTTAAGTTAGTATTTTGTCTTAAGTTAGTATTTTGTCTTAAGTTAGTATTTTGTCTTAAGTTAGTATTTTGTCTTAAGTTAGTATTTTGTCTTAAGTTAGTATTTTGTCTTAAGTTAGTATTTGTTCTTAAGTTAGTATTTTGTCAAGTTAGGATTGTGTCTCGTTAATATCTATATTCCGTACACTTGCTCCTGGTTGTCCGTGGCTTCTAACATGCGGCGGTCCTGCGTGGATACCGGATACCCATGTAAATCAAACGGCGTAATTTCTTCTTCGAGGAAATAACAGCGCAGGACACCAAGATGCTTGATTTAATTTAGTAGCAAAAGTGAAAGCTTCCTACCGACGCGTTTCGCCAGTTACGGCTTGATCACGGTGAAGCAAAATTCGTGCAACTTCCGTTTACATACAAAAATCATAAACCTGGAAAGAGGACCAAACTGTTACTAGTAACTTTTTACACGGCAGACATTTTGTAATGGTGTTTCCATAGTTAATCATGGAACATTGTCAATTGTTTTGAACAAAGTTCAAAGATGTAAAAATATATCTTCATTACATATTTGATCAGCAAATAAATATACCCTTCTTTATACATCTCCAAAATTCCTTACAATTTCATATTCATGAACATTGAAAAGCACGTTGCACAAAAAATAAATGTACACTGTTATAATTGACTCATCGGTTATATATAGTCAAATGTGCCTTGTAACAACTGTTACTCATAGTCCAGTTCTAATTTATAGAGAGCAGGACTCTAGGTCGATAACCTCCTCTGTTACAACACGTCAATTACGCAATGTTGTAACAGGTTATCGACCTAGAGTATATTTATTTGCTGATCAAATACAGAATGCATTATAATCAAGATATATTTTTACATCTTTGAACTTTGTTCAAAACAATTGACAAAGTTCTATGATTAACAATGGAAACACCATTACAAAATGTCTGCTGTGTAAAAGTTACGAGTAACAGTTTGGTCCTGTGTCCAGGTTTATGATTTTTGTATGTAAACGGAAGTTGCACGAATTTTGCTTCACCTTGACCAAGCCGTAACTGGCGAAACGCGTCGGTAGGAAGCTTTCACTTTTGTTAATAAATTAAATCGAGCATCTTGAGGTGTCATGCGCTGTTATTTCTCGAAGAAGTTACTCTGTTTGATATATATATTTCTCTATCATGAAAAAACAAATGTTTAAGCTTAATTATTTTTTTCTATACAAACCATACATTAATTACACATTTATTACAAGTTATATTTATACTTAAAATTAAGCACCACCTTTAAATTAAAATAACGTACCAATTTACCATGCACTGTGTTCTCTCAAATGTTGTGAATTGCAATGTCATAAGTGTTATGAATGTTCTGATTCCAGATGGTATAACTGATGTAATATGAGAGCGTATAAGTTGTTGCGTTGAGAAGGTGCGAGTTAACATTAATGTATGTGGCGACAGAGTTCACTACACTTTTTGCATGTGTTATAATAATTTAAAGATGGTGTGTGAGTGTCCTAGAGTGTCGTGGAATAGAGCGCAGTGGAGGGACGTAGAGTTGAGTAATGTGTCATAAAGTGGAGTGGCGTGGCGTTCAGTCGAGTGATGTGTCATAGTTTTGAAAGGTGGAGTGTAGGGGCATAGAAAGTTGTAGAGGGGAGTGGTGTAGAATGTAGTATCATAGAGTGGGGTAAAGTGTTGTGTAGTAAAAGGCAGTCATGTTGTTTTTACTACACTTTGGCTGTGTTCTGGGTTAGGGCGTTAGTTATAGGTAAAGTATTTGGTTTTATAGTTTTCTGTACCTATTACTACTTTATTAAAGACGTAATAGATAAGGAAATGTATTTATATTTTTCTATATATTTAAAAACAAAATAGTGTTCTGCACTAGTACCTAAAAAGTATAGATGTAGTTACAGTAACGTAAGAAAAACAAATCCCAAAATTAAAAAAAATATACTATACTACACCATATTAGTGAAATATAGTGAAGTTCAGTCTATTTTAAATATGTCAACAGATGTACTTTTTTGTTTTTACTTTAAGCTGTACGGTAATTTGGAGGTATTACTGCAGTCCTCCGTAGCCTTTTTTTGGGGGGGGTGAGGGGGGGTAGAATTAAATATGTAAAAAAATTGAAAATACAATAGATTTGTGAAATACAGTGTAGTACACTATAATATTTTTACATATTAAATTTTGTTTTTATATTTGTTTAGCTCTGCGCTGCTTACAAGGTAGTACTGTGGTACTTCATAACTTTTTTAAAAAACATATAGAAACCGGTGAATTATTTTCCTTTCCTATTGCCACTTTATTAGAATGGTAATAGGTAGGGGAATGTATAAAACATACTGCTTGCCTACATCTAAGGTCTTAACCGCATACACAGTCAAAGTGTTGGTAAAACAATAAGGCTGCCTTTTACTTTTGTAAAGTCAGCCATTACCCAATAATATACTGCCTTGTCATTGGCATGTACCATGAAATACCATGGTAATTTTGCGGTATTTTATGAAATTTCACAGCCTGCGATATCACCATATTTTAATGACTTTGAACTTTAAAAAAGTTACCCTACTTAACTCTGCAACAAAAAAGGATCAACTGCATACCATAAAACATATTCCTGTCAAATTTCATTAAAATCAGACTATACATTTTTGCTGTACTCTAGAGTGCAACATCTACGGAAAAAGCATTGGTGGAAAAAGTGTTTTTGGACCCTCCCTTTTTCTTTGCACTCCTTTGGCAACTATCTGCCAATATACAAAATATATATTTATTGTAAAATTGAGAATTTTAGAACTCTATAAATGTGAAAGATTTTGTAAGCAGAGGCAAAAAATTAAGTTTTTTTGAGAGCTGCAAAAGAACAGCAATCGGAATCTAGTATGATTAGGAGATTCAATTGGCATGCTGGTGCGTGTTGCAAAAAAAACACTATTCATTAGAGGGAAAACAAAGTGATATGCTACAGTCTAGCCTATTGCTTCATCTTTCAGAAATAAAAACTAGTTTTGAAAAGCTCTAACTTTCCCATTACAATTGAGTTTTTATAAAAACTAAACTGTTAGTGAATTAAATTATTTCATTATTTATGTACTTGTTTGATGTATGCTTATTTCTGCATTTTTGTATTTTTTTGTGGTTCGGGTTGTAGATATTGCTTTGGCTGGGGTCCCTAGCTTCAAGTAGTGATTCAGTGGGGGCCCTCAGATGTCAAAAGGTGAAAAACATCTGTAAGAAGGTCTTCTGGTAAATTTGTTTCTTATCAATGTTGTGTTCATTCCTTCTGTTAGGCAAAATCCAGAACCTTTTAGTCGAGGGAACGATTGATTCACTTACCAGATTAGTCCTGGTGAATGCAATCTACTTCAAGGGAAACTGGGCAGACCAGTTCGAGAAATATCGTACTCGAGAAATGCCTTTCAGAATTAACAAGGTAAGCAGTGCATTGAAAATGTGTCACAGATTATTGAGCATGTATACTGTAATCGTGCTCTGAGTGGTGGCCTGCTCTTGGAGGATACAGTAATTTGCAGTGCTGCTTATTTCCAGTACAGTTCCTATCTCTGACTCCAACAACAGACATGTCAGCATTGTAAACAATAGGGGTTGCTATTTTTCACCTCTGTGGTCGTGAACTCAAAAGGATGGGCTACTAAAAGATGAGCTAACTATTAGGGTGGCAGCTGTGTTTATAAATTCTTGGCTGAGCTCAATATATTCAGACGTTGGCTGGAAAAATCTTTTAATATATGAAAAGAATTGAAGTTCTTATGATCAGAATCCAATTTTCATTGAGTTTTGTTATACAGACATCAATGGCAATTCATTTAAGAATTTATATTAGCTCACAGGTGTATCCTTTACTCGAGTATCTTAATTATTGAATTACCTTCTTAACTATAACGTCTCAGTTTTAAGTTGCATTCCTTTTTGTCCATTCTTTTACTTTGATAACAACACATGATTACAGAGTGACAATTGTACAAAAGCAGCACCAGACCAATGAAGTCTGCCCATGTCGTTACTGAAGGACTTGTATGAAGCTTGAGTCACTGCTCCCCAGTCATTTCACATTTTACACAACGTTTACATTTGTTAGTTTCACATTACATAAGCAATGGTACAATGTCAAAGTGAGGAAAACCTGTGGCGTTTGCACCAAGCAAAAACCTAGTGCTCACTCCACAACTTTTTCTAGAACTCTTTAGCCTGCTTCTACACAAGAAAAATAGGTCTCTCTCCTTCTTGCCAGTAGCTGCTGCAAGTACCCTACAAAAGACATCCTTGCTTTTCAGAAGTGCCACACCTAGTATAACTGTAGTCCTGTCTGTCTCAACCATGAAACAATTTTGTTTCTTAACATCTGCAAAAACACTTCACTCCGTAAAAGAAAACATATGCATATGGTAATCCGAAGTCTGCAAGTGTTTATTAACAAAAGACAAATCAGTCTTCAAATCATAGTTTGGTGCCTGCCACTTAGTGCAGTGAAATGTAGGGGGGGTACCATGGGTATCCCCCAGTGCACCCACTACTCCACCCACTACTAGGGGGATCCGCAACGGCCCTCATAACAAATCCCCACCAGCCTTTCCATGGCCGGCTGTAGCCAGCATCCTAATTTGGTGGAGGGTGCCCTGCTAGGCCCGCCACCATTTAAGGCTATCTGGGCCGTCCGCCAGCCAATCTGTAGGATTGCTTCTGGTAGTCCCGTGGAGGACGGTCTTTGCGTCCGCCACAGTCCAAGCGCAATTTCCATTGTAATGTGGCAGGGGGAATATTGCGGTCCGATTGCGGAAGGACCGCCACCGAATGGCTGGCAGTGACGGGCCTTCCACAATCCTAATCGGCCCCAAAGACAATACACAGATGCTGGATCTTAAGCAATGGGATATTATTCAAACTGCCTTCAATCAGCTACAGAAATAGTAAACTTTTAAATAAAGCACTGAGCTAGCTTTGCGAAAATTTCTGTTACAATGCCAGGAATGAGACTGAGGATTTCCACATCAGAAACCGGCACAGACTTTGTTGCGTTGGTTAGCAGGGAGCAAAAAGATGGCTGCACTTATTACAGTTACACTGAGGCAAAATATCAAATTTCACAATTTCTCTCTGCATTACCTCCTATGTTCTGAAGTACGGTTATTAGTTGCACCTTCTCCCCACTGACAGCATTATTATATATTTGATACTCCAGCAACTGATACCTCTCAATTCTTTTGGGCACCATCCATGTTGATATGTTCATGTTTTAAAATGTCATATCTGTGATGTTTCCTTTTTTCTATGTGTTCCTGGGAGGCCCTCCACTTCCTGTTTACCTCCAACCTATGCCATTTTCCAGTTTCCTAAAATGATTCTCCTATTTTATCCATGTACTTTAGAGGGCCAACTGAGGAGGTGGGCTTCTGGTTTGTTACTGTGACTGTTGTATGTTGACCTTGGGGTGTTATTCAGTCTTGCGTATTCATACTTAATGATTGCGTTCCTTGAACTTTACAAATGCTATACAGCTTGATCTGCATTTTATGAGAAGTGATAATTTGCACCTTTCACAAAAGAGGAGTTGAACATATCTAAGGTTGCGGTTACTATGATAAAATATGGTAGTGAATGTCTGGGTCCTCCAGAGTAGTGCAATATTTTGAATACGGACACCAACCTTTACAGATCCAGGTCCTCTAAATTATTTTGATGGTTTTCGTACTGCAGGGTCTGACATAATAGATCAGGCAAAGTCAAAAGCAAACAAGCAGTTACAGCTCTGAGCAGGAGACACCTAACCACATTTTCTATCCGATATCTTTCATCTTCAATACAGAGGAGATGTGCTAGAGAGAGAGAAGCTTAGGCCGGAGAGTGGATCGCAAAGGTCCCTTAGTTCCGGTCATTGGATGACCAGGGTTTCAGTCCTCATCGTGTTCCCCTCTCCACCTCCTCTCCTGTTCATCCTATCTTATGACACTGTTGGCAGAACCCAAGAAACTCCTGCAGCTAAGAGCTATAAATCTTATGCGCACACTGAGATTATTCAATCATCTTTTAGCACTTTATTGTACTATACCAGATAAAAAAAAACATTCACACTGTTAGAGCTCCATTTGTTTAGCCTATTCCAAAGAGTCTTTTGAGATGGGAATAGAGGTGTGTCCAAGGGACTGGGTCTTTGTGGTGATGTACATTGTTGCCTTTTTTCCCTTTTCTGAAAGGCTTTGCATTAAAAAAACTTTGATTTCAGGTTCCGTATAAACTTTGACTTCAGGTCAGATCTAAACTTTGGGTCGAAGTTTACCTTTGTGAATATGATCCTTAGTTGTGTTCTATGCAGAATAAAGATTGAGTTATGTGTTATGTCAATTTGTTAAGTGCAGTGCACTATTACCCAGGAGGGTATCTTGTCGCTAAGCAGGTAAGTCTATCCTTAACGGGGCGGGGCCATTCAAAAAGCCAGGTCTTCAGCTTCATGCAGAACTCCAGAGTGGAGGCAGTACTAATGTGGGAGGTTGTTCCATGCTTTAGGAGTATTCTGTAAGAAATCTAAAAACAGGACTTGAACACAAAACCGTAATTGAAGACCGGGTCTCTACTTGGCATCCTTTGATAACTGTTTTATTTCATGAAACCCAGAGGAGAAAAGTCCCCTTTTTGATACTTACCCATGTGCGAGTGCATATGGTATAATACTCCAGTGAGGGGTACAATGGGGCAGCAATAACTGAAATGTCCTATCAGCTGTTCCCACTCCCACGAAACAATATAGTGGGCCTCATGTCACATTCCCTCATTTATGTTCAATGAAATCTACATTAAAAATACTTGGTGTCCTGCAGCACTTCTCTCTGAATCTCCCACCATCCCTCCACACAAACACAGACTTTTACTTCACCTCTTGCCAGCATTATAATTCTCCGTCTGCATGTTCTACCCTGCCATCCTC
This sequence comes from Lissotriton vulgaris, assembly GCF_964263255.1. Classification (NCBI taxonomy): domain Eukaryota; kingdom Metazoa; phylum Chordata; class Amphibia; order Caudata; family Salamandridae; genus Lissotriton; species Lissotriton vulgaris. The sequence continues at coordinate 674,044,533 of NC_141691.1, read as the reverse complement.
AAACTCGCCCCCTTTCTCCCAGCCAACGAATATGTATTGCATCCTGCCACCGGACCCACAGCACTTGATGCACTCTATCTCTCCTTGAGCAGCAGCAGTATAATGCAGCAGTTCTGTGACACTGACTGAGCTGTTGCTAAGTGTGGTCTAATTTAATTTCTTCCTTCAGTTTGCATGAACCTGAAGGAGGCATGAAAGCCAACTCGATGTGTTGTAGCTTCATTTTCCTCTACAACCTTTGCCCATGGTCTGTGCAGACCACGGGGAGTCAAAGGGAGGCAGCAGTGATGGTGCTGCTGGTGCAATGATAAGAAATCTTGAGCAAACCTGTGGATTTCTCTTGGCCCACACGTCGTGGGCCTACCTTATGAAGAAGATAAAATGGATATGTGTTTTTTTAAACCTCTCGTATGATGCGCCTGAAAAACGATCCATATTGCTACAGCAGTCAAACTTGCCTGAGACATGCCAGTTAGAGGAGCCTCCCTTACTTTTTTCCTCTGATGAAGCAAACACACCAGACATCTGAACTAGTAGAGGTTTTTGTTCGAAGTCAAACTAGTACATAATGTGTTTGCATAATTGAAGAACTTTAAATAAAACTAACATGATAGTAGTTGGAATGTCTTTTTCTTGCAGCTGCTAATCATTAGCAGCTAGGTAATCTCCCATTTTGAGATGTGGAGTACAGAACTTGTGTACGTTATGCAAGAGCAAGCCACCCTCAATTAACACCCCCCAAGTTTTGTGAAGGCCAAGTTGGCCAGTTGTCCTTGGGGGTGATTATCCGGTCTGGAGTGCATGGCCAGCCGGGCAAGGGGGCAATCCCCAGGGAGGCTGGAGCCACAGGAGGTTTCGGCCACGTTTTGCGACCCCGGTGGAAACTTGAAAGAGTTGCTCTGGTTCTAGCGCACATTAGTTCTTCTGCACATGGGGCTAAATTTATAATTGTCAGCAAGGCTGATCTAAAATTCCCAGTTCTGCCCTGCTAGAGTGAGCAAATGCCCTCTCTGCTGAAATAAAGCATGGTGTCCTATGTGTAGCCTTTCTCCATCAGAAGCACAAGAGGGTGTCCATGATGTATGGTGAAAAAAATAACCTAAACATTTGAATTCTATTATACATACTTGTGTGCAAAGCACGATTATGCATAATTCAACAACATAGAACACTTACAGAATGTAATAAAAGGCTTACTCATATTGTGAATGTAGCATAGCATAGGCAATACAGCAAAAAAACTGTCTGGGGCCTCACAGTATAAGTAACGTGTACAATTGGCATTGCAGCACCTCTCCGTCTCAAAAAAATGGATTTGGGACTGTGGATGGAGCCAAGGAATGTTGACTTGTAGAAACACTACCCTTCCCTCTCCCTCTATCCCTCTCTCCCCCCCCCCCCCCCCCCCCCCTCTTTCCCCCCTATCCTCAAGGAATCCTGGCAGCAATCTCAATATCAGTTCTCTTGAGTCTGTGGCAACCTAAGATAGTGAGTGAAAGTCAGTTGTTGTCTCTGTGATGACATTGAATTTGACAAATACATTTGTTGTCCAGCCTAGTGATGGTAAAGTAATTGACAAAACCATCCAAGTCAGTAGCTGAAATAAAATCCATAACAAGCTTATTTACTCCATACATAGCAAATTAAACATCTGCTAGTCACGACATACGATCTTCGATCAGCTCTGTTGGTAGGTTAATCAACACAATCTAAAACAGACCTATGTAGTTAGTAACTTTCTATAAACCAAAGCCAAGATGTCTCGACTATGAAACATCTTTGACTTCGTCAATGATTTTCAGTTGTGTGCAACATGGCTGCAAGAAAATAAAATAAAAGAGCTATGACGCAGTCAACGCTGGCTGCGTCATAGCGACTTCTTCATTTTTAAGCTTTCAGCCAAGTTGTACAGCAGCTACTGTCCAATATGCCTGAAAGTTATTTAAAACAAAAAATCGCTGTTTTTATAACTTAAAATAATCTGACACATTTTAAAGTTCAGTGTCGTGCCACCTTAAATATGTAGTGGGAGCACCTGGTCCTTTTTTTGTTTGGAAAAAAAACCTGAAGAATTGATACAAATATGCCTTGTCATTGCGATTGATTTATGTAACTACTGTAGACTTCAGTTAAATATTGTTTTGGCATAAAGTTGAGGAATTGTAAATGGATGAACATATGATGAAAACGTATAGATGTGTGTGGAGAATCAATTTCAGTGGTCGAATTTGCTTCATGATGGAAGAAGGGAATAACTGGTCTACGTTTGTGTTAAAGTTGTGCATTGCTTTTAGGATTAACTGATGGGTAAACAAAACTGTTTTGACATTGGTAACCTAATAGAGGAACTCATTGTAAATCTTTGTGAATGACTGACTATTAAAAGTTCTACTTTTGAGGACGGTGCCTCTTTCAGTTTTGTTTAATTGCAGCCTTGAAAAAGCAACACGAGTCACAATAATGTTCTCTTTTTACACCTCTTACTTTCTCACATGCAGATGCACAAAGGGAACTAAATGTGAGATTACTTATGTGTCCAATTTCCCTGTTAACTTTGTGTATTTTTGTGGTGTTAAATTATTAAAATGTAGATTGTTTCCATTTATATCCGACTATACATATGTATGCAATACTGCTTGGAAATAAATTCACTTGAATTTTTACAAGTCAAGTCAAAAGGTACTTTATTCGGCAACTAAAATCCATAAAAGCAGACATTTAAAAAAGAATACATTTCGTCAGGGTACATTCAATTTATAAAACCAAAATCACATCAAAAATAACCTCTGAACAGCTTTTTGAGTCAATAAAAGCAGCCAAGGTACAAGTTTTACACTTACAGGATATATAATGTGCAACAGTGCTAACGATAAAACCAGATACTGTGGGCGATATAACATAAAGTGCACATGCTAACATTATGAGATCCCTGAGCAGGAAACAAAAGAAACAGGCTAGCTACTACAAGGACAGCTTTTTCCTGTGTCTAATAGCCCCTGTTAAAAAACTTGCAACCCCAAAGCAGACCATTGGAGAAGATGGCATTTGAAGGTATAATAGTGAAAGCCTGACTTGGGTAAATTGGCGATCTCTGAGAAGTATAAACTTTCTGCGCAATGGGTTATAATAGTAACAGAAAAATGTAGGTTATCTTGCTCTGAGAAGTTGTCACATGGGCAGGGTTTTAAAGTGCCAGGTTTTGTAAATTCTTGGAGAATCGCCAATAGCCAGTGGACCAAATGCAGACTGAATCTAGTCCACACAAAACTATGCTGCGCGTTACTAACTTAGGGTAGATACGGTTGAACCTGTTGGCTCAAAGTCAGTGTGACAAACCTTATAGCAGTGGGCTTTGTTAGCTCCTTCTCTTCCCTGGACCCCTGCCTTTTGTCCAAAAACTGCTGTTTGATGTTTCTAGCAGCTACTTTACCCAACAGCTTAGGGCTCAGGTTCTATTACATATTTTAGCCAGGGAATGTGTAGAGCCCCCTCCAGTGCTGTACAGTCTGTAATTATAGGTTGATTTAAGTTAGTGGTGGGACAGGCCCAGATTCTCAGACAATACAGCAGAGGAGCTATGGCTATCAGATCCAAGATGTGCCCCACCCCCAGTTCTTTGTTTAAAATGTATGCCGGGGTAGCGGGCTGGACTGAAAGGAGCTTATGCATGAATTTGTTCTCAGCCCTCTGAATATCCTTTACATCCTTGTAACCCCAAACATCGCATTCATATGTTGCAATGGGGATACATTTTTCTTTGTAGATTTTCAGCAGGGCAGGAAAAGGTTTTGACCCTAGTCTTTTTGCAAAGTTCAGAGTGGATCCCGCCGCTCTGGCCAAAATATTCTTTTGATGCGTTATTTGCGCACACCAGGACCCTCGTTCATCAAATAGTACCCCTAGATCGGGAAAAGTGGACACTTTAGTTAGCTCAGCCCCCTTGCAGTACAATCTAGTCATAGCAGCCTTTAGGGAGTCTATGGACATAGTGTGTGATTTAGTGAAGTTTGTGGTCAGGTCTAATGAATCCATAAAAGCTATAAAACCATTTAAAAGTAGTTGGAGGCCCATAGCGGTACTAGCAAGTAGGACTGTGTCAACTGCATACAGGATTGCAGGGATCATCTTGGTACCAGCCTTTGGATGTCTTTACAGCTTGATATTTAAAAATCCACTAGCTTGTTAATATAAAGCGTAAACAGCAAGGGGGCCAAGATGCACCCCTGTCCAAACACTCTTACCTGCCCAGGTGTCTGTCATACCACCATCCCCATTGGATCTAACAGCTGCCATGGTGTATTCGTGGGCAGTGTGTAAAAAAGCCACCAACTCTTTAAAATGATCGAGCCACACTGTTAGACGATCCAGTATCACTTTGCCCATAATTTCAGCAGCAGAATCAAAAAGCGAGATTGGTCTCTAGCATGCGGGATCGTCCTGTGCACCCTTTTTATTGGTGATAACAGCCGTTGCCCATGAGGGGGGAAATCACAAGAACAGGCTGAGCTAATATCTTTGCCCAGACATTTGGGTCTGCCTTATATATTACATCTGGACCAGGAGCCTTACCCCCGGATGTCGACATGATGGCTTTATGGACCTCATCTATCCAAATGTGAAGGCGAGTGCTAGCTGGGTCACTGACCATTTGTCCCTCTGGTTCTCCTAAACTGATGCCGCTATAGACATTACCAAAATGCTAAACCCAAACCTCAGCATGAATTGTACAGTCTGTGTTGGAGTTTGTCGAATCTGAGAAGAAAGGGCTATTTACCGCAGACCAGAATTTGGAGCTATCTGCCAAGACCTTGCTTGCCAGAGGGCCTCCAAGCCTGCTCTCTTATCAGCTTCTTCCTTTCCAGCCCTTCAAGCGTATATGCCTTTCTACTACTCCTGACTACTGCTTCATCCCTTGGGTTATGATTAAATGCCTGCAAAAGCTCCCTGTGACCACAGAATAAGTGGCCTTTGGGCATCTACCTCGGCGTCTTATCCTGCTCACAGTGGTTAAGTTAGATGCTATCTGCTTGGTTATTACATCAAAGGCCTCTAGAATGGCTCTATCATGCATGGTAGGGTCCATACATGTTTGGACTCTGTGGCACAAACGTCATACAGATTATCCAAGAAAATGTCCGGGGTAATCCTTTCCCACTTCAACCTACGTGCTTGATCTTTGGTACTAATATTTGTTTGTGGTGCAACTAGTCGCCACCCCATTTGGAGCAGCAGAATAAGACCACTCAAGTGTGAGGGTATTATGGTTGCTATGGCCGTTTCAAGAGACGTTCAGGTTCTATACGACCAAAACTAATGGTGCGGAGAGCACGATATAGTCAATAATACTAGGGCTGTCACTTCCGACATATGTTTGCTGTAAGCAACGTAGGTTATAGGCTGAGAGAAGACCTTCTAAAAAAGAAATGCCTGACCGTGTGTACTCCAAAATGATTTGTGAATGATGAGGATTCCCCCTGCTCTAAAGCAATTTAGATAACCTTGGTGAATGTTGAAATCCCCTAAAATGATCAAATCAAATTGTGGTTAGCTTGTTTGCCTTCCCCATAGTGTTCGAAAAATTCCTCTAAAGCTAGAAGGTGTTCTAACTCGTGGCTTCTAGAAAAAGAAATTATACAAATTAATAACTAGCAGGGTGAGAACATCCTTTATTGACAATTGTATTGCTAGCATATTGGGTGATCGACATTCTATCATTTTGGTCTTGCAAGAAAGTTTAAGTGAAAACATGAAGAGCATGCCCCCCCTTTGCTCTTCCCGTATTTGAAGAGGTTGCATATTTATAGAATGAGATAAAGCCATCTAAATAAAACTGTCATTAGTCTCCCAAGTTTCTTGTAGGGCAGTAATATGATGTTTTAAAAGAAAAATTTCCCAAGATATATTGCCCCTTTTTGACCTAAGGCCAGCTATATTCCACAAGAGTACCTTCACACAGGGGACACCAGAGATGACGGATGTGGAGAGAGTGTTAGGGGATTTATCAAATATTGGTTCAGGCATGGATGCTAGTGAGGTTGGGTTGTTAATGAACTTAAGTGGCAATTTGTTGCCCTGAGTCTATTCAACCACCTGCTTTAGTCAATTGTTTTCGTTAGGGCCCTGTAGACTTGCCAGCGGTTAGTCATGGGTAAAATTGTCTCAATTTCTTATTTGACCAGGCCTAACCAGTTTAAAGGACAACTGCCATTGGAGATTGGCTTAGGACTGCTTGGAGAGATTAAACAAACTGTAAGGAAGCAGTTCTGATTGTAGATGTTGTGCTATTCCTATAGTGGCATCCCACTTGCGCCTTAGCCTGCTCAGGGTGCTTGAAATTGACAACTGCGCAATCCCACTCTACATTAATTTTGTTTTGCGTCCAATCCATCCCACTCTTCTGGCCATAATAATATCAGAGGTTATGTTTGGACCATTAACCGCGTTGTTACACCAGTGAGTGGCCTTGTGAATAAGGTCCAGAGAAGTTTCCTTAATCACTTGTGATAGTGGGGTAACCCCCATTAAAAGAGCAACTAGGGAGCAGATCGAGAATATATTGATTTTCATCTTTAGACATTATAGGTTGAGGTGGGGTACGTATAGATAATGGGCCTTCTTTAAATATGTGTGACCTAACCATTTGAGCCACCAGGGCTCCTGGGATCGACTCCCGTGTGCAGTTGTTTTTAGATCTACAGGACAATTCCTTGCTCACTGTACATCTCGCTGGGAACACTTGGTTCGTGTTATCAGACAAAAAACATGACCCCCCCCGGCGTTTGCCTTTATAAGACGGTCATTGTACATAGGAATAAATCTCATCCAACTTTAGTGTTATTGGTGCTAAGAGGACTTTAGCCGCAGTTCAAGGTTGAGCCTGACTGGTCATGGTGATTTTGGCTGCAAGGATTTCCTCATGACTCTGTTACAGATTGTTCGGTTCCTCTTGATGGGTGGACAGTCCAGGATTAAATAGTCACCGGCGGGCGGTTTGACTTTCGAGATACTTATGGGCATTGCTTGCTCAACAGTAGGGGCCACCATAGGTGTAAGCGCAGATGCAAGAGGGCTTGAGATCCCTGATGTCACCCGCTATGTCCCCGGTCAACCCCAGCACCTCTCCATTCTTGGCCACGGCAGAGCCCTGGGCAAATTTCTATGACTCCAATGAAAGCTTTCTCTCGGTCAGAGCTATCTCCTTTGTTATCACATGTGCCGCTCTAGTTAAAAAAAGAATCTGTGGTCTCTACAGTGTTGCTTTCTGGGGACCCCCATGGCCGGTAATTTTCCTTTTGCCCATGGCTGTGTAAGCTAGATTCACCTGGCTTACTTGTGTGCCCCAATATATACCATTTGGGAGGTCAGGGGAAATAGGTAGTACTCTCCCTGATATACATTCTTAGAGGGGCTTAGTAGCGGGGGTGCCGGAAAAGTCAAAGATAAAATAACACTAAAAAACAAAACTTACAAAGTACCTTGTTCTTGACCGTAGTTAAAAGAGATGGGGGAACCACGAGGAATATCCACCTTTTTTCTGTTGAACAGGCACATCGGGTCCCCGGGGGGGCGGGCCGAAAACTGGGGCACCCCTGCGCCCTATCCTGGCACGCATATTTAATTTTCGAGACCCAGATGCAATCTTGCAAGCGGCCCGGAAGGCCCCGCCGATCCGCATTGACGATGCAGCCATCCCGATCTTCCCGGACTACACTGCAGCAGTCATGAAGCAGCGCAGGGGATTCCTTGATGTGAAGAGAGCCCTTCGAGAGCGTGAGATAAAATACTCTGCTATTTCGAGCCAAGTTGAGAGTGGAGGATGAGGGAAAAGTGTGGTTCTTCCCCACGCCTGAGGAGGCATACGACTGGCTGGAAGGATGGCGTAAGGTACTGAGGCAGGGTCGCACTGGTCATTGTGACCCACAACGAAACGACAGGACCATGTGTAACAAGAATGAATGCCGGTCCCTAAACTCTGACAAGCTGAGGATGAGGGGTCGACATTGTGGCCGCATGAGGGAACTGAGCTTTGCTTCCTCGAGACTGGGCCCGCTTTGGTAACGTTGTATGGTACGATATGAAGATGTATAGCTGCAGTCTCGCTGAGAAGCTACTCTAAGGTATTTCTGTGCTAAGTTTTGTGGGGATGTCCTGCCGGGATGCTGTCTAAAGACATTTAAAAGACTACTCCCTTTTGAGTTCTCTCTAGTGACATTCGACATGGGCTTTGGGTCATTGACAATGTCGGAGTAAAGGGCTTTGTTGGGGCAGGAGCAGTTTACTCTCTCCCCCATCGTTGAAGAGTGGTAATGGGTACTAAGCACTCTGCTTTGTTGGGGTGGCGGGTCATTGTAATTTCATCAAGCAGGGAGGCAGAGTGAAGGGTTGTGGGATAGGGTGGTTTCTGCGAATTGACGTTACTTACCTGGAATGTGCATGGTCTGGGGATCGGATCAAAAGAGGGCTAGTGCTGCAATACCTGAGGCGCAGCGCGTTGGCGTTGGCATTATTACAAGAAACACACCTGCTGGGTCCAACATGTAAAGCTTTGGATCATTGGGGATACAAAATGGTGGCGCATTCTGAGTTCTCATCAGGCTCTAGAGGAGTGGGCATTCTGGTTCGTAAGCAATTTCCACTGATCATACATCACACTTGCATGGATATTCGGGGACGGTTTGCGGCCATATCATGCCAATGGGAAGGGAAGAGATTTAATATTGTGTCGGTATACATCCCCCCCCTGCTCTCCACTCTGTGGCCTTTCCAGGGCTTAGCACATTCCTACTGGGCCTACCGGAGGGAGAACTACTTATAGGGGGCTACTTTAATACAGTGATGGATGTCGCCAGGGACTGCTACCCATGTAGGACAAAAGGTGCGGGTGGTTCCCGTATGACTGGGTTCCTTGATGCTTTGGGTCTCACAGATGCTTGGAGATATAGACACCCCACAGAGCGACACTACACTTTTCAATCAGGAGTACATAATAGCCTCTCCCGTATAAGACTACTTTCTCCTCTCTGCAGACAGCCTGCCCCACTTGACTGATGTTGAGATACGTCCTCGCGGCATATCTGACCACTCGCCTGTTTCCCTGACCTATACAGTGCACATTAAGGCGAGAAAACAAGTTTTCCCTATCGCCCCAGGTTACCTGCAGGCCCCCAAAGATCCGCAAGGATATAGTTACGGCTACAAAGCAATATTTTCATGAAAATGTGAACTCTGTACAGTCCCCTGGTGTCTAATGGGAAGCATACAAGGCTGTGGTGAGAGGGCAGGCAATCGCCTCAATAACGGGCCATAGGCGTGCGGCAAGATGCGAGTTGGATGTACTTGAGGCTGAACTGGCCGAGCTTCAGGCACAACATGAACTGAACCCCTCTCAGGAGACGGCGCACCACCTATGCCTTAAACAGTGCACACTTGGAGAATACCAAGGCGAACAGGTTAAATTGCGGCTCCAGGCTACGTGGCCTACTGCCTATGAGGTAGGAGACAAGGCGGGCAGGCTCTTGGCGTGGTGAAAGGAGGGAAAGAGCACAGAGAACAATAGCTCAACTCCGCACCTCGGCTGGCACACTCGTTACCGCCCCCGAAGAGATAGTAGACACCTTGGCTGAAAATTTTGAACAGGTTTACACCTCTAAGTCTCACATGACAACGGAGGAGGCGCAAACTTACATTAAAGATATCCAAATGCCGGCTCTGTTAGATGACGCAGCCCTATCTCTAGAGGCTGACTTCACAACAGATGAAATCCTGTCTGCCATCCACTCTTTGCAGTCTGGAAAAGCTACGGGGCCCAATGGGATCCCCATTGAACTTCATAAATGCACATCTGACTTAACAGCCCCACATCTCCTGACAATGTTTCTAAATAGCTTTGAGGCCGGGGAACTGCTGCGTGACCAACGAATGGCTACTATAGTTGCGGTGCCAAAACCGGGCAAGCCCATAGATGAGTGTTCATCGTACCGTTCAATATCCTTGCTCAACGCCGAAGTTAAGATTCTGGCTAAAATGATTGCCGTCCGACTAACTCCACATCTCGAGACTCTGATCCACCCGGACCAGTCCAGGTTTATGCCCAATAGGAACACCGCACTTAACCTGCGGAGGGTACACGCAGTAGTGGGGCGCATGCCGTGTCTTAAGGAGCCCGCTGTCATCCTTTCTTTAGATGCTCGAATTTCATTTGATATGGTGGAAAGGCCATAATTGTTTGCTGTCCTCGGGCATCTAGGCTTTGGTCCCAAATTTTGTGCATGGGTGAAATTGTTATACTCTCATCCCCTGGCACACGTAGTAGCCAACGGCCATATTTCTTGGGACTTCTCGTTGAGTCGTGGCACGCGCCAGGGCTGCCCGTTGTCTTCTTTGCATTGGCGCCATTGGCGGCCTGGATTCGATGGGACCCCATGATTAGGGGACTACACTGGACTGCAACATGGGAGGACCGCATCTCTCTGAGGATGACGTCCTTTTATACTTGACTTCCCCCAGACTGTCCATCATAGTGCTCTTGAATATTTGCGAAATTTTTGAACGGGCATCCGGCTATAACATCAATTGGTCCAAGTCTGTCTTATTCGTTCTTAAAGGCCCGCCGCCGCTACTTCCGGCAGATTGCTCCCTAAAGATTACTGAAGAGTCCTTTAAATATCTGGGTGTGTGGGTGACGCCCAATCGGAGTGCCTTCCTCCTTAAAAATTAAGAGCCACCCCTCGAGCGGTTCCGAAGTGATGTGAAACACTGGCATAACCTGCCCCTGACCCTTCTGGGCAAGGCGGCCCTTTATAAAATGATGACACTTCCTAGACTGTTGTATGTATTGGAAAACACTCCATTTCCGGTCCCCATAAAGTATTTTAAAATTATAGATGTTAGTCTCGGGTCTGCTCTGGGGTAATAAGCCAGCATGCATATCATGTGGTAAGCTAATTAGGGGCTGGTACGACTGGGGTGTTGCTCTACCGGACGTCCAGTTATATTGTTGGGCTGCCTACTTAAAAATAATAAATCCATGGTTACACACGCCCCAAACAGAACCAGCATTCCAAGCGGACAGGTATGAGTTGGGAGAGGCAGGAATTCTTTCCGCACTAGATGATAAAGTGGGCACTTCATCCCTCCTGGGCCCAACAGCACACAAAGTGGGCATTTGGTATGACGCGCAGCCCCCTCTTATATGCAAGGACACTATTACCTAAATGACTCCGCTTTGGTCCACACAACGGCTGGGCAGACTTCGCAATGGCAAGGGTTTCAGAGCGTGGGACCAGATAGGTATCTCCACGGTGGGTGACCTATTGGAAGGAAGGTGCTGTACTGTCATTTGACCAGCTTCAGATCCAGTATGATTTAGCGCCCACTGAGAAATTCCGGTATTTGCAGATTAGTCATGCCCTGGGGTTGGTTATCCCACCAGGCACTGATGTGCCCGAAGCCACCCCGTTGGAGGACAGACTACTTACTGAACACATGCCCAAAAAAGCGACTTCCTTCACACATCGCCAACTAGTCATTAACTTGCTGGACCCAACACTGAAACTAAAGCACAGCTGGTCTATTGATTTGGGGAAATTAGATGAGGCAGACTGGCAAACAGCGCTGTCTTCCCGGCTGGAGGTGGCCATACCCTCTAGACTCAGTCTGGTACAGCTGAAGATACTTCATCAAGTGTATTACACTTCGGTCACCTTTGCACACCATAGGGAGGGCCACGCACCGCCTTTGCCTGAGAGGTTGCGGGGAGGAAAGAACATTTTTTCACCCCATATGGCAATTCCCCCCGATAACAGTGTTTTGGGCTAAGATCTTGACAACAATGTTGCAGGTGGTGAGGGAATCTGTGCTCCCGGAGACGAAGCGCTTTCTGTTGAACATATGGGAGCCAAACGATCTTACCCACCCTAATCAGGATTGGGTAACACTGGGTGTAATGTACGTCAAACAAATTATAGCCAAATATTGGGGATCCGGGGAGGTACCCGCACTTATTGACTGGTGTAGGGATCTTGATGCAGCAATGTTAGCGGAGAGTGGTGTACCTGCACCGGGGGTGCCCCCGAAAATGGGATAAAATTTGGGGTGCCTGGAAAGAATATAGAGGTTATCAGTGCGATCCACCAATGCCAGATGAAGAGTGACTCTGATTAGGGGGCAGGAGGGAGTAGGGGAATCTAGAGATGTACCAATGGAGATGGAATTCTGTCATTTTAATGTCTTGAAGAATGTACTGACACTGTTGTTTATAATCTGCCAAGTCCAATGCATGTACCTTTTATCTGTCATAAGCCCTCCAATGTTATCAATAAAAATATTCCCCCCCCCCCCAAAAAGGTGATGGGGGAAGCCACATCCTGGTAACCCCCAAGGACCAGTGCATTCCAAGTTGAAAACCAAGGGAGCTGGCCCAACCTAGCCTCTTCTGGCCGCTGACGGGCCCGCCCTTGGCACAGGCATGCCCACGCAAGCCCCGCGCTGTGGGAGCCCTTAGAGGTTTTTAAAGCACCTCCTGGCATGGTTCATGATGTAGGCATTAGGCAGGCAGGCCGCTATGGGGTCTGGGTCTTGTGGTCCTGACCGTGGTCCCCGTCAGGCAGCAAGCAGTAGCAGCACAGAAAACTGGTCTTTTGATTGATTTGAAGGAAACTGCAGTTTGAAGAATGGTTTTTTTGTGTGCTTCTTACCTGAAAAGGTATAATTATAACAAAATATGGGATAGCAAGTGTAAGACCTGACCTCTTTTGGTGTGGTTTCCCCTATTTTTGCCTTCTGACAGCCTTTTTCTGGCTGTGTTGAACTTTTTTTTGCAGGCTTTAGGACTTTTTCACTACTGACCAGTGCTAAAGTGCATGTGCTCTGTGTCTAATATGTGATGGCATTTGGTTTCTCCATAATAGGCATGTTTGATTTACTAATAAGTCTCTGGTACAGTGCTCTGCATGTGCCCAGGGCCTAAATCAATTGCTGCTAATGGGCCTCAGCCACTCACAAGAGCAGCCTTTCAAACATGTCTCAGGCCTGCCACTGCCGAGCCTTTGTGTGCATTTTTAAACTGCCATTTCGACCTGATAAGTTCACCTACTTGCCAGGCCCATACCTTTCCTTTTATTCCATATAGGTCGCCCCTATGGTAGATCCTCAGCATCCTAATGGGAAGGGTGCAGTGTATTTAAAAAGTAGGACATACTTTGGAGTTTTACATGTACTGGTAGTGAAAAACTGCTGAATTTGTTTTTCAAGACGGCAAGGCCGATCACTCCTATAGATTTGCATTGGAGCTGACTTCCAATTGGGAGAAGATGGCAAGAGTAAGTTTGGTGTGTCCAAAATCACAACTGAAAAGCACATCTTTTTGTGAAGTTGGTCTTTAAATTGCAGGTTTGAAAATGCCACTTTGAAAAAGTTGGCATTTTCTTACTTTAACCATTCTGTGCTTCTGCCTGTTTCTGGAATGCACGTCTGGGCTGGGCGACAGCTGAGATTGTTTGCATTCCCTCTAGACAGACGCACACAAAGTGAGTTGGGGTGTGCCCTGCATATCCGAATGGCTCATCACTAGTTTGAGTCTTCCTGAGCTACAGTGATGGGGAATCTGACTCTACAACCTGAATTGGGGTGTGCCTCTCACCACACAGGGTTGCATACCTCCCTGTAGTGTGTCTTGAGCCGAGGCAGGAAAGGGCAGGGTCCTTTGCAGTACAAATGCTTTTCTTTGAAGTCTCTGTATTTCAAATGTTAAAATGGGTATAAGTACTGGACCTCTGACACCATATACTCGGAATACTTCTGGAACTGAGGGCATTATACCAGGAAGAAGAGCATTTGTGCTGTCAGGAGAGACTGCCACTTTGCTGCTTGCTTTGCAGTGTTGGCATGCTACTTCTTGCCAAGGAGTGAGTGGACTGGACTTGGCTCTCTACGTCCTGCATCTCTAAAAGTTCTCCTAAGGATTGTTGGACTTGTCTCCTGTTTCTGAAGTCTCAGGGATATCCAATACATCAGCAGTATCTGGCTATCATAATCTGCTGTGAGTCCTGCTCTTCAAAGTGGTGCCAAATCATGTCCTGGGTCCTTGGAAGTGAGTGTTTGGTGCTGCAACCCAAGAAACTAATGCATCAACCCCGAAGCATTGTTCAGAACTGGCACATTCTCCAAAAACACCACTGCCTGCTCCAAAGCCATGGACACTGCTCAATGACTGCGCGGCTCAATGGCCTCAACTTGCAGCGTAGCCCCGGCTTTGCCGATGAGTGCCTTCGAATCACCACTGCTATGTGAGTTTCGGACAATGCTAAGGCAATGTCTGAGACGCACCGAATCCGATGCATTCCTGGCCCTGCGAGTCTTCTCGCCAACGCAGACCCTCCAGCCCAGCGGTATGACAGACACCTCAAAACCGACGTATGGTGTGCTTGACATCCATGCGTCGCCAACATTTCCCAGCTTGGAAACCAGCGTATCGCCTTCAGCAGCGATGCATCCCCTCGATTTTTCAACGCGTCGTTCCAAGCTTCGACGCATCCAAGGTCCTGTCTGCGTGTCTGTGTGACCCCGGTCCCCGGCCGGTGCTCAATCTCAGTTGAACTGAACTTTTGGGTTGCCCTGGTTAAGCGCGACCTGATAGCCCCAGTTGGAGATATTTGATTTATTCTTGCAAAAATCATATCTTGACTTGTGTATGTTCGATTTTTGCAATTTTTGCCTTGTTTTATTCAGATGAATATTGACTTTTTTTCGGTGGTGGTGGCGGCGGCGGCGGTGGTTTGTCTGACAGCTCTGTGCCATGCTACCAGAGAGTGAGCACAAGTAAAAATTTAGTGCGTACTACATTTACCCTTAGTAGGGATGTGGTTCCTGATTTGACAGGGTGCATACCTCTGCCAACCAAAAGGGAGGTAACTACCACCTTAGAGACTACCAATGCTCTGGACAGAGTACCTCCTCAATTTTGCCTCTCATTGCTGTTTTTTCACTTTTGAATCTATCAATGAAACTACCCCTCAGACAAAGTGGCAACTGACCTTCTCCTTTATCTCATATCATATGAGATCCATCTTGTGAACACAGGTGCCACACACAATAAAGGCCACCTTCTTGACCCGGTACTCACTAACATTAGGTCACTTCATGCCAGCCCCCCTTCTCCTCTCCCTTGAGCAGACCATTTTCTTATTACTTTCACCTGGCAGGCCGAGTTTAAAACATCACAAATGCTCAGTACACCTAATTGTGAAAGGGCGTGGTCGAAACTCTCGGTGGAGAACTGGACTCGTACTCTTGAACGCTCCCCCCCCCCTCCCCTTGTTCAGGACCCTGTGGTAGCTGACACCAATTTTAAAAACTGGCTTACGAGCTCATTGGACTTAGTCCTACCAAAAAAATTTCTGCGGAAAAAGCCTGCCAGAGCTAGCTCTGCCCCCTGGTATACTCCGGAGCTCAGAATTCTAAGGAAAGGCTGTAAGAAGCTCGAGCGTATTTGGAGAAAAAACTGGGATACAGCAAACAAAGACACCTATCGCGACGCGATTAAAGCGTATAAAGTTGCCCTCAAACGCCAAAACCGCATTCTATGATCAGAGAATTAAAAACTCCTCCAACTCTATGAAAGAAACATATCAGATCTTCAAAGAACTTCTGAAGATCCCTGACCCCCCGTTATCCCAAGATCCAACAGGGGCTAAGTGTAATGAACTAGCCTTTTACTTTGACCAAAAAATCAAAAATATTATATCCACCCTACCCCAAATGGATAGCCCTGCCTTTACTGGAAATCTGCCCCCGGACACAGACCCCCAGCTCAATGCCTTAATCCTGTTTCCATAGAGGAATTTCTTAAAACCTTATCCGGAATTAGAAGCGGCTCCACTAGCGACCCAGTCCCTTTGCAGTTCCTTAAAGAGATAGCAACTTCCATCACCACTCCAGCAACGGAACTCATCAAAATCTCTTTCCCAGGGCATTGTCCCGCCCAGTTGGAAAGGGGCCATTGTGAAGGCCCTTCTAAAGAAACCGCACCTCAACACTCTCGAGCTTGCGAATTTCAGACCTATGTCATTACTCCCTGGACTCAGCAAGATCACAGAAAAAGTGATGAAGTACCAACTTTCCGACTTTCTGGAGTCCAATGATCGGCTGCGTAACTCCCAAACCATATTTCGCCCAGGGCACTGATACGGCCCTCCTCTCTGTCATCGAAGAGGCAAGGCGCATTCTGGATTCAGGAGGATCAGTGGCAGTGATCCTCCTGGGCCTTAGTGCAGCCTTCGATACGGTGAATCACCGTATCCTTATTCAGCGCCTGGCCGAGGCAGGAATATGAGGGTCTGCCCTGCCCTGACCTGGCTAACATCCTATCTTTCCAACGGCACCTTTCAAGTCTGGGAAGGCAACTCACGATCCACCTTAATACCCCTCCAGTGTGGGGTGCCGCAGGGCTCATCCCGAAGCCCCACATTGTTTAATGTGTACATGGCCCCCCTGGAGGACGTGGTTGCCCCGTTTGGGATCAAAATAGTAAGTTACGCCGAAGACACTCAACTGGTCGTTTCTCTCTCCCAGCTCGATCAATGCCCTGACAGTTTCCATCTATGCCTGACGAAGATATATGCCTGGATGTGTGACTAAGTTAAATGGGTCAAAGAACTGCCTGTTTAGGGGACCCACCCACCCCAAAAAAAGAAATCAAAATCTTAGGGGTCTGGCTGGAGCAGGACCTTTCGCTCAAAACACAGGCGAAAAAGACAGCAGGCACCTGCTTTGGGCTACTCCGGTCTGCCCGGAAAATCCTTCCTCTCCTCCCTCATCATTCTCGCAAGCTATTGTTACAAGGTCTAGTTCTTTCCAGACTAGATTTCAGCAACACGATTTTCTTAGGAGCCCCTGAAGCTACTATCAATAAGCTTCAACAAATCCAAAATGCCGCATCTAGGCTCTTAATGGGCGTCTCCCTTAGGACGTCAGCTAAACCTGCCCTTAAACGCTCCATTGGCTCCCCGTACGGGAAAGGAATATGGTCAAATCCCTATGCATTACCCACAAACTCCTGCAAGGCAAAGGTCCCCCGATTAGGAGAAGCCTAGTCACGCCCTACAAACCTAACAGTCCCCTGCGTTCCGACAAGGGGTTCCTGGCGACAGTGCTGAGAGTCAAGAAAGCACGCACAGGAGGCCGCCGCTTCTCTATGAACGCGGCCTTGCTATGGAACTCCCTCCCACTGAAACTACGTGCAGAACCTGGCCATACGCGCTTCCGGAAGACACTGAAAACCTTCCTCTTCCCTAAATGATCCCCTGTCTCCTCTCCCCTCTTGAGTCTGACTCTATCGCAGCGCTGGGATGCCTTCTGGTAACCATGCGCTTTACAAAAACGCCTTACATTACATTACATTACAGTACATTACAAACTCAGTCTGCCTGGTAGGCATGGGAATGGAGAGATTATGTAGGGATGCTTTGCCAGGCTTCCCTTGCTAAAGGGGTCTCATCCCGCCATGCCTTTAGAGCGGGTTACCAGAGCATCTGTAAAACTGCTTTGCAGCTGTAAGAAACTGGATTATTAGTGGAGTATGAGAACCGCTCCCCCCCCCGCACCACCCCCTCCCCAACCCCCTCCCAAAATAATCACAGTACTGGTCAGGGTGGAGCACAAAAGTCACAAATTAAACCTATGTTTAACCTTGCAGTACCTTGGCACAAATCAGTCTGGCTAGCAATGTGTAAGGTATTTGTGTAGCACACAAGCAATGCTAAAGTAAAAACACAACAAAAGAAAAATCCCAAACCAATTTAGAAAAGTAGATTTTTTTGATAAATAAAATGGGCACAAAAATGACAAATCCAATCATTCGATCCATACAACAGAGATTTATTTTTAAAGTGTTAGGTAAAAATAGCACCAACTGCTGGTATCTGGTCGTGCTGGACCAGGACACAGTCAAAAGTTCAAGCAGAGTGCAATGAAGTGTTTGCTGTATACAGGACCAACTACGTCCCTGTAGAGTTTTTATTTAAACTTTGGTACCACAACTGCAGCACAGGGCTAT
Source organism: Lissotriton vulgaris (assembly GCF_964263255.1). NCBI lineage: Eukaryota > Metazoa > Chordata > Amphibia > Caudata > Salamandridae > Lissotriton > Lissotriton vulgaris. The sequence goes on along the minus strand of NC_141691.1, from coordinate 674,026,481 downwards.
GAGGCTTTGCTTCTCTCAGCGTTGTCTGGTGCCGCCTTCACCTAAGAGCTGTGTGCCTCTGTAGGGTTCCGCTTCACTCTGTGTCCGACCCTGTTAAGCTGTCTGTCGGAAGCTGCGCAGCACGGCTCTGCAGTGGATCCAGGGAAGCCTTTGGTTAGGAGCTCGCAACTCTGGAGAGCTCAGCACCAGTGGAACCTTCAGTCAGGAGCTGTGCAGCTCCGCGGGACTTGGCATTCCTCTGAGTCAGATCGGGTCAAACCTTCAGTGATGCAGGGAGACGTGCACTTGCACTCCAGTCAAGGGTCCAAGACCTTGGGTACTGAACTTTGGGGGTCAGGATTCGTGCCAGCAGAGGGGACCATGGTGATTATAGTTGGGTCTGGTAAGCAGGAAAGGTCTCTGGAAACTTGTGTCCCTGCTCACACAGTAGGTCAGCCAACTTACCCTTGAAGTCACTTCTGGGAGTTGGGTTCAAGGCAAGCCAGTCCATATTTCCACCAGACTGCAGAGCAGTCCTTATTCTGAGTTTTCAACGTTCCAAGAGTGTTCTGAATTTAGTTCAGCTCTCAGGACTCTAAAACTGCTTCTGGCCGGTACTTCCCTTTCCTCAAAGCCTGGCTCCAGCCTTGATATTGCAACAAAGGGCTAGCCGGTGTGAGCTGCAACCTGTTCTTTAAAGGGCAATCAGGGCAAGGACACAACTACTACTCAGCCGTCCTGTCAGAAAAAACCTTACCTCTTCATACCCAAGCCCTTTGCCTACTGTCTGGGAAAAATCTACATTCCCCATAAAGAGAGCCATTAACATTCAAATGACCATGGACATAGCCGAAAACGCATTTGGTTTAGGCAGGAAAATGCCAACTTTCTAACAGTCAGTTTGAACATTTAGCATACTAATATTCTTGACAAGCTTTGAGCAGTCACTTGTATTAAATGATTATGAAATTCATTTCAAATCATTTGTGCTAGAATCGATCGGTAAAACGTATATCTTGCGCAGGTGTAATTGTTTTTTGAAAATCAGTTTATAATCAACTTTTTTTTTAAAGGGTACCAAAAAGCTAATACAAATGTCTAAATAAAACTGCACAAAGTAACCAAAGGGCCAAGAAACCAATCGGGTGTATGCGCGCTATACAAGAAATCTTTAACATAACATAACTGAGGTTTACAAATCATTTCATATTACAAACACCTTTGTCCACAATGTGGACACCTCTTACAATGAGCATAGTAAGGAAATGTGGCTGATTAAAACAGTTCCTTGAAAACAACAGTTTTGCATAGAAGCAGGTGTGGTTGTCCATGTTTCGGTCTATGCTGTACAAATCAGCTAGACCGTTTACTAGCAATTTATAAGAATTTAGTGTACCAGTGGGGGGTATATCGCTTTTAACAGGTTTAAAATGGAGAGCACAAGCACTTTAACTGTGGGTAGCAGGGGTAAAGTTTGCAGCATTCTAAGACAAACAAAAAAAGTTGGACCAGCCTAGGAAATCGAAAATCTGGTGTAACCTTGGAGAAAGACCATTGCCAACAGTAGCCCTACATTGTAAGTCTCTTCTCATTGCTGGAGATGCTTCCAGCGGTATAGCTGTAGCAGTAGTTCGAACAACATACCTCCGAGCTCAGCAGGATATTTCTTTGAGACTTCGAGCCTGAGAAGAGCTAGACGGAGGCCTAATGAAGCGATAAACACCTTATTGTTCTATACTCAACATGTAAAATGCTGAAAATTCCAAAATGTATTTGAGGAGATAAACTCCTCCTCTTTCAAGCAATCAGTCTTACAAGATATGTCCACATCCTGAGCGAACCAGGTAGAACACTTTTGTGAACTCTTGGCACCACATGACAAAAATGAGCTTACTGATGCGATGACAATGGAGGCACACTTCACAAATAAAATCCCTAGTATTTTGCAGAGGTTTGCCACATCTGCTTGCCAGGCATGACCTGAAGAGTTGGTGCACCTGTAATCTAACAATAAGATTAGGCTTTCCTGTTTTCAGTTACTATTTTTGGTAAATTCTGGTGGTTTTTTTTCCAGTGTTTTCAATATCTTAAAAAATAGTTATCAGTGGTTACACACTTTCGTGCCAATAAAAACAACAGAAAAAGTGTTTTTCTGGTGTTAATGAAACGATTTGCTTTTATTATTGCTTGCTTATTGCACTGAAAGAACATGGTATATAGACAGTGTACTTGTAGTGTATATGAGGCCCTAATAGATTTTTGCAAATTAATCTTATTGTAGTACACCATACAATACTTCTTCAGTGAGTCTTTGGGTCATGTGCGCTCGCCCTTTCCTTCCTATGTAAACTTCTGTGAAAAAGGCCTCATCATTCATAGCCCCTTGGGCTGAGAACCATCAGCTAAGGGACACAGTTGGAATGACTCTTTCTTTGATGCCACATAAAGCACAAAATGATAAATATTTGCGTTTTAGTTCCTGCGCATAAGAAAACCGTGCTCCAGAATAGACTAAAAAGGCAATAGCATCCCTCCTTAACTCTGAAGATCATAAAGAAGCTTTCAACATACCATCTTACAAGTGGCAAGGATCTCCTACAGGGAATCACATCAGCTCGGGTATCAATATTGACAGGTCATCACACAACTTTTTTATATACGTAGCTGAATCACTGCAAATACAAACAATATCACTCCAATCTTTGTTGAACTTGGAAAGAACCTTTTTTGCAGAGCATTAAAAGTGACAATGCGTTCCATGTTTTCTAAAAGTCTGGTGTCATGTTTTCACCACTATCCCAGATGCTTGGTGATATATATACTTGTCACTATACCTTGCATTGAATGTTTAAAGCCTGAGGTGTTGGCAATTCACCTACTATCAATACTGACCCACTATAAACTATGGTCTGATGTGTTAAGGGTTTTTACCCATTCTCTGTGGGTAAATGTGATGACACATATTAGGAAAGATTTTTATGAAACCAGCCATTTTACCTATGGGTGAAAGAATCAAATGCAGCCAAAATATCAAATATGAGTTTGATATTTCCTGATTCTCTATAGTTTATAAAATGAATAAACTAGACCTAAAACATGAAACTAAACACTGCATCTTTAGACCAAAGGCCACAAAACTGAAAAAAGTAAAAGGAAGAAGAAACAATATTTTAGTGGCATCCCTAAAGAAAAAAACTCAAGCAGAATGTTAGCCAGTCTTTCTTGTTGCTAGCTTATATATCAAAGTTACATTGTATTGACCCCTTCAGGAAGAAAAAAAATGACGCTTTCACTCTTTTTCCTTTCTTTGAATGGCATTTAGTTTGTGGTTGTCCAGGTGTTTTTTCATTGTTTATATTTTGTGAGGGCTATTTTTCTTTCAGTGGGGTTTTATCCGTTATTATAGGTTTAAACCTAAAACCCCACACCCTAAATAAGATTCACAACAACTAGGAGGCCACAGGAAATTCTACAGAAGCTGTGATAATGGCCCACTTCATATATCTGACTGGCCGCTTAGTCATCTGAAACCTCAACTGTGGCTAGCAAATCTAATTTGCTTACATGATCCGAGCTCCCAAACCTGCAGTATGATGTGAAAATTATCCAGAAAGGCTTCCATCTTCTGGAATGTGAAAGAAAGCCCCAAATGGAAAGCTATTTAAGCCGATTATTCCACCAATATATGTGCATTAATAGTTTTAGCTGAATCCCAGAACATAGAGGTGAATCAAAAGGCAAGGTCCCAACAGTGAATGGCTGGATTGACTGTGGCACACCATATTGGCAACATTGCTTCTTTGCATGCTATGTTAGCCCGCTGTTTAAACCGTAAATACTCCTCCCACACCAGCACTTACAAGGTGCAAAATAATAGTACAGGATACTTTCAAGGTAGTCCTACACTACCACCTTGCAACTAGAGGCATGCTTCCATGATACTTCAGTGGGCACAGGGTCTCTATTGGGGATTTCACACAGTGGACTCTTCATGCTTGTTACAGATTGTACTTCTGTGCCGCTATGACATTGGTGGATGTTGTGCCTTGCTGGAGGAGTAGGAATGCATTTTCAGTAGAAATGTGTTTTTGACGATGATGCATGTTAAACTAAAGGCATCATTTCAGTGAGCACTCTCACAGCTATATTCCATGGCTCATACTATTCCACACACGGGTGAAGAAACTTCAGGAACTAGAAGCTGGCATAATAGACATAAGATGCCTGGCCTCAGACCATTGGTATCAACCATTATACTAGCAAGCCAAACACCTTAATTAAAATGTTATTTGTCTTGCCATGTGCTGGCCAAACAAAGCCAAAGGGTGATATAGGCACCCTGTGTCTACCATTAATGATGATGTAGCAGACCTGAGGGAAAATAGCAAATTGAACCTAAAAGCTAAGTATCTTAAACTTCTACTAATCTATGTCCCATTAAATCACCAAACTCTTGACTGGCAAAGACATCTGATGGTTGAGCTGTGATGTCTGTGCGTCTGTCAGGTTATCCAAAACATAATCTCCATGGTTTACTCAACATCCACGATGTTCTATGGCCTTCTTCATATCTTGCTCTTTGATAACAAATGCACAGGAACACAACACTCACTTGAAAGGAATTTTCAAAGTGAATGCACCTCAGCAGGTACAAATGTGAGAATTTGAAGGGCACCCTCAAATTCCTCGGGTACATGTTAGGCGTAGACGGGGCCTTTGCACTCCAGGGAAAGGGGCAAACTTAGGGGAATTTCAAAATTAGGATTCGCTTCTTCGTAATTAAGATTTGCTTCTAATGCTGTTGTAATTTTCGTGTGATGAAATGTGGACTTTTCTTTTAGCTGATCAGTCCTAAATGTATGGATTTGGAAGTCATGCATGCCACTTTGCATGTTAGAAGCCTACTACCTGCCTTCCTCCATTACAAGTTTCACAGGACTACTGCTCTACTTCACTGCTTTTCCACCATTTATAATCACATTCTTATTTGTACCCGCTTCTAGATCTCATCCTTGTTGTAGTAAATCCACTGTTTTAATTTGCCTTTTGGTGGAACACAATAGTTTTGCTGGCTTTAGAACTCTTTGTGCTTTACCTCTGCTAACCAGTAGAGAAGTGCCTGTGTGCCTTTTTTAACATGTTCAAATTGACATACTCCCAGTTGGGATATTAAACTTTCCTATAGGTCCCTAGAATATGGTATAAAATATACCCAGGTCCTGGAATTTAAATGCTACTCGTTGACTGGCTTCCAGCCTACCATTGTAGCCTGATTGTAACTGTGTAAAAGCTGAAGGTCTTCCTGTCAAATAAACCATTTTGTGAGGTTAAAATCTTCCTTTTAAATATTAATTAGCAACTTGTATGTAGGCCAAGTAGCCCACACGGCATGCTACATGGTATTTAAAAGAAAAACATGTAGAAAATTCATGTAAACATGTTCCTACAGTGACTAGTCTCGTCAAGCTATTTTTCACTGCGGCTACCTTAGCTGTCCTATGAAAACCAGAGTATGCATTAAAATCATAATACTGTATCTTGGAAATGGGACTAGCTAGAACAATAATTTAAAAAACTTTCAGTGGCTGTTACAAATCCAATTCAATGATGAATCAGAATTTCAATAGATACTATGAAAAAGTAACTTTTAAGAAAGTTACCTTTTCCCTGCCTTGTTCCTGTCATCTAATATTTATTTTGCTCTCCAACTTCCCTCAGCCAGTTTTTAGCATTTATGTAGGTGTGCAAAAGGAATGAAATGCCTCCATGTGCAAAAGGACTGAACTACCTCCAAGGTTCACACAATAGGCTGACCTGAATGGACAGAGTACTTCTCTGACCCTCCCAGAATATGCATAGTGGGGGCCGTAGGCATCTTTTATGACACTCCAGTTTCAGATCCCGCTGGAGTATCAAAATCTGCTTGACAGGCCTGTTGGGTTTACATAGAACACTTGTGGCACACTTAAAAGACAGATAACCAGATGTCAAGACCTTTCTTGTGTCTCCACTGTCTAGTATAAAAAGGGCAGGGTACTTCAGGTGCCAGATTCTGGTCTGGGTTTGTTGTGAACTTGGTGGCTGCCTTAAACTGGATTTTAGTGTTAGATGTGGGATGTCACAGGATTTCCATAGTACACTTCCCACCCATAACCTAAGTCCTTGGAGTACAAGTTTAGTGTGGAACAAGGTTTCAGCTATCTTGCTTAAAGTGGATAGGTTTGGCCAAGGACACTTTACCCAATTCGTTAGGGCATGCCTGGAGTCAGTTCCACCCACTAGCTAGTGTCAGACTTAAATGCGGCATCTCGAGGCATCCACTTCCAATACTGGAGGAAGAAAAGAAGGGGAAAGGACCTACTCGGTGACCTGAGGGGAGCCCTGAACAACTGGACATGCTCCCTCTTGAACTCAGGACAAAGAAGTGGACTCCAAGGGTCATAATGTTGACCTCCTGTTCATGCAACAAGCTATAAGAGGCCTTTTATGCAACTGCCCGCTGATGAGTAGCAACTGCATGGAGACTTGAACCTCCTGTAGACCTCTATCTGACACTTTGGGAGTCTCTGTTGCCTTCCCACGAGTTTCTGGATGGCTTTAGAAGTGTACTGTTAAGGTGGATTGGGAGTTGAAGGGCTAAGACCCATAGTAAAATATTTGACTGAGATTAACCTGTTTGGTGTATCCGTCCCCACTGAATGGTGGCTAGCCTCAATTTGCACCTAGGTTCTGGTCTACCATAAACTTACTCATTGACACTTTGTGCTTATTGGCTCTACTCCCACTTTAACTTAAAATGCATATCTCGTTTCCCCTTATTTGATTTGTCATTTTGAGTATTACATTTTAATCTTTTTTTTGGACTTTATAAAAACCGCAAAAAGAATGTGATGGCAATCACTGTAATGCCTAACTATGCACCCTGCAGATCTATGGTAAGTGATGGCCCTTAAGGCGATCACAAAAGGGATATACTCAACCACAGAGTGCCAACTAGATTGAATGAGGAAGCCTAACCCACTGATTTTTGGCATGCTCCATTCGTGGCAACCTCATCTCACCATAGAAAGATGATGGAACCAGGGCAGATTCAACTTCATTAGGAAGGAGTTCTTAATAAAAGTTCTCTGGACAGGAAAGAATGTAGAACAGCTAACAATACCTTCAAGTAGACCCAGGAGTATACCTTTATTAGTTGGTACCTTAGTCTTGGCTAAAAATAGAAAGGGATGCTAGGTATGATGACCAATTCATCCATATTAAGCCAACATGTTTCTGTTGATATCGGCCAGGGTCATTTGTCAGGGCAAGTGGGATCCGTGTCTATACTTATTACCCATATTAGAGGAAGTGTGAAGTGCACAGTTGTCTTAAAGGGAATTCCTACCTTAACAACAATGCAGGTTGTGGTTTCCTAATTTCTGGGAACTGAAGCTTCATGGTCTGTTTTAGAAGTGGTACTTTCATTAGTTACACATTTGTTAAGAGGTATACTAGGTAGAAGATCTACTAGGCCTCCGTAACACCATCTGCACGTGTATTTTGACTTTGCTTTTTTGGTACTACATACATACTTTATTTATCAGCCTACGTTAAGTCTGTCTGCTCTGTGGTGTAGCTACCAGGTGGTTAAGCACTTTAATTTAGTGACTTTAGGGGTTCACCCTGGTTGTGATTGTTCCTTGAGCGGGTAGCCACCCACGCCAAATAATAATCCAATTTACTATACTTGCCTGCTCACTGCCTGGGTCTACCACATCTAAGTTTTAGCAGTAGGTGAAATTGTTTTGACCCCTACCCTCCTGATGTACCCATATCTTAAAGTGATCAGGTGCCTTTGTAAGGAGAAATCCCACCAAATAAATGAGTTTGTATATTTTTAAGTAGATTCTAACTTCAAGATAGTCAGTGGCGTCTTTCATGAAAGAAGTGATATATCTGAATCCTTAAAAAGCTGAATTCACTCAAAATGCTAATTGAATACTAAAAGATTGGCATACAACTTGGGCCTTCCTGACAAGTGGCATGGAAATTCCAATGGGTCTAGTAACCATACTTACCAGGCTTGTCAGAATTAGAACTATGTCTTTCTTGCATAGATTACAATTTACAAATGTATGCAATCTCCATGTGAAAGACTAGGGGAAATCATGTGGTAATATGTGGGTAAACCTCTACTCAGTCATGTTATTCCCTCAAAAATTGTACTCCTTATACATTCCTCACCATAAGTATCAGGACTCCAACTAATGTTAATTTTGGAGTGGGGAAAATAATATTTAAGTTGAAAGGCAACTCTTAATTTGGGTCTAAGAAAGAAACCCATGATCTTGCTAGCTCAACCATCGCCTTGACCATCTCATCCTTACCCTCCATCCCATCATTCACTCTTCATATTTTTAGCTGAACTAAACCGGTGGCCCTTTGCATCCTATTGTATATAGAGACCAGAGGAGCGAATGCAGAATAAAATTGAAATTAAAATGGTAAATTTGGTAATGTGAAAGGGCCCCAATGTAGGTTTCTCCTACAGTCAGTTTCAGCTTTCTACAGAACCCATCCAGTTTTTTACTGTCTTCTACAGATCCCATTGTAGGACTTGCCTACAAACAGCTTCAGCTTTCTATGGAAACTTCTGCTTTATGGCGTCAAAGACCTATCGTGAGAAGTTAGCCTGGCATATGATGTCGGCTATTCTAGTGGTCACCTTGCACCAGTCTAAACGACCCTTATTGATGGTTGTAAAGTCAACCTTATAGACAAGCTAGCCTAGTGGTAGCATGGGCCAGCAGTCTTAGGCTAAAACGTCAGAGAGCATGTGAAGCCAGCTGTTTTACCATATATAATCCCTTGAATAACAGATGGAAGGACACCACACAAGGTATATATCAAATATATATGTATTTATTTCTAACCCAACCCCTCTGAACTCTTTGAGGTCAGAGATCGAAATACAATACAAGTTACTCATTAAGCATACTATAAGTTTTACAAATATAATTCTGCCCTAGGGGCCTCATGAACCATATACTAAGTAAGTGTTAGAAGGACCACTTCAGGAATAGTGAATAGGCCTAGGGCCTAGGGAATCGCTGGGGCTACACTACAGAACCAAAGGTTAGGAAGTAGGACACCCACAGGAGACGTGTGCAGTGTGGGAACACAGTCGTGAGTTACCATAGAGTTATAATGGGAACGTAAAAGTTACAATGTAGTTGATTAAGGACACTTCCGGATGGACTACGGTAAAACCCTTTTAAACTAGGACACTTCAAGAGTCAACTCCCACGGGAGCACCAGAGTACTCTAGTTACCTCACCCAGGGAATCCGGGTGCATAGGTGTCTTTTCGTGTCGGGTTTCGTCGCTGTTTCCTATGGAGAGCAGCAAAGAAGTGCTGCAGGCGACCAGGAGAAAAATGTCCGGGTGGATTCAAGGGTGGATCGAAGATGAGAAGAACCTGAAAGCAGAGGGGACAGAGTCTGGGTCACTAGCCAGTGACCAGGAAGGAACCAGGCGATGCAGAGTGTTTCATGTGAAGGTGAAGCTTGTCTCTGCAGCCACGAGGACCAGGAGGCGTCGACTACTACCAGGACCTGGATTCGAGCTGTCCCACGAAGGATCTAGTTGACTGGGGTGTTGGTATCCGGATTGGACCCAACAAGCCTTGCCAAACGCATTCCACGCAGGACGTGAAGATGGGCTTCAATTCAGACCAGCAAGGTCTGGGGAGCTTCTCCTTTGCAGGGAAGCTGGAGCAAGCCTGGAGCAACCAGGAAAGTGGTGTAGTTTCAAAAGCAAGTCTTCGGAGGGCTAACTTGCCAACGAGCTAGCAACTGGGAAGACGCGTCGAGCTGAAATGCAAGAGCAGGCTCCACGTGGCACTCGTGGAGTGTGGAGGGCTGAGCTTCGGTGCAAATGGCGCTCTGGTCTGGGGCTTCTCAAAGCCCAATGCACAACTGCGAGGGTGCCTCAGTAGTTTCACTGTTAGCAAAGTGCAGGTAGTCGAGGGTGTCCGGTCCCACGTCTCTTGTGTCCGCCGCGGGTTTCAGCTTTGCTGTGGATGTGGATCGGAGTCGGGGAAGTCTGGAAGTCCAGTTCCTGAGTCGCGGAGTCTTCGGGTTCTGGCAGGAGCGTCTACAAAGCAAACCGGCAAGTTACTGGTGGTGCCTGTTTGCATAGGGTGGTCACTCCTTGACCACAAGGGAGATGTCTTCAGTCTTCTAGTCGGTATAGAACGTCTAAGGTCCAAGAGTTTCATTTCAGAGTTTTAGTCCAGGATAATCTAATGTCTCTAGACACAGCTCCTATCTTTATACTGATTTTAGGGGCTGGATTACCTGCTAGGTCCCTCCTATTGGTGGACCCTAAGAAGGGGGTGGTTACACCCCTTTCTCTTTGGCCAGTTTCGCCCAGAGTGGGCTGGAGTGCCCCAGCAACTGGTTTGAACCGGGCTATGCATGGAGCACCTTGTGTGCCCCAGGCAGTGTCTGGAAAAGCATCTTTCTATTCAACCCACCCTGCCCCAATACACTACAGGCTGTCTGGGGAGGTGCCAGCACCTCCCTCGACAGGAAGCCTATTGTCCAGGCCTCCCTTGCCCGAGTTTCGTCCAGCTGCAGGAGGTCAGACTCGTGTCAGCAGCATCCATGTTGTGATGCGGAGGCTCTGTTTAACTTTGACCGGGTAAAGCAGTAACTACATTTCTTATCCCTCTAGAAGGATGGAATGCTACCCCTGTCGCCAGAACTGGCGGGGGGGTAGGGTAGTATTCCAAAGTGTTTGACACCTTACACGACATGTTTTGATACAGCCAAACCAAAGTTAGCATTAACAGCGAGGATTATAATGCACTTAAGAGTATATGGTATGGCTATATGATAGAACAGCTGTAAGGACATGGTTCCGAAAGCTGCAGAGGGGCTCAGCTCATGCTAGGGCACCCTCTCACATAACACTAAGCACTCTGGCTCCAGGATTGTCGAGGCCTACCATAGGGGTGAATTATAGGTGAATGTGTCTATATATAAGGTAGATATAGATCTACTATATCTAAGTAAGAGGTGATTACACCACCTTACACAAGCTGAGTGATCAGCTTGTGGTGTCAGTTTGGATGGCCAGCCAGGGGTGGCATAATACATGCTGCAGCCCCTGGTAGGCCTTGGATGCACCTATGCCCTGGGTACCTATGGTACACTATACAGGGGCTCACAAAGGTGACCCAATACCCAATCGGGTATGTACCTAAAGTACATGGTATCAATTTAGAGAGAGAACAGCTGGGCTGTGGGTCCGATTAGCAGGCCTACAGCCACACTAAAGTCGAAAAACCAGAGAATCACAGCAAAAAGTGTAGGTGACCATAGGAAGCAGACCCTACTCTCCTACACCTATTGTTTACAGTACACTACATAGAATGGACTTTGGTTCATCCCATTACTCCTAATTGGATGACCCTCTTTTCTATCTCATGATGGACATAATTTCGGGAGCGACCAAGGTGGCGAACTGAGCACCAGGAACACAAGCATCTTGTCCATATGAGTGTCAGTTGGGACTCCAATCTCCCGTTATCGTCCATTAATTTTATTACACTAATGGTGAATAACATATTCACTATTAGTGTTCTAAAAATATAGTACAATTAGCTGTAACGGGACCTTTCCTGGCAGTAGAAGTAAGTGAAAACAATGCTTTCAAATGTATGATGTGCGCATGTTTGCTTGTGAGAGTATGTTTATGTATGAGAGAGTGTGTGTGTGTGTGTGTGTGTGTGTGTGTGTGTGTGTGTGTGTGTATATATGAATGTATGTGTAATCATGTGCGTTAAGTGATGGTGAGAGTTGGTGACAAATAGTGAGCAATAATGTGAGAGATTGAGTGCCAGTAAGTATAAGCGAGAATGGGCGAGATGAGGAAGAGTGCCTTTGTGCGAGAATTAGTTAATGTGAGGGAGTGTTAGAGATTGTGCGAATCAATGTGCGTGAGAGTGAGTAAGAGGTAGTGAGAGTAAGATTAAGTGAAAATAGGAGTGAGAAAATGTGATTGAGTCAGAGTGAATTTGAATGAGTGAGAATATGTGAGTGAGAGTGAGTAAGTAAGTAAATAGTTTATTGTTTTGATTATTTAAAATCTTACAATATTATAAGTCCATTAAAATACAAAAAGCAATAAAAAAACAATATAAAACACTTAAAATGTCATTGTATCAATTTTGTAGCCAGTTACATACTTACAATGGTTGTGGTCCTAATTTCCTTTTAACTGCCTTTAGGAACTTAACAAAGGCAGCTTTTAGAATGGTGTCATTCGGGTGTAGGCAACTAATCAGGGCCTGCCTGCATGTCCTTATGCCTAGTACCTTGAAGTGAAACTTAAGCAAGGTTCTTCTCTCCTGCAAGAGTTCAGGGCAAGTACACAAAAGATGGATAATATCATCCTCTCCACTAATACACAGTCTGCAGATGGTTTGGGTTACCGGTCGCTCCCACGGAGGAAGGTGACACAGTCCAGGCATTATCCCAAATCTTGCTTTAAGGAGCACCTGTTTTTTTTTTTTCCGTCCAGGGTATTTCCAGATATTGTTGGATTTCCTTCTTTTTATAAATGTTTATTATCGCCCAAGCGTGTTTTCTCTTGGTAAGGGTAGCTTTGTCGTTTAGCATAGATAGATAGTTTGCAGTCTTATTAATTATTTTCTTAAACGCTGTCTTAGTGTTTTCCCATATAGATGAGACTGCAAAATCCCTTATTGCTTCGCTAAGGTAATGCCGTGCATTAGAGTTAGTATCGTTATTTAACTCTCGCCATAGCAGGTGCGATATCTCGTTTTCGTGGTCACTTTTTATTTGGTTCCATACCTTTATAAAGTGGCCTTGCCTTGCATAATGTTGGTTGGTTAGTCCGAACTCCAACCTTAGTTGTGCAGGGGACGCATTCACAGGGAGACGGAAAAGGGCCCGGTACGCTCTTGTTATGGCTTTATTCAGAGTTTCAGAATCCTTACTCATTGAGGCTTCACTACCATATGTGATAGTCGGTAGGAGTCTTGCACCAATAATACTCAAAAGAGGACCATAGGTTAGGCTGGAAAGTGATTTCTGCACAATTCTGAACGCTGCAGTCAAGGCATTCGTTTTTCTTTGGATATCCCTTTTTTGTAACTGGTAGTTGCCCTTCTCGTCGAATAACACACCCAGGTATTTGTAAACCTCCACTTGTTCTAGTTCGATCTTATCCATGAACCATTTGCTTTTGTATATTTTCTTGTTAATTTTGTTAACTACCATTATCTCCGTTTTTTTCTCGTTTACAACCATCCCATTGTCTTTCGAGTACATGTGAGTCCCCTAATTAGGCGCTGTAGTCAAACTTTTGTGTAGCTTAATAAAATCATGTCATACGCATACAGCAAGTTCGTGAGACGCTTATCTGCTAATTTCGGGGGGTGCGATTTTTCATCGTCCAGTATTCCAGTTAGGTCGGTAAGAAACAAATTAAAAAGGAGGGGGGCTAAAACGCAGCCTTGTTTCAGGCCTTCATTTGCTGGGATCTCATTTGATACCGTTTGGGCGTTAGGCCATCCCCCATCCTCACCCTCACCCACGTCTTAGTATATTTCCATGAGTAAGGCTAAAACCAGTATGTTTGCTGTTGTTCCTAAGCCTTGTATGAAGCCTGTTTGGTTTATGGGCAATTTCTTTGTATCCTTTACCCATTCCGAGAGTTTAGTCAACAAGATTCTGGCAAAAAACTTGGCGTCCGAATCTTGCAAAGTGATCAGCCTGTAGTTCTCTGAAAGAGCCCAGTTACCTTTTTTAAAGATTGGAGTTATTAAGGATCCATGCCATGACTTGGGTACAATTCCTGTTAGTTACTTCAACGTATATTTTCTCTAGGATGGTTGCCCATCGTTCAGGGTTTTCTTTATAAAGTGCAAACGGTATCCCATTTGGTCCAGGGGCACCGTTCTTCTGTTTGTGAGTGAGAATTAGGGAGTGAGCATAAGATTGAGTGCAAAAGTAAGTGACAGTGAATGACTGATTGCAAGTTAGTGAGACTAAACGAGCGTGAGTGAGAAATAGGTATTATGCTTGATAGTCTGCCATTTGCGTGGCATAGTGAAAGTAGTTCTAATGGAGGCGCCCATGGCAAAATACTGGTGCTGGCAGTCCTTGGCGTTAGACCTGAAATTCTTGGTGTGGTACTCCTCTAACATTTTGCCTTCACTCCTCCTGTTTTGCTGAGTGTTCATTTTGGCTTTATGACTTTGTGCACTTAACCACTGCTAACCAGGTAGAAAGAGCTTGTGTTCTCTCCTTTAACATGGTAAATCGGCATACACCTAATTGGCACATTCAGTTTAGTTGTAAGTCCATGGTAAAGGCTCCTATATGTACCCAGGACCTGTAGGTTAAATGTTACTAGTGGACGCTCAACAGTCATTGTGCCACCCACTAAAGTAGTCCATTAAACATGCCTCAGGCCTGTCACTGCAGCCTGTGGTACAGTTTTAAACTTGTATTTCGACCTACCAAAATAAACCTTTTGCCAGGCCTAAACCTTCATTTCTAGGTCTCCCATCTGCGATGCAGGGCAAAGCCCTGTCTCAGCGAGACCTACTGCCGGCGGCTGTGCTTACAAGGAGACGGGCACGTGCAGCATGCCGGAATCTGATCAGGTCGCACGCGTGAACACGCACTCCGATTCCGGCATGCTGTTCCCAGTCACAATGGATCAGGACGCGCGTACACACACACACACTCACTCACACGCCCCCACACTCACACACGCCCCCCACACTCACGCCCCCCACACTCACACACGCCCCCCACACTCACACACGCCCCCCACACTCACACACGCCCCCCACACTCACACACGCCCCCCACACTCACACACGCCCCCCACACTCACACACGCCCCCCACACTCACACACGCCCCCCACACTCACACACGCCCCCCACACTCACACACGCCCCCCACACTCACACACGCCCCCCACACTCTCACACGCCCCCCACACTCTCACACGCCCCCCACACTCTCACACGCCCCCCACACTCTCACACGCCCCCCACACTCTCACACGCCCCCCACACTCTCACACGCCCCCCACACTCACACACCCCCCACACTCTCACACGCCCCCCACACTCTCACACGCCCCCCACTCTCACATGCCCCCCCACACTCTCACATGCCCCCCCCACACTCTCACATGCCCCCCCCACGCACACTCACGCCCCCCCCACGCACACATGCCCCCCCACAACCCACCCAGCAGCCTAGACAAGCAAGTTGTGAACGCGTAGACACACACTCTCATTGCCTGGCACACGCGGGGCTTCCCTCACTTATGGGAGCCCCGCACTTGCATTGACTGCCTCATCCGATGCCATTTCTGACCCAGGGCTTCTTCTGCAGCCACAGCGGGGCCCCGCAGTGCTATCCGCTGGTCTTCACCCGGGCCCCCTCCTGGGACCCGGGACTTCAGCTTTGGCGCCGGGGCTCACTCGTCATAACGAAAGTGGAATGGCGCGCGGGCAGGCCCCGCCCTCCCAGGTCTCCTCACAACTATCCCGGCGTGTGTCCACTTTGAAGTGCAATGTCGGAAAACCGTGTTGGACTGCCAATGTTGCGAGCACGGCTGTGACCTGCAGTCTGCTTCAGCCTGAGCCTCTCTTGCTCTGTAAACCAGGGCAGGAGCCTCATGGGGAGCTCAGCCTCGTCCTTGGCTGCTCAGAGGGATTCAGACCATGGCTTTACCATCTCTTCCTTCCTGGGGCCCCCGGCCGTGGCCTGATATAAGACTAGCACAGGTGCTCTAATTTGGCCAGGTATACGCATAACCCATGAAGAGCAACCCATTAATCACCGGATGCAGAGGTAAGAAGCGTGTGAAAGTGGCTGTGCACGTATGCAGACCTTGATACCATAGCTTTTGAGCCATTAAATTATTATGCTTGGATTGCGTTTTTACTTGCACCATCTTTTAATGTAGGTGTTCCCGCTAACGTCATGCCTTGGAAAAGTTGCGTACTTTCATTCGACCATGCTCTGAGTGTTAACTTGGGATTTGTTTGACTTCACTGCTCCTACGGTCATATAACTGCCCACTCGGTCTCCACTTGCTCCCCAGTACTCACTTTAACTGCCCTGTCCTAGCTTAGTATTCTGCTGTGATAGTGTCACTCAAAAGTCCTAGCCCCCCGGTGCCAGACATTGTGTATTGGGTGGTATGCTACACGGTCACTTCTTCTTGCAAAGAATGCCCTCGAATTATAGTGAATGGTGACTATTCTGTACTCTTTGAATACACTTTCTATGTGCCCCTGTCCTGTGTTACTACACTGTGAATTAAATGGTGCTTGAAGTTCATTCAGTAGATAAGGACATCTTTGGCAATCAACGCAACTGCAGTTACTTCACCCTTAGAATACCCAAAATGCGAACAAGTTGAATGTGAGAGTAGAGGAATGTTGTACCTAGCCCTGCTAGTGCCTTCTAAGATGACTCATTGCATATGGATAGGTCACTTTTTATACTCTTTTCATTGTGATAAGTCAATCTTTATACACTCTGCACATTGATAGGTCACTTTTTTCTGCTCCAGTCACTGCTCCTCCAATACATCTAAATGATTTTCTGTACCCAAAGCTGAAGTTGGAGTAGTTTTATTTTTTACTTTAAAAAGTACGGACTAAAATGTATTCTGTTCTGTTGTAAAGAACTACGTGCTTTTTCTATTGTATATGTTCTTTGCGGCCAGCAGAACATGCAGAGGAAACGAAACATCTGGGTCAGGTGTGGAAATTGAGTTGTATTCTGGCAAGGGTGAGGGTGAGGGTGAGATTGTGAAATGTGTCCTCCAATCAACTATAGAGATATGAGGGCATCTTCTGATTGCATTCATATGTTTTAATGCAAGGTGGATTAGTGGTACCAGCCATTATCTGGGCAATGTTTTGTTCGTTAACCATCTCTTAATGAGAAAAAAAGAAGGCAGCAAAAGTTTAGACTGGTTTAAAAAAACAAAATCCCTATAGCAAACCACATTTATGTACTCGTAGTGAAATAGCTCCTAGTTACCAGGTGAATTATGGGCCTTATGTGGGTGGTCTACAATGTGTGATACAGAACATATCAATTATCTCTTGTATCCCCTTGTCTTATTCATCTGAAATTGATATTTTCTTGCACAATTGAACGCAACGTTCCTCAAGTTTTGGGTATTTGGTTACTTATCACAGTGGTATTTATATTTTCAAAATAGATTTCGCATTGACGGACTAGCTGTCAAGTGAAATTATTTTGTTTTAGAAGTGCATTTCGTGGTGTGTGCTGACCATAAGCAACAAGTGCAGTTTTCTCTGACAAGTATTGCATACATGTGCAAACCCTGCCAGAAAAACCTAGAAGAAACCCAGTCCCACGTCGTGACCGAATTTATATCAGAACAAAACAATGTTTTGTAGAAAAAAAATAACATTAGTGTATATCCGTTTGAAGTGGCAACCTCTCCCCCAAAATAATACTGTCAGTGCACGCTTCCACCCCAGGCATACACACCAACAGCCATTCGTGCACGCTTCCAACATACACACCACCAGCCATCAGTGCACACGTTCACCAGGCACACACCACCGTCAGTGCACGCTTCTGCCAGACATACACACCACCAGCCATCAGTGCACGATTCCAACAGGCACACACGCCTCTAGCCATTAGTGCACGCTTCCTCTAGACACAAAAACACCACCAGCCATCATCACCAGTCAGTGCATGCTTCCATCATGCACACACACTGCTAGCTGTCTGTGCACGATTCCATCAGACACACACCACCAGCCGTCAGTTCACGCTTCCACCAGGCATACACACCACCAGCAATCAGTGCACGCTTCTAGCAGGCAGACACACCACCATCCGACTAGCCTAATGGTTCCACAACTATATTTTTATGTATTGTCTTTTACACACTTTTGTTAAGCTGACCTATTTTAGTACACATTATGCTGCAATCCGGCGTTCATTAGTTTTTTTTCTGGCACACCTCTACCCCAAAGCTTGTCACTGAAAGGTGTGAACGATAGCACTGCCACGCTCACAAATCTATCAATCGCCCTCACTCTATCTATCAATTGCCCTCACTCTATCTATCTATCGCCCTCACTCTATCTATCTATCGCCCTCACTCTATCTATCTATCGCCCTCACTCTATCTATCTATCGCCCTCACTCTATCTATCTATCGCCCTCACTCTATCTATCTATCGCCCTCACTCTATCTATCGCCCTCACTCTATCAATCGCCCTCACTCTATCTATCGATCGCCCTCACTCTATCTATCGATCGCCCTCACTCTATCTATCTATCGCCCTCACTCTATCTATCTATCGCCCTCACTCTATCTATCTATCGCCCTCCCTCACTCTATCTATCTATCGCCCTCACTCTATCTATCTATCGCCCTCACTCTATCTATCTATCGCCCTCCCTCTATCTATCGATCGCCCTCCCTCTATCTATCGATCGCCCTCCCTCTATCTATCGATCGCCCTCCCTCTATCTATCTATCGCCCTCTATCTATCTATCGCCCTCTCTCACTCTATCTATCTATCGCCCTCTCTCACTCTATCTATCTATCGCCCTCTCTCACTCTATCTATCGATCGCCCTCACCCTATCTATCGCCCTCACTCTATCCCCCTCACTCTATCTATCGCCCTCACTCTATCCCCCTCACTCTATCGATCGCCCTCACTCTATCTATCTATCGCCCTCACTCTATCCCCCTCACTCTATCGATCGCCCTCACTCTATCTATCTATCGCCCTCCCTCTATCTATCGATCGCCCTCACTCTATCTATCTATCGCCCTCTCTCACTCTATCTATCTATCGCCCTCTCTCACTCTATCTATCTATCGCCCTCTCTCACTCTATCTATCTATCGCCCTCACTCTATCTATCTATCGCCCTCTCTCACTCTATCTATCTATCGCCCTCTCTCACTCTATCTATCGATCGCCCTCACTCTATCTATCGCCCTCACTCTATCCCCCTCACTCTATCGATCGCCCTCACTCTATCTATCGCCCTCACTCTATCCCCCTCACTCTATCTATCGCCCTCACTCTATCTATCTATCGCCCTCACTCTATCTATCTATCGCCCTCACTCTATCTATCGCCCTCACTCTATCTATCTATCGCCCTCTCTCTATCTATCTATCGCCCTCTCTCACTCTATCTATCGCCCTCTCTCACTCTATCTATCTATCGCCCTCTCTCACTCTATCTATCTATCGCCCTCTCTCACTCTATCTATCGATCGCCCTCACTCTATCTATCGCCCTCACTCTATCCCCCTCACTCTATCCCCCTCACTCTATCGATCGCCCTCACTCTATCTATCTATCGCCCTCACTCTATCTATCTATCGCCCTCACTCTATCTATCTATCGCCCTCACTCTATCTATCGCCCTCTCGCCCTCACTCTATCTATCGCCCTCTCTCACTCTATCTATCTATCGCCCTCACTCTCATCTATCTATCGCCCTCACTCTCATCTATCTATCGCCCTCACTCTCATCTATCTATCGCCCTCACTCTATCTATCTATCGCCCTCACTCTATCTATCTATCGCCCTCACTCTATCTATCTATCGCCCTCACTCTATCTATCGCCCTCCCTCTATCTATCTATCGCCCTCTCTCTATCTATCTATCGCCCTCCCTCTATCTATCTATCGCCCTCCCTCTATCTATCTATCGCCCTCACTCTATCTATCTATCGCCCTCTCTCACTCTATCTATCTATCGCCCTCTCTCACTCTATCTATCGATCGCCCTCACTCTATCTATCGCCCTCACTCTATCCCCCTCACTCTATCTATCGCCCTCACTCTATCTATCTATCGCCCTCACTCTATCTATCGCCCTCACTCTATCTATCGCCCTCACTCTATCGATCGCCCTCACTCTATCTATCTATCGCCCTCACTCTATCTATCTATCGCCCTCACTCTATCTATCTATCGCCTGTCAGTGCACGCTTCCACCCCAGGCATACACACCAACAGCCATTCGTGCACGCTTCCAACATACACACCACCAGCCATCAGTGCACACGTTCACCAGGCACACACCACCGTCAGTGCACGCTTCTGCCAGACATACACACCACCAGCCATCAGTGCACGATTCCAACAGGCACACACGCCTCTAGCCATTAGTGCACGCTTCCTCTAGACACAAAAACACCACCAGCCATCATCACCAGTCAGTGCATGCTTCCATCATGCACACACACTGCTAGCTGTCTGTGCACGATTCCATCAGACACACACCACCAGCCGTCAGTTCACGCTTTCACCAGGCAGACACACCCGCCAGCTGTCAGTGCTCGTTTTAACAGGCACACTCCTCCAGCCGTCAGTGCACGCTTCCACCAGGCATACACACCACCAGCAATCAGTGCACGCTTCTAGCAGGCAGACACACCACCATCCGACTAGCCTAATGGTTCCACAACTATATTTTTATGTATTGTCTTTTACACACTTTTGTTAAGCTGACCTATTTTAGTACACATTATGCTGCAATCCGGCGTTCATTAGTTTTTTTTCTGGCACACCTCTACCCCAAAGCTTGTCACTGAAAGGTGTGAACGATAGCACTGCCACGCTCACAAATCTATCAATCGCCCTCACTCTATCTATCAATTGCCCTCACTCTATCTATCTATCGCCCTCACTCTATCTATCTATCGCCCTCACTCTATCTATCTATCGCCCTCACTCTATCTATCTATCGCCCTCACTCTATCTATCTATCGCCCTCTCTCTATCTATCTATCGCCCTCTCTCTATCTATCTATCGCCCTCCCTCTATCTATCTATCGCCCTCCCTCTATCTATCTATCGCCCTCACTCTATCTATCTATCGCCCTCTCTCACTCTATCTATCGCCCTCTCTCACTCTATCTATCGATCGCCCTCACTCTATCTATCGCCCTCACTCTATCCCCCTCACTCTATCTATCGCCCTCACTCTATCTATCTATCGCCCTCACTCTATCTATCGCCCTCACTCTATCCCCCTCACTCTATCCCCCTCACTCTATCGATCGCCCTCACTCTATCTATCTATCGCCCTCACTCTATCTATCTATCGCCCTCACTCTCATCTATCTATCGCCCTCACTCTCATCTATCTATCGCCCTCACTCTATCTATCTATCGCCCTCACTCTATCTATCTATCGCCCTCACTCTATCTATCTATCGCCCTCACTCTATCTATCTATCGCCCTCACTCTATCTATCTATCGCCCTCACTCTATCTATCTATCGCCCTCACTCTATCTATCTATCGCCCTCACTCTCATCTATCTATCGCTCTCACTCTCATCTATCTATCGCCCTCACTCTCATCTATCTATCGCCCTCACTCTATCTATCTATCGCCCTCCCTCTATCTATCGATCGCCCTCACTCTATCTATCTATCGCCCTCACTCTATCTATCGCCCTCACTCTATCTATCGCCCTCACTCTATCTATCGCCCTCACTCTATCTATCGCCCTCACTCTATCTATCGCCCTCACTCTATCTATCGCCCTCACTCTATCTATCGCCCTCACTCTATCTATCGCCCTCACTCTATCTATCGCCCTCACTCTATCTATCGCCCTCACTCTATCTATCGCCCTCACTCTATCTATCGCCCTCACTCTATCTATCGCCCTCACTCTATCTATCTATCGCCCTCACTCTATCTATCTATCGCCCTCACTCTATCTATCTATCGCCCTCACCCTATCTATCGCCCTCACTCTATCCCCCTCACTCTATCGATCGCCCTCACTCTATCCCCCTCACTCTATCGATCGCCCTCACTCTATCTATCTATCGCCCTCACTCTATCCCCCTCACTCTATCGATCGCCCTCACTCTATCTATCTATCGCCCTCCCTCTATCTATCGATCGCCCTCACTCTATCTATCTATCGCCCTCTCTCACTCTATCTATCGCCCTCTCTCACTCTATCTATCTATCGCCCTCTCTCACTCTATCTATCGCCCTCTCTCACTCTATCTATCTATCGCCCTCTCTCACTCTATCTATCTATCGCCCTCTCTCACTCTATCTATCTATCGCCCTCTCTCACTCTATCTATCGCCCTCTCTCACTCTATCTATCTATCGCCCTCTCTCACTCTATCTATCTATCGCCCTCACTCTATCTATCGCCCTCACTCTATCCCCCTCACTCTATCCCCCTCACTCTATCCCCCTCACTCTATCGATCGCCCTCACTCTATCTATCTATCGCCCTCACTCTATCTATCTATCGCCCTCACTCTATCTATCTATCGCCCTCACTCTATCTATCTATCGCCCTCACTCACTCTATCTATCTATCGCCCTCCCTCACTCTATCTATCGCCCTCACTCTATCTATCTATCGCCCTCACTCTATCTATCTATCGCCCTCACTCTATCTATCGATCGCCCTCCCTCTATCTATCTATCGCCCTCTATCTATCTATCGCCCTCTCTCACTCTATCTATCTATCGCCCTCTCTCACTCTATCTATCTATCGCCTTCTCTCACTCTATCTATCTATCGCCCTCTCTCACTCTATCTATCGATCGCCCTCACCCTATCTATCGATCGCCCTCACTCTATCTATCGCCCTCACTCTATCCCCCTCACTCTATCTATCGCCCTCACTCTATCCCCCTCACTCTATCTATCGCCCTCACTCTCATCTATCTATCGCCCTCACTCTCATCTATCTATCGCCCTCACTCTATCTATCTATCGCCCTCACTCTATCTATCTATCGCCCTCACTCTATCTATCTATCGCCCTCACTCTATCTATCTATCGCCCTCACTCTATCTATCTATCGCCCTCACTCTCATCTATCTATCGCTCTCACTCTCATCTATCTATCGCCCTCACTCTCATCTATCTATCGCCCTCACTCTCATCTATCTATCGCCCTCACTCTATCTATCGCCCTCACTCTATCTATCGCCCTCACTCTATCTATCGCCCTCACTCTATCTATCGCCCTCACTCTATCTATCGCCCTCACTCTATCTATCGCCCTCACTCTATCTATCGCCCTCACTCTATCTATCGCCCTCACTCTATCTATCGCCCTCACTCTATCTATCGCCCTCACTCTATCTATCGCCCTCACTCTCATCTATCTATCGCCCTCACTCTCATCTATCTATCGCCCTCACTCTCATCTATCTATCGCCCTCACTCTCATCTATCTATCGCCCTCACTCTATCTATCGCCCTCACTCTTATCTATCTATCGCCCTCACTCTATCTATCTATCGCCCTCACCCTATCTATCGCCCTCACTCTATCTATCTATCGCCCTCACCCTATCTATCGCCCTCACTCTATCCCCCTCACTCTATCTATCGCCCTCACTCTATCCCCCTCACTCTATCGATCGCCCTCACTCTATCTATCTATCGCCCTCACTCTATCCCCCTCACTCTATCGATCGCCCTCACTCTATCTATCTATCGCCCTCCCTCTATCTATCGATCGCCCTCACTCTATCTATCTATCGCCCTCTCTCACTCTATCTATCGCCCTCTCTCACTCTATCTATCTATCGCCCTCTCTCACTCTATCTATCGCCCTCTCTCACTCTATCTATCTATCGCCCTCTCTCACTCTATCTATCTATCGCCCTCTCTCACTCTATCTATCGATCGCCCTCTCTCACTCTATCTATCTATCGCCCTCTCTCACTCTATCTATCGATCGCCCTCACTCTATCTATCGCCCTCACTCTATCCCCCTCACTCTATCCCCCTCACTCTATCGATCGCCCTCACTCTATCTATCTATCGCCCTCACTCTATCTATCTATCGCCCTCACTCTATCTATCTATCGCCCTCACTCTATCTATCTATCGCCCTCACTCTATCTATCTATCGCCCTCACTCTATCTATCTATCTATCGCCCTCACTCTATCTATCTATCGCCCTCACTCTATCTATCTATCGCCCTCACTCTATCTATCTATCGCCCTCCCTCTATCTATCGATCGCCCTCCCTCTATCTATCGATCGCCCTCCCTCTATCTATCTATCGCCCTCTATCTATCGCCCTCTCTCACTCTATCTATCTATCGCCCTCTCTCACTCTATCTATCTATCGCCCTCTCTCACTCTATCTATCTATCGCCCTCTCTCACTCTATCTATCGATCGCCCTCACCCTATCTATCGATCGCCCTCACTCTATCTATCGCCCTCACTCTATCCCCCTCACTCTATCTATCGCCCTCACTCTATCCCCCTCACTCTATCGATCGCCCTCACTCTATCTATCTATCGCCCTCACTCTATCCCCCTCACTCTATCGATCGCCCTCACTCTATCTATCTATCGCCCTCCCTCTATCTATCGATCGCCCTCACTCTATCTATCGATCGCCCTCTCTCACTCTATCTATCGCCCTCTCTCACTCTATCTATCTATCGCCCTCTCTCACTCTATCTATCTATCGCCCTCTCTCACTCTATCTATCGCCCTCTCTCACTCTATCTATCTATCGCCCTCTCTCACTCTATCTATCTATCGCCCTCACTCTATCTATCGCCCTCACTCTATCCCCCTCACTCTATCCCCCTCACTCTATCGATCGCCCTCACTCTATCTATCTATCGCCCTCACTCTATCTATCTATCGCCCTCACTCTATCTATCTATCGCCCTCACTCTATCTATCGCCCTCACTCACTCTATCTATCTATCGCCCTCCCTCACTCTATCTATCGCCCTCACTCTATCTATCTATCGCCCTCACTCTATCTATCTATCGCCCTCACTCTATCTATCGATCGCCCTCCCTCTATCTATCTATCGCCCTCTATCTATCTATCGCCCTCTCTCACTCTATCTATCTATCGCCCTCTCTCACTCTATCTATCTATCGCCCTCTCTCACTCTATCTATCTATCGCCCTCTCTCACTCTATCTATCGATCGCCCTCACCCTATCTATCGATCGCCCTCACTCTATCTATCGCCCTCACTCTATCCCCCTCACTCTATCTATCGCCCTCACTCTATCCCCCTCACTCTATCGATCGCCCTCACTCTATCTATCTATCGCCCTCACTCTATCCCCCTCACTCTATCGATCGCCCTCACTCTATCTATCTATCGCCCTCCCTCTATCTATCGATCGCCCTCACTCTATCTATCTATCGCCCTCTCTCACTCTATCTATCGCCCTCTCTCACTCTATCTATCTATCGCCCTCTCTCACTCTATCTATCGCCCTCTCTCACTCTATCTATCTATCGCCCTCTCTCACTCTATCTATCTATCGCCCTCTCTCACTCTATCTATCGATCGCCCTCACTCTATCTATCGCCCTCACTCTATCCCCCTCACTCTATCCCCCTCACTCTATCGATCGCCCTCACTCTATCTATCTATCGCCCTCACTCTATCTATCTATCGCCCTCACTCTATCTATCTATCGCCCTCACTCTATCTATCTATCGCCCTCACTCTATCTATCTATCGCCCTCCCTCACTCTATCTATCTATCGCCCTCACTCTATCTATCTATCGCCCTCACTCTATCTATCTATCGCCCTCACTCTATCTATCTATCGCCCTCACTCTATCTATCTATCGCCCTCCCTCACTCTATCTATCTATCGCCCTCACTCTATCTATCTATCGCCCTCACTCTATCTATCTATCGCCCTCACTCTATCTATCTATCGCCCTCACTCTATCTATCTATCGCCCTCCCTCTATCTATCGATCGCCCTCCCTCTATCTATCGATCGCCCTCCCTCTATCTATCTATCGCCCTCTATCTATCGCCCTCTCTCACTCTATCTATCTATCGCCCTCTCTCACTCTATCTATCTATCGCCCTCTCTCACTCTATCTATCGATCGCCCTCACCCTATCTATCGATCACCCTCACTCTATCTATCGCCCTCACTCTATCCCCCTCACTCTATCTATCGCCCTCACTCTATCCCCCTCACTCTATCGATCGCCCTCACTCTATCTATCTATCGCCCTCACTCTATCCCCCTCACTCTATCGATCGCCCTCACTCTATCTATCTATCGCCCTCCCTCTATCTATCGATCGCCCTCACTCTATCTATCTATCGCCCTCTCTCACTCTATCTATCGCCCTCTCTCACTCTATCTATCGCCCTCTCTCACTCTATCTATCTATCGCCCTCTCTCACTCTATCTATCTATCGCCCTCTCTCACTCTATCTATCGATCGCCCTCACTCTATCTATCGCCCTCACTCTATCCCCCTCACTCTATCCCCCTCACTCTATCGATCGCCCTCACTCTATCTATCTATCGCCCTCACTCTATCTATCTATCGCCCTCACTCTATCTATCTATCGCCCTCACTCTATCTATCTATCGCCCTCACTCTATCTATCTATCGCCCTCCCTCACTCTATCTATCTATCGCCCTCACTCTATCTATCGCCCTCTCTCACTCTATCTATCTATCGCCCTCACTCTCATCTATCTATCGCCCTCACTCTCATCTATCTATCGCCCTCACTCTCATCTATCTATCGCCCTCACTCTCATCTATCTATCGCCCTCACTCTATCTATCTATCGCCCTCCCTCTATCTATCTATCGCCCTCCCTCTATCTATCTATCGCCCTCCCTCTATCTATCTATCGCCCTCCCTCTATCTATCTATCGCCCTCACTCTATCTATCTATCGCCCTCTCTCACTCTATCTATCTATCGCCCTCTCTCACTCTATCTATCGATCGCCCTCACTCTATCTATCGCCCTCACTCTATCCCCCTCACTCTATCTATCTATCGCCCTCACTCTATCTATCTATCGCCCTCACTCTATCTATCTATCGCCCTCACTCTATCTATCTATCGCCCTCACTCTATCTATCGCCCTCTCTCACTCTATCTATCTATCGCCCTCACTCTATCTATCGCCCTCACTCTATCTATCGCCCTCACTCTATCTATCTATCGCCCTCACTCTATCTATCGCCCTCACTCTATCCCCCTCACTCTATCTATCGCCCTCACTCTATCTATCTATCGCCCTCACTCTATCTATCTATCGCCCTCACTCTATCTATCTATCGCCCTCCCTCTATCTATCGATCGCCCTCACTCTATCTATCTATCGCCCTCACTCTATCTATCGCCCTCTCTCACTCTATCTATCTATCGCCCTCACTCTCA
This sequence comes from Lissotriton vulgaris, assembly GCF_964263255.1. Taxonomy (NCBI): domain Eukaryota; kingdom Metazoa; phylum Chordata; class Amphibia; order Caudata; family Salamandridae; genus Lissotriton; species Lissotriton vulgaris. The sequence continues at coordinate 673,999,225 of NC_141691.1, read as the reverse complement.
TCTATCTATCGCCCTCACTCTCATCTATCTATCGCCCTCACTCTATCTATCTATCGCCCTCACTCTATCTATCTATCGCCCTCACTCTATCTATCTATCGCCCTCACTCTCATCTATCTATCGCTCTCACTCTCATCTATCTATCGCCCTCACTCTCATCTATCTATCGCCCTCACTCTATCTATCTATCGCCCTCCCTCTATCTATCGATCGCCCTCACTCTATCTATCTATCGCCCTCACTCTATCTATCGCCCTCTCTCACTCTATCTATCTATCGCCCTCACTCTCATCTATCTATCGCCCTCACTCTCATCTATCTATCGCCCTCACTCTATCTATCGCCCTCACTCTATCTATCTATCGCCCTCACTCTATCTATCTATCGCCCTCACTCTATCTATCTATCGCCCTCACTCTATCTATCTATCGCCCTCACTCTATCTATCTATCGCCCTCACTCTCATCTATCTATCGCCCTCACTCTCATCTATCTATCGCCCTCACTCTCATCTATCTATCGCCCTCACTCTCATCTATCTATCGCCCTCACTCTCATCTATCTATCGCCCTCACTCTATCTATCGCCCTCACTCTATCTATCGCCCTCACTCTATCTATCGCCCTCACTCTATCTATCGCCCTCACTCTATCTATCGCCCTCACTCTCATCTATCTATCGCCCTCACTCTCATCTATCTATCGCCCTCACTCTATCTATCTATCGCCCTCCCTCTATCTATCGATCGCCCTCACTCTATCTATCTATCGCCCTCACTCTATCTATCGCCCTCTCTCACTCTATCTATCTATCGCCCTCACTCTATCTATCGCCCTCTCTCACTCTATCTATCTATCGCCCTCACTCTCATCTATCTATCGCCCTCACTCTCATCTATCTATCGCCCTCACTCTATCTATCGCCCTCACTCTATCTATCTATCGCCCTCACTCTATCTATCTATCGCCCTCACTCTATCTATCTATCGCCCTCACTCTATCTATCTATCGCCCTCACTCTATCTATCTATCGCCCTCACTCTCATCTATCTATCGCCCTCACTCTCATCTATCTATCGCTCTCACTCTCATCTATCTATCGCCCTCACTCTCATCTATCTATCGCCCTCACTCTATCTATCGCCCTCACTCTATCTATCGCCCTCACTCTATCTATCGCCCTCACTCTATCTATCGCCCTCACTCTATCTATCGCCCTCACTCTATCTATCTATCGCCCTCACTCTCATCTATCTATCGCCCTCACTCTCATCTATCTATCGCCCTCACTCTATCTATCTATCGCCCTCACTCTATCTATCGCCCTCACTCTATCTATCGCCCTCACTCTATCTATCTATCGCCCTCACTCTATCTATCGCCCTCACTCTATCTATCTATCGCCCTCACTCTATCTATCGCCCTCTCTCACTCTATCTATCTATCGCCCTCACTCTCATCTATCTATCGCCCTCACTCTCATCTATCTATCGCCCTCACTCTATCTATCTATCGCCCTCACTCTATCTATCTATCGCCCTCACTCTATCTATCGCCCTCACTCTATCTATCTATCGCCCTCACTCTATCTATCTATCGCCCTCACTCTATCTATCGCCCTCACTCTATCTATCGCCCTCACTCTATCTATCGCCCTCACTCTATCTATCTATCGCCCTCACTCTATCTATCTATCGCCCTCTATCTATCGCCCTCTCTCACTCTATCTATCTATCGCCCTCACTCTATCTATCTATCGCCCTCACTCTATCTATCTATCGCCCTCACTCTATCTATCTATCGCCCTCACTCTTATCTATCTATCGCCCTCACTCTTATCTATCTATCGCCCTCACTCTTATCTATCTATCGCCCTCTCTCACTCTATCTATCGCCCTCTCTCACTCTATCTATCGCCCTCTCTCACTCTATCTATCTATCGCCCTCTCTCACTCTATCTATCTATCGCCCTCACTCTATCTATCGCCCTCACTCTATCCCCCTCACTCTATCTATCGCCCTCACTCTCATCTATCTATCGCCCTCACTCTCATCTATCTATCGCCCTCACTCTCATCTATCTATCGCCCTCACTCTATCTATCGCCCTCACTCTATCTATCGCCCTCACTCTATCTATCGCCCTCACTCTCATCTATCTATCGCCCTCACTCTATCGCCCTCACTCTATCTATCGCCCTCACTCTATCTATCGCCCTCACTCTATCTATCTATCGCCCTCACTCTATCTATCTATCGCCCTCACTCTATCTATCTATCGCCCTCACTCTATCTATCTATCGCCCTCACTCTATCTATCTATCGCCCTCACTCTTATCTATCTATCGCCCTCACTCTTATCTATCTATCGCCCTCTCTCACTCTATCTATCGCCCTCTCTCACTCTATCTATCGCCCTCTCTCACTCTATCTATCTATCGCCCTCTCTCACTCTATCTATCTATCGCCCTCACTCTATCTATCGCCCTCACTCTATCCCCCTCACTCTATCTATCGCCCTCACTCTCATCTATCTATCGCCCTCACTCTCATCTATCTATCGCCCTCACTCTCATCTATCTATCGCCCTCACTCTATCTATCGCCCTCACTCTATCTATCGCCCTCACTCTATCTATCGCCCTCACTCTCATCTATCTATCGCCCTCACTCTATCGCCCTCACTCTATCTATCGCCCTCACTCTATCTATCGCCCTCACTCTATCTATCTATCGCCCTCACTCTATCTATCTATCGCCCTCACTCTATCTATCTATCGCCCTCACTCTTATCTATCTATCGCCCTCACTCTTATCTATCTATCGCCCTCACTCTATCTATCTATCGCCCTCACTCTATCTATCTATCGCCCTCACTCTATCTATCTATCGCCCTCACTCTATCTATCTATCGCCCTCACTCTATCTATCTATCGCCCTCACTCTATCTATCTATCGCCCTCACTCTATCTATCTATCGCCCTCACTCTCATCTATCTATCGCCCTCACTCTCATCTATCTATCGCCCTCACTCTATCTATCGCCCTCACTCTATCTATCGCCCTCACTCTATCTATCGCCCTCACTCTCATCTATCTATCGCCCTCACTCTATCTATCGCCCTCACTCTATCTATCGCCCTCACTCTATCTATCGCCCTCACTCTATCTATCGCCCTCACTCTATCTATCTATCGCCCTCACTCTATCTATCTATCGCCCTCACTCTTATCTATCTATCGCCCTCACTCTTATCTATCTATCGCCCTCACTCTATCTATCTATCGCCCTCACTCTATCTATCTATCGCCCTCACTCTATCTATCTATCGCCCTCACTCTATCTATCTATCGCCCTCACTCTATCTATCTATCGCCCTCACTCTATCTATCTATCGCCCTCACTCTATCTATCTATCGCCCTCACTCTTATCTATCTATCGCCCTCACTCTATCTATCTATCGCCCTCACTCTATCTATCTATCGCCCTCACTCTATCTATCTATCGCCCTCACTCTATCTATCTATCGCCCTCTCTCACTCTATCTATCGCCCTCTCTCACTCTATCTATCGCCCTCTCTCACTCTATCTATCTATCGCCCTCTCTCTCTATCTATCGCCCTCACTCATCTATCTATCGCCCTCACTTTATCTATCAATCGCCCTCACTCTATCAATCGCCCTCACTCTATCAATCGCCCTCACTCTATCAATCGCCCTCACTCTATCAATCGCCCTCACTCTATCAATCGCCCTCACTCTATCAATCGCCCTCACTCTATCAATCGCCCTCACTCTATCAATCGCCCTCACTCTATCAATCGCCCTCACTCTATCAATCGCCCTCACTCTATCAATCGCCCTCACTCTATCAATCGCCCTCACTCTATCAATCGCCCTCACTCTATCAATCGCCCTCACTCTATCAATCGCCCTCACTCTATCAATCGCCCTCACTCTATCAATCGCCCTCACTCTATCTATCGCCCTCACTCTATCGCCCTCACTCTATCTATCGCCCTCTCTCACTCTATCGATCTATTGCCCTCACTCTATCGATCTATTGCCCTCACTCTATCGATCTATCGCCCTCACTCTATCGATCTATCGCCCTCCCTCTATCTATATATCCATCTATCGCCCTCACTCTATCTATATATCCATCTATCGCCCTCACTCTATCTATATATCCATCTATCGCCCTCGCTTCAGGTTACAGTAAATCTAAGCTAATTGTGCCATTTCTTTTCACCAGTAATCGTGTCACTGTGATGTGCTTTGAAACTGAAAATAATCTCAGTACTAATCTCAGTACTAAGTACACCGGCCTGCTAGGAAGCACCCATACCATTTTATTACAATTGTTTATTTTTAAATTTAAAATTGTAATTGCGTATGTGTCCGACACGTTAAGGAAATGGCAGATTTTCCTATATTTGTGTCATGCTTGCAATAACCATTAAAAGGTCCCCCACACCTTTCGGCTTTGTCTAATCTTGTTGAAACTGCTGTTAGCCAGAACAATGTTTATCAGGGACTGCCCTCTGCATCATGTGTCTGGCTAGGACAGCTCCTTCCTGAGTGTCGAGTTATAATTTATACCAATATTACAGTGAAAATAATCATGTGATATAATTTCCGGTGAAGTAGTTGCAGAGTGCCCACACTCATTAAGACGGTAAACTCGGACGAAGGCTGTTGGACACTGTGCACAGCTGTTTTAAGGATACCTGTTCTGATGGCCGTTGTTTGTTTACTTTATTAGCTTGTTGGAACTGCTGGCAGTCGCCTTCATTGTGAATACAACCTGAATGGAGCGCAAATATCTTTCCTGGGTATCGGTGCAGTGCATACCTGCTAACTCACACGGTGCCACTGTGTGGCGCACGATAGCGACTCCCTTCACATGGGCTCCCGGTGAGGAGCTAATATCACAAGTGGCAGGGAAAACAGCTGGAAATCACTGTAAATAATGGATTTCCAGCTCATTTTCTTAGCCTTCGAACTGTGATGTCTATTGGGGGTGAAAAACACCCTAGGACATCAACATCAGCCTCAGCAAGCTTTTATTTTGGATGGTTGATCTTTGCGGCAGGGTGGGGTTTGAAGGTGCCTCGTAGGTACTTCTTAGCACGAGACCCCACCCCTTCCCAAGACTGTGAGATTGTTCTTTAAGTTGGCAGGTATGGCAGTGGTCCAAAAAGTCCATGAAACTAAGACTTGAGATATACATCTGCCCCTATGGTTTTCATCCTCAATTTCCCGTTTTCCTTCAGCGGGGCAGACATTTTCACAGTTGTGCGATAGGCCCTCCGTAGGCCATCAGTGACTAGCACTGGTGTGCATACCTGCCAACTGGTTGTACAATCTCACCGTGCAAGGATGAGGGTGGGGCTTTGAAAGGGGCTGGGCCTGGTGCAGAGAAGTACCTATGTGGCACTTTGAGCCCCGCCCTCTAGCCCCCTCCTTACAAAAAAAAAAAAGCTTGCTGAGGCTCATGATGTCCTGGGGTGTTTTCAACCAACTAAATTGACATCGACAGTTCAAAGCCTCAGAAAACAAGCTGGAAATGCACTGTTTATGGTGTTTTTCAGCTCTTTTTCCCTGCCACCGTGTGATATCGGCTCCTCGCCGGGAGAGACTGTGTGATAGGAGCCAATTGTGTCACACAGTGGCACCGTTTGAGGACGCAGGTATGGGTGGGTGTTGTAGGAGAGTAGGGTCTGCAATCCTATGATCACCCCAGATTTTTGCTTTTTGCTTCACTGGTTTACAACTTCTCTGGCTGTGGGCCTGCTAATCAGACCCACAGCCTTGCTGTTCTCTCACTAAATTGACACGTGTACCTTAGGTGCATTTACCAACTGGTAATGGGCCACCTTATCAGACCCTGTAACTCAGGGCATAGGTGTACCCAGGGCCTACCAGGGCTGCAGCATGTATTATGCCACCCCTGGCTGGCCATCTAAATCTGACACAACTGGCTGCACGACAGCTGGGGCAAAGTGGTGTAATCACCCTTTGCTGTAGATATAGTATGCCTATATCTAACCCTAAAATGGACACACAGATTCCTATCAGTCACTCCTATGGCAGGCCTTAACAATCCTGAAGGCAGAGTGCGTGGAATCATGTGAGATGGTGCTCTGGCATGAGCTGAGCCCGTCTGCAGCTTGCGGAACCAAGTCCTAATAGCTGTTCTATGATAACGCGTACCATATACTCTTAAGTACATTATAATCCTCGCGGTTATTTGCTATCTTTGGTATCGCTTTATCAAAACATGTCGAGTAAGGTGTCATACGAATTGGAATACTAACCCCTCGCCAATTCTGGCGACGGGGTTAGCATTCCACCCTTCTAGAGGGACACGACATGTATGTAACTGTGAACCCCGGTTAAAGTTAACTCGAGCCTCAGCATCACAAAATGGATGCTGCCACCACAGACACAAGTCTGACCTCCTGCTGCTGGGAGTCCTTCCAGCGAGGAGAGCTTGGACAAAGGGTTTCCTGTCAGGGGGGGTGCTAGCACCGACCCAGACAGGGTTTTGTGTGTCCTAGGTAGGCAGGGCTGAATAGGAAGGTGACTGCAAGTGGCACCCCGGTGCTCACTATGCATCTGCCAGTCTGAACCGATTCCAGGGGCACACCAGCCCCTGAGCTGGGGAAAGTCCGGCATGGGAGAGGGGTGTAACCACCCCACTTCCTGGTCCCACCTATGGGCAGGACCTAGTCCCGTACCAGCCCCTTTCTTTAGTATAAAGGTGGGAGCGGGGACCCCTTCCAAATTAGATAATTCCGAATCTTGATGACTTTCCGCGAAAGAACTCTTGAACCTTTCAGAAGACTCTCCCTTGTGGCTAAGGAGTAGCCACCCTGCTCCCGCAGGCACCATCCAAGCATCGCGGTTTGCTGTAAGTCTCTCCTCCGGATCAAGACTGCCCAGCTCGACTAGAACCGGCTTCCTTGGCACCTCTGACCTCTACCTGCATCATCAGCTCAGCTGAGATTCGTGGGTGTGACGAGACCTCGAGGGACCGGCCATCTTCAGGACTGCATGACGCTTGCCCAGCACGACCGCCGAGGGATCCTTGAGTGAGTGCTTTGGGGTGTGAGAAGCCCTAACCCTGAGCAGCTCCAGCACCGAAGTCCAGCCCCCCAGCATCCACGAGATCTGCGTGGGGCCCTTCTGCTCTTTGCTGCTCACCGCGTTGTCTGGCTACTTGCCTGCTGGCTTGTGGCCTTCCCGACGACGAACGACGACATTTCCAACGCTGGTCTGGTTGCTCCAGACTGGCCCTCGCTCCCCTCCAACAGAGGAGCACCCCGGACCCTCCTGGTCCACTCCAGACGCCATTTTAAGTCCACCGCGTGGGCTTGCATTTGCCAAGACTTGTTGCCCCAATCCTGGGTCCAGCGACGTCAACAGCAGATACCATCGTGGGACAGCTCTCACCTCCATCCTGGTCGCCGACAACGCCTCCTGGTCCGTGAGACTGCAGAGCCCAGCGTCGCCCACTCACCTGGTCGAGGTGAATTCATCCGGTGCCATCCTGGTGCCCATCTAATCACTGGCTAGTGATTCAGAACTTGGTCCCCTCTGCTTACAGGTGTCTTCCATCTTCGATCCAGGCTTGGATCACTCCGAACTTAATCACTGGTCGCCTGCCAGCAACTTCTTCTTTCAGGCTCCATAGACTGCAACGAGGATTCCCGGCGTCTTTCCAGACATATGCATCCGCAGCCCCTGGGCTAGGTAACCTCGGCACTTCGGTGCTCCAGCATAGTCTAACTATCCATAGGTCCAGATCCTTTTTCGTTTCAGCTCTACCTAGTCGGATTCGTCCGATAACACTAACTTTACGAAATCTAGCATCCATACACTTTGTCCCGCATCCCGCGTGAGAGTGCACACACTGCACCCGATCTCCCTAGGCCTCCTGCTAGTAATCTGAAGGTTCAGTAGTCCAGTCCTAGCGATCCTAAAGCCTATTAGAGTAGTACTTACCTGCTAGTAATTTTGCATTCCACTTTTAGAGTATATGGTTTTTCGTGCCCCTCGGGCATTTGTGTAAATTGTGCGACTTTCAGTATTTCCTTAAGAGCTTTGTATTGTGCTTAGCGCCCTGTCCGCATAAAGAGTCCAGGGCTGTTGTGTTCTAAATAAATATACTTTATTTTCATAACACTTGTGTGGTGTCCTTTCACTTGGTGTTCAAGGGGTATATGTGATAGTATAACAGCTGGCTTAACACGCCCTCTAGAGTTTTAGCCTAAAGACTGCTCTTGTCCATGCTACTAGGATAGCTGGTCTAACGGTTGACTTACAACCAATCATCAATAAGGGTCGTTTGGAATGATACACAGTGATCACTAGAATAGTGAGCACTACATATCAGGCCAACTTCTCACAGGTGTATTGCGCGCCTCCTCAATAAACCGCACCCAACTGATGCTCTTACAGCGCCTAGCCCCTTTGCTTCCAAGTGTGTGCTCATGCTGCAAGACTGGGAATGAAGCGGTCTGAGATGTGAACCTGTACAAATTGGTGGTGCTTTATTTTGTCGGCGAATCCTGTCTGTGAGGGTCCAAAAGATTATCATTTTGGGGTAGTTACATTAATTGTCTCTGTTTAGAAGACTTCACCTCTGGCAATGCTGAGAAGTCCTCTATGTAAATGTCCTCTGTTTACATTTCATCACATTTCTGTAGAGCTCTTTACATATGCAATTGCAGTTTTTTTTAGATACATAAATTGAAGAGCTGTGATGTGAACCGGATGAAATAGGTTGTTTAGTGCTGATGCCACAGCTAAAATTTAGGCCGTATCTGGAAACCAGTAATCCATGCGCAGCCATCACCCCCACTGTGCGCGTATGTCGCTTGCCTATGACAGCAAGGCCCCAAGAGTTTCCTAATACATGTAGAGAGACAGCATGCACCCACCTCTGAGGTAGAGAGTATGTATGGACAGATTGTCTGGTAAAGAAATGGTACTAAACAGCTAATACATTCTCCTTCGCAGTTTCAGGTAAAGATAATAATGATTAATTTCATGCTTCAAATGTATTATTTGTGTCTTTTTTTTTATCCCCAGAATGAAACCAAGCCAGTCCAAATGATGTTTAGAAAGGGAGAATATCCCATGACCTATATCGGAGAACAACAGACTAGGATCATCGCGCTGCCTTATGAAGACAAAGAGCTGAGCATGATTGTAATGCTTCCCGATAACATCAACGACGATTCCACTGGCTTGGAAAAGGTAAGAAATTACAGTTGTGCCAAAGTGAATAGGCTGGACTAGCAACATGGAGCTGGCATGGCAGATGCATTGACAACACTTTTCTTTCAATGTGTATTTCTTAGTTACACCTCATTATACCTTCATGTTAATATGCAAAAATGGCACTTTTCAAAATGGTGCTCTTGCTCACAAGGAGCGTTTCTTGATTTATTAAGAGCAAATTGGACCCGTGACTGAGTGTTCTTGATGCACCATTTCAAGCAGGAGCAGACCTTGATATTACTGCACTCCGATGCCTTTTTAACACCAGATGGAAACGTGTAAAACCATGTATACTTTAGTAAAATAAACTGCATCGGTTACACAGTGTTACTTTATTAGTATATTACTGCAGGTGGGGCGGTCCTAATGTTGGCACATTAACTATATGGTTCAAGGAAGTTGGCTCTTCAGGGTTTAATGTATCCCACTTGTACAAATAACCTCTGTGTACCAGCCATGGAGCAGTCTATTTAACAGTTTGAGTCAACCTTACAAGAAACCATGCTGGGCAGAAAGGATGCCAGACTCGACCCTACTTACCTGCCTGAGCTTAGCAGGGTGGTCAGCCATCTAAAACTGAAATCGGGGGACAACACCACAAAGTAGAAGGTTTCTGGAGTATAAGGGGATATCCGGCCTTTGTTATGGAGAGCAGGCAATACTGTGTGAGTGTGTGTGTGTGTGTGCTCCCTCTGCTTTCTGCAGAGCTTAGTGTTCTGTAGTTTAGACCTAATGTGCTTCCACCTGCCTTCTGGATTTCTCACTCTGGAGCAACCATGCACGAAGGCAACCCACTCGCATCCCCAGAGGTATCGTATATGTAGGATGGTTTTGTTCTGTGCCATCTATGTAGTGAAATTAATTCCTGAGAGTAAATGTTATCTTATATTGCTAATACCCTAGGTTGCTGTCTGTCATGGCTCACAGTTTCCTATCTTAATGAACTCTATAGGTCTTATATTAAAGATCTTTGAAGCAACTCCCAGCTTTCTTTGGACTGTAGTGGATCATTTCAGTATCACCCACCAATGTGCATGAGGGTGAAGTTTTCATAAGGTAGAACACCAAGTGAATGATGTCCACAGGATTGGGTCTAGAGGATCTAATCTATCCTTCGCATCAATGTCTGCTTGCAATCTAGAGTAACATCTAATTGGCACATGGATAAGAAAAGCCGTGCAGCTGGTCAAACGCGCTTTCATATTACACCATCCCTGTAACACATTCCAAGGAGAATGGAAATCTGACATAAAGCAAATCACACACAGTGGAGAACTCATTGTATGATTTGTATCAAAAGAAACAGTTCAAGTTTCCAAAACAAATAAATGTATCCATTCTTTTAGGCCCAACTTTCAAATCATGGTCGCTAGGTCATTTCCTTTAATCAAGACAACTAAAAATTTGGTCTTGTTATGCTTTATAAGGTGACAACACTATGCAATGATAGTGTGAAATGGATTTAACATGAATTTCTTCCTTCAAGAGCAGCTAATGCAAATTGGGAATATATCCTCCATGAACCCCCACCCTAAATTGTTAAATACCCTCAGAATCAATAAAAGTGATCCAAATCCACAGAATTTTTATTTAATCTGAGACATTGGCATTGGTGAGGGGGGTCTCTTGTTTCTTTAGCTGAAAATAGATAGATGCGTGTGTCCTCGATGGTACCCTGTGCGAGAGAGTAGGTGTACCTGAAGCAGGTATAATGAGTCCGGCCTGCCCTGTTGCATGATGGCTAAGAAGGGAGATGGTGGTGCAGCTTAACCCTGTGAACATTAAGGGACTGGAGACAGTTGTGTGTGAACTGGGTAGATCGCAACAGACCACTGGGGGTCTGGAACAAGGCTGCGTGCTGGCACCCCTACTTTTCAATCTATACACAGCTGACCTGGGAAAAGCCCAGACCACCAGTTGCCTTGCTCCACCCTGTCTAAGCCACAAACCCCCTTCACATTCCCCAAAACACAGACGTAGTCATTATGGACAACACCAAAGTGGGGATCCAACGAGCACTGATCCGACTACAGTAATACAGCATCACAAATTCTCTTACCATCAATCCAGACAAGATGAAAATACTTGTAGTCGGCCGTTATAAAAATAAAAAAAACAAATGTCATGCACTATGGGCCCACGACATCACATCAGCCCTCAAATCTAAATATCAAGGGGTGTGGTTCATGTGTTCCGCTAAACCTTCAGCTCATAAAAATGCTCTGAAAAAGAAATCCACTGCAATCACTTATGGCTTAATTGGGTTTAATAACAACCTAACCTGCCCGTCTGCAGAAGGAGTAAAAAAAGTAATTCAAGCATCCCTCCTCCCAGCGCGCAAATATGGGCACCAAGCTTTTCCTGGAGCCTGCTCTGACATCCTGGAGCAGACTCAGTGAGTGGGCTACAAAAAAGACTTCCAATTACCGAAACACCTACTCAGGGCAAGACTCAGACTGGAATTTGGTCTGGTAAAACAAGATCTGTATCCTAAAGGCTCTGGAAAATTCCCTAAAGGCCTGCCTTAGACATATTTTTTTAGCAAAACGGGCTTACCATGGAAAAAACAGCTTAAAAGAGCTCCAGCGACCACAGAGATAAATCAATCAACATTAGCACTAACTTCCATTTCCTACACAACTTGGAAAAAGACTATAATCTGACAAGTGCAACTGGCTTCATTGCAGCAAGATCTGGCTTCATTAAAATCAACCTCCATCTTGTAGTGTAGTTCCTATTTTCCCTATAGGCCCTGCGCATTGGAATAACATAAACAGTAGTATAGACGTAGAAGTGCGGTCTTCCAGGTCTCTACTGACTATGCTAAACTTAATTGGGTTTGTACCAACTAGCTCAGAGGTCACTGGAAACTTTCTTGACTGAATAGGAAGTGATCAGCTTCCCTGGTACAGACAAGAAGGGATTCAGTTTTCCAACAACCGCATAAACATGACAACTTTGCTCCTTAGAATAAGAGTCAATCTCTAGAGTCGTGTGAAACAATAGACAGTTATTTTACTCAGTCAGTTGTGCAGATTACTTTCACCAAGATGCAGAGAATGGAGAGACAGGCGTTTTCAATAAAAGGTATTATTTATTGAACAGTCTTTCTTCTCGTGCAAGAGAAATGAATTGCCACTTACTGTAAAAACATTGATATGGGTTCTTAGCCATACAATGGTTAAAATGAATAAAATATATACATTCATATATACATTTGACTAACGTACTCAACTGGTGCTTCTAACTACGCCTACCCCAGTGTACCTGACCTAAGCCTAATTCTTGGGAAGGAGTAAGTAAGTAGCAGTTTTAGTTAAATGGTTTTGCCAAGGTTTGCTTCAAGAATTATCTCTAAGGGTTTAGACAACACCATACCTCTGAAATAGAATGTTGGAGGTCTTGTATCTCCTTCCAGGACTCGATATCCCAGTCACTCGCAAGAGTAGGCTGGAAACGCCGGAGCTGGATTTTCTCGGCAAGAGAAAAGACAGCGTCTCTCTCAGCGCGTCAAGGAGGAGGAGGGGCAGCGTCCGTGGGCTGCTTGCATCTGCTGGGCTCTGCAAGGGACAGCTGTTCTGCTCCTGTGTTCACCACACCATCGCTATCATCGATGTCGTCGCGTTTGCTTAAGGCAACGTTGGTAATATTTATACCTGAAAGGTGCCTTGTTTGACGTAAGTTTTTGGACATAAGACGTCAATAAAGATGTCACTAGGAAGTGATCGTCTCGGTGCTCATTAGAGTTCTATTACTAATCAAAACATAGCAAGCGGGGCTTTCCCAGGTTGCTGAGTTTTTATCTTGTTGAAGAACTCTGAGTGTAATCTAGGAATCTTAGATAGTGGCTTCTGCTGTGTCATGTACTGTAATGAGCTGCAGAGGCGAGTTTCAGAAATATGGCTGAAATATGGCTCTGATCGTTTATGCCATTAAAGGGGAATGAATGGATTATAGCCGTATAGGGGCATAAGGTCACAGTATTGATCGGGGTCCTAGATTAGAACACGACAATCTTGGCCTTGTTAAACTCTTCTTATCTGGTATCCAAGCCCCAGCCTTCTATTTATGCTTCCCTTAACTGCAAAACTCAGAGCGATTATGTGCATGCGAATGCTGGCTTTACAAAATACCGGAATTCAACTGAACCTGGGCTAACCAGAAAAACGGAGGAGCTGTAGATTATGCAACTACAAATGGGAATCATGGTTGCACCTTCTGTTCTGCTGCCATACCATAGCCTGTGAAAGGAGAACTATACTCGGTTAACTATTACTGAGAAATGGAGCACGCATTTGCTTAGAGGCTTTGGCTATATGCTTTTCACACACACATGCCTCCACCTTGGCCCGTTGTGGAAGATTTGTACAAAGACTCAGGGATGCTCTTTATACCCTTCCTGGAACCTCTCAATGCCCCTCCAAACCCAGAAACTGATATTGGACTTTGGTACAAAGATACAGGGAGATAAACAAACCTCTCCACAGCATTGACCATCTTAGGTCATTCAGTATCATAAAAGCGAGCTTGCGGCAGCAGCCTAGAGCAACTTCACAAGATCGGTACCCATTCCCAAGCTAAGAACATCAGCAAGGATAACCCTCAATTGCATTTCATTTACGTACTCCCTTAAAGATTTTAAATGGCACTAGTACTTTTCCCTATTGCTGTGCATTACAATATGCCGCTCCTTTAATCATCTATACACGCTAGGTACAGACCTTACGACTATACAAAGCAATTTTAAGGTTAGAATCAAATGTTTTGTTTCAAACTTCCAAAGCTTTGTGGGTTTGCTTGATGATCTGTGCATCTATTGATAAAACTAAGTCTAAATAATTAATTTTAACAATATTTTTTGGGTGTTTGGGGGTGCTCAAATAACGCTACAATACCCACCCACCAGGGTATAATTTTCCTAGAACTATAAAGTCTAGAACTACAATTCAACACAATGCATCAGAGCACACACGATCGTTGTATCTCAAATCCAACAATAAAGTCAAAAAAGAAGAGAAAGCAATGGGAAATTATTTTTTCTACACAATGTGTTCTAATAGTACTGAACCAGTGTCCTTTCAATTTAATTTTGAGCAAGCTCTTGAATCAAGTCTTTTCGTTCACTTTTATTTCCACTTTCAAAGCACGAAGAGCAACAGCAGCCGACGTACGTTTCACCCCCTGGGCTTTTTCAAGGCTATACTTCGGAAACTTTCATGTCCAATTGGTGCTGGTACCGCCTTGTTATAATAGCCTCCGTATTGTTTGTTGCCGAAAGGTTTACGGATGTAGTTTCACCCAAAAACAGGCTGTAGAAGGTATCCTGCACGAGCGGGTGGTTCGAGAACGTCCCGCCTGGGAAGCTTCATGGACGCACTGGGGCTCACAGATGTGTGGCGACGGCACCACCCGACAGAGCAACAATTCACGTACCACTCTGGGGTACACAACAGTCTAACGAGAATAGATTATTTTTTGGGGTCGGTGGTTAGTCTCCAAAGTGTAGATAGCGTAGACATCAGACCTAGAGGCATCTCTGACCATTCACTGATATTCTTGCAGTACACGCACTACCATCAGACGAGACGCCGCATCTACCCGATACACCCTAGCTATTTACAAGTCCCCAAAATTAAGGCAGTCGCGAGGGTGAAGGACCTATACTTTCAAGAAAATGTTACGACAGCCGACTCCCCAACTGTCCTATGGGAGGCGTATGAAACTGTCCTTAGAGGACAGGCCATCGCCTCAGTCACAGCGCATAAGCGGGAGAGGCAGCTGGAACTGCACTCTTTGGAACTGGAGTTACACACTTCGGAGGCCCAACACACTGAGAATCCAACTCCTGTTACATCCCGCAACCTGCATCTCTCGCAGAGGAGGTACAGAGAGCACCTTAAGGAGCTGACCACACAACACATTGTGGCCACGCGACAAAAAAAATCTACAACGTCTGTGATAAAGCAGGGAAGTTATTTGCCTGGTTAGACAGAAGGACATGGGTGCCAGAGGGATTGCGCGGCTTACCTCAGAGGAGGGACAGGTTTCGATAGACCCGCGACTAATAGTACGCACACTGGTGCGCCACTTTCAAGCGGTTTATTCCTCAGCCTCTGAAATGACAACAGAAGAGGCGCTGACTTATGAGAAGGATCTTGACATGCCTAGGTTGACCTCCAAGGCAGTGGAAGAACTCGAGGCGGACCTAACGGTAGAGGAACTCCAGGTGGCCATCAAGAATTACCGCCCCATCTCGCTCTTCCCGTTTCCAGCCAAAGTCATCGAGAAGACCGTCAACAAGCAGATGGCCGCCTTCCTCGAGACAAATGGATCCCTCGACCCCTCACAGTCCGGCTTCCGAGCCAATCACAGCACCGAGACCGCCCTCATCGCCGCCACCGATGACATCCGAGCCCTGATGGACAACGGAGAAACAGCGGCCCTCATCCTCCTAGACCTCTCCGCGGCATTCAACACTGTCTGCCACCGCACCCTAGTACAGCGCCTCAGCAACGTCGGAATCCAGGACAAGGCGCTGGAATGGATCATCTCCTTACTCGACGGAAGAACACAAAGAGTCCGCCTACCACCGTACAAGTCAGAGGCCTCCGAAGTCATCTGCGGCGTCCCTCAAGGATCCTCTCTGAACCCCACCCTCTTCAACGTCTACATGAGCCCCCTCGCGGCCATCGCACGCCAACACAACCTCAGCATAATCTCCTACGCCGACGACACCCAGCTGATCCTCTCCCTGACCAACGACCCCGCCGCCGCCAGAGCCAACCTGCACGAAGGGATGAAAGAGGTAGCCGAGTGGATGACGACCAGCCGCCTGAAACTGAACTCTGACAAGACGGAGGTCCTCATCCTGGGCTCTTCACCCTCCGCCTGGGACGACTCCTGGTGGACTCCCGCCCTGGGCACCGCACCCAAACCGACAGACCATGCACGCAACCTGGGCTTCATCCTGGACTCCTCCCTCTCCATGACCAGGCAAGTCAACAACGTCTCCTCGGCGTGCTTCAACATCCTACGCATGCTACGGAAGATCTTCTGGTGGATCCCCACCGAGACCAGGAAGACCGTCACCCAGGCCCTCGTCACTAGCCGACTGGACTACGGCAACGCCCTCTACGCCGGTACCACCGCCAAGCTCCAGAAGAGACTCCAGCGGATCCAGAACGCCTCAGCCAGACTCATCCTCGACATCCCACGAACCAGCCACATCTCCGGACATCTGAGAGACCTTCACTGGCTCCCCGTCAACAAAAGAATCACCTTCCGCCTCCTCACCCACGCACACAAAGCCCTACACGACCAAGGCCCGAGCTACCTCAACAGCCGAATCAACTTCTACGCTCCCAAACGCCACCTCCGATCAGCCAACCACGCCCTCGCCGCCGTCCCCCGCATCCGAAGAGCGACTACAGGAGGAAGGTCCTTCTCCTACCTGGCCGCCAAGACCTGGAACTCCCTCCCGACCGACCTGCGCCTGACCCAAGACCACCTCTCCTTCAGGAAGAAGCTGAAGACCTGGCTGTTCGAGCAGTAGCGGCACCCCCCCTCCCCCAGCGCCTTGAGACCCTACGGGTATGTAGTGCGCTCTATAAATGTCATTGATTGATTGATTACTGCAGCCGGGTAAAGCCATGGGGCCAAACGGCATACCCATTGAACTATACAAGAAAAAGGCTGGGACCGTCACCCCTCATTGGCTACAGATGTTTACTGACAGCCTAGAGATGGGCGAGCTACCGCTGGATCAGCGCACAGCTACCATAGTGGCTATACCGAAGCCAGGTAAACCAACCGATATTTTTACCTCCTTCCGCCCTATATTGCTGATTAATGCAGAGGCTAAGATCCACGCAAAACTTCTGGCGACTAGGCTAACACCCCACTTATCGACAATCATTCATCCAGATCAGTCTGGCTTTATGCCCGGCAGGAATACGGCACTCAATCTGAGGTGTCTGCATAGCGGTCTTGCTCGAGCGGAGTGTCTGCGGGAACCGGCGGTGGTGCTGTCTTTAGATGCCCAAATGGCATTTGACATGGTGGAATGGTCCTTTATGTTCGCGGTGCTCCATCACCTGGGCTTTGAGCCAAAATTCACTGCATGGGTTAAGTTACTCTATACCAAACCAATGGCTCATGTCACTGCTAATGGCCACATGTTGGATGACTTCACCCTGGGACGTGGCACGTGACAGGGCTGCCACGTGTCACCGCTACTCTTTGCCCTGGTGCTGGAGCCACTGGCGGCATGTATACGGTGGGAGCCAATGATACCGGGACTCCAGTGGACAGATAGTTGGCAAGACCGTGTCTCCTTATATGCAGATGACGTGCTCCTGTATCTGTCCTCCCTGAGGCGTTCATACTGACCCTTCTTAATATTTGTAGGATTTTTGGAAGGGTGTCCGGCTACACTGTAAACTGGTCTAAATCAGTCATGTATGTGTTACATGGCCCCCCGCCGCTGCTCCCCACGCACTTCCCACTCCGGATTTCGGAGGGCACGTTTAAGAATCTGGGTGTATATATCACTGTTGACCCTACGGACTTCTTTAGGCGGAATCTTCAACCACCGTTGGACCGCCTCAAAAGAGATGTGCACCACTGGGAAACCCTGCCGTTGACTTTGCTGGGAAAAGCGGCTCTTTTTAAGATGTCATTACCTCGCTTTCTGTACATACTGGAGAATATACCGTTCCAGGTTCCGCATCACTACTTTCGGACAATAGCAGCACAGACTGAAACTTTGAAACAAAACTCTGGACCCTTAGACATCCTACACCTCGTAGAAGACTGAAGAATCTCCCTTGTGGTCAAGGAGTGGCCACCCTGTGCAAGCAGGCACCATCAGTGCTCAAAGGTATTCTTTGCCATTGCTCCCGTCGGAGCTCAAACGACAGACCAACAAGACATAGACTCCCAGACTTCCAACAGCCCGATCCACCATCTCAGCGAAGCTGAGACCCGCGAAGGCGACGAGAGACTTGGGACTGGCCATCTTGGAAAGCCAGCGAAGTGCTTCCCGTGCAGCTCCCGAGGCACCCTTGAATCTGTGCATTGGGGATTGAGAAGCCCCAGCCCAGAGCAGCTTGTGCACCAAAGATCACCTCTCCACACTCACCGAGTGCTACGTGGGGCCATTTTGCACTTTTCCTGCTTGACGCATTGTCCGGTCACTTGCCCGTTGGCTAGTGGCCTCTGTGATGACGATCCATCAAAACTACACTGCTGGTTTGGTTGCTCCAGACTGGCCCTAGCTCCCCTGAAAAGGAGCCACTGATCTGACCATCCCGGTCCGATCCAGAATACATCTTCGAGTCCTGCGGGGGTTGCATTTGCCAAGGCTTGGTGACTCCGATTCGAGAACCGACACTGCTGACAGTGTGAGGCTTTGTGGGACAGCTCGTGTTCACCAGCTGGTCATCCTCAATCCTTCCTGGTCCACGTGACAGCCGAGACAAACTACTCAACGGCACCTGATCGCAACCCGACATTGCCTGGTTCGGTCCTGGTTCCATCCTGGTCACTGGCTAGTGACCTAGACTCTGTCCCCTCTGCTTTCAGGTACTCTACATCTTTGATCTACCCTTGGATCCACCCGGACTCTTCTCTCCTGGCCGCCTGCAGCATCTTTTCCTCCAGGCTCCATAGAACTTCACGAAGAAACCCGACTCACTTTGACACCTATGCACCCGCTTCCTGTGGGTGAGGTAACGAGGGTACTCCGGTGCCCCTGTAGTGATTTACATCCGGAGTGTCCTAGTTTCAAGTGGCTAAGTTCTAGTCCAGTCGTAAGTCTCCTAAACCTATAACTTTCTGATTTTTACGCACCATTGACTTGTATGGTAAACGCGGTTGCCTATAGACACTGCACCCGCATCCTGTGGGCGTTCTAAGTCCTAATCCTCATTAGTCCAGTGTAGGCCCAGCGATTCCCAAGGCCCTAGGCCTTACCACTGTTTGTGACGTGGTACTTGTACCACTTTTTTAATTTATGGTTTGAGGGGCCACCCGGCCTAACCATAATTGTGCAGCTTATTATATGTTATATTGAGTTTTGTTTAACGCTTGTGCTTCTGTGCTCATAAAGAATATAGGGGATTATTCTAGAAATAAATACATATATTTTGTAATATATAACTTGTGTAGTGTCCTTTCATTTGGTATTTGAAGGATTGCATATGGTAAAACAGCTGGCTTTACATGCCCTCTTGAGTTTAGCCTAAGACTGCTTTTGTCCATGCTACTCCTAGGATAGCTGGTCCATAAGGTTGACTTACAACCAATCACCATAAGGGTCGTTTGGACTGGTGCAAGGTGCTCACTAGAATTAGTGATCATCATATACCAGGCCAACTTCTCACATTGGTGTGCAGCGGTTGGGATTTGAGCTTGCTGTTTGTTTTACCAATTGTAATCTTTGACAATATCATTTGAAAGATCACATCAAGTACCTTGGGTACATATAAACAAAGCTTAACATACTTAAGTTCTACTGAACCTATTGGTTGTAGACCAAAGGGCTTAGCACACCCTGACTACAACCTCTAGAGAGGTTCAAGTAGGTAAACACATAGTGTAGGTAAGTGCACCACTTACACCTCACTAGTCCTGCCTGGCACAGGTGAACCATCCAGTTCTCTACCTGTGGGTGACCCTCACAAGGCACCATCCAGCTTCAGAGACTTGAGTGCCCTGTGCACTGCAAGGGGGCTGAAAAGGGGTCACAACCCCACCATCCCTATCCTCATAGCAATCCTAGAGAAAGCTGATCTTGAGAAGGAGCCTGAGACAGGTCCTTCAGGTAAGATAGGAGAAGGGACCCCCAGAGAAGATGACACCATTGACACAGGGGCTAGCATTCCTTTTTTTTTTTTTACTTTTCATCCCGTGGTGTTGGGAAGAGGTAGATCATCAAAACATACATTAAACAAGAACATATAGAAAAAAAATTATATAAGCATCATGAGGAAATATCAATAAAAATTAATTAATTAATTTGCAACCCAATTTTCAAATTGTGCCCAGTTCTTAGAGGCGATTAGGCGTCTTCTCTTTCCTCTAAAAGGCTGTACTGAAGTCTCGAGTTTATACCAAGCCAGCATCCTGGCTTTCCAATGACAAAAAGTAGGAGGTTCAGGATTAATCCAAAGCGAAGTAACACACAGTCTAATCATTGCCATTGATATAAAAAGAAAAGCTTGTAAATGTCTTGTTTTTTCCGGAGCCGTAGAGTATTCATAGCCGGTAATTACCATTTCATCAGTTATTTTAACAGAAGTTTGAGTAATCTGCATGAGAAGTTTCAATTTGATTAAAAAAATAGATAACTCCGGACAACTGAAAAACATATGAACAGAATCTGCAGAAGGAAATTTACATCTGGCACAGAATGACCCTTTACCCCCACGAACCACCCCCATTTAACAAGTTTTGCCGGTGTATAATAAAGATTAAACATAGACATATAGCTTTGAGATCGAAGGGTGCCTGATACCAAAACCGATCTGGCTAATGCAAGTGGGTATTTTAGGTCAATAATAGGTACTCCAAATTTTGTCGCCCATTTGTCATTCTGATAATTAATGTCGTCAGGAAGTTGGGATAAAAAAGTTTGATATAAATTGCCAATTTTCATTTTCCTTCTGATAGATTCTACTATAACAAGTTTTTGGAACATTATTGGGTGTTGAGTAAGCTTATTTTCTAGAAAACTTCTCAATTGAAGATATATAAAAAAATGATTAACATGGAGATGAAATTTCTCCTTTAAAAACGAAAAGGAAGCTATTTGGCCTGAATTGGATAGATCCCCTATCTCCCTTACACCGAGAGTTATCCAAATATTTACTACCCCCTCTTGAAAGATCATTGGGAGTAATCTAGAGGCTGTTAATGGGGTATAATACATTATCTTAGAAATGTTAGTGTCGTCGCACTTTTTGCCATATTGAAAATAATGCCCATAGTACCTTAAATTTGTTTTTTTTTTTAAAGTAACTAGGTTCGAGTATACGAGTAAGTACCCCTTTTATAGAATCTCCCAAGGATATTGAATATATTGAAGGAGAAAGATGAGCTGGAAGTTCAGCAACATCCCCTAAAAGAGGGACAGCAAAATGTTGAACCATGGCTGCCCAGTAATAAAATGTTAAGTTTGGGACTGTCCACCCCCCGCGATACTGTGGAAGGCATGTCCATTTATCAGCCCGTCTTGGTTTACGGTATGACCATAAAAATCGTTGGCATATTCTTTCCGCTTTCTTCAAAATTAGAGATGGTATTAATAATGGGATAGATCTAAAAAAAAAAAAAAATTCAGGGAGAACAAGCATTTTGAGGATATTAGATCGGCCAAAGAGCGAGAGGTGTAGATGATCAAGGCGTTCCAATTTGTTATGAAGAGAATCAATAGTAGAAGAATAATTCAAATCTAAGATCTGATCTACATCAGGCGCAATTTGAACCCCAAGATATGTTGCGACAGTGGTAATAGGAGCTTGTGAAATAGGCATGGCCATGGATTGTAGAATTTGGGTATTTGCGATGTTTAATTTGTACCCCGAGATTATACCAAATTGAGCTGCCAAAGTCTCCAGTGCGGGAAAAGATTGAGAGACATTGTCAGTTAGCACTACAATATCATCAGCATGTGCCAATGACTTATATTTAATTCCATGCACTAGAACAGGGGTAATGAGATGGGAATTTTCTATTAGGGATAAAAATGGGGCAATAAATAAAGCAAAAAGAAGGGGGGAGCAAGGGCAACCTTGCCTGGTACCCCTGCTAATGGAAAAATAATGTGATTCATTACCAGAAATACGAATTTTGGCCATTGGAGATATGTATAAAGCTTGTAGAGCTTGGATGAATTCGGGTGCATAGCCCTTCCAGGACATAACGGACCACAAATACCCCCAGGAGACCCTGTCAAATGCCTTCTCTCCATCCAACAGGATCACCCCGAGGGCAGAGTTTGTGGTCCTTGCCCAATCCAGAAGTGCCACTACTCGCCTGATGTGATCTGTCGTATCCCGACCGGGAATAAACCCGTGTTGGCGAATAGAAACCAAAGGGAGAATTGTTTGGTTTAGACGAAAGGCGAGTATCCTTGAATAGATTTTGCTGTCTGTATTGATTAATGCGATCGGACGATATGAAGCTGGGTTTAATTCATCCTTACCTTTTTTCCTAAAGAGTACAATAGTCGAATGTCGCCATGAATTGGGAATTGATCCAGACTGAGCAAGACGAAAGACTTCTAACATTTGCTGCCTGAATAGATGTGAGAAGGTCTTATAAAATTCAAGATGAATAAGATCTGGCCCTGCAGCTTTGCCATTAGAAAGAAATTTCATGGCGATCAGAACTTCCTCCCAGCTGATAGGTTCGGCGAGGATTTGATTCTGGTCGTCTGTAACTCTGAGAGTACCCAAGGATTGGAAAAAATGATCTAGCCCAGTTTGTTGCTGTAAAGTTATATTAGTTTCTTCCGTATATAAAGTTGTGTAGAAGTCAACAAAAACATCTAAAACACCGGCACTTGTGTCCTGAATAGTACCAGAACTATCTTTAACCTTTAATTATCTGATTAGCTATGGCCCTTTGTCGTAGACGTTTTGCTAAGACCTTACCCGAATTTTCACCGAGTTCATACATAGTAGTTCGGAATTGAAAGTATTTAGTGGCTACATCTTTATATAAGGGTTCTAAGAAATTAGATTTGGCTACAGCAACTAATTTCATGCTAGCTGCTATGTCTTCTCCCTTACGAATATTAGAGCTTAGATCGAGTTCAGCTTGTTGAAGAGCTGAGAGTCTAGTTTTTACAGCTTGCTGCTCAGTCTTCCAGCAATAAGAAGCAAATCTTTTGGTTTCGCCACATAACGCGGCCTTGAATGTGTCCCAGACAATACCGACCGGAGCAGTACCAGTGTTAATTGAAAAAAACTCTAAAATCCATGAGTTAAGTTGTTCTTGATATAGTTTGTCAACTAAGAGTTTCCTATCGAATGTCCATGATCTAATTTGATTAATTGAACGATCCCAGGGAAAGCTAAAAAGAATAGGGTTATGATCAGATATTGTCCTTGGATTGATTTCAATCTTACCAGATCCAACAATTTGAAGAGAAGTAAAGACATAATCGATGCAGACCATTTTGCTATGAGGTATCGAATAATAAGTAAAACCCGCTTGATTTGGATGATGATAATGCCATGTATCCGGCAAACCATGTTCAACCAGGAGAGTCCGTAGTGCCTTATAAACTTGAGGCTTCCGTCCAACATATATATTGTTTTATTATGTCTAAATGACTGGGAATATTTATATTAAAGTCTCCACAAAAAAACAACGGATGAGGCCACATAGCTAGCTCTAAATTTAGATCCCTTATAACCTGTGGGTCATCTAGGTTAGAAGCATAGATTGAGCAAATAGAAAAAAGACGGCCCTTAATCGACAATTCAACTATTAACCATCTACCAAAATTGTCTTGTTTTACTCTTTTAACAAGTCCTAGCCCAGCCTTTAAAATAATAGCAACTCCCCTGATTGTAGAGGTCTGTCGGGTACAAGCCACCAACTCATAACCCAAAAATCTAAGACCTGCGCGATTACCCCATGGGATATGGGTTTCCTGCAGGCAGATAATATCCACCTGCATTATCTTCAACAACTCAAAGAGAACTCTGCGTTTCTCAGGATCATTTAGACCACATATGTTCCAAGTTACAAACTTCAATCTAGAAACAGCCATGATGTTTGGTACAACACAGAGAGCAGTAAATAGACATGAGACCTTTTATGACAAATAAAAATGCAATCAATCTGTTTTTTGCTGAAAAATATGCAGATTAATATCATTTCATATGCATTTGAAAAATGACACAAATAATGAGAAAACAGGATAATCAACTCTGAGCACCACCACCCCACAACCCACCCCAGTTGAACCACCCTCCCTGCCGCATCCAACCCCCCTACCCAGAGATCTCCACCCCCCCTCTCCCCCCATAGTGGGCATCAGGACCAGAGTCCTTGTGATGGTTGAGTTGGCGTTACACACACGCCGCTGAACCCATAGTGTTCCCCCATTTTCAGATTACCGATGACCCCGAGACAGCCTAGATAAGCAGAAATTTTTTTTAGATCCATACATATATCTAAGGGGTCATCGAATAAAAAGAGAGCTATGATATAGAGTAAGGCACAAAAGAAATAATTACTATCGTATGTTACTCAATCAGAAAACATTTGCCTAAAATTATATTGAGTCCAGAAACTCCTTAGCAACAATCTCCGACATGAAAAACCTTGTCTGGCCTTTAAAAAGAACTTTCAGTTTTGCTGGAAAAAGCAAAAAAACCTGGGCCCCCTTAGCCTGGAATAGAGGAATCTGTTGCCGGAGGTGCCAGCGACAAGTAACCGTCTCTGAACAAAAATCTGGACTCTCAAAAAATTGACATCCCTTGGCAGATCGTTTCTTATTAGGTCTAGCAAGGTCAAATATACGTTCACGGGCAAGGAAATTATTAAAGCAGATCAAGATGGCACGAGGGTAGATGTTTTTTGCAGCGGTGGATTGTTTTCTACTGTTTAACGGAAAGCGATGTGCTCTTTGGATCTCAAGGTTCCAGTCCCACTGAGTAACCTCGGGAAAGGCTTCAGAGAAAAGCTCCACTATAAACCGCCGTGGATCGTCACCTTCTTTATTTTCCTCTATCCCCAGAATGCGGAGATTATTCCTTCTTGCGCGGTTTTCAAGATCAGTAAGCTTCCAGAGAATGTCCTTGCGTTGTTCTTTGACCTCCGTAGCTAGTTCTTTCTGAGTAGCAGCAGCATCTTCCAAAGCAGAAATCCTTTCTTCTGCTTCGGCAACCCTAGTGGTGGTCACGGTACATGTTTTAATAACCCGTCTTAAGGAATTCTGCATTTTGCGACAGGCCCCCTGTGTTCGCATATTTTCTTGTTTGGTTGCCTCCCTATGCATAAGGATAGTTTAATAGATTGTTACTAATGAAACCTCTCCGGGAGCCTCTGGCATGAGTAGAACAGTACCTTCGCCGGTTTTCTGCGAATTTAGATCAGATAGATCAGTAGAGAGGCAGTTGAGGGAGTCCTGCAGATTAGACATAGATGATGGCTTAGTGCCGGAGGCTTTGCGAACAGTATTGGTATTCAAATCTTTCAGTGACTGATTAACACGCCAGTCTGCGGAGTCACTGTCATAGTCAGACCACTGCAGCTCTGGACAATCAGCGTCTTCCTCCCTGGATGCAGAGTGATCGGAGACTGAATAAAAGTTCTCATTAGTCGCTAACCTCAGACCCCCAGGTATCATGAGAAGACGCTGTAGGTAACTCCTGTGTAACTGCTATATGATTAGTAACAAATTGGACTCCATTATCCAGCATGCACTGGGGTGGTAGGGTTTGACATGCAAATGGCTCTAGAATAGCAGCAGTAACAGACTGATTCTGTAGTTGGGGTAATACCATTAGCAAGGACAGGCGGCTCAGAGAGAGGGGGGGGGGGGGTCATTGGAGATATGCTGTGAGATGAGGGGCAAAGAAACCACGGTACTCACCCCCCCCCCCCTTGTAGCAAGTCCTGCAGCTGTCGGATTTTCCTCTTGCACAGCAGCGATAGGTCCAGCGTCAGTGATGAGATTTTTCCCCTTTCCTCCATGTTTGTTAAACATTGCTGGCAATGTTTTGTCCTTAATGACTTTACCCACAGGAGTCAATGAAATGGGTTTGTCAGTAGTGCGGGTCTTTTGCGTCACTGCAGGATTTGCTGTTGCAGCGTTCTTCGGGTCGGTCTCCTGTTGACCGCGACCCGCGCTGCGAGATTTCAAGGCAGCAGCTGCCGCTTTAGTGAGAGCCTTTGGAGGCATTTTCGGCGTGTCAGTGATAATGTGGAGCGTTATCGAACAGAGGAACCAGTAACCCGTGGAAAAGAGGGAGGATCCGCGCTGACCGGTGAAAGCAGGTAAGAGACTGCAGGAACGCTAGAGGAATGATACCGGGGGTCGCCCGGAGCAGACGGGTTAGAAAAAAGTTGAAATGCCGCTGTGAATGAGTCGGTAATCCGTCAAGTAGATAATGGCCTTTGAAACGATATTCTCCTCTCACGGCAGGAACGAATGGCTCATAGAGGGTCCGCTAAGGCTCAGCGGTGTAAACGCCAACTCACTCGGCCGAGAGCACGGCCGCCATCTTGCCCAGGGGCTAGCATTCCTATGGTGACAGTCTAGTCCCCTCAAGGCAACGTTTACCTGGAGCCACATACCAGGTGACCAACATTGATGGAGTACAGAAAGATCTTCCCATGTCAGTGGTTAATCTCACCTGGGGAGGTGTCACTGGCCCCAAGAGAGTGGCAGTGTCTACAAACTTGCCTGTGGATTGCCTACTGGGGAATGCTCTAGAAATCTCAGCCTGGGCTGAGGTGGAAAAAGAAACCCATTCTTAAATGGTAAATCTCCATGGAAAGGTTAGTGGGGCTGTGATGGCCACAGCCCCAATCCAAGATGTTCCCCCTGAACAGGTCAGAGGGCTGTGCCAGTCTCAGCCCAATCTAAAGCGGATTCCTTCCCTGAACAGATTGGATAGGGCTGTGATGGTAACTCCCCATACCCAAACTGAGTCCCTTCCTGGAAAGGTTGGTGGGGCTGTGATGGCCACAGCCACAACTCAGATTCATGTGTTGTGAAGCCTGAAACTATGGATCACTCCACACAAACTGAGCATTGAGGAGGAAGAGAAATCTCCCTCCCACCAGACTTTAGGAAAGGATCAGCCTCCTCAGGGAACTGATATTACCCCTGGTGAAGGAACTGCCCCAGAGGTAGTTAGGCCTGGCCTGACAGAGCCCTTGATATCAGTGGACCCTTCCCAGGTGGGACCCAGTCTGGAGCAGGTAACCTGCCCCTCTCTACCCTGCCTCAGTCAGCCCAGGGCTATGGAGGTCAGGGAGGCCAGTGGTGGACCCCAAAGGGCCCCCTGTCCAATAAAACTTCCCCATCAGCAGATATGGGGCACCAAAGCTAGCAGCCCTAGCAAGGTGAAAAAGTCAAACACTCCTGAGGGATCTCCCTTACACTTAGTTAGGAGCCTCCCCCAGATGGATTTTGTTGGGCACAGCCATACCTGGGGACCAAAGGCCCCAAACCTGACCTGTCCCTCCAGTAAGCCAACAAAAGGGTCCCAGCCTCCAGCTTTAGGTAGCCAGAGGTTGACCCTGAGAGCACAGTGCAACTCAGTCATGGAAAGAAAGGCATCTATGGTGGATAGTGATTGGAGGAAGCTGAGCCCTACCTTAGTGGAGCCTCACTTCAATACTCCATTCCCACACCAGCCTTTTACTTTGCCAAAACACACCACAGGTAGTGATTCCCTATGGTGGAGACCCTCTGATACCCCTAGGGTGAGGGATTGCTTAGTGGACCATGAGACAGGGGGTAACCATGCCAGTGCAGGTACTTCCTTATATGGCCACTTAGGCAATATAGGCTTACCTGGTCAAGGATAGCTGTATCTCCTTTCGTTTGGGGGGGGGGGGGGGAGATTATGTAGGAAGGTGGATACCTGACTATGGTTACCCCAGATTTTTTGCCTGGTGTGGTTTTCGACTTAGTTGGCCTGGGATCCTGCTAATCAGGGTCCCAGGCTAGCTGCTCTCTCTTTAAAATGGACTCGGTGTACCCTAGGTACATCTCCAATTGTATATTGGATCATCTTATCAGCCCCTGTACAGTGTACTATAGGTACCCAGGGCATAGGTGCATCCAAGGACTACCAGGGGCTGCAGCATATATTTTGCCACCCCTGGCTGGCCATCCAATCTGACACAATTGGCTGATCACTCAGCCTGGGCAAGGTCGTGTAATCACCCCTTGCTTAGATATAGTATACCTATATCTAAACCTATATCTGGACACATATACACCTATAAGTCACTCCCAAGGGCAGGCCTTAACAATCCTGGAGGCAGAGTGCTTGGTTTTGTGTGAGATGGTGCTCTAGCATGAGCTGAGCCTGTCTGCAGCTTTCAGAACCAAGTCCCTTAGCTGTTTTGGGATATTGCCATACCATATACTCTTAAGTGCATTATAATCCTCGCGGTTACTTGCTAACTCTGGTTTGGCTTTATCAAAACATGTTGTGTAAGGTGTCATACGCCTTGGAATACTACCCCCTCGCCAGTTCTGGCGGCGGGGGTAGCATTCCACCATTTTAGAGGGAGAAGACCTGTTACTTTCCTTAAACGCGGTTAAATCTAACCAGAGCCTCAGCATCACAAAATGGATGCTGCTGCCACAGACACGAGTCTGGCCTCCTGCTGCTGACCCGAACTTCAGCAGGGGAGGCCTGGACAAAAGGTTTCCTGTCACAGGGAGGTGTTACACCAACCCAGACAGGAGATAGTGGATTGTGGCAGGGAGGGCTGAATTAAACTAGACACTGCCTGGGGCGCACAAGGTGTCCCAGGCAAAGCCCAGTTCAAACCGGTGCTGGGGCACTTCAGCCCCAGCTCGGGCACGAAACTGGACAAAGGGAAAGGGGTGTAACCACCCCCTTCCTGGGTCCCACCCATAGGAGGGACCTAGCAGGTGATCCAGCCCCTTGATTTGGAATAAAGGTAGCTCTGCCAATGCACATCAGATCATCCCGACTGAAACTTTGAAACAAAACTCTGGACCCTTCGACATCCTACACCTCTTAGAAGACTGAAGAATCTCCCTTGTGGTCAAGGAGTGGCCACCCTGTGCAAGCAGGCACCATCAGCGCTCAAAGGTTTTCTTTGCCATTGCTCCCGCCAAAGCTCGAACGACCGAGACCAACAAGACCTGGACTCCCAGACTTCCAACAGCCTGATCCAGTGTCTCGGCGAAGCTGAGATCCGTGGAGACAACAAGAGACTTGGGACCGGCCATCTTGGAAAGCCAGCAAAGTGCTTCCCGTGCAGCTCCCGAGGCACCCCCGAAGCTGTGCATTGGGGATTGAGAAGCCCTAGCCCAGAGCAGCTTTTGCACCAAAGATCACCTCTCCACACTCACCGAGTGCTACGTGGGGCCATTTTGCACTTTTCCTGCTCGACGCGTTGTCCGGTCACTTGCCCATTGGCTAGTGGCCTCTGTGATGACGATCCATCAAAACTACACTGCTGGTCTGGTTGCTCCAGACTGGCCCTAGCTCCCCTGAAAAGGAGTCACCGATCTGACCTTCCCGGTCCGATCCAGAAGACCTCTTCGAGTCCTGCGGGGGTTGCATTTGCCAAGGCTTGGTGACTCCGATTCGAGAACCGACAGCGAGAGCCTTCGTGGGACAGCTAGAGTCCACCAGCTGGTCATCCTTGATCCTTCCTGGTCCACGTGGCAGCGGAGACAAACTACTCGACAACCTGATTGCAACCCGACAGTGCCTGGTTTCGTCCTGGTTCCATCCTGGTCACTGGCTAGTGGCCTAGACTCTGTCCCCTCTGCTTTCAGGTACTCTACATCTTTGATCTACCGTTGGATCCAACCGGACTCTTCTCTCCTTACCACCTGCAGCATCTTTTCCTCCAGGCTCCATAGAACTTCACGAAGAAACCCGACTCACTTTGACACCTATGCACCCGCTTCCTGTGGGTGAGGTAACAAGAGTACTCCGGTGCCCCTGTAGTGATTTACATCCCTAGTGTCCTAGTTTCAACTGGCTAAGTTCTAGTCCAGTCGGAAGTCTCCTAAACCTATAACTTTCTGATTTTTACGCACCATTTACTTGTATGGTAAACACGGTTGCCTATAGACACTGCACCCGCATCCTGTGGGCCTCCTATGTCCTAACCCTCGTTAGTCCAGTGTGGGCCCAGCGATTCCCAAGGCCCTAGGCCTTACCACTGTTCGTGACGTGGTACTTATACCACTTTTTTAATATATGGTTTGAGGGGCCACCCGGCCTAGCCATAATTGTGCAGTTTATTGTATGTTATATTGAGTTCTTTGTTAAACTATTGTGCTTCTGTGCTCATAAAGAGTATAGAGTATTATTCTAGAAATAAATACATATATTTTGTTATATATAACTTGTGTGGTGTCCTTTCATTTGGTATTTGAAGGATTGCATATGGTAAAACAGCTGGCTTCACATGCCCTCTTGAGTTTAGCCTAAGACTGCTTTTGTCCATGCTACCCGTAGGATAGCTGGTTTGTAAGGTTGACTTACAACCAATCACCATAAGGGTTGTTTGGACTGGTGCAAGGTGCTCACTAGAATTAGTGATCATCCTATACCAGGCCAACTTCTCACAGGCGCGTATCGCACAGGCCAAGTTGGAGCGTGGCTGGTATGATGGAGGGCTAGCGCTCCCAAACATTCAACTTTATTATTGGGCGGCGCAACTGAAGGTGATTAACCAGTGGTTACATGCCCCACAGTCAGTTCCGGCATTTAAGGCGGATAGGGAGCTACTGGGCACGAGGGGTATGTTTTCCCCGTTATTTGACAAAAAACTGACTTTAACACTCATTGGGCCTCTGAGATGCACTGTGAGAATCTAGCATGCCGCCCAGGCCAAACTTGGATGGCGTGGAGTTCTGACACAGCTTACGCCATTGTGGGACATAAAGCGCTTAGGCAGACTAAGGAACAGTAAGGGCTTTGGCATCTGGGATGACATTGGTATATCGACAGTGGGGGACATGTGGCACAACGGTGAGAGAGTTTCATTTGAGCGCCTTCAACAGCAATATGAACTGGCATCTTCAGAGAAGTTACGATGCATGCAGATTAGGCACGCCCTGATGTCGGCGCTACCGCCCGGAACGGCAGTTCCGGAGGCATCCCCTATGGAAGATATGTTGTTCACAAACTACATGCAGCAGAAAGCCACCTCACTTACATATCGTAAATTGGTAAACAATTTGACTGACCCAACAGGCTCCCTACGAGATAAATGGTCCCATGATGTAGGTGACTTTGATGATGCGGAATGGCAGGAGGCGCTGTCTTCACCGCGGGAGGTGGGCATACCCTCACGACTCAGACTGGTGCAGCTCAGACTTTTACATCGTTTGTATTATACCAGGCACACCTTATACACCATAGGTAAAGCACCACACCCTTTCTGTCTGCATGGCTGTGGGGAGTGGGGAGGAAGGTACATTTTTTCACACCATATGGGACTGTCCCAAGATTCGTGAATACTGTTCACAGGTGTTGAGGACAATGTCAGTTGGAGGGAACATCATTGCTGCCGGCGCCCAGACGCTGTTTACTAAATATATGGGAACCTAATGATTTAACCCGTCGGGCTCAAACCTGGGCTATGCTAGGACTTATGATTGCTAAACGAAATATAGCCCAGAAATGGGGGGCGGTAGAAGCGCCGACACTCACTGCATGGGGGAGGGACATGGATGATGCCATGTTGGTGGAAAGAACGGTGTTTAGTGCACGAGGATGTCCCCAAAAATGGAGTAAAATATGGGAGGCCTGGAACTAATTCGGAGGAGGTATATGTGACCCACCTCCTGAGCAGGACGATGAGACTGATTCGGAGTAACACACATGAACAAGAGGACTCTGAATGGGGCCTAGATTATAACATATTATGGTACTGGGATTTTACATTAAGGTGTTGAATGTGCTTTATTGTACTGACATGTCAAATATGAATGCAATAGTAGACATATGGATTCTGCACTGCGCTGATATTTTGAAAAATAAAAATTCTTTAAAAAAAAGAAACAGGCTGTAGAAAAGCCTTTTTGCGATGACCGTCCTTTTCAAGTGCTACCTCGCATCAGTGAGCAGTAGCTGCCAGTCACAACTACGAACATAGACAAAGATACAGAACGGACGTAACCAGGTCCGACTGATTCCATGAGCCATTAAAAAATAAGCAATCCTCAGTGATGCGAGGTAGCGCTTGAAAGGGACTGTAATCGCAAAAATACTTTTCTACAGCCTGTTTTTGGGTGAAACTACATCCGTAAACCTTTCGACAACAAACAATACGGAGGCTATTATAACAAAGCCGTACCCGCACCAATCGGGCATGAAAGATTCCAAAGTATAGCCTTGAAAAAGCCCAATGGGCAAAACGTACTTCGGCTGCTGTTTCTCTTTGTGCTTTGAAAAGTGGAAATAAAACTGGACGAAACTTGATTCAAGATCTTGTTCAAAAAATACACTGGTTCAGTACTATTGTAACACATTGTGTGGAAAAAATTATTTGCCATTGCTTTCTCTTCTCTTTTGACTTCATTGTTGGATTAGAGATACAACGATCCGGTGTGCTCTGATGCTTTGTGTTGAATTATTGTTTCAAACAACTAATTTCCTTTTCCAAGGTCGCCATACAGTTTAGCGACCTGCCAGGATTTTTCCATCCTCGAAAAAAACTTTGGAAAAGGGAATTTGTGGTTTTAATATTGTGGCCCATTCCTTTTCCAGCAAAAGGGTACCTCCCTCCATACTTAGTGAATTATTGTTTCAAACTTGACCTTTAAACGGATCCCAGAGTACCTGGCTTTTAAATGTAATTGTAGACTTAAGTATCTGTCTCGGTTTGGTTTTGACTTTATTGGTATTCATTCTTTTTAATTAACTTTTGCAAATAAACTAAACTTAAAACTTTAAAAAAAAAGGAAGGAAAAAAAAAGAAAAAAAACTTCATACGCCTACAGGACCACAGGAGAGAAGAGGTACTCAACAAATAGAGTGGTGCTGAGCATGAGGAGATAAATAGCATTGTCCCGCTTGCTGCACCAGTAATCAGCCCTCTGACATTGGTATGCAGTGATGCTGCAGCGCATGCTAAGAGAAGTGGAGCATTCAGGATTGTTGGTAGGCCTGATGCTGCTCTCACTGTAGTGAAGCAAATAGATGTAGCACTTCTTGTGCAAGGGGAAAAGCATTAATGACTCCTGCTTAGGATTCCATGACTGGATGATGGTCCCCGGAATGTAAGGATCTGTAAAGGGAGTAATGTCCGAGTATCTGCCTCATTATTTAAAATACAGGACTTGCTGTTTGCTTTATGCTTGGGGTGCCTGAAATTATTCCCATGTCCTCTAATAGTTTACAGGCTTAGTGGTGAGCTAAAATTGAAGTCCAGTAAGCACTGGTAGCCATCTAGCTGTATTCTGCAAGCAGGGTAGGAGTGTGGCAGCATTGAAAGTGATAGTGTGAATCA
Organism: Lissotriton vulgaris; assembly: GCF_964263255.1. Taxonomy (NCBI): domain Eukaryota; kingdom Metazoa; phylum Chordata; class Amphibia; order Caudata; family Salamandridae; genus Lissotriton; species Lissotriton vulgaris. Next base: position 673,965,726 of record NC_141691.1, on the reverse strand, counting down.
GGGGAAAATTTTAATAAATATGGTTCAACCTTTCTCCTATTACCGCTTCTTCTCAATCGCCTCGGGAGATTGACCTTTGCTGCCTTATTTTAAAGCAGGATCTATTTCATAATCACAAGTCAAATCGCATTAACAGTTTAAGTTCAGTCAATGATGAGTTTGGAATAGTTTTAAAACCTTTGTTTTGCATAAAGAGATTAGTAAGTATCTTTTCATTCAGATTAGTCAATAAAATCAACTAATTTTACAGAAATCTCATCACAAAGAATGGTTAGAACAAATCTTCAAATAATGCGTCACGCGTGTTCCATAAATGAAATGTTCCCTATTATAAAGATTAAGTTCAGAATTTTAGGTGAGTAGAGCAGAATTTTAGGTCAGTAGAACACACAAAGAATTAGTATTCAGAAGCAAAAGAGTGAGATATGAGAACATGAAGCCCAAGAGTGAAATCAAGGCAGCTGAGCTCCACATAAAGCAGAGTCTGTATTTCGAGCAAATCAGCACACAATTGCAAGAGCAATCGGCCAAATCGAGCATCAAATAGTAAGGCAAAGGATGAACAACAGTGGAGATAGCCACTGTTGCCAAGGGTCTAGGGAAAAAGTGTTCTGAGAAGCATTTTGCCAAAAAGCATAGAAACTAATTTGGGAACACTCACTAATATAAATATATATATATATATATATATATATATATATATATATATATATATATATATATATATATATATATATTATAAATTTTTTTTTTTTTTTTTTTTAAATCCTCATCTGCCCGACACACGTCCCTTAGATGCAGAGAAGACAACCCGACCAGCTCACTGCCATTGGGAGCAAGGCCCTGGAAATTGAGCCGCTACACACCTAGACAGAACTTTTTATGAGTTGGTGGGAACAACCATGCATCTTGTTAACGATCTCAAGGCAACTTCGTGCCTGTAAAGTCAGCATGTAAATATCGAAATCGGGGCAGACCACAATACTGAACCATTGAATAGGTGGGCTTAATCATCGGATCTTTGGGGGGAAAAAAAACCCCAAGAAGGCAAAGAAAGCTTCACTTCCACTCTGTCAAAAATTTCCAAAATGTGAGGTTCTGGACTCTACATGATCTTTTCAAGTCTACCTTGGAAGTTTCATGAAGTGAGGTTAGCCATGCGGAGTGAGTGGGGGGGGGGGGGGGGTGGTATCCACCCAATGCATGCATATCTGCCGTCTTGCCAACAGGATGGCATAGAATAAAAAGGACTGCGCTACCCCAGTGATATTCTGATCGAAAATGACAAGTGGTAAAGTTAAGGAAATGTTGGTCTTAATAATTGAGTCCAAAGTTGCTTTGATCTCCATCCAATAAGTAGATATGTGGGGGCAGTCCCAAAACATATGTATATCGGAGGCTGCTAACATTTGGCATTTATTACAGCATTTCCCCTCTTGATATTTGGATAAACGTAAAGGGGAGAGATATGCCCGGTGTAAAGTAAACAGATGGTTACGTCTAAGCCAGGCGGGTTTAACCAATTTATACAAAAGGGAAAAGGATTCTATCCACCAGTCCTCATCTAGTGCCACAATTTCTCTACCCCATAGCTCCGTTGGGAGATTAAAATCCCCATCTATCTCTTCCAATATGGACCAATACCAAAGAGCCACCTCCTTACCTCCTACCTGTTTTTCGACTAGCTGTTGTTCTAGAGGACTAAGTCTCCCGGTATTAGGATCTTTCCTGATTAATTCTCTGGCCCAGCTACTGATTTGTGTGTATTTAAATCTTGATAGTGTCGGCCCTACTTTCTCCCTAAGGGCCTCCCACCCTATCAAGATGCCTCCATATAACAATTCACCCCATCTAGAAAGCCCAGCTGTAATTAGAGGGGTTGCCAGAGAATCTTGCAGGCACAATGGAAGCCCAGGAGAGTCCCAAATCCGAGCGTAATTAGAGTAGTACGCCAACCCCACTCTACGTTTAATTTGTACCCATGACTTCAGTTGTGTTAATAGTCTTCAGCCTCACCTTCTTGAAAAACTTTCGATCTCCAAACTTAAATAGAAACCCATCTAATGGGAGGTTTGCCCCTACCAGCATTGCTTTAAATAAATTCCCATTTGAAGTGAGATCTGGTGACTTCAGAAGCATTCTTGAGTGGGAAAGCTGGAATGCCCAAGAATAGTACTGCAAGTCTGGGAGGGCCAATCCACCTTTTTCCCCTCCTCCTCCTCAATTTTTTCCAAGCCAACCTCGTAGCTTTATAGCCCCAAATGAAGGAATTTATTTCTTGTGGCACTTAAGAAGTTGCTTAGAGTCAAATGCAAGGGGAATTGTGTTGAAAATAAGTCAGTTTCGGAAGGATAGACATTTTTACAATGTTAACTTTCCCGAAAATTGATAATCGAAGACCCACCCAAGATCTCAAAAGGGCCCTACACTCTCTGGCGACCAGATCTAGGTTAACTTTTGCTAAGACTTCAATGTCTTGCGTTATTTTGACTCCGAGATAACGGATTGAGGGCGTCACCCCAAAGCCCGGATTGGCAATATTCCACGTCATTAGCTCAGTCTTATCGGCATTGATGTCGTAGCCCGAAATACTTCCGAATTCCTTGGCCTTTTCGACCACGATGGGAAAAGCGTTTGCTGGATCACTGGTGTAAATTACAATATCATCAGCGTATAGCCCTACTTTCCTTTCCCATCCGCCGAATTTAAATGAAGATATTCTTGAATCGTCCCTGAAGGATTGTGCAAGAGGCTCAATATATATATGTTAAAAAGTAAAGGGGACAGGGGACACCCCTGTCTTGTTCCCCTAGTAATCAGAAAGGGCTGGGTACATACACCATTGACCATAATGCTTGCACTGGGGTTTGCATATAGGAGTCCAATTGATCTCCGAAAATTTGGACCGAATGCGAATTTCTTCATGGTCTCAGCTAAATATGCCCAATTTACTCGATCGAACGCTTTAGTAGCGTCGAGGGTCCTAATGGCCATAGGAAGAGAGAACGTAGAGGCTATGTCCACTGCCCCAATTAGGTCATACGTAAGGTCCGAGAGCTGTCTACCCTTTATGAAGCCCTTCTGGTTAGTGTGAATTATTGAGCCAACCTCCCGTCCTAACCGGTTCGCCAACACAGCTGCAAAGAGCTTATAATCGCTATTTAGAAGCGAGATTGGCCTATAGGAGCCACACTTAGCTGGATCATTCCCGGGTTTCGGGATCAGGACAATAATCTCCTCGCCCCATGATTTAGGAGGGGTCACACCGTTTACTAAGATGTCGTTAAAAAGTCTTGTCAGCACAGAAACTATTTCGGGTGCTAGTACGCGCAATAGTTCGCCGGGGAGACCATCAGAGCCTGCTGCCTTACCCCGCTTCACCTTTTTAATACTTTCCCTCACTTCTTCCTCTGAAATAGGCCTGTCAAGACTATCTCTTTGTTCAGAGCGAAGAGTGGGAAGAGTAATCTTCTCCAACCATCTAGATTTTGATATCGGGTCCTCCGAGGTCTCCTCCTTATATATTTGCTGGAAAAACTCCAAAAATGCTTCTCCAATATCCCTGATGGAAGATCTTTCAAGTGTCTCCCCCTCTACAATGATATGCTTTATGTTTTTTGGCCTGATCAGATTTAATTTTTCATGCGAGGACCTTACCCGCGGACTCACCGTACTCCAAGTTGGAGAGCTTACTTGCTTCCCATCTCAGTGCAACCCTCTCTTGAAGAATATTATCTAGCTTCTCTTTTAGATCTTTACGCTGCTCCTGCTCCATATTAGTCCCATTTGCGGAACAGATACGTTGGTCCAAGGATGCAATATCCTTTTCGATATTGGCGATCTTTGCCCTATATATTCTCCCTCAATAAGAGGCCCTGTTAGTTATATAACCTCTCAAATAGGCTTTATAGGCCTCCCATACTATATTTAACTGGGTAGAGTTTGTTGGTATCCATGAAAAATTTTGTTTCTTGGATGAGGAGGTCAGTTTCTTCATCCTCTAAGAGAATTGTGCGGTCAAATGACCATAGAGTCTGAGAGGGTTGCTGAGCCGATTGTAAAGAAAAAAATATAGCGGAGTGATCTGATAGGTGCGAGGGCAAGTATGTTAAGTCCTTTAGGGGGTCTCTTAATGAGTAACTAAAAAGAGCGTAGTCAATTCTCGACTTGTGGTTATATTTATGATTGTGGTATGATACGCCAAGTGCTTCGCCTGCTCGCTCTCTCCCTCCATGGGTCCGCCAATCCGAGCGTTGACATAACAACCCCCAATGCCTGCCTGGATTTCTTATAAGTTAATGCCCTTGAGTTGGGGGATTTATCTAATTTTGGGTTGAGTACCAAATTAAAGTCTCCCATCCAGATTATTGGACCTTGAGTTGTTAGGAGGTGGCTCTGAATTTTATTCAGGTTGAGCGATCATCCTGATTGGGTCCATAATAGCCAACCAAATTGTATGGTCTGCCCTCTAGACTAACTTTAGCGTATAGCCACCTACCACTAAAGTCTTCCTCATGGGCAAGAATCTGTGCTCTTATTTGCTTTTTGAAAATAATTAATATACCACGAATATTCGCATTATGGTTGGTACAAATAAAACAGTCTACCCATCTGATTTTACTCAACATTTCCCTCACTTCGTGTTGAAGATGTGTTTCCTGAATGACGATGACCTGCGCTGGAGAGTCCCTCAAATATTGCAATATTCTATATCTCCTACTCTTAACACGCAGGCCATTGACATTCCAGGACAAGAATTTTATTCCCATCAGCTAATGTCCTTACCCCTACCCCAACTCATTAGGTAAGTATAAAAATTACATCTCCCAAGGTGAATTGAACAAAACAAAGATGTATTTGGTAGGATTTGTGAGTGTGGAACGGTGACTGATCGATGAGGATATTTTACAGTTTCACCCACTAAGGGAGTAAGTTTGTTAATATTTCCCTTAGCCTGAGGAGCTGAAAGCCCGATCTCCTCCGAGATATTATGGACAGGAACCCCTGAGTCCATGTCCGAAACTTCTAAAGGGGCAGCCCCTTGGGTTTTGTCTATACCGCTCATCTTTCTAATTTCTTCTTGAGGTCTGCAGGTGACTTCTAGGACCTGAGGCAACACCTTAAAGTATGATCTAAGTGAGGGGGTGAGCCTCACAGCACTACTTTTAGTGGTTTTGGGTTTTGGTATAGCGCCTAGTTTTAAGTCTTTTAAACTTTTTAAAACAGACCCCCGAGGAATTGTAGCCGCAGTGACTGTATTGGCAGAGTTGACAGAGTTGGCGGTGTAATCCCTGGTAAAAACAAAAACAGAAGAGCCCTGGGCAGTCTCGCTAGGACCACACCCTAAATAGTTTGCTCCCTCCTTTGCGTTACCAGGATCACGACCCACTTCAATGGTGGTATCAATAAGGGTGTTATCATCAACAATATCTCTAGCTGAAGTCCATATCTCATCCCCCCCAGTCACTGATATCTTGGCACCTTTAACACCCCCACACCCCTGCCCGGACACCTTACTTGAGGGTAGTGCTTGAACAAGTGTTTTGCCTGCTCCTTCCTCCTCTGGCGCTGCCTTAGTCCTAGTTTTAGATTTAAGGCAACAAATCCTCTGATTTTTCTTTTTATCCACGTTGGGAGTACCACCTGATTGTGTTCCTTTGGTTGCGGCAGGGCACTTTTGAGAGGAATGAAGGCTGCTAAGATCCCCAAAAACTCTGCGAGCTGCCGCTCTGCGGCTCCTTCGCAGCTCCACGGCTGCCTCTGCCCACCGGGAAAGAGAGGCGGAAGGCGGGACCCTGAAGCCGCACATCCACCAGGTAGGCGTACTCTCTCGAAGCTGAGCTCACCCGTAGGTTCAGGGGCTAGAGCCGCTAATCCGCTGTGTCCCCCCCAGCGGGAGACCAAAAAGTCTGCGCAGACCTCCGTGGCAGTCCTAGAACTCTCCGGAGACAGCCGACCGGCAGATCAGCGGCACGGCTAATGCGAGCGGACGGAGCCGCCCGTGCCTCTCCTACAGCACCCACTCGTTCCGAACGGCTCCTATCACGGAAAGAGCGCTGAAAAAATTAAAAAAGTCAAGGCAGAATAGGTCTCCAGTAGTAACCACGGTCAGGACGAGGATCAGTGCAAAAGGCAATCACTGCATCTTCCAATCTTCCAATCTGGTAAAATACTGCCGACTGTTACGCCGTTTTGCTGGGCTTGCAGGAGCTCCGTGAGAGAGACGCGACCCGCCCTAGCCTGCGGCCGCCATGTTTTCCTCTGAAAATGGGCTAATATAAAATATTGTTGGAAAGTGTGCAGCGGGTCTCTCCTCCTCAGATCCAATCAAACAGAAGCGTTTGTCTGAGATAGAGTACAGCCAATCCTTTTCCACAATATAACACGCAACTTGCAAAGTTTTATCACAAAGTTTGTTACAGACCTCATCCATATGTGACTCCTTATTCATGAACCTCCGTTCCCATGGACATAGAGTACAGTTTAACCTTCTACTATTAAATGTTTCACTGCATAAACCATGATCTATGCTTAAAAATAAGAGAAACATCACCTTGCAAAATACCGAATAGTAATGCATTTCATTTATATGAAGCAGTAGTACTGTTTTAGGATATACACCTGTACTTTTAAGCATTATGTGAAACATGGTGGGATCATAAAATTAAATCATTGCTAAATATGTTGCTTAGTAAAGTGATACATTTATGAAAACGGGAACATTCTGCTGTTATGACAAATTCTGCTGTTATGACGAACATTTCTAAGCATGTCACATTTAGGTCAAGTTCCTAAATTATATTGTGCAATATTGAGTTCACTTCTAGTTAAAGAAAAAGTTGTATTTTAGCATTTCTGTGGCCTATCCTAGTAGCTGTGGCTGCCAATTGCAACTGGCACTTTTAAAATGCATGTTATTTTCTCTTTTACGTTGCACATTAATCATTAGAAATATAGCTGTTAATTATAAAAATGGCACTTTAATGAGCGTTATCAAAAGCATCATCACAGTCCTCACTGAAAGGTGTTAGGTGAATAACCATGCTTTTGCAGGCCTCCAGTGAACTCGATTTTCCCAACCACTGCTCAAAAGGAAGATCCCAGGCTTCGATAAACTGAGTTCAAGAGCCAAGGGCAGTAAACAAGGAGTCTAGAAATGGAAAAACATTATTTGTTTGTACGGCACTACCTCGCATGTGTCTTGTGGGCCTGAGCTAATAGGTGCAAAGTGCAGTTGAATGCATTTCTCTAAATGATGGTAAATCCCCCTCCTCTGTGAAACGATCGATCAAGTCTAGCAATAGTGTACTCTGGAGGAGGGGGATTTGCCATCATTTAGAGAAACTCATTCAACTCCACTTTGCACCTAGTAGCTCAGGCCCACAAGACACATGCGAGGTAGTGCAGTATAGACCAATAATGTTTGTCCATTTCTAGACTCCTTGTTTTAGCTGCCACTAAATCGGGCCCAGAGTCTTCCTTAGCCCAGGTTTCAGTAACACACAATCTGTATTGGATTTTGATCAATTCACATATTCCCGTACTATGTTTGACCATGGATAGTGCATTTATCATAGCACATAAGAACTCCTCCTTGGCGTAGGCACCCCTAACCTCATGTCTTCCCACAGATGAGGGGTGATGCCCAGAAACTGGTCCCAGGTTGCTTGTTTCTGGTCCATGGAAGACCTGGCTTGGCAGTTCTGGCTGGACTGTTCCCATGAGGAACTGGGTCAAGACTGATTTGCATATAGCTGGGTCTAAACTGGGGTGGCGTGGTGCACTAAACAATGGATTAAACCCAGATCTTTGTGACTGGGGTGAATGTTTGCATTTTTCGGCATTCCGTCCATCATTAGTTCCTTTTGCTTTTGTCGCCCTAACTGGGAAGGGTATGCCCAGACGTGGGTCCTTTGTTCACTGTACCACTGGATTCAAGGTAGCCTGGCTGATATGCGTTGGTGCCCCGAAACCTTTCCCAGGTTGCTTGGTTCCGCTCCAGGGAGGACCTGGCTTGGCAGTTTGGGCTGGACTGTTCTATGAGGCACAGGGTTAAGACTGATTTGCATAGAGCTGGGTCCAAACTGGGGTGGCGTGGTGAGCAAAAGAACAATGGACTAAACCCCAGATCTCTGCAACTAGGGGTGAATGATTGCATTGTTCAGTATTCTGTACATCATTTGTTCCTTTTGCAATAAATCTAATTCAACAATACAATTTAGGAATTAGTATACAGAGGGCAAGAGTAGCACTCTGTGATCAGCTGCTCCAGCTTTTTTCATTGAGGCCTTTTTGATCATGTTCTGGGGAAGTGATTTGTTGGTGATACACGCTTGATAAGTCCTCAATAGCTAATTGATATCACTGCTGATGTACATTACAGCATGAATATACATTTCTATTGTGAAGGTATGTATCACAGAATAAAACCATTTGGATTTATGGATTATATAATTTTCTATCCTTGAGGAAGTGATTGGTGATTCCCAGATAATGAAACATGCATTTCTGTTGCAAGATGTAAACATTTTTTGGTATAATTCTGGTCCTAACAATCGTCGGATAGGTGCAGGATTCACCATTTTGCTATAATTTTCTCAAATGTATTTTGTGATGGGCAAACCTGCAACACTCCTAAGGAATCCTAGACTTGCTTGAACACCATTATAGTGTAATAATACTAGAGTGCCCTTTCAGGTGTTATGACTTCTTAGAAAATACATGTGTGAGCGCACAATTTGCCCTTATGTTTTAAAAAAAAATTCTCAGAAGTCAGGTTTGCTGGCTGTAATTCCGCAAATTACACCACACATTTTTTTCAATATTATCAGCCACCATTGGTGTATAGTACCTAATCCTGAAGTGGTACTACTTTTTGTCTTAAAGCCTGTATATAAGGTTCTGTACTCCATTACAAAGAAGACCCAGAACAATTGTCTGCTGTTTGCCTTTAGATCACTAAATTGATTACAGTGGAGTACATCTTCCAATTCCTATTTATACAACACATATCTTTAGGGATGTCTTCATGGATTACTACAAAATTTGAATATGTCCCAAATGTATATGCATACATACATACTCACATATGCTAACCATCACTTGAGCATTGCAAATAATATGGTGTTGCATTATATTTATAAAACATATAGCACAATCCATACAATAGTCTGCCATTTTACAGCCGATAGTAATTTTGTGTTTAATATTTAATGCAGAGAAGCTATTTTATCACAGCGTTCAGTTAGTGCTGTTGAATGGATCAACCATGCCAAATATCTTTCAAAACCACCTTTTATAAAGAAGACAAAACTCAGGAAATGTTGGTCCCTTTATTTCATAACTGCAAAGATCTCCTCTCACACGTGTATACCACAAGGACTTTCTCACAATATTTTTTCAATTATAACTTAAATCGTTTCCTTTTTTTATCCAATGGGCTGCATTTGTAATTACCTCACCCACATGCACTGTGGTAGATGTTGTGAAAATGTGGAATTTATCATGATTTCACAATAGGCTTCTTTCATGGAAAATTCGATCATTCATCTTTCATTTGAGTCCTCTGGTAATATTTGCTACTCTAAAATTTATCAGGTGGATAGTTTTAATTTGTATTTTTAATCGTTTTTTTCTTTTTGGCTGCTTTTCTGCAAGATGATTATTTGTGGATTCACATGGACATTTCTTTAAGCCTGAAGTCGCAGCTATGGGAATATTCTCCTCAAATGGATTGGCTAATTTACGTTTGCTGTTCAAAAATGATTCTCACTGGATTGTGTTAATCCTATTTTGATTTCCAAATAGTCTCCTTTTTGATTTCGATTTAACAAGATTGTCCTATGATTGCTTCGGTACCAACTAATTCCCTATTATGCTTTACTCTCCTAGAAAGACGTGTAGTTTATCATCATTACTCAACCAAAATGGTTCAATTGTTTTGTTTTTATCTAGCCTGATTCAGATTGTCTTTTGTGTTTTTGTTTTATTTTGTTTTCAAGTCTTTCTTGATTTGACTTCATACAGTACATGATATTGAAGATGTTGTTACCATGTACTTTGTCATAGTATTTAACTTTGTGAATGCGTAATAATTTCTCTTGATAGCCCTTAGATGTTCCAGAAGCCTTTTTACATTTTTAAGGTACAAATTGTGAGTCTGCCACACAGTTGCACAGTTACAGTTTAGCATATCATTTATCGGTTTCTCTTTTCCATCTTTTAGTGGGAAGGTTTTAGAGTTTTTCACTTTCGTGGGTGCTTTAGCGATAATGCATGGTCAGAAACCCATAATCTGTTTTGGCAGGCATGTTTATCTATTTTTATTTTTTCTGTAGTGACTGTGTGCAAAATTGTATCTAAAATGATTTATATTTTCTGTTTTAGTGCAGATTAGGTTTTTAACCTAATGAATTTATGTCTGTCCCCTTTGTGTATTTAGGCATTCTTTTAAACTCATTCTTTTTTTATTATTTAGGAATTCTATAATGTCAGACAACTTATCTATTATATAGTGATTTCAACACATCAGGTTGAACAGTGTGGCTGATTTAGCTCTCGAAAATATATTGTAATGCAATTAGGAAGTTAATAAAGTTGCAAATTAATATAAGCATGTATGTCTTAACACACAAAATTAGCATCTCCAACCTGAAATTCCAAATGTTCCCAGAGTACATCCAACTCTCAGTGAGAATAAGTCTGGGCTCATCCCATATCGATAATAGATCACAGAATGCCTCTTTAATACACTCTTGCTAGGCTGAAATAGAGTAGAAATCAAAAAGGCCTTCTCTAGTGGGTTACCCAACAGTGGCATTGTTAGGTTGCCTTATTCTGTCTTAACCTTTAAGGCTCGTGTATTGTGGTGAGAATGCCATGATGCTATGTAGAATGTTTGAGTTGCATCTTTCGAATTGAGGAGCAGTTGCAGCGCAGTGGTGTTGGACAGTGGCTGCTCCCTGGAGCTCACCTGTATTGAATTTATATTACTACATTAAAGCTGGAACTACATATAAGGCTGAGAGCATCATTACAGGCATTTTCCTCATTTGGCCCACTTCTCTAGGTCAAAATCCTTTCTCTTTTTCTTTTATGTACGATCTGTGGGTAATCTTTGACTCTGCCTTATCTTTTACATCTCTGAATAACCAGTTCTTTAATGGAAGTCCCTTCAAGGAAAATTGAGTGTGTGTTGCTTTTAATTCAGCAAAGGAACCTAGGAAACCAAGAACAACTAGTAATATTTGTTTGGCATGGTCTTTAAAAAAACTAAACCCATCATACTTTGAGGAAGGCTAACTGCAATATCTTACCACAGAACACAATAAAAGAACATCTTTATGGCTCAGGTCAGTATGCTACTCAGTATGGCGCGAGCCATTTGAATCATTAGTTTCTCAAGATCACTCAACTGCCAAAGTTGCCAATATCCTATACCTACCAAACACTATTTCTTGGTCTGACTCGAACGTGCAGCTATTGCCAGACAGTTATGTGATCATCACTACACAGGGGCTTTTGCTCCACCTCCAAGTTGAGTCACAAGTACCTTTTGATTGTGCAGAAGTTGTGTGTTTTGACAAAAAAGTGATTGCCCTCGAGGCAAATGTGGTGATTATTTTGTTTATTTATCCCTCTGCTTAAACTTACAGGGCCACACATACAATTGGGATACTATTAAAGCTTCTTAGATAACAAGATCATTTTTGTTGCTTTTCTCTGGGAGCAGCACAGATGTAAAGAGGGCAGTCATTAATTTACATGGATTTTTAGGTATGACTTGACTGTGCAATTGTCACCTGACCTTTTAACCCACACCAGTATTATTCTACAGAAATACATCTCTGTTCTCATGCTGTTCACATATGATGCTTCATATTACGATGCAGCATTCCTCTAAAGCCAGACCTACCGGCATTGCCAATACTTGTTTAACCTTGTGTATGTTTTACACTGTTCTCAAAGCACATATTTCATATTTTATATTATTTGTATACATATTGCATTGTTAAAAGAATTGCATTTATATACAAATTGCTGGGTAACATTTTCTTTGCTATATTTCTGTCCTATTTAGGTGAATGTTGGTGTGAATCCCCCATGCTATGCTTCATAAGAAATGACAACAAATGGTCCTTGACATAAATTTATCATTAAGAAAAAATCATAGTACTTAATCCAGTTATCTAACTTCTATACACCATTGCAAACATTTTGATACATTTTTGTAGCTGGTATAGATGTTTAGGTGTATGCCTAATCTACACACCCTTGCCAATATTTTGTTACGTTATGTAGTTGGTATAATTGTATAGATGTATACCTATCCCATACACTATGTTCGTGCATTGTGCAGCTGGTATAATTGTTTTTAATGTATGACTTATTCTCACACTATGGATTAGGTATAATCCATTATACATGTTTACATGTCGTTTGTATTGTTTATCAATTGTATCAGTCACTTTATTCTGACTTTCTACCTGCAAACTAACCGATAAAAAATCAGACAGGTGGATTAAACCGGTAATTTCAAGGCGCCAGATGCCAGCCATTTGATTCATTCCTGAAATAAGCACGTGTGAAATCATGCTCTATGTAAAAATAATGCACTGTCTTGAGAAACATTTTAAAGCCGAACGGTTTATTTATTATTTTTATTTTGCTTTAGAACCCATCACGCTGCATATGCTTATAAAATCAGGGTCTATTACGTTACTCCATGGGCCTGCTGTCAGAAGCGGAGGCGCGAGCACGGCCTGTTACCTAGCAACCCTGACGACGCCATGACGTAGGCGCTCGGGTTGCTAGGTTATGAATACAACCGTTCCGAGCCTCTTCCTCTGCTTCCGCATTCCATAACGCGGTTCCAGACGAGAGGCTGGCCACGGATACACGGAGCTACTGATTAATTCCCTCCAGCTCGACCAAGCGAACAGGGTACGTACGCGAGTTTAAAACTGGCAACCTAACCATTACGTGGTTTTCACTCGGGCAGCTCTCTAACCTAGAGACATTCTGTCTCTTCCTTTTCAGCATTTGATGCAAGCCTAGCGTGCAAAACAAGTGGGCAACTGAATTACCAGCTAATTGAACGCATTGGGTAAGTTACCACTGCGTGACCATTTACAATAACCGGTGTTTTAATCACCCCCTTTTTTAGCCAATAATAAAAACCTCAATTTCTAATCTTAGACTAAGGATTTGTACTGATAAGCATTAAAACAGTGGTATGTAACTAGAATGGGTCTTGCCATTTATTGACAATATTATGTTTTCGTTTTGGTAAAAATTTCTACTCAAGTATGAGTTAAGGTGTGTAGCACTAATGGCTACCTCTTCTTCTCTTCATTCCGTAGTATAACTTTGGATACTGACATACTCGGAGTGCGGACCAACTGTCGCACTTTTGTTGTGAAAAGGCACCACGGAAGGGTGAGTGCTTTTTCATATAGGTCACTAGTGGACCCTTTTTATATTATACAGTGATACTTAGCCCCGCCATTTATCTATCATTACAGGTGCCCGACGAATTTGTAATTTGACGTGCACTCTGAGAGATATTCCCCCACTTTCTCCGTCCTGATGAAGACCCGTTGTTGAGGACTTGAACCACCCACTACATGGTTGGGTCGAAACGTCGACGACACTCCCCTTTGGGAGCCTGTACCTACTGACCCCCGCCCCTTGTCCACCCCCATTCCTTTGTCTGGCGATTTCATTGCCAGTGGTTCAGGTTAAGGACCAAGGAATTGTAAATAGCATTCTGCAAGTAAAAAAGAATTATTTTTTACAAGCACTACGTAGGACAGGCACAATGTTCTTCTTTGTATAAATGACTCACACTGTTCTTTCTGATCTTTCTTGATCATTCACTTGAGCACAACCTTTATCTTTCTCTGTGCACGTTCTCCCTTCTTTTAAAAAAAAAAATGTTTTTTACTTCATGATTTATGTAAATATTTGTATATAATTGCATTGACAGTCTATACGTTGACTTATGGTACATTAAACTAACTATCCTGATTGGATTCTTCTTTTTGGTTTCATTAATCCATGGGCATCTGCTGTAAATGATTTTTGAGGCTGTGGGCTAGTATCTGTTATACTACTAAGACGACCGATTCAGTCGCAACGTGGAGTTAGATAACTGGATTAAGTACTATGATTTTTTCTTAATGATAAATTTATGTCAAGGACCATTTGTTGTCTATACTGCTGAATACCCAGGTCCTTGGACTTTAGTGGGTCAACCCCTGTTATATAACAGTTTCCTTGTGCAGGAATTCCTGCGAGGGTGTCGTCTTTTATGTGTACGTAATTGTTATGATTTATTCTTTGTGTGTTTGAAACAAAAAACTATTGGGTAGTAACTATCTACTGATTACATGGCAGATAAAGATACTCTATCTTATAGCGAGGAGTATATCAACAAATTGATAGAGACCCAGGGAAGTGGCAGCTTCTTGGGGAGGAACACTAATCCCATTGATTTAACCCTTAATGACAAAATTAATAAATTCGAGAGATTGGAAAAGAAGTTAATACGTACGAGATTACATGGACATACACTAACACAATACCTCCAGGCAAATGTAATTCCCATAGGGTTACAGGTACGAAACGAACCTGCTATTTTCATTGACAACCCGAATTTCAAAGGCAAGTTCAGTTTCATCAGCAATAACTGTTCCAGGCACTGGATGGTGCTTGGGGTGGAGACAGCACTTGAAGAGGTAGAACGTCTGATGAAAGAAATATCTGAACTCAAAAAAGAGATAATCGATGATAAGGCTCTGAGTAACGCTAAAGAAGCTCTAGAACGCCTAGAGAAAACTATAAAAGAATTTGATGTCTTTACACAATCTACCAAATTGGACAAATTAGCAAAGGATCTAAAGTTCTATGACAAAAAAGCAGTCTATCCCTACCTAGCTGAGGGCTATTACAAACAAGACAACCAAGGGAGGTTCACTACCAGAGGTCGAGCTGGTTTTAGGAAGTATAATACCTTTTCGGACTCCTCGGCCACCAGCAACTCCGATAACGAACAGGAGAGACCCAGTACCAGTCATCAGTACTCTGAACAAAACACTTTTTTAGAGGAGGAACAATGGGCAGGATATCAGAACAGGGGCCGTCCCTGGGGGAGACCCAGGGGACGTGGCCAATCCAATTGGAACACAGGCAGGGGAGCAGCTGCGAAGAAACAGATTCGCTTCAACCAGGAAGCACACGGGGAGATCAGGACTAGACGACAGCATTACCAGTGGTGAATGCTGCCGGTGAGAGCCCAATAATAAATCTATCATCATACAGTTTAAAACCAGCTGAGTTGAATATATTGGAGAAAGGTCTCTCGTTTGTCCCTACTAATTTACCAAATACCTTTGGTTTAAAAACAGAGTTACATCAGTTCTTCCGGAAAGTCAGATTGAAGCACTATTTCAATAAGGTCCCTTTTCAACCAACCTTTTCAAGCACTGGTTTAAGACCACCTTCAACTTTCACCCCAACATCTCAGATGGTATCACACAAAATCTTAGCATTTGAACAGGTGGTGATGCGGGATGTGAACCAGTTGTTAACCGAAAAAAAGTACATCAAGTACAATATCAGTAGACAGGAACGTCAGGCCCTTGTTTCCCTTAAACAGAATACTGATATTGTTATAAAACCCGCGGACAAGGGTGGGGCCATCGTTGTCCAAGGGAGAGAGGAGTATAAAACAGAAATCCTTTCACAGTTGGGAGTGGTTGATAATTACAAGAAACTAAGATCGGATCCTACAAAAGAGATAGCATCTAATATCAAATCAGTCACAGACAAGGGACTCAAAGAGGGATACCTATCCAAACAAGAATACAATTTCCTGAACTGTACACACCCTAGGCTCCCCACGATCTACACGCTCCCGAAGGTGCATAAGAGGTTGAATAACCCCCCAGGCAGACCCATTGTGTCTGGTTGTGGGTCTATTCTAGAACCCTTGTGTAAATTCATTGATATTTTCTTGAAACCGATAGCTGAGGGCACGATGTCGTATGTGAGAGACACCATGCAAGCGATACAAATGGTGGATGGCTATATTTTCAATCGGAATAGGAACCTTTTGGCCACGATGGATGTTACATCACTTTATACGAACATACCTCAATCAGCAGCCATTGAAGTTATTAGAGGGGTTCTGGATGAACGCCCTAGACCATGCCAGGTACCTACACAATTCATCGTGGATCTACTTGAGATAGCTATGAGAGAGAACTTCTTCTATTTTGAAGGAGAGTACTATGTGCAGACACGAGGAGTAGCCATGGGGGCAAGTTTTGCACCGGACCTGGCTATACTCTTCATGGACGCATATGAAAGGGAATTTATCTATAGTGACACAAATCCATATTTCACAAACATCAGGACATGGCGTCGATATATCGATGATGTCCTGATGATTTGGGAAGGGGACGAAAATACCCTGATGGGATTTCATGCATGGTTAAATCAACGCTCCAAGGATATCCAGTTTACCTTGGAATATAGTAAGAACAAAATTAATTTTCTGGACATTGATATAGTGGAAGATGAGGGAGTGTTACACACTACCCTCTATAGAAAATCCAGTGAGAGGAATACCCTACTCCGGTATAATAGCCATCATCCACGCAATCTCAGGGACAATCTACCCTTTGGCCAGTTCCTGAGATTGCGTCGGAATTGTACCCGCAAGGAGGATTTCTTCAATGAATCAATGTCACTCATGGAGCGTCTGATGGAGAGAGGTTATCCACAACGACTGTTGAAAAAGGCAAGAAAAAAAGCCTGGTTTTGTCACAGAGAATTCCTGTTAGAACCAAAAACTAAAACGAATACCAATGATGAAAGGATAACGTGTGTCACTACATTCAATACCAAGAGCACTGAAATTAAGAAAATAATAAATACACACTGGCATCTGGTGGCGGATGATGTAGGGGTCACGACCCTACCTATGTTTGCCTTCAAAAAGGGAAGAAGTGTAAGGGACTATGTAGTCCAATCATTGTTACCCAAGATACCCAGGAATACCCAGTCCACGTTATGGAACACGGCACCTGTACTAGGCCACCACAAATGTGGCTCGTGCAAAGCATGCCAACTAGCTGAAGAACTTAAATCATGCACTCACAATAACTACACACATATAATGAAGCAACACACTAATTGCAATTCAACTGGAGTCATATATGTGATTGCATGCCCCTGTGACTTTTGGTATATAGGTCAGACTATCCAAAGAGTCAAAACCAGAATCCTACAACACTGCAGCAGGATTCGCTGCAAAGTCCAAGGGGCTCCGCTAGTTGAACATTTTACAAGATTTGATCACTCACCTGAAAGTCTGAGATGGTGGGTGTTAGAAAAGGTCACTGTCAATGTGAGAGGTGGCAACTTCTCTAACTGTCTAAGTGTGCGGGAGTGCAAATGGATGCACACTTTTGATACCGTAAATAAGGGCCTCCATGAGTATGAGGAAATAACAAGACAGATGGCGACACTCTATAATGGCTGAACCCTCTATATTAAACCTGTGAATCACGTCTATGAATTCAGTTACGGTATACCACATAGATTGTGAATGCACTTATGCACTATGTAGCTAGCTAATTTGTTCAAAGACATGCTAGTACTTCTATACACCATTGCAAACATTTTGATACATTTTTGTAGCTGGTATAGTTGTTTAGATGTATGCCTAATCTACACACCCTTGCCAATATTTTGTTACGTTATGTAGTTGGTATAATTGTATAGATGTATACCTATCCCATACACTATGTTCGTGCATTGTGCAGCTGGTATAATTGTTTTTAATGTATGCCTTATTCTCACACTATGGATTAGGTATAATCCATTATACATGTTTACATGTCGTTTGTATTGTTTATCAATTGTATCAGTCACTTTATTCTGACTTTCTACCTGCAAACTAACCGATAAAAAATCAGACAGGTGGATTAATATGGTAATTTCAAGGCGCCAGATGCCAGCCATTTGATTCATTCCTGAAATAAGCACGCGTGAAATCATGCTCTATGTAAAAATAATGCACTGTCTTGAGAAACATTTTAAAGCCGAACGGTTTATTTATTATTTTTATTTTGCTTTAGAACCCATCACGCTGCATATGCTTATAAAATCAGGGTCTATTACGTTACTCCATGGGCCTGCTGTCAGAAGCGGAGGCGCGAGCACGGCCTGTTACCTAGCAACCCTGACGACGCCATGACGTAGGCGCTCGGGTTGCTAGGTTATGAATACAACCGTTCCGAGCCTCTTCCTCTGCTTCCGCATTCCATAACGCGGTTCCAGACGAGAGGCTGGCCACGGATACACGGAGCTACTGATTAATTCCCTGCAGCTCGACCAAGCGAACAGGGTACGTACGCGAGTTTAAAACTGGCAACCTAACCATTACGTGGTTTTCACTCGGGCAGCTCTCTAACCCAGAGACATTCTGTCTCTTCCTTTTCAGCATTTGATGCAAGCCTAGCGTGCAAAACAAGTGGGCAACTGAATTACCAGCTAATTGAACGCATTGGGTAAGTTACCACTGCGTGACCATTTACAATAACCGGTGTTTTAATCACCCCCTTTTTTAGCCAATAATAAAAACCTCAATTTCTAATCTTAGACTAAGGATTTGTACTGATAAGCATTAAAACAGTGGTATGTAACTAGAATGGGTCTTGCCATTTATTGACAATATTATGTTTTCGTTTTGGTAAAAATTTCTACTCAAGTATGAGTTAAGGTGTGTAGCACTAATGGCTACCTCTTCTTCTCTTCATTCCGTAGTATAACTTTGGATACTGACATACTCGGAGTGCGGACCAACTGTTGCACTTTTGTTGTGAAAAGGCACCACGGAAGGGTGAGTGCTTTTTCATATAGGTCACTAGTGGACCCTTTTTATATTATACAGTGATACTTAGCCCCGCCATTTATCTATCATTACAGGTGCCCGACGAATTTGTAATTTGACGTGCACTCTGAGAGATATTCCCCCACTTTCTCCGTCCTGATGAAGACCCGTTGTTGAGGACTTGAACCACCCACTACATGGTTGGGTCGAAACGTCAACGACACTCCCCTTTGGGAGCCTGTACCTACTGACCCCCGCCCCTTGTCCACCCCCATTCCTTTGTCTGGTGATTTCATTGCCAGTGGTTCAGGTTAAGGACCAAGGAATTGTAAATAGCATTCTGCAAGTAAAAAAGAATTATTTTTTACAAGCACTACGTAGGACAGGCTCAATGTTCTTCTTTGTATAAATGACTCACACTGTTCTTTCTGATCTTTCTTGATCATTCACTTGAGCACAACCTTTATCTTTCTCTGTGCACGTTCTCCCTTCTTTTTAAAAAAAAAAATGTTTACTTCATGATTTATGTAAATATTTGTATATAATTGCATTGACAGTCTATACGTTGACTTATGGTACATTAAACTAACTATCCTGATTGGATTCTTCTTTTTGGTTTCATTAATCCATGGGCATCTGCTGTAAATGATTTTTGAGGCTGTGGGCTAGTATCTGTTATACTACTAAGACGACCGATTCAGTCGCAACGTGGAGTTAGATAACTGGATTAAGTACTATGATTTTTTCTTAATGATAAATTTATGTCAAGGACCATTTGTTGTCTATACTGCTGAATACCCAGGTCCTTGGACTTTAGTGGGTCAACCCCTGTTATATAACAGCATGCTTCATAAGAAAGGCATAAAGCTGGCAACCATTATCAACACTATACCATAAGCTACTATTAGATTAGTCCTTTCAGTGTAGTTGGACCACATACCTGTTGCCAAACTAAATTGCCTTCCGAAATCCCACTCTCGTCGGATTTAATTAAACCCTGATTTGAATAGTTTTTTCTTTTATCTCTTGTTTGTTCTTTGCTACGAACGCGCTCTTCCATTTCCTCTCCGATTCATCACAAGCCTACTGTGCCATAAATTTGTAAAGTATTTGGGTAAACCCCCCTTTTATGGACAGAATCGCAATTATTTTAGGTAGGTCCAAGCTTTAAACGTCAAATGTCGATATTTTGTTATTGACTATTATCTTTGTTTTAAAGTCATAACCCCTTACCATATTCATCCTCCCATGTTACCAATGTAAAAAAAAAAGCTAAATTGGTAATCTTCTAGAGGAAATAGTTTGGACAGTGGAATTCTTTGAGGAGTTAAGAAATCCTATGACCACTCCCTATGTTTTATTATAATAAATAACATGAATTGCATTTGGCTACAGAGTATAATCCATATTGACTGCTTGTCAATATTTTGCCTGAATTGCTAGAAACATGTCACTGCTTGGCACACCTTAAAATTAGTATTATGCCTGTAAAAGTGCTCCCCTTCCTTTGAATGGACTCCAATTTACAATTAAATTTGGGAGTATCAATTACTTACTTAAGAACCTATTGACTCTTTGAATACTTCAGTGGTCAACTGAGCTAAAGATGATTACTGAATATAAATACCTCCATTTAAAGTTACTAAAACATTTGTGAACAAGTTTTCGGACAAGTAATCTCACATCTTCCGTTTCGAGACAGGTTTTTGCATTGCAGTCTCTGTACTTAAATTACAGCATACCACATAGAAAAACCTATATAAGCTACGATTACAAAACATGTTTCCCAAATAATTTAGATACCCTATCACCACAAGATTTGAAGATTTAATGTTTTTTGTGACATTTCATAATGGAAATGTGATACATATTAACATTAATGTGTTTTAACTTTGATATATGCTATGCATCCCTGATGGGTCAGATACTGCTGCTTAAGCGTTTAACACCAGACCTGCCTGAGTCAAAAATTCCAAATGTCTGACCCAGGTGCAACAGCACCTTATGCATGTCCCTGTTGATAATGAGCATCTGTTTGGCCCCCAGGATGAAAAGATGCTAAAAGAAATGAATAAAGATTGCCAAGTCCATGGTTGCCCTATATAAGGTGATCTGCCTGTGACCCTTTGAAATAATGAATATGATATGTAATTTAATATATTAGACTTCCTAAAACAGTATTTCATATACCAAATGCCTTTTGAGAATTAATATTGTCTATCTGTGTGGTGTCTCCATAGCCAACAAAAGTCACAAATTTAAGTGCTGACAAATTAAAAAATTATAATTGTATAGTAAGAGCCAGTTGATTTATGATTGTAAAATTAGAATTGTATAACTTTAATATTCTTTATTAAAATCATTAACGTGTTGGACATAAAAACTCCAGCAATGTTAAATTCCATTTGATGGGAAAAAAATAATGGTGGCTGCAGAAGAGGAATGAATAACAATGTGGCCCATTTTACAAAATCACAAGTGTGAAATGAAGTTTCAGAAACGGTAGTACTGAAAGTATGAATAATGTACAATCTCAATGTGCAATCTCAATATTGTGTATCATTTAGAGGATGCAGAGAACAAATGTAAAGGGAGTTTGTGTTATGCCAACACTTGGAAAAGTTGTTAGCATGCCACTTTGTGAGAAGGTTTGATTGAAAAAAAGACATCCGAAATATTATTCTGTTAAAAAAAACGGGTGACCTGTGTATATTGAGTGCATAACATTGTCACATATAGTTTTTTCTTGCACTTGCATTAAGAGGATTTTTCTTTGTATCTAGTTTTAGAAAGTGGACAAGGTTTTGCTCGGCAAAGTTGCTCTGTTCTGTGAAAGATTTCTATTCTATGGCATCCTGTTTGATTTTTATCTAATAGAAGGGTTGTATGGTTGAAACAGTTGGATCCTGCTTCTGCATTCCAAAAATTCATGAAATGATGGATTTCATGTATTTAATAACTTAATATTAATTCATTCATACTTTCAGGCTCATTTTGACTGTTTTGCATTGAAAAATCATTTTTGTCTCCTTTTTCAGCTTGACAGGGAAATTAATTTTGAAAAATTTGCAGATTGGACAAATCCAGAAATGATGGACACAACTGAAGTTGAGCTTTTTTTACCCCGATTTAAGCTGGAGGAGGATTATGATCTTTTTATTTTATTTATAATTTTTTTTTTCCATTTCTCCCGTGGTGGTGGGAGACAGGTTACACCAAACAAACATAAATCATACATAATTTTTACATAAGAAATTATACAATAATAATTGAAGAACATTATTAATTTGCCAATAATTTTTCGAGTGGTGCCCAATTCTTAGAAGCAGTTAAACTTCTTTTCTTTCCTCTGAAAGCCTGAACAGAGGTCTCTAGTTTGAACCAGGCCAGCATCCTGGCCTTCCAATGACAAAAAGTAGGGGGTTCAGGATTTATCCATAGTGATGTGATACAGAGTCTGACCATGGCCATAGCAATAAACAGAAAAGCTTGCAGATGTCTTGTTCTTTCAGGGGCCGTAGAATATTCATAGCCAGTGATTACCATTTCCGCTGAAATTTTAACTGAAGTTTGAGTTATCTGGGTAAGAAAAGTTTCAATTTGATAAAGAAAGATAACTCCGGACAATTGTAAAACATATGAACAGAGTCTGCAGATGGAAATTTACATCTTGCACAAAACGACCCTTTGCCCCCACTAACAACCCCCCATCTAACCAGTTTTGCAGGCGTATAATAAAGATTAAACATAGCCATATAACTTTGCGAGCGAAGAGTACCAGAGACCAAAACAGACCTAGCTAAGACCAATGGAAATTTTAAATCAATAAAAGGTACTCCAAATTTAATCGCCCACTTATTGTTCTGGTCATCTAAATCGTCTGGGAGTTGAGATAGAAAAGACTGATATAAACTGCCAATTTTTACTTTCTTATAGATTCAACTATAATAATTTTTTGAAACATTGTTAAATTTTGAGGGAACTTTTTATCAAGTAAACTTCTCAATTGCAGGTATTTAAAAAAAATGATTGGACTGCAGATGGAATTTCTCCTTCAAAAAAGCAAAAGATGCCATTTGCCCAAGATCAGCTAAATCGCCAATCTCCTTCAAACCGAGAGATGTCCAAATAATTCCACCCCCTCTTGAAATATCACTGGCAGTAATCCAGAGGCATTTAGTGGGGTGTAATAATTAAGCTTAGGAATATGAAAATGGAGACTGATTTTTTGCCATACCGAGAATAATGCCCACAATACCTTGAATTTAGTTTTCTTAAAATAACTCGGTTCGAGGATACGAGTTAATACCTTTTGTGGTATCTCCCAATGATAATGAATATATTGATGGTGACAGATGTACCGGAAGCTCAGCAGCATCACCTAATAAAGGAAAGGCAAAGTGTTGGACCATAGCTGCCCAATAATAATACGTTAAATTCGGAACTGTCCACCCCCCATGATCCTGCGGGAGACAGGTCCACTTAGCCTCCCTCCTTAGTTTACGATATGACCATAGAAATCGTTGACATATCCTTTCTGTTTTTGTTAACATTAAACTAGGAATTAAAAGTGGAATAGATCTGAAAAGATATAAAAATTTAGAGAGGACAAACATTTTAAGGATATTACATCGGCCAAATAACGAAAGATGTAAATGATCCAGCCGCTCTAACTTATTATGAAGTGAATCAATAGTGGGAGAATAATTCAAGTTCAGGATCTGATCTACATCAGGCGAGATTTGAATACCGAGATATGTTGCCTCCGTAGTTGTAGGAACATGAGAGATTGGCATAGCCTAGATTGTAAAATTTGCGTCTTTGCAATGTTTAACTTATAGCCCGAAATTAGGCCGAATTGAGCTGCCAGAGTCTCCAGTGCAGGAAAAGATCGGGCAACAGAGTTTGTGACCTTTGCCCAATTTAGCAGGGCTACAACACGCCTGATGTGATCCGTCGTATCCCGGCCGGGAATGAACCCATGCTAGCGGATAGAGACCAAGGGGAGAATTGTTTGAGTTAAACGGAAAGCCAATATCCTTGAGTAAATTTTGCTATCAGTGTTGATTAGCGCTATCGGCCGATATGATGAAGGGTTTAATTCGTCCTTGCCTTTCTTTTTAAAAAGAACAATGGTCGATTGTCACCAGGAATCAGGGACAGACCAGTCTGGGCCAAGCGGAAAACTTCTAACATTTGCTGCTTAAATAAGTATTATAAAGTTTTGTAAAATTCCAAATGAATAAGATCCGGCCCTGCAGCTTTACCATTAGAAAGGGATTTCATAGCAATTACAACTTCGTCCCAACTAATAGGCTCAGCCAGAATTTGATTCTGGTCATCTGTGACCTTCTGAGTGTCCATAGATTGAAAAAACTGGTGCAAGCTGGTTTGTTGTTGTAGAGTTATATTCGTATCCTCTGTATATAAAGTTGAATAAAAATCAATAAAGGCATTTACAACACCACTAGTTGTGTCTTGAATAATACCAAACTGGTCTTTGACCCTAATAATCTGACTAGCTACAGCCCTTTGTTGTAAACGTTTTGCTAAAACCTTGCCAGAATTTTCGCCCAGCTCATACATAGAGGCTCGAAATTGTAAATATTTGGTTGCTATATCTTTATAAAAAGGCTCTAGTAGGTTAGACTTTGCTATAGCAACCGATTTCAAGCTTGGTGCTAGGTCTTCCCCCATACGGATATTAAGACTTGGATCCAATTCGGCTTGTTGAAGGGCTGCGAGTCTAGTTTTAACAGTTTGCTGCTCTATTTTCCAACGATAGGAGGCAAATCTTAGTCTCGCCGCGCAATGCGGCTTTGAATGTATCCCGGACAGTACCAACCGAGGCGGTGCTACTATTATTTTCAAAGAACTCTGAAATCCAAAAAGTGAGTTGTTCCTGATACAATTTATCTAATAGGAGTTTCCTATCAAAAGACCATGGTCTAATTTGATTAACAGGACGATCCCAGGGACAACTAAAAATAATGGGATTATGGTCAGATATAGTCCTTGGGTTAATTTCGATCTTGACAGACCCTACAGTTTGAAGAGAGGTAAAGACAGTCAATGCGGACCATTTTATTATGGGGTATTGAATAGAAAGTGTAGCCCTCTTGATTTGGATGATATTGCCAAAGATCTGTCAGACAGTGTTCAATTAGAAGAATCCGGAGCGCCTTATAAACTTGGAGCTTTCGTCCAACATATGCGCTATGTTTTGTTATATCTAAGTGACTAAGGATATTGATATTAAAGTCCCCACAGAAAAACATTGGATGGGGCCAAGTAGCTAACTCTACATTTATATTCCTCAGAACCTGCGGGTCGTCGAGATTAGAAGCATATATCGAACAGAGAACAAACTGCCATTAACCATTATCTCTGCTATTAACCATCTACCGAAATTATCTTGCTTTACCCTTTTAACACGCCCAACCCCGGTTTTTAAGATGATAGCAACACCCCTAATTGTAGAGGTTTGTCGGGTGCAAGCCGCTAAATCATAACCCAAGAATCTGAGATAAGCCGGGTTACCCCAAGGGATATGGGTTTCCTGCAGCCAGATTATATCCACCTGCATCACCTGCAGCATTTTATGAAAAATCCTACGTTTTTTAGGGTCATTCAATCCGCAAATATTCCAGGTTGCACATGTCAATCTAGGAGCAGCCATAAAGTTTGATCAAAGACAAATAGCCCTGGAGAACTGTTAAACATTTTATAGCACACATGATTGCAATCCAGCTGGTTTTTAAAGAAAAATGAAAATGTTGGCATCACATTAAATACATTTGAGAAACGCAAGCGACTGTGAATAACCTTAAATCTGGTCACCACCGTCCACCACCACCACACCACCCAACAACCTACCCCAATCGGCCCACCCACCGACCCAGTGGACCCCCACACCCCTCACCCCCCAAACTGAGCATCAGGACCGTGGTCCTTGTAATGGTTGAGTAAGCGTATCCCCACACTCTACTGAACCCACAGTTTCCCCCTTTCCAGGAAGATAACAGATGACCCTAAAACATCAGCTAGGAAAAAGAATTCTGAATTTTATATATACCCCTCAGGTCATCACAAAGAGAAAAGGAAGAGAACATGAAAAGAAATGACTACTGCCCTGCATTTAACGAACAAGAGAATACATTGCCAACTCAGGCTATATTGAATCAAAAAATTCCTTAGCAGGTATCTCCGACAGAAAAAACTTTGTCTGACCCTTAAAAATGACTTTTAGTTTTGCCGGAAAAAGCAGAAATGCCTGGGCTCCCTTAGCCTGAAATAGAGAAATCTGTTGCCGGAGATGCCAGTGGCGAGTGACCGTCTCTGAACAAAAGTCCGGACGAACAAAGAATTGGCAGTCCTTAGCAGGAGGATTATGATCTGAAATCATTTCTGATAACCCTGGGAATGGTCCATGCATTTGATGTGGTCAAAACTGATTTCTCTGGAATGTCAGATAGCAATGACCTGGTACTGTCCAAGGTGGTTCACAAGGCATTTGTGGATGTAAACGAGGAAGGCACAGAAGCAGCTGCTGCAACTGCAGCAATCCTGATGAGGCGATGTGCACTAAGGGTGCCTAGGTTTATGGCAGACCATCCTTTCCTGTTTATCAGGCACAATAAAACACGCAACATCCTATTCTGTGGCCGTTTCTGCTCCCCCTGATGACCGATATGCAGAATTTGTCCTTGATCGCAAAGATGTAGTTCCTTATTTTAAACAGATTTGTATTGATGTGAATGGCTTCACATAAGCATGCAGTCCCAAACATTGATAAGAACTTTATTATTAGCTTACCATTTTCCAATGCCATCAAACGCAGCATTTGAACATTATAGGCACAATTTTTAGTATCATATTATAGAAAAATTATCAACTTGACAAGTTAACGTTTTTGTAAAAAAAACACTTTGATTTTATACGTGCCTGTTATTCTTTGATGTCAGGTCTTTCAGTTGGCCTCTCAGTAAAAGATAAACTGCTAGCAATGCAAGTGGAAAAATTCACAACTAAAAACATAACTTTCTAATATTTTAAGTGTTAGAACTTGTTCTGTATACTGCAATTATATCTACATGGCAATTACCCTCCTTTGTGTTCTGCTAAGAAGACAATAGTGTCAGTAAAAAGTGTTTTCTTAAAACATGTGGTTTCCTTGCTTGTCCGTACTTGTGCATTCATCCAAATAAAGATGAGCTAATGTCAAGTGAATATTGGAGTTAGGGTCATGTAAGTGTTGTGGTATGGGTATATATTTCCTTTCTGCAAGGCATTGGGATACTGTGAACATCTGTGCAACTTCCAGTCCATTGTGTAATGAACTATAAAATCGTTTTTGTTAATAGTCAAATGTACTGCTCCCATTTGAGGCACAAATTGGGTTTTACATTGTTCCAAAACTACAGAAGACTTTGACGAAAACCATTGATTACTGGGTCCAGTATGTAGAATCAGTGGTAGTTGACTGATCTGCGTTTTTGAACTCTGATTCCTCCAAACCATCTTAATGCAAATGAACCAAATTGAAACAAAAAAAATCATCCTTCTAAATTCTTGGTACTAACTACAAATATAACGAACATACACACATTTGTGCAAAGTGCCTGTCGGTGATTAGCAAGTAAATGGGGAAACAACATGTTCGAAGCATATGAGCTGCGGATTACACACTATGCATAGATCGCCACCTAGTGTTGGGCCCGGATGTTTGCAGTTGTTTTTGTCCTGAAAAGTGTTTGGAAGTCACAAGATAGGCGACTCCTCCTTTGGATTACGCTGCGCATGGGCATCGGCTACATCATTGGATTGTTTTTTTTCCGCCATCGGGCTTGGATGTGTTTCCTGCCCTCCGGTTTGGAACCGATTCTCCTTCGGCACGCAATCCTCACCCTTTTGACGGTATTGTATCGAACTTGTTTCCAATCGACGCGACTCTTCACAACTTCGAAGTCTTCGATTCCAGTCGTCGACTAAGGCCTTCGGGCCTATCTGGGCCTTATCTTCAGGCTCATGGAAAGGACGCCATTCAAGAAGTGTCCTCAATGTGGGTCAAAGTTTCCCCACACCGATCTCCAGGAGGTGTGCAACCTTTGCCTCTCACCAGAGCACCAGGCCAGAGACTGTTCAGCTTGTGCCTCCTTCCGCTCCAAGAAGACGATTCAGGACCGACGAGCTCGAAGAACCATGGCTCGCTCGTCCTCTTCGATCCCAGACTACCTATTCCAAGAGGGCGTCGACGTGCCAGAACAGGAGCAAGAACATGGCGTCGACAGGTACTCCGAGGCTGACGACTCCGATGTCGAGGACATCACTCCGGCACAGCCTGTCGCAAGTACACACGTCGACCCCGACCCTTCCTCGACACCCTCCAAAAAGGCTTCAGTCACGCCCTCGCCTTCGGGCCCGGGTGCACACAGAGTGACTGCTTCCCATGCCCCACCTTCGGGCTCGGCAAAGAAGCCTAATAAGCCTTTAGGCGACCCAGGCTCGAGTCAGCCTAACCCCGGTGCCGGCACACACCTACCAGCACCAAAAAAGAAGCCATCTTCCTCCTCCTTCACGCAGGCTGCTTCGACATCGAAGTACTCAGCGTCAAAGACTGCCACCGGCTCCTCTGCACCAAAAACATACTCGGAGCCGAGCAAAAAATTGTCACCGAAAGGACCCGACTCCCATCATGCTTCAGACCCGAAAAAGGCCTCGGAACTGAAATAACCACAAGTTCCATCAGCCAAAGACACTGCAAAAGAACATGTTTCAAAGCCAAAAGATGCTACCGGTTCGGTGCCGAAAAAGCCTACGGAACCAAGGACCTCTGCACCGAAGGATCTACCTCCCACAGAGGAACTATTTCATCCAGATCCTACACAAAAGACTCTTGTAAAGGATCCCAAAACTGGTTGATTGACTCTTAGTTCTAAAAAACGACCATTAGATACGCCTGCACTGGCTCCTCATCCTAAGAAGAAAGAATTGCAACCTCTCCTCTAAGGATACCTCCTCCTCCTCCACCACCACATCACTCCCCTGCCACATCACTCCCCTGCCACATCACTCCCCTGCCACATCACTCCCCTGCCACATCACTCCCCTACACCATCCTCCTACTCCATTAGAAGATGACTATGGGGATAACACCTCTGATGACACAGGGGGTGGTGCAGAGAATAAGCTACTAGATAATCCTAGTCCTCCTGGCTCACCTGACCCTTGGGATGATTATAGCACCCCAGACGTCCCTAACATGCCACAAGATGACATATACCCCTCCAGACCTTCCCCACCAGAGGACACTATGGGATTTAACCAACTTGTCCATAGAGCTGCCCAATACCATGGAGTTGACCTACACCCTGACCCAGTAGAGGAAGATTTCCTTATGGAAACCTTTGACACCACACAAGTCCACCTCAATTCTACCCATGCTTAAAGGGGTCATTAAGCATGCGCCAGACGTCTTCAAAGATCCAGTCAGGGCCCGAATCATCAACCCCCAAATTGAGAAGAAGTATAAGGCTGCCCCCTCAGATCTAGCCTACATTAAAGGGAATTCCCAAACCTCAGGCAAGGCTCCCCCACTAGATAAAGAGTCTAAACTCCAGGACGCCTCAGGCAAACGAACAGCATCACAGGCAGTAATTATATGGCGTATTGCCAATACTCTGGTCCTACTAGCATGGTACGACAGGGCACATTATGATGAGTTAGAATCCATAACGCAGCACCTTCCATACAAGGACAAAATAGGGCCAATAACCTTATATAAGAGGGTAAAACTATCACCAATACCTCTATTCGTTGTGCCCTAGATGCAGCAGATCCTGCTTCAAGGGCATTTAATACCAGTGTCCTTTTGCTTAGGCATGCCTGGCTACGCATTTCAGGTTTCAAACCTGAAGTCCAAAGTGCCATCCTCAATCAACTCTTTGATGAGCAACACTTTTTTGTGCCTAATGTGGACGCATCTCTTGAGAAAATGACAAAGGATACGGACACAGTTAAATCTATGGGAGCCTTGCAGTTGCAAGCTCCCAGACACTCCTTTCGTCGCTCATCATACAGAAGCACCACCAGAGGCTACTCCTCAGATAGTCCCTCTACTTCTTACACAACCCCTACCCAATCCACCTTCAGTAGGGGCTACCAAAGAGGGGGTTACAGTGGTAACAACAAATGCAGAGGCAGAATGAACAACTCCCGCTCTGCCTCCACCCCTGCCCAATGACTTCCCTCCACTTTCCCCACCACATTCCACTCCAGTTGGGTGAAGACTACAACAATTCCTTCCTGTCTGGACCAACATCACATCAGACAGGTGGGTATGACAAATAATTCATGCAGGTTACTGTCTCAAACTACCATCTACCACCCAAACAGTGGCCAATGTCACTAGAACATTTGCTTCTGCTGAGGCAGGAGGTAATATCCCTCCTACAAAAAGGTGCAATATAACTAGTTCCACCACATCATCAAAACAAGGGAGTTTACTCCCTGCACTTTCTTATCCCAAATAAGGATGGCTCTCTAAGCCCTATTCTAGACCTCAGACCACTAAACCTGTACATACAATCAGACCACTTCCATATGGTCACACTCCAGCAGGCCCTGCCTCTCCTTTTACAAAATGACTTCCTTGCCACTATAGATCTCAAGGACGCCCATTTCCACATTCCCATTCACACAGCTCACAGAGTATCTCCGATTTGTACTAGACGGTCAGCACAATCAATTCAAAGTACTCCCATTCGGAGTCACAACAGCACCAAGAGTGTTTACCAAGTGACTGGTGGTGGTAGCAGTACACTTAAGAAGAGAGCACATTCACGTCTTCCCATATCTCGACGACTGACTCATAAAAGCCATCTCATATAGTCAGTGTGTACAACACACTCACACCACCATCCAATTACTCCACCACTTGTGGTTCACAGTAAACCACACCAAGTCCCATCTGCAACGTCCCATGTACAACAATATCTCGGTGCCACAATAAACACCTCAACAGCGCTTGCTCATCCCTCTCCTGCCAGGATAACCAACATATAAGCTCTTCTAAAACAATTTCAACCGCAAGTGTTTATTCATAGGAATGATGGTCTCTTGCATATTCATGGTGCCTCAAGCAAGACTACAGATGTGTCCTCTTCAAGAGTGCTTAGCATGCCAATGGAACAAGGCTCGAGGTCAATTAACAGACCTAGCGTTGGTAGACTGTTGGACTCACCTCTCTCTGCAATTGTGGAGCACCAAAAACCTTTCCAAAGGATGACCGTTCCTAGAGCCAGTTCCTCAAATAGTCATGACAGCGGACGCATCTCTCTCCGGCTGGGGAGTTCACCTATTGCAGCACACCAGGCAGGGCAGGTGGACACCGCAACAAAAGTTACTTCACATCAACCACCTGGAGTTACTAGCCATATTTCTAGCCTTAAAAGCCTTCAAAAGCAAATATCTGGCAAAGCTGCCTTAGTCCACACGGACAACATGACAGCCATGTATTACATAAACGAACAAGGAGGGACACACTCTCTGCAAATCTGTTAGCGCATGAGATATGGAGATGGGCTATACCTCTAAACATTTTCCTCTTAGCCCACCATGTTCCAGGGGTACAAAATACCATAGCCGGCCTGTTGAGCCGTCAGACAACAGATCCACGAGTCGAAACTTCATCCACAAGTTCCTAAACCGTTCTTTCAGATGTGTGGAAAACCTCAGATCTCTTCGCAACCCGCGAAAACGCCAAATGCCCAAGCTTCGCCGCCAGATATCCTCAGCGGCTGTCCAAAGGCAATGCGATATGGATGAACTGGTCCAGCAGATTTGCGTACGCTTTTCCACCTCTCCTTCTCATTCCACTAGTTGTATGCAAACTACAGAAACATTCCCTGACTCTCATTCTAGTTGCTCCAACTTGGGCCAGACAACTTTCTGTTATACCGCACCAAAAGCTATACCTGTCTCCATGCTTCCTAATCCAGAACCATGGAGAAATCAGACACCCGGACCCAGCTCAGCTCAGCCTAGCAATCTGGCTCCTGAGTGTGAGAAGTTGGCCTGGTATTTGATGTTCACTATTCTAGTGAGTACCTTGCACCAGTCCAAACGACACTTATGGTGATTGATTGTAAATCAACCTTATAGACCAGCTATCCTAGGGGTAGCAGGGACAAAAGCAGTCTTAGCCTAAACTCAAGAGGGCATGTGAAGCCAGCTGTTTTACCATATGCAATACTTTCAAATACCAAATGAAAGGACACCACACAAGTTATATATTATAAAATATATGTATTTATTTCTAGAATAATCCCCTTAACTCTTTATGAACACACGGGCACAAGCGTTAAACAAAGCACACAGTAGAACATATAATAAGCTGCACAATTATGGATAGGCCAGGTCTCCACTTAAACCATATATTAAGAAAGTGGTATAAGTACCACGTCACGAACAATGAACAGGCCTAGGGCCTAGGGAATCGCTGGGCCTACACTGGACTAACGAAGGTTAGGTCGGGAGAGGCCCACAGGATACGGGTGCAGTGTCTATAGGCAACCGCGTTTACCATACAAGTCAATGGTGCGTAAAAATCAGAAAGTTATAGGTTTAGGAGACTTCCGAATGGACTAGAACTTAGCCACTTAAAACTAGGACACTAGAGGGGTAAATCACTATAGGAGCACCGGAGTTAACTCGTTACCTCACCCACAGGAATCGGGTGCATAGGTGTCAAAGTGTGTCTGGTTTTGTCGTGGAGTTCTATGGAGCCTGGAGATGAAGATGCTGCAGGCGGCCAGGAGAGAAGAGTCCGATGGATCCAAGGGTGGATCAAAGATGTAGAGTACCTGAAAGCAAAGGGGACAGAGTTCAGGTCACTAGCCAGTGACCAGCGAGTAACCAGGAAGGAACCAGGCGATGTCGGGTGGCTCTGAGGTGATGTCGAGGTGTTTGTCTCTGCTGGCACGTGGACCAGGAAGGATCGAGGACATCCAGAAGGTAGTCACGGGCTGTCCCACAAAGGCTCCAGCTGTCGGCGGTGTTGGTACTCGATTCGGAGTAACCAAGCCTTGGCAAATGCAACCCACGCAGGACTCGAAGATGTCTTCTTGATCGGACCGGGAAGGTCAGATCGATGGCTCCTTTTAATGGGAACTGGGGCCAGTCTAGAGCAACCAGACCAGCAGTGTAAATTTGGTGATTCGTTGTCACAGAGGCCACTAGCCAACGGGCAAGTGACCGGACAATGCTTCAAGCAGGAAAATGCAAAAGGGCCCCACGCAGCACTCGGTGAGTGTGGAGAGGTGATCTTTGGTGCAAAAGCTGCTCGGGGCTGGGGCTTCTCAAACCCCAAAGCACAGCATTGAGGGAGCCTCAGTAGTTGCACAGGAAGCACTTTGTTGACTTTTCAAGATGGCCGGTCCCACATCTCACGTCGCCTCCACGGGTCTAAGCTTTGCTAGGACTGTGGATCGGACTGTTGGAAGTCTAGGAGTCCAGGTCTTGTTGGTCTCTCTTGTTCGAGCTCCGGCGGGAGCAACAGCAAAGGAGGTCTTGTTGCGCTGATGGTGCCTGCTTGCACAGGGTGGCCACTCCTTGACCACAAGGGAGATTCTTCAATCTTCCACGTCGAGTGGGATGTCGATGGGTCCAGAGTTTTGTATCAAAGTTTCAGTCAGGATGATCTAAGTTGCATTGGCACAGCTCCTACCTTTATTCCAAATCAAGGGGCTGGATCACCTGCTAGGTCCCTCCTATGGCTGGGACCCAGGAAGGGGGTGGTTACACCCCTTTCCCTTTGTCCAGTTTCATGCCAGAGCTGGGGCTGGAGTGCCCCAGCACCGGTTTGAACTGGGCTTTGCCTGGGACACCTTGCGCCCCAGGCAGTGTCTCGTTTCATTCAGCCCTCCCTGCCCCAATCCACTATCTCCTGTCTGGGGTGGTGTAGCACCTCCCTGTGACAGGAAACCTATTGTCCAGGCCTCCCCTGCCGGAGTTTCGGTCAGCATCAGGAGACCAGACTCGTGTCTGTGGCAGCAGCATCCATTTTGTGATGCTGAGGCTCTGGTTAGATTTAACCGCGTTTAAGCAAAGTAACATGTCTTCTCCCTCTAGAAGGGTGGAATGCTAACCCCGTCGCCAGGACTGGCGAGAGGGTAGTATTCCAAAGCGTATGACCTCTTACACGACATGTTTTGATAAAACCAAACCAGAGTTAGCAAGTAACCGCGAGGATTATAATGCACTTAAGAGTATATGGTATGGCAATATCCCAGAACAGCTAAGGGACTTGGTTCCAAAAGCTGCAGACAGGCTCAGCTCATGCTAGAGCACCATCTCACATAAAACCAAGCACTCTGCCTCCAGGATTGTTAAGGCCTGCCATAGGAGTGAATTATGGGTGTATATGTGTCCAGATATAGGTTTAGATATAGGTATACTACATCTAAGCAAGGGGTGATTACACCACCTTGCCCCAGCTGAGTGATCAGTCAGTTGTCATTTTGGATAGCCAGCCAGGGGTGGCAAAAGATATGCTGCAGCCTCTGATAGGCCTTGGATGCACCTGTGCCCTGGGTACCTATAGTACACTGTACAGGGGCTGATAAGGTGACCCAATGTCCAATTGGTAATGTACCTAAAGTACATGGTTGTGAATTTAGAGTGAGAACAGCAGGCTGTGGGTCTGATTAGCAGGCCCACAGCCACATTAAGTCGAAAACCAGTGAAGCAAAAAGCAAAAATTGGGGTGACTATAGGAAAGCAGACCCTACTCTCCTACACTGAGGCCCTAGAGTTCGGTTATCTTAACCTTTCCCCTGACTGTATGAACGTTATTAAAGAAGCTAGACGTCCCACCACTAGGGCATGTTATGCAGCCAAGTGGAAACGTTTTTTAATATACTGTCATAACAACCGCAATCCTCTAGATGTGTCTATTCAACACACCATAGGATACTTACTACACCTCCAAAGATGTAACTTTACGTACACCGCTATTAGACTGCCTCTTGCTGCCATTGCAGCATACCTACAAAATAGACATCATCTATCAGTTTTTAGGGTACCTGCATAAAGGCTTTTATGGAGGGCCTCAAAAGAAGAATTTCTCCCAGAGCACCACCTTCACCTGTGTGGAATTTGAACATTGTTCTCACACCGTTATTGGACCTCCCTTTGAACCTTTACATAAATGTGAACTACAGTTCTTAACTTAGAAAGTTGCTTTCCTAGCAGCTATTACTTCTCTAGGAAGAGTTAGTGAGCTACAAGCATTAACCATTCAAGAACCTTTTCTGCAAATGCATCATAATTAGGTGGTTCTTTGAACCAATCCTAAATTCCTTCCAAAAGTCATTTCGCCCTTCCATCTCAATCAATCTGTAGAGCTGCCAGTATTCTCGCAGCCACAAATAGTAGCAGAAAAAGCTCTTCATACCTTAGATGTCAAAAGAACATTGCTTTACTACATAGAAAGGACACAACCTTTTCGTAAAACTAAACAACTTTGTATCGTTCTCCCCACCACACAAAGGCACCCCCTTATCAAAATCTGGGATAGCTAGGTGGATTGTCAAATGTATACAGGTTTTCTACCACAAAGCTAAACTTACGTAATCTGTCCCTCCTAAAGCCCATTCTACAAGAAAGATAGGGGCTTCAGTGGCATTTTTAGGGAACATTCCCTTAGATGATATCTGCAAAACAGCTACATGGTCTAAATCACACACATTCACAAAACACTAGATGTGCAAACTAAACAACAAGCTACTGTGGGCCAGGCTGTACTCAAAACACGGTTTCAAACTACTGCAACAGATACGGGTGGTCACCGCTAAGGATGGGTACTGCTATACAATCTATGCATAGTGTGTAGTCTGCAGCTCCTATGCCTCGAACAGAAAATGTTACCAGTATGCATCTGTTCTTGGCATGTAGAGCTGCAGAGTTACACACGCCCACCCGCCTCCCCGGCTACCTTTGTCTGTTCCAGTATTATCTTACTTAGATACAGCTTACATGAGCATCCTTCCTGTTACTTACACAACTCCATCATTTCCCTGCTGGCGAAAAACAATCTAAGGATGAAGCCAATGCCCATGCGCAGTGTAATCCAAAGGAGGAGTCTCCCATCTTGTGACTTCCAAACACTTTTCAGGACAAAAACACCTGCAAACATCTGGGCCCAACACTAGGTGGCGATCTATGCAAAGTATGTAACTCTGCAGCTCTACGTGCCAAGAACAAATGCATACTGGTAAGTAGCATTTTCCTTCCTTTGTAGTTGGGGACCTGAAAAGAATGCCAGACACCATTTCAGCCAAGCCTACTGAACTGTCGCTAACTTTTAAGGTTCTCTGTGTCTTTTACATTGTAGCAGGTTATCTTTCATCAGACTCCAATCAGAACTCTAGCAGGACAGCAGGCCGTGTGGTAATCCAGCAGCCAACACAGAACAGCTTGAATTAGTGATCTAGACCTGTGCAAGGCAAAGACAATCCAAGTAGTTGGGCCCTGGCAAAAAGTCCTTCAGAAATCCAGTCTGAGCTGTCAGCATGAGCAGTCTTGTCTCAACAGTTCTGTTAATGCTGAGCTCAAACAGTGTTTATAGTATGTATTGCTGTAGATACTCATGTTCTGCATATTCCTGCCATCTGGTGTTGGGTTCAAATGTTTTTCTTCAAAGACGTTTGTCCACAATGCACCAGGACACCCTCTCCAGCTCTGATTTTTTACTTCTGCTTTAGGCTTGGACGTTCGAAAACACAGCACTTGGAATGATGCATTCCACACTAGTTTTTTTTTTAATACCAGCTACTTGCTTTCTGATCCACCACAACAACAACATAGTGCCACCGATCATTTCTGCCTGGGATACCTGGGACTTTGGACCCCACAGTCACCAACAGTTAGCCTTTAACACACAATGTCTTCAGGCTCCAGCCTGCAACAAACCTCAAGTCTTCTCTGCTTCTCATAGCAGAGTTACTAAACCTCAGTGACCTGTCTGCATGCAGTGGAAGGCCCTTTGCAAGGTTTTACTGCTCACTTTTCTGTTGCTTATCGCAGCATGTTGGTGTTAAGCTAGTACTAATGGAGTAAAACTTCGCCCAGTGTTAACAGGTGTAAATAGGACAAAATAATATAGCAATACTTTCACGAAATGTTGTTCATTGTGCTGCATAATTAGCTTTTTCTCACCATATAATTTAGCCAACCATGCCACATTATTTGGTCCTTCCCTGTCACATAATTCCAGTGGCCCTGTTCATACTCATTTGATCATTACTTGAGTCATTGGGAGATAACTGTCATTGAACAGTGGTTATTCTGGAGCAATGAAGTTAATCAACAAACACCTCACCAACACCTTCTGCAATCATCAGCTCCTCAATGCCAAGCAGTCTGGATTCAGGCCTAACCACAGTACAGAAACCTCACTCACCACCAGCATGATCTTTGACAGATGAGAGATGGCAGCCCTCATTCTCCTGGACCTCTCTGCAGCATTTGATACGTTCTGACACTACTTCCTTTACAGACGCCTGTAAAAGATTGGCATCCAGGCACCTGCTCTCTGTTGGATCTGGTCCTTCTGAATGGATAGAACACATGCTGTCAGACTTGCACCTTACTTCTCGGAAATCCGCACTCATCTGTTGAGTGCGTCAAGGTTCATCACTCAGCACCACTCTTCTCCACTCATAAATGATCCTTCTGGCCAACTTCATCTGCGCACTTCACATCCACATCCTCTCCTATGCCACAGACACACAACTCCTACTCTCCCTCTCTGACAAGATTACCAACAAGAGAAACCAGTTCACTGCCTGCATGATCAAATAGACTAAATGGATGAAAGCCAACTGTCTTGAACGCCGCACCAACAATAGAAAAGTAGTGATCTTCATCAAGAACACCTCACAATGGCACTCCAGCTGGTGACCAGCTGAACTTGAGCCACACCCACACCAAGAACCTCATTAACCGCAAACTGGATATGACCGCACAAGTCAATGCTGCCACTGCTTCCACAACCTGAAAATGATTTAAAAGTTGCTCCCAAGTAACACTTGAAAAACTATCACTCCTGTTCTGATCACTAGGAAGTTGGGCTAAGGGAACACCCTCCATGCTGGGCGCACCAAGTAACTCACTAGAAAGACTTCAAACCATCCAAAACTCTGCAGCCAGACTCAATCACATCCTCCAACACAGAACTCGCATCACACCAGACCTCATGGAGCTCTACTGGCCACTGATACACAAATGTGCTCATTTCAAACTCCTCTTGCACACATAAAAGGCACTACATAACGTAGGCTCAACCTACCTAAACTGTTGCTTCTCATACACACATCCCACGCACAAACAGTACCAGATCTAGAGGACAGGCATTCTCTTACATTGCTCCTAAAGCGTGGAATGGCGTCACACTCCACATCACAGCCACCTCCTGTCTTCTTGAATTCTGCAAGAAGCTAAATACCTGGCTTTTCAATAACCGGTTATAAGCCCAAAAGCACAAACACCTGCTCAGCCCCAGGATACTCTCACAGGTGATAGTGCGTTTTATAAATCCACATAACATATTGTATGTGTAATTCTTTGCAATTTTATTTTAAAGACTGCTGTCCTGGTTTGAATAAGCTACATGCATGTTTTTTGGGAATTTGTATCAGTGCCTATGTAGTTAGTAGGTTCGATATCTAAATA
This sequence comes from Lissotriton vulgaris, assembly GCF_964263255.1. Taxonomy (NCBI): domain Eukaryota; kingdom Metazoa; phylum Chordata; class Amphibia; order Caudata; family Salamandridae; genus Lissotriton; species Lissotriton vulgaris. The sequence goes on along the minus strand of NC_141691.1, from coordinate 673,927,094 downwards.
TCAACTTTGTTGTAACATTAGTATTCACCACATCATTTGGACTCTGTAGCTTCAAGCAATTCTTCTAAACTAGTCGATAGTCTCATTTATCTGCCTACTTTTACTTCATAAGTATACATTGAAACAATGTTCCATAAACATAGGTCACTAAAAACTTTCAAATGAATATTGTCTAGTCATGTGATCTGCACATGTTCGTGGTCTTTCCTTATTCTTAATCATGTAATTATTGAATAATTACATTGGCACCTCTGTTTATATACCTTTGCGAAATGCTTTTGATGTGGGACATCTCACAGAAAACTCAATCTTTTGATGCTAGAAAATCCCTAAATATCCATCAGACACAAGCTTGAAAACGTCACAAGCATTTACCACCACTATCTTCTAGTATCAAGTATGACTTTCATTCTGCAACACTTCAGCATCTCTTGTGTAAATTTTATATATGAAATAAATAAATGCTAAAGACCTATTTAAGTGTTGCGAAAGTAGTTTTCGGGAAATATTGCAAAAGATAAATTGTCCTCTAAAAATGATATTCTGCACCTTGGACAGGAGGCCCTTACATACTATTACACATTCCCAGGGGATAGAAGCTCTAAAGATTAACATTCTCAAAGGGGTTTAATACAATGAGTTATTGAACTCAGCCATATAATTCGGCAATACAGCTATTTTCGGCAGAAAGATACATTATTTTTCCAAATGGCTAACGCACTGCTGAAGTCCAACAGGGCCGCATCCTAAACAAATTTAACTTGGTGAGGTTTCAATCGTAACTACATTATTTTAAACCTTTCATGGCGAACAAAAAACCATGAAAATCCATCCTTGAAAAATTTATGACCAATGGGTTTGCTGAGCAGACACTCAGGAGAGCTCCGGAACGGTAATGTGGAATTTAATTCCAGTCATGATCAAATCAAAATGAGTAAGCATAGTGTTAACTTTTTTAACGTCATGGTTTACATAGACGTTACCAAAAGAATTGTGTGAAAGATACAGACGAAAATAATTTTACATTTTTGAAATTTTCACTCACTGCCAGCTCCCAAATGACATTTTCATATTTGCCTACATCAGATAAAGTTAAGTGTATAATTCTGAAACATTATCTAACAAAATTATTAAGAAACTGAACACATTTTTTGTAGTGAATATGTTCTTGCTTACAAAAGAACTAGGACCTTAAAAGGATTGGTTTGATTCTCAGTCATAATACCCAGTACAAATGCAATCTTCCCTTCTTAATTATAACAAACATGTAGTCAAATTCCGATATAGTCTAGCACTAGGCGTGGGCGGAAAATCCGTTCCGCTCGCGGATTTTGCGGATTTTCGGGAAATCCGCAATCCGCGAGATTTGCGAATTTCCTGAAAAATCCGCAAATCCGCGAGCAGCGGATTTTGCTCGCACTGCTCGCACTGTTCGCGTGAGTTCGCGCCCCGCGAATAAGTGCGAAATTGCAGAAATACGATTTTAGCAAAACTGAAAGTAACTACTTACCAGGTTCAAAAGTTCAGGCTCATCATTAGTAGCCATTTCCTGTAGTGCTTCCTGAGGGGCCCCTCCAGAGTTCAGTTGCCAGTTGCAACTATTATGTGACCCTGCTCTGAACCTCAGAATAGTTACACATATGCCACAAAGGTCCTGAATTACAGCTAAGGGAGACAAGCAGGAGCCAGGCTGGAAGTTAAAATCCATTAATCAGCCCCTAATTCATTATTGTCAGTTGGGGCAGGGCAGGTGTTGTAACTAATTTTGCAACAATGAAAGCACTTAGCAAGTGCAAAAGATCACTAATCAGGGCGCACTAAGGAAGCAGGTGCCAGCTAAAAAAATATTCTGTGACACATTAATCAGCCCCAAATTAATTCAGGTCACTTGAGGCAGGGAAGGTGTGCTTTGCTTTGCCAAAAATAATGTACACTGGACAACCAGAGGGTGTGGTGATGAAACAGAGGGTGGCATGGGTGGGCCAGAGGGTGGCATGAGTAGTCAGAGAGTGGCAGTGGTGACAGAGAGTGGCAGTGATGAAGAAGAGTGTCCCAAACAGGTTGGACACGTAGAAACAACAAGTTCGCAAAACTTGCGACCCGACAGGTAAGTTCGCAAATTGCGAAATTGTAAAAACCCTCGCGAACTGGCAGAAACACGGGCGAACACAAAAAAAAAAAAAAATCCGCAAATTCGCGGGAATTCGCGGATTTTGCGGATTGCGAGTTTGCAAATCCGCAAATTCGCGGATTGCCAATCCGCAAAATCCGCTCATGCTTATCTAGCACCCACAAAGAGCAAAGCAATAAAGCGAAATCCTACATGACTGCATTAGATTTTTTTTAAAACTTTATTTCCCATTTTTATGTGGCATAACTCAAAGCAAGCAGAGCTTTGATGTGCTTTACAAGTAAAACATTGGGGAATTGAAACCTGCTTACAATAAAAGTAGCAAAAAATAATGAACATTAAATGTTATCTTAAACCAGTTGCCTAGAGGGGGCACATATGAAAGATCATATACTAAAAGCAAGATGAGAGAGAGGTAGATATGGGTTAGAGGGATGATTGAGGGGAGGGAGGTAGTTTGGTCTAGAGGAGGACAAAGATGTATGTTGCAGCACAAGATAGTGGAAGAGGTTTTTCAAGAGTGAAAGAGCTGGGGGAAGAGAATACAACGGAAACATATTGAGGGTAAGACAAAAGTCAAAGGTGAGTAAAAGACAAGGCAATAATTGAGCACTTGGGAATGAAGGACGATAAGAATAAGGAAAAGAGAAGGAGGAGCTAGGTGGCAATAGATAGCCATAAAAGACATGTTGAGGTACAGTGAAGGAGGAGAGTAAAGGCAGACATGAAGATAGAAGGCACAGAAGAAATAGGAAAGCATTTAGAAATCAACTTCATATGTTGAAGGAGATATTCATGTAGTGCGTTCCGAAGGGATGGGGATTGTCCCCAAGAACAACTGCATTGCAGCAAGGGTGTGTTCTGATTTCATCCTCCAGATGTTTTTAATCAGGAAGATAGGCAGTTTACACAATAAATGGTCTTTATAGACTTTTTTTACGTTGGAAAGATGAAAAAAAAGAAAGTTAAAACTCAAAACTAGCACAAGAACAAATTTAGGACTGAGAATATGAACTCACCACTTATGAGACAGTTTATTGTAAAAGGTGCAGCCAATGAAATATCAAGTTTTAGATCATATTCCTTACAATATATGTGCAAGAAATAAATCTTTGAAAACGATAAAATGAGAAGCACATTGGATCAATGAATTGGATAAAAGTTGATCAAGAAGCCTAAATGAGAAGCAATATCATGCATTTTGTGTCTAAAAAGTACAAGTGTCAGAGGAAAGACTCACTGAAAAATCAAAAAATATCCACCCATACATTTCTTCTGGTAATGTTTGTGGTTCTGACCTGAGTGGTGAGTTGAACTGGTGGCATCATGAAAGAATGACCTGCTGAAGTCCTTACATGTAGATAGGGATTTTCGAAGTTAATTTTAAAATCTTGTCCTAGCCTTAATCATGTCTATTTTATAACTTTATCCATGAAAATCGAAATCCAAAGCCAATGAAGAAGTGTATGTCACTAGAAACGGATTGGGCAATGTGACTGAGTCCTCCTTACAAGAACCACACTGAGGCTTCAAAACCTTTTCAATTCTTAATTGGCATTTATGGGCAGCCTTGACCTCACAACGAACTACAGAAAGTCTTATGTAATGGTAGTTGGCCATTAAGTCTACCAGGTAAAGGACCTTTCATGCATGTGGCCAGGAATTAACTATACTAAATTCTTTCACCTACCGGATTCATGTTTGACTTGGATGGAACTTGATCCTCTCTTTTAAAAGCCAAGAAAATGTATTCTGTTTTTGATTTTGAATCTAGATTTTGAGACTAAAACCAGTGGCTTCATTGGCAATTCATCAGGTGAAAAGTGTCTCCGCAGTGGCCTGTGGTAGGCATAATGAGCTATTCTGACTCCTTTTCGTTGCAGAAAATAAATGTGTTAGGTGATTATTAAATGTCCCGTATCAACCCTGCGGATATTGCCCATCAAAAGCTGGTTCTGTGCTAACTTTCTGGGCATGTTCCTTGGTTAAAATATTTAGACAAAATGTTTTCCCAGCTGGGCCGTCGGGATTTATTTGTTAATCAAGAGAGAACCAGTAAACCTGACCTGGTTTTGATTAGGGTAACTTGTATGTTAAGGTGCCAGGCCGATTGGTAAGATCTAGAACTCTCTAAGCCTTTGGTCAGAGAATGTGTTTCTTAAGACAGTTTCCCCATGCCGAGTCCTATTTATTCCTGGTCACCACCTCCAGACATCGTTTTTTATTAACACGCTTTAGGTTGAACTTAATACAACTGTTTTTGTCAATCCCAAAGGGTTGGCATGGTGGTAGATTTGGAACTCCCAGTGACTGTAAGCATGTGTCCCCTCAAGACCTGGTACACTTTTTTTATTTTCTGCTCATGTAGGGTTTGGTTGCCCTTTATCCTCTGCAAAAGCTATTAGAACGTTGCTTGATAATTGATTTTATGAGATTGCGTCAGTGTGTAGTTATTTTATTGATTGTAAATGTTTATGCAATTGTTTTCTTTTAAAAGCTATCATGTAATGTTTTATGTCCTGTATGCACTAATCAACTAACAATAGGATGCTAACAATGACCTTGTTGGTGGGGTGATTGATAGCAAGGTGCTAATATGCTTTTATGCATGTTTAATCCTTGGGTATTTTAAGCTGTTATGAATTGTATCTTATATGGTTTTGATTACTAAAACTAAATAAAGATTTATGAATGAATCTACTGGGAAATATTCATTTGAATGCTTAGGTATTTTTCCCTGTGTTCTTGGGGAACAAATGTTTGAATAGGTACATTTGTACTATAAGCAAATAAGTGGCTGAACCAAATAATTATCTCTATTCCCTTATTCCGGACACTTGTTTCTGCCATTGTCTTTTGAGGGGGTTCAGCTGTCATCCAGTTCCTGAGGATGCACATATAGTTTGTATCCATTAGTGTTTGCAACAGATAATTCTCTTTTGCTGAGATGCACTGCTAACGCGATCCAAATGTAATCAACGGACATCACTGGAAAACCTGTCACTACAGTGTTTACCTTTAGTGCATTTCCTTTAAGGTTTCATCGCAAGATTCTTTTCTTGTTGAACAAAAGTCTTTGGTCAAATCTACCATATTTTAACACTTTAACATTTAGCACACATTCATAAAATCGTCTTATCTAATGTAAACATTTTTAAATTCTGTATGCTTTTAAAACACCAATACCAAATGTCTTTGAAATTATGTAGTTCTTATTCATAACACTTTTTTTCAACATCGCGGTTTAACAAAACCTCCTTTCATATTCTCCTAGACCAAAGATACTTCAGTAACAAAACCATGCTATGCTGAGAGCCCCTCCAGCCTGCAGGAGTGCCTCAGCAAGGCAACTAGAATCTGACAAATGGACATAAGAGGGTAATAACTTGAAAAGAAACAACAGGGTGTGACATGTGAGAATATGGTTCATTGTGGTGGACCTCAAACAAGGAAAAGAAATCTACTGCCTAGCCTAGCCGGGAAATGAAAAAATAAAAGAAGAAATCAATGTTGGGCAGGAGCTACTTAGAAGCAATCAATTAACAGCCAAAGTATTTCTAATACTGTGGACTAAAACCAAACTTCGCAAGGAAAAGAAAGTGGAAAGTAATGGGGCGGGTAATGGAAGGTAGTGGTGAGGCTTAAAATGTAACAATCATTTAACTTGAATCTCTGACACCCACCTGTCCGCAGACCCATACAATCTTTTTTTTTTTGTGTAAATATTTTTATTGATATCCATAGCAGGGCAAACATTTGTTAAACAGTACATTTCTTGGTCTTGGCAGTGCATTATAAAAAAACAATGTCAGTACAGTCTGTAAGATATTTAAATGACAGAAATTTGTCTCTATTGGTACATTCTTAGAGTCCGCCACTCCCTCCCAATTCTGAATCAGTCTCTCTCCCCATTCGAGCTTGGTGGATCGCACAGATACCCCCCTATACTCATTCCAGGCACCCCAGATTTTATCCCATTTACGAGGGCACCCCCGGTGCAGGTACACTACCCTCTCCGACAACATTGCTACATCAAGATCTTTGCACCAGTCTCCGAGCATGGGCACATCCCCAGAACCCCAATATTTGGCAATATTCCGCTTGGCATACATTATACCCAACGTCACCCAATCCTGGGCAGGGTGGGTAAGATCGTTTGGCTCCCAAATGTTCAGCAGACAGCACCTTGGCTCCGGCACTACAGATTCCTTCACCACCTATGACATTGTTCTCATGACCTTAGCCCGATATGCTGTAATCTGGGGGCATTGCCATATGGTGTGGAAGAATGTTCCCTCCTCCCTGCAACTTCTCAGGCAAAGGTGGTGTGTGGCCCTCCCAATGGTGTGTAAAGTGACCCTAGTGTAATTCACTCGGTGAAGTATCTTCAGTTGTACCAGGTGAAGTCTAGAGGGTATAGCCACTTCTCGCAGGGAGGATAGGGCTGTTAGCCAGTCTGCCTCATCTAAGTCCCCTAAATTATTAGACCAACTGCTCTTTAGTTTCAGTGTTGGGTCCAGCAAGTTATTGACTATTTTGCGTTATGTAAAGGATGTCGCTTTTTTGGGCATGTGCTCAGTAAGTAGTCTGTCTTCCAACAGACTGGATTCGGGCACTTCAGCACCTGAAGGGATAACCGCCTCTAGGGCATGACTAATCTGCAAATACCTGAATTTCTCAGTGGGTGCTAAATCATACTGGATTTGGAGCTGGTCGAATGGTATTATTGCATCTCCCTTCCATAGGTCCCCCACTGTGGAGATACCTATTAGGTCCCACTCTCTGAAACCCTTACTATTGCGAAGCTTGCCCAATTGTCGTGTGGACCAAAGCGGAGTCATTCGAGTAATAGTGTCCCTGCATCTAACACGAGTCTGCGCTTCATACCAAATGCCCACCGTACGTGCCGTTGGGCCCAGTAGTGATGAGGCGCTCCTTATATCATATAGTGTAGGAAGAATTCCTGCCTCTCCCAACTCATATCTGTCTGCCTGGAATGCTGGCTCTGTTTGGAGTGTGTAACCATTGATTTATTATTTTTAATTGGGCTGCCCAATAGTAGAAATGAATATCCGGAAGGGCAATACCCCTGTCATACCAGCCCCTAATTAACTTGCCACATGATATACGCGCTGGTGTATTACCCAGAGCAGACCCGAGACTAATGCATCTACCATTTTAAAATACTTTACAGGGACAGGAGTATTTTCCAAGAAATACAACAGTCGAGGAAGTGTCATCATTTTGTAAAGGGCCGCTTTGCCCAGAAGGGTCAGAGGCAGATTATGCCAGTGTTTCACGTCGCTCCGGAATCGCTCCAAGGGAGGCTCTACATTTTGAAGGAGGAAGGCGCGTCACCCACACCCCTAGATATTTAAAGGACTCTTCCGTAACCCTTAGGGGCAGTCCGCCGGGAGTTGCGGGGGCGGGCCTTTAAGAACAAATAAGACAGATTTGGACCAATTGATGTTATAACAGATGGCAAGTATTCAAGAGCATTATGATAGACCGTCTGGGAGAAGACAAGTATAAAATAACATCGTCCGCATATAAAGAAATGCGGTCTTCCCACGTTGCAGTCTAGTTTAGCCCCCTAATCATGGGGTCCCATCAAATCTAGGCTGCCAATGGCTCCAATGCCAGCGCAAAGTACAAAGGAGACAGCGGGCAGCCCTGGCGCGTACCACAACCCAATGAGCAGTTCCTGGAAATATGACCGTTGGCCACTACGTGCGCCATAGGATGTGAATATAGCAATTTCACCCACGCACAAAATTTGGGGCCAAAGCCTAGATGCCTGAGGACCGCCAACAAATACGGCCATTCCACCATCAAATGCCATTCGAGCATCTAAAGAAAGGATGACTGCGGGGTCTTGAAGATATGGCATGCGTGCCATTACTGCGTGCACCCTCCGCAAGTTAAGTGCGGTGCTCCTATTGGGCATAAACCCGGATTAATCTGAATGAATCAGTTTCGAGATGTGGGGTGAGCCGGACGGCAATCATTTTAGCCAGAATCTTAGCTTCTACGTTAAGCAGGGAAATTGGAGGGTATGAAGAACACTCCTCTGGGGGTTTGCCAGGTTTCGGCACCGCGCCTATAGTGGTCATTTGTTGGTCACGTGGCAGCTCTCCTGCCTCCAAGCCATGTAAAAACATTGTCAGAAGGTGGGGGGCCGTTAGGTCAGATGTGCGTTCGTAAAGTTCAATGGGGATCCCATTAGGCCCCGCAGCCTTACCAGACTGCAAAGAGTGGATGGCAGACAGGATTTCATCAGCTGTGAAGTCAGCCTCTAGAGCTAAGGTCGCGTCCTCCGACAGAGCCGGCATTCGGATATCATTAATGTACGTTTGCGCCTCCTCCGTTGTCATGTTAGAGTTAGAGGTGTGAACTTGTTCAAAATATTCAGGTACGGTGTCAACTAATTCTTCGGAGGCAGTAACGATCGTACCAGTCGAGGTGCGGAGTAGAGCTATTCTCTGCGCCCTTTCTCTCCTGTCCAACCATACCAAGAGCTTGCCCGCCTTGTCTCCTACCTTGTAGACAGTGTGCCTCGTATCTTGGAGTCGTAATTTAACCTGTTCCCCTTGATATTCTCTGAGCGTGCACTGTTTAAGCCGCAGGCTTTGCGCCTTCTCTGGAGAGGGGTTCTGTTCATACTGTGCCTGAAGCACGTTCAGTTCAGCCTCAAGTACATCCAACTCTCCTATTGCCATAAGTCTATGGCCCGATTATGGAGGCGATAGCCTGCCCTCTCACCACAGCCTTATATGCTTCCCACAAGACACCCGGGGACCGAACAGAGTTCAAATTGTTTTGAAAATAGTGCTTCCTAGTCGTGACTATATCCTTGCGTATCTTGGGGATCTGCAAGTAACCCGGGGCTATAGGGAAAATTTGCTTTCTCGTCCTAATATGCATAGTATAATTCAGGAGGACCGGTGAATGGTCCGAGATACCCTGAGGATGTATCGTAACATCAGTCAGGTGGGGGAGACCGTCTTCTGAAATTAGAAAGTGGTCTATGCGGGAGAGGCTGTTATGAACTGCTGATTGAAAAGTGTAGTGTCGCTCCGTGGGGTGTCTATCTCGAGGCGTCTGCGAGACCCAAAGCGTTAATAAACCCAGTCATGCGGGAGCCACCCGTCCCTGTTGTCCTACTAGGGTAGCGGTCCCTGGTATCGTCCATCACTGAATTAAAGTCGCCCCCCACAAGCAGTTCTTCCTCTGGTAGGTTCAATAGAAATGCGCTAAGCGCTGGAAAGGGCACAGAGCGGAGGGCAGGGGGGATATATACTGATACAATATTAAACATCTTCCCCTCCCATTGACATGATATGGCCGCAAACTGCCCCGGAGTATCTGTCCAAGTGCGAGTTATGATCAGTGGGAATTGCTTACGAACCAGAACACCCATCCCCCTCAAGCCAGACGAGAACTCAGAATGAGCTACCAATCTGTATCCCCAGCGGTCCATAGCTTTACATGTTGAGCCCTTCAAGTGTGTTTCTTGCAACAATCCCACCGCTGGCGTGCATCGTCTCAGGTATTGTAACACCAACCCTGTAGGAAGGTGGCTACCTGACTATGGTTACCCCAGATTTCTTGCCTTGTGTTTAGCTGGTTTTTGACTTAGTTGGCTTGGTTCCCTGCTAATCAGGGCCCCAGGCTATCTGCTCTCTCTGTAAAATGGATTCCATGTACCCTAGGTGCATAACTAGATTGGCTTGGGTCACCTTATCAGCCCCTGTACAGAGCACTATAGGTGCCCAGGGCATAGGTGCATCCAAGGCCTACCAGGGGCTGCAGCATACCTTTTGCCACCCCTGGATGGCTATCTAAAATTGACACAACTGGCTGATCACTCAGCTGGGACAAGGTGGTGTAATCAATCACCCCTTGCTTAGATATAGTATGCCTATATCTAAACCTATCTGGACACATATATACCTATCAGTCACTCCTATGGCAGGCCTTAACAATCCTGGAGGCAGAGTGCTTGGTTTTATGTGAGATGGTGCTCTAGCATGAGCTGAGCCTGTCTGCAGCTGTCTGGACCAATTCCCTAAGCTGTTCCGGGATAATGCCATACCATATACTATTAAGTGCATTATAATCCTCGCGGTTATATGGTAACTTTGGTTTGGCTTTATCAAAACATGTTGTGTAAGGTGTCATACGATTTGGAATACACCCCCCCCCCCCCCTCGCCAGTCCTGGCGACGGGGGAAGCATTCCACCCCTCTAGAGGGAGACGACCTGCTACTTTGCTAAAACGCGGTTGATTTTAAAAAGAGCCTCAGATCCACAAAATGGATGCTTCTGCCACAGACACAAGTCTGACCTCCTGCTGCCGACCAAAACTCAGCAGAGGAGGCCTGGACAAAGGCTTTCCTGTCGCAGGGAGGTGTTACACCACCCCAGACAGGAGATAGTGGATTGTAGCAGGGAGGTTTGAAAGAAACCAGACACTGCCTGGGGCGCACAAGGCTGCCCCTTGCATAATCCAGCCAAACTGGTTCTGGGGCACACCAGCCCCAGTCCCAGCGCGGCCTGGATCAAAGGAAAGGGGTGTATCCACCCCCTTCCTGGGTCCCACCCATAGGAGGGGACCTAGCAGGTAATCCAGCCCCCTAGATTGGTATAAGAATGGGAGCAGTGCCAACGCACTCAGATTATCCTGACGAAACATTTGAAACGAAACTCTGGACCCTTCGACATCCTACTCGACGTAGAAGACTGAAGAATCTCCCTTGTGGTCAAGGAGTGACCACCCTGTGCAAACAGGCACCATCCAGCACCTCGACGTCTGCTTTGTTGCAGTTCCCGCTGGAACTCAAGCAATAGATCAAGCTTGCCTGCCTTCTTACAGCCCGATCCACAGTCCCTGCAGAGCTGAGACCCGTGGAGGCTACCGGAAGCGTGGGGCACGCCATCTTGAAAAGGCCACGAGACGCTGACTGTGCAGCCCACGAGTGACCCTCGAAGCTGTGCACCCCAGCCCCAGCCATGAGCCACTTTTGCACCGAAGCTCACCCCTCTACACTCGACGAGTGCTGCGTGGGGCCCTTCCGCTTTCTTTGGCTCAACGCCTTGGCCCGGTCACTTGCCAGCTGGCTTGTGGCCCCTGTTCCTGCGAAAACCTAAACACGACTTGAGATTCTGGTTACTCCAGACTTGCACCCGCTCCTCTGAAGAGGAGCACCCGCTCTGACCCTCCTGGTCAGAGTGAGAAGCCATCTTCCAGTCCCGCGTGGATTGCTCTTGCCAAGTGTTTGCTCCGATCTTGAAGCCGACAGCGCCGATGGTGAGAGCCTGCGTGGGACAGCTCGTGGACCGCTCCTGGACGTCGCAGATGCCCCAGAGCCCACGTGGCAGCGGAGAGAAGCTCCTTGACAACCACCTGATTGCGCCAGACATTGCCTGGTTCCATCCTGGTTCCTCCCTGGTCACTGCTGAGTGACCCAGACTCTGTCCCCTCTGCTTCCAGGTACTTTACAACTCTGATCCACCCTTGGATCACATTGGACACTTCTCCTTCACATCACCTGCAGCATCTTCAGCTTCAAGCACCAACAACCTTTGTGACGAAACCCGACGCCACTTCGACCCTATGCACCCGCTTCCTGTGGGTGAGGTAACGCAGCAACGCCGGTGTTCACACACTGGTACACACCTCTAGGGTCTGTTTCTAAAGTTTTGTCCTTCTAGGTTCAGCAGAAGTATCCTTAAACTCTATTTGTAACTTTTACGCACCATTGACTTTGCATTGGTGCATGCGTGTGCTTTAAGCGCTGCACCCGAATCCCGCAGGCTTTTCCCCGACTTCAGCTTTGCTTGTCCCGACTGCTCCCAGCGATTCCCTAGGCCTAACCACTGTTTGATTGGTATCTCTTATACCACTTTTTTAATATATGGTTTGAGTGGCCACCCGCCCTCATCCATAATTGTGCAACTTTCATATGTTATACTGTGCTTTTGATTTAACGCTTGTGCCCCTTTGCTCATAAAGAGTACTGGGGATTAATTTAGTAATAAATACATATATTTTTATAATATATACATGTGTGGTGTCCTTTCATTTGATTATACAGGATTGTGATTGGTAAAACAGCTCGCTTAACACGACCTCTTGAGTTTAGCCTTTAAGGCTGCTTAGTCCATGCTACCACTAGGATAGCTTGTCTATAAGGTTGACTTACAACCAGACACCATAAGGGATTGTTTAGACTGATACAAGGTGGTTCCAGAATTGGAAAACATCATATATCAGGCCAACTTCTCACAAACCCTCTTTTAACTTATCCCCCAGACCATGTACATTCCAGGTAAGTATCGTCAAGGGGAACACCGGGGTCGTAATGGGGACATCAGTACCAGTTTCAGAGCATGCCGACATTGCCCCTACTGCCACGAGTAGCACATCGTTCCTCACCAACCCCAATGCAGTGCACCTTCGGAATAATATCATGCACATTATCCTTCAATCTTTGCCCTGAACATAAAACATGAAAACTTTGAACAATTCGCAAACACCCCTCTTCCCCATCCTCCCCCCCTCCCTGCCTCCCGGCTTGACGGAATTAGAATTACCAGCCACCCCAACAAAGCAGAGTGCTTATTACCCATTCCCACTCTTTAACGATGGGGGGGAGAGAACTTCTCCTGTCCCCACGGAGCCCTTTTATTTCAACATTGTCAGTGATCCAGCGCCCCCGTCCAATGTCTCTAGAAAGAACTTAATAGTAGTCTTTTAAATGTCTTTAAACAACATCTAGGCCAGGCATCCTCACAAAACATAACAAGAAATACCTTAGGGTGACTTCTTAACGTGATCGTAGCTACGTAACTTTGTATCGTAACAGACAGCGTTACCAATGAGGGTCCAGTCCCAAGGAAGCCTATCTCATTCCCCACACGCAGCCACATTGTTGACCTCTCACCCACAGCATTCCAGTGTTTAGGGATCTGTATTCATTCTTGATCCATGTCGTTCTGTCGCTCGCTACGCCGCTGTTCACGATGACCATTGCGACCCTGCCCCGGTACCTTACGCCAACCATCCAGCCAGTCTTGGACTTCCTCGGGCGTGAGGAAGAACCACACTTTTACTTCGTTTTCTACTCTCAATTTGGCTGGAAATAGCATGGAATATTTTAACTTGCATTCCCTGAGATCCTTCTTCACGTCAAGGAATCCCCTACGTTGTTTCGTGACTGCCACAGTGTAGTCCGGGAAGATTGTGATGTCAGCGTTATCAATGCGGAAGACCCATGCAATCTTAAATTGCTGGAGATTCCTACATGCATCCCAAGAGACTACCATGAAATGTCATTGGACAGTCACCCGAGCACTTCTTATTAAGAATGCTCTTAGGTAACTACCCACTGTGATCTGGAAAGGCGAGTTTATTGGCTTACTCATGCCATTGTGGTACATGGACACACATAGAAGGAGACTTGAAGACTCTTGAAAACGTTCTCCCATAGTTGCACGATGTATCCGGATCGGGCACTGGGATTCCATTCAAGAAAATGATGCTAGAAAATACACGACGAAAAAACAGTTGTGAATGAAGAATAATAACAAAGACCATTAACCTCGATCTTGGAAATTATACAGTGATTACATTGATATCACCCATAAATTATCCGTTTTATCATTGGATTTGTTACACCGCAAGAACTAACAAGCACTTGGACAAATACATGAGAACATATGATTTCAGCTCAAATCCTAAAGCCTTGAAAAAGCCCTGTGGGCGAAACGCGCGTCGGCTGCTGTTGTTTCAACATTTATCTGATGGGACAATAAAAACATACAGATCTGAGTGTAGAGTGTGACCAGATCCCTTCCTTTGACAACATGGGAATTTGAACTACATTGTTGAAAGGACTCATTACTATACAGGCGTATCTGTGTGACATACTAGTTGGATTATAGATATAGTGATTGAGTGTGCTCTGGTGCAGAGTTGAAACATCCAGAACAAAGCAGCTTACCTCATCCTTCAGGTACAAAAAAGAAAACACACACAACTTGCAGTAAAGGTCTTTCACTGGTTCCCACTATAAAACTACGTCAAATTCAACCAACAACTCAATTTCTCATAAGAGGGAGGGAAAGAGAATAGGAAATCGGGTGTGTATGGGAGGGAGCTAGGGAAATATCACCTAACAGCACCACCGCCACAAAAAGGGACCACATAACAAAGTAAAGTTTGTTTCCCAATCCAACAAGTCTATCTTTTCCAAATGGGAGGATTTGTCTAGGAGCAGGAACATGCAGTGTCATCATCACCCTCACATCAATTAATCCACGTCTAACATTGCCTGCCTTCTCCTACAGCTGTAGGGGCTCATGGTGCTTCTGCGTGTGTGACTATCTAAGGGGCATTCTACCAAGTCACTTTAAGGTGGACGGAGTACCAGAGAGCGACCATAACACACAACTGAAAAGCTGTTCTCTCATAGCCTGGAGCTTGTGTGGTGGAGTTGCCAGGGGATCTTTACATCCTTGGTTGTAATATTTTATGGTCAAATCCCTCAAGAGTCTGCCACTCACCAAAAGGTTTTCCCTCTGTTTCATACCAGCAGTGACGTGAACTTCTATAAGGTTCAATGGGTTTACATATTAAGACGTATCTGATTTTTATCATGATATACATGATATCTGCCCCTAAAGTAACTTCATAGCCAATTTATTCCTTAGTTAAGTGCACAAAATATGTTCTCTTTACGACATTTAATCTTTCGGGAATCATGGTATACACAGTGTTAACTAAGACAACACTTCTGGGGTTTTTTAGAGAAAAAAAGTAGATTTTACAAGTTCATGCTTGTCGTTGCTTTTGGGACATTTTTGAGCCAACGATAGAGAATGTAAACTGCTAGACCTGTAAATGGAAAAAGTGATAACTCGTATAAAATGTGTGTTTTAAGTAAAAGGGACAATGATGTAGTTCATTAAGTTACCACCGCAATAACCCTCCTTTGCATGCAATCTTTCTATATTTAGAGTTCTTGTAACACACGACTCTACATTGTTTGCCCTTACAAGTTCTTCTCACCTAAATTAATAAGAACTGATGTTAAGTGACTACTGGTGTATATTTAAGTTGAGAAAGGCATGCCGCATTAGAATGCTGTCAACATTTTGCTATCAGCAATGCACTCTCCTGCCGACTATAAAATGTTCACAATTAAAAGTCCAGTTTGCTGTTAAAAAAACGGGATTGTCTTGTTTCCTAAAGCCTCTGGGGAAACCACAGACCAATCGGTGCTGTCCACCTGCTACAGAGATTCAACAGAGGTTCATTGCTCTGCAGTTTTGAACCCAGATTCCACCCACGTCTCATTCTGTAATTAAACAAAAAACATATTTACTATTCTAACGCTTTGTTTCTACTCTGAAACACAAGCCTTTAATACACCCTTTTATAGTGTGCCTGCATTTGAGTGGAAAGAACCCTGGAACCTTAAATACCATTGTGGAAGCTGGAACTGGAAAGATTGTTAGCTTCTAACCTGAATTGTCCCTGATTTATCAAGTGTGTGGTAGTTTTTAAAGAGTTTTACATCAGATTCCTACCATAACTAGCCACACAGTGGCCAGTGATGAGCTAAAGTATCAGACAGGGATGGATCTATATTGCAAAGCAAGTAGACGTTCAGGCATTCATCTTTTATAGTGTATGGGACCGTCTTCCAAAGGGCTGAGAGTGTGAGCGGTCTATTCAAAACTGTCCTGATAATGCTTTGCTTGAACAAAGCCCCTGGTTACTCAACACCTTTACCATGAAAACAAATGTCAACCATTTGTGTAAGTCTTTGAACAGCTCAAAGCCTCATAAAGCAGTTGGAGGCTAGCCCACCAGATCAGGGGAGGCCATGGCCTCTCTCTTGTGGCTGAGGATTGCTCATCCTATGTATAGATCCCGCTCTTCTGCTTGGAGGGTGCTCAGTTCCTAGAATGCAGCAGCTGCACCAGGAGTTCCACTGTTGGCAGGGTGAAATTTGGAGAAAGCGCATGTTGTTTTGGCTCTATTTAGCAGTTTTCCCATCTTTAAAAGGAGTGGAATAAGCATGGGTTTGTGGGGCTGGTGTACTGTCAATTAAGGGCAAGTCACCCGCTCGTGAGTACTGGCAAAACACAGGTGCATGTCTAAATCACCCGGCAATAAGCTAAATCTCTGGTTTCTCTTGCCGGTCTTGTAGAAGCGAGAGCTGTTAAGTTATTCTGTCAAGTGATTTATCAGCCCACTACAGTTTGTGAATATGCCATTGGTACATGTAACATACAACATAATTCCTTGTAACTATTAATCTCTACAATTAAATTCATTATCAACTGGGAAAAGACTGTCCTATTTGAATGTTGAAATTAATCATTTAGCAGTAAACTAGTTATTTTAAGATTCCAAATAAAGTCTAGGAGTGCCAGACCCATACCTGAACTTTTATGATAACCTCTAAGTAAATAATATAATTTTTATTTATATTTAAACATACGGATATCCTGACAACTTGGTGTGGTTTCGGCACTCCTGTTCTTACTTTGTTCACCCCTTGTCTAATTAAAGAGATATACCATTGGCCAAATGGAGTCAACTATAAAATAATTGGAAAACTAAAGATTTAAGTTTTCAAGCTTAACCTGCATGCATTTAACTTGTATTTCAGTTTTATTATTTGCTAGTCTATACATTGTTTTGGTTGAACCATATGTTTAGACCACAATTACCATATTTCTTTATATTTTGTTGCATTTGCAGATTAACTTAATTTAAATTTATTGTGCAGTCAACAATTAATTATATCAACATACAAATTTACTATTCTCTCTGTTTTGAAAATGCTATTTTTCCTAGAAATTATGTAGGCCTCAACGATATTTCTTTTAAGTCAAATTATTTCCACAATACAAACAACTCTCTATAATCAACATCTGTTTATAAACGCACAGGAAAAGCATGTTTTGGTAATAAAATGTGTTATGAGAGTTTGACACCAGCCACGTACGTAATTCTGTAGTGAAGTGTAAGTGTGGAAGAGAATTCTCTGCATTCACTTGTAGCCACACTGCGAGCCCCTAAAGCCTACTTCATTGACTCAGGAGTGCTCAGCATGGCAGCTAGATTCTGACAGAAGAGGGAAAGACTTTGTGAGGAAGTGGCAAGTAAAGAAGATGAAAGGGGAGCAGAAGAGGAGAGCCCAGGAGAGATCAGCCTCGGCCTCAATGATAATTCAACTGGACAGAAATAAGGGTGACATCCTATGAAGATGGGGGCAGAGAGGTGGTGACAGGTCACTTCTGAGCTGCCCAACTGAAGTGTTACAAGGAAGGGCGAGGACATTTGGTACCAGGAAAAGCATGGTGTGGAATAATGTGGGGTGGTTAATCTAAAGGGAAAGTGATATCTACCCAAATATGCTAGAAAGAAAAACAAAATCGGCCTCAAAGAGGAAACCAGGGGGCTACAATGAACAAATCACTTAACCATGAAGACTTTTTAAGACCTTGGCCCAAGCCCAGTCCCAAACATAGTTAGATATGCAGAAAACAACCAAAGCAGGTCTCCCTGTTAGGATTACAAAATTATTCACATCTGTTATCTATGATTACCAATGATCTGCGGCTCGATCTAATTCTGGGCATTTAGCGAGCCCATGAAATTATCCTGGAAAAAAAAGTTTTTGCTTGGTGTACCATGGCAGAGCCAATTCAAGCACCACTTTTATCATACTGGAGAAAAAGCCCACTGAGATCTGCAAAGGTCCGGGTACAGCCATTGGACATTACTATCACTGATCTATTGTCATCATAAAAATCCACTGTCCTGTTCCCCTCAAATAAGCCAGATGGTTAAAGGCTACATCCAAATAGACTGCCACAAATATCACACCTTTTCTCTCCATCATGTATGAAAAAACTTTGAATGGAGTTGTAGTAAAGCCAAGACACAAACCGCTATGGAAATGCTATATATGATGTTGTCTCTTCTAACCGATCTCTAATCTTCAGTACTTTCAAGTCTAGCAGCCTACCTTATAGACCATGCCTCCTGGATTGCACTACTATTATGTATCCTATTCTGTGTCACCAGATACCACCTGCCAAGACAACCAAGATATAGCACTGACTTCTGAAAAGCTGACCCTTTTTATTGGAAGAAAATATGTGGTGACAGGTCATTTTTTACCCAACATATATTTATTGTGGTATTAAGGTCTATAGGTTTCCCATTCGTTCCTTCAAGAGCTGCATGTTTTTCTGCAGTTCCTGTGATTGTAGAAGATTAGAGTGTGTTGCGGTGCATTTTGCTTTCAACCCTTCAGAGTTTAATCAAGACCGAGCTAAGATGGTTTCTTTGGTGGACTGCCTAGTCAATCCTGCCTTGGCCTGAGCAACTTGTCTACAAACTAGTTCATATGTCTGTTTGGAGACTTTTTTTTTTGGACTTCTTACTTGCATCTAGGGGGGATATTATGATTTGGAGCATTCTGCCGAGGAAGCATTGTGTAATATTCAGCAAGGGGTAATGGATAGACTCATGTGACTCAATTCAGTCAATTCGCAGCTCAAACTACTTGGGTAGAATGAACTTGGTTAACTTATTTACTACAAGTTGCAAATAAGAAAAGGAAGATGAGCTCATTTGTCGCAGCACCCTACTTAATTTTTTTAATTCAGTGGTGTATTACTGTAAATTGAACATCAATTACAGGAAAGATGAAAAGCAAGGAGGAGTGGTGCGTTAGGAACTTACAGCCAGATTCATCATTGAAAATTGTGCTCGCAAAGGGCCAGATTCTGAGAATATGGCCCTTTGCGAGCGCAATTTTTGCATTTGGGATTCATCATCCCAATTGCAAAAATCGCTAATAGCAAAATCGCAAAATTGCGAGGAATTGCATTTAAGGAATCTCTATTTGAGATTCCTTAAAAGCAATTCATTAACCATTTTTAATTTGCGAATTCGCAATTTTTGGCCGCTATTTACAGCGAAGTCTGACTTCGTGGTAAATAGCGAAAGCTTAGAAAAATGCACTTTAGTGCATTTTTCTAAGTTGTATGTTAGACACACACATGTCCTTTGGACATGTGTGTGCGCAACATCAGTCTACATTTTCATTTCAGGGGTGCTACAGGGTGTCCTTTGGGCACCCCTGGCACCCTTGAAATCGCATCCTTATTTGCGATTAGCAAATTGCTAATCGCTAATAAGGATGCTGTAGGAATCGCAATTTTTTAGCGATTTCTACATGAATCCCGTTAATAATCGCTATTAAGGACTCGCAAAACGGGACAATGATGAATCTGGCTGTAAGTGTTTCATTAGCCATGAAATAAAGGCTTCCTCTTCATATTTAATTGTGACTTATCTTTGTGGTGCCAAGTCATTACTATACATGCTTTTTCCTAAGTTGTTGCCAACCCTAAAATATCGCTTCTTCCCCCTTAGACAGTTTATGGGCTAATTGTACTATATTATTCAGCCCCTGCAGCACTTTCATATTTTGTATCCGATAGATCACACTGTCTGACCTGGTTTTGATTAGAGGTTTAAATCAAATTACAATCTAGGATAAATATCCTCTCATGAAGGGCATTTTAAAGTAAAGGCGAGGAGCATGAATATTCACTAGACTTGAATTGCAAGCTGCTTATCGTTTCTGTAAGTAAAGGATGGTGGAGAGGGGAAAAGACGTTCCGCACCTGATTTGGGCATTTTTAATATGTAATGCCATTTTGGTTCTGCAATGTTCCTGCCGTTTTTCAACATATTATGTATTCAGTATTTCTTATGTTTTGAACTTATTTGTATTGCTATACCTGAACCCAGTGTGATCAGGACTCTATCTGCATCACTTGTCTTGTAAATCTGAGAAGTGAGTTTGAGAAGGAGAAATTGTGTCTTGCATTTGCATTAAATACTTCTGGCATCTCCGTGGATTTGCAGCCAACATCCGTTAATTTGGAATGGCCTTCTCCTCCTAATGTAAATATAGCCTCAAACCTTTCTTAGATTTGCACATTTTTAAGAACGTTGAGAAATAACCAGTGTTGTAAGTTGTTCTACAGAGGAAAATACGAAAATTGTTTTTTTGCTGGAATAATCAAGCTGAACGGGCATTTAATATACCCAAAAGTATGTTCACTGTAGAATCAGTTTGTCATCCTGATAATTCTAATAGACATCTCTGAAAGAGCCAAAGGGACAGTGTTACAAAGAAGATGGACAAGAACATCCTGTGTTCTTTGTCTAATGTTTTGCCAGAGAGTTCCTGGAATTATTTAGTTCTTGTTGGAGAGCTTTTAGATCTGAAGATGGCTTCTAATGAATGGACACCACAGAACTGATTATAATGAAAAATGATCATTAGAGCTCACATTATATATGAAATCTTCAATGCTGGAGTAGTCTTCAAGGTAGATGGACATTTTTCTATTCACAGTGCGATATTACTATGACTATCATATGCATTTCTCATGGTAAGAATCTTTTGGCTGATGCACTATCTTGTGAGATGGCGCAAGAACAAATGGATGCACAGTAATTAAAGGAATGCAGGGATTCTGCTGGGAAAGCAGAACTATGCTTTGGTATAACAGGAGGTCAGAATATAGGGATAAATCTGATTAGCTCACAAGTGCCTCACCTGAACTCCTAACCTTTCCAGAGTAGCAGCTGATTTTGGCAAACCTAGAACATGAACCTCTAGTCCCCAAGGGAACTATGGAAACAGATCATCACCTTCCGGTTTCTACCTCATGCATGTCCATAGTAAACAAAAGGAAGGCACCAAGGAAGCTTGCAAAATATTTATGAAAACTAGCGTAGTCTAATTTGAGGCAGATGAGTTGCGATAAGTAAACAGATCCAACTAAGCAACATAGCCAGCATTACTAGCAGGCTGTATACAGTGAACAACCCTACTATGGCAACTTGTATATCTATCTAGGCCTACCTTCCCTATGTGAAAACAGGGATATATTAGTGATCTCTGTGATTAGCAACAGACCCCATACCTGATGTGTGTAGTGAGGTGGTCCGTATCATAGGTGTAAACTCCATTTACGCAAGGCTGCTGCTTTCATTCCAGGACCTGTCTCTCTGCTGGAATTTTCCTCTCTGCCTCCAAGGGGGGGCAAGACCCGGTTTATATGAGAAGAACTACTGTGTTGGAAAAATGCAGCTGTGATCCCTTGTCATGCCTACAAATTTAAGGAGATGTTGCTTACCGGACACAAGAAAACAGTACACCGTGTTGTTCGACCTTAAACTAAATGTTCAGACTGAATCCAAAGAAGATTCACTGAATAACAAGTATTATGTATGCTTTATTTCCAAAATAACATTGTCACAATAACACATGTATTATATGTGGTTGGGCAAAGCAGTGGCAGGCTAAAACAGCTAAAATCCAAGACTAAGGAAGACGCAGAGTGGACCCAAAAAGGAAATCACTACAATGTCATCCTGATACTTCTAACAGACATCTCTAAAAGAGCCAAAGGGTAAGTATTGTTACAAAGATGATAATGGGCAAGAACATCCTGTGTTCTTTGTCTTATGTTTTGCCAGAGAGTGTCTGGAATTACTTGGTGCTTGTAAGAGCTTTTAGATATGAAGATGACTTATAATGAATGGGCACTTTAGAACTGTTTTTAATTAAAATCAATCATTAGAGTTTACAGTATATATGAAATCTTCAGTGCTGAAATAGTCTTCATGGTAGGTGGATATATTTTTTCGCACAGTGCCACATTACTATTGCATGCATTTCTGATGCTAAGAATCTTTTCGCTGATGCACTATCGTGTGGCTATCCATAGTCAGAACTCAGTTATGATCAGTGCTTATGATTTTCTCATCAAACAGCTAAATGTGTCCATTCTTTCTTAAACAAAATGAGATGGCTCAAGAACAAATTGAGGCAAAATAATTAAAAGACCTTCATGGAAGGAATCTTTTAGTTTGTTGAAATTAGTTGTATTTCAATCAACTAGCCATTTAGCCAAAAAAAGAAATTCAGTAAGATGTGATAATTTTTTGTCATTCTGCTATTTCTCACATTTAGAAGTGCCTTGGACTACTTTGGATTTTACTACCTTTCTGGTGGCCAGCTGTTCCTTCTGGTGTTCAATAATACGTTCTTACCTGCCCAATGTCTGCCCATCATACATCCACACATTCCAAGATGTTTACTGTCTTTACCAATGGCCTGTGAACACTGGATTGATTCCTACAATGGATCTTTTTCCTTCAGGCGGATTTCAGATAATAATGGCTACAGTAGACACCTCTTCAAGAAGGCCAGTTTTTCTTTTGTACCTATGCTACCTACACCAAATGAAATGGCTCAATGTTTTTGAATGGACCTATTTCATCATCCTGGATTACCTCATATAATTATGTTTGTGAGAAACTCCAGATCTTTCACATTTTTGGAAGGCTCTGTGTAAAGTATTAACAAATTAAACAAGCGATTTCCTCTGGTTATCATTCCCAGTCTAACGGGCAACCAGGGCAAACAAATTAAAGGTTGGACAGTTTCTGCAATGGTATTTTAATGCAACTCAGGATATTTGGGCTTTCTGATTACCAGTTACTGGATTTTCTTACAACAATGGGACTCGCAGAGCTAGCAAAATTTTACCTTTTTTTCCTGTATGTAAGGTTTTCAGCCAAGAGTTTTTCGTTCTTCTCTGTGCATTGACCCTTAAGTTCCTGTGGCTACGGATCATTTGAATGAGCTACTGAAACATTGACAATTGGTTTTTGAGGTTTATGCTATTTTGAAGTTGAGGTGATGGAATATGCTGAGAAATCAAGAACAAACTATTCTTTTGTTCCTGGAATTAAAGTTTAACTATCGTCTTTTTTTTTTTCTTCCTTCACTGGCCACAACAATTGTGTCCATTTGTAATTCACCATCAGATTAATCCTGTGACATTTTGCTTGAAGTTACCATGTGCTAGGAACTCTCCTTGAGTGACGAGAGTGCAGTGGAAGACAGTCCACTTATAGCACAACCAAGAAACAGATTGTAGGACTCCATGTTGATCATGTGGCTGGGTGTCCTCCCAGATTAGACCAGACCATTGTTTCTGCATGTAGTCACTGTGAGGGGTGCTGTGAATCTTGTAAGGACCCGTGGGTGGGAGGAGCTGTGGCAAGACTTCAGAGTTTGGTATTGGACTTAAGATGTCAAACTTGGTCTTCGTTGTGTATCTCATTGATGTGTGTATGGAAGAAAGGTGCATACAAGGTCTTAGAAATGCCATTTCCAAGACGCTGTCTATTCAGGATTCTTGAGTGAGCATCCCAATCAATATGAAATTGTGTCTTTTCTTGTGATGTCAGTTCTGTTTGATTCATATATAAATCAGGTATTGACAAGTAGAACATGCACCACAACAAGTGTTCCATTGTTTTCTGCCGCTATGCATCTTTTACTGGATTTTCTGGCTTAGATCGTCAGTCTGCCTGATATCAGTGAGAAATATGGGTGCCTTGTTTATCTACTTCTGAATTAATAGTCCTCTTTAAACAAGAGCTACTAGATTGCCACATATGTTTTGATTGTGGGATTATCCTCTTAACTGGGACCTTCCTACAGAGAGACAATGCACCTTTCACATGTCAAGTGTCTCCATAAGATGGTCCTGGTGTGGTATGGCACCATGACTACTGGGTAGAGTCGTACTGTCCTTAAACTTGGCGAGTTTACATTATAAGATATCTCCATACCTTGCAGACTTTTCAAATAGTCATTGCTGTCCTAATTATGGCATATATTATTAAAACTCATGTATCCTTGGTTTATAAAAACCTTGACAAATAGTCAATGAGGCCACAGAAATAATTATTTTGATTCATATTCAAATCGGTAACAATTAAAAGCATAAAAGAAATAAATTATCCTCTATACACAACTAGTTTAATAATACCAATTGTTAAATTTCAATTAATCCGTTTCAATCACATAAACAGTCATAATATATTGGAGTGTAAACTGCATAATACTTTAACAAATGTTTGTCATTCATGAAATAATAACCACAATTTACACGACATAACCCTTCTACATTATCCTAGTTTAGTATGACGCCCTGACCATTTTAGGAGGGGATTGCACCTACTGGGAGTTTCTGGGCTAAATAGTTTTTGCATCCATTATGTCAACAGGTTCCCTGCTACGTAACAAAAGGGAAACCCATTTTTGGCTGTTAGATCCCCATGTTAATCACTTCAAGTGGTATAGATCCCCATGTTAATCACTTCAAGTGGTATAAATGTTCTATCTTCTAGTCCTCTTCCCTCAACCAATAAATAAGCCATTTATTTGGGAGACCTCTTCTAGCTTCCTTTGCAGTTAAGACCAGAACACATCTGCACTGCAGGTGCTTAAATACTCTCCTCACCATTACCTGAGTAGTTTAGATTATCCAGTATTAAGGGTGTCTTTCATAGATTCACATGCCTGAATCATTCCCCGTCGTCGAGACGGGAGCCTCCGGTACATAGAAAAGTAATGTCCTATAGACATACATAGAGAAAAATAGGCCTAAGGTCCTCCCCTTAGTAGCCTATCCTTGTCCTTATGTAAAAAGCTTCCTTTGCAGCTAAGACCAGAACACATCTGCACTGCAGGTGCTTAAATACTCTCCTCACCATTACCTGAGTAGTTTAGATTGTTTTGTATTGGAATGATAAAACACATAGTAAATCCATACTTCTTTACCAAGTCTTTTCCTGCAAGGAATACTGGTTAGCCATGTAGAGAATATACGAATTCTGTGAACATGTTACAAAAGACATTTTGGAGTGCGCATAAGTATGCCAATAGTTTTGTATGTCCGAATTTTCCTGGAATATTCATATACAATTTGTACACATAAAAAGGAAGGTGTCACCTAGGTTGCATATTTACCATTTTAGTGGCGAGTGACCAAGGCAGACAGAGCCGGACTGGGAACGTAAACTGGCCCTGGCACTTTTAATCGAACTGGCCGTGGGGAGGGGGTGATGGGGGGTGGAGGGGGTCTGAGGCATCAGTGTGAAAAACACTGCACTGCTTTTGTTACAGGGGGAGATATTGCAGCTATCCTGCAAACCGCCCCTGGTAACAAGTCGCCCTCCATGGATCCAAAATTGGACCCACCCTGGCGGCCCACCGGGGAAGCGCCCGGTGCCCACTATGGCCAGTTTGGCCCTGAAGGCAGAAGGAAATATCTAAAGGAGTACTCCTGTAGTTTCACTCATGTAGTCTGTAAATCCACAAATGAGTCTGAGCATATGTGTACATCTTTTACATTTTAAATGTCTCGAAGTGCATCCGGATTCAACGTAAAATTATGAACTGAAAGTACATAGGTCGCACACTGCTCCACCCACCAGTGGGTATACCCCTGAGCATCATCGTAAATCAGTGGCGGCTGGTGACATTTGAAAGTGGTGAGGCGTAAAATGATTGTTGTACTGCACTGTGGCGAGCGAGCTCGACCAACCTATGGAGGGTTCGCCAAAAGCGGTACAAAAGGGGGCATAAGAACGGTGATGGATTAAACCCAGATCTTTTGACTGAGTGTGAGGGTTTGATTGATTCAGATGCTCCGTCCATCACCACCCCCTTTTGTACCACTTTTGGCTGCCATAAGTGTGGCAGGGTATGCTCAGACGTGAGTCCCTTGTTCACTTTGCCACTGGATTCAAGCAAGCTGGGCTGAAGACGGCTGGAATGCCAGAAACCGGTCCTCGGAAGCTTGTTTCTGGTCTAGGGAAGACATGGCTTGGCAGTTCGGGCTGGACTGTTCCCATGAGGCACAGGGTCAGACTGATTTGCATATAGCCATGTCTGAACTGGGGTGGCAGAGTGGGCTAAAGAACGGTGAGGGATTAAACCCAGATCTTTTGACTGAGTGTGAGGGTTTGATTGATTCAGATGCTCCGTCCATCACCACCCCCTTTTGTACCGGGGAATTAATCCATCGCGTTCTTTGAAGTAACCTAGTATTAAATCGCAGTATACCTTTTCCGTTTCACCTACTTACATGTAAACCAGAAAGAAGAGGTAATTCAGACATACACAGGGAGATTAAAGCGTCAGACTATTAGCTCATGCCAAAATGTAATCTTCATGACCACTTTATAGTAAAGGCAACAGTCTCTCTCATTGCAGCGTTATCACGGAACCTGCAGCCAGCTTGTGCATACAGTTTTAGAACCCTAAAGCATCCCAAGCACGGCACAACAAATGATTCCCAGACGTCTTTTGAGTCTTGAAACAAAGAGGAAGTTGCGGGGAAATATTGTAACGCCCTGCCTGTGAAACTGCATGTTAGATCAATGAGTATGCCTAAAAATCAGTTATATACAGCTAAAAGGGCATACTCCCAAATTTGAAGTGAAAAGTTAATGTTTTTTTATACAGCTATTTCAAATTTATTTAAAAAAAAGTTTAAAACCCACACTTATACACATGTGCAATCCCACCAAAGAGTGATGCTGGCCGGATGCTGATCTTCAGCAGCAAGACACCAATGCTCAGGTTAATCTAGGTCTAACTCACAAATCCCTGGAAGGTCTTAGGTAATCAGTAACCAACCATGAATATGTCTGCAGCTGTTTCTGGAGATGCACTCAACAGGACCTTGAATAATCTCAAACAGTTGCCTCAACCACAGATCCCTGTGCCAAAAAAAATCAAACTGTTTTAGTCTGTTATCAAACTGATCTACACACGTTACTGGGGATTGTCCCTCAAACGCTTGGATGTCATATTTACCCAGCTTCTTCCGAAACTGACGGGCGCCCATGAATCAAACGTTACCCAACTACAGCCCGATGTTCCTTTACCACCTAGAACTAAAATCCTCAGACCTGCTGTTATCTCACAATTATCAAATTATTTGGAAACAAATAACCTCTGCAGTGACTTTCAGACTGTGTAGCGGTACTGAAAATACATTACTAAGCATCAAATAACTGCTTTCCACAATGACCAGAGTAAGGATCCTCGTAGACATGCTTTATGTATTCGATACAGTAGATTAAAAAAGAATCATCTAATGTGCCAGTGAACACTTTTGGCACAGACAAAATTGTACTCTAGTGGTTCCGTTATTCCTCTGAAACTTTACCTAGCAAGTAAAGCTTGGTCCCCTCCTCCTTAAAATATCACAAGGGCTTCCAAGAGTTTTCCAAAAAGTCCTTGCCGACAACTACACCACTGAAGGCCTTCCACAGCAGGCATATCACTGGTTAGTCATTTAAGATCACAGTTAAATTGAAAGAAAGCTCTAATAATAATGAAAACCAGTCAGGGTATCGGCTTTTCCCTTTTGAAATGCAATGTACATGCATACATAAATACAGAGGGTGACGTGCTGTTTGCACGCTGTGGTGCACAGTGGAAGTCATGTTTATGAACACAATTAAATAAGGGGAGTAGAAATTAGAACATTCAAATGCTAATTTCATCATTGGCGAGAAAACCAAGGAAATCACTAGGGAAGTATTAATAATGCATCCAATTGAATTTAGAAACAAACAAACGACAAAGGGATTGAACTGTCACACCTACTGTTTGTCAAAGATTAAGAAACCTTGTTAGGGAGCTCACGAACAGTCAGTAGTCCATCAGTGAGCTGCTGGGATTTTACACGAGTGTTCCATGGCCCATGATATAGGTGTGTTAGCCAGGACACCCTCTGGCACCCACAGCAATATGTAATTACTAAGTGCTAAAGCTGGGCCATTACAGAAAATACCGCACATTATCACAGACCTGGCAGGCAATGTGTGCAGGAGAGCCAGTGTGAGCGGGAAGAAGCAAGTGAACAGCAAGGGGAGGGGGGGTGTGAGGGAGGGGACTCGTAATTTTTGAACAGCCGCGGGAATGTGGGAGGAAGAAGAGTGTGAAAAGGGAGATGTCTTGTGAGGCCACAATGAAAAACGTTTTTTAAAAAACAATAATAAAACAAATACCTGAAACAACAAAAATCGCCTGCTCATTACAGCCTGAGACGAGGCCTTGGTCCGACCACAAGATGGTTTCTGGCTGCTCTGAAACAAACCCACGTGTGACACACTGGAAGCAGCCATCTCGAGTCTGCGCAGACTCGATTTCTCAGTTTCCAGTCTGTTTACAGCCTCAACCCCACCCTTTCCCAACACGTCACAGTGACGAGTTGGGAAAGGGTGGGGTGACCAATTCTCCACTCCCTGATTGACGTGAAGCCCTGGCGCTACAGGGCTTCGCTGTAAAACGCCCAGGGCTGATTTCATCCTCACTGCATCAGGGGGTGGAGACTGGCATGCAACTCCATGCTTTTGCTGAGCTGATGACATCACAAGCCCCAGGGCAGTGAGATCGTCATGCCGGCAAAAGCTGTAGAGTTTGTCACTCAGCGTCAACCTCGCTGCAGAATGAATCATCGCAGGCAGTGTGTGCGCACCCCCGACCCTGAAAAAAAAAAGACGAAACGAATGTTTCATGTTTAGGCTGTGTGTTCACTGTGTCTGTAACACAAAACAGTGAAACACAACACTTTGCTTTTTTGACCAGTGCCAGCTAAAGTAAAGGGGGCGGAGCCCCGACGCCCTGAAGTAGAAACCGCCACTGTCGTAAATGCAGTTCTTTGAAGCGTGTGCGCTTTTCGTAGAATCTCAAGTGTGACTGCAAAGTTGCAGGCCAACTCTGGACACCGGTGTTTCAGGATTGTTATCCTTCATCTGCAGAGTTTAGGCAGCTCTTCAGGGTTTGCTATGCAGGCTGCCAAGTATTAACGGGTCTGGTACCTCTAACGGCGCGCAGGTGGTAACCTGAGCTCGTCGGCTCATGTGGCTCGAGGGAGCCATATTAAGTGAAAGTCCATAGGTCGCACACTGCTCTGAACGGCATCTACCATGATGCCTAGGGGCGACTCTGCTGGGAGGTGAAGCAGTATGCTCCCACACCAGTTTCTTGTTTAAAGGCTCCCTTGAGCCGCTTTGAGCTGACGAGCTCGTGGAGAGGCACCTGCGCTCCTGGAGAGATACTGCGATCCATGAATACGGCCGCCTGCTCAGCAACCCCAAATAATTTTGCCTAATCTCTGCTGATGACTGATAATAATCCAGAAACACGTGTCCAGAGATGGCCAGCACTAATTTGCACCCACCTGGTGAAACACTCAAGAGACTTTCCAAGTGTACTCGCTTGGCAAACTGAACTGCATCTACCATGAAGCCTAGGGGCGACTCTGCTGGGAGGTGAAGCAGTGTGCTCTCGCACAGTTTCTTCTTCTAAAATTATGAACTAATCTATGCATTACCTGGATCAAATATAGTTTAAAGAGTGCTGGAACTCAAGAACTATTACTGTGGCTAAATGGAGCAGAAACATAAATGTTCTGGTTTACTATCCGCATTAAAATCTTACTTATTTGATCCACCTGTTTTACCAGAACCCTCCCTAGCAATGAAAGTTTTACCAGAACCCTCCCTAGCAATGAAAGTCTACAACCATATAGTTACTGAAATCACCTTTAGTAGAAAATCATCTTGTCCTTTAGCAAGGTCCTCTGAAATAGTTTGACACCGAAACAGTGTTAGTTGATGCATTTTTTTAGACTGAGGCAACATATTCCTATATCTGGCGTTGAATTGTCTGTTTGACAGTCACTTACTTGTCAAAGTTGTTTACACTTTTTTTTGTACCACCCCCACTCATGTAACCATGTATTTGCACTGTGCTATTCACAACCCCCTTATTTTACGTTTTACTTAATCATAGTATGTTGTTGAAAAATATATTTATATACAAATTGTCGAATGACATTTGCTTTGCTGTTTGACTTTGTTATAACCACGTGCATACTAGTTGTTGGAATGGCACCAAGCACAATCTATAAGGAAAACCATAAAAGTCCTATAGGATTACTGAAAATCTGTAACCAGTTGCTGAAATGATTTGCTCTTTGGAATCCCTTTGTTTTAATTAATTGTACCCAGACATCAGACATGTCATTTACTACTTTCCTAACATACTCGGGTTGATTTTTCACTACACACTTATAGAACATTATTTTGCCAACCCGATCATATGCAGTGCTTCGTTACTACGTGGTTAGATTTGCTCTGGGTACCAAATATACATGTACACCCATTTTATCCTAAAAATGTGGAATTCTTTGTCTCGTACTTTTTATTTGATTCAGATGAATTTTTATGGCCTAAACCAAAGCTTTGTTACCAACAAGAGGTAAAAGGAAATAAAATGCTGACCTAGTTTTGGAATACTTATTTTTCCTTAAAGCAGACAATGTCCTTGCGTTTTTCTAGGGTGAAGAACACATAACCACATGTGTTTATGGCATGTTCAGGTTGTAATCCATATCCTGCGTTTAATTTTGTCCTTGGAAATTTATATTTCTTGCTATTACCTTTATGGAATCACTTTTATTTGAATCTAGTACTAAAACAATGAAGGAGCTTTAGGCTAGTTTTACTGATATAAACATTTTCATCCCGTATCACTCTTTTTGATTCAACTGTAACAGAGTGAATTTTGTGTCTGTGAAGCACAACTAGGTTGCACAATGAGAGCAATGGCATTGGGTCTGGTCCCTGAAATTATTGAAAACTTTGGTGCCTGTATATTTAGAAAAATTATGACATTTTAAAGACCTTTAACCTGCCTTTGACAAACTCATTTATATATTTATTTGTATTGAAAAACCATTCTTGTCTCCCTTTTCAGCTTGAAAGAGAACTTACCTATGAGAAATTTGCAGCCTGGACAAATCCAGAAATGGACACAAACAAGGTTGAGCTATTTTTACCGCGGTTTAAATTGGAAGAGAATTATGATTTGAAACCATTCCTCACCAGCCTGGGAATGCTGGATGCATTTGATGAAGACAAATGTGACTTCTCTGGAATGTCAGATAGCAATGATCTGGTGTTGTCAAAGGTGGTTCACAAGGCATTCGTTGATGTCAATGAGGAAGGCACAGAAGCGGCTGCTGCCACCGCAGCAATGATGGTGGAGATAACTTCACTAAGGCCCAGAGATCCAAGGTTCATGGCAGACCATCCTTTCCTGTTCTTTATCAGGCACAACAAGACACGCAACATCCTTTTCTGTGGCCGATTCTGCTCTCCATAAATGGAAAAATACCATAAAATAACCCTCTGCACCTCCTCAAAATGTTTTGTTCCTAACTGATATGTGGATGTTGTCTTGGACTCCCAGAAGTAAACCTTAATTTCGCAGTAGTTTGTAATAATTGGATTGGTTTCACATACATTTTACAAAGAAAATTGAAAATGTTGCAAAAGTTTATAAATCTAACTATTTCCATTGCCTTTACGGTGCACCTTTTTAACCGCTATGGTCAGAATGCAGAACACACTTCATTTTGTTCTTCATTGTTAAATGAAGAAAAAATATTTCCTGTATGACACTTGTCATTTTTTAGGTATGTGTTACACAAAAACATGATCATGATGACATGTCGGCATTCTTATAAAAGCAATGCCGGAGTTGTATAAATTCAGCATTTTCATGCAGGGTAATGTTGCATAGTATGCCTTTCTGGAGAAAACACAATATATTGTAGACTGCTAGACTTGTGGATTGAAAAAACAACGTTCCAAGAATTAACTTTAAGTTGATTTAGTGATCACATTTGAACTGCACTCAGTAAGCCTCCAAAGCAATAACCATATTTAAATTTTACAGAGAGGACTATAGTTTCAATATAAAATGTCCTTATATAGCACATGGCTGCCTTGCTTGTCCTCTTTCTCCATACAATTAAATAAAGATCTTATGCACAATTAATATTTGCTTTATGGTAATATGTTTGTTATACTAGTGGTTTTTATTTAGCAAAAAATTATAATGCTCTGAACAGTTTACATGTGCTGATCCAAGTGACTATTAAATTATGTTCATTAAAAATCCAATTCATTGTATTAGTCACGAATTGATTTGTCTTAATAAGAGGAAAAAAGAAGTTGGTGGGAACAGACAGATTACTGCAGTCCACCCAGGACACTGGCGTGCTGGAGGTTTACTGATCTAGAGTTTTGAGGTCTGGTTCATCTAAACGTTTTTCCTTTATATGAACAAAAGCAGAAATTACTCCACTGCAGGCTCGGTAACACCCACAAGCACACATTTAGAAAAAAGCCTCTACATAGAGGATTAGGAAGTGAGCAGAAGGCAACATGGAACCTACAGAATCTTTGTGGTAGAGACGCTGGCAAAGCATAGAAAGTGCCTCTTCAACCAAGCCTCCTGAGTTGTCCGGCACTACTAAAGTACTTGAAAGCCCCTAAAAAGGAACAGATAGTCTTCCATCAGACTCCTGTGAGAATTCAGTATAGTGGCTCGTGAGGACATTTGGATTTGTCCAAGCCATCACCTTTTATAAGTCCAGGACAATTAGTCTTGTTAAAAGCATGTCTAGGGTTAGAGCATAAAGGGTGCGCTCTAAGCATTCCAGAATATGAGCTGGTTGAACAGAATACCCCAATGACCATACTTCAACATGAAATATATGGCATTTATTTTAGTACTTCTGCGAATTGCTAAACTCTCACTCAAAGCAAATATGAACCATGTGCAGGCACCCTGCATGGATCTTCCAACCAGTCCAGTGTGCACAGCACCTAGCGTCTGCCTTTCTTTTGCTTGACTCACTAAGTTATGTGCCCATTCATTTTCAATACCAAAGCCAGTAAAATCTTCTGCACATACATGGGTACACACTTATTAATTCATTTAAGATGGTATTCTTGTTCGGCATAGCAGGAGCTTGTATAAATCTCGCAGCAGTCAACAGCAGTCTTGTTTCTCCTGCCAGTCCACTGGGCTTTTTGCCTGCCTGATTTGCTGGCTCTTGACATTCTGTTATTTGACATTCGTATATGTAGCATAACTCTTCTCCCCCACCAGAGGGATGCCTTCAAGGGGGTGCACTGATAGTTCACCACCTTTTTGTGGTTCCTCAGTGTACCTCCTGAGATCCTGTTTGCCACACACCTGTAACAATGAGGAAAAACCCTCTGAAGATAGCGCAAGATAGTACTGGCAATACCAGTGCCATTATGTTACTGATGGGTGCGCACAAGCGTCTGCGGCCCCTTCTGTAAAACCACACAACGTGTGGGCACTGTCTGTAAACGGCACCTGGTCTACTTGCAAAGAAGCAGTATCATTAGTATGTGCTCAATGGAGTTCAACGAAGTCAATGGAAAATCGGCGTTTAGTCTTTATTTCATATGCTTTTGCCTTATGATTCTACTGCATTAATTGTTGGTTTGCACATTCTTTTATGTTGAACCATAATTTGAGTTTAGAACTAAAGTATTTTTTTCTTATTTGCTTCTTTGTGAATAGATAGCACTTACTGTGTGTTCAAAAACATTAATTTTAACCCTATCCATGCTGATGACGGAACCGCTCCGTCATCAGCCGCGGTGGCGCTTTTCTGATGACGGAGCGGCTCCTTCATGGCCACTCAACCGCAGCTGGTGACGGAGCGGTTCCGTCACCAGCATGCACCCGCCGCGCGGCCGCCCCCTTAGCACTGCGGCGGAATAGCCGCCGCAGTGAAGGGGTTAAAGATTCAATATAAACATGATTACTGTTTCTTTTTTGTGACATTGTATAGTTGTTGTTGGCAAAATTTCTATTAAAGAAGTGTGTTCTCCAGTGTACACACACACACCTTTTTGATACAAATACCTGTTTTTATAAACCCATAGAAAAACATGTTTGGTGATAAACTTAAAAAAATAAGGAATCCTTGTTTTCGAGTGATGCATAATTCTGGTATCTCGACATATCAATTTCAGTACTTCCAGAAGCAAGCACCTTAGATCCTTCCTGAGATTTAGAGAATGGAAACACAAGAACCTTCGACATGAAATCCTGGAATAAATGAGTCTCTTAGAATTAATGACTACTGTGTATCCGATTGTGTGTTACCAATTAAAGTCTTACAAGACAACTGTTAACAAGCACTAGTTTCCAAATATTTAGCTATACTTGTTTGAAGCTAATATTTTGTGATTGATCTATTTCCCCGTATGGTTTTCTCCATTGGAATGCACAGGAACCATACCTAGCTGAAATATCTAGCCGGAAAATGTCAGGAAGGCAGTCAAGCCATATCTTGTAACACAAGCATTTACAAGCTAGTCACTGTTTTATTGTCAGCATATTAAAATACAGGTGTGACCATACATCATTGTTCTAGACACTTTTTTTCAATTCTCCTGAGCAGTAGCACTTTGAAGCTGTGTCAGAGCTGCCTAGACACTTTACAAATTACAACAAACCTAAAAGGACAGTACTTGTTTTTAAAATGTGAGCTTGATCTTGTAGATGTTAAAACTCCCACCAAAGAGCTGACTTATCCTACCTACATGGGAGGGCTAAGACGCTAATACCCAAGAAGGAGAACATACAGAGTACCCAACAAACCAGGTTGATTCTTGATTACAATGAAATGAGTGCGGTCATCAGGAAGAGTCTCACCAAGCACTGGCTCATCCTACAAGCAGACAAATCACTCAGCGACAAAATCGCCACGAGACCACTCATCACATACAGGTGGGGAAGGACCCTTAGAAACAGACTTAGCCCACTATGCCTCACACTAACAGAACCACAACATGGCTTACATAGCACACCTAAGGTTTCCATAAATGCGGAAATTGTGGGGTATGCAAATGGGCCAAAAATGGTGTCAAACTTTGAAGGCCATAATAAGAAACCATATTAGATCAATGTGAACATAAATTGCAGCACCAAGTATGTGGTGTATGTTCTACAATGCACATGTGGTACCCAATATGTAGGCAGCACCATCAGAACAGTGAAAGAACGTATCAGTGAACACGCTAGAGCATCCACCAACAGGACGCCCGATACCCAATGGCTCTACACATAGCCTCTTGCCACTCACAAGGCTCACAGAAAAGTTTCTCCTTCTTTGGCATTGACATTGCTGAACCAAACTTAAGGGGAGGCAACCGCGAACTAAGACTGAGACAACTAGAGGCGACATGGATAATGCGCCTTCACACAGTGGAACATGGACAGAACTCTGGCCACGAGCTACATTACTTTCTAGGTAGCTAGTTACAGCATTTATTTTTCTCCTGCGTGCTTTACTATTAAATCCCCATGTTCCATTTTTTCGCACCACCCTTAACTATCTCTCTTTATTTCTAATGAACTGTACAAAATGTTAAAGAAGAATCTGTTGTGTATACCTTCCTTTGACCATCTGGTTTTACACACACTCAATAACGAAGTCTGTCACATCTGTCAAAATATCACTGAGTATGTTTACCTTTCTCCAAATATCGTGTTTGTTTTTAAATTTTTTCATTTTACTCTCATGCTGCAGCTCCCATTCCAGCGATTTGTATTAGTCATGGAGCTGCTCAATATGTATACCAAACTTAAATAGAGTTTGTAGCCAGTGTTTTTCTCTGTACTACCGTCATGTCACGATATTCTTAACTGATGTATTAGTCTCACCGTTTATGGTTTGCAGCATACACATTATCACTTAAGACTGAATCATGTGATTTTAGAACATACTAACCTTCGACTAAGTTTCCATAATAGGTCTATAACATATTTCTTACTCTCTCACTTCCTCTTATCACAGTCCACACACAGTTTACAAATCACCCCCGTTACTACATTTCCGGAGGGACGACACTCCTTTTGCAGTTAGCGGTCTAGTTGCTCCGCGTTACTCGCGCTTAAAACACACTTCCGGCCCTCAAACTCGCTCTCCGACACTCCTGCAAGAGACGAGCAACGACGTGGACCCTGAACCGCCAGGTGTTTCTACAACTACCAATAGACTGACGAGGCGTTACTTCACTGGATTGCCATCCCCAAACTCTCGCTCATACCGATAGCTGACTTCATTTTATTTTCAGGCTCCATTTTCCTACGGATGAACCCACCCGTATTTTTCCCTTCACCTCATTACCAGCCGGCCATATCGGCTTGCGATAACCTGCGTACCGGGTTGGAATTATCACCAGTCTTTAATTAAGTAATCCAACTACGGAATTTACACCTGGTGAGACACATTGTGCCACACCCCAGTATTAATTATAGTTTTGTCATTACTCTTTACCCATAGATTCCTACTACAAGCGCTTCAAGGTAGGCGGCCTACTTGTCATTTGGCACCTATTTTCATAACAATTTACTCACACACAGCACTCCTGCCTGTTATCCCATCCTTTCTAGCCACATAATGTAGACTGTGAACATAACCTCTATACTAGTTTGACCACATATGTTTCCGCCTTCAGGCATTTAGAAGATTCAGCGCCTGACTATGCAAACGCAACAATATATATCGTCTTGGCTTAATGCTGCTCCCTGAATTTTGATTAATGTTTTTCAAAATGTCATTTTCTTACTTGTATGTAACCCTCACCGCGCACGTGCACTCACTATTACTAGGCATGTTGGTCTTTGCTACAGAGGCATTTGAGTATTTATATTTGAGACAAAACAGACAGCCAATCTAACTTTATTTTCTGTAATACTGGTCCCTGACCTTTATTTTGTGTTTTGAAACTGTTTCTCATGACCCTCTGTTTTGATAGTCATAAATTTCACTCGCATGCGCCCACTTTTTTGAACAACAGTACAGGTTTAGATAATTCTGAGACCTCACGTGTTTACCGCCGCTACAGTGTTTGTTTTACTTCACACCTCAGCTTATGATACCTACTTATTCCCTGAGAAGCACTACGTCTGTATGCTGGCCAGGCGAATCACTCATTATACCCCACCCAGTTGCCAAATTCCTTGCGAATAACTACTTTGTATGCCTTCCAAGTGAATTAAAACTCCAGATACCATGTGCCCATCTACCTGTACATATAAATACACGCTCTTTATTTTCTGTTAGTTCTTCCCCCTAATTTTTTAGGTCTATAGGGTGTCCACTTTAAATAGGGTGTATTTTTAAGCCACCTCACAATAGGTAACTTTCACCATGCTTTTCATGATTTTGCTGCTTATTTCCTTTATTTCTCATGTATTCTCTCACGCCATATTGTTTCCCAGCCCTGAAGAGTCACAGGCATTGACCTGTTGACGAAACACGTGTAGGCTGGTGTTTTTCACATGAAAATCTTCATAAAAACAACCCCTTAGGAAAACACTGGTGTCGACCACTTCATTATATACAAATGTATTAACTTATGATCATACATGTGTGCCCAGGATTGTGTTAATAAAAGGACAGTACTTGTATTTAAAATGTGAGCTTTATCTTGTAGATGTTAAAACTCCCACCAAAGAGCTGACTTATCCTAGCAAATGGCCAAAGTATTCATGGACTACATTTGTGTCTCATCTGGGTAAGCAGCAGCGGCGCCATAATGTCCTCCTTCATTGAAAGTGCGGTGGAGCTTTGTGTTGCGAAAGCTCAGATATCGGGATGATAGCAAAAAAGATCGCTGTGCCTCGTCCAATGTAGTAACCGAGGTTACGCTGTTGTACGGCCTGGCTCTGCCGGTGCCTGTGATGGTCCATGGTCTCTGTTCAACATAAATCACAGTTCCTGCTGCCACATGAACAGCGTAGCAAGGCAAAGACGGGCACACCAATTCAGCTTCATAGATTTGTTTGTGCTCAAGAGAACGTGTTCAGCTTCACAGAATCTTGTCTCCAATAAATGAAAAGTGCTCGATTTCCCATTGATATTCTCGTCATGGTTCATGAACAGCAAAGACATATTAGCAAAGCTGTGTTATTGCTGAATGATGTCATTTAAAGAGCAGCTTTTTCAGAACATTCGGTAGCATATCAAAATAATTAGCAACATAATTGCAATGCTAGTCAATCTTATGCCAGCACTAATACCTGGCACTGGCTACTTCTCAGGAACACTGTCTAGTGCTCAGCCATAAGTAAACCACACAAAGACATTTTAATTTTCGCACAAACCTTTAACTGTGAACACTCATTGGGGTGAACACAAGATCAAAAGTGGGAACTACTAACATTGAAACAGAGAAGCCCTGCATATCCAATTGTTCTGTTTTGTGTATTTTCTGGAAGATTTGCTGCTGCATTGATTATTCAGTATTTATAAGCAGAGATTAACCCTTTAAGTGCTGCCGTCGGCCAACGGTCTTCGCGAGCACTACCTTGCCAGTGCTGCGCACGACCGTTGGCCGATGGGCCAGCGCACGTTATTCGAACGTTTAGCACTGGGCGCTGAACGTTTGACGCTCCTAAGGTGTTAATATTAAATAGTACTGAATTATCAAATGCCTTCATTGGAGTGCTGTTATCACAATGACATACTGATAAGTCTCCGGTATATGTGAGACCCCTTCAACAATGCTTATAAACATTGACAAATTCGGAAACAAAACAAGTGTACAAATATTATATCAGCAATGCTGGGCATGGCAATTGTATGCCTACGAGCAGATCCAGACATTAGAAAAGACTTGTATGTGACTCTGATGCACTAGGGTGGCCAGATTTCTTCGATTTAGCAGAGGGTGGCCCAGCACTCAAGCATGTAAATTATGTATGGATAGAGCTTACTTATCCACAATTACAATAAAACAAATATGTTAAGATCATCCCCAAAAAACACTGATAGATTTTGATTGTAGGTGAGTAAATTCTTTATTCTTTTTTTCAAAATTTTAAAATTCAACATCGCCATCATGTTTTGTCCTCATGCGGACTTCTTCAGGACTAGTACGTAGATACAGGGGTGTCTTGAATGTTGTGCATACAGATATTTATATTCAAGGTCGGTGATATGGCAAGACTCATTCCATTCCATTAGTCTAGCATTGATGTTGTTCTCAATTGTCATCGAAGGGTTGGAGTTCAATTTGGCATAACAATCAGTGTGGCCTAATTGGCGGTCAATTTCTGCTACATAATCAGAGTAATTCATCAACCCAATATTGCCGTCTTTATCCGCTTTGCAGATCACGAAACTCGAATCATCTCATATAGATAGGAGAACATTTCTCTCTTCTCTGCTTGTTTGGATGGTGTAAACATTTCTTTTTGTTAACATGACTGTCTTCCAGACGGTACAAATCCTGAGTAACCCTGGATGCAAACTCATCAATCACAGACTTAGGGAATGAATTTGGAGGAGCTCCGCAACCTTCTTTCAACCCTCACATGCTGTGCTATGTTTAGATTACATGTATATTCAACTAAATCTGCCAAAGACTCTTCATCATGCAAGGTAGCAATCAAGTGCAACACATTAATGTCAGATATTCTAAATTCAGAGTCACATGGTACAGAAATAGTTGGATGACAAACAGAAAAATTGTTTATTCATTTTACCTTACAAATTTAAATAAGTCCAGATGTACATTTTCAAAAACTGTTTTTTCTGTCAGACATAAATGTAGTCGTTTACAAAGGACCAGTGTCTCTTGTTTGCTCAAAGTTCTAGAGGAAAAATTCACAACACTCACTGTATCAGTCTGTGAGAGGGATGGGCGGAAGAAAAACGAGGAGGCCGCAGTTCTCTTAATATGCAGCGGCTCTCCAGCGTCCTCCAGGAGTATCTACCACTCGTCCGTCCACACCTCGGGTCATTCGTCGTCTTCTTCCTTCTGTTCGTCTGGATTTACCGGCTCCTCGATGGCTCCTAGCTGGTGTACGGCGTCTTGTTTCCTTTGGTCTTTTCCTGCTTGGCTGTGTAGCGCGGCTTCCTCCTCCGGGCTCCACAAAAGCAGCGCGCCTTCTGGGTTCTCGGGGACTTCTTTAAGGAGCGGAGGCCCCACCTACGCAGGTTCCCATTCGTCAGACGAACTCACATGTCCCTGTATGCGAGAGGCAGTAGGCAGAGTTAACTCTTGCATTCCGGCATTTCCTCTAACTCAGCAGTGTTTCTGTGTCTCATAGGGTAGAGAGGTAGGAGTTGCGTCTCGGTGCCCCCCGTCTGCCCTCTCACATAGTCATAGTCCTCACCTATGCTGTTTACATGGTGGTGCATAATCTCATCTACTTCATATCCTGTTTGTTATCCATTCTTGCTTTTGTGCCTGCCCACGTGTTTTTTGCCACCCCTCCTTGCCAAAGGTTTTCTTTTTGTTTCCCAAACAGTACCGTTGTACCTCCCGTAAAAAAACTTAAGGTGAGTTAGGATTTGTCATGTCTGTACTAGGGCCTTCACCTGGGTCACTTTCGATAAAAGAAATGGAGGTACTGCTAGTAGATAAGCTGGGGGGCCCTCGTCTCACTTGAGGGAACAGATGTAGATTTCCCAATGATAATCATACTACCGGCGAAAGTAAAGATGCGTCCCCTTTCATAATCATTCTGATCTCCTTGTGTCTTTTGCTGTTTCTTGCCTTTAAAATAGACTTGATAATTGGCTAGCTCTTTCTTAAGAATGACATCGTTTTTTTGTATAGCATCCGACAGAGTAGTGTCATTATGTCTTTTCTGATCTTTTTTACTTTACATTCAGAGTTTCGTACCAAATATGCATCACACTATATGATGACACATGTAACCCTTCTTCCCACTGTTCCAGAAGATGTCTCAGATGTGCCTGGATATTCCGGGTTTTTTAATGATTGTCCTGGCATTCCTTCACACAACACATGGCCGAGTAATGCCAATAGCTTGCCCGTCCTATTCAGTAAATGCATCTTAGAGGTGGGAAAAGTAATATTTATGCAGCTATGACTTTGATTAACGCCTCTTTTGTAATTGTTTGAGAGTATCAATTTCTCCTTGTGCTATATGTGAATTGTTGTCAGCCAGGCCACCATGTTTGGCTCCATTCCTTACCAGGGTGAACTGCCAGGCATTTCCAGTACCATTCAGGCTATGTTTAAAGGTGAAGATGGCATG
The DNA here is from genome assembly GCF_964263255.1 of Lissotriton vulgaris. Lineage (NCBI taxonomy): Eukaryota > Metazoa > Chordata > Amphibia > Caudata > Salamandridae > Lissotriton > Lissotriton vulgaris. Next base: position 673,886,051 of record NC_141691.1, on the reverse strand, counting down.
CTAATTGCTGATGTGGTTAAACGTTTGATAATTGTATACAGTACTATATCACAATTAAATCCCAATCATACACACTTTTATTTAGGTTTATCTTGCACTGTGCTTGTGAAATCTCTTCTATTTATTATATCTTAAAAGGTGCCTCTTATCAGTTCCTATTGCTGAATTTCTGTATTTGTTCGCTTTGGTATGAAACTTTTGTTTTTTTTCTCAAACTTCCCCTGGATGCATGCATTTATGATACTTCTACTTAAGCCTCATTCACCTTCAAGTTAAGATCTCTTCCCACTGAAAATGCAGACCGCTTCTAAAGGAAGGCTGGAATACTTGCTTTTTTTTATCACTTAGGGCCCGATTACGATCTCGTGAGGAAAGCCCTCTGTACGACTCGGATCCGGAGGGCTTTCTGAACAAAACGTCTCCGGGAGTCCGACCAAGCGAGTACAATGCAGCCACATGCTTACGGACTTTGTTCGCTCAGAGCCTGTGTACAGATGTGTGCACAGGCTCCCATAGCAGTAAAGGGGTGAATGGGGAAAAGCGTACATCCTGTGGCGGGCAAACTGTGCATGCCTAAATCGTGTGACCCACAGGCACACCCTCGTGACAGATTTGGAAAACCCCGGGTCAAGGGGCTTGCTACGGCCCCCCCAAAGTACGATTCCGACAGCCGTTTCATCTTGCTGATACCGAGGTGAAGCAGCTGTCCGAATCGTGCTCGGTCAGAAATCGGCTCCATTGCGTGGCACAATTTGGCTACGAACAAGTCGTACAGACAGGTTTGGGTCCCAAAAACGATTTGGTCGACGCATACGCAATCTTCGCATCGTACTTGGTCGTTCGGACCTGTGTACGATTCAGTCAGAAACAAGGGCTATGAATCAGATAGCCAAATCCGATTCGGCGGCCTTCTGAACAACATCGTAATCAGGGACTTAGTTGTGTAAAGCAGATGCTTTAGCCTTAGAACATTTGTAGCATTTCCTGTTTATGCCTCCGTACTTTTCTTTGCACTTTCTATGCATTATCGGAATGATTTTTTCAACTTTATCTGTTTGGTCATTATGATCAAATTCTAAATATTGTACTAAACATTGCACGTTAAAAATAAAGTTAATATACAAGAGCTATGCTATATTTTATTACTAAACAGGCAGCCACAAGTGCAGTTACCTTGCAGACAACAGGATCATGATTTGAATGGTGCAGCAACACCGGGTCCATAATTTGTCAGAACTCCTCTAAACGCATAATATTGCTATATTTGACTACTAAACAGGCATTCACAATTGCAGTTACCTTGCAGTTAAGGGGCATGATTTGAATAGTGCAGCAGGTGCAGTGGCACTGGGAACAAAAGCTCCAGGAACCCCACTAAACACCTAATATTGCTATATTTTATTCCTGCACAGGCAACCACAAGTACAGTTACCTTTCGGGCCACAATGTCATGATTTGAATGTTGGTGCAGTAGCACCGGGGCCAAAAGTTGTCAGAACTCCTCTAAACACATTATATTGCTATAGTTGACTACTAAACATGCAGTCACAAATGCATTTATCTTAAAGTTAAAAGGGGCTTGATATGAATGGTGCTGCAGGGACACGGAGCGGAAAGCTCTGGGGACCCCATCAAACCCATATTATTGCTAAATTTTAGTACTAAACCAGACTGTCACAAGTGCATTTATTTAGCAACCAATAGGGACGTGATTTGAATGGTGTTGCAGGTGCAGTAACACCAGAACCTAAAGCTCTATACACCCCACTAATGACCTAATATTGCTATATTTGATACTAAACGGGTAGTCACAAGTGCAGTTACCTTGCAGACAACAGGGTTATGATTTGAATGGTGCAGTGGCACCAGGCCCAAAAGTTGTCAGAACTTCTCTAAACATATAATATTGCTATATTTGACTACTAAACATGCAGTCACAATTGCAGTTATCTTGCAGTTAAAGGGGGCTTTATCAGTGGCGGCTGGTGACATTTGAAAGTGGTAGGGTGTAAAAGTTGTAGATGAGTGTTGTGTTGCGAGAATTTCGAAAATAAGTGGGAAAATAGTGCATTTTAATGTACATTTGAAGAAGCAAGCTGGTTTATAAAGCAATTGTGACAATGTAGACTTGGAATATTAAAAATACTCCATATTTACAGAATTAAAATTGCTTAATTACTGATCGCAATGGCAGGTTACAAACAACATTACAACAACAACAACATATTTAAGACCTCGGCGATAGCAGGTGCGAATAATAACAAACTTTAGGGGAACAAGAGAGCCATATAAACCAGGAGAGGGATCACTTGGCAATTCTGTTAAGTAGCTTGCACGTAATGAATTGTAATGATGGTGAGAGCGGAAACTTGCTGTGGTGATGGAGTGGTTATGTCGCTGTAATATTTGATTAGGAATAGGATTGTGTTCTTGGTTGGTTGCGCCACTTCCGGAGCATGGAATAAAAATATAAGGGGGCTTTAGAGAATCCCTCAAATCTAGAGGTACGCTCACCCCAGTTTATGAACGGTGGTTGTTTCCGGAGTCTTCTGGTGTGCTTACACTTGAGGGCCGAGCTTTCAGATTTAGACATAGGACATATCTCAAGTGAACACCTACCATCGCCAAAGAGGCCCAGGGCCCAAAGAAAGGACTCATGCCCAGTCTGCCGATTGTTCCTCTATAGACCCTGCTGCAGCTTGCCTTGTCTGTATTGTATGTGTGTTTGTGTGTGCGAAGCGGCCCATACTCTTTTGCATCACAAACAAATGCAAATTTCGACTGGCAATCTGTTTCTGAGGCACACCAGAGCGCCCAGAGGTAACCCGTGGATTCACACAACACACATAAGATTAAACAGCTTGTAAGAGACTGTATGAGCAGTAAGAGCTGGGGGCTGTGGGCCAACAGGGGGCATTAGCAAATGGGAAACACTGCGCCATGTGGAAGACCGGAAATGGATTCACCAGGGCAAGAGGGGACAGCATTCACTAATGTACCTACATAACACACGGTGTGAATCTGGAAATAATATCGTAACACAGAGGATCTGTTTTAACCTGGGCCATGAAGTCCAAATTAGGGGCAGAGAGTCGCTGTTTTAACATGGGGTGCCTCGTTCACCACAGCAGCCAGAGGGCCGTAGATTCCCACTGCTGGAAATGTCTATGATGACGCAGTGTCTCTAGCTGTAGTGTAAGGGTGCACAACGAAAGGTTTGCATGCAATGATAATGATTATTGGTTTTTGACGATGTAAATATTTTCTTTTACAAACTACCAGTTTTTCTCACGATTAATATGCTTAGTTTTTGACATTTTCTACAGAGGACTTTTATGTTAAGACTTGACTTTTGCGCTTTGCTTTAAAATTGTACTTGCATCCAAAGTGGGCGATCCAAGGGTTGGATGGGACAGACTGTGAGAGTACCGCGGGGAAAGGTTACATCGCAGAGGGAGAGCACGGGAAGCATCTCAGCAATGCAAACAGCCCCCCCCCGGGGAGGAAGAGTGCTGGGGGAGGAATAAAGCGCACTGCAAAAAAGAGTGAGGGAAAAGCACTGCACAAAACGACTGCACTGTTATAGAAACGGCGCTTCCTGGGGGGCTAGTCATCCCGAGCACTGCACAAGGGCGCGCTGCAGATGAGAGGCATTACTGCAGAAGAGGGTTCTCAGCGCTATGTGCGAGAAACAGCTCTTCCAGCGAGAGACACGAGCGTTGCCTGAGCATAAATCCAGCAGAGCGTGATACAGGAAACGCTGCAAGAGATAGTGCTGCACGAGTGGCTCCAAGTACTGCGTGCGAGAGAGGGGAAAGAGACCTTCTGTGGGAGAAAAGAGTTCTGCGGGAAAGAGACCTGCGCGTGCTGCCCCTCTGTCGAGGTCCCTTACTGCTTGCCCGGAGTGCCAGGCTGTAGGACCGAGACTTCTGCAGCACTCTGTGGTGACGCCCTGACACTCAGCCGGACACATGGGTGCCTCTGGCCTCGACCCCTAGGACCAGACCATGGACGGCGGTGTGCAGCGCAGCCTTTTGGGGAGTGCCCCGCACAACTGGCGCCATTATTTCTAGTGCATCCTTTCACTAGTGCCCAAACTCTGGTGCACACATCACGGTTAACATCACAGGCTGGTTGAAGAGCACGTTCAGAGTGGTTTCTTGGCGCTATTCGCATGGGCGTTGGAAGTGTGGGACGCGGGGGATATATCCCCCCCCGATTTTGGAGTGGGGGGGGACACGGGGGACAAGGGTGGGGGGGGACGAAGGGACAAAAGAGTTTCCCCTCTCTCTCCTGTCTGTGGCAGGGCCATTAGCCGTGAAAGTGCTACCTAATGGCCCTGCACTTGACCTGCCTGGAGTCATAGAGGCCACCCGCCCTCTGCCCTTTATTATGCTGCAGGAAGGCTCCGCGTTCTGGGAAGGGCAGACAAGGGGGGGGGGGGGACTGTCTCTTTTCCTTCATACCCATTTCTGTCTCTTTCTCGCTCCTGCTTCAGTTCTGATTTCAAGAGCTCTTATGTACTCTCTCTTGCATCTCCTTTTCTTTATTTGTTTCTCTGTGAAATGGATCCAAAATAGGCGGACACTTTGGCTGGATATTTCCTCATTTACTGACCGTTTTATAATTCCAAAGAAAAACCTCGGGACGGAGAGAAAAAAATGAAATACCTAAAGTAAGCAATACAGAGTGGTCAGCATACACGGCCAGATTGTTATTTACATCCACACATATTAGAACCACTTTACAGAGTTTGCCAGTGAAAGCGCTTTCTTTTTTTCTTCTTTCTTTGAACAACATTGTATTCCCATGGTGGGTAAGTGAACCATTCCTAAAGGGACTGCAATACCTGGTTGATGTGGAAATTTTTAATACCATCGTTTTCAACTGTTTTAATTATTTTAGCTTATAAAATGTGTACTGCGGCTCTGTCAGGGGATGTGATTTTTTTTTTAACCAAACTGCTTACATTTTGAAAGGATATAAGCAATGGACATTGAAACGGGTCCCTTCCTGGTCCTGTAGCCATGTCCTGAATTTTTCAGGAAAAATCACTTAAATTTCTGAATAATGAGTTTAAAACTGTTAAGGTAACCATGTTCCTGAATACATTTCACATGATTTGCTTATTCTTGCATTCCTTATGAGTGTTTGCTTTTTTCAGGGTGTTCTTCATTTTTTTCAGGCAGCATTTAACTGTTGTCTAGTGCATAATTTGAATTTAGTTGCAGCACAATTGACTTGTAGCTGAATGCAGTGCAAGTTTCTCTCAGTGGGCCACTATGGTGTTCAGTGTGGGAGAGGATGTGGCACTCTGGCCAGAGCTGCTGAATTTGGAACTGGCGCACTATTTTCAGCCTTCATGACCAGTCCACCAGACCGCACTCCTGACTGAGCTCATTCCGATGCTACACCTTAGAAGGACCGATAGACCTAAGAAGCCCTGGTGTCTTAGCACCCGCAGGTGGACCCTAACGGTGGCAAGTGGGAGTTAACCTTGAAGGCCTGTCCACCACAATCCATACTGCAGTTCACCTCCAGTCTTGCGAGCAGGCATACGAAAAAGCACACCCTAGATTGACAGTGACTGTCACTGAGGTCACAAGATCCTTGAGGCCAGTCCACTGCATCCATTGGCCTTTTTCAGCATTAGTGGTGCAACTTACCAGGAGTTGGCAATGTAGGATTTGCATGCACACCAAACTTAGGGGGTGATTATAATGGAGGTGGAACCGCCACATCACCCCGTCAGTGGCGGTCCCACCGCCATCGGTGACTGCATTTACGCCAACCATATTACAATGGCGGTGGTCGGAAAGACCAACCGCCACACACCCGACTGGCTCCTTGAGCCCACCAGTGCGGCGGAGGGGCTCGTGGTTCCTACAATGCTGGTGGTACCTACCAGGCACCACAGTAAGGATTACGATAACCCTTACCCACAAGCCTATCCATGGCAGTTCACCCACCATGACATTTTGGTGGAAAGGGACATTGGAGGCCCATAGCGGGCCCCTTTCCCCAAGCCCCCAGACATGGGACCTGGGGAGCATCTAAGAAGCCCCCCTACATATCACTGCACCATGTGACAGGCACCGCATTGTACCTGCCACGTAGTGCAGTGATATATGTAACATGTCAGTTTTTACATTGCGGCAGATGATGCAGCCAGCAGCACCTGCTGCAATGTAAAAGACAGGCATGGCGAACGCCATAGTGGCGGTCGCATTGTAATGCCTATCGTGGGGCCGCCACCTTGAAGGCCAGCGGTCCCATTCCTCGATTCGATGGCGGATAGACTGAAGTCCGCCTGCCTTCGTAATCAGCCCCTAAGTTTGCAAACTTCATGGTCTCTGCTTCATGCACAAACACTTTTAACATGTGCAGCCTTCTTTCGGGCCACTGGAGTTATGCAGCAATGGAGGCCAACATTGTGTTGCAGTGTTGACTAAATGATGCAACAATAAAAAGGCTGCAGTATGATGCGGTGCATTTTATGATACTTTATTATTTTAACATATTTATACATCCAACAGCCTCTGCAAAGCTTTTGCCTCATTAGTACCTGTGTAACATACAAATGCAGCAGAGGGAAAGGTGACCAGTCAACCTTTGCAAAGGGCTCTGCACTTCACAGAACGTAAGACACATTTCTTTTAGTAATTTTTGATCTGTTTGAGCTACAAAATTGTTTTGGGTCAAATTGTTAGATTATGCAGCAGATGATGTATTATGTGACAAATATGATACAGACATAGTTAAGTTGAAAAAAAAATTCCACTTAACTTAATTTTGCCCCAGCATTGTAGTTGATCAATTTATAAGTTCCCCAAACCCAAGTCGAGTTTGGGCACAATTTGCATTTTAAAAGCAGTCCTACAACACAGGGCTACTTTTAAACTGACCTCAGGCTTCGGCAGTGCACACATGCAAACACAGAAAGGGCTGCTGGCCTCTAAACTGCAATGCCCTATTATATTCTAGGGACTCAAAGGTAGTTCTAATCTCCCTGCCCTATTATGAACTAGGGCCTTATAGGAGAGGGCATGCCAATCATAGGGATACCCTAATTCATAGTGCACCCTAGTGTATGTAGGTGTTTCACAGTATCTTTAAGTGTCTCTTTCAAAATAGCACTGGCCCTGTGCCTGTTCAGGCAGAGGCCAGGGTCAGTCAGAGTCGGGTACCACCAGTACCTGACTGGTGGGAGTTGGAAGCAGGCGAGGGGTACCGACGGAGAGAGCGGGGCCTCATTTGCCCAAGTGGGTGCCGGGTGAGGTGAGGCATCTTCCCACATAAAGCTGGGAAGGGATAACTATTCCATTTTCCTCCAGACAACATTGGTGATCCAAGTTTCTGGTAGGATTAGTTTTGACTTGATATTTTTCTGGTTTCACACATCACTTTGCTGTTCACTGACATTAGCAGTGTTAAACACATCACGGTCCTGAAGAAAGCTAGACATACTTTGTCCATAAAGCTGAAACATGTCGACCACACTGCACCGCGCCTTCACATAGTTATATTTTCACACTATGGAGCGCTACTTTTTAACCTTAACACTGTAATAGTACTCATTAAACATATTTTCTGTTACAGTAGTTAATTTTAGCATACACTTTTTCACTTTACACACCATCACCACCTAAAAGATACATTGTGGCTAGTTGGTTACGTTTACTATCCATCTCTACACCATCACCTGATGGGTTGGGTAAGATTTGGATTCACCATCCGTATCCCACGTGACGATACTCCGCCATAATGGTGGTCTGATGGGAGTTTTCAGCCACATGTAATCTTTGGTGTTCTCCTTGACCCAGTGTAGTTTTTAGATTTAGTACAACACATAGTCTGACTTCACATCAATGAGAGAGACCTGTGCATTTTTCAAATCGGTGGTGAAAAAATATGAGTATGTTGCTGGAGATGTGGGCCGCCGTGCCACCAATGTACTTACCGGGGAAGGGTAAACGCCCATTATTCCGCAACTTTCTTTCCTCATACCATCACTCTGCATACTTTCATTACGAAAGTACCATGACTCCGCAATGCCATTATAACGCATGGCATTACATTTTATGATTTTACCACGCATACATTTACAACTAAATTTGTTGTAAATGCATGAATGGTAAAAGCATGTTTTTTTAAAAATGTTTAGATAAGGTAAGTATGGGTATAGGGGTATATGTTTTGGGGTACTGAGGTATGTTTTGGGGTGTTTGGGTATTTTAAGGGTTCAGATATAGTTATGGGGTACAGGGGTAGTTTTAGGGTTTAGGGATAGGTATGGGTTTTGGGGTACAGGGGTATTTTTAGGGTTCAGGGCTATGTTTGGGTTTTGGCGTGTAGGGGTATTTTTAGGGTTCAGGGGTATGTTTGGGTTTTGGCGTGTAGGGGTATTTTTAGGGTTCAGGGGTATGTTTGGGGTTTGGGGTACAGGGGTATTTTTAGGGTTCAGGGGTAGGTTTGGGTTTTGGGGTACAGGGGTATTTTAGGGTTCAGGGGTAGGTTTTGGGGTACAGGGTTATTTTTAGGGTTCAGGGCTAGGTTTGGGTTTTGGGGTACAGGGATATTTTTAGGGTTCAGGGGTAGGTTTGGGTTTTGGGGTACAGGGGTATTTTAGGGTTCAGGGGTAGGTTTGGGTTTTGGGGTACAGGGGTATTTTAGGGTACAGGGGTAGGTTTGGGTTTTGGGGTACAGGGGTATTTTAAGGGTTCAGGGCTAGGTTTGTTTTGGGGTTCAGGGGTAGGTTTGGGTTTTGGGGTACAGGGGTATTTTAGGTTCAGAGGTAGGTTTGGGTTTTGAGGTACAGGGGTATTTATAGGGTTCAGGGCTAGGTTTGGGTTTTGGGGTACAGGGGAATTTTTAGGGTTTAGAGAGGTTTGGGTTTAGGGGTACAGGGTATATTTATAGGGTTAAGATGCGTTAGTATTTAAGGGTGTTGGGGTATTTTAAGGAGTAAGGGTGGGTTATGATTATGGGATGCAGGGGTATTTAAAGGGAGCAGGGTGGACACCCAGAGCTGGAATGTACAGAACCTGCGAAGAAAAAACAATGAAATATTGGGCACAACGCTCGCTTTTTTTCCGTAATCCCGTGCCCCTCACACGCCCACGCCCCCAGCACACCATATGAGACATGGCATGAAGGGCGGAATGTACCACACGCCCCCAGTGTTTGTCACGCCCACAGCACAATGCAGACACGCCCACAAGAAACTACTTTGCTGGCACAATTCTTTTACCTTTTAAATGTATATGGTGGGCGTCTGCATAGCCTATGTCCTTCTGCTGCAACTGCCCTTCCAACACTGTAATGGGTGTTGAGAATGGTGCTGTGGTTCCTGAGATTACCCGCCTCAAAGGTTTGGGCTCTCTCTTTATTATATTAGTATAGAGTATAGATATATATGATTTGATTTTGCGTTTTATAGAGCGCGACGTATGCCCTAGGGCGTCTTGGCGCTAAACCTTATCTAAAGAAAACTCAGTAACCAACTGATGCCATACGAGATGAAGGATTAGTTTTTAAATAGCCAGGTCTTCAATTGACCTCTGAACTTCATCAATGAGTTGCTATTTTTAATCTGTGGAGGGAGAGAGTTCCACACCTTAGCTGCACCTACTATGAAACTTCTTCCCCCCCCCCTCCCCCCCCCCCCCCCCAGCGCAACTGCTTATACCTTGGTACTTATAATAGATGGGATTGCGCTGATCTTAAATTTCTAGCTGGTACATATTTCTTTAGGTGTGTTCTGAGGAAAAGGGGTCCTTTTCCCTGCAATGCCTTGAAAGCCAAGCACTGTGATTTGAAAATAATTCTCTTGTGCACCGGCAACCAGTGGAGCTCCTTTAGTCGATCCTTAACTGATTAAAATTTTGGGATGTCCAGGATCAGCCTAGCTGCCGCATTCTGCATTCGCTGGAGTCTCAGTAAGTGCTGTTTCTGCAGCCCAGTATATAGCACATTTCCATAATCTAGCCTTGACATGGCTAATGCTATTACCACTGTTTTTAGCGCATCCATAGGTATGAATGGGCAGATCTTTCTTATGACTTTAAAAATTCCCCAAAAAGTTGATGTTAGTTTATTAATTTGACATTCAGAGGTCAATCTTTGATCCAACATGACCCCCAAATTTCTTACTTCTGACACTGGTCGTGGGCAGTCGCCCAATTCCTTTGGCCACCAGCTTGGGGACCAGAAAGAGGTTTGGTTACCCAGTAACAGGACTTCCGTCTTCGCTGTTCAATTTAAGAATTATTCTGCATCCAGCTGTTGATCTGTAACATACAGTTACTGAAGCGTTCCGCAGTCTCCTCCACATTGTTTGACACCGAGATTACCACCTGCGTGTCGTTGGCGTATGATATGACCGAGAATCCACATTGTCTGATAATCTCTGCCAACGGGGCTACGTAAATATTAAAAAGGGTAGGGCTCATGGATGAGCCCTGAGGGACTCCGCATGGCAAATTGAAAGCTTTGGAGGTATGTCCGTCCATTTCCACCCTAAACGTCCAATTTTCTAAGAATGACGTCAGGACCTTGATGGCGCTCCCCTGGAATCCTATATCAACCAGTCTCTTAATCAGAATTTGGTGATTTACGGTGTCGAAGGCCGCCGATAGATCTAATAAAATCAAGACGGCCTTCTTACCCTCATCCAGCGTTATTCTTAGCTCTTCAGCGGCCATAACCAGAGCAGTCTCAGTTCCGTGACCTTCCCTAAAACCATATTGGGAATGGTCTAGCAGTTCACCCTGAGCAATGAAGGACGTAATCAGTCCATTGATTAGTCTTTCCAGCACCTTGGCCCCAAAAGGGATCCTGGATATTGGCCTATAGCTCTTTGGAGCTGGTGGGTCCAAATTTGCTTTTTTTAATAGTGGTCTAATGGAGGAAGATTTCCATGCCTCAGGATAAGTGCCTTCCTGGATGATTTCTATGAAGACTTTCCTGAATTGCTCTCCAATGATCTCTGAATAAGGGTGAAGAATTTTTGGTGGGCAGGGATCTGACGGGGCCCCTGACTTTGTAGCTCAAATGGCTTGAATAACCTGCTCTTTCGATGGGGGGGGAATAGCAAAAAGTTGGAAGGTTAGTTAGCTGGGTTACATCTGATTATAGAATTGTTTCTGTTGATTTGAATGGGTGTTCTCTAAAAGTTTTATAAACCTCTTCCACCTTATTGGCAAAGAATTCACCTATTGTGTTACAGAATTCAGGATTTTCTAATCTTTGGGGAGTATGGGCAGTTTTTTCACTGTATTAAACAGTTCCTTACTCGTTTTTCGAGTCCGATATCTTTTGGGTAAAATAGTGACTTTTTCCCTCATGATCAGCTTTTTATATTCTATTAAACTCCTGGCGTACTCTCCTTTCCCTGTCTCCGAATAGTCAACTCTCCAAGTTCTTTCCAATTTCCTACACACTTTTTTCTGGGCCCTGAACTTTCCTGAGAACCAAGGTTCAGATGCCTTCTTCCTTTTTGACCGCAGCCGTTTCTTGGGGACATTAATGTCCACCGCGGCTTTGATCCATATGTTTATATTATCAATCAAGTTATTAGTGTCCCATGCTTGGGCAGGTTTAGTTGTGTTCAGTTGCGCATGAAATCCTAAGATGTTTATTTTACTCCAGTCCTGATAAGTAGCCTCACCCTGCCTAGGTGATGTCATTGTTCGTACCTGATCTTCTAATATTTTAAAAACAATTGCTTTATGATCGGTCCAAGTCACTGGGATAATTTCCTGTACCTTTAGCTTGTTAGGCGTAAATATCCCGTCCAGTGTATGCCCTACTTTATGTGTACTTTGGTTGACCAACTGATTTAAGGAGAAACTAGACATTCCTTCTATAAAGGTGGCTGTATTTGGGTTTTCTGTCCTTTCCAGATTGTAGTTAAAGTCCCCAAGGACTGTATAATCAATATTATTCACACTGTCCTCCAGGAAATGACTAATATTCTCTAACAGTGATGATTGGAACTTAGGCGGGCAATATACTAGTAGCCCTCTAAAAGTATAATTGTTGTTGATTTTTATAACAAACGGTAGTATTTCACAATCGTGTGAGCCATTATTCTGCCCCCAGTCAATTTCATATCCTTTCTCACGATGATTGCGAGTCCGCTACCTCTTTTATTCCTTCTATCTGCCCTAATCATTTTGTACTGGGAAGGGAGCGCAGAAAGCAGATCCGGCTCAGAGTTAGCGTCTGCCCAGGTCTCTGTGATAAAGGCAATTTCTACTTGCAAGGTCTCTATCAGCTCCGCTACCGCGACCCCATGTTTCACCAGTGAACATGCGTTAATTAGTAAGGCTTTAACTCCCTCCTTCTCCATCCCAGCCCGATTATATCTTTTCCCATATGAATTGAAAATGCTTGATGATGTATAGCTAAGTTCAAGCTTACAGTACTCACATGCTTTAGGCTCTGTCCTTAAGTCAGAAAATCTATGCCTGCACCTTTTGACTCCCTTTCCCAGCACCAGCAATTCCTCCCAAGCATATGTCAGCCGACTCCACCCAAAATGGCGGTGCCGCGGCTGAGAGCGTCCCCTAATTGCAGAGCCCTTCAAGGCGTCCCCGCAATGCACAATATTTACATTCAGTTACTGCCGGTTTTGAAATTCAGGGAAATAATTAAATTTTAGCAAATATCAAAATTAGTTATTTTTAAAAAGAAGCACATTTAAAATACAGATTTCAATCATTCACTCGCGATATTGCCAGCACCTCGTTTTCCTGCCTGAACTCTCCCGGCTCACGCCTCAGGAGGATTAACATATGTATTTATGTGTGTGTGTATATGTATGTATGTATATATATATATATATATATATATATATATATATATATATATATATATTACATACACACATAAACCCTGTTTAACAAACTTTGGGAGCATCTAGCGATAACAATTGGAGAAATCCAATCGGACGCTAGAGTGCAGCAGAGCGCTCCAAACGCCACAGTGAGCCGCCACGCACCCAGCAAGGAGGAAGACCTACGGGAAGGCTACAGCGGCATCCCATTTGACCTCCAGCGGATCCACAGCGGTTGCGTGAGCGGGACCGGGACCTGAACCGGGAGAACCACGGCTGAGCTTGTAGCGGCGGACGGTCCGGAGAAGTGAAGAGCTCCTGCGAGTGACCAGAGAGCAGCGAGCTGAGGGCAGCAAATACCGGAACTGGCCACAGTGGCAGCGGTAGCAGAATCGCAGGGTGCCGTGAATTACCGCAAACTGCGAAGTAACATCGTGAGCGGCACCGAGAGCTGCAAGCCAGAGGCTGGGAGATGGGAACTCGGATCGGAGCTCGAAGACTTGCTATCAGGAGCAGAGCAGAGCACGGACAACGCAGCTCTGGGCTCCAGGCTCTGGGCTCCAGGCTCTGGGCTCCTGGTGGTTCATGCGGCTCACGCGGTCCAGAGTAACTTCTCCCTGTCTCCAGTCGCCGACCGCCGACTGCAACGGCTGATTGCTGTTTGTGGACCGCCATTGTCGATTGCCGCCTGTTGCCGTGTGGCAGAGGGTCGACACCGGCTTGGTATCCGGGCATCTGGAACACAGCTTTTGGCTTACAGTCGACTTACAGCCAGTTTACCAGCAGCCAGTGGCCCTAGTCATTCCTAGTCATTCCTCTGGTCCCTCTATCGGACAAGTGCATCAGACAAGAGCCACGGAAGAGCCACGGTCAGTGCCTTACCCCCGTAGGAGCGCAGCCGGGTGGTAGGTGCAGAGTAAGGCGCTCAGGACAACAGGACAACAGGACAACAAGAAAAGCTTGCTTACGGAGACACGAACAGGTGCACAGCACCAGGCCGCCTTAGCTCCCCTCAAATCCTGCTACTACAGGAGAGCAAATAGGCGAGCACAGGGAGCATCGGGATACAGCAGTCAGGAGCTTGGGAGAAAGCAGTCAGGAGCAGACGGCTGGGGGGGGAAAGGAGGTGAGAAGTGAGAGGCGGCATTACTTCTAGCACCTATACCACAACTGCTCCCCGCCGTCAACATACAGCCCGTGCTCCCTACATCACTATACGTCCGCTATATCATCCTATAGACCCTATCTCGCCGCGACTGACCCCCAGTACTGGTACCCCGGTATCCCGCGCTACTAAGACTTCACGCGGAGGGGGAGCGTGACGAGAGGAGGAGGAAGGAGCAGCTGCATAGCCAGTGCAAAGCCAGTGCCAAAAGTCAGAGCCAGATCAATCATGTAGTCTGGCAAAGTGAGGAAGGCTCCGGGAGAAAAGGCAGCTGCCTCAAGGGGACTTGCTAAACAGAGCAAAATAGAAAGAACAAATGCAAACAAGGCAAGTGACAGCCAAAAAAAAACATTAATCTCACCAATAGCCTCTTTATTTGAAAAAGGCTGTTTCAAATAAAAAAATCCACACAGAATCTACGATTTTCAATTCTTAAAGTACCCCGGATCAGCCCTGTTTGCAACAACCGGGGATGTCCCGGGATTGATGACTCCTATAGCTCCCTTAAAACATCTAGTAGGGAATGATTAGAGGAGGGAAGATGCAATTCAAACGATGACTCCTGAGAAATCAAACCTTCAACTTAGCGAAAATTGCAACTTGCTTTAAAGGACAGAACAACTGGAAGATACAGACAATAAAAAAAATAAATGAGAAAATTCTAATACAAAATAGCCTTATTACACTAGCGACAGTACATACGGAATCCGATGATTTTAAAAATATAACAACGCAGCAACAGCCTCCATTAACCTCAAAAAGACGTAAGGGTCATAGCATACTAATTAGTGAGGTTATATCTGATACTATAACTAGCCCAAATTCGGAAGCATTAAGTAAAGATCAACTGAACTCTACACAGTATTTACACTCAAGCTTTGAGGATCTTGCTCATCTCTGGCTTAACCCATGCTATTCGCTAGACAAAACGGAAGAGCCACCGGTCGACAAAAACACAGTAGATAAAGAGGCAGCCGCAGAGGAAGAAACTGGAAGCAAAGAAGTGGAGTATCAATCAGCCAGTATATGTCACAATGAAAGCCAACATAGGCCAACAGACTTCAGAGTAAATACATCATCATCACTAAACGAGAGACATCATAAGTCATCAAAAAATGAGGATAAGGTAAATTCCCCCAACACTGAAGGGCAACCGGATTTTGTTACTCCACTACTACAAGCATTGCAAACATCAACAACAACATTAATAATGCAATCAGATAAATTGGACATACAAATAGACTTAATGAATGTAATTTATTTATTTATTTATTTATTTAGGCGATTTGTTAAGCGCTCAACTACCCGTGGGTGTCTCGGCGCTGAGTGAGAGAACTAGCTCATGAGGAGTTTATTGCTTGAACAGCCAGGTTTTTATCTGTCTGCGAAAGGAGAACAGAGAAGTGGAGGTTTTGATGTAGGATGGTAGACTATTCCAAAGTTTAGTGGTGGTCACTATGAAGGATCTGTCTCCCCAGGAAACTTTCTTAGTCCTCGGGACTTGAAGTAGTCCAGCGGTTGATGATCGTAGGGATCTGGTAGGTTCGTAAGGACAAAAGGAGTCTTTCAAATAAGCTGGTCCTTGATCATGAATTGCCTTATATGCAATGCAGAGAGCCTTGAACTTGGCTCTTTTCTTCACTGGCAACCAGTGGAGCTCCCGGAGTGTTCCGGAGATAGAGGCGTACTTGGGACATCCAGTAATCAATCTGGCCGCCGCATTCTGCACCAATTGCAATTTCTTTAAGACACCTTCTTGAGCATTGACTAGCAGGCCATTGCAGTAGTCAATGCGGGCCATGATAAGTGCGCTGATCAGAGTTTTTCTTATATTCATTGGTAGGTAAGGTAGAAGTTTTTTTATCATTCTCAGAGTGTAGAATGAGGAAGATACTACCGTGTTAACGTGAGACATGAAGGTGAGTTTGGTGTCCAATATAACTCCCAGATTCCTGGCCTTGGTTACAGGGGGGGGGGGAGGTCCCAAGGCGACAGGCCACCATGTAGGAGACCAGGCAGGGGAAAGATTTCCGAACAACATTACCTCCGTTTTATCGGAATTCAATTTCAAGCAGTTTTGTGTCATCCAGTTACTTATTGCCAGCATTCCCAGATTGAAGTTGGAGGCCACTTCGTCTCCGTTTTTGTTTATGGCTAGGACAATCTGGGTGTCGTCGGCATAGGATGTAACCGCCAGGTGATGGATTTTTATGGTCCTCGCCAAGTCCGACACATAGATGTTGAATAATGTCGGACTTAGCGAAGATCCCTGGGGAACACCACAAGGAAGAGTGAAAGAAGGAGAGCTGAAATTGCCGAAGGTAACGGATTGAACTCGATTGGTGAGAAATGAGGCAATGAGATCCTTCGCTGAACCCGTGATGCCAGCCGATTCTACACGGTCGATCAAGGTGGAGTGATCGACCGTGTCGAAGGCCGCAGACAGGTCCAGTAGAATGAGCACCGCCGAACCTCCACCATCCAAAGACTTCCTAATTTCCTCCGTGGCCTTGATAAGCGCAGTTTCCGTCCCGTGTCCTTTCCGAAAGCCGAATTGTGTCTCGTCCAGACAGTTGTTATGCTCTATGAAATCGGAGATTTGTCTATTCATGATTTTTTCTACAATCTTGGCGGGGAGCGGGAGGCAAGCGATTGGACGGTAGTTGGCAACTATCGTAGGGTCAAGTGAGCTTTTTTTGATAAGAGGCTTAACGATGGCTCTTTTCCAGATGGAGGGGAAGGTCGTGGACAGGAACATAGCATTAAATATCTCAGAGAGTTTAGGGCTTAGGATTTCAGGGAAATTTTTGAGGATAGAGGGGGGGCATGGGTCTTCTGGGGACCCGGAGTTCGTGGTATTTAAGAGATGGGACACCAGATCAGAGGAGATCTGGGAGAACTCCTGGAAGGAATTAGAAGGGATTGTTGGCGGGGGAATGGTGGAATTCGAGGCAGAAGGAAGTTGGTCGTTAGAGACACAGTGAGGCTGTCCAGTGTCACTAGCATGAGCTTCGAATTGGGAGAAGATGTCAGTGACTTTTTTTTGGAAATGATTAGCCAAAGAGTTGCATAGTTCTTGGGTGTACGTGACTGGGGTAGATGTTGTTTGTCCGGAGAGACGCGTCACTACCTGGAAAAGTTGTTTGGTCGAATCTTGCGCAATATTAATTTGATTGGTGTAGAACTTACTTTTCTCTGTGATGATAGATTGTTTGTATTTCAGCAACATGGATTTATAGAGGGCTTGTCATTGTCCCAGCATCATACATAGCTGGGATAAACACGAAACTGGACAATTTAAATAATGTAATCAAAAGAGCACAATCAATTACTCCCCTGCCCGAACCAGTCTGTACCTGCGGACCTATTCTAGATAAACTGAGCTTATTACCAACAATGCTAGAACAGATTCTTACCTTAAATAAACGCTTTATCAATCCAGCACCAGAGACAGAACGACACAGAGCTTCCATAATTAAGCAGCAACCACAAATCGATACTTACCTTTACTCAGGGCAAAACAATGAAGAACAAATTCCTAAACCTGGTAATGTCGATAGTAAGGATGATACAAAAGAAATAGCAGCAAATGATGCTATTGTTCTACAACCAAAAAAGCAAATACAATCAAAGAGACAACGAAAGAAAGAAAGGAAAGCTAGGAACAAAAGATGTGTCTCAGAGTCTCATTCCGGTATCAGAATATACCCTATTTTTTCAAAATCTAATGCAGGAACACCAAAATAGGATTTTACCCGTGAAATTATCCCGGAAATAAACTTAAACAACTTAGCCTTCTCAACTGCAGGAAGAGATGAAAAGATTATTGACACAAATCAGATTTCAAAAAAAGAACTTAAGGGCTCACAAATATTAGAAAGAGAGGTTAGTTCCTCACAAACGACGAACTATAGGCAGAAAGTGCCGTCAACCGCCAACTTAATAACCACGACTGGATCCGACGAAAACAATAATAGAACTACAAATCCGGAAGATGAAAAACACAGCCATCTTTGTATTGATGAAAATATGCAGTTAATAGAAACCCAGAAGAGCATGCAACCTCAGGATAAAGTTTTAGCTTTGGGAAGCCATTACACAGAGGGACACCCTAAAACAACTGAGAAAATAACAATATTAAAACCTCAAATCCAGCTGAACGCATATAAACCAGCTTGGGACCCACCTATAATCAGGGTATCAGATTGTGGAATCATTCAAACACACATGGAACATTGTACAGAAGTAGTGGAAAAGGGAAAGACTGTCTCTTCACTACAAACAGCGATAGAAATGGGAGACCAAGATACCGCAGAAGTACCCCAACGTCAAACACCAAGAGGTACATCAGAAACACAATGCAATTTAAATCAAGGCAAATTAAGCTTTTGTATATCAAATCAGGAATACATGCAACCAAATTATCTCGATGGAAAAGAATTAATGACAGGTTCTTCAAAGCTCGACGATAAATGTCACCAAATAATTTGGACACCGGAGTACGAGACACAGGGCTGTCATGACACTTTGAATAGGAGCAACATTTTGAAACTTGTGGCTGAAATTAAGGAACTAAGCGATATTCAATCTACAGATCTAAAATCGGTACAATTTCTTCGGGGGAACAATGATGAAACAAAAGAACCAACATTAACCACCTGGAAAACGCCAGGGATAGTACAATCGATACAAGAAAGATCGGATCTATTTCAAACATGGGGCATACAACTATCAATGCCTAGTACTCCTCGTTATCCGTTTCCCTTAAAGAAACCCTGCAGACAGCAAACTAATAGAAAATTGGGTAAGCGCGCACCTCAAAAGCAAGTCTACTCAATTTTACACAATGCTAAAGGTAGAAGTGAGACAGCCCACTCCTTGGAAGGAGTAGATGTAGATAGAGTAGGGTAGTCCATAATAACAACAGATCAATGGAATTGGCTTCCCAGCTTACTAAACAATAAGAGGAAAAACTGATCAAAGAGCGAAAGGGATAAACACGTAGCAACTGACGGTATTCATTTACTATCATGGAACATAGCAGGGGCTAAAAAATTGCTAGAGGACGGAGTAGCTTTAGAAGAGTGGGCTAGTTGCGATATAATTGCCCTACAAGAAACATGGTTACAAGAAGATATCCCGCTAGCAGGCTTCATCCACTACACTGTTGCAGCAGAAAAATGTAAATACTACGGTCGCGCAATAGGCGGCCTGACAGTCTACGTATCTACAGCCTTAATAATTAATTTGGAACAGCTTAAATCTCCTGACCCAAGCATCCAACTAATTAAATTTTCAGAACAAAATGTAACTAACAAGAGGACGACAATCTTGATTGATTACTACACACAACCTAAATTCCTAGTCTAAAAGATAAAAAATGCTCTACTATGCATTGTAATTACGGGTCTTTGCAGTACCGAGCACTCGTGGAATATAGTAGTGACTGGTGACTTCAATTCAAACCTGATATTTTCGCCAGAAGAAGATAAAATATTGACAGCAGATAATATGTATTGGTGTGTCCCACAACAGTCTCAAGTTGGGGCAAGGACTCGAACTGAACAACTGGGCCAGCAATTAGTGACAGATCTTGAGTATCAAGGTATGCGAGTACTGAATGGAAGGACAGATGAAGACCGTCCGCCAAAAAAAACTTACTACGGCCCGCGGGCCCAATCAACACTTGACTTTACGATTGTAAGTCTCTCGCTAATTCCTTTACTAGCCAGTTTTCATATAGAGTATACCCCCCTGAGTGATCATGCGATGCAACACATCAAATTTAATTTCTGCATGGAAAGATTTCAACCATCTCACATACTGGAAGGCCAAATAGACACACTTAATCAAAAACGTATAAATTGGAGAAATACAAATAAAATTGAGTAGTTTCGATAATAAAGGAGATACTGGCTGAACTAGGAAACGCTTCAACGAATAAGATTCAAGCCTAGTCTCTCTACTGAGAGAAACTAAAGACGAAAATGAAAGTCCCGGATATGAAGGACAAAACACCCTGTCCAAATAGTAAACTCCCGAAAGAGGTGCAAGATCTAAGAAGGGACTTATGAAGAACACAAAAGAAGCTACAATTAAATAACACAGAAGGACGATTATTGAAGACGTTTCTCCTACAAAGAAAAGAATACAAAAAGAAGGTCTGGGAATTCAAAAAAAGGAAAACAGAGCTTTTGGTCTAAATTACTATTTAGTATTAAGCACCCAAACACAAATACATTTTGGAAGACAATAAATCAATTGACTAGACATCGAAACACCTTAACATTGAATGTGCAGGAAACGGAATGGGTCCGCTTCCTCTCGCTAAAATTTAAAGAAAACTTATCAAAAGCCCCACGGAAACTATCCATTTCAGAAAATCTGTCTTCAGTCCTTAACAATAGACCAACGCAAAACAACCATGCCAGTTGTAACTCATGTCATCTACTCTGCAGAGGAGATAGCAAAAAAAATTAAAAAGGATGAAAGCAACTGGGCTCCAGGGCCGAATGGCATCCCGCAAACTATTTACAAACACACTCCAGAATACTGGAGCTCTCACTTCGAGAAACTCTTTGCCAATGTGCAGATCAATAACCAAGTTCCGGACAGCTGGGAAGGCTCTATAATAATGCTCATATACAGAGGTGGAGAAAGAACTAACCCACTCAATTACAGATTAATTGCATTACAGGACGTTGAAGCTAAATACTTCGCATCATTAGTCTGAAAGACCTGGTAAACAGGTCTGGAGAAAGAGACCTGATTCCAATTAATCAAACGGGATTCAGAGAAGGGATTGGAACAACTTCGAACATCCTATCTATTATAATGGTTGCCGAAAAATGCCAGCGTGAGAAACAGGACCTATATCTGTGTTTTATAGACATAAAAGCTGCCTTTGACAGTGTGGACCGGAATCAGATGTGGGCAAAGTTAAAAGCATGGAAAATACCTGAGAGCATACTGAGGGGTTTGTTATTATTTTACTCCGACACCTGGACACAAGTGAAACTTGGGGACGGTACCTGCCTATCGAGAAAAGTGTATACTACTATTGGATTAAAACAGGGTTGCATCCTGGCACCACACTTATTTAATCTGTTCATATCAGATCTTTCCGGAAAACTAGACAACAGCAATATTCACTCCCCGAGACTAGGCAAGCTACAACTTTCTCATCTAGCATATGCAGATGACATTGTGCTATTGAGCTTAACAAAAGTTGGACTTTCGAGGCTTCTAACAGAACTCTCAGATTTCCTGTCTACAAACAAGTTGGCTAGTAGGAAAACCACAGGAAAAAGTATCCTACTATAAATAATTGGGGATATTACATAGACGATAAGTTATCCATAAAAGATCAGAAAAATTATATAACAGAGAGCGGGGGCCTTAATATTTGCATTAAGTTCATTGGCAAAAAAACTTGGAAGGACCATCTCTGAGGCCTCTCCTGACAGTGATCGCTAGCAAAGCGCTACCCACCTTATCTTATGCCAGCATTGCAATGCAGAAACTAGAATTCCAGAAACCGGTCCTCGGAAGCTTGTTTCCGGTCCAGGGAAGGCATGGCTTGGCAGTTCGGGCTGGACTGTTCCCATGAGGCACAGGGTCAGACTGATTTGCATATGGCCATGTCTGAACTGGGGTGCTGTGGAGTGCAAAAAAACGATGGATTTGGGCCCAGATCTCTGTACTGGGGTGAATGTATGACATTGTTCTGCATTCTGTCCATCAACTGTGGTTTTTGCATTTGTCACCCCCAGTGGGATGGGTATGCTCAGTCGTGAGTCCCGTGCTCTCCACACCACTGGATTCAAGCAAGCTGGGCTGAAGACGGCTGGAATGCCAGAAACCGGTCCTCGGAAGCTTGTTTCCGGTCCAAGGAAGGCATGGCTTGGCAGTTCGGGCTGGACTGTTCCATGAGGCACAGGGTCAGACTGATTTGCATATGGCCATGTCTGAACTGGGGTGGTGTGGAGTGCAAAAAAACGATGGATTTGGGCCCAGATCTCTGTACTGGGGTGAATGTATGACATTGTTCTGCATTCTGTCCATCAACTGTGGTTTTTGCAAGCATCGCAATGCATGGCAAAGATTCCGAAATTCTTAACAACCTAATAACTAAAATCTATAAAAAGGTCCTTCAACTTCCCAGTTCAGCCTCACCAGCGCAAATGCGATTATAATTCGGACTGATGAACCAAACAGTGGGTAGACTTTATACTTATATAAAGGTGTGGTATCGAATCAAGCAAAGTGCCAGCGAAAATACCCTCAAGAAATTTCTATGGCAGGAACTAGAAACGCAAATAAAATCGCAGGCCAATAAATTCCTGACCAGTGCACTGGAATCAACATGCTCTTCTAACCTCTGGAATAAAATTTTGCCATTTATTTCATTCAAGTAGGCACTAAATAGAGCCGCCAAACTTCATTCGTTGCTCACAGATAGATCTTTTTTCTCATCGCTCCCACTCTTGGACTTTGATCAATAATTATAAAACTCTTATACCGGCGGCCTACTTGGACTCAACGTTTCCCATTTACATCTAAAAACAATTAATGGCCTTGCGTTTTGGCAAACTTCCAACTTTAGCCGATGAACCATCTTGGAGGCACATTGAGTCAAAAGATTGCCGTCTCTGCGGAAATATAAAGGAAGATTTAATCCATATAATATGCCATTGTAAGAAGCTGCACAGGGAGCGAGTAACTATTTTGAAGAATCCCTTTCTGGTAAGGAGAATACGTACGTGCAGGACTGCTATTATTGGGGGCATGGATCCAACTGATCCCCAAATGAACAGCAAAATGATAATGTTTTTGCTAGCTCTTGAAAAACGCTTGAAAGCAAGCGCGTCTATAAGAATTTAACATTACTAAGCCTCTTTAGCACTGCGGACTAAGCCTGAAGGACGTCTCTTATTTACATATGTAGATATAAACTAATGATAGGTTTTTTTTTTTTTTAAGGTTTTAGGAAAGATAACGATTGAAAGCAATTTTATTGAAATTTAGGTTTACTGTTTCTGCTGGTTTTTTGGTTGTTTTAATCTAACATTGGTCAAACGCTGTAAAGAAATTTTGTTATGGTTTTTATTAACTAAACAATAAAACAAATTATCACAAACTTTAAACATTTACTGTGTTTGGGAGCACATATTCTGTAAGTGGATCTCCAGAATGTTCTTAGTGCAAGAGTCGAAAACATCAAGTTGGCAGTGGTACATCCGCCTTTTTATGGGAAGACACATTCTCAAAATGTGCCCAGGTGAAACATGGGAAACTTTCACAAAGTTGAAACATATATTTGATCAGCCTTTTATATTTGGAGTGTAAAACAGAAATTCTTAAACAAGGCTTAAACATTCTCAAAAGTGCCCATGTCATCTACAAGAGACTTTCTCAGAGTTTATGGTCTTGTTATTTGAAGGGAAAATCATATACAAGAGTCTTACAAAGTGTATTCCTGAACTGGGCTGGTATGCTCGTAATATCAGAGTACAGAAAGTCACTTTGGCTGGCAAACAGCTCTCTTTTTCACAGGAATAAAAACCTCAGAATGTGCCTCCTTTTAATTATAGGAATCTTTCACAATGTTAACAAAAATAATTTTGAGGCGTGAGCCCAAATGTTGTACTTTGATGTGTGTGGGGTATAAATGTAGGCTTCCTAAAAGCAGCAGGTGAATCCTTTGTTCAGGAAAAGAGAAGGGCAATTTGATAGTCATGCACTAGCTGTTTTTGTGATAAAAGAAACCTTAAAATGTGCCGCAGTTAAAGATAGGAGTCCTTCACAAAGTTGAAAAACATGTTTTGGCAGTGGGCTTTGTGTACATACAGTTTTAAACACTAAGGGCATCATTTATAAAAAGTGTTGCATCGCAGCCTGAAAGCAGCGATGCAACACTTTTCAGTGTGCTCTCCTTGCGACTTGATGGATGTGCCGCATTTATTCACGGCGCACATTGTCGCAAGGAATGAAAGATACGTCAGGAATCCTGACATATCTGTCGGCGCAAAACCCACGCATTGCTGGAGTTGTCTTAAGCATGATGCAACTCCAGCAATGCAAGGGGGAAGCCTAGTCCGATTGCACTGCGTCACCCTTATGCCAGCTGTGAGGCAGGCGTAAAGTTGTGACGCAATAGCATCCTAGAAGTGCTGCAATGAAATCTGATAGATTTAATTGCACCGCTTCAATTAGGCTTTTTGTGGGGGAACGCAAGAAATTCAGAGTTGTCACACTCTACCCAAAAGCTTACATTTTTTAATCATAGTTAAAATTTAACTATGGTTAATCATTTTATGTTTTTAGGTATTTGATTTCTTTTAAATGACTGTATTGGAATGGTATATGTAACCTTTCTGAAGTCCAACACTTTCCTACTGTTGATTAAATTGGAGTGGGAACAGTAAATCTAGTTCTTAGGTATTTGATTTCTTTTAAATGACTGTATTGGAATGGTATATGTAACCTTTCTGAAGTCCAACACTTTCCTACTGTTGATTAAATTGGAGTGGGAACAGTAAATCTAGTTCATCCAATTCCTATGCTTTCCTTATTATTGCTTAATTGGGGTGGGGATAGTCAATACAACCCTTACAAAATCCAACATTTTCCCTACTGTTGCTTTGGATGGAGTGAGAATAGTAAATATAACCCCTTTGAAGTCCAATACTTTTCCTTCTGTTTTACATATATATTGGGGTGGGAATAGCAAATCTAATCCCTTTGAAGTCCAACACTTTCCCAGCTGTTGCTTACATTGCAGTGGGAATAGTAAATCTAACATTTCGAAATTCAGCATTTTCCCTGACGCAGGTATAACGTGGCGCAGGGCTTTATAAAGTGACGCATCTGCTTTGATGCGTCACTTTGTAAATATGGTGCATTATTTATGCTGCTGCAGCCTCACAAAAAGTGACGCAACAGCCGGCCCAAAAGTGTAACAAGGGACTCATAAATAAGCTCCTCATTTTGCAATTAGGTTTGTGTTCCCTTTGTGCCAGAGTAAAGACAATGACTAATAGTTATGTAACTACGCTTTTCATGACAAAAGGGACATTTTTTATAATGAGCACGTGTTAAATATAGTGAATGAAACAAATATTGATTCCAAAATATCATGACAACTAAATATGTTTTCAAAAATATCACCTCTGCAAAAATATAGTGGAACAGAAAATCAAACTTAAGAATGTAGGTTTTATTGTATACGATATCGGTATGAAGAGAATTGTTGTAATTACTATTGTGTATTCTTTAGTATAGTTGTAATAAACATTATTTTAAATTCAATTTATATATATACTTATAATATTAGTAACATTTTCTTTTTTTAAATATAGTTTGTAGTTTTAAAAATGTAATAGAATTTTAAGAGGTTAATAGATGGATATGGTAGCTCAGTGGACTAATGTGTCCACTGCAGGGCCCTGTGTTCAATCGCAAGGTCATTGGTTCAAATCCTGGCGGGTCTACTCAGCCTTTAAACAATCTGAGATCGATAAAATTAGTACCTTTGAGTAGCAATAAACATCAGTTAGCGCCAAGATGCCTAAGAGTTAATGTGCGATCTACAAATACCTATGTTAAGTAGTTTGATTTAGTAGCCGGATATTGGTTTTTTGGGGGAATATGGAGGGAGGTTAATTACATTTTAACTAATTGTTTTTTAATGTTAGGTAATATAAGGTATAATAAATATATAAATGGATAGTATGTAATGTTTTAATTGTATAATTGTTCTTTCATTTATTTGGGTTCATGACCGAGTTTTAATTTATATTTTGTATAGTATAATTAGTTATAGCTAATTTAGCAGAATGTTCAGTTTGTAGGGGAATAGGGTGAGAATTTAGTTCATTGGATATTTAAAATGAAACAGTTTTATTTAGACTATGCAAGAAATAATTAGTACTATATATCAGCAAGTGTATATAAGATTTATAATTTTTTTATGTTTCATTTATTTTAATTTTATTTGTTTTATTTATATTTTAATGTATCTTCTTGGTGTTTGTAGTTTTTTTCAGTTGTAGCGAGAGAAGTGAATTCTACATGTTTTTCAATATTTCATTTAATTATATGTTTATTTTGTATATTTATAATAAATTGTGCATTTTAATTAAATGAATACAATATATATTTTCAAATTTAACTATGGTTAATCATTTTATGTTTTTAGGTATTTGATTTCTTTTAAATGACTGTATTGGAATGGTATATGTAACCTTTCTGAAGTCCAACACTTTCCTACTGTTGATTAAATTGGAGTGGGAACAGTAAATCTAGTTCATCCAATTCCTATGCTTTCCTTATTATTGCTTAATTGGGGTGGGGATAGTCAATACAACCCTTACAAAATCCAACATTTTCCCTACTATTGCTTTGGATGGAGTGAGAATAGTAAATATAACCCCTTTGAAGTCCAATACTTTTCCTTCTGTTTTACATATATATTGGGGTGGGAATAGCAAATCTAATCCCTTTGAAGTCCAACACTTTCCCAGCTGTTGCTTACATTGCAGTGGGAATAGTAAATCTAACATTTCGAAATTCAGCATTTTCCCTGCTTTTGCTTAGGGAGAAATGGAAATGTCAATTTGAACCCCTCTGAAGTCCAACACTTTCCATGCTGTTACTTAGATTGGAGTGGTAGCAGCAAACAAGGAACTTCTAGTGGACTTGCTCCCTTCACAGCGAAGCTCCACCTGGTAGTTACTCCTGCCCCTTTTGCTGATACTGACCCTTGGTCAGGAGTTCGAGGCCCACCTCCACCCGCAGGCCCTGCCTGCGCCTTATATTAGGTGGTCTAGTAGTAGAGCGTCACTGCTTTGCTGCTGGGCTGTCCCTCTGCTTCTTTTCCCGCATCATGCTTAGCATCTCTTTGTTAGTGAGTTTGTAGTGTAGTTCCTATATTCCCAATAGGCTCTGCGCATCCTATAGATTTGACGTAGGACTTAGGTCAACTAGGTCTCTATTGAATATACTAAACTATATTGTGAGTGCTAGCTAGCTCAGAGGTCACTCGAAACTTTTTCGAATTCACAAGAAGGGATTAGTTTCTGACAACTGCATAAACATGACAACTTTGTTTCCCTAGGACTGGAATAACTATCTTCAGAGTCATGGAAACAATCTATAAGTATTTCACTCAGTCAATCGTGCATGCTTCGTTGCTACAGAGTTGCAGAGAAATAGTGACACAGGCGTTTTCAATAAAAGGGTTTATTGAAAAGTCTTCTTTCTCATGCAAGAGAAGTGAACTGCTACAATCGTTAGACAGAATGCAAAGTATAATGCGTACACCGAGAATAGTATTATAAAATAATACTGTAAGAGCATTGTATGGTTTCTAAGCCGTATAAAAATACATACATAAATACACAGGCTAAAATACTCAACTGGTGCTTCTAAAATACGCCTACCCCAATGTACCTAACCTAAGTCTAGTACGAGGGAAGAAGTAAGTATTGTCTTTTGCATAGGTTTAGTTTTGCCAAGAATCTAACAAAGGTTTCTCTAGGTTCTAATCAGCTCCATACCTTAGAATGAGGGAGGTCTGGTATCTCTGCCTCGGGACTTGATTTCCCGATACCCCGCAAGGGGAGTCAGAAACACTGGAGCTCGATTTATTAGCAGAAGAGGGCAGCTTCCTGATCAGTGCGTCAGCTGGAGAGTTGGCTTCCTTCGGCACTTGCTGTAGTGAGCTGCGTTGGGCAAGTAGGTTGTCAAACTGCTCAGAACCACCGTGCTTTGCCATAGCAAGTGAAGGTATGTTTATACCTTAAAGGTGTTTAGGAATGCCATAGTTGACGTAAAGTTGGGCATATGAATGTCATGAATGAACCCCTGGGAATCTACCTCCCAAACTGACCTGGAGCTGAAACCAGTGACGGTGGTCTCTGGTGAACAGCTGTTGCTCCTATCGGGGCGATCAGGCCCGGACACTGACAGGGGTCAATCTGAGGAGGAATCTACAGTGTCGGACAGTACACGCCTGCCACTGGTTACCCCAGGAGCAGCAGACAGACTATTGGATGAGTAGACATTGTGGAAGATGATGGGGGGGAAATGCATAGTTGTGCCTGTGTGCTGTGCGGGGCTGGTGGGGAGGGTTAGTTGCCTGCTGCCCTGGATTGTTTCTGATTTGGTAGCTTTGAAGTGGGGTCTTGCTTATTGAGGGAGGATGTGGCTATGGGGGGGGGGGAATATGGGGGGGTTTTAGATTTCGGGGATTTCTGAGGCGGGGATTGGGCGCTGTATTGACTATTAGCGAGCTATTTGCTGAGCTCTAGCCGATCCCCACCGGATGGTATCTAGTTAGATATGCCTTGCGTTTGTGTGATTGTAATATAAAGATGAACACACAGTAAAGTGTGATAAAAGGTTTATTCACACCCAACAGGGAGGCAAGTTATTCAATCCAAGACCAAGTAACAACTGATCCCAACTCCCCACATCACATTCCAATCCAATGACATAGATACATTCTTGGCAAGGCATGTACACTATTAAAGGAGAAGATACAACAGATTGTTAGGCTAGTTTGGATGGGATTCGCTATGTTAGTGCCTGTTCTTGGAGGGAGGGATGGGATTAGGGGGAGGAGGGTCTGTTCTGGGACGGGGAGGGAGGTGTTTAGGGGGTGCTGGCCGGCGCGGCTACAGAGTAGTGAGGAGTGTTGGTGTTTTCATTGGAATTGGCAGTATGGGACCGTTACCTGATGTGAAATGTGTGACCTGGAATGTGCGGGGACTGCACTTTATGCAGCGTCGATATAAAGTTCATTCTTATTTGGTCCGTAGGGGGGTGCAGATAGCGTTGTTACAAGAAACACATCTAACTAAAGCGGAGGGGTTAGCGCTGCAGCGTAGATGGCGAGGTCAGCTTTTTTACACCACTTACTGGGCATTTGCGCAGGGAGTATTGATCTGGGTGAGAGCCGGGGTTCCTTTTCAGATGACTGAACAGTTGACAGACCCGGAGGGCCGGTTTGTGGCAGTGAGGGGGCGACTGCATGGCCGGGAGGGGACTCTTTGTAGTGTGTACGCCCCTAATGTGGAGCAGGCGTCCTTTTTTGAGCCCCTATCTGAGGCCCTGGCGTCTTATTTCATGAATCCAGTGATGCTGGGGGGAGATCTCAATTCTGTAGTGGATGTGATGTTAGACAGGTCCCACCCTCCGTTAGCTGGCGCCCCGATCCATAGGTTAGCGAAGGTCAGGGCCCAGTGGCAGGAACATTGGGGGATTATAGATGTCTGGCGGGCTCAACACCTGGCTGAGCGGGATTATTCTTTTTACTCCACTTTGCATGTTCTACACGTGCGGCTTGATGTGGTGCTGTGCAGTCCGGGATTGGCGGCTATGGTAGCCAATAGCGAATATTTATTGCGCACTATCTCGGACCACAACCCATTGTTGGTGAGCTTTTGTTGGGCCATGGAGCGGTCGGCCATCCCGAAGTAGTGCTTGCGCCCAGAGTTACTGGAGGACCCGATCTTCCAAACTGATTTGAGTGAGGGGATTGAGAGGTATTTTGCTGAGAACGAAGGCACACAACGACAAGGGCCCTAGAATGGGCTGCTTTTAAACCCGGGGGTTTTGTATTACTGAGGTTATTGTTACGCAAACTAGAGGAGACTGAGACGTCTCTTAGGGTGGCTGAGAGAGACCACTCTGCTGGTTCGGTGGGATACGAGGCGGTCCAGACACGGAAGGAGGCTGTAGCGGTGGTGGCGGAGCACCTAAGGTGCTTTGATTATAGAGCAATTTGGCCTGTGCGCATGCGGAGCGTGATTAGGTGGGCACCCTGTTGGAGTGGCTGGCCAATCCCCTCCCAAGGTGTGTCCCGATTTTGTCTCTGGCTTCTGAATCCGGGGTGATGGAATATACGCAACACCAAATAAATGATTGGTTTTGGTCCTTTTATGCCGCCCTCTATACGAGTCACTTGAGGACAGGGGAGGGAGACGTGCAAGCGTTTTTGGTGGACTTAGAACTGCCTGTGGCGGAGAAGAAGCAAGCGGATTCCCTGGGACGGGATATCTCGATTCCCGAAATTAGTTGCACCATTAAGCAGATGGCGCGTAATAAAACCCCGGGGAGTGATGGACTGCCGATTGAGTTTTATTCGGCTTACGTGGACGTGTTGGCCCATAGACTGCTGACAATGTATAAGGAGGTGCAGCAAGTAGGAGCGTTGTCGCTCTCGACTAGGGAGGCCATTATTATTCCACTCCTTAAGCCAGGGTAGGACCCCACGGACCCGGCGGCGTATCGGCCACTGTCGATGCTTACCACTGACTATAAGATTTTGAGCCGGGTGTTGGCTACTAGACTCCTTCTCCTTATGAACGCAATTGATACACCCAGATCAGTCCGGTTTTATTCCTACGCGGAACACTGCTAGGAGTATACGTAGGTTGATACGCATTTTGAGCGGGGAGTATGATGCAGAGGACACGGCGGTAGTTCCATCGGTGGACATCGCTAAGGCATTTGACAGCTTGGAATGGCCTTATCTATTTGCGCTCATGAGAGCCTTCGGACTTGGGGAGGGCTATACCCGGTGGACGGGTATTCTGTATGCTTCTGCAAGTGCTAGAGTGCGAGTGGGAGGGGTGGTCTCCTCTTCGTATCCGGTCAGGCACGGCACCAGGCAGGGTTGCCCACTGTTCCCTTTGCTGTTTGCCCTTGCCATTTAGCCTTTAGCAGCACGCGCACGTAGAGGGAGGGAGTTCCAGGGCCTACGGAGTGCGGGCGGCTGCATTACATTTCGCTGTATACAGATGACCTATTGCTCTTTTTGAGGAACGCAGGAAAGGAGCTCGAAGGGGCCCTGGACTTTCTCCACCGCTTTGGGGAAGTCTCGGGATTGCGCGTAAACTGGGCAAAGACCTGCTTGTTCCCGGTGGTTGGGGTGAGTACCCCACCCGTGTGCTTGATGGATGTAGCATGGGAGCCCATGTGCCTCCCATACTTGGGGACACGAATATATCACACTCAGGAGGATCTGCTTGAGGGTAATATAGGCAGAGCAGTGAGAAGTCTTAGAAGTAGTATGCAGTTTTGGGGCACCTTGCCACGGTCGGTGGCGGGTAGAGTGGCATTGCTGAAAATGGTGGCACTGCCCCGCCTGCTCAATTTCTTCCGCACTTTGCCTGTACGAATTCCAGTGGCGCTCTTCCGACAGATCGGCTCTGCGGTGGGTGGTTTTATTTGGGGGTCATGATGGCGCAGAGTAGCATTGGACACACCGATGTGAACAAGGGCTGAAGGGGGCCTTGCAGCTCCAGACTTTGAGCTGTACTATTTAGCCGCGCAGTTCCAGGGCCTCACTCAGGCAGTGGCACAGGAATTTTGTGGGCCAGAGCGGCATGTTGAGCCAGATGTGTTGAGACATATATTGTCGTATGTGATATTGCAGCAGCGGCTCAGGGTGGCTGACCTCACGATTGAGGAAAGCACATTGAGATATTGCTGGAAGCGTTCTCACAAAAGGTGTGCTGCCCCTACGCCCCGGAGATACAGCTTGGAATGCATACGGCCCTGCCACATGGGGGGACTGGTCAGTGCTGGCGGAGTGGGAGAGCTCAGGGCTGCAGGTGGTGGGCGATCTGTTTGGAGATGGAGTATTATGACCTTACAGTGAGATACAAGAGAGCTTTGGGCTTCCACAGGGCCACTTTTTAGTACATGCGGTCATTCAGAAGTACTGGGGCAGGGGTCTTTCGGAACCACCAGTTGTAGTTATGGCAGCGGGCACTTATAAAGCGATTACCTGTCTGTATAGACGTATGGTTGGAGAGGGGCTAGCCCCCTTACAAAGACTATGAGAGCAGTGGGCAGCGGATATAGGCAAGGAGATATCTGATACTGACTGGTCACATATTCTTCGGAGGGCATGGAAGGGTACTAGAAATGCCAGATTCCAATTGGTCCATTTTTTCATTTTACATAGAGCGTACCTTACACCGGCAAAAATCAATCAGTATTTTCAGGTAGACACAGCAAGGTGCCCCAGATGCTCGCTGCAGGACTCGGACCTGATGCATATGCTTTGGGATTGCCCGCACTTGGGTACGTACTGGGAGGAGGTGGTAGAGCTGCTTTGCAAGGTGACTAGACGGCGGATTGCTGTAGATAAGGGGGCTTGCCTGTTTCATTGGTTCCCACATACCAGTAAAGCAAAACTGACGAATACATTCTTAGATTTGGGATTGCTGCTTGCCAAGAGAGATATTACAATCCATTGGAAGGCAGCGGGGGGGACCCAGCTTCCCTAGGTGGTGGGCTGCATTGCTCCTATGGGAAACCAGCGAGAGCACAATTCGCTTGCAACAGGCGCATAGGTCCCACAACGACAAGGCATTGGAGGGAGCGCGAGCGTGGGAGGCCCTTGTGGCTGACCGGAAGGAACCGGAGGTGGGGTCTGACTCAGATGGAGGGGTCCTGACTGAGGACGAGGACTAGGAAATGCATACTTTCCCTTCGGGATGGGGAGCGCGGCGCTTAGTCCCTGCACATCCACATTGGTTGCTACACCTCTTCCAGCAATACATTGGGAAGCCAAGCTGATCCACGTAGCTGAATGAACTTGACACTCTACTGCATGCACCTTTGGGGCTGCCGCGCCAGTGGGAGGGTGGGTGGGAGGGAACTGGGCAAGGGAGTTGGGATCCGACTTATGACTGTAACTGGAACATGGGGCATTATTGTAGGATTGCATGGTTGCCTGCTGAACTTTGGTATTAGGGGAGGGTGCATCTTCAGGGGAAGTTTTCTGGCACTTTGAGATAGTATCCTCATTGAGAGGTTATGCAGTTGGAATTATTGTTTTGATTATCCTGATGGCTCTTCGGCACTAGCTGACCATGTACACGTACAGTCATTTTCGTGGAGGTTGTTTGTGTTTGAAATTACTAAAAAGATTTTTTTTTAAATGAATGAACCCCTGGGGAATAGTTGTTCATTGTAAAACTAACTGAGTTATTGAAGAAATCAATATTCAAGCAAGGGGGAACGGATGGAAGTAGCCATGCCTGTATTTGGGTAGCATGGGCTATGCCTAAATAAGGGCTTGATTTCTATGCCTATATAAGGGCAACACGAATTGTACCTATATAAGGGCATGAATCGGGAAAATCCATTCGGAATCTAAAACGATATACAAGATCCTCGCTGAAAAAGCACCACTGGCACCTATTCAATCCAGGGTCAGATTTAAAGCCCTTTGCCTAGCCCATAAAGCTATGCATGGCAGTAGCCCAACCCTGATAAAGTCCCTCGTCTACCCATATGTCCCCAGCAGATCCCTCAGGTCCTTATCTAACTTCCTCATGAACACACTAAGGATAAAGAGATTTAGATGGCGAGGGAGATATTTTTCTCACTTGGTCCCAAAACTCCAGAACTTAATGACCACTGAATTAGGAGTTTCAAAGGATGCACCTAGTTCCAGGAAAAAACTCAAGACCTGGCTCCTCCCATGAGAATTCCTCCATACCTTCTCTCTGCAGCACTGGGAGGCCCATGGACAGCCATGCGCTTCACAAATTCCCTAAACCTAACCCTCTAGGCTGCTGTATTCATCATTGTACTCTTTCTACCCAATATTCTTTTTTTTTCCTCATCTCACCGAGAAGCGTCTGCCAAGCAATGAAAAAAATGCATTGTCTAACTGTCCTCCCAGTGGTCACTGCACTCGCCCTGGTCCGTACCATCTGGACCCTCACCTTTTGTCAGTGAGACGGTGTAATCATAGGGACAGGCGACCAAAACCCAAGGATCGAGACCAAACCAAAAAAGGAGCCCAGATAGATAAGCCGGGATTTTTATTTGTTCTCTGGTCGAGGCCACAAACTCTGACCGCAGCCTGACTCAGTCCTCTGCTGTTGGAGGTAGAAGATCCTTCCATTTCAAACAAATTTCCCAGTAAAAATATGAACATCATTGGCTGCTATGCAGCCACATTCCACACACTTAGGGGAAGGTTGAGGTGCAAACTTAGATATTTTATACGGGGTCCAATGAAGGCGATTAATGGTAATAAAAATGGCTACGCTTCAAATTGGCTGGGTAAACCATTGAGTACAGAGTCTTCAGAGAGCTATCCCCAATTTATTCAAACCTCTCTTCTGGGAGGCTTCCTCCAGACCGCATGCAGGGGTAGTAACTTTCTCTCTTCTGCCCCTGAGAGTCCCATCATACCACCTTGCGACTTCCTTGTTCTTAGATCTGACATCTTGAAAGAGCAAGTCCAATTCAAAGTTACCACCACTGAGGGGGCGTGGCTAGCAGCCGATCATGGCGGCAGCATAAGGGACGAGCTCCGCGGCTGAAGCGGCCTCTTCGTCGATCCGACACAAAATCCGCTACAACTTCAAGCCCCAAAGGCAGGCACCGGATCCCAGGACCGGGCGGAGTGAGCAGCGACAAGCAGCGAGAAAATCCGACGTCAGTAGCCAAAGATACGTCGAAGCCTCCGACCGGCCTGCCAACACCTCCAGAGCCGGGACCTTCCTTGGCTTTTCACCCCGCCGGAAGTGCATCCTGACCGGAGAACTTGGACCGGAAGTGCCCGCGCGGCGGTGGCCTCAACAATTCGACCAAACCTCAGGAGGTCGGAGACGGCGGCCCAGGCAAATCAAGGAAGCAGTGCCCAAGGGGGGGACCGCTGGAATCCTGACAGCATCGGAGGTCGTCTCCTAAAGTGCCGGGAGCCTGGGCATCGACAACGGAGTGAGTACCCGCCATCTTGTGACCTGATCGTCGCTACGCACTTGGCGACCTACGGAGCACCTCCCGCCCCGAAGAAGCTCGCCCGACCTGTTCGATGCTGTATCGGACTGGTCTGGGGGCCTGCACTGATCCCTACATCCTGGCGCGTAGGGGCACGAGGAGCACAACCTTCGGCGGCATGGCGGGGAAGGGCCCTAAGGGCGGCGTCACACAGACTCGCATAGATCGCTTCACCTCCGACAAGCCCACCGGATCCCCGGCAGGGAAGGAACAGACCGGTAAAACAGCCGACTCCCCTGGGGGAAAAAAGGCCACGCTGGACGACGTCATGGTAGCATTGGCACAACTGCAAACAACTGTTGGCGGAATCTCCACAGACGTCACCCTACTTAGAGCAGACCTCCACAAAATGTCGGAGAAGGTCAAGAGTATGGAGGTGATCACAAAATCACTGGTGGAAGACGTCGCGGAACTCCAGCGAGAAATGGGGAAGATGGCGCAGGACAATAGAATGCTCAGGGAGAAGCTGGATGAGCAGGAGGGGCGTTCCAGGCGCAACTATATCCGCATTATAGGGGTACCGGAATCGGAAGGCATGAAGGCGATGGATCTCTTTGTAGAGAACCTGATCACCAACGAACTAAAGCCAAAGGGACTGTCCAACTTCTTTTCGGTGGAGAGGGCCCATCGAGTCCCGGGTGGCCAACCGAAGCCAGGGGCTAACCCGCGACCCATAGTGGCACGTCTGTTTAACTTCCGTGACCGGGACACAATCCTACAGGCAGCCAGGTCCTCCCCTCCCCTCAAGATCCAGAACGCCACCATTGCCATCTTCCCCGACTACACCGCGGAAGTCGCCCGTCGGCGACGCACGTTTTTCGACGTGAAAAAGGAACTGAGGTCCAGGGAATTGCCGTATTCCATGTTATTCCCCGCAAGACTACGGGTGGTAGCGGAGAACAAAACCTGGTTCTTCGACTGCCCCGAAAACGTGCAAGAATGGCTCGAGGGATGGAGACCGGGTCAGAACCACAGACGGACGAATCGCTCCAGAAAGGATCGGGCCGACGGCCATCGCAGAGACTCGCAGGC
Organism: Lissotriton vulgaris; assembly: GCF_964263255.1. Lineage (NCBI taxonomy): Eukaryota > Metazoa > Chordata > Amphibia > Caudata > Salamandridae > Lissotriton > Lissotriton vulgaris. The sequence goes on along the minus strand of NC_141691.1, from coordinate 673,850,199 downwards.
CTCCGGCGGGAGGCCGGACAACAGTGACTCTTTGGGAGCTGAGGGCGGCGTGGACGAGACTGAGGAACAATGAAAGCTTGGGGACAATTCATTCATACTTCAGTATTGAGACTATTAAGCTGTGAAGCGCTTCCCGCCATTGGACACTGGGTGAAGGGCCTCCGGGGGTGTGAGTGAGAGACTGCCGGCTGCGGAGAGTCCCTCACCCCAACGCGCAAGTACACTGGTTTGGGGATGGGATATGCACTCTGCTAAGTTGGGGGGGCGGGCAGTTTTGAGTCCGTGTAGCAGGGGGGCAGGGAGGGGGAAGAGTTGAAAAAAGTTGTTTCTAAGGGACTTTTTGGTCCTACAAGTTTATGTTCTATGCACACTTAAGTATCCTAGGCATGTTCTATGTAACCAAGAAATACTGGCACACTCGGGGCGCAGGGAGGTCGGATTGGGAGTCTAGCGATGGCTGCAACAGATAGCCCAACCACGAAGAACTCACTGATTGTCATGTCCTGGAACGTGAGGGGCCTGGGGGATAAGATCAAGCGAGGGCTAGTGCTACAGGGGATAAGGAGACGGGGCCCGGCTCTCATTCTCCTGCAGGAGACACACTTGTCGGGAGCGGCCACGAAGGCCCTGGATAGGAGAGGCTATCATATGGTAGTGCATGCGGAGTTCACCTCGGGGTCCCGTGGTACCTGCATCCTGCAGAAAAAATCTTCCAAATTCATCGTCAAGTCTACAGCAACGGATGACCATGGCAGATTCGCGGCAGTGCATGGCCAGTGGGAGGGGAAGCTCTTTAATATAGTTTCTGTCTATATCCCACCAGCACTACACTCTGAGGCCTTGCCGGATCTGGGCAAATTCCTGCTAACACTCCCTGATGGGGAACTACTACTAGGTGGGGATTTCAACATGGCACTCACAAACTCAGAAGACCGCTTTCCCCCACGTGCGCACGCAGGTGGGCCCAACAGGCTCCAGACATTCTTGACTGCACAGGGGTTGGTGGATGTCTGGCGCGCTCTGCACCCTACTCAGCAGCAATACACATACTACTCGGCCACACACAATAGCCTGTCCAGGATAGACTACATCTTCACTTTGATTAATGGTCACCTTACGATAGCCGAAGCCGAGATACTACCACGGGGGGTCTCCGATCACTCGCCACTCACGTTGACACTCACCACTTCGACCATGGCGCGGCGCAGATTATTCCCGATTCTCCCGGGCTACCTCAAAGTGCCCCGGATTAACAGGGATCTTAAGAAGGTAACCCAACAGTACTTCGAAGAAAACCAATCCTCGGTGGCCTCCCCCTCCATACTGTGGGAGGCGTATAAAACAGTGTTCCGGGGTCAGGCCATAGCAGTGATAGCGAATCACAAAAAGACGCACAGGCGGGAGGCCCTCGAGATAGAACTAGGCCTAGAGCGGGCCAACACGGCCCATATGGCGAACCCCTCTGACGACACGCTTCACGAACTCCAGATCCACCAGCACCGCCTCACAGATCACATGCGCAGGGTCACGATGTCGGACATTGCGGCTACACAGCACAGGGTATACGATATTGGAGACAAGGCCAGTAAATTGCTGGCATGGTTAGACAAAAGACAGGGGGGGGGGAGAACATCTTGCAGATTATGGACCCACAGGGCAACAACCACACCCGCCCCGATGAGATAGTAAACGTCCTCGCCGATTATTTCGCCTCAGTCTACACCCCAGAGATAGTGGTAGAGGAGGGGGAGGTGCAGACTGCCCTTGACCATGTTCCCTTGCCAGAGCTGACACCTGAGATGTCCGAGGACGTAGACGCACCTCTCACGGTGGAGGAGATCCAGATGGCCATAGGCGCCCTTCATCCAGGCAAAGCGATGGGCCCCAGCGGGATACCCATTGAGTGGTTGAAAGTCATGGCCGAATCCTTAAGCACACCCCTACTCAATATGTACGAGGAATCTAGAACACAGGGAACGCTGCCGCTCGATCAGCGGATGGCTACTATTGTGGCGATACCGAAGCCAGGTAAGCCCCCCAACGAATGCACCTCATATAGGCCGATCTCCCTTTTGAACCCGGAGGCCAAAATTATTGCCAAAGTGTTGGCGAACAGGATCTTGCCAACTCTGTCACACCTGATCCACCCGGACCAGTCCGGATTCATGCCACACCGCAGCACTGCTTTAAATCTCCGCAGGGTGCATGGCGTGTTGGCGCGAGTTCCACTACTGCAAGAACCGGCTGCCATCCTCTCCTTGGACGCCAAGATGGCGTTTGATATGGTGGAATGGAGCTACCTCTTTGCAGTACTCACGCGTATGGGTTTTGGCCCGGTGTTCCTTTCCTGGATACGAATGCTGTACAAGGACCCGGTGGCGCAGGTGACGGCCAACGGCCATATTTCAAACACCTTCCCCCTAGGCAGAGGCACTCGACAGGGCTGCCCGCTTTCACCCCTGCTCTTCGCCTTAGTTTTAGAACCACTGGCGGTTACGATTCGTACCACCCAACTCCTGAAAGGGATACAATGGACCCCGTTATGGGAGGACAGAGTGTCCCTCTACGCAGACGACATGCTGATCTATCTCACAGACCTGGAAGAGAGTCTCCCTAACCTCCTGGCTCTATGTACGGCTCATGGGCGAATCTCGGGTTACACCATCAACTGGGCTAAGTCCACCATTTTTGAACTGCGAGGCCCACTCCCGCCTCTCCCGGATTCCTGCCCACTGGAACTGGCCCACACGTCATTTAAATACCTGGGGATTCATATCACCCGTAACGAGGCAGATTTCTCACGCCTCAACCTACTACCCCCCTTAGCTCGTCTCCGAGGAGACGTGCGACATTGGAAGGATCTCCCCCTAACACTCCTTGGCCGTGCAGCACTATTTAAAATGATGGCTCTGCCGCGCTTCCTATATGTGCTGGAGAACGCCCCGTATTTGGTGCCGGATGGCTACCTCCAGAAAATAACGGCGCAAATCTCGGGCCTGTTATGGGGCAACCAGCCAGCCCGCATTTCCCACACTAAACTGAACAGGGGGTGGTACGACGGGGGCATCGCCCTCCCGAATGTACAGTTGTACTACTGGGCGGCCCAACTCAAAATCCTTAACCAATGGATACATGCCCCGCAGGAAGACCCAGCGTACAAGGCCGACAGGGCACAACTGGGTGCCAACACCTTATTGGCCCCACTGTATCACCGTGGAGTGGCGGCAAAACTCACGGGGCCTACGAAACACACAGTCCGCATATGGTACAAGGCGCTGGCAAAGTTGAAGTGGGATGGAGTCATAACGAAACTTACACCCCTGTGGGACACAAAGGCGTTGGGCCATTTGCGGCGCTCCAAGGGCTTCGCACAGTGGGACAGCATCGGCATCTCCACGGTGGGGGACATGTGGACGAGGGAAGGAGTGATCTCATTTGCCACTTTGCAGGACCAATATGAGTTGGGGAACACAGAGCTCTACAGATACATCCAGGTCCGACACGCACTACAGGCAGCGATCTCACCAGACGCACCCCTGCCCGAATCCTCCCCTCTGGAGGATCGGCTACTTACTGACTTCATGCAAGAAGGGGCGACATCGCTGACATACCGCAAGCTGATTAACAATATGCCTGATCCACTGGGGAAACTGAAGGACAAATGGATGGCGGAAGTGGGTAACTTGGATGACAATGACTGGAACGCAGCCATGGCATCCCCCCGTGAAGCAGGCATATCATCTAAATTTCGCCTAGTGCAGCTAAAATTTCTTCACAGAATCTACTACACCCGTACATTACTTCACAAACTGCACAGGGCGGATCATCCATATTGCCTTAGGGGCTGCGGGGCAGAAGGGACCTTCATACACACGGTGTGGGAATGTCCATTGTTAGTCGGCTACTGGCAACGGGTAATACGCACGATGGCCCAAGCTCTTCATACCACCCTCACCCTAGACGCACGGCTCTGTCTGCTAAACATCTGGGAGCCGACAGACCTCACCTTTCACACAAGAACCTGGGTCACAGTGGGGATGGTAACAGCGAAACGGGACATAGCACAGAAGTGGGGGTCGGCTGATCTCCCCACGCTACCCCAATGGCTCCGCAACATGGACATGCTCATGTTGACTGAAAGGGCGGTGTACAAATTGAGGGGTAACCCACGTAAATGGAACAGGGTGTGGCAATCCTGGAACGCATACAGGGGGGATATCTGCGAACCATTGGAGGAAGATGATGACGGAGGGTCAGAGAGTGACGAGGAGCGTTGATTGGGTTGTAACTAGGTGAACAGGGCGAGCGCAACGGAGGTGGGTGGGTGCAGCCGTGGGAGGTGGCATGGGAGGGAGTGGGAACTAGGGGGCTATGTAACAATACACTGCTCTCTTTACAGATGGACTGTGCCACGAGTGCCGAAAGCTACTACTTCAAGTACGTGCCGGACTAAAGTGTGCTGTTTTTACTGTTTTATGTTTATTGCAAGGTGCGAACGGCAAGACTCAGACGGATAGTAGCCAACAAAACACAAAATTGCAAACTGTCTTTTTCGACACAAGTATATTCCTATTCATCACATCGTCAACGAAACTCGCAATGCTATATACTACTGTGGATGTTATAAGTTTTGCCTTTGTGAATACTGTATCACCTCATTCACCTAGTAACTTATGTATGGAAATGCGATGGATGACAATGTACCTACTATCTTTGGTTTGCACCAAAAATAAAAATTTAAAAAAAAAAAAAGTTACCACCACTATCCCTTTTTGATGCTACAAACCAAGAAGATAGTTGGATGAACTTAAATCTGGACAGGTCATCTTTACTTTTAATACTCAGTACTTCCCAGGGGTGAACTCCTTCAGACAAAATTAGGTCTGACCAAGTTGTGACCCCGCCCTTGTGAGTGAGACACTGAGGGCATCTTTTAGACATTCTGGTGTTCCGGGGGATTCCCAAACTGGAGCAAAGTCAGAAAAATATCCAATACCCCACCTCCTCCTGAGTCCATACCAAAGATCCATAGCAGTTCTCAGAACCTTTAACCGGACCTGCTTAAATAACTTAGGAGCACCAAATTTATACAAGAAACCCTCTGAACTTGCAGCCCTTATCATTTCCCCCAAAAGATTCCCCCCCAAGTAAAATCATCTGTCTTACCCAGAAGCATTCGAATATTTTTAAACTGAAGGGCAAGACCGTACCAATTAAAATCAGGTAAGGCTAATCCCCCCCCCCCTTTATTCTGTTTGTCTATGCTTTTTCCAAGACAACCTGGCCCCTTTCTGGGCCCAAATAAAACTCGACGCCCTCCCCTGGATTTTATTGATATATTTTTTGGGGAATCCTAACGGGATAGCATTGAAAAGATACGTTTATTTGGGAAGGATAATCATTTCTATCAGATTAATACGTCCATATATTGTCAACGGAAGGTTCCTCCACCTATTTAATGAACTTTCAATCTCATTAGAGACCCTAGAAAGATTCAAATGTGGGATTTATTTTCTCAATAACTTTTACTATTATAATATCTAAATATCTAAATTTAGAGATTACTTCTCTCTCCCAGCCAGTAATATTCCAACACATGACCTCAGTTTTGGCAATGTTAACCAAATATCCAGAAAGAGAGCCAAATTCCTCCAGTAGTTTTACTCTTGGAACCGAAGTCAAGGGATCAGCTGTATAGATGAATGTATGACGTTACAACGCATACTTTTACAACGCATACCTTTACAATGCATTTTTTACAACGCGACATCCATTACAACGCATTCCATTACAACGCATGCCATTACAACGAATTTTTTTAAACTACCTTTACAACGCATTCCATTACAACGCATACTACCTTTACAACGCATACCATTACAACGCATACCATTACATTGCATACCATTACATTGCATGTATGGTAAGTATTGGATAGTGAAGGGGTAAAAATTACTATTCTAACTTCAGGGGGGTGCAACAGTAGGGTAAGTTTTGGATAGTGTAGGGCAAAAAATTACTATTCTAACTCCAGGGGGTGCAACAGTAGGGTAAGTGTTGGATAGTGTAAGGGTACTATGCGTTGTGATGGTATGCGTTGTAATGGTATGCGTTGTAATGGTATGCGTTGTAATGGTATGCGTTGTAATGACTAAGTTGTAATGACATGCGTTGTAGTTGTATGCATTGTAGTGTCATGCGTTGTAATGTTGCGTTGTAATGGCATTGCGTTGTAATGGATGTTGCTTTGGAAAAGTTTCGTTGGAATGGTAGTGCGTTGTAAAAGTTGCGTTGTAAAGGTTGTTTCCCATATAGATTAATAAGTCGTCCACATAAAGTGCAACTTAGGAACTGTAAGACAAGCAGCTGAATGGCACTACTAAGGAATCCAAATGCAACTGTTGGGCAAGAGGCTCTGTATAGATATCAAAAAGAAGGGGAGACAGCAGGCACCCCTGCTGGGTGCCTCTTAGAATATTAAAACTGGAGGACAATATGCCATTAAGAAAGATCTTAGCCGTGGCCCTGGTATAAATAGCCTTAATTGTATTGATAAAGTTGGTGCCGAACCCCATCGAGCTCAAAACCTCCCAAAGAGAGACCCAGCATACTCGATAAAATTCCTTTGCGGCATCAAGCGCCACTATGGTAAGAGGAGCAGATCGCTTCCTGGCAAGATCTATTGTGCCAATTAACTGCGGGGTCTGATCTTGAATAAACCCCTTAGGGATAAAAGCCTTCTGGTCAGAGTGGATAAGCTGTGGGCGAGCTTGGCCAATCTCCCTGCTAACATGCTCATAAAGAACTAGTCTGCATTAAGCAGGGAGATTGGATGGTACGAGTCGGCCCCACACAATCCTTAGAGGGTTTTAAGATAAGGACTATTGAGGCCTCCTTCCAGGACTGAGGAACCTTGCCACCCTGCCTATATATATAGTTATACAGAGCTTCCAAAACCGATAGCAGCTTATCTATCAAAAGACTATAGACTTCATTTGGAAGGGCATAAGTACCCGCAGCTTTACCCTTCCTACCCTTACTTATACTCAACCGAATCTCCTCCTTAGTGATTGGATCACCCAGTGCCTTACAACTTACATCTGTTAGATTAGGGAGCTGCAGCTTCCCTAACCAGCTCATGATATACTCTGGATCTGGAGAGATCTCTTCTCGACATAAGCTGGAAAAAAGAGACAATAAACAAGCCTGCATATCCTCCTGTTTCCCCGGAGTGTCACCCATGTCATTAACAACCAGTTTTTCAATAAAGTTCCTTTACCTGTCTGTCCGAACCTTCCAAGCAAGTAGTGCACTTGCTTTCTCCACATACTCAAACTCCTGCATGGACTTAGCATCCCAATGAGCTCTACATTTTTGTATCAATAAAGACCCTTTATTCTATCCTCGCATCCTCAAGTTGCTTCCACAACCTTATCTGAACATCAGAGGTTTGCATTCCAGCTTGGATCAGCTGCCATCAAAAAAGCCCATTCTGCCCTCTAGGATTTTAAGAGTTAATCGGTTAGCCCTTTTCTGAGCAGAAGACTGACTCTAAGAAAGGCCTTAAAAGTATCCCAGACTATGCCTAGGGAGGCAGACCCCAAGTTGTCCAGAAAAAACTGCCTACATACTTGTTTTAATACCCGGCTTGTCTCAGGAGCAGATAAGGTAGCTCTCCTTAGAGTCCATCCAGATCCAACAGAGCTAGAATACCCAACCAAGGAGAGAGTCATAGCTGCATGGTCGGAAATATGGGCTGGTAATTTATGAATAGACAATATTTTTTCCCCTATGGTCTTATCAACAAAAAAGTAGTCCAATCTTGAGAAGTGGCCATGTTTCTTGCTATGAAATGTGAAACCCTGCCTAATACCCATCTTATATATCCATAAGTCCAACAAACCCAAATCTAGCTTAATGTTTTTTAACGTCTTCCTAACTAGAGTGGTGTTATCATATCGAACGATGTTGGATCTATCCTGAACAGGGTCCAGCAAGACATTAAAATCTCTCCCCATTATAACAGAGGTGGTGGCCTCCATTATATTCCATTCTAGATTGAACAAATGAGAGGGGTTACCGGCTAATCGGCCCATAAAAGACCATGCATACCAATTCTGTCTCCCCGTAGTCTAAAGTGGCTATCCGCCACCTCCCAAATTTATCAGACATAGAGGCCTTAATAACACAACCAGCTCTTTTCCTGATTCAAATCGCAACTGCCCCACAATGTGCAGACTTTCCGAAAACACAGAACGATCTATCCATCTGCATTTGGAAAATACCTTATTAGCTTCTGGGGAATCCAAATTAGTCTCCTGTATTAGGCAGATATGGGCACCACTCTCTTCCAAATAGCTCAATGCCAAACTCTGTCTATGTCTACAGCTGAGCCCGTTGACATTCCAGGAAAGGATTTTTAATTCATTAACCCTCCCCCATCTGACTTATCAAAGGCAACCATATCCATAGACTGACAACGCAAGCCGCTTACAATATTAAGACGACAGAGGTAAAATAATTGTTTTTCTTTGTTTTCCCACTGCTCCCCACCATGTGATCCCCCTCATCCTCCCAACCCTTCACCCTGAGCCGCAGTGACCCCTGTCCCCCCTGCAACCACCCTAGGGGAATCCCCCCAACTAGATTAGGCATGAAGCCTATTGGTCTCCCAGTTGGCTAAGGGAAAAAAAACTACATCTGGCCTCACCTCACCTCACCCCCGCCGCCCCAGACCTACCTCACTATTCCCTTGCCCCCTTCTTAATTTTCTTTCAACAAGTCAGCATCCTCCACCGAACGATGTATATACATATGGTTGTTCCACATCGTGCGAAGAGAAGCTTTCTTACCTGTAGCTCAATATTCTTTTTGTTTCTGTGCCCCTTCCTTCTCTAGCTTTTTCTCTCCTTTTTCCCCCCTTTTACACTTTATGTATGCCATACATATTTCTACTTCATTGTTCCTGTAGCCCCACTTTCTGTCACTTACAATTTTGTTTCTTGCCTTTATGCTCTTACCCTTGTTTACTCCTCTCTCCAACATATTCTGTTATCTCTCCTTGTGTGCTCTTTTCTATATGCCATCCTTCTCTTACTGCTTTCTCTCCCTCGCCTTATTTCTTCACATCCCATCACTTTACTCATTCCTTTTCCATCTTTCTATAATTTCTATGTATTTTGAATTTTTTCTTCTGACACCCTCTTCTCTCTTCCTGTTCTTTCTTTCTTCCCTGTGCTCTTTATCACTTTTATTTTAATCGGCTCCATTTTCTAGGCTAATCATTTGAATATACCTTATAGCAGTGCTCTTCAAATCCCTAACTTTCAATGTTCAGTAGTACATCAGAAAAGAATAACTTTACAATGCACATTTTTTTATTGCGCTTTATCTAATATATTTCAATTCTTATGAAACATTTTTTTTTTTGGGGGGGGTCCAGTGTCAGCCAACACCTTTTGATTATACTAAAATGTATATATGAAATACTTAAATATCTATATACAAAAGGATCGAGGCAGAACATTACCGCACCTAACACCCAAATACGTAGGAAAAGTTATTTATCTATATGTGGTGCAATTGAGCCAGGAGAACAACCCCTCTCTACTCCAATGTGAAAACAATTTTCAAACCAAAATTTCTCACTGGTGATCCAGCACCCACAATTCTATGAACAATATATCAAGTTATTGAGAGTCCGGGATGTGTTCATCATAGACGAACGAAACGCTTGATCTACAAACATGCCAGAGACGTTCCTCGAAATTTGAGCACACATACTCAAATTTTGACACTACTTAAAGGGATTGATGCCGAAAAAATGCCGTAACTTATTTACTAAATTACCAGAAAAGATTTCAATATACACATTCGAGCCCTGAAGAAGTCCATGTAGGACAAAACACATTGGATACTATATTTAGTACATAATGGCATTTTTTTAAATTAACAAAGAATATTTTTTTGCTGAGATATTGTCATCAGATGCAATGATTTACATGGTGTATCACATTCTTGGATATGCTTCCAGTAGAAATCTTTGATGAACACATGCAGGACTCAATAACTTGATATATTGCTAATAGAATTGTGGGTGCTGGATCAACAGTGAAATATATAAAATGCTTTCTTGTAGGGGCTTACACACATCTCTCTTCATCTGTTGTTTCATTCTCATTTCTTCCGCTCACTATACCATACAGCAGTGATACTCAAAGTACTTCCCGGGGGCCACATGAGGCCCTCCTGACCTTCACATATGGCCCGTGGGAAGCGGCAGCACTGGGCTACTGTTTACTCAACTCAGAAATAACAGTAACTAGGCCCTTAACTTTAAGAACACCCTCATTTTTAACAGCAACAAACGTGTAAAAATACAGTAGTCTTTTCAAAATTCAAAAAGTGTATTTCATTGACCTGTAGAACCATTTCACTTTAGTGAATCAAATTATAGCAGTGCACCCAGAAGTATTTTTCGTAAAGTCATAGTTTTCAAACATGAAGTTAGAAACGTTCATGCTTCCCCCTCCCATCAAGACAACAATGCCATTAGTATTTACATCTAAGCACAGGAGATGGTTTTGAACAGAATGCATCCTGAAGTTGTGTATTTTGACTTTCTCTTATATGTGATAATGAAGTAAATTGAATTAAACATTTGCCTAGGGTCACACAATTTGGTCACGTTTTCTGGTTTCACATTGCGCAGTTGAGTTTAGCCACTAAATATACATGCTTTGCTTCCACTATACTGAAGTTACACCCCCCACTGGCATCAGTGCAGCCCTCGGTCACACCAAAGACCAAACTTTGTGTGCCCCAGGAAAATGTTTGTGAGTACCCATGGCATAGAGCATGAACAATGGGTCATCCTACATTAACCATTTGCTAACTTCACTGTGTGCATCAGCATTGTGCTCTTTCACAGGTGTTCCATTCAGTGCCAGGAATTGCTATGGCGATGTGTGGTTTTGAGACCCGTAAAGATTAGCTGTTAACCAATTTTGGTAATATGTGTTGATGATAGTCCAGCAACTACCCCAACAAAAGGTTTCACAAAAAAAGTGGCAAAACAAGCTTTTACAAAGTCAAAAGGCTGGCCAATGCCAGACTTATTCGCTTTGCCACTGGTTGTTATGTCTTGTACTTTGCTCCTGTTACAATCTCAACATTCAAAGACTCTTGTTTGTTTGTTGCACAACTATGGTGATTTGTGCTTTATGTAGCACTTGTTTTAGCATATTTCTGCCATCCAATCATTGATACACATTTCATGAATTTAAGAAAGACGATAGACTACGAATCCCCTGCTGAAATTAATAATTGTGCTGTATACGGTAGACACAGATTTCTGCAAAGGACACTAGTGGAACATATTTCCATGTTAGAACTTGGCAAACTTTGTGTTACATAGGCCAACTCTTATGAAATTCACAAATTTTGTGTTTTAGCAAACTATGCAACATTTCTTGCCATTTCATAAGTGCGTATTTGTTTTAAATTTGTGCCCACAGTACACTAGTTTGAGTATAAAATGTCTTACAGGGAGAGCAAAACCACAGTAGAGGTAAATTTTTCTCCAAATTACCACCTACTGGTTTCTCTTTGGGCTCTTGCACACAAGGCATGCTGTCACATCCAATTTTTACTCAGGATACAGGCCATCTGTAGGCAAACGGGCCACCTAAATGCACACATTACTTGCATTTTAAAATAAAAATGCAATTGTGGCCGCTCCTCACCCATTCGTGACATCATACTATGTGTACTATATACATCCCAATGCCAGAATGTAAAATATATTTTGTACAGTTCAAGTCAAAATAGTGCTGAAAGTTATGATTCTCCTTGCATTACTAAAAAACACATACAGACTACTACTATTACGATTTTTTTTTTCTAATGTGACAGGCACTTTTCTTTGTCTTTGGAAAGCAAACCTCTTTCCAAAATATCATCATCGCTCGCTTTGCCATTTCATGTCATGCCATGTCATACAGGGCCGGCTCTAGGGAGGTGCGACCGGTGCCACCGCAGCGGGTGCTGACTTCCAGGGGGCACCATGTTTTCAAGTTTGTTATTGTCACCTTGGTCCTGTGTCCTTTCCAAGAACAATATCCTCCCACTTACATTCCTTGTGTGTTTCATGAAAGGGCACGCCCACGAATGTGGGCTACGCTGCGCAAAGGTGGGCCATGCCTCGCGAATGTGGACCATGCCTCTCAAATGTGGACCACGCCCCGCAAATGTGGGACATGTTTTTGTCAGTGCCCGGGCCAAATTGTGATCCCAATCCGACCCTGGACGCCAGGACACATTATGTAGCCCACATGGCTGTTTATTATTAAGTATGTGAAGCAATGAACAAAATAAAATGTGCCAATAGGAGGCCAGTAAAATTATAAACGGCTTTCCGACTTCAAGCACGAGTGACCTTTGGTCTGTCTGCTGCAGTCCAGTTGAGTTGGCTCCTCTTACAGCAGCTGACAGGGGTCGGAGCCCTTTCAGCCCAATGGGTGTTGCGCCCCTGTACATATTTTGATATGCCTGGCCTCTTTCAATTGAGTGCATCAATCATGCACTGCTGTCCCGTGATGCAGATGCTTACATAGGTCTCATAAAATACCTTACACGTTTTCAAAGCTTCTAAAATTCTTCTATTACTCACAAGGTGAACTGGTATTTAATTATGTTGAGAATCATACTAGGATGTCCCTCTTTTGCAATGAAGTGGTGTTTTTGTTTTTTTAAAGTACCTCAAATTTGGCAATACGGGTTGCTTAGTGCAAAAAAAGCATGTCATGGGTGCATCAGGGGCTGGAATGCTATAGAGAGGGAAAAGCTTTCATGCATCTCTCTGCATATTAAACATAGTAGTTTTTTAAGAGGCGCATACAATACAAGATAATTACATACACATTTTTATTGCTGCTCCTTAGTCTATACTGTACAATTAAAGCGTCAACGCAGTATTTTTCCCTCTAAAACAAAGAAACAAGCATTTACAATGCAACGGTTTTGCCTTTGTAAAAGTTTGAGCTATTGGCATTGTAAATGACAAATTTTGTATTTATGTGTTGGTTTTGAAAGCAGATAAATAAATGGCATTGTCATTTACAATGCCAATAGCTTAATTTCTCACAAATGCGAGACCTATTGCATTTGCACACAGACAGAGCCACACAAACAGAGCCACACACACAGACAGAGCCACACACACACAGACAGAGCCACACACACACAGAGCCACACACACACAGACAGAGCCACACACACACAGACAGAGCCACACACACACAGACAGAGGCACACACACACACAGACAGAGGCACACACACACAGACAGAGCCACACACACACAGACAGAGCCACACACACACAGACAGAGCCACACACACACAGACAGAGCCACACACACAGACAGAGCCACACACACAGAGCCACACACACACAGACAGAGACACACAGACAGAGACACACACACACAGCTAGAGCCACACACACATAGACAGAGCAACATACACAGACAGAGCAACACACACCGACAGAGCAACACACACCGACAGAGCAACTAATTAGGCGACAGGGGAGCAATGAATTATGTTAAAAGTTGAATGAATTATGAGGCAAGATATTATGAAACATAATGCAGTCCATATTTTGAGAGTATTTCATGATTTGGTCATTTTTGCACATGGTAATGATGTCTGGGCAAAGATTATGTGGCAAATCCTTAAGAGAAAAAGAACTGCAGCCAAATAATTTCAATGGCCCTGAAGATAGTAGACGTACCAATGAAGGAAACGCAGCTCTATACACCCACTGCAGCAGCGTATCAAGGGACATCCCACAACATTTCTTTTCCCACCAGCAAGATTCTCATATGAATAAAAATTAAAGGCACCTTTATTGTTCAATCACCTTCGGACTCCAGCACGGTTATTTGGCGGTGCTACAGCACCCCCTTCAAACCTACTTCCAGTGCCTATGTTACATATTAGAGATCTGTATACAAAGGTTGTTGGGTTCTCACTTTTCAGAGGGAGGAAGGTGTTATCCTCACTTCCTGCCAGAAGAGCTCCACAGGTGGCTGATCGGTCAACCTCTTTCTCGGGAGCAGCCATACTAGCAACATTGATAGGTGGAAACCTGGCCAAGGGCCAGCCGGGGGTTTGAATGAAGCCCCCGAGGCTGAGAAGGAAACTGACAGCGGAGCAACTGTCAGATTCAGATCAACAACAACTCGAGAGAGAGAGAGAGGGAAATTAGGAGTCCTGCTCGGGACGGAAGGGTTAGGAAGTGGCTATGCCTTTCGATCAGTATGTGGGGGTAAGAAGGGGTACATACAGTATTGACGACCACCCTAACCTCCTTTTCTAATAAAGGCTACTTCACAACACGATGACCGGCCCACCTCTGAAACCGCATCTTACACTCACCAAAGCCTAAAAATCAGCTCAAAGAAAATGCCATGACTAGCAACGCCGAAAGCGGTTACAGAGCGCATGTGCGACAAAAACGCAAACAAAACTTTATTACACAGCAGAGACGAACACAAAAGTACACAATGGGAATCGGACCACGAAGAAATAAAGCAGAAATGGTTAATCATGAGGTAACACTCAATGATACAACGTTTGAAACGTGAAACATTAATCTGGCTTCCATGGAACTGATGTGCATCTATCGCTCGCATACTTGCACCTATCACCACCCAGTGTGCGCGACCCACACTTCAGTAGTCACCACCAAACGACATGAACACAATTCCCCTATAGGCTCAAAACAAAGACAACTCCCATCCAATCACGCACCCTATACAATCCAATTAGCTATTAGAGTGGGTAAATGCTTTAGTGCCCCACAATGGAATCATACGCGGTATACAAATGCTACAATACGACCCCTCCTCCAATCCATAAGGCTCCTCGACTTCTTGACCCATTAAATAGTTGTTGACAACCGTCAGACTGCTCAGCATCTGAAGCCCCATCCCAGTAAATGTCCCTATATGCCTTAAAACCTAGTAGACAAGCAACAATCCACCCATCATAATAGTTTTTAGTGCTAAAGCCGCCCAGTCCTTGATCCCCGTCCATAGCCTGGATCATAAGATGACCTTCTTTAATCCTCCCTCTACATTTTCCAACTAATAACGACATTCTCGTCAACAGAACGACCCACTCACCACTCTTAAGTCCCCTTAAGGCCTCCAACTTCGAAACAGCAACGCCGAAAGCGATTGCACAGCGCATGTGCGACAAAAACGCAAACAAAACTTTATTACAGAGCAGAGACGAACACAAAAGTACACAATGGGAATCGGACCACGAAGAAATAAAGAAGAAATGGGTAATACTAAGGGAATTAAAAAAAACTAAAGCGATAAGTCAATAAAACAGAACAACTCCAACTAGAGGAAAATAAGCTTAATATTGAATAAAGTAAATAGAAGGCTACATAATACCGGAAATATGTCATGGAAAAAGAAGACTGACTACCCACGAGGACACTACTCAAGGAAATCGAAACACAAAGAAAGTGAACGGCAGTTAAAATTCAGAGACTCAACTCAAAGGAATAAAGGACGCCCGCGCTTCAAATTGTATTCGTATAGGTTGTTTCGAAAAAGCAACACTCAGTTCACAATACCGGGCTCAGTTACTTGCCTTTCCTCTCCGAAATGAAGGTCTCTTTCTATTTTCAGTACCGTAGTTCTCTGTCTGACTTGAACTGGAAGTTCAAACGGCAATGCGTGCTGTGTTATAAGCTGCAAAGTGATCTGCGAGGGGGGGGGGCGGGTACAAAGACAAGGATAGCGGGAGGGGGGACGGACAGCGGGAAGGTGGTCAGGATACAGCCAGCGGGACAGGGACAAGGTTAACAATGAAGACAAACATCGGTGTGTAAAAAAAAAAAAAACAACCGCCGCATGACGTTCTAAAAGGGGCGGGATGAGTAAAAATCGCCGGAACGCCCACGAATCTGCTCGGGCAATGACTGACAGATCTCTCTTCCAATGGCTAGCCTCCATTTACGGAGCTAGCCAATGGAAGAGAGAGGCGGGACAAAGCCCCATACTGTCTAACATAAGATTTCGCCTGCGCGAACACTGCTGCGCAGTGCTACGCCAGGCGAAACCTAAAAACGGGCCTTTGGATTTACTTCTTCTAACACACAAAATGAAATGAAAATGCATTGAGGGCTAGTCACATTACTTCTGTTCCCTCATCACCATTAAAACAAAGACGGGAACTTTGCATTTAGAGTACAGTAAAAAGAAACGCCCTGCAAAAAAGCTGTCTGCAAACTTTAGAAAGGACAACCTGCAGAGTTCTCAGAACAGGAGCGAAGAGAGCACTGGATTAGCAGCACAAAGGTTTCCAAGCGACCCACCTGACGAGGTGTTAACATATGTAAATTATCCCTGTTATTCATCTCCGTGGCTGGAAGCGGAGGTCAAAGTCAAAGGATGAGGCCAGCACTTTAGGAACACCTCTCCCCCCCGCCCCCCCCACCCCCCACCAGCCGGGAAAAACACATTGGCACCAGCAACTTCATTTGAAAGGCGAAGAGCTGAGAGCTGAAAGCAATGTTTAGTGTAATGTAAGCAGGGCACTTGCAAGGTAATCACTGAAGTTACTTTGCACAAAAACGTCTTTTTTTTTTACCGTACGTCATTGAGACTCCAAAAAATAGTAAATGCCTATTATTTCATAGTGTAATGTGTTACATACCAACCTACAAACCAACACATAAACGCGATTTGCGAGTTAATATGCTATTAATTGTAATTGTCATCTGTTTAAAAAAATATATATATATATAACTTGTTAAACCAAATATAGGGGCACATTACGATCGCGGACGGACTTGCGTCCGTCCGCGAACCCTGAGTAGGAGGGAACGTCCGCATGTGCTGCGGCGTTCCCTCCTGTGCAATTAGGATGTGACCGCCACCCTGGCGGTCACATCCTCTATTTTTAACATTGCGGCGGGTGCGGCTTCAAGCTGCACCCGCCGCAATGTTAAAAACGCATCTATTGCATTTATATGCACAAAGCGGCAGTCACCCCGCGGTGCCTGCCGCTTTCTGCATGTAAATACAAGGGGGGTACCATAGGTACCCCCCATGTGCACCCCCCACCCCTCCTTCACCCAGGGGGCCCGCAACGGTGAAGTGAAGATCCGTATGCTTTTCCACGGCGGAGAACCCGCCGCGGAAAAGCATGTCTGGGAAGCCATACTAATATGTCTGGTGGTGTCTGAGAGACACTGCCACCATATTAGAGCTTTTCCGCCGCGGTTGTAAGCCAACCGCGACGGAAAAGCGGCGGACTGAAACCAAGACCCACCAGCCATCCTAATGTGGCGGTGGGTCTTTGGTAGGTCCCCAGCGGATTTTCCGCATCCTCCGGGCCAGCGGTGGCTTCCGCCCGCCCGGAGGATGCGGAAAATCCGCGATCCTAATCGACCCTCTAGTTTCCATAATGTAGGCCACAAAATGTCCAGAGGAAAGACTGAATTACAAAATAAGAAATAATTTTAAAAGTGCTCATTCGATTTAAAGTATGTCATTCAGCAGGCTGCATCAAATGGTGTGATAAGGCGGAATAAAGACTAATGAAACCTCTTTCTGGGACATTTTGTCCGATGCAATAGTACTAAAGTGACCTCATACGCATATTATTCCCATTTAAGCACTAGAATTGATAAGTAAAAATGTCGCTCATTTCTCCATTAGCACTGAAAACTACAATCAGGTTTTACTGTGTTGTTTCTGTTTCTCCTAATTCATGAACAATAACTAATATCATGTGCATAGTGGATATTAGTGCTGTTTGTGTGTATTATTACCTATTTAATTGCAAAGAAACAATCAGCTGTAAATAAAAAACAAGCACTGGCAAATCTAATTGGTCCCTATTTTGGGACTTGTTGGATTTTATCCATGCTGCACATCGTCCTTGATGCTGTGCAGCATGCCTAAAGTTTTTTTTAAGAACCTCTTGTAGTCACGTGCATCGCACATGCCTGCCTATAAAATGGCGCTGACTTTTAAAATTAGTTATGGTTAGTGATCCAAGTCAGATCAGTAACTAAAATGAAAGATGCCAGGGAGGAGCACTAAACCAAAACAGGGATGAGAGTGGACTGGATAGCCAAACAGGGGATGCTGGTCATGGGAAATCAACTCGGGGGGACAGAAACAACACTTGAGGGACAGAGAAGCACAAGTGCAGACGAACCAGCATGGGGTGAGCACAGAAGCACAGGGAAGCACATGACAAGACAAAGCAACACAGAGTTGTGGAAAGCAACAAGGGGAATGAGAACAACATGGCAGGGGAGGACAAGCACATCAATCATATGGTGAAGTAGGAGCTCCAAAACAGTCACAATGGATCTTTGCCATGCAGCCACCTCTTCCCTTGTCTTTGTTTTTCATCAGGATTTTGTATTTAGGAGGGAAGAAGTTGGCCATATCTGGGGTGGAGAAGTATCTGACCCAGATATTGGTGATGACTGAAAGATAGATATGTTAATCGAGGTCACAGGTTAACTGCTCCATAAAGTATCAATAAAAAACACACAGTACGGCATTAGATGGGAAAGGGGAGAATACGTAGTCCTCAGTGGGGGGGTAGAGAGAAGGAGGAACATGAAGTGGAGGCACAGTGGCAGGGTGGTAGGATAATCCATCACGTTTGTGAGCAAGTGGGCTTGAGAGCCTAGTTATGGAAAAGCCACTTGAGGGTGCTTTGATGTTGTTAAAGATATTATTATTAAGATATTATCATGCCTTTGCAAATAGATGTTGATGGTGGTGTTGAATTCTGAGAGTTAGAGGAAGGTATAAGCTTCTGCCCATCAGCATGAGGGGAGGCAGATCACATGGAAAGACCTTATTGTTCCAAGCACTGGTGTCTGTGATGCAGAACAGGAGGTTGGTAGTGATAATCTCATTTTAGGGCCTGATTATTAGTACTTAATTTGAGCTGATGGTTGCCAGTGGGAGTCACCAGTACTCATTTTTGGGGACTGACACTTATTTTTCAGCATCCGACATTAATTTATAGCAAGAGGAGAAAAAAGAAACAAAGCCGAAAGACGGAGGAAGAGAAAGACAAACAAACCATGATAAGAGAGCTTCTAGTGTTGGATTAAAGAGACATGAGGTAGGTTTTAGAACACATGGCCTTGGTATTTGTGCAGACATTTAATTGCTACATTCGCAGGTTCATGAGCAGAGCTCTGGACACTAGCACTTACTCTTTTACAAAGGAAGCACTCATTACACAGTAATGATAGGGTGTTAAATCCACATGTAACACCCCCCCAGTAATGCGCAATTACTAGTTTGAATCCATGGAATGAGAAATAGCATGTGGAACCAAATGTACCATTGCAAACCCTCAAGGAAACCCTATTTCTGGAGGGTTTATTGCATACATTTACCACCTGCTCTGAGGTAGGACGTAAATATATGCAGGGGCTTCTGTATGGGGTGAGGTTGGAGCAAGGAGGATGTAGAGAGTAGAGGGAGGTTAAGACAAGCTCTGATGGGTGAGAATTTAGTACTGGCCCTGCATGAAAATGAATCCAGGCATGTAGCTAGGTTGCTGCAGCCAAAGCATTGAGTAATTTTTTCTTGTGGAATTACCACTCACTAAAATCGGGTTCTATGTAGTAATGCTGGCCCCCTCATGAATAGGTGGATGAGAATTCCATTCTGAAATTTCTCTCCACTTAACTCATAATCAGGGTCTTTGTGGGCTGACGTCAGGATTGTGGCTGAAGTTGTTGGGTGTGCTGTTTTCCATAAATCCCATCATTCCAGTAGTTGCTGTAGCAAGAGTTACTGCTCATACAGAAATTTACTGGGCCCCTCATAATAAGGGTGTGAAAGTATTCCAAAGACCACTTACTCTGTTCTAAAACATTCACCACGGTATAGTTTTTGGGTCAAGTGTACCCATTGTTTCAATGACAGCCAGAGATTATTACCCTTGTTAGGGGAGCACTGCACCCCATTCACATGACACAGGGACAGGAGCTCTTTCTTGATGTGCAGGGTTGCCCAGAACTCAGCTGCCACTCCACTCTGGCAATTTACTTCACTCTAGACTATACCACCCCACTATACAACACTCTATGCCACTCTATGAAATCCATTGTATGACACTCTACTCCACTTCATGCCACTCTAAAACACTCCATTCTATGCCACTCTACAACACTTTATGCTGCTCCACTGTACTATGTTACGTTAATCCACTCCACTCTACACCACACCACACCATTCCACTCCACTCTACTCTACTCTACTACACTCTATGCCACTCTACTCTACGACACTTGACTCTACTATACTCTACTCCTGGCACACTCCACTCCATGGTACTCCACTCTTCAGCTCTTCACTCTATGTCACAGTATGATACTCCACTTTATAACACTATGCTACTGCATGCCACTCTATGCCACTCCACTCTACTACACTCCAGAACACTTTATTATACACAGCAACACTCCTTGCTATGCCACTCATATCTATGACATTCTACTCCACTCTATGCTATGCCACTTTACTACACTCTACTCCATTGCATACTACAACACTTTACTCCACTTTGCAACACCTTACTCCAATCTGCAACACTTTACTCCAATCTGCAACACTTAACTCCAATCTACAAAACTTAACTCCAATCTACAACACTTTACTCCAATCTACAACACTTTACTCCAATCTACAACATGGATTTGGATTTGGATTTGGATGAGGATTTATAGAGCGCATAGCTACCCTTGGGCATCCCAGCGCTAAGAGGACCAAGATTCTTCCGAGTGGGGTCGGTGCAGGAAAGTGTTTAGGGAAAGAGCCAGGTTTTTAATTTTTTCCGGAATGATAGTAGGTTCTGTTCACTCCTCATGGGTAGTGGGAGGGAGTTCCACAGTTTAGGCGCGTTGTAGGCGAACCTGCGGCCGCCCGATCTTGCCTTTTTTATTCTCGGGATGGAGGCCAGTGCCAGTGAATCAGATCTTAGGTGACGGCTAGCTTTGTGAGGTTTCATCAGGGATCTGAGTATAGGGGGGCCTTTATCCTGTAGGATTTTGTGCGCTATGCAGAGCGTTTTGAACGTAATGCGCTATTTAACTGGGAGCCAGTGAAGGCTCTTGAGGGCAGGTTTCGCCGAGTTCCGTGCTTTGGTTCCCGTGAGGACTCTAGCTGCGGCGTTTTGGGCCACCTGGAGTTTTTGAATGACTGATGCAGGGGCTCCCAAGTATAGGATGTAACATGTTACTCTACTGTACACTGCTCTACGACACTCCTCTGAGCCCCTCCATTTCACTACACTCTGACACTCCACTCAACTCTATTCCACTCTACACTACACCACTTAACTCTAGGCCTTTCTGTGCCACTCTGTCACTCCACTCTAATCCACTGTGTGACTCTACTTCACTCCACGGCACTCCACTCTATGACACTCTATGCTACTCTCCGACATTCTATGCCATTCCATACCACTTTACTCCACTCTACGGCCCTCCACTCAAGCACACTTTACTCAACTCTAATCCCCTCCACTATACACCCCTCCACTCTAAGTCCCTCTGCTCAACAACCCTCCACTCAATGCCACTCCACACCACTCTATGACACTCTAATCCACTCTGCGCTCCTCCACTCTGCGACCTTCCACTTTACACAAGGGATGGGCGGTGAACTCTGCTCTGCTGGTAGAGCTTGCAAAGATTTCACACTCCACTTGGAGCATGAAGTTCGGTAAAAGAATGTGCTTCCCATGTAGCGGAGTTAGTCAACTCTATGCCACTCTACTCCACGACAATTTACTCCACCCTACAACAGTATACTCTATGATACTCCACCCTGCACCACTCCATTCCACTCTACAACACTCCACCCTATCCCACTCTACTATATTCCTCTGTTACACTGCACTCTGACACTCCACGACACCGTACACCTCTCCACTATAGGAACCTGCACTTTACATCACTAGACACCACTCTACACTACTCTATACTACTCCACTCTGACACTTGACTCCACTCTACGTTATGCCACTCCATTCTATATTGCTCCACTCTCCTCCACTCTACAACACTCCACTTTACTCCACACAACCCCACCCTATGCTTCTCCACTCTACAACACTTTACTCCAGTATTCTCCACTCTATGCCCCTCCACTCAACAACACTTTCTCCGCTCTTCTGTAAGCCCCTCCACTCTATGCCCCTCTGTGTCACCCCACTCTACACTTAACTACTGTATGCCTCTTCATTCTACACCAGGGTACTCAACTGTTCACTACTCTACTCAGCTCTATGCCACTCTACTCTATCATCATTATTTAATTGCAAAAAAGGATAAAATGGCAATAGTGAAGTATTCGGAGATTCAAAAGTGACCCAATTGCTTTTAGCAATGTCATAAAAGAATGGACAATTTACAGACCCCAGAAGTCGAAATTCATTAGCTTAATGTCAATAAAGTTAATTTTAGTAAATATAAAAAAGGTTATCCAAATGAAAAATATTTGGATAAACATAGTGCTATGCAGCTTTTACTTTGAAATGCCTGTCCTTTCTGCTGCTAATGTGTGTTTCTGGTGAGCAAAGTGTGTTTAAATGCAAAGTGTGTTAAGACTGCAGTGCCACCTCCTGTCTACAGGGGCAGAGTGAGCAACATTATAAACATACTTTATGAAACACAGGTCCTTACAAGGCAATTTTTTAAAAAGTTGTAAAAATTGACACACATGTTCCTGAAGTCGTTTTTTATCATTTAGAAGACATTGTCTTGTGGGGACCTGGGTTCAGGTCCCCACAGTGCAATCAAGTCCCCACAGCGTGAGTGTGTTATCACACCCAAGTCCCCACAAGGATAATAACACAAACCCACACACACAACCACACACACACAACCATACCCACAACCATACTAACAACCACAACCACGCACAACCACACACAACCAAACAAAACCACACCACAACCACACACACCCACAACCACACACACCCACATACACAACCACACCCACGCACAACCATACAAAACAGCCCACAAACACACACAAAACCACACTCACCCACAACCACTCCCACAACGACACACACAACCACCCACACAACCACACACACAACCACACACACAACCACCCACACAACCACACACACAACCACACACACAACCACACACAGACACAACCATATACAACCACACACACACACAACCACAACCATGCACAACCACACAACACCACTAACAACCACACCCACAAATCCACAAACACAGCCACACACACACACACCCACACACACACACAACCACACACACCCACAACCACACAAAACCTCACAACCACACCCATACCCACTCACACAACCACACACACACAACCACACACACAACCGCACACACAACCGCACATACACACAAAACCACACACACAACCACACCACCCATACGCACCCACCCTGACAACCACACACACACAACCACACTCACAACCACACCCACAACCACACACAACCAAAACCACCCACACCCACACACCCACACCCACACACAACCACACCCACAACCATACCCAACACACACACAAACACGCCCACATCCACAACCACACCCACACCCAACAACACACAACCACACCCAACCACACACAACCAACAACACTCACAACTGCCACATACAAACCTAAACCACACACATAACCACACCCAACCACACACACATAGCCACACACAAACAACACCCCCACACACAATCACACACACAGCCACACACAAAACCACACACAACCACACTCATAACCACACACAACCACACACACAGCCACACACAACCACAAGAACACTCACACACAACCACATTCACACACAGCCACAAACACATACAACCATACACACATCACCACACATGCACACACAATCACGCACACACAACCACACACACACACAACCACACACACAACCACACACACAAAACCACATATACAACCCCACACACAACCACAACCACACACACAACTACATTTGCACACATAATCACACACACAGCCACACACAACCACATACACAACCACACACACCCAGCCACACACACAACCACACACACAACCATGACCACACACACAACTACACACACAACCATCACCACAACCACACACACAACCACATCCAACCACATACACAACCACACACACAGCCACACACACAACCATGACCACACAACCACACACACACACCTACACACACAACCACAGCCACACACACATACCACACACACACAACCACACACACATACAACCACACACAACCACACACAAACACACAACTGCACACACACAACCACATACACACACAACCACACACAAAACCATACACACAACCACACAACCACACACACACCGACACACACAACCACATCCACACCCACACAATCGCACCCACAACCACACACATAACCACACACAACCAACCTTACACAAACAACCACACACACAAACACAACCACACACAAACCCATACACACAACCTCACCCAACCACATACCCACACACCACAACCACACCTACAACCACACCTACAACCACACACAACCAATCACACACAACCAACCACAAACACAACCACACATACACACACAACCACTCATAAGCACAACCACACATACAACCACACACACAACCACACATACACACACAACTACACACAACCACACATACACACAACCACACACACCACCACAAACACACACATCTACACACACAACCACAGACACAACCGCACACACACAACCACACACACAACCACACACACATAACCACACAAACACAAACACAACCGCACACACACAACCACATGCACACACACAACCACACACACAATCACAACCATACCCACCCACAACCACACCCACAACCACGCACAACCACACACCCCCCCACACAACCACACCCACACCATCACACCCATAACCACACACAACCACACACACACAACCACACACACAAGAACACCCACACACACAACCACACACACGAAACCACATTCACACACAGCCACAAACACACACACCCACACACACACACACAACCACAAGCACACACACAACCACACACACACAACCACATATACAGCGCCACACACAACCACACACAACCACGCCCAACCACACAAACTACATTTGCACACATAACCACACACACACAACCACACGCACACACACAACCACACACACAACACACACAACCACACACAACCACATACACAACCACACACACACAGCCACACACCCAACCACACACACACAACCACACACAACCACACAACCACATCTACAGTGCCACACACAACCACAACCACGCACAACCACACACACAATTACATTTGCACACATAACCAACCACACACAACCACACACACACACACACACACAACCACACACACACACAACCACACACAACCACACACACAACCACACAGCCACACACCCAACCACACACACACAACTACACACAACCACATACACAACCACACATACACAACCACACACAGACAGCCACACACACAACCACACACAACCACAAGCACACACACAACCACATATACAGCGCCACACACAACCACAACTACACACAACCACGCACAACCACACACACAACTACATTTGCACACATAACCACACACACATAACCACACACACACAACCACACACACACACAAACATAACCACAACCACACACACATCCAGACACAACCACATACACAACCACACACACACAGCCACACACCCAACCACACTCACAACCATGACCACACAACCACACACACACAACTACACGCAACCACATACACAACCACACATACACAACCACACACACACAACCACACTCACACAACCACACTCACACAACCACACTCGCACAACCACACTCACACAGCCACACACACAACCACACACACAACCACACACACAACCATGACCACACAACCACACAAACAACCACAACCACACACACACAACCCCACATACACACACAACCACACACACTACCACACACACACAACCACACACACACAACCACACATACAGACACAACCACACACAAAACCGCACACATAACCACACATACACAGAACCACACATACAACCACACATACACAACCACACAGGCACACAACCACACACACACACACAACCACACACAACCACAACCACACACAACCACAACCCCACACACACAACCACATGGACACACAATCACAACCATTCCCACCCACAACCATACCCACACCCACAACCACACCCACTGCCACACCCACACACAACCACACCGACACCCACACACAACCACACACACACACAGCCACACACACACAACTACGCACACAATCACACACACAACCACACACAACCACACACAACAACACACACACCCCACCCCTCGGCTACTCACTGCCTCTCAGCCAGGTAGCACGATCGTGATCGGTTTCACTTTCACGCGATCGCGATCAGTTTCACTTTCACAGTCACGTTTGCCTAGTTTTATTCAGCATTCACTCGTGTTTCCTAGTGCTTGGCAATCCAATCTCTACAATATTTAAGCAGCCTGCATGTCTCCTGTCAACCATACCCCTCCATGCATTTTCTCTGATCCACATAGATATCAGTGGTACAGACAAAGGTAACCAGGTTTCTTATCCTTCCTTCAAGCAATAACCAGAATACTAAACTGCATTTGTGCCCCACTTAGTTTTAAACAGTAAACAGCTATTCTAATCAGTTTGTTTCACAGAAGTTGTGTCTTATAAGAAGTGCAGTGGCACTTGCATGGCACTATATGCTAGGGTGTCCAAAAGAGTTGTTTAAAAAAAAAGGTTTTATGAATAATTGACTCTTTTAAAAATTCTGATTCCACTAGAATCCGAGTCCTCCACAACACCCAGTTTTTTTGGGTGTCAGCTGTGAAAAGGAGACCAATATTGCCCCCATTTTTATTGTTCTGTATCCTCGGTTCAATTCTGGGGTGCTTTTTTAACTTGTCTCCAGTTCATTGCGAATTTTACTGTTACTAGTTCAAATTGTGTTAGCTTTGGCTTATTTGCAATGCAAACTTTATCTCAATAAGTTGCTGTAACAAGCTGCAAGTCCGCTACGGAATCCCATTCATTTGCTGATTATTTTCCACATAAGGTTGTAAGATCATAAAGTGGAGTTTTCAGGATTTTTAATAGTTTCTTGTTTGAAGATGTTACTCTCTCCTGCGCACCCCACTCGTGTACTAAGGTTACGAGTGACCTGGCACCCGCCTTTCAGAGGTTATTGCATCCATCCCAGTCTGACCTGGCACTGGTGCATCCCAGCCTGGCACACACTGGGTGATCTCCGCACCTCCTTCCAGACCCCAGCTCACTACTGTTTGCAGTCTGTTACTCACCCCTCACCTCCCTGGCACTTACCCTTCGCCCCTCAGGCCTGGCAGTCACTCCTCGCACCTGGCACTTCTCCGTGACACTCAACTGTCACCTTCTGACACTCACCCTCAACCCTCCTGGTGCTCATACTTCCCCTCCCTGGCACATATCCTTCACCTCCCTGACACTCACCCACGTCCCTCCTGGCATTCACTACTCACCCTCTTGGCACTCATCCTTCACCTCCATGGCACTAGCCCTTCACCCCCCTGGCCTGGCAGCTACCCTTCCCCCCTTGCACTCACCCTTCCCCTCCCTGGCACTCACCCTTGACCATCCTGATTCTTATGTCTCACCTCCATGGCACTCAACCTTCATCTCCCTGGCACTCACCCTTCATCCCCCTGACCTGGCACTCAACCTTCACCTCCGTGGCACTAGCCCTTCACCCCCCTGGCCTGGCAGCTACCCCTCACCACTGGCACTCATACCTCCCCTTTTTGGCACTCACCCTTCCCCTCCCTGGCACTCACCCTTGACCCTTCTGACTCATATGTCTCATCTTCCTGGCACTCACTCCTCATCTCTCTGGCACTCACCCTTCACCCCCATGGCCTGACAGTCACCCTTGTCCCTCCTGGCATTCACTCCTCAACTCCCTGCCACTCACTCTTGACCCTCCTGGCACTAGCCTGCTTTCCCCCAAGAACAAAAAATAACAAGCATTGGCATAGCCAATAGGTCTCGCCTTTGGGACCTTATAAGTGTTTAGCCATGCAAAAGTTAATGTTGTTGCACCAAGGATATTGTGCTGCCTAACTAAATACTTAGAAGGTCCCAAAAGCGAAACCTATTGGCTATGCCAGTGCTTGTTTAAATATGGAACTACTATTTTGCTATTTGTCATTAATATTGTTTTTTGCACTGCTGTTGAGGTCACATATTACATCACTGATGACATGCTCATTGACATCACTGATGACATCACTGAAAACATCTCAAATGACATCACTGATGACATTATCCACAGACTGTGTGTTTCTACAAAAGTTAAAGGATATTTTATGTTTATACGCTAATGTATATTCAAGAGTGATTTGTTGCGTTAGAATCTGTTTATGTGCTAAAGTGTCTGTATGCATGAGTGTATGTGCTAAGGACTGTATTAGTGACTGAACGTATGTCTAGCTTTGTTGTTAAATGCAAGGATGTGTTACTGATATATGTGTAAGTAATTACAAATGTAAAAGGCCGTATTTAATAGATTTACAGTATACACGTGAGTATATGTGACAGCAAGTGATTGTGACAGTGGGTCCATGGATAAGTATGTGGCTATGTCACAAATTGTTAAACATAGTACATATGTGTATGAATAAGTGATGTGCTGTGTGTACAACTGTGTAAAAAAGGTAAATGGCAATGGAAAGAATTATTTGGGTCACTCACTATGTTTTAGATTAACTGTTAGGGTAAGTAGCAGTGTGTAAGTATTTATATAGGTGTATGAGTGGATAGATTAGTGGCTGTATTGATGTATGACTGTGTGTGTAACACACTGTATGAATTTGTAGGTGGATGTGTAAGTAGACCTATAAATCAGTAAGCAGCTATGTAGTAACTGCTATTGGATTGACCATGGTTTCCATATTAGTGGTATGAACTTTTGAGTGAGTGTGTGAAAGGTATCTTATGGATTCTCTGTATATCTTTGTCCAACTCCTCTACTGTATCCTCGAGGTTTAGGGATTCCTTCAGGAGTTTAACTGTAAAACCCTTGAGATCTCCACCTTCCTTCCCCTCCGGAATTTTCAAGAGGCGCAAGTTGTTTCTGCGTGAATAATTCTCTAATGATTCCAGTCTATCTTTCATTGCGTCCCCTTCTCTCCGTAGAGATTGTATCTTGGGCTCAGCTGCATCTAAGTTAGCTTTCATTACTCCGGCTGAGCTCTCAAGTGCCTCTGTTCTTTCTCCCAGACCACATCTACTTTCCGCTCTAGTGCCTCACATGATGCCCGAATATCGTTCTGGTTGGCTTTGGAGAGCAAAAAGTTGTTGCGGATCTCGACTCTCATTGAGGCAATCGAGGCAACCAGAGCCTCCAATGCAGACTCGGTGATGGTTAAGTTAATAGGGCTGTCTCACTTTTCTTCCTGATCTGTTAAACTTCGTAAATCGCCTGTGAAGATCGAAGCTTGCCCCTCTCCGTCATTTTCCAGGGTGTCTACTAATGTACTAGATGGTGACGGGGACAGTGGATTAGCCATTACAGTGACTAAAGTGGGTAAACCAGGAATTTCAGGGACCCTGGTGGGGGTATAGATGTTCGAATCAGTGTTATTTACAGGCAAAATACCAGAAGGGGTGCCTATATCGACATTCTCAACACTCTCAACCAGATTATTAACAGGTACCAAATCTAGAACCTGAGGCAATACTTTGAAAAAAGAGCGCAAAGAGGGAGTTAGTTTCCCAGCGTTGCATGCTGAGCTTGAAGCTTTCGTGCCCCCCTGAGGACCAGAATTACTGTGTTTTTTATTTCTTTTCCCTTTGGGTTTTGACTTGGATTTCTGATTTGGCTTCTCCTTCTCCTTCCTCTTTATTAAATCCTTGAGAGTAGAAGTAGAAGTTAAGGGCTCGGTTGCTGTCAGAGTGGATGTAGAGGGATCAATTACTGCCGCTTCCCCTAAAACAGGGGATTCTGGGATATACAGAGAATCCATCGAGATCCTTTCCGTCTGAACGCTGGTAGAACTAAACCCAGGAAAGTTCTTATAAATTTCCTGACTTACGCCTTGAAGGAGAAAATTCTGAATGTGGCACTCAGTCTTAAAACTGTAAAAGGCCCCGATTTCCCTTTTGAAGTCTGCTCTGATCTGTCTAAGACCACGCTTGACAGGCAGTGGGAGCTGGGCCAAAAGATGGACAAATTTAGAGCGGCTGGTGCAACAGTTCAAATGAGGTTCCCGGCGTTCTTACGTGTTATGTACAACAACAAGACGCATAATGTTAGATCCTCCTTCGAGGCGGATGAACTTTTGGAAACTATTCGTAACCACTCTCAGGGTAAACTGTGACCAGAACCAGTAAGCCCCTTTTCTCTACTGCATTGCACTAGCACCAGTTGTATCATAAAGGGGCAATATATAGGCTTATAAGGGCTACAGGAAGTTTTTTTAGGAAGGAAGGATGAGAAGACACAGATATGGGCATCTCTTCTACCAAATTAAAAATTAAAAAAAATAAAAATATTAAAAAAAAGAATAAAAAAGTAAATAAGTTATTATAAAACCAATAAATAAACACATAAAGGAAAAACATTTTTTACATGAATAAACACAACTAAAGGAGAAAATAATGAAGCATCAGGTATAAGGCCCTGTACAGGAAAATATACAGGTAAATTCTTCTTTAGTTTTTGCAGGATGAGCACTCCGTGGTGAGGGAGGAGTGAGGTGAGGAGGTGAGGGAGGAGAAGGCGCAGTCGGCGCAAAGCCGGCCTAACATCTGGTCGGAGTAGGTATGGGAGTGTTCTCCAAGGGGGGGGGAGCTGGAAGCTGGTGGAGGGGGGCACAAAAATCCAAAATAATCCTCAGAAGTCAGGTCCTCGAAGACTAGGCTCTTTAATAAACAAATCAATTGCCATAAGCAAGATCAATAAAGCTCAAATAGGCAATAACTTTAATGACGACAATAGAGAGTCAAACGCTAGGGAGGGATGCGACAAATGACCTCAATCCAGTTTTTATCTTGGAATGTCAATGGTCTGCGCGTTCGAGGGAGAAGAGAACGTATCTTACAATATCTACGAGATTCCCCAGCGCAGATCATTGTCATCCAAGAATCACATCTTCTAAAAAGCGAGGCCAGCGAGATACTGAAAAAACAGAAGTAGATTGACAAATTCATCAGTACTGACCACAACGCCAATATAAGAGGAATTCTCTTAATTTGTAAAAAAGCTGCAAAGGTGCAGATTCTTAACTTCAACGAGGACAACAGTGGAAGATGGCTGTTAGTTAAGTTGTCTTTTGATGGATGGGTGTGTAACCTAGTCGGCTACTATGGTCCCAACATAGACGACCCATCCTTCTTAGAAATAGTCAGGAATAATTTAATTACCACCTCGGAACCTATAATATGGACAGGGGATTACAATGTCATATTGAACCCTAAACTAGATAAATCCACCTATCACGGGAGACATAAAAGTCATCCTCCATCCAAAGCCAGGCAGTCTCTCAAAGGGATTATGGAGCAAATAGGTCTGGCAGATTTATGGAGAGAAAGGGCGGGCTCTAAACAAGGGGTATCTTTTAGGAACCTAAAATATAAACATACCTCAAGAATCGACTTTGCCTTGTTCAGTTATAGCCTTCAAAACTCTATATCCAGCATTAAGTATCTGCCCTGCCACTTATCTGACCACTCGGCACTCTCATTTACATTAAAACTCCCAGTTCAAGTCAAACATCCCTCTTGGTCATTTGACCGCACCATTTTACTAGAATCGGAGGAAGTGACATACTTAAAGATAGAAACAAGCTCATTCCTTGAAACAAACCTATATTCAGCCTCTCTTGTTACAGTCTGGGAAGCTTTAAAAGCCTACCTGAGAGGTTGTATCACAAATAGAGCCTCGTATCTGAGGAAAGTCTATCTATCGAAAATTTAAACTCTCGAAATGGAATTAGAGAAAATCGAGCAGAGACTTAGAGAGTAACTAAGAGGTGGGAGGCTAGCAAAATTTCAAATTTTGAATTCGGGGAAACAGCGGGCAAGATTTTGGCATGGAGGGTTAAAGCAGATCAGGCCAAAAGTCATATAAGAGGGATAAAGGCTGAAGGCGAAAATGATCTTAGAACATCAAACCAAGAAATTAGTATCGCCTTTAAGGAATTCTTTGAGGAAATATACAGGGAAGATACCCCTGATGACCAACAGTTAAGAGATATATGGTTAAACCAGATTACTTTACCTTCCCTGTCACCCATACAACGTGATGGGATTGAGATGGATATCTCTGAAATAGAAGTAAGGAGGGTCATTCTGTCACTCAAACATGGTAAAGCTGCAGGTCCGGATGGACTTCCCGGGTTAACTATACCGTGTCTTGGTCGATGAAATCGCCCCTACTTTAACGGTCCTCTTCAACGACATCTTGATGGAGGGTTTCGAGCCTCCTCGATCATGGAGTGAGACTACCATAGTATTGATTCCCAAATCCGGCAAAGACCGAACCCTATGTGGATCATATCGCCCAATATCTCTATTGAACAGTGATTATAAGATCTTCACGTCAATATTAGCATCTAGAGTGGGCTCAGTAGTGGGGGAAATAATTCACCAGGACCAGAAGAGATTATTAAAGGCCGCCAGCTTTCTGATCTAACGTACGACCTCGTAGGGGCAATTGACATCGCCTCAGCCTTCTCCCTCCCGTTGGCAACACTCACCTTAGACGCAGCTAAAGCCTTCGATTGGGTAAATTGGACCTACCTCAATCACGTGTTGAAGAAATTCAACTTCGGGGAGGGATTTTGTCGTACTATCAAACTTATGTACAACTTACCATCAGCCCGGCTCTTAATAAATGGTACACTGTCTGAGGCACTGGGGATTTCGAGAGGCACTAGGCAGGGTTGCCCGCTTTCCCCCCTCCTCTTCAATCTGTACATCGAACCATTTGCAGAAGTCCTAAGACGAGATGTACTCATTCCATCTTTTAGGTTTGGAGAGTGGGAAAAGCGGGTAGCTCTTTATGCAGACTGTTGGACAGGCCACGTGAAGGGCCGCTCCCCCTCTGCCCGACCAGGCCCGAGCCCGGTCCCTCAAGTGTCACACACCACCACTTCACGCTTTCCGTCCCCTCCGGGACCCTTGCCTCTGAACATATCGACCTCGTGGGCCCGATCCCTCACTGGCCCGCGCGCCCAGCCTGGGCGCCATCTTGGACACTCCGCCACGAGGCCGCGTGGCCCCCGATCGACCCCAACCCTGGGCCTGGCCAGGCCTCAGACATCCCGGCACCATCATCCACCCAGGAGGTGAGCGGACTACTTGGCGGGTCAATGGGAGAAAGAGGTGTCGATGGCTCTCCCTCGCCAGGTGCCGCTCGCCCACCATCTCCCCGGGCGCTGGCTCCACCCCCCTGCTGGGTGTCTGGACCCCTTCATCCCGGACCCCCCAACCTCCAAGGGCGAGGGTCCGGACATCAAAGAGGATCAGCCCTATAACTGGGGCAGCTCCAGAGCAGGAAGGCAGTTGTATCCTGGAGTCGAGAGACGCAGTGAAGAACTCATCCTTGACGGACTACTGGCGCTGCCGTAGCCCTGCCTTGCGAACCATCGTCCTGCCTGTTGGCGCTGCCAAGACCTTCGTAATCATCATCGTCGTCGGGACCTGCTGGCGTGGCCGCGGACCGTTTGTAACCACCATCTTCATCGGGACCTGCTGGCTCCGCCGCGGACCGTCGCTTCCTTCATCCATCTTGGGACCTGCTGGCTCCGCCGCGGCCCGATCATCTAGAACGCCGAGCTCGAGGATTGAGAGCTATTTTCATCTATTGGTAACAAGACTGTCCCGCTACCCTTTTCCCAATCCAGAGACCAGAATCGAGGGGACCCCTGAGTCCAGACCTCCTTGTATAATTTTACCGTAACTAAAGAATTGCTGATAAAGTATCGTTGAACCTTATCCTGGTGTGGTGTCCGTCTATGGGGGGGAAGTTACTTGTCTGTACGATCGCTGGAGACGGCTCTCCCCGGAGACCTCTCCCCTTGTCCTCGGCCGACCCTCCCGGTCCGTCTAACATTGGTGGCCAGCGGCGCGATCCGAATCACCGCATAATCGTACAGAGAGTAGCTCACCCCACGACGAAATCACGATGACAACTAAAGAAAGCGGATCCACCGAGAAATTTCAAATGGAGAAATTGAATGAGTACAGCCATCGTGAACTAAAACAATTCTGCATCGAACTAGGTATCGCTACCACCGGTCTAAGTACCAAAGACGATTTTAAGCAGGCCTTAGAGTCCTGGGCAGAAACCGGGGCGTGGAAACCACCGACCAAAATATCGCAGCAGTAGAAAAAAACACCACGGCACCCGAGGAGCAAAGAACGGGTCTCTCACAAGACGAGATCCAGGAACGAGAGAAAACACGACTACACAAACTAGAAATGGCCCGGCTCAAAATGGAGGTTGAACTTAAACTGGCCGAACAAAAAATAAGCTTTGAGCACCTGCGTCTCCGAGAAGAAAGAGAGGAAAAACAGAGACAAAGGGAGCTCGAGGAAAAGAGGCTGGCGTATGAACATGAGCGCAAACTAGCGGAGATAGACTTACGCAAGCAGAACAGAGAATTAGGGGTGCCCGAGCAACCCCGCGACCCAGGGGCAACAGAGAAAAAGGTACACATCCCCAAGGATGTCGTCCGAGAATACTTCCGAGAGGACGACATCCAGCAATGGTTCAAGGCCTACGAAATCGCTATGACCGCCCACCGGATCGATCGAAGCGATTGGGGAGCCGGTCTCTGGGGGAGATTCTTCAATGAGGGCCGCGATGCCCTGCTACAGCTCCCGGACCATCAGATGACCTCCTATGACCACATGAAAGCTGCCCTCCTCACCCGCTATGGGCTCACACCCGAGATGTACCGTCAGAGGTTCCGAGACTGCACCCGCATCCCGGGTACAACTTGGGTGGACTACGTGAACTATTTTAGCCGAGCCTTCGAGGGCTGGATCAAAGGAAGCAATGTCACAACGTACGAACAACTCTTCAACCTCATGGTGTGGGAGCATCTATCAAACAATTGCTTCATTGAGCTCCGGCAGCACCTCCTCGACAGCAAATTGACTGATCCACGGCAGCTCGCAGCCGAGGCTGACCGGTGGGAAATCACCAGAGTGGGCCGAAATGGATCCTATGAACAGAACCGGAACAACAACGGTCAGCACCGTCCCCGAGGAGGAGGAGGGGGCCAAGGGCGAGGAAGAGACAACGCTCCGGTCGCCCCCGCTACCAGCTCCACCCCCCCGGCCAACCGGGGCAGCACCCCGGCGCGACCGGGATACAGAGCCAATGTCACGTGTCACCGATGCCAACGAGTCGGCCACTATGCAAACGACCCAAATTGCCCGCAGTACCAGAGCCCAAGACCCCGCCAAGTGGCCGCTGCTGCCCTAGGGGAAGAACAGATCTCCGAGGAGCAGGAAGAATACGAACAAGAGCATCAAGAATGGGAGCCAGCCGCCATGACTTTAGCATGCTTAGGGGGGAAAGACATAGTCCCGCGGGTCCCCCTACCCGCTAATACCCGGAAGTACAGCCAATGGGTGAGCATCAATGGACGCCGGGCCGAAGCCCTCCGTGACACCGGGGCCAGTGTAACAGCCGTCCGCTGTCACCTGGTGACCCCAGAACAGTTCATACCAAACATTCTCTGCCCTGTCCGTTCAGCCGATAACTCAGAAAGTTTGTGTCGGATGGCCTGCGTCCCTTTCGAATGGGGAGGGGTCTCCGGCATGTTGAAAGTAACGGTCCGAGATGATGCTCCCGTAGACTGTCTCCTGGGAAATGACCTTGAAAGCTCGCCCTGGGCAGCCGTAGAACGAAGAGAACACCTGGGGATGTTGGGCGTCCCGGACTGGGCGTGCGTCACCACCCGGTCCATGGCCGCCCGTGCCAATCCCCGACGAGAGGAACCCGAATGGCCGGCACCTCCTCCCCCGGTCGCCCCAGTCGAAGACACCGACCGTGCCGTCCCCCCAGAACCAGCTCAACCTCCGGACCTCGCTGGCCTCGACCAGTGGCATCAAGAGGGGGGACCCACACAGGAACAGTTTCGCCAAGAGCAAAAGACCTGTCCCTCCCTCGAGGGACTCCGCCAACAAGCCCTCGCCCAGAGCGCAGGGGATACCTCCGGAACACATTGGGTCTACTGGGACAATGATCTGCTATACAGTGAACAAAGGATCGCGGAGTTGGGGGCCAGCCGAGTGCTAGTGGTGCCCCTCCGTTTTAGAGACTTCTTGCTAAACCTAGCCCACAATGTCCCCCTGGCGGGACACCTGGGTCAGGATAAAACCTACAGCCGCCTAGTAACCCACTTCTTCTGGCCCAAAATGAGGAATGATGTTCTCCAGCATTGCCGATCTTGCCCCACGTGCCAAGCCAGTGGAAAGAGCGGCCGCAAACTAAAAGCCCCCCTGCAACCATTTCCCGTGGTCACCACCCCGTTCGAGAGGGTCGGGATAGACATTGTGGGGCCCCTGGACCCCCGTACAAAACAAGGACATCGGTTCATCCTGGTACTAGTGGACCACGCCACCCGCTACCCCGAGGCTATTCCCCTGCGAACTGTGACAGCCCCGGTGGTCGGTCGGGCCCTGATGGGGATCTTCTCCCGTGTGGGCTTCCCCAGAGAAGTCGTCAGCGACAGGGGCACAAACTTTATTTCCAAATATATGAAGTCCCTCTGGCAACAGTGTGGGGTCACCTACCGATTCACGACCCCCTATCACCCTCAAGGAAACGGACTCGTTGAGCGGTTCAACCGCACGCTCAAAGGGATGATTGGGGGGTTGGAAGAGCCCCTCCGTCGCCAGTGGGATGTGCTGCTGCCGTGCCTCCTCTTCGCATATCGAGAGGTCCCCCAGAAGTCCCTCGGCTTCAGCCCGTTTGAGTTGTTGTATGGACACCCCGTACGGGGGCCTCTCAGTCTAGTCAAGGAAGGCTGGGAAATGCCCCCTTTAAAGAACCCCCCGGATGTCTTCAAATACCTCCTGACCCTCCGCAACCAGACCCGACGGTTCAGAGAACTGACAAAAGCAAACCTGGAGGCCAGTCAAGAGGACATGAAAAAGTGGTATGACCAAAATGCCTCCTCCATCGAATTTGAACCCGGACAACAGGTATGGGTCATGTCCCCCACCGAGCCCTGCGCCCTGCAAGACAAGTGGACGGGGCCCTTCAAAGTAGTCGAACGTAAGGGTCCTGTCACCTATCTCATCGACATGGAATCTTCACGGAACCCCCTCCGAGTCCTCCACGCTAATAGGCTGAAACCCCACTTTGTGCGTTCAGAACTCAGCCTCCTGATGGCCACAGACAATGGAGCCGAAGAAGACTCCGAACCCCTTCCTGACCTCCTACGGACTGGGGAGAAAGATGGCTCCGTGGATGGGGTCCGACTCTCGGGAGCCCTCACCCTGGACCAACGCCAGGAATGTCGGGACCTCCTGTTGCAGTTCGCCGACCTGTTTTCCCTCACCCCAGGTGTCACTTCCTGGTGTGTGCACGATGTGGACACGGGGGACAGCCCCCCTATCCGCCACCGGGCCTACCGCGTACCAGATCGGGTACGGGCTTGCATCCAGGGAGAAGTAACCAAAATGCTCACCCTCGGGGTCATTGAGCCCTCAGACAGCCCCTGGGCCAGCCCAGTAGTACTGGTCCCCAAAGCAGCCGCTCCCGGCACCACACCGGAACTCAGGTTCTGCGTCGACTACCGGGGCTTGAATGCGGTCACCAGGACGGACGCACACCCCATCCCCCGGGCAGATGAACTAATCGACCGCATGGGAGCTGCCCGCTACCTCAGCATTTTCGACCTGACGGCGGGCTACTGGCAGATCGGCCTCACACCCCGGGCCCAAGAACGATCTGCATTTTCCACTCCTGATGGCCATTATCATTTCAAGGTCATGCCCTTCGGCATGAAGAATGCCCCCGCAACATTTCAGCGGCTAGTCAACCAGGTCTTGGCAGGGCTCGAAGGATTCAGCGCCGCCTACCTAGACGACATCGCTGTGTACAGCCACCACTGGTCCGACCACCTCCACCACCTCCGAGCGGTGCTACAGGCCCTTCAGCAAGCTGGCCTCACGATCAAGGCCAGCAAATGCCAAATTGGTCAGGGGTCCGTAACCTACCTCGGACACCAGGTGGGAAGCGGCCTGGTGGCCCCCCTGCAGCTTAAGGTTGCCGCCATCCAGTCCTGGCAGCCCCCCATCACCCAGACCGAGGTCCGCTCCTTTTTGGGACTCACGGGCTATTACAGACGGTTCGTGAAAGACTATGGTACCATAGTGGGGCCCCTCACGGAGCTCACGTCCAAAAATCAACCCAAGAAGGTCAACTGGACCCCAGATTGTCAAACAGCCTTCGAACAACTGAAGGCCGCCATGTGCTCCGCCCCTGTGCTCCAGGCCCCCGACTACAGCCGGGAATTCGTCGTACAGACGGACGCCTCCGACCACGGCATTGGGGCGGTCCTGTCTCAATTGAACACCGAAGGCCTTGATCAGCCAGTGGCCTTCATCAGCAGGCGACTCCTACCTCGAGAACAACGCTGGAGCACCATCGAGAGAGAGGCCTTCGCCGTGGTATGGGCCCTCAAAAAGCTCCGGCCCTACCTCTTTGGCACACACTTCCAGGTGCAGACCGACCATCGACCCCTGCAGTGGCTGATGCAGATGCGGGGGGAAAACCCAAAGCTACTACGTTGGTCCATCTCCCTACAAGGGATGGACTTCACTGTTGAACACCGGCCTGGGCCAGACCACGCCAACGCAGATGGCCTGTCCCGGTTTTTCCGCCTCGACGAGGAGAGTCCCCAAGAGGATGGGTGACTCTCCCCGCCTTCAGCTGGGGGGGACGCATGTTGGACAGGCCACGTGAAGGGCCGCTCCCCCTCTGCCCGACCAGGCCCGAGCCCGGTCCCTCAAGTGTCACACACCACCACTTCACGCTTTCCGTCCCCTCCGGGACCCGTGCCTCTGAACATATCGACCTCGTGGGCCCGATCCCTCACTGGCCCGCGCGCCCAGCCTGGGCGCCATCTTGGACACTCCGCCACGAGGCCGCGTGGCCCCCGATCGACCCCAACCCTGGGCCTGGCCAGGCCTCAGACATCCCGGCACCATCATCCACCCAGGAGGTGAGCGGACTACTTGGCGGGTCAATGGGAGAAAGAGGTGTCGATGGCTCTCCCTCGCCAGGTGCCGCTCGCCCACCATCTCCCCGGGCGCTGGCTCCACCCCCCTGCTGGGTGTCTGGACCCCTTCATCCCGGACCCCCCAACCTCCAAGGGCGAGGGTCCGGACATCAAAGAGGATCAGCCCTATAACTGGGGCAGCTCCAGAGCAGGAAGGCAGTTGTATCCTGGAGTCGAGAGACGCAGTGAAGAACTCATCCTTGACGGACTACTGGCGCTGCCGTAGCCCTGCCTTGCGAACCATCGTCCTGCCTGTTGGCGCTGCCAAGACCTTCGTAATCATCATCGTCGTCGGGACCTGCTGGCGTGGCCGCGGACCGTTTGTAACCACCATCTTCATCGGGACCTGCTGGCTCCGCCGCGGACCGTCGCTTCCTTCATCCATCTCGGGACCTGCTGGCTCCGCCGCGGCCCGATCATCTAGAACGCCGAGCTCGAGGATTGAGAGCTATTTTCATCTATTGGTAACAAGACTGTCCCGCTACCCTTTTCCCAATCCAGAGACCAGAATCGAGGGGACCCCTGAGTCCAGACCTCCTTGTATAATTTTACCGTAACTAAAGAATTGCTGATAAAGTATCGTTGAACCTTATCCTGGTGTGGTGTCCGTCTGTGGGGGGGAAGTTACTTGTCTGTACGATCGCTGGAGACGGCTCTCCCCGGAGACCTCTCCCCTTGTCCTCGGCCGACCCTCCCGGTCCGTCTAACACAGACAATATCATAATCTTTACTTCAGACCCAGAGACAACATTCCCAGAGGTAATAAGGAGAGCCAAAGAGTTGGGTTGATCTCATAGCCCGAGATACGGCCAAAGTAAAACCGATATCATGGCTTGGAACATTCCTGACTTACAGTTAACCGTAACCAACTCGATGAGATATCTGGGTATTCGGATAGTCCACGACATCGACAAAATCGCCCAAGTTAATCTCGCGAGAGTCTCTAATGAAAGCAAGAAACTCTTAAAATCCTGGTCTAGTCTTCCACTGACTGTCCTCGGCAGAATAAGTCTGATGAAGATGTCCATTCTCCCTAAATTCACTTTTATTTTTAGCACTATCCCTCTCGCTTTTGATAACGTGGCCTTGGAGAAATGCCAAAGAGAGCTTAATTCTTTTGTATGGTGTTACAAATCGGCAAGAGTGGCATGGAAGAAACTGAGAAGGAGGAGGGAAAAGGGGGGATTGTCTCTGCCTGATTTGCAGTATTATGCGTGGGCATTCCAACTGTCTCACTCAAGAATGCTCTTAAAAGTCCCAACTAATACATCTATAGGTCTCATGTTTAATGCGATGTTGACCGGAGCCGGTTTACCAACTAATGGCTATATGTTCAAATACGGTGACCAGAAATATTTCAAAAAAGTTAAATTAAAAATTCTTATGTCCCAAGCGAAGACCTGGTTTCATATAAGGAGGAAACTAGGATTGCAATATTACTCTAACTTTGCACCTATTTGGGAATCTCCGGGTTTGCCGCTTTGTCTGGAAGACAGGCTGGCAACTCCGCTGAGAGAAGGAGGAATAGCAACATGGGGAGATCTGTTGGTAGGCGAATCATTGAGGCCTTGGGAGGAGTTAAGGGACCAACTGGGCTCAGAGTTTTCGAGGTTTAAATTTTTACAACTAAACAGTTGGTTTAAAGCAATGAACAGGTCAGGGGTAACATTTGGGAAGTGCAGCTCCACTGAAGAGAAATTGGTAGGAAGACCAGGAGGGGGTAAAGAAGTCTCGCAGTGGTACTGGAGTCTGTTAGAAGAGATAGATGGAGAATTTATCCTCCCGGAACAGCTATGGGGCATAGAATTTGGGGCCCAGAGTATTGAAATCTGGCAGAAATCCTGCACCCTGCTATATAAATGTGTTAAACCGGCATGGCTTAGGCGCAACCATTTTTTTACGATACATCAAGCCTATTTTACCCCCTTAAAACTGTCTAAATTTGTTCCAGGGAAGAAATGCAATAAATGCAATTACATCGCAGCTTCAGACATTCACATGTTTATAGACTGCCCTAACCTATTGCAGTTCTGGAATGAGGTTAAAGCGACCCTGGATTCGATTCCTAACATCTCGATTTCTCTAACACTCCCCCTGGTTATTTTCGGATGGGACAACAGTATAAAGGGCCATGCAAGGACATTTCTGTTTTATGCAATACTACTTGCAAGAAGAGAGATATGCAAGGTTTGGATTATAAAAACACCACCAACACATGCAAACTGGTTAACATCTTTGTATACAACCTGTAAAACTGACATGTTGAGATCAGGTGGCTCACGTAACCGGGCGTTTTGGAACTATTTGGTTCAGTGGAAGCAATAACGGGGTTTTTTTTTTTTCCCCCGATCCAATGATTATGCCTTAGTAACTCCAAGAACTAGGCCCCCTCCATTTGGCTCCAAGGCTAGTTCAACTGGTGTAACACCAAGGTTGGAGTCACACCCCGTCCTCTCTTCAGGCCATCTCTGCCGAAGGCAACCAATCGCATTATCAGGGGCAGCAGGAGGCCTGCACTCTGAGTAACAAATGCCTGGCAATTGGAGGCTGAATAAAAGGAGGATCAGGCAAATGAGGAAAAAAAAAAAAAGAAAGGTATCTTATGGTTGTGAAGAGCTGCATCAGATGATCAGTAAACAGCTATGTAGTAACTGCTATTGGTATGAGCATGGCTTCTATATAGGTGGTTGTACTTGTGAGTGGGTGTATCAAAGGATATATTGGGGTGTGAGGAGGTGAATCAGATTATCACATGGATGATGTCATCAGAGATTTCATTTGAGATGTTATCAGTGATATCGTGAGTGATGTCACTGAGCATGTCATGAGTGATGTAATACGTGACGTCATCAGCAGTGCATTGTGGGGGCACAAGATATAATTTGCTCCACTAACTAGAACAAGCGTTTGTCTCTGGTTTTATATCAGTGAAATGTCCAATTGACTATATCTCTGAAAACTATTGTTTT
Organism: Lissotriton vulgaris; assembly: GCF_964263255.1. Classification (NCBI taxonomy): domain Eukaryota; kingdom Metazoa; phylum Chordata; class Amphibia; order Caudata; family Salamandridae; genus Lissotriton; species Lissotriton vulgaris. Next base: position 673,807,765 of record NC_141691.1, on the reverse strand, counting down.
TTTAGTGAATTTCAAAAGTTTTTTAAATGCTAATTTCTAAATCTAACATTCTTAATACCTATGTTTTTTAAGTGCATTTTAAAAAGACATGCATACTTTTTGTAGTGAAAAACTAACTGTAACAGTAGTCTGTTATAAGTTATAATTTAACAATGATTAAAACTTAATTATCACTAATTAACATATAAGTGTGGAAAAAGTGTGACGCAGCAGCTATGATACCTGACTTCGAACAACAGTGTTCACAGTTTGATTCCCGGCTCCGGCGGCATGTTAGCCCACCACTATGTCACTGTGGGCAATACCTTGCTTACTCTTCCCTTCGCCCCGAGCGCCGGGACCCCTCTCTGGACATAGCTGTATGCTTTACAAATGCTGTAATTTTTTTAATTTAAATTCATAGTGATAAGAAATATAGCGCATATTTTTTTTCTTCTATTCTGAACTATATTTTTTATGTGTCTTCTATTTATAATTACGGCAATTAATTGATGTTTTTAGTCATGAGAAAGGAAATAACATGGTTTGCCGGGTAACAGTTTTGAAGCTCTCCAACGTATGTACATATTGTGCAGATTATACGTGTGAGGATCGAAATCGAAACTTTTACCGCTTCACATTTTGCAACTTTTCCCAAAACATGCACAAGTTAAACAGTCAAAACGTGAGCATGTTCCTTCCATAGACTACTCAATAACCTAAAAGTATATAAACCACACCCGTTGATCGATTAGTTTTGTTTTTGCGAGTTATTCACGCATATCCATTCTGTGATTGAGGTTCCGTTTTCCAGCGTCGGATTCTTCTTTTGCAACAACAAAACATATTAAGGAGTTGCAAGTTGTTTGACTATAGCATAGTAGATATTTATAATACGTAGCTATTTATGAATATTTAAAGATTTGTATTTAGAAAAAAGTGTTATTGGTTGTTTTTGGCATTTGTATAGAACATCAGCAGCTTGTATTCAGAAACACCCAGAATAGAGGAAATACTGTTCCTTTTCTGGCTCCTTTGAGATCATATACTTTGACTATGTACATTGTAATAATCAAAGTATAGCAGATCTCAGAGTTGTTGGTGACCCGTTGAGTCGAAGACTAAAGATTTACATGTAACGTGAGCAGCTTCTGGTTCTTATTCTGTTTCTTATTCTGTTTCCCCCTGGCATCATATAATGTGAGCATGTATATTATAATATTTGCGCTATATATGCTCGCAGAGGCGTGTTCATTCTGTGATCGAGGTTCTGTTTTCTAGTGTTGGATTCTTCTTTTGTGACCACTAAACATATTATGGAATTGTAATAATCAGAGTATAGCAAACCTCAGTGGTGTTGTTGACCAGTCGACGTGAAGACTAAAGATTTAGATGTGAAATGAGCACCTTCTGGTTCTTATTCTCTTTCCCCCCTGGGATCATAAAGTGTGAGCATGTATATTGTAATATTCGTGCTATCTAGGCTCTCGGAGGTTTTACTGACCCATTTGCGCAAAGACGAAAGATTTCGAAGTCCCGGAGAAAAGAAGCTTTGAACATATTCACCTCTGGAAAACATTGCGTCATTGATCTTGTTTGGTGTTCTTGACTTTATTTTCCTTTTCCTGGCATCAGTGAAACTGTGTATATTGTACTACAGTGTCATATTTTCAGAGAAGAGGAGTTGGAGATCTGTCGGCGTCAGGACTAATCTGAAATACAGCTTACTGACCTTTATAACTTACTTGATCAGATATGTTTACAGTGAGAATATATATTTTTTAATTATACATAGTGCTTCATTTAATATTTTAATGAAGCGTACATTTATATGTAATATGACCATATTTGTGCTTAACTGTTTTTTACTTGTTGTTGTGACTTGAGATGATACAGTGCAGGAGTGTTTGTCGTAGCACTTCTTTTCTACTTTATCTAAAAGTAACTGATGCCCTCTTATATTAACAAGAATATGGGGTCACACTTTTACAAACTATAGGCGAGAAAATATAGCCTGCAGGGAAAAAGGATAGGGTGTGGCCACGCTTAAGGGATATCTTATGAATTGCATTTTTATTTGTTACCCCTTTGATATATACAGCTACACTTTCCTAAGAAAGTATATTTGTGATTGCTCAGTAAAAATTGTTTCAAACCTGGACTGAACTTTCTGTAGCGCAACCACACCTACTACTTTGCTGCAAGGAAGTAGCACTCCCTGCGACAGAAGTAACCACCGCACTATAAGTATACATTATAAGTAAACATTGCTCTGCCCTATAAGTATACATTATAAGTAAACATTGCCCCCGAGAAGTAGCCTTCTCGGAACCTTATTTAAATGAAGACTGCAACAGCACGGTTTGTTTTTGCAACCCCATCCTCCATATTATAATATTTGCTCGAAAGATATAGCACTCCCCGTCAGAAAAGCAAACTCCTGTGGCGGTGGCGGCAGTCTGGAACGCCGGAGTGCCTGCAGCACTCCTGCTGGCGGATGTGGACAGGGCATTCGATTCCCTGAGTTGGGTATACTTATTCGCCCTCATGACTCGGCTGGATCTGGGGCCCAGATTTTTGTTGTACATCCAGCTGCTATATACGGATCTGACGGCCTCGGTCAGGGTGGCGGGCGTTACATCATCCAGTTTTCGCATTCAAAGGGGCACCCGACAGGGCTGTCCCCTCTCGCCTAATTTATTTGCGCTAGCCATGGAGCCGCTAGCCATGTGGGTGCGCAGCTGCGCGGTTTCGAGTGGGACCAGGGCCCATCCAATAGAATTGCGCTGTATGCAGACGTTGTCTTATTCTTCTTAATGGACATTGATAGGTCAGGACCCCGTATCATGGAAATTATGCAGATTTTTGGCGAGACATCAGGACTTTACATGAACCATCGCAAATCAACTCTGTAGGTTCTGGGAGGGCATACCCAGACAGGGGCGTGGGTGTCAGCGCTCCAGAGTGCAGCTGGTGGCATAAAATACCTGGGCGTCTTCCTAACTGAGGTCCCAGCGATTGCCTGGGAATGGAATGTAGTGCCGGTGTGGGAGCGGGCCAAGACAGATATCAAACTCTGGTCTCGTATGCCATTGACTATCTATGGAAGGTCGGCGATATTTTAAATGGTGGCCCTCCCCAGGTTGCTTTATCAACTACAAAACCACCCCTACCCGGTCCCTTCCCAGTGGTTCGGGCAGGTTAATTCACTTCTAGGACAGTTCCTCTGGACAGGGGGCGCAGTACGAGTGGCGGTGCGAACATGCTTCCTCTCCTCCTATTGTGGCGGATTGGCGACGTCCGATCTCCTATCTTACTACCAGGCCTCCCACCTCCTCGTGCTGAATGATTGGTGGTACGGGGATAGGAGGGACCCCGCCTATGCACTGGAGCGCCATCTCATGGGGAACACCTCGCTTTACACATTACTGTACGCGGCGCAGCCACGAAATTGCTGCCACCAGACACACAGTTAGTCTTTCAAATTTGGAGGCAAGCCCTGCGGCGTATGGGAGGGTGGAACAGTTAACGGCTGAAACCCCCCTTTGGCGTAATGGTAGATTCCCGGGCCTAGCAGCGCTACAAGGATTTGGGGGATGGGATAACATTGGGATATCCACACTGGGGGATGTAGTAACAGGGGTGACCCTTAAGTCCTTTCAGGAATTGAGTCAGGAGTTTTGTATGCCCCGCACCCAATTCTTTCGCTACCTTCAATTCCGCCATGCACTTTCACCAAGCTTGGAGGGTTTGGAATCTATTCCTGAGTTTAACCCCATAGAGGCCAAAGTATTTATGGGAGAGTTAGGTCCCAAAAAGATTTCGAGTATATACCGAACCTTAGTCACACATTGCACCACGCCACTACAGAAACTGCAGGACTCCTGGGAGGAAGACGTTAGGGCCCTTGATGAGGAGGATTGGAGGCAAGCGTTGGCGGGGCTTAGGGGTGCGGCCATTTCAGTACGCCTTCGGTTCATACAATTTAAGTATCTTCATAGGGCATATTTTACCAGGCACCGCTTATGGAGGGCAGGCCTAATAGAGTCCCCGGAATGCTTGTGTTGTGGACAGGAAGCAGGGACATTTATACACAGGGTGTGGAGCTGCCCGGCCCTGGCTCGATTTTGGAGAGGAGTGTGGGAATAATTGTCCGAAGTGCTGGGGTAGGAACACCCCTGTACACCGCGACTGGGGCTCCTGCACGTCTTGCAGGGGGTGGGTGGAAATGTGAACAAGAGGCACTTGCTTTTGTTGGGCCTTTCGCTGGCTAAAAGGGATGTGGCGAGAGCCTGGAAAGAAATCCGAGCCCCGGCGATTGCAGCATGGAAGAGGGGGCTTGACATTTGTATGGGACTGGAAGAACCGGTCTTCATGGCCTGAGGCTGCCCACAGAAACACTACGAAATTTGGAAGATGTGGGCTGACTTTAGAGGCCTCTGGCTAGAGCCTCCTGTGGACCAAGACCCGCTGGTAGAGGCGAGATGAGTGGATGCCGACAGGTACACACATAGTGTTCAGGGATTTGCTACTGAACCAGTAACATGGGTGATGACCATGCGACCGGGGGAGGGAACCCGGGGGGGGAAGGGGGTCAGAGGGTGGGGGGGGTTCGGGGACTGGGCGAGGCTGGGGGGGCCTTGTTTGCTTTTGTATTATGCAATGGTTGACTTATTCTCAAGCCAGAAATCACGATTGTATAATTGAAGTGGTTCAAATGTCCTGCGGTTAACTCTGGAGTACAGAGACCTGCACCTTGTAAACAATCTTCAATAAAATTTGTTTTCAAAAAAAGAAAATTAAACTCCACATTATAAGTAAATAGTGCTTCTGGGATGTATCCCACACACAAACTTAATAAAAGGAAAACTGCAACACATGCTGTTATTTTCCCGCTGTGATTTGAAGGCTCCATGCAAATTATATAAATGGCCCTTAAAATATATAAAACATATTTTCTACCTTCACAGTCCCTGTCCACCACCATGTGACCACTGTACAGACTTAATAGTGTTCCTACCCTGCCTTGTACTACTTTTTTTCCCATACTCCTTTGAAGTGTGTCACAAAATGGCTGACAACAGTGGACCGTTCCTAGCCAATAAGGAGCAAACTTGTACTGGAAACACTTTAGCCAATAAAATGTCCATGGTGTTCCGCAGAGGGGGAGGGAATAGCTGCCAACACTTCTACTTTTAATGCTTCGCAGCCAAGGAACATTAGGCTTGGAAAGGTACTGCTTGGAACACGTTAACCAATTAGATGTCCCTGATACTCTGCGGAGGGGGGGTGGAATCGCTGACAACACTTCTACTTTCAATGGTTTACAGTCAATGAACATTAAGCTTGGGAAGGTCCTGCTTGGAACACATCAGCGAATCAGATGTCCTTGCTACTCCACGGAGGGGGAGGGAATGGCTGGCAACACTTTTACTTTCAATGGTTCACTGCCAATCAACATTAAGCTCATTGTTAGAACATCTCAGCCAATTAAACATTAAATTAGTTCCGCGCACGAGGACATAACACGCCCTCCCACATAAAATTACATTTCCTCTAACAAAGTGACACTATCCATGATAAAAGTGAACACCACGTTATAAGTAACCATAACTGTGCATTATATTAAAGGAAGGCCGAAATACGGCGCATTGTTGTTTTCCCGATATGATTTCCACAGCCTATGGAACATTGCCGCAATACCACACATCGTTGTTTTGCCGACGTGATTTCCATGGCCTATGGAACATTTACACTACCTGTGTGTGCACCATACACACTGATTGCCGCAATACGGAGCATTGTTTTCCCGACGGGATTTCCAGAGCCTATGCAACCATGCCGCAATACCGTGCACCTTTGTTCTGCGGATGTGATTTCCACGGCCTACGCAATATTCAAACTGCCTCAGCACCGTACACACAGTGTTCCCACTATACGCTCTTGTATAATTTTTCTCTTTTTCCCCCCTACTCCTTTCAACTGAGTCACAAAATGGTTCCCAACACTTCCTACTTTCAACCGTTCACAGCCAGTGAGCCGCAAGCTTGTGCTCGTAACGTCTTAGCCAATCAGATGTCAGAATTCTCAAATATCAGTATCAGTAAATCTTGATATTTCTCAAAAACTACAGAACAGATTTACACCATTTAAATAAAGGCGTGCTTTCTGGACCTAGACCTTTCTCCCTGCCAAATTTGGCGTAATTCCGTTCAGCAGTTTGACCTGTAGCCTTGCCTAAAGTTTCCTATGGAAATTGCATGGAGAAAACACGTTTTGGGACCCCCCTTTTTTCTCAACCCCCCCTTGACAAATCACCCCTAAAACTTTCAAGATAGGAGCTGATCTAAAAAAATATTTTTGGGGGAAAATTTCGTAAAGATTTGTCAAATGACGCCATAGTTATAAGCAAATAGGTAATATATATATATATATATATATATATATATATAGTGTGCGGCTCCGGTGGAACGCACTCACCGGAGGTCAGGCCAAAGGCAGGGCTGCTCAATCTGGACATCTCCCCACACAAACGCCGCCAACGCGTTTCGGGACACCTCCCTTCCTCTGGGCAGCATTTCAAGACAAATGAAAAGGCATCACCATTTAAAAGGTAGCCCCTTCTTTAATTTGCACAATAAGCCCCAATGTAAAACCAGGTAGTGAAAATGTGGCATGATGGGACTGGAAGTCCTGATTAGCACATCCAAGTGGGCGCTGGCTTTCCAAAAGTCAAATGAAATATCCTGGTGAAACAAACAATGTACAGAGTGACACCATAGCAATGAAAAGTGTCCCTCCAGCTCTGTTGCGCTTTGCAAGTGCATTGGTACAGACCCACTCCAGTCTCTTGGTGGTGCATATCCGTGGCCTGGGCTTGGCCACACATATCTGAAAAGCGAGTTTGGCGCTCCAGTGGAACGCACTCGCCGGAGTTCAGGCCAAAGGTATGGCTGCTCAATCTGGACAACTCCCCACAGATACGCCGCCAACGCGTTTAGGGACACCTCCCTTCCTCTGGGTAGCATTTGAAGACAAATGAAAAGGCATCAGCATTTCAAAGGTAGTCCCTTCTTTAGTTTGCACAATAAGCCCCAATGTAACACCAGGTAGTGAATATGTGGCATGATGGGACTGGAAGTCCTGATTAGCAAATCCAAGCATCCTGTTGGAACATTGTTTGTTCCATGAAAAAGGCAGCGCCCACTTGATGAGAAATAGACTACCAATCCCATGTTACAGATGTAACGAAATAAAAAAGCAAATAATCCGGTATGCCGTTGTCTGCCTTTCTTTGTCAAGATCTGTGCAGAAGAAGGGAGATTCCCGAAAAGCATCGACAGCAGCAGTATGGGTAAATGCTATTGGGGAGCAGCTTTGCTTTCTGGCTTTCACCTCGAGTGAGTGCATCCCAATGAAGCGGCAAACTTCAATTTTCAGATTTTTGTGGCCAAGCCCGGGCCAGGGGATAGTGTTGTATTTAGAAATGCTTGTTGTTATATGGAATGCTAAGACTGTCATAGTACTCCTGATGTTAGGATTCTCTAAGTGTCAGTTGGTACCTCCTTGACTTGATGAGAGGAGCGGTGGCTTTTTACTGCTACAATAAAGCCAATAACTCACTAATTCAGCATTTAAACGTGTTTTTATTTGTTCAAAACACCACAGACAGCACCATCGCAAGACCTGAGCGGGTCCGCCGCAGTGCACTTGCACAGTTGTTTAGCGGAGCTGGAGGGGCCATTTATTTGCAAGGCGTCCTGTTGGAAAATTATTTGTCCGATTAAATGAACTTTATTGGCAAATCAAAAGGCAGCCCCCACTTGGTCAGAAAGAGTCTACCAGTCCCATGATGCAATTCCTGCTCGCCTGAGCAGATGTAACAAAATAAAAGAGGGAATAATCTGGTATGCCATTGTCTTTCTTTCTTTGTCAAGATCTGTCCAGAAGAAGGGAGATTCCCGAAACGCGTTGACAGCAGCAGTATGTGGAAATGCTTTTGGGGAGCAGCCTTGCGTTCTGGCTTTCACTCCGAGTGAGTGCATCCCAACGAAGCGGCAAACTTAAATTTTCATATACCGGAAGAGGCAGCCGGGTACAACCTCGCTTTGGACTGTTTTTCCGTAAAGGATTATCGCAGCGGCAGCCCCTGAGTGAAGTCGAAGGACCAGCACCGAGCGGGTGCAAACTGTGGCAGGGTCGGAGGACTCTCCAGTTTAAGCTCGTACGGCGGTGAGTGTCTGGGTACAATTCCACTCGGTGGGTAGGTGTGGGCAGGCACTGCAAACTCACGACTTGAGCGAGCACAAGACACGTATACAGCCACAATGTCAGCGGACCGGGTCCACGCTCGGGAAGCGGCGGCTGACGATTTGTTCAGCAATCTACCTATACTCACAACGCGGTAAAAAAGTGAACTGAATAACACCAATGTGAAAGTTGATGATACTGCCAAAACATTATTAAAGTGATTAGAGAAATGCATGCGGGTAGAAATGGTGGGAGAAGAAATCCCTAAGTAAATATGAAGAAGCTGGTAGGGTACCCCGCGGGCTCCGTATCCTCCTGGCCCCAAGCTACGAGGACCCAGACCCCAATATGTTGAAAGAGTGGGGTACAAGAAATTTGGATGCCTCAATGAACCTTGTACGTATATTAATTAAATATGCAGAATCTGACAGAATTAAATTACTGGCTGAAATTGAAAGCATCAACGAAGCTTTAAGCAAATTGGAACCTAATAACCTAATCACCAAAACACGCAAGGAAATACAAGACCGATTGGCAAAGCAAGAAGAAAAAATCAAACAACGTAAGGTCTACAAATTTGCCAGAGACTTTGAAGACTTTGAGCTAGGTCGAATATATACATTTGCGCGCAAATACGATAGGGCAAAGAAACTCAAATCTAAACCCACAAAGGATATTGCACAGGACAGCATACAACAAAGACCCCCACAAGCAGGATGCTCAAGAGAGGTCAGCTCTGACACAGGCTCTATCTATAGTGAGACAAACTCCAACTGCAGCAACAGAAGTGAGCTAGAGGAGAACATGGAAATCAGAAGATTAGATTTGGGGGAAGAAATTGATTTTTTAGTAGAGGACCGGCGCAACACCCTAAGACCCCGGAAAATTACACAGCCTCAAACAAAAGCAGAAATGCCAAGAGGCGAGAAAGGCATAAAGAAGTCCAATTCAAAGCCAAAAAGAGTATATTGGCGCAAACAATAGAGAGCAACAAAGATGATAAAACAATCATAAATTTGACCAACATTATACTCAATGAAAAAGAATAACATATATTTAAACTAGGTCTATCGTATTGCCCGTCAAATAACTTTAACTACGCTCAAACCATGATTGACATTTTTAACTATATTCGTAAACTCAAATTAATCAAATTCTTCACTGTGAAAAATGGTTTATCGAATAGACATACATCAGCTATTGCGACCAAGCCAGGAAAAGCAGTCTGTTAGTTACAGACATTCCACTACTTCTAGCAGCACAATCAATAGCCTCTGACAACGAAGAAAATGATATAGAAATGTCAACCCAGCAACAACTGCAACAAGCGGCAATAACACTAAGAGGGGCAGGCAGCAGCCGCTTAAAAAGAAAATCCACCTTTGTTCCACAAATGCCTAAAGACGCCATTGACATCTACCATGAGAGAATAACCGACGACATCAAACAACTGTACCACCGTCTCAATGATAAACAAAAAAGGAAAGGTCATAACGAAATGGAATATGTCAAACTCATGGATAGACTGAGCAAAAACACCGAAGTGATTATAAAACGATCCGACAAGGGAGGAAACATAGTCCTCTGGCCCATAAGTGACTATCTAAAAGAAGCCCACAGCCAACTGTCTGATGAAGTATGCTAGAAACAAACACCAAAGAGTACACCAATGCCATAGAGATACTAAGAAAGCATCTGCAACAATTCAAACGTGATGGTATGATTTCTAAGGAAGACTTTGACTTCTTATGGAGTGAAAACCCAATAATCCCCTCTATCTATTTTGTACGAAAAACCCACAAATATGTCTGTCCCATTCCTGGTCGATCAGTTATAGCAGCAATCAACAGTGTTGGAGAACACCTATCACAATACGTCAACTATTATCTACAGGATTTGGTTAAAGATCTAACAACCTATGTTAAAGATACGGGTGACTTCTTAAACAAAATAAAACATATTCAATGGGATGCCAACATGAGACTAATAACTTTAGACATCGAATCATTATACACATGCATAGATCATGATGTGGGGCTCAAGGTGATCAGGCACTTCCTGAACAACAAACCAGCAGACTGCTATGAGCACAACTAAATCATAACCAAAAGCATTGAATGGTGTCTTGACAATAACTATTTCATGTTTGGCACACAGATGTATAAACAACAGAGGGGAGTAGCAATGGGATCCTGCTTCTTCCCAGCTATGCCTGTTAAATGGTAGGCTGGTTGGAGGAGCAGATCCTCAAAGTGGAACACCAAGAATACTACTATACACATGTTAGATATTGGCTCCGCTTTATTGATGATGTTTTCATTGTGTGCCATTGACATGATGATAGTGCTAAAATGTTCATCAATAATCTCAATGACAACCAGGTTAATTTGAAATTCACCTCACACATAAGCAACAAGGACGTTGAGTTGCTTGATGTTAAAGTGTTTATAGAAGCAGGGAAAATCAACACCATGCTCTACAGAAAAGCCACAGCAGGAAACTCTACGCTTCACGTGACGAGTGCTCATCCCAAACATTTAATTCAAAGCATACCTTACGGTGAACTACTAAGAATAAAGCGAATATGTGGCACCATTGACCAACAAGAGGCATGCACAAGGGAAGCACTAGAGAGATTTCGCAAGAGAGGTTACAAAACATCTACCCATAACCAAGCACTGTGTAGTAAAGCACACTGACTAAAGTAAACATGAGAACTAGAGAATCACTACTTGATCCTCCATTTGCCGCCACAGAGCCCACCAATGATAACAACACACCCAGGCTCATCCTCACATTCAGCAAACAGCATCGCCAAATTCGATCCATCATCAATCAGAACTGGCCCATAGTGTTGACTGATGAAGTCATGGCTACAGAAGTACCCAATACTCCCACCATCACATATCGTAAAGGAATCTCCATGAGATCCCAGATAGTGCGTAGCAACCCAGAAACTTCCAAAAACATCAAAACCATGTGGCTAAAGCCCAGAGACGGTTTCCTCAAATGTACATCATGCAGGGCATGCAAATTTGGAATATCTACCACCAAATACAAAACTCCATTTAGCCCCTATGAAACCAAAATTCATTGTTCCTACAATTGCAAAACTGAGTACGCCGTATACGCCCTGACATGTACCTGTGGCCTTCAATATGTAGGCAGTACAAAATTACAGGTACATGTCAGAATCCTCCAACATCTGAGTGCCATAGTCAACAACGATTCGTCGTACCCAGTTGCCAGGCACTTCAAAACAGTGCACGGCAATGACCTTAAATGCCTGCAATATTATGTGATTGCAGCCATCCCGGAGCATCCTAAGGGTGGCAACAGAGAAAAGGCATTAAGGAAATTAGAGTCCAAGTTCATTCTTGAATTGGACAGCAAGCATCCCAAAGGGCTAAACAACACGGAGGATCTCCACAACTTTCTTTAAGATCATGTTTTTCATGATTGTTTAAGTGTAACTTAAAAAGAGTACTGTATACACTTAAATTATTTGTTCACTGTAACTAAATTTACACAACAGCGACAAGGGTATTAAGTATAGGGGAAGTAAGGGCGCTCAGAAAATATTAGCGTGACTGTTATTGTAATGTAATAGTAACTGGTGCTAGCAGGGAGGGGGGACCCCAAGAACCCCTCAATTTGAATGTGAAAATTCACCCCAAGACATAGCCACAAAGTTCCGCGCACACAGATTCAATATAACAAGTAGAGTGCTACTGTATGTGTTAAACAAAAACAATTGTCCAATGTTGGTTCCTGGAGTTTTTGATGTATATCTCCTTTTATTAGATCATCACACCAATGGTAATTTACAGCCAGCTGACACGTGTTTCGTTAAAGCTCCTCACAATTACAGATGCTGTAACTCTTCAGGGCTGGAAAAATACAGAAAAGGATGACAGCCTGCTACAAAGCGCGTACAATAATCAATATGACATTCTCAAGTTCAAAGCATATGACAGTACTTTGAAATAAGAAATATCTAAGTAATTTAAAATCATGTTTTGACATGCATTGATCAGTATTTATTATACATTAAGGCGGGACTATCACTTGTAGAGTCCGTCAATTTAAAAGAAGTGCACTGACACCCGTGAACATTCGAGATAGTGACAAATTGTTCATAGTAACTCAGCAAGAATACCTATAGAAATATCCACAAAATTCTAACATAATTTCTCCATACATGAGCAAAGACCGGATAGGTCAAAAAATTCACTAAAGAATATCAAGGTGAAAAACGGCGTGACATATCAACCGCAAGCAACCCATCAGTGTTGTGTTTAATATTGAAAGAGAAAATATATTTCAAAGCTATTTCAAAGCACGAGTTATAGTTAGCTGAACTAACTATAACGGGGGAATGTCCAACTAACTATAACGTCCCTGAAACCTATGGTTTATTCAGTGAAATATATATATATATTCACTGAAAAAACCATAGGTTTCACACATGTTATAGTTAGCTGGACATTTCACTCATACAAAACCATTGAAATTCCTCCGTTATAGTTAGCCCAGCTAACTATAACTCGCGTGCCCGCAATGCACTGCTGATAACGTCACATATTACATCACTCATGACATGGTCAGTGACATCACTCATGACATCACTGATGACATCTCAAATGATATCACTGATGACATCATCCAGTGAATGTGTGTCTTAATGTAAAATCAATATTTTTTATATATATATATCTAAAGATTGTTGGAAAAATAAATGGGTAAATAAATGTCTAAATGGATGTTTCTTTTGTAAAAATGATTGCATAACTGACTTATTAATTGTATCTTAGTGAATACATGTATTAGCAACTAATGTTTAAATATGTAAATATCTGTATCAGTGTCTCACTTTATCTATAAGTGGCTGCATGGGTGGGTGAGTAGCTACATGAGTGTCTGTAAGAGGTATTAGTTGGCTTTTTGAGTATCAGTATGAGTATCTGTATGGTTCGGTGGGGAGTATTACTTAGCGCATAGATGCATGAATGAGTGACTCACTGTTTGCATGTGTTTTGAAGACAGCATGTGTGCAGGACTGTATGGGCGGATGAGTGTGTGCATGGGTGTGTTAGTGAGTGAATGACTGTCTCTATAGTATCTTTATGAGTAACTACATATGTTTTAATCTACTATATGTGAGTATTGAATTATATAAGTGATTATATGTGAGAGTGTGACAGAATGGAAGAGTTCCTGTATAAATAAGAATGTGTTTCTATAAGTGATTCTTTAAGAGAGTAAGTATGTGTACGTTTCTGTAAAAGTAAGTGTAGTGGTGTGTGTATAGCTGTATATGCAAGTAAATGGATGTTTGATAGTTGATTTGCATGTGTGAGTATGTGTGTGAGTAACTGTATGGATGATTATCGGTGTGTAACAGGATGTATAGCTGTATGACTACATATAATGAGTGAGTACATGTATGAGTGACTATATAGAACTGTTGGTGAATGAGTGGATGTGTATGTAGATGGTGGAATTACTGAACTGGTTGATGTAACTGATATTGGTATCTCCATTCTTTTCAAAATTGTAGTTTCTATTTTTTAATGTATGTATCAACGGTTATATTATGGTGAGAGGAGGTCTGCCACTCTTTCACAAGGATGATGTCATCAGTGATGTCATCAGTGATGTCATGAGGGATGTCACTGACCATGTCATGAGTAATGTAATATGTGATGTCATCAGCAGTGCATTGTGGGCATGCGAGTTATAGTTAGCTGAACTAACTAGAACAGGGGAATTTCAATGGTTTTGTATGAGTGAAATGCCCAGCTAACTATAACATGTGTGAAACCTATGGTTTTGTCAGTGAATTTTCCAAGGTTTTTTTTAATGTTAATTCCTAACTATAACATGTGTGAAACCTATGGTTTTTTCAGTCAATTTGCAAGGTTTTTTAAATGCTAATTTCTAACTATAACGTGGCTGAAACCTATGGTTTTTTCAGTGAATATATATATGCAATGGAAAACTAAACACCCACTTCCTTTACAAAGAAATGGAAAGTTTGCATCTCTGAAACCTCTCTAATTTTTCACCTTAGTCATCTTCCGCTCAATTAACACAACAACCACAAATACACACACCTACTTGCTACCATTCTTGGCTGAGCTTATCAATTATTCTTCTTTAATTCAAATTCAAAATGGAGGCCCTTTATTCAGCCTTCTTGGTAACTACTACCCGTGAATAGCAGTGGGTAATTTGCACACTTCCGTCCTTTCTTGCGTCTTTTCTACCACACACTGGGGCAGGTTTACAAGCCCCTTGCGCCACTTTTGCATAATTTTTCCCACAAGCTTGTAAATCTGCCCAACTGTGTGTACTTTATGCACTAGCTTTCTTCCTTAGATGTGGTACTAGTTTCTCTTGCTCCAACTGCGGAATCCAACACCCTATCTGTGTAATGACCTGGAAATTCAAAGATCCACATCACTGACAATGCAGTGGGTAGTTTGCGTCTCTCCAGCCTTTCTTATTTTTCACGTTTTTCATCTTCCACTCAATCTACACATCATCCACACAAACACACATCTAATTGCTGCAATCCTTAGCTGTGATTATCAACTATTCTTCTATTTTATATTCATATTCAAAGTGCAAGCCCTTTATCAATCCTTTTTGTTGTATCTTCTGTTCCAGGAATTCTGCTCATACACAGAACTGTGCATAAAGACTTAGGACCTGAGTGAATTACGGTGTACCAAAACCCACCTTACTACACAAACCCCCTACCAGACTAGCAATCAGTGACTCATTGGTTCTTCGTCCTAGAGCAAAAACACGAATGACTAGTCAACCCAGAACATGCGACTTAGATTACATGAAGTACAGTGGATAACAAGAGCACTCTTTCATTATAGTCTTACACCAGTCCAAGACAAGATGTAAATAAAGACACGTGCAACTTTGAAATCTTTATTTCTAACGCCATAATCTCATGCACAGTACCTTAGATAATATAACCAAACATATTATCAGAAACAAGGTTGTCAGCATTGTTACTATTCTATGAAATACAAACGGAAAAAGCATCCTATAATGTTAAAGGTAAACAAATTTAAAATATACCTAAATTTCACCCTCCCTACCTAGCAGATTAGTTTATAACTACAGAAAGTCTCATAGGATTACATGTACCTCTGGTACTCAGCAGTAGTGGATCACATTCAGTGCTCTACAAACTGTCAAGATACGAATGTTCTCCAACTGTGTGTAACTTTGCCTCACAATGCATTATGAAATGCACAAGTATCAGAGGTGGCCACAGCTGCAAATGTGTTATGTCTCGAACGTGCGAGGATCATTGTGCATGACAGACACAGTATTCAAGATAACCTTGATGTTCCATGCTCTCACTATACACACAAAACTAGCGAGGCAGTTTACAAATCTAGCATACCAAATTATTCTCATATAAAGCAAAATACTCAGCGTTCTCTAAACAATATCACAAGTACGTGTAGTGTGCAAAGCAGAGCAGGAAAGCACAAATAGCGTGTAAGCTTCTAATAAACCCATGCTAACTTAACAGGGTGTGAGTGCAAGGCTCAGCCCCACGGCACCCTTTCTTGATTGAAGCATGTGATATAAATATGGGCGAATTAGGAACGCAGAGCCCAAGCCTAAAAAGCAGAGTCAAGAACACATTTCCCAAAAAAAGTTATTCGCTCTTTGATAGAAAGCAGTAGCTAAACAATAAAGAATATGTCGAAAAATCAAAGAGTCTTAATCCAACAGCATGTAAGCACAGTATGTAGCAGCAGCCTCCAACAAGAAGTCATTGTTCTCATCTGAAAACATTTCAGCCATCCAATTCAATAGTGGGAATGAACATACATGTTCTTCAACAACCGGAGCCTCTATCACCATCGGAGGAAAACTCGGGTCATCTTCAATGTAACTGCGTGCCAAGAACTCAAGCGCCGCAGCAAAAACATTCCAACGTCCCATTATTCCATGTATCGCTGCTAAGGCCATAATCCCGCCGCCAGAACAGAGCACGTCATGAACCACTAAGGGCTCATCAGCTGGCCAAAATTCCGCGTTAGGAGACACCGTGCTGCAGAGACACAAATCCAGGGCCCAGTCGAAATCGCAGCTCAGGCAATGGAACACATGTTGAACGCATGTGAAAAAGGAAAATCAAAATGATAATCCATAAGCTGCACTCAATGTAGCCAGAGGCAGCGCTCCGTAATAACTAATCATTCGGTTGCGAACCATCAACAGCCGGGACATATTGTCCTCTGCTGCAGGATGTGCATCCATATTTATGTAAACAAATTAATAAAAGCACAAAGAATGATAGACTTTTCAAATATTGTATGTTTATTGATTGTTCTTTTAGTTGTTTTTTAATTTTTTTATTTTATTTAAGTAGCAACATGTAGGTACCAATGCAGTGTCTAAAAATTAATAAAAGCACACCGGCAACTAATGCGAGTATTAAGCGCAATCCACCAAAGATGCTGGAAAAAATTGAATGAAAAAATCCCGAAAAGACACCAAATATACTTTTTACAGAAGTCACAAGGCCACTCCTTCTAACTTTAAAAAAGTAAGGTAACCCTGTAGTCAAGGACACATTAAAGATACTCTAAATTAACTCCCCAAAATTCAAGAGCCCGTCTGTATTTAATAAAGCATGCACTTCTGTGCGTGTGTTTGCTACATGAAGGACAAATGTTTCTGTAGCAGATATAAGAGCAACCTCTTTTTGAGAGAACAGGGCTCTTATACAACTCATTTGGTTGACTCTGCTTTCAAGGTCGAAATCGACAGCCAGATGGAAACATCCAGCTTCCCATGCAGAGGAGTTAACACAACTTTTTTTTAATCAAACCACATGCTCAGTTACCGTAATCATGTAAGCGATGCCTGCTAACATTGCACAACAATCTCCATTATTTCAAAGTAAATACCTCCTGTTTCCAGTAAACGGAATGTTGTTATGATAGCAGGTGTCGGACTACCTTTCAAAACTCATTCCAAATTAGGCGCATCTTGTTTACAAGAGCCATGCAATTGTATGTGTCTACAAATTAAGGAGTGATCTGGTGCTATTGTGCAGACCTCGCCATTCACATAGACTTCTTTTCCCTCCCTCAGGCACCTATATGTAAATGATAATAACCAAGCTTCATGGAGATAAGCGCTGCCTAAACATCCATATCTGCCCATAGCATAGTATTTCATGCAAACCTCAAACTTAAACAGGTTAAAAATTAACGTTATGATACTGTGGATAAGCCACACACCTGAATTGGATCTCCAATGAGTGACCACTTCTAACCATTCTCATAGCGCGCCCTGTGCTCTGATTTGACAGAGAGTGATCACACCGTAGTTTGTACTGCTAATCATTCTCAGCATACGCTACGAATACGCTTTGACGTTACAGTTTGCATCAAAGCTTCTGTGTGACGTCATGTACGGTGCCCCGTACGTGAAAGACGCAGATGTTTTAAATTGTTTAAAAACATAAATTCATGTATTTAATGAACATACTAACAGAAAACTTAATCTAGGATAATTATGAAATCATTTTTTTTTTACTTTTAAAAATCCTATATTACTTCTATATTGTATGAGTGGAGCTGCGTGGCCCTCCCGCCTGGTGCCCTAGACTCCACCACGCCCAGACCCGGTTCATAAGCATGCGTGATCGTCACCCCAAAACCATTAGCACACATATCGCTTTACCACACATGCTTTTACAACTATATTGCATTTACCACTCATGATAAATGCATAATCTTAATAATATTTTTTGTTGACGAATACGCGTTGTAATGGATGTGGCTTGCGTCCTTTAAATTAGTTTCCAGGTATACGTGTGACCAAGTCTGATAAGATCGGAGGCCAAGGACAAACACAGTGGTGTCTAAGGCAGGAAATCTCATCGATCACAGACAAAATATGCGCAGGGTAGAATGAAAGTAACAGGTATAATAAAAATAACGGAGAAAAACTACTAAAATGGCGGTTGGACGGGGTATGTAATCAACGTTTAGCGCCTCGACACTACATTTCAAATAAATATACATACAATATGTTAATTAATATATTACAAAAGTATAGCACCGGATGACACGTACGACCCGGGAAAATAAAGCAGCAAATTTAATACCTAAAATCAGGAGAGGTTTGCTTGGCGAACTTGAAGAAAAAGAAAAAAAAGTGCACTTGCAAACAAGGCTGCACATGCGTTGAGAGTACAACTGATGCAGGGGAAAAAAAGGGAAAGTTTTACATACTGTCAGAAATATAGCTCTAAAAATTGCCCCCGGAATTTGACCCCCGAGACGTAATGAATAAAACGGACTTCTACTTTTTTTTTTCCTCTTCCACCATGTACGAGTACTATACGTGTACGCCGCAATTTTTTATTTAAAACAAATTTTTAAATTGACCCTAAAAATCCATGTACGACCCTCTGAGCAAGCCTAGAGAGTCAGGATATATCTACCCTGCCCCCTTTCCTTATTTCTCCACTTTGTTTGACTGTTTTCTTGTGACTGGGTGGCCGGAAAAGCAAGGGGAAGAGGCAAAGTGGTGAATGCGGAGACTCCAGTACGCAAGACAAGGGGCAAAAGGGGCCCCACCAGGGTGGCCGGAAAAGCAAGGGGAAGAGGCAAAGTGGTGAATGCTGAGGCTCCAGTACGCAAGACAAGGGGCAAAAGGGGAGCAAGATGGTAGAATCTGAAGGACACACAGACCATCTCACAATCATCAACCTATCCACTAGAAACCTTTCATCTGAAGAAGAATCGGTACTTAAACTGGGATTAACCTTCTGCCCAGACAACAACCTTGAGTACACTCAGACTAGAATCGATCTATTTCAATTCATTAGAAGGCTCCGTCTGCATAAATACTTCAAAACTAAACCGACTATAGATGAAGCTAAATTGATCCGATCACGTTTTAAAGACACTGATCTTCTAAAGGTCAATGATCTGACATGTTTGGAACTGCTGGAAGAACTACGACACGAGAGTGCAACAGTGGCCATGCCCACACCTACAGAAACTCTAACCCAGAGACTGAGAGCAGAAGATGTGGAACAAGAGGCTCCGAGCAGCGGTCTTAAATTGAAATCTAAGTTTGTACCTCCAACACAAACGAATATGATTGACACCTTCTCGGAACTCGTGATCAAGGATCTAACAAAAATGCGCGTGCACAAACAAATATCTGGGCGAAAAAACAACCTGACTGAGAAACAACGGGCAGCATTAAAAACATTGGCCGCTGACACTTCCATAGTCTGCAAACCCTCAGATAAGGGCGGCAATGTGGTCATACTGTCACGGGAGGAATACGTCCAAGAAGCCATGCGTCCATTGCAAGACAAGACCTGCTATGAATCAACCACCAAACAATGATACCAATCAAGTATTGATGAACTACACACATTACTCAAAAAATGGCATGACAAACAAATGCTTGAGACTGAAGAATACCTTTTTCCCAAGACAATACATCCAGTTACCCCCCCCTTCTATTACTTACCTAAAGTACATAAGAGGATGGACAGACCACTGGGGCGCCCTATCATTTCATCTATGGGCAGCCTCACCGAAAATCTCTCGAAGTTTCTAGACTATTTTCTATTTGAAATCGTTTTGGGATTGAAATCATATATACGTGGTACTGCCGATTTCGTCGAAAAAATTGAATCCATTGACTGGCACCCAGGGTATTGTCTATTGACACTTGACATTACTAGCCTCTACACGAGCATCGAGCAAGCACAAGGAATGAGGGCGATTGATTACTTTTTAGGAAAGAGACCCCTAAAATACGCCCAGCACAACATCATGCTCATGGAGTTAATTGCATTCTGTCTCCACAATAACATCTTTTTATTTCAGGATGCCTTATTTAGACAGCTCTCTGGTACAGCCATGGGTTCCTGCTTCGCCCCCAGCTACGCAAATTTATTCGTGGGCTGGTGGGAGGAGCAGGAGGCCTGGGCACCAGAGAAAGAGCAATGGTCTAATTCTATCGTCTCATGATATCATTACATAGACGGCCTTTGCATAGTATGGAACGGCTCTATTGAGACAGCTCAGCAATGATTGTAATCTAATCTTTACTGGTCAGGTTAGCAAAAGCATGGCAATATACCTAGATCTGAAAGTGGAGGTGATGGATAATAAGATCAAAACATCCCTATACAGAAAGCCAACGGCAGGAAACAGTACGCTACATGCGTCCAGTAATCATCCCCCTAAACTTATCAAAAGCATACCCTACGGTGAGCTATTGCGGTTGAAGCGTAACTGTTCAACCAATGAGGACTTTGAGCTTGCTGCTAAGGAGAGTAATGAGAGATTTGAAGCTAGGGGGTACAGTACTAAACTGTTACAGAATACTCTCGACAGAGTTAGGACACCACTGAGAAGCACCCTATTCATCAAAAAGAACAAACCCATGATTGAGACAGAGAAATTCAGAATGATCACTCCGTATTCACAGGATTGCCAACAACTCAGAATTATTCTGAAGAGACACTGGCATATCCTAAAGAGTGATAATATCATAGGGAATGATGTACCTGAGAATCCTTTAATCACTTTTAAGAGAGCACGATCTCTGAAAGACACCTTGGTACAGAGTCACTTGTCACCCACTCCCATGAAGACTGGGAAGCTAAAAGATGTGAAGGGCTTCTTCCCCTGTGGACGTTGTAAGGCCTGTGCCAACAGCAAAAGGGTTTACGCGTATGAGATCACAGGGTGTAGACAGAAAAAGAAAATTAATCAGTTCCTAACCTGTAGCACGCCATTTGCAATTTACTGCCTTAAATGCCCATGCGGGCTCAAATACATAGGGAGTACCATCAACCCCGTGAAATTGCGTATCCTGGAGCACATGAGGGCCATAGTCAACAGAGACTTCACATATCCTGTCGCAAGACATTTTTCCATCAAACACAATAGCGACAGAAGCCTGTTGCAATACTATCGTCTGGACGCAATTTCTGAAAACATCAGGGGAGGAGATAAGCTACAAAAACTCAGCAGATTAGAATCCCGACATATCATAGATTGTCAGACCAAGGCCCCTGGGGGACTGAATTGTGGAGAAGAATTAGCTGTACACCTAGGCAGTTAAACCACACGGAAACAGTAATTGAGTGAAGCAATCAGTCTTGTTGAGGTCATATATACAGATATATTGAAAATGAATTCGCTATTTGTTATTTGCTATGATTTTCCTTCGGTAATTGATGAGATATCATTATTGGATGAACCTATGTAATGATTGTAATGAATGCTCCATGTGAATTTTTTTGAGTTTCGCATGATTTTGCTAATTATACAGCGATCTTTAATGCAATGCAATGAACATCACAGGCTATGCTTTGGGACAGTTTTATGTATTGGGCTTTGTGTTTGGAAAAGGCAACCGGGCTGGTTGCCACAGGCCGATCCACGGCAAGATCTTATTCCCTGCCCACATGTAATAATATATGAGAGGTGAAATGCCGATCCACGGCGGAATTTAATTAAGAGCAATGTAATTATCTTAAAATGCTGGCTTTTACTTTAACGTTGTCATAGAAATAATATGGTGACGCTACGTACTCAGTGGCACGGCATTGTTTACGTGTACTAGTAATATGGCGCTCGGGCGCCTGTCCTCTCTCTATGTCTCATACTCTACCTTGTGTGTGCATTTTTGAAATAAAATAGCGCCTTGGCGCGCGTTGCAATGTAACAACATTGAGGAAGGAAGCGTGTCTTCCGAAACGCGTCTGTGCAAGTAAAGTTGCTGTTTGGAATTGAAGATCCCCGAGTGTGCAGTCTTTATTTCTCGCCTGGGACCGGGAGGGATTGAGCTTGTATGTTTAGAGCGCGAGGCTCCGACGCGCTGGGACTGCACCCGTCGTAAAGAGTGCCACGTATTTTGGAGCAGTGAGAAAGGATATATATATATATATATATATATATATATATATATATATATATATATATATATATATATATATATATATATATATATATATATATATATTAAACAATGTTCCTGTTCGCCAGTACGCGGCGAAGAAAACCAAGTGAAGACCTCAGGAGTCACCTCCAACAACCGCAGCAATCAGGACACAATGGCATTATTCAAGTGTATAACAGAGTAGAAATGTATTCACACGAAAAGAATAGAGACTTCAATGTCAATCCATGACGCGTTTCGCTCCACAAGGGAGCTTGGTCACATATTACCTACTGGCGGTCGTCAGTAGGTATATATTGTTAGGATTTTTTCTCTATGGAACTTTAGAAAATTATATGTCTAATAACTTTGGCGTTGGACGGAATCGGCTGAAATTTCAGAAAAGTGGCACATTTTGTTTCTGAGCAGCCCCTGAAAATTTGGGGGGGTTCCGTCAAGGGGGGGCCGAGAAAAAAGGGGGGTCCCAAAACGCGTTTTCCCATTCATTTTTCCATAGGGCGTTTGGCCTCACTTTTAGCTCGAACGGCTGAATGGATTTCCACGAAACTTGGCAAAATTGTTGGGACTGTTAGCCCGATGTGCCTTTGCTGGGTCTCAATATATGTGCTCCAGTGGATTTTGAGAAATTTACGTTTTAAAAAACAGATATATCTGTGACAGCGTCCTGGATAGCGCTCCAGATCGCGTACTTTTCGCGTAACGGAGCTTTGCGAAGCGAAGCTGATTGGCTCTCCGGTGTCTGTCAACATTCTAAACAGTCTGGAGCGGCCGCCATCTTGTCTCTCGGTAGGATCGAGAGACAAGAGGAGGAGAAAAACGAAGGGGGAATTTAATGAAAGGGGGCAAGGTAGACCCCTCTTGACCCCCTAGGAATGATGTTGGGGTTATTAAAGGGTCCCGTGGGGAAAATAAAAAAATTTGATTTTTCACGGTAGAAGCGCTTCCCGGTTCGCGAACCGGGCCGCAAACTGGTAGCGAAACGGGAATTCGCCATTTTGTGTTTCGGTTTAATTAAATTACAGGGTATAAGGGGGTACAGGAGACGTATCCTGACCCCTTATGTTTTCTGAGGGTGGCTGAGGAGGCTCATATATGTTGATACATGTCTTCCAGCGGCTGTGCGTGAGCGTTTTTCTTTTTTTTGCTGCGTGACGTCTGTTAACGTTCGATTCGATGGAAATCAGGAACTGTTGACCGCCATTTTGTTACTGCGAGTAAATATTTTGTTAAAATTAATTGTTATAAATTAATCCTTATTTATAAACATTGTCTGCGCCATCTTGCTTTTTTTCCAATGCCACACTTTTGTTGAGCACGGCAGCCATTTTAGATGCCTTGACCAGACCCACTCTCTGCACGCCGCCGATCCTCAGCATGGCTCCCCACCCTCGCAAGCATCTCCCCCACGCATTGGTCACCCCCGCTCTCTCTCTCATGCATGGGCCAGAAACCGATCGTATATGTTGATACATGTCTTCCAGCGGCTGTGCGTGAGCGTTTTTTTTTTTTTGCTGCGTGACGTCTGTTAACGTTCGATTCGATGGAAATCAGGAACTGTTGACCGCCATTTTGTCACTGCGAGTAAATATTTTGTTAAAATTAATTGTTATAAATGAATCCTTATTTATAAACATTGTCTGCGCCATCTTGCCTTTTTTGCAATGCCACACTTTTGTTGAGCACGGCAGCCATTTTAGATGCCTTGACCAGACCCACTCTCTGCACGCCGCCGATCCTCAGCATGGCTCCCCACCCTCGCAAGCATCTCCCCCACGCACTGGTCACCCCCACTCTCTCTCTGATGCATGGGCCAGAAACCTCCTCCCATCTGCGCTGTTCTTCTCTGAGAATCACATTCTGTGCCCGCCCGACACCTCCCTTTCACCCTATTCACTACCGCACCCTCTGACACTCCTCTTCCTCTGTTTCCGATTGTCCAGGCCGGTCCCAGGCTATCACCTAGCCCTGCAGATGTAGTTTATGGCCCCAGCTGTAAAGAATCACCCCTCTTCAAAGGAGTTACAGTAGATCAAGGCCCCCACCCGATGAGATCCGTCACACCACACGCGTTCCTACTATCTGATAACCATCCTGTATTGTGCTTGGGGAGGGGATTCTCACTGTGAGGGTGTGTGGGTCCGAGCCTGAAGCGGAAGATTCCAGGGATGCCTCTTTGTACATCAAAGTTTTTACAATTATGTGTCACATTTAAAATATATAGCACTCCAACAAAGTAGTAGGATTATAAAACTTTAATAACTTATAAATATATACAACGCAACAAAAACAGTAAATACATTTAAACTTTTTTTTGAAAAAAGAAGCAACAATGGTCAGTAGCTCTGTTTTGTGCGAATAGTCCCAAGGCAGCACAACGTGCTGAGTTCTGGACGGCACCCAGGTGATGTTACCTGGGTGCCGCACTGGTTTTTGGTATCCTACAATGCAGCTCCGAAAAACGGCGTGGGGCGTCCCGGGGGGTGCGGGGGGAGGCCTCGTCAGTAGCGGTCTGTTGTGCGAATAGTCCCAAGGCAGCAGAACGCGCTGAGATGTGGATGGCACCCAGGTGATGTCCAGTAAGTTGCCGCACTGGTTTTGGTATCCTACAATGCAGCTCCGAAAAACGGCGTGGTGGCGCCCGGGGGGGGGGGGGGGGAGGCGGCGTGAACGGGCCTCCCCAGGTGGAGGCTCGTCTGCTGTAGTGGGGCACCCCTTTACCGTTTCAGTTGCCATTCCGCCCGCTTTTGGTACACTGTGCCAAAATCCGCCATTCAGCTGAGTTGCTCCCGCTCTTGCGATGCAGCGATAGGCGGCTGCCACAGGACTCTCAAAATGGCGGCCGGTTTTTCAGATTTGGGCGTGGTCCACTAAAATGGCCCTGGGACACCTTGGAACTCGGACGCTTGTCTGCTAGGTCTTGGACCCCATTCTCGAAAGCGTCCCCTGAGCCTTGAAGATTCTACAAAAGTCTTGGGGGCCCCCGACTCCTGCAGGCTTCCGGTGGGGAGCGGCTGCCATGATTGCTCGCGGAATGACCACGACGGAGCCACGAGATGGTGGTGCTTTCATGCTGATGCCAGCTTCAGTCTGAAACATCCAGAAACAAGGTGGGGCTTTCATCGTTTGGGAAAAAAAAAGTTTTAATCCAATGAAAAGTGTTATTTTTAGGTCATATGATCAAGCCTTCCATCATTAGGAAACCAAAAGTAAAATGACCCAATGAAAAGTTTTATAAACAAGTCACATGACCTGTTATGCGGCATAGGGCTATAATAAGCGTAGAAAATCCGTTGGCACGTGAGGCGGCGTCAGTAGCGGACCGATGTGCGAATAGGCCGAAGGCAGCACAACGCGCCAAGATCCGGATGGCACCGAGGTGGTGTCCAGCAAGTTGCAGCACTGGTGTGGCCATCCTACAATGCTGCGCCGAAAGTCGGCGTGGGGCGCCCCGTTGGCCTGTGAGGTCGCGTCAGTAAGTGGGGGCTGTTTGAGGATCTGATCTGACTGCATTGGGAAGCAATGTGATGCGGTGCCTCGCCCCCAAGATGGTGGCTCCTCGGCTGCAGTGGGGCGCCCCTTGGTGTTTCACTCGCAGCTGAGTTGCGTCCGCACTTGCGGCTACAGTAGGCCGAAGGCAGCACAACGCGCCGAGATCTGGATGGCACCGAGGTGGTGTCCAGCAAGTTGCCGCACTGGTGTGGCCATCCTACAATGCTGCGCCGAAAGTCGCGTGGGGTGCCCCGTTGGCCTGTGAGGTGGTGTCAGTAGCGGACCGATGTGTGAATAGGCCGGAACCAGCACAAGATCCGGATGGCACCGAGGTGGTGTCATAGTTGAGATTTCTGAGCAGCGCTTGTAACACTGTCTGAAGCTTATTTGCACCTGCTGCAGCTTCACTATTGCCCTGGTGTGGCCAAAGATCGCCCATGACATAGGCGGCCGGCTCCCGGGGTCTGGCGGAACTTTTTTCCTTTTCCTTTCTGCATCTTGTTCCACAATCTGTCTGACCTGAAGACACGACCATGTCCCTGAATGTGTGCAGGGGGACGCTATTGATTGAATCAAAATGGCGGCTTCACACAAAGCTGACTCAAGCGTTGCTGCTGATGCTATACAGACAAAAACTGGTTTTCAGTTTGTACATTCTTCAGGATTTTTCCATCCAAGGCTGGTTGAGAGTTTGTAGAACAATGGCTTCAGATTTTCAACATACTACTCTTCAACATTCTTCCTAAATGTAACAATGTGAGACTCACTCGGAGAACGGCTGTTTATCTTTCCTTTCAAAATGCTGCCAACAATATTTTCTGAATGGAAGACACCACAAGGCGCTGAGATCCGGTTGGCACCGAGGTGGTGTCCAGCAAGTTGCCGCACTGGTGTGGCCATCCTACAATGCTGCGCCGAAAGTCGGCGTGGGGTGCCCGAAGGGGGGGGGGGGGAGGCGGCGCAAACTAGCTGAAATATAGTTATGGTAATTATACCATGCATCGTCATATGGAGAGGTGGCACCGATTAATTATAGTGCTGCACAAATGAGAGATTTGGTGGACAACCCCCGACCTGCCAGTACATCCACCAATGAAGTGGCACTGACCGCATCAGAGGCAAGGGAAACGGTACCAAATATTCAGAAGAACTTTGGAAAGATTAAAATGACATGTTTAGATTGTGGCAAATTAATTTCATGTGGACAGATGAGTGTTACTCTAATAAATAGAGCTTATGAACATCATCATAGTCGATGGTTGGTGGAGACATTTTGACTATATCCTGGACCTGCCCGGCCTCGCCCAAAATGGCGCCGGTATAAATGGGACTCGTAACTCCTTGTTGTGTACTGGTTGCACAACCTTGATATCACGAGATACGTATGCAGTTTTGAAGCACATGGCGGGCAGGGACGAGAATTGATTGAATATTTCGACATCCCTATTGATATTAAGTCCTGATGTGTTATTGATTACTGTACTATTGAAAGTTCGAATTAACGTCACCCATGGTACTTGCCCGCAAATGTATATCTAGATAATTTTATTGTAAGTGGCCCTGTCGTATTTTAATTACAAAATGTACGTCCACCGATTCCGCAACTGTTAGACACCTTAGTTCTTGCAACCTAATGGCCCGCTCGTTACGTTCCTCTACAGTGTAAATGTCTCCTCATCATATACGATTCCAGTTTGCTCCGTGGCCGGCCCACGTGGTTATAGGCCCGTATTTGTATACTGACATTTTCACAATAAAGGTTTTTAAAACAAAACATGGTAGTAGTATTTACATTGGTAAAGTTTTTAATTTTAGTCACTGTTTTCGAATCAGTAAAAGGCAAGTGAAATAAAGCAGTCCAATTACATGACGGATAAAAGGTATAATACGCAGGAACGCAGTAAAGATAAATGGTCAAGGGCTGTTGTGTTTTCTACTCCTGCAACATAAAGTGTTTGATAAGAATCTGATATTCAGGCGTATCGGCGACTAAGACAGCAGGCCGAGCCTCTTTTGCTCAACGGCTCCGTCATGGGACGAAGAAACGCCCTTTTTCCCGAAAAAGGAATATATTTTACTTGCAGGACAGTTGTAAATTTTCCGGGAAATTACATTAGCCTGGAACATTATAACATATATGTTTAAGAAAAAATAATGTTCGAAAGCAATAAAAAGCGTAATTTTTAGGTCATATGACCAAGCCTTTCATCATTAGAATAACAAAAGTAAAATGAACCAATGAAAAGTTTTATTAACAAGTCACATGACCTGTTATGCTTACGTTACGCGCTGCGCGCCGCGCCCCGGATCGCTTCCGGGAAGCTGCGCTTCGCGCACCGGAGCACTTCCGGGTGCGCTAACGCGGCGTGTCATATAACGCATTACGCGACAACGTAGGTCCAGAATATAGTCAAAATGTCTCCACCAACCAGCGGTCGGAACACAACCCCTTTCAGCAGTCTAAAAAGTTCTGTTAAATGACAACAGAAGGGACAGGCAACAAGAATCATCAGTCAAAGAGGGGAGGGCAAGTTCTTCTCTACCGGGTCACGTTGGGGTGCTACCGGAACTGATCGAATTGGTAGTCTACAGTGTTTCTGGATGTTTCAGACTGAAGCTGGCGTCAGCATGAGAGCACCACCATCTCGTAGCTCAGTCGTGGCCATTCCACGAGCAATCATGGCAGCCGCTCCCCACCAGAAGCCTGCGGGAGTCGGAGGCCCCCAAGACTTTTGTAGAATCTTCAAGGCTGAGGGGACGCTTTCGAGAATGGGGCCCAAGCCCTAGCAGACAAGCGTCCGAGTTCCAAGGTGTCCCAGGGCCATTTTAGTGGACCACGCCCAAATCTGAAGAGCCGGCCGCCATTTTGAGAGTCCTGTGGCAGCCGCCTATCGCTGCATCGCAAGAGCGGGAGCAACTCAACTACATGGTGAGCGAGACGCTGTAGTCGCAAGAGCGGGCGGTAAACAGCTGAATGGCGGAAGAGGCACAGTGTAGCAAAAGCGGGCGGAATGGCAACTGAAACGGTAAAGGGGCGCCCCACTACAGAGTGTCTTCAGGTCAAACGGATTGTGGGACAAGGTCCAGAATGGAAGAGTCATCAAAAGGCAAAAAGTTCCGCCGGACCCCTATGTCGGGGGCGATCTTAGGCCACATCAGGGCAACACGACTTGGGGAGGGGGCAGGAGCCAAGCGCCCCCTCCCAGTCCGCGCCACCACACCGTATGTTGAAAATCTGAAGCCATCGTTCTACAAACTCTCAACCAGCCTTGGATGGAAAAATCTTGAAGAATGTACAAACTGAAAACCAGTTTTTGTCTGCATAGCATCAGCAGCAACGCTTGCTATCAGAGTGCATGAGTTTCATGCTCGATCGATTGAGCTAGCCGGATCAGGCAACAAAAAGTATAAAATAGTTATGTAAATAGTTATTTAATCAAATGTTTTACCCTGTTACTTTGCTGGTGTGTTGTATATATTTATAATATTTGCATAGAGTTTATCGTTATTTTGGGCGGGGTGGGTGGCGGAGCCGAGCTGTCTTGCAGCCATCATGGTGTGGAGCTCAGTTCATCTCACTAGTTTCGTATTTCTCATGAAGGGTTGTTCCTAATGTTTCTATTTTAGCGAGGTCAAAAAGAGATCCCATTAGTGGCCTACTGATGTTGCTCGATTACTTTTGTTTTTTTACACGATTTTTCACTATATGCAAAGACTAAACAGAGTATTGCGACTCTGTGCTTGTTTGTAAATAGAGAATGAACCAAAGAGAATCAATTCTAAAACAGTAAATGCTTGGATAACAATCAATCAAATGGAGAGACAAGCAGGCACGACGGATTACAACGGGGGCAAAGGCCTGCGTTAACTACCCTTCACTATCTGCAAAGAGAGAGTACTACTAAGAGAAAAGAGGGGGGGGGGGCAGCGTTCAAAGCACATCAGCGTGCATAAACACGAAAATGTTTTTACCTATCACGTACTTGACATTTGACAGCTTTTGATATCTGCTATTAAAAAACCATTGAAATTCACTGAAAAAACCATAGGTTATAGACCATATATAGTTAGGAATTAGCATTTACAAAACATTGAAAATTCAATGAAAAAACCATAGGTTATAGACCATATATAGTTAGGAATTAGCATTTACAAAACCTTATTTTACTCGCACAAAACCATAGAAATTCGCATATATAGTTAGTTGCAATAACTATATATCCCGCACCCGCAATCCACTGCTGATGATGTCACATATTACAATTACATCATTCATGACATGGTCAGTGACATCACTTTTTGGAAAGGGGGTATCTCTTGGATGAATTAATAACAGCAAAACTGAGACAGTTCCTTTTCGCTCTGAGCATTTGACCATAAGGTATACTCCATTTGAGCTTTATCGGGTGTCCACTATTTGCTTGAAGTATACTGTTACAGGATGTCAGCTTTCGATGTATTTTAGTACACAACTTGCAGTTCTTAATGAAAACTTCGACATCCAGAAAAATTATATTGATGTTACTTATATTTGACGTGAAATGGAGATTATATTTGTTGTCTTCCAAAGAATTGATGAAAATCTGTAGGCTTTCTGGACTTCCGTCCCAAATCACAAACAAATCGTCGATGAATCGTCACCATGTTATTATTCTTGAATCCTGTCTTTTTTCTTCCTCTACGATTTCCGTCTCCCACAGTGCCATCAGAAGGTTGGCATACGTGGGGGCAAAAGATGTCCCCATTGCCGTGCTCTGCTTTTGTAAGTACAGGCTGCTCAAGAACAGGAAGACATTATGTTTCAGACCGTATGTCAACATGTCTATTAACATAGCAGAATGTTCGAAGTAGCTGATGGACCTTCCCTCCAGGAATTTCATCACAGCTCCTATGCCATCTTGATGGCGTATAGACGTATAGAGTGACGACACGTCTATAGTTGTCATCTGATATCCAGGTTTCCATTCAATTTGGCTGATTTTATTTTAAAAATCCATTGTATCCCTTAGGTAGGACGGTAGTTTGGTCACATAATTCATCAAAAAGATGTCGATGAATCTTGAAGTGTTCTCTAATAATGACCCAATGGAGCTCACTATTGGTCTGCCTCGTGGATTTTTGATGGATTTATGGATTTTTGGCAGAAAATATATAGTGGCTGTAATTGGGTTATCCGTTTTGAGATAACAGTATTCATTGAAGTCAATTAGGCCCTTTTCTTTCCAGCTTAAGAGGAGGGAATGGTATTCTTTTGTCCACTCCTCGGTTGGATTGTTCTTTAATGGCTCATAGTGATCTTCGTTCCCCAGTTGTCGTTTTGCCTCACTGATGTAGTCCGTGAAATTTTGGACTACAATGTTACCTCCCTTATCCGAAGATTTAATTATTATTGTCGGGTCATTTTTTAATTCTGTGATTGCCCGATATTCATCAGGTGAGAGGTTCATTGTCTTTTGTTGGGACCTTTGTTTTTCTTCTTCGTGGTTGATCTTCCTGGTATTTTCATAATTTCTTCCACCATCATTTCGTGGACTAAATCGATTTTATTTCCTGGTGCTAACTGCAGACAAAATCTTGACTGTTTCTTCAAACCATTCCCACCTCCTTTATTTGTTGTCAATCCTACGGTCCTACAAAATTCAATATCCGCCGTGAGAGGGTCTGGGTAATTCTCCATATCTGATTGTTCATCAACTTCAAGTGACATCAATATTTTATGTGCCTGTAAATCTTTCCGGGTAATTATGGAAGGATCTGTATCTTCCGGTTTGCGAATTTTTTTTAAACATTTTTTCTATTCAATGATAAACAATATACAGATTATACTTTTGCTCCACTTCTGAGAAGACCCTCCCTCCCCCCGGCACCAACTCGCAACATTTGCTTACAATCATTCCCTCTTATGTTTACAAACAATGAGCGGGAGGAAGTTCAAAAGTAGTGAGAAGAAAAGAAAGAGAAGAAAAAAAAATCAAGGAGAAAAGCAAGCATTTCCTAATGCCAAACTTCTACATAATGCTCCAAAGTGGGTAGAAGAAAAGAACATTTTTGCCAGCATACGGTTTAATTCAGCTTTCCGAAAATTGGAGACTTGTTAGAAGAACTAAGGGATGCACAGTGGTTTTCCAAAATTGATTTGGTTTCGGCCTAACGTCAAATCTTATTAGATGATGACTCGAAACATTACACCGCTTTCAACTCTCCTTTTGCCACGTTTCAATTCTGCAGAATGCCATTTGGGCTTGCTTCTGCAGCCTCTGTATTTCAGAGGGTTATGCAGGTGGTCTTAAAGGATATCAAAGGCGTGGTCATTTTCCAAGATGATGTGTTGATATTTGACAAGTTTCTAGAAAAACATGACGTTACTCTCAGAATGGTACTTAAAACTTTTGAAGAAAGAGGCATTGTGGTAAAGAAAAACAAGTGCGAATTTTGGAAAAGAGAGGTGGAGTTCTTGGGACATTTAGTTTCTGCCAGTGGAGTTTCTCCCAGACCTGGTTTAGTGAAAGCTGTTGTTGAGTGTCCTACTCCCAAAAACAAAGATGAGCTGCGTACATTCTTGGGAATGTGTGAATTTTATTCGCAATTTATTCCAGATTATGCCACCAAGATGAAGGCTCTTTCCAATATGCTGAGGTCTAGCATTGCCTTTATTTGGGATGAAAATTGTCAGCAAACTTTTGATTTGGTTAAATCTGAAATGATCAATGCCAAGATTTTGAAGGCTTATGATCCTAATGTTAGTTGTATTATCACAGTTGATGCAAGCAACTACGGGCTTGGTGCTGTTCTTACACAGAGAGTTGAGGACAAAGATGTCATTATCAGTTATGACTCAAGGGTGTTGAGGGATCCTGAAGTAAATTATTCTGTGATAGAAAAAGAACTTTTGGCCTGCTATTGGGCCTGTGAGAAGTTTAGAACTTATATTTGGGGAAGAAAGTTTCTTATTCAGACTGATCACAAGCCATTAGTTTACATATTAAATGGTGACAGAATAAGATACGCTACACCACGCATAGCACGGCTCATGACAAAACTGCTGCAATATAATTTTGAAACAAAACATATTCCAGGCAAAGTGAATGTCACTGCAGATCTTCTTTCTAGGCTTCCTATAATGGATGATTAATCAGCTGATCTAGATGAAGACAAGGAAGATTGTTTCATAGCTGCGATTGATGCTGTTGAGCATGCTAGTTGCAATGTGAATGAGTGGAATGAAGCTATGAACAGTGATGTTATTCTGGAAAAGGTGAAGTATTACATTGTTAATGGTTGGCCTAGAGAGAAGTGTGTTCCATTCAAGCTTTTTGGAAAGTTTCAGAAGATTTATTCATCGAAGATGGTGTTGTTATGAGAGACAGCAGGTGCATTCCGCCTATAAGTTTAAGAGTTAAGTTGATTGACTGTGCTCATGATGGGCATCTTGGTATCACCATGACAAAAAGGAGACTAAGATTACATTATTGGTGGCCATCCATGGATAGTGATGTGGATGAAAGGGTTAAAGAATGTTGTGTTTGTGCTGGGGCAGAGAAAAGGTTAAAAACTTCGAACCCTCCTCTTCAACCCATTGTTTTTCCTCCTAAACCATGGCTGAAAGTTAGTATTGACTTAGTTGGACCGTTCAACTTTCTACCACTTCATCTTCATTTTGCTTTTGTTCTAATAGATTTTCATAGTAAATGGCCTGAAGTTAGGTTCTGTGCAAATCCCACTGCTAAGAGTGCTATAATCTTTCTCAGAGAAATATTCATGAGAGAAGGGTTTCCAGAATCATTAGTTTCAGATAATGGAGTGCAATTTGTCAATCATGATATGTCAGTATTTTTGTCAGAATCAGGTGTCAAACATTTGAGAAGCTCAATTGGACATCCCCAAACGAATGGTCTTGTTGAAAGAATGAACCGTGTTATTGTTGAATGTATCAAATGGGCCCAGAATAACAGTTTTGATGTTGAGAGTGCTGTAAATTCAATGCTGTGGTTTTATCGCACGACTCCGCATTCCACAACTAAGGTTGCTCCTTTGGTTTCTCCTAGAGGTAGATTGCCCACCTCTGCCCTCTATCCTGCCTGGTTGTTGAGAACTGTTTCTCAAAAAACAAGTTGTAGCATTGACAATGTGAAATTGGAAACACGTGTTAGGTTTGCTCAGGACAAAATGGCTGCCAGGTACAATGAGAAAAAGTCTGTTAAAGTTTCCACTGTTTCTCCTGGAGACTTTGTACGCATAAAAAATTACAGAACTGTCAGGAAAGGATGTGACACTTTTGGTGAAGCTGTGCGTGTTGAGAGGGTTTGTGGTAATGCAGTCATGGTAAAAGGTGGTCATTGGTGGAATTTGTGTAAGGTTGTCAAGGTCAATCCTCATGGTGACCATTCTACCATATCCACAAATTCAACTTTGAGTGATTCTCAAGCAAGAGGTATCGCA
Organism: Lissotriton vulgaris; assembly: GCF_964263255.1. Lineage (NCBI taxonomy): Eukaryota > Metazoa > Chordata > Amphibia > Caudata > Salamandridae > Lissotriton > Lissotriton vulgaris. Next base: position 673,773,613 of record NC_141691.1, on the reverse strand, counting down.
CTTCCCTCAGATGTGGGTATAGGTGAGAATGTGGCAAGGAATGATCTGTCTTTGAAAGATCTGAATATTACCCCTATAAGGAAATCTGAACGTGTGACTCGACTTCCCCTGAAGTTACGTTGAATTGAGAGCTAGTGGACTATTTTTGTAGTCATTTCATTCCTTTTACAATTTATCTGTCCTAGAGTTTTTGTTTCTTCTAATTTGTAGGTGGTAGCTTTTGTTTGAATTTACCTTTTGCTCTTCTGCAATTTGTTTTACATTGTTTTTGTTTTGTTTTGTATTCTTTTGTTTCTCTTTTGGTAAAAAAAAAGAGATAATGTTGTATTTAGAAATGCTTGTTATCTGGAATGCTAAGACTGTCATAGTACTTCTGATGTTAGGATTTTCTAAGTGTCAGTTGGTACCTCCTTGACTTGATGAGAGGAGCGGTGGCTTTTTACTGCTACAATAAAGCCAAGAACTCACTAACTCTGCATTTAAACTTGTTTTTATTTGTTCAAAACACCACAGATAGCACCATCGCAAGACCTGAGCGGGTCCGCCGCAGTGCACTTGCACAGTTGTTTAGCGGAGCTGGAGGGGCCATTTATTTGCAAGGCGTCCTGTTGGAAAATTATTTGTCCGATTAAATGAACTTTATTGGCAAATCAAAAGGCAGCCCCCACTTGGTGAGAAAGAGTCTACCAGTCCCATGATGCAATTCCTGCTCGCCTGAGCAGATGTAACAAAATAAAAGAGGGAATAATCTGGTATGCCATTATCTATCTTTCTTTGTCAAGATCTGTCCAGAAGAAGGGAGATTACGGAAACGCGTCGACAGCAGCAGTATGTGGAAATGCTTTTGGGGAGCAGCCTTGCGTTCTGGCTTTCTCCTCGAGTGAGTACATCACAACGAAGCGGCAAACTTACATTTTCATATACCGGAAGAGGCAGCCACGTACAACCTCGCTTTGGACTGTTTTTCCTGAAAGGATTATCGCAGCGGCAGCCCCTGAGTGAAGTCGAAGGACCAGCACTGAGCGGGTGCAAACTGTGGCAGGGTCGGAGGACTCTCCAGTTTAAGCTCGTACAGCGGTGAGTGTCTGGGTACAATTCCACTCGGTGGGTAGGTGTGGGCAGGCACTGCAAACTCACGTCTTGAGCGAGCACAAGACACGTATACAGCCACAATGTCAGCGGACGCGGTCCACGCTCGGGAAGCGGCGGCTGACGATTTGTTCAGCAATCTGCCTAAACTCACGACGCGGGAAAAAAGTGAACTGAATAACACCAATGCGAAAGTTGATAATACCGCCAAAACATTATTAAAGTGATTAGAGAAATGCATGCGGGTAGAAATGGTGGGAGAAGAAATCCCTAAGTAAATATGAGGAAGCTGGCAGGGTACCTCGCGGGCTCCGTATCCTCCTGGCCCCAAGCTACGAGGACCCAGACCCCAATATGTTGAAAGAGTGAGGTACAAGTAATTTGGATGCCTCAATGAACCTTGTACGTATATTAATTAAATATGCAGAATCTGACAGAATTAAATTACTGGCTGAAATTGAAAGTATCAATAAAGCTTTAAGCAAATTGGAACCTAATGACCTAATCACCAAAACACGCAAGGAAATACAGGACCGATTGGCAAAGCAAGAAGAAAAAATTAAACAACGTAAGGTCTACAAATTTGCCAGAGACTTAGAAGACTTTGAGCTAGGTCGAATATATACATTTGCGCGCAAATACGATACGGCAAAGAAACTCAAATCTAAACCCACAAAGGATATTGCACAGGACAGCATACAACAAAGACCCCCACAAGCAGGATGCTCAATAGAGGTCAGCTCTAACACATGCTCTATCTATAGTGAGACAAGCTCCAACTGCAGCAACTGAAGTGAGCTAGAGGAGAACATGGAAACCAGAAGATTAGATTTGGGGGAAGAAATTGATTTTTTAGTAGAGGACCGGCGCAACACCCTAAGACCCCGGAAAATTAAACAGCCTCAAACAAAAGCAGAAACGTCAAGAGGCGAGACAGGCATAAAGAAGTCCACTTCAAAGCCAAAAAGAGGATATTGACACAAACAATAGAGAGCAACAAAGATGATAAAACAATCATACATTTGACCAACGTTATACTCAATGAAAAAGAATAACACATTTTTAAACTAGGTCTATCGTACTGCCCGTCAAATAACTTTAACTACGCTCAAACCATGATTGACATTTTTAACTATATTCGTAAACTCAAATTAATCAAATTCTTCACTGTAAAAAATGGCTTAGCGAATAGACATACATCAGCTATTACGGACCAAGCCAGGAAAAGCAATCTGTTAGTTACAGACATTCCGCTACTTCTAGCAGCACAATCAATAGCCTCTGACAACGAAGAAAATGATATAGAAATGTCAACAATCAATAGCCTCTGACAACGAAGAAAATGATATAGAAATGTCAACTCAGCAACAACTGCAACAAGTGGCAATAACACTAAGAGGGGCAGGCAGCAGCCCCTTAAAAAGAAAATCCACCTTTGTTCCACAAATGCCTAAAGACGCCATTGACATCTACCATGAGAGAATAACTGACGACATCAAACAACTGTACCACCGTCTCAATCATAAACAAAAAAGCAAAGGTCATAACGAAATGGAATATGTCAAACTCCTGGATAGACTGAGCAAAAACACCGAAGTGATTATAAAACCATCCGACAAGGGAGGAAATATAGTCCTCTGGCCCATAAGCGACTATCTAAAAGAAGCCCACAGACAGCTTTCTGAAGAAGTATGCTACAAACAAACTAACACCAAAGAGTACACCAATGCCATAGAGATACTAAGAAAGCATCTGCAACAATTCAAACGTGATGGTATGATTTCTAAGGAAGAATTTGACTTCTTATGGAGTGAAAACCCAATAATCCCCTCTTTCTATTTTCTACCAAAAACCCACAAAGATGTCTGTCCCATTCCTAGTCGATCAATTATAGCAGCAATCAACAGTGTTGGAGAACACCTATCACAATACGTCAACTATTATCTACAGGATTTGGTTAAAGATCTAACAACCTATGTTAAAGATACGGGTGACTTCTTAAACAAAATAAACAATATTCAATGGGATGCCAACATGAGACTAATAACTTTAGACATCGAATCATTATACACATGCATAGATCATGATGTGGGGCTCAAGGCAATCAGGCACTTTCTGAACAACAAACCAGCAGACTGCTATGAGCACAACTAAATCATAACCAAAAGCATTGAATGGTGTCTTGACAATAACTATTTCATGTTTGGCACACAGATGTATAAACAACAGAGGGGAGTAGCAATGGGATCCTGCTTCTCCCCAGCTATGCCTGTTAAATGGTAGGCTGTTTGGAGGAGCAGATCCTCAAAGTAGAACACCAAGAATACTCCAATACACATGTTAGATATTGGCTCCGCTTTATTGATGATGTTTTCATTGTCTGCCATTGTAATGATGATAGTGCTAAAATGTTCATCAATAATCTCAATGACAACCAGGTTAATTTGAAATTCACCTCACACATAAGGAACAAGGAGGTTGAGTTTCTTGATGTTAAAGTGTTTGTAGAAGCAGGGAAAATCAACACCATGCTCTACAGAAAAGCCACAGCAGGAAACTCTACGCTTCACGTGACGAGTGCTCATCCCAAACATTTAATTCAAAGCATACCTTACGGTGAACTACTAAGAATAAAGCGAATATGTGGCACCATTGACCAACAAGAGGCGTACACAAGGGAAGCACTAGAGAGATTTCGCAAGAGAGGTTACAAAACATCTACCCGTAACCAAGCACTGACTAAAGTAAACATGAGAACTAGAGAATCACTACTTGATCCTCCATTTGCCGCCACAGAGCCCACCAATGATAACAACACACCCAGGCTCATCCTCACATTCAACAAACAGCATCGTCAAATTCGATCCATCATCAATCAGAACTGGCCCATAGTGTTGACTGATGAAGTCATGGCTACAGAAGTACCCAATACTCCCACCATCACATATCGTAAAGGAATCTCCATGAGATCCCAGATAGTGCGTAGCAACCCAGAAACTTCCAAAAACATCAAAACCATGTGGCTAAAGCCCAGAGACGGTTTCCTCAAATGTACATCATGCAGGGCCTGCAAATTTGGAATATCTACCACCAAATATAAAACTCCGTTTAGCCCCTATCAAACCAAAATTCATGGCTCCTACAATTGCAAAACTGAGTACGCCGTATATGCCCTGACATGTACCTGTGGCCTTCAATATGTAGGCAGTACAAAATTACAGGTACATGTCCGAATCCTCCAACATCTGAGGGCCATAGTCAACAACGATTCAGCGTACCCAGTTGCCAGGTACTTCAAAACAGTGCACGGCAATGACCTTAAATGCCTGCAATATTATGTGATTGCAGCCATCCCGGAGCATCCTAGGGGTGGCAACAGAGAAAAGGCGTTAAGGAAATTAGAGTCCAAGTTCATTCTTCAATTGGACAGCAAGCATCCCAAAGGGCTAAACAACACGGAGGATCTCCACAACTTTCTTTTTGATCATGTTTTTCATGATTGTTTAAGTGTAACTTAAAAAGAATACTGTATACACCTAAATTATTTGTTCACTGTAACTAAATTTCCTCGATTTCCCATGAGCCTGTTTTTTAGTATAGAATTTTAATATACATATTAACTATTTTAATATGCATATCTTTTAAATTTAAATTTTTAATGTTGGCAGAGTGAGTACCACCCGAATAAAATTTTATTATTTTATATCGTAGTTTTTTGCACTGCACCTCACCAGTACTATAACGGGGGAATTTCTATGGTTTTGTACGAACCATAGAAATGTCTAACTAACTATAACGCCCCTGAAACCTATGGTTTATTCAGTGAAAAAAAAAAAAAAAAAATATATATATATATATATATATATATATATATATATATATATATATATATATATATATATATGAAAAAACCATAAGTTTCACACATGTTATAGTTAGCTCGACATTTCACTCATACAAAACCATTGAAATTCCCCCGTTATAGTTAGTTCAGCTAACTATAACTCGCGTGCCCGCAATGCACTGCTGATAACGTCACATATTACATCACTCATGACATGGTCAATGACATCACTCATGACATCACTGATGACATCTCAAATGATATCACTGATGACATCATCCAGTGAATGTGTGTCTTAATGTAAAATCAATATTTTTTTATATATGTATATCCAAAGATTGTTGGAAAAATAAATGGGTAAATAAATGTCTAAATGGATGTTTCTTTTGTAAAAATGATTGCATAACGGACTTATTAAGTGTATCTTAGTGAATACATGTATTAGCAACTAATGTTTAAATATGTAAATATCTGTATCAGTGTCTCACTTTAAAAGTGGCTGCATGGGTTGGTGAGTAGCCACATGAGTGTCTGTAAGAGGTATTAGTTGGCTTTTTGAGTATCAGTATGAGTATCTGTATGGTTCGGTGGGGAGTATTACTTAGCGCATAGATGCATGAATGAGTGACTCACTGTTTGTATGTGTTTTGAAGACAGCATGTGTGCAGGACTGTATGGGCGGATGAGTGTGTGCATGGGTGTGTTAGTGAGTGAATGACTGTCTCAATAGTATCTTTATGAGTAACTACATATGTTTTAATCTGCTATATGTGAGTATTGAAGTATATAAGTGATTATATGTGAGAGTGTGACAGAATGGAAGAGTTCCTGTATAAATAAGTGTGTTTCTATAAGTGATTGTTTAAGAGAGTAAGTATGTGTACGTTTCTGTAAAAGTAAGTGTAGTGGTGTGTGTATAGCTGTATATGCAAGTAAATGGATGTTTGATAGTTGATTTGCATGTGTGAGTATGTGTGTGAGTAACTGTATGGATGATTATCGGTGTGTAACAGGATGTATAGCTGTATGACTACAAATAATGAGTGAGTACATGTATGAGTGACTATATAGAACTGTTGGTGAATGAGTGGATGTGTATGTAGATGGTGGAATTACTGAACTGGTTGTTGTAACTGGTATTGGTATCTCCATTCTTTTCAAAATTGTAGTTTCTATTTTTTAATGTATGTATCAAAGGTTATATTATGGTGAGAGGAGGTCTGCCACTCTTTCACAAGGATGATGTCATCAGTGATGTCATCAGTGATGTCATGAGGGATGTCATTGACCATGTCATGAGTGATGTAATATGTGACGTCATCAGCAGTGCATTGCGGGCATGCGAGTTATAGTTACCTGAACTAACTATAACGGGGGAATTTCAATGGTTTTGTATGAGTGAAATGTCCAGCTGACTATAACATGTGTGAAACCTATAGTTTTTTCAGTGAATTTCCAAGGTTTTTTAAATGCTAATTCCTAACTATAACGTGTGTGAAACATGTGGTTTTTTCAGTCAATTTGCAAGGTTTTTTAAATGCTAATTCCTAACTATAACGTGGCTGAAACCTATGGTTTTTTCAGTGAATATATATATGCAATGTAAAACTAAACACCCACTTCCTTTACAAAGAAATGGAAAGTTTGCATCTCTGCAACCTCTCTAATTTTTCACCTTAGTCATCTTCCGCTCAATTAACACAACAACCACAAATACACACACCTACTTGCTACCATTCTTGGCTGAGCTCATCAATTATTCTTCTTTAATTCAAATTCAAAGTGCAGGCCCTTTATTCAGCCTTCTTGGTAATTACTACCCGTGAATAGCAGTGGGTAATGTGCACCCTTCCGTCCTTTCTTGCGTCTTTTCTACCACACACTGGGGCAGGTTTACAAGCCCCTTGCGCCACTTTTGCATAATTTGTCCCACAAGCTTGTAAATCCGCCCAACTGTGTGTACTTTATGCACTAGCTTTCTTCCTTAGATGTGGTACTAGTTTCTCTTGCTCCCACTGTGGATTCCAACACCCTATCTGTGTAATGACCTGAAAATTCAAAGATCCACATCACTGACAATGCAGTGGGTAGTTTGCGTCTCTCCAGCCTTTCTTATTTTTCACGGTTTTCATCTTCCACTCAATCTACACATCATCCACACATACACACATCTAATTGCTGCAATCCTTAGCTGTGATTATCAACTATTTTTCTATTTTATATTCATATTCAAAGTGCAAGCCCTTTATCAAGCCTTTTTGTTGTAACTTCTGTTCCCGGAATTCTGCTCATACACAGAACTGTGCATAAAGACTTAGGACCTCAGTGAATTACGGTGTACCAAAACCCACCTTACTACACAAACCCCCTACCAGACTAGCAATCAGTGACTCATTGGTTCTTCGCCCTAGAGCAAAAACACTAATGACTAGTCAACCCAGAACATGCGACTTAGATTACATGAAGTAAAGTGGATAACAAGAGCACTCTTTCATTATAGTCTTACACCAGTCCAAGACAAGATGTAAATAAAGACACGTGCAACTTTGAAATGTTTATTTCTAACGCCATAATCTCATGCACAGTACCTTAGATAATATAACCCAACATATTATCAGAAACAAGGTTGTCAGCATTGTTACTATTCTATGAAATACAAACGGAAAAAGCATCCTATAATGTTAAAGGTAAACAAATTTAAAATATACCTACATTTCACCCTCCCTACCTAGCAAATTAGTTTATAACTACAGAAAGTCTCATAGGATTACATGTACCTCTGGAACTCAGCAGTAGTGCATCACATTCAGTGCTCCACAAACTGTCAAGATACGAATGTTCTCCAACTGTGTGTAACTTTGCCTCACAATGCATTTTGAAATGCACAAGTATCAGTGGTGGCCACAGCTGCACATGTGTTATGTCTCGAACGTGCGAGGGTCATTGTGCATGACAGACACAGTATTCAAGATAACCTTGAGGTTCCATGCTCTCACTATACACACAAAACTAGCGAGGCAGTTTACAAATCTAGCATACCAAATTATTCTCATATAAAGCAAAATACTCAGCGTTCTCTAAACAATATCACAAGCACTTTTCATGTGCAAAGCAGAGCAGGAAAGCACAAATAGCGTGTAAGCTTCTAATAAACCCATGCTAACTTAGCAGGAGGTGAGTGCAAGGCTCAGTCCCACGGCACCCTCCCTTGATCGAAGCATGTGATATAAACATGGGCGAATTAGGAACGCAGAGTCCAAGCCTAAAAAGCAGAGTCAAGTTCACATTTCCCCAAAAAAGTTATTCGCTCTTTGATAGAAGCAGTAGCAAAATAATAAAGAATATGTAAAAAAATCAAAGAGTCTTAATCCAACAGCATGTAAGCACAGTATTTAGCAACAGCCTCCAACAGGAAGTCATTGTTCTCATCTGAAAACATTTCAGCCATCCAATTCAATAGTGAGAATGAACATACATGTTCTTCAACGACCGGAGCCTCTATCACCATCGGAGGAAAACTCTGGTCATCTTCAATGTAACTGCGTGCCAAGAACTCGAGCGCCGCTGCAAAAACATTCCAACGTCCCATTATTCTATGTATCGCTGCTAAGGCCATAATCCCGCCGCCAGAACAGAGCAGGTCATGAACCACTAAGGGGCTCATCAGCTGGCCAAAATTCCGCGTTGGGAGACACCGTTCTGCAGAAACACAAATCCAGGGCCCAGTCGAAATCGCAGCTCAGGCAATGGAACACATGTTAAACGCATGTGACAAAGGAAAATCGAAACGATAATCCATAAACTGCACTCAATGTAGCCAGAGGCAGCGCTCCGTAATAACTAATCATTCGGTTGCGAACCATCAACAGCCGGGACATATTGTCCTTTGCTGCAGGATGTGCATCCATATTTATGTAAACAAATTAATAAAAGCACACCGGCAACTAATGCGAGTATTAAGCTCAATCCACCAAAGATGCTGGAAAAAATCGAATGAAAAAATCCGGAAAAGACACCAAATATACTTTCTACAGAAGTCACAAGGCCACTGCTTCTAACTTTAAAAAAGTAAGGTAACCCTGTAGTCAAGGACACATTCAAGATACTCTAAATTAACTCCCCAAAATTCAAGAGCCCGTCTGTATTTAATAAAGAATGCACTTCTGTGCGGGTGTTTGCTACATGAAGGACAAATGTTTCTGTAGCAGATATAAGAGCGACCTCTTTTTGAGAGAATAGCGCTCTTATACGACTCATTTGGTTGACTCTGCTTTCAAGGTCGAAATCGACAGCCAGATGGAAACATCCAGCTTCCCATGCAGAGGAGTTAACACAACTTTTGTTAATCAAACCACATGCTCAGTTACCGTAATATATAAGCGATGCCTGCTAACATTGCACAACAATCTCCATTATTTCAAAGTAAATAACTCCTGTTTCCAGTAAACTGAACGTTATGATAGCAGGTGTTGGACTACCTTTCAAAACTCATTCCAAATTAGGCGCATCTTGTTTACAAGAGCCATGCAATTGTATGTGTCTACAAATTAAGGAGTGATCTGGTGCTATTGTGCAATCCTCGCCATTCACATAGACTTCTTTTCCCTCCCTCATGCACCTATATGTAAATGGTAAAAACCAAGCTTCATGGAGATAAGCGCTGCCTAAACATCCATATCTGCCTATAGCATAGTATTTCATGCAAACCTCAAACTTAAACAGGTTAAAAAATACCGTTATGATACTGTGGATAAGCCACACACCTGAATTGGATCTCCAATGAGTGACCACTTCTAACCATTCTCATAGCGCGCCCTGTGCTCTGATTTGACAGTGAGAGAGTGATCGCACCATAGTTTGTACTGCTAATCATTCTCAGCATACGCTACGAATACGCTTTGACGTTACGCATCGCATCAAAGCTTCCGTGTGACGTCATGTACGGCGCCCCGTACGCGAAAGACGCGAATGTTTTAAATTGTTTAAAAACATATATTCATGTATTTAATGAACATACTAACAGAAGACTTAATCTAGGATAATTATGAAATCATTTTTGTTACTTTTAAAAATCCTATATTACTTCTATATTGTATGAGTGGAGCTGCGTGGCCCTCCCGCCTGGTGCCCTAGACTCCGCCATGCCCAGACTAAGCATGGGCGGAAAATCCATTACGCTTGCGGATTTCGCGGATTTTCGGTAAATTCGCAATCCGCAAACGCTCGCAAATTTACCGAAAATCCGCAAATTCGCACGCAGCGGATTTTTTTTTCTTGGTGATACAATTTTGCGGCGTGCGGTGTAAGTTCGCAATTGCGAACATGTAGGTGCGGCGGGCAGCAACAATCTCGCACAATTGCAATTCTGCACAAGAAATCCACTAGCAAGCAGCATAGACCTTCTGAAAATGATGATTTTTATCAGAATAACTCCTCAGGTTGACATTTGCCTGCACTTTTTTGGATTTGAGGCCTTTTGACTTTCTTTGGATCACTTTTGGATTAGAAATCAACTTTCACAAGTAAGCTTGTTTGGGGCATTACAGTTGCTGTAATGCTGTTCTGCAGAAAAACGAGTTTTGCAAAAGTGAAAGCATTCAGCAGGTGCAAAAGTTCAAACTCATCATTAGTAACCATTCCCTGTAGTGCTTCCTGACTGGGGCCCCTCCAGAGTTCAGTTGCTAGTTGCAACAATTGTATGACCCTGCTCTGACCCTCACAGCAGGCTCATAGAATAGCTACAAGTAGGCCACAAAGGTCCTGGAAAAAAAAATTGCACTGCAACAGAAAGCAAATTACAGATAAGGAAGCAGGTGCCAGACTGGAATTTTAAAACAGTGACACATTAATAAATCAACCCCAAATGAATTCATGTCAGTTGAAGCAGGGCAGGTGTGCTTGCTTTCCCCCCCATAATCTACAGTGATGATGAACCAGAGGGTGGCATTGATGTACCAGAGGGTGGCATGGGTGAAACAGAGGGTGGCAGAGGTGAAACAGAGGGTGCTGGGAACCTGTGATGATGAACCAGACGTAGAAACAACATAATCGTGACCGTTGCGAGCCGACATGTAAGTTCGCAATTGCAAACTGGTGCAAAACCCTCGCGAACTGGCAAAAATCCTTGCGAACACAAAAAAAACCAAAATCCGCAAATTCGTGAGAATTCGCGGATTTTGCGGATTGCGAGTTCGCAAATTCGCAAAATTCGCGAACGCCAGATTCGCAAAATTCGCCCATGCCTAGCCCAGACCCGGTTCATAAGCACGCATGATCGTCACCACAAAACCATTAGCACGCATATCGCTTTACCACACATGCTTTTACAACTAGTATGCATTTACCACGCATGATATATGCATAATCTTAATAATATTTTTTTGTTGACGAACACGCATTGTAATGGCTGTGGCTTGCGTCCTTTAAATTAGTTTCTAGGTATACGTGTGACCAAGTCTGATAAGATCGGAGGCCAAAGGACAAATATCGTGGTGTCTGTGGCAGGAAATCTCATTGATCATCAGAAAAAATATGGGCAGGGTAAAATGAAAGTAACAGGTATAATAAAAATAACGGAGAAAAACTACTAAAATGGCGGTTGGACGGGGTATGTAATCAACGTTTTGCGCCTCACCACTACATTTCAAATAAATATACATACAATATGTTAATTAATATATTACAAAGTATAGCACCGGATGACAAGTACGACCCGGGAAAAGAAAGCAGCAAATCTAATACCTAAAATCGGGAGAGGTTTGCTTGGCAAACTTGAAGAAAAAGAAAAAAAAGTGCACTTGCAAACAAGGTTGCGCATGCGTAGAGAATACAACTGATGCAGGGGAAAAAAAGGGAAAGTTTTACATACTGTCATAGAAATATAGCTCTAAAAATTGCCCCCGGAATTTGCCCCCCGAGACCTAATGAATAAAATGGACTTCTAATTTTTTTTTTCTCTTCCATCATGTACGAGTACCATACGTGTACGCCACGATTTTTTATTTAAAAAAAAATGTGACCCTAAAAATCCATGTCAGACCCTCTGAGCAAGCCTAGAGAGTCAGGATATTTCTACCCTGCCCCCTTTCCTTATTTCTCAACTTTGTTTATCTGTTTTCTTGTGACTCGCTTCTAGCGACGAATAAAATGGCTGGCAACACTTCCTGGTTTGCAGTGTTCACAGACAGTTGTCATCCAATCAGCATGCAGCTCGTGCTCCTAATGGTACGGTCTTCGGTACGCGTGTCGGACTCCTTCTCTAGATATCGCTATGATTTTACTTGTAATTTTCTCAGAAACTACTGAACGGATTTACACCATTTAACAAAAAGCACAATCTGCGAACTGAACTCTACCTCTCTGCCAAATTTGCTATAATTCCGTTCAGCCGTTCGGGCTGTAGCCCTGGCTAAAGGTCCCTATAGAAAATTGCATGGGGAAAACATGTTTTGGGACCCCCCTTTTTTCTCATCCCCCACTTGACGAATCACCCCCAAACTTTCAGGGAAGGAGCAGAACCGAGCAGGCCATTTTCTTGGAGAAATTCACGAAGATTCGTCCACCGACGCCAAAGTTATTCCAAATAGAATGTTGTGGATTTCCTATGGAAAGTAGGTCCGAACTATAAATACCTACTGACGACGGCCATTAGGCAATATATATATATATATATATATATATATATATATATATATATATATATATATATATATATATATATATATATATATATATTTATATATATATTAAACAATGTTCCTGTTCGCCAGTACGCGGTGAAGAAAACCAGGTGAAGACCTCAGGAGTCACCTCCAACACCTGCAGCAATCAGGACACAATGGCAGTATTCAAGTGCATAACAGAGTAGAAATGTATTCACACGAAAAGAATAGAGACTTCAATGTCAATCCATGACGCGTTTCGCTCCACAAGGGAGCTTGGTCACATATATATATATATGTACAAAACATCCAGCTTCCACAAAGAAAACTCCATGGAAGAAGGCACAGGCACGAAGTGGTTCAGGATTCGGCATCAATTTAATGAATCATGTTGCCCTCAATCCTAGGCACAAGAGATGCGTTTTGGCCTGCACCGAAGCCTTTGTCAATATATATATATATATATATATATATATATATAATTACCTACTGGCGGTCGCCAGTAGGTATATATAGTTAGGATTTTTTTGAATAGGGATTTCTGAAAATTCTATGTTGAATAACTTTGGCTTTGAAGGACAGAATTGGCTGAAATTTTCTGCAAAATGGCACATTTTGTTTCTGAGCTTCCCCTGAAAGTTTGGGGGGGGTTTCGTGAAGTGGGAGCCGAGAAAAAAGGGGGGGTCCCAAAACGTGTTTTTAACATTGAGTTTTCCATAGGGCGGTTGGACTCACTTTTAGCTCGAACGGCTGAATGGATTTCTATGGAACTTGGCAAAATTGTAGGGACTGGTAGCCCGATGTGCCTTTGCTAGGTCTCACGATATGTGCAAAAGTGGATTTTGAGTAATTAAGGTTAAAAAAAATATATATATCTGTAAGCGGGCCACGGTACTCGCACCAGGGAGCGCTAGGGGCGCGCTACGCAACTTGCGCGCGTAAAGCTGATTGGCTCCCTGGTGTCTGTAAACATTCTAAACAGTCCGGAGCGGCCGCCATCTTGTGTCTAGGTAGGATCGAGACACAAGAGGTGGCCAAAACAAAGGGGGAAATGACCATAAGGGGGCAGAGTAGATCCTCCCTGACCCCCTAGGTTTGATATGGGGGCTTTAAAAGGGCCCAGCGGGGCAAAAAAAAATATATATATTTCGTATTTTTGCGGGGGGGAGCGCCCGGTACGCGCACCGGGAAGCGGTCCGGGGAGCGTAATATGGGGAACAAAGAATGATAGACTTTTCAAATATTGTATGTTTATTGATTGTTCTTTTAGTTGTTTTTTAATTTTTTTATTTTATTTAAGTAGCAACATGTAGGTACCAATGCAGTGTCTAAAAATTAATAAAAGCACACCGGCAACTAATGCGAGTATTAAGCTCAATCCACCAAAGATGCTGGAAAAAATCGAATGAAAAAATCCGGAAAAGACACCAAATATACTTTCTACAGAAGTCACAAGGCCACTGCTTCTAACTTTAAAAAAGTAAGGTAACCCTGTAGTCAAGGACACATTAAAGATACTCTAAATTAACTCCCCAAAATTCAAGAGCCCGTCTGTATTTAATAAAGCATGCACTTCTGTGCGGGTGTTTGCTACATGAAGGACAAATGTTTCTGTAGCAAATATAAGAGCGACCTCTTTTTGAGAGAATAGCGCTCTTATACGACTCATTTGGTTGACTCTGCTTTCAAGGTCGAAATCGACAGCCAGATGGAAACATCCAGCTTCCCATGCAGAGGAGTTAACACAACTTTTGTTAATCAAACCACATGCTCAGTTACCGTAATGATATAAGCGATGCCTGCTAACATTGCACAACAATCTCCATTATTTCAAAGTAAATAACTCCTGTATCCAGTAAACTGAACGTTATGATAGCAGGTGTCGGACTACCTTTCAAAACTCATTCCAAATTAGGCGCATCTTGTTTACAAGAGCCATGCAATTGTATGTGTCTACAAATTAAGGAGTGATCTGGTGCTATTGTGCAATCCTCGCCATTCACATAGACTTCTTTTCCCTCCCTCATGCACCTATATGTAAATGGTAAAAACCAAGCTTCATGGAGATAAGCGCTGCCTAAACATCCATATCTGCCTATAGCATAGTATTTCATGCAAACTCTCAAACTTAAACAGGTTAAAAAATACTGTTATGATACTGTGGATAAGCCACACACCTGAATTGGATCTCCAATGAGTGACCACTTCTAACCATTCTCATAGCGCGCCCTGTGCTCTGATTTGACAGTGAGAGAGTGATCGCACCATAGTTTGTACTGCTAATCATTCTCAGCATACGCTACGAATATGCTTTGACGTTACGCGTCGCATCAAAGCTTCCGTGTGACGTCATGTACGGCGCCCCGTACGCGAAAGACGCAAATGTTTTAAATTGTTTAAAAACATATATTCATGTATTTAATGAACATACTAACAGAAGACTTAATCTAGGATAATTATGAAATCATTTTTTTAACTTTTAAAAATCCTATATTACTTCTATATTGTATGAGTGGAGCTGCGTGGCCCTCCCGCCTGGTGCCCTAGACTCCACCATGCCCAGACTAAGCATGGGCAGAAAATCCGTTACGCTTGCGGATTTCGCGGATTTTCGGTAAATTCGCAATCCGCAAACGCTCGCGAATTTACCGAAAATCCGCAAATTCGCACGCAGCGGATTTTTTTTTCTTGGTGATACAATTTTGCGGCGTGCGGTGTAAGTTCGCAATTGCGAACATGTAGGTGCGGCGGGCAGCAACAATCTCGCACTCGCGAAATTACAAAAACTGCAATTCTGCACAAGAAATCCACAAGCAAGCAGCATAGACCTTCTGAAAATGATGATTTTTATCAGAATAACTCCTCAGGTTGACATTTGCCTGCACTTTTTTGGATTTGAGGCCTTTTGACTTTCTTTGGATCACTTTTGGATTAGAAATCAACTTTCACAAGTAAGCCTGTTTGGGGCATTACAGTTGCTGTAATGCTGTTCTGCAGAAAAACGAGTTTTGCAAAAGTGAAAGCATTCAGCAGGTGCAAAAGTTCAAACTCATCATTAGTAACCATTCCCTGTAGTGCTTCCTGACTGGGGCCCCTCCAGAGTTCAGTTGCTAGTTGCAACAATTGTATGACCCTGCTCTGACCCTCACAGCAGGCTCATAGAATAGCTACAAGTAGGCCACAAAGGTCCTGGAAAAAAAAATTGCACTGCAACAGAAAGCAAATTACAGATAAGGAAGCAGGTGCCAGACTGGAATTTTAAAACAGTGACACATTAATAAATCAACCCCAAATGAATTCATGTCAGTTGAAGCAGGGCAAGTGTGCTTGCTTTTTCCCCCCATAATCTACAGTGATGATGAACCAGAGGGTGGCATTGATGTACCAGAGGGTGGCATGGGTGAAACAGAGGGTGGCAGGGGTGAAACAGAGGGTGCTGGGAACCTGTGATGATGAACCAGACGTAGAAACAACATAATCGTGACCGTTGCGAGCCGACATGTAAGTTCGCAATTGCGAACTGGTACAAAACCCTCGCGAACTGGCAGAAATCCTTGCAAACACAAAAAAAAAATCTGCAAATTCCCAGTTCAGTTGCTAGTTGCAACAATTGTATGACCCTGCTCTGACCCTCACAGCAGGCTCATAGAATAGCTACAAGTAGGCCACAAAGGTCCTGGAAAAAAAAATTGCGAACTGAACTCTACCTCTCTGCCAAATTTGCTATAATTCCGTTCAGCTGTTCGGGCTGTAGCCCTGGCTAAAGGTCCCTTTAGAAAATTGCATGGGGAAAACATGTTTTGGGACCCCCCTTTTTTCTCATCCCCAACTTGACGAATCACCCCCAAACTTTCAGGGAAGGAGCAGAACCGAGCAGGCCATTTTCTTGGAGAAATTCACGAAGATTCGTCCACCGACGCCAAAGTTATTCCAAATAGAATGTTGTGGATTTCCTATGGAAAGTAGGTCCGAACTATAATTACCTACTGACGACGGCCATTAGGCAATATATATATATATATATATTAAACAATGTTCCTGTTCGCCAGTACGCAGTGAAGAAAACCAAGTGAAGACCTCAGGAGTCCCCTCCAACACCTGCAGCAATCAGGACACAATGGCAGTATTCAAGTGTATAACAGAGTAGAAATGTATTCACACGAAAAGAATAGAGACTTCAATGTCAATCCATGACGCGTTTCGCTCCACAAGGGAGCTTGGTCACATATATATATATATGTACAAAACATCCAGCTCCCACAAAGAAAACTCCATGGAAGAAGGCACAGGCACGAAGTGGTTCAGGATTCGGCATCAATTTAATGAATCATGTTGCCCTCAATCCTAGGCACAAGAGATGCGTTTTGGCCTGCACCGAAGCCTTTGTCAATATATATATATATATATATATATATATATATATATAGATATATATATTACCTACTGGCGGTCGCCAGTAGGTATATATAGTTAGGATGTTTTTGAATAGGGATTTCTGAAAATTCTATGTTGAATAACTTTGGCTTTGAAGGACGGAATTGGCTGAAATTTTCTGCAAAATGGCACATTTTGTTTCTGAGCTTCCCCTGAAAGTTTGGGGGGGTTTCGTGAAGTGGGAGCTGAGAAAAAATGGGGGGTCCCAAAAACATGTTTTTAACATTGAGTTTTCCATAGGGCGGTTGGACTCACTTTTAGCTCGAACAGCTGAATGGATTTCTATGGAACTTGGAAAAATTGTAGGGACTGGTAGCCCGATGTGCCTTTGCTAGGTCTCACGATATGTGCAAAAGTGGATTTTGAGTAATTAAGGTTAAAAAAATATATATATCTGTAAGCCCGCCACGGTACGCGCACCGGGGAGCGCTCGGGGCGCGCTACGCAACTTGCGCGCGTAAAGCTGATTGGCTCCCTGGTGTCTGTAAACATTCTAAACAGTCCGGAGCGGCCGCCATCTTGTGTCTCGGTAGGATCGAGACACAAGAGGTGGCCAAAACAAAGGGGGAAATGCCCATAAGGGGGCAGAGTAGATCCTCCCTGACCCCCTAGGTTTGATGTGGGGGCTTTAAAAGGGCCCCGCGGGGCAAAAAAAAAAAAAAATAATTCGTTTTTTTGCGGGGGGAGCGCCCGGTACGCGCACCGGGAAGCGGTCCGGGGAGCGTAATATGGGGAAAAAAGAATGATAGACTTTTCAAATATTGTATGTTTATTGATTGTTCTTTTTGTTGTTTTTTTTTTATTTTTTTTTATTTAAGTAGCAACATGTAGGTACCAATGCAGAGTCTAAAAATTAATACACACCATCTCCTTTGTAGATATCTTGCATGTTGTTTCAGAAGTTATTGTGGTATATGGAATTCATACCATAGTCTGTCAGGAAAGCAGAAACAATATGGAGGCAGGAGATGATAAAGAGATGATAAATACACATTTGAGATAATATAGTTGGAGAAAGGAAGTAACTATGAGCAAACTTACTATGTAACACAAAAATGTTGCACAGTATATTTTAAGTCTCACTTTATATTATATCTTTTTGGGTAATATTTCATCATTTTCATATAAAAAAAAAAATGTGTCAAACAATTTTAACTTTTAAAAATTAAATTTATTGTTCTGATTTTTCAAAATCTAAAAGAATTTGTAACATTAATTCATCTGGAATGTCCTCCTTTTCATTCCATGATTCACATTCTTCAACACATTTAATTAATTCTTGGTCTAAAGTGTCATCCAAAAACTCAATTTCTTCATTTTCTTCCTTAGGATTGTTTTCAATCTTAATTTGAAAGGAAATATTATTTTCTTTCTGTTGTGCTTCCATTTTCTTGCTGTAAATTGCATAAAAAATAAATATATCAGTATAGGGCACTGTTGGGTTTAAGTTCAAACAGGTACTTGTGAGTTTTTCACAGTGAAGTTATCTTTGGGCACTGTATGGTTTCAGGCAGAAAGTAGAACTATTAAAAAGTGCCTGTGATAAAGCCTAAGTAAATTCATAATTATACCAGAGACGCCTAACTCAATCCATAATTATAACAGAGAAGCCTATCTCAATCTCTAACTCTTACAGAGGGACAGTATATAACTATCTGAAAACGTTTTCAAACGTTAGCATAACATAGTTCTCCTTTCAAATTTTTAAAATAACATCTTACCTTTCAAAAAGAAGTTTAAGTTGTCAGTGAAAATGCTCTTGAAATGTACTTCAGGAAGTAGTAGTCAAAATGGCTGTGTTTCTCTCTCTTTCTTTATATATATTCAGGTACATAACCAATCAAATGTCATGAAATAATAGTAGAAAATGAAAGTAACATTTTAATTGGTTGTCAATTCTAACACTTCATATGTGTTTTTGTCATGTAATTTACCTCAGGATATTTAGTCAGGCCTAAAGCATAAATGTCTCAATGGAATTCCATCAAATTTGGGTAAATGGTAGGGACTGCTATGTAGTAGGGCCTATTCTATATTTGATGAAATAGTCTCCAGTGGTTTTTCTGTAAATTACTTTCCCACCTTTTTTTATCGAGCGCTTACCGGTGCGCGCCCCGGTATGCGTACCGGCAGCGTTACAGGAGTCCTCCATTTTGTGTTTCGGTAGAATTGAGACACAAGATGGAGGGCAAACAATGTTCGGATTGGGTAGAAGAGGGCACAGTA
Organism: Lissotriton vulgaris; assembly: GCF_964263255.1. Classification (NCBI taxonomy): domain Eukaryota; kingdom Metazoa; phylum Chordata; class Amphibia; order Caudata; family Salamandridae; genus Lissotriton; species Lissotriton vulgaris. The sequence continues at coordinate 673,754,359 of NC_141691.1, read as the reverse complement.
GACACTTCCTGACCCTCTAGGTTTTCTGAGGGGGGCTTAGGACGCTCATATAGGCAAAAAAAAAAAAAATTGCGTGGAGAGCGCCCGGTACGCGCACCGGTAAGCGTACCGGGGAGCGTACTTTGGTGAAAAATAGTGAAATAATTTAGAAAAAAGATAAACGTTTAGAATGATCAGAGGTAGGGTAGCTCTGAAAAGAGCTATTGGGTTCTGTGGCTGATTTAGGTACCTACAAGTATGTTCCAATGCACAGTCTTAAATTCAGGAGGAATATTCTATTCCCCTCATCTGACAAGTGCACACCATCTCCTCTGTAGATGTCTTGCATGTTGTAACGCAAGTTATTGTTGAATATTGAACCCATTCTAAAGTCTCTCATATAAGCAGAAACAGATTTATTCACATGTTTCCGTGCTTTCTCAAATTGTGGACAAAATTGGTTGGACCAGTTCCATTTCTGTCTTTGGCATATATTGGAATATATCAAGGCAGTTTGGGAAAAAGGGTCATCAATTGATGAAAGGTGTCCTTTAAAAGTATTTCCAGACCAACCCCAGTCATAGTGCCCAAATCATTTCCACCACAGTGCACTATTAAGAGGTTCAGGGTTTGGCAGATGCATAAAAAAATTAAATTAAAAACATATAAAATATATTTTTCCTTTAAAAGAATAATACATTTTACAGCTTTTGATATTTGCTATTTAAAAACCATTGAAATTCAATGAAAAAACCATAGGTTATAGACCATATATAGTTAGGAATTAGCATTTACAAAACCTTGAAAATTCACTGAAAAAACCATATGTTATAGACCATATATAGTTAGGGATTAGCATTTACAAAACCTTATTTTACTCACACAAAACCATTGAAATTCGCATATATAGTTAGTTGCACTAACTATATATCGCGCACCCGCCCGCCACTGCTGATGATGTCACATATTACATCATTCATGACATGGTCAGTGACATCACTGATGACATCACTGATGACAACTCAAATTACATCACTGACAACATCACTGATGACATCATTCATGTGTTAATACGATGAACCTCTTCAGACTCTAATATAACCTTAGATACACTCAGTGAAAACAGACACTCACAGATTGTCACTCATCCATGGAGTTACTCATACACCTAGTCAGTCATGCAAAGAATCAATCACACCTCCATTTCCTCAACTATACAGTTATACACACCTTACTTATTCAAACATATTCTAACACATATTTACTCTCTTATACAATCACTAATAAAAGTTTACAATGATCCATGCAGTCACTCATACATTCACTGGCTCTTATACACAGTAATTTATATATGTCAACTCTCACATGTACTGTGTTTTACAAATGTACTTACTTTGACATGTAGCACTGAGATATCCATTCACTCACCAATACACTCATGCACACAGTCAACCACCCATACAGCTGTTTCCACATGCAGTTTGGAACCCAAACATCTAGTGAATCAACTGTTCACACATCTATGCACAGAGTGACACCTCCCAGCCACCCACACACACACACTCACTCTCCCATACAAATACTTGGGCAACCAACCAATAACCCATATAGTTACTCATTTAGCTACTGATCAACACATGCAGCAGTTTACAGAACAACAGATATAATGATGCACAAATTAAGACAGTTTAGTCACTAACCCATGCACTCAGTGAGACACATTTAATCACTCTCTCATACAGTCAGTCATGCACCTACTAAATCCTTCATCCAGACACTTATACATCCACTCATTCTTCAATATTAAGACATATTTTAACTTTACAGAAACATACAGTCACTGGATGATGTCATCAGTGATGTCACTGACCATGTCATGAATGATGTAATATGTGACATCATCAGCAGTGGATTTCGGGTGCGCGATATATAGTTTTTTTAAAAAAAAATATGTTTATTGCGGCGAAGATAGTAAAGAAGGCACAAGTCATACAGTCATCAAGCCAGTTGACATATAAGGAACAGGTAGGCCAGGTCCAAAGTGAGTACACAGCCAGGTACGGCCCACATCCCGGAGGCAGGGCGGCGTCAAAGTGAACCTATAAGCGAGTAGAGGGATTTGCACTTGTGCTTCAAATATCAAATAAACAATATCAATGTCTACGCCAATTTTCTTATGTTGCAGTCCCAAACTATACAACGGTATAACAGTAACGAACCCCCCCCCCCCCATGAGTGGCATTTCTAGCGCTGATCTGGTCACAGAAGGAGATGAATGCAAGGGCCAATTAGAACGCGGTCATCACAGTACAGTGTGGTCAATGGGAATTTCAACTAAAGACAAACGTATCCAACAAGGAATATCGGCATGGCACAGGGGACTACTACACTACCTCCCGACACCCCATCCCAGTTCCCCCCCCCCTCATCACCAGACTCTGAGGAAGCAGAGGAAAACAACTCAGCGCTGGTGGCGTCCGAATCATCCCCCTCCATCCCCTCGATACACATGAATCTCCAGGCGAGTAAGTCATCCTGGAGCTTCCCGTCCCTGCGAGTGCGCTGCATATGAGTCTCCTCTGCCAAGGCCCATTCCTTGGCGTCCCGTAACCAATGAGGGATTTCAGGTGCCCTCTGGCCCATCCAGGTAATGGCCACCCGTCTCCTCGCCAGAACCAATAGAAGTTGCAGCAATTTGTAAGACAGACCCTTCTTCCTGGGCTTGGGCACTAACGCCAGTAAACAGTGAAGCGGGTCTAGTTGCAACCTAAGATGTGTGATCCGGGTAATGTGAACCACCACCCTATGCCAAAAATCATGAACCAAGGGGCATTCCCAAGCCAGGTGAAGGAATCCCGCCCTCTCTGCACCACACCTAGGGCAATTATGGCTTCTATCTGAGGAAATACGGTGGAGGGAGGCAGGTGTCATATAAGTGCGATGGACAAAGTTAAAGTGGATCAGTTTGAAACGCGCATTGCCGGATACTTTACGAGTCAATAGTCCAATCCGCTTCCTCTGGGCCGGATCCAATTCAATCCCCAGGTCTGCTTCCCAAGCCACCCAAGCTGGCGCCAGCGGGGGAGTCGAGTCTCTGCGCATGGCAGAGTAAAGGAGGGAAATCAGGCGCCTACCTCTACCACAGGATAAGATGATGTCCAGAGTATTAGTGAGCTGGGGTGCCTCTGGGAATTGGAGCCACGTCGTCCTGGCCACATCCCGAAGACATCCATAATGCAGGTACTGGCCCTCACGGAGTCCAAAGGAGTCCGCCGCTCTCTCAAAGGACACAAAAGAGTCGTCCGGATAAAGATCTGCGAGGGTCTCGCAACCGCCCAGACGCCACTCTCGGAAGGACATATTTGCCTCAATTTTGAGTATCGGGGCCAGGATCCAAATGGAGAGCTCCCTGTGGAACGGCGCACGTCGCATAACCCTCAACGAACCGCTGCCAAATGTTAGCCGTATGCCTTACGACATAGGGCAGAGTGTCATTAGCGCCCCGACCTTGCATGAAAGCCTCCTGTAAGTCCTTGTCCGAAGCCTCACCCGCCAACAATGCCAACTCCCAGTTCTCTTGTCGTCAGCGAACCACCTAGCTGCCGGGAGAAGCTGCGCCGCATAGTAGTACAGATCAAACCTCGGGGCCTCTAGGCCGCCTTCATCCCAACACTGTGTCACCGTACGCAACGATACCCTACTGCGTCCACCCGACCAGAGCAGGGAGGTGAGGAGTGAGTTCAGCGTACGAAACACCCGGGGAGGCAATGGGCATAGGGTATTTTGCAGCACATATAGGACTCTAGGAAGCATCAGCATCTTGGCAACTGCCAGACACCCCATGAGGGAGAGAGGTAGTGTATTCCAAAAAGCAACAGATTTACGGAGGGCTGCAAGAATTTTGTCAATATTATGAGTCAAGAGAGCCTCGTCGGAGGCGGCCACCTGAATACCCAGGTACCGGAACGCCAGACGTTCACACCGGAGGCCCAAATAGTGAGAATCCGCATCCGGGTCGAGGATAGCAGAAGTCAGAGGGAACACCAGGGACTTATTGACATTCATGCGCAGCCCAGAGGCTGTGCCAAAGCGATCCAAAAGCCGCAACAAAGCGGGGAGGGCCTCCACTGGGGAAGTCAGGTAGAAGAGCGCATCGTCGGCGTAGAGAGAGATGACATTGGTAGTGTCCCCCACCACGATACCCCAGTCATGCAACTCCTTGCGGGCAGAAACGGCCAGGGGCTCAATTGCGAGAGCAAATAGAAGGGGGGACAGAGGGCAACCCTGCCGGGTACCCCTCCCCAACGGCCATTCATCGGAGCGGGCTGATCCCAGGCGCACCCTGGCCCGGGGCGCTCCGTAGAGCACCCGGATCCAGTCGCGAAATCCGGGACCAAATCCCATCTTCAAAAGCACATGCATCAGATAACCCCAATGCACTGTATCAAAGGCTTTAGCCAGGTCAACGGAGACTAACACATGGGGAACCTCTCGCCCCCGGACCTCATGTAATATGTGATTCAGGCGGCGCAAGTTCATCGCCGTATTACGACCGGGGACGAAGCCACACTGGTCCGGGTGGACGAGCTGGGCCACGTGCGGGGCAAGGCGATTGGCCAGCAGCTTAGTCAGGATTTTTGCGTCTGAGTTTATCAATGTGATAGGACGGTAAGCTGCGGGGTCTGTTTTATCACCGCCCGGCTTCAAAATCATACAGACCTCACCCTGATTCAAGGTGGCTGGGAGGGTGCCCGTACGCAAAGCTTCATCATAGACCTGTAGGAGAAGGGGGGGCCAGGGTATGTCCGAACACATGGTAAAACTCTGCAGGGAATCCATCCCCGCCAGGGGTCTTGGCCCGGAGGAGGGCGGCTATCGCCACGGTAATTTCACCCAACATCAGCTTGGCATCAAGTTCCTTTTCCGCCGCCTCTGGCAGGGTCTGTAGGCCGAGGTCTTCAAGGTACAAGCAATAGACATCCTCAGATATGGACGGGTCAGCCTCATACACAATACGTAGATGGTCTCACAGAACTGCGAGTACATCCGCCTCCGAATGGACCATATCGCCACTGGGTGTCCGTAGGGCTACTATACGTTCGGCCGTGAACTCACGACGAAGTATCCAGGCCAACAAGCGTCCAGACTTATCCCCCTCATGGTGTAGTCTCTGTCTATATTGGCCCAGCGTGAATTTATCGAGCCGCGTGAGTATGTCGTGGATCGATACCAGGGCAAGTCCCTCCGCCCGTTGATCTGATGCGTTCGGATCAGACTGGGTTTGAACGCGCAGAAGCTCAGCCTCCGCAGTCTGCAAGTCAGATAGCAGCTTTTTCCTGACCCCGTACGACAGGCCCATGCACGCTCCACGGACGACCGCTTTCAGTGCCTCCCACTTGGTGGAATAGGACAGGTCCCTCCCCGCCCAGTTGAGTTCCAGGTAATCGGAAAGCGACGATGCCACATGGTCCCGGGCCACCTGGTTATGAAGCAGGTCAGTCGGCAGTCTCCACGTGCGCGGACGCTCCGTCCGATCAGGCCACTGTGCCACGCACGTGACCGGAGCATGTTCCGACAGGTATCGGGCCTGGTGTGTAACCGTCAATGTAAGGGAGGAGGGAAGGTTGGCCGCTAGCACTCGGTCTAGTCTACTATGTGTACCATGTGTCGGGGTATAACATGTGTAAAGCTTCTGTGCGGGGTGGCAGGCACGCCACACATCCACTGCCCCTATATTATGCATCACTTCCTGTAAGCACGCCGTCATACGGGGCTTAGTGCCCGCCCTAGGTGGATGACGGTCCAGCTCATGATGTAGTATGCAATTGAAATCCCCGAACCAAAGGAGGGGTGCGTCTAGGCTCGGAGTCACAAGATCCTGCATCTGGGAAAAAAAGACCGGGTCATCAACGTTCGGTGCATACGTATTAAGGATCAGGAGGACTTTATCGTCCAATCTGAGTTTCGCTAATATGTACCTGCCTTCCACATCCGCATCTATATATTGAACAGCGCAGGGAACCCCAGGGGCCACCCAAATTAAAACCCCCCTAGCATATGTAGAATTGGAGGAATGGAAAATCTGGCCTCTCCACTTCTTGGCCAGCCGCTGCGCGCCGTCCTCATCTAAGTGGGTCTCCTGTAAACAAGCAACTGAAACCCCATGGCGTTTGAGGAAGGTAAGGACCCTGTGTCTCTTAGTGCACGTACCCAAGCCACGCACATTCCACGTTAAGAATTTAAATCCCATGACCACCAATCACGCCCAAATGGGCAACAGTGTAAGCGCAACCTAGGCCGTCGCCAGGAGGCCCCCGCCACATAGAATTCTAGGGATGCATCGCATAGGACAAGCACCCTACAAATCGGAATCAACATGCGCAGAATGCCAGTGTCATCATTGTCACAAACCCAGTCCCACCCCCCAACAACCCCAACATACAAAACTTCGACTTGAACCCCCTCAACCCCACCACCCACGAGCAATAGGATAGCAACAACCAAAACCGCCACCCCGCCCTTCCCCTGCCAGTGCCAGGACGTGCACAGCCACCCCATTCAACACACTCCACACACACTCACACACAGCAAAACAACCCCACCCACCCACCCTCCCAGCTCCCCGAAAGACCCAGCGGTTCTGCCATACGAACCCGGTCACATCCCCCTCGCCGAGTCAGCAATGTGGGAATGACAGCCTCCACCCACACCTCCCACCTCCTGGAGCCCATACGACTCAATCGCCAAGCACAAGGTACCAACCAGTGTTCAACTGCCCCTAGCGTCAAGGATGAAAAGTCAGAAATTAAAGAGTTGCAGGGCCACAGGGAACTACACAATGAAGGCAAGCTCACAGTGGAGTCAATGGAGACAGTGCAAGGATCATTCCAACTCAGGTGCCGGTAAGGCAGTCTCTGGGACCACCGGAGCCGTAGAATCCGTGTGCAGCGGCGTCTCCTGCAAAGTATCCGGTACCCAGATGTCATTAGGGGCGGCCGCCCCATTCGCACTCAAGCCAGTCCTTGCAGGCGAGTCGTCCATTAGGATGGCCCCATCCGGTCCCACCGTGGGTCGAGCCTCAGGAGGACTACGGGATCCAGAACGGCGATTTCTCCTGCCACGCCGTCTCCTCTGTGGCCTGGTCCCCCAAGTGTCTCGCGAGCCCCCTTTCTCACCCGGGGGCAGATCATCTCCCTGATCTCAAGCCACTCCCATACCTCCGCTGGCGTCTCAAAGAAGTGTGCCCGGCCCTGAAGAGCACCTTGAGCTTGGCAGGGTATAGAAGCATGTACTGAAGCTGCATGTCGCATAGTTTTTGTTTGACTCCCAGGTAGGATTTCCTTTGCTCCTGCACCTGCTGGGTGTAGTCGGGATAAATTGAAATTCGGCTGTTCTCAATCGTGTGGGGCCCCGACTCCCTCGCCGCCCTAAGAATACAGTTGCGGTCCTTATAGTTCAGGATTTTCGCGATGAGGGCTCTAGGGGCCTCCCCTGGTCGTGGAGGGGGCACCAGAGCTCTATGCGCCCGTTCCACAATGAAGACGCTGGACAATCCACTCGGGCACAGGTGTTCACGGATCCAAGTCTCTAGGAAGCGCTCAGGGTTCCCTGCCTCTAGCCGTTCCGGCACTCCCAGGACCCGTATGTTGCTCCGACGCGCCCTACCTTCCGCATCCTCGGCGCGCCTCTCCAATGCACGGGTGGTAGAGGTAAGTTGGGAGAGTGACTTCTGTAGGGAAGCAACCTCCCCCTGTAGTTGAGTGATATTGCCCTCCGCATCCGAAACTTTATCCGCCACTTTGCAAAGGTCTGTCCGCAAAAGGTTCACATCTATGGAGACCATCTCTATCTGGCGTTCCAGGGCAGTGTGTGAACCCTGTATAGCCTTGAGAAGTTCCGCTCTGGACGGCTCCAACGATTCCCCACCCTTGTCTTCAGCGCCCGTCTGGCGCGTGATCCCATGTGGTTGCAGGCGAGGGGTAGTGTACTGCACAATTGTATTAGGTTGGGTGGCCTTGGGGCCACGACCAGAACGGCCTGTCATGGCAATTGTTGGAAGTCCACATGACCCAAGCAGGAAGGGCCCCTCAGGAGCAACCCAAGCAAAGGTAGGCCAGGCGCACACCACAGCGCTCCAAGGATATAGGGCCAGTGGCGTCTAGGCGGTTCAATCAAACCAGGAGGCAAGACAGCGTAGGAGCAGCTCCCGTCCGTCCACCCCCACTGGGGGACCAGGATTCAGGGCCTCGGCGAGACGACAATAGGCAGCGCAGGCTATAACTCGGGCTCCACCACTGCTTCACGTCGTGATCTTCACCTAGGCTACGTAGCACTGGGCAGGGCGGAACACAGATGCACCCCGCTACCAGCCGCCACTGACCCCCAAGAGGCCACCCGGCACCGTTCCCAAAATGGCAGATGCGTGGGGGAGGGGCGCCGGTTGTCCACGGGCCCAGCAACGCCGCTCCAAGATCACCTCCAATGCGTACGGGCAGTGAAAGTCCAAGACCCCCCCAGGGTACAGGATACAGTCCGGTGGGAGGAGGTACAGAGGCGGCAAAGCTCCGCAGGCACCAAGACAGGGGCCGAACCCAGACAGGCACACAACAGTCAGGGACCCCCGCATGCACCCCCACGCCTCAAATGGGAGCCAGGGCAAGCGGCACCCACATCCCTCACCTCCGGGTGTAGGCGCCCCTATGACCGGGCGCGCAGTCTCCAGCAATAGCCAGGGGGGGGGGGGGGCTCAGATCTCCAGCCCAGTGAGTCAGCACAAAATGGACGGCGCCTCCGTCTCGTTCCCCTCCTCACCGCACACCAGGAGATCCCTGTGCCTCCGACGCTCCGACCCTTCGCTCGCGGATCAGGATCTCCAGCCAGGTCACAGGTGGTCGTCAGAGGGCTCACTCAGGTCGGGGAGCCCTGCATGCCACGTCCGCCTTCCGGCCCAAGTGTGCAGGCCCAAGCCGCGGCGTCGCGTGAGGAAACACACCAGCGCCGCCTCCAGCAGCAGTCGGTCCAGCGCCCACGGCGGATTGCCGGTCACGGGTCCGTTCTTCCGGGCACAGGAGTCTCGGCGGGGTTACCGCTACCTCTCCGACACGCTTTCCAACAAGCGGGAGAGCCCGGGCAGGATTTTGAAAGGATTTAGTCGGTCTTCGGGACGGAGCTGGTGGAGCTCACGTCCTGTCGGCCATGCTGCTTGGCCACGCCCCCGCGATATATAGTTAGTGCAACTAACTATATATGCGAATTTCAATGGTTTTAAGTGAGTGAAATAAGGTTTTGTAAATGCTAATCCCTAACTATATATGGTCTATAACCTATGGTTTTTTCAGTGAATTTTCAAGGTTTTGTAAATGCTAATTCCTAACTATATATGGTCTATAACCTATGGTTTTTTCATTGAATATATATATATATATATATATATATATATATATATATATATATATATATATATATATATATATATATATATATATATATATATATATATATATATATATATATATATATATATATATTACCTACTGGCGATAGCCAGTAGGTATATATAGTTAGGATTTTTTTCCTATGGGATTTTTGAAAATTCTATGTCAAATAACTTTGGCGTTTGAGGACAGAATTGGCTGAAATTTTCAGGAAAATGGAACATTTTGTTTCTGAGCAGCCCCTGAAAATTTGGGGGGTTTTCGTCAAGGGGGGGCCGAGAAAAAAGGGGGGTCCCAAAACGTGTTTTTCCCATGCAATTTTCCATAGGGCGGTTGGCCTCACTTTTAGCCTGAACGGCTGAATGGATTTACACCAAACTTGGCAAAATTGTAGGGACTGGTAGCCCGATGTGCCTTTGCTATGTCTCAAGATATAGGCTCCAGTGGTTTTTACGGAAATTAACTTTGAAAAATATATATTGGGCTACATTGGGCTATATATATGTTGGAGCCCAAATGTAGCCCAATGTAGCCCAATGTAGCCCAATGTAGCCCAAAGATGGCCACCAGAGACAAAAAAAAACAAATGTAGCCCAAATATCAGCCAGATGTAGCCCAACTATAGCCCAATGACAGAATGTCCCAGAGAGTTCTAAAGAACAACTAGAGTGCTAACAGTCCTGCTTATTACAAAGGTATGGCACACCTGAAGCCATCTTGATTGGAATAAAGTGGTAACTCTTAAAACATTTAATTTAAAAAGGAACAAAATGAGGGGGTTCATTTTGCCATAGAAAGTATGATTAGCGAATATATGACGAAATCATCAGTCCGCAAAAAAAATCCCGCATGTACTATTAGGCCGCAAATTAAAATAACGAAAACTTTTAGAACGAATATGCCTTTAGCATACACTAAACAACTAAACTACCCTAAACCCTAAAACACTACCCCCAGCATGACCCTACGCTACACAAACAGTACAACACTACCCTAAATCCTAAAACACTACCCCCAGCATGACCCTACACTACGCAAACACTACAACACTACCCAAAACCCTAAAACACTACACCCCAGCATGACCCTACACTACGCAAACACTACAACACTACCCTAAACCCTAAAACACTACCCCCAGCATGACCCTACACTACACAAACACTACAACACAACCCTAAACCCTAAAACACTACCCCCAGAATGACCCTACACTACGCAAACACTACAACACAACCCTAAACCCTAAAACACTACCCCCAGCATGACCCTACACTACGCAAACACTACAACACTACCCTAAACCCTAAAACACTACCCCCAGCATGACCCTACACTACGCAAACACTACAACACTACCCAAAACCCTAAAACACTACACCCCAGCATGACCCTACACTACGCAAACACTACAACACTACCCTAAACCCTAAAACACTACCCCCAGCATGACCCTACACTACGCAAACACTACAACACTACCCTAAACCCTAAAACACTGCCCCCAGCATGACCCTACACTACGCAAACACTACAACACTACCCTAAACCCTAAAACACTACCCCCAGCATGACCCTACACTACGCAAACACTACAACACTACCCTAAACCCTAAAACACTGCCCCCAGCATGACCCTACACTACGCAAACACTACAACACTACCCTAAACCCTAAAATACTACCCCCAGCATGACCCTACACTACGCAAACACTACAACACTACCCAAAACCCTAAAACACTACCCCCAGCATGACCCTACACTACGCAAACACTACAACACTACCCAAAACCCTAAAAGACTACCCCCCAGCATGACCCTACACTACGCAAACACTACAACACAACCCAAAACCTTAAAACACTACCCCCAGCATGACCCTACACTACGCAAACACTACAACACTACCCAAAACCCTAAAACACTACCCCCAGCAGGACCCTACACTACGCAAACACTACAACACTACCCAAAACCCTAAAACACTACACCCCAGCATGACCCTACACTACGCAAACACTACAACACTACCCAAAACCCTAAAACACTACACCCCAGCATGACCCTACACTACGCAAACACTACAACACTACCCAAAACCCTAAAACACTACCCCCAGCATGACCCTACACTACGCAAACACTACAACACCACCCAAAACCCTAAAACACTACCCCCAGCATGACCCTACACTACGCAAACACTACAACACTACCCTAAACCCTAAAACACTACACCCCAGCATGACTCTACACTACGCAAACACTACAACACTACCCAAAACCCTAAAACACTACCCCCAGCATGACCCTACACTACGCAAACACTACAACACTACCCTAAACCCTAAAACACTAGCCCCAGCATGACCCTACACTACGCAAACACTACAACACAACCCTAAACCCTAAAACACTACCCCCAGCATGACCCTACACTACGCAAATTAAAATAACGAAAACTTTTAGAACGAATATGCCTTTAGCATACACTAAACAACTAAACTACCCTAAACCCTAAAACACTACCCCCAGCATGACCCTACGCTACACAAACAGTACAACACTACCCTAAACCCTAAAACACTACCCCCAGCATGACCCTACACTACGCAAACACTACAACACAACCCTAAACCCTAAAACACTACCCCCAGCATGACCCTACACTAAACAACCACCACAACTCTACACTACACTAACACAACACTACACTACACAACACTACACTACACTACACAATCACTAACCCACGAAAAAATTAACACAAACCCACTTACCTCTCTCGTCATCGTGGTTTTCACAACGCAAATGCATTTACCATACATGCCTTTAAAACGTAATTCTTTGTAAAGGCATGCGCGATAAATGCACATGCGTTTTGAAAAGATGCGGGATAATGGTATGCGAGGTCAATGACCTTGCAGGATAATGATATGCGGACTGAAAGTCTGCGGGATAAAAAATGCGGGAAAATGGCTGCAAACCATGATTAGCAGCAGACTTCCCTGGTGAGCACTAGCTTTACTCCAGTGATCTAATGAGCAACTAGAGTGCTAACATTCAGAATTTATGGCAAATGTGTGACACATCTGAATGCCTTCTTGATAGAACCAAAGTAAACAAGCATTGAAAATGCAATAGATCTCGCCCTCGTTTAAGTTAAAGCCATTCTGTTTGTAATGAGGTGGCTTTTTAGCTTTGCTTTTATTAGTGTTTTTAAAACTTTCATGTAAATAACATGCATATGTATGCATATATGTATATGTATGCATGCATTTATATTTATATAGATATGCAGATTATATATGTTTATATATGTATATTACCTACTGGCGATAGCCAGTGGGTATATATAGTTAGGATTTTTTCTCTATGGGATTTCTGAAAATTCTATGTCTAATAACTTTAGCGTTTGTGGACGGAATTGGCTGACATTTTCAGGAAAATGGCACAGTTTGTTTCTGAGCAGCCCCATAAAATTTGGGGGGGTTTCGTCAAGGGGGGGCCGAGAAAAAAGGGGGGTCCCAAAACGCGTTTTTCCCATTCATTTTTCCATAGGGCGGTTGGACTCACTTTTAGCTCGAACGGCTGAATAGATTTACATGAAACTTGGCAAAATTGTAGATATGGTTTGCCCGACGTGCCTTTGCTATGTCTCAATATATGTGCTCCAGTGGATTTTGAGAAATTAACGTTTAAAAAAATATATATATCTGTGACAGCGCTCCGGTTAGCGCCCCGGTTCGCGTACCTGACGCGTAACGGAACTTCGCGAAGCGAAGCTGATTGGCTCTCCGGTGTCTGTCAACATTCTAAACAGTCCGGAGCGGCCGCCATCTTGTCTCTCAGTACGATCGAGAGACAAGATGTGGTGAAAAATGAAGGGGGAAATGAAGGAAAGGGGCAAGGTAGACCACTCCTGACCCCCTAGGATTGATGAGGGGGATATTAAAGTGCCCCGCGGGGCAATAAATAAAAAAAAAATGTTTTGCGATTTTACGCCGTAGAGGCGCGTCCCGGTACGCGAACCGGGCAGCGAACCGGGCAGCTCACTGGGCAGCTAACCGGGCAGCTAACCGGCAGCGTAGCTGTCAACATTGTAAACAGTCCGGAGCGGCCGCCATCTTGTCTCTCGGTAAGTTCGAGAGACAAGATGTGGTGAAAAAAGAAGGGGGAAATGAAGGAAAGGGGCAAGGTAAACCCCTCCTGACCCCCTAGGATTGATGAGGGGGATATTAAAGTCCCCCGCGATTTTTCGCGGTAGAGGCGCTTCCCGGTACGCGAACCGGGCAGCTAACCGGCAGCGTAACGGGAGTCCGCCATCTTGTGTTTTTGGAGCGTCCGGTTCGCGTACCGGGTAGCGTCCTGGTAAGCGTAACAAGGGGAAAACCAAGAGAAACAGTAAAAAAAAAATTAAGGGAATAGATTTCCAGCAAACTTGGCAAAATTGTAGGGACTGTTTGTTTGATGTGCCTTTGCAAGGCCTCAAGATATGTGCACGTGTGGATATTGTCTAATTAAGGTTAAAAAGAATATATATATCTGTAAGCGTGCTCCGGCACGCTTACGTTACGGGTTTTGTTTGCGCTGCAGAGCCGATACGTCACGGTTATGCGACGCGTCATGAGGCGTCTCACGTGGCTACGTGATACGTCACGTAATAAAGAATATATTTTACATCTATAGATATTAGCTTTTAAAAAACCAATGAAATTCACTGAAAAAACCATAGGTTATAGACCATATATAGTTAGGAATTTGCATTTACAAAACCTTGAAAATTCACTGAAAAAACCATAGGTTAGAGACCATATATAGTTAGCTGGACATTTTATTGACATAAAACCAATGAAATTCCATATATAGTTAGTTGCACTAACTATATATCGCGCACCCGCAATCCACTGCTGATGATGTCACATATTACATCATTCATGACATGGTCAGTGACATCACTGATGACATCACTGATGACATCACTGATGACATCATGACACACCAATACCAGTTACTACATACGCACTCACTGATTCCTACGTCTACACACACATTCACTCATTCACCCATACAATCACTCATACATACAGTCACTCATTATTACAACACTATCATATGCACTCATACACCTATGCAGACACTCACACACTGCCACTCATCCATGGAGTTACTCACACACCTAGTCAGTCCTGTAAAGAATCAATCACACTTCCATTTCCTCATCTATACAGTTAAACACAGAACACCATACTTCAGTGACATCACTGATGACATCACTGATGACATCTCAAATGACATTACTGATGACATCTCAAATGACATCACTGATGACATCATGACACACCAATACCAGTTACTACATACGCACTCACTGATTCCTACGTCTACACACACATTCACTCATTCACCCATACAATCACTCATACATACAGTCACTCATTATTACAACACTATCATATGCACTCATACACCTAGTCAGTCCTGTGAAGAATCAATCACACTTCGATTTCCTCATCTATACAGTTAAACACAGAACACCATACTTTTCACACATATACTAACACATACTTACTCTCTTATACAATCACTGATACAAGTACACATTGATATGCACAGAGTCACACACCTCCCAGCCAGCCATACACACACTCAGTCTTCCATACATCCACTCATTCTTCAATATGTAAAACATATTTAAACTTTACAAAAACACACAGACACTAGAAGATGTCATCAGTGATGTCATTTGAGATGTCATCAGTGATGTCATCAGTGATGTCATTTGAGATGTCATCAGTGATGTCATCAGTGATGTCACTGACCATGTCATGAATGATGTAATATGTGACATCATCAGCAGTGGATTGCGGGTGCGCGATATATAGTTAGTGCAACTAACTATATATGGAATTTCATTGGTTTTATGTCAATAAAATGTCCAGCTAACTATATATGGTCTCTAACCTATGGTTTTTTCAGTGAATATATATATATATATATATATATATATATTACCTACTGGCTATCGCCAGTAGGTATATATAGTTAGGATTAATTCCCTATGGGATTTTTGAAAATTCTATGTCTAATAACTTTGGCGTTTGTGGACGGAATCGGCTGAAATTTTCAGGAAAATGGCACATTTTGTTTCTGAGCAGCCCTTGAAAATTTGGGGGGGGGGTTGTCAAGGGGGGGCCGAGAAAAAAGGGGGGTCCCAAAACGCGTTTTTCCCATGTTAATTTCCATAGGGCGGTTGGCCTCACTTTTAGCTCGAACGGCTGAATGGATTTCCACGAAACTTGGCAAAATTGTAGGGACTGTTAGCCCGATGTGCCTTTGCTAGGTCTCAATATATGTGCTTCAGTGGATTTTGAGAAATTAACGTTTAAATCAAGATATATATCTGTAACAGCGCTCCGGGCGCATGCGCATTGAGCTTAAAAGCGCGTGCACGTCCGTCTTTGTTTACCCGCTCCGCCCCCTCCCCTTCCCGCCGTCTCGCATTTCCCCTGCCGCATCAAAGGCTTTCACGGCTGCCCATGCTTTCAGTTTCACGACCGGCCGGCCGTGTGAAGTGGAATAATAGATGGATTTCCTTATTCAGCTGTCTTTACTTAGAAGATCATGTTTCCGGTGATAAGTCGAGGCTACTCGCACGAGCAGTAACTCTCATTCCTTCCATTCTAGGCAATTGACACACCCCCTGGGTTTTTTCTAATTAATGCATCAGCGAAGCGTGTATGGTGTGGGTTTCAGCTTTTCATTGATGTTGGATAGCACACTGGTTTATTTTTCTTTCATTTAATATTTGGTGCGGTTACCGTCTATTTATTTTAGATTGATTCATTGGGATGTTTGCCATAGCAACCCACCCTGCCCCCATTGGTACGTGTTTCGGTGCTGTGGCTAACCCTGTGATGGGATTGGCTTGACGGAAGACTGAGCAGCAGTGGAATTCACTGCAGTGAAACCCAGCGGCGCCTGGGGAGTCGACTGCTCTTTTTATAGGACGTGCTTCCTTGTATGAATTAAGAGCTCAGTGATCGTCTTTGTTTACCCGCTCCGCCCCCTCCCCTTCCCGCCGTCTCGCATTTCCCCTGCCGCATCAAAGGCTTTCACGGCCGGCCGGCCATGCTTTCAGTTTCACGACCGGCCGGCCGTGTGAAGTGGAATAATAGATGGATTTCCTTATTCAGCTGTCTTTACTTAGAAGATCATGTTTCCGGTGATAAGTCGAGGCTACTCGCACGAGCAGTAACTCTCATTCCTTCCATTCTAGGCAATTGACACACCCCCTGGGTTTTTTCTAATTAATGCATCAGCGAAGCGTGTATGGTGTGGGTTTCAGCTTTTCATTGATGTTGGATAGCACACTGGTTTATTTTTCTTTCATTTAATATTTGGTGCGGTTACCGTCTATTTATTTTAGATTGATTCATTGGGATGTTTGCCATAGCAACCCACCCTGCCCCCATTGGTACGTGTTTCGGTGCTGTGGCTAACCCTGTGATGGGATTGGCTTGACGGAAGACTGAGCAGCAGTGGAATTCACTGCAGTGAAACCCAGCGGCGCCTGGGGAGTCGACTGCTCTTTTTATAGGACGTGCTTCCTTGTATGAATTAAGAGCTCAGTGATATATGTACGAACTGAATATAAACGAGCTTTCAGCCCCTCCCACGACTAGTAGCATAGCATGTGTGAATTGCACTGTGTGCGTGGAATTGAGCTTGAATACAGAGCTCAGCTCCTAGTCTGCATTGCGACATCTACTCCCGCCTCACTCGAGGCGTTTGTTTCGTCTGAGTCATATTTGTAAGGGGCGATTGCTCAAACCCTGAGGTGGTTTGGTTCTCATGCAGCAGTACTCATCTGGTGCGGCATGGGTTGTTACACATGGGGCGTTTGCAGCAGCTGGCGCCATTTTGTCCTCTTCGAGCTCGACGTTATCGCTGCTTTGAATGCTCCTGCAAGCATGTAATGTATTCTGCCGCAGCACTGAAATCTAAGCAACCCCGGCTTTTCTCCGTCTTTGAGTAGTTATACGGGGCTGCTAAGAAGTTGTAGACTGATCTGGCTGTATTTAAATAGCATAGTGGGGAGGACGACTGTAGACGGCACGTATATATCGTGATATCTCGAGAGAGAGGACCGCTATGTAATGTTAATATGTCACTGTCATGGTGTTTATTTGCTCTTGAATTTTCTGATACCCTCTCACTACATATTCTTGTTAGCTTATACAAGCATTCAGTGATGACACCTTCTTTTTGTAGTGGCTGCAGGCCGCCATTGTATACTGTTTTTGTGCTTTTTATACTTCTACAACATGAAGATCGAAAAAAATTACTTTTCTTTACTGCAACAGCCAGGCATATGCTCTTTTGTGTGTAATGGTTGCATCTGCGGGTATTATTTTTAGCTCGTTGTGGAAAACTGATGACTACATATAGACCTCGATAAGACCCTTTCGCGTTTAAAATAGTTTACCATTTGAGTTTGAGATGCTAATTATTTGCCTAAGATTATTCTCGTCCTATCAAAACATAAAGCACTAGTCCGCAATTTATAACACGTATATTGTGCAACACTTCAATGACATTTTTAAAGTAACTATGCTGATTTTCCTGGCTATTGCACATTTTTCCCTCACCCACCCTCAACCCCTCATCCCCACTCACCCTCAACCCCTCACCCTCACTCACCCTCAACCCCTCACCCTCACTCACCCTCACTCACCCTCAACCCCTCACCCTCACTCAACCCCTCACCCTCACTCACCCTCAACACCTCACCCTCAACACCTCACTCACCCTCACTCTCACTCATCCTCACTCACCCTCAACCTCACTCACCCTCACTCACCCTCACCCACCCTCAACCCCTCACCCTAACTCACCCTCACTCACCCTCACTCACCCTCAACGCCTCACCCTCACTCACCCTCAACGCCTCACCCTCAATCACCCTCAACCCCTCACCCTCACTCACTCACACTCACCCTCACTCACCCTCACTCACCCTCACCCTCACTCACCCTCACTCACCCTCACCCTCAACACCTCACCCTCAACACCTCACTCACCCTCACCCTCACTCACCCTCACTCACCCTCACCCACCCTCAACCCCTCACCCTAACTCACCCTCACTCACCCTCAACCCCTCACCCTCACTCACCCTCAACGCCTCACCCTCACTCACCCTCAACGCCTCACCCTCAATCACCCTCAACCCCTCACCCACCTTCACTCACACTCACCCTCACCCTCACTCACCCTCACTCACCCTCACCCTCACTCACCCTCACTCACCCTCACCCTCACTCACCCTCACCCACCCTCAACCCCTCATCCTCACTCACCCTCACTCACCCTCAACGCCTCACCCTCAACCCCTCACCCTCACCCTCACTCACCCTCACCCTCACTCACCCTCAACCCCTCACCCTCACTCACCCTCAACCCCTCACCCTCACTCACCCTCAACCCCTCACCCTCAATCCATCACCCTCATTCACCCTCACCCTCATTCGCCCTCACTCACCCACACTCACCCACCCTCACCCTCACTCACCCACCCTCACCCACCCTCACTCACCCTCACTCACCCTCAACCCCTCACCCTCAACCCCTCACCCTCACTCACCCTCAACACCTCACCCTCACCCCCTCACCCTCACCCCCTCACCCTCACCCCCTCACCCTCAACCCCTCACCCTCAACACCTCACCCTCGAACACTCCCCCTCAACCCCTCACCCTCACTCACCCTCACTCACCCACACTCACCCTCAACCCCTCACCCTCACTCACCCTCATTCCCTCACCCTCACTCTCACTCACCCTCACTCACCCTCAACGCCTCACCCTCACCCTCACTCACCCTCAACACCTCACCCTCACTCACCCTCACCCACCCTCAACACCTCACCCTCACTCACCCTCAACACCTCACCCTCACCCTCACTCACCCTCAACCCCTCACCCCCTCACCCTCAACACCTCACCCTCACTCACCCTCACTCACCCTCACTCACCCTCACCCTCACTCACCCTCAACCCCTCACCCTAACTCACTCACCCTCAACCCCTCACCCTCAACCCCTCACTCACCCTCACTCTCACTCATCCTCACTCAACCACCCTCAACCTCACTCACCCTCAACCCCTCACCCCCACTCACTCACCCTCAACCCCTCACCCTCACTCACTCACCCTCAACCCCTCACCCTCACTCACCCACCCTCAACCCCTCACCCTCACTCACTCACCCTCACTCACCCTCAACCCCTCCCCCTCGACCCCTCCCCCTCAACCCCTCACCCTCACCCTCACTCACCCTCAACCACTCACCCTCAAACCCTCACTCACCCTCAACCCCTCACCCTCAACCCCTCACTCACCCTCACTCTCACTCATCCTCACTCACCCTCAACCCCTCACCCTCACTCACCCTCACCCTCACTCACCCTCAACCCCTCACCCTCACTCACTCACCCTCAACCCCTCACCCTCAACCCCTCACTCACCCTCACTCTCACTCACCCTCACTCAGCCTCAACTACTCCCCCTCACCCTCACTCACCCAAAACCTCTCACCCACCCACCCTCACTCACCCTCAACACCTCACTCACCCTCACCCTCACTCACCCTCAACACCTCACCCTCAACCTCAACCCCTCACCCTCAACCTCAACCCCTCACCCTCACTCACCCTCACTCACCCTCACTCACCCTCACTCACCCTCACTCACCCTCACTCACCCTCACTCTCACTCACCCTCACTCACCCTCACTCTCACTCACCCTCAACCCCTCACTCACCCTCACCCTCACTCACCCTCACCCTCACTCACCCTCACTCACCCTCACCCTCACTCACCCTCACCCTCACACAGTGCAATAGTTCTCAGACCATTTCAGTTAGAGCTTTTAGAAATGTTTATGGCTTTTTTTATTTGTAATACTTTCGCATTGGCTACAGGAAACAAAAATGCTAAACATTTACAAAAAAACCCATAAACAATTCTAAAAGCACTAACTCTAATGGAGCGAGACCTATTGCATTTCCAATGCTTGTTTTTCTTCAGGCTCTACAGAGTTTTGTGTGTTGTTCTTTTGAGCGACAATTATTCCAGAGGTTTCAGGTTTACTTGTTTTGTCCTGCAGTGAGTTAACAGCTTTAGAGACTTCATGTTTATTTGCTATGTCCTGCTGTTCGTCAACTGCTTCAGAGACGTCAGCCTCATTTGTTATGTTTGACTAGATCCTGGACCTGCCCGGCCGCGCCCAAAATGGTGCCGGTGTAAATGGGACTCGTAACTGCTTGTTGTGTACTGGTTGCCCAGCCTTGATATCACGAGATACATATGCAGTTTTGAAGCACATGGCGGAGGCTTGTCTGCTGTAGTGGGGCGCCCCTTTATCGTTTCAGTCGCCATTCCGCCCGCTTTTGCTACACTGTGCCTTTTCCGCCATTCAGCTGTTTAGCGCCCGCTCTTACGGCTACAGCGTCTCGCTCACCACGACAGCGTGTCTTCAGGTCAAACGGATTGTGGGACAAGGTCCAGAATGGAAGAGTCAATAAAAGGGAAAAAATTCCGCCGGACCCCGGGAGCCGGCCGCCTATGCCGGGGGCGATCTCAGGCCACACCAGGGCAACACGACTTGGGGAGGGGGCAGGAGCCAAGCGCCCCCTCTCAGTCCGCGCCATCTCACCGCCCCTCGGGGGCCTCCGTCAAGCGGTTTAGGGAGGCACCGTATCACATTGTTTTCCAATGCAGTCAGGTCCACAAATGGACCCCACTTACTTTGAATAGTGAAGCTGCAGCAGGTGCAAATAAGGTTTAAACAGTGTTACAAGAGCTGCTTAGAACTCTGAAGTATGGCACTCAACAACCAGGACTTATGCCATTTGTGTAAGGCAGTGACATGGAAGCAACTCAGGGACAAAAAGCATGAACGAACATTCACGTATGAAAATCTTATTTGGGGAAGGGGTAGAATCCAAACGCCCCCTCCCAGTTCACGCCACTACACCGTATGTGGAAAATCTGAAGCCATTGTTCTACAAACTCTCAACGCTTGCTATCAGTGCATGAGTTTCATGCTCGATCGATTGAGCTAGCCGGATCGGGCAATAAAAAGTATAAAATAGTTATGTAAATAGTTATTTAATAAAATGTTTTACCCTGTTTCTTTGCTGGTGTGTTGTCTATATTTATAATATTTGCATAGGGTTTGTCGTTATTTTGGGCGGGGTGGGTGGCGGAGTCGAGCTGTCTTGCAGCCCTCATGGTGTGGAGCTCAGTTCATTTCACTATTTTCGTATTTCTCATGAAGGGTTGTTCCTAATGTTTGTATTTTACCGAGGTCAAAAAGAGATCGAATTAGTGGTCTACTGATTTTGCTCGATTACTTTTATTTTTTTTCCACGATTTTTCACTATCTGCAAAGACTAAACAGAGTATTGCGACTTTGTGCTTGTTTGTAAATAGAGAATGATCCAAAGAGAACCAATTCTAAAACAGTAAATGCTTGGATAACAATCAATCAAATGGAGAGACAAGCAGGTACGACGGATTACAACAGGGGTAAAGGTCTGCGTTAACTACCGTTCACGATCTGCAAAGAGAGAGTACTACTAAGAGAAAAGAGGGGAGGGGGGGGCAGCGTTCAAAGCACATCAGCGTGCATAAACACAAAATTGTTTTTACCTATCACGTACTTGACATTTGACAGCTTTTGATATTTGCTATTAAAAAGCCATTGAAATTCACAGAAAAAACCATAGGTTATAGTCGATATATAGTTAGGAATTTGCATTTACAAAACCTTGAAAATTCAATGAAAAAACCATTGGTTTTAGGCCATATATAGTTAGGGATTTGCATTTACAAAACCTTATTTTACTCGCATAAAACCATTGAAATTCCATATATAGTTAGATGCGCTAACTATATATCGCGCACCCGCAATCCACTGCTGATGATGTCACATATTACATCATTCATGACATGGTCAGTGACATCACTGATGACATCACTGATGACAACTCAAATTACATCACTGATGACAACATCACAGATGACATCATTCATGTGTTAATACGATGAACCTCTACAGACTCTGATATAACCTTAGATACACTCAGTGAAAACAGACACTCACAGATTGTCACTCATCCATGGAGTTACTCATACACCTAGACAGTCATGCAAAGAATCAATCACACCTCCATTTCCTCAACTATACAGTTATACACACCTTACTTATTGAAACATATTCTAACACATATTTACTCTCTTATACAATCACTGATACAAGTTTTCAATGATCCATGCAGCCACTCACACATTCACTGGCTCTTAAACACAGTAATTTATATATGTCAACTCTCGCATGTACTGTGTTTTACATATGTACTTACTTTGACATGTAGCATTGAGATATCCAATCACTCACCAATACACTCATGCACACAGTCAACCACCCATACAGCTGTTTCCATATGCAGTTTTGAACCCATACATCTAGTGAATCAGCTGTTCACACATCTATGCACAGAGTCACACACCTCCCAGCCACTCACACACATACTCAGTCTCCCATACAAATACTTGGGCAACCAATCAATAATCTATATAGTTACTCATATAGCTACTGATCAACACATGCAGCAGTTTACAGAACAACAGATATAATGATGCACAAATTAATACAGTTTAATCACTAACCCATGCACTCAGTGAGACACATTTAATCACTCCCTCATACAATCAGTCATGTACCTACTAAATCCTTCATCCAGACACTTATACATCCACTCATTCTTCAATATGTAAGACATATTTTAACTTTTCAGAAACATACAGTCACTGGATGTTGTCATCAGTGATGTCATTTGAGTTGTCATCAGTGATGTCATCAGTGATGTCACTGACCATGTCATGAATGATGTAATATGTGACATCATCAGCAGTGGATTGCGGGTGCGCGATATATAGTTAGCGCATCTAACTATATATGGAATTTCAATGGTTTTATGCGAGTAAAATAAGGTTTTGTAAATGCAAATCCCTAACTATATATGGCCTAAAACCAATGGTTTTTTCATTGAATATATATATATATATATATATATGTACATATGTGGAGGGGCAATGTAAATGATGCACTTGACTTTATTTCAGAATTCAATAACAACAGCTTAAACTTGCAGTTCACAGCGATAATGAGCAAGGAAAGCATAATCTTTTTGGACGTGGAGGTTTTTACCTCCAATAATAGGCTAGAAACAGGCCTTCATAGAAAATCTACGGCTGGTAACACGGTGTTGCATGCTTCTAGTCACCATCCACCTCATTTAATCAACAGCATCCCCTAAGGGGAAATGCTGAGGATTAGGAGAATCTGCAGCACAGAAATGGAATGCACACAGGCCCAGCAAGCCAGCAGGGACCGGTTTTTGTCCAGAGGATATTCTCAGAGCGTGGTGGCATCCGCCATCAATAAAGCTAATAAATTACAATGCTCAGAAACATTGGCTGACTGCCCCAAAGAGAAGGCCAACCTATCTCAATCGAGTGACCAGCCAACAAGGCTGGTGCTGACGTTCAATAGATAGCACAGGACACTGAGAAAGATAGTGAAGAGAAACTGGCCACTAGTTTTGAACGATCCGATCATGGGGGAACGAATATCTGCAACCCCGAGTATCACGTATAGGAAAGCACGTTCCATGAGTAATGCTTTAGTCAAGAGAAGCCCTGAGATTACCACCCCTAAAAACTGGCTCAGCAGCAGGACAGGGTTCTTCAAATGCTCAAGTTGTAGAGCATGTAAGCAAGGTTACAACACTAGAACATATACCACCCCATTCACACAGAAACCAGTTGCAATTACAACATTTCTTAATTGCAAGACAGAATTCGCAGTGTATGTCCTGGAGTGTCAGTGTGGCCTGCTCTATGTGGGCAGCACTAAACTGCAGGTTCACAAATTGATTCTCCAGCACATGTGGGCAATAACCAATAATGATGCTGCGTATCCCGTGGTAAGACACTTCAAAGAACAGCATGGCAGTGATACACAACATTTGAAATACTTTGCCATTGACACAGTCTTGCCATTCAGGAGGGGTGGTAACCGAGAATATCTCTTACGCAAATTGGAGACCCGATATATCTTAGAATCAGATTGCAAAGTACCGCAGGGCCTGAATGCAAGTGAGGATTTTTTCACTTGCCAATAGGAATTCTCAGTCTCATGATTGGTCATTCGCACTCTCCGTTTAGCTGAAACAGTTGTATAATTGCTTTTTTATCAGGAATATGAATTTTAGGGTAATTCAGTTCTAATAATTTTTACACATTTTAAACTTCATTGCGGCTGCAATTTAGTAGGGTGAGGGCACTTTATAATTTTAGATGCACTAGCACTTTAAATACAAATCATGGATTTAAGCCCACTTGGGCAGTATTTGTTTCAAAATACAATGCAAGACACTTTTCAATCATGTGCATAAATTGACTTAAATAGAGTAGAAGCAAGGGTATGGCTATACATCATTTGCTCTGAGGATCTGTCACAGCGGTCAAGTAGCTGTGTACACATTGGGGATGATGAGAAAGGGTTTGGAGGCAATTTGTATATTGTATGCATGGCCCAGATTGCTCATATCTCATCAAGTGTAAACCAAAATGTTTTTCCCGTCAGCCGCAGAATTTGCACATTTAAAATAAAATATTGAGCTTGTTTTACACATGGATTTTAACCTCATCACTGCAGCGCGAATTCCGCCGCAGTGCTGAACATTCCGATCATGGGCGTGGTTAAGAGGTTAATTGAGTTTTAAATTGTGTGTTAACTATGCCTAATATCTACATTGCCCGGAGAATAAGCATTTATTTATACATGTATTTATTGTCGAGCACATTTTGCACATATGTATTTCTATTTTAGAAATTATTTAAATGTGTAACCGTGTTAAGCATTGGGAAACTACAAGATGGTGTTTTTTTCATTTCCATGATGACGATATTCACAAGTGTTTTACTGGGCACTGGCACTTGAAAATTAAAAAATGACTCAGTTTTGCGTCATGTGATCAAGGCTCGTGGGAGGCAGAAACGCGTCATGGCGGAGGTGCAGGGGTATACCTAAATAAACATTTTTGCACTAAATTCTGGGTCTGCTATTTCGTCAAATTTACAGCTCTGGTGACGGATTTCTGTGAATATATATATATATAATGTTGTAACTTAGATTCCTTCCGCCTCCTCTCCTTCCAGCAAGAAAATCACAGCACCGATGCAGATAAGTGTAATTTAATTATATTTTACAACACCATGTGCAAAAAGTGCAAATTACAGGACGGCCTACGCGTTTTGGCTACACCTAGCCTGCAACTGGACCATAGAGTCCTTAGGTGTCTAGAGTGGTTTTAAAGTGTTTACGTGAAAGTACCCTTTTCTATGTCTTAAAAAACACTAGACAGATAACCTCTCTCTCACATTGTGGACCGATTTTGCCACCATTTTTTCATTATTATTTTCTGTTTTCATTTTGCATGAGAAGTAAAGTACTATTTCCAATGCAAAAATTACTGTCACCATTTCATTTCCGTTTTTTAGTTTTAAATGGTTTTTATTGAGGCAAAATAAAGCATAGTAAAGCATCGCAGTACAAAGTATATGTAACAGGTAAATCAGTCGCGGATTGTAAGCACGTGTCCATATAGCGCTAAGGAAGAATTGGCATAGGAAGTAAGCATTCAATAAGAGCAAGGTGATGCAGATGAGGCACGTGACATGCAGTTTTGGCCGACAATTTAGAACTAACCAACCCCACAAAACCCCCCTGACCCACCAACCAACCCCCCACCCCCCTCCCCAACCAGTGTGCCATACGTTAGAGGTCCAATGTCTATGGATCAGAAAGAGATATGCCCTGTAAACCTTTGAAGTAATTAGGTGCCAGTCGCCGGGTCCGTAAGGCGTAGCAGCCGTAAGTATTTTGGACATGTCATTTCGTTAAATTCTTTGGACAGCAGCGAGATGAATGGTTGCCAGACCTTTTGAAATGTGGCTGTAGTTTGGGAGAGAGTGGCCTGAATACGTTCCATGCCCAAGGTGAACCAGAGTTTGTGTATCCACCCTGTGTGAGTGGGTTTGGACGTGGACCCCCAAAGGGACAGGATATGTTGCGTGGCGGCTTGCAAGGCGATGCCCATCTGGCGGCCTCGGACAGATTTCAGGGGGAAGGTAAGTGCGTTGGGTAGCCCCAGGATGGCATATGCGGGAAATCGAGGGATCTCGGTGTCAAAGGTCGCATTAATGTCATCTAAAACTGAGTCC
This sequence comes from Lissotriton vulgaris, assembly GCF_964263255.1. Classification (NCBI taxonomy): domain Eukaryota; kingdom Metazoa; phylum Chordata; class Amphibia; order Caudata; family Salamandridae; genus Lissotriton; species Lissotriton vulgaris. Next base: position 673,727,589 of record NC_141691.1, on the reverse strand, counting down.
CAGTTTCCCCGAACCTCCCTGCAGTCCCAGAGGATGTGTGTCAGAGTGCCCTTTTCCCCGCACCCCCTCCAACACAGGTCACTCCTAGATGGGTTCCCTTTATGAAGCCTGACTGGCGTAAGGTGCCAGTAGGTCGCCAGTTTCACAGCCGATTCTTTGCCTGCTGTGTAGCGTGTGGTGTGTGATGCTCTGTAGTACACTTGGCCCCATTCTTTAGGTGATAGTGTTCTGCCTAGTTCGGTTTCCCATCTTTTCTGACCAGCGGTTTTGTGTAATTCCATTGGAGGTGTAAGCATTTTATATATATCAGAGATCAGATGGCGATCAGTGTCTCTGGTCAGGAGCCATTTCTCGAAAGGAGTCATGGGGCGCCCCACCAAGGTGACAGTCCCAGAGTCAGTAAGCCAGTGTCGTAATTGAAAGTATTGGAAAAGGTGGGGGTCAATGATGTCATAATTTTGTTTGATGTTTGAGAGAGTGAGGAAGCCTTGTAGATCAAAGAGATCCCCAGCGCATCTGCATGCTGTGCCCTGCCATTGTGTGAAGGCCCGGGGGTCTTTACCCGGAGGGAAGTCCGGGTTGTCTAGGAGTGGGGTAAATGGAGAAGGAAAGGTGGTGAGGCCGCGTTTAACGGCCACAGCGTCCCATACCTTGGTGACTGTGCGAGTAATGGGAGAGTTGGTGAGGTATGTTGGTCTGTGCTTTTTGGGTAGAAAGGGGATCGCCCACAGGGATCGCTGGGCCATGGCTCTGTCTTGGAATAGCCACCTCTTCTCTGACTCGGGCCTATACCATTCCACTAGGTATTGGAGCTGCGTGGCGTGGAAGTACTGTAGTAAGTTGGGGACCCCCAGGCCTCCCTCGTCTGTGCTCCGGTGAACCAACTGTTTGTGAAGTCGTGCCTTTTTACCCTCCCAAATAAAGTGGTGCAGTGCTGCTTGAAGATCGGAGATGGTGCCTTTTGGGGGGAATACTGGGAGAGTCTGAAAGACGTATAGGATTTTGGGTAGGGCCGACATTTTTACCGCCGCCACTCTGCCCAGGGGGGACAGAGACTGCTTAGACCAACGCGCGAGATCTGCCTTGATCTGGGAGGTAAGAGATTTGTAGTTAAGAGCCGCTGTCGATGTGGTCGAATGGGTGAGGGTGACCCCTAAGTAAGGGAGTTCCGAGGTGACCTGGAGGTCACAGCCATAGTCAGAGGCTGGGGCGTTCAGGTGGGCGTTACCCCCCCAGTGGCAAAATGAGGGACTTTCCCCTATTGATCTTGAAACCTGCGACCGTACCGAATGTTTCCAACTCCCTTAGGAAGGCGGGTATCGAGTGGGTGGGCCGGGCAAAAGCAGCTATGACGTCATCAGCGTATAGACTGATGGTATGTGGTTCGCCCCCGAAGGTGATTCCAGTAATGTCAGGGTTGTCTCGGACCTTCTGCGCCAAGGGTTTGATGTAGAGGGCAAATAAAAGGGGAGAAAGTGGGCAACCCTGTCTCGTCCCGCATTGGATATCGAAGGGGTCCGAGCGTGTCCCGCCCAATCGGACTCGGCCCTGTGGTCGGTGGTAACAACTGGCTATCCAGGACCGAAAGCGGTCGCCGAGTCCGAAGCGGAGCAGTACCTGTTGTAAGTACGCCCAGTCAACGCGGTCGAAAGCCTTCTCCGCGTCGATGGCCACGAGTGCCGCGTCGGAGTCCTGGAAGTGTGTTTTATCTATTAGATGTAGCATTCTTTTAGTGTTGTCGCTACATTGGCGGTTGGGCACGAAGCCCGATTGGTCAGACTCCAGGATTCCGGGTAGGAGCGGGCCCAAGCGAGCCGCCAACACTCCAGTGAAAAGCTTGAGATCTAAATTCAATAAGGAGATCGGACGGAATGCCGAGCAGTGAGTCGGTTTTTTGCCTGGTTTGGGCAGGACGATCACATCAGCCGCTAACATATCAGGGGGGATAGAGCCGGGACCCTCAAAGGAATTGAAGAGTCGGGTAAGGACAGGGGCCACTAGGTGACTGAACAATTTGTAAAATCCCGCTGAGAAGCCATCTGGGCCCGGGGACTTCAGTGGGCGAAGTCTGGATATAGCTGCTGTGACTTCAGCGGTGTATCAGCTTTATATAATGAGGCATAGTAGGTCCGGAACTCGTTGGCTATCTGGGAGTCCTCAGTGAGAATGTTCCCAGAGCCGTCTGTGAGGTCTGTGATTTTTGTGCGGTGGGTCTTGGCTTTAAGGGCGCTAGCCAGTAAGCGTCCAGTTTTGTTGCCCCCAATGTAGTATGTATGTCGGAGGTGGAGTGCGGCAAATTCCGCCCTATCTGTGTCAAGGGAGGCCAGTTGGGCCCTGGCCGCCTTCAGCTGTCGCCAGACACGTGGGGCGCCAGTGCGACTGTGGACTCTTTCCAGTTCCTCGACCTGGGTTGTGAGTTCGGACCTCTTTTCCCTGCGATCTCTAGCTTCCTCGTCAGCTATAGCGATGAGCTCCCCACGGACCACTGATTTCAGGGCTCCCCATAAGGACGGCAGGGACACTTCCGGCGTGTCATTATTTGTCAGGTAATCAATGATACAGGTGTTCAGGCGCTCACGGATCGCTGGCCGTTGCAGCATGGTTTCCCGAAGCCGCCATGTACCACGAGGGCGGGAGGTGACAGGGGGAGTGATGGTTAGCTCTATGGCATCATGGTCCGAGAGCGCCGCGGGGACAATGTCAGCACTGGTTACCTTAGGCAGCAGCTCAGACGATCCTATGAAGTGGTCTAGCCTGGCGTAAGTGCGGTGGACATGGGAATAGAAGGTGAATTGTGCTGTGGTAGGGTGTACAGTGCGCCATATGTCTACCAGGTCCCGTTCCCGCAGCCAGTCCGCCCCAGCGGCGGTAATAGCGCCTGTATCCCCATAGCGGTGTCCTGATCTATCTTTGGGGTGTCCATGACTAGGTTAAGGTCCCCCCCGATAAGTATGAGTGAGTTAGATGACTGAAGGGATTCAGAAAGAGCGTTCTTCAAAAAGGCTTCCTGGCCTGTGTTGGGAGCGTAAACTGACCCGATCGTGAGGTGTAGGTCTCCAAGTTGAAAGGAGTGTGCGAGGAGACGGCCCTTAACTTCCCCTGACTTGGTCCCCACCTTCCCTCTAAAGTGCCTAGAAATCAGGATGGCTACCCCAGCTTTCTTGGTGGGAAGGGAAGAGAAAAATTGTTGGGGAAAGGCACGCGAGCGCAGTCTATGCCAATCCTTGGGCAGCAGGTGGGTCTCTTGGAGTAGGCACAGGTCCGCCCCAGAGTGTTCCAGGTAAGAGAGTATCGCCCGTCTCTTAATAGGGTTATTTAGGCCTTTGACGTTCAGTGTCAGTATCTTCAGTGTGGGACTAACCATTATTGTAGAGGGCGGGTTTAGGTGCGTTATAACGTGTGTGTGTTCCCGGCCTAGATGCACAATGTCGTGGAAACAACTGTGGTCTGAGGTTGAGCAGTAAGGCAAAGAAATAGAGTCTCAGCAGTCCATTAATAGCAAATCCCCCCTGGCACACTGGTTCCCCCCCTAACTCCCCCCCAAACTGTCCCCCCACCTCCCCCCTTGTATCCACAACTGTTCTCCATGAGATAAGGATACTGTCAACAGTTCCCCCCAACTCCCGCTCCCACCCAAAGCCCCAACTCCCACGAGTGTGTGGGTACAGTCGCAGTCCTGTCAATGCGCACAGGGCTGTGGTGAAGTCTTCCATTCGGGTCATGGCTCGTGGTGGACACTTCGGCTCCCCGCCCAATACCCAACCCCCATTCAGGGGGGAATTAAGCTAAGAGTGATCTCCCAAGTATTGCCGCTGTCAGCCTGAGGAAGAGGTTTCTTTGGCCACCTCCGCAACTGCCGTGGCGCGCTCCTGAGTGATAGTAGAGGCGTCCGGCCTCAGGTGTCGTGAGGGTGAACGTCTACGATGCACAGTTTGCCATCCATTGTCTCGGGGTCCACTGGATGGCCTTAGGGTTGGTTCATCTACCTCATGCTCAAGGCCCAGGAGGGCGCTTGTGTCCTTGAGCGAGCGCAGTTGGTGTAGTTTTCCGTCCCATTTGAAGATGAGACGGAACGGGTGACCCCAAGAATACGGAGTCTCATGCTGCCGTAGGAAATCCGTCACTTTACGGAATTCCTTGCGTTTCTGCAGGGTGATGGCAGACAGGTCCTGGTAGAGGGCTATGGAGTGACCCTGGAATTGAAGAGGTTGGGCTCGTCGCGCCTCCCTGAGGATTCGCTCCTTTAAGGGGAAGTCAGGCAGAAAGGCTAGTATGTCTGGTGGTGGCGCCGAGGACCGTCTGGGCAGTCCCACCCTGTGAGCCCTGTCAATGCGTATCTCGAAGTCCGCCGCTTCGCCCAGAACGGACCAGAAGAGAGTCTGTAGGTAGCCCGTGACATCGGATCCTTCTGATTTTTGAGGGACCCCCCGGACCCGTATGTTGTTCCGGCGGGAACGGTTCTCGAGATCCTCTGTATGGGTCTGGAGGTCCATTTGCTGGTCAGTGAGACGCACTATTTCCTGCTGGAGGTGTGTTATTTCCATGCTTCTGGACTGATCCGCTTCTTCGACCGCTACCACCCGCTCTCCAAGGCCTTCCACGTCCCGCCGGAGTTCCCGGACCTCGCCCGCCACTTCTTGCTTTAGGGATCAGAAGTCATCCCTCAGGGAGTTAAAAAGTGTCTCTAAGAAAGTTCTAGTGATGGGCGATTGGTCTTCTACTGATGTTGGCGTCGGTTTCGCGGTCGGGGGTGAAGGTGGATCCTTGCTAGGCTTCGACTGTGTTTTGGCCAAGAGCTCCGGGAGAGTCTGTGACCCCTTCTTCGACCGCTGCCCCGCCATCTTGTCTCTGGGGCCGTGCCAGTCCCGGGCGTCAGGGTGTGGGTAGTTGAGAGTAGTGGCGAGACTGGCGGACCCTGGGGGTCTGGCCCTGTAGTGGCACCGGGTGGAGCGGTAGTATCGTCCCTGCCGTGATCGGCGAGATGGGCGCTCAAAGGTCTAGTCCAGGGAGCCACCCGTCAGCCGGACAAAGTGGAGGGTGGGTGATGGAATTGTGCACCAGTGGGTCCAAGTGCCTAACGCCCGGTGGCAGGATCTAGTGTAGATGTGGACCCATCCCAATCGAGGTAAGTAAACCGTGGCAAGGGGGACGCAAATGTCAGGCCTCAGGAACCCAAACGCCGGGGGCTCGGGTGTGCCCCCCGAGTCTCGTGGTGATGCCCCCCGTAGCACTCCTCACCTGGGTGTAGTTGTCTCACGTGGTGGCAGAGGTGCAGGACTTCGGCCTCGCGGTGGTTCCGGACCCGCAGGGCTTGACTCTCTTAGCCCGCCATGGCAGGCCAGCACCCCGGCCCAGGGTTAGTCAGGGTTGCGCTGTCACTATGTTCTTTGCCAGCCAGGGTGCCGCAGTTCTAGTCCAGCAGCGCCGGTGTGGCTGCGCCTTTGCTAGGCGCTCTTTGGCCTTGTGTGGTCCGCCCTCCAGTCAGCGAGGGTAGGCCCAAAGCCGGGGGGTTGATTTTAACGTTGCCCGGCCGGCACTCACTGCACCACCGGTCAGGATGCAGGGGCGGGGGTGCACCGCAGGTGGAGGCTGGGGCTTCGTGGGCTCACTGGGGTCGTGCCTGTGGTTGCCCTGACAGGCCGCCGGAGTCGTTCGGGGCTGCAGAGGAAGAGCGCGCCGGCTCTCACAGGGCCCGGGCAGCCGCCATGTTGCGGCCGCAGTGCAAGGTCCTTAGCGATTTCAGGCTCCCGCCCAGTTGAGGGGTCAGGAATCGGGGCTCCGGAGGGTTTGGCAGGGTGTCGGCCAGAAGGTCCACTGTCGTGGGCGGCCGCACCTCCGTTGGGTGTTCTGTGGCCCCGAGTGGTCAGCCCTCCAGGTGCGCGGGCAGGCCCAAAGCCGCGGGGTCGGTTTCTGTGGCGCCCGGCCAGCCCACACAGCACCGCCGGGCAGGCAGCTGGAGCGGAAGTACCCCGTAGACGGGAGCAGGGGTCTCACGGGCGCACCGGGATCTCGCCAGCTGGTGCCCCGGTAGGTCGCGGGGTTCTCACCGGGCCTCAAAGAAAGAGCGCGCCGGCTCTCACAGGGCCAGGGCGGTCGCCATGTTGCGGTCGCGACGTGCAGTCTTCGGCGTCTCTAGGCTACCGCCTGGCACAGGTGTCGGCGATCGGGGCTCCAGAGGGCCCAGTAGGGTGCCGGCAAGAGGATCCGCCATCAGATGTGTGTCGGGGAGATCAGGCTACGCAACAAGGAGCAATCGGGCGGGATCGGGCAGGGAGCCTCCGGGACCTGCGACCGATCACGCCGCCATCTTGGCCACGCCCCCTCATTTCCGTTTTTTGCATGTAAAGTACATTAAGTAAAAAACGATCTAGTGAAAAAAATTCCAAAATTTCTATACATGAAAATGCATAAAGATCCATAAAAATATAAACACAAAGACATGTGATCATCCCATTGAAGTCAATCTTTTTAGAAAAAACATATTTCATTGGAGGGTAGTTTTTCATGTATTCAACCCAAGTCCTCAGATAGTCCTATAGCTTACTTCAAATGTAAAGTACATAAAGAATCACTAAAAGATTACTCCAAAATTTTCTTAGACTATAAGGTTTTTCTAGAGTACTACAGGCTATTCACAAATCCCTCCACTTTATGTTTTTTTTTGTTTTTTTGTTGCTTGTTTTTTGGTTATTATTCAGATTGATGTATACACATCCATTTTGTGTTTAAAGTATTTACTTTCCAGAATTCATATAGTCATCTCAAATGTTCCCTCTAATTCTCAACCCCATGTGTGACATCCAGATAGTGATCCGATGTCTAAAATCCAAAGTTGTCCATATTATCGGGACTAATGCCCAAATACAATTTATCTTTTTTACACACAAGGGCTCTGAGTTCGAGGGTCTTAAAACATAAATATATATGAAAAACCTGAAAAGAACCTTTTCTTCTGATAATAGTTCAAAATTATACATTTCTATTTTCTAAGTTTATGTGTGCAAATGTTGACTATACAGGGAAAAGATCAGTCCATATTTACACCCTATTTACAACTATTTATACATCGCAAGGAGAAGTCTTCTAGATATTTACAAATGTTATACGGTTGTGAACTTGTGCTGATATTTACAAATGTACATACAGTTCTTCGTAAAGATTGTGTCCATGTGGGTGCTCTGTTCCCATTGCCATGATCATTCTTGATTCCATTTTGCGCAACTTCAATGTCCGATCACCACCTCTCTCTGCAGGTTTTATGATTTTAATACCAGAGTATCGTAGCTTATTACAATCGCCCTGATGACATTCATTGAAGTGCTTGGCCATTGGGTAATTTGGGTCAATGTTCTTGATCGCACTAAGATGTTGTAAGATTCTCAATTTCAATTTATTGATCGTGCTCCCTCTATAATGCTTCCCACATGGGCATGACAATCTGTAGATTACATATTGGGATTCACAAGGTATGTGGTATATGATTTTTTCAGATCTCGCATTCAGCAAAATGTATTCAGAGATGTTCACACCATGGTCACAGGCTTTACATTTCCTGTACTTCCAAAATCCAGGAGTGTTTAACCAAGATATTGCTTTAGGTTGTTTTATCTCAGGATGGCTCTGAGTTAAAATGTCTCGTAAGGAAGCTGTTTTCCTGTAGGTGATACAAGGATAGGATGTTATATTTTCTTTTAAGGTGTCGTCTAATAAAAGAACTTTCCAATTCCTGCTTATTATTCTTTTCAGATCCTGGCTTTGGTTATTATATTTATATCCATGATTAGGCGTGTTGTATCCTCTGTCTTTTCTTTTTCAACAGGTATCAAGAGATCGTTCCGTTGTTTCAAATTCATTCTCGATTTTGCTGTTATTAATACATCCAAGGGATACCCCCTTTCCAAAAAGCGACTACTCATCAGATCTATTTACAATTCCAATTCATCCATTTCCGAACAGTTCCTTTTCGCTCTGAACATTTGACCATAAGGTATACTCCATTTGAGCTTTATCGGGTGTCCACTATTTGCTTGAAGAATACTGTTACAGGATGTCGGCTTTCGATGTATTTTAGTGCACAACTTGCAGTTCTTAATGAAAACTTCGACATCCAGAAAAATTATATTGATGTTACTTATATTTGACGTGAAATGGAGATTATATTTGTTGTCTTCCAAGGAATTGATGAAAATCTGTAGGCTTTCTGGACTTCCGTCCCAAATCGCAAACAAATCGTCGATGAATCGACACCATGTTATTATTCATGAATCCTGTCTTTTTTCTTCCTCCACGATTTTTAGTGTCCCACACAGTGCCATCAGAAGGTTGGCATATGTGGGGGCAAAAGATGTCCCCATTGCCGTGCCCTGCTTTTGTAAGTACAGGCTGCTCAAGAACAGGAAGACACTAAGTTTCAGACAGTATGTCAACATGTCTATTAACATAGCAGAATGTTCCAAGTAGGTGATGGACCTCCCTCCAGGAATTTCATCACAGCTCCTATGCCATCTTCATGGCGTATAGACTTATAGAGTGATGACACGTCTATAGTTGTAATCTGATATCCAGGTTTCCATTCAATTTGGCTGGTTTTATTTTAAAAATCCATTCTATCCCTTAGGTAGGACGGTAGTTTGGTCACATAATTCATCAAAAAGATGTCGATGAATCTTGAAGTGTTCTCTAATAATGACCCAATGGATCTCACTATTGGTCTCGTGGATTTTTGATGGATTTATGGATTTTTGGCAGAAAATATATAGTGGCTGTAATTGGGTTATCCGTTTTGAGATAACAGTATTCATTGAAGTCAATTAGGCCCTTTTCTTTCCAGCTTAAGAGGAGGGAATGGTATTCTTTTATCCACTCCTCGGTGGGATTGTTCTTTAATGGCTCATAGTGATCTTTCGTTCCCCAGTTGTCGTTTTGCCTCACTGATGTAGTCTGTGACCTTTTGGACTACAATGTTACCTCCCTTATCCGAAGATTTAATTATTATTGTCGGGTCATTTTTTAATTCTGTGATTGCCCGATATTCATCAGGTGAGCGGTTCATTGTCTTTTTGTTGGGACCTTTGTTTCTCTTCTTCGTGGTTGATCTTCCCGGTATTTTCATAATTTCTTCCACCATCATTTCGTAGAATAAATCGATTTTATTTCCTGGTGGTAACTGCGGACAAAATCTTAACTGTTTCTTCAAACCACTTCCACCTCCTTTATTTGTTGTCAATCCTACGGTCCTACAAAATTCAATATCCGCTGTGAGAGGTTCTGGGTAATTCTCCATATCTGATTGTTCATCAACTTCAAGTGACATCAATATTTTATGTGCCTGTAAATCTTTCAGGGTAATTATGGAAAGATCTGTATCTTCCGGTTTGCGAATGTTTTTTCTTTTTTTTAAATGTTTCTATTCAATGATAAACAATATACAGATTATACTTTTGCTCCACTTCTGAGAAGACCCCCCCCTTCCCCCCTCGGCACCAACTCGCAACATTTGCTTACAATCATTCCCTCTTATGTTTACAAACAATGAGCGGGAGTAAGTTCAAAAGTAGTGAGTAAGAAAAGAAAGAGAAGAAAAAAAAAAAACAAGGAGAAAAGCAAGCATTTCCTAATGCCAAACTTCTACATAATGCTCCAAAGCGGGTAGAAGAAAAGAACATTTTTGCCAGTATACGGTTTAATTCAGCTTTGTGTACCATCTGCCCATTTCTCTAGCTGTTCCCAGAGCGCGAGGCCCTTCTTCCTAGCCTTTTTCCCTCTTTTTGCATAAATTGCCTTTTCCAGTTTATAAGTCGCCAGTAGTCTGGCCTTCCACTGTGTGAATGAGGGCGGGTTAGGGCCTTTCCAGTCGGTTGCGATACAGATTCTGTAAATAGTCATAGCTACAAAGATAAATGGTCTCCCTGGTCTAGTGTTGCCGTCATACCCTAGCAGTAATGCCGCAGGGGTGAATTGTATCCTTTGCTCTAAAACCGCCCCTACAAAGAATTGAATTTGCTGAATGAGTGGATTAAGTTTTGTACAGGTGGCAAACATATGCGTCTGGTCTGCTGCATATTCTTGACATCGAGGGCAAACAATCCCGCCCCATTCCCCCATTTAGCTATCCTGCCCGGTGTAATGTATAAGAAAAAAGCCGTTTTATAAAACTGTGCCTGCAGTTTAGTGGAAAGTAAAAAATGTAGGGACAGATCATGAGCATAGGTGAAAATATTTGACTCCATATTCAGTTTTGTTTGCCATTTCAGCCCAATCCTTTCTAAATCATCGGGCATTTTATCATTAAAACTGGAGTAGATAGTTCCTATCCTAGGTGGATTATTTGAGCGCAGTCTATCCATGATGTCATTTTTCTTGAATCCAGCGGGTCCACCGGTCTTGAGTTCCAAGAAACGTTTAATCGCATAGTATTGAAATAATTGGCTCTCTTCTTTCTGAAACCGTATTTTAATGTCCTGAAAGGTCCGAACCCCTTCCTGATTAATCAGATAGCCCAATTTGATAACCCTGCGTTGTACCATTTATAAAGATATGATCCTTTAAAAATTGCAGGAAGTATTGCATTATCTTTAATTGGAGTGTAGTAATTTAGTCTACCTAGTCCTACCAGTTTTCGTACTTTGGTAAAAACTCGGTAAATATTTATTAAAGACTAGAACCACACCCGCTTAAAGTAGCCGAATTTGAGTTGTCTCCAGAGTATTCCTCGAGCATTCACTCCAATTAAAGCTATATAAGGAGACGGAAGATCTGAGGTGGACTGTATGTCGTAATCGAGCAGTAACGAAGGGCTATACTGCAAAGCGACAGCCCAATAGTAGAGTTTAAGATTCGGTAGCGCCCAACCCCCTCTTTCTTTTGGTAAAGATAGCCATTTGTGAGACCTTCTTATATTAGAGTAAGACCATATGAACTGGCTGAAAATTTGCTCAAATAGGTGGAGGACCGCATCACTGAATTCCAGAGGAATAGTTCTAAAAAAGTATAGTAGTTTTGGAAAGTAAGTCATCTTTAGTACGTTGCTCCGGCCGACTATTGTTAGGTGTAAATTATCAATTCTTTTTAATGCTTTTTTAGTATCCTTGGCAAGTGGGTTCAGGTTGTTACCCACTATTGCGTCTAGATTTGCAGTGATGCTTACCCCCAAATACTTGGCTTTTGTAACTACTAGGGGGCTGGACCAGCTTATGTTTTCATTTATAATTATCTGGGTTTTTGTTCTATTTAGTGAGTAGCCTGATATCTCTCCAAATTTCTGTGTCTCATATTCCAGGGCCCTGATGGACTTCTCGGGATCAGGTGTAATTATTGCCAGGTCGTCAGCGTATGCCATGATCTTAGTTTCTGCCCCTTGCCTGACATCCGGCCTAATTTCTGGGTTTGCAAAATTTTTTGTGATAAGTGGGTTTATGTACAGTGCAAACAGCAGAGGGGAACATGGGCAGCCCTGCCGGGTACCCCGAGTGATGGTAATTGGATTGGTCAAATTTCCATTGATCATGATTTGGGCCCTGGGTGTTTGGTATAATGCCTAAATTGCCTGTATCATAATCGGGCCAAAGCCTGACCTTTTTAGAATCTCCCACAAAAATAACCAGGAGACCCGATCAAATGCTTTCTCAGCATCTAATAGTATTAAAGCAATCCTGTCCCCTGTTACCTTTGCTGCATCTATTAACATAATTGCCCTCCTGACATGTTCTGTGGTACCTTTGTTGGGGATAAACCCATGCTGCCAGTTAGAGACCAATTTCTGGATGTTTTGTGAGATCCTGTTGGCTAATATTTTGGAGAATATTTTTGATTCAGTGTTAATTAGAGTGATTGTTCTATAAGATGCAATTTCTAGAGGTGATTTTTCCTTTTTAGCAAAGATGATAATTTTCGCAAGTGACCAAGAAGCAGGTGGTGACGTGCCTCCGAATATTGACCCTACTACTAAAGAGAATATCCCCTGAATCTGACTTTCAAAGATTTTATAGAACTCAGCAGGGATAGAGTCAAGGCCAGCCGCCTTTCCGTCTGGAAGACTTTTGATCGCGTTATGTATCTCCTCCCAGGTAGGAGGGAGTTCTAGCTGCTCTTGTTCAATTGGATTTAATTTAGGTGTATCTATAGAGTCTAAATAGCCTGCAGCATTCGAGCTCCGATCACCTATGGGCCTGACATCCTCCTCTGTGTACAGTTTACTATAGTATTCTTTGAAAGCCTTAAGTATTTCGGTGGGATCCTTAGTCAGCCCCCCCGCGATTGTCTTAATTTCCGCTATTGTGTTTAAAGTCGTTTGTTGTCTTATCGTTAGTGCCAATTGATGTCCAATATGTTCCCCACATTCATACAATTTCCCTTTGGTTGCTGCCCATTTGGACGCAATTCTTTCAGCAAAAATTGAGGCAATCTCGGCTTTTATAACAGCGACTGCATGTTGGATTTCATCCACATTCCCTCCTGTTTTTATTGCCTGCACTAGCCTGGTTTCTTCTACCCCTAGTTTCTCCTGTAGTTCCTGAATCTGTATCCTCTCAGCTTTGTTTCTCCTGATAGAAAAGCACAGTCTCCCCCCCCGACCCCAGACTTGAAAGCGTCCCAAACCACCATCAAGGGAGCGGAGTCTAAGTTTATCTCCAAGAACTCCTCTATCCACTTCTTCATGTGTGTCTGATACTTGATATCGTATAGTAGTGCTTTCTTGAAAGACCAGGTTGTACTCTTGTTTTCAATTTTTAGGCCATCCAAATGCAATATTAGTGGATTGTGGTCTGACATAAATCTGGGTATTATGTCTATACTAGAAGAGCTAACCAGTGATGAAGAGATAAAGAAGTAATCTATTCTTGTGAGTTTTAAGTGAGGAGCTGAGAAAAAGGTGAACCCCTCCTGTTTAGGTCTTAGCTCAGACCATACATCCCGCAGGCCAAGAGTCTCTATTAAATTCAGTAGAGATTGAAACGCCCTTGGCTTCCTCCCCGGATATCTCCAGTCTTTGTTCGACCTCCAGCCCACGGGTAGATTTAAATTCAGATCGCCACACAATATTATGGGCGTTTGCCAGTGGGCTAGCTCCCCTGATACCCAATCTAGGACCCTTGGCTCATCTAAATTACTACATTGAGCATAGTGTAAACTTGCAGTTTAAATCAAGAGTGCATCCTACAATAGCCCATCTGCCAAAAGAGTCTGTCTTTACTCTATCCACCTGCACTTTGAGTCTGTGACTAGCGAGTATTGCTACTCCTTTTATCTTGACCCCCTGTGTGGTGGCTGCTACTACCTTATAGCCCAGCGAGGAAAGAAGATGTTTCTGTGTCCCCATCACATGTGTTTCCTGAGGACATATCAGATCCGGACCAAGTGAGCGTAAACCGTGTGCCACCTTCTGCCTTTTAGCCTGATCATTTAAGCCACATATATTGCTAGACAGAATTTTAATTTTGCATAACTGTGTCATCCTATCTTAGTATTTGTTTTAATCCCTATAAGATCCTGCCAATTCTCAATCCCCTTCTCTGCCTTTTGCTTGCGTAAGACTTGCCTGAAGTGTATATTATAGCAAGACGCCCCCTGTGTTTTTATATCCTCCATGTCTTTTATGCCTTTTATGCCATTTGTCCTTTTAGTGTCCCTGTTTCTTTCCCTTATGTTTCTCTTAGGTGCCCCCCCACCCCCTTCCCTGATTGAGCAGTCGAGGTGATTCGTTTTGATGGTGATCACGAGTGAGGCCCAGGCACCCGGCCATTCTGCAAAAACAAAGTAATGAAATGTGTAATCCCTGGTTATACTTAGAAATCCCCATTAGAAAACGTCCCATGTGCCAATGTCTTAGTGGCTTAGCTACCGGTGTATCTTAACCAAATGGTCTTAGAGTTTCAATTCAATTCAACTCTTCCGTCTTCTATCTTTAACTTCTTTTAGAAATTCTTCGGCCTTGACTTCAGATAGAAAGACCCTCGTTTTTCCTTTAATAATTACTTTTGATCTGGCAGGGTTCATTAAATAGACCTGGGCGCTTAATTGTTGGAACGGGGTTATCAGTTGCCATAATCTCCATCTGCGCTCCACCGTTGCATGGCAGAAATCCGGTTTAGTGAAAAATTTGACCCCATTAGCTTCTTTCTGTGCATTGGGTCTCGCTTTATCATAGACCAATTGTCTCAAAAGAAAGTTTCCGAAGAATACGAGGAAGACCCTCGGTTTGTCGTTGAGGTTGCCATCGACCCTTTTATGTTTCAAGTTGGAGAGGAACCTGTGTGCTCGCTGGATTTCTAGGTCCCAGTTCCAGGCAGTTTCTGAGGGAAACACAGCTTGCAAGAGCTTTACTATGTAGCATCTTGGGTCCTCCCCCTCAACTCCCTCTGGAATTCCTAGAAGTCGCAGGTTGTTGCGGCGCTGCCGATTTTCTCGGTCCTCCAGCTTAGTCATTAGGTCTACCAGGCATGCCTCGTGTGAGGTCCTTTGTTCCTTTGCCTCTGCGACCTCCCCTTCTAGAATCTCAGTCCTGGTTTCAAACATAGTTAGCCTATCGCCAATGTCTGTGCAAGCCTTATTGAGTTTTCTCATCCCGCTTTGGAGTTTTTTGGAAGCGGTTTTAGCGGTCAGACTGTCAGACTGTACCTCTTCCTGGAATGCCTTGATTGAATTTAGTATGGATACCAAGGTAGGATTTTCGCCATCCCCATCGCTTCCTGCGTCATCTTTCTGGAGTGAGGTGGTATTGGAAGCATTAGATGCGCTGGAGGCTCTGTGGTCATCACTAGGAGCAAGTAAACTCGGTGAAATGTGATGAGCTCCCTTAAGCTGGTTTTGCTTTCGCCTGGAGTGTCTTTTCCTTAGTACGGTATCGGGTTCAGGAGCTGTATTAGGGAGTCATTCTTCTTCAGACTCGTTATCTTATGACTGTCCTTCTACAGATGATGTCTCCTCTCTGCAAGAGCCTGATTCCGAAGTGATCCGTCAGTGACCGAGTAAAAATTTTCGGTGTTGGGTTCAGAGCCTGGAGGCTGTATAAGCACTGCGCTGATATCTTCTCCCTCACCGGTCACCTGACCAGGGTGCAAGATTGAGGTTTCGTTAGGGCCGGTTTCCATAGGCTGGTTATCACTCTCCCTTATAGCTAAGGATATTGCCTGCGCCCTACTTGGGGTGAATATTTCAGGATCAGGAGAGGGTACTTGGGGGTTAGAAGTGGGTGTGATCTTACCAGTTCCAACAGCCCCCCCTCCAAGTTGATTGAGTTAGTCGGCTTGACCACAGGAAAATGAAGGCTAATGGAGGGGGAGCTGCCTGCACCCATAACAGAATTAGTCTTGGCAGTCTTTCTGATAGCCCCCAAGTCTCTCTTACCTTTCTGCTGTTGTTGCTGCTGCTGGGTAGAGTTTTCGCTCTCCTTCTCCCCCTCCGTTTGTGGCGCTGTTGCTTTGGTCTTGGATTTTTGCCCTCTCGGGGTCATTTTGCCAGCAGTTGGAACGTTCCAATATCGGCGGATTATCCGACCAGACCTCCGCCTCAGCTCGGTAGAATTGCCTCCGACCGTCGCTAACGCTGAAAAAGCTGCGCTGATCAGCTTATGCTGACAGAGTGGATAGTGGTTTAAAAGGTTGCAAAAAAGGAGCTTCTCTGCGAGGCACCTTGATCGGGCGGGGTAAAGCATCCATGCCGGGGAGGTGGTAACCCGGTTCTTCCCCCTGCAATTCGACTCCAGCTCAGTTCCACTCGATGTCTTAATCCGCCGCTGTACTGCTATCTCGCGGCTTAAAGCGCTGATATTAAGCAGAACATACAACTCGTTCCGCTGCCTGCAGCTTGCTCTCTCCTCGTTGCACAGGGTCTGCCGAACGCCGAGCATCGCCAAGGATTTCTCCCAGCATGCACTGGTGGCCAGGTGACTGGAACGCGGCTCCTCCTCACTCGAGCACCATCACTGCTCCTGGTTTGCGAATGTTCAATTAAGGTTTTTTCTCTAAAAAGTATTTCTTGATCTTGATTTTCCTGCAAAAAAATTCAGCCATGCCCTGCTCCTGGAAAGACTGGATGACTTTGGGGTCAAGGGTGTGGCCTTCAACTGGCTGAAATCCTTTCTTCAGGGAAGGACACAGAGGATACAACTGGGGGATTTGATTTCAGATGTGGGGACTTTAGAGTGTGGGGTGCCTCAGGGCTCCGCATTGTCCCCACTACTGGTTAATCTCTACCTTCAACCTCTGATTGCATCTCTGGCCAGTATGGGCTGTAGAGTTTTTAATTACGCGGATGATACTCAGCTTGTGCTGAGTATCGATAACACTGAGGCTGCACTGGAAACCTGCTAAAGATCAATCCGGATAAGACCGAGGTACTGGTAATTCCATCTACCACCTCTCATTGGAGCGATCTCTACTGGCCACAGGAGTTAGGGTCAACTCCAAAGCCGAGTGCAAATGTAAAGAGCCTGGGGATCAAGCTGGACTGCGACTTGTCAATGTGCAGCCAAATCTCCTCTGTTGTTGGAAGCTGCATGAATATCATCAGGCAGTTACGTAAGCTAGCCCCTGTTCTTTCTCAGTCCATGCTGCGAACAGTTGTAGCGGCGACCATTATATCAAGAATAGATTATGGAAATGCCCTTTATTTAGGTCTCCCTAAAACTCTAACTAACAGGTTGCAGGTTGTGATGAACGACGCGGCGCGACTGATTTTTAGACTCCCCAGAAGGACCAAGGCCTCTCCCTTGTTACAGAGCTTACACTGGCTCCCTATAAAAGAGATGTTAGAGTTCAAGAGTCTATGCACGGCCCATAAGGCAATTTATGGCCATGCACCTGTTTACATCAGAGATCGTCTGAAAGTGTATAGTCCAAAAAGAACACTCAGATCTTCTGATTCTCAGTTGCTGATCTGCCCTCGGTACAAACTGGGAACCAAGGGAGGGAGAGCCTTCTCTGTGTTGGTCCCTCAACTCTGAAATAAGCTACCTGAGGGGCTACGCAGAGAGGTGAATCTCCTGCGATTCAGAAAATCTTTAAAGACACTGCTGTTTGGCAGGGTTTTGGGTACAGTGTAGGCTGGCTGCTGCATTATCTCTCTGTGTTGTATGTAGTAATTGTATGAATTCCATCGATTTCCGAGCGCCTAGAGACCTGTAGGTGATTGGCGCGATATAAATCCAATATAACAATAACAATAACAATAACAAAATTTATAGAGGTCAATGCGTGCATTGGGGATGTCAATGTCTTTATTTGGACAGTAGGAGAGTCCTCGATTCAGACATTTTAACTGGCTTGCAGTTAATTGTCTGTCAAATATATTCACAACCAGATTACCATTTGGATTACTCCCACTTTTTTATAGAAGATTTTTCTATTTTCCTCTTCCTTTCTTTGATCTTGCTCCTTCTTCTACTTCTCCTACTTGTGGTTTTGGCTGTGATTTTGTTTGACCTCTCCGCCACGTGTTGTTTCTGCCTCTCCCTCGTTGTCGCGTTATCATTTGTGCCAATTGGATTTCTCCGCGAAAATCCATTGGGGTTGTTGTGGCATCCTCATCCGAAGAGCTCACTTCTGAGCTATCTGTCACATCTATATTTATTGATGTTCCTGTTCATTTGTCCATTACAACCCTACTTCTTAATGTATCATACTTGCGGGCGAAAGTGTAAATTCGTCCATTGGCATAATCCATTCTATCCCTTGTAAATGTACTTGTTTTTCGCTTCTCTACCTCCGCCTCATGTTTGTTAATTTTCTTTTCCATTGCGTCAATCAGTTCTTTATTTTCTTCTGTTACAGGGATTTTTGCCAATTGCTGCTCCAATGCTCGAATGATGCTTGTGATTTTATCTAGTTTTCTCTCCGCATGTATAATTAGTGTTCTCATTAATTTAAATGAGCACTCATTGGTGTCTTGTTGCCATAATTTTATCAGGTCTGGATTAAGGTCATTTAGTGTGGGCATAATGAGTATGCGCAGTCCTCTTGGAACTCTCTTAAACCCAATATATTTTTCTAAAGTTGATTTCCAGTATCCGATTCTGCTGCAATTCTCTTATGATGTTTAATATTGTTCTTTTCTCCTTATCTTTCCCTCCTGCTGTTCCTCCCGTGTTGGTATTTGTGGAGGGAGTGGTTTCGTCATCATTAAGTAGATCGCATGCCCTTTGTTGGCGATTCCTAGATTTATCCGCCATCTGTGTGAGAGAGGTTACTGAATTTTCTTAATTATTCTTAATTAATATCTTAAAGCTATTTTGCTCTGGTGTTGTGTTTTTCTTTTATAGGATTGTCCCAACCATTCCCAGAAAGAGACAATTTCCTCTTTAACTGCTGCTCCTCTTATCTCTTATTTATAAAATTCCCATTTGACTTGTTGATGCCCAGTCGAGATATTCAAATGTTCAGATAGTTTTTGCCTTAGGTTTTGGAGATTTTCAGGCGTGTGGTGTTAACCAAGTGTGATAGACTCCTAGCGTTACTCAGCGCCAGCGATTCATAGAATTCAGTCTTTTACCACATCCAGGCTCTCGCTATGCGGTCGAATCACCACTTTCAACTTCACTTGTCAAGCGGTTCGTGTATGCAGGTTCTGTTTGTGTCGGGTCTCCGTTCCTCCCGCGCTGCCTACGCAGCGTCACGGATTCACAGAGATGCCGCCCCCCTCGCCCCTTGAGTTCGCTTCTGGGGAAGAGATTAATGGGATAGGCTCCACTCAATTCAAGGGAGGGTTAATCAATGCACGTTCGATGGGCTGCCACAGTCAGGATATCAGGGACTTAATCCTGGATCGGGACCTGGACGCCCTTTTTATAACAGAAACGTGGCTAAATGACACCTGTAATCCAGATCTAGTATCTGCCCTTCCTGCGGGCTTTACCATTCTGAGGCAGGATAGACCGATTCGAAGAGGTGGAGGGGTGGCTCTAATTTTAAAAAGCTCTCTGAAGTGCTACACATTTGATCTAGGGCTCCTGAAGGGAGCGGAAGGAATGGGTTTTTCAATTAGGTTAAATTCATCATCTTCCTTTTCAGGGGATCTGGTTTACCGCCCTCGAGGTAGTGCTTCCACATTCCTAGATTCCCTCAGCGAGAGCTTAGGACAGTTTTTGCTGCGATATCCACAGTTTACACTTTTGGGTGATTTCAACCTTCAGTTGGAATCTAAAACTGATACATCTGCGATCAATTTCCACCAAACTTTGGAGATTTTTGGTCTGCAACATCATGTGACGCAACCCACTCACTCTGCTGGTCATACCCTAGATGGGATATGTTCCAACTTTGCTCCATTGAAAACTTTTCCCCCTGTACCGCAAATCTGGACAGATCACTGCCTGATCCCTTTCAATGTCTGTGTCTCTTGCACGGGGAAAAGAACCAGGGTCAACCAGCAGTCCGTAACCATTCTAAATTGGAGAAGAATTGCGGATAATATTAAGTTGAATCCGCTGCGGCTCTCACAGGCGCCTAGTTGGTCCGGTGATGTGTCCCAGGACTCTATAGATTTCCACGCCTGGATGCAACAAGCCATTACGGACTGCGCCCCTCCTAATGTCCCCCGAGCAAGGGCAAAAGGGCAAAAATCAATGCCCCTGGTACTCAGAGACGCTGGCTGATAAGCATTTATTATGCAAAAAGAGTGAACGTAAATTGAGGAAATCTTATGATCAAACAGCCAAAACCCTGTACATACAGCACAGGAATTCCTACCTTACCAGTATTAAAATGGCAAAGAAGGATTACTATGTGAACGCTATTAATGAGGCCCAGCAAAAGCAGAGAACGGTATTCTCCATAGTGAAGTCCTTCACCCACCCCAGAATACTTCAGCAAGAAATTCCATCATCCTTAGGTTTCTGTAATCAAATTGCTGATTATTTTGAAGAGAAAATCATACTTTTGCAGAGGGAATTCCCAACTCTCCCTCTCTCTCTTCTAACTAGTCACCAGGAACGGCCAGAGATTAAGGGTCATACTCTAAGTGCCTTCCAATCTGTCTCCCTCTTTCAAACTCAGGAGTTCACTTTTGCCTGCAAATCAGGAGCACCTATGGATACTTGCCCTCCCCAAATACATCTGATAATTGATGTAGTTAACCCCTCCATTAATGCGATTGTCAATGCCTCACTTATTCAGGGGGTAGTGCCTCTTGAGTGGAAAAAAGCAACCATTGAACCCTTAATGAAAAAAACTACTAAACCCCCCACCGATCTTTCTAATCTCAGGCCAATTTCTCTCCTTCCAGTCTTGGGGAAGATAACGGAACAGATGGTATACTTAGAATTAAAAAACTTTGTTGAAACTTATAACTTCCTTCACCCTCAGCAGTCAGGCCTCCGACCCAGACACTCAACCGAAACGGCTCTTATGGAACTTACCGACTCCATTAAATTCTTGCAGGATGAGGGTAGGAACGCTGTCTTGATTTTATTGGACCTCACAGCAGCGTTCGATACCATCTCACATGAAATCTTGATTGAAAGGTTGAGACATATAGGCATAACAGGAACTGCCTTGGCCTGGATAATGTCATTTTTGTCAGACAGATCCCAAACGGTTTCACTGGGTCCTTTTCGCTCTAGGGAAAAAAGGGTGTCATCTGGGGTTCCACAGGGCTCTATTTTGAGTCCGTTATTGGTCAACATTTATATGGTACCCCTGATTGCATTGATAGAGTCATACGGCATACTTGTGACATCATATGATTGTCTCTATGGACAAGAACTCTACCAACGCAGAACAAAATCTAAAGAGTTGTCTGACAGAAGTCTTTAAATGGATGGACAATAACCACCTGAAGTGCAATGCCAATAAGACCGAGATTCTACCCCTTGGTAAAGATTTCCATTTTTGCCCTAAGGAGTGGTGGCCGGAGGATTCGCCTACACCGCCTCACTCAGTAGAAACAGCTAGAAACCTGGGAGTCTTGTTTGACTCCGCACTCTCCTTTGACCAAGATGTAAGGAATGTGGCAGGAAGTTGTTTTAGTATTATCAAATCCTTAAAGAAATTTTTTGACTTCCTGCCCACTGATTTGAGGAAGATGGTGGCCGTGGCCCTTATTCTTTCACGTTTCGATTACTGTAACGGCCTGATGGCCGGGATTAAAAAATCCACGTTGAAAAAATTACAGAGTGTGCAACATGCAGTGGCCAGATTGGTACTCAAATTACCAAGGAGGTCCTCTGCCTCGGCTGCACTCAGGATTCTACATTGGTTGCCTATGCAAAAGAGGATACTATTCAAAATCTTGCTGACAACTTTCATAGCCCTTAATAAGATAGGCCCTAAGTACCTCTCAAGACGCTTAACCCAGTATGATCCCCCAAGAAGTCTGAGATCCTCAGGCGGAAACCTGATTACCATCCCCAGATTCCATTATAAAACGAAGGGGGGAAAGACCCTCTCCGTGTTGGCATCAAAGGCTTGGAATGTCATGCCTAAAGAACTTAGATACCTAGCCCATGAGAAGGCTTTTAGGAAACAACTGAAAACTTGAATTTTTAATCTATCTGATGTCTTTGTAATGGCTTCCATCTAGTTCCCATAACTTTACAGTACATTATTTTAGCGCCAGGAGGCTCCTTTCGGAGCAACAGTTTGCGCTCTACAAATACCCAATACAGTACAATACAATACTCACCGCTGGTTGCTCCCCGTTGAATCTCCCCGCACTCCTCTTCTTCTGTGTTGATTCCTAGTGCGTTACCCAGGCTATCGATAGAGGCGTCGGTCACCTTTACTTCGTTATAAATGATGAATCGTAAATGAAAACACTGTTTGATAATGTTTTGCAAGAGCTGAATACACTGGCCGATTGTCACAATATAGCCCTGTTTGATAAAGTTTTGCGAGTGTAAGAGTTGAAAAGAAAGAGGTGATGTGATAAAAGTTACGGAATCGTCAGAGAAACATGATAAATATTATTTACAAATTAATTATTCTCCTTTGAATAGAAGAATTGCTAAATGTAAATATTTCACGAAATCCCCAGCAATGTTATGTTTGTTTAATTTTGTTTACATTATGTCACAGCAGCCTGAGTCTGCTTTCCATTTTGTTTGGTGCAACTGGTCACATGTTTATTCAAAAGCCTATCACTAAGTATTCACTATTACTCGTGAGCAAGGGAGGAGAATTCCCGAAACGCTTAGAGTGTTTGCCTTTTGAATTGGAATAAAGGCTACCTTTCGCAAAAGAGGAGTTTGTGTGTTTTCTGCTGCTGAGCGACAGAATTAAGCGACAGAATTTTGAATTGATATATATATATATATTCGAGATTTATAATGACATTTAACATCAAGCACAAAGAAATAAGAGCAATCCTTAGAAAACACTGGTATTTAATAAGAAACGATCCAGTGTTAGGTTCAAAGGTAAAAAGGAATCCTGAAATAACGTACAGAAAGTCTAAATCCTTGAAAGATTTAGTTGTGAAAAGTGAGTTCGTAGACAAAAAAAAAATAACACCGACTGGTTTAAACCTAAACCTGGATTAAAGAGATGTTTTAAATGCAAAGCGTGCCAGCATGGAATGAATCGCACGGATTTTAAAACCTCTTTTAATAAGACCATTAAACTTAGAAGTGCCATCACTTGCAAGAGTGAATATGTAGTGTATTTACTACAGTGCCCATGTCCTAAGATCTATATCAGAAGCACTATTTTACCAGTGCATCAGCGAATCCTTCAGCACAGACGAGCAATTGTTAATCAGGACAGGTCCTACCCTGTGGCTCGACACTTTGAATTACATCATCAGAGTAACCCCGTAGGCCTGCAATATTCATGTATTGCAGAGGTCCCAAAGAAAAGGAGAGGGGGAGATAGGAAAAGTGAACTCAGAAGATTAGAGACCTATTTTATTCTAGAGTTCAATTGCAAAGAGCTACAGGGTTTGAACGTGGATGAGGAACTTTATACATGTTTAAACTGATTATTTGTAAATACGATTAATTGATTCAACAACCTCGAGTATACCGAAACTGTATTTTTGAAATTTTGATCTGTTAATGCTTTTAATTGACAAAGAGTTTCAATTTTAATAGTTGTATTTTTTGCTTCCCTTCTTTTAACTGCATGGGTGGGAGTATGTTGTGTAAAATTGAGGTGGCTTAGTGAGAAATGAAATGGAATGAGTAATGCGTTTTAAACTATTCTATGCACGGACACTTTAGATAATTCTTTGTTGAAGTCCAATATGAGTGGATTGTTTACATATTGAGTACGAGGTACTATTGTTGGAATATAAGCATTAGCACTTTTGGAAAATGTAACGCACTTAAGCACTATCACTTTATTATCTTCTTTGGATTTATGTGTATCTTATAGAGTAGTTGTTTACAGTAAAAGAGTATTATTGTTTACAAAAGCACTTGCACTTTATGATGGAATAATAAGGTTAACTTGATTAAAATAGCGTTACCAATTGTGAAATTCCCATTTCAAACTAGAATAGACTGGTATAGCCACGTGATGAACTAAGTTGAGTTATCGAATCAGTTGTTCAAAGGTCAAATTTAAAGGCAATTAATTGGGAAATAGGATGGTACAGCAAGATATAATCCCAAATATTTCCAAAAGGTTTCATTCGTTTGAATAGGCACTTGCCCAAATAATTGAGGAACCTCTGTTTATGTATGTGTTTTAAAAAATGAATTGTTTATGCACTTGCATATAATTGGAAAAATGTTTTTTATCAGTTTTAATATCATGTAAAACATGTCATTGGGATTTTAATATTTTTTCACTTTTGTATCGGCTTTTATGCTAAACAATAAGTGTTTTTGAATTGCTGCTGTACCAAAGTCCCATTAACTTGCAAGTGCTAAAATGGCCGCCAGATTTGTAAATAACTGAACAGGTCTCTATATGTCCTTTTACAATGTCTACTACCCTATCCATGTACTAATAGAAGGGTTCAATGGCGATGCAAAATATTGTGATCAAGGGAGCTTGACTCCCGAAACGCGTTGATGTAACTTGAAATAAATAAAGCCTGAAACCTAGAATACCCGTGTGAGAGTGCCGGATGATTTCTACTGGTAAATTGGAGCAGATATCCTATCTTGAATATATATATATACATATAAATACACATACAAAACATCCAGTTCCCATGGAAGAAGGCACAGGCACGAAGTGGTTCAGGATTCGGCATCAATTTAATGAATCATGTTGCCCTCAATCCTAGGCACAAGAGATGCATTTTGGCCTGCAACGAGGCCTTTGTCAATATAAATATATATATATTACCTGATCGCCAGTAGGTAGTTATAGTTAGGACCTAGTTTTCATAGGAAATCCACAACATTCTATTTGGAATAACTTTGGCGCCGGTCGATGAATCTTCGTGAAATTCTCTGAGAAAATGGCCTGCTCCGCTCCGCTCCTTCCTGAAAGTTTGGGGTTGATCCGTCAAGCGGGGGCTGAGAAAAAAGGGGTGTCCGAAAACGTGTTTTCCCCATGCAATTTTCCATAGGACCTTTAGCCAGGGCTACAGCCCGAGCAGCTGAACGGAATTACACCAAATTTTGCAAAAAGGTAGAGTTCCGTTCGCAGATTACCCTTTTTGTTGAATGGTGTAAATCCATTCAGTAGTTCCTGAGAAAATCAAAAGTAAAATCATAGATATATCTATAGGCGAGTACCGTAACGCGTACCTTCCCGAGCACGAGCTGAATGCTAATCGGCTGTCAACACTCCAAACCAGGAAGTGTTGGCAGCCATCTTGTGAGAACCGAGGCACAAGAAAGCAGTGAAACAAACGTGCAAAACACGCAAAGGGGGCAGGGTAGAAACACCCTGACCCCCTCGGCCTGCTCAGGGGGTCCCACAAGGACCCCCAAGGCCCAAAAAAAAATTGTGGGGTACGCGTAGGTACGTGTACCCCGTGAAAAAAAAAAAACCCGGTCTGCTCCGGTGGGGACCAAATCCCGGGGGCATAATGTAAAAAAAGTTTGGGGGGGATTGGGGACCGCCACCCCCGGGGCAAAGTAATTATGATAGCAGGGGGCACATGGCCCCCCCGCAGCCCCGGGGACCGCCACCCCCCGGGGCTTTGATATTAATGATGGGGGGCCTCTAAGACCCCCGACCCCCAGAGACCGCCACCCCCGGGGCTTTCTTACTAAGTATGCAGGGGGCTCACGGCCTCCCCAACCCCGGGGACCACCACCCCCCGGGGCTTTTAACAGGTGGGAGGGGGGCCGCACGTCCCCCCTCCTGGAGCCCTTGATGGCCCTGGGGACCGCCATCCCCCAGGGCCGGCTCCTGCAGTGTCCCAGGGTGCCCACCCCCGGGATACTGTTATTTGCTATGGTAGGGCGGGAGCCTCGCAGCTCCCACCCTACCACAGCAAACTGCTTTGATTTTTTAAAGAGAGAGCAGGAAAAATGCTCTCTCTTTCAAAAATCAAAGCGGATTGCTTTTCTGCATGGGGAGCAGCATGTTAGCTGCTCCCCATGCAGAAAAGCAATGCCGGCTCCCGCAGGATGCGGGGAGCCTCCAGGGACCGTGGGGGGCTTGGGGACCCCCCACGGCCCCCAACGAGGAGGGCCAGGCCCCGGGTGATGGGGTCCCCGGGGCCAGAACAGGCCATGCGGCCCCCTCCCAAAAAAACAACAAAAAAAGTCAGGCTCCGTGGGATGGGGTCCCCGGGGTCTTAAGGGGGCATAGGAGGGAAAAGTTGGCCATGCCCTGGGTGATGGGGTCCATGGGGCCGGAATTGGCCACGGGAGGGGGCCACGCGGCCCCCTTCCCGTAAAAACAATTAAAAAAATTATTTGGGGGCAGGCCCTGGGGGATGGGGTCCCCAGGCCCAAAAAAAAAGAAAAAGAAGGGGGGCTACACAGCCCTCCTTCTTAAAAGTATTTTTTTTTTAAATAAAAACGGGATCGGGAGGAGGCTACGCCCCCTCTCTGCACCTCTCTGCAAACGCGCCCCCTGGCGCGTTTGCAGAGGTGGAACTACTTCCACTTGCATACTGGGAGTCCCTGGGGGCCAACTAGCCCCCCAGGAGCCTCCAGTATGGGCCACGGGGCTCCCTTGCAGAGAGGTGTAATGAGGCCACGCCCCTTTTTACACCTCTCTGCAAAGCAGCCCCCTGGCGCATACTGGAGGTTGCTGGTGGGCTAGTTGGCCCCCAGGGACTCCCAGTATGCAAGTGGAAGTAGTTCCACCTCTGAAAAAGCACCAGGGGGCTGCGTTGCAGAGAGGTGTAAAAAGGGGCATGGCCTCATTACACCTCTCTGCAATGCAGCCCCCTGGCGCATACTGGAGGTTCCTGGTGGGCTAGTTGGCCCCCAGGGACCCCAGTGTGCAAGGGGAATTAGTTCCCCCTCTGAAACAGCGCCAGGCGGCTGCGTTGCAGAGAGGTGTAAAAAGGGGCATGGCCTCATTACACCTCTCTGCAACGCAGCACCCTGGTGCATACTGGAGGTTACTGGTGGGCTAGTTGGCCCCCGTGGACCCCTAGTATGCCAGGGGAATTAGTTCCCCCTCTGAAAAAGCGCCAGGGGGCTGTGTTGCAGAGAGGTGTAAAAAGGGGTATGGCCTCATTACACCTCTCTGCAACGCAGCCCCCTGGAGCATACTGGAGGTTCCTGGTGGGTTAGTTGGCTCCCAGGGACCCCCAGTATGCAAGGGGAATTAGTTCCCCCTCTGCAAACGCGCCAGGGGGCTGCGTTGCAGAGAGGTGTAAAAGGGCGCAGCCTCATTTCAGCTCTCTGCAACGCAGCCCCCTGGCACATACTGGAGTTTCCTGTTGGGCTAGTTGGCCCCCAGGGACCCCCAGTATGCAAGGGGACTTAGTTCCCCCTCTACAAATGCGCCAGGGGGCTGCGTTGCAGAGAGGTGTAAAAGGGGCATAGCCTCATTACACCTCTCTGCAACGCAGCCCCCTGGTGCATACTGGAGGTTCCAGGTGGGCTAGCTGGCCCCCTGGGACCTCCAGTATGCAAGGGGAATTAGTTCCCCCTCTGAAAAAGCACCAGGCGGCTGCATTGCAGAGAGGTGTAAAAAGGGGCATGGCCTCATTACACCTCTCTGCAACGCAGCCCCCTGGTGCATACTGGAGGTTCCTGGTGGGCTAGTTGGCCCCCAGGGACCCCCAGTATGCCAGGGGAATTAGTTCCCCCTCTGGAAAGTGCCAGGGGGCTGTGTTGCAGAGAGGTGTAAAAAGGGGCATGGCCTCATTACACCACTCTGCAACGCAGCCCCCTGGTGCATACTGGAGGTTCCAGGTGGGCTAGCTGGCCCCCTGGGACCTCCAGTATGCAAGGGGAATTAGTTCCCCCTCTGCAAATGTGCCAGGGGGCTGCGTTGCAGAGAGGTGTAATGAGGCCACGCCCCTTTTTACACCTCTCTGCAACACAGCCTCTGGCGCATACTGGAGGTTCCTGGTGGGTTAGTTGGCCCCCAGGAATCCCCAGTATGCAAGAGGACTTAATCACCCAACTTAGAACACGCTACAGGGCACGTTTGCACAGTGGTGAAGGTAGGGGGCGGGGTTTGAGGTGATGTGAGTGCAAACATGCCTTGTGGCGCATTTTGAGTTGGGGAATTAATTCCCCAACCTAAAATGCGCCACAGGGAGTGTTTGCACACGTTACCTCAGGCCCCGCCCCCTTCCTTCACTATTGTGCAAAATATTCCTGTAAAATCAGCCGAACTACGAATTCCGATTTACTCACCTGTTATCACAAGAGATGTCAGTGCTGCATCTTTGAGCGCACTACTGATCCTGAAAAGTAATTCGAACCATACTTACAGTAAGTTGAATTTCCTTCCATAGGCTAACATTGACTGGTTTCACTTGGAAATGTTTCTATTTCTAAATGTGGAGTTTTGGAACTTTAAAAAATTCCTCTAAAATCAGCTGAACTACGAATTCCGATTTACTCACCTGTTATCAGGAGAGACCTCAGTGCTGCATCTTTCAGCCCACTACTGATCCTGAAAAGTAATTCTAATCATAGTTACAGTAACTTGAATTTTCTTCCATAGGCTAACATTGACTGGTTTCACTTGGAATTTTTTTTTTTAAGTGTGGAGTTTTGGAACTTTAAAAAATTCCTCTAAAATCAGCCGAACCACGAATTCCGATTTACTCACCTGTTATCAGGAGAGACCTCAGTGCTGCATCTTTCAGCTCTCTACTATTCCTGAAAAATAAATGTAACTTTACTTACCAGTAACTTGAATTTCCTTCCATAGGATATCATTGGCTGCTGTATAAAATATATATAAATTAAAAAAAGATATATATATTACAATTTCAATATTTAAAAAAAAATTCAATTTGTATTAAACATATGTAATGTAATTTAAAAAATAAAAGATCTAAAAATAAATACTTTAAAACAATGTAGTAAATTAGTATAAAAAAAATATAACAATTCATACATTTAAAAATTATCATTTACAAAACCTTTGAAATTCACTGAAAAAACCATAGGTTTCAGTCACGTTATAGTTAGGAATTAGCATTTAAAAAACCTTTGAAATTCACTGAAAAAACATAGGTTTCAGCCACGTTATAGTTAGGAATTAGCATTTAAAAAACCTTAGAAATTCACTGAAAAAACCATAGGTTTCACACATGTTATAGTTAGCTGGACATTTCACTTATACAAAACCATTGAAATTCCCCCGTTATAGTTAGTTCAGCTAACTATAACTTGCGCGCCCGCAATGCACTGCTAATGACGTCACATATTACATCACTCATGACATGATCAGTGACCTACTCATGACATCACTGATGACATCTCAAATGACATCACTGATGACATCCTCCTTGTGAAAGAGTGGCAGATCTCCTCTCAGCGTAATATTATCTTTGATACACACATTCAAAAATAGAAACTAAAATTTACAAAAAATGGAGATACCAATACCAGTTACAACAACCTATTCAGTAATTCCACCATTTACATGCACATCCACTCATTCACCAATAGTTCTATATAGTCACTCATACATGTACTCACTCATCATATGTACTCATACACCTATACATCCTGTTACACATCGACACTCATCCATAGAGTTACTCACACATGCAAATAAACTATCAAACATCCATTTATTTGCATATTCAGCTATACACACACCACTACACTTTCTTTTACAGAAACGTACACATATTTACTCTCTTAAACAATCACTCATAGAAACACATACTTATTTATACAGGAACTCTTCCAAACTCTCACTCTCACATATAATCACTTATATACATCAATAATCACATATACTAGATTAAAACATATGTAGTTACTCATAAAGATACTATTGAGACAGTCATTCACTCACTAACACACCCATACACACACTCATCCACTCATACAGTACTTCACACATGCTGTCTTCAAAACACATACAAACAGTGAGTCACTCATTCATGCATCTATGTGCTAAGTAATACCCCCACCGAACCATACAGACTCTCATACTGATACTCAAATAAACCAACTAATAACCCATGTAGACACTCATGTAGCTACTCACCAACCCATGCATCCACTTATAGACAAAGTGAGACACTGATGCAGATATTTACATATTTAACCCCTTGGGTGCTGATGACGGCCCCTGTCCATCATGCACCGCGGTGGGCGTGTGCTGATGACCGCTGGGGGCCGTCATAAACCCGCCCACTAAGGAAAACGCCACACAGGCGCAGAATCGCGGCCGCGCCCAAGGGGTTAAACATTACTCGCTAATACATGTATTCCCTAAAATACAGTTAATAAGTCAGTTGTGCAATTATTTATAGAAAAAACACATCCATTTAGACACTTATTTACCCATTTATTCATCAATCGACCTTTAGATATACATATATAGAAAATATTTATTTTTCAGAAAGACATTCACAGGATTATGTCATCAGTGATGTCATGAGTGATGTAATTTGAGATGTCATCAGTGATGTCATGAGTGATGTCACTGACTATGTCATGAGTGATGTAATATGTGACGTCATCAGCAGTGCATTGCGGGCGCGCGAGTTATAGTTAGCTGAACTAACTATAACGGGGGAATTTCAATTGTTTTGTATGAGTGAAATGTCCAGCTAACTATAACATTTGTGAAACCTATGGTTTTTTCAGTGAATTTCTAAGGTTTTTTAAATGCTAATTCCGAACTATAACGTGGTGTTTTTTTCAGTGAATATATATATATATATATATACTTTATATATTTATTTTTTTTCACTGAAAAAGCAGAGGTTGCAGGGATGTTTTAGTTAGGGTCAGATTTCACACACACAAAACCATAGAAATGTGGAAGTCAATGTTCCCTGAGCTAACTACTATAACTTACACCCCCACAATGCACTACTTATGACCTAACATATTACATCACTCACGCCGTGGTCAGTGACATCACTGATGACATCTCTTTGGGAGGGATGGGCGGAAATAGAAGCTAGGAGGCTTTATGTTTCCCAATGTTTCTGGTTTATTTAAAAGTTCAAGGGAAAAACCAACAACAGTATTCTGTAGGGGTTCGCCTGGTGGGTGGTGGGAGGTCTTCTTCTTGGGTGTTCTCAGTCTCTTGGTGGTTCCCTTCTGCAGTTCATCCCCCAGTTGTCTCGAAAAGAAAGGAAAACAGGACAGTGAGACTCAGATTCCTTGATGTGGTAATCTATTTTATAGGCTAGATAGTATCCTTCACCATACCGCTTTGAAAGTAAAAAGAGTGGACGTGGGTCTCAAGCTAAGGTGGTCAGAGCAGAATATGTTCAGGTCCGTCACCACACCACTTTGTGTATGGGAAAGGTTTAATGCCTACATGAAAGTGACCACTGTTTAGCCAATCACTCACCCCCTCCAAGACTGTAGCCAACCAGTAAGAGGAAAAATAAGGTAGGATGAAAAATAAAAAAAAACTCACAATATGTGCCGCAATCTTTAGGGGAAAGGTAGGGAGTGATTGATTAACCCTTTCATCCCACTGATGACCCGATCTCCGTGTTCTCTGGGACGATCGCCAGGGTAGGTAACGGGGGTTCATCAATATCTTCTTGGGGTCCTCCTCACATCCTCCTTCCCTAACTTTCCAGGGGATACCTAGAGAGATAATCTGCGTTGGTCTGTTCCTTTCCTTTTTTATGATACTTAGTAAACCTGAAAGGCTGTAAGGACAGGAACCAAAGTAGGATTCAATCGTTATGTCCTTTATTTCGGGCAAGCCACTCCAATGGTGCATGGTCTCTATATTGGGTAAACTCTCTTCCGTCTAGGTAGTATCTTAGAGATTCAATAACTCATTTGATGGCTAGAGCCTCTTTTTCTATCACAGCATAGTTTTTCTCTTGAGGAAACAGTTTTTGACTTATGTAGATTATGGGCTTCTTGTTTCCTTGGGAATCACGTTGGGATAGGACAGCTCCCACACCATACTCTGAGGCGTCTGTTTGCAGGATGAATGGTTTGGTATAAATTGGTCTAAGTAGTACTGGTCGGGTTGTCAGAGCCTGCTTTAAGTTAAGGAATGATTGCACTGCCTGTGGTGAGGGTTGTATGAGCTCTCTTACTTCTTTTTTAAGAAGGTCCATTAAAGGAGCTGCTATTTGGGAGAAAGAGGGTATAAATCTCCTATAGTACCCCAAAATACCCAGGAAGGCCAGAAGGTCCTTTTTTGTGGTAGGGAAGGGCAGGTTGGCAGGTTGGTGATGGCTGCTACTTTTTCTTCTTGGGGTTTAATGTATCACTCTCCTAAGAGATACCCCAGATACTTCACGAATCTACCTGCTAGATGGCTCTTGGAGGGATTTATAGTCATGTCTCCTTCTTTTAAGGCTTGGATTACTCTGCATAGGTGATCTAGGTGTTCTTCCCAGGAATCACTATAGATGATTATATCGTCAATGTAGGCGGCTGAGAACTTCTGACAAGGTTTAAGTATTTGGTTCATCCATCTCTGAAAGGTGGCTGGGGTTCCATGCAATCCAAACGGAAGCATGGTAAAATTATAGAGGCCCCCTAGGGTAGCAAAGGCTGTTTTTTCCTTATCTTCTGTTTGCAGAGGTACCTGCCAGTATCCCTTACACAGGTCTAGGGTACTGATGTATTGAGCTCTAACCTCTCAATCATTTCATCTACCCGTGGTAAAGGGTATGCATCAAACTAGGATATTTTGTTGACCTCCCTGAAACCTATACAGAATCTTATGGAACCGTCTGGTTTCGGCACTATTACAATGGGGAACACCATTCACTATTGGAAGGTTCAATGATTCCCATTTGTAGCATGTTCTGTACTTCCTTCTCTATGGCATCCCGTCGGGACTCAGGTATTATATA
Organism: Lissotriton vulgaris; assembly: GCF_964263255.1. NCBI lineage: Eukaryota > Metazoa > Chordata > Amphibia > Caudata > Salamandridae > Lissotriton > Lissotriton vulgaris. The sequence goes on along the minus strand of NC_141691.1, from coordinate 673,695,303 downwards.
AGGTCGTAACCGTACCTTTTTAGGTCTCGCCGCTCAATGCGCATGCGCATTGAGCGGAGCGAGACTATAGGGGCTTAAACAGACTTTAACTAACTGGCGATTTGATGCTGTGCCTGTGCGCTTTTAGATCAATGCGCAAGCGCATTGACCTAAAATGTGCGTGCACAGCATCAAATCGTCAGCCATCTGTTGCCCAGCTTGGTGCCGCTCCACACCCTGCGGCATCAAAGGCTTTCACGACCGGCCGGCCGTGCTTTCAGTTTCACGGCCGGCCGGCCGTGTCTCGCTTTCTCTTAACTTGTTTCTTGTTTTTTTTCTGCCCCTGTTGTGCCGTCCGTCCGCCCTCTGTCACTGGTAATCTCCCCATCTCCTGCCCACAACAAATGGATAACCAAAATGTATTTACTTTCAGGCCATGTCTCCTTTTATTTTTGCTTGTTTTGCAGGAAGCTACAAGCTAAACTGTTTCATCTGTATAATTTAAAACTCTTTTGTATTGCTAGCACATTGCTAATGGAGGACGAAGAGTGACAGTGGACAACTAACGCTTAACAAATAATAAAAAGCAATTCTTTATAATCCATGGATTTAAATGCTGAATGTTTCTGCTTCTTTTCAGTAGCATCGTCACGGCAATCACGTTTGTAACATGTTCCTCTCAAACTCATCCAGTTACATCATTGGTAAATCGTCGACTTTGAATCTTGAATAAAAAGCTGCTTTTCCACACACAGGCCTGCAGACGTAAACGAAACAAAGGCATGGACACCATCCAAAAGTCTGTGAAACTTTCTCTGCTTTTAATAGCGCTAGAATTTGTGAGGCCCCTGAGGCATTTGCTGAGCACGTGCTGGTACGGTGCGCTGTACAGTATAACCACACTCTAATAAATCCGAAAAGTAAACCAGCAGTTTTTATTTATTTTCTTGTGCTCTCGTTATATTCACAGCTAAATGTGCTTTCCCAGCACTGGTTTCCTGAAGAAGTCAAGGGGGCCATCTATTGGGTAAAAGTAGAACTGTTTACCGATGTGAGATTTCACTGAATTCCATCTGTTTAATGCAGCGTCTTTTCATACACCCCGTACTCCGTGATATGGGTTCAACGTGTTATTTCTACACCAGCAACCTGTCCGTCCGTAACCTGAAGGTCACACATTTGAGCCCTGCCGAGCCCTTTAAAGCCTTTTATTTTTAATCGGAATATTATAGAAACGGCTTTTAAATCGTGTATTTTTTCAAATTCTTTCCATTTTCTTTAAAGGAAGTTGGTGCAGCCCGTACAACATAGTCAAGTCAAGTCAAGTCAAATGATTTATATAGCGCGCTACATACCCAGAGGGTCTCAAGGCGCTTGAAGAAGGGTGGGGAATTACTTGTTGAATATCCAGGTTTTAAGTTGCTTTCTAAATGTTAGGTGGTTCTGAGTGAGGCGAAGGTGAGTGGGAAGTGAGTTCCAGGTTTTAGCTGCCAGGTAGGAGAAGGATCTGCCTCCCATGGTGGTTTTGTTGATGCGAGGTACAGTTGCAAGGGCTTGGTTGGAGGATCGTAGCTGGCGGGAGGGGGTGTAGAAGGAAAGTCATGAGTTGAGGCATTCGGGTCCAAGTTCGTAGAGTGCTTTGTGTGCGTGGGTTAGGAGGCGGAAAGTAATCCTCTTGTTAACGGGGAGCCAGTGGAGGTTTTTCAGGTGTCCAGAGATGTGGTCTTTACGCGGGATGTCTAGTATGAGTCTGGCTGAGGCGTTCTGGATGCGTTGGAGTTTTTTCTGGAGTTTTGCGGTGGTACCGGCGTATAGGGTGTTTCCGTAGTCCAGGCGGCTCGTGACCAGTGCGTGGGTGACCGTTTTTCTAGTTTCGATGGGGATCCAGCGAAATTTTTTTTTGAGCATGCGAAGAATATTGAAGCAAGATGATGAGACGGCGTTGACTTTTCTGTTCATAGAGAGTGAGGAGTCCAGGATGACACCTAAGTTCCGTGCGTGGTCCGTCGGGATGGGTGCTTTTCCAAGGGCCTCTGGCCACCAAGAGTCATCCCAGGCGGAGGGGGAGGTACCTAGGATAAGGACTTCTGTTTTGTCTGAGTTCAGTTTTAGACGGCTGTGCTTCATCCACTCGGCTACTTCTTTCATTCCTTCATGTAGGTTGGTTTTGGCGGTGTTAGGGTCTTTGGTGAGTGATAGTATCAGTTGAGTGTCATCAGCGTAGGAGATGATGTTGAGGTTGTGTTGGCGTGCGATGGCCGCGAGGGGGCTCATGTATACGTTGAAGAGGGTGGGGCTGAGTGAAGATCCTTGTGGCACGCCGCAGATGACTTCGGTAGCTTCTGATTTGAATGGTGGAAGGCGGACTCTCTGAGTTCTTCCGGCAAGGAACGAGGTGATCCATTCCAGTGCTTTTCCTTGGATTCCGATGTTTCTGAGGCGTTGTATTAAGGTGCTATGACAAACTGTGTCAAAGGCTGCGGAGAGGTCGAGGAGGATGAGGGCAACTGTGTCTCCGTTGTCTAGCAGAGTTCGAATGTCGTCTGTTGCTGCGATGAGTGCGGTCTCAGTGCTGTGTTTGGCTCGGAAGCCGGACTGTGAGGAGTCGAGGGATTTGTTGGTTTCGAGGAAGGCGGCAAGCTGGTTGTTGACAGCTTTCTCGATGACTTTGGCCGGGAATGGAAGGAGCGAGATGGGGTGGTAGTTTTTGAGTTCGGTGGGGTCAGCTGTGGGTTTCTTCAGAAGGGCGCTGAGTTCGGCATGTTTCCAGCTTTCCAGGAAGGTGGCGGAGTTGAGGGAGCAGTTGATGACGTCTCGGAGGTGCGGTGCCATAATGGAGTCTGCTTTGTTGAAGATGTGGTGAGGGCATGGGTCTGTGGGGGATCCTGAGTGGATAGAGTTCATCAGGCGGATGGTGTCCTCAGTGGAGATTGGGTTCCAGTCATTGAGGATGTTCAAGGGGGGTGGGGGTCCTGCAGAGGGTTGGGTGGGTTGGTCTTCGGGTCGGTTGTCGAAGCTGTTGTGGATGTCTGCGATCTTGTTGTGGAAGAATGAGGCTAGGGAGTTGCAGAGGGCTTGAGAGGGGGTGATGTCGTTGGAGTTGGCTGAGGGGTTGGTAAATTCCTTGACGATGTTGAATAATTCCTTGCTGTTGTGGGTGTTGTTATCTAGTCGGTCCTTGAAAGCGGCTTTCTTGGCGTTCCGGATCAGTTGGTGGTGTATATGGGTGGCGTTTTTGAAGGCGTCCTTGGTGCTGGTGTTTGGGTCTTTTTTCCAGGCCTTCTCAAGGGAGCGACAGACTTTCTTAGATTTCTTAAGATCATCGTTGAACCAGGAGGTCTTCTTGCTGCCTAGTTTTATTTGACGTTTTTTCAACGGTGCTAGGATGTCGGCGCTGTTGGATAGCCATTGGGTGAGGTTAATGGCTACTTGGTCGGGGTTTGAGGAGTGGGCGTGGGGGTTTTGAAGAAGAGATGAAGAGATCTGGTCAATGGTGATTTTGTTCCAGTTTCTTCGCAGAGTGGGTTGAGGATGGTTGTTGGTTGTGGTCTTATTGTGGGTAAAGTGAACGCAGCTGTGGTCCGTCCAAAGGAGAGCTGTGGTGTGGCTGAAGGAGACATGTTTGCTGGAGGTGAAGATAGGGTCGAGTGTGTGACCTGCGGTGTGGGTGGGGGTAGTGACAAGTTGTTTGAGTCTGAGGTTGGCGAGATTGTCCAGAAGGGTGGTGGCGCTGCGGTCGTTGTTCTTTTCCAGGTGAAAGTTGAGGTCTCCCAAAAGAATGTAATCCTCGGAGGGGAAAAATACAAAAGCATAACAGTATGTACATCATGCTACGTAAATTACTGCTTAAAAAAATATGAATTGAATTCATACACGTGTAAAAAGTTTCATTGTGTATCCAAATTTGATCGCAGATATTCCCCCTCTTCAGTTCAATATGAACCCATTTTAAAGTAGTGATAGAGCGCACTTTTCTGCTCCTAACGAGTCTCGTGTACATTACTCAATCTCAGTTGCCGAATATACTGTTGGTTTTCAGCAGGGGGGGGATCATATCCGATCCTTAAAGGTATTGCGAAAGCCATTTGGTTCTTCAAAAACGACGGAGTGATGATTTCAAACCATAAATGTTTGTTGTTAAAGTATAGAATTTTACCTAAAAGGGACCTAGATGTTGCTTCACGCAGTACCAAGGCCATTTCACCCCTCACCCACTCATCCTCAAACACCCTCACTCACCCTCACACCCTCAACGCCCCTCACAACCCTCTCACCCTCACTCACCCTCACACCCCCTCACCCTCACACACCTTACCCTCACCCCCTCACCCTGACACACCCTGTCACCCTCACACCCTCTCCCTCACACCCCCACCCTCACACCCCCACCCTCACACCCCCTCACCCTCACCACCCTCACCACCTCACCCTCACACCCCTCACTCACCCTCACACCCCTCACTCACCCTCACACCCCCTCACTCGCCCTCACACCCCCTCACTCACCCTCACACCCCCTCACTCACCCTCACACCCCTCACCTACCCTCACACACCTTCACACCCCCTCACACACCCACTCACCCTCACACACCCTTACCCTCACCCCCTCACCCTCACACACCCGCAGTCACCCTCACACTCACACTTCTTCACCATCACACACCCTAACATCCTCTCACCCTCACAAACCCCCACCCTCACACCCCCTCACCCTCACACCCTCACTCATCCTCACCCCCTCATCCTCACACACCCTCACTCACCCTCACACCCTCACCCCCCTCACAACCCTCTCACCCCCTCACAACCCTCTCACCCTCACTCAGCCTCACACCCTAACCCTCACACACCCTCACCCTCACACCCCCTCACTCACCCTCACACACTCACACACACACACTCACCCTCAATCCCCCTCACCCTCACACTCACACCCCTCACCCTCACACCACTCAGTGCTACAACACATATGTGTGTGTAGGTGCAAATGCAATGTTCTTGGATTTTCGTCACAATAAAATACACTGAACATAATCTTCACAAAAGTTATTTACAAACGTTTAGGCTATTGCCATTAGAAATTACAATAACTTTTATTTAAGTATTAATTATTTACAAAATTAAAAGCCATTGTTATTTGTAATATCAATACATCTAAGTCACGTAAATATAACACACATTGCATTACAAATGCTATAGGTGTCACATTTGCGAAAGTTAAAACTATTGACATTGTAACTGACAAAGCTATTAATTTTGCTATTTTCAAAACCAACACATAAATAAAAAAAGTGTCATTTACAATACCAATCGCTCAAACTTTCCTAATGCGATACCTATTGCATTTCCAATGCTTGTTCCCTTGGGTGGTATGTATAGCATTTTAAATATGGGAGGTTCTCCCTGGTGTCAAGGAAAATACTTCTTGAAAAGATGTCAATCTTTCCTGTAATTCTTGCCGGAGGGTGTCTGGTAAGTCTGAGTCAATACTGGCATGAAAGGAAGGGGATTGTCTCGGTGTCTGTCCCAACAGTGCTGGCCTGGCTCCTTCCAATTTCTTCAACAAGTTAATATGGTATATTTGGGTATTGTTTTTATTCTGCGGATCTAACTCCAAACGATATGTGATCGGGAGTTACCTTTTCAAGGATTCTAAAAGGACCCTACCATTGTCCCAATAATTTGTGGTCAGAGGTAGGCATCATCAAGAGAGCCAAGTCTCCAACCTTCAGAGATCTTTCTGCACTTTTTTTTATCATACTGTTATTTCTGTGCTTCCTGTGCCTGTTCGAGATGGGTTTTGACTATCTTCCTTATCTGATGTAGATGAGCTTTTATGAATGAATGAAATGAAATGAAAAGACAATTTATATAGCGCGATGGCTACCCTGAGGCGTCCCAGCGCTGCAGAGGTTTAGGGCTAAAGCAGAGTTGCTGGGACTTATACCGGTTTATTAAAAAGCCAGGTTTTAAGGAGTTTTTGGAATGTCAGCAGTTTAGGCTCCGATCTGATTGCGAGGGGGAGCATGTTCCAGATTTTGGCCAGGTTGTAGGAGAGTGAGCGGCCTCCACATCTCGCTTTCTTGATTTGAGGCACTGTGGTAAGGTAGGAGGCCCTGGATCTAAGGTGTCTCCTGGGGTGGTAGGCCTTTACAAGAGGACGGTTAATAGAGGGCCCTGTTCCCCAATAGGACCGGTGGGCGATGCACATGGCCTTGAATACAATCCTGGATTTTACAGGGAGCCAATGGAGGTCTTTTAGTCGGGCTTTGACCGAGACTCGTCGGGGGATCTCGAGAAGGGTCCTGGCGGCACAATTTTGAATAATTTGGAGTTTGTTCAGTGTGGACTGTGGAGCCCCAAGGTATAGGGCATTCCCGCAGTCCAGGCGAGATAGGATAAGCCCTTGTACCATGATCCGTCTTGCGTGGAAGGGGAGGAGGGGGAGGATCTTGGGTAGTAGTCTCAGGAGCCCGAAACAGATGGTAGATAGCTTAGTTGCCTGGTAGTTGAAATTGAGTGCTCTGTCCAGCCATATGCCGAGGCTTTTGATTTGTTCGTTGGGTATGGGGGGACAGCCTAGACAGAGGGGCCAGATTAATTCAATGGGCTTGTCGATGGTGTTTCCCAAGAGCATAATCTCTGTTTTCTCCCCGTTTAGCTTTAAGCAGGATGCAGTCATCCATGCGGCGACTGCTTCCAGACATTTGTGTAAGCTATGGTGAGAGTTGAATGGGGGGTCCAGAGCTACCACTAGCTGCGTGTCGTCCGCATAGGTGATAATTTTCACTCAAAGGGCCGGACGACCTTGGCTATTGGGCTTAGGTAAACATTAAAAAGGGTGGGGCTTAGGGAAGAGCCCTGGGGCACCCCACAGTTCAGGGGTTTGCTGGGGGAGGTGTATTCTTTCTCAAATACCTGAAATGAGCGGTCTGTGAGAAAAGATCTCAACCAGGTGATTGTGGTTCACAGTGTCGAAGGCGGCACTAAGGTCGAGGAGAAGGATGGCAGTCGACCCACCATTGTCCAAGATCTTTCTTGCCTCCTCCGTCACTGCGACCAAAGCCGTTTATGTCCCGTGGAGGGGCCGAAAGCCCGTCAGTGAGGGGTCAAGTATGGCATTAGATTCTAGAAAGTTTGTCACGACTGAGTTGACATGCTTTTCTAGCAGTTTGCTGAGCCAGGGTAACAGGGAAATGGGTCTGTAGTTGGAGGGGTTGTTTTGATCCAGGCGCTGTTTCTTTAGAAGGGCCTTGACCATGGCTTGTTTCCATGGGGTCGGGATGGTGCCAACGTGGAGGGAGGTGTTGAGTAGGTCCAGAACAGTGGGCGAGATCTGACTAGTGACCGGGATGAGAGCTCGCGGAGGGGCCGGGTCCTTGGGTGAGCCTGATTTGACCTGCTGCATGATTTTCTCTAGATTACTGAGATCCAGGGGTGGGAGGTGTGAAAGTGTGGCGGGGGATGGTAACACAGGGTCTAGGTCTAGAGAGCAGCCGGTCGGGGGGGGGGTGTAACGGGAAGGAGGAATTAATAATTTCTATTTTTGGTAAAAGAATTCCGCTAGCTCGTCGCAGTGAGTGTTGCGGTGCTCCTTTGGTGTCTCTGGCAGTTGAAGGAGAGATTTTGCTATTTGATAAATCTCCTTAGGCTTTGAGGCTGCTTTATCAATTTTTTCCTCAAAGTACTTTGCCTGCGCTCGTTTAATACTAGTTTTGTAGCTTTTGATTGCTGCCCTGTAGGCTGTTTTTCCAGTAGGCGAATAATCGAGGCGCCATTTCCTCTCAATTATTTTGCAGTTTCGTTTGGCGTCTCGGAGGTCAGCGGTGTACCACGGGGCGGTCGCGTTCCCTCATTTGGGGTTGGTACTTTTTAGTGGGAGCACCAAATCAAGAGATTTGGTGATCCAGGTGTTATAATTATTGTTGCCCTCTGTAGGGTTGGAGGCTTTGGTAGGTTTGGTCGATTCAAGTTTCTCCAGCCACTGTTGCTGGGGAAGTTTGGACCAGTTCCGGGATTTTTGGGCTGTCGAGAATTTTGTTGAATGGTGGTTGGGGGGGTCCACGTAAAAGGGATGAGAAAGTGGTCTGTCCAGGGGAGGGGGGAGGGGTTTCCGACTTGCAGGCTAGGACAGTTGCTGAATATAGGGTCCAGAAGGTGGCCTTTTTGATGGGTGGGCCCAGGGACTAGTTGCTCTAGTTCGAGGGCATCTAGACTGGAGGATAATTCTCTGGTATTCGGGTCATTGAGGTCATCAAGGTGGGTGGTAAAATCTCCTAGGAGAGTGAAGTTTGCAGGGCTAAAGGCGAGGTTTGCAACGATTGGCGCCAGATTAGGAAGGAATTGCACTTGTGTCCCAGGAGGGCGATACACCAGCATGCCTGAGAATGTATTTGTGGGACTAAATTTTATAGTGAAAGGTAGGCATTCACTATCTGGGACTAGAGCGGGGATGCTAGTGATTTCATAGCATGTCTTGTGGATTAGTGCTAGTCCACCTCCTATTCCTGTTTTGCGGTCATTGCGTAATATTTGGTATCCTTGAGGGAGGGTTTGCACCAGGTCAGGTTCTGATTGTTCGCGCAGCCAAGTCTCTGTAAGGAAGAGGATGTCCGGATTTGCATCCTCTATCAGTAAGGAGATTTCCACGGTGTGTTTGGGAAGGGACCTGCAGTTCAGCAGGAACATGGAGTATTGGGGAGGGTCTTTTTTTGGGTTCGGTGATACTTGAAACCTGCAGTGACTGCAGGTAGTGTGTTGTTTGGAAAGATCCCAGGAGTGGAGACATGGTGGAGCAGTCTCGCTCCTTAGTTGGTGGAGGAAGCGTGAACTACATTGCCTGACACGGGTGTGCGACCGGCCAGGGGGGGTGGCCCCTTGCCCCGGCCGGGCGCAGACGGGCTTGCCTTTGGCGTGCCGGCGGTTGAAAGGCATCCCGTTAAATGGGGTGTCGCCCCCTCCTCCCCTCTGGCCCGTAAGTGCTGTGAGCTCCGCTCCTCCCTCCACAACAATCAGGAAACAAATCCCGTGGTGGACCGGGGAGGAGCGGGAGCCGGGTGTCCAAGGGTGCAAGAGGTGTGCGGGTGAGTGACAAGTGCTAGTTAAAACACAATGCTGTTGTTTGAGCCCAAATCGCCCAAGTGCGTTATTTTAAAAGCAGTTTAGTCAAAACATTTCAAGTTTAAAAAACAAAGTGGTGGGGTACCAGCAAAAGCGTTCGCAGCTCTCCCTATGCCTGCCTCCGCTGCGTGACTGCGGAGTGGCAGTCTAAGTAGGGTGCTGCCGGTGAGGTCCGCCCCCTCCTCCCCTCTGGCCCGGAAGTGCTGTGAGCTCCGCTCCTCCCTCCACAACAATCGGGAAACAAATCCTGTGGTGGACCGGAGAGGCGCGGGAGCCGGGTGTCCAAGGGTGCAAGAGGTGTGCGGGTGAGTGACAAGTGCTAGGTAAAACACATTGCTGTTGTTTGATCCCAAATCGCCCAAGTGCGGTATTTTAAAAGCAGTTTAGTGAAAACATTTCAATTTTAAAAAACAAGGTGGTAGGGTACCAGCGAAAGCGTTTGCAGCTTTCCCTATGCCTGCCTCCTTTTAGGTTCCATACATACTCCGGAAGGGGTTTAGCTCCATCCTCTTCCTCTTCCCATTCTTCTTTTACCATGTCTAGTAGAGTATGGGGTTGCCTCCCATACAGAAGTTCAAAAGGAGAATATCCTGTACTCTTTTGTTGCTTACATCATACTGCAAAAAGAGCTAGGAGTAACATGTCCTCCCATTTACCGGTCTCTAAATCTAGCAGTTTTTTCAATGTGGTTTTTAGGGTGCTGTTACATCTTTCTACCCGACCATCTGTTTGAGGATGGTAGTCAGCTGTGCGTATTTGTTTCATTTTCAATTGTTGGCATACCTGGTTCATTAACTTAGACACAAAAGGGGTTCCTTGATCCGTGATAATTTCTTTCAGGAATCCTACTCTTAAAAAGATGTTAATCATAGCTTTTGCTATGTGAGTTGTAGTGGGATGTCTCAAGGCGACTGCTTCAGGAAATCGAGTCGCATAATCGACCATTACTAACATGCAACGGTATTCACTATGAGAGGGAAGAAGTGGTCTAATCAGGTCCATTCCTACCCGCGAAAAGGGTTCTTCAATTATTGGAAGAGGGTGTAAAGGTACTTTGGGGGGAATATACAACAGTTTTTTTGGCAGATTGAACATTCCCTGCAATATTTCCGGACCTGATGATAGATGCCAGGCCAATAGAATTGTTCTAAAATAGTTTTCCCCGTGTTTACTCCTCCAAAATGACCCCCTAAAAGATGGCTATATGCCAGGAACAGAATCTTCTTCTTGAAACCCCTAGGAACTAACAATTGGGGTGTCTGATCCCCACCCCCAGTATAATAAACCCTATTTCCTAAAGAATTGGGGACCTACATGTTGGGGGTCTTCGCTATCTGTTGCTCTTCTCCGCGCCTCCTGGGGTGTAGGATCCTCCCTTTGGGCTGTGTGAAAGCTTCGATTTGTTTCCCATATGGAGGTCCCACTGTTATGGGTTACAGCCACTCAAATCCACTCTTTTTTCTTTCTTTTTTTCTGTCCCTTTTTTCTTCTTAGGTTTGGCCATGGGCCATTCTTGATTGTCGATCTGGGAAAATGGAGCAGTTTCCCTCCACAATTCTTCTTCATTCTTGGTTGTCCTTATCAATTCATCCAGATATGGGTAATCATTGCCTATCACTAGGTTTTCAGGTAGCTTCAGGATGAGTCCAACATTAAGGGTTACTGGTTTTGTAGTAGACTCTTGTTGAACACTTACTTCCGTGGTGGGATATGCTTTATTGTCGCCATGTATGCATTGTATGTTTACAAGGCCCGTAGTGTTTTGTACACCGCCTGGTATGGCCTGTGGTCGCATTACACTTTGAAGACACCTGGTGTCTATCAGGGCTTCTAGGGGTTCCCCATTAACCATTATTTGTCGATGATAAGGGGGTGTTTCAATTACTTCGGGCGCACAATTAAAAGTTTTAGTTACTCCCACCTCCATGGGTTCCTCCTTTTGAGGGCATATTCGTGCTATATGGCCAAACATTCCACAATGAAAACACTGTGGTCCTGGATTAGTTGGGGGTCATGGAACTACTGGCATAGGACCTGGTAGGAGAGTTACTGTGTCTGCCTTCCTTTGGGAAGGTGGTCTAAGGGTTCTAGGATAATTCTCTCTTTCTTGCTGCTTCCATGAGCTTTCTTCATGTCCCTTTTGTATATCCTGGGCAACACTAAATTCACTAGAGATCTCCATAGCTCTTTCCAAGGTTAGGTGTGTGTGTGTTGCCGTACCCATTTTTGTATGGGTGGATGTAGGGATGTCAGATACTATTCGCCATAATTTCTTCTTTGGACGACGTGTTGGGTCCGTCATATCCCTCACCCTGTAATATAGTGCTCTCTGAGTTTCTTGAGGGCCTTCTCTTATCTGTCTCAACCTGATCCAGTATGTTTCTTCATCTACACCCAGGCGTTCCAGGATACTTCTTTTTACATCACCATAGGGGGTCAAACCAAGTGGATTTGCAGCCTGATAAGCTGCTTGTAGATCCCCTGAGAGCAGGGGTTCCAAATATTGTCCCCAATTATCTATCGGCCAAGCTGCGGCTCTTACTATTCTTTTGAAATTTGAGAAATAGAAGTCTGGAACTTCTCACTTAACATATTTCTGCATAACTACCGAAGGAAGGGTGGTATGCACCCTCTGTTGGCCAAGGATGTCAGCCAATTTCCCAAAATCAGACTCTTGGATTTGTCCTTGTTCTGTAAGGGTTTTATGTAATTTTTCAAGATCTTCCTCTGCTATGGCCAGGAACTTCTCCATTATCTTTCCTAGTTTTTCTTGGTTTTCCACCATCTTATGTACGACTGCCTCCATTTCCTTAGATCCAACTTCTACCACCACTTGAGGGAGGGATGGGCGGAAATAGAAGCTAGGAGGCTTTATATGTTTCTCAATGGTCCTGGTTGATTTAAAAGTTCTAGATAAAAAACAACAACAGTCTTCTATAGGGGTTCGCCTGGTGGGAGTTGGGAGGTCTTATTGGGTTCTCTCAGTCTCTTGGTGGGACCCTTCTGTAGTTCGTCCCCCAGTTGTCTCGAAACGGAAGGAAAACAGGACGGTGAGACTCAGATTCCTTGATGTGGTAATCTATTTTATAGGTTAGATAGTTTCCTTCACCATATTGCTTTGAAGGTAAAAAGAGAGTGGAAGTGGGTCCCAAGCTAAGGTGGTCAGAGAAGAGTACGTTCAGGTCCGTCTGCACACCACTTTAAAAATGGGAAAGGTTTATTGCCTACATGAAAGTGACCACTGTTTAGCCAATAACTCACCCCCCCCAAGACTGTAGCCAACCAGTAAGAGGAAAAATTAGGTAGGATGAAAACAAAAACAAAAACAAAAACTCACAATATGTGCCCCAATCTTTAGCGTGCACATATTTGAGGACAAATGCCAGTATAATTCAGGTGGTCCACTTTGCAGCAGTGCGACCCCTATTTCCCTTTTAGCCTCTTCCCCCATGTCTTTTAAAGCCCCCTTCCCTGCCCGCACTTCACCCGGTTCACTCACCTTCCTAGCCACAGCTCTCCTGAGCTACGGTGGTGTTTTAGCACCTCCTGGGGGAGGAAGAATCCACTACACCTCGCTCTACACCTCTCCGTCCTCTTCGGCCTCGATTCCTTTGTAGTCCTGGTCTCCCTGTAAATCTTCTCACTTGGCTTCCTCTGCGTCCTGCTTCTCTACCGCGTCCCTTCTCCGGTGTCTTTCTCGTTGCGGGCCCGCTCCTCTTCCGCCTTTTCCCCCACGGCTATTCCTCCTGATTGGTTCCTCTCCTGGTCATCACCTCCTTCTTCCTGTAGGGGAGAGGTCGGGAGTGATTGATTAACCCTTTCATCCCCCTGATGACACGATCTATGTGTTCTCTGGGACGATCGCCAGTGTAGGTAACAGAGGTTCATCGATATCTTCTCGGGGTCCTCCTCACAATCTCAAATTACATCACTGATGACATCATCCAGTCAGTGTAATTGTTTTGAAAAGATTTCTGAGTCTTAAAGAAATATACTAAGCTACTGTATAAGTTAAATTACTATTCTTTATGTACTACTAATGAGTGATACTATTTCTAACATATGCCATCTGTATGGCAGTGTGACTGTACCAGTGGCTGAGTGGCTGTATGGGTGTGTGAGTGGCTGAATAGCTCTGTCACTGGGCCTATGAATGAGTTTGTGAGTTGTTTTCTGATAACATGAATTCTCCTGTAGAGAAGATGGCAAGACTACATAGAAGCAAATCTCTGCCAAACAAGGGTACTTCCTCTTAACTATATAAATCAAGTGCTTCGTTGTTTAGTGGAGATGTCCTCATATGCTTCAGCGTCAAGAACGAGTCACCAAAATTGATGGGAAATGTGCTGGGGGGTATTTTAGTAAGCTGTTCATCATCCTGGCAAAAGACGGGAAGACCGTTGCATACTACGAAGGTGGATGGGGCGGGGCCAAACAGGTAAGGCTTCTAGGTGATTTTGCACATTTGCATACTGGTAGTAATTTAAAGGGAGAACTATGGGCTTTGGTCCCACCAAGATAGGACAAAAAAGAACCCACTTGTCACAGTCACTACAGATTGCACTCCAATTGATTAGATAAACAATGCATTCACCCGCACCAAGCATTGCAGATCATTTTTCAACCTGGGCATTATGGAAAAAACACACTTGATTATCCTTCACCAAGCCCAGGAAGTTAGGATATAGTTCTTTTCAGAAGGGGAGGGGAATGTGTGGGCCCCCTCCCTAGGCAGATTTTGTCACCGGGGAGCCCAGCTACTTGATGCTGAGTGTCCTGGAGCCTACCCAGGGCACCGAGTGTGTACTGTTGGGGACCGCGGGGGGACCCCAATCCCCTGGTGATCCCTGCTGGCTCCCTGCCTCTATTAGAAGCCAGCATTGCTACCGCCTGGAGGGAACAGCAAAACATGTATGAGAGCATTTTTTGTATCTGTTTTCCTGACAGATGAAAAATCCGCTCCCAGCGGGTGGGAGCAGTTTTCCTCTTCCGGCCCACAGGAAGTGGACTCACTGTTTGCTCTTGCTTTGCGGGATCTGTCAAAGCTCCTGCCAAGGGAAAGTAACAATTATGTCACGATGGTGGGTTCTTCGGGACATAGGTCTGGTGGTCTCCAGGGCCAAAAATGGTTCCAGGAGGCCTCCTCTTCTGAGATCGGCCATTGGAAGTGCACCCCCCTCCCCAACATAAAATGGTAGTATTTGCCCCCGGAACCTGGCCCACCCAGGGGCCGATGTTTAAAAAAGTGCTGGAGACCACACATTCATGGATTTACCTATGATTTTAGGGCAAATTTGAACAAAAACAATTTTGGGCCCCAGCGTGGTCTCAGTGGGACCCCACCACCAGGTCTAGGGTGTCAGGGTATTCCTACCCTTCCCCCTTCTCTTTTTTAACTTTTGTTTTGGGACTCGGCTAAGTTTGAGTTCCAAATGGCTTCCAACACTTCCTAGTTGAAGTGTTGGCAGTCAATTAGATCTCAGCATGACATCTGTTGGATCCGCAGACAAATATTATTATTTTTTTTACAGTTTTTTATAGCGCAAACTTGACCCAAAGGTATTGGGTATCAGAGCGCTTTACACAAGCACCAGTTGCGTTACATGCGGAGATTAAGTGATTTGCCCACAATCACAGGATGTTGCGCGTCCTTGCCGAGATTCGAACCCGGTTCCCCAGATTTGAGGATGACCGCCCTAGCCAATAGGCCGACTCCTCACCCCAATCTGCATTCCTAGAGATACAAATTTGGTTTTCCATTAATAACTCTGCAACTATTGAACAAATAAACCAAATCACAAAAAGGTCTCTTTCTGGACTAAGAGCTACCTTTTCTACTAAAACTGGTGTAATTCCATTTCTTAGTTCGGGCTGTAGTCATGTTCTAAATCCCTATGGAAAATTGTATGGGAAACGCATATTTGTTGACACCACCCTTTTTTTTTGGTGCTCGCAAGACGGAGCACTCCAAAAGTTTCCATGCAGAACAAGACATTCAGTGCTACTTTTTTACGAATATTTTGTGAAGATTTGTCAAACAGCAACAATGTTACAAGCAAGTCAAAATCGCTTTTCCTATGGAAAATTGGTCCTAACTATAACTACCTAGGTCGGTTATATTTATATCCTCGTGAGCAAGGAGCTTCGTTCTCTGAAACGCAGAGTTGTCTTGCCAAAAATAAACACGCTTTGCAAGCGGTGTGTTGTTTTAGTTTGAGGAATAAACAACGCTTTTTCTGGATACATAGGGGCTCGCTACCCCACTGCGAACCGCCGTTGTGAAGTGGCTTGGGTCAGAGCGAAGATGACTGTTGTGAGTGGGTCTGTGAGTGAGTGGTTGTGTGAGTGTCTGTGTGAGTTGGTGTGAGAGTGTCTGAGTTGGTCTGCCAGTAGGTGTATGTGAGTGTCTGAGTGGGTATGTGAGTAGGTGTCTGAGTGGGTCTGTGAGTGGGATGTGAATGTCTGTGTGAGTCTCTGAGCAGGTGTATAAGTAGCTCAGTGGGTCTGTATGTGGGTGTGAGTGTCTGAGTGGGTGTGAGACTGTCTGAGTGGGTGCATGAATGTTTGAGTGGGTCTATATGTGGGTGTGTAAGTATCTGAGTGGGTTTGTGAGTGGGTGTCTTAGTGTCTGTGTGTGATTGTGAGTTGGTGCCTGCATGCCTGAATGAGTCTGTGAGTGGGTGTCCTAGTGTCTGAGTGGGTCTGTGAATGGGTGCATGAGTGTCTGAGTGGGTCTGTGAGTGGGTGCATGAGTGTCTGAGTGGGTCTGTGAGTGGGTTTGAGAGTGTCTGAGTGGATCTGTGAGTGGGCGTGGGTGTCTGCGTGAGTCTCTGAGTGGGTGGGTGTGAGTGTCTGAGTGTGTCTGTGAGTTAGTGTCTGCTTGCCTGAGTGGGTCTGTGATGGGTGTCTTAGTGTCTGTGTTGATCTGTGAGTGGGTGTGAGAGTGTCTTAGTGGGTCTGCCAGTGGGGAGGTGTGAGTGCCTGGGTGGGTGTGTGAGTATCTGAGTTGGTGTGTGAGTGTCTTAGTGGGTCTGTTAGTAGGTGTGAGAATGTCTGTGTGAATCACTGTGCAGGTGCATGAGTAGCTCAGTGGGTCTGTAAGTGGGTGTGAGTGTCTGAATGAGTCTGCCAGTAGAAGTGTGAGTGCCTCAGTGGGTCTGTGATTGGGTGTGAGACTGACTGAGTGGGTGCATGAGTGCCTGAGTGGGTCTATATGTCGGTGTGTACATGTCTGAATGAGGTTGTGAATGGGTGACGGAGTGTCTGAGTGGGTCTGTGAGTGGGTGTCTTAGTGTCTGAGTGGGTCTGTGAGTTGGTGTGTCAATGCCTGTGTAGATCTGTGAGTGGGTGTCTTAGTGTCTGAGTGGGTCTGTGAGTCGGTGTGTCAATGCCTGTGTAGATCTGTGAGTGGTTGTCAGAGTGTCTGAGTAGATCTGTGAATGGTTGTGTGGCTGTCTGATTATGTCTGTGAGTGGGTGCATGAGTGTCTGAGTGGATCTGTGAGTGGGTGCATACGTGTCTGAGTGAGTCTATGAGTGAGTTTGTGAGTGTCTGAGTGGGTCTGTGAGTGGGTGCATGAGTATCTGAGTTGGTGTCTGAGTGGGTGTGAGAGTGTCTGCTGGAGTCTCTGATTGGGTGCGTGAGTGTCTGGATGATTCTGTAAGTAGTTGTGAGAGTATCTGAGTGGGTCGGCAAGTGTGTGTGTGTGTGTGAGTAGGTATGTCAGTGGGTGTGAGACTGTCTGAATGGGTGTGTGCATGAGTGTCTGAGTGGTTTTGCGAGTGGGCGCCTGTCTCAGTGTGTTTCCGAGTGGGTGTGTGAGTGGGTCTGTCAGTGGGAGTGAGAGTGTCTGGGTGGGTCTGTGAGTGGGTGCATGAGTGTCTGAGTGAGTCTGTGAGTGGATGCATAAGTGTCTTAGTGGATCTGTGAGTGGTGTGTGGTGTGTGAGTGCCTGAGGTAGTCTGTATTTGAGTGCGAGAGTGTCTGAGTGGGTTTCTGAGTGGGTGCCTTGAGTGTCTGAGTGAGTGAATTTTTTTAAATTTCTGCCAAATTCCCGAATCTGCCGTGGTGGTACCCGAGGGGGTGGAGCGTACTGAGTGTCGTGGTGGATTCTCAAATCTTCGCACATGGAAAAAAACATTTCTGGGCATTCCATCAGGATTCCCTTACAGACCCCTATATTGCACAAATGGGGTCAGGGTACCTTTACCTTCTATTACTTTTTTTTTTGGTTAATTTATTTTCACCTCCAGCAACCATTCTCAGAATTTAGAAAAAGGCAACTGCAATTTTCTACTTAGGTTGCAGCCACTGCATTGCTGTTGGAGTGTGGATTTGTGAAGTACTGCAATGATTTTGCAAAGAATTTGCACCTTTAGATATACAAATGTATTTAATATTTCAGTAACTACTAAACAGAATTACACCAAATTACAAAAAGCACCCTTTCTGGACCAAGATCTTGCTTTCTGCCAAATTTAGCGTAATTCCGTTCGGGGGTTCGGGCTGTAGGTGTGCCTAAAATCCCTATGGGAGACTGCATGGGATGAATGCGTTTAGGGACCCCCCTTTTTCTCAGCCCCCACTTCATGAGTCACCCCAATAACTTTCCGGACAGCAGCTGAACTCAGGTGTGTACTGTATATACAGTATACTATACAGTAGCCAGTAGGAATTTATAGTTAGGATCTATTTTCCATCTTGGTCCAGAAACAGTGTTTTTTTGTAATTTGATGCAAATCCATTCAGTAGTTTTGGAGTTATTAAAGAAAACATATTTATGTATGTCTAGAGACTCAGAGGGTCATGGATCTGACAGATTTCAAACTGAGATCTGATTGGCTACCACCACCTCAACCAGGAAGTGGTGGCAGTCATCTTAGGACTCTAGTCCGAGTTCTTATAAAAAAACAAAAAATGGCACAACGTGGCAGAGTAGGAATATCCTAAGTCCCTAGGCCTGGTCATTGGGCTATAATGGTTATTTTTTCATTTGCTGTGAAATTGTGGAGTATTTGCAAATCCGGGCAATCTTTTTTTTTTTTTTTAAACAAAACAAGTGTGTCCTCCCGCATTTGTCTTATTTTAGTGCCCCCCAGGTGAGCCAGTTCTGGGGGGGTACAAATATTTAAATTTTGGGATGAGGGTGCACCTGCCTTTCTCCCCAGGCAATTTTCGCCCCGGGAACCCAACCCCCGATGCTTGGCTGTGTTGATGGGAAGAAGGGTATAAGTTCTCCCACCCAAGGTCATTTTCTGTCCCTGGGACCCCATCCCCTGGGGCCAGGCCGCCTTGTTAAGGATGAGGGGTGCACGTGGCCCCCTGCCAGACCAATTTTGGCCCCAGAAACAGCTGTACAGGGGATGGGCGGTGCGCAACCCCCTCCCCGAGTCATACCCTAGGGCCTGCTCAGGCTATGTCCTGGGGAATCCATCCCCTGTACATAAAGTTGTCCATGGTGTGGGCAGGGAAATCTGTGTTTGTTCTCGCTAGGCGCAAGCAATTTCAAATCTCTCACCAAGCGGGAGCAAACAACGTGTTCACCTACAGCTTGAAAAATGCTTATGCCCATTGGGAGTAGACTTTTCATCTGTTTTCCTGCCTGCTTCACTGCTGGAAACAGATGAAAAGATTACTCCCTGTGGGCAGAAGTCACAATTTTAGCTACTCCTTGCATGCAGGAGCAATGCCAGCTCCTGCTGGATTCCTGGACACAGCTGGGGCCTTGGGGCTTCCCCCAACAACAGGGCTACCCTTTGTTGGCTGGGTATGGGGTTCCTGGGGCTGAAATCAACCTGGGACGGCGGCTGCATGCCCCCTTCCCCCTACAAATATAGTGCCAGCCTTGGGGGATGAGGTCCCCAGAGCTAAAACCGGCCCAGGGAGGTGGGCCATGTGTCTCCGGGTCTGAAATTGGTCAAAAAGGGGGGGTGGGTGCCCTTCTCCCTATCGGGTATCTTGCCGTACCCCGTGGGTATGGTGTCCCCTGAACCAAAAGCAGCCCAGAGAGGAGAGCCTGTGCCCCCTCTCGCTAAACAATACACTGGGATCCAGGGTATGAGATTACTGGGGTCAAAAGTGGGCTGGAGCTGGGGCCCAATGTCCTCCTCCCCCTAAAAAATGCACTGGGTGCGGGTGGATGGAGTCCCTGGGGCCGAATTCAGCCCAGGAATGGGGACTGCGTGCCGAAATCCTCTAAATAATAATTAGAGGCCTTGGGGGATGAGGTCCCCAGGTCCCTACAAAGCTAAGGGAGAGGCTTTGCAGCTCTCTCCAGTTTATATAAAAAAAGGCCGGGGGGTCCCCAGGACCTGTGACCAATCCTCATGGCATCCAATCCTCAACCCTAAAGGCCATGTGCACTGTAGGGTTGGCTGCCTTTAGGGTGCTGGCCATAGGCTGTGCGCAGCATGGGTTGATTGAATGTGGGGGGGGGTTGGTCACAGGGCTTTGCCACAAGCCAGACATTGTGGCCAACCCCACACTATGCCTGGTCAAAGGCTGTTCGCAGCGTGGGGTTGGTTGCTAGGCCTGGCCACAGGCCAGGCCCTGTGGCCAATCTCCAGTCGCACACAACCAGAGGCCATGCACCTCAGCGGTTGGATTAACAAATGGTAATTAAATATTACTTTACATTTTTATAAAACATAGAGATTCACTGATACAAACAAAGGTTACAGGCATGTTATAGTTAGGGAATAACAGTAAAAACCATAGACATTCACTGAAAAAAACAAAGGTTACAGGTACTTTATAGTCAGGAAATAGAATTCAAAAATCTGAGAAATGTAATAATGTTATAGTTAGGTTCTGATTTTACACACACAAAACCATAGAAATTCAGTAGTTCTAGTTGACTCAGGTAACTATAACTTGTGCCCTAAGGTAACTATAACTCGTGCCCTCGCCATGCACTGGTAATTACCCCACTTATTACATCAGTCATGACATCTTCTATGGCATCATTGATAATAACACTGCAACATTGAAAGTGAAGTTATTGATGAGAAAACTGTGCATGGCGGGGGCACGTGTTACAGTTACCTTAAGGCACAAGTTACAGTTACTTAAGATAATTATAATTTCTGAATTTCTATGGTTCTGTGTGTGTAAAATCTGAACCTAACTATAAAATCACTAATGCCAAGTACCTCCCATCTGTAAGACATCAGGGAACTTCTCAGGCTGCACCTACTATACACAGGAAATGAGTGTCACAGAGCTGAGTGTTAGAGAGCAGAGGGGATATTGGGGATGTGCGCGGGAAGGCTCTTAGGGCCAGATGTAGGTCGCCTAATACCGGTCAGTAACGGCCGAAATTACCGAATTTCGGCCGTTACCGACCGGTATTGGGCTTTTTAGATATAGGTGCCATTTTTGTAGGATTCGGTATTTTACCGAATCTGTAATTTAAGGATTTGGTAAAATACCGAATTCTTAACATGCCGATTCGGTAAATTACTGAATCCAGGATGTAGGGAGCACTCAAGTTAGTGCATTCCTCAGTTAAGGATTCGTTATTTACCACCAACTACAAGTTGGTGGTAAATAATGAAAACCTTTGAAAAGGCATTTTTTTTGCTTTTTCAACAGTGCCATGTTGCAGACATACAAGCCCTCAGGGCATGTATGTCTGCAACATGTGCACCCATACACAATTGAGGGGTGCAACAGGGTGTCAAAGTGACACCATGCCACCCTTCAATGTTTTCCCCCTTTTACTGAATCGGGCCTGGTTACCGAATCGGTATTTACCGATTCGGTAATTGACATTCATTCCTATGGGCCTCCAGGCCAATAGGAATGAGTGTCAATTACCGAATCGGTAAATACCGATTTGGTAAATACCGAATTTTACAGATTCTGTAACATTTACTGAAAGATTACCTACATACTATTTACCTATTCTTAAATACCGAATCGGTATTTACCTACATCTGGCCCTTAGTCCAATCCTCCATTGTTCATCTGGTGTGGGCCTTACCGCTCTGGTAATATCATTCTCAATCTTTACCCACCAATGCTGATTTCTTCTGCACTCCATTGGGAGCCTGAGGAGGTCCTCTGCTTCTTGAAACTCAGTGTCTGGCATTAGTTGATACACTGCTTAGTGATTCTTGAGGCGGAAAGCCAGGAATCACGGTAAAGCTTGTTTTTACTCTGCGCCTGTTTTAAAAAAATCAGCACTTTGGTTCATTGTAAATTTCACGAGCACGCTCTTACCCTCTCAGCCGACTAGGTGCTGACCGGGGACAAGGGAAAGACGTTCACTCTTTCCTCGAGCCGCCATCTTGGGGGAACTACTGTTCGCGGGCCAGTTGCTTTCGCCCTACATGCCCTGCCAGCATAAATTCAGCGCCAGCGTGCATACTTAGTGGTTCTTGAGGCAGAAAGCCGGGAATCGCGGTAAACCTTGTTTTTACTCTGCGCCTGTATTTTAAAAAAATGTGCACTTTGGTTCATTTTAAATTTCACAAGCACGCTCTTACCCTCTCAGCCGACTAGGTGCTGACCGGGGACAAGGGAAAGGCGTTCACTCTTTCCTCTAGCCGCCATCTTGGGGGAACTACTGTTTGCGTGCCAGTTGTTTTCGCCCTACCTGCCCTGGCAGCATAAATTCATCACCAGGGTGCACGCGTGCATACTTAGTGATTCTTGAGGCAGAAAGCAGGGAATCGCAGTAAAGCTTGTTTTTACTCTGCATCTGTTTTAAAAAATCTGCACTTTGGTTCATTATAAATTTCACGAGCACGCTCTTACCCTCTCAGCCGACTAGGTGCTGGCCGGGGACAAGGGAAAGACGTTCATTCTTTCCTCGAGCCGCCATCTTGGGGGAACTACTGTTTGCTGGCCAGTTGTTTTCGCCTTACCTGCCAGCATGAATTCAGCGCTAGCACGCATACTTAGTGATTCTTGAGGCAGAAAGCCGGGAGTCGCGGTAAAGCTTGTTTTTACTCTGCGCCTGTTTTTGAAAAATCTGCACTTGGATCATTGTAAATTTCACGAGCACGCTCTTACCCTCTCAGCCGACTAAGTGCTGACCAGGTACATGAGAGTTGCTGTTCTATTAAGTTTCCCTCAACGCTTGAAGGTCCTGTAAATTGCAGGACTTGCAATGTTTCAGAGTGACCCTAGTATTATAGGCCCTGATGACTTACTAAATGAATCAGCCCAAATTTCCAACAGTCCCAAGTACATTTTGTGTAATGTTCGATCTTTAGCCAAACATCCAATCAAGATATGGTATATGATCTCTTTCCACTCTCCGGAGCTCTGTTTTATTACAGAAACCTGGCTGACTCCAACTAATCATCCCTCGATCAACCTAGCAATACCGGAGGACTACAAATTTATTCATCTTGATAGAGTGGAGAAAACAGGGGGAGGTATTGCGATTGCCCTTAAAACCCATCTAAAGGTGCAATGGTTGTCCTCTGTCGGCAATTGGGCATCTTTAAAATCACTATGTCCTCCTTGGATACCTGGAACGGAGCCTTGATTTATCGACCACCATGCCCAAAAACTAATTTTGCCAACCATCCGACTGAACTAATCGCTATGCATGTTCTGGCTTCCAGTAAGTTTATCCTATTAGATTACTTTAATTTCTATGGGGAGGACCCTGCAAACCCTACGGTAAACAAGCTTATCTCCAGTTTTAATCATATTGGTTTCTCACAAAGGGTGCTCGTGCCTACTCATCGAGCAGGGCACACTTTGGATCTTATTTTTACTAACATGGACCATCTTAGGAGCTATCCCCCATTTCCACTCACGTGGACCGATCATTGTATAATCATGTTCACTTATCTGGCCCCAACTGGTTCAACTCCTACGGTTCATCTAAAAGAGACACAGAGAGAATTGCATAGGTCCTGGCATAAACTCACCTTGGAGTCTTTTAAGGAGGCGTTCCCCCACCACAGAAAGGATCATGACCACAATGACCATGATGCCTCTGATTTGTTGGTGAGTTTCAACTTGGCTTTAGTGACGGCACTAGATTCTGTCATTCCTCAAAGTAACCAGAGCCCAGTCCAGCGGCGGCACTCTGCCCCCTAGTACTCAGGCAAACGGAAAATGGATAAATCAAACCATAAAGCGTTAGAGGGAGACGCTGGAGAAGCACAAAAAACCTTGCAGATAGACAAACCTATAAATGAGCTCTATTTAGCTACCACCAAAAAATAAAAGTGGCCAGACACATTTATATCCTGAATCAAATAGAACAATCTAGCAACTCTTCTAAAGCTCTGTTTAATATCGTTAAAGATTTTGTGTCACCCCAAGCCTGTAAACAGTCACCAGTTGAGTCTCAGGAACTTTGTGATTCAATAGTGAATTTGTTCCATGACAAAATCTCCTTGATATATGATAACTTTCCTAATACAGCCACAAATAATGTAGGACGTATCACTGATCCTGAGGAATCGGCACTGTCATCTGCCTGTCTTCTGGACCAGGTTGATTTAATTCCACTGGATGAGATTAACAGATTATTGTCAGCCGCTAAATCTGGCTCGCCAGGTGACCCATGCTCACCAAAAATCATGGCCCTTCTTTCCCCTGTGTGTGCACCGGAAATTCAAAACATTTTGTACTGTTCCATTCTATCCGGCTCAATCCCCTCTGCCTGGAAAGAAGCTTATGTCCGGCCAATTCTCAAGAAACCTACAGCTGACCCCCAGGTCCTCAGCAATTATAGACCCATATCCTGGCTGCCTCTGCTTGGTAAGCTATTGGAAACCTCAATAAATAAACAACTAAGCTCCTATCTAGAATCTAACAAGATCCTAGACCCTTCACAAATTGCCTTTCGTCCAGGCTTTAGCACGGAGACAGCCATTCTGGCTATCACCGATTCCCTGAGACAGACCTTGGATGCAGGAGGATCAATGATATTGATCCTCCTGGATCTCTCCGCAGCATTTGGTACTATTTCCCATCGACTGCTTGTGAAGAGATTATATGATTGTGGTATTCGGGATCTAGCCTTAAAATGGCTTACTGATTTTCTATCAGACAGATGGCAAACCATAATGTTAGGTCCTCACTTGTCCCAAAAATTCTAGCTAGATAAGGGTGTGTCTCAGGACTCATGTCTTAGCCCTACACCCTACAGAAAAACCGAGCTTATGCTCCTGGGTAAAGCATCTAACATTTGGACGGCTGACTGGGGGCCTCCTCGGTTGGGAGTGGCTCCCACCCCAACCCACTCCGTATAAAGCTTGGGACTGACATTAGACCAAACTCTCACGATGAAGGACCACATCACAACTACTATTGGCTCCTGCTACTATAGTCTCCGTCTTCTGCGTAAGATACTACCTTACTTGCCGCTGGAACACTGCAGAACTGTGGTTCAGGCGATGGTCATGAGTCGCCTCGACTACGGAAATGCGCTATTTGCGGAAGTGGGCGAGACACTGTTAGCTAAGCTACAAGTGATTCAAAACACTGCTGCAAGGATGATATTAAATTCTCCTCCCGGCTCTCCTTCACTTCCTCTGCTCAGAGAGCTTCACTGGCTTCCAGGGAAAAAAAGTCCTTCTTCAAGATCTGTTGCCTCACATTCAATGCTATGAATGGAAAGGGTCCCTGTTACTTACAAAAGATGCTCTTTAAACAGGTCGTGGGCCACAATCTTAGGTCCAAATCGTTAGTATTACTAAAGATCCCTCGTATCCATCTTACCCGCTCCGGAGGCAGAGCCTTTTCGTATGTTGCCCCCAAGTACTGGAACCAGCTACCAGAGGCCTTACGTAAATGCATCTCCTACCTGGTCTTTAGTAAACAATGAAAAGCTTTTCAGTTTTAACCTCTCTGCATCACCTGCTCTCCACTTTCTTGCCTCTTTTTTGCTAAGTAAGCGCCGAGATGCCCCGGGGTGAGTTGTGCGCTATAGAAGAGCCCCCTAACATAATGTAACATAACTGCTGCGTTTCCAACACCATCTTAGGCCCAGGCAAGTTCAGGCCTTATCGGACCCTTTACCACCAGTTTGAATGTTATCATCCTTTCGCTGTCACCACTTGGCAGCCTATTTGACTCAGCAGGTCATGGGGAGTCTTATTCTGTAGTTCAGTCTACTGGATGCCTGTGCAGGATAGTGTTACAAGCTTGATGGAGCTGCTTTAACTCATGTCCGTTTGGCCAGGTTGTAGACCACAACCCCCCCCCCCCCCCCCCACCTACTCCCCCCCCCCCCCCCCCCCCCCCCCCAAACTTGACAGATTCTAGTCTTCAACCTCTTTCCATCCTGGGGTCCAGGGTCTAAGCTTTGGTGATGTTGCAGGGAAAGGGCTTTCTTCCCTCATGGAGAAAAACAATGCACATTTGCACAGGAGGTTCCATTCCCCCTATGCAGAGTTCTCTCCCTTGGTAATTAAGCGCAAGTGGAATAGAAGCCTTTAGGAAAAGTCACTTGAAATTCCCTGAAGTACGCCTAGAAACCTGTGGCTCAACTTTTCAGAAGGTGTTCTAGGAATGTTTTTGAATAGAAAGAATATTGAAGTGGAGATGTAAATCCCTGCCAATACTTTTTAATGTTTTTTGTAAATAGAACCCATAGAATTCAAAGCAGAATACTTGTTTCAGGGTATCACCCCTCATCAGCCAGGTTGATACCCTGAAACCGGTCCCAAGATGCTTGTTTCCAGTCCAAGGAGGACCTGGCCGGGAAGTTCGGGCTTGACTGTCACCATGGGGAGCAGGCTTAAGACTTATTTGCATATGGCTGGGTCTAAACTGGAATGGCCTTATGAACAAAAAAACGCCCCACTTGAAACTCCTCCATTAATAGACCTCAATGGAGAAAATGCATTCCCCCGATTTTGTTTTCAAACTCGCCTACTTTCCTGTTCTAAAATGTTAGGTTGCATGCAACTCATAGATTTACATACTCTAGTCTAAAGCCAGGCTAGATCCTGGGCTTGACTCTACATTTCAATTTATTGACTTGGTCACATTAACGGCTCTCACGGGGCAGCACCTTCAGCCTAGGCTACACTTTTATTTTAGCACATGGCGCCTCACAGTGTGTTCTAAGAGCTCTCCTAAAATTGCACCAAGTTTTATTTCGAAGATGCGTTCTGGAAAAAGTTTAAGGAGTGTTAATGTTATCTCATTAGCAGAGAGATGCTGGCATTTGCATCAGAAAGGCTATCTCTTACCTGCTGGACTGTTTAACCCCTGATTGTGTGCAAGACAAAAACCAGATAGCCAGGATCTAAATGTTATTTTGCCTTTCACAACTCTGTCCATTGGTGAGAGGATCTATGGTACGATCATCTGGTTTTTTTTTTCTCCAACAACTGGAATGTTTCATTGTGGACTTGTATTATTGCTCTTAACAGTTTCATCATGGACTCAAACCTCAGCATTCAATGTATTGGCTAAAATGACAGAATTAGATATGTTTTAAAACTTTACAACGTCGATAACTCCATTTAAAAAATTGCTTGTTTCACCCGTAAATACAAAAGTAAACTCTGCACACATATTTTGAGAGTCAAATAATTTTGTCTTTTGTGTAGTAGAGGTTTTATAACGAGCTTCACAACACAATACAAGGTACACAATGTATTGCAGCAGTGTAACCTACCATAACACAAGTAATATGTCAGATAGAAGTGACAGAAGGAACAGAGCACAATTCTCTTACACATACAAGACAAGTAAAATACAGATAGCTAACACACTAAAGAGGGAATGAGAGGAGTTAAAGACTGTTGTGCGATTTCCATAGACATATGAGAAGTACAAAACTCCTGGAAGAAACAGCCAAACCTCTTATGGAATTAACATACATTCAGGTGCTCATATAGGACCATGAACGCTCACCTACCTACAAAACAAGTCCTGGGCACACGTTAGCAAGGTGTCGATCAAGTGATAGTGTTTAGAAAGTTCAAAGAAATGTCAATGTTCATCTCCAGTGGGTTGAATCTTGTTTTTATTATTCAAACGAACAAGCAAAAACCAGCCCGACACCAGTTTTGTCCCATGGGAGTGATCCCGCGACTTCCTCAGGGCTGGGAAAAATACAAGTAACACTATGAGTAATGACTAATGTACTGGAGATTAATATAAATGTTCACAAATTGGTGACTTATCACTTTTAAAGTGGAAATCCTGGTGCAGCATGCAACAGTTTGAGACATACATAAAATAGTCATGGTGACTCTGTAATTTAAAGCAAAAAAAATAAAAATTATTTTTTAAAAATCTGTCTATCCACTGGTGACAACCTGGTGCTGAATACCGTGACAATGTGACTTTTTTCAAGAAGTTTGAAAACATTATATGCAGTGACATTGTGAAAATTAAAAAAATTATCTGCTTTTTAGTGAAAACCTTCCACACTAGAATTAACCTGAGAGATACAGTGAGGGTGGTCAAAAAGGAAAAAGTATAAGGAGGTACGAAAAAAGGTAAAGTATCATGTAAAAGACAGAGAGAGACCCGCTAGGTCTAAACGGCGCGCAAAGTACCTGTAGGATAGCAGTATTAGTAATTGTACGAACTACACCAGAAAAAGAAAGATGAAAAAATAATAGCATTTATGAAAGTCCTGTTAGGTGCAACATGGGGACATACTCACTACAAATATTCAAGAGCACTTTTGGCTCTGCCGGTGATAAGTCCAACCCGGTGGTGAGGGTATTTCAAGGATAAAATATGAACAATGTCCAAGATCCAAACGTAGATAGCAAATAAGCAAAACTCTGAACAGAAGAGTAAAAGGATAACTTAATTTAATTAGCATCAAAGTGCTAGCTACATCGGCACACAACATGACAAGTGTCACCAGAAAGATATTGGTAGAAGGAGCACTCATCAAGCTGTCGGTGATGATAACAACGTAATGTTGTTCATGAAGCAGATAAAAGGATATAACAGTAAGTTACATCTGGACATAAGAAGAAAAAGAGACAAAATAGGGTATAACGTGATTAATTAACCAGGGGTTATAACAATTATCACCCAATGTATGGCTCAAGTATAATTTCAAGAAAATCATAATAAGAATGGCAACATGGGCGCTATCCAGTAAAAGATGTGATTACTTAAAACAAAAATAGCCCGTATTCTAAGGCTGCTAATAGGACTCTGAGGCAGAGAATACACAATTCTAAAGTGCAAGGCCAAAGAAATTCAACCAAATCCTTACCTATAGCTTGTAAACTGTGTAATCTCTCAGAAGTATAATCGGGCGTTATTGCTCAAAAACGGCGTGCTATGGCAAAAACGCTACACAGCAAATAATCTGTAATGCTAGGACAAAATATATGAACAGTGAGTCAAAAAACAATATTTCTCAAAAACGTACTTAGAAAAAACGTAAAAGTGCGCACAACGCCCATTCTAATGTAAAATGCTGAACAACTATAAGTCTGACACCATTCTTACCTTCAGCAGATAAGCTGAGGTGGTAAGCGTCGGATATGCCGAGCGCACAGACACTTCAGAATGCGTGCTATGTGCATAAAGGGCACGGAGCATCGTCCGTGGATCTGTACAAAAATAAATGTAAACATAGTAAGTTTTCGATTGAAAACAACAAATATTGGCACCGCGCAATAAGAACAACCACACCATTATTTTCACTTAGCAGAAAAGGTCACTTTATTAAGCATAACAATTATTGAATACAAATACCACATTGTCATTACTCTTTGAAACTTTTGATATACAACCAAATATTCCATACAAAACTTCTCCTCAAAATACCCTATGAAATGCACAATCCCATAAGCCCGCTCCAGACTATCCAACTTCCCCCCCCCCCCCAAGAAAAAACGCCTCCAAAGGAAAATCAACAATTGAAGGAAAAACTGTTACCTGACCCTTATTTTTTTTTTACAGTAAAACAACACAAAAAAATTTGGGAGGGTGGGTGGGCCACAAAAATGACAGCCTACCAATCTCCTCAAATAAATCACTGTTTACCTCAACCGCCGCCCGCTAAGCCTAACGCTACCAAGCCCCGCCCACCGCCTGACTGGAAACCCTCACCCGCTGTGTGGACTGTTTCACTGCGCGAAAATCCCCAGGGGGACACCTGCTCATGCCGCGATCCCCCTGGGTCCCATCACGCAATAAGAACAACCACACCATTATTTTCACTTAGCAGAAAAGGTCACTTAATTAAGCCAGGCAACAGAAATTAGCATTTTGCTATAATAACAATTATTGAATACAAATACCCCATTGTCATTACTCTTTAAAACTTTTAATATACAACCTAATATTCCCCACAAGACTTCTCCTCAAAATACCCCATGAAATGCACAATCCCAATCAATCTTTCCAACCCCCCTCCCCCACCCCAGAGGGAAGGATAAGCCCGCTCCAGACTATCCAACCCCCCAAGAAACAACCCCACCCCCCGAAAGGCAGTTTTTTGCTGCAACAAAAATTATCTAGTATTAAGCGAACACCAAAGATTTTCACACCAAAAATCAGCCAATAGATCCCTCAGCTCCATTAAATAGTATGCCTGGCCCATTTGTGACAAGTGTACCCCATCTTCCCTGAAAAGATGATATTCCGCACCTGTCATATTATCATGAGCTAAAAACTTTATACCCATTGCAGAACAAAAGATTTTAATTTCCCGATTGAGTTTCCTGCGAGCCCTTTCCATTGTCGTGTGGTTGGGAGCTACCCTGCAATGGTGCCTGTAAATAAATTCAGTCCAAACTAGAGTTGTACCTACCCAGTTATTCCTGATCACCGCAAAGTCCAATTTCATTTTCTTCAAAAGGGATAAACCAGACAATGATACAAGATCATTTCCCCCAAATGAATAATTAATAAATCTGGGAAACCTCTAGCAGAAGACAGCTCAGAGAGCATGGGAAATAATGCATCCCACCTCATACCCCATTTCCCTAGCCACAAAACTTCATGTCCCCTGCTAGGCAAACCAAGAGCTCTGCCATAAATCTGCTGTTGGGCGAAGCTGGCTGACCATTTTACCAAAGAATGGCCCACTATACATGTCCGCCTCTTTCATGATACAGTACTTTCAACACCACCTAAGCGGGAAAAAAAAAATTAGTCCACATATTAAATAAAACATCTCATTTACTCACATAAAGTGTGCAGCAATAAAATTTCCATCTCCCAATCTTTTTAATGTCATCCCAGCCCCATCACAATCTACACGCTTCAGTCGCTGCCCCGCTCCGAAAAGAGTGAGTCCCAAAAAGTGAGAGTTTTTTCCCAGCAACATCAAAGCTTTACGTAAAACTGCCAATAAATGTGCACTAGTAATTTTGCTCCCATTACTATGAGTGAATATGTCTCCATGTTGCAAACCTAATGAAACAGAAAATGACTCCCATTCCCTTAACGGACAACAGTCATGAACTCCACTACCCTTCAAATAGATCCAAGTGCCTTTACCCAGCTGGTCGGTTTTTAACTTCCTCAAAAGAATCCTAAGCTTCCCTCGTTGCACCTGAATATCCTCTACCTGCATACCCTTCTGATCCCGCAAACCCAAAAACTCAAACTCTAAAAGAGCCGAAAAACAACCAAATTATGCAAAGTCTAAAACGTGCAACCTCCCGCAAATCATAGCAGCAAACTGTTAACTGCCTTAAAATTTGTTGCAAAAGGGGGAAAGTGATTGGCTCACGTAACTGCGAAGAAACAGAACGCTCTCTCCCAAGACCCTTCAACATGCGCCTTAATAAAACATCCCCCGTCAACTCCTGTCCCCATCACAACTGACTATAAAAATAAATGCCAGCCAATTTTCCTGAAATTGTTGTATGAGATAAACCCAAATTAACCAAATTCAAAATAAACCGTAAAATAACCTTTTTGATACCCTTTGTAGAAAGAGCAATTCTGTGTAACTTAACATAACTTAAAAATTCCGTCCAGGCCTGACGATAACTGCGTCTAGTAGAAGGGGCTATAGATTTTTCCACCAGATCAACGATTCTCATTCCCCCAGCACCCAGATGTCTTTTGGGATTGAAGTTTTGCAGCTGTCCGCCCCTGGCGCCAAACTGCGGAATTTCTGCCAATTGAATAGAGACAGAGCATCCGCAATTGAATTATTAATACCTGGAATGTATCCTGCTCTAAACACAATGTTTAATCTAAGACTCTGCAGCAATACAAAACGTGAAAGGTGTAATACACGCACATCCTTTGCCTTTTGCTTGTTAATTAGCTCCACAACGGCCATATTGTCAGTATGAAAAATAACACTCCTGTCCTTAAACTCCTCCCCGCAAACCAACAAAGCAACAATGAGAGGAAACAATTCAAGAAAAGCTATGCTTCGGCCTTGCTGTAGCAATGTGGAGGCCATTTCTCCGCACACCAACGAGGCTCCCAAAAAATGCCAAAACCGTGTGTCCCAGAAGAGTCTGAAAAGATTTGAAAATGCCAGATGGTAGAATTCTCCACAAAATATAGAGAGACTCCATTAAAATCCTTAAAAAATTGCAGCCAAATTAATAAATCTTCCTTAATATGCTTGGTGAGCCTAATCCTGTGATGAGGAAGGAATGCCGCAGACATCGCCATCCCCAAACGCTAACAAAAGCTTCTGCTAGCACGTACCACAAGGCAAGCGATATTTAAGTAGCCCAATAAACTCTGAACCTGCCTGAGCTGAATTTTTTTCCTGTCGATGATATCCAATAAAAAGGACCTAATCTCACTCACCTAAGACGCCGGCAACCTATCCATTGTGTGTTCTGTGTCAATTTCAATGCCTAAGAATGTAAGTTTGGTACATGAACCCTCAGTTTTCCCTGGAGTCAGTGGAACACCGACCTCCTCAGCCAAATCCTGGAAAATGTTTAGGCCTCTGTGGCACTGATCTGACTGGGCCTCACCAATAAAAAAGAAATCATTGTTTGTGACCACTTTTTTCTGTAAAAGACCACTGAAGAAAAGTACTGAACATTTCAAACAGTGCACATGACACTGAACAACCCATTGGGAGGACTCTGTCAATGTAAATAGAATCATTGAAAAACATGCCAAGCAGCTCAAAATCAGACGGTGAATTGGCAGTAAACGAAACGCTGACTGGATATCGCATTTAGCAAATTCCGCACCACACCCAGCTATGCGTACCATCCGTAATGCATCATCAACAGACCTATATGTTACATTTGAGTCTGTCGGGGAAATGAAGTCATTAATAGATTGGCCCTCCGGCCACGATAAATGATGGATTAATCTAAATTCACCTGCCATTTTTTGGGGAACAAAACCCAACGGGGATATCATCAAAGTCTTCAAGGAACAGTGCTTAAAAGGGCCTGCTATCCTGCCCTCCTGTATCTCTGAATCCAGTTTCTTCTGAACCACCTGAGGCAATTCCTTAGCCGATTTTAAATTGTCAGACCATCTTTTGGAATGTGGACCCTGGTAACCTATCTTAAAACCCTCCGTAAAAACCCCCAAAGAGTTTTGAAGTGGATTCCATATCAGGGTACCCTTCCAACCACTGTGTCATGACCGATAGCTTAATTTGCGTATGAGCCCTTTGGAATAAACTGTGGAAATGTTCCCCTACCTCCTGGTGATTTCCCTTGATCCTCGAACCTTTGGTTGGCTGTATGATGGCATGTTTCCCACCGCACTGCAAACCTTCGTGTTTGAACCTGCAAAATTGCCTGATACATGAACCTCCATTAAAGTTCCAGCAGGATCCCGCAACTGGCAATTGTCCTTTACCCAACCCACCTGCCCCAAATCGGGCGTGGCGTGGCAGAAAGGGCCGATAAGTCATTGGAAGCCCGCTTGCAGTATGAGTCGTTGCGGGTCGCTGAGTCGAGGACATCCACTGGAGCCACAGTTCCTGATCAACCTCCCCCAAGGCTCATCATGAAAAAGACTGACTCTAGCCCTGAACTCTTTGTCATAGCTGAGCCATGCGAACCCCCCAAAATGTAATTGTGCTTTGCGTATAATATCCATGTACTTAAACATGGCCACAGCCCTGTCCTGATGTTTTTCACAATAGACGCTTGCATAGATTAAAAATGCTGTTGTCCAATTTTGGATATTTTTAGGAACCCTGGGACGTCTCGAAAGCTCCGACTCCTCCTCTTTGGACCCCTCCTTCGCTTGAATGTCCCTGTGAAGGAGCTTGAAAACGTCAACAAACTCATGGTCCCAAATTCTCAGCCAGATGTGTTCCTAGGGGCATGGCCAAACCCATGTAAGGTAATCTCTTATGTATGGGGTGAATGGCACCCGAATCTTGCCCCGATGAGGATTTTGACCCATCCAAAACCTGTTTATCAGTATTTGCAACCTTATTTGAATCCAAAGCACCTGTACCCACTTTCACCTGGTCTGCATATTCTCCTCCACCCCAAAACCCCAAACTTCATTCACTGATTCATCGCCCATCCTCACTGAACGTACACTGTGTTTGCCCGTCAAAGGTTGCGGCCACGAAGACCACTACTGAGGCCTACCTGATGTCAATTGAGTAGCCCGCTTCTGCAACTCCTTTGGATCCTCTCGCCGTTGCTGACCATGAAGCCGTTCTTGCTCCGCTGTATTGTCCGCTCGTGACCTCTATAAAATACTACCAACTAAAGTTGACCCGACCCCTTTTTTGACACCACTTGTTCTTGACCCATAGCTCTTGAATCCATATTCATATTATCAAACAGAAAACCTTCATTTATATTTTCAGCCACCAACCCATGATCAGGATAGTCATCAGGTATAACCAAATCTGTATTACTACCACTCAGCATTTCGCTGTCTCCCACCCCACCATCATAAAAATCCCAATTGATCACAGCAAAATCCGCATTTAATCCGCTCTGTGTATCAAAAGCCGCACCCTGCTTCGCCTTCATGAACTTGGAAACCCCCGCCGCCATCTGCTGGACCTTTTATGATGAAGAATCCAGCTGCTCATGCCAGAAGACGCTATTGACTTACCACCATCCTGAACCTGCGTTGAACTGCCCGGTGCCGAAGATGAAGGAGTGGCATGATCCACCCAAACCCATTGCCCTCGACGTGGCCCTAATGCAGAGTCAAAAGAAATCTGTGAGAAACAAGGAGGAGAACGAGATTCCCGAAAAATATCTTCAAAGCCCGAAGAATAACCAACAGGTTCTAAACGTGAAGAAGGGTATATGTTGTGAGACAGTAAATCAACATCATCCAAATTCTGAACCTCATCACCCACTGCTGACTCTGTTAAATCAAAAAATGAGGTAGTCATATTGTCTTGTAAATATAAGTTGACATTTTTCCCAGGCGGCCCCTAGGAACCGGAGACAAAAACACCTCAGAAACAGCTCCCTCCCCTACAGGACCCAGCACCTGAGCACCGTTATCGTTCAGGATATTGTTAATTCCAGATGACAAAAGTTGCACCCCATCACTGTCTTCACCACTGTCGCTGGAATAATCCACCAAAACAGCAAAGCGTCCCTCAATAGACACTGGAGGCGCAATATTAATGGAAGACATCCCATCAAAATTAGTATTGTGTTTGAGCACCTTGCCACTGATGTGTGCTTTCTTAGCTGCCAAAGGAGAGGCCGGCAAAACAAAATTGTCATTCACCCCATTGGCATAGCAACCCCCCTCCACCTGCTTGACAGGGAACTTGCTGAAATAAGGCTCATAGAGGCGGGTACCACCCCTGCCCTGTACTCTTCTCCTAGAGTGTCCCACACGATGAGAAATTGCCGCCCCCAACTGACCTGAATTCCTGTCAGGGAGCGAGTGACATCTGGGAGCCTGTTACCTGCTGCCTCCGCTACGACGAGACGCACAACCTCTGTGTTGCAGCATCAGGGGCACCACCTCATCGCGACCCTCAGGCACTTGCGACTGGCTCCTCGCAGGCAAACAGGATGCCCCCTCCTCTGAAACACCTTGGGCGGCCACACGCTTTGGGCATCATCCGGCCACCGCTAACACAGTTAAGACGCTAGGCGTCAATAAATCCTCTCGGCCCGCATCATAAATAATGTGGAGCGCCTCCTTTACTGCCCCTGACTCTGCCATCCTCGCGATGCTACCAGACTTGACAGAAACTAAGTGGAAAATGAAGAGGCTTGGGTCACAAAAACGACCGCCTACCACTCTCCTCAAATAGCTCACCCTTTACCTCAACCGCTGCCTGCTAAGCCTGAAGCTACCAAACACCGCCCACCGCCTGACTGGAAACCCTCACGTGCTGTGTGGACTGTTCCACCGCGCAAAAATCCCCAGGGGGACACCAGCTAATGCCGCGATCCCCCTGGGTCCGCAAAAGACCAAGGGGGTGTCCTCGGGTCTAAATCAAAAAAGGAGCCCATTTTCTTACCTTACAGGGGGTGTGCAATGTATGGTGCACAACATGTTTCTTCCAAAGATGCTCGGGTACTGACAAGCCGGTCTGACCTGGGATAAGCATTCTGCATGCAGAAAAACTAGAGCGCCTACCCAGCTATGCGCTGCAGAACTTTATTGACAAAAAGTAAACGCAATGTTTCCCCAGGCCAGGAACAGAAAGAGGTTATCCGCACAATTGTGGTATAAGAAAAGAAAACTCAGTATTAATGATGGAACAAGAACTATATATAAACGGGGATAAATCGAAAGACGCTAATTGCGTGCCTGAAGTCTGCAAGACAAAGCCTCATGATGAATTTAAAAATAACACAATAAATATGCCAATGCTTATGAGTGGAACATCAAAAGACGCTAGTTGCGTGCCTAAAGTCTGCAGAACAAGGCCTCTTGATCAATTCAAAAAATCCCACATGAATCTGCCAATGCTTACAAGTTGCACTGCAGTCTCTAATGAGAACATTTTCATATTACTCATTCGAGGGGAAACTATATGTCGAACTTATTACCTATGAAAACCTTTCTAATCTAGCAAGTATTATCAGTGCGGCAGTATCCAAAAATTAATGTCATATTAATCCATCACGAGTACCAAAAATAAATAGGTACATACCTCCAAGAAGTCACATAATGCAAATCATTCAAACTTGGAAACAAGAATATGAATAAATGTGGTTAGATGGGAAGGGAAAGAATGTAAGAAAATATATAAGTGAAGTATGAGATGATACAATCTTTACAAGTAGGGGATAGTTGTTCCGAACAAAAATCTGAAACAATCGATTGGGACACCCGTGGATTTACACACAAATAAGAGTTTCAATAAAAGGAACTGGTTCCCTTTTAGTCAACTGTCACCTAATATATTAATTTGTAAATATGCATAGATCACCATTCGAGAAAATCACATAAACAGGATATTATCTATTTGTTGAAGGTCAATGTTACTGTTGGCCTTTTATAGACATGTTAGGTGCTAAGCATTTGTAACATTCAAAGGGTCTTAATCTATTCAAAATTACACTGTTACAAGAAGTGACTAGTCTCCTAGGAAATACTGAAACTCTGCAACTCCTGGTCGCAATTCAGGCCATGCTCCATTGTCTAGAGGCGCATTATCCGGTTGGCCTCCGTGCGTTTAGTTTCAGTTGTCTGTTAACTCCACATACATTGGGCTGGAAAATTTGTATCCCAAAAAAGGAAAAGCTTTTGTGTGTTCCTTGAGAAGGACATATTGAAGCATGAAATGCCACTGGGTATCTAGCATCCTGTTGATGTATCGCTCTTGCATGTTTACTGATTCTGTCCTTGAGGCCGAATAGTACTACCTACATACTGTTTTTTGCAGGCACATTCTATGATGTACACAACCTATTTTGTTTGACAATTGATGTTCTGTTTGATGCAGTATTTCCTTCAGTCCATACTCTCAAAGTTACAGGCGCAATGTTTTGCCCATTTGCAGACCCCACAGCAACCACATTTGTAAAAACCCATAGTGTGTTGCAACAGCCAGGTGGACTATCTGGCGTTGCGTGGGACTGTGTGGCTGAGCTTTTTTCTAAGGGTCCTGCCTCTTCTAAATGTTTTTTGTGGGTACGATGTAATGTGGTCATTTAAAGCTGTGTCAGCCTGTAAAATCCCCCGATGTTTAACTAGGCTTTTTCTGATTACATGGCTCAAACTATTGAACTCAGTGATGGGTCGTACCGGTTGTTTCGAACTTGATTTTGGTGTTTTAGTTTGTAACGTTTCTGCTCTTGTGATTTGTTCTATTCTGTGGTCTGCTTTTTTGATTACTTGTGTGGTGTATCCTCTCTTCCGAAATCTGTATTTCATGTCAGTGAAACATGTCTGAAAGTCTGATTCGTCACTATAGTTTCTTTTCGCCCTTACAAACTCACCAAAAGGTGTTGTCTGAATTTGATGTGCAGGACGGGAGCTGTCTGCGTGTAATAATGAGTTACATGAAGTTTCTTTACAGAAAAGTTTGTTATGTAGTTTATCTTCCCCGGTGAAAAGTTATACATCCAAGAATGTGATCCTTGATGTGCTAGATTCCATAGTAAACTTCATATGGGAGGAGTTCTTGTTTAGGTGCCTGTAAAATTCTTCCAATTTCTCCTGTGTGCCCGACCAAAGCAACAGACAATCATCTATGTAGCGCCCCCAATAGATGATGAAGTCAATCCATGGTGCTCCCTGAACCCCCCAGATCCAATCTGCCTCCAGTGTGCCCATGAACAGGTTTGCAAAACACTGAGAACATTTTGAACCCATAGCGACTCCCCTGATTTGTTTGTACCATCTATTGTCAAACATGAAGAAATGTTTTTCTAGGCTAAGTTTCATCATGGTAATCAGCATTGAAGTGTGCTGCCATTTAGTAGCTGGCCTTTTGTGTAGCAATTGGGTTACTGCCCTTAGACCATGATCAGGTTTGATGCTGGACACCACATCTAATGTTACTAAGATCATCCCTGGTTGCCACTGTAAATCAGCTAAAATACTCAAGATATGTTTTGTGTCCTGAATATAAGATGGTAAGTTACATACCATTGGTCCAATAAAAAGATCAACATATTCGGCTAACTTTTCGGTGGGGCCCCCTATCGCAGATACGATTGGTCTACCCAGAGGAAAGCGAAGGTGTTTAGGAATTTTCGGCAAGGTGTACAGCCAAGGAAAGGTTGGTCTAAATACTTTTATATAACCTTGTTCATCATCATTTAATAGCCCTGCTGTGTGCCATTCCGACAGAAGTTTGTTAATCTTAAATATAAGTGGACCCACAGGGTTTTTGAGTAGTAATTTATAACAGGTATTTTCTTTCAGTTGGGTCAAGATTTCTTTGTTATAGTCTTCATGATTCATCACTACAACATTTCCCCCTTTGTCAGCTTCCCTGATTAGGATGTCGGTGGAAGTGTGTAGTGAGGAGGTCCACGCATAAAGTTAGTATTTAAAGATGCTTTATTCAAGTAGGTAAGAAGTAGTTTAGTTCTGTAGGAGAGCCCCACCAGGAGAAGCTAGTCAGCTGCTCAGCCCATGACCAACTGCCCCTTCACCTCCCTGTGTCCCAACATTCCGAGGCACATCATGACTCCAACATTCTATTGGACACAGAGCTCAGGCACTGGCTGAGCAGGAGGTGTAAAATACATTTCATTACAAATGCAGGATACTACATATCCCCTTTCCTTCCAACAGAAACATAAATGCAATATATGAATAAAATATATCAAGAGTAAACCAAGACCAGAATGCAAGGGAGAAACAATGGTGTGGCAGAATAAACGTAAAGGAAAAGACTAAGCAAAGCATAGCAAAGAGATAGGTGAAAGAAGCGAAGAGAAAATGTGCACAAAAGGAAAGGACGAATACCCTCCAGAAAGGAGTAGAAAGGAGAAGGAAGCAGAGATAAAGCGAAGTAGACAACCAGAGAACGGAGAGACATAGACGCACCAAAGTCTACCCCCAAACATACCCACTGGCCAGGCAGGCAAGAAAGCAAGGACCGTGTATCAAAACTGTCCTACTGCGATCTATCATGAGCACAGCTATTTATTATGTGGTGTCATCATTCATTTCGAACATCTAAATGAAATGTATTATGACTGTATATCTGTGTCCTGAGAATCATGGGAACTGAGACAAAAATATATCTACCCCTATGGTTAACTCGGTGGATAAAACCAAGGTATCAATGTGCATTTTCTTTCAGCTGCAATACTATAATTAGCGTATATGTTGGGTTTCTATGTACACACTTTACAGGCAAAGGGTTTGCATCGACTCATAATTAAGTCGGGACTATATTAGGACATTTTTACATGCCATCTATCTATATGTCCAGTTTGATGTTTATAACACTCACTTAAACTACAACAAGTGTATAGTCAAAAACTCGCTGTCCTCTTTCTACATCTAGCTTTTTCAATACCCGAGTATAGTCCCTTTTCTATAGCTAAAATTAACCTGGACTGCAACTAGGTTACATTTTAAAACCCGTTGTCCTATTTTCACATCTAGTTTTCTCAATACATGGTAATAGTCTCTTTTCTATGGTCAAAATTTACCTAGATCACTGCGAAGCTTTATTCTAAAAACTCGCTGTCCTATTTCTCTGTCTAGCGTTCGTAGTCTGTTTTCTATGACCAAAACCCGTCGCTTGTTAGCACCGCGTATATAAAGATAGCGTACAACAGCGGGGTACTGTTTGTACAGCCATCCGTCACGTCGGTTCTCTTCGTGATGTTCCTCCGATAACGAGAGTCATAGCCGGGAATCATTCTTCTTTTAACGGTAAGCGTACAGTTCCGTTGGTCGGTCCATTAGTGAAGGAAATAGAGTATATGACATTAAATAACCTAACTCTAGTTTGTTATCCTTTTTTAGAATTATAACAAGATAACTAACTGTGAACCCTGACTCTCGGTGCATTGACAAGCGTCAAGCCCAGGTAATCACAGCAACCTAACTTCGGTAGACGCATTGATAAACGTTATGCCTAGATAATCAGAGCAATCTAACTTTCTTTGGCAACTGCAGTATTGAAACCAGTTGCGGTTGATGATTATTCCCGTTTTTGTATCACCCCGTCTCATTATAGGTTTTTATTCAAGTATCTG
Organism: Lissotriton vulgaris; assembly: GCF_964263255.1. Taxonomy (NCBI): domain Eukaryota; kingdom Metazoa; phylum Chordata; class Amphibia; order Caudata; family Salamandridae; genus Lissotriton; species Lissotriton vulgaris. The sequence continues at coordinate 673,655,219 of NC_141691.1, read as the reverse complement.
CCAGAAATTATTCTTCCTACGTCTTTTGAAATAAAACTACAGTATAAAGCGACAGCTAAACGTACAACATGTGACAAAGACCTGTTTAAATATGTGGCTATATTTTTATATAAAATGTATAGAAACAATGGTGGCGAAACTTGAAGAAATATTCATTACCATGAAACCAGAATAAATATCATATGATGATGCATATAATAATTTGTTTTATATATGTGGCTGTCATATACTATATCAAATGCATTTAATCTGTCGATTATTCATAACTGTTTTTTTAAATTGTATATAAACTGTTGGTTGTGTTGATCCACTGTATAGAATTAAATGTATAATGTGTGTCCAGTGTCCAAAAGTGTCTAACTCTCACCCGTATTGTGTTTAACAATTTCAGAGCAATACACGGCCACCTGAGGAAGGCTAATTGGCCGAAACGCACGTTGTGAACTATCTTACCGTATTGCCTACACCAATTGTCCGTTTTTCACCAAATGTCTGTCTGTAACTGTTTTTAAAATCTTATGTCTATGAAATGTAAATCAGTCTTATGATAAACGAATACATAAAATGAAAAAAAGATATATATATATATATAATAAAAATGCTACAAAAAGATCAAATATTTATAATAATTTCAGAATAAATAAAAGAAACAATTTAATTTACTGTTCATGTGGGTGATGAATTAACTTATTACTGGATGCTATTATAAAAATTTATGGTGATTGTTACATATAGTTTTTATGGTTCTGTACACTTACTTGACTATAGACCGTTCTCAACCTAAGAAAGGAAGGAAGAACATGGCAAGACGCAAACCAGACACCAGCCTACACACAGATACAAAGAATAGGGAATAACGGATCTCCTTCTGAACAGGGAAGAGAAAAAATGAAAATACGAACGAGGGAAGGCTGGAGACAAAGGACGACAACAAGCAATGTAGATCCAGATACCAAGGATGAAAATTATGTATAACATCATGAGGAAAGCTGGAGATAGGAGAAAACAAAGAGGCAAAGTAGATACATACAGTATAACTAATACTTCCCCCCATTTTCAGTTAGACAATAACAATACAATATAAGAGTAACATTGCGGTATACAAAACAGCAAAGTAACTAATGTAGAAAGACAATATCAGCCAATGGGAATGAAACCCATGACGGTCCTCTACTCCTATGCAAAAGGGTGAGGAGCACTGTGAATGGGACTGTGACCCAAAATGTGAAAGCCCGTGAAAGGACAACCCCCATGTAGAGGTAACATGTAGTGATATGTTGTAATGGGACTAACACCCATAAGCCGCGCCCTGTGTGAAGGTGATGGTTAATGTAAATGGGACTGTAACCTATGAAACGGTGCCCTGTGTAAGGGTCAAGACCATATGTAGCCCAGGAGGGTAATTGTATGTAGGCAAATGGGGCTAGCACCCATCACCATCCCTAAGTAGGGAAGGAAGAGATGTAGGAGTACACGTGTGAAATAAACCCCAGAAGGAGTGTACCCAATGTCCTAGAACGTGAAATAATGAACCTATGTGCAGATGTGTACTCAATGCATGTGTACAGGCGGTGGCAAAGTGCATGCATAATGAAATACGCAAATATTTAATTAGCTGACTGAAGGAGATAAGTGTGAGCGTGTTACCAGATCTCTCTGAACAAACCCAGGAAGGACAACCTGAACGCCATGTAGCCACGAATCACAGTACAGGAAAAGAAAAGTAGAGTGTGGCACAGAAACGGAGCATGTCCTTGTAAGCACCAGAGGATCTTACATGTCCAATCATCATGTCCACTGCCTCCTGGATCATCCGTACTGGAGTGTAGAGCACTGAGGATCACATAAACAGTAAAACACAAATGAGCAGGGTGTGTGCAAGTGGCACACAAGGCCAGGCCTATGTACAATGCCTTACATAAACTAGTACGAGGCATATCGTGAAACGCACAAGGTGGAGGATGACATACATCATGGAGAGGCATGTAGGAAAACAGCAGGCAATGATAATTAGCTATTTGAACACCAGGCATAGTCAACTAATCCTCCAGAGGTTCTGTCCACTAGATAGCTGCATTTCAAGTTCCGTGTCACACAAAAGATGACTGCAAAAACCACAGTTGATGGACAGAATGTAGAACAATGTCTTACCTTCACCCCAGTACAAAGATCTGGGCCTAAATCCATTGTTTTTTGCACTCCACACCACCCTAGGTCAGACAATGGCTATATGCAAATCAGCCTCGACCCTGTGCCTCATGGGAACAGTCCAGCCCGAACTACCAAGCCATGTCTTTCCTAGACCGGAATCAAGCATCCAAGGACCGGTTTCTGGCTATCAGCCTTCTTCAGCCTGGATAGCTTGACTCCAGTGATGTGGAGAGCCTGGGACTCACGTCTAAGCATACCCAGCCCACTCAGGGTGAAAATTGCAAAAACCACAGTTGATGGACAGAATGTAGAACAATGTCTTACATTCACCCCAGTACAAAGATCTGGGCCTAAATCCATTGTTTTTTTTTTTGCACTCCACACGACCCTAGGTCAGACAATGGCTATATGCAAATCAGCCTCGACCCTGTGCCTCATGGGAACAGTCCAGCCCGAACTACCAAGCCATGTCTTTCTTAGACCGGAATCAAGCATCCAAGGTCCGGTTTCTGGCTATCAGCCTTCTTCAGCCTGGATAGCTTGACTCCAGTGATGTGGAGAGCCTGGGACTCACGTCTGAGCATACCCAGCCCACTCGGGGTGAAAATTGCAAAAACCACAGTTGATGGACAGAATGTAGAACAGACGTGAGTCCTTTGCTCACTTTGCCACTGGATTCAAGCAAGCCGGGCTGAAGACGGCTGGAATGCCAGAAACCGGTCCTCGGAAGCTTGTTTCCAGTCCATGGAAGACATGGCTTGGCAGTTCGGGCTGGACTGCTCCCATGAGTCACAGGGTCAGACTGATTTGCATATAGCCATGTCTGAACTGGGGTGGCAGAGTGGGCTAAAGAACGGTGATGGATTAAACCCAGATCTTTTGACTGGGTGTGAGTGTTTGATTGGTTCAGATGCTCCGTCCATTAACACCCCCTTTTGTACCGCTTTTGGCCGCCATAAGTGTGGCAGGGTATGCTCAGACGTGAGTCCCTTGCTCACTTTGCCACTGGATTCAAGCAAGCCGTGCTGAAGACGGCTGGAATGCCAGAAACTGGTCCTCAGAAGCTTGTTTCCTGTCCATGGAGGGCATGGCTTGGCAGTTCGGGCTGGACTGTTCCCATGAAGCACAGGGTCAGACTGATTTGCATATAGCCATGTCTGAACTGGGGTGGCAGAGTGGGCTAAAGAACGGTGATGGATTAAACCCAGATCTTTTGACTGGGTGTGAGTGTTTGATTGGTTCAGATGCTCCGTCCATTACCACCCCCTTTTGTACCGCTTTTGGCCACCATAAGTGTGGCAGGGTATGCTCAGACGTGAGTCCCTTGCTCACTTTGCCACTGGACTCAAGCAAGCCGGGCTGAAGACGGCTGGAATGCCACAGAAACCGGTCCTCGGAAGCTTGTTTCCGGTCCAGGGAAGGCATGGCTTGGCAGTTCGGGCTGGACTGTTCCCATGAGGCACAGGGTCAGACTGATTTGCATATAGCCATGTCTGAACTGGGGTGGCAGAGTGGGCTAAAGAACGATGATGGATTAAACCCAGATCTTTTGACTGGGTGTGAGTGTTTGATTGGTTCAGATGCTCCGTCCATTAACACCCCCTTTTGTACCGCTTTCAGCCGCCATAAGTGTGGCAGGGTATGCTCAGACGTGAGTCCCTTGCTCACTTTGCCACTGGATTCAAGCAAGCCGGGCTGAAGACGGCAGAAACTGGTCCTCGGGTGGCAGCGTGGGCTAAAGAACGGTGATGGATTAAACCCAGATCTTTTGACTGGGTGTGAGTGTTTGATTGGTTCAGTTCATCTAGATTTGTTTTTCAGACCGCTCGCTAGAGTGTAGTCCGTATCTATATTTAATTTCTGTAGAAGGAGTTTCATATCATATAAAGATTCCTTGTGATCTGTGAGTGATAAGAGTAGTACAGTGGCCTGTACATCTTGTATAGTTGAGACATTTGACACATAGTCACAAGAAATGTTCTAAGTAGAATAGTTACAAGAAAAATGTTTTTTTAGTTTGAGACTTTTGATAAATTTGAAAAGGTCAATTTTAAGTTGACAAATATCACCGGGTTCAGATGGATTAAAACTCAAACCTTTGCTAAGAAGGGAAATCATGTCGGGTGCTTGGATGATAGGTTGACTACCTGTACTTCGCTGTCAGTGGCCTCTATTTGTTCTTCGCATCCCCTGACCTCAACTTCTTTTTGTAATCGTCTTTGTCCTGCTCTCTTCCCTCTGTGGGTCTTGTGTCTTGTCCTCCCCTGGTAGGTTGTGTTCTGTTCCCTTTCCTTATCCTTTGGACCGCCCTTAAAAAAGATGATTTAGTATGATCTGTGCCTGTTATCCTATCGACCTCACTTTCGCTGGTTGGTGGGGCGCTTAGGGAAGTGGAGCTCGAAGAAACATATGTTGTCCCTATTCTAGTCGATCTGTCAGTTTGTTGATTATTATGTACCAATTTATCGTATTTTCTGGCATACGTAAAAACTCAACCTTCCCTGTGGTCTATTTCATCTCTTTTGAATGGTCTGCTTTTATATTCTTGATCTCATTCTGATGTTTAACCAAAATGTCATTTAAGATAATGTAATTTTCCTCAGTTGCCTCTTGGATGTTGAGGTCTTAGATTTCTTGTTCAAGAGTTAGAGGTCTCTATTTGGAGTCTAGTCACTTTCTATTAGTACATTCATCAATGTATTTGAATTAACCATTACGGATTCCTCCCATTTGGCTAAGAGATCCCTGTCCAGATCGTCGTATGTAGGAAAGATCTGAGATCTAAGCCCCCGAGGTACTCTGTTGAGTCTTAGATATTGCTTAAGTGTGGCTCCATCCCACAATTTTGAATTTTCTTGCTTCTTAAGTCTCTCTCGTTTCATAAATGTGTCCCTCAATCCCTCTCTTCATAACGGATTTCCACTTGTGGTTGCCATACTTGTGGGCACACCTCTAGGCACGTTTTCAAAAAGGTCCTCTGCCGCTTTGTATCTATCCATTTTTCCCACAGTAGGTGTGAGATATGTACTTAAAGTGTAAATGTTGAGGCTGCATTCCCTGATACCTTGGGTATTGATATGTTTATAGGGTTTTTAGTGACTCAGGGATATATGTGCACTGCTCTGTAAATATGCTATAAGTAATGATAGTGTGAGTAGGTAAATGTACGGTGCTTCCAGGTAAGGGGTTTTAGGGAATATTCCCTGTACATTTTCCTACTCACACTACCATTAATTATAGCACGTTTACAGAGCTGTGTGCCTATATCCCTGAGTCACTAAAACCCTATAGACATATCAACACTCACCTACCTAATGTGGTAGGCTTCATTAGTGGGTTCTATATTCTTCACTGAGAAGCATTCAAGAGTACTACTGTTCACTGACTGTAAGTCTCCTAGTTATGGGTTCCCTAGTTTGAGTGCTGCTATGTCACTTATGTCAACATTTATGTTCTATCTTTTGTTAAACTGTCAGACCTATATTAAAATTGTATGTGGGGGAGCTGCAATGCTTTTTACACGTGTCACCTCGCCAGAAGATTACAAATAGGAGGGATGCGGAATGGACATCTGCATATTTGGTGCTTGGATATTGCCCCTGTGGGTCAGGCACCTCTCCTAGGAATATAGGTATCTAACACCAAATATTGTGAAACAGTCTCTGCTTCATAGGGCATTTCACCAGCCTCAAACAGGGTGCGGTGAGGATGGGGGCATTTGGACCACTTTCCTTTGGCCCCACACCTTTAAGAGGCCCTGCTACATGCTATCGGCAAGACTGTCAGCACATCAGCATGTTTTGCATGGTGAGTCACTTAATCGTAGTCTGGGATATGATTAAAGAGATGTTCACAGTGCCAAGCCCCACTCGCAGCTCACCGAGTGTGGGAAGAGGAAGTGCATATGCCTTGCGACTGCTAACCACACGTCTGACACCAAAGCATCCTCCTGTTTTGCTCCCAGTGCCAGTAGGGCAGTGGTAGTAAGGTGGTGACGGATGGGTGTCATAATTCTGAGAAGCCTTGTCTTTGCTGCATCCAGTCTTGAAAAGCAGCACATGGAGGCTGAGAAGAACACACTTAGCTAATTCTGGACCTACTACCCTATTGTAAGTGTCACTAACTGCCCCTTTTTAGGTTTTGCTTTGAAGTACATGCGCTGTCATTGTGAAATATTTTTAAAACAAAAACATACCTAGTAACATTCTTAGAGCCCACCCAAAACTTACCCTTACTTACCATTGGTTAGCTCCCACGTCACTCTCATTTACTTGCTTCTCATTGGTCAGGGCCTCCTGCTTCTTCCACTTTCTCTTCTCTTGTGTTAGTCCTCTGAGCTTCCATGGAGCGTGGACCAAGTTGTTTCTTGTGTCTGTAGCCAGTGACCTTCCACTGGCTGTCGTTTCTAGAGGATTTATTTTTCTATTTTTATTCTAGTACTCCTTGAGAGTGCATGTGTTTGCAGGCCCTCTCTATCCCTCCCCACCCGACTCTCATTCTTGTTGTTTGCCTGTCCCTCCTGCTTCATTGTAGCTTGTTGCTGTCTTCGCACCCCCTCTTGCGTCCTTATTTTGAGCCCACACACCCTCTCTCCACCTCAAAATAAAAAGCTCTATGACGACCGGCGCTGGATGTGCTTTGTGTTTACTTACTTTGAGCCATCTTTAGAAAACATTAACACAAGCATAAAGCTCACGCAGTGCTATTTGGCTTTGTTAATGTGTTTTTAATGTTGCAGAGCAGCATTGACTGCTTTGTAACATGGCTAAAAGTAAATAAGAGCAAAGTGCTATGACGCCGTCAATGCTGGCCACACCATAGCACTTGGCTTTTATTTACTTTGTTGCACAAAGGCTTGTTCTGATGTGCAAAATCTATAAAAAAGCATTGACAACGCCAATAAGTCTTGCATAGGCTAAACCTATTGGCTGAAGGATAAACATTTACACAAAAAGTTTGTTTGGGATTGTTTCACTTAACACCTTAGATTATATCACTGAGCTGTGTGGCCTTTATTAAAATTAGTGAACTGCAAACTTGCTGCTGTGACAGTTTTATTAATAACTGAAGAGACAAGTCATATGTAGTGCTTCTCCTATATAAGATTTTTATAGATGGAGCAACATTATAGTCTTTTGCACCACACACAAGAGAGATGGTTGTACAATGCATATCCTGAACTGAACTATTTGAAAGTTTTTTCAAATGTGATGATCTAGGAAACTGAAGCACAGGGAAGAAAATGAATTGCCTAGGGCCATGCTGTGTGGTCAAGCTTGGAAGCCAGGGCTGCAACCTGGTTTACTGAATACATTGTGCAATACCAACCCTGAATGGGTATCACACTCTTTCCCCCTTCTGGCCTGATTTTATTAGTGACCCAAGGGGCAAGTCAGTTATCTTGTGCCACCTATACAAGGCCTTTATTGCTGTTATAGATGAAAAATTATTATTGCCAATTAAACAATATATGATTTGTAAAGTACACATCCTGAACTGATATTTTTCAAGCTGCTGTCAAATGTGATGATCTCGAAAATGAGGCAGAGAGAAGTAAAGTAATTCTCAAGGATCACAGTTAGGTCAAGCTGGGAAGCTGTGATTGAAATAAGGGTCTCTGGGTCAGACCCCCTTAACTAGTTGTTGCCCTTGGTCCAGCAGCTTCTAACTGTCTGGGGCATGATATGCAACTGCATTGAAAATATCCTTTGTAATTTTATAAGATTTACTAACAGCATTGTACACACCCTTCTTCATAGAACAGGTACACATTGGGAAGAAACAGTGCAAGCTTCCCAACTACTGAGAATGTATAGCTCGGATAGCGTCAGCACAAGCCTTTTCCATCAAAGGGCAGGTACAAACTGGGCAGCAGCAGTGCAAACTTTTACTTCCTCAGAGAACCAGGGCAATATGGCTGTAGCAAAGCAAGGTTCCACCCTCACAGAAAGCAATACATGCAGTGTTCCATTTCTCGCAGAGCAGATCCAGTAGGGCAGACTAGTACGAACATTAACTGGTCACAAAATATGTACAGTTAAGGCATGAGTGACGTGTAGGTTACATACAGGTCTCTGAAGTGGGTGTTTAAGTTACTGAAGTGAATGTATAGGTAGATGACTGAGTGAACATGCAAGTTTGATTCCATTCTTGCTTCAGTGATATTCCAAGTCAGCATCCTGAAATTCATGCTGTTTGTGTTCATTGTTTTGTGTGACATGGACTCGGAAATAGCTATTATCTAGTAGGTCATTATTATTTGGTGCAACCTTACCACAGTGTTAATAACTATGTCATACCCAGGCAGACTGTTGCCAACCTCTAAGAAAAATGTTTTGAGTGAAGGTGCACCGGGGGATGTGCCAGCCAGGCTTGGTGCTACACCAGTGCTGGAATTAGAAACAATTTACTCTGGGAAACTATACTTTGGGGGTTAAATTGTGGCTGACGAAAGGGATTTACTCTGGGAAACTATACTTCGGGGGTTAAATTGTGGCTGACGAAAGGGTATGGAGTCATGAGGACCGGAGCTTTAAAAGCAAAGTCTGACAATCACTTTATATATTTTTATATATATATATATATATATATATATATATATATATATATATATATATATATATATATTACAAACAAAGTTCGCTGCCGTCGGGGGCCCCCGACCCATGCAGGGCGTTCATGGCTAACAGCGGGAGACAGCGCTTCCCGCCCTTAACATCCATTTACAAACACATGCGCCATGAAACTGGTTCCGTGAATAACTGGCCTTTATTGAGATTAGCGCAGGGTACAGCTGAAGTGGAGCACCTGACGTGTTTCAGCGAATAGCTTTCCTCAGAGGTACACCACGTGAGCAATGTCCCAGAAATCGTTGGTAGATACCTGCCGGACTGCCACCATACTTCAAGTCCCATAATGCATCAGGAGTTGGCGTGGAATACTATTGTGCAGTCCAAAGTGTTGTTAGTTGCCACACCAAGTTCCGGCTAGATGTTAAGGTGAGTATGGTTGCTGGCAATAACTGGTGCTCACCCAAACGTAGCTGTAGCGAAATAACAAATGACGCCAGGTCTGGAGCCTGCTCTCCGGTGCTGATGAGAAAGGGAGCGACACGAAAGGGACATTTCCTTCGGAGAGCAGGCTCCAGACCTGGCGTCATTTGTTATTTCGCTACAGCTACGTTTGGGTGAGCACCAGTTATTGCCAGCAACCATACTCACCTTAACATCTAGCCGGAACTTGGTGTGGCAACTAACAACACTTTGGACTGCACAATAGTATTCCACGCCAACTCCTGATGCATTATGGGACTTGAAGTATGGTGGCAGTCCGGCAGGTATCTACCAACGATTTCTGGGACATTGCTCACGTGGTGTACCTCTGAGGAAAGCTATTCGCTGAAACGCGTCAGGTGCTCCACTTCAGCTGTACCCTGCGCTAATCTCAATAAAGGCCAGTTATTCACGGAACCAGTTTCATGGCGCATGTGTTTGTAAATATATATATATATATATATATATATATATATATATATATATATATATATATATATATATATACCAGCTTACCCGTCGCTCGTTGCTGCGATCTCAGAAAAAAGGAAATTTAAGGAAACTTGCTATGATAACATTCAATTTACATTGTGTCATTTTTATTGAAACTTATTCAAAGTGTTGTTTTAATTCTGTTTTTTTATTCAAGTGCTTGTGGATACACGATATTTTTTGGTTTTCCGTTTGGTGCGTAGACGAATAAATCAGAAGGTTTTCCGACGTGTGAGCTGGCCACATACAGTTGTCCATGTGAGAAGCACGGATTCTCCAAATCTAGTCCACACACTTGCAGCGATTGTCCTTGTGCTTTGTTGATCGTCATTGCAAAAGCGAGTCGCATCGGAAAGTGTAAACGTTCAGTATTGGAAAGATTATGAGGGCCCTGGGTGGCCGATATTCAACACATTTTTCTTTTTTTTTGTTGCCAGAAACCTTCGCGGGAGTGTACTCAACAACTTCCCAAAGTTTCATGCGGATCGGATGAATGGTGTAGCAATGCATAAAGGACAAACGGACATACTTTGTTTTTTATATATATAGATATAATATATATATTTTTTTATCTGCTGCAATGAAATTGGAAACAAGGACATGTGACAGTAAATCTGTCCTAGATTACTTAATTGGTCACAATGAGGCTGCATTCTAAAATATCTTAGAGAGTTTAGACACCTACTGCAGAGATTGTGTGCCCAATGATTTAGAAGAGATTATAATAGTGGTATGATAAGACTAGTGGGTACTGGAGTACAGGGAAAGTTCTGTGCTTTGTCCAGTCAGGGTTTTAACGCATAACATATTGTGTAACGTGCAGATCATAGATTTGTATTTTATTTATATAGATAATAGGCTACTGTTTTGACACTGAGATTTTTGTGTTGCTTCCAGCTCATAAGTTGCAAGCCTTCTAATACATCACAGTGATCTATTTACCGGAATCAATGAGCTGCATACACACTGTAAGTCATGGGTTTAGATCCTTTGATTTTTTCCTCATCTGTTGTTATTCTAAGATTGCAAAGAAGGGTTCCTTTGGGAAGTAAAGTCGTGTTAGTACAGACAAACACAAACACTGGGTTATGTTTTATATTCTGACTTTATTCAGAACTTTATGGCCTGACTACAAGTATATGATATCTGATTCCTACACCATATAACCATCATTGTCTTATGTATCATTTCATGTACTTTACACAGTTGCATGATTTGTTGTGCCTGTGCGTATGATGTGAAGCACTCTGTCACCTTACACTGGGTTGAGTAGCCCTATAACATAAATAAAATAAATTAGGTGTCATTTAATTGTAATTACTCATACAAACAGATACATCTTGTATTCTTACAGTGCAAGCATATCTCTTATATATTTATTTAATTTATTTATTTAATGCGATTTTAGATAGCGTGAACATTACCCGAAGTTGTCATAGCGCTTTACAAAAGAACCAGTTGCGATTCATAAGGATTTAGGATTAAATGAGTTACATAAAAGATACAAACAAGTTGTAATAATGAGTTACATGAAGTTTCTTTACAGAAAAGTTTGTTATGTAGTTTATCTTCCCCGGTGAAAAGTTATACATCCAAGAATGTGATCCTTGATGTGCTAGATTCCATAGTAAACTTCATATTGGAGGAGTTCTTGTTTAGGTGCCTGTAAAATTCTTCCAATTTCTCCTGTGTGCCCGACCAAAGCAACAGACAATCATCTATGTAGCGCCCCCAATAGATGATGAAGTCAATCCATGGTGCTCCCTGAACCCCCCAGATCCAATCTGCCTCCAGTGTGCCCATGAACAGGTTTGCAAAACACTGAGAACATTTTGAACCCATAGCGACTCCCCTGATTTGTTTGTACCATCTATTGTCAAACATGAAGAAATGTTTTTCTAGGCTAAGTTTCATCATGGTAATCAGCATTGAAGTGTGCTGCCATTTAGTAGCTGGCCTTTTGTGTAGCAATTGGGTTACTGCCCTTAGACCATGATCAGGTTTGATGCTGGACACCACATCTAATGTTACTAAGATCATCCCTGGTTGCCACTGTAAATCAGCTAAAATACTCAAGATATGTTTTGTGTCCTGAATATAAGATGGTAAGTTACATACCATTGGTCCAATAAAAAGATCAACATATTCGGCTAACTTTTCGGTGGGGCCCCCTATCGCAGATACGATTGGTCTACCCAGAGGAAAGCGAAGGTGTTTAGGAATTTTCGGCAAGGTGTACAGCCAAGGAAAGGTTGGTCTAAATACTTTTATATAACCTTGTTCATCATCATTTAATAGCCCTGCTGTGTGCCATTCCGACAGAAGTTTGTTAATCTTAAATATAAGTGGACCCACAGGGTTTTTGAGTAGTAATTTATAACAGGTATTTTCTTTCAGTTGGGTCAAGATTTCTTTGTTATAGTCTTCATGATTAATCACTACAACATTTCCCCCTTTGTCAGCTTCCCTGATTAGGATGTCGGTGGAAGTGTGTAGTGAGGAGGTCCACGCATAAAGTTAGTATTTAAAGATGCTTTATTCAAGTAGGTAAGAAGTAGTTTAGTTCTGTAGGAGAGCCCCACCAGGAGAAGCTAGTCAGCTGCTCAGCCCATGACCAACTGCCCCTTCACCTCCCTGTGTCCCAACATTCCGAGGCACATCATGACTCCAACATTCTATTGGACACAGAGCTCAGGCACTGGCTGAGCAGGAGGTGTAAAATACATTTCATTACAAATGCAGGATACTACATATCCCCTTTCCTTCCAACAGAAACATAAATGCAATATATGAATAAAATATATCAAGAGTAAACCAAGACCAGAATGCAAGGGAGAAACAATGGTGTGGCAGAATAAACGTAAAGGAAAAGACTAAGCAAAGCATAGCAAAGAGATAGGTGAAAGAAGCGAAGAGAAAATGTGCACAAAAGGAAAGGACGAATACCCTCCAGAAAGGAGTAGAAAGGAGAAGGAAGCAGAGATAAAGCGAAGTAGACAACCAGAGAACGGAGAGACATAGACGCACCAAAGTCTACCCCCAAACATACCCACTGGCCAGGCAGGCAAGAAAGCAAGGACCGTGTATCAAAACTGTCCTACTGCGATCTATCATGAGCACAGCTATTTATTATGTGGTGTCATCATTCATTTCGAACATCTAAATGAAATGTATTATGACTGTATATCTGTGTCCTGAGAATCATGGGAACTGAGACAAAAATATATCTACCCCTATGGTTAACTCGGTGGATAAAACCAAGGTATCAATGTGCATTTTCTTTCAGCTGCAATACTATAATTAGCGTATATGTTGGGTTTCTATGTACACACTTTACAGGCAAAGGGTTTGCATCGACTCATAATTAAGTCGGGACTATATTAGGACATTTTTACATGCCATCTATCTATATGTCCAGTTTGATGTTTATAACACTCACTTAAACTACAACAAGTGTATAGTCAAAAACTCGCTGTCCTCTTTCTACATCTAGCTTTTTCAATACCCGAGTATAGTCCCTTTTCTATAGCTAAAATTAACCCGGACTGCAACTAGGTTACATTTTAAAACCCGTTGTCCTATTTTCACATCTAGTTTTCTCAATACATGGTAATAGTCTCTTTTCTATGGTCAAAATTTACCTAGATCACTGCGAAGCTTTATTCTAAAAACTCGCTGTCCTATTTCTCTGTCTAGCGTTCGTAGTCTGTTTTCTATGACCAAAACCCGTCGCTTGTTAGCACCGCGTATATAAAGATAGCGTACAACAGCGGGGTACTGTTTGTACAGCCATCCGTCACGTCGGTTCTCTTCGTGATGTTCCTCCGATAACGAGAGTCATAGCCGGGAATCATTCTTCTTTTAACGGTAAGCGTACAGTTCCGTTGGTCGGTCCATTAGTGAAGGAAATAGAGTATATGACATTAAATAACCTAACTCTAGTTTGTTATCCTTTTTTAGAATTATAACAAGATAACTAACTGTGAACCCTGACTCTCGGTGCATTGACAAGCGTCAAGCCCAGGTAATCACAGCAACCTAACTTCGGTAGACGCATTGATAAACGTTATGCCTAGATAATCAGAGCAATCTAACTTTCTTTGGCAACTGCAGTATTGAAACCAGTTGCGGTTGATGATTATTCCCGTTTTTGTATCACCCCGTCTCATTATAGGTTTTTATTCAAGTATCTGCCAGAAATTATTCTTCCTACGTCTTTTGAAATAAAACTACAGTATAAAGCGACAGCTAAACGTACAACATGTGACAAAGACCTGTTTAAATATGTGGCTATATTTTTATATAAAATGTATAGAAACAATGGTGGCGAAACTTGAAGAAATATTCATTACCATGAAACCAGAATAAATATCATATGATGATGCATATAATAATTTGTTTTATATATGTGGCTGTCATATACTATATCAAATGCATTTAATCTGTCGATTATTCATAACTGTTTTTTTAAATTGTATATAAACTGTTGGTTGTGTTGATCCACTGTATAGAATTAAATGTATAATGTGTGTCCAGTGTCCAAAAGTGTCTAACTCTCACCCGTATTGTGTTTAACAATTTCAGAGCAATACACGGCCACCTGAGGAAGGCTAATTGGCCGAAACGCACGTTGTGAACTATCTTACCGTATTGCCTACACCAATTGTCCGTTTTTCACCAAATGTCTGTCTGTAACTGTTTTTAAAATCTTATGTCTATGAAATGTAAATCAGTCTTATGATAAACGAATACATAAAATGAAAAAAAGATATATATATATATATAATAAAAATATATATTTCAGAATAAATAAAAGAAACAATTTAATTTACTGTTCATGTGGGTGATGAATTAACTTATTACTGGATGCTATTATAAAAATTTATGGTGATTGTTACATATAGTTTTTATGGTTCTGTACACTTACTTGACTATAGACCGTTCTCAACCTAAGAAAGGAAGGAAGAACATGGCAAGACGCAAACCAGACACCAGCCTACACACAGATACAAAGAATAGGGAATAACGGATCTCCTTCTGAACAGGGAAGAGAAAAAATGAAAATACGAACGAGGGAAGGCTGGAGACAAAGGACGACAACAAGCAATGTAGATCCAGATACCAAGGATGAAAATTATGTATAACATCATGAGGAAAGCTGGAGATAGGAGAAAACAAAGAGGCAAAGTAGATACATACAGTATAACTAATACTTCCCCCCATTTTCAGTTAGACAATAACAATACAATATAAGAGTAACATTGCGGTATACAAAACAGCAAAGTAACTAATGTAGAAAGACAATATCAGCCAATGGGAATGAAACCCATGACGGTCCTCTACTCCTATGCAAAAGGGTGAGGAGCACTGTGAATGGGACTGTGACCCAAAATGTGAAAGCCCGTGAAAGGACAACCCCCATGTAGAGGTAACATGTAGTGATATGTTGTAATGGGACTAACACCCATAAGCCGCGCCCTGTGTGAAGGTGATGGTTAATGTAAATGGGACTGTAACCTATGAAACGGTGCCCTGTGTAAGGGTCAAGACCATATGTAGCCCAGGAGGGTAATTGTATGTAGGCAAATGGGGCTAGCACCCATCACCATCCCTAAGTAGGGAAGGAAGAGATGTAGGAGTACACGTGTGAAATAAACCCCAGAAGGAGTGTACCCAATGTCCTAGAACGTGAAATAATGAACCTATGTGCAGATGTGTACTCAATGCATGTGTACAGGCGGTGGCAAAGTGCATGCATAATGAAATACGCAAATATTTAATTAGCTGACTGAAGGAGATAAGTGTGAGCGTGTTACCAGATCTCTCTGAACAAACCCAGGAAGGACAACCTGAACGCCATGTAGCCACGAATCACAGTACAGGAAAAGAAAAGTAGAGTGTGGCACAGAAACGGAGCATGTCCTTGTAAGCACCAGAGGATCTTACATGTCCAATCATCATGTCCACTGCCTCCTGGATCATCCGTACTGGAGTGTAGAGCACTGAGGATCACATAAACAGTAAAACACAAATGAGCAGGGTGTGTGCAAGTGGCACACAAGGCCAGGCCTATGTACAATGCCTTACATAAACTAGTACGAGGCATATCGTGAAACGCACAAGGTGGAGGATGACATACATCATGGAGAGGCATGTAGGAAAACAGCAGGCAATGATAATTAGCTATTTGAACACCAGGCATAGTCAACTAATCCTCCAGAGGTTCTGTCCACTAGATAGCTGCATTTCAAGTTCCGTGTCACACAAAAGATGACTGCAAAAACCACAGTTGATGGACAGAATGTAGAACAATGTCTTACCTTCACCCCAGTACAAAGATCTGGGCCTAAATCCATTGTTTTTTGCACTCCACACCACCCTAGGTCAGACAATGGCTATATGCAAATCAGCCTCGACCCTGTGCCTCATGGGAACAGTCCAGCCCGAACTACCAAGCCATGTCTTTCCTAGACCGGAATCAAGCATCCAAGAACCGGTTTCTGGCTATCAGCCTTCTTCAGCCTGGATAGCTTGACTCCAGTGATGTGGAGAGCCTGGGACTCACGTCTAAGCATACCCAGCCCACTCAGGGTGAAAATTGCAAAAACCACAGTTGATGGACAGAATGTAGAACAATGTCTTACATTCACCCCAGTACAAAGATCTGGGCCTAAATCCATTGTTTTTTTTTTTGCACTCCACACGACCCTAGGTCAGACAATGGCTATATGCAAATCAGCCTCGACCCTGTGCCTCATGGGAACAGTCCAGCCCGAACTACCAAGCCATGTCTTTCTTAGACCGGAATCAAGCATCCAAGGTCCGGTTTCTGGCTATCAGCCTTCTTCAGCCTGGATAGCTTGACTCCAGTGATGTGGAGAGCCTGGGACTCACGTCTGAGCATACCCAGCCCACTCGGGGTGAAAATTGCAAAAACCACAGTTGATGGACAGAATGTAGAACAGACGTGAGTCCTTTGCTCACTTTGCCACTGGATTCAAGCAAGCCGGGCTGAAGACGGCTGGAATGCCAGAAACCGGTCCTCGGAAGCTTGTTTCCAGTCCATGGAAGACATGGCTTGGCAGTTCGGGCTGGACTGCTCCCATGAGTCACAGGGTCAGACTGATTTGCATATAGCCATGTCTGAACTGGGGTGGCAGAGTGGGCTAAAGAACGGTGATGGATTAAACCCAGATCTTTTGACTGGGTGTGAGTGTTTGATTGGTTCAGATGCTCCGTCCATTAACACCCCCTTTTGTACCGCTTTTGGCCGCCATAAGTGTGGCAGGGTATGCTCAGACGTGAGTCCCTTGCTCACTTTGCCACTGGATTCAAGCAAGCCGTGCTGAAGACGGCTGGAATGCCAGAAACTGGTCCTCGGAAGCTTGTTTCCTGTCCATGGAGGGCATGGCTTGGCAGTTCGGGCTGGACTGTTCCCATGAAGCACAGGGTCAGACTGATTTGCATATAGCCATGTCTGAACTGGGGTGGCAGAGTGGGCTAAAGAACGGTGATGGATTAAACCCAGATCTTTTGACTGGGTGTGAGTGTTTGATTGGTTCAGATGCTCCGTCCATTACCACCCCCTTTTGTACCGCTTTTGTCCACCATAAGTGTGGCAGGGTATGCTCAGACGTGAGTCCCTTGCTCACTTTGCCACTGGACTCAAGCAAGCCGGGCTGAAGACGGCTGGAATGCCACAGAAACCGGTCCTCGGAAGCTTGTTTCCGGTCCAGGGAAGGCATGGCTTGGCAGTTCGGGCTGGACTGTTCCCATGAGGCACAGGGTCAGACTGATTTGCATATAGCCATGTCTGAACTGGGGTGGCAGAGTGGGCTAAAGAACGATGATGGATTAAACCCAGATCTTTTGACTGGGTGTGAGTGTTTGATTGGTTCAGATGCTCCGTCCATTAACACCCCCTTTTGTACCGCTTTCAGCCGCCATAAGTGTGGCAGGGTATGCTCAGACGTGAGTCCCTTGCTCACTTTGCCACTGGATTCAAGCAAGCCGGGCTGAAGACGGCAGAAACTGGTCCTCGGGTGGCAGCGTGGGCTAAAGAACGGTGATGGATTAAACCCAGATCTTTTGACTGGGTGTGAGTGTTTGATTGGTTCAGTTCATCTAGATTTGTTTTTCAGACCGCTCGCTAGAGTGTAGTCCGTATCTATATTTAATTTCTGTAGAAGGAGTTTCATATCATATAAAGATTCCTTGTGATCTGTGAGTGATAAGAGTAGTACAGTGGCCTGTACATCTTGTATAGTTGAGACATTTGACACATAGTCACAAGAAATGTTCTAAGTAGAATAGTTACAAGAAAAATGTTTTTTTAGTTTGAGACTTTTGATAAATTTGAAAAGGTCAATTTTAAGTTGACAAATATCACCGGGTTCAGATGGATTAAAACTCAAACCTTTGCTAAGAAGGGAAATCATGTCGGGTGCTTGGATGATAGGTTGACTACCTGTACTTCGCTGTCAGTGGCCTCTATTTGTTCTTCGCATCCCCTGACCTCAACTTCTTTTTGTAATCGTCTTTGTCCTGCTCTCTTCCCTCTGTGGGTCTTGTGTCTTGTCCTCCCCTGGTAGGTTGTGTTCTGTTCCCTTTCCTTATCCTTTGGACCGCCCTTAAAAAAGATGATTTAGTATGATCTGTGCCTGTTATCCTATCGACCTCACTTTCGCTGGTTGGTGGGGCGCTTAGGGAAGTGGAGCTCGAAGAAACATATGTTGTCCCTATTCTAGTCGATCTGTCAGTTTGTTGATTATTATGTACCAATTTATCGTATTTTCTGGCATACGTAAAAACTCAACCTTCCCTGTGGTCTATTTCATCTCTTTTGAATGGTCTGCTTTTATATTCTTGATCTCATTCTGATGTTTAACCAAAATGTCATTTAAGATAATGTAATTTTCCTCAGTTGCCTCTTGGATGTTGAGGTCTTAGATTTCTTGTTCAAGAGTTAGAGGTCTCTATTTGGAGTCTAGTCACTTTCTATTAGTACATTCATCAATGTATTTGAATTAACCATTACGGATTCCTCCCATTTGGCTAAGAGATCCCTGTCCAGATAGTCGTATGTAGGAAAGATCTGAGATCTAAGCCCCCGAGGTACTCTGTTGAGTCTTAGATATTGCTTAAGTGTGGCTCCATCCCACAATTTTGAATTTTCTTGCTTCTTAAGTCTCTCTCGTTTCATAAATGTGTCCCTCAATCCCTCTCTTCATAACGGATTTCCACTTGTGGTTGCCATACTTGTGGGCACACCTCTAGGCACGTTTTCAAAAAGGTCCTCTGCCGCTTTGTATCTATCCATTTTTCCCACAGTAGGTGTGAGATATGTACTTAAAGTGTAAATGTTGAGGCTGCATTCCCTGATACCTTGGGTATTGATATGTTTATAGGGTTTTTAGTGACTCAGGGATATATGTGCACTGCTCTGTAAATATGCTATAAGTAATGATAGTGTGAGTAGGTAAATGTACGGTGCTTCCAGGTAAGGGGTTTTAGGGAATATTCCCTGTACATTTTCCTACTCACACTACCATTAATTATAGCACGTTTACAGAGCTGTGTGCCTATATCCCTGAGTCACTAAAACCCTATAGACATATCAACACTCACCTACCTAATGTGGTAGGCTTCATTAGTGGGTTCTATATTCTTCACTGAGAAGCATTCAAGAGTACTACTGTTCACTGACTGTAAGTCTCCTAGTTATGGGTTCCCTAGTTTGAGTGCTGCTATGTCACTTATGTCAACATTTATGTTCTATCTTTTGTTAAACTGTCAGACCTATATTAAAATTGTATGTGGGGGAGCTGCAATGCTTTTTACACGTGTCACCTCGCCAGAAGATTACAAATAGGAGGGATGCGGAATGGACATCTGCATATTTGGTGCTTGGATATTGCCCCTGTGGGTCAGGCACCTCTCCTAGGAATATAGGTATCTAACACCAAATATTGTGAAACAGTCTCTGCTTCATAGGGCATTTCACCAGCCTCAAACAGGGTGCGGTGAGGATGGGGGCATTTGGACCACTTTCCTTTGGCCCCACACCTTTAAGAGGCCCTGCTACATGCTATCGGCAAGACTGTCAGCACATCAGCATGTTTTGCATGGTGAGTCACTTAATCGTAGTCTGGGATATGATTAAAGAGATGTTCACAGTGCCAAGCCCCACTCGCAGCTCACCGAGTGTGGGAAGAGGAAGTGCATATGCCTTGCGACTGCTAACCACACGTCTGACACCAAGCATCCTCCTGTTTTGCTCCCAGTGCCAGTAGGGCAGTGGTAGTAAGGTGGTGACGGATGGGTGTCATAATTCTGAGAAGCCTTGTCTTTGCTGCATCCAGTCTTGAAAAGCAGCACATGGAGGCTGAGAAGAACACACTTAGCTAATTCTGGACCTACTACCCTATTGTAAGTGTCACTAACTTCTTCCACTTTCTCTTCTCTTGTGTTAGTCCTCTGAGCTTCCATGGAGCGTGGACCAAGTTGTTTCTTGTGTCTGTAGCCAGTGACCTTCCACTGGCTGTCGTTTCTAGAGGATTTATTTTTCTATTTTTATTCTAGTACTCCTTGAGAGTGCATGTGTTTGCAGGCCCTCTCTATCCCTCCCCACCCGACTCTCATTCTTGTTGTTTGCCTGTCCCTCCTGCTTCATTGTAGCTTGTTGCTGTCTTCGCACCCCCTCTTGCGTCCTTATTTTGAGCCCACACACCCTCTCTCCACCTCAAAATAAAAAGCTCTATGACGACCGGCGCTGGATGTGCTTTGTGTTTACTTACTTTGAGCCATCTTTAGAAAACATTAACACAAGCATAAAGCTCACGCAGTGCTATTTGGCTTTGTTAATGTGTTTTTAATGTTGCAGAGCAGCATTGACTGCTTTGTAACATGGCTAAAAGTAAATAAGAGCAAAGTGCTATGACGCCGTCAATGCTGGCCACACCATAGCACTTGGCTTTTATTTACTTTGTTGCACAAAGGCTTGTTCTGATGTGCAAAATCTATAAAAAAGCATTGACAACGCCAATAAGTCTTGCATAGGCTAAACCTATTGGCTGAAGGATAAACATTTACACAAAAAGTTTGTTTGGGATTGTTTCACTTAACACCTTAGATTATATCACTGAGCTGTGTGGCCTTTATTAAAATTAGTGAACTGCAAACTTGCTGCTGTGACAGTTTTATTAATAACTGAAGAGACAAGTCATATGTAGTGCTTCTCCTATATAAGATTTTTATAGATGGAGCAACATTATAGTCTTTTGCACCACACACAAGAGAGATGGTTGTACAATGCATATCCTGAACTGAACTATTTGAAAGTTTTTTCAAATGTGATGATCTAGGAAACTGAAGCACAGGGAAGAAAATGAATTGCCTAGGGCCATGCTGTGTGGTCAAGCTTGGAAGCCAGGGCTGCAACCTGGTTTACTGAATACATTGTGCAATACCAACCCTGAATGGGTATCACACTCTTTCCCCCTTCTGGCCTGATTTTATTAGTGACCCAAGGGGCAAGTCAGTTATCTTGTGCCACCTATACAAGGCCTTTATTGCTGTTATAGATGAAAAATTATTATTGCCAATTAAACAATATATGATTTGTAAAGTACACATCCTGAACTGATATTTTTCAAGCTGCTGTCAAATGTGATGATCTCGAAAATGAGGCAGAGAGAAGTAAAGTAATTCTCAAGGATCACAGTTAGGTCAAGCTGGGAAGCTGTGATTGAAATAAGGGTCTCTGGGTCAGACCCCCTTAACTAGTTGTTGCCCTTGGTCCAGCAGCTTCTAACTGTCTGGGGCATGGTATGCAACTGCATTGAAAATATCCTTTGTAATTTTATAAGATTTACTAACAGCATTGTACACACCCTTCTTCATAGAACAGGTACACATTGGGAAGAAACAGTGCAAGCTTCCCAACTACTGAGAATGTATAGCTCGGATAGCGTCAGCACAAGCCTTTTCCATCAAAGGGCAGGTACAAACTGGGCAGCAGCAGTGCAAACTTTTACTTCCTCAGAGAACCAGGGAAATATGGCTGTAGCAAAGCAAGGTTCCACCCTCACAGAAAGCAATACATGCAGTGTTCCATTTCTCGCAGAGCAGATCCAGTAGGGCAGACTAGTACGAACATTAACTGGTCACAAAATATGTACAGTTAAGGCATGAGTGACGTGTAGGTTACATACAGGTCTCTGAAGTGGGTGTTTAAGTTACTGAAGTGAATGTATAGGTAGATGACTGAGTGAACATGCAAGTTTGATTCCATTCTTGCTTCAGTGATATTCCAAGTCAGCATCCTGAAATTCATGCTGTTTGTGTTCATTGTTTTGTGTGACATGGACTCGGAAATAGCTATTATCTAGTAGGTCATTATTATTTGGTGCAACCTTACCACAGTGTTAATAACTATGTCATACCCAGGCAGACTGTTGCCAACCTCTAAGAAAAATGTTTTGAGTGAAGGTGCACCGGGGGATGTGCCAGCCAGGCTTGGTGCTACACCAGTGCTGGAATTAGAAACAATTTACTCTGGGAAACTATACTTTGGGGGTTAAATTGTGGCTGACGAAAGGGATTTACTCTGGGAAACTATACTTCGGGGGTTAAATTGTGGCTGACGAAAGGGTATGGAGTCATGAGGACCGGACCCGTCGCTCGTTGCTGCGATCTCAGAAAAAAGGAAATTTAAGGAAACTTGCTATGATAACATTCAATTTACATTGTGTCATTTTTATTGAAACTTATTCAAAGTGTTGTTTTAATTCTGTTTTTTTATTCAAGTGCTTGTGGATACACGATATTTTTTGGTTTTCCGTTTGGTGCGTAGACGAATAAATCAGAAGGTTTTCCGACGTGTGAGCTGGCCACATACAGTTGTCCATGTGAGAAGCACGGATTCTCCAAATCTAGTCCACACACTTGCAGCGATTGTCCTTGTGCTTTGTTGATCGTCATTGCAAAAGCGAGTCGCATCGGAAAGTGTAAACGTTCAGTATTGGAAAGATTATGAGGGCCCTGGGTGGCCGATATTCAACACATTTTTCTTTTTTTTTGTTGCCAGAAACCTTCGCGGGAGTGTACTCAACAACTTCCCAAAGTTTCATGCGGATCGGATGAATGGTGTAGCAATGCATAAAGGACAAACGGACATACTTTGTTTTTTATATATATAGATATAATATATATATTTTTTTATCTGCTGCAATGAAATTGGAAACAAGGACATGTGACAGTAAATCTGTCCTAGATTACTTAATTGGTCACAATGAGGCTGCATTCTAAAATATCTTAGAGAGTTTAGACACCTACTGCAGAGATTGTGTGCCCAATGATTTAGAAGAGATTATAATAGTGGTATGATAAGACTAGTGGGTACTGGAGTACAGGGAAAGTTCTGTGCTTTGTCCAGTCAGGGTTTTAACGCATAACATATTGTGTAACGTGCAGATCATAGATTTGTATTTTATTTATATAGATAATAGGCTATTGTTTTGACACTGAGATTTTTGTGTTGCTTCCAGCTCATAAGTTGCAAGCCTTCTAATACATCACAGTGATCTATTTACCGGAATCAATGAGCTGCATACACACTGTAAGTCATGGGTTTAGATCCTTTGATTTTTTCCTCATCTGTTGTTATTCTAAGATTGCAAAGAAGGGTTCCTTTGGGAAGTAAAGTCGTGTTAGTACAGACAAACACAAACACTGGGTTATGTTTTATATTCTGACTTTATTCAGAACTTTATGGCCTGACTACAAGTATATGATATCTGATTCCTACACCATATAACCATCATTGTCTTATGTATCATTTCATGTGCTTTACACAGTTGCATGATTTGTTGTGCCTGTGCGTATGATGTGAAGCACTCTGTCACCTTACACTGGGATGAGTAGCCCTATAAAATAAATAAAATAAATTAGGTGTCATTTAATTGTAATTACTCATACAAACAGATACATCTTGTATTCTTACAGTGCAAGCATATCTCTTATATATTTATTTAATTTATTTATTTAATGCGATTTTAGATAGCGTGAACATTACCCGAAGTTGTCATAGCGCTTTACAAAAGAACCAGTTGCGATTCATAAGGATTTAGGATTAAATGAGTTACATAAAAGATACAAACAAGTTGTAAAGTCACACAAGGAAGAGATACAAATGGATAAACTCTAAGAATCACATAGGAATGGTAGTGAGTACAAGGGTCTACTACATATACTAGTGGTTAGAGTTATCTCTATATACATATATATACACAAATAGATTTTCTCAGGATTTTTGGTGAGGGAAGCAGCATGCTGGATACAGGTTGTGCTGGGCCGAACCAAGTAGGCAGAGTCCGCAAAGGTTAACAAGGGGGCGGTCAATGCTCTCCCCGCTAAGATCCCTGCTGTTTTAGATAATAACCGCACCAATTGCTTCTGGGAGGGGGTGCGCAGATCCAGCACAGGCGTGCAGCCGTCATTTTAAAGCCAGGCATGTTCGAGAGATAATGTAGCAACTTGGCACATGTTGGGATGCGATGCCCCTCCCACCAGGGGCAGCGGTTGTCACGGGGGCACGGCAGCACACCTCTACACAGTGGATAGAGTGCTCTAGTGTTGGGATGCAACTCTCCTCTCTCCCAAAGTCAGCCGCTAAGTCCGACGGGCGCCATTTTGGAACCCCCTCCGCCCCAGGCTGAGCACCCACACTTGAACCTCCAGGAGCATGGGCAAAAACCACGCCTCTCAGGTCCCTGGGCCCTTCACTCAAACTACAATTGACCAGTTCACCAAGTCTGATCGTAGCCCCTGAAGCGACCGGGGGAGACCTCTCCGCTATCCTACAGGCGATCAGTGCATCGCAGGCGTCAGTGGAGGCCAAGATCGGGGAAGTGCGGATGGATGTGGCATTGATCCGACAGGACCTGCGTAATGCCAAGGCCCGGATTACTGAAGCAGAGTCCCGCCTCTCCACGGTGGAGGACGATGTGGGCACTCTTAAATCCCAGGTGACTCGTCTACAGGCACAGACCGCGGAGTTGCACCATAGGGCAGAGGACGCAGAAAATAGGGCCCGGAGAAACAACCTGCGCCTCCTGGGTTTTCCGGAGGGAGTGGAAAAGGGACGCACTGATACCTTCATCGAGGCGTGGATCACGTCCTGGATCCCCAAGGAGAAACTCTCCACCTGGTTCGCGATAGAGCGAGCCCACCGTTCCTTTGCTCTTAAACCCCCTCCTGTAGCTCCCGCTTGTCCCATCATCCTGCGGGTCCTTAACTTCCGAGATAGGGACGTGATCCTAGAGGCCGCCAGGATTCAGGGTCCAGTGCACTTCCAAAATTCCAGGATCCTCGTCTTCCCGGACTACTCTGGGGAGGTTCAGTCACAGCGCGGGTCCTACAATGAAGTAAAGCAGAAACTCCGGGCCATGGGTCTTCGCTACAGACTCCTCTTCCCATCCCGCCTTAAGGTGTTTTTTCAGGACAAAACCTTCTTCTTTGACACCCCACAGGCGGCATGGACCTGGCTTACAGAGAAACGGCCCCTCCTTCTTGGGGCAGCCCCGGCACCTGTCCTGAAACCGGCGGGCCGATCCTGCCAGAAGGTGCCCTAGGTGCACCAACGCCAAACTGGATCCAGACGTCGGGCGCCCATCGGGGGCCGAGCTCTCGGTCACCGGGGACGCAATCCCGGCTCTCCCAGAGTCAGGTCCTGAGCCAGAGGGCTGCCTCCCCTGCTGTGGTGTCTTCCCTTATCGACATGGGCAGTGCCCCTGGGCCGGAGGTTACCCGGCGGCGGGCCATGTCGGACTCGGATCTATCTGGGAGCCCTGTAATCCGTGGCTCTGGCGGGGAGGAGGGGGTGTGATCAGGATTCCTGTTGGTATGCCTTCGCCCACCTGTTCTGGACCTGAAGGGGAGACCGTACGCCTGACCCCATGACCGGTGATTTCCCTTGGCTCTGATGGCCGAATTAGCCAAGGGTTACATTTACATTGTTTTTTTTTTTTAAACCTTTATTGATACGTCAACCAGTTACAAATAAGGGCCTACAACCACCAGGGCCGGACGCTAATCAGTGTCATCATAGCAAGTTAGTTAGTTGGGACCAAACACAGTCTCTCGGAGAGCGAATGCATCACTACTTCAATTAACAATGGTTGTAGAACATACAATGCGAATAACAGGATATTCAAGGTTCCATTTTATAATATAATATAGAAGGATCAGGTGCCATACAATATCACAAAAGCGCATAGAGGGCGGGCAAGATAATAGGAGGTCCACAATTAACTCTATCTCACTTGCGACAGTGGCGCAAATGCATACAATTCAGGATAAACAAGCAAAGAAACACCGTTCGCACCAAATAAGCACCCGCCCATTAATACTAACATACCGCGAAAAGTATAGGCACAGATATAAAGTCGCAGTTGACAGAAGAATAGACCCACTACGCTGACCCGAAAAAGGGAGAAACGAAAGAGAAAGCGAGAAAGGATAAGAAAGAGAAAAACGGCCATAGAAACAAACAGAAAAACAAAATTCCCTTCCCCAACCCCCCACCATGCACCCCTGCAGATGACTATGGCCTACCCCCCTAGCAGCGTGCCTGTCGCCCCAAAACGGAAACCCGAAATATAGGAAGAAATACAGGGAAAGAAAGAAGGGACTAAACCCCTACCTAAAAGGAAAAGTGGAGGAGGGCTATATCATAAACAAATCCGGTCTCTCCCCTCCGCCTTAACGAAGAATCCCCCACGAAGCTAACACGATAGAACAGAGCACAATAAAAGTACACCGGAGGAAACTATGACCCCCGCCCCGGTCGCCGTTAATCAAATGAAGCAATCTCGTTACCAGTGAAACCATAATGTGCAGCCCCAGACAACAGTCTCAGCCTTGGCCCCGTCGATCAATTTTACTAATTCCCTCCGTCGAATAGAGCCCCATCATCAAGTTGTCCAAAGTTACACAAATGTTGCCGAAACATGGTCTGGTAGATGTATAGATGATGACAAAACCCAAAGCAGACGATCGGTTCCAACGATGCCTCTCCCTGACTCCAAGGCCAAGCACTGCCTCATCCGCCATCTTGATGGACCAGTTGGGAAGGGGGTGCAATACTGTCCAACACAGTTCACCATGTCGACCAAAAGTCTCCAAATCAGGAACAGCAGTTAAATGTTCCGCCAGTTGAATAACCAAAGATTCCGACAATATAGTGGAAACGCCGATCTTCGCACGTTCAAGTCGTTCCACTTCTGTGGGGGCAGGGACAGCTCCAAGCACCGGGTCCAAATGCGCCGCTGAGGTAGTTGTCGAGAAGGGAACTGGCCACCGGGTCTCGGGCAGCAAGGCAGGGTCCGGTCTCGATCCACCAATTCCGTCCGTTGCCGTCATCAGGTTACTGGCCTGGGCCTCCATAGTCGCCCGAAGCACCTCAAGGGCTGCTAGCACTGACCGCAATGTCGGGTCGCACTCAGCCCGCTCCACCAGGTTTCGCATGACATCCGGCATCATTATCCCCACGGAGAGGCGCCTTCCCCGGGGTAAGATTAGTCGGAGCGGGAATGGGCCGCGAGGGACAGATCGTCAACAGGCGCTAGTGCGCGCCAAGTCTCCAACTCCACGGAACCAGCAATACGAACGCCAGGTCTCCGGGTCAAGGACCCCCACCACACTGCCTCGGTCGTCGCTCGTCCCCTCTCCTTCGGTACAGTGTTAGGCAGCCGATCAGTAGCTAAGCAGTCCAAAAGATGACAGAAGTTCCATGGACCGGACCCTGCCGCCCTTACCAATCCGTTGCTGTTCAACTCGGGCCCGGCTAGATCAGCACTCGAGACCCCGGCTTCCAGGCTGAGTTAGGCCTCAATTCATACCACAACATTACTCCACTCCACAATGTTGGAAAATTCTCGGGATTGCTCCATCAGACTGCAAAGTGATTCCCGCACACGGATATGGGGCGGGAAATCAGGATAGATGACAGGATCATCGAGCGAAAGACAGAGGTCAGCGGAGTCAGGAGATCAAGCGGCCATCTTGCTTGCCGTCGTAGCTCCTCCTCTACATTTACATTGTTATCCTAGATTTGATCCATCTTATGTTTTTGTTGTCCAATCCATACTTCTTACTGTGGGCATGTATCCGTATATATGGAGGGGGGTCCGACTCAGCCATGCTCCTGATTGACTGTAGCTAACCGTTTTAGAGTAGCGTATCACCTTTTGTGGTGTAGTTAATAGTTGGGGTTTTTTGGCGACAGATGCTTCCACTTCAGAAGTGTAGGGTGGGGGGAGCTGGGTGGGACGGGGGACTGTTGTCCCTTGACAGTTTGTTTTGTTTAGCCGCCTACGGGGCACTGGTTGCAGTTCATCTTGCGAATACGATCCTCTGATTAATTCCCAATGGGCATGCATATCATGTCCTTCATCGTCTTTTCTCCCTTTGACCAGCTGGCCGAGTTGTATGGGAGACCTCCCAGACCCTAAAGAGGTGATCAAGAGCTTGGGAGTCTGGCTAGAGCAAGACTTGTCATTTCGGACCCAAGCTAAGAAAACTGCAGGAGTTTGCTTCGCCCTGTTACGGTCCGCTCGCAAAAGTTTCCCCCTCTTACCTGCAACATCTAGGAAGTTGTTGATTCAGGGCCTGATATGTACCTGCAGAGGGCTCGAATACCATGCCATGTGTGTACTTTAGAGATAAAGGTCAGCCTTAAATCGAACCCACCAAGTGATCAGATAAGGAAGCCCATCAGTCACCACACGGAACCGCCCTTCATCATTTGGGTTCCTCTTTAGACCACTCTTGGTGTTATCTATTATCTTTCACATGGAGGGCTATGGTTGTTAAAAACCATCACATGATCAGATGGATTTTCCGTGGCCTTACTTCTCCACTAGGAGGATGCTTGAGTGTTGAAAGAAGGGACTGATGTCGCAGTGCAAAAAATGGTGAAAAAACAAAGGAGAAAGTGTGTGAAATAAAATTGGATGAGGGGGTACTGGACATAAACTTTATTCTGTTGCTACCCTCTCTACCAATGTTAAAAAGTAGTCAGAGACAACCAAAATATTTTTGGATCGTCTAGATGTACCCTGGAACTGGTGACTGATGGGCATCCTTATCTGATCACTTGGTGGGTTCAATTTAAGGCTGACCTTTATCTCTAAAGTACACACATGGCATGGTATTAGAGCCCTCTGCAGGTACATATCCGGCGCTCTTGTTCTTGTTAATCCTAGACCCTCTGATACTCTTTGTCTTTCAAGTATATGTAGGGGCCGCATCAGAGCTTGGTCTTTAAAATCCCCTTTGACCCTCCTTGAATGTATGTTGTTTTTGTCTTAAAAACATTGCCATTAATCCTGAACAAAATAGGATTATAGATTCTCAAGAACAGAATAGTCAAAGTGACTTTGGATGGATTGAAGATCACTTTGAGATTGGTTATCGGCAATCTCAACTAGCTAATGATATGTATAATGTACATGCATCTGAACAGACAGACAACCTTCCTTCGGGGTCTGTATCCTCTTCCTGTTGATACTATACCTGATTAACACCTTGGCTGCTAGGGGTTTTTCCCCTCCTGTGCTGATGATGTTTGAATACTATAGTTTCATGACAAGGCCAACTCGTCATAAGCACAGCGCAGGTAACACCCATGACGAGCTGACCTTGTCATGAGCATGGAAGGGGTTAAAGAACAAGAGTTTTGCCATGTTCCTTTTCTTCTTATGTGTTTACAGATTCGGGTATCATCAAATTGTTATTTGTTGTAAACTTATTGCCTTGTTTTTCCCTGGTTTCTCTATGATCTTTATCCTACTCTATGCTCTTTCATTCATTCGAGATTTAGCATGTTAGTTTTGTGTCTCCAGGTTCTGCTTGGACAGTTGGTTGACTGGTCAGCAGGCGCTGGGTCCTATTCTGCTGAGCTCCTAAATAAATCTCCTTGTTTCCTACTTATTGACTGGAGAAAGTTATTTACAACATTTTGGCGACTTTAGCCTGCTGATTGGTGAGTCCTGCTGTCGTCTACGGGACCTACGAGCAGTCTGCTGCGAGAGCAGCGTTTTCAGCAGTCGGACCTGGCTACATTGAACCGAATGATGTCTCTCAAAGTTCATTGATGATGGTTGAGGCATCGGAAACAAACTCGGTGTAATCTGAAGTTTTATCACGTACTTTAGCAAGAGGAAAGTGTTCAACGGTTTACCTGTGAGTACGTGCTTCTGGCTACTTAGCAACAAGCCGGCGTTCTATCGGCATCCATTTCTTTGCTCCTGGAACTAGTGTGAGCGGGCGTATGATGTTTCACGTTTGTGTGCAACGTGCTTGTCAAGCCTCGCTTTCATATTGCGGCCATTTTGGGTAAAAGAAATCATCGGTAGTGTCTACAACTGTATCTCAAACCTCACTTTCGCATAAGGGATTTCGTCCAAGCCTCGTTTTCATGCCACGAAGTGAGTAACTCCGTTATTGACGATTTTTACTTAATTTGGGGAGCGAAGGCTACTGTGGTTCTTGTGACTCATTCTCAATTTTCGAGGTATTTATTGTTTAAAATTTATAGTTTTCCTTTGCCTTTTGACTCTTCTAAATATTTATTTCGACATGGCTCAAAACATTAATGTGACACTTCCTCCACCATTCTTAAGTGAACCTGGCAATCCTTCTTTTCAGTGGGAGGACTGCTTCATCATGTTCGATATTTATTTAGAGGCACTTGATGGACAAGAGTTTTCTGCGAAGAGGAAGAAGGCAATCTTATTAAGTACATTGGGCAAAGAAGGACCAGGAATTTTTAGGTTTTTGCCCATTGCTCTACAGGCAAATGGTCAAGCGATGCCTGATAAGTATAAAGAGGCAATCTCAAGGTTGGAGGTTAGGTTTGCCAAAGAGGAGAATCTTGTCATGCACCGATATAAATGTTATACCCAAAAGCAAAGATCTGAGGAAGCAATCGATGATTTTGTTACTCGTTTGCAGGAGTTGTCCATAAAATGCAAGTTTGGGGCAATGTCGGATGAGCTTATACGTGATCAGCTGATAGTACAGTGTAGTAACCGCAAGATTCAAGAAAGGCTATGGGCGGCCAAGAATCCTACACCTAAAGTTGCCATTGAACTTGCGCAAGTCATCAAAGAGTCAGAAAAGTGCATCAAGGTTATTGAGAATTCTAAAAAGAAGCATTTTGATCAAGAAGTGTCAGATGTTTCAGATAAAAGTGGGGAATTTGATTCTGAATGTTCAATGGATGAGTCTGTTGCAGTCATCAAAAATAAATTCAGGTCAAATGTTAAGAAGAATTTTTCTTCAAGCAAATTTTGCAACAGATGTGGTAGCAACTCACACACCTCCGAGGCGAGGTTTTGTTTCGCAGCAAATAAAGAATGCTTGAAATGTGGCAGGATTGGACATTTTTCAAAGATGTGCAAAGCTAAGAACAAGCAAAAGGTTGCTGTTGTGGAAGAGTACTCTTGTGACAATTCATCTTTAGGAAACAGATTGTTAGTAGTAAATGACACTGATGTTGGGAGTGTTCAGGATTGTAGACAGAACAGACCTAAAGCTATGTTTGATATAGACGGGCGTGAAGTTTCACTTATGGTGGATACTGGATCCTGTTACACTATCATTCCTCAGTCAACATTTAAAATGTTGTGGGTGGACAAGTCTTTGCTCAAAAGTGACATTTCTCCAAAGGGGTTTCAGGAAGAGACTATAGACATTGTGGGATATTTTGAGTCCAATTTTGTATTTAAAAACAGATCCACAGTGGGGAAAATGTATGTATCTATTGATGGTCCACCCATTTTGGGGTGTGTCCACCAATATGATTTGTACATCATTATAAATCCTAGGGCCCCTGACCAAGTTATGGTGTTGGAGGATGATTCTATTGACTTAATTTTGAGTGAGTTTGATTAGTTGGGGGAGATAAAGGGGTATTCTCACATGATAAAAATGAAAGATGGATGTTTACCGATACAACACAAGTTGAGGAGGATTCCTCTTGCCATCAGGAGTGATGTGAAAGATTTGTTGGAGGAAATGTTGCAAAGTGGGGTCATTGAACCGGTGGAAGGGTCCCCATGGGTTTCTCCGATGGTCATTTCGAAGAAATCTGATGGAAAGTTGCGTTTCTGTGTTGACCTCAGGTCTGTTAATAAATGTGTGATTGCTGACACGTTTCCCCTTCCCAACATTGGTGAATTAGTGTCAACTCTTGAGGGTGCAAAATATTTTTCTAAACTCGACCTCAAGAGTGCATATCATCAGGTGAGATTACATGACAGCTGCAAGCATATCACTTCCTTTATTACTACTGAGGGTATCTTTCAGTTTACACGTCTACCATTCGGGCTAATTTCAGCAGCTAGTGTTTTCCAATGCATGGTTGATGAGTGGTTGAAAAAAGTGGTCTACTTTCAAGATGATATTCTTGTATTTGGTGGTTCAGTGTGTGAACACAATCAAGTTCTCAGACAAGTGTTGCACAGAATCAGTGATGCAGGGCTCACATTGCGCAAAGAGAAATGTGCTTTCCTAGTGCAACAGATTGAATATTTAGGACATGAGATTTCAGTCTCTGGTATTAAACCAAAGAAGAATTTGTTGTTGGCCATAAGGTTGGCTCCTCAACCTGTTGATAAGGATCAACTTAGGTCCTTTATGGGGCTTATAGAGTATTACTCTAAATTTGTCAGAAATTTTTCAGAGAAAACTTTTGGTTTAAGGGCCTTGCTTAAGAAAGGGTGCAAGTTTGTGTGGGGGTCAGAGCAGGAGTCAGCTTTCAATCTAGTGCAGGATGAAATTTGTCAAGCTGGTGTTCTAGCACCCTTTGACACCAGACTTCTTCCGATTCTCATAGTTGACGCAAGTGCATCTGGTTTGGGTGCTGTTCTTCTTCAAAAACATGGTCAAATTGAACGTCCCATTGCATTTGCGTCCAAAACTTTGACTGATTCTGAGAGGAGTTACAGTGTCATTGAAAAAGAGGCCTTGGCGGCTGTCTGGGGTGCGCATTATTAACGCACTTATTTATGGGGAGTCCATTTTGTACTCAAAACAGACCATAAACCTTTGGTCAGAATTTTGGCTTCGGTGGTGCTATTAGAGGATCGCCTAGATTGGCGAGATTAGCAGCTAAACTACAGAATTTTCAGTTTGAGGTTCAGCATATTCAGGGCTGGAGAAATCTCCAAGCTGATTGTTTTTCAAGATTGCCTATCAAGTCTGATGATTGAGGTATGAATGAGGATTTGTTGGATGAGAGTGTTGCTTGGGTACAGGATGTGGTTTGCTTTGGTGAGGGTTCTTTCTCGCATCAGGAATGGATTGATGCTATGAGAAATGATGATGTGTTGAAGGAAGTCATTAAGATGATTAGGGAAGGTTCAAGGAGAGAAAGTTGTCTGCAAGTTCCTGTTTGCTCCTTTGTCAAGATATTGGATGAATTGTCTACCTGTGGTGAAGATATTCTATTGCGCAATGACAAGTTTATTCCGCCTTGTGGTCTCAGATGCAAACTTTTTAACATTGCTCATGAGGGGCATCTTGGACAGACCATGACTCAATAAAGACTTAAATCTTATTTTTGGTGGCCTGGTATGGATGCTCAGGTTGCGTTGTGGGTTGAACAGTGTGGTACGTGCAAGGAGGGTGAAAAGAGATTGAAGGTAGCGGTTAGTTCTAGCATGGGTGAAATTTTCTGCTCTGATGTGCCTTGGCATACCATATGCATGGATTTTATTGGACACATGTCTGAGCTTAGTGTGCATCAACGATTTACTATTGTGTGTGTTGATGTCTTCTCAAAATGGATAAATGTTGAATTTGTGATGGAAATCACTACAGAGACAACAATTAATTTTTTTAAATCTCTTTTTTAATGGGAGGGTTTTCCTAGTGTTATTGTCACGGACAATGGGACACAATTAGTTTCCCAGAATATGCGATCCTTTTTGTCTCACTGTGGTGTGTCTTATCATAGAACCTCACTGTATAATCCACAGGGGAATGGCATCTGCGAGAGGGCTAACAGGTTAGTGAAGGGAACGATTCAATTGGCCTTATCCAAAGGTGGTAATGTTTCTGAACTTGTTCAGGATATGTTATGTGCTCATCGGATTACTGTTCATGGTAGTAGCACTAAATCTCCCTTTGAAATCATGCGAGGTAGGGTTCCCGGTACTAAGCTTGTTCCTTCTTGGGTGTAAGGACTTCTGTCAAGAAGTGATGGCGTGGGGACAGACACAGCTTCTCCTTCTGTGAGTAAGGGTAAACACATTTCAAAAGGTGACCTTGTTAAGGTTAAACCCGGAAGATTTGCTAAGGGTTTAACAAAGTTTAGGGGACCTTTTATGGTTAAGAAGGTGTTCCCCAACTATGTTCTCCTTGAAAATGGTGAGAAATGGAACTTGAGGAGGGTTGCTCTTTATCAGAAAAATATTCAAATGTCTCCTGAATTTGTGTGTGATAATTCTGCTGTTGTTTCTCATGACAATTCTGTTGGTGTTTCTTGTGAAGAGAAGGGTAGAGGTTATATGCTTATGTCTCAAGAAAATGTTATTTTTTCTTCTGACAGGATTTGTGATGGGGGTGGTGATGTCTCGGATTCTGGTTTTCCTAGTTTTCGAAGCACCATCATTGATTCTTCTTCTCCTCCTTTATCTTCCTCTCTTCCCAGTCCTAAAGTTTCAAGGTATCGTAAACCACCTGCTTATCTTAATGATTATTTTTGCAATTGATTTCTTGGTTTTTTGTTTATAAAGATGGAAGATGTGCTGTAAACGTATTGCCTTGTTTTTCCCTGGTTTCTCTATGATCTTTATCCTACTCTATGCTCTTTCATTCATTCTAGAATTAGCATGTTAGTTTTGTGTCTCCAGGTTCTGCTTGGACAGTTGGTTGACTGGTCAGCAGGCGCTGGGTCCTATTCTGCTGAGCTCCTAAATAAATCTCCTTGTTTTCTACTTATTGACTGGAGAAAGTTATTTACAACATTATTATTATTATTATTTTCGTCTTTGTAATAAGGAGGGGGATGTGTTATGTTGTGTTCTTATGTTGTTATGTTTGATTATAAATCTCTACAATGTTCCTTTAAATGCTCGTGATGTTAGGGCTATGGAATGTAAGGTGATGTACCATTCTAGATCTGGTGGTCAGTTATCTATGTGCCTCAAGACTGTATGCTGCTTTCCTGGCACTCACCTGTTGTATCTATTAACTTACTTTATCATACCGAAAGACCTACTTTGTTGGCGTTTTTCCTTTCCTCCACCAAGAAGAATCAAAACATTTTTTGGCATTCGATCACCTCGACAGCGCAGGACAACTGCCGACTATCGAGTGTCGTATGTCTGACATTCTAGCAAAGAATACAGAACATGAACAGAGCGTACAGAGCGTGCACAGCATGTTAAAACAGGTAAGATTCCAACATAACACATCCTCCTTCCTAGAGAACAAAATATAACAAAATAACAAAATTAAAAAAACAAGGTAAAATAAATTAACACAGAGTCCATCCTTCTTCTAAGAGGAAAAAAAAAGAAACCTAAAAAGTAACATAATCTTTAAGAAACATTGGTGGTTTACAAACCCTACGTCCAGCACACAAACTCTCATCACCCACCTTCTCAGCCTCATGCATAACACGAGAGGGAAGAACATCGTGTTCAAAAACGGACTGTCGAGCACCAGAATCACTGAAATCAGAGTCAGGCATGAACATCGCACCAGAACAACCCTCGACCTTGGAAGCTGGAACATGGAGTGAACCACCTTTCTGATAAAGAGCAACATTCCTCAAATTCCACCTCTCACCACCTTCAATAATTAGGTAGTACTTGCTAACAGCAACAACACGGAATGGCCCTCTAAACTTATGCAAACCAGCTTTAGTTTTTTTTCAAAACAGATTTTATTGACTGGTCACATGGGCAGCCACAGATCTCTGTAACCCAGAGGTATCTGCCAAGAATCGTCACATTTGTACAATAACACTTTCAGTCATTTCTTTTGTAGTCTAAACAATGAAAACAGTTTGAGTGAACCAGGCTCCCTCCTCGACCCCCCCGAGTCCCCCCCCCAACAACCGCCCCCTCCCCTCCTATCCAGTTCCCTCCCACCCGCACGACAATCGACTGTTCAAGCCACTCGCACACACTCATCCGGTCGGCAAGTTCTCTCATATGTCCAGATCCGGATCCTGCTCTACTGGAGGCTCCAGCCATATACCCCTGTAATCTGCCCATCTCTTCCATATCTTATAATGTTTACTGGGGCAACCACGAGCCAGGAATATGGGCTTTTCCATCCCCATGCAGAAATCTAGGCCCCTCTTCCAAGCGAGAAGTGACTGGGCTGTGGGTCCTTCCAGGCCCTTGCTATGTCTCGTTTGGCTATCGTCAGTCCCAATAGTAGCAAATGCCTCTTGTACGTGTTGCCCCCCACTCCCTCCAGTACATGCAGCAGTCCCAAGCGCGGCGTGCGCGGGAGCACCCAACTCAACGCCTCATCCAGGCCATTCCAGACACCGCACCAGAATCTGTCCAGGCGTCCACAACTCCACACTGTATGGAGGAAGGTACCTTCCTCACTCCCACATCTAGTGCACTCCGGGGACGCAATGAGTCTCGCTCTCCATAGCCTCTGCCGCGTGTAGTACACCCTATGAAAATATTTAAATTGGATGAGCCGGAGGCGAATCGAAATGGCCGCGCCTCTAGAACTCGCCAGAGCCTCATTCCAATCTTCCTCCTCCAGCGGTCCCACATCTTCCTCCCACTTCTCCTTAAGGGAGCATAAATCAGAGGAGCAGTGTATGATCAAAGATTGATATATGCGAGATATTTGTTTGGTGTCTAATTCCCCCATAAAGACGCGGGCCTCCAGCGGGCTAAACTTAGGAAGGGATCTCAGACCCTCCAGATCCGGAGCCAGGGCATGAAGAAATTGTAAATACCGAAAAAAACTGTGTATGAGGCATGTCAAATTCAATTCTCAACTCCTGGAACGACTTAAGCGTCGTCCCGGCCATAACATCTCCCAGTTTAGATATGCCAATGGCATCCCAACCCGCAAATCCCGCTAGGG
The DNA here is from genome assembly GCF_964263255.1 of Lissotriton vulgaris. Classification (NCBI taxonomy): domain Eukaryota; kingdom Metazoa; phylum Chordata; class Amphibia; order Caudata; family Salamandridae; genus Lissotriton; species Lissotriton vulgaris. The sequence continues at coordinate 673,618,392 of NC_141691.1, read as the reverse complement.
TAGCCAGCCCCTGGAGGCGGCCGTTGTGCCAGAGGGGAGTCTCCTCCGTCAGGGTCTGCCACCACCCCATTCGCTTCAGTGCTCGCCGCCAGACATCAAAAACGACCTGCGTCGCCATCGGCAAGGCCCTTCGCTTCTTTGGTGCGCACAACTGCGTGTGCAGTGTGTGTGGCTCCATCAGTAGTCTCTCTAGCGCATAGGCCGGGTCACTCCTATCTCCATACCACCACCCATTTAGAACCAGAAGATGGGATGCCTGATAATAGGAAAGGACGTCCGAGGTCGCCAGTCCCCCTCCGTATGTAGAACGAAAGCATGTGCGCAGCGCCACCCTGATGGAGCCGCCCTCCCAAAGGAACCGACCCAAGACCGCGTTTACTCGCTTAAACCATGCGGGTTGGATCGGGTATTGATGGTTCTGCAATTGGTATACCAGCCTGGGTAGGGCCACCATCTTAAATATCGCCGACCTGCCATGTATGGTCAACGGCATACGAGACCACACCTTAAGATCCGCTTGTGTCCGTTCCCAAACTGGCACTACATTGCGCTCCCAAGCAATGGCTGGGACTCTGGTAAGGAAAACCCCTAGGTATTTAATTCCTCCTGTGGCCTGTTGGACCTCCGCCGCCCAATCACCAACCTGTGGACCCTGTCCTAGCACCCAGAGGGTGGACTTACGAGGGTTCATATATAAGCCCGACGTCTCCCCAAAAATCTGCAGGATGCGCATGAGGCACAGTCCACACTTGTAAAGGTGAATGAGGAAAAATAAGATGTCATCCGCATAGAGTGCGATGCGGTCAGACAGGTCATTAGTCCACTCAAAGCCTCTCATCTGTGCGTCGATGCGAACCCAGGCAGCCAGGGGCTCCATGGCTAAGGCAAACAAGTAGGGCGAGAGGGGACAACCCTGTCTGGTGCCCCTCTGGATAGGAAAGGCCGTTCACACCGCTCCCGCCACCCGAACTGAGGCTGTGAGGCCAGTATAGAGCAATTTCACATATGACAAAAATACCGGTCCTATGTTCAGCCGCGGCAGTAACGAGAAGAGATAAGTCCAGCTGAGGGAATCAAATGCCCTATCCATGTCTGCCAGGAATAGCGCAGCCTGCACCCTGGACGACTGTATCGCCGCTACCGCGACATTGGCCCGCCTGATATTATGCTGTGTCGCCCGTTTGGGCATAAAGCCGGCCTGGTCTGGATGAATGAGATCTAAAATGTATGGCAACAGTCTATTGGCCAGGGCCTTAGCTAGGACTTTGGCCTCTACATTTAATAAAGAGATCGGGCGATACGGCGCGTATTGCTCAGGGGGCCGACCGGGTTTGTGAAAAACTACAACCTCGCATGTCTCCAATCCTGGGGCAGGCATCCCAGCTCCCGTGCCTCTTCTACCACAGCTTTGTAGTGGGTGCCCAGCTGAAGATGGAATTTCTTAAAGAACTCACTAGGGAAGCCGTTTGGGCCGGGAGCCTTTCCCGTATTCAGTTCCCCAAGTGCGGTTCCAAGCTCATCCTCAGTTAAGGGTTTATCGAGGCTATCGCGGGCTTCGTCTGAGAGCGCCCGTGGCGGTAGGTCCGCTATGAACTTATCAATTAAATCCTCTCCAATGCATTCATGTGGGGAGTAGAGGTCGGCATAATAGGCCGCAAAGCCTTCCGAAAGCAACACCGGATCAGTTATCGGGACACCGGACTCATCCTGTATTCCCGGAGGGGTCTGTGCATGAAGCTGGCCCTGGCACAGTCTATGCAGCATCGTTCCGGATTTGTCCCCCCATTGGTACACCCTGCTGCGGGTCGCCAGCCGCGCCAGCCGTGCCTCATCTTGGAGCAGTGAGGCGTAAGACTGTTGCTCCAGCAGCAGCTGCTCTAGCGCCCGATCCTCCCACCCTGGACCACACCGCCGCTCTAGATCCCGTATGGTCGCCTCCGCTTGTACCAGAGTCTCCTTACGCTGCCTTTTGGCAGCCACACACCATGCTAGGTCTATGCCTCTCAATGTGGGCTTCATGGCCTCCCGGAGCGTCGCTTTATTCTCCACTGTCCCAGCATTCTCCGCCAAGTAGTGTGCTATAGCTGTCCGCATGTGGGCTTGATAATCTCCTAGCTGTAAGTGCCAGACCGACAGGCGCCAACGAAATTGCTGCCTCCTCCGATCCAGTCTCAACCAGACCGCCACCGGGGAATGGTCCGATAATCCCCGCGGCAGGATATCTGCAGCCTCCACCCTAACCTGAGCTGCTAGGGGGACAAAGAGGTAGTCCAGCCTGGAGAACGAGTGATGGACCGCTGAGAGGAAGGTGTATTCTCGCTGTGTACCATGCATGTATCTCCATGTATCCACCCAACCCAAATTCCTGGACATGTCTTGCAACTTGGTGTCCCCGGATGCTACCACCCCCCCCCCAGGTCTGTATCTGTCGCGCGCCTGATCCATGACATCATTCCAGTCACCTCCAATGACAGCCAAGACATTCAGGATAACCGCCCATACCGTGAAGATTTTTTCCACCGAGGACCACTGCAGGGGGGGCGGGGCATATACACTGCCAAACACAACATCCTCATCCCCCTGCTTTCCCTGGATAAATATGTATCGACCCTGCGGGTCTAACCAGTGCATAGAGTGTACGTATGTGACCCTGCGAAGCACCAGGATTGCTACGCCCCTGGACCCCCTGGCAAACCCTGCATGGAAAATCTGACCATAGCCAAAGCGCTGAAGGCATAACGGCTTGGTCCCCAGGAGATGCGTTTCTTGCAGCATAACGACATCCGCCCCCACTCTTTTGGCCTGTTTTAGGACCGCTCCCCGCTTAATCTTGTCCAGTACTCCTCTCACATTCCAGCTCAGGACCCGAAGCGTTACCCCTGGCCCAGCCGCCCCTTTATCCTGGCTCGACATCATTGATCCATTGCATCCAGCATCCACGCCACTCGCCACCTATGTGCAATTTAGGCCTCCATTGCAATTGCTTCACAGTCGTGCAGCCCCCCCCGATCCAACCCCCACTAACTCCTCAAAACTCCCCCCCCCAACCCCCACCCCATACCTCAAGAAACAATGAAGTATCTGTTGCGGTGCAGCGCAGTTTCAGCCCCCAACATGAGGCCAACAACCCACCCCACCAATGGATCCCCATAACCGAAATTAACTCACTCAACACCTGCTCCTCGCCACCGTCACCTGAGAGGAACCCCCCCCCCCTGCCCCCCGTGAACTCCTCCCCATCAGCATTCACCCCCGAGCGCTCACTCGGTCTCGCACCTGACACAGTCACCCCGCTCACACTGCGAGCACTCACTCCGGCAAGGAGAAAGTCAAGTTAAATTGTCCACCATTTTGGCTTTAGGCGCCCTCACGTGCCCCTCTTTGGATTCTCGGCCGCTCCCGTCGCCGTCCCTGAGGCTGTACTAGACCTGGATCGCTGTCGGGAGCAGGATCTCCAAAACCAGCTTTAGTTTTACCAGACTTTATTTTGACCCAATCACCAACTGCAATCTTTCCAGCAACAACCTGCGGAAAACTCTCACCATCAGTTAGTACCCAATCCTTCAACCAAGCTGGAACCATTCTAGAACCAGGAGACCGCCCACGCATAATCTGAAAAGGAGATTGATGAGTGACACTGTGGAGAGTGGTCCTGTACGACCAAATCATATCCTGAACCAACCGTTTGGGATCTAAATTGTTGGCTAAAGCAAGTTGGATGGTACCTTTGATGAGTCTATTGGACCTTTCGACCATACCATTGCCCATTGGGTTGTACAATGAAGTACAAGAATGCTTGACACCACATTTCTCAAAAAAACATTTCATCTCGTTAGAGGTTAACTGAGTGCCATTGTCAGTTAAAATCATATTAGGAAAACCCTCTTGCGAAAAGAGCCTCTCTAACACCTCAATAGTGGACTTAGTGGTGATATCTTTAAGAAAATCAACACAAAGCCACTTCGAGTGTACATCAACAACAACTGCAGCAAAACGCATATCCGCAGCTAAACCCGAAAGAGGGCCAATGAAATCCAAACAAAGGTTATAGCAAGGTTTCCCTGGATCTGTAATGTGTCCTTTACTACTTTGAAGACCAACTCTTAACCTCTTTTCACTCTCCTTACAACATTTACAGTTTTCCACCCAACCTCGGATCTCATCATCCATGCCAGGCCACCAAAATTCTTGCCCAAGATGTCCCTCATGGGCTAATTTGAAAATATGCAACCTTAAACCAAAAGTTGGTACAAAGCGATCTCCTCTCATTATAATTTTGAACCAGAAAGAGACAATTCATCCAAGAGTTTCCAATAAGGTCTAACAGGAACAGGCAACATACTCTCTCTGGAAGCACCTCTCTTAATCAAAAGAACCACTTCTTTCAAGGTTGAATCCTTCTCCATCTCAATCAACCATTGATCTTTGGAAAACGCACCCAAGGAAAACTCACACACATCACCAACCGCAGCAACAGCCTCATCAGTATTAGATTTCTCGAGATCTTGATCAACCAATTTCAAATCAACAGACAAACGAGATAAACAATCTGCCTGAACATTTTTCCAGCCTTGAATAAAAACAATTTCATATAAATACTCTTGCATTCTGGCAGCAAATCTAGCAAGTCGTGCTGAACCCTTGCCAGCACCACCACCTGACAAAATCTTTAACAAGGGCTAGTGATCAGTCCCCAAAACAAACTTCACCCCCCACAAATATACTCGAAAATACTCAACACTCCACGCAGCAGCCAAAGCTTCTCGTTCTATGACAGAGTAATTCCTCTCGGCTTGAGTTAAAGTCCTTGATGCAAATGCGATGGTTTTTTCAACACCATGTTGAAGCTGCGAAAACACCACCCCAATACCAGTCAAGCTAGCATCCACAGTCAAATAAGACTTACACGCCGGATCAAAAGGGGCTAGAATCCCAGCACTGCAAATATTGTCCTTAATTTGTTGAAAAGAATTCTCTTGCAGTTGTTCCCAGATAAACCTATTGCCCTTCCTCAACAATACTCTCAGAGGTTCAGACAAATTCGCAAAACCCTTGACAAATTTCGAATAGTATTCGACTAATCCTAAAAAGGATCAGAGCTGATCCCTATCTTTAGGGGCTGGAGGTTGACTAATGGCAACTAAAAGATTCTTCTTGGGAGCAATTCCACCAGAGGAAATGGTATAACCCAAATACTCAATGCTTTCAGTTAAAAAGACACATTTATCACTTGGCGCAAAGCCAGGTTGTGGTCATTAACAGTTTTCCCTGAAACAAGAATGTCGTCCTGAAAATAGACAACTCCTGACAAACCCTTTAGCATGTTGGACATCATACGTTGAAAAACACTCGCAGCCGAGGCAAGGCCAAACGGCATACGAGTGAATTGGAACGTACCTTCGGTCGTAATAAAGGCAGTCAGAGATTTGGAGTCAGGATGTAATCTAATTTGTTGGTACACGCTTCTTAAATCGATTTTAGAGAAAAATTTTCCCCCACCCACTGATTGCAACAACTCATTGATATTGGGAAGAGGAAAGGTATCAGTTATAATTTCCTGATTGAGTGACCTGAGATCGATGCAAAATCTCAAACGACCATCGGATTTCAGAGTTATTACCACTGGAGAAATCCAGGGAGAAGCTTCAACAGGTTCAATAACCTTTGAGACCAACATGTCATGTAATAATTCCTTCAAACCCTGCCTAACTGATAAAGGTACCCTCCTGAGCTTGTGTTGCACAGGCAAAGCATTGGGCTTCAAAACGATTTTGTGAACATAGTTTTTGACACAACCCAATTTATCTTCGAACACTCTATGGGCAGCATTTAAAATGTCTTTTACCTGAATATCATTTTCAATTACCATGACAACATCAGGTGAATTAGGATTAATTACGATGTTTAAATCGAACTGGTGCATCCAACCCAAAATTGGAGGACCCTTTCTGGCAATATAAACCTTGCCGTTAATACTCCTGGATTTGAAAGCAATAGCACCAAACATGTAACCCAAAACATCAATGGGTTTACCTTGGTACCCAACTGGACTAATGTCTTTTTCAGTTAAGGAAATATCATGCCATAAAGAAGAAAATGTAGATTCGGGAATTATTGTAAACAAAGAGCCAGAGTCAACCATGAGTGAAACATTTTGACCACAAACAGTGAAAAGAGCGGAGGGTCTTGTTAATCTAGGAGAATCACAAGTTACGTTAACAACACCATACTCAACTTGTTGAATCATTAAAACTCTATTGCTTATCACATTTACTTTAGATTTGAGTTTTTCAAGACTATCAACAGATTTATTTTTATCACCACTCTCACCATGTTTACACATCCTGAGATAGTGACCTTTGCGACCACATTTCCTACATGTCTGGTCTAAAGCATAGCATTTTTTTAAATCCCCCCAAATGAAATTGACTTCCACAACGCCAACACTCTTTACCCTTGACTTTGGAAAGAAAATTATTTGGATTATTTTTGTTAAAATGTTTCGAAACTACATTAACTTCACAACCCTCTTCACGATCATCAATTTCAACATTCCCAATCTGTGAAGAAATCTTTTCCCTGCGTTCCAACTCTTTAATACACTTCTGTGACTCTTCAATAACTTTGGCCAAATCTATTGCATCTTTTAGGGAAGGGTCTTTGGCAGCCCACAGCCTTTCTTGGATTTTTCTGTGTCGACATTGAACGATGAGCTGAACACGAATAAGCTCATCGGCCATGTTACCAAACCGACACTTGATAGAATGTTCACGTAACCTAGAAACAAAATCGTCAATACTCTCATTCTCAGCTTGAGGATGAGTATAAAAACGGTATCTTGCCATGACTAAGTTAACTTCTTTTGCAAATCTAGTTTCAAGCCTTTTCAGTGCCTCTTTATAAGCGTCATCCATAGGTTGACCATTGGGACCAAGAGCAACTGGTAAGTATTTAAAAACTCTCTGACCTTCATTTCCAAGAGTACTCAGTAAAAGTGCCTTCTTTCTTTCAGGGTGAAAATTCTTTCCATCCAGGGCGACAATAATTATCCAACATTTCAACCCAGTCCTCCCACTCTATCAAATGTATACCTGGAGAGGATAAAAACATTGGAGGCATGACGATGTTTGAAGCCATGATGGCAAAATGAAATTACCCAAATAAAGAAAAGGCACAATTAATAATAAAAGCAGATGTGCAAATCGCAGTACAAACTTGGAAATGTTTTTATGTTGTTATGTTTGATTATAAATCTCTACAATGTTCCTTTAAATGCTCGTGATGTTAGGGCTATGGAATGTAAGGTGATGTACCATTCTAGATCTGGTGGTCAGTTATCTATGTGCCTCAAGACTGTATGCTGCTTTCCCTAGCACTCACCTGTTGTATCTATTAACTTACTTTATCATACCAATAAAGGTATTTAAAGCTATCTGACTCTGTCACTACATCGGAGACTCAGCAATGAATGTAATATCCACCCTTATTTCAGTATTTTGGCAGTTTTGGATGTCGACTTTCTAGCGTGTGTTGGGCTTCTTTTGGTAATATTTGGGTTGTTTTGGGCTTCGTTTTAGGAGAGATTGGGCTTGTTTCGGACGTCCAACCTGGCGGCTCTGGCCGCGCCCCTCCCTGCATCCTTCCCTCTCTGAGCGGAAGAGGAAGCGGCAGCGGCTGAGCTCAAGAGGGAAGTTTTGGAGGTGGTAGAGAGAAGGAGCCCGTGGTGCCCGGGGACAGCAGGTCAGTGTCACGTGACCCAAGGTCTCTGCCTGACCCCTTTAAGGTTCTCTCTGAGCTTATGTGACAAGGTGCACAACACTGGTTGCACGCACAGGGGCATGTTTATCTTTCGGCTGCCCCTCCCACTATACCTCTATAATTTGAAGACGTATGGAGTCATATACAATTATTATCAGGGCACTCGGGGGTGTCTTCCTTATCCTACGATATGGGACTGATCTTTGCTTTTAAGTCGCCAGGTCCGTTTGCGGTACTGCTGGTCATGTGGACTGTAATAGTAGAGTCTTGCGTTTTCATTTAAAACATGTCCTGGTTCGTTGAGCTTTCATCCTGTCAAACCTGCAGGGAGGTCGTTTCCTTGTCGTAGGATGCTAATCCGACAAGCTGCCTATTGAACTGCGAAGATTTTGATGGTTGGCAGCAGGAATCTGGTATTTTATTTTCAAAACTAAATGGACAAATTGAATCAGTGCGGGCTCCATTCAGTAAATGATAATCCCGGGTATAGGTAGCAAATTACGAATTCGTATTAAACAGTCCTAACAGACATGTTAGACAGGATCACGCTACAGTACATGCTCGTCTGACATGTAACATACTTCAGTTTACGTGGTAATCTCAGGAATAACGTGGTGAGGTGGGTACTACTCTTTTATTATCTCACGCCACTTTATCATTCCTAAATGCACCCCTATAGTTATGTTGGAGCTCTGTTAATTTATTTGGCCAGCAACCTGTAGCATTCCTCCCTGGTGCATAACTCAGAAGTGATTTGCGTGCAGTTTAGGCTTCTGATTGTTGGCCTCATTCTCACAAAATTCACTAGTGGAAGGAATTGCCACTGCCATATGCACACTAGGCTCAGTAACGTCGGATGTTTTTGGATCGCTTTCTGCTCCTTTTGTAGTCCTTTAAGATCTGGCATAGTGAATTGCCTATATCAGTTGGTGTTATCATGTATGTATGCATGCCTAACGTTTTTCTTTTTTTTATAAACAACGCCACGTAAGGGCATGAAGTCTCAGTCCCTTTGTGGCTTTCTGTGCTTTGTTTCAACATGTGAGACTAACTGGATAGATTTTGGGTCGCTGGAAGCTTATGTACTTTATGGGATTTGTGGTGCAAGTTCCTCCGTCAATGTAATATTGGACTCTGGTATGAATGTATTCACCTGAAAGTGAGCCTTTTTTTCTTTGGTGACTCCTTGGTTTGATAGCCATGGGGTACACATGTTTGCCTTGCACTTTAGTTTGAAAAGGATGCTTACTGGATCTTTCCGGAAAAGTCTTGTTTTCTTACCTGGTGCCCTCCTATCTTGGAGGAAAAGAGAGCTGTGTGGCATCTGCTGGCATACATGAGAGTTAGTTTTATCTCAGACTTCTTGCCACTACGTATATGTTTCTCTTGAAGCTGTTGCCATGTTAGACAGCATAGACCTTTAGGTAAGTGTGTTCCTTGCCACCCTTAAAAGCCACCGATTCTCTTTCTTCGAATGAACATGCCATTGTACATTTGTTGGTGTGTCCCAGGTGCGCAACTACCTTTTGTGCTGAGAGGGCTTTAGCCCCCGCATCCCCCAAGTCAGGTTCCCTGGGATAGGCTGGCTGGGCTGGAGCTGCTGGTCTGACCTTCAGCCACAACAAGTTATGTTTACGAGGAAAGTTACTGCTCTGGCAGTCGTGTGTGTGCCTTTATTGCTTTGACAATCGAAATACAAAGCCATGTTATCATTATATAACATGATTGTTTCTTTCTGCAATTAAGGGCTGTGACTCGCTATTTAAAGTGAACGGGTGAAATGAGTCAAAGCTGCAATTATCGCACCCCACACCAAATAATAGCAGGGGTACCCAGCAGCACCCTCACTCTAACCAAAGTCCTATAATGAGTTATCCATCAAATGGCAGTTAAAAGATAGACCATTTTTCCCTAAATAATGTTTTCCTTCCATAACAGTCTATAAAGTTAGCCTCGTGTATTAAAGTATAATATACATTTTAGTAGCGTTTTGTCATGTTTTCTCAGTGCTCTGGAGGCATCGATATTGTAACACTAATTAAACATAATGTGCCATTAAAGTGCACACAAGATATATTTATTTTTGGTATCGAGGAAAAAAGTAATGCTCCATTCATTATAATGCACATTACATGCAGCTGCATATCGGTAGTCATATGTGCCATTACTGTGCCTTCTGCGGGCATCTACACACAACGTGCATAAAAGTTGAATTCCAGTAGGGTGTCTCAAACTTTCATCTTTCTGGGATTGATAAAAAGAACACGACTTAGTTAAGGTCAGGACACATCATTTGCAGCAATGCAAAATTAGAGCAGGACCAAGGCTGATTTGCATATTGCTGGTTCCAGTCTGAGGTCACATGGTGGGCAAAAAACAATGGACTAGAATGCGTCCCAAAGTAATTACCTGTGGCTGAGATTAATTAAAGCATTCCATCCATCAATTTTTTGCTTTCTTCGGTGTGACACTGTAAGAGCATTGGGTGTGCTCAGACCTAGGTCCTGTGTTCAGTGTGCTTTTGCACTAGAGCTGTACCCTATTGATGAGGCCCCAATAGGCCAAACCTGCTTTAGAGTTTCTTGTGTTCCTATTCATAGGGTTCCTGTTGTGGTAGTTGTGCCTAGGCTATTCCTGTTTCAGTAGGACCAAGGCTGATATGCATATTTCTTGTTCCTGTTTGAGATGGCATGGTGTGCAAAAAATAAAAACAATGGACTGGAACATGGGCCTCAGTAATTACAAGCGACTGATATAATTCAAGCATTCTACCCATCACTTTTTTGCTTTCTGCAAAATCTGCAACAGCAAGCAACCTCATATATTTGTGAAATGAAAAAAGGTTCCATGGATGTTGTTGGAGTTTGCATCCTGGTCTGTCTGGTGCTTTTGGAAATGCTGTTGATAGAGCGCGCAGTTCACCCGGGTCACCGAATTCACCTATTTCTTACACGCACTGGGCCCCGGCGTGCACAAGATTTAATACACCTATTACTTTCGGGGTGAACTGGGTGATTTGGCTTCTGCTACACGCTCTTATGAGTAATTAAGGTTGGTTTCACCTCTGCTTACCATGTACCTGACTTACCACAGGCACAATTCCTACGACAGATCTGGAGCTTAGCAGGGAAAAGAGCAGACAGGTCTAGATCAAATACTCTCTACCATTATTACCATACTTATCCACAATTTCTGTAAAATGACCACAGACACCTGATGAAGTTTTAAAACTTTATATAAAGATTCAAAGAGAAGATGCCAAGACAATAAGCGATATGCAGAATAATATATCAAACATCAACATCAACACCAATATGTAACTTTGTATTAGAATTATAACCATTAGAATATATGGGAAGACTAAGGGTAGGAATTTTAGAACAGAACTAATTACTGCAACTTTATACTAGGACACGCGTTTAAGGTTGGGACCTAAAACATGTACTTATCCTCAAACTATTCTTACTAAATTCACTGCAACCAACTAAAGGTAAGGGAAAAACGGGAACATACTATTAATATAACGGATTGACAATTTGCTAAGGGTGGGGAGAGAAGTGGAACAAGCCTATTAAACAAATCACATATAGTTTGCATAAAAGAGAATAGAGCAATATCATTGGCAAGTAATGCTTTACCGAAAGAATTTTAAGAGAGAGAGAGAATGAGAGAGAGAGAGATGCAAACCCTCGGTCTAATAATTACCTAAATTCAGATTGAAGTCTAACCCTGGCCACGGGTCAGATGGGAAGACGGGGACAAGGACCCTCAGGAAGGAATGCCAGAATGCGAGCAGGTACAGCTCACGGACAGTAAGGACAGGATACCCCTCAGGCTTTGGGATCAGGACTGGGCTCACCAAGGTACGACCAACTCCCACAGCTTTAGAAGCAACGCCAGCGTTACCCCTCTCTGCAAGTAATCCGCCAATAACCCCGATTTGGGTTTCGAATTCCCCAGCAAAGTGCTTCGCCAGCACTTAGGATTTTCCACCCCTTAGGAGTTTGTGGAAAGTATGGACAGAGTGCTCCGCAGCACTTCAGATTGAGCACCTATAGAGTTCGTAGGGTCAGTGACAGGTCTGCTACTCGGACAAGTCGGACAATTTTCCTAAGCTAAACTAGGGCAATTATACAGTTTTGGGGGCTCTCAGACCACCCACTAATGTTGCAAGTGACAGCTTCCCATATTATGATTGGTCAAGAGAGGTGGTGTGATCATTACCACCTCCTAAATTCAGCTTTCCCATACTAAATATTCAATTTTCCACACCCGCCCCTCGGGTTCACTTTCCCAGGCATAGGAATACAGAATACAATACAAGAGTACAGTATATAGCAACAGTGTATGACAGTTCAAGGTACAATCTTGCATCTTCGGGATGGGTTCCCAGGCGCATTGTGCTTCAGGAGCCAGCTGGCTAGTTTTAGCTTCTGCGCAGTTAGGACTTTCCCTGGTCAGCTGACAGGGTTCAGAGGAGCCTCAGTATGGCGTTGCTCACGTATGCCCCAGCCCACAAAGACGCGGTACATGAAAAGTAAGCGAGAACAAATTAAAATCATATATAAAATGATCACACTGTATACCATGATGAGATATTAAGCAACCCTTACTTTATAATGACTATAGCATTATTGTTTAGTGCGAAAGGACAGATAAGCAAAAGCAGCAGCAACAAGCGGAGAGCGTGGTGAGAGTCAAGCAGCCATATTTGCAACCGTGCGCATGAGCACAAAACTCCCTCCAGAATGCGAGTGCGTCACATCACATGGGTATGACCGACGCATGCGCAGACTGAATTTCAGCGAAGCAGCCGCTTTTAGTGCAAGCTTCGTTAGTATGAGAAAAGACATACAAGCAAGCATCCTGGGGACACCCGCGTGTTGGGAAAAACACTTTATAAATGACGAACAATAGTGTTAATACGATTATGCAATTTAGACAAGGGTTTTGCATGAGAGTAGGGCGCTTGCACGCGAATCCCAGCTCCATCAATCCCCTCTTTGATGATATTTACTATCATCACCACACAGAAGGAAACAGATGCCAACTTTTCTCACTCATCCATATCACTCATCGGGATCTCAACAAATTTATCGTTGAGTTTCCTTGCAGCTTCTCTATGAGAGTGGTGATTTTTCACCTTCTTGTAAATTTCACTCTTCAATTCTTCCAATTCTAAATCATCAATATTTCTTTTCACCCCCCTCTTATTTACTGTATATTTCTTTTTACACTTCTGGCATTTGCAGCAGATAAAAATGATCAATACAATTACACCTATTACAACTATTGGCATCAGTATTTTCCACAAAAGATTTCTACCTAGGTTAGCAAACCAACTACCTATAGAGGAGAGACCTCCAGTCAGTCTCGTCCAGGCACTGTCAACCTCCAATGGTTTGAGTTCTTTTTCCAAATTAGTTATGTTCTTCACATATTGTTTTAATTCGATACTTTTATCTGGAATGTAAGTGCAACAATGTTGCGCTTTCAGCATTCTACAGACTCCGCCCTCTTTTGCTAATAGGGTGTCAAGGGCAAGACGGTTTTGTAAAACCATTGATCTGATCGCAACCATTTCGGTATTGACCATCAGGAATCCTGCAGCAGTGTCCGTTGATAACCGGTCCACTACTGTAGACAATTTGCAGATTCTATGGGTGTTCAGAACTACCCCCATTCCAGGTATCAGTGCACTAAAAATATCACCTATAATTTCACCTACACTTTCACGTCTACTACGCACTAAGCCATTAGTACCTTCATCGCTTCCAGCTGCATTATTCACATGGTATATTTTCGGGAAAACAATGCCAAAGTAGCAGCTTCCATACCAGTGATCCGGCAATTTGAAATAAGCCTTGTTCCCACATATATAATATATTCCGGGAAACACCGGTTCCGACCCATTTTTGAAACCCCAACCTCCAATTACCTTGTAATTATGTTCACACTCGCTGGAACCGATGAATACATTGTTATAGTACTCTGTCTTTTCCCTATGGATACAAAGTTTCCCCTTTCGTTCAAAATCCAGCAACAAGGCAGGATTAACTTCGCCTTGCGAGGTGTTATCCATGTGCTCAGCCCACCTAGGGACTCTATCCTTTTCGTCATTCGCCTTCTTCTGAAACTTTTCTCTCCTTCTGTCTGCCATCTTAATGAACATCTTTTCCTGCTCTTGCAGAGAACAGGTCAGATTAGATTCTCTAGCTTCATCTAAATCTATGTTACCTATAGTCAGAAAATATTCTCCCATATAACGGGTCACGTCACTTGTAGTATGTACACGGTTCAAGTGTCCTCTAATAGGCAGTTCGGAAAATACTACGTCATCATTTGAATAATAGTACTGCAAGGTGCTTCTATAGAACAAGCTAGCTAATATACTACAGGAGATTCCATAGGTTAAAGGTAGATGGTGGTATGTCACGCCTTCAGCCACTGAAGTTGGCAGCTTCATGCAGACATAACAGTCCTCTATTTCCATAGCTTCTACGTAATGCACTAATAAGTTAGCAAAAACATTTAGATGCGTCCTGTTTCTCATTTTGTGAAAATGTAGTCCATCCTCATCTGATGCTTCTAATTTAGGTCGTGTGTGTGTCAGTCCGATTTGGTTGTCGCGTCTTTCTAAGCTTCGTGGTGTTTCTGCAGTCTGTACATCTCCTACGTCTACTGCTTCGGGTTCACTGGGGGACAAGTTAGGATTTCTACTTATCATAAAAGGTAGAAAAACTGTTAGTCCTATCCACATTACTATTAGCATGGCTATACTACACAAGCATATCTTACAACAGGTTTTGAGACACCCACACCGGGATCTCCCAGAGACACTCGGATCAGACATTTTTAGCTTACAGGTGGCTTTCGCTACCCCTCTTCGTTTCTTTGCACCAAAGGCTCACTTCTGGGCTTTCTCAAGGAGGGTCTTCGTCAGAGCTCCGATCAGCAATGGACTCTTCGTCACTGTTGCCACTGTGGTGTGGTTCGTCTATTTCTTCCAACACAAAGTAAGTCCACTCAGGGCTCCGATACAGTCTGTTCTGTTTCTTTAGTCTGTCGCTTTTTCTTAGCGATTTGCCTTGGGCTGCATTTCTTTCACTTTGAGCCCTTTTTCGGTCCTTATCGTTTTCTTCGACTGTCTTTAGTCTGAGCCTTAGTCTCTTTACGTATCGGGGTGCACTTCTTCCTCCGTGCCTCCCAGTGGTTGAGGAGACTTGGCCTTCTTCGTGCACTCTTTTCACTTTTTGTTGTGGCACCTCTGTTTTCCTGCCTGTCTGACTAGTTCCAGGTCTTTCATCTACTTCTTCTGCCTGGTCCCTATTCTGACCTTGCTCAGATTCAAATCGCACTTTCTTTTTATTTTTGGTTTCTGTTGTTTCCGTTGTCTGAGCCCTTTGATCTAGTTCTATCTGTTCCTGTTCATGCTCTTCGATCTCTTCGCTTTCTTCTGCATGAACGTCAGCTCTAATTTCTAACTGTCCCTCTCCACTTTCTGGAGTCTCAGGAGAGTTCTCGAGGTCTCGATCTGACCCTACTTGGCCTACTTCCTGATCAGGTGTGATGTGATTCTCGTTGACCTGACCTTCTTCTTCTAGTTCTAGCTCACCTGGACTATCCCACTCACTGTCTAAGTAGGAATATTTCCTGGTTCGTATTGGATCATGAACCTGTTCGTCGGCGGGGTACCATTCAACGTCTCGACTTGTGCTCGGCAGTTCAATGTCAGCTAGCTCCGGACTCTCTTCCTCAGAAGCTTCTTCAGCTGTGCTGCCTTCAGCTCCAGTCGCGCTTTCTCCAGATACCCGCTTCGTGTGGCTGGCGTGGATCCACTTCGGTACACCAGCACACTTTACAGCAGTAGTAGTGACGAGGATCACTTGTCGTGGCTTTCCCCACCTTGGCTTCAGGCAACTGCTCCGGGTGTGTTTCTTTAACGCCACCCAATCTCCGGGTTGCAGTTTATGTGCTGGAGTCTTTGGCCACTCGTCTTCTGTCTCTCCAATCTGCTGAGAGAGAGAACGCACTTGGTCACCCAGCTGCTTGCAGTATTCTAATACCATATCATCAGAAATGCTTAGCAGTTTGTGTCCGGGTACCCATGCCTGTCGCATCACTCTTCCCATCAACACTTCATGGGGACTTAGGCCAGTTTTTCTGTTCGGGATACTCCTCAGACTCATCAGCACAAGGGGTAAAGCCTCTATCCAGTTCATCTTTGTGGAATCACACATTTTTCCCAATCTGGATTTCAGGGTGCCATTTATTTGTTCCACTACCCCAGAAGCCTCTGGACGGTAGGCACAATGCAGTCTTTGCTTCATTTTGAATGCTTTACAGAGTTCTTCTAGGACATTGTTGGCAAAATGCCCACCTTGGTCCGTTTCGATAGTCTCTGGGATTCCATACCTAGGTATCAATTCCCTGAGCAATAGCTTGGCAGTAGTTAGGGCATCATTTTTCTTTGCTGGGTAAGCCTCCACCCACCTGGAGAACAGGCAAACTATGACTAGGATATATCTATATCCTTTGCATTTGGGCATGGTTACAAAGTCTGCCTGCATTCTAACAAAGGGACCTACTGCCTTTCCAACAGTACTTTGCTCTACTACAGTCCTCTTTCCTGCATTGAATTGCTGACACACTAGGCACCTCTGGCACAGCCTTTCCGCCTGGTTCCTGAACTTTGAGTTACAGAACACCTTGTCAAACACTCGGCACATTGCGTCCCTTCCCATATGTGTGGGTTCATGTATCATTCTGATCATGGGGTCAATCAAGCTATCAGGCAGTACGGGCACACCAGTCGGGTTTACCACCACACCATCATCTCTCAATTTGCATCCTTCTTCTGCCCATTTTCCCTTCTCTTGTCTGTCTGTAGCCTGTTGCAACTCTTTCAATTCTTCCCACGTTGACACATTCTCAAACAACATAAGTTGGCAGCTGGTTCCACTCCACAAGGCAATTTGGAGTGACATCTGGTGTCGGGCACAAAATTGTGCAATTTGGTCAGCGTACCTATTACCGGCAGTCACATCATCATTTCCAGATCTGTGAGCCGCACACTTGACCACAGCCAATTCTTTGGGCAATTGAATAGCTTCCAGTAAGTTATGCACCACCTTTCCGTTTCTGATAGGAGTGCCTGAGGAAGTCATGAATTCTCTTTGCAGCCACAATTGGCCGAAGTCATGAACAACCCCGAAACAGTACTGACTGTCTGTGTAAACAGTAATTCTTTTGTTCTTTCCCCTCTTACATGCTCGAGTTAACGCGATGAGCTCCGCCACTTGTGCAGATTTCACCTCGCTCAGGTAAGATGCTTCTATCGTTTCTGTCAATGTAACCACAGCATAGGCAGCACTCAGACTCCCACTCTCATGTCTTAAACACGAGCCATCCACGAACATTGTTTTATCCCCATCAAGTAATGCTATTTCACGGATATCCGGACGGGGCTTTGTACTGTACTCAGTTAAATCGATGCAATTATGTTCCCCTCCCTCTTCGATTTCTACATCCAGAGGGACCGGTAACAGGGTTGCAGGGTTCAGGACGTTGCACCGAGAAATAGTTATATTTTCGGCGCCAATTAAAATTCTCTCATACCTAGTCAGCCGACTAGGAGTGAGGTACTGGGTCTTAGTTCTGGTCAGTAGAATTACAACAGAATGAGGAACATATACAGTGACGTGATGTCCCATGACAATGTTCTCACTCTGTTCCAGGCTGACGCAAGTAGCAGCCACTGCCTTCAAGCATCCAGGTAATACAGCAGCCACCGGATCTAGAGTGGCTGAAAAATAGGCCACTGGCCTTCTAACCAGCCCGTGCTCCTGGGTCAGGACTGAAAGAGCGCAACTCTCTCTTGTGTCACAGAATAGTTCAAAAGGCTTGGTGTAATCAGGCATACCCAATGCAGGAGCGGTACATAGACAGTTTCTCAAAGTTACCCAAGCATTCATGCTTTCATTGTCCCAGCTGACGGGGTCTTCTACTCCTTTCTTTGTCATTTTTATCAGGGGTCTTGCTAGAGCCGCAAATCCTACGATCCATTGTCTGCAGTAACCCACGACTCCCAAGAACATTCTTACCTCTTTCTGAGTTCTGGGCAGTTCCATTGCTTTAATTATTTTAATCCTTTCAGAAGTGACTTTCCTGATTCCTTTTTCTATCTGGTGCCCCAGATATTTTACTGAGTTTTTACAGAATTGTAACTTGTCAGGCGACACTTTATGTCCTCCCTTTCCTAAATGATTCAGCAAGGCAATTGTGTCAGTGACACAGTCAGTCTGGGTTTTAGACGCCACCAACAGGTCATCTATGTACTGCACTAAAACAGACTCTCTTGGCAGCACTAGGGATTCAAGGCACTTTTTTAGTATCTGATTGAAAATCGATGGACTTTCGGTGTACCCCTGGGGGACACGATTCCAGACATAGATATGGCTGTCAAATTCAAAACTGAAAAGGAATTTGCTTTCTGGATGCAATGGGATGGAAAAGAACGCATGGCACAGGTCGATGACAGTGAACCATTCTGCATTCCAGGGAATCTGATATAGAATCACTGCAGGGTTGGGCACAACAGGACAGCAAGGCACAACAATTTGGTTTACCTTGCGCAAATCTTGCACTACCCTGTACTTTCCACTAGGCTTTTTGATCCCAATGATTGGTGAATTACAGGGACTGCTCATCACTTCCTCTATTATTTCTGCTTCGAGCAGCCTGGTAATTTCAGTCGCCACTCCAGCTTTTACTTCTGCACTCATTTTGTACTGTCTGGTTTTCGGGTATATAGCATTTGTTTTTATTGCTATTTTAACTGGGTCCACATTTGCCATTAAGCCTACATCTTTTCCTGTGAAATCCCATACTTCTGGAACTACTCTTACTTGGAGCTCTTCAGGTAAATCCTCAATTGTCAAAGGCTTAATATCAGAATCTTGTCTGACTAACATCAGTTTGTACAGGCCATCTTCATCAGGGGTCTAAATTTCGACGCCATTTGGTGTGCAGAAAATGGTACAACGCATCTTGCACAACAAATCACGTCCTAGCAGGTTTACAGGACTGGAATCACAGACCACAAATCTGTGCATTTCTTTGAAATTTCCTATAGAAATTTCCATTGGTTCAGTTACTGGAGTACTTATTATTTGATTTGAGACGCCCACTACTTGGATCGCTTCTCCCGAGAGGGGTAGGTTAGGAACATCCACTGTTCTTACAGTAGATCTGGTAGCACCAGTGTCCAACAGAAAGGTGACATCTTTTCCTTCAACCTGTCCTTCAATGTATGGTCCAGTCTGGTCTACCGGTAAGGAGGCGCCAAGCACGCACTCCTCATCCTCCCCCCTCAGGCCCCGTCAATCTTGATCTTCACAGAGGAAGGTATCATTTAACAAATACTGTGGAATGACTGCGTTTCTTTCACTCTCGACTTCCCATACTTCCGCCCTCTCATTCTGCTGACCCTGATTCTTAAAATTCTGTCTTGGAGCGCGAGGTACTGGAGGTAGTTTTACCTGTTGCTGATTCTTTCTTGTCCCCTCTTTCGGCACCTGTGGATTTAAACCATTTACAGGGGCATTACCGGCCTGCAGGTGTGGACACTCGTCTCGCCAATGCCCCATCTGGCCGCACCCATGGCACGGAAATTTCTTCATGGCCTCTTCCCTACTCATTTTAGTGCGGGGCTTCCCTCCTCCCCCAGCATTGGCATTCTGAGCATTGTTACCAGAGGTCAATTGACTTAACTGTTTTTCTTGTTGTTCAGCTAATTTTACCTGTGCCCACATGACCTTTTCCTTGAGGGCCTTCTTTTTATTTTCGATTTCATCTTCGCAGTACTTAGCATATTTTAGGACATCATCTATGGGCTTTCCCTGCCAACTGATTTTGTTATCTCGAATCCATTGTGAGATTTCAGGTCTCAATCCTAGCACGAATCTGTAGCTAAAGTGAGTCATGTCTTTCATGTCTACGTTATCAATACCACTGTAAGTTTTAAATACCTGCAACAGCCTTTCATAAAATGAATGCACCGTTTCATCACGTTCCTGTGTGGTTCTATCTATTCGGGTCCAATCTGTCTCCTTTGCTGGCACTTTTTTCTTAAGGTACTGTATGACCTGGTCATATTTCCTCATTACATCAGGTGAAGGGGCTCCCGTTTTCTCATCTCTGGGATATTCATCATTAGGCCAATCAATTTCTATTTTACATTCAGTCCATAGGTCTACAGGGACAACAATGTCGAAAAACCCATCCAGGTCTTTCAAGAGGCATTTCTGAACCTTTATGAAGCGTTCTACCTGCCTGTACCAGTCAACTGGCTTTTCTCGTAATTTCGGGAAGTCATTTGTAAATGACACAATATCCTGTCGGGACCAAGGGACATGGACATATTTCCCTCCCGGGACCTCTCTCATGGGGCACAATTTTTCTGTTGGCGTTACTTCCTTTAACATAAATTCTGAAGCCTGAGACTTTGCCCTGCTGTCTTCCCTTTTCTTTGCCCACCGGGTTCTCCATTTTCCCACCTCTCCCCACTTTTGCAGGAGCTTCAACAACTCTTTTACTTGGATCTGTTTTCCCATCACATTCAGGCTTTCTAAATCTTTGTCTGAAAAGTCTACTCTGTAGGGTTTCTGAAGAATTTTGGAGCGACTGACATCAATTCCCATTTCTGTGGCTGTATCCATTATCCTTTCATGGAGCAACCTAGCACTCCGGGTAAGATTTTTGCTGATGAACAGTAACTCTTCTTCATTGTACGAGCTTAGGCGTTCAACTCCTACATTTCCAGCCATCATTTCTTCTATTTCTATTCTTAATTTATATATCTCTAATGCTTTGGGTTGGGGGGTAGTCTCCTTCTCCAGCTCCTTTGACCATCTGTCTAATTCTTCTGGGGTTACTACAGTAGCACTCCTAATTCCAGTTGCGCCTTCAATCGACACCTCTCTTATTCTAGGCTGACTTCTTGCCCCTACTGTGCTAGTCCTAGGTTCTCTAATGGGCAAATCCATCAGCACCACAGACTCACATTCACTTTCCTGGTCCTCATCTATGAATACTTCTTTCTTCGAGGAAGGGACACTAGGAGTAGGCGGCATTGGGGGGATAACAGGAGGATGGGGACTAGTCAGGTCATTTCTATACAGTGGAATAGCTGGGCCAATAGTTACTGGAATAGTCAGAGAATCAGGATGGGGATGTATCTGGGCAATAGTTCGAACTAAATCTTCCCGCTGTCTAGCCAGGGCTTCTTTCTCTTTTTCCCGCAATGCTTTTTCGGCAGAATTGTCATGCAATACCTGTGGTACTAAGGACGGATAAATACTCGGGGCAGTCGGAGTGACCACTCGAGGTGGACCTTCTCCGAACGGCTGATAATTTGGGACCGCAGATTTAGGTCTGCAAAACCCATCCCCGTCACTGGTTTTACTGTCTGTACCTGTTCCATCTGTATCACTATCCCTCCTACATCTGGGATATTTTGAAAAGGGATTTGGAGAATGCACAGGTTCTGACTCTGCAACATAGGGAGGTGGATTTTTCATTAACAAATCTTCCAGGTGCTCATCTTCTGAGTCCCCTACAGCCATTAGGTGATGGGTCTTTTCTTTACATTTACCTCCTTTTTCTTCTAATACCCCCATCATGGGAAACAATCCTTCCGTCAACATGGATTGCCTCCACTGTTTCATTTTCTGCTCTTTGGTTGGTGTAGGAAGCCTGGGATACCATTTACTCACTCCCTTATCCATCCTGGGTTTATCTCGCTCTGCAGCCTCAATCTCCCATTCCTCTAGAGCTTCGTACTGGGTCAACCTAGGTCTGGGGTGTAATTCATTCATGCGGGTCCTTAGGTTAAACAGGATCCGACCATTAAATGTACCTTCAACAGGGAATGCTAGGACTCCGTCATCTACAGTATACTTTGCCCAATTTTCTAACCAGACACAAGTGTGATACCCTTTATCAAACAACATAAAAGAAGCAGGGGTATTCGGCGGGGGAATGAGCACGCCTTCCCTTGTTCTAATGGGCTTGTCGGACTTGAAAAAATTCTTGATTTTATCGGAAAGAGACATTTTCCTCTTTACTCCATACATCATGTGCGGTCTACCTCGTATAAGCTGATCCTTGTAAAATCCTAGGTGCTTTGGATTCGGTATAAAATCTGGATACCACATATAATTTTCCAGACTCTCTTCTAACTCGGCTTGATTAATTTTGTTTACCTTTGTGCTTCCAATGCTAATGCGACTTTTATTTCACAATACCCAATCAGGTCAGTGATTACAAATTCCCTTGTCCAATGGGTGCGCGGCCTTTTCGCGAGACAGAGTCTCACGCTTCGGCACTCACCCCTCCTTCACAAATTCAGCTCCGCTACACACCCGCTGTTCTGACCAATACCAGCGCGGCACGGAGTGACGTCAGAGCAGCTCTCCGACTGACTCCCTCCTTCACAAGGTAACGGAAACTTTTTACTCTCCCTAAAGTGCGAATACAGAGTTTATTTACCAACACGCAACGTTTGCCACTATGTCTGAGTGTTCTAAAAAGATAGAAAAACTTTCTCTCGCTACAAGTAAACCACTTCTGTCTACTTTTCATTCACTCTGGATAGACTTCTTTGCCTGTCCCTTCACACTAGCAACATAGAACCCGTTATTCTTCTGACTCATCCACCTTAGTCGGGGATATGTACTGAGCCAGGATTTCACCAGCGAACTATCTTACTTACCAGACAAGCCTCGGAGACCCTACTACTCCTCCCGTATGCGACCCTTACTAGGTGATATCGCAATGAAAGTTTTATAAAGGACTCGTAGCTATCATTCACTCTAGAAAACAAAGGTCCTAATTAGTGCTTCCAGTTATCCTAACCCTGCACTAATGATTCAAACCCTAGTGACTTCAACAGCTAACCGGATTCTGCTCACCATTAGCTAAAATACTTCCCCGGGGATTCGGACTACACTGAACATTCACAAACAATTTTCGGGTTAATATAACATTTATATCAGCAATGGAAAAATCATATACATTTACATATAAATCCTTAAAACATTTCAAAATATTTGAACCTAATACAGTAGCAAATCAGCAGCACATTTTATTTTTACGGTTTGTTTATGACTTATCCTGTCTACCTAATCTAACTAGTCCAAACCATCCTCTGGCTGCCAGAAAATTACTGATAGAGCGCGCAGTTCACCCGGGTCACCGAATTCACCTATTTCTTACACGCACTGGGCCCCGGCGTGCACAAGATTTAATACACCATTTACTTTCGGGGTGAACTGGGTGATTTGGCTTCTGCTACACGCTCTTATGAGTAATTAAGGTTGGTTTCACCTCTGCTTACCATGTACCTGACTTACCACAGGCACAATTCCTACGACAGATCTGGAGCTTAGCAGGGAAAAGAGCAGACAGGTCTAGATCAAATACTCTCTACCATTATTACCATACTTATCCACAATTTCTGTAAAATGACCACAGACACCTGATGAAGTTTTAAAACTTTATATAAAGATTCAAAGAGAAGATGCCAAGACAATAAGCGATATGCAGAATAATATATCAAACATCAACATCAACACCAATATGTAACTTTGTATTAGAATTATAACCATTAGAATATATGGGAAGACTAAGGGTAGGAATTTTAGAACAGAACTAATTACTGCAACTTTATACTAGGACACGCGTTTAAGGTTGGGACCTAAAACATGTACTTATCCTCAAACTATTCTTACTAAATTCACTGCAACCAACTAAAGGTAAGGGAAAAACGGGAACATACTATTAATATAACGGATTGACAATTTGCTAAGGGTGGGGAGAGAAGTGGAACAAGCCTATTAAACAAATCACATATAGTTCGCATAAAAGAGAATAGAGCAATATCATTGGCAAGTAATGCTTTACCGAAAGAATTTTAAGAGAGAGAGAGAATGAGAGAGAGAGAGATGCAAACCCTCGGTCTAATAATTACCTAAATTCAGATTGAAGTCTAACCCTGGCCACGGGTCAGATGGGAAGACGGGGACAAGGACCCTCAGGAAGGAATGCCAGAATGCGAGCAGGTACAGCTCACGGACAGTAAGGACAGGATACCCCTCAGGCTTTGGGATCAGGACTGGGCTCACCAAGGTACGACCAACTCCCACAGCTTTAGAAGCAACGCCAGCGTTACCCCTCTCTGCAAGTAATCCGCCAATAACCCCGATTTGGGTTTCGAATTCCCCAGCAAAGTGCTTCGCCAGCACTTAGGATTTTCCACCCCTTAGGAGTTTGTGGAAAGTATGGACAGAGTGCTCCGCAGCACTTCAGATTGAGCACCTATAGAGTTCGTAGGGTCAGTGACAGGTCTGCTACTCGGACAAGTCGGACAATTTTCCTAAGCTAAACTAGGGCAATTATACAGTTTTGGGGGCTCTCAGACCACCCACTAATGTTGCAAGTGACAGCTTCCCATATTATGATTGGTCAAGAGAGGTGGTGTGATCATTACCACCTCCTAAATTCAGCTTTCCCATACTAAATATTCAATTTTCCACACCCGCCCCTCGGGTTCACTTTCCCAGGCATAGGAATACAGAATACAATACAAGAGTACAGTATATAGCAACAGTGTATGACAGTTCAAGGTACAATCTTGCATCTTCGGGATGGGTTCCCAGGCGCATTGTGCTTCAGGAGCCAGCTGGCTAGTTTTAGCTTCTGCGCAGTTAGGACTTTCCCTGGTCAGCTGACAGGGTTCAGAGGAGCCTCAGTATGGCGTTGCTCACGTATGCCCCAGCCCACAAAGACGCGGTACATGAAAAGTAAGCTAGAACAAATTAAAATCATATATAAAATGATCACACTGTATACCATGATGAGATATTAAGCAACCCTTACTTTATAATGACTATAGCATTATTGTTTAGTGCGAAAGGACAGATAAGCAAAAGCAGCAGCAACAAGCGGAGAGCGTGGTGAGAGTCAAGCAGCCATATTTGCAACCGTGCGCATGAGCACAAAACTCCCTCCAGAATGCGAGTGCGTCACATCACATGGGTATGACCGACGCATGCGCAGACTGAATTTCAGCGAAGCAGCCGCTTTTAGTGCAAGCTTCGTTAGTATGAGAAAAGACATACAAGCAAGCATCCTGGGGACACCCGCGTGTTGGGAAAAACACTTTATAAATGACGAACAATAGTGTTAATACGATTATGCAATTTAGACAAGGGTTTTGCATGAGAGTAGGGCGCTTGCACGCGAATCCCAGCTCCATCAATGTGACATCCCAGTCTTTGGCATGTCGGGAGGGTGAAGTAGAATAAGGCACTGAAGAATATAATGTTTGTTCTCCTATCTTTGATTTTAGTCCAATCAAGTACCCTACATTTCAAATGTGAAACATCTAATTCCATAAGTATTCAGTGTTCATTGTTAAACATTTTAGCAGGATATGTCATATAAGAGCAGGGAGTACCAAAATATTTTAACTCAAGGGTGGCTCTGTACAAAAAGTTTGAAAACCACTGCATTAAAATGTGTGCCCTTGCCACTTTAAACACATTCACATGCTTTTGGAACAGCATTGCCAAAGAGGTAGACAGGCCATTGAGAAACTCTGTGGTTAATGAGTCTCACCAGCCAAAAAGCCATGCAGCTGTAAAAGACTGGTGGCAGGAAACATGGTGATCCTCTTGCGGCAAGCATTCCCTCCAGTTTGGTGGTTACGTTTCTGACTTTGTGCGATCTGCGTTTGATGTAAATACCACTGGCACTACAGCCTAGAGATCTCCTTTTCTAATATTTTTTTTGTAACAGGCCTTGCAATGCAGTGTGGTGGAGGACTGAGGAGATGGTAGATGTAAGATTGATGAAGAGGTCAAAAATATTTTCCAGTGGAGAATAAGGTTGGAGGAAGGTCAGAAGAGAGACTAGTAGAAGGGACTTTCAGGAAGATGGAAAGCATGTAAGAGTAAAGTATGAGGGCATTGAAAGGATGAGCATGGCTAAGCGAAGAAGGAGGAGCAAAATCTCTGTGGTAGATCTGAAGCAGAAAGTATGAGTAGGCAATTCGCTAAGACCAAGGGACATTTTTGGTTGGTAAGAGAGATACTCAAAGGGTAACAAAAGGGAAGAGAAACATATTAGTGGTTCAAAGTAAAGAAACTGTTAACTTATATCTTTTAGAACAAAGGTTCTTCAGATGTTGCCCTCTGTCTTAAGATGTTACAATGCTTATTTGTATATCTTTTTAAGCTGTGACAATATCATCCAAAAAGCACAAAGTGTGGGCGAGAAAACAAAGGCAAGGCAGAACCAATATGAAAGGATACTTGTGGGCGAATCAGGTATTACCCAAGACATTGGTATCTCACTGTATAGGCAATAGTGATTTATAGGTTACCAACTTTACCCATTTTACAACAAGTAGGGAGTGATGAAAAGGAGATGCATGAGTGGCATAAGGGATGATGAGTGAGAAGTAGGTTTTTGGGGAGACAGTGAGAATAATCGGATAGTGACATTGCTTTGGAAAACATGGTGTACTATTAGTGATGCTAAGGTAGGTCAGAAAGTGTTCCATTGAGGCAGAAAACTGCTCAGCTGCCCTGCAATATCTAAAGGCTGGCCTCTCATGTTCCTCCTCCAGTAGTAACATTTCACTATATGCCCATTGCTGAAGATGGAGTAAAGTTTGGAAGAATAACTGACGCCATAGATGGACAGAAAAGGCATCAATGTTAGGTATTAGGCCGTTTTGCAGTTGTTTAAGAGGTCTGAGCGAATGACTTAGATTAAGTGGAGAAGCAGTGATCATTAGTCATGTTTATCAAAAATTGTTTTCTTAAATGTTCTGAATTTCCACACATCACTGCTGTTATAAACCTATCTACCATTGTTCTAAACATACATTTTTATGCTTCTACTAAACATTACCCCGAGACGTCCTATTTCATGATCCATTGGCCCCACAGAAGGATTCCAATTAAATATATACACCATACTATGAGTAAGACATTAGGTTAAATTCCAGATGTAAGATTGTAAGTTGTAGCATTTTCTTCTTCATGCACTATTCCTGCACAATTCTAGTAAGTATTATTATTCAACCCTCTCCTGATAATATTCATGTATGTGATATATGCTTAAGTGTTAGCCTGTGCTGCAATAGGACTTCAAATGACTTAAATACCAAGGTGGAAGTGACATCAAACACGTTCATCACAAATGGCTATTCCATAGTTGACACCTTGCCCCACATTGAGTTCCTCGCAAGACTCTCATAGACTCCTCTAGATGGAAGAAAAGGAGTGTGAACCAAAGAACCTTTAAACCGAGGTTAATTTCTCATCTTGCCATGTATTGATTAACCCCAAAACCAGCAGCTGGCAGGACAGTGCCACTGCAAAAGGCCTAAAAAGGTTTACCTGTTGATATTCTAGTTAAGTCTAATTTATAATGCTAGAAGCACCATTGACTATCACACTTTATGCTCCGTTTCTGTACTCCATGTGCTGTTAATACCAAATTCTTTCCAATGGATAAATGCATTTCAGGTAGTGGCACTAGCCAAGTGTATTAAGATGATAAATACTTGATGAGAGATGGAACCCAAAATTACCATGCTCTAGCACTGAATATAGATTCACTATTTTGTATGTTACATCGCATGGGCATGAGGTATCCTTCTAAGAAACAGGAAGTTGCTGTATTCTAACGAAAACCTATTGTGTGCTGACAAATGCGCTACGAACAGAACAATGAAAAAACAAATGTGTTTAAACTGCACCATTTGCTACAAATTTTGAAAAATCTCCTTTGTATGCCTAATATTTTATATTTTTTTAAAGTCCCAATAGGTTAAGACCAATTCAACTGGTCCAGTGCATTTTAGAATTCACTATTTACAGTTTGTTGTCCTGAAATTGCACATCCTACTGGCCAAATGTGCATTTAACTGTAACTTTCAATGTTAATTCCGCTAAAATTCCTTGACCGAGAACCCTAAAACCCACTAAAGAATAGTAACTTGAGACCATTGCTTTTGGAGAAGTATGCTTCAAAATGCACTAGTGGCTGTATATTGTCCAGGAAAATCTATCCCATATTATCCAGCATTTAACAGGCAAGAGAGCCCCTACAAGACATTTTGACCCATGTCCTGAATATGGGCCCCCTGCCCTTATGTTCAAAGTGTTAGCCTTCTCCGAAGTGTGAGTGTAGTTGTGCCCCTGGTTTGTGCCTGCTTCAGATCAACAAAAAACTAATTTGAATAGGGAATGACAGTTCGTGTTTATCTCACTGGACCCATCCACTGTGTGATTGGTCAGGTAGAGTCTTGCAAGAAACATACACCTTACAGAATGTTGACAGAGCATGCCGGTCGATCTCAACTTGAAACTGATTTGTTGCCTGCGCATCCCCCACTTTCAGTGGCCAGTCCTGCAGTCCGAGTTTGAGCCAAGTATTAGTCCTTAAAGTACCTTAGACTTCTTGAGAGAGATGTACATTCCCAGTTGGTATTAATGGATGCATGTCATCACTTTGGAATTGGAGACACTTCATTATGGTAGTTACAGTGGGACTGAACAGTGCATTAAGGAAGATGCATTTGGATTTGATTGGGTCCTCCAAATTTCAGGCTCCACACAATGTCTGAATTGCCTGACAGCAACTGCCACTATTTGTGGATATAATCTGCCTATGTGAGCCAGGTCTTCATTTTCACCTTTGACTTAAAGAGCAAAAAAACTGCCTACCCTCTTGTAGTCTCAACCAGAGTTGAGACCAAAGTAGCTCTGTAGCTGTCACGCAGAAGGAAAGTGTGGCAAATTGCCCTGCACACTTTTAGTATACCCCGTGCCTAATCCCTTAGCAACAAGCCCTGAACTACCTGCTGCTCCTTGCATTGCATCGCTAGTAAGTGTAAATTGACTTGCTGCAATCCTAGAAGAGTCTAGGTTGTGCCCTCAAGTTATTTTGGGGGTAAAAAATTGTTCTGCAAATCTATACGTATTTTATTTTGCTTTTGAACATTTAAGTGAATAATTATGCCACAGGGATGCTCATATTATTCTATGTCATTTACGTATACCCGAACCTCTAAATCTACATCCCTTTCCAGGAGTTTTATTTGCTACTTGCCCTTTCGAAACATTTGGAGTCCAATTTTAAAGAGTTTTTGGCAGTTCGGCGAGCTCACACTGAAATGTAAAGAACAATTGACAATACTTCTTATCAGAATTGCTTAATTGCCCCCAGAGTTCCCCAGGCCCCGAAGAACTGGGAGTACACTAGCAGCCCTGTTGTTCTTAGGTGATCTTGCATGCCAGATCTCTGACCCAGGTACCTCTTGCAGGAGTTGAGCCTGAATAGATAGCCCTCAGCAGTATAGTGTGTTCCTAACGAGAAAGGCGAAAGTTCCACTGCTTGACCAGTCTATATCTTTTCCCCTATCAATCCCTTGCACCACAAAGAGTACACACGCAGCAAATAAGTGATTTAGAGTCCAGCCTCTTTGGAGAAAGGTTCAGAACCAGATTATTGAAACCTTTAAAAAAAAATCTAAATTCTCTGCTAGTTAAGTTGACATTTTCCAAGTCAATAATGAGCGCGACAATGCCGATGATGAACCAACTGCCTGCAATCTTTGGAAAAAAGAAAATTTAAAATAAAAGGCTTTTCTGTGCCCTTTACACTGCAACATCAGATGCCATCAAGGACACCTCCCAAAAGTAAACCTTAAGGGGGAAAGCTGCTATATCTTAAGCAGATAAAAACGAGAAGAGTAGCGTCTTGATTCTACTTGCTCAACAGCGCTTCAGCAAACCATGGCTCTCGACAGTCAAAAGTTGACACCAGCTTAAAACCAGAAAGCCAATGTAAAATGTGGGTCACTAAACGACTGCTTTAAAGCAATACATGCAGTAAAAGCTGCTCATTTACACAAGGAAAGCCCTAACTTGAGGAAGTGTCATGAAAGTGTACTACTGTTAACAATATCGGGGGAGAGAAACCACAAATTCAGCTTTAAAATATTTTGGGGAAGAACCAGCCTTTACAAAAACATAGGCTGTAGCATATTCCAAGAAACATGGTTGAGTCCAGTTTACAAACGGGGAGCCTCGTGATCCCTCATGGTAATAGTAATTGGCAACCAAACTGAAGCGCCATTAGCTGCTCCAGCAGATAACATACAACAAACAGAAACACGTCGCCCAGACAACGCAAATGCACAAGTAACATTGATTGAACACAAAGACGAAATTGCCACCGAGCAAGCAACGCAGTGCAAGCTGGAGGAGGGGGAACATATGCTCCATTCTAAAAGAGCCCAGAACCCCAACTGGAGGTATTCAGATGAGAACTTGAAAATAGCATACTCCTTTCCCAATTACCAGATCCATTAGTGATAAATCACTAGATAAAAGGGTGGTAGTCCAGCATGGATGGAAGCAATGGATAGTTTCCATGATGTGATAGTTTAAGCTGCCTGCCAGCACACAGACGGAGAGGAAATCCAAATTACTATATACTGAAGTCACTGGCATCCTACATAATGGCAATAGACTCCAAATTGGACAAACTGAACAACACACAGAAATAAATTTTAAAAACAAGTGAAGAGTGCAGATGTGACCCACCACTGAATAAAATCACGTCCAACAAGAAGTAATGTTGTGCTCATCTAGGATTTAAAACCAGAAGCTTTCCAGAACAGCATGGCCAACAACCATAAATCAAGAAATGTTCACAGCGAGCCAACCAAACTAAGAACAGATGATGACGGCACAACCTTGCTACAGAAGTCCAAAGATACCAATTAAAGGCCCTGGCCCTGATCACCTCTCCACGGCCAGTGGATAACTTTCTCTGCCAAAGATTAGATTACCTCTTTGGATAATATTAATGATTGTTTTAGAAAGGGGGGGGAATAGCTGATGCCTTATCTCAATAGCCGCATACCACCAAGGAGGCTCAATCAATGTTGCATCTAAGAATCTAAGTCGATGACTGTAGTGAAAGATCATAAGAAACACCAGCAAAATGTTAATTCCCCGCTATAGTTGCGAAGCCCGTGAAAGCAAGGCAGAGATCATTAATGGTTATCAGATTAGACGGTAAACATGGAGCGTGATGTAAAGTAACTGAGCTTATAAAGCGCCTGGTTACACTAGCCAGTGTGTCCCCGCGCTGTACCGCTGAGGAACCCATCCTGGCCTGTTCCTATGAGGCGCCCACTCCTGGGCACCCCAAGGTGAAGCCAGGCTTCCTTAGTGATTAGGGCCAGTGTGGAGATTAAGCAAGCTATTGCCCAGAGTTGCAGAGTGGGACCCATGATTAGAGTAGGCACCGTGGCGAGAATTATCGGGTCCGCGGACATTGAGCCCAAGACCCTGCTGCGACGGGAATTGAACCCTGGTCCCGGGTCAGATCTCTGCATCAGGGTCTGCTGCTCTAACCAGTGAGCCACACTTCTCCACTTGCATATAAAGAATCCTGCAGAAAATGTGGATGTTTTACAGGCGCAAACAGACAATATAGCAAACTGTCAAGCACCTTATAATGCAAAGAAAGACAACCGATGTATTCTCTACCCTGAATATCATTCCTGAGTTCGGGGGCAACATAATCAAACCGTCAAAGCCTTCTCAATACCTTCTCACATTGACTCTAAAGACATAGGGGCAATAGCCTTTAAACCTCCAAAAACTGGAGAAAACCATGAATCAACAAAAGTAACTTTTGCAAACAGTGCACCTGTAAAATTGTTTGAAAATATAAAGCAGTTTTCTGAATGGGGAATTAGAATATTAACACTGGAACTCAAATGGTATCAACACATCTTTTGAAACAAGCGTAAGAAAACCACCAACAAGATGGCTTTAGGAGATACACCCCCAAATCAAATACTAAGAAAATTCATCGGTCCTTTTTGGGGCTAAAGACAAACCAGCAAAAAAAATATGGAGAATGATGGCCTAATGATTGTCCGTAACCCAACATATAAAGACAGAAGGTTTTGTAAACCGCAAAGTAAAGAGGGAGCAGGCTGGTCCTATATACCATCAGGACTAAATCACCAGTCCTGATCGATTTTATGACCATATCCATAACTTAATAATTGTCTGTTTATGGAATTTTAGAGGAATTCACACAATAAGATCTAATCTGGAAACGTTCAGCCATCTGCAAAAATGACATAATATTCCTAGGACTCCTAACTGAAAACCCCTGCTGAATTACAGCAGACTTATTTTATTTACCTGGTGACAAAATTACAGCAAGCTGTACATGCTTTGGGGGAAGAAGCGGGTGGGAAAGGGGGTCTGACTAGCAATCTATGTACAAAACCTGATCGCATATGATGCTACCAAAATCCTGCGGAGACAAACTGTTCCTAGACTCAAAGACTTATAAGTTCCATTGAGATTGTGTTTTATGCATTCCCAAAATGACAAGCTGAATGTTCACAATCTATTTTCCCTGATGATACTGTATGATGTTCCTCTCATAATACTGTTAGCAACAGGTGACAAACTGTTCAGCATGTCATTGCAAAATGGACAGATATATGTATGCAGGATTGATTTTTGTCACTTGCTTCGTGCAATGAATATGAATGGTGAAATCAGATTATTGATGTCTGTAATATGACGGTAATGAATGGGTGTTAATTTCCTTTGGAAAGTGCCGGAGTTGATGTTACGTAGTATAAAGTTGTTAATTGCAAAAAAAAATATTTTTAAAACGACACTGTTCCTGCTAATGGTTAAACT
Organism: Lissotriton vulgaris; assembly: GCF_964263255.1. Classification (NCBI taxonomy): domain Eukaryota; kingdom Metazoa; phylum Chordata; class Amphibia; order Caudata; family Salamandridae; genus Lissotriton; species Lissotriton vulgaris. Next base: position 673,585,813 of record NC_141691.1, on the reverse strand, counting down.
TGACTTTCTCCAAAAAGGCAACAAGATAATAAAATAATTATCATTGGTGTAAATTATCCCAAATCAGCTTTAGAGCAGGAAACTGTACTATCTCTTCCAGATATTTTAATGTTTCAGAAAGTGGCTACACATATTGCGGAATCCCACCAATATAAACATTGCCCGAGATCCCAAAGGAGAAGCCCTGATAATATCTTTAGAGAACTTGAACCTGAAACTATCAAAAGAGGATCAGGTCACCCTGCCATGTACACTCCTGTATTTTCACAAAGAATAGTGACATTAGATTACACTCTGCGCTCAATGGACCATTTTATAAATGAATGGGGTTACACTTACCGGCAGCCGCAAGGGGGTCCAACATCCTTGCACCATCGCTGTGAGAGCAACGGCCAGCATGAAGGAGAAAACGCCTAACTATACCGTGCTACACCTCCCACCCACCCCTGCGACTGCAGCAACGCGGTAGAGTGCGCCGGAGGCGCATAAAACCATCTACTGCCTCCCGCAGCGCGCCGGCCGGGCCAAGGGCGAGCCCGTCTATGCCCGTCAAGGAGCTGAAGAGACTGGGCTGGACAAACTCTGACATCTTGTTTCCTCCACCAAACGATCATCTGCCCTCAAGGTGAGTGAACGCATACTCTTTGCGGTGCACCAGACAATATGGGGAAGCGAGGGTGAGTACCCCCATTACGACCTGTCACCTTCAGCATAGACAGCATGCTGGAAAGGGCTGTAAGTATTGTAGCCAATGAGATTGAACTAACTGAGAGGCAGCTTTCGCTTGGTATTGGAGTCCCTCTGTTGGCAGGCCCCACACCAGGAGATCATGTTATCACCCCGCCCCCTTGTAATCCTTGTATTTCTAGTGCCCGATTGCATAATGGCTGCATTATTTATTATCCTACAGACTACTGAAGGTGTTGATACTGCAGCCCACTCCGAAAAACCGGCTGCCAATTCCTCTCCGGTGGAGACTGAGGTAGCATTAGGGGCAAAACAAAAGAGGAAACCAGCGAAAGTGGTTACTGCAAAGAGGAAACAGCCAAACTGTGTTAGCTCATCCTGTGCCACTTTGAGCTCCTGGATACACACCTCAAATTCGACCAAGTCTTCTGAAGCACCTACTCAAACCTTAAATAAAGAGCAGGGTAAATCCATCGGAACACAGACGGATGCAGGCCACCCCTGTTTAGAAGGCCATAAAAAACAAGGAGACCAATTTATCACTTCTGTCACAGATACAGTGTATGAACGCATCAGAGACTTACCGGACAGTAAATTTAATGTTTTGTGGAAAGGATTGGAACGCTTGAACCTGCTTAGTGCTAATATAAATACACAGTGTATTGAGCTGGGTGATACCACGATGGCGCCATTGACTAATGTACCTAATGTACCTAACTCTGATATCGCGATTATCGCACCAATAACTGTCTCAATGACTTGTACTTGCGCAACCTGTAATAAAGTACAAAATTGCTATGTACCAGAGCGTAGTAGGGCAAAAAATATCATCAACCCTGGTCGTGCTGTTAGTCGCGGCCACAATCAGTTGGAGAAAAATGCCCAACCAACTTGTGATCCCCCTAATAACAGCTCCATTGGTGCCCTAGCCCTTGACACTCGCAAAGAAATCAAATTAGGAGAGGATAGTTTAGTCCCAAAGCTCACTCAAAACCCAAAGTGCAGTCAGGAGTTTTTGGACCTACCACCAGCAGCTTGTCCGTATGTAGTGGTCCTGACAGGAGTTCCACCACTCAAAGAAATCAGGTTGAAACATGGGACCAGTTACGCAACAAAAGCGTTGACTGGCTGTCAAAACATAAGGGATTTAGGGCATCGCTAACTAATAATATTATCCTAACGCGCAGAGTGGGATGGGTGGGCAAGTCCCCAAAAAACATCGAGGGGGACTGTGTAATTCTCAACTTCCGAAACCCATCCTTGGTGGAATCTATAGTAATGGCCCAGGAGTCCCACCCCAATGTTCCAACCCAGATCTGGGCTCTGCCTTTGGGCTATTTTTACAAACCATATATGGGCATCCCAAACACTGCAGCCCCTGTCCCCCCACCTTCAATAGGTTTTCTTCCCTGTCTGACTTTGACAACCAGGCTTGACTACTTCCCATTGCTGTGTCCTTCCTTTATCCTATGAACCTCCAGATGTTGGCCTTCGCATTCCCACTGGGCCTACCCTTGACCATGACCCCGGGCCCTTGCCTCCCATCTGTGTCCACGCTTACCCCTGATCCCGACTTGAAAATATTACGTTGGAACGTTGCCGGCCTGGCTTCCAAAACCAATTTGCCAGACTGGATAGAATTTGTTCAAAACACAACATCTTAATGTTTCAGGAGACATGGGCAACCAGAGAACTATTTCTGGAGGGGTTTGAGTGTTTCAAATCTCTGGCTTCCATTCCAAACCTGGGTCGCCCCTCAGGAGGCCTGTCAATCTGGATAAACATCCTTGCAGGTGGGAGTGTAAAGGTCTTGGACACCAATAATGATAAATTCCTGGCAATTATGTATAAAAGAGGGGTTTCCATATATTTTTATACATTTTTATAATAATGATTTTTAGAATCTACCAAATATTAACTTTGATAATTTATTCAAATTTATAAGCACTATACAGAACTCAAATAACTTCCCCAACTTGGCAGGAATCTGCCTAGGGGTGATTTTAACGTTAAAATTCACAACGGTAGCCATACTACCACTTCCCAATCTAGTAATGCGCCTACATGCAATAGGAGGATCTAATTAACTAATTATCTATGCATACACAACCTCGTGGATGTAATGGAAATTGTTATGGACCCTGAATGTGCTAAACATATTATACCTAGATACAGAGGTAGGGGCAACGCTTCTACCATCGACTACATCTTCATATCGCCCTTACTGGAAAACTGTCTCCTTAAAGCTGAGGTGGTGATACCATTCACAGAGATCACAACCCGGTAAATGTAACCCTGAGACTCTGCCCCATGACCAATTTTTAGTAAAGAGTGTGGTGCAAGAGATCTGTCCGCCTCTACAGATAATCTCAGACTGGTCTGGTGGGGTATCGATAACACAGCTTTACTGGGCAAGGTGGTTAATGCGCATTCGGATCTTGTAGATACCTGTTTGACTTTTAAAGAACACAACACACAGGGCTCGACAAATTCACTCGACCGCTCGCATATGCGAGCTAAATTTAACAAGGTCGAGCTGTTTTTAGGTCCTACTCGCCCTTTCTGGCGAGTAGGAAGACAAACTAACTTTTGTCCTCTGTCTGTGAAAACGGAGTAAAAATGACAAGATAACCAGATTTAAAGGCATTTTTATTGCTCACAAAGTTAATGAGCAATAAAGATGCCTTTAAATCTTGTTATCTTGTCACATTTGCTCCGCTTTCAGAGACGGATGTCAAGTAGTTTGCAGTTAGGTCGAGGAGATTTTTCAAGGTACTAGTCCTGCAGGACTAGTACCATTTTTGGAATTTTTCAAGCCCTGACACAGCTGTAGTCGGTCGGTGCCTTTATGCAACTATGTGAGGGCATCAAACATATGCTATCAAGACCCGTTAAGGAAGCACACTTAGGGCCCAGATGGTTTGACAGTGCTTGCTCTGCTGCAAATAAAGATCTTAGAAGGGCAATAACAAAAAATCCCCAGGGACCAGGTGGCCATTAAACTGTACAGACAGCGATATAGGGCTGTCATTAAACAAAGAAAAGTCGACCTAGTAAAAGAACATTGGGATAAATTAGCACGTGCTGCTACATTAAAAGACAGGAAAGGCTTCTGGCAGGCTGTTAAAGCCATGAGGTCTATAGGTCACCCGTTATCCCCCATCAGTTGTAGCATTAGTAGCGAGTCATGGGAGAATCATTTTTCTAAGATTTATTTAGCCGCAGGCCAACACACAGCTCTGGATTAGAATCTGGTAGCTACCAGGGTCCAGATAACCCTCACTGAAGTTGAGAAATCAATACACCTCAGTGTGGGCAATAAGGCGCCACGCCCAGATGGCTTTCCAATTGATCTTAATAAACACCAGCCTGAATTGCGGGCGCCTCTTTTATTGAATGTTTTTTTACAATGTATCAGTCTCACTAATCCCCAAAATGAGGTTTATCAGTACCATTGTGCCAATTTTTAAAAAGGGTGAACGCTCTAATCCAAGTTGGTACAGGCTGATCTCCCTGATCGAAAATCTTAGGGAGGATTTTGTTTAACAAGATCAGGGCATGGGCCGAGGAGGGTCACACCCTCCATCCATGCCAGTTGGGGTTTGCATAGCAAAGTTGGCACCGTTGAGCAGTGCCTCAACCTGATTATAGGTAAATACACAATAGCTAAAAGATCTCCTATTTTCCTGGCATTCATGGATCTGACCTCGGCCTTTGATTTTGTTAACAGGTCTCTGCTTTGGTCCATCCTCTTAAAATACGGTTTGGATGAAGATTTAGTACACTTTTTAGCTTTATTTACGTAAGGACCTGCATGCCAGGGTGCAGTATGGAAAGGGCTGTGAGGTATCAAAGGCCATCAGTGTTGGGCGAGGGGTCAGGCAGGGTTGCGTCTTGGCCCCCCTGCTTTTCATTCTTTATATCAGTGATTTGAGCGGATCATTGGTATCGCTCACCCCTGCTGTTCCCATCATTAATGACAACACTCTTCCGGCCCTTCTCTACGCTGATGATGCTGTTTTAATGGCACGCCCCACAAATGCCCTACGCACATTGGTGCGGGGCTTTGTAGATTTTATGGCAAGCTTGGACCAATGCACTAATTTAAAGAAATCGTTCTTAATGGCGTGTGGATCGAAAAAGTACCTAAATAATACCATTGCTTTGGGTTCCGATTGTTTACAGAGTACAAGCACTTTTCCTTATTTGGGACTGGTCTTTGCAGGGAATGGTCTGTGGGCGGAGCATGTAGCATACTGGGGTAAAAGGTTTTCTAGAGCGATCAACAGCATACTCTGCTTACCCCAGCCTGGAAAGACACAGGTCGTTTCAGCCATCTCTAAAAATGTTAAACTACAATGCATCCCCACTGCCACCTATGGAGCAGAAGTTTGGGGTTTCAGGTAATGTGACAGCATACAGAGGAAAGAAAACAGATTTTGTCGTAAAATACTGGGCGCCCCTATTTCTACATCACAGTACGCTTGCTACAGTAAATTGAAACTCCCTTACATAGAAGATTATATCAAAGCTCGACCCGCTCTATTCTGGCTTGCGGTTTGAAAGAACCCGCGGCGCAGCTGACTAGGGAAATAATTACAGACTGTCTCAGCTGCGATAAAGAAAGGGATATATACTGGCTTGCCGCTGTCAGGAATATCCTGACCAGCGTAAATCTTGAGCGGTTATTTTTAAACCCAACAGACAAAGACGGCATAAGTAAAAAAAAGCCTAATGAAATCACTTTACGCGGCATACAGCAAAACTAGATATGAAACCGAAGCACAAAAGCCCTTAGTAGCCAGATACATGATGATTGAGAATAGAACCCACCTACACTGTAGTTATCTTTCAAAACCAATTGGTAGATGGGAGAGAAGCCTGCTTTTTAGACTAAGGGCCAATACTGTGAAATTGTTGCTTTGCTTTCCTCTGGGGTTTAACTCCAATCTCGACCAACTCCCCTGCCCTTGTAATGCCCAATGTAAACAAACAACGATGCACTTTTTATTCTTCTGCAGTTTTTATTTATAATATACAAAACAGTTTTTAATACCATTTTTTTTAAGACCATCCCGATGATTCATTATAAGCCAGCATATGGGCATATCATCACTCTGGAAGATGAGGTGCTAACATTCCGAGTAGGATCCTTTTTGAAAGTGGCAGTACTGCCCGCTATTCCATGTGTACCTATTGATTTTTACCTCTTGTCAAATTCATTTGTATATACAATCGACATCTTTTGTAGTGTTCGTTTCATTGTATTTGTACATATGATGAAATTGCAGTATCTTGTTTTATCTAAAAATGTTGATATTGGAGATTCTGGATTTGTGCTTTTATGGATATTTTTTGTACCCGAATAAAGATTTTGAATTGAGTTTATAAATGAATCCAAGTATTAGGAAGTGACCATTTCCCACAACATGCTATTTATTCAGTCATAACTTTTTCAGGGACAAATGGTCAAAACCTATTGGCTCGCAGGAGGCAATGGATCTGATTCACGGTTTACAATGGAAAACATTCCCTAATCGGAATAATCTTATGAATGGATCCCTGTTGGCCGATATAGAACGGTGTAATGACTATTGGACAATTAGTGTTCAGACGTGACCGCTGCTAGTCCACAAGCTGATGCATGCCATGTATGTGGTATACTGTTCGAGTCCGACGTATGCCCCCCTCAAATCCTTGAAAGCACTGGTATGGCAAGCGGTATCACAAGAAACTCCATGTTGTGCTTATAACATAAACTCTAAGAGATTTAAGCTTTACTTAAATATGGGAGAAGAGATGGCCAACAATACAGCTATCAAATTTGTTCAAACTAGCTAAATAGATGTCCTTAGATTAAGAAATGGTCGACTTTGGGAAGAGATCCTATATGTGGATGGTGTTCAAATGCTTTTAAAGGTTGTCAAAACAAAAATACTTGGATCAGCAGTGCTGACCTTAAAAAAGAAAAGAGATTTAATATGAGCATGTGTCGGGCTTATTCCACTTTAGTGACTCGCGTCAGCACGTTATTTTCTCGGTGAATTGTACCACACATGCCCGTTATGTAAAGCAAAAATGGCCAGCAAGGGATTTTGTTTTTTCTAAGATTTTTACAGCACCGTTAGGACTTGTTAAGGTTTAATCACAGTACCTAAGCAAGAATTGAATTCTTGCTTAGGTACTGTGATTAAACCTTAACAAGTCCTAACGGTGCTGTAAAAATCTTAGAAAAAACAAAATCCCTTGCTGGCCATTTTTTCTACAAACCTTGCCCAAGCCCGCAAGGGTATATTGGGTTGCTCACCATTTTGTATATTAACGTTATGTAAAGCAGCCACAAAGTGTCTATTGGCCGTCATAATCTCCGGTAAAAAATGTAATTGAGAAAACAGAGGGTAAGCCAAATAATCTAAAAATTAAAAATGCGCAAATGCCAAAATGCAGTAACGTTTTTAAATGCAGAATTGAGTTCGTAAATGCAGAAGACACAATTTAATCAGAATTGTTCTGAAATGTATGTTGCTTGTTGTTAAAAGCATGTCTACGGAATGACCAAATACAGGACTGGGAACACTGCCTTCACATATTGTTGCAAATACGCATTACTACATCTTGTTCTTTGCAGATCATTATAACGTGAAACGCTGACTCAACGAAAGCTACCTATTTTAAAATGTCAAACATCTTACTTTTCTTTTGATTTTGTTGTTATTCTTCTTTCAATTGCAGAAGCTGGTCATGATTGTAAAGATTTTACCTAATGGAGGAATAAAATCTCTCTGTGTCCCCTTCTATATATCCTCTGCTGGTTATTGATCATCTTTTTTTTCTTTTTAAGCCCTAACACATTTTTAATGTGCACCGTGTTACATTGGATTGTTGGAGGGCACGGTTTTCGGTTTCCGATAGTTACAGAATCACTATTTTAGAACAAATCCAGGTTTTTAAATTATTTTTGAGCACCCTTAACCCCCACTCCACCCCCACCTAGAAGGAGCAAGTTTTATTTAACCGCAAAAAGTAGTACTGTGGAGGAGCTTGCAGCACTCATATACTCATTGCTCACCAGGGCCAGGATAATCCAAATTTGTGTTGCCATTAAGAAGCTCCCGCACTAGCCCTGTAGACCCTGTGCTTCAGTTTTCTGCAGTCTTGTCATAGAGGCCGATGCATTCCTTCAGGCCAGGGTTGACCAAATCAAGGTCCAGCTTGCTGTAACACCCTAACGATTGTGTGGAGAAGCTCATGTTTATCCGCACGTTAATTATTCGGTGAAAATGGGCTGTTCAGTGGTGCAGGTTTGCACGTTCTATATCTGTTTCTGAACAAACTTATCTCCTGACTGGTGTGTGAATCAGACACAATGACATTCGAGTCAATCGTATTTGAAGCATCTCTGCCTCACTTAACAAACGTACTGATAAGCCATTGTGCCCAATCTGCTAATTAAATTAGACGAGTGCTGAAAAAACACCACCATCTTAATCAAATTAATAATGTTGGTTAGTCATAACAATAAATGTGTTTAATGTATTTAGGTGCGGATCCTGTCTTTTTATTTATTATTTTTTTGACAATCAAGTTTTTTGTTTTTAACATAGTAAACACAACAGTGCTATACATTGGCATACAACATGTGGATTGTTACTTCAGCGAATACTCAATACTCACAAGGTCGATTTGGCCCCAGGACATGTACCCAGGTTACCCCCTCCTTCTTACACATCCTTATTTCATAAAACCCAGCCATTTTCTCCATATACGCTCATATTTGGCAGGACAGCCTCGTGCCTTGTATACTGGTTTCACCTGCATGGCACATCAGTTCATTCCTTTCCTCCATTTTATGGTTGAAGGGGAGGCAGGGTCTGTCTAGGCTGCTGCAATGTCTCTTTTAGCCACCATGAGGGCCACCCCCAGGAACAGTTTATTGGTCTGGGACCCATCCAGACCCTCCATAACCCCTAGGAGAAGGGCAAGGGGACTTAGTATTTATTTATTAAGCCTTTTATGATTGATTGATATACAGTTTCTCTGATTCTGTGGAGACCGTGATCATCCTTAGTATTTCTTTGAGTCTCTGTTTGCTGGAAACCAACAAGGCACATCATTACAGTTTCTCAGTATTTAATTAATGTAACCTCATTCTTTTACAATGTAGCTCATATCAACTGAGATGGTTCATTTTTAATTCAAATTGGTAGCTTCTAAATATGGGGCCAATTCACAACACAGCTATGAAAAAAGTACAAATCTACCCCTGTAAGTTTATGCCTACATTTTGAGCGTGCTTGTTTTACTTTTTCGGATTGGAGGAGTATTCTAGAAGTATTTCTGGGAATCCTAGTCTGTTGCAGAGATCTTTTTCTTTTTGTATAAAATCTTCTACAAAAATTGTACAGTGTATACATTTCTATATGTGGAAATGTGACTGAAAAGTGCATGGAAAAAATTCACATGTAAAATATTGTTTTTCCATCAATAAACCCTTGGGTTCATACCTCCCTCGAAATTCTAAAGATTTAATTGGTGGATTTACCCACCTACAAATAAATCTCTTCCTAATTTTAAACATCTGTTTATTGGCATTTAGAATAGACCCCGAGGGTGCAAACAATCGCAATAAATAACGGCACCAATTAAGTTAATTTAAATTCTGAATGTCCAATGTGAAGCAAAAAAGTGGTCATCCATCCAGATCTTCATTCACCATCCATATGTAATCGACAACTCTGTTATTGACAGGATAATTCCACTTATCTAAATGAGGGGTGCTTCAAACAATAAAAGGTGAAAGGAGAATTGTGATATCTAATAAGTGTCCAATGTCATAACAGAAAATAGAAATAGGAGAAGAAACAAACAAACTATAAAAAGCACAGGTTTGCTAACACCAGCAAGTAATCTCTTCCAGTTGTCAGTGCAGGAGGATCTTAACCACAAACATGGGTGATGGGATAGGGATAGACGGTGGGGGGGGGGGGGGGGGGGGGGGGGGGGTGGGGGGTGTGTGTGCACAATCGGCCAGGCGGCCAACACTGGTCTATTAGTGAGGAACCCCTTCAACAGGGACCAACCCATTCACAACACGATGGGCCTATGGCATTGCCCACCGGGGCATCTGCACAAGCCAATACGTGCCTTTGTTCCTGGGTGGGTGAGTGTGTGGAAGGGTTGCCGCCTCCACAATCAGACCAGGTTAGCCCTCTCCCAACTCGCCAAGGCCTTTTTCCACAGTCCCCCCCATCCCAGCATCTTCCCTGAACAGGGGCCCCTCCTCCGCTCTTGCCCACCTGGTCACATCTGCCCTCCAGGTTCCCACCCCTAGACTGGCAACTGATTTCCAAGCCACCGCTATGCGCCGTTTGGCCTACACCAAAGTCAGGTCCACAAATCTAGTGCCTACCTTGCGTGTGTCGTGGCCTCGGAAAAAGCCCTAGTATACAGGCCTCTAATGAGCAGGGAGGGGAACGTCCCAGTGAGGCGTTCAAGGCATCAATCAGTGTCCCAAAAAGCGCCTAATCGGGCACATTACAAGACCATATGGACAAAATCTGCATCCAAGTGTCTACATCTCGGGCAAGGGCGTGGTTCTCCCCCGTAGACCACCTGGATTCTGTGTAGGTTCATGTATGTCATGTGAACATAATTAAATAGGGTGTATTTCAACCCCATATTTCTAGAGACGTTTTTGGGATATGCCAATATGTTTCACCATTCTGAGTCTGTAATGTCACCATCCAAGGTTCCCTCCCATTGCCTCCGCAACAGAGACAGGTGTCTGCAGAACGTTTCTGAGAGTGAGAGATAAAACCACATTACGAAATGTCTGGCGGTGCCCAGGGAAACCAATTGTTGCAGTACTGCATGGGTCGTGGGTTCTTCCCGTCCACTGGCCCTCAGGTCCTGGAACGTCAGAGTCAGTGCCTCGTAAATAAGGAATTGCCCAGTGGGTAAATCGTAGTGAGTCACCAGGTCCTACAGCAGCAACAGTGTGCCCTGCTGGTAACAATCCTAGGCCGACAATGGCCTGCTGCGAAAAAGGAAAGGGGGTCACCATGCGGAAGATCCACCAGCGGTAGCGCCAATACATTCAATGGGGTTCCTGCTGTTGTCGACACAAAGCGTCTCCAACATTTCAGTGTCGCTGACAATAGCACACCCGGATGCGAAGTTACCACTGTCGGGCAGCGCAGTTTTGCCAGTAGAGCGCCCAGATGTGTAGAATGCCATACCATCCCCAGCTCCTCCAGGCGAGCTCCATCGAGCCATTGTGTGATCTACTGAAGCTGAGAGGCCAAAAAATACAGTTCAAAATCATGGGAACCCAAGGCCCCTTCTGCGGAAGGGTGTCGAAGGAGCTCCAGAGACGCTCTGTGCCCGCTCTCCATCCCAGATAAATTTGTGCAGCAAAGTATCCAGCTGTTTGAACCAAGAGACCAGTATTCCAACAGGAAGGATGGTAAAAACTAAAATAGAGCTGCCTCGAGAGCATGACCATCTTAGACACCGAAATCTGAGATATAACCGACAACTTAATAGAGCGTCAAAAGGGGACACAGGACCTTCGGGATCAGAGCGCCTTCCCCAAATTGCCTTCCCTTAGATCCTCTGGAGAGTGGAAGATCTGGACACCTAAGTAGCGGAAAGAGGAAGGCGACCAAGCCAGACCCGGAGGAAGATCTAGCTGTCTCAGGGCATCCGGAGACATAGGTTACTCATGGATCTTGGCATTATTAACCCAGAGGCTTGATACTCTCTCGAACTCCAACAAAAGATCCCACGATGTTGCAGAACCCATGGGCCCATCCTGCAGGTAAAAGAGAATATCATCGGCCTAGAGGGAGATGACATGTTCCAGCCTCTCAATGGGACAAATGCACCTGTTCAACTAATTTTACTTATTCCCGTCATTATTTTATTAATGTATTTATTAAAAAAAAATCTTTTTATTGGTTGCAGGATAAAACTTTTAATCATTACAGTTACAGAGTAGCATATTGTTGTAGAAATTACGCTTCACATTACACTTGATTTTCCCTTTAAAGATACATATTTACTTCCGTGATAGTATGTTAAGTTAGGTGGCATAGCTCTTTACCCTTTGATTCAACTGGAGACCGATTCTGGCTCACTCCTTGTTGGAGTACAGATGTTCCCTCGATAGGTGTGCCATTTGCCTCATATCTGTTCCCATTTTTTAGGGCACCCTCTGTGTATATATACCGCCCTATGTGCCACCATAGCTCTGTCCATATCTCCACACCACTCTCGGTACATCAGTGAGGTTTGTGGCCCCCAGTGTTTGGCTATGTTGCGTTTGGCCAACATCATACCCAACGTTGCCCAATCTTGAGCCGCGTGGTTGAGATCTGTTGGCTTCCATATATTTAGGAGACACCTCTTGGGCTCTGGTGTGACAGTTACTCCGCCAACTTATGTAATTGCCTGCATTATTGTTTCCCAGTTGGTCATTATCACTGGGCATTCCCAAAGAGTAAGGTACCGATTGCCCCGCATTGTCTCAAACAAAGTGGGTCATAGCCTTTCCTATCTTATGCAGGGTTACTCTTGTGTAGTAGATACAGTGAAGTATCTTCAACTGTATTAATCTTAATTTTGATAATATCGCCACTTCTCACGGGGGCGTAAGTGCCTCTTGCTAATCTGTCTCATCTAGATCCCTCACCTCAGTCTGCCATCTATCGTGAAGGAGTTTTGTGGAATCCGGCTGAATATTGATGATCAGTGAAGTGCCCTTCTTGTCCATACTTTCTATTAGGAGTCTATCTTCTAGTAGGGAGGCCTCTGGAAGTATAGTGCCTGCTGGGATGGCTTTCTTGAGGGCATGTGTAATCTGGGTATACCTAAATATTTAAGTGGGTGCCATCTCATACTGGTCTTGGAGGTGGGTAAAGGTAACTACCTCTCCTTTTTTCTCCTGCTGTTGAAATTCTGATGGAATCCCATAGTTTGAATTCTTTACTAGTTCAGCGTCTGCCCAGCCTTTGAGTCTCCTAGAGCGGGGTCAGTTGTTAGGACTCCATCCCATCCTAGCTTTTTTTGTTCCATGTGCCAAATTTGAACTGTGTGCGATGTTGGTCCTATTGATTGTGTTTTACGAGTTTTATTATAAAGTGCTCTCATTACTCCTCCCTCACCCAGGCTATACCTATCTGAGCAGAACGCCGGTTCTGTTTGGGGAGCGTGAAGCCACTGATAGAGTACCCTCAACTGGGAGGCCCAGTAGTACATTTGCACATTCAGGAGAGCAATGCAGCCATCATACCATCCCTTTACCAGTTTGTTCATGGCAATGTCCCAGAGCAGGCTACCCACTTCTTTCTCAATTGCCTTGAAGTAGGTTAAGACAACTGGAAGCGGGATATTTTGAAGAGCATAGAGGAATCTGGGAAGCGCCATCATCTTAAAAAGAGAGGCTCTTCAGAGCAGCGTCAATGGTAGTGATCGCCAATGTTTAGCTCTTGGTGGAGTCTTTTCAGAGGTGCTAGGAGTTTTTTTCCCCTTAAGTTCCCCTGGTATTGGTGTAATGTAAATTCCCAAATATTTTAAACCCCCTTCTGCAATTTGTAGACTACATCCCTTCGGTAGTTGCAAGGGGGACAGTGTCAGACATATAGAATCGATTTAGTCCATTTTATTTTATACCCGGAGAACTTGCCATATATTTCACAAATGTCTAGGAGACTAATGATGGAGCGCCTGGGGGATGCCATATACAGTAGTATATCATCCGCATATAGGGATATGCGTTCTTCCCATTCCTCTGCCCATCTGAGTCAGCGGATGACTGGGTCTCTTTTTATCCAGGCTGCCAGCTGCTCCAGCACTAGGGCAAATAGGAGCAGTGATGGGGGGCAGTCCCGCGCCCAAGGGGAAAGTCTGCAGAGATTCGATCGTTTACTACTACCTGAGCTAAGAGTTTTGTATAGAGTAACTGGACCCGGGCACGGAATTTGGGGCCAAAGCCCATATGTTTGATGACGGCAAACAGGAAGGGCTACTCAACCATATCGAAAGCCATAGGCGCGTCTTATGAGAGGATAACGGCTGATTCCTTGATTGTGGGTCTACGGACCATTACACTGTTTAGGCGTTTCAGATGGAGCGCTGTGTTCCTTCCCGGCATGAATCCGGATTGATCCGGATATACTTATTTGGTAAGATAGGGTGTCAGTCTGGTTGCTAGTGTCTTTGCCTCTGCATTAAGCAGTGATATGGGCAGGTATGATATACAGTCCTGGGAGGCTTTCCAGGCTTGTGTATAGCCTTTATTGTCACCAGTCGCTGGTCTTCTTGGGAGTTCTTCCGCCTCTAGGCTTGCTAAGAACATATTTAGTAAATGCAGTGTGAGCGTAGTTACTTTTTATTTTTTAAAACTCGATGGGTATGCCGTTAGGCCCTAGAGCTTTCCCTGGCTGCACAGCACCTATGGCTAATGCTAATTCGTCTGCTGTGAGGTCCATCGCAAGAGCTTGGGCGTCTTCCTGTGCAAGTGTGGGCATACGGATATCTTTGAAGAGTGATTGTGCCACCTCGATCGTGGTTATGTTCGTTGGGGTGTAGATTTTCTCATAGTGCTTCGCTAGTGCATTTACTTTCCTTTGCGGGTCTGTTATTAGGTTTCCATCATCTAGTTGTAAATGCGCCACCCACTGATTAACTCATTCACTCTTGTCTAGCCAGGCCAGAAGGTTTCCCGCCTTATCCCCGACCACATATAATTTATGTTGGGTGGCTAGGAGTCTAGTTTTAGCGTCTTCCCACAAGTACTCTCTATAGCCCTGCTTTTTAAAGTTAAGATCATAAGCTGTGTCTGCCGTGGGATTTAGAGCGTGTGTCTTCTCCGCTCTGCTCACTTCTTGTTCTAGAGCTTCTACTTGCTTCTCCTTTTCTTTTTTATGGCCTGCAATCGATGAAATGGCCTGGCTTCAAAGGACGGTCTTATATGCTTCCCAGAGAGTTACTGGGGAGGCAACCGAATGTTCATTTTCTGTGAAATACTGTTTTGTGGTTTTGGCCAGTCCTTTCCAGATCTTGTTTTTTTTTTTTTAAATCCAGGATAAAGTGGGAAGACTCACCGCTGGGCTACATTCCGACGTACATATTTAACCAACACAGGGGAGTGATCTGAGATTGCTTCTAGGTAGGTGGGTTGAGGATAGCTACCCTAAACTATCTGCCAGCGTGAGTATGTAATCTATTCTCGAGAGGCTATTATGTGCTTCAGAATGGAAAGTGTATTGTTATTCTAAGGGAAATCGAAAACGCCAAACAGCTATAAAGCCTATCGCCTCTAGAAATTTTGCGAATCTAGAGTTCGTGCTACGTTGGTCTCTGGGGGGGCTTGGGGTCGAGCATATCGTCTCTGGTGGCATTAAAGTCTCCACCCATGAGGAGTTCCCCCTTCTGGGAGTTTGAGTTGGAGTGCGCTGAACGCTGGGAGTGCTGTGGAGTGTAGGATGGATGTATACCGAAACTATATTATATGCTCGTCCCTCCCATTTGCATGAGAGGGCTTTAAACTGCCCATGATCATCCGTCCATGTTTGTTTAACAATAAGTGGGAATTGTTTACGAACCAGCATGCCTACACCTTGGAACATGAGGTAAACTCGGAGTGTGGAGTGTTGTGGGTAGGATGACCTGCCCTCTAGACTATGCGCTCGGTAAACAACGAAACACGTCGGTTTCCTATCCAAGTTCGGTTTATTTTTATTCAAACCTTGTGGATTCTTCAATTCATTTTAAAGAACAAATAACGAACAATAGTTCCTTGCGTGCATAATGTCGATCTTATGTCGCAATATCAAAGTTCATCATAGTTTTACATCCACCCAATGCATTTCGGGTCTGTGAACCACGACCCTTCGTCAGGGGTCTGTAACAAGGGGTAAAACAGGACCAAATCAGTTACTCCGTCAATGTGTTCACGATGTTAACAAATGTTAAGCATGCTAGTGAACGAATGTGCTGCCGTTAACTACCCACCGCAGTGTAATCAAATCGTAACGTATGTGGTACTAAAAAGCAGATAAAGTGCAACAGATAGAATAGAATGGTGATAAGTGTGTAGAAGTTAAGAATACGAGAGATAAGACCGGGACAGACTGATGTGTCACAGTGCATTATGAATATCGCAGAAATCGTGCCTGGGGTAAAGAGTACAAGTAAATAAGAATGAACACTCACGAAAGGATCGGACAACGCCGCATCTCAGTGAACTCTGAAGAGTTTA
This sequence comes from Lissotriton vulgaris, assembly GCF_964263255.1. Classification (NCBI taxonomy): domain Eukaryota; kingdom Metazoa; phylum Chordata; class Amphibia; order Caudata; family Salamandridae; genus Lissotriton; species Lissotriton vulgaris. The sequence continues at coordinate 673,569,864 of NC_141691.1, read as the reverse complement.
CGAAGTTCAACAAGATCAAATGTGATAAGTGAACCGCGGGTCACGTGATCGGGTTGATCCAACCAATTAAAAGACAGAAGTACTCTACCGCACCCACCACGTGATATGAGTATCGACACTTCACAATAAGGAAGTATCGATGTGCCGGATAATAAAGTTGTGTGATAAAGACTCCAATGCCCAAAGTAACATACAATGTGAAACGGACTATGTGAAAACAAGCATAATGATTCGAAACAAAATGTTGCAAATCAAAAACGATTAGCATGAGAAAGTATGAATTGCTGAAGGGGAACAGTGTTGTTCAAAAGTCAATGCCATACTTAAATGGTGAATCATAGAAAACAAGAATGTTCTATACGATCATTCATCCCGACTGGATGAGCAGAATTAAGTTTTTTAATCCAGTGAAATTCAGCTCTTTGTCTTTGTTTCAAAGGATCCATGTCTTGGCGTTGTGGGGTAGTCTCGAACAATGAATCTTAATTGAGCTATCCGATGCCCAGCTTCTTTCCAATGGCATGCTATGGTAGATTTCATATTTGCAAGTCGAATGCTACTTTTATGTTCGGTGATACGCACTTTTATTTTGCATTCTGTTTGTCCCACGTATACTTTGCCACAGGGGCATTTGATTGCATAAATGCAATTGGTGGTGTCACAAGTGCTAGTATGGTGTAGTTCAATGGGATTACCTTTAGTGGGATGGGTAAAGATTTTTCCCGTTATGACATTATTGCAGTGGATGCAATTTTGACATTTTAACATTCCTCTCCAATTCACATTCTCTTCCTTGAATGACGTCTATTGTGCACAACCAATATGTAAGGTCTTGCCGCAATGACACGGTTCTGAGTAGATTAAGGAATGTTGTGGTATCCTTGATGTATGTAACACCCTTCTGCATTATGGGTTTTAGAAATGTATCTACAAACTTGCCGATAGGTTCCGAGATAGACCCACAAGCTGAGACTATGGGTCTGAAGGGAGGATTGATGGGATCCTTATGAATTTTTGGCAACATACACAGTTGCGGTCTTCTGGGATACTTCATGATGAAGAAAGCATGAGTTTTCTGACTGATCCACTTAATTTCCAGTGCACGATCCAATATTTGTTGTAGGATTCGTTGATACTCTTAAGTGGGATCCCCCTCAAGTGGTAGATAAATGTCTTGGTTGTGAACATGGTTGTTCACGCTATTTAAGTAAAATTCTGTGTCCATCAGGATAAGTGCGCCGCCCTTATCTGCTTTCTGAAACGTAAGACTCTTATCATGACTCAAGTTTTTTAGGGTATTCCATTCTTTTGGTGATAGGTTACTCTTGTTTGACTTGTTGAAGGGAATTTTTTGAACTTCCGATAATACAGACCTTTCAAAGGCTTCAATTGTTTTGCGCAAAAATAGTGCACAGAAGGTACTATGAGGTTTGAAATCTTTATCCCATGTATCAGTTGTTTGTGTTTCTTGAATGTCTTTAAAGAAAAATCTTAATTTCTAGTTTCTAGTTTCTGAAAAATTTGAATAATGAAATTTCAGTCTCCGCTGGGTTTGACCGATATGTAGGTACGAATGTAGTTCCTTTGTTAAGGAGTTTAGTTTGTGCCTTTGTGAGATTCTTTGATGAGATATTGATGATAATTAGGTTGCTTTTGACATCTGGCTCCTTGTCTTTTTGGCTACCTCCTCTTCGGTTTCTTTTGCCCCTTCTTGTTGTATTCCTGTTGTTGGAGGAGCATTTGCTGCCGGACTTCTATCTAAAAAAGCCGGTTGTTGTTGGGTGATTTGGCTGGTAGAAGGTTTAGCAATGGTTTTGCTGGCTGTGTTCACAGGTGGTCTTGATTGAGCTATCTCAGAGTCAGAAACAACACTTTCTTGCGAAGATGCTGTACCAGATTTTTGCGGTTGCTGCTGTGGTTGCCAGTAAATTTTCTGGTCTCCTGTATTAGCCCATAAATTTCTTTGGCAGCTTCCGCTGTCACAAGCACAGAAGAACCAGTTTAAACCAAGCGAGTGCACAGGGATAACAAACTTTTTCATTGTTAAACTCAGTCTGCCCCATCCCTGTGTGCACCAAAACAACAAGATTCAATTAGATGATATAGCCCTTTTAACTACCAATAGAGCCGAGAGATCTCATTCACCTGTTCTTTTGCTTTATTCACCAATTTAAATTTTAAGCCTTCGTTTTCATTTGGCCAATTATCTCCTTTTCTTGTTAATCTCCTTTTCGGTTCCGCCAAATTATACTCCACTCTCCAAGCTCTTTTCCTTGATCTTTTCAATTTTGATTCATCTTCACTGTCATCTGTTTCACTTTCTGTATTATCAGCTGATTCATTAATAATCAGTTTTATTGTGTCAGATTCTTCTTCAGATTCAGGTACTTCTTTACTCGGCAGTTTCACTTTGTTAGGAACAACACCCTCATAGCTGGTACTTGGAATTTCTTCTTCAATTACTTCCAGTTCACTAGTTTCAGAATTTTCGTTCCTTCTTCCAAAGTTTCCAATCTGCTTTTCAATACTCTCCTGATCTTGATCTTGAATCACTTCTTGTTTAGTTTCCTCTTCTGCTACTTGATCTAGCAAATCTTTATCATTTTCTTCTTCAGAATTTTGTATTACAACTTCTTCATTTTCTTAATTCAATGCCTCATTCGCATTTGAATCTTCCAGATCTCGACTTTCTTGTCGATCTTCAGAATCTGGATTTCTTTCAGGTTCTTCTTCTGAATCTGAATCAGCTGTTGTATCACCTTCGTCGTCGTGATTCTCAGGTGTAGGCACACGTATGGTATGGCTAGCGTGAATCCATCTCTTCAATCCCTTACACTTCACTGCATATGTTGTGACCAATATCACCTGTCTTGCCTTCTGCCACCTTGTTACTAGGCAATTCCTTCTTCGATGTACCTTTTGTCCTTACCCAATCTCCTGGAAACAGATCATGAGCTTGTTCTTTCTCTTTTGTAAATACTTCAGTTCCTACCTGATGGAACACAGAAGTCACCACGTCAGATAGATTTTTGCAGTAATCCATAATGATGCTATCATTAATGGTCAACAGTTTATCAACTGGAACAAATGCTTGCCTCATGACCCTGCCCATTAGAATCTCGTGAGGGCTCAATCCTGTTTTTCTATCTGGAATGCTTCTCAAGGACATCAAAACAAGTGGAAGTGCGTCTCTCCACTTCATTCTTGTTGCTAAGCACATTTTAGCTATCCTGTTTTTTATCGTACCATTTACTTGCTCAACAACTCCTGATGCTTCTGGTCTGTAAGCACAATGTAATTTTTGCTTTATTCCCAGTGCTTCACAAATCAATTTTAGCAATCTGTTTTCAAAATGTGTGCCGCGATCTGTCTCGATCGACACTGGAAATCCATACCTTGGTATGAATTCTCTCAAAAGCAATTTTGCCACAGTAATTGAATCATTGTGACGTGTTGGAAATGCTTCCACCCATCTTGAAAACAAACAGATTATCACCAAAACATATCTGAGTTTGTTGTGAGGTGGCATTTCAATGAAGTCAAGCTGTATTCTGGTAAATGGACCACCCTCCCGTCCTATGGTTCCCATGCTTACAACAGTTTTTTCTGTTTGGGTTGATCTGTTGACAGATAAGACATCTTTGACAAAAGGATTCTGCAATTATTCTGAATTTTGGATTGTACCATATTTGCCTAAATAATCTAATCATTGAGTCTCTTCCAATATGTCCTGGACCATGGTACATGCGTGCCATGTCAGAAATCATACTGTCTGGCATTACTGCTCTGTCATCTTTGTAAACCCAAATCTCATCTTCTTCTCTTTGTCTGCATCCTGCTTTTAACCATGTGTCTTTTTCTTCATCACTCGCCTCATCTTGCAACTGTTTTACTCCTTGCCAAGTCTCAACTACAGATATTAGCATAAGTGAGTTCAAAACATGTTCATTATCTTTTTTTCGATTGACTGACACATTCTGTTTTGCACAGAATTTTGCTATTGAATCAGTCTTCTCCTCTCTTATGTGCTGTGCATTTAACTACTGCAATTTTTTCTGGTAATTGAATTCCATCGATCAATCTTTTGATCAACTGAGCAATTCTTATTGGTGATCCATCAGAAGTTAAATAACCTCTTTGAGACCAGAGCTGGCCATAGTCATGGACTAACCATAACCATATTGACTATCAGTCACTATGGTAATTTTTTGACCTTTTCCCAATTCACATGCACAAATCAAAGCAATTAATTCTGCTACTTGAGCTGAAAGAATTCCTTTGAGACTGGAAGCTTCAATCGCCTCTGCAACTGTGCACACCGAGTATGCTGCACTCAGAACACCTTCATCTGTTCTTAAGCATGAACCAGCAACAAACAAAACATAATCTGATTCAGGCAACGGGACATCTTTAATATCTTGTCTCGGTTTTGTGCAATATTCTAAAACATCCAGGCATTTATGATCAACCTCATCTCTGATTTCTGTTTCAGTAGTGTCAGGTAATAATGCGGAAGGATTTAAATTCACACATTGTATTGTATTGTATTGTATTTGGATATTTGTAGAGCGCAACCTATCGCTCCGAAAGGAGCATCTTGGCGCTATGCAGAAGTGTCCCATAACGATGAATATCTAGATTGCTGCCATTGCGATACTGTCTGATAAATTATAAACCCAGGTTTTAAGATGTCCTGAAAGCACTTTCTTTGTCAAGCATTCTGAGGTCCTTGGGCATAGTGTTCCATGCCCTCGAAGCCAGTACCGTAAGTGTTTTACCTCCCTTAGTTTTGTACTTGTATCTGGGAATGTTAATTAGGTTGCCTCCGGAAGACCTCAGGCAACGTGGAGGGTCATAGCGTACAAGACGCTTCCTAAGGTACTTTAGGCCTATGTTATTAAGAGCTCTGAAAGAGGTCAGTAAAAGTTTGTACAGGATCCTGTAATGAAGAGGTAACCAGTGTAGGGTCTGAAGAGCGGCAGAGGCAGAAGATCTTCTTGGTAATTTCAATACCAGTCTTGCTGCCGCATGCTGCACGCTCTGCAGTTTCCTCAGGGTGGCTTTTCTCACTCCTGTTATCAGGCCATTGCAGTAATCTAACCGTGATAGTACTAACGCTACCACAACTGACTTTCTGGATTCAATGGGTAGGAAATCGAAAAACATTTTTGAGGGACTTGATTATGCTGAAACAGCATCCTGCTGTGTTCCTTACGTGCTGGTCAAAAGAAAGGGCTGAATCAAATAGGACTCCTAAGTTTCTTGCAGAATCCACCGAACTAGGCGGGGCAGGTGAATCATCAGGCCACCAGTCTTTGGGACAGAACTGATGACCTTTACCTAACGGAAGGATTTCAGTTTTGTAGGTGTTGCATCTTAAGTGGTTATTACTCATCCACTGGAAAACCTCCGTCAGGCAGATCTTAAACTTCTGTTCCGCATCGGTGGAGTTTTTGTCTATCGAGACAACAAGTTGGGTGTCGTCAGCGTATGATGTAACTAGAATCCCATGAGACTCTATCACCGCTATTAAGGGGACCATATAGATATTGAAAAGTAATGGACTTAAAATGGACCCATGGGGGACGCCTGATGTGATCTTTTTTTCGCTGGATAGGTAAGGGCCCAAAGAGACCGTTTGGGTTCTATTTGTCAGGAAGGATTTTATCCAGGCCAAAGCCATATCTGTCACACCTATATCTCTCAACCTTTTGATCAGGATATCGTGAGAGATGATGTCGAATGCTGCTGTGAGATCTAACAAGATGAGGACAGCATTTCTACCCTCATCTTGCAAAAACTTAATAGAGTCAGTGAGCTCAATAAGGGCGGTTTCCGTTGAATGCTTAGGACGGAAACCTGATTGTTGAGAATGGAGGATATTATGCCTGTCTACGAAATCTTTCAGTTCATGGTGTACTATTTGTTCAGTGATTTTTCCCAATACAGGAAGAAGTGATATTGGGCGGAGATTCGACAGATCAGTGGAAGGTTTATTAAGTTTTTTCATTAAGGGCTTAACAACCACCTTTTTCCAGTCCAGGGGGACCTCCCCTGAGCATAAAGACGCATTTACAATCGCATTAATGCTAGGGTTGACAGCATCAATTAACTGGTGGAGTATAAAGGGGGGACATGAATCTGTAGGGGCTCCTGATTTGCAAGCCAGAATCACCTCTCTGGTCTGATGCAGGGAGGCCGCTTGAAAGACATTCAGGGTATGTTGGTTGTTCATTCTCCGAACTGGCTGCTCTAAGACGGAGGGAGATAAAGGTGTGGGAAAATCCCTCTGGATAAGTATAATCTTCTCCTCGAAGAAATCAGCAATTTGATTACACAAAGTTGCGGAAGGAGGGATTTCTGGCTGAAGTACTTTAGGATGAGTAAACGATTTTACAATGGAAAAGACCTTGCTTTGCTTCTGTTGAGCCTCATAAATAGCCTTAATATAATATTGTTTCTTTGCTAGTTTAATACTGGCCATATAGGCTTTCCTCTGTTGAACATAGAGGATTTTAGCTGAGTCATCGTAGGTTTTTCTCCATTTTCTTTCTTTTTGTCTACAGAGCAAGTGACTGTCTGCTAACGCCTGTGAGAACCAAGGGGCATTTGATTTCCTCCTTATGTCCTTATGGTGGTGTCCTTTGGATGGTGCATTTTCTGTGATAATTTGATGCATCCAAGAGTGAAAGTTACGAGAGTCTTGGGACGTATCTCCCGACAATTTGGGGCTTGTGATAATAAGGGGGCATTGAGCTTAATGTTGTCAATCACTTTTCTCCAGTTTATATCGGGGATAGGTTGCAGTCCCCTCTTGGGTGTTTTAGCTTGTTCAGGTCGGCAGACCATGAAAGGAACCAGACGATGATCTGTCCAGATTTGTGGAGTTGGAGTAAGGGTGGTCACTGCCGAGAAATTGGAACAAATACCATCCAATGTATGCCCGGCAGAATGAGTAGGTAGTTTCACTAATTGTTTTAATCCATAAATAGCCAAGGTCTGATGGAAACAAGTGGCTTGAAACATCATTCATGGATTCTAATTGAAGGTTAAAATCCCCCATGAGGGTGAAATGAGGGTAGCGTAGCAAAAGCTGACCCAGATTATCCCTGAGAGAGTCTAGAAATGAAGTGGCATTGCCAGGAGGACGATATACCAAGCCACCAGTGAATGAGGTGGAAGCATTCAGCATAATTGAAAATCCGATACTCTCTGCTCCTTTTAGAGAGCCGAGACCGAATTTGTGACATTGAAAGGATTTTTTGATAATGAAGGCCACTCCTCCCCCACGTCCCTTAGGTCTATCCTGCCTAAAGATGTTAAAGTTGGAAGGAAGGGCGGTGGCAAGATCGGGATTTGTGGAGTCGTTGAGCCAGGTTTCTGTCACAAAGAGAAAATCAAGATCTAAATCTAGAATCAGGTCACGGATATCCTGACTATGGCAACACATGGAACGGGCATTTATTAATCCACCCTTAAAATTGGAACAGCTTGACCTTAGAGAGACTGCATTTACTGCCAAATCAGAGTCAGAGAATGGCCAGGAGGAAGACCATTTACAGTGTAAGCAGGAGAACGGGCCCCATAGCTGTTCCATGGGGTAGCAGCATGCACATACACTATTTACCTTGGGCCGGTGTGCTAATAGTTCAATGCCGCTATACTTGAGAATGGGGAGGACATGTCCATCGTGTCCGGCGCCTGTCGCGGTCGTGGCGCGGACGGGCGCAGACGGGCTTGCCTTTGGCGCGCCTTTGGTGCGCCGCCGGCGCGCCCGCTGCGCCCGCCCGCTGCGCCGTCGGTCCCAGGTGTTCATTTTATAACAGTAGAGAGGTGTAGGAGACTACTAACAACCACTCGGTCTTTGGATAGCTGAGCCGACTGGGTGATCATTAAGACGCTTCCGACAATCTACTTAAGTGATCGACAGCCGACACTCTTCATCTAGTTATGGTCGTATTTCAAATTGCCAATACGCTATTCAAAAAATAGGATAGAGACAAGGAATTTCGCTCTCCTGATAGATGGAACTATTTTGAATCAGATACATATGTGCAACTACATCGTCCTGATGATGGTCCTAAGGATCTGTTCGACCAAAGGGAGGACCGAAACGTCGACATAATATCACCACTCTGCTTATTTTGTTGTAATTTAGATACAGACAAATTGTTATATCATTTGTGATTGTGTCACATATTATGGTATTTCAGAATTCCATATTGTTGGCAAATGGTGATGTCGCAAGACTGTAACCAAATGTAATTTTCTCAGTTTTGTTTTTGTTGCCAAAGAAGAAAAAAGTATAACAATATAAATGAAATCACGAGAATAAAACTTGTGTTTTGATACAGTTGGCTGTTTGAATTGGTTAACTGCTTCCTGCTTTGCTAAATACTGATCACGTTTGTGACATTAACCGAAAAAATGAATTTAATTGAATAATTCCTTTAGGGACATTAGAATTTTGTTATTGAAAATACCCAGTCCCTGGGGGATAATTGGGTGGCTCTATAGTTTCTAGATACTAACAACTAGAGCGCTGCCCTGGTTTTCGCCCAAGATGGCGGTGCCCTTTTGGCAAGCGCGTATGCGGCGATTCCTCCTGGTGGGGGTAAGAGCTGTCAATACAAACAATGAAGTGCAAGTGCAAAGTGTGAAGCAGCAATATTTACTACAAGTAAAATAGGTATAAGCACGATGTTATAAAAAGATTTTTTTAAATTTAGTCAAATGCAGTTTTAAAATTGTACAATTCGCTAGGTAGCAGTCTATGCCCCCGGCACACGCCTAAGGGGTTCGGGAACACACTAACTGAGTGCGCGAGAGAAATGCGCGATTTAAATACTACAATGTGCAGGGGACTACTAACAACTAGAGCGCTGCCCTGGTATTCGCCCAAGATAGCGGTACCCTTTTGGCAATCGCGTATGCGGCGATTCCTCCTGGTGGGGGTAAGAGCTGTCAATACAAACAATGAAGTGCAAGTGCAAAGTGTGAAGCAGCAATATTTACTACAAGTAAAATAGGTATAAGCACGATGTTATAAACGATTTTTTAAAATTTAGTCAAATGCAGTTTTAAAATTGTACAATTCGCTAGGTAACAGTCTATGCCCCCGGCACACGCCTAAGGGGTTCATCTCGCAATTGAAACATTGTCTGATCCAAGGATAACTTTTTCATATTTTGTCAGCCTATTGTTTGTCAAATTCTGTGTTTTGCTTCTAGTGAGAAGAATTTCAACTGAGTGTGGCACCTTTTTTAATAATTTTTTAAACACTCCCAATTGACTACAAATTGTGTTGTATGTGTTTTTAACTTTACCTCTGTGTACCGCTGTGTGCATGCGCTGCTTGCCGGTCCCCCTGGGCCCCGTTCCACCGCGGCTTGCCTGTGCCGATTGAAGTGGAGGGCCAGGTCGGGCGCCATCTTGGTAGTCCCGGATCCCGGCTGGACTCGAGTTAGCGGTCCAGCTCGGGGAGGGGCTTGGGCTTTAAATAGCGATGTGTCCTTGAGCGCGCAGCGGTCTCGCGTAGCGGGCGCGCCGAAGGAGCGCCAAAGGAGGGCCCGTCTGTGCCCGTCCGTGTCCCGGACGGGCCGAGGGCCAGCCATTCTGCCCGATTACCCTCTGAGAGGTCCTGTTTAGAGAAACGCAAGTATTCCCGCCACAACCTTTTACAACTTGCCTCCCCTAGGGTAGAATTATCGTGTCCACGTGTGGACCCAGGTAGCACTTGGGTTAAGTGCCCTAGTTGTGGTTTTGTCCCCCAAAGTGTGGTTCCCCCACGTTTAGTTAGGAATGGTGGTGCTTCAACCGTTAGAGCAGGACTGATTAATGCTAGATCCGCGGTAAAACATGCTGCAGATATTTTTGAGCTACTGGTGGATGGCCAGTTGGATGTGCTGTTCGTCACGGAGACATGGATGACTAGCACATCCGCTCCGAGTGTGGAACTGGCTGTCCCAAGGGGCTTTAAGATTGCGAGGTTAGACAGACCTCTGGGGAGGGGGGGCGGCTTGGCCGTTATTTTCAGGGATGGGTGGTGCTTCGCCTCTGAGCCTCCAATTGCGGGTGCTGGTGGCGAGGTCCTCCACTTCTCTATAATACTTTCCCCTCATTTCACCTTAGGTGGCTCCCTGATTTATAGGCCCCCGGGCCAGGCTAATCATTTTCTTGACTCCCTAGAGGAATATATAGTGCCACGCGCTTTAAGTTTCCCTAAGTTTCTTTTGGTCGGTGACCTAAATCTTCATGCAGATGCTCCTGACCTGCCGGAAGCCCGCAGGCTTGGGGAAATTTTTACCCTGGCACAGCTCAAACAATGGGTGACTGTTCCTACTCCTGAGGGAGGTCATCTGCTTGACCTGGTTTGCTCCAACTTTCCAATTCAATCTGTGATCGCGGAAAAAACAACTTGGTCAGACCACGATCTTGTCAGGTTCGCGTGGGCTATGGAGGAACCAGGTCACTCACCCCCCTTACGTCACACCCAAAAGATCAATCTACCCGTGTTCAGACAGGCCCTGTCCAGAGCTCGCCCTAAACCTTCGATGCTTCTGGACGAGGCGGTCTGCGAGTTTAATGAGTGGGTGCAGCAGGCGGCTTCTGCCTCTACGAAACATACTACGGTGTCGAGGTCACGACGCTCTCCCTCCCAACCTTGGTTCTCTCCTGAGCTGAGGGCGAAGAAACTTGGCTGTAAAAAATTAGAACGAGCGTGGAGGCGTAGCTATAGCTCTGAGGCTAAGCCGCCCTACGTTTAGCACAAAAAAAATACTATGCAGATATTAAGGTAGCAAAAGGTAACTACTACGCAGGGCGTATTGCAAAAGCAGACAACAATAGCAGAGAGATTTTTGCTATTGTCAAGAGCTTTGTCACGCCTGTTGCGGATGCAGCTACTCTCCCGTCCTCTGCGCAATGGTGCGAGGATCTGTCTACCTTTTTTATCAGCAAAATAGCGAGGATCCAGCAGGACCTTGCAGCGGCTCTGCCTGCCGACTGTTTAGCAGCTGACATATGTCCCACACTATGTCCTTGCTCTGGACAACAGTTTTTGAAATTTGTGCAAGTCGCTGAATGTGCTATTATGCCTCTCCTTCAATCCTTGAAATCGGGATCCCCCGCCGATCCGTGTCCAGCTCGGGTACTCTCGGAGGTGGCAGAAATGGTCTGCACTGAGATTACGCAGATTATGAATCTCTCCTTGGCTTCAGGTGAGGTGCCCTTAGGTTGGAAACGAGCCAAACTTCTGCCGCTTTTGAAGAAACCGGGACTGGACGCGGCGGTACCTGGGAACTACCGTCCCATTTCTCTTTTGCCGGCGCTCACGAAAATCTGTGAGAAGGTGGTACTTCAACAATTGGAGAACTTTGTAGAAACCTCCAATGCCCTCCATCCTGCCCAATCGGGCTTTAGAGCCGCATATAGCACCGAGACTGCGCTGGTGGAGATGTCCGAGGCGATTCGGGACTGTTTGGACGGACGGAGGCGGCAGAGCGGTCCTAATTTTATTGGACCTCTCTGCCGCGTTCGATACCGTCCCCTACGAACTCCTCCTCGCCAGGTTGTCTGCTATTGGTATCGGGGGAGTGGCGTTGGCTTGGCTGTCTTCGTTCCTTTCTGACAGGTCTCAGCAGGTCTGGATGCCTCCCCATGCATCTGAGCCCAAACCTCTCCTCACGGGGGTCCCTCAGGGATCCACTCTGTCCCCTACTGTTCAATGTTTACATCACCCCCCTGGTTTATCTAGCGGAACAGTATGGGGCTAAGATTATAGGGTATGCAGATGATACCCAACTGCTGTTTACCTGGCCTGATGACAATCTGGATACATCGGCAGTACATCGGTGTTTGTCCTCTGTATTTCGCTGGCTAACCCAGGCCCAGCTGAAATGCAATGAGGACAAATCGGAGGTGCTTTTTTATGGTTCCTTCCCCCCTTCATTTAAGACAACTTTGTGGCCCCCCAACATTCCCAGCCCGAAAGAGATGGGTAGACCGGCAAAAAACCTTGGTATCTGGTTTGCAGAGGACCTCAGATTTGAAGACCACATAAGGAAGCTGACAGGCACCTGTTTTGCCACGCTGAAAATGCTCCGCAAATTCTTCCCTCTGCTCCCCAGAGAGGCCAAGGAGACGGTTGCCCGGGCTCTTATACTGGCTAGGCTTGATTATGCGAATGCATTGTTTAGTGGCATTCCGGCCTACCTGGTGAAACGCCTGCAAATCATTCAGTATGCGGCGGTCCGTCTGATTCTTAACATTCCTAGATGGAAGAGCGTACGCGCGGAAATGCGCACCCTCCATTGGCTTCCTGTTGCTCAGCGCATCTTGTTTAAATCTTTGGTGCTGGCGTTTAGAGCTACCCATGATCAGGGCCCCTTGTATCTGAGAAAGAGATTCTCCCGTTATGCCCCTGCTCGTACCCTCAGATCATCTACTCTGTTTAAATTATCCCTTCCTCGCTTTAAGCGAGTTAGGCTCGGTGGCCAATCAATCTCTGTGATCGCGGCCCGGGCCTGGAACGCCCTCCCTTTCCATCTGCGTTCCACACAAAGAAGAATCTAAAAACACATCTATTTAAGAGTACAATTTAGTTTGCCCCTCTGCTGTTCTGTTTTCTGTCTTTCCCTATCGCGCCAGGATACTCTCAAGTAACGGAGCGCGCTACAAAATGGTTTATACATACATACATACACATATACTTTTACAGGAAATCCCGTTATTATTCCTTCACTCTGTTCCAAACTCACACTTGTTGCAGCTACTGCTTTTAAGCAACCTGGTAATGCTTTTGCAACAGGGCCAAGAACAGCTGAGAAATATGCTTTCTCAGTCTTCCATGTCTTTGAATAAAAACTGATAATGCATATCCTTGTCTTTCACTGCAATACAGCTCAAACTCTTTTTCATAATCAGGCATTCCCAAGTTCAAGTTCAAAATTTGTATAGCGCACTACTCACCCAGAGGCGCTTGAGGAGGGGGGTGTACTTTACTTATCGAATATCCAAGTTTTTAGTTGCTTTCTGAAGGACAGGTGGTTCTGTGTAAGGTGGAGGTGGGTGGGGAGAGAATTCCAGGTTTTGGCCGCTAGGTAGGAGAAGGATCTTCCCCCCCATGGTGGATCTATGGATGCGCGTAATTGCGGCGAGGGCTTGATTGGACGATCGTAGTTGGAGGGTGTGGGTGTAGAAGGACAGGCGCGTGTTGAGGCATTCGGGTCCTAGGTCGTAGAGGGCCTTGTGTGCGTGGGTGAGGAGACGGAATATTATTCTCTTGTTGACGGGGAGCCAGTGGAGGTCTTTCAGGTGACCAGAAATGTGAGCTTGGCGGGGGATGTCTAGTAGGAGTCTGGCTGAGGCGTTTTGGATGCGTTGGAGTTTCTTCTGTAGTTTGGCTGTGGTTCCGGCGTAAAGGGTGTTTCCGTAATCCAGTCGGCTTGTGACCAGTGCGTGGGTGACCGTTTTTCTTGTTTCGGTGGGGATCCAATGGAAGATTTTTTTGAGCATGCGTAGGATGTTGAAGCATGATGATGAGACAACGTTGACTTGTCTGGTCATCGAGAGGGAGGAGTCTAGGATGAAGCCCAGGTTACGTGCGTGGTCCGTAGGTATGGGTGCTGTTCCCAGGGCCGGTGGCCACCATGAGTCGTCCCAAGCAGAGGGGGATGAACCTAAGATGAGGACCTCCGTTTTGTCCGAGTTCAGTTTTAAACGGCTGTTCTTCATCCATTCCGCAACTTCTTTCATTCCGTCGTGTAAGTTGGTTTTGGTGGTGTTTGGGTCTTTGGTGAGGGAGAGGATCAGCTGGGTGTCGTCTGCGTAGGAGATGATGTTGAGGTTGTGTTGGTGCGCGATGGATGCGAGGGGACTCATGTATACGTTGAAGAGGGTGGGACTGAGTGAAGATCCTTGTGGTACGCCGCAGATGACTTCGGAGGCCTCTGATCTGAAAGGGGGGAGGCGGACTCTCTGGGTTCTTCCGGCGAGGAACGAGATGATCCAGTTCAATGCTTTTCCTTGTATACCGAAGTTGTTGAGGCGTTGTATGAGGGTGCTATGACAGACTGTGTCGAAGGCTGCGGAGGGGTCAAGTAGGATGAGGGCAACTGTTTCTCCGTTGTCCAGTAGTGTTCGAATGTCGTCAGTTGCTGCGATGAGGGCGGTCTCAGTGCTATGTTTGGCTCGGAAGCCGGACTGTGGAGGGTCGAGGGATTTGTTGGAATTCGAGGAAGGCGGCGAGCTGACTGTTGACGGCTTCTCAATGACTTTGGCAGGGAATGGGAGGAGCGAGATGGGGCGGTAGTTCTTAAGTTTAGTGGGGTCTGCTGTGGGTTTCTTCAGAAGGGCGCTGAGTTCGGCATGTTTCCAGCTTTCCCGGAAGGTAGCGGCGTTGAGGGAGCAGTTGATGACGTCTCGGAGATGGGGTGCGATAATGGAGTCTGCTTTGTTGAAGATGTGGTGGGGACATGGGTCGGTTGGCGATCCTGAGTGGATGGAGTTCATCAGGCGGATGGTGTCTTCAGTGGTGATAGGGTCCCATGCGCAAAGGTAGTTAGAGGGGGGTTTTGGTTCGGAGGTGGGTAGGATGGACTGGTCTCCGGACTGGTTTTCAAAGCTGTTATGTATGTCGGCGATTTTGTTGTGGAAGAATGAGGCTAGGGAGTCGCAGAGGTCTTGGGAGGGAGTGATGTCGTTGGTGCCGGCGGTAGGGTTGGTAATTTCTTTGACGATGTTGAATAGTTCCTTGCTGTTGTGGGCGTTGTTGTCAAGTCGATCCTTGAATGCTGATTTCTTGGTGGATCGGATTAGTTGGTGGTGTTTGCGGGTGGCGTTCTTGAAGGCGGCCAGGTTGTCAGTGGTTGGGTTTTTTCTCCAGGCTTTCTCGAGGGTGCTACAGAACTTCTTGGATTTCTTAAGGTCATCGTTGAACCAGGGGGCATTTTTGCTACCTTGCTTGATTTGATGGTTTTTCAGGGGTGCTAGTTCGTCGGCGCTGTGCGTGATCCATTGTGTGAGGTTGGTGGCTGCTTGGTTTGGGTCCGATGATTTGGCAGGAGGGTTTTGGTGAAGCGATGTAAAGAGTTGGTCGGTGGTGATTTTGGTCCAGTTTCTTCAGGGAATTGGATGTGGGTGGTTGTGGGTCGTAGTCTTTTTGTAGTTGAAGTGAACGCAGCTGTGGTCCGTCCAATGGAGAGCTGTGGTGTGGTTGAAGGAGATGTGCTTGCTGGAGGTGAAGATTGGGTCGAGCATGTGCCCGGCATAGTGTGTGGGGGTATCAACAGGTTGTCCATAAGGGTGGTGGTGTTGCTGTCGTTTTTCTTTTCCAGGTGGAAGTTGAGGTCTCCCAGTAGAATGTAGTCTTCGGAGGAGAGGGCGTGTGGGCTGATGAAGTCAGTGATGTCTTCGCTGAATTGTGTGCGGGGTCCTGGTGGCCTGTAGAGGAGGGTGCCTCTGAGTGTGGTTTTGTGGTCGGTGTGGATCTGGAAGTGAAGGTGTTCGGCGGTGGTGAGGTTGTCGTCTGAGCTGGTCGAGATGCGGATGGTGTTCTTATGGAGGGCCTCCTCCTGTTTGGTTGGTGCGGTCCTTTCGGATGATCTTGTGGCCGTCCGGGATGGCTATGGCGATGTCGGGAGCTGATGAGGCATTCATCCAGGTTTCTGTAAGGAAGGCGACATCCGGCGATGTAGTGTCGAGTAGGTTCCAAAGGTCAATAGCGTGTCTGTGGACCGAGAGGGTGTTGAGCAGAATGCATTTCAGGTGGTAAGTGTTGGAGCTCGCGTGGACGGGCGTAGACTGGCTTACCTTTGGCGCACATGGGGCGCGTCCGCTGCGCGCAAAAGCATCTGTCATAAGTGGATAGTGGAGAGGGTGGGGCGAGGGAGGGGCAGCTGGGAGGCGGGAGCGGGGTGGAGGGCCGGGCTGGGAGGCACAGTCAACAACAACAAAATGGCAGCGAACAAAAAGCCAAACAAGACTTTACAGTGACCCCAATAATCGCTATGCAAAGGGAAGCGTCACCGTCACAATCGGGCTCAAATTAATCACGCAGGTAAGGCAGCAATGCACAATCGAGTATGAATGAAAGCGCAGCTCAGTAGTGAAGCGCTACGATACAGTTACAATCAGGCACAGATAATTATTGCAGGAGCAGTGTGAGCAAAAGCGCAATTGTTTTCAGAGGTGAATAGCAGTCTGCCAGTATAGCGCTACGATACCAGTATCAGGGCAGGGAGCAGCGTGAGGAGCGGCCGCTTCTGAGGAGCTTCACACAAACTTTTCCTTAGCTGCTCAAAAGCTTCTAATTCCGTTTTTGTTAAGCTAATCGGGTCTTTTATGTCTGCTTTTGTTAGTCTCTGCAGTGGTTTTGCAATTACTGAAAATCCACTAATCCATTGGCGACAATAACCTACCATTCCTAGAAACATTCTAACCTGTCTCTGTGTTTTTGGAGGTTGCATTGCTTGAATCATTTTTATTCTTTCTGTTGTCACTTGTCTGATTCCTTTTGCAATTCTGTGACCAAGATATTTCACTTCTTGTTTGCAAAACTCAAATTTCGCAGGAGATACTTTATGCCCCTCATCTGCCAAATGATTTGAAAGAGTAATGGTATCTGTTACACAATTATCTCTTGTTTTTGCAGCTATAAGGAAGTCATCAATATACTGCACTAATGTAGATTTTCCAGGTAAATCCAGATTTTCCAATGATTTCTTTAGCAACTGATTAAAAATAGATGGACTTTCGGTGTACCCTTGAGGGATTCTACACCATGCTAAAATACGCTTTTTGAACCGGAACGCAAAAATTTGTTGACTTACTGGATGCAATGGAACAGTGAAGAATGCGTTACATAAATCAATAACTGTATACCATTCTGCATCATGCGGAATCTGATATAAAATTACCGCTGGGTTTGGTACGACTGGGCAACATGGAACAACAATTTTATTAACCTTTCTCAGGTTCTGAACAATTCTGAAAGTTCCATTTGGCTTTTTAATCCCCATAATCTGTGAGTTACACGGGCTACTCTCGATTTCTTTTAGAACACCTTATTAATTTATCTATTACAGGAGTTACTCCTTCAATCACTTCAACTTTCATTTTATACTGAGGAATGTTTGGATAATCTGCTCCTTGTTTTACTGATATTTGTACTGGGTCTACGTTTTTCATCAAACCCATTTCATCTCCAGTGAAATCCCACATTTTTACATTCACTGTGTCTTTTAATTCTTCAGGTAAATTATTTTTATCAAACACAGGAAATAATTTACTTTCTTCTGCCTCAACCATTGACATTGTTAATTTGTAAAGCCCATCTTCTTCTGGAGTTTGAAGCTCTATACCATCCGGTGAGCAATATATTGCTCAGTTAATTTTACAGAGAATATCCCTACCTAATAGATTTACAGGACTGCTATCACAAACTACAAATCTGTGCATGTCTTTGAATTTACCTATTTCAACTTCAACTGGTTCAGTTAAATCTGTTTTAATTTGCTGATTAGCTACACCTACTACTTGGATCTTTTCTCCAGAGAGAGGAAGGTTTTCTATTTCTACTGATCTAACAGTAGAACGGGTAGCACCTGTATCCACTAGGAAAGTAATTTCTACATCATTCACTTTACCATTTACAAATGGACCAGATTGATCTACCTCAAGAGTGGCTCCAAGCACACACTCTTCCTCCTCTCTCAGGCACCGTCAGAAGTAATCCTCAGATTCACTCCCTCCATCTTCTTTCATCCAAAATTGTTGAGACACATTCGACAAATTCACTCTCGGTGATCTGTTTACCTGTTCACCTCCGCTGAATCCTGTTTCTGTACTGTATCTCTGCAAATTTACACAGTTTGGAAGTGGCGGTTGTGGTAACTGACTTTGCTGATTCACTACCTGTCGCTGTAGCTGTTGCTGCTCATTTATCTCACTCTGCATCTGTGAATTTAATGATGTATTTTTAAAAAAGGTTCTGGGCGGATTCTTACACTCTCGCTTCCAGTGTCCAATTTCGCCACAAATAAAACATGGGAGTTTCTGTTTTAACTCTTCTATATTTCCCATCAATTTTGGTTTATTATAATTACCTTTAAATTTTCCTTGATTCTGATCAACATTTTTATTTCCCAAAGTTGCTATTTGTTGTTCAGCCACTTTCACCTGTGCCCACATTGCTTTTTCTTTCAGCTTCTTTTGTTTAGCTTCTGTCTCATCACTACAGTATTTTGCTTTTCTCAAAATATCATCTACTGTGTGTGACTGCCAACCAACTATACCAGTTCTTACCATTTCACTAATTTCAGGTCTCAAGCCATATACAAATCTGTATATAAAATGGCTCATATCCTTTTCACTTAGATGCTCATAACCACTGTATTGTTTAAATACCAGCAGTAATCTTTCATAAAATGAATGTACTGATTCTTTTGACTCTTGAATTGTTCTATCTATTTTAACCCAATCTATCTCTTTTGGGGGAAATCTTGTTTTTCAAAAACACAATTACTTGTTCGTACTTTCTCATTACCTCTGGAGAAGGAGCACCTGTTCCTTTATATCGTTCATATTCTTCACTAGGCCAGCCTATAGTAGTTTTACATTCTGTCCAAAGATCTGATGGGACAACTATGTCAAATAATCCATCAAGATCAACCCACAAAACCTTTGAAACTTTCACATCTTTCTAAATCGATACCATTCTACATGCTTTTCTGTTAATTGGGGAAAATCATTTGTGAACAGTAAAATGTCCTGTCTTGTCCAAGGGACATGCACATACCCTCCTCCTGCTATTTCTCCCATTGGAAACTCATTTACTACTTTTTCCTTTTCTCGGACAGGAAAAGCTAAACTTATTCTGTCTTCATCTCTTTTCTTTGTCCATTTTTCTCTCCATTTACTTAATTCACCCCATTTTCTCAAAATCACAATTAAATCTTTTATATTAGTAATTCTTCCTGAGAGATTCATATTTTCAATGTCTTTTTCAGAGAAATCCACTCTATACTTTTTCTGCAAATTCTTCTGCTTGCTTAAATTTACTTCAAATTCAGCAGCTATATCTTCCAATTGATCATATTTGTTTTTCGTTTTCCATGTTATGCTTTCACAAATAAATAATAATTCATCATCCTGATATGCTTTCAAACTGTCAGTTCCAATTGTACCAATTATTAATTCCTCTAAATCTGCTTTCAACTTTCCAACATCAAGTAATTTGCATTCCGGAGTTTGTGTTAAATCTATTTTACTCAGACTCTTTACCGGAGATCCAGAGTCAGAATCTGCACCAGTTGGGGTTTTACATGATAAACTTTGATTAAAAGTTAAATCAGGCATCATCATTTTTTCTCGATGTATTTCAGTTAAGTCTGAATAGAATTTTTCAGTCACTTTATGTATTTCTGAATTTAATGGAACAGTTAAAGCTGAATGTCTAATTTCCTTTGGATCAAATACTGGAAGAACCGGTCCAATAGTTACAGGCACGGTTACTGCTTCCATGCTTTTAGTTAACTGCTGTATTAATTCATTCGCAGAACGAATATATTCTGCAGTATCTGGTAATCCCTCCTACCTTTCTGTTCTATTTCCATTTCTTGGGGGTTTCATATCTTTGAACTGGAGTTTCAGTAAAATTACTATGTTCTCCTGATATATTTGAATTACATCCTGTTTCTACTCTTTCAGGTGTTTTTCTATTATTATGGTTTGTTTCAGGAGATATCTCTACTCTTTCAGGTGTTCTTTTCTTATTCTGGTTTGTTTCAGGAGATGTCTCATCAATTATTTCTCTTTGTGGGGCACTTGGAGAAGTCCATGTACGAACTGGTTGATAAGGTGGCGGCTTTTTAGTATACATTTCTTCTAATACCGCATCGTCTGAATCACTTTCTTCACTAATATTATTTTTCTTTTGGGTATGCTTTTTGCTTTTTACCAGTTACCTCATCAATTAATCTCACTGGGTACAAGCCATCACACATGTCTGCACTTCTCCATCGACACATTCTATCCTGATGTGTTTCTCTATCAAGACCTAATCTTGTTCCCCTTTGTATTCCACTACACTCTTTGTAATTCATGCATTTCGTCTTCCCATTCAACTAAAGCTTCAAATTGAGTAGGTCTAGGCCTTGGTACAAGTTTCATCATTCTTTCTCTCAAATTTTTCAAAACCGCTATGTTAAATGATCCATCTTCTGGCCATGCTAACACACCATCATTTTCAGTATACTTCATCCAATTCTCAATCCAAAGACAAGTATGATAACCATATTCACCTAACACATAACCTGCTGGTGTCTTATACTTATGAATTAATCTACCACCTCGCGTCGAAATTTTCTTGTCAAGTTTAATTTTGTTTTTCAATTTTTGAAACCATGAAAGCTTCTTTTTCTCCTTCATGTAATAATAATCCATGTTTTTAAACGATTTCCCTTACTTCAGAAAAGATTGTAACAACTTCCTTGTTATTCCGCAACACCAACCAATCCGTGCGCAAAACTTACCAATAAACCAATCAGGTTAAGCTTCATCACTATTTTGCTCAACCAATAGAATTACTGTTTTTCAGGATGAGCCAATCAGCTGTAAGCTTGCCTTGTCACGTGAACCAATCTGTGCGCGAATACTGTGACGTATGTTAGCCAATCACAGCGCGACTCTTGTGACGTATGCTACCGCTGCAGCTACTCTGTCTCTCACTCCTTACACTGACCCCTCCTTTACAAAATGTTTTCACAGCGCCATATCTACAAAACTTTCAATTGAATTCAGTTAATAACTCCACAAAAAACAAACCACTTGTCTGTTTCGCTAAATAAAGTGTTAGCTTTCCCAAACATTCAAGTATTCTTTTACATGAAATAGACAACGCTATTTTCACAGAATATTAAAATTTGTCGATAAAGTAAGTCTACTTTACCCTTTTAGCAGGAAATAACGAACTCTTTTCTCTCTAAATGCACATACAGAGATTTTTACACCTCCTTAGAGACAATTTAGAGTTTCACTCAATCGTACATTACAAATTCATTTACGCACTTTCATACGGAAAAATCCCTAACCATTCATACATAAATCTTTAGTAGGACTTTAACCCACCAATAGAAATCCACACTCGCCAGTAAGATAGACGACGCTTTCTCACCCTTCACTCAAGCTTAGATAAATTCTACTACTCTTTTCACAGTGAGTTTTAAAACAGGACAGATGTCCCTATACTCGAAAGCTACGATTTCATAGACAATCCTCACTATATATTCTACCTTACACACCTAAAATCCCTAAACTTGTGCTGTACGACCACAACACTTGTGATATACGACGATACCACTATTTTGAAACAGAACAAATGCATTGTGTAACTTCACCTGTCACACTACTTGTGCCGGCACAGACTAGGAATTTTCACACTGCTGGAAAAAACCTTTCCACTACATATAACAACTAAACAAACTTAACATGTTTTAGACATTAATCCTATATGTTACCATGTAACATGCTAGTTACCATAGTAACCGTACCTCTGCTACCAAGTAATTGATCCAGCGCTCTGATTGAAAAACTGTCTCACAAACGCTACCTATCACCTCAATACTCACCATTAAACATCAGACACATATTCAGGCCCATAACACCAATGAGACAATTTTTGAGCAACTGAATCAGGTGATTTGATTAATAAATCTAGTCTCATAATATTTATATTATTATATACAACTGCAGTTCATTAATCTTTACCATAGTTTTAAACGTATTATTACCTATAAATCAAATCACTTAAGGCGATTTGATCAACTGATGGAAACTAGACCATGAATAAACAAGACCAGCTTGTCTTTTCAAATCTAATTTTATTATCTTTATTTTTCATAAGGAAAAAGCATTTACGTTTTAGAATCTTTATTTTGTTTGCAAATAAGAAAGCAGCATTTAATAAAGAAATGAAATTAAGACTGACATATTAAAGCAAGCTCAGAAACATGAATTATTAGCAAAATAAGTTTCCCATTCCCAAAATCTATTTCCCTGTCTATTTCTCACTTCACCTGAAAAGGAAAAATCATTTAAAGTCTGCTGTCCTTACATGCGCCAAAGGTCCATCAGCATGTCACGACACTCGGGAATCGGAAAGTAAGAGTTTTTTTCTTGCTCATTGTGTCAGACTTTATACCTTTCTCTCTAGCTAAACTTTCTACATTTTACATTCTTTCATACGAGTCCAAGCTTTTCATTGGCTGTCCTGTGTCAGTCCATGATAAAATTATTAGGTCATCTCCGACTCTTGACCAAGTCCAGGCTTTACATAAGCCCTATTGTCTTTTAATTCAGCTTCCTCAAGAAAGTAACTTTTCCTCGAGTTCTGAACATTCACTTCCTAACCTTGGCAGACAAATCAAGTTCCTGTCCTTGGCCCATCTCTCCATGAGCACGTTCAACGCGACCAAAGAACTGCTTTTTAATTCACGATGACAATGCAGCAAAAATCTTCACAGCTGCGCATGCGTAAAGATGTTACTCTGGACAAGCTTTTGCATCTGCAACTCTGTCAGCCATATTTTCTGAACCATCTTTTAGGCCTCACTTCGGAAACTATTATTAAACAAACACAAGACATCAATTAATTAAAGAATTGAGACTCATTCTGTTACCCTCCCCCATTACTAATGAATCCTGTTAATTATATTACCTAGCTAAAGCACAAATAGGCAGCATCATAATTACTTCTCCTTTTCGTACAGCAGGAACTCCATGAGCTTTTATCACGAAAGACATAACATAAGCACATAAAAAAGGGACATGCCATCAATTTAACTGCCGCATTTAATACTGACAAAGACAATAGACAAGGTTAGTTTATTATTCTTTCTTTGCGTTTGCAACATAGAGCATATTAGTTTATCCCGCGTGTAATGATAAATGCATTTTTAAACTGAGGTGATTAATAATTTCACCACAAGTTTATTAATGTGGTTACTTTATTATGAGAGATTAACTTCACAAGTTTGAACAAAATCTTGTTCTTCACCTTGCTCCATCACGACCATCCAGTCCAGGCTGAGTGCGGCAATCTGCACCAATTCTGGGAGGCGAGCGGTGTCCCCAGAGCCACGCCTCCCCCCAGGGGTATCACGGCCGAACCTCAGTCCACACAACGATTACCTGGGCTGGACACCGCACCAAAGTCTCTTTTGACCCTCTCAACGTTGTATACGATCTTATATCTCACAGAGGCCCCCCTCTGTTACGCCCCTAAAACTGCGAACGTCCACCGCTGCGCCCTCCAGTGAGGCCAAGAGTCCGTCACCGCCCCTCAGGTCACCCCACCACCTTGTTGCTTTTTCCCCCAACTCCATATGGGTGTCAGCACCAGCAGGGACTCCTCAAATGTCACTGACGCTATTTAAAAAAAACAGTGGCAACGCACTTCAGCCGTTTGCGGCGCTTCCAAGACGGCTCAGGCAGGGCTCCCCCTCAGTCAGCCACCGATGTATCCTCTTACCCTCACGGCCACTCTGGTCACCAATGTGGTTGCCACTCTCCACTCTCTGTCTCTCTCAGGGCACCTTTCAGATAGGGACAACGTCTATTCCCGCATCCCTCCTCCAGCGCAGGACAGTCCCCCTCACCTCCCTGGCACCAGGTGATCTCCAGGATGCCTCATCTCCAGAGTCGGGCCGGTGGCAGGCTTCACTCGGCCCCTGTGCAGTGCAATCCCAGGCTGTAATGGCGCCGGGCAGCCTCCACTGCCAGTCACTCAGGGCACTCCGGGGCATCAAATGTACCTGCACCCACTCCAATTACCCACGCTGCCCCTGTGCCTGCAGCGTGACCAAGAGGGGAGCACAGGGAAAGTATTTCTGGGCCTTCGGTCGGACCGGTGAGAGGCCGTCCGTGTCCCGGGTGTTGCCTCACTTGCCGCCGGTCACGCAACTACTCGAGGTGCCCGGCTTCCACGCCGAACCAGGCCTCTCACTTGAGGACGATGCTGCTTCGCCGCAAATCCTCGGAGCCGGCCCGCGGAGGCAGCGTTGGGCACCGCTTCCGCTCCGGGGTCGGGGATCAGGTGTGGGCCTGGATAGGTGGGTAGGGAACGGCGGTCGGCGGAGCAGAGTCCCTAAGCGGCCATCTTGGTCTCCGGCTTGGCTCCTCCCCCCGCATTATGATTTTTAAAATTGTGCTTCATCACCAATGTGTCTTTTTTTAGCCGCAGATTGTATAAGCAACAGGCAGGGAAAAAACATCCATAAACAGTGTGGGCACATAGGAGAAAGTTAGGCATTCACAAATGGTGTCCGCTGACAGTCATGTTGAAGCACACACACTCACATAGACTGTGTGAGGCCACGGACAGGAGGACGCAGACACTCACATATAAGTGTGAACCCACAGACAGGAAGCAGTGACACCCAGAGCTAATGTAGCCCAAAAAGGCATCAAACTCTCAGATATGTACATTTTCCTCTGTTATACATGTCTGCTTTAAATTAAACTTCTTTTATAAAGCGCCTCATGCCGTACTTCTAGGCTTCTTGGAGCTAAAAATAACACATGCTGCCATTATCCAATTTATGCTACGCAGTTACCCTATGCATTTACTTATAACTTCTCCCCCCCCCCCCCCCCACCCCCCCAACTCTTTACTGGAGTTCTGACCGACTTTGAATGAAGGCATCTCCGAGCACATTTGCAGATAGCCAGGAAGCTTTAAACAGGCACTGTACAAACACACACACACAGACAGATTTGCCCGAGTAACAGTTCAGGTGTTGTTTAGTGCGAGACCCAACCACTAATAGTGATTTAGGAGAACCCCCAGCTCTTCTGTGTGACTATTAAAGCGGGTAGGAAAGGGGCATGCTGGTAGAGACGGGCACATACTGAGAGTGGGGAGGAGGGTTGTTTCTGACGTTACAAAAGAGGTCCGCCTGCATTTCCTTTTTAGGTCTCGCCTGAAAATCGCATCCGAAGGATGCGTCCAGGTTGGAGACTTATAGCTAGCTGACTCGGGGGAATGAAGGACAAGAAACTGCCACGAGCTTTTCCTCGGCTGGATTCAGCTGCGTGCACGCGCACCCACACTCACGCATGCGCACATCACAGCCACACGCATACACACATCACAGCCACACGCATACACAGCCACACGCATACACAGGCACACACCCCCCCGCCCCCGCACCTACACACACACTAGCGCACCTACACGCACACACAGAGACCCCCCCCACACACACCAGCGCACCTACACACACGCACGCACACATACAAAGACCCCCCCTCCCCTCCGCCGCCGCAATCGTACACATACACACACACACACACACACACACACACACACCAGCACCGGACCCCACTCACTGGCTACGCAGGATTTCTCTTCTCTGGGTTGGCCCCGGGGCTCTCCGTAGCTCACGGGAGCCCCGGGCCGTGGGAGGACTCAGCTTGTTTGCTCCATCCCGGCGGGCAGCCAATCATAGCCCAGCAGCAGGCGGGACTTCCTTCTTTCTTCTGGCCCGGCCTACGTCTTCTCTCCCGTTGCCTGGCTTCCTGCCTCAGGGGTCCGCCAATGGCAGCGCGGCCCCGAGCAGGGAGGCGGGCACAGCGTTTCCTCTGGAATCCCGGGCCCGTCGGCGATGATAATTTATTTGGGGACACAACCCCGGTACAACTACTCACAACCTGAACTCGCGGACACCTAAAGGCGTTTTTTTTCACGGGACGCACTATTTAAAAGTATTAATGCTCTCAGCCCGCATCTGCAGGGAGGTCCTGAGCCTCGCCGGCACCGGTCTGCTTACGGAGGAGGTGCCTGCGGAGGGCGGGCTTTGCCAGTGCTCCTCATCACTCGCGCGCCGCTCCCACACCCGGAGGACCGGAGCCTCCACTGGCGAGGTAACAAGGTAAAGGCAGACAACTCGGAGAGGGAAGGGAAGATGGCCATGAAGAGAGTTGGATGGAGCACGAGGGGGGGTAATGGGAGTTCCACGGGGAGAGCAGTTGTAATTCAAAAGGGGGGAAATAATTTTAACGACACTGGCGTTTGGACAGTACCGTTCGCCTATGGGTATTTTATTAACAAATTGCACACAGATTATTATTTCAGACTTACACGAATATCGTCCTCTCACCCTTAATACATTACACGCCCGTCCTTCAACAGGCAATCCCCGCACTCCTAACTCCCGTGCACCTATGGAATTCCGTTCACTCATAACCTCCTCCCTTGGTCTCCCCCTCTACAATGTCCCCAGCTGCCCTATACAAAACGGATGCGGCAAACCAAGCGATAGAACTAGTTAGTACAAGCGCGAGGCAGGGGGACGCTGGGTCAATATTAAAGGACAACGGAGCAGATTCAAAAATAGGAGGTACAACTGCGTAGAGTAACTACAGGTGTAGCGGGAAAAAGCTTCCGAGATGCGCAAAGAAACTAATGCAATAAGGAAGAAATAAAGAGGACTAGAAAAGTAACGATGTTATTAGCTTAACCGGGACAATGAAAGGGGGAGAAATTATAAAAGTGAAAATGAAAAAAGAGTGACGGTAGAAAACGTAAGGCCAATCAATAAGAAATACAGCGAGAGGGGAAAAAAAAGAGAGAGAGAACGTTTCTTGGTGTGGGCCAACGATAGCGGTATGAGAGCATGCGTCACTGCCAACCACTTCATACGAATCAGCACTCCACAACGAGCCAAACAGAACACGTCATCATACTGGCCTGACTGGCTGTCAGGGTGAGATGGTGCTGCTGCACCGGGCGCTGACTTCAGGTGGGGCTGTATTGTCAAATATATTGTGGATTTAAATGCACCTGCTGCAGCGTTCTTTGTCTCCAGCAATTTCAGGCAACAATAAAAATGTCCAGGTAACTCTGGGGATTAATGGACCTGCTGGACACAGATCGTGTTTTGTCTACTAGAAGTTTTGACTCATCATAAAGTAGTGCCGAGGGTGAACATGCCGACTCCAAAGAACTCGTACCATGCAGATCACAAAAGTGCATGTACTTTAAATAGTTCAGTGGGTTACTGCTTTGGTCGGGGAGATCCTTTTTGTTACTTGCAATTTATGAATTAATATCCATATAGAACTGTTGGTTATTAACTGTCATCAAAGAGCTGCGTGAAAACTGCAAGGTATATAGGTTAGAGCGTTATGATTTCTTCCCCTGTATTTCATTATCCTGATGTAGCAAAAAGGAGTCATTTGGCTAGAAATAAATTCTTATTAGTAGAGGCAATCCCAACCACGGTGGTACGTTTTAAATTCTGAGTTTTTGCTACTCTAGATCAAGCACTCAAACTATACTGCCTACCAGTATGGAAGACATGTGACTCCTACACCTGTAGTCCTCTTTCTTATGTAACATTTTGTAGTGTAAAAGAAGGGTCACAGACGCAGGAAGCTGTGAACAAGTTTATTCGGCTCAAGAGCAGCACAGCGACAGGATCATAGTACAGCATCCAACTGACCAACTGTCAGCATTCCACTCCCAGCCTCAGAACTCCCAACACTCAGGGTTCCAACTACCAGTGCCATAAGGGCACAAACACAGAATACTACATTATCCTCATTTCTGCAAACAAAAGGAAGAAAAGAAAAGAGAAAAGGGATACACAGAAAAAACAGAAAAACGAAAAGAGAAACGAAAGAAGGAAGAAAACGAAGAAAGAAAGCCTGACAAAACACAAAACGAGGTAAGCACCTAACATAGCAGGACAGGGAAGAAAAGCAGAACTATCTGAACCTGACAGGAATCCTGGGTACCCTCAAACTCCTGCGAAGTGTGGGCGACAAATCTTCTTTACAACAATTGTCGCCAGAGTTGGTGGATTCAGAGGAGGCAATTTTAACTTTGACAACCTTACAGACATTCCACCAATGGTTGTTGTTAACTCGCACAGCATTGCCACAAACCTTGTTGACAACAAACGGTTCAGAGAATTTACTCCTGCCTTTGGTGACATGAGCAGGATTCTTAATGCGGACAACATCACCAACACAGAAACCATGAGACACCACCCTTTTCATCCCATCAAAATGACTTTTCTGCCTAGCCTGTGCTTTGTTAACATTTTCTCTCACAAGACCATCAATGCCATCTATGACATTCATCTTGACCCACTTGGACATCCAACCTGGACAAATCTTAGTCGACGGTTTCCTCCCTCTTAGAAGCTCGAAAGGGGAGAAACCAGTGGAAGAATGTGCGGTCGTACGGTAGAACCATAACATGGAGCGAACAGCGTTCGCCAACACACACTTACTGGCAATGGCCCATTGCACACAGTTATTCAACACACGGTTCATTCTCTCGACAAGACCATTGGACTGGGGATGGTACAAGGAACTCTTCTTGTGAGAGACGCCACTTTGTCTGAGAAAAGACTCGAAATCAGAACTAACAAACTGTACCCCATTGTCGGTCATGATGCATGAAGGAAAACCCTCTCTAAGAAAGATATCCTTCAGGAACAGAATGACATTTGCGGAGGAGGGCTCATTGATGAACCGAACCTCAGGCCATTTGGAATAGTAATCAATGGCCACGATTGCATATCGTGAGGTGGGAGGTAAGAGGTTAAAAGGTCCGACCAGGTCAACTCCAATCTTTTCCCAAGCTCTTTCTGGAAGTTGAACCGGTTCCAGGGGGGGCGTCCTCACTTTAAGACTTTTGTCAGAATAGTTGCATATAACACAACCATCAATCATTGAATCTACACACGCATCCATTTGTGGCCACCAAAAAACATCTCGCAACCTGCGTTTGATGAAAGTTTTCCCTAAGTGGCCTTCATGCGCACCATCCATAAGCCGTTCCCTCAAACTCTCCGGAGGAATCAGCCTACCACATCGCAAAAGAATACCATCCTCTACAGTGAGTTCTTCGGCAACCTTAACATACGTCTGAAAAGGTCCAGAGACATACTTCTCCCTCGGCCAACCAGACTTCAAAAATTCAATGACACGAGCAAGGATAACATCCTTGGCCAATTCTCCTCTCCATTCAGTTTCATTCACAGCACACATGCCTTCTAAGTCTAATGCCGCTACAAAACAATCCTCCTGATCATCTTCCCTCTCAACCTCGGAGTCGTTACCAGAGATAGGAAAACGTGAGAAATAGTCTGCCCTGACATTTTTTGCTCCAGGCAAATAGGTTATGTCAAAATCATACTGTAGAAGCTTGGTCGACAACCTTGCAATCCTAGGGGTGTGCTCCTTAATCTTTTCACCAGACAAAATTGAGACCAAAGGACTATGATCCGTGCGTATAGTGAAATGACTGCCCCAGAGAAAGGAATTGAATTTTCTGACTGCCCACCAGCAGGCCAACAACTCTTTCTCGATGACCGAGAAATTCATCTCTGCACCACGCAAAACTATTGACGCATAAGCTATGGTGTTATCAACCTGACCATTCTTCTGGGTGAGCACAGCCCCTAGACCAAACCCGCTAGCATCAACAGTCACCACACATTCCTTATTAGGGTCAAAAGCTCTAAGTACACTGTCACTCACAAGCTGAGACTTGATCCAGCGAAAAATTTCATCACAGTTCTCATTCCACACAAAAGGTACATTTTTTTTGAGCATGTTGGTTAAAGGTTGAATTTTAGACGCGTAACCTTTGATGAATCTAGAGTAGAATTCACTCAAACCTATAAAGGATTTTAAACCAGGTTTATCCAGGGGAGGAGAGGCATCGACAATGGCTTTTACTAACCCTGGACGTGGTTCAACCCCCTTGTGAGAGACTACATGACCAAGGAATTCCATTTTCTCTTTGAGAAAAACACATTTCTCCCTTTTAAGAACAACACCTTTACTTTGCATAATGCCTAACACCTGACTCAAAGAAACATCATGTTCCCCTTTGCTTTGCCCAAAAATTAAGACATCGTCTTGGAAAACGATCACTCCGGGAGTGTCCTTGAACATCTGACTCATTAACCTCTGGAAAACTGCTGCCGCAGAGGCAAGACCAAAGGGCATTCTACAGTATTGGAAGCTGCCAAAAGGCGAAACGAAAGCAGTTAAATGCCTAGAAGACTCACTCAACACCACCTGGTGGTATGCAGATGCTAGATCCAACTTGGTGAACCACCTAGCGCCCCTGGTAAGAGACAATAAGTCGTTGATCTTAGGCAAAGGGTGAGAGTCAACCCAGATGTTTCTGTTAAGGCTGCGTAAGTCAACACAGACGCGCAAATCTCCATTCCTTTTCCTTGCAACAACAAGGGGAGACAACCACAACGATGACTCGATAGGTTCGATAATTCCTTTTTTGCACAAATCCATGAGTTCCTTTTCAAGACTATCCCTGACACTAAAAGGGACACCCCTTACCTTATGCTTGACTGGAATGGCCCCTTCCTTAACTCTGATTTCGTGTTCGAAACCTCTAATCGTTCCAAGCCCTTTACTGAAAACAGAAGGAAACTTAATGGCCAAACCTACCACATAGTCATCAGTTTCAACAACTGCCAAACTCTCTAAAATTGAAACATCCTCTTCCATCCCAACCTGTTCTTTAGCACCTGGTCTTAATATTAACCGAAACAATCCACCATGGAACCAACCCAAAATGTTAAGACCCTTGCAAGCCACATAAATTTTCCCAAAAATCTTCCTCCCCCTGAATTGAATGATATCCTCAAAATACCCATCCAATGCTATTCTGCGCCCCTCAAAGGATACAGGAGCTCTGTCGGGAGGTTCTAGCTTCCTTCCTGGCCAAGTCTCATCAAAAAGCTCTTGGGTGATCATAGTGACCTTTGCTCCTGAGTCTACTAATAAGGAAATGACTTTATCACCCACACCAAAATTTTCATAAGGATCAACACAATCCGAAGGGTCTCCAACAATGACTCCATCATCACGCACAACTATGACCATGTCTTTGTCGACTTTGGTAGGCACATCAACGGAATTCTCCCCCTCACGAACTACAACAACCATATCTCTAAGATCATCTTGGATGGTACTAATGTGATCTTCCCCCCTGCTGGTGTTTTCATTGGATTCAGCAACACATCCTACCCCAGTAGTGTTAACCTGACTCTGAGACTTATTGCCAAAACTCATATTCCCCTGCCTTGGATTTTGGCAAATTTTTGCAAAATGACCATATTTCCCACAGGTGCGGCAAGTGGCACTCCTAGCCGGACAGAACTTATTATCCTTATTGTGAGAGGGATTCCCACATCTATAACATATGTCACGTCTAGAAAACATATTCCTATCGTTGCGTTGTGGATAAGAAGGAAAGTTCTTCTCAAAAGGTTGTTGACCAGGACCAGTTCTGGTTTCTCTGTTCTCTTTGGACCTCACAATGGAGACTGTCTCTTCGTTCTTTTTTTCAAGTTCTTTAACCTCTTTCTTCGATAATTCAATACTTTTGGCTGTGCGGATTACTTCTTCCAGAGTAGGATTCCCTAACGTGAGCAACTTCTGTTGTATCGACTTGTCAGTGCACTTGCAGATGTACTGATCCCTAATCAATTGTTCTCTGAATCCTTCAAACTCGCACTCAGCACTCAATTGTCTCAGGGTGGAGACATAGGTTTCCACATCTTCGCCTGGGAGTTGGTCCCTTTTGAAAAACTTATGTCTGATCACAACGAGACTAGGTTTCACGTCAAACCTCAACTCCAATTTCATCCTTGTCTCGACATAGTCATCGATGTCATCTTCATTGTTTCTTGCAATAGGAGGTAAGTGTTTAAAGATTTCCCTACCCTCGAAACCCAAAGAATGCAACAGAAGACACTTCTTTCTTTCTGCGCGGTATCTAGAAGCGCCTATTGCACCTAGATAGGTTTCGAAGGCGTCAAACCACTTCCTCCAAATTATCGGCGGATTCCCTGGAGTCTCCAGGAAAGGCGGTGGAGGCGAAACTGATTGCATTGCAAGATAAAGTAAATTTGAGTGAAAAAGAAACCAAAAGGAAAACAGGTCTTGTGATGTCGCTGGGCCAACTGAAGAATAATTTTTTCCTTTGAACGTACTGGATGCTGGCTAGTAAAGTAGCAAAACAGGGTGCAGCAGTGAAAACTCGTTTTGCTTAAATTAAATTTCCTTTTTGGTTCTACTAACTGTTTATGTAGGAGTAGAGCGTTATGGAGGAGAACGTTGTTTGTGTTTTTATTGTTCCTTGACCCACAGCGTGTAACGCACAACAGTATATCCTGTTTAATCTTGTTTGGCGCTTTTTCATTGAAATTTGCCCCACAGCGTGTAGCGCACAACAGTATTGCAGATTGTTCGTGGTTTGCCAACCACGTTTGATTACATAAGTCAAAATGGCCGCTGCGTGCGTGGTCCCGCGTTGCCAACCACAGACGTCACTGTAAAAATGGCCGACGGGTCGTAAACAGCGTGCCTAACGCTGCCAACCACACGCTCCACTCAGCGCCAACCACGACCGTTGCGCACCAGCTCTCCGCCCCCAGATGGACGCGCAAAGAAAACAATACGGAACACTTATCTGGAAGTGTCTGTCGTCGTGCGCGCCGCTCAGGACAGATTCCTTCTGTGGGGTTCCGCTCTTCTCCCTCAACGCGACTCCTCTTCCTCGCCGGCGCTGAGGCACTCCGACCTTCTCTCTCGATACTCCAACATTCACGAGGTGAGACTGCAGGTCCGTTTCATGCTCTTGAGCATCGTCGCCAACGTTTCTGTAGTGTAAAAGAAGGGTCACAGACGCAGGAAGCTGTGAACAAGTTTATTCGGCTCAAGAGCAGCACAGCGACAGGATCATAGTACAGCATCCAACTGACCAACTGTCAGCATTCCACTCCCAGCCTCAGAACTCCCAACACTCAGGGTTCCAACTACCAGTGCCATAAGGGCACAAACACAGAATACTACACATTTCTTATACACTGATTTACACACGTGTGATTCATTGTCTCTGTGTAACGTGTGCGATGTAAAGTGCTTTGAAACCCCACACTGGTATGAGTAGCGCTATAAAACAAAAGAAAATCATGTGAGAGAGAATGGTTATGAAAACTTGAGGGTTACTATTGAAGGGTGGTATTGAGGGGCTGGGTGGGGTAGTGGCAACTTGTGTGAACAATGGCGCTTAAGTCCAACCAGTTCTTTTCAGGCTGATCACATTACCATGAGCGTGGGAAGTGTATTGTAAGACAGCCTATTCCATGGCTCTATACTGATGTGCTTCCTAAAAAGTCAAAGTAGTTGGCCTTATGGCGTCTTAACCACGTCTGACAGAGGTAATGTGATGTTTTCTCTCTTACCTTAATGGAATAAAAAATAAAAAATAAAAAAAAAAAATAAAAGCCATTGTTATTTGTAATATCAATACATCCAAGTCACGTAAATACAACACATATTGCATTACAAATGCTATAGGTGTCACATTTGCAAAAGTTAAAACTATTGCCATTGTAAATGCCAAAGCTATTAATTTCGCTATTTTCAAAACCAACACATAAATAAAAACATTGCCATTCACAATACCAATAGCTCAAACTTTCCTAATGCGAGACCTATTGCATTGTAAATGCTTGTTGTTGAACTTTCGAGTCACTGGAAACAGTGATCGTTTTGGGCAGAGTATGTGTGTGACCATCAGGGTGGCCTTGCTGGTAGGAGAGTGTGTGTGTGTTTGTTTGGGGATTAGTTACTGGTCGTATTTGGGGTGTGATGGTGATTGGGGGAGTGCCTTTACTCGTATCACTTTCCCGGCTGCTCTCCACTCCCAGCTGCCTGAAAGCACAGACTGTGCCCAAAAAAAACCACTGTCAAAGAGGTGAGTCTTTACCGCCTGTATTCTTTAGGTCGTATCGTTTAATTTATATAGTGTAACAAAAGGAACAATGTTATATTTTATGCAAACATTTGAAGAGTAACATGGTTCTCTAAAAGGAAGTTGTCAATTCTAAAACAAAGTCACAGACTCTGTGCAATTTGTGTGAATTTGTAAAAGGAAGCAAGGACTTCTAAAAGAGTGCTTTAATAATCTGTGCCCAAAGAAACTGAATGGGATGGTGTAGAACTTTTCTTACTAGAAAGTTTAGGCAGGGCTGAATGGTAAAATATTGAACTGTGCTAACTACAGATGTTGGACATGGAATGCGCGGCACATTGTAGAAATGGGCCCTGTACAGCGATATGAAATGGAGCGAATACCATAGAGAACACTGTCTTTAAGGCCTAGGTGAGAGGCTAGGCTGAACAAAGAATTCCAAAATTGTAACGGGCACAAAAAGAGAACGTGGCTGGGAGAGCTTAATTCAGAATATTACCCTTACAGATACAATTAATAGGCTGACACAAAACAGCGCCTCGACATGACTGGGTGCGCCAATAACTGTAAAGGCTTCATTGTGTTTCAGGTAGCCAATGTTGTGGACGGGGGACACAACAGGCTCCAAAAAATCTGTCATCCACATTTTGCATCATGTACTGTTTAATAGATATTTTACAGACTTGTAAATGGAACATAGGAAGGGCAGGAACGGGCTACTTTGAAGTCAGCTGACAGCTTGACTTTTGACCTCTGTTTTTTAATGCTCAGCAAATGTGACCAGATAAGAGCAAAAGCCTGTTAACAGAATGTGAGTTCGTGAAAGAATACAGTAAACACGGTTTAGGAAAGGGGAGGGGTGAACTGATCCTGAAGAGTCTAAAGCAAAAAAGACTGCAAATAGACAGAAAATGTGAGTCACAAAGCAAATGGTAAGCAACGGGCAAAATGCATTCCTAAGTCAACTTTATGAATGTCCCCAAGATGTATTTAGTAAACCAGTCAGCTGTGCTGTCTGGTAGGCTGTGACCTAATAAAAACTACCAATAGTTCGGTACAAATAATGAGGTAGAAAGGAACTCTTAACTATGAGCATGACTGATACTGTGATGCTGATGTTTCTTTTCCAGTTTTCTTTTTATTTGCATTCCTCTTCGCACCTCTAGTGTTACTGTTGCCTTTGTTTTTTTATTTGTTTAGAAATCAAAAGCTGACCTGTGCAACAATTATAGAAATGTGTATTAGGTTAACATATATTGTTTATTCTTGGAAATTAAGTTGCAGATGTTCATTCTGATTCATGTGTCTCCAGACTAGTATATTTATTCCATTTCTTTTTACCAGGATTTTTTTTATTGTTTATAAGCTGCCGTTTGTTTAATAAATGCAAAAAAAATTGATTGACAGAATACAGAACAATGACATACATTCACCCCAATACACAGATCTGGGCCTAAATTAATAGTTTTTTTTCTCCCCATGACATTCCAGTTTGAACCCAGCCATATCCAAATCAGTCTTGATCCTGCGCCCAATGGGAACAGTCCAGCCCGAACTTCCAGGCCAGGTCCTCCCTGGACTGGACACGAGCATCTTCGGACCGGTTTCGGGGTTTCACCCCTCATCAGTCAGGATAGCTTGACTCCAGTGGCATGGAGCCAAATCTCTTGACTAGGGGTGAATGTTTTGATTTGTTCTGCATTCCGTCCATCAATTGTGTCTTTTGCTTTCTAGCCCTAAGTGGGTATGCCTAGACGTTGGTCCCGGGCTCACTGTGCCCCTGGATTCAAGCTATCTTTGCTGATGAGCATATAGCCAGGTCTAAACTGGGGTGGCATGGAGAGCAAAAGAATGATGGATTTAACCTAGATCTCTTGACTGGGGGTGAATGTTTTGATTTGTTCTGCATTCCCTTAATGAATTGTGTGTTGTTTGTTTAATAAGCATAATGAGGCGTTTGACTCCTGAACATACTTAAATATACATGCCTCTGTAAAGAACTTTAAAAAATACATGACCAGTCTGTTTTGTCCTTATTTCAGGTACAATGAATAGGTAGCAGAGGCACAGTATCATCTGTTGTGCATCAGACAAAATGACGGAGTGCTTCCTGCCTCCCACCAGTAGCCCTAGCGAGCATCGAAGGGCGGAGCACAGTGGGGGGCTTGCTCGCACCCCAAGCTCTGAAGAAATCAGCCCTACCAAGTTCCCTGGATTGTACCGCGCTGGAGAGCCTTCGTCACCTCATGAAATCCTACACGAGCCCCCCGATATTGTGTCTGATGATGAGAAAGAGCATGGAAAAAAGAAAGGGAAGTTTAAGAAAAAGGAAAAAAGAAGTAAGTTGGTCTCTTCAGTTTGCAATTTTCTTGTACAGTCTTTTGTCGTCATTAAATAAAACATTCTGTAGTAAACATAAATAGCTATTTTGCCCTTTGAAGTTCAGATTTTATTTTGCTACTGGGCGAACATGAAGGTAAATGTTTGGGGGTTAGGTAAGTGTGAGGGATTATGTTGTGCTGGATTAGCTTGAATTTTACATTCTGAGAGACCCTTTTCGGGTATATCTGGACCTGTAGCCATTCCTGATCAGATATGTTTAGGTTCAGTTTCATCACCCAGTGCTCCCTTAGGGGCTGTAAGTCGGATTTAATCATTTGTGTTAGTGCTGTTTGTACTCTTGTAACTGCTTTCTTGGCATTGCCTATGCCTAGCAACCATTCTAGTACTACATGTGTGTCCTAAATCGGTCATTTTGTAATGGCCATATTTGATAGCTGTGTGTTACTTTATTATAATTTAACAAGTGCCCTGTTGAGATCGGGAACTCCAGCTGCAAAGTGTGGAAGGTGTGGAAATTGGTTGTATTAGGTAGGTCACCCATGCTACTGATACAATCTACAGTCCATATTCGTACATTAGAGTGTGATACTATTTTACTTAATTCGGGTATGCAACATAAAGGGAGTACTGAGGCAAAAGCCACTTTTGTTATGGATTTGCCTAACACTCTAGCCTAGTATATGTTAGCTACCACTGCAATAGATTGGTTTTTAGCATAAGATCTTGAGTAGAAATAAATGGAGCCAGGAGTGATCTATCTGTCTGGAGCTCATGCACAGGTTTTTTTCTCTGGGGAAAAGGTGGAGGGGGTTGCAGCTCAAGGCGCCACTCTTTGAAGCTGGGCTGGCACATAAGAGTTATCCATTTTGGGAACTGCCTCCGCCAATGGGCCATTTTCTCTCTCTCTGCCATATATCAGGCCCCCTAAAACTGAGTCTCATGAGTCTTGAAAGAACTTAACTGGAATATGTGCTAGTTTTGTTGCAAATAATAACAGGAAGCTTG
Organism: Lissotriton vulgaris; assembly: GCF_964263255.1. Lineage (NCBI taxonomy): Eukaryota > Metazoa > Chordata > Amphibia > Caudata > Salamandridae > Lissotriton > Lissotriton vulgaris. Next base: position 673,532,711 of record NC_141691.1, on the reverse strand, counting down.
GCAACAGTACCATCTTGGCAAAGGCCTCCCTGCTCATAGTAGACATGGGCAGTCTGTTCTATTAACTGACAGCCCGGGCATTAACACATTTCTTATTAGGTTGCTGTCTCTCAGATCAGATCAGGTCTCTAGTGGTAAATCCAAACCCCAGGTACCAAAAAGTTTCTTATTCTCATTTTGGCAGTAGCTAAGGGAGCTGTACGCTGCCCATCTCATACAAGGATTTCTGTGGAAAGAAACCGGCCTTAGCTTTGTTTATATACAGACCAGAGGCAGCAGCTCCAGATCTCTCTCCAAGTTGGCCATCTAGTCACAATAGTACAAAGGTACATCCTCTGCATAAAGAGAGATTGTATGAATCGCTCTCCCCAAAGGTATGCTGTGATTTGGGTTTGTGCTTCGAAATGTTGTTTCCAGGCTACCATTGCCAGTGAACACCATATTGGGTCAGCGTTCATCCTTGGTGTGTGCCTCGCCCTATATGAATATATGTCGAGATTATCTTCCTTGTTCTAACTCTACCTTTGAAGTTGGTATATAATAATAAATAATTCTTTATTTGGTTTAAAACAAGTAAATACAATACTGTACAGTATAATGTATTAGCAAAAACGACAATCTGGTGCATATTGAGCACATGTATGATCATGGACAAGCAAATAATCAGGTGCTAAAAACGGCAATAAAATCATTGTCTGTCTAAAATAATAGTGTTCCTCATTCTAACAGCACAATTTAAGAAACAGGCAACCTGAAGGCAGGTTCAAAAACCAGTCAACATCTTAAATGTGGCAGGACTAGCCTGACCCGCCTAAAATTAATCCCCATAAAAAATGGCTTAAAAAATCTGTGCATGTTAGAATATAAAGGACAAAAAAAAATGCATTGTCTTGAACAGAGCAGCCCTCAAATAGGCAGAGCGTATCAATGTCCTTTGCGTTCCCACTATTTGGTACACACACAGGCTCTGAATTAAATTGTACCTAAAATGGGTGTAACAAAAAGCAATGAGAATTTGACTAACTGTCATTTAAATAAGGTTCCAGTAACAAAGTGGTTTGAACCAAAATGTAGGCTCTTTCAGAGGGCTAGAACAGTGCTCTAGTTTCCCTTTCATCGGACATAGAAGTTAAAAGTGCGTTTTTGAGCCAAGCAGTGTCACCCCCTTTTTTTTAAAACACACTTTTATTTTGCTTTGAACCATGATAAATTCATTTTATACATCATTTTGTTGAGCAGCAAATTATCATACGGTTGTTGGTTACAATGCGTTACAGCCGGCAATTTATACTGGGTTTGCAGTGTTTATGCCATGTATTCATATTCTACAGTTTGGTTTATGACAAACCTTAAATATCAAGGTTTATTGCATATGTGGTATATTAACTACCAATTCCCCCTGTTCTGGCTCTGTCTGGTTTATTCACTACTATGTTGTTGCATCTGTCACCTTTGTGTCAGGTGTGTGGTATTATTGTATTTACTGTGTGGTTGCACATCCGATCTGTGCCTGGGCTGGGCTCATCTATACGGTGTGAAGTCTAAATACACCTTCTATGTTCTTGGGGCGCTAGTTGAGGAGTCGAGTTCTGGTTCTTTGAAGGCCTCTAACATGGGATCTCATTCCATAGAGATCTGGTTCTTTCGCAATCCTCGGGCCTCTTCCCGCCTGATAGATGCGCTCTCTGCTCCACCCCAATGCACTACTTCACTGTGCCAATTGTGCATTGTTGGAGGTTTGACCGATTTCCATCTCATTGTTATGGATCGTTTAGCTATAAGTAAAGCTAGGTCTAGGAAACGTAGCTGTACTTTTTGTGACTTGGGGCGTCGGTGGAGCCCTAATAAGCACTTTTAGACTGTTTCTACAATTTGAAGATTTGTCACTGTTTCTATGTTGTGCCGTACTTCCGCCCAGTATACACTAAGGTTTGGGCAGGACCATAACATGTGAACAATTTCGGCTCCTTCTACTTTACATCAGGGCAGTGGTGCTGTGTGTTCAGGAACATATGCTGAAGGCGGCGTGATGTAAGGTAGGGCCTATGTGAAACCATGTATTGTATGTATTTAAATTTTGCATTTGTGACACTTTCTTGGGGTATTCTAAAATGCCAGCCCACTTCTTGTCGAATAATTCCTTCTCTATGTCCCTGGACCATATGCTATGAAACCAGCAAGGGATATCTCAGCATGTGCCCTAGTTTCTTTATATAGCCATTTTATGAGATGATGCCCTTCTCCCATTAAATACATTGCCTGCACTAATTCGTGTGTTGGGGGTTCTTCTCTGGCAGGAGCCCAGTGTCTCTTTACATATCGTATTATAACAGTATGTGCCATAGTGTGTAACCCTTAACAATAGTTTGTTTGAAAAACCAAACTGGGTCAACCTTGCTTGAGAAACAGTCCTTGACATATTTAAGCCACAGAATCTTATAAGCATAGTCAAGCTTTAAACCGTCCTTGATAATTACTTGGTTAACTTTGAGTGCCTTCTGGAGCCAAGCAGCCAGCCATAAGATAAGGGGTCGAAGTTGGATTCAATCAGAAACCGCTAATTCTTTATGCACATTAAAGGTAGACCTACTTTAGGGCAATGAGAGAAAACGTTTGACAAACCTGATCTCAATTATTTGTAAATGCGTCAAATTAGAATACCCCCAAATCTCTGCGCCATAGGATAAAGCTGTTAGACACTTGGCTTTAATTTTTTTTTAACATTGCTGATCCATATCTACGTCCTAGCTTGGAAGCAAAATCAAATACTGTGGCAACGCTTCTAGTGAATACAAGCCATCTGGCGTTAACCAATGGGGTCCAGCTAAGAGAGGGATCAAAAATAATTCCGAAATAGGGAAATAGCTTAACCGTGTCATGTTTGTTACCATGAACAAGATGAGCTGTGGTCTTCGTGTTGTTAGGTACAATAAGAACATCCTCTTATCTGGCCTATCTAATTTCAAAAGTGGTAGATACTCAAAATGAACATTTCCTCATGAAAAAAAGTATCAGCACAAAAACTACTTTCTTTCTAGTTTTATTAATCAAAAACATTTTTATTTCTATATTTTTATGTACTTTAAAAAAAATTATATTAGACTGATATGCTCATAAAAACATTTACAGATAAGACAAATTCATATCAACATTTCAACTTAAAGAAAAACCAGAGATAGGTTCTCTCAGTTTTGATACAAGTTATAGTATCCGCCAAATAACACCATCATCCTTCCATTCTCACCTTTCATTCTCATCACACATACCATCAATCATAACACACAAAAACATGACAATAAAAACTCATCTGTGATGGAGTCCTGCTCGCTGTTCCTATCCGTCACAGATCTGGGAGTCCTACATAAGAACCAAACAAAAGAATCAACCAGAAATAAGTTTTATCGATTTGTGAATGCCTAATCCTGATTTTTGGTACCCGTGATGGATGAAGAAGAAGAAGACTTTAACTGTAATTATGTCAGTATTGTATTGGTTCGTCTACGGTAGAGTACTGAGTAAAAGGACCGTGTGTTTTGAAGGAAGAACTTTGGGTGAGATGAAGACAGTTGATGAGCTGGGGCATGAAGAGGTGGTCACAAGGCCAGGAGGAGAAGGTCTGAGGTGTGTATTGAGGGGACTCTTGAAAACAAATGCCAGCTTTGCTCGTGTGTGTCTTAGACTGTAGTGTGATGAGATTGCCAAATGCTTCGTACGTCAGCAGTCCTAGTGTATCATAATAGCACAATTGCTGGGTTGTTTTTGTAGCAATGAGTAAGAGTTTTTCTTTTTCACCTTTACAGCGGAAGGTTATGCCGCTTTTCAAGAAGACAGCTCAGGTGATGAAGCCGAGAGTCCATCTAAGATGAAAAGATCCAAAGGCATCCATGTTTTTAAGAAGCCCAGTTTTTCGAAAAAAAAAGAAAAGGAATTTAAAGTTAAGGAGAAACCCAAAGAAGAGAAGCATAAGGAAGAGAAACACAAAGAAGAAAAACACAAAGAGAAGAAATCAAAGGACTTGACTGCAGCTGATGTTGTAAAACAGTGGAAGGAGAAGAAGAAAAAGAAGAAGCCAACACCTGAGCCCGAGGTACTTCCAGTGGAGGTCCCAAGTGTAAGGCCAGTGTTTGGAATCCCTCTTATTGAAGCAGCTGAAAGGACCATGATATACGATGGAATTCGCCTACCTGCTGTTTTTCGTGAATGTATAGATTATGTGGAGAAACATGGAATGAAATGTGAAGGCATTTACCGAGTTTCAGGTACAGTTTAAAACATTATGTATTTAGCATAAAAACTGCCTTTTTGTTAGTGTGTTTGTGTTTTCTGGAACTAGATTTTGTATTAGTTGGCTTTCTTGTGAATGGAAGAACTGGAGTAAGAACAGCGTCTGGTACCGAATACTTTATCTCGTAAAGATTTCACTTGCTTTGTTATCCTTGATGCCATACAGAGGACAAGACCACACTGCTAAATAGATTCATTACTGTACATGCTCAGAATGTATTCCATGTGATTTTTACATTAGGGTTCTCTTTATGAAACCTGAATATATTTGCAGCACAGTTCAAGGAATACTGCCATCTCTGCATGGGGTTGAGCGAAGGAGAGCTTGAACCTCACACCCAATCGCCATGTGGTAACCCTTTCAACAGAAATGGTGATTCTCCTATTAACATGCAAAGAGAATCTTGATTACATGAAAGACAATGGAGGATAACGTGGAATAACATTTTATCTGATAAAGACTTCTAACTGCATATTCTTTACCTTTTGAATTTTCCAAGTGTCAGACTGGATCCAGAAACTTTTGTGTGAGCTCTCCGGTGGCTCTGTCCGCCTCCGCGTGATGTCACCGGCGTCATTCGCTGTCGCCTATATAAGCAGCAAGCAGTGTCAGTTCTTTTCTTTCCTTGCCAGTTAACCCTGATCTTGAGAAGTTACCCTCTGTCTCTTTTTAACAGGCTTTTTTTTCAACATTTTGTCAATAGATTATTTTTGTGTCTCGAGAGATGACCTCTAGATGGGTAGGTTTCAAGCCGTGTGGCGCCTGTCACCACCCAATGTTGGTAACAGGCCCCCAACTTGTCTATTTGTGGTGTCTCAGCAACGACCACGACTCAGCATTGTGCTAAAACTGCTTGGCCATGTCTCCGAAGGCCCTGTGGGAACGATCCATGATGCTCCTTGTGTCCTGGCAGTCGACATCCAGTGCACCTCATCGGAGGTCCCGGTCCCGAACGAGGAATAGAAGGTTGTGGAAGCGCCCCAGGAGCCCCAAGTCCTCTGTGTTGCACTTGAGGTCCTGGGGACACTCAGGGAAGAGGCATAAGAAGAATATGTCCAAACTGAGTTCGACTTAACCTTGTCTGTCATCTGTCGACGAGACATGTAGGAAGCATTAACACTCCCAGCACAGTTCCGCAGAATCGTTGCGGGGTCCGACTGCGTGCCTCCCACGGTTTCCAGGAGCCGTAGTGTCCCCCGAACAAGTGAAAGAATTTTACAAGGCCATGCGCCATGTATTTGAGCGAGCTGACCCCTCTGGTGCACCATCTGGCCCTGCAGGGGGGATTGGAAGAGGCCTTTCTAGGGCCGCCAGCCCCGTTCTGATACCCGACGACTGGGAGTGGGATTGACTTAGACTCCGGTGGCGACGGAGCCCAGAGGTTCTATGTCATTTCCTGTTCATTTTGAAGAGGTTTCAGGCTTGGGAGAAGAATGGGAGGGATCTCTGGACCCTTTAGAAAACCAATTGGACGCTCCTGTTGAGGCATTGGATTAGTATGAGAAACTTGGGGAGGGCAGTGGCCAGGACACCTCTCCAAGAGGGGCCATCTTATGCCATGGTGGTGAGGAGGGCAGTGAAGGTCCTTTACCTGGTGCTACCCTCTGTGCAGGTCAAGACTAATCTCTTGACCGAAGTGCTTTAGCCTGGGGCTTCCTCATCTTTGTCCTTTTTGCCCTTTAAAGAGGCACTTGGGGATGTCCTTCTAGGTAGGCACTTGGTCCAAGCCTAGCACAGGGACTCCTGTGAACAGGACTATGGAACGCCACCATTGCCCTGCACCGGGTGATTCAGGTTTCCTCAACCAATACCCCACCCCTGAGAGTTTGGTAGTTCAGGCTTCAACGTCCATGGCGCATTTTCTTCTGCTCCCCCAGATAGGGAATCAAAGAGGGTGGATGCACTTGGGAAGATGATGTTTTCTTCCAACAAACTTGCATTGAGGTTGGTGAACACTGCATGCTTATTGGGCTGTTTCTCGCTTTCCTTATGGGAAACAGCTGTGCAAGTACTGCCACAGGTCCCGGAGGAGTCCCTGGCCGTGCTCTCCCAGGCAGTGAAGGCTGGGAGAAATGAAGCAAAGTTCACCATATGTTGTGTGGCTAAGATACAACTGACTTGCTGAGTAGATTGGTTTAACCAACTGTGCCGTTACTGCTCCATGCCTGGTTGAGAACATTTGGCTTCTCAGGTGATGGCCGGGCTAACTTCATGGATATGCCCTTTGATGTAACTCGTCCCTTTGCAGAGAAGGCAGACTCTGCATTGGAGCGCTTCAAGGAATCTCAAGCTACAGGCAGGTCCTTGGACTTCTCAGAAACAGCTCGTGGCCGGTCTACCTTTCGCCCCTTTCACAGCAGTGGAAGGGGTTATCAACCACATCTGCCATACCCCAACCACCGTCCTGCGCATACTCCCCAAGTTTGCCCTGTTCCCATCATGAACTGGGACAGGAACAGACTAATTTGCATACGGCCAGGTTCTGAAACTGGGATGGTGCAGTGAGCTAAAAAACGGTGTTGGATCTAGCCCTGATCTCTTGACTGGGTGAGAGCTTTCTGCTTAATTCAGAGACTCTGTCCCTCACCACCCCTTGTTGTAAATATTTTTGTCCACCCTAAGTGTGGAAGGGTATTCCAGATGTGAGACCCTTGCTCATTGCACCATCAGGATTCAAGCAAACCGGGCCGAAGACGGCTGTAATGCCAGAAACCGGTCCCCGGGAGCTTGTTTCCTTCCCAGTGTAAGAATTGGCTTTTGTAGTTTGGTTTGCCCTGTTCCCATCATGAACTGGGACAGGAACAGACTAATTTGCATACAGCCAGGTTCTGAAACTGGGATGGTGCAGTGAGCTAAAAAACGGTGTTGGATCTAGCCCTGATCTCTTGACTGGGTGAGAGCTTTCTGCTTAATTCAGAGACTCTGTCCCTCACCACCCCTTGTTGTAAATATTTTTGTCCACCCTAAGCGTGGAAGGGTATTCTCAGATGTGAGACCCTTGCTCATTGCACCATCAGGATTCAAGCAAACCGGGCCGAAGACGGCTGTAATGCCAGAAACCGGTCCCCGGGAGCTTGTTTCCTTCCCAGTGTAAGAATTGGCTTTTGTAGTTTGGTTTGCCCTGTTCCCATCATGAACTGGGACAGGAACAGACTAATTTGCATACAGCCAGGTTCTGAAACTGGGATGGTGCAGTGAGCTAAAAAACGGTGTTGGATCTAGCCCTGATCTCTTGACTGGGTGAGAGCTTTCTGCTTAATTCAGAGACTCTGTCCCTCACCACCCCTTGTTGTAAATATTTTTGTCCACCCTAAGCGTGGAAGGGTATTCTCAGATGTGAGACCCTTGCTCATTGCACCATCAGGATTCAAGCAAACCGGGCCGAAGACGGCTGTAATGCCAGAAACCGGTCCCCGGGAGCTTGTTTCCTTCCCAGTGTAAGAATTGGCTTTTGTAGTTTGGTTTGCCCTGTTCCCATCATGAACTGGGACAGGAACAGACTAATTTGCATACAGCCAGGTTCTGAAACTGGGATGGTGCAGTGAGCTAAAAAACGGTGTTGGATCTAGCCCTGATCTCTTGACTGGGTGAGAGCTTTCTGCTTAATTCAGAGACTCTGTCCCTCACCACCCCTTGTTGTAAATATGGTGGTGAGGAGGGCAGTGAAGGTCCTTTACTTGGTGCTACCCTCTGTGCAGGTCAAGACTAATCTCTTGACCGAAGTGCTTTAGCCTGGGGCTTCCTCATCTTTGTCCTTTTTGCCCTTTAAAGAGGCACTTGGGGATGTCCTTCTAGGTAGGCACTTGGTCCAAGCCTAGCACAGGGACTCCTGTGAACAGGACTATGGAACGCCACCATTGCCCTGCACCGGGTGATTCAGGTTTCCTCAACCAATACCCCACCCCTGAGAGTTTGGTAGTTCAGGCTTCAACGTCCATGGCGCATTTTCTTCTGCTCCCCCAGATAGGGAATCAAAGAGGGTGGATGCACTTGGGAAGATGATGTTTTCTTCCAACAAACTTGCATTGAGGTTGGTGAACACTGCATGCTTATTGGGCTGTTTCTCGCTTTCCTTATGGGAAACAGCTGTGCAAGTACTGCCACAGGTCCCGGAGGAGTCCCTGGCCGTGCTCTCCCAGGCAGTGAAGGCTGGGAGAAATGAAGCAAAGTTCACCATATGTTGTGTGGCTAAGATACAACTGACTTGCTGAGTAGATTGGTTTAACCAACTGTGCCGTTACTGCTCCATGCCTGGTTGAGAACATTTGGCTTCTCAGGTGATGGCCGGGCTAACTTCATGGATATGCCCTTTGATGTAACTCGTCCCTTTGCAGAGAAGGCAGACTCTGCATTGGAGCGCTTCAAGGAATCTCAAGCTACAGGCAGGTCCTTGGACTTCTCAGAAACAGCTTGTGGCCGGTCTACCTTTCGCCCCTTTCACAGCAGTGGAAGGGGTTATCAACCACATCTGCCATACCCCAACCACCGTCCTGCGCATACTCCCCAAGTTGTGCGAGGACGTGGAATCGGTACATTCCGACCTTGTGGGAATGATAGCCAGATGTAGTCTGCCACCCAGCCACTGGCAGCCACAGTTCCATGTATTCCTAGTTTGGTTTTGCAAGACCATACTACTCAAGTTGGGGGGAGGAATTCAACATCATCTCCTCCGCTCAGACAAATGGATCTTAATGATTATTCGGATGGCTATTCTCTTTTTTCCTCCTCCTTTACAGCCAACTCAAAAATGTCTAGCGTAGGATCATCTATTATTCGTTTGGGAAGAAGTTTCAGCTCTCTTGACCATGGGGGCTATAGAGAAGGTTCAGATTTCAGAAGTGGGAAGTGGTTGTTACTCCCATCACTTTCAAATACCGAAAAAGAACAAAGGTAGTCTGCGTCCTTTTCTGGCCCTCCGGACTGCCAATCTTTTTCTCAAAAAGGAAAAACACAAGATGCCCATGTTGGAACAGGTCTTGTTTGCCTTAGACCAGGGAAACTGGCTGGTGGCGATGGACTTGCAGGATTCATATTTTCACATCCCCATCTTGCCGGCCCACAGGCAATACCAGCGTTTAAAGGTGGGCCATGAGCACATTTAGTTCCCTGTGCTCCCCTTTGGCCTTACCAGCGTCTCTTCAGCTGTTCACCAAAGTGATGACGGTGGTTGCAGCAGGTTAGGGGTATCAGTCTTCCCCTACCTCAACGACTAGCTTTTGAAGGCACCTTTGCCCCAGGCTGTCATCTCCAACCTCTAGACTATGGCGGACCTCCTGCATGCTCTGGGGTTCTCTATAAACGTGCCAAAGAGTCCTTCTCCGATTCTCCCTTTTATCCAAGCCGTTCTGGACACAGTGGAGTTCCAGGCTTATCCTCTTGAACAGTGAGTCCAGGATATTCTGGTTATGATACCAATGTTTCAGCCTTTACCCTAGATTTCAGTGAGAATGACTCTGAGGCTGCTGGGACTCGTGGCCTCCTCCATCATGTTGGTAAATCATGCCAGCTGGTATATGCGGCTCTGCAGTGGGACCTGACCTTCCAGTGGGCGCAGCATAAGTGGAATCTCTCTGGCATGGTTTGGATCCCAAAGGGAACTGCAAAGGACTGCCGTGGTGGTTGACGATCTATAATTAGATCAGAGGCAGACCCCTCTCCCTTCCCCAACCAGATCACCCAGTAGTGACAGATGCATCACTCCTGCGATGGGGTGGGCATCTGGGAGAGTTGAAGTTCAGGAGACACTGGTCTCTGGCCGAGTCGGGCTCCACATCAACTTGTTGAAGCTTCGGGTGATCGGGCTAGCATTGAAAGCATTTCTTCCATCTGTCAAAGGGATGTTGGTGCAGGTGTTCATGGACAACACGACCGCTATGTTGTACTGCAACAAGCAGGGCAGGGTGGGGTCCTGGACCGTTTGTCAAGAGGCTCTACGGTTCTGGAAGCAGAGCATGACCATGGTGGTTCAATGGCTGGCAGGTTCTCTGACACCAGGACGGACAAACTCAGCCGTTGCTGCCTAATGTATCATGAATGGTGTTTATAAACGGAGGTGGCACACGGTCTCTTTCAGGGGTCCTCTTCCTTTTGTGCTGCTATGAGCACCATTCTCCATTGCAGCGCGCTGGCTACCTGGACAGTAGCCTTCTCAATATTTGTCCTCTTTTGGGAAGCCCTACCCATCTTTTTTTACATCTGAGGTAGAAGCGAAGTCCTAGTCAGAGAAGGAAAAATAATTTTCCTCTGATAGGTTGTCCCTCTCCCTCTGAGAGGTAGTCTCGCTTGTCCCTTTCCCTCTGAGAGGTTGTCCCTCTTCCTCTTTGCAAGTGCGGCATCCACCGCCTCTCTCACTGAGGACCTGGGGATTGGTAGGCTCCAAAGTAATGTAGTCTTCGAACTTGACAACAAAAAGGCAAGTTTGAACCCCTAAGGGCAAGAGCAACTGTAACTGTGCTAGTCAGTAGCCTAATTCAATCAGTTTAAATTGAGTTATCAGTCAATTCTTAATGAATTATATATCTCAGTCAGGCCAAAGGATAGGCAAGATTTCTATCCCCACAATCGTATTTCGTAGTGCCCTCAAAAGGCCAGTTGAGGGAACCCAGCTTCTACTAAAGGGCTTCGATTTCGGAAAAATGAGCTTTCCAAAAGGGCTTAGTTGAACACGATAGCAAGACTGTAAAACTCCTGTTTACAGTTACAAAGTAGCCTCATGGAATGCCTATTTCCTAGTGATGCCTTACTCAAGTACGTTTTTAGTGGCTCCATTCAGGTGTTGGTAAAGTTGCCTTGTAACGTGCTCTCATTACACAGCGTTGCGAGACAACAAGTCTTAATTTTCATGGAGGACTCCAGTCCTCTTTTCATCTTAGTAGAAAGTGTACAATCGTGACCCCTGCCCCTAGTGAAAATCAGCGCTGCTGGTGAGGCAGCCGCAGCAACCAGGCACAAAACTGGAGACCCTGCTTGAACAAAAAGGGAAGCAGGAGGCCTTCCTGAAATACCAACACGGTCTGAATATCAGCGGGAAGATGATTAGACTGAGACAGGCAAGCGGGCAGTGTGGTTCATGAAATGACATTTAATTTTTCATCCAGTGCTCTTTGCCTAAGGAAAAAAGCGCTAGCTGTTAAGTTCAGTCTATTATGCACCCTCCATCTGCCCCACACTATCCCGAATTTCCATCAACAGCCTCCTCCCTCCCACACTGCTCTCTCATCCTCTACACACATTTTTTTTAACACAAACTTCATTGCATTTTTGGTTCTAGTAAAGCAGAGCATATTACAAGAAAATGATGTTGATCTGAGCTGTATCCATAAGTGTGTGCCAACCGTGACACATTAATCATTGGAGTACATTATACAAGATTTGCCAAATCATGTGTTTATAGTATTAATGGATGAGTAAATCAATTACCGGACCCCAACCCCAAAAAAACAACAACAAAAAAAACATCTGTGCCACTTGAGAGTTTTCATTCTAAGAAAAATAAGAGAGGAGGGGAGAGAGAGAACGTGAGCTCCTATGTGGGTGTTGTGTAATGAGTGTATGAATCTAGCGAACACTGGTGAGAACAGTGGACATATCCTATTGTGTATCAGGAGAACAGAATTACTAAACCAGTGGATACACTCTCATTGGGAACCAACTGCCACCATGGGGTCCAAAGCCTGTGCTTTAAAGCTGTTGAATAACAAATTCCATACCATAGAGATTGGGTTTTGCGGAGTCCCCTATGTTCTTCAAGCCTAAGGGCTATGCTTTCGAGAAGGCCCATGCTTTCGAGAAGGCCCATTGGCAGATGTCCTCCTGGCAGTCCAGCAATCTTGGGACTCCTGGTGATTTCCAGCGCCTAGTGAGAAGGAGCTTTGCCAGTAATAGTGCCAGATTTCCAAAGTGCACCCCACCTTGGAAACCCCAGGACCCTTGAGCAATCCCAGGATACAACTCTCCATAGTGTCCCAGCAGGAGCGGCTTGTGACCTCGTTCAGTGCTTTCCTTACTCCTGCCCAGTAATCTGATAATTGGTGACAGGCCCACAACATGTGGCCTAAGACACCATCTCCCACCGCACTCTCTAGTCCCCTGACTACACCAAGCAGGCATACAAGGATCTGCCCTGGACTTTCCTGCTTTTACCACATATGGTTTCTGTGCACCCCCTTGGGCACTAAATGCCTGATTCTGATGCGGATCCTTATGAGGAAGAAGAATACCTGCAGGACTATAATCATCAGCCTCAGCGTTATGAGAAAGAAGGCCAGTCAAGCATTTATGACCAACCTTTCCTACAGAGTATGTGGCACTCGTGATAAATAGATTATAGACACATCCCAGAGGTTATTTCCAAAGCAACTCCGGCTTCAAGCACCAATCCCACAATTTTTATTTTTTTTATTTTTTTTTATTTTTAAAAGACCTTTATTGTTCAAAGAAAACGCATTTGCACATGTCACATAGCCTGCAATCCGCAGGGGCTGGCATCAAAGAAGAACATGCAAATGGAATACTGGTAAGGTAACTCAGCCAATTAGCCGGCAACCCTGGGGTCCAGCGGCGTAACTCAGAAAGAACTCGGAGACATTATTTAGTACGGTAACAATTAGGTCTGTAGGTTTTGTAATTTGTGTCGGTTTAAACACATCATTGCATTTCTAGCATCTGCACTATGTGAGCTGTAGTCTAAGTCCACAATGTAAACAAAAGGCGGCAACAACTACCAGGTAGTGTGTGGACTGGGAATAAAGGTACCGAAGATCTTGCGCTTGTGATGCCACCATGCTGTGGGCTGGCGTATAGTGGTATAGCTCACTAATGCAAAGTGTTAGTTGCATATAGTCAACGACGACAGGTTACGGCTGCCACAGCGGAATCCCAGGTGTTCGTTGTCCCAGTGTAAACTGAACCCTCCGGCGTCTGCGATATATGTATGGTTGCCAGAGGTGGAGGTTCGCGTGTAGGCTCGTTCGGCCGGTGTCACAGGGCAATTATCTCGGGTGTGGCTCGCGTCCCGTGTATGTGTTGTGTTGTGGCATTTCATGGCAACAGAGGTGCAATGTATCTATAGGTACGTGTCATTCCGCGACATTGTCACAGCGTGTAGGGTGTCTTCGTCAGTAACAACAAAGGGCTTGGTCAGGGAACGTGACCAGTAAATAAACAATTACCGGAACCAACACAATGATGAAAGAACTAGGGAAGGGGGGTAAGGAACCAGTTGCGTCCATCGGCGCGTTAGGGGGGGTAGCTGCAGCCTTGGTTAGGGGTCTTCGGTTCTGGGGCGGGGTGTGGCGGGACGGCTATTTGGGCGTGGGGGGGTCGAGTGGAGGCGCACTCTTGATTTCTCCAGAGTGCAGCTATCGGAGGGATCCTTCTCCGAAGGGTATGGGCAGGATCTGTCGTGTGGGAGACGCCATTTGACGCATCAGACACGCCAGACCTCTATCTGTGGCAGGGCGTGTGCAGCAAGCGGGTAGGAGCGAGTGCATGAGTGCGGTTTTGGCGCTGCGTGAGCATGTATTATGTGGAAAAGGAGGGTCGAAGCGCCAGCAGCCGTTGGGGCAGCGTGTCGACAAGGGGGTGGAAAAGGGGGCGAGTGTGGTAGTTTTCCGCAATGCTCCTCGTCGTCGCGGTGGAATAGGGTCATGCTAGCTCAGGTTATCCCCTGTTCCTGACAGGCTTGCTGGAAGGACATAAGGAGATCGCCCCAGAGCTGCGCAATGGAGAATTTCCGGAGTCCAGCTGTTTCCTCTCGGAGGAGCACCGTACCCTCTGCCCGTGCCCAATTAATGAAGGATGTGTGCCAATGTCGGGTGTGGGGGGGTATTGGCCTTCCAATGCTTGGTAAGTACGCGCTTAGCTGTGATTAGGCCCATATCCCAGAATCTTGCCTGTACCTTGTTGAGTTTTGTGCGCTTATAAAGCCCCAAAATGCAGGCTTCCTACGTCCGCGGCACATGTTCGTCCGTGCACTGCGTGAGTATTGTCGTGACCTCGTCCCAGTATATTTGTATGGCAGGGCAGTGCCAAAGCATGTGCAGAAGATCCGCCCCTATCAAAGAACATCGTTGGCAAGCAGTGTCAGTGGCCGAGAAGTATCTGTTTATCTTGTCGGGTCTGAGGTAGGCTCGTGCAAAATATAGAATTGGATAAGTCTGAAACGGGGTTTGCGTGGGATATTAGTCGGTCCAACTAGTATCATTGCCCACTCCTGGTCAGTCCAATCCCTCCCTCTGTCGATCGCCCACTTTTTCTAAGTGGCAGTGTGGAAGGCTGCGTGTGTAGTAGTAGGGCCTGTGCTAGCCAATGTATAATATGTGAGCCGTTGCCCATGACATGCAGATACTGCATAAAATAGTGCATCGGCAGTTCCTCCGATATATCGCCCCAAGAGGCAGTTAGTGTGTGGATAAGGGATGCGTGTAATAGAAATTGTCCAGCAGGGAGGTCCGTGCTAGTGGTGAGATCCGCAAAAGAAAGCAGCGCACCATTTGCATAGAGGTCGCCTAGTGTTTCCACCCCAGCACGCATCCAGCTGGCCAAAAGAGCCTCCGTCAGTGCTCCCGCCGTTCCGGGAGTGCCCAGGAGAGGGAGTATCGGGGCATACGGCTTTGTGGCACGGGTAAGCCGTTGACATCGCAGAAAGCATCTGCGTGCCACCGCCAGGTGTAATTGTGGGGGACAGGGGGAGCGGGTCATAGGATGGAACAGTGTGCATACTTGCGTCTGGGTCCAGACAGTAGTATCCGAAGCAGTGTACCCCAGGTTCTTGCCGCAGAGCCATCCCGACACCCATTGCAGCTGCTCCGCTTGGTAGTATAGCTCCATGTTGGGAACCGCCAGACCTCCCGATTCAGTGGTCATGTACAGTTTAGTCAGCGCCACTCTGGGTCGACCTGTATGTTATGTTATGTTATGTTACTTTATTTCTTTTATAGCGCACGGCTACTCCAGGGAGTATTCCAGACAAGGCCACGAAGTAGGACCTCCAGTTCCCGAAACACTTTGTTGGGTACGTACGTCGGTAGCACCAATCCCACTAATGCCAATTTCTTCTCCCTGGGTGCCAACACCCCCACCACCACTTCCTCCAGTACATTTCTCTGCACCTCTGCTTATTCCCATGACGCCAGTCCCAGTTCCAGGTCCTGTCCCACGGACACCATGGGACATGGAAGAACAGGGCACATCTGACTCAAATTGCATGTCAGATGGGGAAGTCATAAGCAAACATTTTGGGAAAGTACAGGATGATGATGGACATGATAAAGAGTGAGAGAACTACATACATCGTAAAGAAAGTGACCATCACCTTCACAACCTAATGTACCGCCACATGGTATCGCCCTCTTTCATGCCCTGATAGAAAGAGTAGAAAAAAAGTTTGACTTCCCCGTAATGTCTCAGGAGTGCAATTTTGTCTACATGGTTTTGAAGAACATCCTCAGAAATCTACTAAATCTGTCCTGAACCTGGATAATGTGTGACCAGACCTCAAACTATTGCATACCCCAGGCACAGTTCAGCCAGTCATACCTACCTAGAGAAGCACAGGGTGCCAGAATCTACTTCAGCATGCTTTACTGTCCACCTGAAACCTGACTCCATCATTGTGGCAGCAGCTCAGCGTATTTCAATCCAAGACAATCGAGGTATAATCAAGGCTACTCTTCAAGTAGCGGACGGTGCTGAGGCTATGATAGAACATCGTCGAAGAACAAGGGAGTTTCACAGCCAAACTCCCAAAACAACCAGAGTGAGCTTGACTTTCACCCGCTAAACCCAATCACAGTCCACAGCCCTCACACACATTGGAAGAATCTCTGCTTCTGCCTCTGCTTGGTATGTAATAGATCACCAGGTTTTGCGAGATACAGTTAGAGATTCTCCTCCTTCTCCTACAAGGCACCATGGAAAAGGTTACAGAGCAACATAGGAGTCAAGCTTTCGAATCCAGATTTTTTTCTGATTCAGAAAGTCAGGCCAATGGAAACCAATACTGGACCTTTGAAATTTGAAAACATTCCTGAAAAAAACAATCTTTCCAAATAATAACATTCCAAGAAGTCCTTTTGGTTCTTCAGGAAGTAGAGTACCTCACATCGATTATCTTCAGGGAGTGTATTTTCATATTGCTACGTAACCAATTCACAGGCAATACCTCTGATTTTCATTGCAGGGCCAGCACTGTCATTTCAGGGAGTGTACATTTGATCTTAAGTCTGCGCTGTGGATCCATACAGAGTGCCTAGTATCAGTAGCTGCCTTACTTTGAAGACATTGTACGTGGCCGACAGGCTCAGCAAAGCTCCATCGAAGGTAGAGGCTCATGCCTCAATAGTAGTCAGCATAAGCCTCTTCCAATAGTTAGGACTCACCCTGAACACACAAAAATCCTCCATTTATCCTCTGACAAGTTTCTAAGGACAGTCTTAGGCACTCAACTGGAAAAGGCTTTCCCCTCAAAAGTTCAGACCATGGCAAAAGCATTTTGCTCCAAGCAAACAAGATGTACAAAAATCCCTTTTAGGACTCATGCCGTCTCACATTGGTTTAATGACTTGTTACAGGCTCCGGGTGAAGCAATTCAGAAATTGTTTTTGCAGAACCTCTTCTGCCCGATTTCTCCTGTCTAATAGGTCCGGCATCCCCCGTATTACAAGTCTCGTCCCCTCAATGATTCAAGTGCTTTGCTATGTAAAGGCAGGCTTGCTATCCAAAGTTGCGCTAGCTGTTAAGTTCAGTCTATAATGCACCCTCCATCTGCTCCACACTATCCCGAATTTCCATCAACAGCCTCCTCCCTCCCACACTGCTCTCTCCTCCTCTACACACATTTTTTTTAACACAAACTTCATTGCATTTTTGGTTCTAGTAAAGCAGACCATATTACAAGAAAATGATGTTGATCTGAGCTGTATCCATAAGTGTGTGCCAACCGTGACACATTAATCATTGGAGTACATTATACAAGATTTGCCAAATCATGTGTTTACAGTATTAATGGATGAGTAAATCAATTACCGGACCCCAACCCCAAAAAAACAACAACAAAAAAACATCTGTGCCACTTGAGAGTCTTCATTCTAAGAAAAAGAAGAGAGGAGGGGGAGAGAGAGAATGTGAGCTCCTATGTGGGTGTTGTGTAATGAGTGTATGAATCTAGCGAACACTGGTGAGAACAGTGGACATATCCTATTGTGTATCAGGAGAACAGTATTACTAAACCAGTGGTACACTCTCATTGGGAACCAACTGCCACCATGGGGTCCAAAGCCTGTGCTTTAAAGCTCTTGAATAACAAATTCCATACCATAGAGATTGGGTTTTGCGGAGTCCCCTATGTTCTTCAAGCCTAAGGGCTATGCTTTCGAGAAGGCCCATTGGCAGATGTCCTCCTGGCAGTCCAGCAATCTTGGGACTCCTGGTGATTTCCAGCGCCTAGTGAGAAGGAGCTTTGCCAGTAAAAGTGCCAGATTTCCAAAGTGCACCCCACCTTGGAAACCCCAGGACCCTTGAGCAATCCCAGGATACAACTCTCCATAGTGTCCCAGCAGGAGCAGCTTGTGACCTCGTTCAGTGGTTTCCTTACTCCTGCCCAGTAATCTGATAATTGGTGACAGGCCCACAACATGTGGCCTAAGACACCATCTCCCACCGCACTCTAGTCCCCAGACTACACCAAGCAGGCATACAAGGATCTGCCCTGGACTGGATCCGACCATTCCTCTCCGGAAGAAGTCAAAGGATCAGCCTCCCCCCCCCCCCTCTTCCTCTCCACCCTCACGGAAATCACCTGCGGAGTCCCACAGAGATCATCACTGAGCCCGACCCTCTTCAACATCTACATTGCCCCCCTCGCAGCCATTGTCCGACAACACAACCTCAACATCGTATCCTACGCTGACGACATCCAGCTCATCCTCTCCCTCACTAGAAACCCCACCACCCCAAAAACTCAACTTCCAGAAGGGAATGCAAGAAGTCACAGTCTGGATGACCAACAGCTGCCTAAAACTAAACACAGAGAAAACAGAAGTCCTCGTCACCACCCCCTCAGCTTGGGACAGCATGTGGTGGCCCACTGCTCTCGGAAACCCACCTACCCCCTCAGACCACGGCAAAAACTTCACCATCGTACTCGACTACTCACTCACCATGAACCGACAGGTTGACGCTGTCACATCCAGCTGCTTCAACACCCTCCGCATCCTCCGGAGACAGGAAGACAGTCACCCACGTACTCCTCACCAGCAGACTAGACTACGGAAATACTCTCTACACCGGCATGAACAAGTCCCTTCCTCCGCAAACTCCAGACAATACAGAACACCGCAGCCAGACTCGTCCTCGGCATCCCCGGCACAAACACATCAGCCAACACCTACAGAGACTCCATTGGCTCCCCGAAGAGAAAAGAATCACCTTCAAAATCCTCACTCACACCAACAAATGCCTACACAACATTGGACCCATATACCTCAACGACTTAAACTTCCACGTACCCAAAAGAAACCTCTGATCGGCCAACCTTGCACTGGCTAAAACCCCTCTCATTCACAGATCCAGAGCTGGCGGAAGATCATTCTCTCAAATCGCAACCAAGACCTGGAACGAGCTACCATCATATGCTGGCATCTAATTCCTTCAGGACCCCTCTAATTTCATTCACAGTAATAGGTGCAGAAAGATCTTCCCTATCCACGGCGAATAATCTGGGTATATGTGCTTGACACAGGACCTTCAAGAGCTCTTTGGGGTTGGGAGTAGTGTAGGCTGAGTATATTTCCGTTAGTCCAGAAAGGCCTTGTTAATCTCTAGCTGCATTTTCATTATTCCAGTCGGAGTATGTACAGCTAAAATTGGTGTGAGGCTGAGGTCTGGACGTATCATACAGGCCAATAGTGTACCCGATCGGTTTGCTGAGTATAACGAATTTAGGGGTGAATGGTATATTCAAATCCAATATTGTACCTAATTCTAAACTGTATCCCTCCGAAAGGCATTAATTGCAGGGAATCCCTATAA
Organism: Lissotriton vulgaris; assembly: GCF_964263255.1. Taxonomy (NCBI): domain Eukaryota; kingdom Metazoa; phylum Chordata; class Amphibia; order Caudata; family Salamandridae; genus Lissotriton; species Lissotriton vulgaris. The sequence goes on along the minus strand of NC_141691.1, from coordinate 673,513,396 downwards.
TGTGTGTATAAAATGGCTTCAGCTCAATTGCATCTGTTGCACGTGGGAGTTTGAAGTCTACCCTTCCTGAAAAGTTTACTTTTATTGTAAAAGATCCTTAATAAGATTTGAAGTTGAATTAATCTAGGTCTGGCTTTGTTGGCAACCTTCATGGGATGCATCAGTTACTTCCCAATCTATATATTCTAAAAGTTCCCCCATCCACCTCCCACGTTATTCTGAGCTTCTTCAGGGTACAGGGTGCGTTATTAATGATGGTACATTAGATCTGCACATTTTTTTTGCTGGTTATCACCAGTACGTTGCCCTCTAGTGTAGTGGGCATTTGTCCAATCTATGTTTTCAGCTATCAGAAGAGGCCTTCTCCTTCCCAGACTGCAACTCAGACTATGAGCTGGAGATAGAACTGGAGACCCATGATGTACCAGCTGGTCAATGTGCTGCAAGCCCCTTTGCCCACACAAACTGCTCCCGCTAAACGTAAGGCTTTCGGGCCAACAGAGCCATTCGGCCATGTAGGCACCAAGACTCTGCTTCCAACTCCCTTCCTCCAGCTTGGCACCGAAAGTGTACGTCAAGCCTGCTGGCTTGGGCTTGAGTTGAGATACCACACCTTCGGCACCTAAAACATCGGTTCTGAAAAGCACAAAGGACAAATCGAGACCATTTCGGTGCCAAAACAGGAAGATGCTCCTCAAAAACCTCTGGAGCAAATTCTGGAAACGCAACAAAAGCTGGATCCAAAACAAAAGAAAATCTGTATAAATTCAGACACTGGACCTATTCCAGCAAAGCCATTGATACCATCATCCAGAAAATGGACACAGGGTATACATTCCCTCTCTAAAAGGGGGAAGATATGGCTACTAGCCCTCTTCACTCCCATTCCTCATACCCCTTCACCATCTTCACCAGTACCAGTTATAAGGTGTTCAGACCTTCTAGACATCACAACTCAGGGCTCTTCTTGTACAGATCCTGATATAAGGTCTTGGAATGACACTTACGAACAACACCCACCAGATCCATGCGATGATTTTAATATAGAACCTCCTACAGACCCCGATCTTTAGCCTGCAAAACCTCCCCCTCCCGATGACAACACTTAATATCAGGAGTTAATTACCAGGGCAGCCACATACCATGGAGTCACTTTAAACAAGGAATCTTTGTAAGAAGATTTCTTATTTGAAACATTAGGGTCCACACATGAGGCAACGCAGTTGTTAGCTATGTTAAAGGGTATGATGAGGCATGCTGAAGACACTTTTAAATCCAGTGAGGGCACAGATAATAACACCCAGGGTTGATGATAATATAAAACCAATTCTTCCCCTCTAAAGAATTTTACAAAGGTGGTTACAGAATAAACTATTTTAAAGGTAGAGGTATGTAAACACGCACCTCTCCATCTCCCAGCAAGCAATGACTTCACGGCAATTCCCTCCGATCATCATACAGCTGTTGGGTGGGGGGGGGGAATCGGCATCACTTTCTTCCCATTTGGCAATCAATAACAGACAAATGAGTGTTGGACATTATCCTCCATGGTTATTGCTTGGCGCTCGCCAGCTATCCTCCCAATATTCTAGGTTACACTTACAAACTCTCTCTAGAGCACCAACAACTGCTCAAACAGGAAGTACAAGTTCTTCTAACAAAAGGAGCTATAGAACCAGTTCTAATGCAACACCAAGGAGTTTACTCACTTTACTTCTTAATTCTAAACAAGCATTGGAAATGCAATAGGTCTCGCATTAGAAAAGTTGGAGCTATTGGTTTTGTAAATGACAATTTTTTTATGTGTTGGTCTTGAAAATAGCAAAATTTATAGCTTTGTCATTTACAATGCCAATAGTTTTAACTTTGCGCAAACGTGACACCTATTGCATTTGTAATGTAATATGTGTTGTATTTACATGACTATAAAAAGAAACAGGCTTGTAAATACAAACGTTTAGTTTTGTGAAAATGCACTGCCATGCGACATGTGAACACATTTCATGCTGGCTAATTATTCTAATTTGTTTAAATATTTACAACACTTAATTCACCCTAGTAGCCTAACAAAGTCAGTAGATGACGTACCATTTTAGATGATTTCATCCCACCAGGGATGAGGCGCAGGCGAAACCTGCGGGTGAAGGAGGGCCTCGAACACCAACACAAGAGTGCAGGGGCTCGGGGGGGAAGGCCTCACTTAATGGTGTAGCTGCGAGGGAGGGAGAGCAATTTCACTGACAATAGTCTTGCTATTGGTTAAGTTTTCTTAAACACAATAGTCTTTAAAAAAAAGTTATTTTATTGTCACCATATAAATGCACATATTCACGGATAAAGAAAGCAGTATGAACCTGCTCCTGGACTCCTTGCCTGGTAACCTATGTGCTACTTCAAGTCATGCAACACAAGCATCGATTTCTGGGCTTTTGTCAAACTGGACAAGTTTTACTCTTCAGTAAAAGTCAGACTACAGGATAGTTTATGTTAGTGGGAATAAAATAAAAGGCACATGTACATTAACTCGCCTATCTGTGCGGACTCGTCTGTGGGAACACCCCCTTCCATAGACTCTTCCATCTTGATGTTCTCAGATATTTCTGCCACAACTGTGTCACCTGCAGCTGTGCAATCTGAAGGAAGGTATGAAGAGGTAAAGACCATGTGCTGCCATTCTTTGTTTCACCACCTGCATACCTTAACTATGAACCATAAAACGTTCAAAGGACAGTCTAACATGTTTGACATGTTAAAATGACCATACAAGATTTGTAAGCTACACATTAGATTTGGGAAAATGTGTTTTTAGCTAGCCTCTGAAAATGCGGAGGATTTAATGAAAATCGTGAATAGGTCCATCACAGTCATGCACTTTTCCCCCTTTAACCTACATGGATCAAGTAGTCATAGCCAGAGTTGTAAGCCAGCCATTTACAATGTTGCCTTGTTGTTGAGATGGCTTGCATATGCAAACAGCGTGCCACGGCTGCATAGTGGAGGAACGGGAAAGGCATGCAGCGTACGTTGGGAACTCGGAGGATAAGAGTAAATTGGGGAAACTGACGCTTAACGTTTACTTCCCCACCTCATAGCCGGCTGCATATGAGCAGCCATGGAAAGCAAGGACACAAATACCGCCAGGAACACGCTGAAACTCACATCCTCTTTCACAACCACCAGCTAAGCTTCAGGCATACTAGTTAAAGCAAGAGGGCATTGGCAGTCAATAGGCAGGCTCGTCAACTGTGCGTATGTCACTCCCAATTTTAGGAACTATGGAGTAAAGTGACTGAATATATATTAAAAAAAGGAAGCTCTCATTCTTGGTGCATTTCTAATCAGGTATACACTGTAAAAAATGTATTTGAATGTTAATTCAGGTGTAATTTGAACTGAAAGATATTTTTCACCTCAACATTTAAATCAAGCGACAATAGCAGAGTAACGTCTTAACATGTATCACGATTAATCACCTGTATATGAAAGTCTCACCAGGTAAGTGCAAATGGAACGTTGGCAGAATTCTGTGCTGCTGTAAATCCATATTTTACCAGTGACATAGCGTGTCTCGATAGTGAAAAAGCTAGTACGTTGATGTCAAGGTGTTTATTTAAAATTACATTTTGTACGGAGAACGACAGTCATTCAAGTAAGTACCAGAACTAGAAAAATTATATTGGTAAGCCAGACAAGGATATAACACTTGTCTCAACAACACTGCTTTAAGGTCACGTGGTCCATCAAAGTTTACGAGATTTGTGGATTTTGGTCTGCAACATCAGGAAAACACTGAATAAACATGATGCAAAATATTAATGTATCTCTAAAGAGTTGTGTCATTCCTATGGTTCTTTGTCCCAGTGTAGGGGTAGCCAGCCCTCTCCGACTTGTCTGGCGCGAGGGAAGGCACAGCCCCCTCATGCTGTGTCAAACCGAAATAGTGAGGGACGAAAAGCTGTAGTTATCAATTATATCTCTCCCTGGGAGTTAAATGTCAACTTTCTATGTGAAACGAAGGGGTACCATTCCTTATCAGATTCTCTCCTGTGAGTTTACCTTCCTCACCATCCTCGGTAACAAACCTGCAGTCCTCCATCTCGGACACCAGGGAGCCTCGCAGCTACAGCAACAACCTGGCTTCCAATATCTCCAACCACAAGAGGTCTTACTAGAACGCACAAAGATTACATCACAATCGCAAGTAATGGCAAAAGGGTTTCATGTCCAGTACGTCACTACTGCTGCTAGTCGCCATATTGGAACGATGTGGAGTTGCTTTTACTAGTTTTAGTTTTGCTATTAGAAAACAAGTGGAACACTTGCACATTCGCAAAGGTCACACGTCTTGAACCCATACTTAACGATTACAAAGCGCAATTGATTAAAACTTCCGTAGTCATTTTATGCACCTTTGGCATGCAGCTATATTTTCATGAAACTTGATTTTAATTAATTGGGTAAACAAGCATTGGACGCGCAGCTGTAAAGCTGCACGGCCGTGAAAGGATCATCTGCATATTAAAAAAAAGTCATCCTGCAACAAACATAACCAGCACCCCCACTCTCCTACCTCCTCCACCGCCCAGGAACTCACAGGAATGACGGCACAAAGGACAACAAACAACAAAAAAAAACGGGCGGGAACAGAATACTGAATCCCGCCCCTCCAGGACTCCCTGCCCTGCCTCATGGTTGCCAAGGCAATATTTCTTAAAATGTTGTCTTGCTACCGTAAGGCAGGTCATGGAGTCCTCGAGAGGTGGGATCCAGAGCAGACAAATCTGCTAAACAGGAGTTTTTTCCAATGGCAGGCCTCCGTTTCCAGAGGCCTGCCAATGGAAAAAGGGGGTGTGTTTTCACGCAGTACTGAAATTCTCCTGTTCACAATAAGTCTTTGCCTCCAACAGGGCCATGCCCTGCAATGGAGGCTTCGACCTAAAAAGGACGGTTCTCTGTGACCAATATTCCATTTCAGACCTCTAAACTTGTATATACTGTTAGAAAACTTCCATATGGGCACACTTCAACAGGTGCTTCCCCTCTTACAGCAAGGCGACTTTATGTTGAACACTAGACTTAAAGGATGCGTACTTTCACTTGCCTATTCACCCAGCACATCACAAATACCTCAGATTTGTGGTATCAGGAAAACAATATCAATTCAAAGTACTCCCATTTGGAGTAACTATTGCACCCAGAGTATTTACCAAATATCTAGCAGTAGTAGTAGTTCATCTAAGAAGACAACAAATTCATGTCTTTAGACAATTGGCTCATTAAAGCCAACAGACATCTCAAGTGTTTACAACACACTTCAACTACAATAAATCTTCTTCAACAATTGTGATTTACACTCAATGTGCAAAACTCTCATCTCCAACTCGCGTAACTGCAACCTTTTTTAGGAGCTATGCTAAACGCTCAAACGGGTTTAGCCTATCCCAATGCAACCAGGAATTCACAATTTTCAAACACTGCTACTACAATTCCAAAGCAACCAGTATCTAACAGTGAGAACTTTCATGAAACCTTTGGGGTTATGGCATCATGCATTTGCCATAGTACCTCACGCAAGGTTAAATATACGTCCTCTACAGGAATGCATAGTACGTCAATGGAATCAATCACAGGGTCAATTAAAGGATTTAGTGTTGGCTCTCTGCAGTGGTGGGAAACACAAAGCCTCAGAAGGGTGGCCCTTTATCGACCCTGTTCCACAGATCATTCTCACTGCGGACGCATCCCCTACAGGGTGGGCTACACATCTACAACATCAAACAGTTCATTGGACACCAAACACAAGAGTCTCCACATCAACTACCTATAGCTTCTAGCTGTTCACCTAGCACCAAAGCATTTCTACCTCACCTGATAGGGAAAGTTGTTTTAGACTGGAGGGACAATATGACAGCTATGTACTATGTACAAAAACAGGGGAGAGGGAGGGGGACACACACTACAGTTATCATGCCTCTTTCAGACCATTTGGCAATACATCACAAAATCCAACTGCTAGCAAAACACCTTCCAGGAACGCATTTGCCAACCTCAGCAGGATGTGGCAGCAAGTCCACAAATGGGAACTACACACCCAAGTCCTCCTCCCTTATTTCCACAAATGGGATCTCCACAAATAGATCTCTTTGCAACAGCTAAGTACTCAAAATGCCCAAACTTCGCCTTCAGGTTCCCACATTGGCTAAGCAAGGGCAATGCCCTACGGATGAACTGGTTAGGGATATTTGTTTACACTTTTCCGCCGCTCCTTCTTTTCCATTTCTGGTTCGGTAGCTCATACAAATATATCTTCACCTCATTTTGACAGCTCCCTCATGGGCTCGTCAACCATGGTTCACCACACTAATGGAACTTTCAGTAGTTCCACTCATCAAACCTTCTCACGCAGAACATGAAGAAATCGGACATCTAAATCCCAAGGAACTCACCCAAGCGATTTGGCTTCTGAAGTCCTGAAGTTTGTATACCCAAATCTACCATCTGATTGCATGAAAATTCTTAAAGAAGCAAGAAAACCTATCACTAGAGCATGCTATATATTGTAATAACCTAACAATTGAACTACTAGATGCCTCTATACAACAAATGTATCTGTTGCATCTGCAACGTGCAAGCCTTGCATACACATCCATAAGACTACACATTTCAGCAGTAGCTGCATATCTTCAAAACAGACCACTCTTATCTCTCTTTAAAGTGCCAGTAATTAAATCCTGTATGGGATGTCTTAAAAGAGTGATACCACCCAAAAGTCCACCTGCATGGAACCTTAATACTGTTCTAAGAAGACCTTTTGAACCGCTACACTATTGCCCACTGCAATTCCTTTCTTGGATGGTTGCTTTCCTGATTGCTATCACTTCACTGAGGCGTGTTCGTGCGATTCAGGCCTTAATATTAAAAGTACCATTTAAAAACTCCTTTGAGACAGAATAGTTCTTCACACTAGCCCAAAGTTTCTTCCAAAAGTAGTTTCTGCTTTTCATATTAACCAATCGGTTAAGCTACCTGTGTTCTTTCCTCAATCTGATTCTGTAGCAGAAAGAGCTTTACATACATTGGATCTCAAAAGAGCTTTATTGTATTATATTGATAGAACAAAAGATTTTCGCAAAACAACTTTTTGTTGCCTTTGCTCACTCTCCTAAGTGAATACCTATCTAAATCTGATATTTCTAGATGGATTGTTAAATGTTTTCAAACATGTTATATTAAAGCCAAAAGAACTTTGTCTATACTTCTGGGAGCACATTCTACTCGTAAAACAGGAGCCTCTGTGTCCTTTTTTTTTGGTAACATTCTTATAGCTAACCTTTGTAAAGCAGCTACATGGCCGACACCATGCACATTCACTAAACACTATTCTGTGGATGTATTCGCACGTCAACAAGCTAATGTAGGACAGGCTGTCCTAAGAACACTTTTTCAAACAACTTCAACACCCACTGGTTAGCCACCGCTTTGGGGGACTACTACTATACAGTCTATACAAAGCATGTGATTCTACGGCACACATTCCTCGAACAGATTATGCCACTTACCCTATAAGCATCTGTTCTTGGCATGTAGAACTGTAAATTCACATACGGCCTCCCTCCTTCCTGTACATGTATGGTTGTTGCAGTTATATAATTATTATTCAAACTATGCAAGCATGGACATCTCTGTACTACACTTATTTACTCCATTCTCACCGTCTTGCGGGAAAACAATCTAACACCTTACCTTGTGAATGTAAAAGACTTATATGAAGAAAAACCAAATGTCAAACATCCAAATCCAACACTAGATGGCAGAAGTATGAAAAACATGTGAATCTGCAGCTCTACATGCCAAGAAGAAACTCTTACAGGGTAAGTAACATGATCCATATACATCATAACTCCTCAATGAAATGTTGAGTTGCTTGAAATATTCTTCCAGATCTTATTGAGTGTGGTTGAGGAGACGTAGGAGAGGCATCCACTGCAGGTTCCAGTGACATAGACACAGGTGCAGTCTGTTGGCTCTCCTGACTCTCAATGGAAGGGTCTCACTCTGACCATCTGGAATCAGCGAACCTCCAGGCAGGAGTTGAGAAGAATCTCTTGTGATGGACTGCCCAATGCAATGCGCAGTCCAATGTTTCCTTTACTAGTCAATCCCTCAGTGGGTCAGCATCAAAAGGAGCTTCAGACGTGCGTTTCTGTTTCTGCGTGACAATGACTTGGTCTTCACTTTTGAGCACAGCTGCGTCTATCCGTATAGGTCTTCATTTTGAGTTTGTGAGACGTAATCAGTAGTGCAAAGTTTAAAAATGTTAATAGATCTTCAGTGGTCCATTGTGGCAATTTGGTTCCCATGGCTATCCCAAACATCAAGGTGACAGGGCTTACACCTGTGGCAGAATGGGGAGTTGACCAGTATGCACGAAGAGTAGATTGAAGAACTGACTTGAGCATGCTGAACGGTCTTCTTGCGGGTGCTCATAAATCGCTCGACAACACCATTCGCCTAGGGCCAGAAAGGTGTGCTTTTCTGATGCTTGACATTTAGGTGAGTGAGAAAGTCTTTAAATTCTTAACTATTGAAAGGTGGGCCATTGTCGTATTTTAAAATCAAACGAACACCCCGTCTTGCAAAAATATTTTCTAATCTCTCAATTACTCTGGCATGAGTAGTTGACAGATCTTCAAAAGAACATATGTGTGAAGGGTCAAGGGGAATATTTACCGACCTGTCTGCCCATGCCCCTAGTGTCAAGATACATGTCAAACAGAAGGAGCAGACCAGGTCTGAACAAGTGGTGTGTAGCTATACAGGCATCCGTGAAAAAGTTAGGTGCATGCGTAAACTATTACTGTTGAATCGCAACGGCTAGAGCAAATCCCATCCGGCCACCCTTCTGGTGGAGTTTCGTCATGTGGGGATTGCTAAACATTCAGAGCCCGACCATGTGATGCCGGGATAAATTGTCAAAACTCTAGCCTTGTTGTTCCTCAGACAATAATTTTGTTAAAGTGCAGTGCTCAAGTGACGGTGACAGATAAAAATGACTACTAAGACTCAAAGAACGTACAAAGGGAAGTCTTATGTGCCAAAAATTAAAAACACGCCGAGTAGTTTAACACTAAAGCTACTCAGTGGCGCTTTGCAGGGCGGTCGACATGTTTCAGCCTAAGGGGAATTGCCCCGGCTTTCTTCAGGACCCATGGAATGGAATAACTACTGCAACTGGAAAAAAGTGGGTGACAGAGGAATAACAAAAATTGTACTTAATAAAAGTTACATATCTACCAGGGACGTTGTATTCCAATGTCCACTGGAGGGAGAGACATATCTTCTTCCTATCAAGCGACAAAGAAAGTTTTTTGTTCTTATTACAACAGTACAAAGTGACCACATGCAACCACACAATTTCCACAAAACCACGTAGAAAGACACACCTGCGCGAATAATTTGCATTCCGCATTAATAAAGAAGCACAATAGCTTCATCACAAAGAGGCATTTCCTCATAGTGATACTCACCCAGCTTTGTGTGGGTGACAAGCCTCACCTCACCCGGCAACCGCTCGGGAGAATGAGGCCCCGCTCTGTAGTGTAAAAAAAGGACGTGGTAAGCTCAAAACTTTACTATGTCCAGCTAAATTGCTCTACACAAGTAACCCAACAGAAGTGTGATAGTGAACCAAAAATCTGACCACAGTTAGCCTACACATCGACTCACAATGATCAAATTGGGATGTAAACACATCACTCAGTGCGCAGACTTTGCACTGGTTAGTATATCTAAATAGCTGTTTTCGACAACCACTCGGAAGGCTCATAAAGTGACCAGGAATGTATAGGGGCTAGACCCTGACTAGGGACCATAGTCCCTTAATTTAGTAAGATTGTTGTTACTTTGGTAATAATCCCTACGTAGCATTTTATCACAACCCACTGTTAATACCCTAAAAATATTTACAAAGTCGTAAGAGGATAAGGTCCTACATCTAAACACGGTCTGTAGAGTTTAGAGACCATGTGGGCTATTCCCAATCTAGTAGACTCGATATAAGTTAGTCCCAGTCTGGTGAACTCAATATAGGTCAAATGAAAACGCCAAGGGACTTCGGCGACTCACCTGTCTGTCGGTACCTCTAGTTTAGGGCCAAGCGGAAGTGGAGGTGCTGATGGTGCCGCCCACCTCCTTTTTATATAAATTGGACGGTAAGCCTCATGGGGCGAACGGTCACGAACCAGCGTGTCTCGTGAGCCGATTGTACCGAGGCAAAACAATGGGATAGTAGGATCACTACTTCCTAGTGGCTAAGGGTAGGAGTATCGCTGCTTCCTAGTGGCTGAAAGCCAAAAGGGTGACTGCGTACGTGTGTGGCAGAAGATACTATTCTAACGCGCTTGCGCAGTCTCAACGGGGCCGCAAGGTGGTAATCACTATTTCTATGCGTGTGTGCAATCTAAGACGCGGCCATAATGAAAACCCGATGGGTTATGCAAACAAAAGCCCCTGCCTATAAGGTTACATGTTAAACCTTAAAAAATGGGTGCAAAAAGGTGCTACTGTTAGGGAGATCCCGATTGATATCGGAACACGTCTTTGTTAGAATTCAATTATTATTTTTAAATGGCAAGACTGATTCCGTGGGGAAAACAATCCGTCAGGATGGGGCACTATATAATGGTAGTGACTTAACTCTTCTGGAGGAGCATGAGATAGTGATAAAGATCTAACTATCATTGAGGGTCCATACGAGCAGGACCCGTCATGGCTAAAAATATGTATAGTTATTGCCATGAGGACCACTGTGGTCAGATTTTTGGTTCACTATCACACTTCTGTTGGGTTACTTGTGTAGAGCAATTTAGCTGGACATAGTAAAGTTTTGAACTTACCACGTCCTTTTTTTACACTACAGAGCGGGGCCTCATTCTCCCGAGCGGTTGCCGGGTGAGGCTTGTCACCCACACAAAGCTGGGTGAGTATCACTATGAGGAAATGCCTCTTTGTGATGAAGCTATTGTGCTTCTTTATTAATGCGGAATGCAAATTATTCGCGCAGGTGTGTCTTTCTACGTGGTTTTGTGGAAATTGTGTGGTTGCATGTGGTCACTTTGTACTGTTGTAATAAGAACAAAAAACTTTCTTTGTCGCTTGATAGGAAGAAGATATGTCTCTCCCTCCAGTGGACATTGGAATACAACGTCCCTGGTAGATATGTAACTTTTATTAAGTACAATTTTTGTTATTCCTCTGTCACCCACTTTTTTCCAGTTGCAGTAGTTATTTCATTCCATGGGTCCTGAAGAAAGCCGGGGCAATTCCCCTTAGGCTGAAACATGTCGACCGCCCTGCAAAGCGCCACTGAGTAGCTTTAGTGTTAAACTACTCGGCGTGTTTTTAATTTTTGGCACATAAGACTTCCCTTTGTACGTTCTTAGAGTCTTAGTAGTCTTTTTTATCTGTCACCGTCATTTCAGCACTGCACTTTAACAAAATTATTGTCTGAGGAACAACAAGGCTAGAGTTTTGACAATTTATCCCGGCATCACATGGTCGGGCTCTGAATGTTTAGCAATCCCCACATGCCGAAACTCCACCAGAAGGGTGGGCGGATGGGATTTGCTCTAGCCGTTGCGATTCAACAGTAATAGTTTACGCATGCACCTAACTTTTTCACGGATGCCTGTATAGCTACACACCACTTGTTCAGACCTGGTCTGCTCCTTCTGTAGTTGACAGATCTTACACAGGGGTAAAACAATAGTCTCCATCGACAAATAATTGTAGATAACATCCATGGTCTAGGGGTCCAAGAAAATCTTCTCACATGCATACTTTGGAAGATTAGACATGTTTAACAGATGCAGGATTGTTTTGGATGATAAGCAGTTGCAACAAATGGAATGCTCTTAATTCCTTTTCAACTTTTTTCATCAAGACAAGAGAAACACACTCAGTCCTGTAGAGCTTGTTTAGTAGCAAGAACTCAACCATGTCCCTCATGTGTCAGTTCAATGACTTGTGTCTCAGGCACGACAATTTATGACCCTTGTTATTTAATGCCTTCTGGTATAACTGAAAGTTCTTCCTGCACATTTTTGAATTTCTGGTATTAAAGGTCATCATGAAGAGGTCCAGTATGTTTTCTCCAAGATTTATGTGTAATGTCTTTGAGTATTAGCAAATCTCCCTAAGTGCTTGTGGTAGCAATAAATTGTTCCACGGATATGGCAGCAAGGGTACTGGATTTTATGCTGTAGTTACCATAAGCATCAGCCGCTTTAGAAGTGTTGCCATGACACGGTATTGGTACGCATGAGAAGTAGTCAGTGGGGTTTTGATCCATTCCTGGATGATGCACAATCATATAATCATACTCCTCTGATCACAACCCCCACCTCTCAATGCGAGGAGGCATCTTGGCTTTAGGATTGCCGAAAATGGTGAGCAATGCTTGGTGATCGGTGACAACTGTAAAGTGCTTTCGATACAGAAACACATGAAAATGCTCACAAGCCCACACCACAGCAAGGATTTCTTTTTCAGATTGTGAATACACACTTTCTGATGGTAAGAAACACCTGCTGGCATAGGCCACAATGTGTTTTTGGTGCACTGGAAAGTCCATTGTGCTGGGCAAGTACGGCACCTAACCCCACTGGGGTGGCATCAACAACAATCTCCATTTGTAGTTTTGGATCAAGGTATGCCATATCAGTGGCATTCTCAATCTCATGTTTAATTTTCTTGAAGCTTTGTGCACAATCACATGTCATTGAAAAGGGAGCATTTTGTTTTGCTAAGTCTCTCAGTGGGGAGCTTACAGTGGCAAAGTCACACATGTAACTTGAATAGTAACTGGCCATACCAAGGATGCATCGCAGCATAGTTACATCTTGTGGGGGAGAAGTGGATGACAAAGGTTGATCTTTATTTGGATCTGGAGTCATTCCCCCATCAGAAAAGATATGATCGAAGAACTTGTTTTGTTTTATGAAGTTCACGCTTTGATGCATTTAAAGTGAGACCTGCTTCTACAACACACTTGTGTAAGAGCTTAATCGTATCCTTTCGTGTGGCCCCAAAAACCAGTATGTCATCACTCTAATTGAAAGCATTTGTGACTGGCTGTATTATGCGATGAATGACATCGTGAAATAATTTTGCAGTTGATAACACTCTTAAACATAGCTTTTTATATCTAAATTAACCAACATAAGTCAAAAAGATAGTAATGTACCTGCAATTTTCTTCCATTTCGAGTTGGGATACCTTTTTTCAAATAAAGACGGGAAAATACTTTGGCTCCATTCAGCTGTGCAATCATGTCAGCAATATGTGGACCTGGACGTTGTTCCCTTTCAATTGCCTTGTTGGCTTGGCGGATATCAACGCAGATGTGCACGGCTCCTCCACTGTCGTTAGGCACTACCACTATGGGTGACACCCATGGCGTGGGACCAGTGCATCGCGCAATTATGTCATGCTTTAATAGTGTCTCAAGTTCTTTCTCAACAGCCTCTTTTAAATAAAATGCAATTCGACTGTCATTGAGCAACAGGATGGATTTCCTCATTAATGTGAAGTTGCATTTTCATTGTCTTAAGTCTTCCTAATTCAAGTGACAAGGATGGAAACCGATTCACTATCTCATGATAGGCACTGACATTGTAGTTGACAAAAATCAGCCCCATTTCGCAACCGTGCTGAAACGGAGTAAACATGCATTTGTTGAAGTGCTTTGCAGGACATGAATTGGTGCTCGTACTTCCATCTTTTTATGCTCCACGGTTGCTATGAACTAACTTTCAAAGCAGCCCATGTATATACACTTTGGTTTTCGTCGTGGTTACACTGGAGACAGTTCATGGTAGTTTTCCACTGGCAGAATGTTTATCAACGCACCACTGTCCATGATAAAATGTATGGAGCACCCATTCATCTTCACTGTGATTTTGGGACAGTGTCCAAATACATTGTGAAATTTTACTTGTAGATCTCGCTTCAACCAGTATTCTTCCTTACATGAAAATAATCCTACATGTGCACGATGTTCAGTGATCACCACTAAAATTGCACATCCATCTACCTGACTGTCACTTGGCAATGATGGTGACAAACCTTTAGACGAGGATCAACATTGCTCAGTTTCTACTCGCCTCAACTGGTGTTGGCGTGTGGCCTTGAGGGTCGTGGGAACATCTCTGCAACTTTCTGGCATCCATTTTTTTTTCTCGACATGGCACACTTGATCTTTCCTTTACCTTGTAACCCGTTAAAAAATGGTTCTCTTTCCTGCAGGCTTTACATATCTATCCTGACATTTACCTTCATGTGGAAAGGAAAATCCACATCAAAAACACTACTTCTTTTTCTTAAGAGACATTACTTTGTCTCCTTCTTCCTTGTGTTTCGGCTTACTTTACACACTCCACGTGGATTAATTTTTGGGCCGTTCAGGCTTCCATGCTAGCGTCTTGTCTGTCGGCTCTTTCTTCCATCCAGCTGCCATGAGTACTCACTCTAAACTGGGTGTCTCAGCATTCGTTGTCTGAGGGAATCGGAGAGACAACCATCTGCTATTCTGAGGTGCATGCCCTCTTCATCATTGAACTCGCAATCAAGTCTTTCTACAAACGTATTCATGGTTTTACCGTCTTTCTGTCTTTCTTGACTGAAAATGCCCCTTTCATAATCGACATTTGGCATTGGATTGAACTTGTTGCTTAATACCTCTTTGATTTGACAATAAGTCACTTTTTCACTGCGTGGTATTTTCTTTATTACTTCTTTTGCTCCTTCACCTGCCAAATTCTTTATCTATTTAATGATCTTTTTGTCATTTGCTTCTTCCAGCGCGTCAATGGAATCATCGAAGGTTTCGATCCAGGCAGTCCATCGGTCACCAATATTCAGCTTTTTGCTAGTATTGAATGGAGGCGGTGGTTTCAGGAATGTGGCAGCAGCATAACCTGTGGGACTTTCTGCTGTCGAGGAAGGAGTCCGCTCTGGCAGCGTCTGCTGCCCACGAGGGCCGGCACCTTCGTTTAGCACTACCTGTATGCTAACATTTCGTTTGGCGCGCCCGCTCTCTGGTTGTGAAGCGCTGTCTTCTTCTTTTGGGGTGAGTAGTGGCTTTGTTTCTTGCACTGGATCTTCACCACTCTCACCTCTTTGCATTGTACTTGGTTTCCACTGCCTTTAAGGTTTCTTTGTATCAGACATGTTTCCACTTTTAGTGCTTCCTCGTTCTTGGCAATCGCAGCCTTTGGCGCTTCCCTATAGCTGGTTATCGCTGCCTTTGGAATTATCGTGCTGTATGAATGACGGTTCTGTGTTAGGCTGTGGCTCCATATCTCTTCTCTCTCTACTTTACCAGCAAATTACTAGTCAACAACGTACACACTTTCTGTAAGGCCTTCACTCACCAGCTTGAGTGGTGCTTTGACTTCACAGACGCCAACCGTCTATTTTTCATCTTGACTGAGGCTGAAGTGGCACACTCCAGCAGTTTGCTGAGCTATGTCAAACTCTCCAGAAGAGCACCTCTCTGTTCTTCGGGTTGCAGGTTTATGTAATCCCCTATCTAGTTACCAGTTGTAACATCCTCCCCAGCATATCATGCTGGGGAGGTAGCTACATGTGCATTGTACATGTAAACGATCACACCACACACGGAGCTTGGTATTACACGTCTTTTTTGTTCAGAGTCTAACCCTTAACTGAACGTACATAATGAATTTTCTTAAGCACACCCAATCACTTGCGTCACTGTTCTACGGAGTCTGTCAGGGACCAAAGAGGTCCCGCAATCCCTACACACACAACACTACAGCAAGCAAGCATTGGTCAACCCAAAATGTGTAGATTTGATGTGGTATTGTATGGAAATACATATCTGTATGCCAGTTTTTGCATACATTGTCTCATTAACATCAGGTCTACCGTATTGCAATTGCTTGTTTCTATTGGGTGTCTGGATAGTTATGTGTTTTTTGAAGAAGAGGAATAGACCTCTCTTTCTGATCAACATAATTTGAAATTGTTTACCTTGTCACTTTTATGAGTGTAAATATGATTTCTCAGACCTATTCTCTTACATTGCTAACAGTAAGGTTTTGTGGTATTCTCAAGTCACGAAGAAACTGAAAATGTTATATTCTCATTCCGATAAAACTTTAAGAAATGGCTTCTTGTTGCGGACAGTTAATTATCCTATGCATTTAATTATATTCTGAATGGTTGGGTCATGTATTTGTTTCGAATTTCACTGTAGTGAAGAATTATGACGGGTATGTTATGTACTGACTTGAAGAAGCTCGAATTTGCATATACTGTCTGCCAAGTACAACAGTGATTTTTCTATTTTATTTTTTTATTTAAATGTGTACAGATGGCCCAAAAAACGTTGAGTTTCTACCTTGTAAGTGATAATGAAATGTATGGGGGGAGTAAGTGATAATTAAATGTGTCTGGTAGAGAAATTTAAGTGCCTGCCTTCAAATTTCTCTGTGGAAATTTGATTGGAGATTCTCCTGTTTCAATGTAGCTTCTATATGTAGATGTTATGTTGGTGTAGTCTGTTTCTGGTTTGTTGCAACTACATTAATCCTGCACAAAATAAACGTTTAGTTTTGCTTGGAATACAACTCCCACTCTTCTTTTAGCTCAAAGTTTCCGTCGTACTAATGGTGAGCAAAGTTTGAAACTATGACCCAAAATGGGGCCTTTTAAAATAATCTGTCTGTTTTTATTCTTGTGCTTGAATCTCCTGAATATTGCAGGATACTAATGATATATCACTGTTTGTTTACTGTCCCCGAACCTTTATTATTGATTAATTGCCTTTGTAGGGAAGGTAGGAATGAAAATTGGAAGGTGTCTTTGGTGGCCAGTGCATGCTTAAATGACCATAAATAGGCCATTGCTCTTTTGAATTATTTCTACTGCTTAATTCATACAATGGTCAAACTTTCATTTCAAGGTATAAAATCTAAGGTGGATGAGTTGAAAGCAAGCTATGATCGAGAAGAGTCCCCAAACCTCGATGACTATGAACCCAACACGGTGGCGAGTTTGCTGAAGCAGTACTTGCGGGAGCTGCCAGAGAACGTGCTGACCAAAGAGCTGATGCCGCGCTTCGAGGAGGCTTGTGGGAAAAGCACCGACAGCGAGAGGGTGCAGGAGTGCCAACGCCTACTGAAGGACTTACCTGAGTGCAATTACTATCTTGTGTCCTGGCTCATTGTGCACATGGACCACGTAATCGCAAAAGAACTGGAAACCAAAATGAACATCCAGAATATTTCTATTGTGCTGAGTCCCACAGTTCAGGTACGTTATTTTGCTGTTGTGTGGAGTGTATCTCGGAGAAGTCAAGACAGGTTTTCAAGACATATTTTACAGTTCACCTGTACAGTCATTTATTTATATCTTCCTGGCGAGAAACCATAGGGGTCCTGCTCAATCACAAGTGGCAATCCGTTAACCGGAAACATGACTGATTAAAATGGAAAATTCAGGTCTTGGATGCAAACGAGAAAGCGGTGGCACTTGCTGTAAAGGATATGTCGCTTTTAAATGATTTTTCATTTAGCAATAATTTAGTCTTTAGTGGCACATTTTGAAGGCAAATCTGAGCTCAACAGTGGAGTCATGCTTTCTGAAAGGCATGTTTGATATGTTTCCCGATACTCATTTAAATTAAGGAGAGAGGTGCCTTTTACGAATGAGACAGTGGAGAAGAAATTACAGCAACCATTTAATACTTTGGGTGTTGAGTTGAACACCTGTAGTTAGATGCTCTGCTCCGTTGTGTCAGTTCTGATAATTAAGGAGACCATCATACCTTTTGCACGCTAATAAACATAATGAATATTTCTCAAACACATCTCAATCCGCAATGTCTAGAGAAATTAAAGGTAAAAGGCAGTAATGGCTCACTTGCTATGGTGGGTTTGGGACAGTGGATGAAAGTAGCCCCTTAGCTTTGGAATTTCATAACTTTACAAACTGATATTTTAGTTTTTATGACGAAGCCACTTTAAAGGCATAAAACAATCTTAACTCACTTCAATTTCGTTTTATTTATAACCAATTTTTAATTTTTTTATTGTTGCAAACAGACTTGTATACAAGAACTGCTTTGACTGCAGCCATCCCCTGCCCCTAGCCCTTTCCCATTGCCATATTCCCAGCCACGAAACTGCACCACCCACCGTAATCAGAACAAAATACTCCCACCACTTGCCCCATATACTAACATGCTCCTTGCGTCCCCCTCTGGCCGAGTAAACAGGTTCCTCCTGTTGCGAACACTAGGCCCAGCATTGATCAATGTTAGGGCAGAGTTATGTCATATGAAACAAGTTTGCGTCTGGGTGGTTTCACTGAAAGCATCTGGGATCAGGAAGCTTTCCAGAACGCCACAAGTGTCGTAATGTGAGGTAAGTCATGTGTAGGTAGCGCAACTGAATTAGCAGGAGCCTAGTGGATATTGCTTTTTTATGTGGGGCCATATACACTTTCCTCCTGTCAACATCATCCAGAGGTTCTAACCATCCCTCCCCTTTTTGATTCAGGGGTGCTAACCTCTCAGGCGCATTGTTTGAGCGATGGTACAGCTTAGGTCAGGGATCTCTAACCTTTTTGGTTAATCATCCCGAACTACTGTGTTGTAAGGATGATCACGTCAGACAAGTTTACATTAGTGAGGCCCCACATGCAAGAAGGCCAGCAGTAATCACCTCAGTGCTGCAGGCAGGTTTACCAACACTGATGTAAATCAGATACATTTTGGAAATCTAATTTTTCTCCAAACATTAGCTTATGAGTTCTGAAATACCCACATTTTCATCTTGAATACACCTTTTTTTTTTTCACAACCAATTTTATTAAGCAAATGATCATCACAAATGTGGCATCTCCACACATCGAGAACACCACAACAAAATCAATATAGCAATTACACAGGCAGCAAATAATAAAGCAGATTCGGAATAGGCTTAGTATAGAAATTCCCCAACACCCTACCCTAACCCCCAACGCTACCCCCCCCCCCATTCTAAGAACCCCCCCCAACCCCCCCTACCACACGTGTAAATATAGCAACAGGGAAGAGAAATATGTGGGTGTAATTCCACCAGGGCGTTACTGCTGCGGGCCAAGATTGTCACTGCGATCAAATGTCCTCCTCCTGCTCCGCCGGGGGGTCCAAGTACAGACCACGGTAGTCGGCCCAACGCTTCCAAATTTTGTAGTGTTTGCGCGGGCACCCCCTCGCCTCAAAGATCGGCCCCTCCAGACCCATGAAATAATCCAGCCCAGCCTTCCACGCCGACAAGGGGGGAGCCCTCACTGACTTCCACGCTCGGGCCAGGTCCCGCTTAGCCACGACCAGCCCCAATAGCAACATGTGGCGCTTATAAACATTACCACCAATCCCTTCCATGATATGCAAGAGGCCCAGCCGGTGGGTACGGGGAAGATCCCAGCCCAGGACCTCAGCCAGACAACTCCACACGCCCCTCCAGAACCCAGTCAATCGGCCACACGACCACACCATATGCACCAGAGAGGCAGGCACCACTCCACAGCGCAGGCATTCCGAGGACGCAATCAACCCAGCCTTCCACAACCGCTCACGGGTATAATAGGCACGATGCAGATATTTGAATTGAATTAGCCGGAGCCGGATCGCAATGGCGGTTCCACGTGGGGATTCCAGTGCCTCCCTCCAATCGTCTTCATCAAGGGGGCCCACATCCACCTCCCACGCCTCCCGAAGGGAGTGTAGGGTGGAGGAGCAATGAATTACAAGTGTCTGGTAGATCCTAGAGACCTTCCTGTCCCCCAGGTCCCCCATAAATACCTTGGCCTCTACTGGACTAAATTCCGGCAGGGAGTCGAGACCGGCGATGCTCGGGGCGAGGGCATGCCGCAGCTGTAGGTAGCGGAAGAACTGGGACTGAGGCATTTGGAACTCTGCACGGAGCTCCTCGAAGGATTTGAGGGTGGTGCCCGACACAACCTGGCCCAGCTGAGTAATCCCAATGGTCTCCCAACCCTCAAACCCGGTTAGGGCCGCCAGCTCCGGGAGCAAACCATTGTGCCAAAGCGGCGTCTCAGCCGTCAACCTGCCCCACCATCCCATGCGGCGCAATGACTGTCGCCACACCGCAAAGACCACTCCGGTGACCGATGGCAATGCACGGCGTAAGCGAGCGGAATAAAGAATTGTGTGGAGCGTGCGGTCGCCCATGAGCAACCGTTCCAGGGCATAAGCCGGATCTCTTCTATCACCATACCACCATTCATTTAGGACCAGCAGGTGGGAAGCCTGGTAGTAAGAGAGGAGGTCCGAGGTGGCCAGGCCACCACTGTATGTGGACAGAAAGCACGTCTTCAACGCCACTCTGGCCGCACCACCACCCCACAGGAAGCGGCCCAGCACTGAGTTAACCTGACGGAACCACTCCAGGCCAATGGGGTATGGGAAGTTCTGGATTTGGTACAGGAGCCGCGGAAGCGCCACCATCTTGAAGATGGCCGATCTCCCAAAGATAGTAAGCGGCATTCTAGCCCATGTCTTGACATCCGCCTGAACCCGCTCCCACACCGGCAAGACTCCACGCGCCCAGGCCACGGCCCGCGACTCCGAGAGAAAAACTCCTAGATACTTTAGGCCATCCGAGGCCACTCGCAGCTCAGCGGCCCAGGGGTCAGCAACCACACCACCGCCCAGCACCCACAGGGTCGATTTATTCAGGTTAAGGTGAAGGCCCGAGACCCCGCCAAACTCCCGCATGATTTCCAGAACTCGGGGACCTGATCGCCGTAGATCCGTAAGGAAGAGGAGGACGTCATCCGCATACAGTGCAATCCTATCCACCAGATCCTCATTCCAGACGAAACCGCGCAACCGGTCATCCGCACGTATCCGCGACGCCAGAGGTTCCATGGCGAGGGCAAACAGGTACGGGGACAGCGGGCAACCCTGCCGAGTACCACGACCCACATGGAAGCGCCCAGAGGTAGCACCGGCCACGCGGACCGAGGCCGTAACGTTGGTGTAGAGGAGACGAATGTACGACAGGAAGACCGGCCCCAGGTTGAGGCGGGCCAACAGTGTGAACAGATATGCCCAGCTCACCGAATCAAAGGCCCGGTCCATGTCCGCTAGGAGGAGTGCCGCCTGTTCATCTCTAGCACCCATAGCATCCACCGCCGCCTGCGCCCGCCGAATATTATGTCGAGTGGCCCTGCGAGGCATGAATCCAGCCTGATCGGGGTGGACTAGGTCAGCAACGTGGGGCAGGAGGCGGTTTGCCAAGGCCTTAGCCAGAACCTTGGCCTCAATGTTGAGGAGGGAAATCGGCCTGTACGAGTCATGCCGGTCCGGTGCCCTGCCCGGCTTCAAAAATACCACGATTTCCGCATGTCGCCAATCTGGTGGCAGCTCTCCCCGAGCCCGCGCCTCCTCCAGAGCACAGCGATAGTGGGGCCCCAGCTGGACGTGAAACTTTTTGTAGAATTCACTTGGGTAGCCACTCGGGCCGGGCGCCTTACCCGTATTCAGTTGACCAAGGGCCTCTCCGAGCTCCTCAGCCGTAAGCGGGGCGTCCAGTGCGGTTCTGGTCTCATCGGGGACGGCTTGCGGTAGTAGGTCGTCAAGATACGCGGAAATCTCGCTCGCCTCTAAATGATCCCGGGGAGCGTATTGCGCCTCGTAATAACGGGCAAAGCTAGCCGCCAGCAAGTCCGGGTCGGTCATGACCGAACCGTCATCTGCCGTAAGGCCCGGCAACACTAGGGGCTGGAAGGTCGCCTGGCACAATCTGTGCAGCATAGTACAGGACTTGTCGCCCCACTGATACACCCTGCTGCGCGTGGCGAGCCACGCCTGCCGGGCTTCCTCATAAAGAACAGAGGCGTATGCTTGCTGGGCCTGCAAGAGCTGCCTCACAATGCCCTCGTCGCTCCCAAGCCGGCCACGCTGCTCCAGCTCCTCCACGCGGGCCGCGGCGGTCACAATGGCCTCCCGATGTTTTCGTCGAGCAGCCACGCACCAAGCTATATCCACGCCCCGAATCGTGGGTTTCAGCGCCTCCCACACCACCACTGCACTCACATCTCCAACCAAGTTCTCGCGCCAGAAATGATCAATCGCCTCACGCAGGTGATGCACATACTCAGGCCGCTGCAACTGCCAAGAGGACATCCGCCATCGAAACGGCTGTCTCGTGGAGGGGAGGGTCATGGTAGCTAGGACGGGGGAGTGATCAGACAGGCCTCTGGGGAGTATCATAGCATCTTTGACCCGACTCAGACAGGCACCCGGCACAAACAGATAGTCCAGTCTCGAGAAGGACCCATGCACCGCCGACACATATGTGAATTCACGCACAGCAGGATGAAAGTGCCGCCATACATCAACCCAGCCCAGGCCACTCGCAGTCGCACGCAATTTGGTGGGAGCAATAGTGGGGGGGGGATCCGACACCACAGGCACCCGCCTCAGACGATCCAGGCCTACATCCATAACCTCGTTCCAGTCACCCCCCACCATGGTTAGGACCTCCGGAATCTCATCCCACAGCGCGAATAGCCGCTCAGACAAAGCCCACTGCAGAGGGGGGGGGCATATACGCTACCAAAAACCACCTGTTCAGTACCCAACCGGCCTTTGATGAAGATATATCGGCCCTGAGGATCAATCCACTGCTTGTCATGCACATAAGCCAACCTGCGGTGTACTAAGATAGCCACCCCCCTAGAACCCCTTGTAAAACCCGCATGGTACACCTGCTGAAACCCGAACCTCTGGAGGCTAAGGGCCTTAGAGCCCAGCATGTGAGTCTCTTGAAGCAGCAGCACATCTACCATCTCTCTTTTCCCCCAACGCAGCACAGCCCCACGCTTGATTTTGTCCAGAATACCCCTCACATTCCACGTCACAACACGCAGGGTCTTTTGAGGAGGTACAGTCGTAGTATCAGCCATAATCAAGACAGTGTCCAGCATCCGGCCCCCGCCCCACCCTGGCGCACCCCACAAAGCAACAAAATCAAAAGCCAAAGACATGTGTGGTCCCACCCTCCCAACCCGAACACCCAGTACCCCAAAACCCACCTGGCCACCAGTGTCGACGCCACTCGCAGCGGCGCGCCCACTGCCACCTCTCGGCTGTCCCAGAATCGAGGTCCCCGGCCCACAGCCAGCTACCAGGCCGCCGACCGCCGTCAGCGCCGCAGGGTCCCAGAGGGAATGGAGCCGCTAGAACCCGGCACCGGAGGAATCAGGGCCCACTCACGGACCGACGGCGCCCGCCCGGCACCAACCACGGGCTCAGGGTCCAAGCGCTGCAGGGACGTCCGGGATCCGCACCACAGATGGCACCCTCAGCCGCGCTCCGACAGCCGCCACACGGCGTCACCAAAATCGAGGTCCCCGGCTCGCGGCCAGCCACCAGGCCACACTCCGCCGTCGGCGCCTCAGGGTCCCGGCGGAGACAGAATCGCGGGATCCCGTCACCGGAGAGAACAGGACACACTCCGGGGTCAGCAAGACTCACCAGGGATCTTCTGCGGGCTCGGGGGCCAGGATAAATGTCTAAAGTAAGTTCGGGCCGGCGGGTGCTCTACTAAGCTGCGACCGCCATCATCGCCCGTCAAGCCACGCCCCCCGCCTTGAATACACCTTTTTAAAGTTTCAAAATACTTTTATGAAATCAACCAAGCAAAATGTTCTGATTTAGTGGGCTTAGCTGCACACAGGTGAGCTACTTCCAGGTAGCTGGAGAGCTACTAGTAGCTCCCGAGCTATTCAAAGAAGAAGCCTGGCTTAGGTACACCACACCATCAGCTGGGCCTCCAGCGGACTATATTAAGTAGATCCAAGAGTTCCGATCAATAAGATGCCAGCTGCATGTCGGACTTGTAAATATGTATGAAGTACATATGTTAGATGGCATTTTTTCAAATGCCACTGGCTTTCAAGTTACAAAAATACTGCCTCTAACATGGTCTGACCACCATCTTATTCTTTCATCGCTACAAATTTATGATCTCCCGATTAATAAATCTAACGGTAACCCTCATCAAACATACTTGGCTTGGGATAACATAGATGAATGCAGCTTAAAAAATCTGCTCACAGATACAACTCCTTTGTTATCCACTGACCCTAATACCGCCACCTCTCAATTTTACCACTGGGTCAGTTCAGCAGCCAGAGATCTGGTTCAAGTCAAACAGCGGTCACGCAATAGAGTGACCCCCTCGGCCCCATGGTACACGGATGAACTACGCACCCAAAAACAACAGTGCCGGAACAGAGAGAGACACTGGCGTAAGGATTATTCCCAGGAGTCCAAATCTCTCTACAAAGAGTCGGTAACAATATACAAAAATCTTATTACAGACGCTAAGAAAAGATATTATTGTTACAGAATAGAAAATGCACAGAACTCAAATAAATGTCTATTTGAGACTACCAGACAGTTAGCTGGCTCTTCTGTGGATCTTACACCCCCCCCTTCCCAAACCCTCTGTGACGCATTGTCTAGTTTTTTTTTCAGCAAAGTGGATGACATTTATCGAAACTTTGCTAACACCGCAATTAGCGCCCATGAGGCCTTTACCCAGCCTGAAGGACCAATTTTTCAGCAGTTCAGAGAGGTGACCTGCCTTCAGGTACTCAACATCATATCCTCTATTAAATCTGGGTCAGCTTTGGACCCATGTCCTCTGAAGGTTCTGCGGCCTATGATGGACACAGTTCTCCCATTCATAACCGAGATCTGTAACTCCATGTTTTCCACAGGCATCTACCCGGACACCCTAAAGAAAACACTCATAAAACCGCTTCTGAAGAAACCTTCCCTCGATAAAGAGGAACTTAAAAGCTACCGGCCCATTGCCAGTCTGCCATTTTTAGCGAAAGTGGTGGAAAAAATCATGAACACCCAACTCTCCCTCTTTATCGAGGAGAACAAAAGGCTCGACGAATCGCAGTTTGGTTTCCGCCGATGCCATGGGACAGAGACCGCTCTGGTCAAGGCGGCAGATGATATTAGATCTATCCGGGATGCAGGGGGCTCTGCCATCCTGATCCTACTGGACCTATCGGCGGCCTTCGACACGGTCGACCATACCACCTTGGTCGACCGTGTCGAGAGCATAGGTTTTCGAGGCAACGCAAAAAATCTGATTGCCTCCTTCCTGGCTAATAGGACCCAGGTTGTCACTGTGGGACCTTTCGAGTCTTCCCCACTGTCTTTACCATGTGGAGTTCCTCAGGGCTCATCCCTTAGTCCGACACTTTTTAACATTTATGTGTCGGACCTTGCCAAAGTCATCAGGGCATTTGGGATGAGCCTAACGTCCTACGCAGATGACACCCAATTGATCCTAGCTGTTAAGAACGATGGGCCACAAAAAGCGAACATGCTTAACCAAGGTATGCAGGCAATAGGCAGTTGGATGGGCCATAATTGCCTGAAATTGAACTCTGAAAAATCAGAGGTTGTAATTTTCGGCAATCTTTCCCCAGACTGGTCCCCCTTATGGTGGCCGTCGTCTATGGGCCAGCCTCCAGATCCGGTCGACAAGGTCAGGAACTTGGGTGTACTGTTTGACAACCGTCTGAACTTCCTGCCTCATGCTAACCAGATCTCTTCCTCTGCCTTTTACAAACTCCGGCTTATAAAAAAAAATTCTGCCCTTTTTACCTGAGCATCATGCCAAAACATTGGTAAGCGCCCTGGTTCTCTCCACCCTAGATTACTGTAACGCCCTGTTTCTAGGTGCCCAGGAGAGAGTGCTAGCTAAAATGCAGGCCATCCAGAATGCCGCTGCAAGGCTCCTAGGGCGTATCACTAAATACCAATCGGTCTCACCAACTTTAAGGCGACTTCACTGGCTCCCAGTGAAAAAGAGGATAAAGTTCAAGGCACTATGTTTGACATACAAGGCCTTACATAATGTCGGACCAGTGTTCTTCACTCAAAATTTAATTCCCTACTGCCCATCAAGAACACTGCGCTCCTCCAATTCTTCTGATCTGGCGGTACCCCGAACCAAAACTGTCAATTGGGGTGATAGGCGGTTCCTAGTAGCCGCACCGAAATTGTGGAATACACTTCCATATTCAATTAAGGCCAGCACCTCTCTCAGGTCCTTTCGAAAAAATCTTAAAACCTGGCTTTTTAACCTCTGATCCTCTTTAACCTTCGTACTTTCTGGCTCCCTGGGTTAAACATAGCAGTTTTTTAGCGCCGAGATGCCCTCGGGCCTTCGTTCGCGCTTTACAAATGTTTCAAAAAAAAAAAAAAAAAAAAAATAAAAAATTGAGTATATGCGAGTTTGAAATGCATCTGTAAGTCCTCAAACTTTTTTTTTAATGGAATGTGTGTATGTATATACACTGAGGAAAACTAAGTTTAAAGTGGAGCTATACACAGGTTTTCTAATAATAAAAACCTGCTGTTTTAAAAATGCAAACACCGGAAAATCACTAGTTATATGTAAATTACCTAAATGTAACTTGCACCGCCGTGGTGCACTGCTTATGAGGTTGCATATTTAATCACTGATGACTATGCTCATCTCTTCCTTTAATTACTGCTCAGCAGCCTTAACAACATATTAAATAAAAATGACTACAAATCCCATGAGTCTTTGTAATGAGGAGAAAAAAACAACCATATAGGCAGCGTCATATAAAAAACATCAAGGAACACCACTTCCTCTTCCTTTGGGCGAAATACGCATCATCCCGCTTTTCTATCAATAGTCTTGCTTATGATCCGACCCTGTGAAACAACGAAAGTATTCCGTGTCAGACATAATCTATGACCACATTCAACAATTTTTGGGCAGTAACACAAGTTAAAGAGAAGTCAAGTTTAACATTGATAGCCAACCAATCAATTATCAAGACATTTGTAGCTCATAGTAAGTCTTACTGATAACTCTCTGAAACCCGATATACTTTCCCAACATATAGACTCCTGTAAGTCCTGATAGGGTAAGGAAGTCTATGACCAAACCGGGGGGGGGGGCATAATCCTTGCCTCTGTGTCCTTAATAGAATTGAAACTTTCCTTCAAGGTAGATAGGAAATGTAATATTCTATGTCCGGACAGGAGGCTCAGATTATGCTAGTTCAAAGCTGATCAACAACCAGAGAAACCATGCCGTGACAGGCATGAAGTAGAAAGCCTTAAAAGTGGAGTTTGAGGACCAATCTGCTGCTCTGAGAATGTCCCCCGGATGAATCCCTAAGGTAAACGCTTTCAAAGTCATAGCTCCCCTGGTGGAATGAGATCTGACACACCAGGAGGGCGATATTCTTCAGTCATTGACTCGTACGCCCGGAGACATCGGACCACGCATAATTCAGGGTGACCTGTAAAAGACAGATCATGGACTACTCTGGTGTTAGACTTTGTTCTTTGAGTAATTGTAAATGACACCCCCCTCTGAGGTGAACTTGCGCAAAGAGATTTCCAGGGCTGCAAAGAGATTTCCAGGGCTCGTACATCTGACAACCGTTTACAAAAGAAGACAAAGAAGGACCGCTAGCTTACCTTTGAGTTCCTTCTGTGAAAAGTAAGAATTATCTTGCGTAGATTGCAATATTCTTAGTACTACATTAACTGCCCCTGAAGGAAAAAAAAGCTGGATACACCAACAATCTACAGACCAATGGATGTTCTCCTACGAGAACCTCATGTATGGGTATTTGTCACTCCAAAATTGCTGACCTACTTGCATTGATAGTTTGAGTTTAAAATTATTTGTATAGCGCACTTTAACCAGCGGTTTCATGGCGCTGCAACAGACAGACCCCCTGGGTGGGAATGACAGAAATTAAGTAGGAAGGAAGACAGAAACAGCAAGTGAACTAGTTAAAGGATTTAGTAAATAAATAAGCTTTGAGCTGTTTTCGGAATTGAGGGTAGAGAGGTGAGGCTCTAAGCTCTAGAGGTAGGGAATTCCAGAGGACTGGTGCGAGGGTCGCGAATTTCGATCCTCCCCATTTCTTCCTCCGGAAACGAGAGACTGTAAGAAGGGATTGAGTAGATGAGCGCAGTTCCCTAGTAGGGACATAGGGAATGATCTCTGATGAAATGAAAGCCGGAGCCGTGCCCAGTCGAGCTTGAAAGATGATGGAAGCAAGCTTAAACTGGACACGTTCACAGACAGGGAGCCAATGTAGGGACTTGAGGAGGGGAGTTACGTGGTGAGATTTTGGCAAATTGAACACCAGGCGCGCCGCCTGGTTCTGGATCAACTGCAGACGCCTTAAACTATACGCAGGTATACCTGCATATAGAGCGTTGCCATAATCCAGGCGGGAGATAACCATTGCCAAGGTGATAAATTTCAAGGCATCAAAGGAAAAGAAGCGGGATACCTTGCGAATGGTGCGTAGTGACAAAAAGGAAGAGGACACCACAGAACTAACTTGGGAGTGAAATGTGAGCTGGGAATTGAGTTTAATGCCTAATGTTTTAACTGAGGTAGAAGGGACCGGTGGGGGACCTAGGGATGGGGGCCAAAAAAGTGAGGACCAGGGACTGGATGAACCACCCGTCAACACCAGCTCAGTCTTGTCTGGGTTGAGTTTCAGATGGTTGTGGTTCATCCAGTCCCGGATATAAATCATAATAGACTGGAAATTTAGGATAAAAGCAGGGGAAGAAGACAGATTGAAGACAAGTTGGAGGTCATCCGCATAATTGTATACGCTGACCTCCATTTGCTGCAGTGAAAAAATAAGAGGGGCAATATAAAGGTTAAATAAAAGAGGTGAGAGGCAGGAACCTTGGGGGACCCCGCACTGAACTCTCCGGAAGTCCGCAGAAAAGTCACCCAGGCGAACAGCCTGGGTGCGGTCCCTCAGGAAGGAGGACAACCATACCAGGGCGGTACCCCCGATCCCCGCCGCCTTGACATGAAAGCAAGATGGTGTGGTCAACCGTGTCAAAGGCGGCTGAGAGATCGAGGAGGACCAAAGCCTGGGTCTGATTAGTATCCATTCCCTCCCTGAGGTTGTCAAGGACTGAGAGTACTACGGACTCCGTAGAGTGTGCGGGGCGGAAACCGGCCTGGCGAGGGGCCAGGACCCCATACTCCTCCACAAAAGAGCTCAAAGAACAGGTGACATGACGTTCGAGCACTTTGGCCAGAAATGGCAGGAGGGAGATGGGGCGATAATTGGCGGGGACCGAGGGGTCAGCGCCAGGCTTCTTTAGGATGGGAACAATGACTGCTGTTTTCAGTGAATTGGTTACAACCCCCTGAGAAAGAGAACTGTTAAGGAAGTGGAGAGGGGGGTCTGGACAAGTAGTAAAAATATGGCGGAGGATGTGCGCAGGGCAAGAGTCTAATGGGGAACCAGATTTGACAAGGGGAATTATCGAAGTCAGAGATTCCTTGGTCAAGGGAAGGAGGGCATCGAGTTGTCCCTTAGGGGAGGACACTGAGGGTCAACAAAAGTAGGGGGAGGTGGGGGAATGTTGGCTTTGATAATAGCAATCTTCTCAATGAAGTAATTATTTAAGGAATGGCAAAGTTCCTGGGAGGGGGTGGGCTTCAGAGATGTCCTGTCGGAGAATGCCAGATTATGCACAATCGAGAAAATTTCCCTTGGTTGATTCTCAGCTGCAAGAACCTTTGAGGAAAAGTAGGCTGTTTTGGCAGCCAAGATAGCCTTTTTATATTGAGCCAGAATATTAATAAACTCAGATCGGAGTAAGGGACAGTAGTTCCTCCTCCAGGCACGCTAAGCGCACTGTTAGTTTGGTAGTCTTGAGATCCTCGTTGAACCACAAGTTGGCATCCTTCTCCCGCTTAGAAGTGACCCGCTTCAGTGGGGCAATGGAGTCACAACCTGAAGAAAGCCATTGCTCCATAGCAGTGGCCTGAGAGAGAGTGGATAGACCTTGTAAGGACCTTGTAGACTGATGAGCCAACCCTTTGTCGACTAATTCTAACAGATAATGGGCTCTGTGCACTATATCTGCCCCCACGGGATCCAAACCCTGTCACAAACCCCAATGCGACCACTGATAACATGCAGATCTATATCGTTTGACCGTAGATTCTGCCTACGCTTTCCTAATAAGGGAGGAATCACTCGCCGAAAAGCCTGGCATTTACCAGCATACCCTGTAATCTTCCACCCCATGAGATTGAGGGTTCCCTCCTGAACCAGAGGGTGCAACCCGCCGCTCGAGTTAGTCAGCAGATGGGGTGGTCAAGGGAAGCTGGATAGGAAAATCCATAAAAAGTTCCTGAAAAACTGGAAACCAAACTTGAAATTTTCAACAGGGCGTCAAAAAGATCGCTAACGCCATCTGCTGCCTGACAAATGCTGTGAGTCTAAGTATCATGGAAAATGGGGAAAACGCATATCCTGGAAACAGGCTCTTGCAAAAAGGCACCTGTCACTTGCGCAAGGGGATCCGATGCCAACTGAAAAACCAAGAAATCTAGTAGTTGAGGGGCAACACAAAGTGGTCCACCTGACATGGGCCCCATCGAGCCATCAGACTCACAAAAACGAGGGATCCAGTTTCCAGGCACCGTAGTCCTGAAGAGGTCTGGATTGCCATTCCACAGTCTGATTGAGACTCCCTGGCAGGTATTCCGCTGTGACAGATATGTTGTGAGTCAGGCAATAATTCCAGAAATCTTTGGCCAAATCTGCCAATATCTTGGATGCAATGCCCCCCAACTTATTTAAATATCTGACTGCAGAGATAATGTCTCTGCAGTCAGATAGCAAAATGGCGCAGGACACCCTGTTGGCTGCAGGCTCCGAATCTCGAAGGATCAGGCCAGGAGTTCCAAGCAATTGATGTGGAGAGACTCCTTGTATGCTGACCCATGACTGCCTGTGGTGATATCCCTGCAATGGGCACCCCAAACGAATCAACTGGCATCCAATTCGATCACCAGATCTGTAGCTGACCGAAAATGGCGCTCCCATTCCAAGCTTGCATATGTTTGAGCCACCGAAGGAGTTCTGTGGTAGCTTCCGAGGAAAGGGAAATCTCCTGCGTATATGTCGTTCCCCGATGTGGGTGTGTTGTCTTCAGGCACTATAGAGCCAAGTTATGCAACAGGCCTGGAAAGATTGCAGGAATCGAGTACGACCGAAGTCCCACGATCGGAGCCAGGTAGTGTAGGGAAAAGGTTTCTCTCGCCTACGTGCAACCATAGTTCTCTGCGCATCAAATGTATCTCCTGTTGGGATAACCGCAGGCATTGCCGCACGCTATTGACTTCGAACCCTAGGAACTTCATGCGTTGTGCTGGCACGTATTCTGACTTCAGATCGCTCAAGATGAAGCCTAATTCCTGCAATGGGGATTGAGTCATTTGGAGTTGACTAACTTTGAGATAAATGCCCTGTGCTCGGAGCCATTCCATGGCTGGCTTCAGCAGCTTGATGAAGCACCAAGGCGCCGAAGACAGACTGAACGACAGACAGGTGAACTCGTAAATGTGCCCTTCGCACTGAAACTGGAGAAACAGTCTGTAGGGAGGGAAATATTGTTTTTGTCAGTTAGGCGTCCTTTAAATCGAGCTGTACCATCCAGTCGTCTGGCAGTAAAACATCTCGTAAAATATGCACAGACTCAATTTTGAAATAGCGGTACACCACCTGTTGATTGAAATCTCCCACGTTGCTCACTGGTCTGAACCTGTCTTTCTTATCGACTAGAAAGATGTTGTTGAGAAACCCTTTGGGGTGAAGGATCATACGATTTTACTGCCCTTTTCATATAAGGCCTGGCACCTCCCTGTCCACCACCTGTGTTCCCTTCTGTGAGAAAACTATTCGACGGTGTCATGAAAGTTGGTGTGGTGTCCTGTGGAACTCTATACTCTACATGAAATCGGGTTTCAGTTTGTAGTACCCATGCATCAAGTGTAATGGATGCCCATTGGTGGCCGAACCACCGCGTTCCCTCCCCTCGCCCCCCTTCACCCCCCCCCCCCCACTTCCCCCTCTGGTTTGAAAAAAAGAAGGGATATTCTTTTCTGGGGGATCCACCTGGTGCGTTGCTGGCTCCGTGAAGTTGCCTTTTCAGCCACGTCCTCTTTCACGGCTTCGTGAGGGATAGAACTCTCCAAGCTTCTCGGGTCCTGCCATTGCATGGAACGCTTTGTCTGGAGCCTGTGGGGTTGGAGTTTAATGAACAGCCGGAGGAGCGCCCTCTACCGGCCCCCCCTCAACGTTGTTGGCTGAATACTTTCTTAATAGATTGCTGTGCTTCACCTGGGGAGGAGAAGGTGTTGACAAAACAGGCACAATATTTTATGACCTGCTCTCAAAAGAGGCCCCCTTTTGCCACTGGACCAGCCTCCATGGTGGCTAATTCTCCATGTCTGGGCTCCACCTTAATCAACAAGAAGCGTCAATGCTCAGTATATAATGCACAATTGGTATTTCCAAGAAAACAGAGGGCACTTTGACCCTGTGATTCTCTCGGGTTGGGCACAATCATGTGGCCTGTCTCCCTGGCATCCACTGCCATATCCAGAATTTGGTAAGAGGCCCCAGGATGTCCAGGACTTTATCCTGGTAAGACCGCCAAGAGTGGCCCAAACCTTTTTTAGGGTCTTTGATACATTTTGTGATGAATGTTGCCATACTGGCTTCAATCTCTGGGGTATAAGCCACTTTATTCGCCAGGGATGGGCCGTTGATTCTATCTTTAGGTAGCCGCGCACCTTATGATCCATAGGCTTCCTAATGTGGCTGGCCACGTAAGACGCCACAGCAGGCACCCATATCCAATCCGCAGAGTGGGAGAGGTATGTTTTCAGGGTTAAGCATACCTGAGATATCTGGGGAGTCGTGGTTCTGAGGAGCATCCAGCCGGGGATCTTGGCGCCACCTTCCGGGTGCCTGGGTCATTATCAAACTCCCCATTTGGGTCTTTGATATTCCCTGTATTGTCCTCCGCTCCTTTCTGGGGGCAGACATCGTTCTCAGGGGTATCACCCAGCTGGGAATCCTCTTGTGCGGCCTCATCCAGGCGCTGCTTGAGAAAGGACTGGCGCAGCTTCTCCAAGGCATCTGAATAGGTAGCGGTCTTAGGGACACTGGCACATACCTTGGCTTTGCCTCTGCCCTCGGAGGACCATTTTGCGCCAGAACTGGGTACTGTCCAGTCTTCTTCTGAAATTGGTATCACGGTTCGCCTGACTGAGCTCTATAATGCAATGGCTCAAGGGTTCTAGAGCAGAGGAGACCGCCCTCTCCAGGGATGCGTCAATGGCATCCATCAATTCCACGTAGACGAGGACAAACGAACGCTCCTCATCCACTGGTTCCCAATCACCAAACTCACCTGCCATGTTCAGGTAGGAAACGGATAAAAATGATATTGAGCCACAGACACTGAATGGGAGTGCAATTGAATATACCAAGGCTTGTTTGTTGAATGGATCAAGGCCTGTTGTCTCCCGTAAAACTAGGCACTGCACACACTAAAAAAACTTGTCCACAGTCTAACCACGTACTAGAGCTAATGCCAGGAAAAGCAACCCTAACTGCTGACATTACAGGAAAAAACAACCGCATTGCCTCAAACACGTGCTGAAATGATCACTGCCTCTGAAGGAAATTATGCGACGCGCCGAGGAATGTGAGAGGGGAAACCCCCTCCTTCCTCAGAGCTGCACGCACGTGCCCTGCCCCCTATCTGGGACCATGGTGCACCACACGGGCTCTCCTGCGCAATTGAAGAGTTTAGAGCGCTGCTGGAGGGAGACCACCCCTGATATCAGCCAGGCGTGTCTCCTTATAGCTAATGCACCGTGATTACGGCTGTACAGAGGAGGAGGTCGACTGCGCCAGCCGCCTGGTTATCGATCCGGAGCTCCTGCAAGCGGCTCACAAGCAAGCACAGTCGGACCCATAGTCTATAAAACCAAAGCCACTTAAATAAGTGTGATAATACAAGGCCAGCTAAGTAAGCTTACAAGAGTAGGTAAAACTATATCAAGAAAAAGCACTTATCTGGCTGCTGAGCAGCGAAGAAAGAGGAAGTGCTTTTCCTTGATGTTGTTTATATGGGACCGCCTCTAAGGTTGTATTCGAGGCATATGAGCTGCAGATTGCACACTGTTGCATAGATCGCCATCTAGTGTTGGGCCCCTATGTTTGCACTTGTTTTTGTCCTGAAAAGTTCTTTGGAAGTCACCAGATAGGTGACTCCTCCTTTGGATCACATTGCGCATGGGCATGGGCATCGGCTCCATCCTCAGATAGTTTTTTTCCGCCATCGGGCTAGGATGTGTTTCCTGCGCTCTAGTGTGAAACGATTCTACTTTTGGCGCACAATCCTTCACCCATTTCGATGGTATTGTCTCAAACGTGTTCCCCTATCAATGCAAGTCTCAACAACTTTGACGTCTTCGATTCCGGGCGCCAACGAAGGCCTTCTGACCTTCCTAGGCCTCATCTTCTAGCTCATGGAAAGGACGCCATTCAAGAAGTGTCCTCAATGTGGGTCGAAGTTTCCCCACACCGATCTCCATGAGGTGTGCAATCTTTGCATCTCGCCGGAGCACGAGGCCAGGGACTGTTCAGCTTGCGCCTCCTTCTGCTCCAAAAAGACAATTCGGACCGACGAGCTCGTCGGACCATGGCTCGATCGTCATCTTCGATCCCCAACGACATCTTTCAAGAGGGCGCCGACGTCCCAGAACAGGAACGGGCCGGTGAAGGCGTCAGCGACTCCGAAGTCGAGGACTCAGACATCGAGGACATCACTCCGGCACAGCGGGTCGTAAGTACACACGTCGACCTCGACACCCTCGAAAAAGGCTTCGGTCACACCTTCGCCTTCGAGCCCGGGTGCACACCGAGAGACTGCTTCCCATATCCCGCCTTCGGGCTCGGTAAAGAAGCCTACTAACCCTTCAGGCGATTCGGGCTCGAGTCAGCCGACCCCCGGACACTTTCGACACCACACAAAGGTCCACTTCCATTCTACCCATGCTTAACGGGGTCATTAAGCATGCACCAGAAGTATTTAAAGATCCAGTCAGGGCTCGAGTCCTCAACCCCCGGATCGAGAAAAAGTATAAGGCTGCCCCTACAGATCCAGTCTACATTAGAGGCCCCGCACCACTAGACTCCCTTGTCTAAACTCCTTCACGCCTCTGGCAAACAAACAGGGTCACAGGCTGCAAACATATTGCGCATCACCAATACTCAAGCACTGTTAGCAAGGTATGACGGGGCACATTATGTTGAGCTGGAATCCATAATGCAGCACCTCCCAGACAAATACAAAAAATAGGGCCAATTAACTCATACAGGAAGGTAAAACTATCACCAATACCTCCATCCGTTGTGCCCTAGATGCAGCAGATACTGCTTCAAGGACAATTAACACCACTGTCCTTTTGCGTAAGCATGCCTGGCTATGTATTTCAGGTTTCAAACCTGAAGTTCAGAGTTCCATCCTCAATCAACCATTTTATGAGCAACACCTATTTGTAGGAAGGTGGAATCTGACTATATGGTTACCCCAACTTTTTTCCTGGTGTTTTGCTGGTTTTCAACTTAATTGGCCTAGTACCCTGCTCTTCAGGGCCCCAGACTATCTGCTTTCTCTATAAAATGGACTCCATGTACCTTAGGTACATACCAGATTGGTTACTGGGTCATCCTTGTGAGCCCCTGTATAGTGTACCATAGGTACCCAGGGCATAGGTGCATCCTAGGCCTACCAGGGGCTGCAGCATGTATTGTGCCATCCCTGGTTTGCCTTCCAAACTGACACCACAGGTCTGTTCACACAGCCTGGGTAAGGTGGTGTAATCACCCCTTACTTAGATATAGTATACCTATATCTACCTTTACATATAGACACATATACACCTATAAGCCACTCCTATGGTAGGCCTCGACAATCCTGGAGGCAGAGTGCTTGGTTTTATGTGAGAGAGTGCCCTAGCATGAGCTGAGCCCCTCTGCAGCTT
Source organism: Lissotriton vulgaris (assembly GCF_964263255.1). Classification (NCBI taxonomy): domain Eukaryota; kingdom Metazoa; phylum Chordata; class Amphibia; order Caudata; family Salamandridae; genus Lissotriton; species Lissotriton vulgaris. The sequence goes on along the minus strand of NC_141691.1, from coordinate 673,477,376 downwards.
TCGGAACCATCTCCTTACACCTGTTCTATGATATAGCCATACCATATACTCTTAAGTGCATTATAATCCTCGCGTTTAATGCTAACTTTGGTTTGGCTTTATCAAAACATGTTGTGTAAGGTGTCAAACACTTTGGAATACTACCCCCCTCTGCCAATTCTGGCGGCAGGGGGTAGCATTCCACCCTTTTAGATGGAACAGACATATAAGTTACTGCGTTACCCGGTTAAAGTTAAACAGAGCCTCAGCATCACAAAATAGATGCTGCTGCCACAGACACGAGTCTGACCTCCTTTTGCTGGGGGAAACTCCAGCAAGGGCAGCCTGGACATTAGGTTTCCTGTCCAGGGAGGTGCCAGCACCTCCCCAGACAGGGGTTTTGTGTATTTGGGCAGGGAGGGCTGCATTCAGTGAATGCATCTAGACACTGCCTGGGGCACACAAGGTGCTCCATGCATAGCCCGGTTCAAACCAGTTGCTGGGGCACTCAAGCCCCAGCTCTGGCGCGAAACTGTACAAAGGGAAAGGGGTGTAACCACCCCCTTCTCAGGTCCACCCATAGGAAGGACCTAGTCAGGTAATCCAGCCCCCTTTCTTAGTATAAGTATAGGAGCTGTGTCCCTGGGACTTTGGATTATCCTGGACAAATCTTAGTAAGACACATCTTGGACCTTCGACATTCCATTCTGATTGGAAGACGGAAGACATTTCCCTTGTGGTCAAGGAGTGACCACCCTGTGCAAACAGGCACCAACAGCAACTTTGCCGGTCTGCAGTTTCAAGGCTCCTGTCGGAACCCAAAGACTCGGCGACTCAAGAACTGGACTTCCAGACTTCTCTGACCCGATCCACAGCAAAGCTGAGACCCGTGGCGGACACGAGAGACGTGGGATCAGACATCTTGGATATCCTGCATTTTGCTACCTGCACTCCTTTCCTGAAGCCTCAGTAAGTTGTGCATTGGGGTACGAGAAGCCCCAGCCCCGAGCATAATTTGAACCGAAGCTCAGGCCCCCACACTCCGCGAGTGTCCTGTGGGCCCCGCCTTTACATTTGTGCTCGACCCGTCTTCCCGGCTCCTTGCCTGTTGGCTAGTGAGCCCCCTGAAGACGCCATCTTGAATCTAACTTGCGATCCTGGTTGCTCCAGGCTTGCTCCAGCTTCCCTAAAGAGGAGAAGCGCCACAGACCTTGCTGGTCTGCAACGGAGCCAATCTCGACTTCCTGCGTGGGTTGCGGTTGCCAAGGCTTGTTGGGTCCAATCCGGATACCAGCGCTGCAGTCATCTAGATCCATCGTGGGACAGCTCGAATCCAGCTCCTGGTCATCGTCGATGCCTCCTGGACCTCGTGGCTGAAGAGATAAACTCACCTTCTTCACCTTCAAATACCTGACATCGCCTGGTTTCTTCCTGGTACCTTCCTGGTCACTGGCTAGTGACCCAGACTCTGTCCCCTCTGCTTTCAGGTTCTTTACATCTCTGATCCACCCTTGGATCCACCTGGACACTTTTCCTCTGGTCGCCTGCAGCACTTCTTTGCAGCTCTCCATAGAAAATGACGACGAAACCAGACACGAAAAGGTACCTATGCACCCGGCTTCCCTGGGTGAGGTAACACGAGTACTCCGGTGCTCCCGTGGGTCTTGACTCTCAAACTGTCCTAGTTTAAAAGGGTTCCATCCTAGTCCATCCGGAAGTGTCCTTAAACTATAACTTTGTAACTTTTACGAACTCCATAGAAAGTCAATGGGAACTTTGTGTTTAGACACTGCACGCGGCTCCTGTGGGTCTCCTACTTCCTAACCTTTGGTTGTTTAGTGTAGCCCCAGCGATTCTACAGGCCTTAGGTTGGCTTTCTAACTCTCTAATGTGGTACTTATACCACTTTCTTAGTATATGGTTTGTGAGGCCCCTAGGGCATAACGTATACTGTGCAACTTATTGTATATTAACTGTGTGACTTGTATTGTATTTTTACCTCTGACCTCATAAAGAGTGCAGAGGGGTTGTGTTTAGATTAAATACATATATATTTGCTATATTCCTTGTGTGGTGTCCTTTCATTCGGTATTCAAGGGATTATATATGGTAAAACAACTTGCTTAACTCGCCTACTGAAGTCTTAGCCTGAAGACTGCTGGTTCATGCTACCACTAGAATAGCTTTCTATAAGGTTGACTTTACAACCACCATCAATGAGGGTCGAGTAGACTGGTACAAGGTGCCCACTAGAACTAGTGGACATCATATGCCAGGCTAACTTCTCACACTATTTGGCCCTAATGTTGACATATCCCTTGAGAAAATGAAAAAGGATACAGGCACAGCTAAATCTATGGGAGCAAGCTTCTAGATGCTCCTTTCGTCGCTCATCCTACAGAGCCACCACCAGAGGCTACTCCTCAGATAGCCCCTCCACTTCTTACAAACCCCCTAGCCAATTCACCTTTACTAGGGGCTATTAAAGAGGTGGTCAAAGGGGTAACAATAACAAAGGCAGAGGTAAAACTAACAACTCCAGATCTGCCTCCACCCCTACCCAATGACTTCCCTCCACTTCCCGCACACCATTCCACTCCAGTTGGGGGAAGACTTCAACAATTCCTTCCTGTCTGGACCAACATCACATCAGACAGGTCGGTGCGACAAATAATTCAAGCAGGTTACTGTCTCGAACTAACATCTACCCCCACAAACATACCGCCCAAACAGCGTCCAATATCACAGGAGCATTTGTTACTGCTAAAGCAGGAGGTACTATCCCTCTTACAAAATAATGCAATTGAACCAGTTCCCCTGCACCAACAAAACAAGGGAGTTTACTACCTGTACTTTCTTATATCAAAGAAGGGCTGCTCTCTAAGGCCTATTCTAGACATCAGACCCCTAAACATATACATACAGTCAGACCATTTGGTCACACTTCAACAGGTCCTTCCTCTCCTTTCACAAAACGACTTCCTTGCTACCCTAGATCTCAAGGACGCCTACTTCCACGTTCCCATTTACAACGCTCACAGGGAGTATCTAAGGTTTGTAATAGACAGACAGCCCTATCAATTCAAAGTACTCCCATTCGGAGCCACAACAGCACCACAAGTGTTTACCAAGTGCCTAACAGTAGTGGCAACACACTTAAGAAGACAGCACATTCACATCTTTCCATATATCGACGACTGTCTCATAAAAGCCAGCTCATACAGCCAGTGTGTACAACACACTCATGCCACTATCAAACTTCTAGACGACCTGGGGTTCACAGTAAACCACACCAAGTCTCATCTGCAACTGTCCAATATACAACAATACCTTGGCGCCACAATAAACACCTCAGAAGCTTATCCCTCTCCTGTCAGAATAGCAAACATGCAAGCTCTTCTCACAAAATTTAGACCAGAACACTCCCTTCCAGCTTGAGTGTTCATGCAACTCATAGGGATTATGGCCTCTGCATATTCATACTGCCTCATGCAAGACTCCAAATGCGTGACCTTCAAGAGTGCTTAGCACGACAATGGAACCAGGCTCAAGGTCAGTCAACAGATCTAGTGTTGGTGAACGGTCGTTCTCCCCGCACTCTGCAGTGGTGGAACACCAAAAACCTTTCCAATGGGCGACCGTTCCTAGAGTCAGTTCCTCAGATAGTCTTGACAGCGGACGCATCGCTCTCCGGCTGGGGAGCTCACCTACTGCAACACACCATGCAGGGCAGGTAGACACCACAAGTTACTCCACATCAACCACCTGGAGTTACTAGCCATATTCCTAGCCTTAAAAGCATTCCATTAGCAAATGTCTGGCAAGACTGTATTAGTCCGCACAGACAACATGACAGCCATGTACTACATATAGAAAGAAGACTGGACACACACTCTGCAACTCTCTCAGCTAGCACAGAGCATATGGCGGTGGGCGATACCTCAGAACATTTTCCTCTTAGCCCAACATGTTCCAGGGGTACAAAACACCATGGCAGATCTGTTAAGCCGCCAGACACAATAGATCCACGAGTGGGAACTTAATCCATAAGTTCTTCAACCATTCTTTCAGATGTGAGGACAACCTCAGATAGACCTCTTTGCCACCCACAAAAATGCCAAATGCCCAAGCCTAGCCGCCAGATATCCACACCCACTGTCCAAAGGCAATGCGATATGGAAAACTGGTCAGGCAGATTTGCGTATGCTTTTCCGCCTCTCCCACTCATTCCTCTAGTAGTGCGCAAACAGCAATATTCCCCAACCCTCATTCTAGTTCCTTCGACTTGGGCCAGACAATCGTGTTACACCACATTGCTGAAACTTTCCGTAGTACCGCACTAAAAGCTATACCTATCTCCACGCCTCTTAACCCAAAACCATGGAGAGTACCCCGCTCAGCTCAACCTTGCAATCTGGCTCCTGAGGTCCTGGAATTCGGTTACCCTAACCTTCCTCCTGACTGTATGAACATCATTAAAGAAGCTAGACATCCAACCACTAGAGCGTGCTCTGCAGCCAAGTGGAAACGCTTTGTAATATATTGCCACAACAGCAATATCAATCCCCTAGATGTGTCTTTTCAACACATCATAGGCTACTTACTACACCGCCAAATATGTAACTTAGCCTACACATCTATTAGACTGCATCTTGCTGCCTTGGCAGCATATCTACAAAATAGATAGCATCCATCACTTTTCAGAGTACCTGCTATAAAAGCCTTTATGGAAGGCCATAAAAAAATAATTCCTCCCAGAGCACCACCTACACCTGTGTGGAATTTAAACATTGTTCTCACACGGCTAATGGGACCTCTCTTTGAACCTTTACATAAATGTGAGCTGCAATTCTTATCATGGAAAGTTGCTTTCCTAGTAGCTATTACTTCTCTACGAAGAGTTAGTGAATTATAAGCACTAACCATTCAGGAACCTTTCCTGCAGATGTATCATAATAAGGTTGTTCTCCGAAATTATCCTAAATTCCTTCCTAAAGTCGTTTCTCCCTTCCACCTCAATCAATCTGTGGAACTGCCCGTATTTTTCTCACAGCCACAAATAGTCTCAGAAAGAGCACTTCATACCTTAGATGTCAAAAGAGCATTGCTATACTACATTGAGACCACAACTCTTTCGTAAGACGGAACAACTTTTTGTGTCTTTCACACCACCACACAAAGGCAACCCTATATCAAAATCTGGGATAGCTAGGTGGATTGTCAAATGTATACAAATTTGCAACCAGAAAGCTATACGTACGTTATATGTTCCTTCTAAAGCCCACTCTAAAAGAAAGATTGGGGCTTCAATGGCATTTTTAGGGCTCATTCCCTTAGATGACATCTGAAAGCAGCTACATGGTCTACACCTCACACATTCACAAAATACTATTGTGTAGATGTGCAAACTAAACAAGCTACTGTGGGCCAAGCTGTACTCAAAACACTATTTAAACTACTGCAACAGATACTGGTGGTTGCCGCTAACGGAGGGGACTACTATATAATCTATGCAACAGTGTGTAATCTGCAGCTCATATGCCTCGAACGGAAAATGCTACTTACCTGTATGCATCTGTTCTTGGCATGTAGAGCTGCAGAGTTACACACGCCCACCCGCCTACCTTTATCTGTTCCGTATTATCTGTTCGAGGCATGTGGGCTGCTGAATTCATATCTGTGCATAGATCACCGCCTACTGTTTGGTCCGGATGATTGCACCTTGTTGTCCTGGAAGAGTCTTCGAAGTATCACGAGATAGGTGACTCCTCCCCTGGACTACAGTGCGCATGGGCATCCTCTCCATCCTCGACTCGATCAAGCTTTCCATCTCGAACCGGTTGTCGACGCGGGCCGTTGGGCCTTTTCGACGCAACGTGGGCCTGCTATCGTTCAAAAGGTGCAAACAAAACAGGTGATGGACAGAATGTGGATCAATGTCACACATTCACCCCAGTCCAAAGATCTGGGCCCTTATCCATCGTTTTTTTGCACTCCACACCACCCTGGGTTAGACAATGGCGATATGCAAATCAGCTCTGACCCTGTGCCCCATGGGAACAGTCCAGTCCGAACTACAAAAGCCATGTCCTTCCCAGAACGGAATCAAGCATCCGAGGACCGGACCGGTTTCGAGGTAACACCTCTCATCAGCCCGGCTAGCTTGCCTCCAGTGGTGTGGAGTGCCTGGGACCCACGTCTGAGCATCCCCAGCGCACTTATGGCGGAATTTGCAAACAAAACAGATGATGGACAGAATGTGGATCAATGTCACACATTCACCCCAGTCCAAAGATCTGCAGCATCCCCAGTCGTTCAAAAGGTGCCCACAATGCCACTCAAAGTTCCCGCATACTGACAAGCACTCAGTATGCAACAAGTGCCTTTCTCCAGACCATAAGTAAAAAACCTGCGCAGCCTGTGCCCAATTCCGGTCGAAGACAACCATACGGATTCGACGGGCCGCTAGGCAAGAGATGCAGCGACAGGCACCGGAACCAGACAACATCTTAGATGATGACCAAGAACTTCCAGAAGCTCCGGATTCGGACCTAGAGATCGTCACCGTCGAGGACTACTCTGACTCCGACGACGAGATCCCACCGGGGCAAATCCTGAGAACACTGCCCCCGACACCAATTACCCCGTTACCGAAGGCTCCGGTCGAGGCATCGCCAAAAGGCCTTAGCCAAGATCCAAAAAAACATTTGCCAGCCCCGCCGTCTGGCTCGGCTCCGAAACCGAAGCCTTCAGAGACCCCAGGGCCAAGTAACGTGATCCCAAAGAAGATTCCAGAGCCCAAAAAGGTCATCGACCCGAAGGGCGTCGACCCGAAAAAGACCGTACAATCTAAAGGCGTCGACCCAAAGAAAACAGTCGACCCGAAGAAGGCCGTACAGCCTAAAGGAGTCGACCCAAAGAAAACCGTTAGGCCGAAAAAGGCCCTCGAGCCGAAGGGCGCCGACCCCAAAGAGGCCGTTGAGCCAAAGGACGCCAAGCCGAAGGGTGCCGACACGAAGAAAGACGTTGACCCAAAAAACCCGGCTGTGCCGAAAGTCGCCGAACTGAAGGTCGCCAACGGAAAGGGTGCCGTATCGAGCCTGTAATCCGGCCAGAGAAGGCTATCGAACCAAAAACGAGCGCTCCAAAAACACCAGTCGATCCCAAAAAAGCAATCAACTCGGCAAAAGACAGTCAACCGAAAAAATCTGTCGAGCACAAGAAAGGTGTCGAACCGAAAGACCCGGTCGACCCAAAATCACTCGTCGGCCCGAAGAAAGGGCCCGAGCCGAAGAAGAGCAAAAAGGCACTAAAAGTCGTCGAAACAGAAGGTGTTATCGACCCAAAGCCCAATAAGTCAAAGACACAACCAAGGACAGTGGAGGAAGAACTCTTCCATCCTGATCCATCAGACGACCAGGCAAAAATATATATTAATCCCGAGACTGGTAAAGTCCCAATACTGCACAGGAAGAAGAGGCCACTGAACACTGACTCTCATTCCCCCATTCCACTAAAGAAGAAATACTTTGGGACTTCTCCCTCTAGACCCTTCAGTCCTTTCTATCCCACTATGCGTACTTCACCTTTTGCTCCTTCCTCTCCTTCTCACTATGGGGACAATGAGGGAAACACAGGGGAGGATCCACAGCATGATTATGATTATCCTAACCCTCAAGATGAACCACAGGGGAGGCAACTGACCCATATGACTCCCATCCTATCCCTGACGTCTCCTCATACCCAACTAAGCCGTCACCTACTGACAACACCATTGTCTTCAACCAACAGATACAGGGCAGCGCAGTACCACAACGTAGACCTGCACAATGACCCTGTAGAAGAAGTCTTCTTATTTGACACCTTCCCTACTTCAGAAAAAAGCGTCAGAACACTTCCTATGCTAAAGGGAGTGTTAAAACACGCGCCTGATATATTTAAAGATACAGCCAGGGCACTTGTAATCAATCTTAGGATTGAGAAGAAGTATAGAGCAGCCCCTACCGACCCTATGTACATCAGAGGTCAGTTACCATTAGACTCAATGGTAGTGGCTAATTCACGCAAAAGGGCCAACTCACAGACAAAAGGGGAAGCTCCTCCTCCTGATACGGAGTCAAAAACACTAGAGGTCTCAGGTAAAAGGGTAGCATCACAGGCCTCCAATTCATGGAGGATTGCTAATACACAAGCTCTGCTAGCTCGTTACGACAGGGCGCACTATGACCAGCTTGAAAGCTAATGCAACACCTGCCTGAGCCTTTTAAAGCCCAAGCTAATGACCTCATACAGGAGGGAAAATTTATTACAAACGCCTCCATCAAATGTGCGCCTAATGCAACCGACACCGCAGCCAGGTCTATTAGCACAAGAGTTTTACTACGACGACATGCTTGGCTGCGTATTTCGGGCTTTAAGAAAGAGGTGCAGTCCACCATTCTTAACCAGCCAGTCAATCAAGACTTCCTTTTTGGCCCCGCAGTCGACACCATTTTAGATAAAATGAAGAAAGACACAGAAACTGCTAAATCAATGGGTGCATTGCAGTTTCAGCAACACAGAGGTTCCCTTTGACGCTCCTCATACAGAGCAGCTACACGAGGCAATACTTCACAGACCTCATCTTCATACAAAGGCAACACACAAGGTTACTTTAACAAAAACTCCAACAGAGGAGGTTATAGGGGCAACAATAATAAGGGAAGAGGACGTGGAGGCAATAACACCAGATCCTCCACTGCCACAAAACAGTGACTTCATCACGCTACCTCCAGACCACCTAACACCGGTCGGAGGCAGACTCCAACAATTCCTACCTGTCTGGAACACAATTACCACGGACAGGTGGGTGAGACAAATTATCCAGTATGGTTATTGCCTAGAACTCACTTCTACCCCCCAAACATACCACCCAGACACCGTCCTATGTCCAAAGAACACATCACCCTGCTACAACAAGAGGTGAAATGCATGCTGGAAAAAGGGGCCATAGAGCCAGTCCCTTTCCAACACCAAGGGACGGGGGTAAACTCCCTATACTTCCTTATTCCCAAGAAGGACGGTTCCCTCAGATCAATATTGGACCTCAAACCCCTAAATCAATACATACTGTTGGAGCACTTCCATATGATCACACTACAGCGAGTGCTCCCGTTGCTACAGCAAGGAGACTTCCTGGCAACATTGGACCTCAAGGACACGTATTTTCACATACCCATCCATCCAGCTCACAGGAAATATCTCAGGTTCACAATAGAAGATCAACACTACCAATTCAAGGTTCTCCCCTTCGGGGTGACCACTGCTCCAAGAGTGTTTACAAAATGCTTAGCCACAGTAGCTGCATATCTCAGGAGGCAACACATCCATGTGTTCCCGTACCTAGACGATTGGCTCATACAAGCAACATCGTACCAACAGTGTGCAAAATACACATCTCAAACACTCCAGCTGTTACACAGACTAGGGTTTTCCATAAACTACCCAAAACCTACAACCATCCCACATACAACAATATCTGGGAGCGACTATAGATACCTCAGTGGCAAAGGCATACCCAAACTCAGCGAGGATAACCAGCATGCAGATGCTCATTCGCAAATTTCTGCCACAACACTCTCTTCCAGCTCGAGTCATCATGCAGCTCATAGGCATGATGGCCTCCTGCTTATTCATTGTCCCCCTTGCCAGACTTCAAATGCGTCCATTGCAAGAATGCCTAGCACGGCAGTGGAACCAGACTCAAGGACAACTAAAAGACCTAGTGTTGGTAGACAGTCGCGCTCACAACTCTCTGCAGTGGTGGAACCCACAAAGCCTTTCCAAGGAGCGACTGTTCCAAGAGCCGGTTCCACAACTAGTACTAACAGCCGACACATCACTGGCAGGCTGGGGAGCCCACCTACTTCACTACACAGTACAAGGGCTCTAGACAAACAAACAAAAGAAACTGCATATGAACCAACTAGAGTTGCTAGCGATATTCCTAGCCCTGAAAGCATTCCAAAAATACTTGTACAGCAAGACTGTGTTGATCTGGACGGACAACATGACAGCAATGTTCTATATCCAAAAACAGGGAGGAACACAAGCTCCACAACTGTCCCACTTAGCACAGAGCATATGGAAGTGGGCAATTCCAAAGGATATCTTTCTCCTGGCAGAACACCTCCCAGGGAAAGACAATCAGATTGCAGACCTGCTCAGCAGGCACAGCCAGCAACTACACAAATGGGAGATTCACCCCCAAGTTCTCCAACCATTCTTCAGGCAGTGGGGGCACCCAGAGATAAACTTGTTTGCCACAAACGAAAACTCAAAATGCCAGTACTTTGCCGCCTGGTTCCCTCATCCGTTGTCACAAGGCAATGCGATATGGATGAACTGGTCAGGCAGATTTGCGTACGCTTTTCCCCCAGCACCACTGATTCCGCTGGTGGCACGCAAACTGCGGCAACAGTAACTCACACTGATCCTAGTTGCTCCCACATGGGCGAGACAGCCATGGTACACAACGTTCCTGGAACTTTCAGTAGTTCCTCATCAAAGGCTGCGCCTCGCACCCCATCTCTCAGAACCATGGAGAAATCAGACACCCAGATCCCAATCAGATGAACCTAGCGATCTGGCTCCTGAAGTCTTAGAATTTGGATACCTTAACTTGCCTCCAGACTGTATGAACATCATTAAAGAGGCACAGCGACAAACTACGAGAGCATGCTATGCAGCTAAATGGAAGAGATTTGTTATTTACTGCAACAATAACCAAATCAACCCTTTAGACGCTTCCATACAGAACATTATATGTTACCTGCTGCATCTTCAAAGATGCAACTTGGCGTACTCTTCCATAAGACTACACCTAGCGGCTATAGCAGCATACCTTCAAAACAGGCAACACCTTTCACTGTTTAGAGTACCAGCAATAAAAGCTTTTATGGAGGGTCTTAAAAGAGTGATCCCTCCAAGACACCCACCTTCCCCAGTCTGGAATCTAAATATAGTACTTACCAGACTTATGGGACCGCCTTTCGAACCTCTACACTCATGTGAACTGCAATTCTTAACGTGGAAGGTGGCATTCTTAATTGCCATTGCCTCACTCAGGCGAGTTAGCGAGTTACAAGAACTAACCATTCAGGAACCCTTCATGCAAGTACACGCCAACAGGGTGGTTCTTAGAACAAACCCTAAGTTTATCCAAAGGTCATATCCAACTTCCATATTAACCAATCAATAGAACTGCTAGTGTTCTTCCAAAATCCACAGTCTGTAGCTGAAAGAGTACTACACCCACTGGATGTAAAGAGAGCTCTGCTTTATTATGTGGACAGACCAAAATCATTTAGGAAAACAAAGCAATTATTTGTTCCTTTTTCACCACAACATAAAGGAAATCCAATATCAAAGTCAGGAATAGCCAGATGGATCGTTAAATGCATTCAAATATGCTATCAAAAGGCTAAACGCACTTTAACTGTCCCCCCGAGAGTACACTCTACGCGAAAAATGGGGGCATCCATGGCTTTCCTAGGGAATATTCCTCTTGAAGACCTATGTAGAGCAGCCACATGGACTACCATACACACCTTCACAAAACACTACTGTGTAGACTTGCAAGCAAAGCAGCAAGCTGCTGTAGGCCAGGCTGTCCTCACAACTCTTTTTTCAAACTGCTGCAGCTGGCACAGGTAACCACCGCTAGAGGAGATACTGCTATTCAGTCTATGCACAGATATGAATTCAGCAGCCCACATGCCTCGAACGGAATATGCTACTTACCAGTATGCATCTGTTCTTGGCATGTAGGGCTGCTGACATTCATATCGCCCGCCCTCCTCCCGTGTGCCTGTAGCAGCTGCAGCATTATCTTTTGCATGGCCATCTCTTACTTTACAATTTCCATCTCTGCCACAATGGCGAAAAACAATCTGAGGATGGAGAGGATGCCCATGTGCACTGTAGTCCAGGGGAGGAGTCACCTTTCTCGTGATACTTCGAAGACTCTTCCAGGGCGACAAGGTGCAATCATCCGGACCCAACACTAGGCGGCGATCTATGCACAGATATGAATGTCAGCAGCCCTACATGCCAAGAACAGATGCATACTGATAAGTAGCATATTCCTTTTATTTATTTCTTTCTTTCTCAAAAAGGTGGCATCACAATACATCCACGACAAAACATAAAAATAATTCCATGACATGTTGATACTTAGCATGAATAATCATAATCACAGATTTCCCCGCATATCCAACAAAAAGAAACCTAAAGACACTAAATTATAAAATAAAGACAAAAAAAAAATCCTCACATCCTTCCTGTACATCATTTACGAAGTCGTGTTGGAATGATAAAGCACCTCCCATCCATTCACTCACATCACACATCTGCGCCTCACATTACTCCCCCTTGCAACATGTAGTTCGCATCTCTCTGCTCAGTTTCAGCTGCCCTGTTCCGAAGAAAGAGTCGCAGGGGCTCCCAAATATCTTTTGCTCTCGAAATTGTTGGTAATTCTACTGCGTACTCTTCCATGTTATCTTTGCAATAGACCAGGTCCTTTATCCAGTGTTCCACTTTCAGGTTACATCTCCCACCCCATGTAATCGCCATTCTCTGCGTAGCCATGAGTAAGGCTAATCGTACAAATCTACCACTCACTCCCCTAACGTGGGGCACACAGCATAGGAGACAAATAAGCGGAGTGCACTGCAGCTCTACAGCTGCCATGGTCTTTATTTCTCTCACCGCAGATTTCCAGAACTCAGTCACCCTCCTACATCCCCAAGCTAGATGCAGAAAATCAGCGTTATCCGGTCCGCATTGTGCTCCTCGTGCCCCGTGTGTCAACATGCTGTGTAATAGTACTGGATATGCATCCCCCTCCTCTACTGCGATATGTGGAGTAAACCCATTCGGTCTCACCCAATAAAACGCATATTGAGCTTGGGCCCTCAAATAATATACATGAAAGTCCGGCGCCCCAAATCCACCCCTGTCGTAGTCACTTGTGAGAACCGACCATTTTACTCGGGCACTCTTGCCTCACCAGACCTGTCGTAACAGGGCCCTTCGGAGAGTGCTAAAAAAAACCTTTGACATCGCAATCTGGATATTAGTAAACAAATATAGGAATCGCGGCAAGACTACCATTTAATGAGCGCAATACAATCCGCCAGGGAAAGCCTCAAAGCCACCCACACATCCACCTGCTGCTCCACTTTGGTGTAAGCTCTACCATAGTTCTCACGTATCACTCTATCCGGGTCCCTGTGGATCCAGACCCGAGCTATTTTATTGGGTCCACAGACCATACCAGCAGGAAATCCATGTACGGCTGGTCAGTGGATTCCGTCGGAGGAATATCAATGGATTTTTCCCAATTGACTAATAGACCCGACAAACGACTAAAGATCACATACTCCCATAGTAACCGCGCCAGATACCGGGAGGGCTAAAAGCACCATGTCATCCGCATAAAGCGAAATGGCAACCGGACGGTAATTAAAGTTAGGTGCTGTTTCCCTATATCTCTGCCTAATGACACACTCTAGTGGTTCCAATACAAACGCAAAAAGCAGCGGAGACAGCGGGCAGCCTTGCCGAGTGCCCCTCTTTATATCAAATGAGTCTGACGTCAACCCCCCAACTCGAACCCTGGCTGATGGATCCGCGTACAGCACCTTTATCCACTGTGTAAATATAGACGGGAACCCCATACTCTAAAGGATAAAAAACATATACTTCCACTCGACCGAATCGAACGCCTTCGCTGCATCCAGCAGGACTGCCGCGGCCGACATGCTTTATTCCAATATATGAAACATGGAGAAGATAGTCTGAAGGTTATGGGATGTGGGTCTGTCGGGTATAAAACCCAACTGGTCAGGCAGTACCAGGCACGGCATCAGGGTTGCAATTTAATTGCTAAACTTTTTGCTAGGGGGCTTGTCTTTCTTGAGCAAAGTTATTATCAGTGCCTGCCTCAACAATGGCGGTAATTTCCCGAACTCGTGTGCCTCAGCATATACCTCCAGTAGATATGGAGCAACCAAATCAGCATATGTTTCATCAAATTCAACTGTGAGGCCCTCTGGCCCAGGCGCCTTCCCATTGGAAAGAGATAGTATAGCCACCTTAATTGTAGACTTAAATATTCTCTATGTACAGCTGATAGCCAAGCGCACGCCTCGACTTCCAGGTACCCTTCAAACTCGGCCGTTGTCGCCTCCCCTCTGCACGTATATAGATCAGCGTATAAGGTGCAAAATTGCTCAGTAATGGCGAGTGGGTATTAGTGATCCCCCCACGCGGGTCAGTGATCCTATCTATATGAGGTTGCTCCATGCAATCCCTAATCTTGCCTACTAGCGTACGCCCATGTCTCCCTCCCTCTCCGTATTGACGCGCTGTGTGTCTACGTGAAAGGTATCGTATTTCAGACTCAGCCAAAGTATCATGTTCTAAGATCAGCTCGTGTATGCTGGCTAGGGTATCAGCCGACGGAGCTACTGTGTAGTCACGCTCCAATTCCTAAAGCTTGGTTTCAGCCTTTTGAAGTTGTGCTCGAATATCTTTCAGGATGCCTGCCACGGTACCGTTGCACACCCCCCTGATTGTAGCCTTAAAAGCTTCCCACATCGTGGAAGCCTCATCCACTGACCCTTTATTGAGTACAAAGTATTGTTCAATAGCCCCGCACTGTTGCTTCGTACACCGGATCGAGTAATGCCTCTGATCGCAGCAGTCACGTAAATGGGTGACGTACGGCCGTCGGGATCTTTATTTCTAACTGTATCGGATTATGATCTGAAAGTGTACCCGGCAAGTTCACAACCTCCAGTACCTTTTCTATCGCATCCCCACCCAGCAGCCAGTAGTCTAGCCGCGACCAACTGTTGTGTGACGGCGTTGCATGTGTACCCTCTTTCATCAGGGGGTTTCTCACCCTCCACACATCACTCAGACCAAATTCCACCATGGCACTCTTAATACAGTGGGCTACTTTGGGAGTTTGGTGCGACATTGGATTGGACTTATCTAACTCAGGATTTAAATAGGTGTTCCAAGTCCCCTCCCCACAAAATGAGCTTCTGGCCAGATCCTCAGTTTAGCATACATTCGCAAGAAACACAAGAAACACCCTGGGTCGTCTGCATAGGCCCATACATGCTAACTGTTGTTACCAACGAACCTCCCAATGTCCCCTCCACCATCGCACATCTACCATCCTCATCAACATAAGTTCGAGCCAGTGTAAATGCCACACCCCGTTTAATCAAAATCATTGTACCTCTGGCATATGATGAAAATGAAGCCGCCAGCTTAAATCCTGCCAATCTACCAGCAATGCCTCGCTCTGTGTGCTTGGTCAAGTGTGTTTCCTGCAGCAAAGCTATATGTACGTCATGGCGAGTCAAATAGGCTAAACTTGTTTTACTTTTTTAGGAGAATTGAGGCCCCTCACATTCCAGGACCACAATCGGTATTGTTCACCTATCGCGGAACTGAAAGTCTATCAACCACAAAATAATTACCGCGAGCAACGGCAGAAGAGTAATAACAATGCAGCGCACAGCCACCTCGCCATACCGTACAGCTCTCACTCCAACCGAGGCTCTCATTCCAGACGACAAACACAACAATCACACACATACAAAATAATACCTTTCCCCAACACCCCACCCCCCTCCCACTCCAACCTCCCAATTAGGTCGAGACCATCTCCTACCCCCTCTCACACATTTACCCCAACATCCATCCAACTTGTCATGAGGGGAACTCCAGCTCGGGGGGAGGGAACAGCAGCGAACACTCAATCTGTGGTGAGATTGCCAGACGTTAAACGTGTGGCACACCTGTGTGCCTGTAACCGTTAAATCAAACAGCATGCAATATGCTGATCAAATATCAAACAAAATCTACATGCAAAATACTTAATGTTAAAGAAGGGGCGGAACCTCCCATCCAAATTCCTTAGCAAAAAAATATCTCAGTCCCGACACAAACCACCCCCGATCATCAAAAGTATAATGGCATCAACATCAAACTGTGTCCTCAGGAGTCAATGAAGTAGACGGGCTCTCCGGTCCGCCTCGTCGGGGCTTAACCTTCCCGATATGCCTTGAGAACTTCAAAGCAGACTTCGAATCTGTAAAGAAATGCACTTGCCCCTCATGAGAGAGTTTCAATTTGGCCGGATACAGCATAGCATATGGCACAGAGGCAGTCTGAAGCAACTTCTTAACTGGCACAAACTCCTTGCGTGCCGCCCGCACCAGGGGGTGTAGTCTGGAAAAAAGACAGGTTGTCACCTTTGTAGTGTATGGGATTCTTAGCCCTGGCCTCTTGCGAAATGGCATCCCTGTCCGCATAGTTCAGTAGGCGCGCAAGTATCGGACGGGGCGGCACGCCCGGCTTAGGTCTCGCGCTGCTTTCTCCACGATCATGACGGATGATAATACAGGACCAAACAGTTCTACAAAAGTCTCCATTTTGGCTATGGCGGTGGACTCTGGCAGGCCAATTATACGAAGGTTATTGCGTCTGGATCGCGCCTCCAAATCCTCGTTCTTTGCTTTAATTACCTCCAACACCTTTTCCATTTGCAGAATATGAGTCCGGGATTCCTCCTGCAAGTCCTGTGTATCAGAAAGTCTGTTCTCCAAAACATCCAGCCTATGTTCATGAGTATCCACTTTCTTATTCACCGCATCTAGGCTACTCGCAAGGGCATCTATTTTACTGTCTATGGATTTCATTCCAGAGCGCCGTTCGAGCAGGATAGTCCTGGTGTCATCCTCCGAATCCTCCGCCATCTCCGTTGCGCCCAGCGTCGACGGCTGGTCTCCCACAGTCTCATTGGCACGCGTACTGCGTTTAGTTTCAAACGGAAGCTTCGGCTGCTTAGGGTCAGTTTTCCCCATAATGAAAGGTTATGCAAGCCAGGTGCAGGATTCCCCTTCAGCAGTACCACTCCTCGTGCTCAGACTTCAAATATTTGGAACTGCGACTTCCGCCAACCAGCACACGAGCAGAACAGCAAGGGGTCAATACCCCGCGACAAGCCAGCTGATGAAGCCAACAGTGAGCATGTGCTCCTTAGTGTGGTTCAGAAGTTCAGCGGGCCAGTAGGGTCTCAAGTCTCTGCTGGCAAATGTGGCCCTACGTGTAGCTTCAGGTAGCCCCAAGGCTGATAATGTCACTTAGATATGTTCTACAGTGCCACAGCCAGATTCAAATGGCTCCAGAACCACACGCCCACTCCGCCTGCTAGGGGCCCAGCTGTATCGCACTATAAGGTCCTCCATTCAGCGACACAACCCCAGTCTCTCCGGGAACTCCAGCATCACGCCAGCACCCACACGCGTGGTCTAGGGGCACCAGTCGGACCCCGCCCGCAATAGCAGGCCAGGTCGTGAGTCAGGGCCACAAGCTTGCACCACCACTCCCCGGGCCACCAGGCTGAGGCAATCTCCCCACTGGTGAAACGGCAGCGACCTCCCCCACCCCCACACAGCGCCCAGGCCGGTCAGCCCGCTCTGCCCCCCCCTCCCAGGACGCCAGTGCTAAGAATACCACAGGCGCCCAGGTGAGGCCACGCAGCCCAACCCGCCCCCAGCACTACACAGAGTGCCTACTCCACTCACTGCACCTCCGACAATGCCTCCGGCGTACTGGGCTCCGTCTCAGGCCAGGTCGATGATTAGTCCACAGCAAAGCATTTCCAATGTTCAAGCGGCCAGTGCGGGCTCCTGGCGCTCGCTCCACAGCCCCTCCAGCCACGATATTCACAGCACCGCCGTAGAGGCCCAGCGCTGAAGGCCGCAAGCAGCCCAGCGGGGTCAGCAGTACGATGTCAGCAGGTACCGGCGTTCCAGCACCAAGTGCCGCGCACCCACCGCTTCCCAGCGGCCGTCTTTCCACTCCTAGCCATGGGCGGCCGCCATCCCGCCAGCGGACGATCGGCAAAGTTCCTTCAGTGCGCAAGCGGCAAAAAATCAGGCCCCCAGTGTCGTCCTCTCAGCCGCAGCCACCCCAGACACAGCGCCGTTGCAGGTTCCCAACGCCGATAGCCACAAACAGCCCGGCGGGGCAGCAGTTCGATGTAATCAGGTACCGGCACTCCAATGCCAAGCACCGCGTACCCTCAGCTTGCAGTAGTCTGCTTTCCACTCTCAGCGGCGGGCAGCTGCCATCTTGCCAGCGGCCGATCTGCAAGTCTGGCACGGCTCCGGGGGGGATACGCCGGTCAATACGTCTCAAAAAGTGCAACAAACGCTTCAGACGGGAGTCACAACCCCCACATGCAATTTTTGACACCCCATGTGTGCCGAAACGGTGGTATTTGCCGAATGGTACAGTCTGGCTGACGGAGCTCCCTCAATAGGCAGCTATTACGCTTTGCGCTGTAGCCACATCCCCTGTTCCCGTATTATCTTAATTAGATACAGCTTACATGGACATCCTTCCTTTTTTCTTGAAAAGCTCCATTTCCCCAATAGCTAAAAACAATCTAAGGATGGAGCCGATGCCCATGCCCAATGTGATCCAAAGGAGGAGTCCCCTATCTCGCGACTACCAAAGAACTTTTCAGGACAAAAACAAGTGCAAACATCCGGTCCCAACACTAGATGGCAATCTATGCAACAGTGTTTAACTCTGCAGCTCTACATGCCAAGAACAGATGCATACTGGCAAGTAGCATTTTCCTTTTTTCTCATCATTACAAAGACTCATCTGATTTGTAGGCTTTCTTATTTAATATATTGTCAATGCTGCTGAACGATAAATAAAGGAAGAGCATGGAACGGCTTTCGCTAGGCATGGATGTCCCGGAGGAGGATTGGGTCAATTATTTTAAGCCACAATATGCCGAAATTCTCCCTGGCACAGAGATGGATGGGTTCAAGGCTGTGTACCCCAAAGATAACTTCTTTAGTTGCAGAGAGGTGTTGCTGGCCCTAAGTGTAGTGTCTAGAGGCAGAGCACCTGGCTTGGTGGGGTCCCAGCGGATCTTTTTATTAACGATAGGGAACGCTGGGGTAAATATATTTTTCTTTTTGTTAACGCTGTTGCCCAGGGAGCATTGGTACCGTCATCCTGGAAGGGTGCAATTATTATTCCTGTATACAAGAAATGCGATCGGGGGTTGCCGGGTAATTACAGACCCATAAGCTTGATTGCCACCATTCAAAAGGTGGTGGGGAGGATGGTGGTGAACAAGCTTATGGACTGGGTTGATGAGCACAATGCATTATCCCCCTATCAGGCCGGGTTTCGGAAGGCCACTAGTACGGTGGATCAGGTGTTCCGCTTTACTTTATTACGGTGGTGAACTGTGGTGCTAGGCGAAGGCAGCCTGTATGCAGCTTTTGTGGATCTGCGGGCTGCCTTCGACCTGGTCCCCAGGACTAAGCTGTGGTTAGTGCTGAGGAGCCTGGGTCTACCGGAGGAACTACTGACATTGGTTATGAGGTTGCACGAGGTGAACTTTGCTAAGATCCAGTGGGGTAGGCAAGGTGAGGTCACCTCCGACTTCCCGGTCGAGCGGGGCGTTCGGCAAGGGTGTGCGATGGCCCCCTTGCTCTTTTTATTATTTATCAACGGGGTAGTAGCAAGAATGCTGTCTGTTAATCTAGATGCACCCTCGTTGGCGGACATTAAGGTACCAATTTTAATGTTCGCAGATGACACCCTTAATTTATCAAAAACCCCGAGTGGCCTGCAACGTGCTCTCTATATTTTTGATGAATTTTGTGGGGAGCATGGTTTAGAAGTTAATGTGGCTAAAACCAAGCTAATGATTTTTAACTCCCATTGTAGTTTTTGATCTAAGGTGTTCATGAACCATCGTCCTTTAGAGGTAGTCAAAGCTTTTACCTATCTTGGTATCTATGTAACTAGCGATCTAAGATGGTCTCAGCATATCGATCTTGCGGCACTAAGGCACAGACAATTAGCTGGAGCCCTTGGGGCAGAGCATAGAAAATCAAAGTCTAAACCAACTACGCCAGCACTACAGGTATACGCAGCAAAAGCCCTCGGTTCAGCATTGTATGGGGCTGAGCTATGGGGTTTTGGGAAGCTTCATTTAATGCAGAAGTCCGAAAATAAGTTTTTTAGGGCTATTACTGGTCTTCCGAAAAGTACCCCGTTGCTCCCCCTTAGATACGAGTTGGGCAGAAAGGCTGTAGAAGACCTGGCGAAACTTCGCCCGATTTTATATTGGAAGTGGCTCTGGAATTCCCCAAAACTTAAACGTTATGCCGAGGGCTTTCTAGCAACGATTGAAGCTGATGTATTCCACAGGAAAAAATGGTTAAAAGATCTCAGAACCATGTTATGTGTGCTTGGCCTCCAACCCCTTTGGGACAACCCATCAGGTGTACTTTTTCCTAGTAAAAAAACAATAAAGGAGTTGTATTAGGATTATGTGGCCAAGCGGGACTGGAGAAAAACTGATGCCGGATCTATGACGGGTCGTTTTTTGGAAGCTAAAATCTCCCCTAACCGAGAACTCTACTGGGACAACATAACCAAGCCAGGGGACAGGAAGCTTCTTTTTTCAAATGAGGATAGGTGCTCTCCCTCTCAGGTCCCTAACTGGCAGGTGGAGGGGTTCATCCAATACTACCTGCCCTGCCTGTGGAACTCCAAAGGAAACTATTGGGCACTTATTATTTTCTTGTCGAGCCTATGTCGTCCCAAGGCGAATTTGGTTAATACCTGTCTGTAAAAATCTAGGCACCTCTAGTGGCTCAGTAGCTCTGAGAATTATCTGCACCAGTACTTGTTTGCCATTAGTTATAGCAATAGCTAAATTTCTGGGGTGGGTATGGGGGGGGTCTTTGTTTCTCTTGTTTGTTCTCTTACAAAAAGCGGTGGTTATAGCTCCGATTGGGCTGCTCTTCGAGCTTATTTATCTACGCGGGTCGCCCTCTGGGGTCTAGGCCCAGACGCTGTGTCATTGCTGTGAGAGTACGCCCTGCCGGCAAGTTGATGTAGGCAGCTGGGCTGTGAACCAAGATGCTTTCCCGCATAATAAAAATGATTGACTCTAAATAAAGGAAGAGATGAGCATAACCTGAGCCTCTGGTCCTGACAGAATTTCCCTAATTTTATGGTTTTTTACTTGTTTTATTCATTAAGTTTGTAAGGTTTTTTAACATAAGTTAAAATCCTTCTACCTTCCTCCTGTATGACTCTACGTTAACATTCGGTTTTGTCAATGAATTTCGATGCCTTTTTTAAACAAAGTAATATCTTATTATGATAAGTTTGTGACCAACTCCTCTGCTGTCCTCAGTGAGCGGTTGCTCCCTTGCCATGCACAGCCTTCGGCTAAAGACCCATGTCAGACTTTCTTTTTAAACGTTTTATTTTCCAATATACATTTTTTTTTAAAACATGTTTTTATTAAAGCGTTTGCATAATACATCATTTGCATCCATGACAGTAGGCATACAATCACGTTATAGTAGACCAATAGCAATTGCGCCATCAACTATCTTGCATTAGAGCATGTGCAGTGGAACATAAAAGAATTAGGCAGTGTATTAAGAATTAAGATAAGTTATCTCTCCTGATTTACGTCTAGTTAGTCTTTATCCTAAGTGCATCACCTCTCTAAACCTCGTCGTCGTCGTCATCTGAGCTTTCTAGATCTTCCTCTGGCAGTGGTTCACATAAGTCCCCCCTGAAAGTGTTCCATGGTGTCCAAATTTTGTTCCATTTACGCAGACTTCCCTGCATTCATATACTATGCGTTCGGTTACCATGATTAAGTCCATGTTCCTGAACCATAATGCTAATGTGGGGGGGTCTGCCGCGCCCCATCTCTGCGCTATGTCTCTCTTCGCTACAATGCACCCAAGGGTACACCAGGTTTGGCCATAGCGAGTTAGGTCAGTGGGGTCCCAGACATTGAGGAGACATTTTTGTGGCTCGGGCATAAGGGAGATTTCTAATGTTTGTGAAATGGTGCGCAGGACCTGTCGCCAGTATTCTACAATAATAGGACAATCCCACAGGGTATGGTGAACTGTGCCCTCCTCCACGCACCCCCTGAGGCAGAACGGGTGTGTCGCGCGGTGTATCTTATGTAAGGTGGTCCCGGTGTAATACACACGATTTATTATGTTTAGTTGTACAAGTCGGAACAGGGCCTAAATGCCCACCTCCTTAGGGGATGCCAGGGCTGCTAGCCACTCCGATTCATCCATATCTCCCACCTCTCACACCCACCGGTCTCGGAGTTTAAGTGTAGGGTCGGGCATATTGTTAAGGAGTTTCCAGTAAGTGAGGGATGTAGCACGCTGCTGCATGAAGTCTGTGAGCAGACGGTCCTCCAATGGCGAAGCCTCTGGGACGTCTGTATCCGCTGGGAGCTCTGTTAGTAAAGCATGCCTAATTTGCACATATCTATACGTTTCAGCTGGTCCTAAATCATATTGTTGTTGTAGTTGTGCAAAAGGAACCACCGTCCTCTTATCCCACATGTCACCCACCGTGGAAATTCCAATATTATCCCATTGTGTGAAGCCTTTACTGTTTCTTAGTTGCCCCAATGCCCTGGTGTCCCAAAGCGAGTGAGTTTGGTAATGGTTCCCTTCCACCCCAATTTCGCATGTGCCGCATACCATAACGCCACCGTCTGCTTCGTGGGTCCTATTAGTCTCGCGGCCTGACTTCTATTGTATAGTACCACCAGCATGTTGTTCGTGCCAAATTGTATTCTGTCTGCTCGGTATTCCTCTGCATCTTGGGGTGCATGAATCCACTGGTTGATGGTTTTAAGTTGTGCTGCCCAGTAATACAATTGTAGGTTCGGTAGTGCAATTCCTCCGTCATACCAGCTCCGATTCAGTTTAATTTGGGCTATGCGTGGCGGCAAGTTGCCCCATAATAGGGCCGAAACCTGTGCCGCAGCTTGCTTAAAATACCGTGGCGGTATCGGAAATGGGGTGTTATCGAGAGTGTAGAGTAACCTTGGTAGAGCCATCATTTTATATAAGGCTGCTCTACCCAGTAATGTGAGACACAGAGACGCCCAGTGTTTGACGTCGCGCTTTAGGCGCTCTAGAGGAGGTGTCAGATTTTTTTTAATGAAGTCTGCGGCTTCCCTAGTGACATGTATGCCCAGGTATTTAAAGCAGTCGCTGGCTATTATTATCGGGCAGTCGGCGGGGAGCAAAGGATCTGGACCTTGTAAGATGAATAGCACCGCTTTGGACCAGTTTATCGTGTATCCTGATGTGCACCCATGTGTATTACAGAGTTCAAGAAGTTCAGGTATACTATGATCAGGGTCCGTCAGGTGGAGCAGCATGTCGTCGGCGTAGAGGGAGACACGATCTTCCCATCCCGCCGTCCAACGAATGCCTTTTAATAATGGGGTCGCTCTGATTAAAGTGGCCAATGGTTCCAGTGCCAATGCAAACAACGGCGACAGCGGGCAGCCCTGGGCGTTTCCTGGCAAGCCATATAGTACACGATATGTGACCATTGCTGCTACCCGGGCCACCGGTTCAGCGTAGAGGAGTCGTATTCAGGCCTGAAATTTAGGGCCGAAGCCCATATATCCTAGGACCGCGAAGAGGTATCGTCATTCCACCAGGTCGAAAGCCATTTTGGCGTCCACTGACATTATCACTGTAGGCTCCGAAAGTGTCAGAGCACGCACCAGTATCCCATGTACCCGCCGGAGGTTAAGAGCGGTGTTTCGGTGTGGCATAAAGCCTGATTGATCCGGGTGGATCAGCTGAGGGAGGTGGGGCATTAGTCGATTCGCCAGTACTTTAGCCAAAAGGTTGGCTTCCGCATTAAGGAGTGATATTGGGAGATATGAGGCGCACTCTGTTGGGGGTTTACCTGACTTGGGAATCGCCACAATCGTTGCTGTGCGCTGGTCAAGCAGGAGCATAGTTACCTTCAGGCTATCGTTCTACATTGCCAGCAGCGGCGCACTGAGCGTGTCAGACATGAGCTTATACCATTCTATGGGGATCCCGTTGGGGCCCATGGCTTTCCCAGATTGTATGGTTCCTATAGCAGACTGCAGTTCGTCGGCCGTAAGGTCAGCTTCAAGTTCCGTGACTGCCTGGGGTGGGAGGG
The DNA here is from genome assembly GCF_964263255.1 of Lissotriton vulgaris. NCBI lineage: Eukaryota > Metazoa > Chordata > Amphibia > Caudata > Salamandridae > Lissotriton > Lissotriton vulgaris. The sequence goes on along the minus strand of NC_141691.1, from coordinate 673,453,280 downwards.
TGTGGGTTTCTATGTGGCTAAGTGAGGCAATCGCCTCGGGCTCTGTTATTTCCCGTTCTGGGGTGTAGACGCCTTCAAAGTGGTCCGCCAGGGTATGCACTATCTCCTCCGGGTGCGTCTGTAGGACACCTGCCTTTGAGTACAACTGTTGTATCCCTCTAGGCCCAGCTTGTTTGCTTTCCAGCCATGCCAACATTTTCCCCGCTTTATCCCCTATGTCGTACACTCTGTGTGCTGTCGCAGTGATGTAGTTTATGGTCCGGTGTTTCGAATGGTCCCGGTAGCGCTGCTGCTGCAGCTGCAGGTCATGGGCCGAGTCTAAGGAGGGATCCGCCATATGTGCAGTGTGTAGGGCGAGCTCCTTTTTCTTGTAATCGTTTATGCCCCGTGATGGAGGCTATAGCCTGCCCTCGGAGGACCGTCTTATACGCCTCCCACAATGTGGACGGCGAATCTACTGAGTCGAGATTTTCAGCAAAGAAATGTTTAGTGGTGTTTTTAAGTTCTTTCCGTATGCCTGGGATTTGCAGATAATTAGGGTAGATGGGGTAAATTCGCCTGCGTGATTTCTCCCTGCAAGAGAGGGTCAGTAATACAGGCGAGTGATCTGAGATGCCTCTGGGTTTGATTTCTACATCTTCGACATTTTGTAACCTCGACCCCACCATTAGAAAGTAGTCAATCCTTGATAAACTATTGTGTACTGTGGAGTGGTATGTGCACTGGGTCGCTGCTGGGTGTGTATGGTGCCAAACGTCTATTAATCCCATTGCCTCTGTAAAGCCCTGGAAGCGAGAGCAACCCGACACCTGTGGCTGCGCTGGGAATCTGTCTATTGTTGTGTTCATGGTAGTGTTGAAGTCACGCCCCAGAATGAGGTCCCCTTCCGGTAGGGTTAGGAGAAATGCCCCCAGTGCAGGCAATGCCACCGATTGTAGTGCCAGAGGTACGTACACCAAGACTATGTTGAGAAGTTTTCCTTCCCATTGGCCTTGGATCGCTGCGAAGCGACTCTGGTCATCTGTCTTAGTCTGTAGTGGTATAAACGATGAGGTCTTTTTAAGGAGGATACCTGTCCTTCTCGAGCCTGAAGTGAACTCGGCTTGCGCCGCCATCTTGTAACCCCGTCTGTCTAACGCTTGGCAAGCTTTGCATGTGAGATGAGTCTCCTGTAGAAGGACTATTGTTGGGCTATCCCTTTTCAGAGCTTGCAGTACCAGACCCCTCTTTATTTTGTCACCCAGACCTCTCTCATTCCATGTCAGTATTCTCAGGGGCGGTGCGGGGGACTCATGTGTCGCATCGCAACGGATGTTACCTCGTGGACTGTGCGCCAGGGAATGCCTATCGGATGTTGGGGATGCGCTGCCTTGTGCTGACATCTAAACGTCTGCGGTGTTGTCGCGGTCCCACCGCATGTGCTCCTACTATCTCAGTCATGTTGCAACTGTTCTCCCTTCGTGATTGTAGCGTGTGCCTGCCATCCATTCCTGCCTCAACATTAAAACATAGAGTAGCCAAAACGTTCCAGTCCCTCCCCTCCCCCTCCCTGCTTCCCTGCTCAATGGACTTAGAACCGCCCGCCACCCCAACTTGGCAGAGTGCTTTACCCAAACCCAAACCATAGTACTTGCTTGTCGGGGTTCAAGGTCCGTAGAAGCGCCCCCCCTTGCATATCCCCTGGGCATGCCTCAGTCCAGAAGCTGGAGTCAGGCCATTTCGAATACGCGGTGCAGTGTTTGGAGCCGGCTGGAGCCGAGAGGTTAATGTTCTTGTTCCAGTCCATCTTCATCTGTCCCCAGTCTTGGTGAGCGGCCCGGCCCTTCTCGCCCGCACCTCTGAGTTCCAACGTGGTTGCCTTCGTGTTGCTGTCACTGATTCCTGTTGGTGCGCCGCTGTGCTCCCACCTGCCGCCACCCCTCCAACCAGTCGTACGCCATGTCCGGTGTGTCAAAGAACCACGTTTTACCGTCTGCTACCACTCGGAGCCGAGCCGATAACAGCATGGAGTAGGGCAGGTCACGTGCCCTCATTTCCTTTTTGACTTCCAGGAAACTTCTCCTGCGACGGGCCACCTCTGCCGTGTAGTCCGGGAAGATGGCTGGCTGTTTGAAGCAATAAAGGACTCCGATGGATAACTCTCCCTCTGGAGATTCCTAGATACCTTCTGTTGCTTTGTTCTTACTGTAAAGAATCGTGATTTGTTACTTAACTAAATTGTTACTGTCTGAGTGCATTGGGTAACCCCTTTTTTTCTGCAGTTAGTAGTTCGACTACTCACTTGGAGTGGTTCTAAGGGCTTTCCACTCACCCTCTGCACCACCCTATTTTTGCTTACTATTTATCCAGTGTGTTGATTGTTACGGCAGTGCACCTCTCTTGTGACCATAAGCCCTTTTGTATAGTTTTACTAGTCCGGGAAGAACGCAAGTGTGGAGTTGTGCACACGGATCGGCTGGGACGTTCTTGCTGCTTTTAGGATTGCGTCCCTATCGCGAAAGTTGAACAGTCTGGCCAGCACCAGTCTTGGGGGCGTCCCTGGCTTTGGTTTACCTCCCGGGACTCTATGGGCTCTTTTAAGTGAGAAGAAGTGAGATAGTCCCTTAGGTTGTAATTTGGTTTTAATTAATACCTCCACATATAGGTCCATCGCCTGAGTTCCTTCTGTTTCGGGAAGACCAAGAATTCGTACGTTGTTCCGTCTTGATCGCCCTTCCTGGTCATACAGCTTTTCTTTCAGAAGTTTATTTTCTGTTTCGATCCGCGCCTTCGCTCTCTGCAATTCCGATGTGTTCTCCACTAGTGATTTCGCAACTATTTCGACTTCTTTGACCCGTTCAGACATTTTGTGGAAGTCTGCTCTTAATAAGGAGACATCCGTCGATATCGTTCCTACCGTCGTCTGGACCGCTGACAGCGCTTTCATAATGTCCTCCAAGGTGACCTTTTTCTCCCCATCTCCTTCCGGCGTCTTCCTCGTGGATGTTCGCCCTTCCGATTGTTGTGAGCTGCTTTTCTCATAGGCATATTTATCCAATTTTGCCTGGGTTGACTGGTTTCTTGGACCCCTACCCAACATATTGTTTCCACCGAGAGGGTCTCTGCGGCAAGGTTGGCGTGGGGGGCAACCGGATGGCAAGTCAATCTTTGACGAGGAGTAGTAGTGGAGCTGTGGTCACAGCAGCGGCGCACCAGTAACACTCAGCGAGAGAGTCTGCTTACTGGAGGGCGTGGAAGGGCCGCAGGCCTCACTGCAGGCGTCCGTCCATATCCTAGTGTAGTGGTAGTCTCGACATTGCAGGTAGGAGCCACGTTGGAGTCGCCCAGTGCGCAATGCAGTCCAGGCCGCCTTGACTGATATGGCATCTGGGGTTTAAGAACTGAAGGGGGGGGTCCGGATTACTTCTTCATCATTCTCATCATTAGTCTGCAAGTGCACCACACCACAAGCCCCTAGACTCCCAATCAGGCTTTCCATCTGCTTGCTATGTTCACTGTGTGTCCCGCTTCCTGCACTTGCGGATGGATTGGTCTTCCCCGCAGTTACTGCTGTCAGTTCGCACCTTTGGAGTGTGTGGTGCCGCGTGTACAGTGCAGCGTGTCGGGCCGTTGGCAGAGTTGACTCCGTGACTCTGATCGGCATCACCGCGCTGTCGAGGTAGGGGGAGGAAATGCCATCTGGTAAGGTGTCGTGTAGAGCGTTGTTGATGCCGGCCGGCAGTACCCACGCCAGTGCCCAGTGCCTCCTGCAGCCGAATTTAGTACACATACGCCTCACTATGTATTTCGGAGGCAGCGAGTGTTCAATTACTGTGTATGACTTGATTTTGTAGGCGGACGCGCACCGAAAGTCCAGAGTAGGGGTCCTTCTGGTTCCGCGGCATCCGGTCTCCTCTCACTTCCGCCCGGTTATTGTGATGCGGCAGGTCGCGGCTTTCCGCCGGCAGGAGAGGAGGTGTTTGTTTATATTTCTGCGCGCTTTCCAGAAGCGCGGTTCAGGAGCTCCCTCATCTCAAGTGGCCCGGAGACTCTGGAACCTGCTTTGGCATCTTTTGTTTCTTCAAGTTATTGAATCTCTCCTGACCCGCCGGCGGACCTCGCACCTGAAGCATCACTGTGAGACATTTCTTCTCCATTTTGGGCTGGGTTTACTCCTCCCTGCTCAACGCTACATTAGGGGCTTGGACCGAAGGTCGATGAGGCTCTGGGGACTTGAGGCTGCACCCCGTGTTTCAATCTGCGGTTTCCATGAACGCTTTGCAGCGCACCTTTCCCTTCGCTATTTTCTTGTATTTTTCAAGACCGCTCCACAGCCATACTCACCTGGGAGCCACTGGTGCATCCTGGGACATGGAGTCCGTTGATTTACACGGACCCGTCATATTGAGGACTTTCGTTTGCTGAGGGGCGGAGCTGTGACACTGCACCTATCATAGTGGGGCTGGGTGCCTTATCAAGCTGCAGAACGCCAGGACTTCCGCATTCACTACCGCAGGCGCTGACGAGGCCACACCGGCTGAAATGCATACGCCTATTGTTTGGAATAAAGGTGCTGCCGCTTCTTATCCCCACCGAGGCTCCTGCTTCTTTCTTCGAGAGGAGGTGTTTGGTTGTATATATATATATATATATATATATATATATATATATATATATATATATATATAATATATATATATATATATATATATATATATATATATATATATATATATATATATATAATATATATAATATATATATATAATATATACATACATACATACACACTCTGGGTAGTTCCCAAATTTAGGTGGAAAGTAGCTCCAGACACAGCACTCACAACACTCTAAATTTGCTCCCCTCAAATATCTACTGTCTGCTTTTCTATCAGTCGTTAAGCATAGGATTGGCACAGTGTCATCTGCGCCGACATAGAAAGGGACAAAGTCTTTTGCCATTTCTACATTAAAGTCTTTAAGTATATGATTGGCACAGTGCTATCCATGCAGAGCTGTAAAATTACCAAAGCCTTTTACCACTCCAGATACAGTATTACAGCTTTGGATTGGCAAAATACCATCCAGGCCAACCTAAAATGAATAAAAGCAACCTTTGCTCACCTCAAATGTCTGCTATTCTATCAAAGTCTTTAACCATAGGTTTAGCACCGTGCCATCCACGGCGAGTTAGAAAGGGACAAAGTCTTTTGTAATTCCTACAGCAAACTCTTTAAGCATAGAATTAGCACAGTGCTATCCATGCCAGGCTGTAAAATGACCAAAGCCTTTTACCACTCCAGGCACAGTATTACAGCTTTGGATTGGTAAAATACCATCCAAGCCAACCTGAAATGAATGAAAGCAACCCCGGACACGTGTTTAGCTCTCATTAGAGCTCTTCAGAGAGGTATAGCTTTGTCCAGACACAAGGGAGCACCGAGTATAAGTCAAAACAATACCCTTTCAGGCATAGAGTGATGCATACATTATGCAATAAAGCAGAGAACTCTGGGTAGTTCTCAAGTTTAGGTGGAAAGCAGCTCCTGTATAGAGCAAGCTCATCACCAGTGACACTCTAAATTTGCTCACCTCAAATGTCTGCCCTTCTATCAAAATCTTTAAGCACATGATTGGCACAGTGCCATCCACCCATAGAAAGAAAGGGACAAAGTCTTTTGCCTTATAAAATGGTAATCCTGCAAGCATCCAGGTCACTTCAACCTGGGCAGGGCGGGGCTGGTGTGAGATAGGTTCAGGGCCCATTATTGTATGTCCAAAAGCCAGAGTCTGAATTATTGACTTGAAGTGTGATTTTGCTCTCCACATTTCAGATCTCCCAGTGTTTATTTGGCGACGCGTTTCACCCACACCACATGGGAGCTTCGTCACAGCCTGTACTAAGCCCAAGTGTGGGTGAAATGTGTTGCTGAATAAAACCCTTTGGAGATCTGATCTGATCAGTGGAGTGTGAGTCGTGCTTGATTTGATATTCCTGACCCTGGCTTTTGGATGTATATATACATATATATATATAGAGAGATCTCAGGCTCCCCTGTAATTAAGATATATTTTGATTACAGGGGAGCCTGCAAATCCTGTATTAAAGCCTCCCCCTAAATACCTGGTATATATAACCTGAACCCAAAGATAGCAGTATGGTATTATATTATACGTGACTTGTTGCATATTTTCATATTATATAATTTCATTAATTGATTTATTTTGGTACTCTTTGGAAAGTTGTGGAGTATAGGAGTTTCATCCATTTTGTATTCATTGTTTAGCAAGTGAGGGATCACCATACCACGATTAAGGTACCGAGAAGCTACAAGGAAAAAAGAAAAACCAGTGAGGACGGTCAGGTCATAGACAAGGCACACACACAAGGACCACACGTCTCGGGTTTCATATTTGAAGTCTGTTTATTTTCTCATCTCGCCACACCCCTTTTAGTCACCCAGCTCACTTCACTTTTAGCCACATGCCAGGAGCAAGCACTAGTAAAACACGCAAGGGGACTACTTACCTTAATCATGCATACTACATTGCAATTGAACCTCCCTAACAAGGAGACTCCATGAGCATGAATGGAGACTACGGTTTCAGCGACTGAGATGCAGCTTAAGCACCTATTTCTCTAACGTAAATTCCACTTTACTCGGTCTGGATAGGTTACCTTTTTCTCACTTCTTTATCACACCTGTGGTGTTGGCACATGCTCCCCTATTAAAATGACTAATCTCATCCATACCATTTGCAGCCTTGAGTAAGCCCCAGGCCGTGGAGCCGTTCAGAGGGCAAAACATGTGTGGGCTGCCTACATAATACCATTAATGTGTGTTAATATTTGTTGGAACAATTTACGTTGGATCACATTCTGAATTTCTAACTGCAAATAAAACGGAAATTTCAAAATGAATAACAAAGGCTTCTTAGCATCTTTCAACTTTGGGTAGATGCACCAAACCCCTTATACAAGTCAATTAAAATAGAGGCCAAGGAGAGGAGGAGCTACGACGGCAAACAAGATGGCTGCTTAGGCTTCCGGCTCCGCCGACCTCCGTATCCCGCCGCAAGATCCTGCACAATATCCTGATTTTACGCCCAGCCCCTGCTTGCATGAACAGTTCCTCACTCCGATGGTGAAATCTGGGAATTTTTATCGTCCGGTTTCACGGAGTTACACAGAGTTGAAGATTGTGGCCTACTCCAGCAGTGAAGCAGGGGCCTCGAATATCTGCATGGCCGGGTGGTAGTGCAACAACAACGGCTGAGAGACCCAGGCAGTGTCCGTTCGATCGTAGTGGAGGCTTCTTTTTTCGCCCGAAATTGGCTTTGATTGTTCTTTTTGCTCAGCACTGATGGAGAGGTGACCTTGCTTGCTACTGGTGGGGGTTCCCGTCCCGTGGACCCGGTGCCGGCTCCCTCCGGGGTTCGGCGGGTCAGGGCCCGCGGCGTTAAGTCGGGTGATCGTGGCTGTGGAGAACGTCGGGTCACCGTCCACGCTTGCCCTCTCGTGATCCCCGTCTGTCCCCCCCGGAGACACCAATTCACTCGGGAGGTGATTGTGATCGGTCTCGGGCGTGAGACTATGGACCGAAATGTGTCTGAGCCATTGCTGGGGTCATTGTTGGCAGAACTCTGGGCGTTTCACTCACAAGTGACTGTCTCAATGAATAAAATGGATGCAAGCCTATCTGGTATGCTGCTTATTGTACCGGACCCTGCCCCACTATTGGAACTGCCATCTGTAGCCATTCAAGTCGCGGCCATTTTGACCCACTGCGAGGACCCCGTGGGGAAGCGAGTATTGGAACCATCGGATGAAGCCCTAGAAGATGGTGTCCCAGAAATCGTGAGTGTGCTACCGCACCTTCCACCGTTATTGACTTTGGAGGTATTGACTGGCGTCCTACCCCCGGAGACTTGTGTTGTAGACTCTTCTTTCATCTTGTGGTCGTCTCCCCCCTTTTTGGAAACGTTACGACCCCGGGGCAAGAAACATCAGGACTGTCTTGTTGGGAGAGGGAGACTTCCTGCGCCTGAAGCTCTCGTGGACTTACTTGCTGCAAGTGGTAACGGATTGACTCTCGATGACTTCCCTCTCCTCTATGACTTGCTTGTATGCCTTTGGGTCTCGCTGGGGAGGGTTCGTGTGCTGGTTCGGAAGGGTCAGGGTTGAGATCAATCAACTCGGGACGGTTTGAAATGGTATTATGACTGTTCGATTTGCAATGGTTTGATTTAAGAGGCTGGGCGGTGTATCACGGTGCCCCCTAATTTCTCTTATAAGGGTCGCTCCACATCCGTCTCTTTGCGATAGGGGGTGTCTGTTTCTGGCGGGGGGACTATGGGGCTGGGGGCACGTACTACTAGGCCCTCCTCCACTCTTCTTCTTCTTTTCCCTTCTTTTAGGGTTTTAGTTATTTAGGGCGACAGGCACGCTGCTAGTGGGGTTAGGCTATAGTCATCGGCAGGGGTGCAGGGTGGGGGGTTTGAGGGGGGGGGGGGTTATTTTGCCTTTCTTATTTTCTATGGCCTTTTTCTCCCTTCCCTTTCTTTCCTTTCGGGTCAGTATCGTCTGTGCTTTATTCTAATTACTCTGTGTTCTGGAATTTTGTACTCACGCTTCCTATGTTAATCGAACTTCCGGGTGGGCAGGCTCTGGGAACCGGCGCTTACGAAACTGTATACTGTATTGTTGTTCACTTCGATCCATAAGCATTGGCGCCAGGGTTCCTCATATTGTTGTTTCTAAACGTATATCCTGTTTCTTGGCCTGTCCCCGTCTCCTTTTGTTTGATTGTATGGCACCTGATCCGTCTATTTATGTAATATAAAATGAAACCTTTAATATATCCTGTGACCTATTCATGCGTTCCAATACAAGTTTCATCCTGAATCGCTGCCGGTTCTCAGGGCTGTCGGCTGATGAGCTGTGTTACACTGTGCTATGATTGGTTTCACTTATGACTAGCGGCCAGCCCCTGCGGTTGTAGGCCCATACTTGTACTTTCAGAACGTTGCAATAAAGGTTTTAAAAAAAAATAAAAAATAAATAGAGGCCAAGTAGGTCTAAACCTCACTTAGTGGACTACCCACACTGGATAATGGGCATTACTAAACAGGAAGGGAGAGTTGGACCTTGAGCAAAATGCTATAATTCTATCCGCCATGCTTGTTTGAACTCTGTGTTGAAATACAATGAACACCATTATTATTCCCCTAGGTAGAAAGCATGCAATCAGAGGTTGTATGTCAATGATCAGCTGTTTAATCTAGTTAATATATTGTACCTGGGGATTACCTTTGATGAAGGAACACTCAATTTGAATTGCCATATTTTAGGTAATGAAAGTAAAGCAAAGGCTGCAACGCTGGCACTGGTGAGATTCACTAAGCTGTTTGGCAGGCATTAATTGTGTCCCTTGAGGTAATCCTGCAGAAAATGGCATGTATGGATGTTAATAGTGCTCCGGTTTTGGTAGTTGCTTATTCTCCTGCTCATTCCAGTTGTAAAGCAGTGCTGTGAAAGTCCTTCTTCAGGCTTCCTCGTGGTGGAACAGTAGAAAATCTGCTTGTGTCTTGTGCCAGTGTCGATTTAGCTGAAAAAGATTTTCAAATTAGGATGTAACACAATGAGATGTGTTCTGTTAAATGATCATGGAAGCAAGGTTTTCAGCAATACCCTCTATTTTTTTAAACCTTGTGTTTTATTAGCATTTTGGTGTAATCAAAAAATGAAACATGGCAAAACAGTGTCAAGGAAATGGACATAACACATGTAAAAGAAAACACCATTAATTCCAGGCAGTACGTCTACTGTCTAATCTGAATATATAATTCTCCTCGTAGTCTTAACTCACTCGTATTCCCGTAGTCCTACGTAATATAATGCTATACCTTCCAAGTGGTGTGGAGTGTAGCCTGAGGGGAGACATCTCGGGGTAGTGTGGAGGGTGGGCAGTGATGGAGGTAAAAGATTGGAAGATTTTCTAGGCGTTGTAGCGTAGGCCAGTTCTTCCGTGTAGGGGTCGTGGACATGGGAGGGGGGGCGTGTCATTCTGAGAAGGGGTGCGTGCATTTCCAGGCCTCACTTCTGCCTGGAATCCAAAACGTTTGGTTTTGGAAAAAGACAACAGACAATAGTCCCTGGACGGTTTATTCCATTCCTTAAAGTGCTTCAGCTGAACTTAAATTAATTGAATCCGCTGTGCTGTGAAAGGAAGAAGCAGGACAGACAGCTAAACATTCATTCCATGCAAATGTGTGCAATGAGTTAATCTGTACATGTAAAGGATGCTTGGGGGCCGGTTCTGTTTTTTTTTCTGTTTTTTTTAATAAATCTTTTTATTGAAAGTAAAAAACAAACAAGGCAATAAACACAATACAATAGGATAGCAGTCCGAATGAGGAAGGAGGAACAAAAAAGACCATACAATAAGGTATACAAATCATATTAGGGGAGGGAAACAGGGGAGAGACGAGCTCGAGACCAGTTATATATATTACATTACAAGGAATGGCAGGTCAGGGGAAAAGTGTAACTTCAGGGACATCCATAAGAGGAGGAGTGCAAATATCTCCACTGTAAGTGTTCCAATGACCCCAAATCTTACCCCATTTCCTGGGTCGCCCCCGTGCCACATAGACAGTCTTCTCCCTAAACATGCACCAATCCATGTTTTCCATCCAAGCCTCGACCGTGGGCGGCCTCTGGGAACCCCACAACTGAGCTATGTCTCTCTTAGCCACCATATTTCCCAGGGTTGCCCACTGCGGCTGCGCAACATTATAGTCAGTTGGTTCCCAAATATTCAGGAGACAACGTCTAGCCTCGGGCAGTAGAGCAACACCGGCAGCCTCCTCCATCTTATTATGTATCCCGGTCCAAAAAGCAGCTACTGCAGGACACTCCCAAATTATATGCAGAAACGTCCTGAGCAGCCCACAACCACGCTTACAAAGACCATCTTCTGAATAACCCATTCTAATCAAGCGGGGCCAGTCACATAGACTCTATGCAGGATTTTAAGTTGCACCAACCGGAGACGGGCCGGAATCGCGACCTCCTTGGGAGAAGAGATCACAGACTGCCAATCCTCATCGTCTAATTCAAGACCGTCTCAGGTCCATACGTCCCGGAGGAGCACCAACAGGTCAGTCCTACCATTTATCAGCTTTTTATAGATCAAAGAGATAGTACTATCTGGCACATGACCATCCAGTATTCTATCCTCAAGCGGAGAGGACTCCGGAATATCCGCACTCACAGTAAAAACCGAATGCAAGGCATGGCGGACCTGAGCATATCGAAAATATTCCCTGTCGCTAAGTTGGAACTCGGCTTTCAATTCCTCAAAAGTTTTAAACTTGCCTTTTACCCAGAGGTCACTCATTTTACTGATACCGCTCATATCCCATTTCTCAAATCTTTTCGTTTTCCACAAGTTACCCAGCTTCTCAGAAGCAAAAAGCGGGGTCGCTCGGGTCAGTCGATCTTTCCAACCCATTGCATTGTTGGCGCAGTTCCATACCCTTACCGCAATCTTTGTGGGCTCGGAGAGCCTCCCTCCATCTAATCTAGAATAAAGCGCTCTTTAATAATCGCCCCCCGGCAACAGCCACCTGTCCATTGCAAACGCAGGGTTCAATTCGGGACCATACATGCCATGATTAATGGCCCCCAATTGAGACGCCCAGTAATACCGTTTGATGTCAGGGAGAGTGATACCACCATCATACCATGGAAGCGTCAGCTTGGCGAGGGCGATACGCAAACACCCATCCCAGATCAACTTCCTCTGGAGACCCTCAATAGTCCGAAAATAGCTTGCGGGAATTACATCAAAGGTGTTCCGAAGAGCATATAGAAAGAGTAGCAACGACATCATCTTAAAAAGCGCTGCACGGCCGAGCGGCGAAAGCGGCAGCTTGTGCCAGCGCACCACATCCAGCTTCAACCGGTTTAATGGCGGGAGCAAATTTTGTTCATATCAGGCAGCCGGGTTCAACGATACATAAACCCCAAGATACTTAAAACCCGTCTGTGTAACCTGGATGGGACAATCGCGTGGCAAAAGAGGCACATCTCCCGAGGGGACGTGTAAGTAAGATTTAGTCCAGTTGAGGACTAGGCCTGAATTCCTACCAAAAGAGGTGAGGACATAGAACAGAACAAAACAATTAACGACTTCCAGGGCGATGTCAGGTACAACAGTATATCGTCCGCGTGAAGCGAAATACGATCTTCGAGGTCTGGGGCCCACTGAATACCCTTCGCCGACGGTTCCCATCTAATCCAGGCAGCAAGGGGCTCAAGAGCAAGGGCAAATAAGAGTGGAGACAATGGACAACCCTGTCTTGTACCCCTTCCGAGAACGAAAGGCTCAGAGACACCGACCATTTACCACAACCTGCGCCAACGCGTCCTCATAGAGGAGCCTGACCCAGCTAATGAAGCCAGGACCAAAACCAAACTTGGCAAGTGCGGCCCACAAATACGGCCACTCCACAGTATCAAAAGCCATCGTGGCATCCAAGGAGGCCAAGATGGCCGGGTCATGCAATGACGTAGTCCTTGCGAGAACACCATGCAAACGTCGCAGATTCAGGACCGTATTCTGATGCGGGATAAAACCGGATTGGTCTGGATGAATCAAGTCACTAATCACCTTTATTATACGATTGGCCAATAATTTAGCAAGAATCTTGGGTTCCGCGTTAAGAAGTGATATTGGCCTATAAGAGGCGCAGCGGTCTCTTGGCTTCCCTTCCTTATGAATCACCACTATGGTCGCAAGCCGCTGATCACGGGGAAGGGAGCCACCATCTCGCGATTCCAAGAACACGTCACGAAGATATGGCGCCATTTTATCGGGGCGCAGTTTATAAAGTTCAATGGGGAGACCATTAGGGCCCATCATCTTCCTAGAACGAATGGAGCGAATAGCGAGAGCCACCTCATCCGCGGTTATTACGGCATTTAGCAACTCTCTATCAGAATAAGATAAGCTGGGCAATGCAATGTCGCGCAACAATAAATGGGAGTCTTCCTCCGGCTTATCAGATATGGGGGAATACACTTCCTGGAAATGTTGCGCAAAACTCTGGACGATCTCCTCGGGTTCAGTCACACGCATTCCATTCACTCTCTCAATCACAGAAACCACACGACTAGCCTGCTCTTTTTTTATCTAACCATGCTATCAGTTTGCCAGCTTTATCCCCGACATCATACAATCGACCCTGCTGCTCCCTGCCCATGACTTTCGCGGCATCCGTAACCAGCGCCCTATAGTCAAGTTGTTTAAGACTGGGAACATGCATCTTCTCACGGGTGACGCCCAGTTCCAGATCACGCTCCAGCTCGGTGATCTCTGTCTCGAGTCTAACTACCTCCTCATTTCTACTCTTCTTTGCACCAGCAATCAATGACAACGCCTGACCTCGGATGACCGTCTTAAAAGCCTCCCAGAGCGACACTGCAGAAGACACCGATCCCAGATCCTCAACAAAATACTGGTCAAGGGATTTGACCAACGCCGCACGGGTCTTAGGGTTACGGAGATACCACAGATTGATTGGTGCTACTCACCCCTCCGCACCTTCACGCAACTCTATCCGAAGCCACAGTGGAGAGTGGTTGGATATTCCCCGAGCTAGATGTCGGACCTCAGTAACGGAGGAGGCCTGCACAGCTGGCATCAGAATGTAATCAATCGTGGAAAGGCTACCGTGTGCACCCGAGTGGAAAGTGTATTGATTCTGGGCCGGGTGCAGCAGTCTCCAACAGTCAACCAACCCTAGTGTGTCTATAAAGCCACTAAGCCAATTCTGTGACCCTGTGAGGTCCCTGGATGGGTGTTGATCCTCCCTGCCAGAGACAACTGAGTTAAAATCTCCGCTCATGACCAGAGTCCCCTCAGGAAGTCCCAATACTACTCGCCCCAGGTCAGCAAAAGTTGTCGACTGCAGACCTGGGGGGACGTAAACAGAGATCAAGGATATAGTTCTACCCTCCCATCGTCCAATAAGAGCTACGTAGCGCCCCCTATCATCCAGGACTGTTGCATCTATTTCTAAGGGGAGAGAATTCCTAACTAGGATACCCACCCCTCTGGATCCAGAGGAGAACCCCGCATGGGCAAACAAGCGGTACCCTCTCCGGTTCATGGCATGACAAGTGTTACAGATCAAATGTGTTTCCTGCAACAATACCACATCAGGGGAAAGTCGCTTCAACAATTGTAACACAACCCCTCGTTTTATCCTGTCCCCCAACCCATTCACATTCCAACTCATTAGTCTCAATCCCCTACCCCCCATTTCAAAAGTGAAAGCAGATCCACCCCTCCTCGGAACTCAGCATCCAAATCAAATGATAGAACAATATGTTGCCTTGCACTGAACCAAAACACACCCACTTGAACACCCCCCCACCCTCCAACCAGAAACCCGTTACAAATCCCCCCACCCTGCACCCCTGCGTAAGACTAAATATCCACACCAACTTGCAGTGTGCCTGTCTCCCTGATATCAAACTAGTCTACAAAAAGAAACCCCAGAGGAGGAAAGAGTCCACCAATCACCCCGCCACCCCTGGGTATGACACATCAAATCATACAATAAAAGTCATCGAACCATAGTCCGGGTTATCAGTAAAGTTCAGGGACCGGAAACCATGCTCCTATTCCTGTTCCGTCGGGCCGCCTTCCGCTCCTCCACAATGGTCCTCCTTGTTGTGGCAAAGTGTTGAGCCAGTCTCCCGCCATCTCTGGACGATCAAAAAAATATGTTTGTTCCTCGAATTCAACGCGCAGCCTGGCTGGAAAAAGGATTGCGTATTTCAGTTCCATCTCCCTTAGTCGTCGTTTGACGCCCAGAAATCCAAGTCTTTGCTTTTGGACTGCCTGTGTAAAGTCCGGGTAGAAACTTACAGTGGTATTTTCGTATTTCGTGGGTCCACTCATCCGTGAGGCCTGCAGGATAGCGTCTCTATCCCGGAAGTTAAAGATTCTGGCGACGAGAGGTCTTGGCGGGGCACCCAACTTCGGTTTACCACCTGGTACTCTGTGGGCTCGTTCAACCGCGTAGAACTTGCTCAGACCCTTAGGAGCGAGGTGTTTGGTGATAAGATCTTCCACAAAAAGATCAGCAGCGGATCCTCCGATTTTTCCAGGACCCCAATAATGCGTACGTTGTTACGCCGGGCCGTACTTTCAAAGTCCTCCAACAGGCGGGCAAAAAGATCACTAGAGGTCCGCAGGTTGCGGACCTCTGTCTGCAAGTCGGACACATCACCCGTTAGGCTGGAAGTTTTCAGATTTAAAGATTTTACCTTTTCATTGGTTTTTGATAAATCCGTACGGATCAAATTAACATCGATCGAAACGGTGTCCAGCTTATGGGCGACAGTCTCAAACTGTTGGCCAATGGATGCCTTCATCCCATCAAGGGCGCCCATGACGTCTTGTAAAGTCAATTCTGCCGATGAGGCCGGCCCTCCTTAGTACCATCAAGTGATCTACTCGGTCCACCAGGGGATCCTTTAGATTGGGCTTATCAATCCATATTGTTTGCTTGGGTGTAGCCACCTCGCCGAGTGATCTTGGACTTTTGCTTGTCGGCATCAGGTTTGGTCGCCATCACGGACAAGGAGGCCTTCCAAAGTGGCGGGCAACGAGAGAAAATGGCCGCATCAGGAACTGCAATCAAACCATCAGCGGCGACCAGAGGACACAGTCCGTCCAGGCCCAGTATACGCAGTCAGGACATCCCCTATGATCGCGGAGCCGTCAAACAGCTTCTGCTAGTAGTAGGCTCGCTCTCAGATAGGATCAGACTGGAGCCTCGAAAACGAAAGTGAAAGTTCAAGTCAGCGTCTCCTCAGGCCGCTGTTGTTCAACTACTGCCCGGGCACCATACCAACTCGAGCTCCGGGCAACTCCGAGGGGCAGGCCGCAATATTCAAATCGTTGTTATTCCGGTTCCCGAAGTCCGATTTAAATTTGGACAACGGCGTCCGCCAAAGCTATGGCTCGTCTTTGATAACCCATCAATGTGGTCAGGATAATTTTCAGGATAGATGCGGGAGGTTGCGAGGGTCTCGGGAGCCCTGTGCTCACGCGGCCATCTTGGTTGCGCGCGAAGCTCCTCCTCCTCGCCGGTTCTGGTTTTAATTGCTCGAATCAATCCAAGCATTGTGATGGCAAATATTTGTTTTTGGCAGGGTAGTGCAAAGAGTTAACAACTGGGCTGTGAAGTGAGTGTTTTTAATCGTAATTGTACGTACACAGCGCTTGGTACACCTGAGGAGGTTTTGAATGGGCTGTTATGAAGAAAAAAAAATTGCATTACTTGCGGTCTGGAATTACCAAAATCTACATTTTGGAAGCACCATTTTATTTGCACGTTTTGTAGCAGTCTATCATATACTGTATAGTGGCTTGGAAAGGGTTATTTATTTGGAAGGGGCACACTGCTTAGCATTTGATGCAATTGATAAAGTTCATAAACAGTTGGATGTGAGGTGCAAAAAGGGGCTGAGGGGAAAACCCTATACCCCTCCAAGAAGTGTCAACCTGGGTTAACACTGCGTACAGAAAAACAAGAATACCCCTGCACACTCTTAGTAAAAACAAACAGTCAAAAAGTGTTGACTACTGGTGAGCACGGATAAAGCTTAGCAATTAAACAATTGATAATTGATACATTATGAGTCTCTCGGTTGTTAGGAAAAGGAAGTCGCTCTATCGGTAATAATTCCAACCCGACAGGGCTCTGGACTTTTAAGTGAAGGTAGTGTAGTCGAATGTCAATTTATGGAGTGCCTGTATCCAGATTAGATACACAGAGTGAAATAGGTAGTATTTCATCCAAAAAGTGGTGAGTTGCAGCTCTAGTTTGGATGGTGCGGATGGGCACGTTTGGAAGTGAGCGATCCCAGGTAAAGGGAATACTCATAGAATGTTCTCTAAATTGTTCTTTCGGACGTGTGTGTCCCAAGTGTTCTCTTACTCTGTGTACCCGGTAGTGCCACTACTGTGATCGCTCACTTCCAAACGTGCCCATCTGCACCATCCAAACTAGAGCTGTCTATAGCCCTGTCTGGTTGGAATTATCACCAATAGAGCAACTTCCTATTCTTGCCCACAGCTTGCGTAGCCCTGAGGAGTCGCAGGATTATTGTCCCTTAACGCGACGAAACATGTATCGGCTGGTTTATCTGTTATGAACATTAATGACACCACCCAACAACCGAGAGACTCCTAATATATCAATTATCAATTGTTTAATTGCTAAGCTTTGTCCGTGCTCACCAGTAGTCAACACTTTTTGACTGTTTGTTATTACTGAGAGTGTGCAGGGGTATTCTTGTTTATCTTATACTGTATGTAATACAAGTGTAAAGTAATGAATCACACGTTCACAGTGCTTTCTGTCACAAGCTGTGACCTCTTAGCACTAAAAATGCACAAGTCCCAATTCTTCACTGCAGCAACCAAATATAATTCTGTGGCTCTCTGGTTACACACACACCTGTGCACTGCATTTACTAATAGAGGTTTCATAATGTATTATAGAGCATTACCCACTGAGTAACAACTTTTTTAAATGTATTTTTCATTTAAGCTACCCAATATTTTATATGTAGCTGTCTGATGTTGAAAGACCTAAACAATGAACAAAATATTTTGGGGCTGGTTTATGAGAGCTTGTGCCGCTGGAGCATCACTTTTTTTGATGCTCCGGCAGCACAAGCATCCCAATCATATCTATGAGGCAACGCAAATTTACCCTGCATAGCTTTGCATGTCCTCATAGATATGGAGTAAGACAAAGCAGCGCAAGCGTTGCCTTATTTCCGCGTCAAGTAGGCCCTTCATTGGCATTGCACTGGGTGTTCACTCGCCACACCCATGGATTTTGACGCTGCCCCAGGTTCACAAAATCCCTTAAACCTGAGGCCACTTCAGGCGTAACAAGGAGAAATGTTTTCATTTCTCCAAATTCTTTCCTCTCTTTGTGTGTGCTGCATTCTGTAGCACATATAGAAAGAGGAAAACACATCTCTGGATTGTTTTTGTGCAGGAATGTACCTCTTCCAGCACAAAACAATCATACCTACGTTATTGTAAGACAGTAATTTGTGTGATAACTCAGGGGTAAATGACAGGAATGCACCATATTGCATAAATACGGTGCATTCCTGCCCTTTAACATTGGCGTGGGGCAGGGCTGCAAGAAGACTTACAGCGCTGCCCTATGCTAATTCATCATAAATGAGCCCCGTTGTTTTTAGCCACACCTTTGACCACCCTCACTGCCCTTTTGGTTTGCTAAACACTGTTTGATAATATTTACCCACCGATAAAATGATTTGATGAGGGAATTGGGGGCGTTTATGGTTGTTAATAGTAGTCGATAATGATGAGTACAAGGTTCTAGAACTTTTTGCCAGGAGGGGGTCCTTATGCATAATATATTGTGACGGGGTTCTGTCATCAAAACGTTTGAAGACCTCTGGTCTAGTACAATTGGAAGGTGTTACTCTGGTGGTCAGTGAATGGGAAGGGAAGCTTGGTTACCTTGCTTAATGATATGACAATAAATGGTACATTATAAATCTGGCTCAGTCATTTAGCATAAAGATGTAAATACGTAAATGCTTTAAACATTTTGAGAATATTTATCATTTTATTGGCTATGCTGTAAGAGTTGGATAAGCAGGGCATCAAGTTAGGCATAATAGCAAAAGGCATCAAGTTATGCATTATAGCGAAGTTAGATATGACGAAAATGATTCTGGAGAAAATAGAGCAATTTTAGAATTAGGAAATAAGTAAGAAGAATGCATAAAAAACAATAAGGAGGTAAAATGGAAGTCTCCCACCTAGTAGTTTAAACTAAACATGCAAAAGGAAACTCCCACATAAACAATGAACCACACTCCGAAGTTACCTTCGGGAAAGGTGAAACTGCCACTGACTTCTTAGCATTAAATAAATGTAAACAGCGTTCATTCACTATATTTAGTTCCTGGAAAGGCTTGGGAGAGAAGGGAAAGCGATTTTTTTCCTTGAAATGCAGTTTAATTGTAACGTTTGTGTTTCCCATTATTGATTGAGTGTGTCATTCGTTGTCTTAGTCTGCATCTTTTAATTGCGACTATATAATTCTGAAATGTTACATTCTGGTTTTGTTTTTCTTCCTAGATTAGTAACCGTGTCTTGTATGTGTTTTTTACACACGTGCAAGACCTATTTGGAGGCATAAAGCTTAAGCAAGTGATAAAACCCCTCCGTTGGTCTAATATGGCAACCATGCCAGCACTGCCTGAAACACAAGAAAACATCAAGGAGGAAATTAGGCGACAGGTTCGTCTCCTTATTTTCATTTTTTTTGTGAAGCTGTGTCCGGTGAGTGGGCTTAAAGGAAGCCTGTGTTCATTTTGTTTTCAATTTTAGTTTAAATTAGTAGTGTTTGTCCTCAATCTGAGTATGATCATAATTGCTGTTATTTTTTTTTTGCATGAAATACGTAAGCGCCTCAAGAGTTCATGAAGTTTGTCTTTTTTGTTGGTGCAGGAATTTCTTTTGAACTGTTTACATCGTGACCTTCAGGCGGGCATAAAGGACTTATCGAAAGAAGAAAGGCTCTGGGAAGTGCAAAGAATTTTAACTGCACTGAAAAGAAAGTTACGAGAAGCTAAAAGACAGGCGAGTATTTGTTTTGCATTGAATACATGCAGCAGAGTTAACAGCAGCAAATCGGACATGATTTGAATATCTTCGTGGCACACTACTACACAATTGTCTGTTCCCAAGATGGAAGCAAACACAAGGAGATGATGGACGAAGCGCTGAAACTTTTCAGACACTCACCTCCAGTCAAAGATCTTGGCTGAGTCCATCATCGTTCTTTAGCTCACTCTACCACCTCAGTTCAGACCTAGCCATATGCAAATCAGTCTGGACCCTGTTACTCATGGGAACAGTCCAGCCTGTCAAGTCCAGAATTGTCAAGCCAGGTCTTCCCTGGACCGGAACAAGAATTTTCCCTGATAACTGAAGGCAAACCGGCTGGAATGTAAATGTAAAGATCTCTAAGCTATTTTTGATAACAAATACCATC
Organism: Lissotriton vulgaris; assembly: GCF_964263255.1. NCBI lineage: Eukaryota > Metazoa > Chordata > Amphibia > Caudata > Salamandridae > Lissotriton > Lissotriton vulgaris. The sequence continues at coordinate 673,433,163 of NC_141691.1, read as the reverse complement.
CTTCTCCAAGGCCAGCCAAGATGGCCATGTTCACCTATCACCAAGTGGCATTCATAAAAGAAGCTATACATTCAGAGTACTAATTATATCTGCCAAGTTAAATGATGTGCATGCCTTTGTGTGGCACTTACTATTTTCGATCATTCGTTACTCCAGTATGTGATTTGCATAATGTAGGCTGTATTGCAAAGAATCTTATTTAACTGTGCTTATTTTATTTCTATCAATACCTGATATACTCCAGCCTCTCCAAGTTGAAGCCCAGAATTGTAATTTTGGAATGAGGTTAGCATCCTCATTTTGTGCCTTGGCATCAAGTTTTTCTTTCACGTAACCTTAGACCAAAGCTTTATAAATCTCCAGTGACAAACTCCTCACTAAAACACATCCGTTTTGTGTAGCTTCAGCGAGAAATTAAACTTCACAACTAAGTGATACTGCTTATATGGTTCTGCAGGACCCAAACAAAACAGGGTTTAGTTTAGACTAGGACTTGAATGACTTTTCCCTAGAGAGGAGCAAATATATCTCTACCACCTAGCCTCTGAGAAACTCCTGCTGAAAAAGCTCCATGACATTTAATATGTGGGTAGCTAAAGCTCTCAGATTCAAGTTACTGTAAAGGATGGGCCACTTTTGCCCTCATAAGTAGATATTTGCATGGGTGTGGTGCCCTCCCCCCCTGTCCACTAAAACCTGGTGGCAGTAACAAGACACCTTTCTACCTTTCTAATAAGCTGGATGTCCAGCTGAGTTCCCCTTCACAAGAATTGATCATGGTTCTAAGCCTCAGTGTCTACATTTTGTCACAAGTAGCTCAGTGTCCTATTCATTGTCGGCGAGACAGAGATGCACGTCCTGCCAAAGGAACCAAATCAAACTGAAGACACATTTCCCTCTACACACTTCCACCAGCTTTAAGTATGCAGAGACTGTTTTATGTCTTAATTATAGAGATTTTATGCGCATCACAATACAACTCATTTCTCATTCAAGACACATATTTGTTTCTGAACCACATTCTTATTGTAACTTTACAAATGCACCTTTTACATTCCACGTTTATTGCTGACTTTTTCATTTCACAATTTTAGATTGTGTACAGTTGTACATTCTGGGAACGAAATCCAGTTTCTAGAGTTCAGAAATTGAACCAAATTTTGATACAAAGATAATGTGAATGTACCTATATTGTGAATATACATACTTGCTTGTGATTGTAACCTTCTGTGTGGATGATACCGCCCACACATTTCCATTTCATTTCTATGCATGCTATTCAATTCGTATGCACACATTTTTACATTTCTCTACTAATCACATTAATTTAGGTAGCATATACAAACACTAAAACTATTTAATTCCTGCTCTTCTTTGTCTATCTTAATATCAAAGACGTGTTTAATTGTGTGCTTACCATGACGCATTTATGTAGGCCTTCGCTATCTCTCGTAATGCAGTAAACCATAACCATGTATTGGTTAGTGTAGCATGTCTCTGTATTTTCTATATTATCCACTTAGTATGATTATAGATAAGTGGCTTTATCTAGTGTATTCCTTCTATGTGAATTCATCTGTATATTCAGAAATTGCACTAGTGCTGACCCATCCATACATTTTATCACTGGAAGTTAGCCTTTGTTTCTCTTCAAATCTTCCTTGATTTGATTCTTTTGATGCAGGTTGGCAGAATATTTCCCCTTTAAGAATACTAACCATATATAAAATTAAATAATTAAAATGCATGAACATGTTTTGCTCCAAAGTCAGTGTTTTCTCTCCATGCTTCTATTTTGAGACCAGTTGTCATGTTCTACACAGATTAGAAATGTAGGTGCCTTTACTTAGCAAACTTTCTCCTTCATCCATGCTCTTGGGGTTTATATGGATCAGTAGTTCCATCATTTACTCTGTGCTCCATTTGTCTCCCCTTACAAAAGTTATTCTTAGTGATTTAATATCGGCTGAGAAAAGGATGACATTGCTGCTCTGACTTTAAAATACTTCCTTTATGAAAATGGATAACTGAAGCACTGCTTACCAACAACAACGTTTCTCTGTTTAATTGTTGCAAAGGAAAACTTCCATCAAGCTCTGCATTGACTGGTCGACCACATTTTTCTGCCTTTTTAGATAAACCTTCATTCTTCAGGCTGTGATGCAACAGTACAAAAAGTAGAAACTGAGTCATGGAACATCAAAATAGTGACGCTATGTCTCTTAAATCTCATATAAGCGTAAATGAAATGAACAGCATTCGAGAAATTCACCCATCTGCTTTTTTTTTTATATAACAAATGGTATTTACTTTTTTAACCACACCAGTAAAAGCACATCTACATTTGCATAGCAGCACCAAAGTACAAATGTCAGAATTAAGAATCACAAACCCAATCTGTCGTAAACTCCCAATTTTCCCCAAATCTTATGCTTTTGTGGGCAATCCCGTGCACCATAAATACGTTTCTCTAGTTGGGCACACCGGTCTACATCTCCTTTCATTCCGCCAGGGTAGGGGGCCTGGGGAGTTCCACCTTTGGGCAATGTCTCACTTAGTAATTAAAGAGGCAATCTCTATAAACATACGGGTCCGTCTGGGGTCTCCAAGGTCATCCATCCTGCCCAGCAGGGCCACCCTGTGGGTCAGCTCGAGGGCTGCCCCAGTACCTTTGAGAGTTCATGTTTTATCTGATGCCAGTGGGGTGTCAAGATAGGGCAGGCAAAGACCATGTGATAGAAGTTAGCATGTAGAGTGGAGCACCTGAAACAGGAGTGTTTAGGGATTTTGCCAGCTTGTTGCAATCGTATCATGGTTAGGTATGTCATGTGAAGGTAATTTAGCTGGGTTAGATGGAGGCGAGTGAGGCAGTCTGGCCCCCCTCCCCCAAGGCAATTTTTACCCTAGGCACCCTGTCCCCGGCCTTTTATTTATTTTTTTATGAAGGGAAGGGGGCCTGGTGCCCCCACCCCTCCTCCGCGGGCCGATTTCGGCCCCAGGGACCTCATCCCTCTGGGCCTGGCCATGTTTCCCTGGGTGCCCCCAATGTGCAATAGGACGCGGGGGTCTGAAGACCTCCGCGGTCCCTGCCCGCTCCCCAACTCATCCAGTTGGGTCATCCCAGCCGCCATTGAACCAATCATTGACAATCAATTGTGAGGCTCGATAGTAGTACTGGAGGTCCACCATCCCCAGCCCTCTGTCATGGAGGAGTGCGGCAATGCATGAATGGCCACCAGACCAAAGAAACGCTCAGAGGATGGAGTTGAGAGCATGGAACCACTGAGTGGGGATTGGGAGCGGGAAATGTCGGAAGACGTACAGAAAGCGAGGGAGGACCATCATTTTTAAAAGGTTTATGCAAACCATGACATTAAGTAGAAGCTGCGCCCATCTCTGGATAGTGCGCTTTATTTTAGACACTAGAGGAGTTAAGGTGTTACATATGTTCTGGTAGAAGGGAGTTATGAACCACCAGATACCTACTAAGCCAAATTTCCAGGAAAGGATCGCCCTGTACCGGGACCAGTAAATGTTTGTATCTGTTCACGTGGAAACCGTAGGCTTTGTCATACAGGGCAAGGAGGTCAAGACACCGAGGTCTATGGGTCAGCCAGGAAAAGTAGGAAGCTGTCCCCATAAAGAGCGATCCTCTCCTCTGGGCCTCCATCCCAGGACCATCTGGGAAATATGACATCACAGCGAAGGAGCAGCGTGGGGGCCTCGATCGCGAGAGCAAATAGTAAAGGGGGGATAGAGGGCAGCCAGGACATGTGCCTCTGCGTATAGGGTAACCATTAATGAAATGGGGTAACCCAAAACGGTCTAGGACCTGGGTATTGAACAGTATTATAAGACAATGGTCCAAAGACTAATATTTCACAATGTCACAGTTAGTCAACACTTCAGAATTCAATTGGTGAAGTATTATAATCTACTCTTCATCAATAAGTTGAACAATCTCACAACGCAACAGCAAAGCAAATAAACCGTGGTGATTTATTCATTTTTTACCACTATTGAAAGTAATTGTCTGCAATACATATGGGTCATAATTGGTTGCCCCAAGGGGAGCTTGCAAAATAGAAAGATGTGATAGAGTTCAGTGATAAAGAGAAGAAAGGAATAGCAAAGGATTGCAAAGATTCGTGACATAAAAACACAGTTATTTTTCTTTACACAAAAGGATCAGTAATCATCCTATTCTGGGACCTGGCCATAAATCAATTCATCCATAATTTTAATTCATTTAGAAACCTATATATCTAATGATTACAATGCACAAGAAAGTAACAGTATATTGGTCCAGGTCAAAGATCAAATGAGCGTCGACGTTTCGACTCGACTTCGGGCCTCACGGTGAGTTAAGCCTGGGCCGTACGAGTCTTCATCAGGACTACGGTGGGCAACCATATATCGTTGGATGACCCCTAACGGCGGAGGTGATTCTAATGTATTTTCCTTATATTTTCCTTACTCTTGATCAATTAATGGAAGGTCCTCCTTATTAATTATATGCCACCAGGAGGAATCACTCAGGGATTTTTCAATGCATGTGAATCCCTGTTGTGATCAGTGGTGTAGGATAATAAAAATCCTGTTTATCCCTTCAGCAAAATGATGCTAGTGTGTGTCGTACTTCAAAATGTCTTTAAGAATTCGCACCGCTAATTTGTGCAGTGTCAGAGATTCCAAACAGAGAGGGGGGCGGTTAATTCTGTGTGTCCCTTCAGGCTACTGATACTCGTGCCTTAGGAATCCTTTGGAATAGATTGCTAAATAGGGAGAACATACCTCGATGTAATTACGGTACACCAGTAAAGGTTCCCAATTATATAAGGGTACAGGGAACTGAGCGAAGAGCGATCTGTTGACCCGATTCTGTGCAGAAGGTTAATGAGGAAAAGCTCCAATGAGGCGACGTATGTACGTCCTTAGTCCAGCACGATCTAGAACAGTCTGAAGGAAGAACCGATCCATGGTATCGAAGGTTTTTTCAAAGTGTATTAGAAGCAGCGCTGCATGAAGATCAGGAGTATTTATTCAAGATAGTGCCACCTGGACCCTTCTAATGCAGTGTTGTGTTCTTCACCCCAACATTAATCCACATTAGTCACAGATGATTAAATAGGGAAGAGCAGTTTGCAGCCAGTTGGCCAGGATCTTGGCAAAGAGTTTGATTTCAGTGTTGATCTGGGAGATGGGCTTGTACGATGTGCATTGTTGAGGAGAATGGTCCGGCTTATGGATGACCCCTCAGGCCAGATATAGCCCAGGTTAAAAGGCTCCCCGCTCAGCCACCTCAATGTAAAACTTGAGCAGGAAAGGGGTCAGTTCAGTGCCGAACTAAGGTAGTACCCAGCGGGGAAGCCATCGGGCTGGATGTTTTGCCTGATGACAAGTCGTACAAGTCCAATTCAATTTTGTCTGCACTGTTGGGTTGGTCTAATTACCGGACCACGGCGTATTGAGGATAGCAGAATGTCAGCCAGTAGAGGGCGTTCTACCTCCTAGGAAGTCAGGCCTTCAAGCATACAGATCTTGGTAGAAGGTTGCAAAAGCTTGCAGAATGTTGGGGGTGCATGTCAGGCATTGGCCCTCTGTGTCCACCAACTTGGGAACTATCCTTGAAGCAATATCATGGGCAGTGAGTCAATAAAGAAGTTTCCCGTCAGCCGAAACACGTCGGTCTAAGAGATACTATGTAGCAGGATGTATCATTCCTTGCACGTAAATTATTGGAACAAAAAAAAAAAAGCAAATAGAAAATTCATAACCTGAACGTTGTCCTTGCTGGATGGTGCCCCGTGCGTGACGTGTTTGTGAGATATATAGATATATATAGATATATATATATATAGATATATATATATATAGATATATATATAGATATATATATAGTTCTTGCCCCCCCCCCTCAAACACTATCTAGCCTCTTCAAGGGAGAGCTGGTGCAACTGGCCATAGTCCGTCAGAGGGCATGGGCGGAGCATTCCAGGACCTGACACTCCAGGGTATGGATCTTAGTGTCAAGGGCTCTGATCTGCGCTAACCTCTCTTTCTCCCTACTGTTGATGAACCCCTTCACTAGGCCCCTGATTGTTAGCTTACTGGCCTCCAAAAGGGTACCCGCCGATTTCACCGACTCTTTATTAATCAGAAAATAAGAGTGTATCTCGGCCTCCAGATATGCCTCAAAGTGAGGGTCAGCAAGGTACCAAGCTTTGAAGACACTGTGAGAAGTTGGCCTGATATGATGCTCACTAGTTCTAGTGATCACCTTGTATCAGTCCAAACAACCCTTATGGTGATTGGTTGTAAAGTCAACCTTATAGACCAGCTATCCTAATGGTAGCATGGACAAAGTCTTAGGCTAAACTCTTTTGGCATGTGAAGCCAGCTGTTTTACCACATATAACCCCTTGAATACCAAATGAAAGGACACCACACAGGTAGTTATGAAAATAAACAAGATATTTATTAACTAACATACACCTCTGAACTCTTTATGAGATCAGAGGGCTAAGCACATGACGATCTCTTAGGAAAAATACGTTTAAGTTGCACAAATTACAATGGTGCCCTAGGGGCACGACAAACCATATACTAAGTAAATGGAATGTGAAAGTCGATAAAAGGAATGGAGCTGTCCAGAGGCTGTAGGATCGCTGGGACCACGCTACACTAACTCAAGGTAAGTAATAGGACGCCCACGGAACGCGTGTGCAGAGTGTGAACTCACAGGCGAGATGCGTAACAGTGTCTTTGGACAGTACAGTTCAAGTAAAAGGTGAGTACGGACAATCCTGACTATGTAGAACTAAACCGACTGTGGAACTGGACACTAGGAGAGTCAATCTACCCTTGAGCACCGAAATGCTCGTGTTACCTCACCCACAGGCTGCGGGTGCATAGGTGCAAAGTCGTGTCGGGTTCCGGCGTTGAAGTCTATGGAGCCTGTAAGAAAAGATGCTGCAGGCGATCAGGAGGAAGATGTCCGGTGTGATCCAAGGGTGGATCAGTGAAGAGGAGAACCTGAAAGCAGAGGGGACAATGTTCAAAGTCACTAGCCAGTGACTGGAGTGGAACCAGGAGTGGAACCAGATGTCGTCGTCGTGATCAGGTGAGAGTGGACGCTTGTCTCTGCAGCCACGTGGACCAGGTGGTGTCTTCGACGACCAGGATGGAGGCACGAGCTGTCCCACGCAGGCTCTCGCTGTCGGCGGTGTCGGATCCGGATTTGGAGTCAACAGGCCTTGGCAAACGCAACCCACGCGGTGAGTGGAAACGGCGTCTGGAGTGGACCAGGAGGGTCCGGGGTGCTCCTCTTTTGGAAGGGAGCAAGGGCCAGTCTGGAGCAACCAGACCAGCAGTGAAGATTTCAAGATTCGTCATCTAGGAGGTCACTAGCCAGCCGGCAAGTGACCAGACAACGCATCGAGCAGCAAACAGGCAGAAGGCCCCCACGCAGATCTCGTGGATGCTGGAGGGCTGCTCTTCGGTGCAGGAGCTGCTCGGGGCTTCTCAATCACCAAAGCACTTGGACGAGGTTACCTCAGAAGTCGTGCTGGAGCGAAGTGCTGCTTCTTTCAAGATGGCCGGTCCCACGTGTCTCGTCGCACCCACGGATCTCAGCTGTGCTGCAGATGTAGGGAGAGGTCTGGGAATCCGGGTCTCGTCGGGCTCTGAAGTCTGGATCCTCGAGGGAAGACGACAAAGGGAAGCCGCTGGACTCTGATGGTGCCTGCTTGTGCAGGGTGGACACTCCTTGCCCACAAGGGAGATTTCTTCAGTCTTCTGTGGAGCAGAACGTCGAAGTCCAGAGTTTCTTCTTGTAAAGTTGTTCAGGATAATCTAATTTGGAATGGGACCAGCTCCTACCTTTATCCGGCTAAAGGGGGCGGTACTACGACTAGTTCCCTCCTCTGGGTGGGACCAGGAAGTGGGGTAGTTACACCCCCTATCCTTTGTTTGGTCTTGCGCCAGTGCTGGGGGCTGGAGAGCCCCAGGAACTGGTTTAGACCGGTGTATGCACAGGGACACCTTGTGTGCCCCAGGCATGTCTCATTCCTTTCAGCCCTCTCCTACCTAATACACAAAATCCTGTCTGGGGTGATGCTAGCACCTCCCAAGGCAGGAAACCCTTTGTCCAAGCCTCCCTCGCTGAAAGGACTCCCAGCAGCAAGAGGTCAGACTTGTGTCTGTGGTGGCAGCATCCATTTTGTGATGCTGAGGCTCGAGTTAACTTTAACCGGGGTTCACAGTTACATACATGTCGTGTCCCTCTAGAAGGGTGGAATGCTACCCCCGTTGCCAGAATTGGCAAGGGGGTAGTATTCCAATTCGTATGACACCTTACTCGACATGTTTTGATAATGCTATACCAAAGTTAGTAATAACCGCAAGGATTATAATGCACTTAAGAGTATATGGTATAGCGTTATCATGGAAACAGCTAAAGGACCTGGTTCCGAAAGCTGCAGACAGGCTCAGCTCATGCTAGAGCACCATCTCACATAATTCCAAGCCCTCTGCCTTCAGGATTGATAAGGCCTGCCATGGGAGTGACTGATAGGAGGATATGTGTCCATTTTAGGGTTAGATATAGGGATACTATATCTAAAGCAAAGGGTGATTACACCACCTTGCCCCAGCTGATTGATCAGCCAGTTGTGTCAGATTTGGATGGTCAGCCAGGGGTGGCATAATACATGCTGCAGCCCCTGGTAGGCCCTGAGTGCACCTATGCCCTGGGTACCTAAGGTACACTGTACAGGGACTGATAAGGTGACTCAGTATCCAATTAGATATGCACCTAAGGTACATGGTTGTCAATTTAGAGAGAGACAGCTAGGCTGTGGGTCTGATTAGCAGGCCCACTGTCAGGGAAAGTCGTAAACCAGTGAAGCAAAAAGCAAAAATTGTGGGTGACCATAGGATTGCAGACCCCACTCTCCTACAGACACCACCTAGACCTCTGGGTCGGGTCCGCAGAACTGACTGTCATGGTTAGGGGATCATGGTCCAAGATCACCTATGGGAGGATGGCCATGCAGTTACCTGACCGACATCAGTGGCTAGTAACAGGAAGAGATCAATCTGGGATTCCGCTTTATGCGCTGCTGAGTTGTGTTGCAGGAGGATCTGAGTTGAAGCCTGAAGGGCCATTCGGCCGCCATCTCTGGCACGTTTTCTTTAGGACTAGTCCGCCTCATCCTCTATGACTTTGGGTATCGGCGGACAGTACCTTGGTACAGCCCGCCACCAGGTTTTACCTGATCCTGCAGCACATACAAGTCTCTCCTCTCCTCAACCCACTCTCTGGCCTGCTCAGGACGTTCAGTTTCACAGGGAAGATTAGCATGTATTGGAGTTGAATTCTGAGCTTTTGCTTGAACTCCGTGAAGGAGCAACAACTTGTTGGACTGTCTCAGTATAGTAGGGAAGATCATTAGGCATGCGTTTTGATATCAAAGGTCAAGTTGGCCTATCTGAGAACATCGTCCCTGTCTTGGAAACGTTGTATTTTAGCGATCAGTGGGCGAGCCTGTGCCCCAAATGGGTGATGCTGGGCCAATGATCTGTGGGCCTATGCCACAAACCATAGTGAGAGCATTGTCTCCAGGACCCATGGGCAAAACAAATATCAAGTAATTTTGCAACTTCCGGCGTCCCAGACCCTTCCGTTACAACCCACTATTCACAGACTATTGCGGCGGAGCTGTTCTGTGCATCTTCAGCCCTCTCCTCAAGGGCCGCGGTAGAGGAAAGCAAACCAGGATCCTGCTGCTTCAGGGCAGTCATGTCCTCCTCCTCCTCTTCCAAGTACACAGAACGTTTGGCTTCAGTGACTCGATGTAGGAAAGTGGGTTTCTGTTGCAGTAACCCCCCCACTTTTTGCCAGACTACTGATGCACTTTTCCTTGGTGTGCCCTGGGTTCCTGCCAATGAAGCTGCCAGGTCCTCTGTCCTTCCCCCAAAACTAACCCAATTGGCATCTCTGGTCACAGGTCAGCCCCTGGTAAATGGTACCACAGCTACCCAGGGCACTGTGACCAGGGAAGACCTCTAAGGGCTGCAGCACTTATTGTGCCACCCTTAGAGGCCCTGTACCCTGACACTCACACACTGCCTTGGCAGGCTGCCTTTATGCAAAACTAAGTGAATAGTCGACATGGCACACATCCCTGTGTGCCAAGCCCACAAAACACTGCCCTAACATACATCAGTCACCCCTCTAGCTGGGTGCCCTAGGCCAGTGGTGAGTGTACAGGTGCATGAGCCCTGTACCCCTAAAGTACCCAGGTCCATTCCTGGGCACTGTAAGTGCAGTGCTGCCATTAAGAGTATATGGTGCTGGGAGTTTGTCATTACGAACTCCACCGCACCATAATGACTACTCTGAAGACTAGGAAGTTTGGTTTCAAACTTCTCAGCACATTAAACTCACACTGATGCCAGTGTGGGATTTAATGTAAAATGCAAGACAGAGGGCATCTTAGAGATGCCCCCTGAAACTAACAAACGACCAGTGGCCTGACTGAGAGGCTGCCTACGCTGCCACACAGCTGACATGTCCCTGAATCCAGCACCCAAGGACCGTCCTCGACGCTCCTGATGACGCCTGCAGCCTCACAACAAGGGACCCCTCCAACTGCGACCAGCAGAGGGAAAGATTTCCCTACACCAAAAGACGCGCCAGGCACCAAAAGACACCCCTGCACCCGGCGCTCCCTGTGCCCAACTCCTGGGTGTATACCTAACCTACAGGTCACCAACTTACCTCTCGAAGTGGCGGTCGCACCTGAAGAATCTCCATCCCTGAGTTTGCAGCCTTTGTTAGTCTTGCAGCTTTCCCATTGAAATCCATTGGGCGTCTGCCGGCCAAAAAAGCACACTGCACCCAGCCGCCTGAGTGCCACTGGAACTGCAGCATCTTTTCTATTCTAGCTCTCCACTCGCCCTGTGTAAGTGACCAGGAGCTTATCTCCCACAGTCACGTGGGCCTGCCTGCTAGCAGCCACCAACCAAAGGCCCCCTACCTGCCATAGGCTAACATTGGGCCTACTCTCTCTGCACCTGGCTGTCCCTGTCCGCTGAGGATGTAACTACTGTACCTTCCTGATTCTGGGAGACCCCTGAGTCTATCCCCAGAACCTTAACTCTGCCACTCGAGTACTTACCTGAAAACCGATAACCTACATTTTCTCCATAGGGTAACATTGACTGGTTTTCACTTGGAAATTCTTTTAAGTGTTGAGTTTTGAAACTTTGAAATATTAATTAAAAATGATCCGATCAACGAAAACGAAATTACTCACCTGTTACTAGGAGAGATACCAGTGCTGGATCTTTGTGCCCAGCACTGACCCTTGGAATTAATTACAACAGTGATTTTCCGATAACCTGATTTTCCTCCATAGGATAACATTGGCTGGTTTTTGAAACATACAAATATTCCTTAAAAATCGCCTGTATAACAAAAACGATTTCTTTCAGCTGTTTACAGGAGATGCACCAGTGCTGAATCCAGGATCCAGCCCGGAGTAAGAAAAACATACGTAAAGTAACTGATATTGTATTTTACTTAAAATTACCATTGAGCTCAATGTTATAATTGTGTTTAACTTGTGTTGCATATTGCAACAACTGTATCTACGGCATTGAAAAGTATATTGCAATTTGAAAGTATTCAACTGTAGCATCTCATTCTGAGAAATAATTTTATACCTACTTGTGGTTCTAAAATAAAACAACCATATATTTGTATATACAAAACAATTGGCCTAGAGTTCAGTTCTTGAGTGTGTTGGACCATTTGATGACTGAGTGTGTTCAACAAATGCTTTACACGGTCCTCTGCTACTGTCTTACTGCTCAACCAAGCTACCACTTTAGAGAGGAAGGTTATATCTAACTTTAACCTCTGCCAAACCTCAGGGGACTGTGGACTCAGTGTGCACTGTACCTTACTTTGGTGCAGTATACACAGAGCCACTTTCTTACACTCGAGTGGCAACGTTTTTAAGTTCTTCGTGGAAGAGCACATCATCCATCTGAACTTCAACCACTCTGTTTTTCAGGATGGATTTCAAGTCCTGTATGGCGTTTATATTGGTAGCTAGGTCAGACTAGGTATGTTCCACGTGGGTCGCCACTCCAGGTGGAGCAAGACAAGTTCCTAAGCCCTGGTAGCACTGTGGTAAATCATTCAATCTTTGTCTGGGTCTGTGTGGGGCCCTTATCTTTGCCCATCGTAGTTGCCTCAGGGCCGGGGTCGGGAGCTGAAGTTGTAAGTGGAACCCCACTCTGTCCCTCAGGCAGCATGAGCAGCCAGAATAGCCCCAGGGCCAGGACCAGAACCAGTGTTGGGGTCAGCGGATAGCTCTTAGGCACCGATCAATGAGTACATCAAGAGGAATGAGGGGAGGACCACCCACAAGTCACGAGCTGAGAGGCACTGCCACCACACTGGCCACCACAGACCCCACCTCCCCTCCCCCCCACCTACCCCCCCCCCACCCCATCCCCCGTTACCGGTGCAGAGCTATGGGATTAGGCAGCAGGAGTCTTCCTTGCCCCGATCTTCGGGCTGCTGTAGGGCAAGAAGAGTTGTCTGTGAAAGGTCACTGAGGAGGGATAGGGGTGGTAGGTCCCAGTCGAAAAGGGCAGTTGCCACCAGAGCCTCTGTACAGCAAAGCGTCTCTCCAGGGCAGTGGCAGAGGGGATCTCTAGTGCCGCATCTTCGGGGGAAGGAGGCTGGGTAGGCGACTCTCGCCTCCTCTCAAATCAGGCACCGACCCCCAGCACACATGGTGATATGCCTTGGGCCTCAGTGTCCACGCTTCCTTCCATGGAAATGCCAGCTCTCTGAAGGGCGCATTGCCGCGCACAAGCAGGGTGGGCTCTTCGAAGGGTGCATTGCTGCTCACAAGCAGGGCAGGCCCCCAACAGGCCACGACATGACTACACCAAGCACCACAGCTCTTCCCGGAGTTCCTGCCCAGATAAGGCAGTTGCAATGCAGATCCTTTGAGGAGGTTGGGGAGGAAATTGGGCCCAGAGACAGTAGCCCGAGCAGCCAGGTGTAAGTCGGATGGCGGAGAAGGTTGGGAGCAGTTTCGCTCTGTGATTGCCATCTTGGCCATGCCTCATTGCACCCAACCGCTTTTATTACTCTGTAGAACTTGATTCTCAGAAAAGATCTAGTCTCTTGTAGATATCAACCTACAGGGCTAAAGATAACCTTATGAAGAAACAAAATTTCAGCATGTTAGGACATTGACCCCTCCCTCCCCCCCCCCCCCTCTCCCCCGCACCATTACCATGGAAAATTGTAACTAGGCAATAAAACAGATATATCTTGACATTTTTCAACAAATTTCATCTCATTGAGACCCAATCAGTAATGTTCCAGCTGAAAACTCCTAGAGGTACAATAGGAAAAACTTTTTTTATGGGGAAAAAACCCACATTTTTTAATTAATCTCATTTCCATCTGGAGTCTCAAGGCTCAAGTCCCTGTTTGGTTGTTATATGTACTTTCCTGGTTGTCGTCCATGCGTTTCGACCTCTATTGATCACCAAACAAACATCTATTCTTTGTGGAAAAAGTACACGTGGTATTCATTACAAATAATATAATTTTTTTATATTTTGAAATTTATTTTTAAATAGTTCTGTACTCAGAACTCCAAAATGAATGGTTTGAGAAATTACATTCTCTAGTTAATTCCTATTCTGGTCACATGAGCAAATTATATAGGTTACATCTTAGACTCAAGGCTACAAATAGGATAAAAATAAAAACAATAGCCAAAAAACTCTGGATTTCAGTTAAAATTTCCAAGGAACAGCTGACCCATTTGTTTCCAGATCTGGCTTTAAACTTGCAGCACTATTATTGGTCATCTCATGCACTGACTATGGTAATACCTTGCTAGTAGAAATTTATGTAAAAAAAATTAAGGTACATTTACCTTTAAGTTTTTTAAAGTATTAAAAATATGATAGCATATTATTTTGTTTAATTATATATACTTTTTTACCATTAAATAAAATGTTTCTCAATTTTTAAAATTAAAAATGTGTTAATTTATTTTAACATTATTTATCGAGTAGTTTTTAAAGTCTCCACTTCCATTACTTTCTACGGAAGGGTGTTGCAGTTCCAGTGAAAAGCCATGTGTGGTGCTCGACTTATTCTATTTCTGAGCTGGAGTACATTTGCTAATGTTTTGGTTCCTTTTTGACTGCAGTAACTTTAGAAGTGCAGTTTGTGAATAGAACTGGGCTTACTCTTTAGTGGGTTGGTGTTTGTACCTCCCTAAACATATCATCACTTAACCCATCCTTACATCTCCATTGACCCATCCCATTTTGTAGTAAGTATTTCACCTTTTCCAGCCACTCTCCCATCCCTCCCACATATAATACTGAAACATAGGCATACTTGTGCTGAGATCGTCACATAGAAAAGATAGGAACAGCAGAGGCATAGAACTCTGCCCACAGGTTAGTGAATAGCGTTTTATTGTACATGAGTAGTGCTACAAAGTGCAGTCTGTGAATTCACCCCTATGCATCTCCAAGACAGTCCAAGTGTATTTCTAATGCATATCTTTCTTTTTCCTTCCAATGTCTGTGTCTGCTCTCTCTTGCCGTATCCTTTCTTAACCATGAACTTAAATTTAAATTTTTTCTTTTGCATATTTATAATTATTATGATAAATGCAGTATCTGAAAGAGATACGTTAGTGATAGATTCCTTACCTTAGAATATCCCCAGGTGTCAGACTGGATCCGGAAATTTTTGCGTAGCAATACCCCTCCGCGTCTCCGCGTCCGTCGTCTGCGTCGTTAGCGCCGGAATGACGACGTCGGAGTACTTAGACGCCGCCCATGCATGCTGACGTCAGTTTTTTTTTTCGCGCCAGCTAGCGCAGATCCGGAGAAGCTCTACCCCTAGTCATTTTTTGACTAAACTTTTTGATCATTTCTTTCTTCGAGTCTTCGACTCTATCGGTGCCGGTAGGGATGCCTGGGTTCAAACCCTGTACGAAGTGCGACCGACTGATGTCGGTTACGGACCCCCATCGCCGGTGCCTGAAGTGTTTAGGCCTAGACCACGACGACCGCACCCGCTCTGACTGCCGGGCCCTGACGTCTAAAGCTAGGCGGGAGCGGTCCCGCAAGTGACTCGAGCTCCGGCAATCAGCCCCGCGCCGTTCCCGGTCCCACGGGAGGTCGAGGGACCGGTCGCGGGGTCGGAGTCATCGCAGCTCCAGGAGTGGACATCGGTCGTCAGGATCCAAGTCCTCAGGTAAGAGGCATGAGAGGTCGGAGAGACGTCTTCGCTCCTCCGACCCACCCCAACGCTCGCACGATGCGGCCGGGGGTTCGGGCGACACCGCCCACACGGCTCGGAGGGAGTCTCAAGTGTCGCCGCCTGCCCCACACCTTCGGGTCCCTGGGCACGGCGCGACGCCGGAGGAGATCAAGCGGTACCTCATGGCCATGAGGTCCCTCCCTCCTCAGTCGGGTTCCGTGGCGCCTCCGGGCCAAACGGTCCTGGCTGGAGGCCCTAGCGGGTCGGGCGCTTTGGCCCCGACGCCGCCGGCGACCTCGGTACCGGCGGCGCAGGACCTCACCGGATCCGCTTCCGGGTCGTCGCCGGTCGACCTCACGACCGGGTGTCGCGCCCACTGTGGACGTCGCTCCCAATGTTCCCTTCGGTCCGACTCTGGTGCCGGAACGGCGCCGCTGAGCGCCCTTCCGACGGCCTTTTGGGATTTTTATTTCCATGAGGCCCGTCTGTTAATCCTGCTTTACAGGAAATGGGTGACGAGAGAGATTGGGAGGGGTCTGAGGACCCTATGGCACTGGAGTGCCAGTCTCAACAGGACTGGACATATGAGCTTGGGGAGGCCAGTGGTATTGACACTTCGCCAGACACTGGATTTGTCTCCCCTCCGACCGTGGCTTCGGAGGAGGGGTCTTCTTATAGTGTAGTGTTGACAAGGGCGGCCAAGGCCTTAAACCTTGAGCTCCCTGTCGCGGCCGTGAGGACTAACCTCCTCACTGAGGTCCTCAAACCGCAGACAAGCTCCAGCGAGCCTCTGCTGCTGTTCAATGAGTCCTTATGTGACGTTCTTGTGGGCACTTGGTCCAAGCCCGCCACAGGTCCGCCTGTGGATAGGAACGTGGCCATACGCTACCGCCCGGCCCCGGGCGACCCTTGCTTTTTGTCCACCCATTCCACCCCCGAGAGTCTGGTTATCCAGGCCTCCACTTCCCAGACCACATTCCTGTCGGCTCTGCCCGATCGGGAATCCAAGAGATATGAGCAGTTCGGGAAGAAGGTGTTCTCGTCCCTAAGCTTAGGGCTGCAGTTTGTCAATAACGCCTGTCTCTTGGGCCGCTACACCCACACCCTGTGGGATGCGGTCGCGGACGTGCTGCCTCAATGTCCGGAGGAGGTCCGGGCTAAACTCGCCCAAACCCTTGTGGAGGGCTGAGATGCAGCGCCATATTCCATCCGGTGTGGGCTGGATACCACGGACTCACTGGGCAGGGCGATGGCAACGACGGTGGCGGTTCGACGCCACGCCTGGTTGAGGTCCGCCAACTTTTCGGCCGATGTCCAGGCCACACTTCTGGACATGCCGTTTGATGGCCGTCGCCTCTTTGGCGACAAGGCAGACCATGCGCTTGAGCGTTTTAAGGACTCCAGGGCTACAGCCAAGTCTTTGGGCCTCTGGGCCACACGCCATCAATTGGGTGCCTTTCGCTCCTTTCGTGGCCAAGGAAGGGGCGCCCCCACGCCGTAGAATGTTCAACAGCGCGGTGGCGGCCGTGGAAACCGACGTGGCGGCGTTCGGGGATAACGGCAAGGCCAGTCCACACCTCCCTCCGCAGCACCCGCCTCAAAACCTTCCTAGTCCGAGTTTTCATGCCCATGTGATGCTGGTGGGAGGCAGGGTTCGCCATCACCTCTCCCACTGGCGCACTCTCACGTCGGACAGGTGGGTGCTGCAAAATGTCCGAAGGGGCTACTCCCTCCCCTTCGAGGCGACCCCTCCAGCCATGCCACCGCAATTCCACCGCGTCTCGGGGGATCACTTGCAACTTCTGCAAGAGGAAGTCACGGCCCTCTTGGCCAAGGGGGCCATCGAGCGCGTTCCTGGGCCGGTAGTAGGGTGTGGTTGTTACTCCCACTACTTTCTGGTACCCAAGAAGGGCAAAGGGGGCCTACGCCCTATCTTGGACCTGCGGAAAGTCAACAGCTTCCTCCGGAAGGAGAAGTTCAAGATGCTGACTTTGGCTCAGGTCTTAGCTGCCCTAGACCCTGTTGACTGGCTGGTAGCGTTGGACTTGCAGGACGCTTATTTTCACATCCCCGTCCTGCCGGCCCACCGGCGTTACCTGCGGTTCACGGTAGGCCACGAGCACTTTCAGTTTACCGTGCTCCCCTTCGGCCTTACCAGCGCCCCACGGGTGTTCACGAAGGTGATGGCGGTGGTCGCAGCTCATCTGTGCAGGTTAGGGGTGTCAGTCTTTCCCTACCTCGACGACTGGTTGTTGAAGGCGGGCTCGGCCCAGACAGTCGTCAGCCACCTCCAGACTACGGCCGACCTCCTGCACTTGCTGGGGTTCTCCATCAACGTGCCGAAGTCGCACCTGTGTCCCTCTCAGAAGCTCCTCTTCATCGGAGCGGTTCTCGACTCGGCGCAGTTTCGGGTTTACCCACGCGAACAGCGGGTTTGGGATATAGAGGGTCTGATTCCAATCTTCTAGCCTTTATCCCGAGTCTCGGTCAGGTTGACGCTGCGGCTTCTGGGGCTGATGGCCTCCTGCATCCTTCTGGTGCATCACGCCCGGTGGCGGATGCGGGCTCTGCAGTGGGACCTGAAATTTCAGTGGGCCCAACATCAGGGCAACTTGTCCGATCATGTCTTGATCTCAGAGGGCACTGCGAGACAACTGCAGTGGTGGCTCACGGACCGTGATTGGGTCAGTGGCAGAACCCTCTCCCTACCCCACCCGGATCACATGGTTGTGACGGATGCGTCCCTCCGGGGCTGGGGAGGCCACATGGGAGAGGCGGAGATCAGAGGCCTCTGGTCACCGGCGGAGTCCCGGCTCCATATCAACCTTTTGGAGCTGCGGGTGATTCGTCTAGCACTGAAGGCATTCCTCCCCTCTGTCCGGGGGAGTGTAGTGCAGGTGTTCACAGACAACACCACCGCCATGTGGTACTGCAACAAACAGGGCGGGTGGGGTCGTGGACCCTATGCCAGGAGGCTCTGTGCCTGTGGCAGTGGCTGGAACATCAGGGCGTGACCCTGGTGGTTCAACACCTGGCAGGCTCTCTGAATGCCAGGGCGGACAAACTCAGCCATCGGTGCATGATGGATCACGAATGGCGTCTGAACTCGGACGTGGCGCAAGGCCTCTTTCAGCAAAGTGGAGAGCCTTGATTAGATCTATTCGCCACAGAAGAGAACGCGCAATGTCATCAGTTCTGCGTGTTGGAATTTCCAAGGCGGCACTCGCTCGGAGACGCTTTTCGTCGCGAGTGTAGTTGCGGTCTATTGTGCGCCTTTCCGCCTATACCACTTCTGCCCAGAGTGCTGAAGAAGATCAGGCGCGACCGGGCCCAGGTTATCCTTGTGGCTCCGGACTGGGCACGAAGATACTGGTATCCCGAGCTACTCAGCATGTCAGACGATCCCCCGATTCGTCTGCCTCTTCGGCAGGACCTTCGGAGCAGAACTCTAACTATGATGAGGACGAGGAAGAAGACTACGTCCAAGATGACGACGTCGTCGAGGTAGGAGACGACGCACAGGCCATCGGAGCCGTCGATGACGACTCGAGCGACGAGCAAGGCCCAACCGCAGTTGCGGGGGCCGATGATGACACTGTACTTTCAAAGGCTCAGGTCGAGGCATCGCCCTAAGGCATTAACCAAGATCTTCAACAACATTCGATAGCCCTGCGTCAAGGCCCGGCTAAGAATATTTCTAAGGAGCCATCGGTCGATCAACCACAGTCGATGGTAAAACCGAAACCGACAGAATCAAAACCGAAACTGCTAAAGACAGTCCTGGGATCGACGACTTCGGATTCATCGGATCCGATCAAACTGAAGAGTGTCATCGGCCCTTCGGGGTCACAGGGGGGTGTCGGCCCGAAGATCGGG
The DNA here is from genome assembly GCF_964263255.1 of Lissotriton vulgaris. NCBI lineage: Eukaryota > Metazoa > Chordata > Amphibia > Caudata > Salamandridae > Lissotriton > Lissotriton vulgaris. The sequence continues at coordinate 673,413,959 of NC_141691.1, read as the reverse complement.
GCGCTGATGCCTGTGACTAAGGTCAAGCACATCGCACTGACGCCATCAACGTCGACGTCAAAAGATGGCGACACTATCAAAGGACTCATGTCTCAGAAGACCCTCGATCCGAAGCTTCCAGCCTCCAAACCACTGGTAGTCAAGACCTTCGAGTCGAAGACCAAGATCGGCTCGAAAGAGCACGTCAAGCCGAAGCAAAAGAGCGTGCCTGCTGCGCACCAAGAGCTCGAGTCGACGCTAGGCCTAAAACAACCTGGTGATAAAACTAAGTCGGTCGGATCGAAGACGGCGCCGCCCTCGAAGAAGGTCAGTCCGTCTCCAATGCTTACGCCACCGAGTAAATTCGGACTGCCCCCGACCGCAAGACCTAAGGCGTTCGAGTCACAACAAAACATCGAAACGTCCAAAAAGGTGTCAGTAGTAAAAAGGACTCAGCCCATAGAAGAGGGCATTGTGTTCCAAGCGCCCTCCTATGATAACCAGTCGAAACTGTTCATCGACTCGGACTCTGGCAGACTCACTATTTATAAAAGAAAGATCATTCCAGAAAATCCTATGGAGTCATACAAGATCCCACTCAAAAAGAAGAGGGACTCTTCCACCTCACCTGTTCTTTTTGAGCCTGTGGAGCCCTATGAACAGGAATATACCTATTCGCCCACACGTACTAATGAGGATGTGGGGGAAGGCTACAATGAGGAGGAATTTAATTATCCTATTGACACAGATCAAGAGGAGTCTCAACCCTGGACTGACCCGGGTGAGCCACACACCACGCCTGACCCTCAATCCTATACGGTCAAAACCTCACCAACTGAAGATACAGCTACGTTTAACACATTAATTGAAAGGGCAGCAAATAATCATGAAGTACAAATGCATGCTGACCCAATAGAGTAAAGACATTGCCTATGCTGAAGGGTGTCCTTAAACACGCTGGTGACATTTTCAAAGAAACCACAAGGCAAGGGTTGTAAACCCAAGAATTGACAGGAAATATCGGCCTGCGCCGGTAGACCCTACGTATATCAAAGACCAGCTGCCATTGGACTCCTTGGTAGTGGCAAATGCACGTAAGAGAGCGAACTCTCATGGTCCTCCTCCGGACAAAGAATCCAAAATCTTGGAAGCTTCTGGAAAAAGAGTAGCGGCTCAAGCAGCAAATATTTGGAGGATTTCAAATACACAGGCCCTATTAGCCAGATAAGATGGGGCTCATTACGACACATTAGAGCAACTACTACAACACTTGCCTGATGCTTATAAGGAGGGAGCAGAAATGCTGATACAGGAGGGGAAACTGATATCAAATGCATCCATTAAATGTGCGCTAGATGCAGCAGACACAGCAGCTAGGGCCATCAATACAAGTGTGATGCTCAGACGGCATGCCTGGTTACGCATCTCTGGATTCAAGCCTGAGATTCAAACCACATTGCTAAATCAGCCTGTTAACCCTGATTTTTTATTTGGTCCTGATGTGGACACAATCCTAGAAAAAATTAAGAAAGACACTGAGACAGACAAATCCATGGGAGCTCTGCAGTCAAAACAGTTCAGGGGAGGTTCCTTTCGTCGCTCCAGTAACAGGGGAGCCTCTAGAGGTCAAGCATCACAGCAAGCCCAATACAAAAAGGAGGCACACAGACCACCTATAACAAGAACAACAGGGGTGGATACCGTGGCAACAGCACCAAAGGCAGAGGACGAGGAAATAATAATGCCAGATCCTCCGCCAACACTAAATAGTGACGTCTTGTCACTGCCCCCAGACCATGTAACACCGGTCGGGGGAAGACTTCATCAGTTCCTGCCAGTCTGGGAAGGCATTACCACAGACAGGTGGGTGAGACAACTTATCCAATACGGCTATTGTCTAGAACTGACCTCCACTCCACCCAACATACCCCCAAGGCACCGTCCTATGTCCGCAGAGCACATGCAATTATTGCAGCAAGAGGTCATCTGCATGCTGCAAAAAGGGGCCATAGAACTCGTGCCTTTAGAACAGGGTACAGGGGTGTACTCGGTGTACTTCTTAATCCCCAAAAAAAGGACGGGTCTCTCAGGCCCATCCTGGACCTCAGACCCCTGAACCAATACATCTTGTCAGAACATTTTCACATGCTCACTTTGCAGCAAATTCTACCATTACTCAGTCAGGGAGATTTCCTAGCAACACTAGACCTGAAGGACGCATATTTCCACATTCCGATTCACCCGGGACACAGGAAATACCTCAGGTTCACCATAAACAACCAGCATTACCAGTTCAAGGTCCTGCCTTTCGGGGTCACAACAGCCCCCCCCCCCGAGTGTTTACCAAGTGCTTGGCGACAGTGGCTGCGCACCTTCGGAGACAACACATCCATGTCTATCCTTATCTGGACGGCTGGCTTATCCAAGCAAAGTCAGCCCAGCAATGTTCCAGCCACATGTACCGCACAATTCACCTCTTACACAGTCTAGGTTTTTCACTGAATTATCCAAAGTCTCATCTTCAACCCGCACATGTACAACAGTACCTGGGAGCGACAATAGACACTCTGGTAGCAAAAGCAAAGCCAAACTCAGCGAGAATCAATAGCATGCAATTGCTGATTCAGAGATTCAGACCCCAACACTCACTCCCAGCGCAAGTGTTTATGCAGCTGATAGGTATGAAGGCCTCCTGCATCTTCATAGTCCCTCTCGCGAGGCTACACATGCGTCCGCTTCAGGAGTGCTTAGCACGACAGTGGAACCAGACTCAAGGACAGTTGAAAGTCCTAGTGTTGGTGACCGGTCATGCATACAACTCTCTGCATTGGTGGAACACACAAAAACTTTGCAGGGGACGACCGTTCCAGGAGCCTGTACCACAGATAGTGCTGACGGCGGACGCATCTCTCCAGGGCTGGGGAGCGCATGTCCTCCATTACACAGCGCAGGGACTATTGACGACGCAGCAAAAGAAGATGCACATCAACCTGCTGGAACTGATGGCAATCTTCATGGCGATGAAGGCATTCAAAGTGCATCTGTGCAACAAAGTCGTGCTGATCCGGACGGACAACATGACTGCCATGTAGGTGGATTGGTGTGGCTCACTGGTTAGAGGCGGCAGACCCATAAGCAGAGAACGGCCCGGGACCAGGGTTCAATTCCCGATGCGGCAGGGTCGTGGACCAGGGTCAAAACGGACTCGATAATTCTCGCCTCGGTGCCTACTCTAACCAGGGAACACACTCGGCAACTGTGGGCATTAAGCTTGCCTCATCTCTACAGCGGCCCCCCACAAACGCCGGGGATGCCTGGTTTCACCTTGGAGATACCCAGAAAGGGATCATCTCACAGGGAAAACCAGGCGGGTTCCCCAGCGGTCTTCAGCGCCAGGATACTCCATGGAGTCGCAGTGCGCTTTACAAGTACACCCACATTTACATTAACTACATCCAGAAGCAGGGAGGGACACACTCTCCACAGTTGTCACACCTAGCTCAGAGCATGTGGAAGTGGGCCATTCAAAGAAACATGTTCCTCATGGCAGAACACCTCCCAGGCAAAGACAACCAGATGGCGAATCTGCTCAGCAGGCACAGCCATCAAATGCACGAGTGGGAGATACATCCCTCGGTGCTACAACCGTATTTCCAGCAGTGGGGTCATCCAGAGATAGACCTGTTCGCCACAAAGGAAAACGCAAAATGCCAAACCTTCGCCACCAGGTTCCCACACCCGCAGTCTCAGGGCAATGCGATATGGATGAACTGGTCAGGCAGATTTGCGTACGCTATTCCTCCGGCACTGCTCATACCACTAGTGGCGTGCAAACTGCGACAGCACTCAATGACTCTCATCCTAGTTGCTCCAACATGGGCAAGGCAGGCATGGTACACCACGTTCCTAGAACTTTCCGTGGTGCCTCATCAACGTCTGCGACTCACACCCAGTCTCCTCACTCAGAGCCATGGAGACATTCAGCACCCAGATCAGCAACAGTTGAGCCTTGCAATATGGCTCCTGAGGTCATAGAGTTTGGCCACCTCAACCTGCCCCCTGACTGTATGAATATTATCAAGGAGGCAAGAAGACCTACCACCAGGGCATGCTATGCGGCAAAGTGGAAGCGATTTGTCATTTATTATTCCAATAATGACATAAATCCGCTAGATGCATCAACTCTAAACATCATATGTTATTTGTTACATCTACACAGATGCAATCTGGCATATAGTTCCATCCGGATACATTTAGCTACAATGGCAGCTTATCTTCAAAACAGGCAGACTCTCCACCGCAGAGCATGGACTCGTCCAATAGCACATCAAACAAACGGAAGACAAACTCGCAAGAAAATATAAACTCGGATTCTGGTCAAGGGTGACTCCATCATAATATCCTTAAGCCTCAATCTTGATGTATCTAGTGATAATTTATTGATCAGGTTCTATTCCCGTAGATAGAAAGTCAAACTAGTATTCATCTATTAGCAGTCGAACATCCTGCTGCCTCTTCCGACTCAGTTATTGTTGATGTTTTGAATTGAACTGTTTGACTCCGTCAGGTAAGACCACTCAGTGTACATACCCAAGGTCACCTGACACATCCATTAATTTTTTTATCACGTGCCATAGCATATGACTCGCTTTGTGTTCTTTAAACCGAAAAAGGAGCAAATGCTCTGTTCCATAGTCTTTAGCACCATTACCTTACCAGGGTTTTAGGGATTTTCAGAGATTATGTCTGTACCTATAGAAAGTCCCCTCATGTTATCTTGTTTTCGATTACGCATGTCTTACACATGCAAAGTCTATACAGTATGCATGACTGAACAGACATGGTTAGCAAACTTTTAATTAATACTTTTAATTAAGAAGTTTATAAAATGATCACTGTCTCACAACTTACTATATACAGCTTACTATATCCAACTGGTCCTTCACGACGCTTAGCAAATTACATTAAAGAGTTGGTTATTGTTCCCTGTTACATCTACCATTCTAAACCCTTCCTGCGTCGCAGTTCCTAAGTTCTTTTGAGAGGGGAGGGGGGAGGGAAGGAGAGGGAGTAATGAAGGGAGGAGGGGGGGGGAGGGAAGGGGGGAACGGGGAAGAAGAAAATCTGGATTGTTTCAGCATGCTTTCTGTGTTTATGGTTAATGCTTTCTCTCACCTATATGTCTACAAAAGTACTACTTACCGATATTTCAAAGGGGCCCCCACAGAACACTCATGGCGGTCTAACTAACCATACTATCAGCCTATTCCCAGAAATAGTCCACAGTAACATACTCAACACAAACTCAAAATACGTTAGCTCAACCGACACCACTGTAACAGCTGCACATGCGAGACAGAGCCTACCCAGCGAAGCAGCTTACTCATTCATACTCAACACTCACTTACTACTCTCTAGCTTATTCTTTACCAATATACCACCTGAACAAGAGCGACAGCCTAGTAACCAATGACTCGTAATACCTCTATTTCGCAGGGCCTTAATATTGTTTCCTTCAACGTTAAAGGCCTCAACCACCCGGTCAAAAGGAGAAAAGTTCTGGAGTACCTGTCCAAATCCAAGGGCAACATCCTCCTTCTGCAGGAGACTAAACTGTCAAAGGATGACGCTGAATAAAAAACCAACATTGGATCTCTCACAATCTTTGCTCTCCAGCAGTTAGCAAAAAGAGGGGGGTCCTCACACTAATAGCTAAGAAATCCAACCTTTCCGTAGTTTCACACACTCACGATGATGACGGCCGCTTCATCATGGCACACCTTCAGAGAAACGAAGATCATATCCACGTCATGAACATATATGGCCCCAATAATGACGATCCAGAGTTCTGGGATTCATTAGCCCCGACCCTAGAATGCGTACCTCGGGGAGAATTACTAATTATGGGAGGTGACTTCAACCTGCCACTAGACCCAATCACCGACCGTCACTCGAATTGCTCCTACCACCCTACACGATCGCATAGTAGTTTACACCGCCTATGCTCCAGATTCAATCTACACGACTCGTGGAGACTTCAACATCCTTACGGCCGAGATTACACCTTCTACTCGCCTCCTCACAAATCCTACTCGAGGATAGATTATATCCTCATTAATAGCCCCTTCACACACCTCATCGAGGAAACCAGTATTGCCCCCAAATTGATTTCTGACCACTCAAGCATTCAGACCAAACTACTGGGCTCCAGTTCCATTCTCCCCCCTAAAAGATGGAGATTCAATGACGAAATATTTTCTGAGCCGGAAAACAAGCAAAAGATCGAGGCTGCCATCCTAGCCTACCTCAAACTAAATGACACCCCTGAATCGGACATTGCGACTGTATGGGAGGCACTCAAGGCCACTCTGAGAGGAGTAATCATAGGCATTCGAGCACAAGCTAACAAAAAATTAAACAAGGATTTGTCCACTCTGGAAGATAACATTAAAAACCTAGAAACCGCGCATATGGCAGATCCCCAAAATTCTCTGATTTTAAACGACCTCACTAAACTGAAATATGAATACAACTCGATACTCAGTAGAAGGGCGGGGGTCTGGGTCAATAAGTTCAAGGCTCTAAGGACTTGTGAGGGCAACAGAGCTGGAAAGATTTTGGCGTCATATCTAAAACATAAAAAAAAGCAATTCAACATCGCCTCAGTTAAAGATAGTAGCAGGACCTAATTCTCCATACCTTTAGATCATTTTACCAAGACCTGTACAAAAATAATCTAGACTTTAACTCGGAAGAGTGTAACAGGTACCTAAACTCACTGGGCCTCCCTAAACTCAACGATGCTGACAAGGCCACACTGAACTCTCCACTTACCCTACAGGAAGTATCAGCGTCCATTAAAACACTTAAATGTAAGAAAGCACCGGGCCCTGATGGATTCTCGTCCAGCTTTTACAAGAACTCACGAACTCCCTGAGCCCGACTCTTCTAAAACTATTCCAATCCTTTAGCGTAACGAAAGGTATAACCAAATCGATGAGTGAAGCTACCATTATAGTCATCCCTAAAGAAGGTAAAGACCCACTGCTGACCAAAAATTACAGGCCAATCTCCCTAATTAACTTAGATTGCAAAATATACGCAAAGATTCTCGCCACACGACTAAACTCACAACTCCCAAAGCTAATTAGTACATCACAAGTAGGTTTCATGAAACAGCGCATGTCTAATGATAATACAAGGATCCTCTGTCACATCATTGAAAAAGCCAGACTACTCGCAGCCCCGCCGTAGCTATTACTCTCGACGCAGAGAAGCTGTTCGACAGAGTCTCCTGGCATTTCCTTAAGAGCTGTATGTCCGTCTTTAACCTTGGGGAAACATTCACTGATTTGGTGATGGCCCTATACCTTTCACCATCCGCACGCATTGCTATAAATGGTTCATTGTCGGACCCCTTTTCTCTGGAACAAGGGACGAGGCAGGGTTGCCCCCTCTCCCCTTCACTCTTCCTCTTGGCAATGGAACCCCTAATTGCTAATATAAAAAAAAATGAAAACATCAAAGGTGTGAAATTCGGGGATAAGTGCGTCAAACTGGCCGCCTATGCGGACAATATCCTGATTGTAACAGAATCACCAGACTCCTCCATCCCTGCACTAATGACTACCATTGACACTTACTCCACCCATTCAGGGTACAAACTCAATCGGGATAAGTCAGAGGTCAAGCCACTCAATATTTTAACGCCCAAAGAAGTGCTGGGAAACTCAGGGCTCTGCTGGCAACCAGAGTTTGTGAAATACCTAGGTATTGAATTTGGTGACTCCCTTATGGAGACCCTCCAACGGAATGAAAAGATAACTTTAAACAAAATCAAGACCCAACTAGAGGGTTGGTCCCCTCGCTTCATTACTTGGTGGGGCAGAGTGGAGACCATCAAGATGATGATATCACCTCTAGTTAATTACCTCATATCTATGCTCCCTCTAACCCTTACACCAGACTTCTACCACAAATTAGACATGGCTATCTCAAATTTCCTTTGGAAAGGGAAAAGTGCTAGAATCAGCATAAAAAAGCTCCGCTTAGACAAAACCGCTGGTGGGGTCAATTTGCCAGATTTTAAAAGGTATGAAGCCGCCTTCCTAGCCAAGCAGGGAGCCCACTGGTTCGCACCTTCACCTGACTATACTCCAGTGTGGCTAGAAATCGAGAAAGAAATTCTAGATGGTATTGCCCCTAGCGCGGCTCTCTCGTCTAATCTAAACAAACTAACCCACTCTAAATCAATATTTCATAACGCCAAATCTGCTCTTCTGAAGTTTGACAGAATCCTAGAAAACAGCATTCGGGGCTCACAATGGGAATCCTTATGGGACAACCGTAACATTTTGTACAAGGGTAAACCTCTGCACAATGCGTCATGGATCAAAAAAGGCATACTGTTCCCATATCAACTATTTGCGGGGTCATACTCTATTCCATTCAGCGACTTGCAAATCAAATACGATCTTGAACCAATTGAATTTTATAACTTCCTAAACGTAAAAACAGCACTGTCCAAAACCAAACTCTCCCTGACACCACCCTCCCTCCCATCATACCTTGCCAGATTAAACAGACTAGGACACCAGGTTTCCTTCCTCTATAGACTCAGTCGTCCCCACCAATCTAGCCTCACTGCCCCAATCACACAATTCTGGAATAACCTTTCGTCCAGGCCAATCACAGAATTAGATTGGACCAGTACATGGGTATCTTGCACGAGACACAAAATCAGCCCTACACTATCTCAGACAAAATACTGGCTCCTTCATAAGGCCTTCTGGACCCCGGCGCGATTATTTGCACACATCACCCCAGACACCTTTTGCTGGAGCTGCAAACGTGCGGAAGGTGACTTATCACACATTATCCTAGAATGCTACTGTGTAGCACATTTTTGGGAGAGGATATTCAAGTTTATCTCAAAACTATTCCACATTACACCAGCAAAAGAGCTCCCTTACTTAGTTTTCGGATTCACCCAGGACCCTTCCCTTGACGCAGACGATAAGGCATTACTTGACCTCCTTCTCACAGCGGCGGTCAAGACAGTCCTTAGTAACTGGAAAAATACCAGCAAAGCCAACTTCGCAGGGTGGCTGAATTGGATAATCAGCTTACGTGGTGCAGATAATATTGCACTCCAACAGACACCGTGGCGCCCTCCCACGAGAAAACTGTGGTCGACTCTTGACAACTATTTCACGACACATAAGCCACCTTAAAATGGTCCCACACCATTCATGATCCATTAACATGTGTTTGCAGACTCCCATCATTGTATTATTTATCATGGTACATGTTTTTCTTTCTGAATGAGTAAAATGCTGTTGGAATAAAATGTCTGTTACTAAAATGTTATTGAGTATAAGATACATGCTCTGCTGCTTTAGGCAAGATATCAGCTATGTACTTTTGTATTGACATTTACTATTGATATAAAGTAGCGTACAGTAATTTTAAACCGTGAAATTCTGACTCTAATTATGCTACTAGATCTACTCATTGTATGTTGATGCTGAAACAACCAATAAAAACTTATTGAAATAAAAAAAAAGGCAGCACCTTTCCCTTTTCAGAGTGCCAGCCATTAAAGCTTTTATGAAGGGACTCAAAAGAGTAATTCCTCCCAGACACCCGCCTTCACCTGTCTGGAATCTGAACATAGTTCTGACCAGACTGATGGGACCACCTTTTGAACCTCTACACTCTTGTGAGATACAATTTCTTACATGGAAGGTGGCCTTTCTAGTAGCCATCACATCGCTAAGGAGAGTTAGTGAGCTTCAAGTCCTAACTATTCAAGAGCCTTTCATTCAGATTCATGCTAATAGGGTGGTGCTACGTACCAACCCTAAATTTATGCCTAAGGTGGTATCACAGTTCCACATTAACCAAACGATAGAACTGCCAGTATTCTTCCCAAATCCAGATTCAGTGGCAGACCGAGCTCTGCACACACTAGATGTTAAAAGAGCTCTCCTGTATTACATGGACAGGACAAAAGATTTCAGAAAGACTAAGCAACTGTTTGTTGCCTTTTCTCCACAGCACAAAGGCAACCCCATTTCCAAATCAGGTATAGCCAGATGGCTTGTTAAGTGCATACAGATCTGTTATCAAAAAGCTAAACGCACCTTAACAGTTCCCCCAAGAGCGCATTCCACACGCAAGTTAGGGGCATCCATGGCTTTCCTAGGTAACATTCCTCTAGAGGATATATGTAGAGCAGCCACATGGTCCACCATACATACATTAACCAAACACTACTGCGTGGATGTACACTCCAAACAGCAAGCTGCTGTAGGACAGGCTGTTCTCAGGACTCTTTTTCAGACTGCTGCAGCTGGCAACGGCAACCACCGCTAAGGAGGAGACTGCTATTTATTCTATGCACGGATATGAATTCAGCAGCCCACATGCCTCGAACGGAATATGCTACTTACCAGTATGCATTTGTTCTTGGCATGTAGGGCTGCTGACATTCATATCGTCCGCCCTCCTCCCAAGTGCCTGTCGCAGCTGTAGCACTCAGAATTAATCTCAAGCATGGACATCACTTACTGAATCATACTCCATCTCTGCCACAATGGCGAAAAACAATCTGAGGATGGAGAGGATGCCCATGCGCACTGTAGTCCAGGGGAGGAGCCACCTATCTCGTGATACTTCGAAGACTCTTCCAGGACAACAACGTGCAATCATCCGGACCCAACACTAGGCGGCGATCTATCCACAGATATGAATGTCAGCAGCCCTACATGCCAAGAACAGATGCATACTGGTAAGTAGCATATTCCTTTTGAAGGACATCACACACATGTTCCCTCCTGTTCCCTGATGCCCCAGTGGGACTTTAATCTTGTGCTTACTTACCTCATGTGTGCTCCCTTTGAGCCGCTCCATAACTGTCCTCTCCGTCTTCTTACTCTGAAGACTGCTTTCCTGGTTGCCATCACCTCTGCCAGGAGAGTGAGTGAGCTCCAGGCTCTTTCTTCTACACCTCCTTTCCTCTCTGTTCATCCGGACAAGGTTGTGTTGAGAACAAGACCTTCCTTCTTGCCCAAGGTTGTCACAGCCTTCCACATCGGGCAGTCCATTACTTTGCCCACCTTCTTTCCGCCTCCGCATCCCTCGAAAGAGGAAGAGAGGCTCCACCGTCTGGACCCAAAACGTGTGCTCACTTATTATCTAGATCGCACACGCCAGTTCCGGGTGGATGACCAACTCTTCGTTGGTTACGTGGGCGCTAAGAAGGGAAAGGCGGTGCACAAGAGGACCATCTCGCGGTGAATCATCTTGTGTATCCAGGCATGTTACTCCATGGCTAAAAAGGAGCCCCCTGCTGGATTGCGGGCTAGTTCTACTCGGGCCACGGCGACTACAACTGCTCTGGGCCGAGGAGTGCCCTTGCAGGACATTTGCCAGGCAGCTACGTGGGCCTCGCTGCACACGTTTGCACGACACTACTGCCTGGACAGCCAAGTCCGGAGAGATGGCTTCTTTGGCCGTTCCGTCCTCCAGGACTTTCTGGTGTGATTATTGGTTCGCAGACCCACCACCGGGGTTGTTATTGCTGGGGTATCTATTCTGAGGTAAGGAATCCATCACTAACGTGTGTCTTTCAGATGCACAAGTTACTACTTGTGTAACGATATATCTGTAAGAGACATTAGTTAGTGATAGATTCCTTACCGACCCACCCATCCTCCCCGTTCTGCGAACCGATATCTAGGGTTAAGGTCATCCCCTTTCAGGGCCCTAGTTTCATGGCACCAGTGTTGGTTCTATCATGGCTCTGCGTATCTGGCGCGGAAAAGCTGTGTTTTCAGAACTGACGTCAGCGCGCATGGGCGACGTCTAAGTACTCTGACGACGTCATTCCGGCGCTAACGACGAAGGACGCGGAGCCGCGGACGAAGCCTACCGACGCACAGGGGTATTGCTACGCAAAAAATTCCGGATCGAGTCTGACGCCTGGGGATATTCTAAGGTAAGGAATCTATCACTAACTAATATCTCTTGCAGATATATCGTTACACAAGTAGTAACTTGTGCTTATACTTGTGCTGTTAGTGCCGGGACAACGGAGGTGTCCCGGCACTAACAGCAGTAGCAGCATAATGACCAGGTAGCTAAGGGGGCTTTAAGACCGGTCAAACAACCATGTTTTCAGTGCTTTCCTGAACATGCGTTCCGACTTGGCCTTCCGAAGGTGTTCTGACATGGAGTTCCAAAGCAAGGCTGTTCTTACAGAGAAAGCTCGTCCACCAATCCTAGCTTTCCTAAAGCGCGGAGTAACCAATAACTCCTGGTGGTTTGACCGTAGAGCCTTCCTTTGATGGTATTTCTGAAGTCTTTACATAAGGTATTGTGGACCAGAACCTCTAATTGCTCTGTAAGCAACAGTCAACGCCTTAAACTCAATTTGTCTCTTGACCGGCAGCCAATGTAGGCTTCGGAGATTTGATGAGATATGGTGGCAGAGTGGCACATTCTTAATTAGCCTTGCTGCCGCATTTTGTATAGTCTGCAGTTACCTGATTAGATAATCTGGCATACCCAAATACAGACTATTTGCATTGTCAAGCTGTGAGATGACTAATGCAGGGACCACTGACTTTCTACAATTCATCGGCAGGAGATGTAAAAATCTTCTCAGGGATTTCAACTTCCAAAAACATGTGGAAGAGACCTGGCAGATCTGAGATTTGCCAGTTAGATTGGAATCAAACCTAAACCCAAGGTTCCTAGCCGATTTTGCCGGAAGAGCTGGAGGATTAACTCCGAAGGCCACCAAAGGTCAGGCTTGGGAGGAGAAGATTGATTAAAAAAAAAAAGGACCTCTGTTTTATCTGCGTTTAGCTTCATGCAGCTATCAGTCATCCATGTCGCCACTTTCAGCAGACACTGCTTGAAGTTTATAAATGCAGCCTCTGAGTGTCCCCTAAAGGAGAATACAAGCCGAGTGTCATCAGTGTACGATATGTTATCCATACTGCCCTGTTTACAGTTGCCTCACTTATATGATAGTCTAGTACACTGCATATTTGATACATCCCTTCAGGTTACTCTTTCTACCACACTTTTCTATAGCCTGAACAAAAAGCAATATATATCGATATAAATAAAGTCTAAAAATGGGTCACAGAGAACATAAATATCAGTAATGAGGCTCCTGGTACGGTAAGACTACCCCACGTGGTAGAATGATCCCCACAATACCTCCTACTAGTGTATGAAGAGGCGCTGAGGAAGGGTGCACTGCCACCAACACTGCGGGGCGACCATCACCATACCTCCTAAACCTGATAGAGACAGCTCTAAATTTGCATAAATCCACACCCGTAGCTGTTGAACCTAGACAATAAAATACTGGCAAGGTAATTGCTACGATTTTATCCCTATTGATGGAGGTGATGGTATCCCCAGCAGAGTCCGTATTCGTTCCTCTTAGATTCACTGCCATAAACCTATGGACAGTGTTCGCACTTTTGCACCTGCTCAACCCGGAGTCAAAAGTTGGGGCAGCCTTTCTAGATGCCAAAAAGGCTTTGATTCCTTAGAACGGGCCTTCCTGATCCCAGTGCTGAGACGCTTCAGTATTCTAAATAGGTTTCTAGCCTTGATACCTTCCAACAGCCTGAGTCGGGCCAATGGCTTGACATCAGATTCCTTCCTGGTCATCACGGTTAAAGGTAGGAGTGTCCTTTTTCACCCTTACTGTTCATACTTGCCATGGATCCTTTGGCAGGAAACTGCATGCTTCTCGTCTACAGAGGGAAATGGCTTTCCGATTGGGCCGTATGCTGCTATCTATGCACACTAATGCCGTTCTTCTATTTGTCTGCCACCCAATTGAACATTTGTCCCCATTCATCCCAGAGATCCAACGCTATGGTGAATACTCTGGAATTCATATCAGTTGGGACACGATTGAGCTATTCCCACTGACGGACAGCATTTAGGCTCCAGAGCTGGAGTTTCCCTATCCATTGGGTCACTGATTCTGTTAAGCATCTGGGACTATCCCTACGTATGAATAGGGAGGAGATTGTTCGACTAAACTACGGCCCAGCAGTGTTCAAATTACAGCAAGTTGATCCTTGGATAAAACTGCCTTTATCCCTGGCCTGGCAAGTGGCACTCATTAAAATGATTGTCCGCAGATATCTATATTGTTCCTAAGCATTCCCATCATTTTTAACAAAACCTTTATTTGCTCCTTGTGGACACTTCTTATTAGATTGATTTGGATGGACAGGGTACTTTAGGAGGCTCTAATCCCACAATAAGGAAGGGGAGGTTTTAAAGTCCAAGATTTGGAGACATATTATGTAGCTGCCCAAGGACATTTTAGTCAATGCTGCTACCTCCCAGATTGAAGACTACCATATATTATCCTGGAGAAAGAGCAACATATGGGAACCTGCTTGGTGTTCTTGGCTTGTTATACACCACAGAATTGAGAAAGTCACCCCTGCTACCACATCCTGGATCTGTAGGAGAATTACATTTATGGCAGGGCCCCGTTTTTCGCACTCCCCAGCCATTCGACTTGCATATAATCCCTCCTCCCCTTGACGAAAGCTCAGCGCTCAACATCCTCTCTAAGCACAGGCTCACAGAACTCTGCCACTTATATGCCAATGAGACTTTTTTGTCTCATGATCAGTTCCTATATAACATCGACCGGTTACCCCTCACCACCACCACCTACACATGGCTCAGGAGAAAATACCGGAGTTACCAAAAAGAACACAGGATAGAGCCCCATTTAAACAGATAATTAAGCCCCTTGATGCAGCAAGGTGGGTTTCGACTCACTTTTTCATAAACGAGCCTGGGAAAGAGATCTAGGGGTGAAATGCCAGCAACTAAATGGACATACTACTTGTTGCACATATTGCTGATGAATATGAATTATTCATTGCCATAAACTTCTACGTTTTAAGTTCTTACACCAAGCCTCTATCACATCTGCTAAACAACAGAGGATAGATCATTCTTGATCTCATTGCTGCCCGAGATTTTGGAGTGAACTGGGAAGATCTGTTCCATCTTGCCTGGCTGTGCCCTTCTATCAATCAGTATTGGCACAAGATCTTCTGCACGCTCACTGATATGGCAGGCAGCAGACTTGCAACAGATCCAGAGTTAGCCCTCCTCGTTTGTTAAAATCGTCCCTCCCCATTTCTATAGTTATATTGCTGTGGCATTCTTACTGGCCAAGCAGAGGGTGGCCATGTGCTTGTACAGATGAAGGACGAATAGCAAGGAGATTTAATTACTTGTAATGATCGCTCTCAATTGTATGCATCCCTTCAACCTATCGCATCCAGACCTGAAGATAAATTAGGGGCCAAATCAAAACTTATCTAGCACATTGTGACATGGTCAGATCCACTGCCCTGACTGCATCACCCACAGTAGTACCACCGGAAAGCTCAGAATATCCGCTTATATTACTTCTAAAACTATATCTGAATCCAGCTGGTTTCTTTTTCTTGTGACGATCCGTCTACACGCTCATTAACCTCTTGGAGTCCAACAACCCACATGTGGCTTCTAGAAACACTGGATTCCATCTTATGTCCGTGTTATTGATTGCTGCATAACTTGCATGCATTGCTGTCATTATTTGATTATCTACTATATTATGCAATGTCTTACTGAAATAAATAACATTCTTTTGGAAAAAAACACCACCTCATACTTTCTATGGATTGGACACAGGATGAAACTTACTCTTGATTGCAATGCAGCTTTATTGTTTAATAAGGGACCGTGAATGAAGTGCAATATTGCCCATTCAGTATTAATGTTATTGTTACAATTTTGTCGAGGCTACTACATTTGAAAAAACAAATTCTGCATTAATGTAATTAGGTATGCATTTTACATTGGATGTACATGCACCACTGATGATATGATGAATCCTGTCATGCTTGTGTGCTTGCTCCTATTACTCTTGTCAATGTAATGGAAGTATGTTAAGATATGTCTTCTCTCTGTAGGAATGTGAGTCAAAGATTGCTCAGGAGATTGCCAGCCTTTCAAAGGAGGATGTCTCCAAAGAAGAAATGAATGAAAATGAAGAGGAAGTTATTAATATTCTTCTCGCTCAGGTCTAGTTCATTCTCTCCCTGCATTATTAATATTTCCTTTGTATATTTAAACTCTCAGATGTTTAAAGATGGCAAACTCTGTACTGTTTTATAAGAGCATTTGTCAGTTTCTGTCTATCATGTAAATGTTGTAGTCAACAAGCCTATTGTTTGAGATCTAAGGACTGAGGCATTGTTCTTCTACCAAGGCGAGGCATGTACCGTGCATATGCTAAAATCTTCCTAGAGTTCTGAAATGATATGGTCCAGTTCAGATATTGCTGTAGAAAGTATGGTATCCCCTCGTATCATGGGAGGCAAGAAGTAATTTCAAAAGCCTGATGGCTGCTGAAATGTTGATTTGGTAGCAGCAATATGCAGCTGATGTGCAGAGCTTCTAGGTTTCCCAGGTGCATTAGTTAGTACTCCAGTCCATATTTTCTCGCTACGTTCCCGTACTTGCAGCTTTCAATGCATAATAGATTAAACAGAACTTCAAGAATGCAAAGAAGTGTTTTTTTTACTTTGATTAGCTACTCATGCCATGTACATTGGAAACTTGGGAGTTCTGTGTATGCTATATCTCCTACTAGCTAACCCGTCGCGCGTTGCTGGATCTCCGAAGAAAGGAAATTCAAGGAAACTCGTTATAACATTCAAATTACATTGTGTCATTTTTATTGAAACTTATTCATTTTAATATGGAAAACATTTCAAAGTGTCTTAATTCTATTTATTTATTCGAGTTTTTGTGGATATGCGATTTTTTGTTTTTCCGTCCGGTGTGTTTATCAGGATAAGTGTGGCTCACCGACTAGAGCGGCAGACCCTGAGGCAGAGGTCTGGCCCGGGACCAGGGTTCAATTCCCGACACGGCAGGGTCGTGGACCAGGGTCAAAAACGGACTCGATAATTCTCGCCTCGGTGCCTACTCTAACCAGGGAACACACTCGGCAACTCTGGGCATTAAGCTTGGCTCATCTCTACAACGGCCCCTCACAGACGCCGGGGATGCCTGGTTTCACCTTGGAGATACCCAGAAAGGGACCATCACACAGGGAAAACCAGGACGGGTTCCCCAGCGGTCTTCAGCGCCAGGATACTCCATGGAGTTGCAGTGCGCTTTACAAGTACACCCACAGTATTAGAAAGATTATGAGGGCCCTGGGGGGGTCACAATATTTAAAAAAAAATTATGACAGAAACCTTCGAGGGAGTGTACTCAACAACTTCCCAAAGTTTCCTGGCGATCGGATGAATGCTTTTTTAATTCTATTTATTCGAGTGCTTGTGGATACACGATTTTTATGTTTTTCCGTCTTGTGCGTACATCAGTATTCGAAAGATTATGAGGGCCCTGGGGGGCCGATATTTTAAAAAAAGTATGCCAGAAACCTTCGCTGGAGTGTACTCAACAACTTCCCAAAGTTTCCTGGCGATCAGATGAATGCTGTTTTAATTCTATTTATTTGTTCGAGTGCTGGTGGATACACAATTTCATTTGTTTTTCCGTCTTGTGCGTACATCAGTATTCGAAAGATTATGAGGGCCCTGGGGTGCCGATATTTACAAAAATGTTATGCCAGAAACCTTCGCGGGAGTGTACTCAACAACTTCCCAAAGTTTTATAGCGATCGGATGAATGGTATTTTAATTCTATTTATTTATTTGAGTGCTTGTGGATACACGATTTGTTGTTTTTCCGTCTGATGCGTAAATCAGTATTCGAAAGATTATGAGGGCCCTGGGGGGGGCGATATTTAAAAAAATGTTATGTCAGAAACCTTCGCGTGAGTGTACTCAACAACTTCCCAAAGTTTCATGGCGATAGGATGAATGGTGTAGTAATGCATAAAGGGTGCGTACATCAGTATTTGAAAGATTATGAGGGCCCTGGGGGGTCGATATTTTCAAAAAAATCATGCCAGAAACCTTTGCGGGAGTGTACTCAACAACTTCCCAAAGTTTCATGGCGATCGGATGAATGGTGTAGTAATGCATAAAGGACAAACAGACACACAGACATACATTCGTTTTTATATATATAGATAAGCGACATCAAGTCTGTTTATGCCAATATTTCAAGAAGGAAATAAATTCACCATTGATTATGAGAACACTCTTATCCCCTACACATAAACTAAGCTCCAGGGTGGTTTCTAAAGATCATTTGGCCTATCGGAAACCTATTGTATTTAAATAAACTTAAAAACCTAGAGATTGATTCTCCAAAAATTTTGAAAAATACTGTCCAGGGTCTCTTCCTCTTTTTTTTGGGGGGGGGGGTACATTTTCTAATGTTTTGGAACTGGCAACAGTTTACAGCCACCCACCTGGGAAGGTGTTATTGGTTCACAGCTTCCCAGGATTATTCTTGGAATGATTTGGGATTTCCACTTGCTCCTGTTCAATTAAACTTGTGCATGCACTCATCTGGACATCTCGGACTGTCAGCAAATGCATGTTTCAACTTAATTTTTTGTTTTCTTCGCAGTGTATTTTTTCTTGTGGAGAAACCCTTTCTTTTAGACCCTCCACCACATTTAGGGTTGTTTTGCCCATACCCACTCTAGAAAATGATGTGCTCTTGCTTGTCACCTGAGAAAATCTCAAACCGTGTCCAGGGTGGGAATGGGCTTATTGTGAGTCTGCACACACTATCCACATTATACTCAACCCTGGAAAGTCTGTTTGCTCATGGGAGCCGGTTTACTCTCACATCATATTGCGCCAAATATGTGTAATAGTAGGTGTGAGTAGATTGATTTAGAGGTGTAATTTTAAGTTTTGTGTCTGCTAAACATAAAATTACACTTGCAAATTAGCCATGTTCTGACTTTTACATCAGATGTATATAAAATATCTTCAAAAACCATGGAAATTAAAAAAAAGTCAGATCAATTAAAAAACAATTAAACTGCAGTTGGAGCTATGAAACAAAAAAAGCAAGCCCTAAAATTTTCCACTTATGATTAGTTAAAAATTATATATTATGCCCAGCTTTGCACACTGTTTACAATGTCAATATTTATACAGATATAACAGAAATGTGCAACCTCATAACATTAAGTAACCCCTCCCCCAACAAAGAAATTGTACCATTTCCATAGTGTCATTAACCATAATGTCAAGGCTGAAGTAATATGTAATATCACCAGTGAAGCCACTGATGTCATTTCATTTTTGATCTCAACTGTCACATCATGTGTGAGTTCTGATCACCCCATTGCTCTTTTTAAAAATGTGTACAATGATTGATGATTCAAACACAGAATCTGGGATTGAACTCCCAGTGACAGAGTTTACATCGCTGTTATTGAGGGACTTTAAAGTTCAATATCAAATTTAAAAAGATCATGGTTCCCGTTTCTCGACTTGGTGCTTTGTTTGACGGGCTTGCGATAATTCATTATGTCACTTCAAGACAAAAGATCAATGGTTGACTATAAGTAATTTTTTGGCATATTGATCAAATTTAGAGCTATATAGAATGAAAAATGTCCTAGCTACGTAACGGAAACGTTTAATTCTATTAAGGACTCCGAGGCAAGGATTATGTTTACTTTCTTTGCTTTATTTTTACAGCAGCCATTTCAAAATATCATCAAGAAACTATCTTTCCAATGAATCTTAGGGAAATAGATCATTGTCCAATCTACACAAGATAAGTCCATTTATAGTTGTTTCACTGTGGTCTCGCCCCCTCTTTCTTGGTGCGAGCAAGGTCCAGTCTTCTTCCGAAGTTATTCCTGTTTGCTTTATTCGTTCCCTGGAAAAATCATGTGTCCAAAAATGAAACTGATCTCCAAGAAATCCCATTACAAGTATATGGAAAAGTATTAACCAGTATAACTTATACTAACTACCATACTAAACCCCCCCAAGTTTTGGGTGGGATCTGGAGTAACTCCTGGAAGGGATAATCATTGCCTTGGAGTCATTAATAGAATTTAAACTTTCCATTACAATAGCTTGGAAAGTTTATATTTTATGTCGGGACCAGAGGTGAGGATTATGAATATTCAAAACTTCCCGACCACGAGGAAGGCCATATCTACCGCTGGTTTAAAATAAAACCTTTTAAAGGTAGAATCTGAGGACCAATCTGCCGAATTCAAAATGTCCTCCAATCTAGCCCCATGGAGAAGTTTTACAATGCCATGGCCCCTCGAGCAGAATGCGCACCAAATTTTGAAAGGTCAATTCCAGCCTCCTGCATCACCCATTGAGTCCATCTAGCAATGTTAGGGGAGGAGACTACATGGAATGGCTTTATCAAGGCAATGCGAAGTTGTCGTTCACCATGAGGCCTGAACTCCTCTGTCACGGCCTCGTGTGCTTTAATACACCTCACAACTTGCCAACTCGCATAAAATGCCTTGTAAGAGATTTGCCATGAGTTACACTTCGTGCATCTAGACACACGAAGCAATATGATCAATTGATTTATAATAAAAGGTTTTGAAAACAGAATCAGAAGATTAATCTGCGGCCTTCATAATGTCAAAAAGAGTGACACCCATCGTGAATGCTTTGGAAGCCATCGCCCCTCGTGCTGAGTGAGCACCATAAACAGAAAACATCAATGCCAGCCTCTGACATGAGCCATCGTACCCAGCGAGCCAATGTAGCTGGGGTAATGGGGCGGAAAGGTTTCTGCAAAGCAATCAGCAATTGACCCTGCATATCTGATCGGAAAGGAGCAGTACTTACTTCATGATCCTTGACACACTGAACAACACACAGGTTGGGGTGTGTGGGAAAGGAAGGGTAGGTAATCGAAGAAGTGTTCGTTTTGGTACATCTGGAAAGGAGAAACGTAACACCTTTGGGCGTAAAGCTGCGACCTGCCATGTCCAAAGCACGAACATCCGACACCCGTTTGCAGGAGACAAGGCACAACAACATAGTCAATTTGGCCGACAGTTGTTTACGGGATAATAAAGAATTGGAAGGTCAAGCTTCCAGAAACCGTAGAACAATGGAAACATCCCATAACGAGACGTACTTAGGACAGGGAGGCTTCGCTAGACGAATACCCTTAAGCAACTTGGCAATCAAAGGGTGCTCACCTGCAGGCTTCCCATCAAGATGAAGATGGCCCGCTGAAATGGCAGAACGAAAATTGTTCACAGTCCGGTAAGCCAACCGGAGGAAGCAAGAGATGCCAAAAAAATAATGATCATGGAGACATCTGCTGAAGTGGGATCAACTTCCTGTTGAACACACCCGTCACACCATCGCTTCCAAGACCCGACCAGCGATCCCCGAAATTCGCCACGCCAGTAGATGTAGATTGCCGGACAGAATCAGGGGATGTGGATCGTCGAGAGGATCCAGCAGGAGATTCCACTTCTGGGGAAGAAGGAGAGGCACCGCACAACACATCTCCAGGAGAACCGGGAACCACGCTTTCGCCCTCCATAGAGGGGCAATCCGAATCAATTCCGATTGAAAACGTTTCGTGTAAGCCAGGACCCTGGGAATCATCATGAACGGGGGAAAGGCATAGCACAGACCCGACGGCCAAGTCTGAAGAAAGGCATCCGTGGCCAAGTCTTCCGGGTCCAGCCTCCAACTGAAGAACAGCGGGAGCTGGGTGTTAAGGCGAGAGGCAAACAGGTTGATCTGACACTGGCCCCAGGTCCGGAGGAGAGAACGGAAAACGCGAGGATGTAGCCTCCAGTCGCTGAAGTCCCGAAGATGCCTCGAATTCCAATCCGCAATCTGATTGTTGCGGCCGGGAAGGTATTCTGCAATAACAGTGATCTTTTGTTGCAGACAATAATGCCAAAAATCTTTGGCTATCTCCGCCAATAACATCGACCGTGTTCCGCCCAGTCTGTTGATATAGAGGTCTGCCGATACGTTGTCCATACGGAGAAGTAAAACTATGGTATCCTCAAAAGACCCAATGTGAACAGATTGTGCGGTATATATCGTTCATCCGCCCCTACATTGTGGTTTGTCGGCAGTTATCATTGGATACCATAGAAAGTGTGGGTGCCTGCCTCATCCAGAGGCTCCTCTGGTCTAGGTTGCAGTGTCCAGAGATGAAAAAACTAGTGCAAAGAAAGGTCAAAAACTGTTAAAAATAAGGTCAACACCAATAAAGATTTTAATGAAATGGTGGTGATCTTATATTAAAAACTAGTGGGTACTTGTCCTAGATCGAGTTATGGAATGTAGAAGTGCAAATTTACAAGAATGTCGACATGTTTCAGCCCCCTTCGGCTCAACGGAGTCTATGGGGCTTTCGTCAGGACATAAGGACAGACAAATATAGATAATCTCACACTTATTATGTGGAGTTCAATGGAAGTAGTGAGGGTCAACTTTAGCCACTCAAGTCTTAATAACCTGGAAAAGACAATACATACAAATATGTTGTGCAGAGGTGATATACATTCTCACAATATTGCTGGAGCGAAGGTAGGCACTGTAGTAAGCATTAGTCTCAACTACCACGTTAATGCATGTTAGCAAAAAATGTTAGCAAAAAATTACACGTTAATTCTAAACAGTGGAGCATTCCCTGGTAGGGTAGAGGAGAGAGGGAGAGGCATAAGTGAGTAAGAAGGTTGTGTTGTACAGCATCATGTCTAAAATTTTGTATGAAATCTTCATGCAAGTGTTTACCCTTATTCCAATACAATGAGGTTACTGTATTTCAACTTAGTTTGATATCCCTCGCACCCCGTGAAAAGTACTCTAGAAACTGCTAAATTACAACATTCTTTCTCACCAGTTTGAATGTATACTTCTCACAATGAGGTAACTATATTTGTCCCTACCCTACTTTGTCTGGTAGCTTCCGTACTCCATGACAACTAAATTGTTAAACAGACCATAACCGACATCATATCCTCACCGTGTTGCTTCAATCTAAAAAAACTTTATACTAAACTAGCGTAAGGTATGTTTACACAATTGAGTATCCTAGCGTTCAGGTCTCCGTGTCACATCCAAATAAAGTTGGCTTTTTAAAAAAAAAAAAAAAACCCCATTAAATACACTCCCCCGGACATTGGCTCGACATCCGGGGGCAGAGTCAGCACAAGCGGCGCAGGATCCCTCACACGCGGGTAATGGCGGAACGTGTCTCTCAGGGAAGTTTTCTCTTCCCGTGAGGTAAGGTGATTCTGACATTTCCTACCTCTTCCCCACAGCTCTGGGCCTCCCCGATGACACCTTAAGACTCCACATTAGGGGGTAAGTTCAATACGAGACTGTGAATGTGTTTCCTCTACATCTTATTATCGCGTTGGGGTCAGTTACTCCGCGTTTCTCTCCACAAGCGCAATAACCTTTTTTTCATGAATCCTCTTTTATCACGAATCACTCGTCCGCCCTCTATAGATATTGGGATTGTTTTATAGTCATTACGGAGTCCATTTACCTATACCTAGACTCAGTACGAATGACCGGTACCCCTGGGGTCCACTTGCATGAAGATTTCATACAAAATTTTAGACATGATGCTGTACAACACAACCTTGCAGCCTTCTTACTCACTTTTGCCTCTCCCTCTCTCCTCTACCCTACCAGGGGATGCTCCACTGTTTAGAATTAACGTGTAATTTTTTGCTAACATTTTTTGCTAACATGCATTAACGTGGTAGTTGAGACTAATGCTTACTACAGTGCCTACCTTCGCTCCAGCAATATTGTGAGAATATATATCACCTCTGCACAACATATTTGTATGTATTGTCTTTTCCAGGTTATTAAGACTTGAGTGGCTAAAGTTGACCCTCACTACTTCCATTGAACTCCACATAATAAGTGTGAGTAGATTATCTATATTTGTCTGTCCTTATGTCCTGACGAAAGCCCCATAGACTCCGTTGAGCCGAAGGGGGCTGAAACATGTCGACATTCTTGTAAATTTGCACTTCTAGATTCCATAACTCGATCTAGGACAAGTACCCACTTGTTTTTAATATAAGATCACCACCATTTCATTTAAATCTTTATTGGTGTTGACCTTATTTTTAACAGTTTTTGACCTTTCTTTGCACTAGTTTTTTCATCTCTGGACACTGCAACCTAGACCAGAGGAGCCTCTGGATGAGGCAGGCACCCACACTTTCTATGGTATCCAATGATAACTGCCGACAAACCACAATGTAGGGGCGGATGAACGATATATACCGCACAACCTGTTCACATTGGGTCTTTTGAGGATACCATAGTTTTTCTAACCAATGGTCTAGAATTGTCACAAGTGTCCATTTTTTCACTTGATTAACCTTGATACTACCTGGGGAAATAAATGGACATGTATTCCTCCTCCCTCCCTTGATTACCCTCATACGGAGAAGTATGCAGCAACTGGACTGAAGGGGATTGAAACATCGTATCGCAAAGGACCCCGCCTGGAGTTCCAGGCAATTGATGTGGAGAGACAATTCCTGGGAGGACCAACGACCGCCCGTCGAGACAGGCCCGCATCGGGCTCCCCAAACCCACAGGCTGGCATCTGACTCTATCACAAGATCCGTGGACACACCGAACAGGGCTCGACCATTCCAAGCGTCCATGTGGTCCAACCACCATTGCATCTCCCACCTCGCTTCCTCTGATAGAGGAATCTGATCTGAGTAACGGAGGCCTCTCTGGAGATGACGGATCTTCAGGCGTTGCAGAGCCCTGTAATGCAGAAGACCTGGTAAGATCCCTTGAATGGAAGACGCCAACAGACCTACAACTCGTGCTAAAGATCTCAATGATACAGTCTGTTTGGAAATAATCGAAGTCCATTCCCTCTTGATATATCGAATCTTCTGATAGGGTAACAGAAGTTGACACGAAAGTGAATTGACCTTGAAGCCCAGAAAATCTATCACTTGCGTTGGAGTCAAGACGGATTTCTGAATGTTCACCAGAAACCCCAGAGATTGTAAGAGGTCGACGGACCACTACAGGTGCGTTAGGAGTTTGTGCGGACAGTCTGCCATAATCAGAATGTCGTCTAAGTAAATAATCAGGCGAACACCTCGAGCGCGTAGGTGTTCCACGGCAGGCCTCAGAAGCTTCGTGAAGCACCAAGGTGCTGACGAGAGGCCGAACGGGAGAACTTGGTACTCGAACCAAGTTCCCTTCCAAAGGAATTGAAGGAACCGACGATGAGGACCGGAGACGGGAATCGACAAATACGCGTCCTTGAGATTGAGCCGAACCATCCAGTCCCCCTCTCGAAGAAGATCCCGTAACAAATGGATTCCCTCCATCTTCAAATGTCTGTAAACGACCCCTCAGTTGAATTCTTTTAGATTGAGAACTAGGCGGGATCCGCCCCCTTTCTTGTCGACCAGAAACACTGTGCTGACGAACCCCTTAGGATGACGGACAGTTGGGATTATTGCCCCTTTCTTGAGGAGAACGTTTATTTCTGTAGAAATGAATTCCTGATCTTGAAGGGAAAAAAATAGAGGTGTGGGAGGGTGGGTTTGATGCAGGCGCTGGTAAAACTCTATTTTGTAACCCTGGACAGTTTCCAGCACCCAGGCATCGCTGGAGATCATACGCCAATTGTTTCGAAAAAATCTTATCCTGCCCCCAGAACCACATCGCACGCTGGAATCAGGCTTACCTGAAGTGTTGGAATCCTGGTAACCACCTTGGTTTCCTCCGGAACATCCCTTTTTGTACTGGCCTCTCCCCTTGCGAGAGGGGTAGAAATTGGATCTGGTGTTATAACCGGCGTCTTGGCCTCCTCCTCTCTGGGTTTTATACCCTCTTTGGGACTGCTGCTGGGAACCACGGCCGAACGTGCGTCCTCTATGTCGTCCGGCCCTGGCAAAAACCAGACGCATCGCTCGCCGCAGCGAAGTCTGCGCTTTGTCTAAACCACTGAAGGCGGCAACAAACTTTGTTTGTTAGTTCCTTTAAAAAGGGCTGACCAAATAGCAGACCTTGTGCAGCAGGACCAGATTTCGAGGTAGAGCGCTCAGCCAACTTCGGATCAAGTTTTAGAAGGATGGAACGGCGTCTCTCACATGAAATTGCACAGTTGGCATTACCCAACTGGCAAATGGCCCTCTGCGCCCACTCAATAAGCTCGTCTGGGTCCACAAGGGCCGACAACTCCTTAGCCAGGAATCCAAGATCCAGGATTAGATTAGATAGGTGACCATTGTTTGGTCAACCTCAGGAGTTTCCACTAGATGGTCTGCAGGATCCGGCCTAGGGCATTCAGAACAAAGCCTGGCCCTAATATCCTTTTCGAAAGGTTGACGGATGTGCGTCTGGACATACTCTGCAACAGCTGGAGAAGGCAGCCAGGAAGTGGAGTGGGGGTGAACAATATCCGAAGGATCAAAAGTCAGGACCAGTGGATGCGTGGGGGCATCCACAAAATGTTCCTTGCACACCTTCTTCCTAGGTGGAGGATCGTCATGATCCGAAGAAGAAGAGGAATGAGTGTTGTCTGAATCAGTAGGTGAAGGAGCGGATGTCGACGCACTCAAAGTGGCTTTGAGCTTGTCAGCCGCAAAGCTCTTAGCCAACTTTTGAAAGTCAGACCTATGGGGATTTACAGGAGACTTAGAGGACTTGCGGGAAGCAGGCAACCAACCTTGTTGTTGCGCATATTGATTTAAATGACGCTTCAGTGGATTAATGGCACGCACAAGCACCTTATTCACGGAGTGCTGCACTCCCTGGTCTAATGCCTCAAATAAATCTTGCTCCAATGAGCCAGAATCATCCCCCCCATAGTAGTCATCATCATCATCATAATATTCTTCCATGTTACACTGCGTGTAATTTACTGCCCACAAGATGACTGTATAAATTTATATAAGAATGCCAAAGGCACAATGCAGGGGGAGTGCAACAACCCTACAGCAAGCCAATAGCACAGTCCAAACCTGCACAATATAGTTCAAAAGTGGAGGGAGGGCTTGCTGGTAACGAAAAAACCACACTCTAGGCAAAGCCTATGCAAATTCTACTGCCTAATGCACTCTGGAAGCAAAAGGCGTCACACGGGGTTAATTTCCTCAGAGGCTGTGGGCATGGACGCTCAAGAAGACCTTTCACTCAACCAGCGCCGTTTAAACACGGAAATTGCCCGGAAATGGCTGTGGCACATGCGCAGATACAGCTGCCTCGAGAAACACACAGAAGGGCTCGCACACCCACCGCGAGCCTTCCAAACCCCTCTTCTCCCACTCCACAAGGTCAGGGACACGGGCAACAAGCGCCTGGCCACATGGGAGGTGAGCACACGCTCCCCGGTAACTGCACGCCAAAAACGGCAGGAAAATCAGAACGGCAACCGGAGCCGACAACGAAGATAAGCTTGTGGGAAAATGCTACGAAGACGTGCCAAAAAGCGCGGAGGAAGCACCAAGCATATAACAACAATAAGGCAAAAAATATGCAAGCAATCCAGAGCATAAACAGGTAAGGAAGCAAATAAGCACTTAACTGGCTGCGGAGCAGCAAAGAAAGAGGAAGAGAGACTGTCTATACGGCCTTTTATACTTTGGTCTCTATGGTTGTTACCCTGGTGTTCATGGGTATTGTAGTTTTTTTTTATTGTTTATTGGCTGCTGAGCATTTCATTAACACCTTGGCTGCTAGGCGTTTTCCCCCTCCTGTGCTGAAAATTACCATTTTGCTGGTGTCATGACGAGCTCAGCTCGTCATCAGCACAGCTCAACTGTGCATCATGACGAGCTGAGCTCGTCATGAGCATCGAAAGGGTTAAAGAAATGAGAAAAGCATAATCGGAGCCTCCTGTCCTGACATAGAATTGCGCGCAGTGAATGCAGCGTTTATTGTTGACTCAGTGGTTCTAATGCACCAGACAGTGCCCTCTAGTGTGTGGAGGACCTCCTCGCATGCATATATGTCCGCAATTAAAATGTAATACCGGCGCCGCATGATGTTGAAACACAATCCTGCTGCACCCTTTACTGTTAGTAATTGGTAGACAGAGGTTGAAAAATCCAACAATACTCCCAATGCAGTATAATGTCAGATAAACATGCAGAAAGCGGGGGAGGCACTTAACTCTGGCTGCCAAGAAAGAGGGGGCATGAACACAGTGAAAGGATTATAAACGGACCTAACTTGTGTTGATTGAACTATGTTATGTTGTTTCTCTTTCACTAAGGTTCATGGGAATGATCGTTTTTTGATGATATTGTGAAATGGGTGCCTATAAAAATAAAGCAAAGAAAGTAAGCATAATCCTTGCCTTTGGTCCTGACATAGAATTAAAAAAAGCTTCATCCATGTTTTGCAGCAGTAATAGTATCCAACGTTATGTCTTCATATTGAGACTGGGGGACTTATTTACATCTCATACTGAGATGAACAAGCTTCAATCAGTTCTTCCCCAGCTTTGTATTTAGTATTCTTTCTTACCTAAATACGCTATTTATAATTGATTTGTAGAGAGATTTCGTCCAAATTATTGGGAGTTTATCCAAGAGCAAAATGTAAACCCAAGCGTTATTGCAGGCAAAAATGGGATGACCCCTTATATCTATATGATCCAAGGTATTAATACATCCTGGCACCTTTTACATATTCATGTGAATGATTATATAAATGCCTGTTTATACTTTGCTTTTCTGGTTCTCTTTTGTTCTGCATCCACTGTGTGTGATTTACCTTTTGAATAATTGAATTGTATTTTATATCCTTGCATCTATATACACATACCTGTGTGGCACATTGAGGAAAATTCACTTTTCTTCATGTACATAAGCTGTGGTGATTTTGTGAATTAATTAATTCAAAGTGACCACTGTTTTGCTTGACTTATTCACATTACAGCATTTCTTTTCTAACCATTCTTGAATGGACATTTTGGTTGTTTTCACTTAAGAGACATAAAAACTAAAGTTAAGTTACATTCTAGATTAGTGAAGACTAACAGCATGGCTGTCCTGGTGCTACCACCCAGACAAATATCCGTACAAATCAGAGCAGTCTCAACAATCTTCTAAGTGAAAAAAAATAGGATGTATTTTCTCTCATTTCAAACATGTATCTTTACAATTGGGACTTCTCTCCTAGAAAGATAATATCCTGTATGAGGTGTATTGAGTGGAAAATGTAAACCTGGGCAGGGGATAGTGATCACTCCAACTACTAGAACTGGTTTCAAAACCTTTTACACACTGCAAGAGGTCTGCTGTGATCACAATCTAATAATACTGGTGACACCATTGACTGTTACAGTAGCTTTTATTGAAATATCTGAAAAATAAGTACTAGCCTTAATCAAATTAAACAAATCAATTATTTGAAGCAGAGCACTTCTCACTGTTTCTAACCTATTTTCATAACTTGAGACTGGCAGTGCTATCACTTCATCTGAATCCGTCCTCATAGTTCTTATTCTTGCATCAAAGTCCATTGCAAGGAATATTTTATATACATAATGGTTATTCTTATAAAGAAGTTTTAAACCTGTTTTCGATGCTCCTAAGAAAACACTTACGTGGTAGGATTGTATGTATATGTGTGTGTATGTATGTATTTGTATGTGTATATATATATATATATATATATATATATATCTCCCACTCCCTTACTTTTTGAGGAATGTAGAGCACACACAGGTTTCCAGGTAAGCTGCCCTTTAATGTAGACCATCGGCATGGTGCGTTTCGTTAATTCAAACTTCCTCCGATGCCGCAAAATTTGCAATCCGTTCTCCAGCCCACCTTTTGAAGCAAAATGCCCCTCTACGATTAGCTGAGGCATCACTGACACACTCACATAGGGAATGGCCCGAACTCAGGAATCTAAGTTTGTGCGGAGCAGACACCTTAACGTAAGTACTGACCCCAGTGGGCGGTGTCTGCTCCTTCCCCCAGTGCGTGCCTTGATCTTTTTGTGGACGGTGAGCAGCTCTCCTGGTCCCTCACCCCACTGCTAGAAATTCTGATTTCAGCCTGCAAGCACTGCTTAAGTTAGCGGTAACTTTCAACATAGTTGCAGTCCATTAGATAACGGACAGGCACAGTTTTAGGTATGTGGTGGTTTTGGCGGTTCCAACAAGTTTTTAAAAGTCCAGAGTTGCCACAAAGGCCACCGAAACACTTCGGGTGGGTACTCCTTTAAGGTGCTCGTGGCCTCACCACAACATCCAAACCACACTCCCTTACTGTGTGAAGAAAGTAGAGCACACACATGTTTCCAGGTAAGCTGCCCTTTATTGTAGACCATCGGCATGACGCGTTTCATTAATTCAAACTTACTCAAATGATGGTCTGCGCAACCTATGATGGGAAATGCTGGAGCTTTTTGTCAAATTCCCTTTAAACTCTGCTCTGCTGTTATTAAACTTCTTACCTGAGCACAAGTTGATTTTGATATAGTCAGGTCAGCCTTTGATCTGACAGCATTATTTGTCACTTTTACGGGTCATATTCTTTCTGTTATTAAGCATTTGTCTGAAAGGCAATGTGGTCAAAGTGCCATGTCTGATTATGACCATAATCTAGCAGATCTAGCATTTGTTTTCTGTCTGCCACACCCAGTCAAATTCATGTTTCCATTTAGTAACAAGATTGCAGTTTATAATCCCGTTGCCTTATTTCTTTTTCTCAATTGGTAATTGTAGGAGAATGAGATTTTAACGGAACAGGAAGAACTGGTGAATATGGAGCAATTTCTCAGAAGACAGATTGCCACAGAAAAGGAGGAAATTGATCGTCTTCGAGCAGAAATTGCAGAAATTCAAAGGTAGAAGTCATACTGTGGATGTTGAATATATTTTATCCAAGTGTCTTGATTTGTGCATCATGTGCTTAATTTTACAAATGTATGGTAAATAATTGAATAGTGCAAAACAGTACATAATCAAAGAAATTCTCTGGATGTTAAATCAAAGCTCATGTTGCTTTTCTAACAAGCTATTTCCTGACATAAGGGCAAATGATAATTTTACTATTATAAATTATAAATTAGGAAAAAGGGGGGCGGAGCTAGCTCGCAACCAAGATGGCTTCTTGAGCCGAGAGCTCCCCCGTCTCACCATCTATCCTTAAATAATCCTGCGTGTCTACCTGCATCACAGGACCCCTGGTCGCGTCCCTGCGGCGCTGGACTCAGGCGGACCTCGAGGGGAGCGAGTCTGACCCCTGAGCCTCACTGCTAGCCTGGTTGTGGGCCCTGGGGCCTGGTGGCGCGTAAGTGGACTGCACCTTGGATGAAGGAGGCGGGCCGCGGTCTGAGACTCGGCCGCGATTGACTGAGGTAACCAGAGGGCATCCCGGCAGTTGGAGGGCCTCGGAGCGACTTTCTCCCCGCGCCACCCGACGAAGTACACGCCGCTGCGAACAACTGGAACAAAAGCCTGTTTGGGCGCCGAAGCGAGTGACACTGGGGTGGTAGACGCCTCCTGCACTGGGTAGCGAGGTACGTGAACCCGAGGCCTGGAGTGACCTATCTGGCGTGGAGACTTGGACAGTGGCCCCTACCAGTGATCGGAGGCATCCTGTATTCCCCCTCCCGACAGCCACGCACGGCACCGGAGAGCCTGGGCGCGAGAGCAGTGGTGGGAAGCGGCGCTGCGCGGCCTGGGAACCTGGAAGGGGCGCCTCGGCCCCAATCTGCACGGGCCCCCCACGCCTACGGGAGCCCTAGAACTTTAGCAGTGACTACGAGAGGCGGTGCTGGGGGCATACGAGCGCCGTGTGGGCCTCGGACAGAGGCGAGGAGTAAGGACCGGGCTGTGGCCCATGGGCCATATATCGGAAACTTGAGCAGTGCTGGGTGCCTGGCGCGGCGATATCACACGAGGACTGCGAAGATACAGCTCCGGTGGCCATATTGACGGTTGGTGCGAGGCGACAGAGTGTTTGCCGCACATAGAGACGCAGCGGCTGGGGTGTACCCCATGGGACCTTGGTACCCTGCTACGGCCCCTGGGTCAGTTTGTAGCCCTTAGAGTGGCTGATTGCCTCCCCCCACCTCCACATGTAAGGGACTTTGCATTCTACCATTGGGGGGCAGGGGCACTGAGAGGGGCCGAAGGCGCGGCAACAGCACGCCCACTTACTGCCCCGGCGAGACTGGAGGGTGGCAGCGGTATTCAGAGGAGCTACGTGGAGGCCTTGCTGGCTGAAGCCTCGGAATAGAAGAACATTAGACCACGGCCAGGACGATCTGGGGTATCTCAGGTCCGAGTTGATGCCAACGGCGCTACTTCCAATTTTTGAGGCCGTGAAGCACACAACAAACCGAGAGCCCCTTCCCACATCGGACTGTGGTTGGCCACAGGGTCCAGTCAAGATGGGGCGCACAGATAAGACACAAACCAGGTTGTCCTTTGTTTCTGAAGGAACCAAGCCTGGCAATTATACATCGGGGAAGGACCGGGGGGAGCTGGAGCCGACGGAAGAACTCCCACAGCAAGATAGCCGCGGATTATTACTATCTATGGAAAAGGGCCTGCAGGGGGGGATAGCATCGTTAGGCACCAAAATTGATGCGCTCACCTACCGCATGGACCGCATGGCAGAGAGACTCGACAAACAAGCGGAGCGCATTGATATGTCTGAGCGCAGACTCACTGAGGTGGAAGAGGCACAGACCTCCTTGGACACTGAAAACAAACAGCTGAGCAGAGCGATGTAGATTCTCCAGGACAAGACAGAGGACTTGGAGGACCGCTCTTGGCGGTGCAACCTCCGCATCCCTGGCCTGCCGGAGACCAGAAAAATGGAGGTCTTCATCGAAAATCTCCTAAAGAACCTCCTCGGCGACACTGCCTGCTCAGCAATGTTTGTAGTTGAAAGGGCACATCGTTCTCTGGGCCCGAGACCAAAGCCAGGGGCGCCACCGAGGCCTATGATTGCTAAGCTACTCAACTACAGGGACCGTGATGTGGCATTACGACTGGCGAGGGAAAAAGAACCACTTCAATACGAGGGATCGACCCTCTCGCTGTTCCCAGACTTTACTGTGAGGGGTGTATACCGGTGAAACGTCAGCTCCGAGAGATGAACGCAGACTATGCGATGTTGTATCCTGCAAAGTTGAGAATATACAGACAGGGTAAATCCATGATTTTTACGGCCCCAAAGGCCCTCCAGAGAGCCCTCAAGGACTGGCGCAAAGGAATTCGATCATCCCCGAACAGGGCGGATGAAGCTGCGGGAGGCTCAATGGACGATCAGGACTGAATGTGACTCTAGCAGATAAGAACCATGGTTTACATTGTATTGTGCAGGTGGTGTGGGTACGAAGGGGAAACAGGTACTGGGTAAGTCAACGGTCATAACGCTCCTTTGCTTCCTTGTAGGGCTTATGTGCTTTGGATAGTTGACTACGGGAGGGATGCGCAGTTGGGTGCTAGGTGCGCTGCATGGGCATGGGGGTGCCCTAGCGGGCGAGTCATGGCACTAAGATGTACGTTATTTTTTACAAGTTGGTCGATGACCCGCCTTATTTAATTACAGCCATGCGCTGTTGTTTTAAATCACTGTTGGTCAGAGGTCATTTTAGCAGACTATGTTGATTAGTGGAGTATGCTATGAGTACATGATACCTGCTGCCCAATCTGGAGTGCTCCGTGATTGTGCTTACGGTTACGCACATGACGACTTTTTATTGAGACGCGGGGGGCGGCTATAGGATTAGGCCCGACAGAGAGCTTGCTTATTTTGGACTACCTTTGCCCTCGAGTGCATCCCACTAAGATTGGACAAAGGTTTTGTTTGTCTTCTGAAGTTTTGGGGAGAGGTTGGGTGACTGGGGTAGTTTTTATGGGGAGAGGGGTTGTTCGCGGCCTAGTTGGGGATGAGCAGGCGTGGGTGGGTGTGGGGGGGGGGGGCGGTGTTGTAGTGATCCGCAATGGCGGCGAGGGGAATGTTTTCAGTTGGAGGGTGTTTATTGCAAGCTACCACACATGACCAAGGCAAGATACGATGTTGGGATGTTCGTTCAGACATTTTTACTGAAACACGTAAACAGACCACTACAGGTAGGATGACCGCTCCTAGAGACAATGTGGACTCTTTGACGCTACTAACTTGGAATGTTCGGGGTCTTAATGACCATAGAAAGGTCCGGAAGGTTCTGCAATACTTTGCGAGACATGGCGTTGATGTTGCATTGTTACAGGAGACACATTTACACCCAGACAGCCACATACTTCGCTACAGGGGATTTATGGGTAATATACATGCAGCTGGGTTTACATCACACTCTAGGGGAGTGCTTACTTGGGTCAACCCGAAGTCACTCTTGAGGAGAACACCGCTGGAGACTGATAGAGACGGACGTTACACGATCACGAGGTGTTGCGATAAGGGTATGGATCTCTGCATAGTGAACACCTATGGCCCCAATTATGATCACCCGGACTTCTACTTAGAGTTAGCGGCCAAGGTCACGGCGCACTCGGGTGGAGATATACTCTGGGGGCGATTTTAACATGACCAGGCAACCACACATTGACAGATCAGATGGTCCAGAACGCCGTCCATCGGCTTCTGCTAGAGCGCTGGAGACACAAATGATTAGGCTGGACTTATGCGACGTATGGATGCACAGACACCCTACCCGAGGGGGCTATACACATTACTCGGCCCCACATGACATACACACTAGGACTATTGGCTTGGCACTATACATCTAACCCAGGCGATTCAGAAATGCACTATACTACCACTTTCGTATTCCGACCATTCACCTATATTACTGACGATTGCTGCGCCGACACGGCGTATCCCGCCTTTTGCCTGGCGCTTCCCTCCATACTCCTTGCTAGACGCCTCTTTCAGGGAGGAGCTGGCGGCGGCCATTGAGTTATTCTTCAACACCAGTGTGGGCTCTGTGGATTCTTTTCAGACTATATGGGAGACGTTCAAGGTGTACATCAGGGGGATCGCTATCTCAAAACATTCAGGAGTCCTCAAGTCGATCAGGGGCAGGCTGAGTACTTTGGAGGCCAAACTCGCGGATCTAGAGCAGAAACGCTTGCACGATAGTAGCAAGACCCTCGCACTAGAATTAGCTCTGACTCTACAGGAATACCATCAGGAGGCTGACTCTGAAGTCAAGCACTTAGGAACGTATGCGATAGCTAGATTGTATGGCGAGGGGGAGCGACCCAGCCCGGTACTTGCGCAATTGGCTAAGAGGAGCCGAGGTAGAATGACGACACCCGTAATGAGGTCACCAACGACTGGTGAACAGCTTTCGTACGCACAAGTTGCGGAGTGTTTTCGGGAGTATTATACAACACTATATGCTTTGCGAGGCCCCGCTCCAGAGGAACGCATACTTGATTACCTAACCCATATAGAGTTTCCCTGGCTATCAAACATACACTGCAAGTTCTTGGTGTGCCCTATCGAACGGGAGGAAATAGTGTGGGCATTGTCAGCGATGAAGGCTGGTAGCGCGCCGGTAAGTGACAGCCTCACTGTTGCCTTTTACAAGGCATACTCAGATCTACTGATACCCCATCTGGTAACCCTTTGTGAGGATATGGCAGATATGGGCACTATGATGCCTACTCTGCGAGAGGCAATACTGGTTGCTATTCTCAAATCAGGAAATGACCCAGGAGACTAGGCTTCGTACCGCCCTCTGTCGCTATTAAACGTAGACGCGAAGATCTTCGCTAAGTTGATCTCCAACCGCCTCAGCCCCATGGTAGCTTCGCTAGTGGCCCCAGAACAGGCAGGATTTGTCCCTACCCGTAATCTCAAGTACAACCTGAGGACGGTCTTTGCGGCGTTTCAGCATACACGCCCGGTAGTCCCTGCGATTGCGGTCTTCCTAGATATAGAAAAGGCCTTCGACTCTGTTGAATGGCCTTTCCTGAGACTGGTCTTAAGCTGCATGGGTGTAGGAGAGCTGTTTTTACAGCTGCTGGCCACACTGTACACCTCCGCGACGGCTCGTATACGAATAGGATCTCTCATCACGGACCTAATACAGATAGGGAGAGGCACGAGGCAGGGGTGCCCCCTCTTTCCTATCCTATACGCATTGGCAGCAGAACCACTTGCCTGCGCTCTGCGTGAGTACCACAGCCATAGGGGCAGTCGATCCCCCACTTATAATTTGATTGTGTCTACGTACGCGGACGACTCCCTTTTATATGTCATAGACCGGGAGGTACACTGGACAGCGGTGCTTCGCGAGGTGGTCTTATTCAGCTCTCTCTCTGGCGTCCATGTTAATTGGAAGAAGTCCCTAATTTTCCCGCTTATGCCAGGTATGGGACCCTTTGATCCGGAATACCCTATCCAATGGACTACGGACGCGGTACGGTACCTGGGGATCCAGCTACACACGGACTCTGAGGTAGTCCTACGGGAGAACTATGGGGTGGCTGTCTCTAAGCTAGAGGAGGATGTCAATAAATGGATTGCCCTGTCACATTCGCCTCTGGGGCGGATCTCACTTATGAAAATGATCGTACTGCCACGTTTTTTGTTCTTATTCAGCAATATACCGATGGTGTTATCGAGTCACTTTTGCCGACAACTGCAATCGTTAATGGTCCGGCTAGCATGGGCGGGGAAACAGACTAGAGTGGCATGGAAAATACTGGTGGGCCCGTAAGCGGCGGGAGGACTGAATGCACCTGACCAGGAGCTTTATTATCGTGCGACACAAAGTGCACACGCTTATCATTGGGTCCATGACCCAGTAGCTATTCCACACAGACGTATTGAATCGATTGTGGCAGACCCGACACCCCTGCCTGCGTTGCTGGCTAGACCTCGAGACCGAAGAACGGGTCTAGTCGATTCCCTGAACGCAATTACTCACGCGTGGCGCCACATGATGGACACACAAGGGTGCAGTCTACTGTACGTCCCAAAGGCGCCCATAGCTTGGTGCGCCTGGCTCCCCCGTGCATGGATAAGGGAGTCATAGAAGCGCTGAGTGCAAATACACACCATGGGCGATTTGTTTACAGAGGGCAGGGCCCACAGCTGGAGTGAGATCGACACTGTTGATAATCCCCATTCACTGTTATCGCACTTTCAGTTCTACAGAGTGAGACACGCTCTCAGGGACCTTTCAGGAGAAGACTTGGAAGAGCCCATGGTAGTAGCAGCTTTCGAATATGTTGTCAATGCTAAGACCCCTACTAAATTGATAACCAACTTGTACAGAATAGCCCTTTCTGAGAGGACAGCGGAATACGCCAAGCCGAGACTAGCGTGGCAAGCTGACTTACAAATCGACCTAGGGAAAGAGACATGGCAGTACTGCTGCAGGAGTACAAGAAGAGTATCTCTGAATGGCCTCCATAGACTACTTCACATTCCATGCCTAAACAGGACATACTATACCCCTGAAAGATTACATGGATATGGACTGAGGGACAACCCTAATTTGGAGAGATGTGGGGACCAACTCGCTGATTTTTTACACGTTGCCTGGTCTTGCCCGCACATACTAACATTTTGGCACTCCGTATACAAAGAAGTGAACGAGATTACGCAGCTGACACTGACACCTGACCCATTGTTGGCCATACTGGGGTATTCCAAACCCTTACGCCAGGCGCGCAAAAGATTGGGCGATATGGCCTTCCTTCTTGCTAGACGATGTGTTGCCCTCAGGTGGATGCGGGCCCAGCTCTTACACTAGCACAGTGGACCAGGGAAATGATCTATTGTGGTACGCAGACGGAGCTCTATAGCAAATTACTACCCCCTCGAAATAGGCTCAAAAACTTTTGGACACTGTTCCAAGATAGATGACATGTACGCGATGCTGCGGATGATGAAGACGCACATAGTCAGACGAATAGAGCAGTCCTGACTGGGGACGTAGATGCCAACGCACGCATTGACCAACACTGACATGCTATGGGCTGGAAGGAAGATTAACTTTGGCGGAATGCCCAGTAGTGGGCTCCCCCGGACAGTAGGGAGGTTGTCAGCTAGCGGCGCCCTGTTCAGCGATATTGTGGTCCTGAACTTTTGTTATGTATAAGTGATGTTTTTTTTCAATGAATTCCGAACATCGTTTTTATGAACACAGTCTATATATGTACTACTGATATTTAATGCCAATGATTGTGATGGTTGTTTATTTTGAAAATGCCAATAAAATAGATTAAAAAATATAAATTAGGAAAATAGCTGTGCCTTGACCCAGGCATACATTCTGTTGCACCCACAAATAAAGTGCCCGCTCTTGTTGTCATTAAAAGCTCTTACCAATAAGAATGGTCTAAATGCTCTTACCAATAAGAATGGTCACAAAGCAACATATCCAACAAGTCTTTGGCTTTCTTCATGTTAGCCACGGAAGATCCAGACGGGTTAAAGGTATTAATTTGTTTACCTATCATATTGCATTTAGTAGGTCTGATGTGGGTTTTCATTACAATTAAGAAGAATTAATAAAGTACCTCAGAGATGCCCAACTTCCAATTAGCCATTATGCTTGAAATCAGGGTCACTGTTGAGACGGTTTGTTGCTGATGGGCTTAAGCAGCGCCTATTTAAATTGCATCCCTTGCTCATAGTTGCATATGAGCAAGTGAATTCTGTGGAACAGTTTATCTTTGCTAATGCAGAACTACACTTTGCATGTTTTTGAAATTCTTTAGTTTTCCCTAAACTCTGTGGCATGCAATGTGACATAAAGTTTGATCCTTTACATACTAGTGGACATCATCAGCCTAAAAACAATTGAGTTGTCAGAAATAAAACATTTTTTAGAATTTTTATTGCAAAAGTAAAGTGCATATTTCAAATTGTTAAAAATGCCTTTATTTAATTAATATATAAAGTTTATGAGAGCCTGACAGATTTGTTAAAATACATGTAACATGGACCTCCATTATTTACTCTAAAATGAAGAACATAACAATTGAAATCTTTCTTTTTTCTAAAGTTCAAAATGAATTAGTTTGCTGTGCCACTAAATACCATACATATTTTTTTTTAGTCGCCAGCAACATGGCCGTAGTGAAACAGAAGAGTATTCTTCCGAGAGTGAGAGTGAAAGTGAAGATGAGGAGGAACTGCAGATCATTTTGGAGGATTTACAAAGACAGAATGAAGATTTAGAGGTGAGTTTTGAAATGAACATTAGTTTTAATGAACAATTTACTTCAAATTCTGAATTTTAAGACTATAGTAGGTTGTCAACTTTTCATTTTCATTGTATCTTGGACAAAATTGCTTTGTTAAGGGGGAAACAAAATATTTAATTTACTTTGTCTTTTATCCTTGGTTTTGTTTAAAGTGATTTAAAAAAGAAATCGGTCTCTAACGGCACTACCACATTTACAAGCAGGGTTTCTGGATGATTTTGCTTGGTTCAATGTAAGGATTTTTGGGGGAAAATCTAGTCCTACTCCAGGGCTAACTTTTATCACACATTTTCATTTAATTCAAGGTATTATAATGCCAAACCGAACTGAAATATATGTGAAACTTTCAAAAACAAGGGCAGGAAAAACATCCCTAAGCTCAAGCTGCCTGGTTTCCCGCAATCAAATAATAGCTAAGAAAAAGCTTGGACAAGCATTGCCTAAGGCCATTTCATTTTGCTCTTGTATCCAGATTTCTTTTTGTCTTGTATTAACAATATTTTACATTGAATTCAATGTCCTCCCAGGCTGTCCTCCCTATGTAGGAACAACGAAAACAAAAAAAAAGCTCAGGCTCCTCTGCTTCTCTGCTGTTTAGCCCTGGGTGGGCCAGGTCCCGGGGGCATGTTGGAATTAAAAGGAGGAGGGGCACATGGGGCTCCCCTCCTGGGACTTAATTATGCCCCTGGGACCACCACCTCCATAGGCTTATGAAGTTATAGGGGAGAAGGTGCTAAGATCCCCTTCGCTCCGCCCCAGGGACCGCAACCACCCTGGGGCAAAATTCACGTATTCAAGAGGGGGTCTGCAAAGACCCTTGGCCTCATGGTAGTTGATTGTTTTTAAGAAGGAAGGGCCATGCTAGCCCCCCACCTCCTGGGCCGTTCTCGGCCCCTGGGTGGACCGCCACCTCCCTGGGGCATGCCCGTGAAAGTAGTGGACCGTTTGGGCCCCCTCCTGGAGCCAATGGCACTGGGGGCATCCACCCCCCAGGGCGGGTTCCTACTATGTCCCAGGGTGCCCACCCCTGAACATAGCTTTTTGCTTTTGCTTGGCGGGAGCTTTGACAGTTACCCCCAAGCTACAACAAACACTCGGCTTCCAGCAAGCGAGAGCAGCGAAATGCTGTCAAGCGGGCAGAGAAACAGACAAACAGGTTGCTTTCACACACAGGGACCAGCATGTTCGGCAGTTCCCTAAGTGTGAAATCAATGCCGGCTCCCGCAAGAGCCATGGAGCCGGCAGGGACCACGGAGGCCTTCAGGCTCCCCCGCGGTCCCATTGCACACTGGGTGCCCTAGGGCACCCAGGAAAACATGGCCATGCACCGGGCAGTGGGGTCCCCGGGCCGAAATCAGCACTTGGAGGGGGCACGTGCCCCCTCATTCCATTTGTTAATGGCCGCGCCCCAAGGGGATGGGTTCTCTTGGGCTGAAATCCGCCCGGGAGGGATACCAAGTGGCCCTCCCTCACCTAATAAAATAAAATGCCAGGCAATGGGGTCACTAGGGCTGAAATCGGGGAGGGGGTATAGTGGCCCACCTCTGCCATTTGATAATGTCTCCGGGATGGGGTCCCTGGGGTTGAATATGGCCCAGAAAGGGGTGCCACGCAGCCCCCTCCAGTATTAAAAATAAAAAAGTTTAAAGGTCGGGCGCTTGGGAATGGGGTCGCCAGGGCCGAAATTGGCCTTGGGAGGTAACCCCTCTCCTTCCTTTGTATATGGCTGGGCCCCAGTGGATAGGGTTCCAGGGGCCGAAATCGGCCCGGGGAGGGGGCTGGGTTGCGCGGCCCTCCTCCTCCATTTGGTGACATGCTCACAGACGCTCTCAGAAACTTACGCAGTCACTCACAGACCCACTTGGATGCTCACGCACCCTCTCTCAGACTCACTCACACATTCATGCACTCAGTCACACACTCGCACTCAAAGGTTACAGTTTGGAAATAAAAAACCTTGTGAATTCACTTTAAAAGCCAAAGGTTACATGGACGTTCTATTTAGGAAATAGAATTTACAAATATGTAGAAATTCACTGGAAAAAAAAAAGGTTACAGGGATGTTGTAGTTAGGAAATAGAAATAATAAAACCTTAGAAATTCAGCTGTAATAGTTACCTGAGCTAACTATAACTTGCGCCCCCTATGGAAACTGGAAGCACAATAATAGTTTATGGCCCTTGAGATAGTGAGCAGAAAGGAATGCTGAATGGGGACACAGTCCTCTGTTTATTTCTGTGACTTACAAATGGTGATTTGAGGAGTTTATTCCAAAGTGCAAATGTACCAGACACTCCTTAATTCTGTCATGCTAATATGGTTTTGATGACAAGAATGACTACAGTTTAGTACATTTATAAATATGAGAGCCAGATAGATTTGAAATCATGTTACCCTCTGACACCTATCCCCCCTTCACGCGCTGGGTCCTCCTACAATCCAGCACAGGGGATAAAACCACTAACACCTATCCCCTCCTTCATGTGCCGCGACTCTCCCTTAATCTAACCTCACAGACCCTATCCAAGCAAGGCTCTCGGTGCGCTGTTGCACCTCCCAGAGTGCCCAACTTCCCCCAGAGTGGCCAGCCTCCCCAGGTGCTCTCCCTGATCAAGGCAACTCCTGCACCATAACAGAAGTACGGCCCCTCACTCTGTGAATAGCAATCTATGAGCACTCAAATTTACAACAAACCCTCTATTTCAACCAACTTGAAACCGCAAGGCACGAACGCCTTCGCAATTATCTTCCCCCCGAACCTCTCCCCTAAAGCGTAAATAAACTTTAAGCATAGACTAATCAGACAACACCCAGATACTCTATTCGTTGACACTTACCACTGCCCCTCAAAGGTTAGATAAAGATGGATCTCATCTGTCACGCAGGTAACCCGGATAACTGGAACATCACTCTAAGAACACAACTCAGCATCTCCAAATTGACGACCACCTCACACAGTTGCAAACTGTCAACCTCTCTCACCAATCACTCAACTAGGAAAGGGAACACTTCAGTGACCATTTACTCAAATGGCACAATCCTGATCCAGACAAACAATGAGAACTTAGAGGCCTTTGACACCCTCTCTTCCCTCCACTCTGAACCGCTCATCTCCACAAACTCCATCCTTCCTCGGTCCAACTCCCTTCCCCAGACAACCTGTCCCTCCAGATAGAGCAAACTTTCATTCCCAGTACCCTTGCACTCCCCTCCCGAACCACTAGTCACTCCTGCGCCCCTGCAAAGCGCATCCCCCTACCCTGCAATGACCATCAAGCCCAACGGCTCCCCCAGTCGCACCAGCAAGAACACACGAACCATACACCGTGGGCTCTGGCTCCAGACCTTGATCACACCCCTGTAGAACTCACGTTCCCCACCCACTACGCCACTCCTGCAGAAACCACGAGGCTGAATTCCCGTTATGACCCCTGGCACCCCTCAGCAAGGGCAGATAAGAAAGGCAACAAAACAACACAAACAGCAAGAGACACAAACAGCAAAAAACAACATTACTCAGTCTAGCCCCCTACTCCTCAGGAAGGTCCTAACCCAGCCACCATCTCCCCAGCCCTGGAAAACATGGCGCACCGGCTGAACCTCTTAGAAAGCCAGCTAGAAATATTAGTACTGGGCCTAAATGAAATCCTAACCAACCTCGATAAATCCCCCAAACCCCAGCAACTCCAACCTAGGTCTCCTACTCTAACCAACCTCATCCTTCAAAAGCACCGGATAGGGGCTTCAACCACCCACGAGTCCCAGCTACAGCGTCCCATTAGATCCTACGTAGAGACGCTGCCACTGAGACGCATAAAAAACAATAGACCCGGCTTCCCAGAAACAAAGTCTCCCAAGAAAAGAGGTTGAGACCCAGTCACGCAGACTTACTGGAACCACTGATGTACCGTCTGAAAAGACCCAGACACGTAGACTTACCAGACCCATAGCTGCAATGTCTGAAGAAGATGCAGGAGCTCTAGCCTCCACTTACAACCCTCCTCCCACACCCTCCCCTAACTCTAAAATCCAAGTAATCATTGGCGTCAGAAGAGACTACCCCCTCCCAAAAAACCCCAGACCCCCGCCCCTCCTCACCTCCATACCTAGGGCCCCTCCGGGAAATAATCTCAGCAAATCAGGGCTCTCACCAACTGCCTGCTCATCAATTGCAGATCAGCCACTAAACATGCAACAGAATTAGCAGAAGCCATCCTATCGCAAGACATAGACATTGCGTTTATCACGGAGACTTGGCTAAATGAGACCTCCCCACCTTGCTTAGATATGCTCGTGCCACCTGGTTTCACTATCATAAACAAAGATAGGAAAGATCAACGTGGTGGAGGTCTAGCTATCATTTACAAGGACCACATCGACATCATGGAAATGGACGTTTGTAAAAACAACTCCTTTGATTGCCTTACTGTGAACATCA
This sequence comes from Lissotriton vulgaris, assembly GCF_964263255.1. Classification (NCBI taxonomy): domain Eukaryota; kingdom Metazoa; phylum Chordata; class Amphibia; order Caudata; family Salamandridae; genus Lissotriton; species Lissotriton vulgaris. The sequence continues at coordinate 673,370,371 of NC_141691.1, read as the reverse complement.
AAACCAAGGCCAATGATCCAATAATCTGTCACCTTCTCTACCACCCTCCAGGTAACACTACCACAATCTGGAAACAATTCTCCGACCTGATTTTACACTGCGCTCTCGGAGACGCCAACAACTTAATCTTGGGTGATCTAAGCCTAAGATGGAATGAATCGAGCAACACGATAATTCAAACCCTAAACAATCTTCTATGCGACAATAATCTATTCCAGCGTTGCATAGAGGAGAAAATTAAGAGCTTATGAAAGACGCTGGAGGAATAATCCTACTATTATCCACCGCGATCAACTCAGATCAGTCCGGAAGAAGTACAACAACCACATCAAAGAACAAAAATCCACGGTCTTCCGCTCCGCTCCGGACAATGCAAAGAACAGACCCAAGGAGCTCTTCAATATCATCAGACAACAAACATCCAAACCAGCCATGTTCACCATTCAGGCATCCAAAGAGCTCTGTTATAACTTCGCCAACTTCTTCAATGATAAGATTTCCAAGATCAAGCTCTCTCTGGTACATAACAGTCCCCCCTTCTCAATAGCGACACGACCGGATCCCTCGACACTGCTCCAACACCCCTCACCAAACCCTGGTTACTCTTCCACCCCATCCCTGAAGCGGAGATAATCAACTTGATCTCCAACGCCAAGCCCTCCGGGCACGTCTTAGACCCTTTTCCTGCGCAAATGACAAAGAAACTGAAATGCCCCCTATCCCCACTTTGGTGCAAGATTATAAACAGTTCCCTAAATAGCAGAATTGTCCCAGACTGCCTCAAAGTAGGTCAAGTCACCCCTCTGCTGAAAAAACCTGGACTTGAGACATCTGATCTGAACAACTTCAGACCCGTCTCCAACCTCCCTCTTCTAGCCAAAACTCTAGAAAGATGTGTACTACAACAACTAACGAAACACATGGAGAGTATCAACTTTTTTGACTCTCACCAATCTGGCTTCAGGAAAGTCTGCAGCACAGAAACCGCGATCCTCAACATCATCGACGACATCCACACATCTCTGGACAATGCTGCCTCCTCATTCTCCTCGACCTATCGGCTGCATTTGACACTGTAGATCACGAACTCCTCATCAAAGCTCTGCAAGAGAGGGCGGGGCTCGATGAGACAGTCCTCAAATGGCTCTCCTCCTACCTTCACAATCGCTCCCAGAGAATCAAAATCAACAACTTTGAATCGGACCTACGCCCAATCAACAGGGGAGTCCCTCAAGGGTCAGTGCTCTCCCCTCAACTATTCAACATCTACATGCAACCCCTCACTACCCTACTCAAAGAAGCCAACATACCCTTCCATCTGTATTCCGATGATACGCAGATCTACTTAGAAATCATATCTGCAAAGGACATTCAAAGACTCAATGGCATACTGAAGGAAGTGCAACTTTGGTTGACTAGCAATCACCTAACACTGAACACTGACAAAACTGAACTACTCCTCATATCAAACAAAGCAGAGAACCCCCATATGGTAGATTGGCTAAAACCTATAGATGCACTCAATGGAAACCTCACCCCGGCGGACTCTGTTAAATCACTAGGTATCGCGCTAGACCCGAAACTAAGAACTCAGCTAAAAGCGCCTTATTCAACCTAAAGTTATTGAACAAAATTAAACCTTTCATCTCGCCCAAAGATCTCAAACAAGCCACTCAACCTTTGGTGCTGTCATGACTAGACTACGGTAATGCAGCCCTCACAGGAATTCCAGAAGCACTTCTTGCTTCCCTTAAAACCACTCTCAACGCGGCTGCCAGAACGGTCACTGGACTCAAGAAATACAAGCACATCTCAGCGGCACTCGGAGAACTCAAATGGCTCCCTGTCGAAATGAGGGCTAATTTCAGAACAGCTCGCCTTACTCACAACGCCCTACACACAGGCAATGTTCTAAAATTAAGCAAGAAACATGGTATACAGAAGAACTAAGGGTTGAGAAACAAAAATGTAGGAGTTTGGAGAAAAAGTGGAGGAAAACACACACACCTACCAGTAAAATATACTATCTAGAGGCACAATCTAACTACTTTAAAAACATAAAAAAAGCCAGGAGACATAGACTTGAGTTACAAATAACAGAGGCAGGGAATTCTACTAGAGAACTCTATAAAATCCTGCAATCATTTGTTAAGCCCACAGCCTGCGAAAGCCCGGATGATTTCAGTCAAACCGTATGTGATGAGGTTTCAGCATTCTTTGAGAATAAAATTGATTTAATCTATGAAAAAATCACTAAGGCATCAAACATTAGGGATACAACTGACTCCCCCAGTCCAGAGTTAATTAAGAGCGAAAATAGCAGGCTTACTATGACCATGATTCCAGAGATCAGCCTTACAGAAGTTACCACCCTACTTAACCTAATCAAATCAGGCTCTCCCACAGACTTGCTACCTGCTAAGATGATAGCTCCTCTAGGCAGCCTATTAGCCCCGAGCTTTGAATCATTGATCAATCTCTCCCTTAAAGAAGGAAAGATTCCTAATGACTGGAAAAAGGCAGTAGTGAACCCTGTCCGCAAAAACACCGCGTTACCATGGTCTGACCTCAACAACCTCCGCCCCATATCCCTCCTACCCCACCTGAGTAAGATGACTGAGAGACTTGTCAACTTTCATCTCTCTAAATTTATCGAGGCATCGGACGGCCTGGACCCTTCTCAATCTGGGTTCAGACCAAATCATAGCACAGAATCAGCTCTCCTCTCCTTGACCAATACCATCCGGATGGCACAGGATAGAGGAGGATCCATGATTCTGGTGCTATTAGATTTGTCTGCTGCTTTCGACACGGTGTCTCATGACATCCTCATCAGTCGTCTGGAGGGGGTAGGAGTGGATGGAACGGCCCTATCATGGTTAAAAAGTTTTATTTCCAACCGCTCACAAAGTGTTCCGCTGGGCTCCCACTATTCCATCTCTAGAGAGCTCACAAAGGGGGTTCCACAGGGCTCATGCCTAAGCCCCACATTATTTAATGTGTATGTGGCCCCCCTGGCGAATATCGTGAGGGAACATGGGTTCACACCAATATCCTATGCTGATGACACCCAGCTATTATTCTCTTTCCAGAACATGACCTCAGCAGTAAAAAGTTATTTTGCTGCAGGAATGAGAGCGATAGCCGGATGGATGACCTCCAATTGCCTACAGTGTAACGTAGGTAAGACGGAGGTCATGCTCTTTGGAGATGCCCCACTCCTTTGGTCACCTGAGTGGTGGCCTCCTGAATTAGGTATGGCCCCATGCCCAAAAGAAAACGTAAAAAATCTAGGTGTTAAGCTTGATCAACCCTTGGTGCTTAAAGACCATGCCATTCAGGTCACAGGAACTTGTATGAGGGTGATTGGCTTACTTAGGAGAGTCTTCCCCTACTTAGCAGATCACCATAGGAAAACACTGGTGCAGACCCTAGTAATTAGCAGGCTGGATTACTGCAATGGGCTACACATATCTGCTAACGAGGAACAGCTGGGGAGGCTACAAGTAGCCCAGAATACCGCCGCTAGGCTGATTCTAAATGCCCCTGCCAGATCCTCCTCTCGTCCCCTGCTAAACAAGCTACACTGGCTCCCCATTCGCCAGAGAGTAAAATTGAAGATCTGCTGTACTATCCATAAATGTTTGTTTGGAATTGGCCCCAGATATCTAACTGAAATTTTTAAACCCTATCAACCAGGTCGAACCCTACGCTCAGAAAACCAAGCCTTGCTCCAGATCCCCAGGTTCAAAAGAGAGAGACAGGGAGGCCGAGCCCTTTCATATAAAGGCCCTACTCTCTGGAACTCATTACTCCTCACTCTTAGGCTAAATTCCAATCTATCCGCATTTAGGAAATGTCTGAAGACGTACCTATTCTCCACTCAGTAACTCCAGTATTGCTACCTCGATCTTACTGTCTAGTCCTGCTTTCGGAAAGAACAAAGCGCAAGATATCTCCTCGGAGATCGAATTCCAGCGCTATACAAGAACCGAAAATAAATAAATAACTAAAACCTGAATACCTGGCTGCCAAACTCAAAAAAGCAGGTCAGAACAGGAAGCTCAACAGCAGAATAGAAGGGGGTTCCCCAGAGTAATGATTCAAATATAGGCAGGAAGAAGGGGAGAAAACGGCTGAATAGAACGGAAAGACCCTGCCAATATTAATTAATAGGTCCCAAAAAGGGGATCCTAGTGGTACGGGGGTGGTGACACAGCAAATCGTATCAGAGTCAACAATACATCACACAAATAGAATACACAATTTTATGGAAAATAGAGTTGATTTATTAATAAAACAACTAATTCATATCTAGATACATGTATTGGGTGAGAAACAAAAATGGGCAACAATAATTTACAATAGGGCTTCACCGAAGCACAACATTTATTCGAGTCCCACACACTACCACAGTCATTCACTAAAGCATACACTCACTCATAAGCTCACTCACTATAATAATACAGTACATTTGATGGTGCCTTACAGTTTGATTCCTTGGTGGAGGAGCGTTGTGGTAAAATGATTGCATCTAACGGGGCAATAGCTAGCTATGGCAGGAGGCTAGGAAGATGGTCCCCGGAACAGGTGATGAACTTGTATAGCTCTGTATCCTGCTCCAAAGTAATTTATGGAGCAGAAGTATGGGGCTTTGTCAATACCACTAGAATCCAACGGGAAGAAAACAAATATTTGAAATCAATCCTGAGGGCACCCCAAAGTACTGCTGGATTGATTGCCCACAGGGAGTTAGGGAGGCCATATATAGAAGACCTGGTAAAACTGAGGCCCATTGTAGCCTGGCTAAAAATCTGGGTCAATCCTGATGCGGCTCTCAGTAGAGAAATCTTATCGGATTGTTTAGGGAGGGACAAATGTATGCGCATCCCCTGGCTCCATTATGTGAAGAACACCCTAGAGGAGCTAGGCTTTGGGACCCTCTTTACTAACCTTGCAACAATTGTAGCCCAGAATAAGTTGCAAGTAGGGAAAATTTTTCTAGAGCGGAAAAACCTATGCAGAGCTGAGGCTGAAGGGTGTAAAAAGACAGTGAGGGCCCATAACCTAGTGAAGAGCGTGGAGGGTATGGAGCCATACTTGTACCTCATGTATAACGCACAGTTTAGGTTCTTGATGTGCCGTTTTAGACTGAACCTACTCCCATTTATGTTGGCATCACCAGCAGGATTTGCTACATCAATTGAACAGTAGGGGCCCTGCGGCTGCGACAACAGGTCTCCGCAGGACTCCCTTCACTTTGTCTTACTCTGCCCCTTTTACTCAATGCCTAGGCGCAGATTTCTTGTAAACCTCTTAAAAAGAGCTAAATTGATTCACACTAGGGAGGCACTAGTATTTTTACAGAAAGCTTCTGAACCCTTAACATTGTGTAGCATCATGAATTTCATTAAGGTAGCGGTTCGTTTAAGGCTTACTAGGGGAGAAGACTGAAATGTTTCTAATTTTATCCCTTTTAAGTGTTATACACTGTTTCACTGATTGTATTTTATGCTTTGTTAATACTTGTACAAAGGATCATGGAAATGTTTAATGACTTTTTATTATGTATATATGTGTGTGCTTTTATGGTGTTTTTTAATCACCGAATAAAGATTCTTTGAATTGAATAATACAGTCACACACATACAATGATGGAGGTACATGATAGCCTGCAGGGGATGGTTTTTGAAACTGCTAGGACTAAATTAGCAACATGGAGGCCAAACATGATAAGATGAATTGATAACCGCTACATTGGAGGCCATCCATGTAGGTCACGCCAACGCGCGTTTCGATGCGAAGCCTATTTAGGCTGCACCTTCATCAGGGCAAAGAGGACCAATGGGTGGGGACAAACACACTCTTTATGGATGAAGAATGGGGCTTTTCTGTACTTCTGCAAAGTCAAGATAGGTTCTTGGAGTTCAGGAATAAGAATTCGGAGCGTTAGGAGGTTCACTGCACTACAAGCCCTGGATGTTCCTAGTAGGTCGTTGTATTTAAGCTCCCCTTGAAAGGTATAGGCTACATAGAGGGAATCTCGTGCAAAAAAGGAACCGCTTAGAGTGATGGGGGTTACTGCACCTAAATACTGCAGTTTAGACGAGAACAGGGATTCCACTGGGGCAACTCCGGGTTCCCAGACGTGGTAAGAGAGAGGCGTTTCATAAAGGGCAATAACGGGAGCCAGGGCAGGTTTCCCGTCCAGATCAAGTTCGTTCCGGGTCATAGAGCTAAGAATTGGTAGGTGACCCCTCAGGGAAGCGTGTTAGAGCACACTATCGGCAGGTCGGGGTCTTGTGAGCGTCCGGTGCGATGGTCTGATCCTGTAGTGGGTCGAGCGCAAACCAATTCCCAGAGGGGAAGGATACGGGGGGCCTGAATCCTCGGGTTCCGTAGGGGCCGTGTGGCGACGTCCTCTCTCAGCGGAAAGGGAGCAGGAAGCTCAAACACCCTTCTACTCATTCCACTGAAAGCTTGTAAACAAAAAACAGCGGCCAGATCATTTGCAGGAAACGCGCCCAAAATATGGAACTCTATACATCCCCACATCAGAACTAACCCCTCATTTGCGCTGTCTGAAGTGTTGGGACAGCGTCAACCTGCTATGGGTCAGGCCTTTCCTACACGATGTTCCGCAAGCACCATTACCACGTATGTCTGCCAAGCTGGATGGGGAGCTCACCTCAACCACAACTCTGTACAGGGGGTGTGGAATCCACGTCAGCAGAGCCACCACATCCGTTCCCTGGAACATCTGGTCCTTAAAGCCTTTTTACTACTTATTCGAGGCAAAGTAGTCCTGTCAGGACAGACAACATGCCTGCCCTATACTGCCATCTGGAGCAGGAGAACACTCACTCCCAACTCAGCCAATTTGGTATTCGGCCATTCATCACCACATTCACATTATGACTGAGTACCTCTGGGTAGACAAAGACCTGGTGGGTCCGCCAAGCAGGACGCATTAGCAGCAAGCCCAAAAGTGTAAACTCTACCCACAGGTCCTGTACCAATACTTCGAACACTGGAGCACTCTTGAGAATGACCTTTTCACCACTCCTGGGAACAAAAAATGCTCAAACTTCACCTCTAGGTATCCACACTATTAGTCCATGGATCAGTTGGTCAGCGATGTTTGCCTATGTTTTTCTGCCTCTTCCACTCCTGCCACCGGTGGTATTGAAAATGTGGCAAATATCACAGGCTCTCATCCTGGTAGCCCGACCTGGGCAGAGAGCCCTGGTATTCAGCCCTATGAGAGATTTCTGTCAGGCTGCCCACAAGGAGCTTCCCAACATGCTGTATCTTCTCACCAGAAAACAAGGTCATATGAGGCAGCCAGATTCTAAACAACTCAATCTAGGGATCTGGCACCTGAGGTCCTAGAATTTGGTTACTTGGTCCTCCCCTGGAAATGCATAGACATCCTGCATGAGTCCCATAGACCTACCCAATGTTCATGTTATGCTCTAAAGTGGAAACAAATTGTCCACTACTGCAATGCTAACAAGGTAGACAATCTTAACACCTGCTGTCCAAAACATCAGCGGCTAACTGCTCCACCTCCAGACGTCAGACCAAGCTTACACTTTTATAGGCTTTCACTTTGTGGCTATAGTAGCAAAACAGGAAGCATTCCTCCCTCTTTCGCGTCCCTGTAGTTAAGGCGTTCATGGAAGGCCTCAGGAGTAATTTCTCCTAGGGTTCCTAGGGAACATTAACATTGTACTTGCCTGACTCATTAGTCCCCCATTTGAATCCCTACACTTTTACCTGCTTCAGTACTTTTCCGGGAAAGTAGCCTACCTCGCAGCTATAGCCGTTTTATGCTGCATTAGTAAGCTACAGGCTCTCACTCTGCAGGAACTCTTTCATACAAGTTCATACAGCCAAGGTAGTACTTGGGACAAACTCTACGTTCCTCCCCAAGGTGGTTTCCCCATTCTTCCTTAACCAGACCACAGAGCTCCAAGTCTTTTTCCTGCATTCAGCCTCGATTGCAGAGCGAGTGCTGCATTCCTTAGACATAAAGTACACTCTAATGTACTTCCTTGACCCTTTCCACTAGGCAGACAAACTGTTCAAAGCCATTGCAAAGGCCCACAAGGGACAACCCAAATCCAGTTGCTAGATGGATAAAAAAAATAATTGATAATCAATTTTTATTATCATTTTGAAAAGCAAACAAAGTGACAACAAATACATTACAAAGTGATGCAAAATCTGCCTCCAAAAGGCAGTATGAACCACAGTCATGGTAGAAATAGTCAGGCGAGCCACAGAAGCTGGAAAGCAGTACATAGATACATTGGAATGCAAGTGGGGTAGATTTAAAGCAATAGATTTAGCCATTTGCCCTAGACCCTGTGGAACGTCGCTGGGCAGCCACGTGCCTCGAATAGGGGTTCCTCCTGAGCAGCGCACCAATCTACCCCTCGGCGCCATTTTCGTAAGCTAGGGGGACTGGCCTGAGCCCAGGCCGCCCCAATATCTTGTTTAGCCAAAGCAACCGCCGTTCCTAGAAATTGCATATCCTCTCTGGAACCATCCAAGCCATCAAACATGCCCAGGAGGAGAGGCAGGGCGTCGTGGTGAACCTGCCAACCCAAGGTCTGTGTAAGTTCAGACTCCACCCTTGACCAGAACGGAGCAAGATTAGGGCACAACCAGACCATATGGTAGAAGTCAGCCGGAGCGCAGCCACATTGTGTACAATTCAGGGCGGGCCGCAGCCCCGCCCTATGTAGACATGCCGGTGTGAGATAGGCCATGTGTCAGTAGTAGACTTGAATGAGGTGGTGTTTAGAGGAGGTCATAGACGATTTGGGAGCCATAAGGGCGTCTCGCCAGTCCGCCTCCTCCAGGGGACCCAGCTATCCCTCCCAGCTAGCCCGCAGCAAGAGTGGTTGGACCATTGTTCACCTGGGAGCGGTATATCCGGGACACCCTACTCTTCTCAAATTCCTAATCATGACCTGTGCCTCCAGCGGACTAAACTTGGGAGTGACGTGCCCACTGGGATGTACGCAGCGAGGGCTTGACAGAACTGCAAATACTTATAGAATTGGGAGGTGTGGAGGGTGTACCGCTGCTGTAAATCAGGGAACGCCCTGATAGGATCCCCCACCCACACATCCCCCAGGAGGGAAATCCTGATGCGGTCACACTGCCGGAAGTCTGTGAGGGTCCCCACCTCTCGCAATCATGTGCCCTGCCAAAGCGGTGTGTGCTGAGTGAGTTGTTTGTCCCAGCGCATATGTCGCCAGGCAGAGCACCAGGCCACCAGGACCGCCCTAGTGATTGGTGGTATCACCTGTGGTATTGGGGCCCCGTACAAGTATGTTTGGATTTGTGGGAAGTCCAGGTCCCCGAGTTCAGTCAGGTCGGCTGGGTTAGACCACCCCCAGTGAACCAGTCATATATGACAAAGAGTCTCATGGGTAAATAGTATAGGTGGAGATCCTTCATACCCATGCCTCCATCAAAGTGCGGGATCTTGTATCGGGCCAGGGCGATGCGTGGCCTCCCTTGCCTTCCCCCCCCTCCCCGCCCCCCACCACCCCACTCCCCTCCACACACACACACACACACACACAGAAACCTCGTGATCACCCCATCAAATTCTCGGAACAAACTGCCCGGGGAGTGAAAGGTGGTATTCTAAATGATATATAGGAAGCGGGGAGGACTATCATTTTAAAAAGTGTCCATCTCCTGAGGGGATTAAGTGGTAGGGTTTGCCAGCGCTTAAGGTCGTTTTTAGCTTTCGGGACCAGGGGGTAATGTTGAGGGTCCATTCCAGCTCCGGGATCAGAGTCACCCAAGTCCCGAGGTATTAGAACGACTGTCTCCTGATGGGGATAATTGATTTCCAGTCAAAGCACGCGCTAAAAAGATGGAGGGGGACCAGGGTACATTTAGCCGGGTTGGGTCGCAGGCCTGAAACGTTCTCGAAGCTTTGAGCACCCCCATTCAGCGAGGACCAAAGCTTTCTGGGTCCACCAAGAAGAGTAGAATATCGTCCTCGTATAAGGCGATTTTGTCCACGTGGCGGGAGTCCCAACCCCGGACCCGGGGGTCATTTCGAATGAGTCAAGCCAGGGGCTTCATCGCCAGCGTGAACAAAAGAAGTGAGAGGGGGCACCCCAGAGCGTACCTCTCCGGATTGGGAATGTCTTCGAGATGGCACCATTGGTGAGGGCCCTGGGTTTGGGATTTGAGTACAAGACTTGGACAAGGTGTCTGAAATGGTGGCCAAAACCCATCGCCATGAGGACATCCTCTAGGTACCTCCAGTCCACCATGTCGAAGGCCTTCTTGAAGTCTATAAGTAAGAGTTCCAGGTACGGTGTAAGAAGGTGGTGGTGGGCTACGGTGAGATGGAGGCGCCATATGCAGTGTCTGGTACGGCGCGCCCGCATGAAGCCGCACTGACCCGGATGGACCAGCTTGTACAAGAGAGAATGGAGACGTTGGGCCAGGGCTGTAGCAAAGATCTTCATTTCAGTATTAATTAATGAGATTGGGCGGTAGTCCGCACAGGTGGCAGAGGGCGTTGGGTCTTAGGGATTACTACGATAGTGGCCACGTCGGTCTCTGAGGGAAAGGAGCCCATCTTTGTAATATGTTGAAAGAGTTCCACAAGGTGGGGCACCAACAAATCCCTGTAGGCCGCGTAGTACTCTTGCGGGAAGCCGTCCGCACCGGGTGTCTTCCCTGAGTTCAGCAAGGAAACGGCCCTGGTGAGGCAGGGGAGTTGGACTGCAGTCCGGCCCAGCAATTCTGTAAGAGTAGCCTCGGGGGCGAGCGGAGTATAGCTGAGTATAATAGTCCGCAAACCCCTGCGCAATAGCCCGAGAGGTGTGGGGGTGGGCTCGGGCAGCATCCCGGATTTCAGGGATGATCTGGTTAGCCAGGGGTTAGGAGATCAGGTTGTGCAGGAGCTTCCTGCTGTTGTCCCCCCAACCGTAAACTCGGGGCACGGGGGAGAGCCACAGCATCTTGGCTGAATGGAGGGAAATCTGTCTGATATCTTCTTGAATTGCTACTAGCTGTCTGTCATGTTGGGCTTCGGCGGTGCCAGGGGGGGTGTCATTTCCAGCTGTGTAGCCTCAGTCTCGAGCTGAGACAGGTGATCGGACCGTGCCGCTCGCTTTGTGTGCACCAGGCCCCTAGCCACACCATGGATAGTGGCTTTACCGGCTTCATATAGCGTGCCCAGGGAGGGGACAGAATCCTTATTAGTAAGAAAATAGTGCCACAATTCCACCTCAATTGCGTCCTTGACCTCCTTGTCCTGTAAGAACCATGTGTTCAGACGCCAGACTGTCCGAGACCAACCTGTGGCACCACCCAGGTGCAGTGACAGGGCCGTGTGGGGGAGAATAGAAATACTGGAGACACTTCGGCAATCAGTGGCAGTGCAAGTGTGTGTGTGATGAGCTGCCGAGGTATGGGTGTTTTGTGACCCCCTGGGGGTTCCAAACCCTCCAGATGTCTCATAAGCCGAGAGCGGCTGACCAATCCGACAACTTCTGGACGTGGGCTAGTCTTGCTGGGGAGGGCACGCCAGTTGCGTCAAGTGACGGTTGCATAACCACGCTGAAGTCACCCCCAATAATAGTCTGACCCAGGGGCAGGGCGGAGATTATGGTTGTGAGGTGATGAAGCGTAGAGGGAAGTGTCGCAGGTGGGACGTAAACAGAGACCAGGTTCAAGGAATGCCCCTCAAGCTTCCCAGACACAGTCACGCAGCGGCACTGTTTGTCTGTTGTTACGTGTTTATGGGTGAAGGAGAGCCCTCGTTGCAGTCGAATAGCCGCTCACCCACAACCTCCCCCACCGAGAGGCCCGCATGAAGCCAGAGTGCCACACCCTGTCAAACCAAATCTCGCCAGAAAGGGGCAATGAATTCCCAGGAGGAGGGTCTCCTGAAGTAGGAGAACGTTGGGCGCATGGCGCTGGGCATATTTAAGGACCGCTGTGCGTTTGATTCGATCTAATAATCTGTTCATGTTCCAGGACAGAACGTGGAGAGATCTATTGTTGGCAAACATCTGGGTCGTACGTGGCGCCTAGACTGGGTGGGCCGAAGGGTCCTAGGCCCAAAGGGGACTGATGCTCTGCAGCCAGGGCATGTAGGTGTGGCTCGCGCAAGGTGACGTACTGTTTGACGTTGGCGGTGTGGTGTGCAGGTGTCGAGGTGCTGTGAACAACAAAAGGCAATGGCTCAAATGGAGCCAGGTTGAAAACAACCCTGGGGACAACGGTCTCCTCCCGTACCCCCCCCCCCCACCCAAACCTTCCCCCCCCCCCCCCAAACCTTCCCCCCCCCCCCCCCCCCCCCCCCCCCCCCCCCCCAGCAAAAAGATAATTAACAATAACAATAGGCTAAACTGAAATGCTTAGTTGGGCAATGCGTGGCAATGGTGGACCCTCCATAATGACGGATATGTTAGTCATCAGCATGCCTTTAAGTGAGCAATGTTCGTGGGATTTCTGCTCCCACACTAGTCAGGTAGGGCTTCTGCAAGTCAGACCCCAGCCTCCCCACTGAGGCCCTGGAGTATTGGGCTTCTAGAAATGTCAGAATCGGACGTCGCGGGGTGTAGAACACAGAATGGGACGAGGCCGCGGCTTAGATCGTCCAAGGATCTGGCTCAGCTCCGGTCATGGAGAGTTGGGGGGCCTCGCTAGTCTCGAGCATGCGGGCCCTCGAGTCTGGCTACGCCGTCCCCCCTCCCCGCCGACCCCGTCTCTTGCAGGACTGCAGGCGCCGCTGTTGTTGCCTGGGAGGAGGCAGGTCTTTTGGTCAAGAGCAGACAGGGCGGCAGGGGGTGCAGGTTGGACCTAGATTGATAATTTAATGTTTGCAGACTTATCACAAAGCCAAAAGTGCCCTCCCAATTACACCTAGGGTAAACTCTACCTGTGCGATTCCTATATTCACAGCCTTCTTGCAGAACATTTCCCTTGCCATCTTATGTGGGCAGCCACATGGTCAACCTCACATACGTTTACTGAACACTATTGTGTGGATGTCCTAGCCAGACAACAAGCTATGGTTGGTCAAATAGTCTTAGCATCATCTACAAGCTAGCCACCGCTTATAGGACAATACTGCTTTCCAGTCTACACAGAGCATTTGTATCTGCAGCAACACATGCCATGAATGTAGCATGTTAATTACCCTATAAGCATCTGTTTGTAGCTTGTAGTACAGTAGATTCAGGTGTGCCTACCCTCCTTCCTTGACACATGTGGCTCTGATTACTGATCTCTTCACTCTTTTACACTCATCTTCTCCTTGTAATACACTTGTATCGTATATAGTTCACTCACTACCACATTCTCCTCTCAGCCGCTGTGCCGAAAACAATCTTATGTGGAGTCGAAACCCTCGTGCGTTACCAGCTAAGAGAGGCTTCACTATACCTTGTGACTCAAAAGACTTCTTTAGGGGGTGTGTCCAAGATGGCGACCTGATCGGACGCAGGTCTCCGCGGCTCCCTGCCCCGATCTCTTCTGAAGCCCTTATAAAAGCATCGCCTACTCTCCCTAACAGCACTGAACACGCTGGGTACCGGGTGCTGAGTTTAGCTGTTGCATCCAGGGACCCGACTCGGCACGGCACGGCGGGGCTCCGCGAGTGGGGGGCCGACCCTGCTGCGTCTCCTAAAATGGCGGCTGCCTCGAAGCAGTAACCCACTTGCCCGCTCTCTGCCCCGGCCCCCGGATAGCGAAGGAGCCGGCTGCCTGCTTGCCTGCTGAGCCTACGGAGGCGGCTCACTGCCCCCGGCCCTGAACCCGATTCTCGCACAAGGCGCTGACCGCCGCCATCGCGACCCGGCCGGTGGCGAAGGAGAGCCCGGGCCGGGAGTCGCAAGAATTGAGGCCCCAGCTTTGGGCCTGCTGGGCGTAGCGGCTGCGAACTGAATCACGACTCTGCCGGATCTCCCTGTAAAGGCGGAGGCAGCAATCGAACCACCAAGCAAGATCTGCTGCCCCTGACCCGAGCTGATCGGCTGCACGACTATCTGACCACGAGAGGTCTATGACATCGCAACTCGCTGGCAGGACCCGGCGGAGTCGGACTGGCGGACGAGGTCGGAGGCTGGAGCTGCGGCGAGGAGCGGCCTGAACACACCTGAGCACACCAGACCTGTGGGCTGAGGTGAGGAGAGTGGAGGTGGGTGCTCCAGACCACGCTCGGGGGGCATAATCGAGTTCCCCAGGGGGAGGAAGAGTCAGGCCTATAGCAGCGTGAAGCCGGCGAGGAGGGGGTGAGACAGCGTCATTTCAGTGGCATTGTCGGACACTCGGACCCCATCCACTGTTTACGGCGGGAGAGAGAGGCCTGCCCCTGCACGCAGCCTACCTGATTGCCTTGGCCTACCTGCTGGTGGTCTCGGGCCGGCTCCTTGGTGGCGCCGCCCGTTGCTGAAGCGCCCCTTGGTGTTGCGGGAGCCACCGCCGCACCGTTGCACCCTGGACCCTGGCCGATCCATAGAAGAATAACTTTGACCGGGCGGTGAGGGGAGCGGCGGTTGGCTGCTTAGCTCCTTGTTGGCGCCCCCGACGCTGCACAGAGGGTTTACCCTCCCCACAGCACAGATCGCATCTATTCTTGGAACTGTCGGGCCTCTGAGCGTGCCTCCGGCTTCCTGCGGGCCGTCGGGCGGACTGATCCAGAGGCCAGCCGCGACATGGCGGGTCTCCGGGGGACGAATGCGAACCAGACACTCCCGGAGCTGTTCGCAAAATCCCAACATAGAGCCGGCAAAGATCCACCATCACCTGAGATCGCAAGAACATCTCCAGACCCCTCTGGCGACCAAACGCCCATCACCAGGTCCTTTCTAGAAACACTTTTTAACTCCCTCAGGGATGATTTCAAAACCTTGAAGCAGGAGGTGGCAGGGGAGGTCCGGGAACTCAAGCGAGATGTAGAGGGCCTTGGGGAGCGAGTGGTCGCCATCGAGGAGGCGGACCAGGCTAGAAGTGACGAAATCGAACAGATTCAACAGGAGGTCCTGCGACTCACGGACCAACAACTGGACCTCCAAGCCCACGCGGAGGACCTTAAAACCGCTCGCGACGTAACATACGGGTCCGGTGGGTCCCTCAGAAAGCCGAGGGGACGGATGTCGCTGGCTATCTACAGGACTTTTTCCGAAACATCTTGTGGGAGCCTGCTGACTTTACCATTCGCATTGATCGGGCTCACAGTCGGGCTTCCTAGACGCGCTTCCGCCCCGCCGCCGGACATCCTGGCCTTTCTCCCTGACTTCCCGCTAAAAGAAAGGATCCTCCGGGAGGCTAGACGAGCACAACCTCTTCAGTTTCAAGGCCACACCATCGCCTTGTACCAAGATCGCTCGGCTATCACACTACAAAAACGGAAGTGGTTTAAAGTTGCGACGGACTTTCTCCGACAGCAAGAAATTCCATACTCATGGGGCCACCCGTTTAGGCTGATATTTAAATGGAACGGGTCCCTACATCAAATGCGCTCGCTCAAAGACACTTGTGCTCTCCTAGGACTTGACTTGGAAGAAGACGCCCCTACGGTGAAACTGTCGCAAGTGTCCTCCAGAAGTGACTGGCAAACTGTAGGCCGCAGGCGATAAACACCGCAACGCTTGAAGCCAGACGCCCACGTCATAACACAGGAGAGGGCAACCGCAGTGGCGGAAGTAGCCAGAGAAACCTCTCCCTCTAAATGATCTTTCCATTGACCGGGAGATGGCTCATAGCACATACTTTACCCATGGGCTGGGGGCGTGTCGGGTGGGGGGCCGCGGCGGTCGCCATAGGATATGACCCTCGTAAATAACTCTACCACAGCCCTGTGTGGACTGACAGGACTGGGGCTATGTGTTCTAATGGTTTGGGGGTTAAGGAGTGGGCGGTGGGTGGGGGTGCTGACCATTCAGGTTGGATAAATTTTGAGTCTTGGTTCGGGGAGGTTGAATTGGGAGTTGGGGTGTTGGGGGGGGGGGGGGAGGGGAGGGGAGGGGAGGGATGGTTTGGGACAGCGGGAGGGACTGTGGGTGGGAACCGGTGTGCCAAAAGGGATTTGTCAATGATGGTCTTGCTATAATTTACATGTGTCTCGCATTGCTTAGCCTATTCATTTGCCCACTACCGCCCACCTCTAGACGTGTCCTTAGCCATACACAACACTTCATGCATATTCCCCTTCGGGCCTGGGTTTCAGGGAGATCCCTACTACTGACTAATTCATTACATTCCTATACGCCACGAATGCATGCCTCTGCTTTGCAATATCTCATTTGTCCTCCTTACTATGGCTGATTCACCTTTGAAAGTGCTATCCCTTAATATGAAAGGGTTGAATAACCCTATCAAACGACGGGCCGTAATTTCCTACCTAGACAACTCCAGGGCCGACATTTGTTTATTACAAGAAACTCACCTTTTGCCCAAAGACTGGCACAGAATGCGCTCCTGTGCCTTCCCATAGCAGTTCTTTTCCTCTCTCCCTACGAAGAGGGCGGGGGTGGCTATTTTGGTCTCTAGGCATTTCCGGGGAAAAGTGGGGGACAAAGCAGGAGAGATCAAGGGTCGCCTCTTGGCCTATACTTTTCTGATAGGTGACCAACACCTGACGATCGGTTTTATCTATGCCCCGAATGCGGGACAGGAAACATTTTTGAAAGGCGCAGTCTCAGAGGCACTTCAGCCCTCTAGCTCGCTCCTGCTTGTAGGCGGGGACCTCAACTTAGTTATGGGCACGAACAAAGACAGGTCAGGGCGTCGATACGGGGACTCTGGTGCTATCACGGACACCGGACTGGAATGGCTGAGGGAGAGAGGCCTAATGGACCTCTGGAGGTCCAAACACCCTAATTGAACGCAATTCACCTTCTACTTCCATGTGCACCGCACCTACGCCAGGCTAGACTATTTCTTGAGTTACTTCCGATCCTCAGTGAGATAGGCGCGGTACCTGTGGCCCTCTCAGACCATGACGCGGTGGAGCTGTCGCTCAAACTCCCTGCGTCCCGTCGTCCCCGGGGGTCATGGCGCCTCCGCGAAACCCTCCTACAGAGGCCGGGGGTCACCAAACAGCTTCACAAATGCCTTGTTGACTACTTAGCCATTAATTATACACCAGGGATATCGTTGTCAGCCCTATGGGGGGGCCCTGAAATCAGTGGCCCGCG
This sequence comes from Lissotriton vulgaris, assembly GCF_964263255.1. Taxonomy (NCBI): domain Eukaryota; kingdom Metazoa; phylum Chordata; class Amphibia; order Caudata; family Salamandridae; genus Lissotriton; species Lissotriton vulgaris. The sequence goes on along the minus strand of NC_141691.1, from coordinate 673,353,176 downwards.
GTGAACTCATTGCGATCTCCGCGGCAGAGGCCAAGGACCGAAAGAAGAAAAGGGACGACCTCACCGCTCAGGTTGCTGAACTAGAGAGAGTCCACAGCCGGACTTGTGCTCCGCGGGTTTGGAGACAGTTGAAGGCAGCTAGGGCCCAACTGGCCAGCCTAGATACTGACAGGGCAGAATTTGCGACGCTCCGCCTTCGTCATGCGTACTACGTTGGGGGTAACAAAACTGGCCGCTTACTTGCCAGTGCTCTGAAAGCTAAGACCCAATTCTCCAAAATCACCGGCCTCATGGACGATTCGGGCGTTGTTCTCACGGAGGAGTCTCAGATTGCGGAGGCATTTCGAACCTATTATGCCTCACTGTACGGAGCCGAGGCGGTGTCCCTCAAGGAGGTTGCCGCCTACTTAACCCCTTCCCTGCTCATGACGAGCTCAGCTCGTCATGAGGCACAGTGGAGCTGTGCTTATGACGAGCTGAGCTCGTCATGAACAATGATAAATCCCACTTTGCAGCACAGGAGGGGAAAGCCTCTAGCAGCCAAAGTGTTAAATACTGCGGCGATCACCGAACTGTCTCGGGCCAACGCAGACGCTTTAGACGCCCCCATCCGGCTGGAGGAGGTGCTGGCCGCAATATCTCGCCTCCGCCCGCTTAAATCCCCAGGACCGGACGGCTTCTCGGACGGTTTCTAGAAGACCTTTGGTCAGCTGCTGGCTCCTGTCCTCACCCGGCTCTTCAACTCCTTAGAGGGCCCAAGCTCTATTCCCCCGGATATGTTAGCGGCCGAAGTGGTGGTGTTGCCTAAACCGGGTAAAAAACCCACACACTGCTCTGCGTTCCGCCCAATTTCATTGCTGAACCTAGACCTGAAACTCTTCACCGGAATTTTAGCGGCGCGCCTTGGCCCATGCCTGCCTGGAATCCTGGAGCCCGACCAATCGGGCTTGGTGCCTACCCGTCAGTGCAGCGACAACACCAAGCGGGTGCTCCACCTGATAGACAAAACACACTTTCAGAACTCAGACTCCGCACTGGTGTCCATCGACGCTGAGAAGGCGTTCGACGGTGTCGATTGGACCTTTCTCCAGCGGGTTCTGACGCGTTTTCGGCTGGGGGAGCGCTTCCAGTCCTAGATCGCCTGCTGCTGCCACCATCCCCAAGCTCGAGTCCGCCTGGGTGGTCTTCGATCGCACCCGTTTGAAATCCAACGCGGCACGAGACAGGGGTGTCCCCTTTCCCCCCTCTTGTTCGCCCTGTACATAGAGCCCCTAGTGCAGAAAATTCGGGACAACCCTGACATCCGAGGGATCACTTTCGGCCGAGAACCACATACGGTCAGCCTCTACGCTGACGATATCATAGCCGCTCTCGACCAACCTGCCCGCTCTATACCCGCCGTCTTGGAGGAGTTAGACTCCTTTGGGGTGGTCTCGGGCTTTCGAATCAATAGAGGGAAATCCCTGATATTACCTCTGGGCAAAAACACCCACCCCGACAGGTCTGCCTCTACATATGGGAGCGATCTTCGGTCCACCACACAACTCCCGTATCTGGGAGTCCCTCTTACTTCTTCGACAGTCAACGATGGCTCTCAACTATAAGACCATCACCGCCCAGATACGGACGGATCTCGCGCGTTGGTCTAAGCAACCCCTCTCCCCATTCGGTAGAGTTGCAGCTGTGAAAATGTCAGTCCTACCTAAGATCTTATATCTCTTTCAGACCCTCCCGGTTGCGCCCCCCACAGGCACCATCACGGACCTGCAACCGCACTCCATCATTTCATTTGGGAAGGGGAAACGAGCACGTTTACATAAGCAGTTGGCAAACAGGAGCATGGATGAAGGGGGCCTCAGAGTTCCCAACCTATTGCAATATTTCCAAGCCTCTCAACTCCGCTATTTGGTGGAATGGTACAGCCCGGAATCCGAGAAGAGATGGCTCGTCCAGGATCGAGCTATGGCTCAGACACCTCTCTGGAGAGTCCCTTTACTCGCCCGGCAGCACCGGTCGCGATACATCTTGAATTCACCTATCACTCGTACTACCATGCGGGTCTGGGACATGGTCGCCGTCAAGAAAGGACTGACGACCTTTCCCTCCCCGTTTACTCCCATCCTGGACAACCCGGAGTTCCCGCCGGGCAACGACTCTCATGCCTTTTCGCAATGGCGTGACTCCGCCTGCCGTTCTGCCGGCGACCTTTTCGACCTACTGGGCTTTCTTCCTCTCTGACATCAAGCAGGGCTATAAGGTAGCAAACCCTCATATTTTCCAATACTTCCAACTCTGTCACTGGCTCACCAACCCGGTCACCGCCACTCAAGCGGGTCGACCGATGACAGCTTTTGAGAAATGGCTATTGACAAAAGATACAGATAAACATCTTATCTCCGACATCTACAAAATGCTCGCACCTCCACCCATTTCAGGCAAGACAGCGGGTCAGAAACAATGGGAGGCTGAACTTGGCAGGACCCTAACTCCTAAAGAATGGAGTCACATTTACTTCAGGGCCTCACACACTACACGTAACACAGCGGGCAGGGAAGCTGCGGTGAGTTGGCAATGTATTGGGGGCGGAGCTAGCCGCCGTCGATGGTGGACGCGTGAGCCTTCGGCTCCTCGCCTTAGCCCCTGCAAAATCCTGCTAACTTATCCGGCACAGTGTCCAGACTTCTACATTTGGCCCTATTCCTCCACCTGAGACCCCTGGTCACTAGCGGGAGGGTCGGGGGCCCTGGAAAGCTACGATCTCCGCGCGGAGGCCAGTGTCGCCTCAGCGGCCGTGGACCGGGCCTGAAGCGGCGGACTATCCTGAAGAGCGGGCCGAGCGACGTCACCCGGCGTGCGGCTGCAGCAAACCCCAGTGACCGGAGTCTTGGTCCGACGGGGCGAGACCCGATATTTGAGCGGACCGGCGCGGGTGCGCCCTCCCCCCCTTGGCCGCTGGCCCCCTTCTAGGACCCTCGTCCCTGCGGGGAGCGGCTCCCCGGCAGTGCAGTAACTGTATCATCTGTTTCCTAACGGTGGCCCTGCTCCGGCGGAGTCGGAGTGAGTGCGCAGCCGGACCAGCGTGCACTGACGGACCTGCGGGCCTCTCCTCCTTCGTGCTGTGTGTTAAGGGATGGCGCGGCCGCAGCGGCGACGGCCAGTGTCAGAAGAGTTCCCGCCGGAGCTGAGCGAAAACGAAGTGATTCTTCTACGGGCGCCATTTTGGGACCCTCGTGACGGTGAGACTGGCCTAGCGGTCCTTGCGGCCGGCGGTAGCAGTTCGCCTCCCAGAGTTCATCGACCACTGCCTCGGACCCCTGGAGAGGAGCGTGGCGCTCACCGCTCACTTGTCTATCCCCCAACCAGGACTGCCATGGGGAAGAATGACTCCACGCAGGCCAAACTCTCCTTTGATCGGCGGCGGCCTAAGGGGACGGAGATGCCGGCAACCGAGGCGTCCCCAAAGGGTGCCACAGCGACTAGCCCGGCGGGCACGGAACTGCGTGACATGCTTATGTCCATGGAGAAAGGGATACAGGACAGTATTGCGTCTGTTGGTACCAAAATTGACGCATTGTCATATCGTATGGACCGCATGGCGGAGCGCGTCGACAAACATGCTGAGCGCCTGGACAAACATGCTGAGCGCCTGGACATGGCGGAACGGCGGCTCACTGAGGCAGAGGAGGCACAAACTGAATGGGACAAAGATAGGAAACAATTTGGCAGGCTCCTCCAGGTCATACAGGACAAGTCGGAAGACTTAGAGGCGAGGTCGCGCAGATCTAACATCCGCATCACGGGGGTGGCGGAAACCACCCAAACCGGCAAAATGGAACTCTATGTTGAGAAACTCTTGAAGGTTTTGTTGGGAGAGGAGGCCTTTTCACCCATGTTCATTGTCGAAAGGGCGCACCGCACTCTGGGCCCGCAGCCGAAGCCAGGCGCGCCCCCTTGCCCTATCATCGCGAAGCTTCTCAACTACCGAGACAGGGACACGGCGCTGCGCCTGGCGAGAGACAAAGGCAAGTTGTAAAACGAGGGCATGGACATCTCCCTCTACCCGGATTTCACTGCCAAGGTCCAGGAGGAAAGGAGACAATTTGCACCGTACAAGAAGCAGCTACGTGCCCTTGGCCTAGATTACGCTATGTTATATCCTGCCAAGCTCCGAATCAACAAGCAGGGGCACTCTCACTTCTTCACGGACCCCAGAGACCTTCAGAAGTCCCTGAAAGAATGGACTAGGGAACGCAAGGAAGCCCAGAAGCACCATGATGATGATTCCGGCTCCGCTTCTCACATGGATGAGCAGGACTGATTGGGAGTCCGTTGGGTACACTATCTTGCTCCCTACGGAGTGGGGCTGCTCCTCACTCGGAGACGCTGAACACCCCAGGGGGCGGTAAGTGACGGTTTGAATGATATTGGCAGTCCCAATGGTGTGGTACGAAGGACGAGTTCTGCGGACGCTCAGCTAGATGCCGGCTGACAGATTTGTCTCATATGGTTGGGCGCTGCCGGGGGGGGGTAGGCACCACCTAATACTGAGCCGGTACTAGCCGGCGGTATGCCTTGAGGAGGTCGGTGGGTTGGAGGGGCATTTTGGGGTGATTTGCTAATGACACTGAGTTACCAGCTGGGGCAGGCCTGTGGGACGAACTTGATTTGTGTAGCAGAGCAGTAGGAGGTACTGCCCCTGATAGGCGTTCTCTGCCCCGGTGCTTTTGGCTGTGTGGCTCCACTGCGAGCCAGTTTCAGAACTACTTTGATTTTGTTAATTTTGGGTTGATGGGGGGTGGTATTGGGGCCTGTCTGACCTGGTTAGGGGTGGTCGGCTGTGGGTGGGTAGGGAGGTGGGAGACCAAATTGGGGGGGGTAGCTGAGGGATGTTCTTGTTTCCTTGTTTGCGGGGAGTTGCACGCTGCATCGAGTGAGTTGCTGCTTGAGGTTGTGCTTGGATTGAAATGCTCTTTTGTAGAGGCGGCGACTGGCTGCCTGTGCACTTTAATGATGTGGAAATGATATACGGTGCTGCCGGTGGTTGCTCCCAGCTCTGGAACCAGAGCTGCCGATGTTGCTGACTGCTCACTTGATAACCTGTTGTTGCTATGTCTAATAATGCTGTGAGTAACACTACACATACCCCTCACACTCTGAAGATGATGTCCTGGAATGTGCGGGCCTGAACGACTACCGCAAACTGCGAAAGGTCCTTAGCTACTTACATAGACATCATGTCGATCTGGCCCTCCTGCAGGAAACGCACTTGCCCATTAATAGCAGGATGTTGCAGTCCCGTGGGCTTGTGGGTAACGCAGTGGCAGCAGGATTCACAACACACTCCCGGGGGGTTCTAACCTGGGTCAGCCCAACCTCACAACTAAAATTGGTCCCTGTGGTAGCAGACACAGAGGGTCGGTTTGTTCTCGCTAGGTGTGTGGGTAAGGGGATTCACTTGCTGATTGTCAACGTTTATGGCCCTAACTACGATAACCCAGACTTCTATGCCACTCTATCGGCACACTGTAGGTCACACGCCAACTCCGGGGTGTTGTGGGGAGGTGATTTTAACTTTGTTTTTGACCCTGTTCTGGACCGCTCCGCCGGCCCCGCCCGCAGGCCGGTAGCATCGGCCACCTACATGAAAGCGGAACTGATTAACCTAGATTTGGTCGATGTATGGAGAAGTAAGCACCCCACGAAAGGTGGTTTTACACATTATTCTGCATACCACAATATCCATACCAGAATCGACTATTGGTTGGCATCACAATCTGTAATGAGCAGTATTCGCGTCTGTGAGGTACTCCCACGCACCCTCTCGGACCACTCTCCCATTCTGCTGCATGTGGCCACCGCTAGGAGAGGTATCCCCCCCTTTACCTGGAGGTTCCCCCCCTACTCCCTGCTGGACGACGCATTTCGGGGAGAATTGGCTGAAGACATTGACACGTTCTTTGCTACCAATTTAGGCACGGTAGACAACTTTTCCACACTGTGGGAGGCGTTCAAGGCCTACATAAGAGGCATGGCTATGTCCAAACACTCTAGTATACTGCGCACTATCAGACGAGAACTAGCGGCGCTGGAGACTCAACTAGCAGATCTGGAGGGCCGGCAGCTGCATGACCCGGGGCCTGACACTCACTCTCGACTTAACCCCTTACTGTCTGAGTATCAGAAACTGGCTGACAGGGAGATCCTCCACATGGGGAAATATGCGATGGCTCGAGTTTACGGGGAGGGGCAAAGACCGGGCGCCCTTCTGGCCCGAATGGTACGCGGCTCTAGACGACCACTCGTGGTCGACGAGTTGCACACGCCGGAGGGTGATGTGGTCACTGACGAGGAGCAGATCCTCCATACTTTCCGGCGTTACTACGCCGAACTCTATAAGTCCAGGTGGCTGGGCGTTGAGGGCGAAATGGATGATTACCTCGGCCACATCGCCATGCCCTATCTGCCGAACTCGGACAGGGAATTTCTGATGTCCCCCATACAGGAGGACGAGATTCTGGAAGCCCTCTCCGGCATGAGATCGGGCAGTGCTCCGGGCTCCGATGGTCTGACTGTGAGCTTTTACAAAGCCTTCAAGGACATACTGGTTCCGCATCTGATCTCCCTCTTCGATGTTATATGCGAGGACGGAGAGATGCCCCTCACTATGAGGGAGGCTTTGCTGGTCACCATTTTGAAACCGGGGAAGCCCCCGGAATACTGCAGCTCCCACAGGCCCCTCAGTTTACTGAACGTTGACGCCAAGGTGTTGGCCAATCGGCTGGCCCTCTTGATCCCCGAACTCGTCGCGCCTGAACAGTCCGGCTTTGTCCCCAACAGAAACCTAACGTACAATATTCGCACTGTGTTGGGAACGATGCAACATGTCCGCCAAGAAAATACTGCGCTAGCGGTTTTCCTCGACATGGAGAAAGCCTTTGACTCGGTGGAGTGGCCTTTTATGATCAGGGTGCTCCGGAAACTCTGTCTGGGTGAACCGTTCCTGCAGATGATCGGCACCCTGTACCACCAGCCGTCGGCCAGGCTGAAATTGGGGGACAGTGTGTCGGAACCGTTTCACATCAGCAGGGGCACCAGGCAGGGTTGCCCCCTCTCACCCCTACTGTATGCGCTGGTAGCGGAGCCTCTGGCCTGCGCTATAAGGGAGTACCACAGCCTAGAGGGGATGAGCTTTCCCACTTATAAAATAGGCATCTCTACGTATGCCGACGATACTTTGCTGTATATCCGTAATCCGGAGTCGAACTTGTCTGCAGTCCTCACAGAGGTGGTCCGCTTTGGCTCACTTTCTGGGCTTCAAGTGAATTGGGATAAATCTATTGCCTTCCCTCTCACGCCAGTGACGCAACCTTTCGACATGGAATATCCCCTTAAGTGGTCCACAGATTCGGTCAGGTATCTAGGTATACAATTACACACAGACCCGGAGATCTTGGTCAGGGACAATTATGGTGTGGCTTTCAATAAGCTTGTTGACCACGTTGAAACTTGGTGTAAACTCCCGCTATCTCTCCTAGGTAGGATAGCCATTATGAAAATGATTTTGCTGCCTAGGTTTCTGTTCCTATTTATGAACATCCCCGTGGTTCTGTCGAGGGCCTTCTTTAAACAGCTCACACAAGTACTAGTCAGACTGGCATGGGGCGGCAGGCAACCCAGGATACATTGGGCGACGCTGATCCTCCCCTGTGAGATGGGGGGTCTGGGGGCTCCCGATATGGAACGATATTACCGGATAGCACAGGCATCTCACTTACACTCATGGATTCACGGGGATGCACGCATGCCACATGTGATCCTAGAGCGGTTGTTTGCGGACCCGCTCCCCCTGCCGGCCACGATTTGCCTCCCAGTGGATCGCTCTGTCGGTCAATTGGACTCCCTTAAATCGACTAACCACGCCTGGCACGCGCTGGCTCGCGCACGTGGCTGTACTATTTTGTATTCCCCCTAATGCAAATCGACTGGGCTCTCTGGCTGGACCCCCTTGGATCAGCAGCTGTTCCATTCTAAAGCCAGGGAAGCCTGGCAGGATGATATACAGTCGCCCATAGACGACAGCATGTGGCGATACTGCTGCTCCAGTACGCGTAAAATCTCCCTCAATGGCAGACACAGGTTGGTGCATTTTAAGTTCCTCCAGCGGGTTTACTACACTCCCGAAAGGCTTCACCGATACGGCCTGCGGCAGTCGGCGCAGTGCGAACGCTGCCGTACGTCTGTAGCTGACTTTATCCATATGGCATGGCACTGCCCGGGTATACAGGCTTTCGGGGTGGAAGTTTTCTCTGAGCTTGACCAGATTCTGGGAGTGGAACTACCTCGCAGTCCGGAATTAGCCCTTCTGGATTACTCTAAGCCGCTCCCTCCCTCTCAGCGTCGTCTAGTTGACATGGCACTGCTGTTAGCCAGAAGGTTGGTGGCAAGACGCTGGATGAGGGGGCCCATCCCCACCAAGAAAAGATGGTCGGGGGATTTACTTCACTGCAGTACTCAAACTGAACTATATAGTGAACTACTCCCTCCCAGGAGTAGACCGAAAAACCTCTGCGGTCTTTACCAAGAATACCTACAGAAAGGGGAGGAGGAGTGTTCGGATACCTCAGAAGTGGTGGACCTCCCAGATCACACGATGGATTAGGTGCTGGGGCAGCCACAGAGTATATTTTGAGGGGGGGGTGGCTGGGTGGGGGTGGAGGGGTTGGACAGGGTCAGCACGTTACCCTCTGCTCCTCTGGGGTTGGGATAAGACAGTCTCCGGGGGCGGGTGGGCTTTCCAGGGTTGGGGGCTACGTATAGCAACATTTAGGCACACTACTGTATTCCATCTGAACTTGCACACATGGGTATTTCAGTAAGCACACTCGTGGGTGGGTGGGGGGCGTTGGGGCTGGGTTTTTTTTAGTTCTTGTTCTTTCCTTGTTCCCAAGACCTTAGACACAAGTGCTCTGCAGATGATTACAAGATGTCACGGCGCACCTCACACTGTTTTCGGGCTGTTAATACTATCTGTTTCCCAAGGCTGGTGCATGTCCATCTCGCCGCCGGGCCTCCGGGATGCCGGCTGAAAGGCTGTGTATTTCATCATGTTGTTCAGTGTTGGCGGTGCGCAAGTACCACAAATATGTACATGTATGTGAATATAAGGCAAACTTGGATTCTTGATAACAAAGGTCTTTTAAATTAAAAAGTTGGCAATGTATTGGCACCTCACACCGGCCCGACTTCATAAAGGGAACCTGACCCGCAGAGCATTGTGTTGGAGGGGATGTGGGGAGCTAGGCACATTAACTCATCTCCTCTGGGACTGTTGTGAGATCCGGAGCTACTGGGAAGCAGTTCTGGATGACATTGACTCCACCTTTGACACCGAAATCCCGAGATTCCCTGCCTACACTGTCCTGGGCCTGCCCAACGCACTCACCTTTCCCTTGAAATCTATCCGGGGTCGCCAAATGGGTCTCGCTATGCAAGCAGCTACACAGCATGTCTTATCACTCTGGGGCTCCACCACCAAGCCCACACACGTGGGATGGCTCCACAAGCTCTGGTTCACTTTGGGGATGGAACGCATCCAGGCTACACTTACACATACCACTGCTACATTTCCAAAGGTCTGGCTTCCGTTGCTATCCCTTTTGTCCAAAGAATTTAATGAGATTACGTGTCCCAGGTATCTTCGTATTCTGCGACTTACTGAAGCTCTGCGCGAACCTCTGTGATCCCATGCATGCTCGCAATATCCACTATTTGATTACTTCTGAAAATGCTTCCTCCGAATGGCACACTGGTTGGGGTGGGGGGGGGCGGGGGGGGGGGGGGATGGATTGGGAAAGGGGGGGCGGGGGGTTGTTTTTTTATTTCTCAAGTTCTGTACTCTTATGCTGCTTATCATTTATCACCTTGGTATCATTCTCTTTTGGCATATGTACTCCGCCTTCTACTCAATTTACAGGGAAGACGTGCCTGTCTGTCCCATTCGCCTTATATGCCTGATGCCTCTCCATTGTACTGTGATGCCTAACTCTGCTTTAAAAATTAATAAAACACATTTGAAATTAAAAGACTTCTTTAAAGAAAAATAACTTTCAAATGTCTAAGCCCATTACTAGATGGCAGGGGTATGCATGGCATGTGAATCTACAGCATTACATTCTGCGAACGAATGCTTAAGAGGTAGGTAACATTTTCCTTGCTTATTATTTATGGAGTAATGCTGCTCTTGACATCTTTAGATACATTTGTTCTTCTTTTAATAATCCTTTTTATAGTGCCTGCACGCAAAAATAAATGAAATGTGATAGCCATAACTCTAAAATGTTTTCAGAATATGAAAGGGGTATAGATTAGGATTCTGAGCACTACCTTGCTAAGCGCAGTATGGAGTACAGAACCAGGAACTTTCGTGTGAAGCAATAGTCTTTCCCAGCGCTCTTGTGGGTTTTTCTAATTTTTTTGTGAATATTTTTCACATTTCTTTGCACATATTTTATTTAAAGACATGGTGGAAAAAATACACAAATTAATGTGAGCGGCATTACACAGTCAGCCATAATTGGATTAATTTTTGTATTTCTTCTCTTAAATCTAGAGTGTTGCTAGTGTGAAGAGTGGTTAAAATATTGAGTACCGTACACCCCTTTATTTGCTCTCTGCAAATGCGTTATTTAAGCATGTCATTGTTTGGTAAGAGGGGAGCTGGTGAGTATTCGCTCTCTGACTCCACTTCTTTGATAAGCAAACGCAACGGAATAGACTCGATGGGTATGTCGTGTGTTACTTTGAATGAATTAGTGACATTCTTCCTTCTCCCACTTGTCAAAGATCAAGAACAACCACCTGAACCAAGCAGTGCACGAGGAGCGCGAGGCGATCATCGAGCTGCGAGTCCAGCTCCGACTGTTACAGAGGCAGCGCGCGAAGTCCGAGCAGCTGCAGGAAGACGAAGAGCCCGCCAAGCGCGGCGTCCTGGCCCTGCAGCAAAGAGACTCTGTCCCCGACACGAGGGCCGCGAAGGAGCAGCCAAAGGGTGCCAAAGAACCAGTCAGGCCCTCGCCAAACAAAGACCGGAAGGAAACGCCAATCTGAAGGGGCAGCTGGCCTGGGAGAACCGTGCAACATACTGTAGTGCCCCCGAATAAAACCGCACAATCATTGCTTTTTGTACATTCTGTAAAAAATGTTGATCAGCTCGCCCTTACGCTGTGGCATGACAGTTAGGCTTCCAGTTCAGACTAGCTTGGACTTCGGGTGAGGGAAAGATCTGCACAGCTCCATGATGGGATATTTGGAGGCTTCAGTCATTTGCATTTACATGCAGACTGTTTTCTCTAGAAACCTTTAGGACAATTTAATTTTGACACTAAGCCCATTCATCTGGATTACCGCAGGAGTAGCATCTCTTTCCCTGCTCACAGGACTGACAACTTGCCTGTTTGAGTTTCCCTACCCCTCCTATATCTTTCGACCTTAGAGTCATTTTCTCGTGCCTTTTACACCTTCCAGATGCAGATGGGGTTATTTTTTAGCTGAAAAGTTAGATTGCAGCATATTCCTAACCAGCCTGTTTGCCGTGCTCTTTCCTCCTATAGCTTGCTTGACACTAAATGTCCTGGATAAATAGAAAGCAATTTTAAAGCTTGTCTACGCCACATTTAGGCGTGGACCAGCCACACTCCTTTCAGTGTTCGCCTGTTTGCTTCAAGCGAGGTGTGACTTTTTGTAAATTGCTGATCTTCAAAATCCTTCTGTTACATGTTTGTTTCTAAAAACCTATGTTTCTACCATAGGGTTTTTTTTGTCTCAAAAAAGAGAAAATCAAAGGATTATTCTTGCTCTAACTTAACTTTGTGAAGCAGTTTTTTGGGTGGGATGCAAGCTAAACGGTTTGAAGTTGGTAACTTTCACAATTAATATTGGTTAGGCTATCGTATGGGCCATGCTGATCCCATCAGTATATTTCCAAAATGATGTATTTAAAATGATGTCATATAAAATGCACACTTAATTTGACTTATTTGTCCTTTAGCCTCAAGATCTTAGCATTGTTGTCTGACTTTGTTCTCTATACAAATTATAAACCTTGGGACTGAAGCTTCCTGGTGACTGTGACATCCACTGTTTTGTTTTCAAAGTTAAGACAGTGAAAATAAGAAACTCTGTGTGGTATGCCTAGAGCACTCTGTTATCTGAACACGTTCTTACAAGTGTAAGAACGTAAGGAATGGAACAGTTGAATGGTCCCAGAATTGATATCCCACCTCAAATGTTAATTCCTCAATCTTTTTTCCCTGTAGGTCTGCCATTTTTTTATCTGTGATTGGCGCTTATTTTTCTTTATGCAATGTTGTTCAGCTTGAAAGGCTTTGCAGTTTGTGTGCAAGACACAAATTTGTAAGACACCATGCTCTAGAGGCACAGTGTTCAAAGTAGGTACTGAAGGAGTGTCTCCCTGCCAAATTTTTGTAATGTCAATGTAAGATAAATGTATATAAGTAACTCGTACCCCTTTTGGAGTAGCTGTTTATCCTGACAATGTGGCATTAATTTGGGCATTTTAAACGAAACGTATGCTAGATACCCCTGCCCTTAAGTGAGGGGAGCTGTCACTCTGTTCCTTGAATCTGATGTCTCCCCCAGATCATCAGCTGAGCAACTAGGTACGTTCTGACATTATTATTTCTGGGTGGGCAGCAATTGATTCATGTGAGGCATGGGTGTGCTCTGTTTACAAACATATATGTGGTTCTGTAAACAGCCGAAAGCCATAGTGGGATCAGAATATGGGTTTGACTTTGTTGGAAGGGCCGAACTTTGAATACAGTGCTTCATTTTTTCATGTTTTTAAATGGGATTATTGATCTTTTATTTCCAGCAACCTTTCATTTTCCACTTCATTCTTGTTCGAATTCATAAACCCTTCACAATCTGGATATTAGAACGTGGGTGAGAAGTGCTGCAAGAGAGGTTTGTTACCCAAGAAAAAAAGACAGCATCGACAAAATTTAATCTTTGCTATTGCTAATTGAACCATTTCTTCCATCTCAAAATTATGAAATGCAATGGCTTCTTTCATATATAGTTGGTTTTAGTTCAATCAATGGGTATAACAGAAGTGTTTGCTCCTCTTGATACTGTGCATATTTCGGAGATGTTGAGTTCAATTATATGGATAGTTCATGGGTCCCGTTTATACAACAGTTGCCTCTCTTGAACAAACTGTTTTTGCCTTTGGTCAGTAACCATAGCACAGCAGGATTCTCCTTCTATCTGTTTACTCTTGCATTCCTTTTTTAACTTTGGAGACCGGCTTACTGCCTGCCACCTTGTAATTATTTGGTACTGAAGGTGGGCCAAGCATGGTGGATGGAGGGCAGAATTGGCTAGCAGGACCTTCATGATTGGGGCAATCATCTGATTCCTTGGCCTTCCTTCTATAAAGTTAAATTAAAAAGACTTGCTGATGGTCACATGGTGCACCATATCCCCAAGTTGGCATTAGAAGAGAGCTCTATGGACCAGCTGCAATGTGGCTACTGGTAAGTAATCTTCACGTTTAGAAGCTAAATGGAACTCCTGCCTTAGAAATTAATTACACACTTGTTTGCACCACTAAATATTTTAAACCGGTTTGCTTTAATTTTTACCTTTCCTTTACTACCTTTGGTGTCCCTATTTAGCACATTGAATAAATATTTCAGATATTCACAGAACATTTTCTATGAGTAGCTTAGTCTTATTGTCACCTGGGAAGTGCATTTTATCGGACTATGAAGGTTTGATTTGTAAAGCGTTATCACTGTGCAATTGTGTCTTACTTCAGTATCAGGGGTAAATTGTTTATAAATTTACAGGTGCAAGACATGCTTTCTAACAGGGGTAAAATAGGGAATTTCTTCCAAAAATAAGCATGTCCAGGAAGTGTATTAGTAAGTCACACAGAAGCTTGGCATAAGACACAGCTACTCGTAGAATAAATTTTGTGACTAAAGTATGCCGGCAATCATTAATTGTGAGAGATGTGCTAGTCTTTGTGTTACCTCACATCATTTTGTTTTCTAGCCGTTATAATCCTGTATTCATGCAGAGAGAAGTAAAACACACATCAGAATGTAAAGTCACAGCAGCTGAAATGCCAAGGCTTGCAAAGCACATCACACCCTACTTTGGCAACTTAAGATCTCTGGACTATATGATATAACCATGGAAGAGACTTTTCCTTGTTGGGGTGTTGACACGGTTGGCTAGTTATTCTGAGCAACTTTTGGAGTCGGATCTATCTTAGACCTGTTACAAATCTTGGATGTTTTTTCTTCCAAGTGAATTGTGTACTGTTTTGTGTTAAATTGGGAGCAAACTGCCGATGTAGCTAAGGGCATAGTATTATTTACCTGTTTTACGAGGAAAGCCTTTTTTTGGCATCCCAACTTGTTAAATGCATTTTATGTTTACTGCTAATATTTTTGATTGAACGTTTAGTATCTGTAATTGACAATTTCTATGCTACTAATGTGTTTGTATCCATGTATCATTATCATTGATTAGTGTCTGGGCAAAATCACATACAACAAATAAATCCAGGAGCCATTTGAATAGCGTTATTAGTGTGTCTACCCTATAGCCAAATGTTCAGAAATACCTGATGCTGCTTATTTGAAGCAGACACTCATTTTTAGTGATGCCAGAATAACAATCTGTTTGTTTTTCAGTCCTTTTCTGGCAAAGCACAGTAGTACTTTTGAAACAAATATGTTTATATTGAAAAATGAGTAAGCTGTACAACGTACAGTGTTTCTCACCATAACAAATAAAATATTGCAGGGATTTATGTGTGACGGATCCCATGGTTGAAACAAAAATAACCAAAATATCTAAGAAGGAAAAGAAAGGAAGAGTAAGGCATCCATTTGTCCAAGGGCCAAAACACTTTTATGTATGCACTAGTACCATAGAACTATATAGAGAAATTAAAATATCTCCATTCATAGGGTTTCAAACAGAGGGAGTATGTCCTATCACGGTTACAGGGCCAGAAAACAGTCATACATTTTCAGCTGCGTCTCAAAATTAATTCTCCATCTTTTTCTGTAAATCCCAGAATCTCCGAAATACCTCCACAGTTCCCCAAGGGTCCATCTTGTACGTTGCCATCTTCAACCCATACATTGTGCCCATGGGACTATGCTTACCACTAATAGCATCAAAATCAATACACTAACTACATGCAACTGTACATGGAGGTCTACACTGCTGTAGACATCCAGTGCCTAACACTGACTTCAGCTCATACCTACTTGGATGTAGAGGACCTCACTGAAACTGACTTGATCAAAACGAAATTCCTCCTATTTGCCAATTGCGCAACAAATAGTTCAACCCTCTCTCACTGACCTAAACCGGTTCAAAGACCAACTTTCAATCGACGCCAAATCGCTCTGTTTCCCCTTTAACACCAACCTCATTCTCGAGGAGCACATTACCAAGAAAAACCCAGGACATTCTTGTACTCTACTAAATTCTACTTGGTTGTCTACTAAAATAAATGAAAACTGTTCCTCCCTTAAAGCTACTTCAGAACTTCTGTTCAAGCCTTAAGCCTCTTAACTCTGAATGGTGGAAGTGCCCTGCTCTGTGGCTTCCCAGAATCCACCCCACAACCTTCAAATATCTCCTCAAGGACCTAAAGAACCTCATCACCCCCAGCCGGATGGAACGCTGCTGGCCTCCATTAATTAACATCATCACCTTGAAAGCCAGCTGCATCATTTACAAAGCCATTGCGACCAACACCCATGCCAATCTAGCAGATGAGCTCACCATCTCTGGTGGCTCTTGCAACACCTGTACTCTGGGTATCACCAGACTTTAAATGAAATGCTAGAAACAAACAAAAACTTGGCAAAAGGCCTCCATCAAGCCACCTAAGATCTATTCTTCAGGACCTTCTCTACCCTTCAATTTAGGAAAGCGCTGAAGATGCACCAGTTTAAAAAAATCTGCAGTGCAGTAATTAGTCCACTCCCAGAACCCAGCCTAGAATTACTCTGATTGTAAGTCTTCTTCTAACGCTGACCCTAAACCGCTTTCCACTGCCTTTCCGCTTTTCACTATTTTGTGTTATACAATATCACATGTATACAATGAAATTAAAGAAAGCCTACTGCTTGATGGTATGGTGAGTGTGTGGGTGGTCCCCAGAAAGCCACAGTAGTAGTTGGTGGCCAGGAATGTGTTGTTCAGCTGCAGTTCCGATGGGCTGTGACTATTTTAGCATTAAAATCCCCAGACAAAATATACCGTGGTTGGGCCGCGATCCTATCCGTGAGAATCTTTAAACTAGGGAAGAAGTTAAAAACTGTTCAAAAGTGTACAATAAGAATTAATAAAATCATTGTTATAAAAACGAATTATGTAAAAATAAAGACAGGAGAATCCCTCCTGGACCTTAATGACTTGGAAAGCTGTGGACCCTGATTCAGTAGGGTTTACATCTACACATAAATTAACCCGGACCCAAATTGCAAGATCTCCTAAAGCCAACCCCGAAGAAAAGGTAAAGCTTCACAGGAATAACATGCATAGCCATCAAGAACATAGGGAATAGAAGCCCAGGTCTCTTGTAAAGCAATGATATCGTACCTATTGATAAAAGATTGCCAGTCTGGGTTATCTACTTTCTCTCTGAGCCCTGCAACGTTCCAGCTTAAGATTGAATAACCACCCTCCACCTTCTGCCCAACTACTGCTCCTATCATGGGGCCAAGTAACCCTTAGTTACTAAAATCACCAGGAGCATTAACCCCAGGCAAACATCAATCGATGCCTGCAAGGATATCAAATCTGTTTACTATAGGGATGTTAAAAAACGGAATGGCCCTCCATATCAGTTAGGCTGATCAGATCATCATATATTTCGAATGGGTCTTTAAAAGATGTGCAGAAAAAGCGTGACCAATTATTTTGGGCTCAGCCACATGTACAATCAACATACAGTAATGTTACTCAAATGGATTCTATCCAAAAGCCTGTCTTGAGTATTAAGGGACCGAACTTCAAAGGTAACTCCTAGCTGTCTATCTCAGCAATATTTCCTGTATAGCACAGAACATTGTTTTGCTGTTGGAAGGCTATACCTTAAACAACCCTAAAAGTCATATTTCAGATGTCTTGCCTAAATGGTATTAATTATCTCAAATGGGCAGTTTTAAATATCTTGCCAGTATTTCTTTTATTGCAAGGCATCCCCACAATAGGGGCAGAAAACCTATCCCAACCTCTCTGTACCTAGGACATATTCTGGGGGTGGCGAAATCCATCTGGTGCATACCAAACGGGGTTACTTAAACTTGGTGCACAGATTTTGAATGCACTCATTTTCAGTTATGATTCAAGGACACATTTTTGGTCTGTAAGCAAGCCTGGGACCACTGTTCCGACACAAATTAGCAGACCCCCAAACATGATGGGTCAAGACAGCAAAAATAATGTATTTGTTCAGAAGGCATACAATGGTGCACCAATTTGGAAAATTATGGAAGATATTGAATATCTCATTAAATGAATAATGTAAGAAAAATATTAAAACCTAGTTAATAGTGATATTTTTTCTTAACTGATCCAAAGTCAGGCTCTTCTCAATATTTATTAAATTGCCAAGATTTTAGATTCCGAGTGCTTTAAATTCTCTAGTGAGCTTACTTTAAGTCGTCATCTTGAGTTCCTGTATTTTTTAGAGTGGGAAGAGTGAAGACAACAAGGGGGTTTCCATAGGGCCATATAGGCCCTAAACGGTAATATATCTAACGGTAAGGGATTAGTTTCCATTTCTACACCAAATTGTGGGAGATCTATACCTGAATGCCATCAATAGTATGCATATTGAGGCTATGCAATGAGAAAATGTCCTTCTAAGTCAGGAACCCATCGCTTTATACAACTCAAGCAAGCACTCCTATCTCACCCAATGTGTGTGCCTTGTTCAGATCAAACCTATCATTGCAGGCCATAGGTGTTTACAAATCAGCTTCGGAACAATAATGGCAAGATTCCCAATGATATTAAGCAGCTTAGCTAACGCTACCCTCTTGATGTGAGAAATTTGGTCTGTTATAGACAGCGACCGCCATATCCAGTTCTTCCTTGCTTCCAATTCAGAATTCAGTCAGCTCCACTATATTATTCCTTTCATAAGGGGGGGCCTGTGTCACCTAAAATGATAATTTCTAAATACTGTATAAATGAAGGCGACCTTTGAAGCGGAGATCTGTGTTGCACATGCTTGGTTGCAGGAATAAAGTGGCATCACTGCCAATTTGTTCCAGTTAATCCACAACCCAGATTAGTTTCCATGGACAGTAATGGCAGTCAACACAGGAAATAAGTCCCCCATTTATGGGGATTTGGAGTAGAGCAGCAGAGCATGTCAGCTTGCTGTACTGCCCTACACCAAAGTGAAGGGGCAGGAATGCATCGTATTATGTGCAATGCAGTGAATTCCTATCCTTTCCCCGTGTGCTGGCGCCGTTTCTGCAGCCTGGCGCCACGCAGACACTCTTTACCAGCCTGTGTTGCTGGCAAGAATGATTTTGTGCAGGTAGAAGTACCTTACTGCACAGGAAAAATCCTAAGAGGCGTTTTCCTGCTATGTGTGCTACAGAATGCAGCACAAATAGAAAGAGGAAAAACAGGAGAAATAAACATATTTCTCCTTGTTCTGCCTCACTTTGGGAGGTGTAATGTTTTGGCGCTTTCGGGGTGTACATGCTCTTGTATAGCTGGAGAAGTGTCAAAATCAATGGGTGTCGAGTTGAAAAACCCAGTGTAACGCCTTGGGTGTTGCAGTGGACGGTTCGTCTGAACACCCAGTGATTTTGACACTGCCCCCTATTTACAAGGGTAGCATACATCGGAAGCAGTGCCAAAATTAAGACCAGGGAAAAACCTGGTCATAACATGGCCAAACGAGGAGAAATCTTTATAAAAAAAATGACGATTTGCAACTTCTATGTGTGCTGCACAATGCAGCACACATAGGATTTACAAATCGGCATTGGATTGTTTTTGTACAGGAAGGGATACAATCATTGCTCCCAACGCAGGCACAGAGCCTGCATTGGCGCTAGGCAGCTAGGTTTAGCGACAGCGCTAGGGTAAACGCAGGGGTTCTCCACATTCTTTTAAATATGGAGCATTCGTGCATTTTTTAGAATGGCGTAGCTTGGTGTTAGCAATTTTTTCTTAATACCATGCTTTGCCATTCTGTTCTAAATATGCCCCAAAGTGCTTAAGCACAAATATTTTGATCCCTCTGTTGGCATGTAATTCCCAGATATAGCAAGGCAGGGTAAAATGTAGGGAAGACTGCAGAAATCCCTGCCTCATTCTACTCTAGGCAATGTCTTGTCGAGTTCTCTATTGACCGATATCTTAGCTACAGGGGCAGTGTACAGGAAGCTGACTAATGAAAGAAAGTAGCTCCTGATCGTTCAAAATTCAAACAGGAAAGGTCATTTAAATGAATAAAAGGCCTTCTCTGCATCGAGAGCTGATACAACTAATGTGATTTCTGAATGTCTGGATCAATATTATGGTAAATGGAGAAGAATATAATTTCAATGCTTAATTTGAGCCGGGGGGGCCTCACTTATTTTTTCCACTCCAGATATTTACATAGTGCAAAAGAAAGAAAAAAAAAAGAATTGGAAAGACGAAGAAAGAAAAAGACTGCAAAACCGTCACAAAAGGAGAAAGCAGGAACCTGCAACAGTGAGATAAAGGGGCAACGCGGGTCTGGTAGTGGGTTAAGGAGGCATGAGGTAGATTTGCGCTGGCTTCTGGGTAGAGTTTTGGGAACCAACACTCTATGTGGAACTTAACAGTATAAAACCAGACGGATCTGCAAGGACCAAAAGAGGCATGTATGTAAATAGCCAACAAGCAATAGTTTTGCTAATGTTTATTATCAACTTTGAACAATGAAAGTGGCATACACAAGGAACATTCTGTTGCCGATTTACTGGGTTTCTGTTGCAGCATAACAAATACATCACAGTTGTAATCTGGCAATTCGACCCAACCCGGAAGCACCAGAGATTAAATCTGACGTAACGAGCCGTCACCCTGCATCAGAGGGGCCACGTTATCGCTCTAAAAGCAGACAACGCAGTTGATTCTACCACGATTGACAGCGTGACACGGATGTGTATTTTCACATTTATCATACTGCTGTTCCGTCTCCTCGCATTACGAGGGGCCACATAATTTTTATGGCAAGAGGATTTCATGAAATGACCCTAGATCATCGTGCAAAAAGCACCAAAACAAGCATCCCACCAGGTATAGTAGAGATCTGACAGATGAAATTGGTCCTGAAGAAAGCCACCGACCCTTGCGGGCACATTGTTGGCGGAAACATGTTGACCCCCTCCTTTTCTTAATCACCCATAGGATGTCCAGGACGACCTTATGGTCCTTTCCACATCCCACCAAATTTTTTATTTTGCTACTGTTCTCTTTATATGTTTATAATTAAAGTAGTACTTCCAGGGGACAGTAAGCAATTTTAGTTCACCTTTTTTTCGCACAGATCCCACCATGTCTCCTGGGATGGAGACTCAACCTCCTGACAGAGGAAATCTCAATGATGATGGAATTGAGCCGAAGTACGACAGTGAAAAGACAACACTGAGGAAAATGGTTAGTGAGGGCCTTACTTTTACTTAACGAAGAGACTAAGCCACAAAGAATGGCACTGGTGCACTCTTCGTGATTACCCTAGTAATCTGGCAACTGCCTTGCCAAAAGAAACAACTCGTGTTCAGAAAAGGTGCAGTAAAATCAGGTCAAGAACCTCCATATAAGATTTAATACAGTCAAGGCCTTGGACCTTACTACTAGCTAAGTGTCAAGTAGCTGCTTTAAGTTCCTCAGTTGTGAGTGGCACACTCTGACTTTCCTGCTCTTTATCCTTGATCCACACTAAGATCATCTGGTGTAAGAGCAATTCTTCTCAAGCACATAGGCCAGAGGTCTTCAAACTTTTTGATGCTGAGACCCCCTTGTAAAACTTTTTTAGGCTTAAGGACCCCCTTCCATCAAAAGTTTCTAGAAACTGGTACTCATCATCAACAACTATCGACAACCATAAATGTGCCTGTTAGACCTCATCACATTCATCCATCCACCCACACTTTCATCCATCCATCCTTCATCCATCCACCCTTTCATCCTTCCGTCCATCCATCCACCCTTTCATCCTTCCATCTATACATCCATCCACCATCCATCCACCCTTTCATCCTTACATCCATTGTTTACCCATCCACCCTTCCATCCATCTTTCCTCCACCCACCTTTTCACACGTCCATCCATCATTCATCAAGGCAACCTTTTATCCATCCATACATCCATCCTTCATCCACCTTTTAATCCTTCCATCCATCGACCCTTCATCCATCCACCCTTTCATCCATACATCCATCCTTCATCCACCATTCATCCACCCACCTTTTCATACATACATCCATCCATCCATCATGATCCATGCAACCTTTTATCCATCCATACATCCATCCTTCATCCATCTGCCATTTCATCCTTCCTTCCATCTATACATACTTCATCTATCCACACTTTCATCCATCCACCCCCTTTTCACACATCCATCCATCATTCATCCATGCAACCTTTTATCCATCCATACATCCTTCATCCATCTACCGTTTCATCCTTCCTTCCATCCATCCATACATCCTTCATCTATCCACACTTTCATCCATCCATTCACCCATCATTCATCCACCCATGTTTTCCATCCATCCATCATTCATCCATGCAACCTTTTATCCATCCATCCTTCACCCATCTACCGTTTCATCCATCCATCCATCCTTCACCCATCCATCCTCTCATCATTCATGCACCCACCTTTTCACATATCCATCCATCCTTCATCCATCCACCCTTTCATCCATACATTCATCCATCCACCCTTTCATCCATCCATTCACCCATCATTCATGCACCCACCTTTTCACACATCCATCTATCATGATCCATGCAACCTTTTATACATCCATCCTTCATCCATCCACCATTTCATCCATTCATCCACCCACCTTTTCTGTGCCTCTCTCATGGGGGGGCGGGGCGGGGGGCAGTATCTCTCTGCGTCTTCTTCCTCTCTCATGGGAGGGCATCTCTGTGCCTCCCTGCTGGGGGCGGACAGGCTGTAACAACATCTCACCTGAAGAACAGACTCTCAGGCACATTTCTCCTGCACAGGCGCCAAGTATGAGGGTTTGTGCTTTGTGCTTTGCAGGCAGGACCCACAGCTCCAGGCGTGCAACGTCCATTGAACTCAAAGGGATACAGCCTCCTCCCCTGCCCCAAATCCCTTCCCCTCCTTGTGTATGTGAGCTGGGCTTAAACACCTTCAGGGACACACACAAAGCCGCACCCCAGTACTTCACAGGTCTTTAAAAGACCTTTTACTTGTTAATGAGGCTTTGTTGTTTTTCACCCCTTGGTGTGAATTAGGCCTCCGCCGTGAGCACCCTCAATCAGCCCGACGCCATCTAAGGCAAACTGACAATCTGCGACCCCCTTCCCAGGACTCCACGACCCCCCTGGGGGTCGTGCCCCACAGATTGAAGAACCCTGACCTAGGCTATTAAGCAAGGAGTTCTAAAAGCTTTCTCTACGTTATTCACAACTTCTAGCATTTCAGCATGCCCACTTTTGTTATTCAGAGCCAGACTAAGAAGCATCCAGGACAATCCCCCTCACCATATCACCTCTCTGAGATATTGTGATGAATGAATCGAAATTTGCCTAGCCAAGGGTAACTGTAAGTTTCAATTCTATTAAGGACACGGAGGCGAGGATTATGCTTTTCTCTCTTCGCTACTTTAATCAAATACAAAACACAGCAGCCTTGGACATTTAAAAGAGACAAAAACCACAGTGCGTTCAGCAACAAACTACAGTTCCCATCAGTCCACTGCAACAGTCCATAGTATTAGTCCTTCCACCATGTCCACTAAAGGCTTGAAAGCGAATCCTTCCTCTGTCTTCCTCCTCTTTCTTCGCGCAAATTACGCCCACATCTCACTGGTCCTGTTTCGAACCGTCATTCCCTAGTAGAAATACACGACAGCGTAAGCGTAAAAATTACTACACACTTACGATAATCACTCAAGCAAACAGCATTATATAGTAGTAACACATTTCAGTTTCAAATGGTAAACCCGATTACTTACTGCCATACGGGTGGGATCTCACACGAAATGACCTGGGAGGGATAATCCTCGCCTCCGTGTCCTTAATAGAATTGAAATTTACCGTTACCCTTGGCTAGGCAAATTTCGATTCTATGGCAGGACCGGAGGCTCAGATTATGCTAGTTCAAAGCTTATTAACCACTAAATGGGCAATATCCACTACCGGTTTAAAGTAAAACCTTTTTAACGTGGAATCTGAGGACCAATCCGCGGCTCGCATCAAGTCCTCCAAACGAGCCCCTACAGAAAAAGCCTTAGAGGCCATGGCCCCTCTGGCCGAGTGAGCTCCGAACCTTTTGGTATCTATACCCGCCTCCTGCATGACCCAGCGCACCCACCTGGCAATGGTGGGGGAAGAGTCTGCTTTGTGTGGTTTACGCAAGGCAATCAGCAATTGTCGTTCGCCCGGAGGGCGAATGTCGACTGTCATCTCTTCGTATGCTTTCAGACATTGGACAACACACAACTTGGGGACATCCACAAAGGCTGGGTATGAAATAGTTCTTGACGCAGACTTCGTGCGACATCCCACTGTGAACGTAACTCCGTCTGGGGAAAAAACTCTTGCTGAAACATCCAGAGCACGGACATCCGACACTCTACGGCAAGACACCAACCACAGAAGTATAGCTAGTTTGGCTGAAAGTTCCTTCAAAGACAGGTAAGTGTTAGGTTGCCATGATAGGAAAAGATTCAAAACAATATTAACGGCCCAAAGGACTGAATAACGAAGCTCAGGAGGCAACGAAAGACGAATGCCTCGCAAGAGTCTACAAACAAAGGGGTGTTCCCCTACCGGTGCCCCCTCCACCAGATGATGAGCCGCTGAAATAGCCGAACGCATTGCGTTAATGGTTCGGTACGCTAAGCCATCCGTAGCCAAATCTGCCAAAATGTTCAGAATGGGAACGACTCCTGCGACCAGGGAATCCAAGTCCCGTCGAAGACACCAACGCACCCACTTGGACCAAGCGGATCTATAGCGCTTCGCGGTGCTGGTCGACCAGTCTCTTGACAAAAGACCCTCAGCTGATCTCGAAAGGCCCGGGAGTGACCAGCGTCGCCGGAAAGCCTCTATGCAATGAGGTGGAGAGAACCCTGAGTGATGAGATGATGCGGTTCCTGGTCTGGATTGAGCAGAAGGTGAGGAAACCGGGGGAGTAGGATTGGAGAATCCCAAGAAAGTTCCAGAAGAACCGGAAACCAGACTAGGGACCTCCAGAGCGGTGTCACCAGTACCAGCTCCACCTTCTGACGGCGGGCCTGAGCCGCCGTTCGTACCACCATTGAGAAAGGGGGAAACGCGTAAGGCCTCTCCTGACTCCAATCCTGGAGGAATGCATCTGTAGCTTCCGCTAGAGGGTCCGGCCTCCAACTGAAGAACTGCGGAAGCTGATGATCCAAGCGAGATGCAAACAGGTCCACTGAGAAAGGACCCCATAGGGGGTTCAGCCACTGGAAAACCTGAACGTCCGACTTCCACAGACTGGAGTCCCGAAGGTACCTGGAGTGCCAGTCCGCCACTAGATTGGCTTGTCCCGGCAGGTACTCTGCCGTGACGGACACATGGTGAGCCAGACAGTAATCCCAGAACTCTTTTGCAAGATCTGCTAAAGCTCTGGACCGAGGACCACCCAGATGGTTGACGTAACGAACCGCTGAGACATTGTCTATTTTCAACTGAACACATGAACTCACTGAATCTCTGGTCCAGCAGCGCACTGTGAAAGAGCCCGCTAGAAGTTCCAAACAGTTGATATGCAACTTCTGTTCTTCTGACGACCAGGCGCCGCCTGTGGAGAATTCCCCACAGCGTGCGTCCCAACCCGACCTGCTGGCGACGGATTCTATAAGCAGGTCCGGGACTGACCCAAAGATCCCCCGACCGTTCCAGGCCTCCATGTGGGATAGCCACCATGACATTTCTTCCTTCACCTCTTCTGAGAGTGGAACCATCTGATCGTAGGTCATTCCCTTCCTGAGATGGTGAGCCTTGAGGCGCTGGAGTGCCCTGTAATGAAGGGGCCCCTGGAAGATTGCCTGAATGGAAGAGGAAAGAAGCCCCACCACTCTGGCAATCTGCCGCAGGGAAGTCTGGGCCTTGGCAAGTGTTTGCCGCAGAACATGTCGGATCTTGGACATCTTCCGCAACGGAAGACTCAGAGAGGCTTGGACCAAATCTATGCCAAAACCCAGGAATACCAACTTCTGACACGGAACGAGGACGGACTTGTCCCTGTTGATGATAAAACCAAGCCCCTGAAAGAGGGAAACTGTCTGCTGAAGTTGGGAGTTCAGTTTCTCGGGACATTGGGCCATCAGCAAGATGTCGTCTAAACAGACGATCATCCTGATACCCTGACTTCTCAGGCATTCCACGGCCGGGTGCAATACTTTTGTAAAACACCACGGGGCTGAGGAAAGACCGAACGGAAGGGCAGTGAATTCGAACACTCGATCCTTCCAGAGAAACTGCAAGAAACGACGGTGAGGAGGGTGAATGGGAACCACAAGTTAAGCGTCCTTGAGGTCCAAACGAACCATCCAGTCGTGTGGGAGGAGGACGTCTCTGAGGAGATGTATCCCCTCCATCTTGAAATGCCGATAGATCAACCACTCGTTGAACTCCTTGAGATTGGTCACCGGCCGTCTGCCCCCATCGGTTTTGTCCACCAGGAATATATTGCTGAGGAAACCCGCGGGGTGTAGATGTGACTGACGAATGGCACCTTTGCGCAGAAGCTCTGAGACCTCTTGGTCGATCAACTGCGCGTTGGATGCTGAAAAAACTATAGGGCGCGGAGCCCCTGTCTGTCTGGGATGATCATAAAATTCTATGCGGAATCCGCGTATCCTCTGTAAAACCCAAGCGTCTGCGGTGATCGGTGCCCATTGGTTTTGAAAAGCCTCTAAGCGACCACCAATCGTAACCTGGTCTGCAGGAATAACACTCACCGTTAGAATTGTTGGGTCCCGCGTTCTTCCTGAAGCCTCGCCCACCGAAGCGTTGCCCTCTTGTGGGGTAAAAATTGTTGAAGTTGGCTGAGGTATTATACTGGCCTCGCCCGGAGCCTTGCCCTCTATTGCTGGCATTTTGACCACCACGGCCGGTCGCGCGGTCCCTTGGGAGAAAAGTTGCTGGAAGACCCTCTTTATGCTGGACTGGGCCTTGTGTCCAGGGAAGTAAAGGTAGACACAAATTTGCCCAATTCCTTTATAAAAGGTTTCCCGAAGAGACCCCCTTGGGCCACTGCTCCTGCCTCCGAGGAGGCCAAGTCCCCTAACTTCGGGTCCAGTTTAATCAAAAGTGATCTCCGGCGTTCCGTTGATAGGGCACAATTGGCGTTTCCAAGAAAGATGATCACCCTTTGTGCCCAATTCGACAGGACGTCGGGAGAAATGACAGACCCCGACACCTTTGCCTCCTCCGCCATATCTAGAATTTTCGTGATAGGGCCCACTGCGTCCAATAACTTATCTTGGCATGATCGCCAGGAGCGGTCAATGCCTTTGTGGGGGACCTTCATGAATTTTGCGAGGAAAGTGGCCATTATTGCATCTAACTCTGGTGTCAAGGCCACCTTGCCCTCTATTGTGGGCCTCGGGCATTCCCCCCGCAGACATCCTCTGGCTTCCTTCTCCAAGGGCTTGCGGAGGCGACTCGCCACAAACTTCACCACTTTGTCCCCCGGGGCCCAGACTGCGGAGCGCATATGGATGATCTCATCTGGATCCAGCATGCCTGAGTTGTCCCCGGGTAACTCCGCGGTGGAGCTCGACAGACACCAAGACCGCCCCGACTCCTCGTCATCCTTTGTATCCGGGGAGTCCCCACCTGGTGATGGAGGAGCCGTACCCGTAGTTACCGAGGGTTCAGGGGCCGAGGGGGGTACCGGGATGGTGGTGGTCGCCTTTGCCAAGAAGGCGTCACGCAGACGCTCAAAGGTGCCCCTATCCACTCCCTGTTCTCCCTCAGGCATCTGTTCCCTGCAGGGCTTCTTGGGGCCCGGGGGACCCTCTCCTGAGGGGCCCGGGAGACCTGTTGGGGCTCCTAAATGGGCTTGCGCAAGCTTTGCGCACTCCTCGACAATGCGATTAGACAGGCGCTCTTCTATGGGGCCTACCACTTTGGTTACACAGCGGTAAATGGAGCTGTCAACCGCATTATAGAATTCTTCATCATTCAAGTAGGACTGGGACTCATCCTCATAGTAGGCGTCTTGCTCCATGTCAGGTAAGTATAACACACCCCCTTAATTACTGCACAAACTGTTGTGGGAGTCGGGTAATTCTTAGCTACTGTCCAAACTGTTGTGGGGGTCAGGTAACTTTTAGGCAGACCCAAGGACTGCAACACTCTTTGCGGCCGGTGAAACCAGCAGAATAAGGCCGCACTATGCCTCAAAAAGCGCGCTGACCCTCTTTAACCACATGGCTGCTGGGCGTTTTCCCCCCCCCCCCTGTGCTGGAAAAAGCTAATTTAGTGGCACCATGACGAGCTCAGCTCGTCATCAGCACACGACACCCGTGGGTGATGACGAGCTGAGCTCGTCATCAGCATCGAAAGGGTTAAGAAGACCGGGTCCTATCGCCTCTCAGCGCACCACCACACACAAGTTCCACAGTGCTAAAACTGCCCTCAGGCGATTTTTGCGGTTCACACCGCAATACTGACCCTCAAGGGGGCGTCTTGCAACAAATTGGGGCAAATACAGACCCGGGAGACCGGGCGTAGCAAGAGGCGGCAGGGCAAGGCTCCGACTCGGCAATCTCCTCAGTGCGGCTCCTCTCTGTGAAGAGAACCGCGCTGAGGAGCAACGAGTTGGCACAGCGCCCCCTGGTGGGTGATTATGCACCGCACCTAACAACCAGGGACCAGAATCGTGTTAGGAACAAAAGCGTTCCCGCGATCAGCAGGTGCTCTACGGAAGGAAAAAACACAGCGCATACCCCCGCATTAACCACCCACCATAAACAGTCCCTTCAAACCATGCCTAGAAACATATGAGGGAGAGAAGAAAATACAACTTAACTGGCTGCGTGAGCAGCGAAGAAAGAGGAGGAAGACCAAGGAAGGACTCGCTTTCTAGCCTTTGGTGGACATGTTGGAAGGACTAATACTATGGACTGTTGCAGTGGACTGATGGGAACTGTAGTTTGTTGCTGAACACACTGTGGTTTTTGTCTCTTTTAAATGCTTTTTTCCTGTGTTTGGGGACATAAGCATTTCGTTTGAGCTTTTCCAAGGCTGCTGTGTTTTGTATTTGATTAAAGTAGCGAAGAGAGAAAAGCATAATCTGAGCCTCCGGTCCTGCCATAGAATTTAGGCACAATTTACTAAGATTTGATGCGGTGCAACGCACCAAGACAACTTGCTGCACTGTATCAAAGGCGAGAGCAGGAATGCACCTTAATTACTACCACATGGTGCATTCCTGATCTCTTTCTGCGCTGGCGAACTTGTGGCTGCTAAGCACCAACGCAGGCACCCTGTACAAAGGTGCCTGCATTACAGGCAGGATTGTTTACGCTGTACAAAACCAATCTTCATAGTTGTTTTCCTCTTTCTATGTGTACTGCAGAATGCAGCACATTTATAAAGAGGAAATAACGAGATAAAATGTACATATTTCTCCTTGGGTGGATGCATTGGAACACCCACACTCCACCCATGGAACGCCTTCCGAACACAGAGTCAATCAATCAGGCATTTATAGAGCCTGCTACTCACCCGTGAGGGTCTCAAGGCGCTTGGGGGGGGGGGGGGGGGGGGGCTGCTACTGCTCGATCAGCCAGGTCTTGAGTAGCCTCCTGAAGGTTAGAAGGTCTTCGGTTTGCCGTAGGAGGATGAGGAGGGCGTTTTAGGATTTGGCGGCGAGGTAGACGAAAGATCTGCCACCGGTTGCCATTCCTCGGATGCGGGGGACGATGGTGAGGGCGGCGGAGCGGAGCTGGCGGTTCGGGGTGTAGAAGGTGAGACGTCTGTTGTGGTATGTCAGTCCGGTGTTGTGGAGTGCCTTGTGTGCGTGGGTGAGGAGCTTGAAGGTGATCCTCTTGTTGATGGGAAGCCAGTGCAGGTCTTTCAGGTAGGGTGTGATGTGGCTGTGGCGAGGGATGTCGAGGATCAGGCGTTCTGTATGCGTTTCAGTAGTTTGGCCGGGCTCCCGCGTAGAAGCTGTTTCCGTAGTCCAATCTGCTGCTGACAAGTGCCTGGGCGACCGTTGTTCTTGTGTCTGTGGGGATCCACCTGTAGATATTCTGGAGCATGCGGAGGGTGTTGAAGCAGGAGGATGATATGGCGTTGACTTGCTTGGTCATGGAGAGAGTAGAGTGGAGGATGAACCCCAGGTGGGGCTGCCCCCAGGGCAGTGGGCCACCAGGAGTCGTCCCAGGCTGAGGGGGTGGAGCAGAGGATGAAGACCTCCGTCTTGTCCGAGTTCAGTTTCAGATGGCTGTCCTTCATCTACTCTGCAATGGCTGTCATTCCTTCATGTAGGTTGGTTTTGGCGGTGCCAGGGTCTTTGATGAGGGAGAGGATCAGCTGTGTGTCGTCGGCGTTTGAGATGATGTTGAGGTTGTGCAGTCTGGCAACGCGGGCGAGCGGGCCATGTAGATTTTGAACAGGGTTGGGCTGAGAGATGATCCTTGGGGTACGCCGCAGATGATCTTGGAGGCTTCGGATCGGAAGGGGGGGGGGGGGGGAGTTTGACGCTCTGTGTTCTGTTTGAGAGAAAGGAGGATGTCCAGTCCAGTGCCCTGCCGCGAATTCCTGCGTCATGGAGGCGAGTGCGTAAAATGCGGTGGCAGACCATACCGAAAGCGGCTGAGAGGTCCAGGAGGATGAGGGCCGCGATCTCGCCGTTGTCCAGCAGCGCCCTGATGTCATCGGTGGCGGCGATAAGGGCCATTTTGGTGCTGTAGTTGCTGCTGAATCCATACTGGTAAGGGTCCAGGATGATGTTTTCCTCAAGATAGTGGGTCAGCTGGTTGTTGACGTCTTCTCGATGACCTTCGCTGGGATCGGGAGCAGAGAGAGATGGGCTGGAAATTCTTGATGTCCCTCGGGTCTGCCTTGGGTTTCTTGAGCAGGGCGTTGATTTCGGCGTGCTTCCAGCTCTCCGAGAAGGTCCCGGTCTCGAAGGAGAGGTTGATGGCCTTGCGGAGGTGGGGTGCGACGGTGGCGTTGGCTTTGTTGCGGATTTGGTTAGGGCACGGGTCTGACGGGGAGCTGGAGTGGATGGTGCTCATGATTTTGATGGTGTCGTCATCGTTAATGTTCGTCCAGGTGAGCAGGGAGTTGCTGTGGGTTGAGTCCGGGGTGGTGGTGTTGGGTGCCCTGGTGGTCAGGTTGTCGAAGCTGTCATGGATGTCAGTGATCTTGTGATGGAAGAAGGTGGCCAGGGAGTTTCACAGGTCTTGCGATGGTGGGATGTCTTTGGTGTTGGAGCTGGGATTGGAGAGTTCTTTCACAATGCTGAAGAGCTCTTTGCTGTTGTGTGCGTTGTTGTCGAGGCGGTCCTTGAAGGAGGTCCTTTTAGAGGCTCTAATCAGGTAATGTCGCATGGCGTTCCTGTGGGCCGCTAGGTTCTCTGGTGTTGGTTTGTGGTCCTAACAACAAAAGAACCGGGGGTATATAACGGAGCTTCAAGTACTCCGAGCTGCTGCAAAACTCCTACATAAGTGAGTTAGGTGCTAATAGAGCTATATAAGTCTCTATATCAGAATGTGTGCCAGGACAAACCTGTCGAAGGACCTACTGAGATTGTTGGTAAGACCCGTACAGAGATGTGTTGGATTCCCATCAAATAGGTATGTAGATCAAGTGTTCTCATTTGGTCATCCAAAAATGGGGTGGTATGTCTCTTGATCAATGAGACCCATCCATCGCCCTTACTCAATTGGGTAGCACCATCAATCGCTAAGGTACCCATGAACAAATGATAAAGATGGGATTGAGTGCAGTGCAAAAATCAAAAGATGTGCGAGTTAAAAACAAGGGGTAAAAGGATCAATAGGCGAAAACCTCTAATGTAATTTGTCCTTTCCCTCAAACAAACAAGAACAATGCAGAGGAAGCAGTCTAAACATATAACTGCATTTACAAGGCCAACATGTTTCAGCCGGTAGGGACAAGATCCCATGGCTTTCTTCAGGGCCAGAGTTCTAAGCATTCGCTACTGCATGCATAAAGTGAACGTAACGACAATCTGTAAAGGATATACATAAATAGTCCAAAATCGTGTTCCTCTGTATCAAATGGTGTCTCTTACATCTGTTAACAAGAAACAAGAAATAAATTGTAGTAAGTCCTATCAAAACAGGAAAGACCTGGCACTGGCTTCTACTAATTAAGCCAATTTATTTTACTAATGTTACTCACCTGAATAGTACAGGGAGTGTACCTCACCTCTCCTGGAACCCAGCTCAGGAAAAAGGAGGCCCGCTCTGTGAAGGCAAGGAAGGGGTAATGAACGGAAGGGTGGACAGTACTACTCTATCTCCCTCCAATACATAATATAGCCCCTATAACAGTCAAGCTTCACAGAGCCACAAAAAATCCTAAGGGTGGAATAAGTCACAGAGCCCATAAAAGTCCCAGGTTCCCAAGATCCATCACTTAATGTAAAAACCTTTCCTCTAAATATGAGTGTCCTCAATAGGATGGAGCTAAACTGTAGCAGGTTTAGATCTGGGCTAGCAAAAGTTTGACAGACCAAGCCTGGTCTCATATCCCAGAAACATAGGTGAACCAGTCTATGCCACCCCAAAAGAAAAAAGGCCAAAAATAAATCCTAATGAGCCACTAACCTGTCCGGCGTTGTCTCATTACAGGACCCGAGCTTCGTGGGAGGCAAAAATAGCTGCCCACAGGAAGCTTATAAAGGAGATAGGGGCAGAGTATCACGTACTCTCGCGGGATTCGATTGAACTACAGAGTGATGTCACAATCCACTGTGTTGTAGTTCACCCAAGAACTACAAGATGACATCATTACGGCCATCTTTGTAGTTTGAACTAGTTCAAAAATAAAGGTGCTTTATTTAACCAAAGCGCAAGTGTTTGCAAGCGCGAAATAGTCGACCGAGCTGATGTCTATTTATAAAGATCCATCAAAGTGGTCTCTGATAATGATCCCCAAATGAACCCACAGAAAAGGTAGCCAATGGTGGGAAGGGGGGAGGAGGAGGAGGGGGCTGAATCATCCGCCCCTCACTTCAAAAACTGAAGTGGTAGAGGGCTGTCAAAACAGTACAATATCGTGCTGTGCCTGCCATATCAGAATAATGATGTTGCTTGTTAGTTCAAACTCACATATAGGCAAACAGTGTGCCAAGGGTACATCTGTAGAGAGCCCTAAAGTACCAAAGTGAAGGTGGGTGACCCTAGACTCAAAGGAAACTGAACCTAATACCTCCCCAGAAGATGCAGTGGTGCAGACTAGAGCACAGTGTCCCTAGCGAAAGAACTACCTCCATAAAGTGTAGTCTAAGAGAAAGACCCGCAGCTGGCAGCTGCTCTAAACAGTAAAACACAAACAATTGAAGGTTTCAATTGTTTGTGTTTTACTGTTTAGAGCAGCTGCCAGCTGCGGGTCTTTCTCTTAGACTACACTTTATGGAGGTAGTTCTTTCGCTAGGGACACTGTGCTCTAGTCTGCACCACTGCATCTTCTGGGGAGGTATTAGGTTCAGTTTCCTTTGAGTCTAGGGTCACCCACCTTCACTTTGGTCCTTTAGGGCTCTCTACAGTTGTACCCGTGGCACACTGTTTGCCTATATGTGAGTTTGAACTAACAAGCAACATCATTATTCTGATATGGCAGGCACAGCACGATATTGTACTGTTTTGACAGCCCTCTACCACTTCAGTTTTTGAAGTGAGGGGCGGATGATTCAGCCCCCTCCTCCTCCTCCCTCCTTCCCACCATTAGCTACCTTTTCTGTGGGTTCATTTGGGGATCATTATCAGAGACCACTTTGATGGATCTTTATAAATAGACATCAGCTCGGTCGACTATTTCGCGCTTGCAAACACTTGCGCTTTGGTTAAATAAAGCACCTTTATTTTTTAACTAGTTCAAACTACAAAGATGGCCGTAATGATGTCATCTTGTAGTTCTTGGGTGAACTACAACACAGTGGATTGTGACATCACTCTGTAGTTCAATCGAATCCCGCGAGAGTACGTGATACTCCGCCCCTATCTCCTTTATAAGCTTCCTGTGGGCAGCCATTTTTGCCTCCCACGAATCTCGGGTCCTGTAATGAGACAACGCCGGACAGGTTAGTGGCTCATTAGGATTTATTTTTGGCCTTTTTTCTTTTGGGGTGGCATAGACTGGTTCACCTATGTTTCTGGGATATGAGACCAGGCTTGGTCTGTCAAACGTTTGCTAGCCCAGATCTAAACCTGCTACAGTTTAGCTCCATCCTATTGAGGACACTCATATTTAGAGGAAATCTTTTTACATTAAGTGATGGATCTTGGGAACCTGGGACTTTTATGGGCTCTGTGACTTATTTCACCCTTATGATTTTTTGTGGCTCTGTGAAGCTTGACTGTTATAGGGGCTATATTATGTATTGGAGGGAGAGATAGAGTAGTACTGTCCACCCTTCCGTTCATTACCCCTTCCTTGCCTTCACAGAGCGGGGCCTCCTTTTTCCTGAGCTGGGTTCCAGGAGAGGTGAGGTACACTCCCTGTACTATTCAGGTGAGTAACATTAGTAAAATAAATTGGCTTAATTAGTAGAAGCCAGTGCCAGGTCTTTCCTGTTTTGATAGGACTTACTACAATTTATTTCTTGTTTCTTGTTAACAGATGTAAGAGACACCGTTTGGTACAGAGGAACACGATTTTGGACTATTTATGTATATCCTTTACAGATTGTCGTTACGTTCACTTTATGCATGCAGTAGCGAATGCTTAGAGCTCTGGCCCTGAAGAAAGCCATGGGATCTTGTCCCTACCGGCTGAAACATGTTGGCCTTGTAAATGCAGTTATATGTTTAGACTGCTTCCTCTGCATTGTTCTTGTTTGTTTGAGGGAAAGGACAAATTATATTAGAGGTTTTCGCCTATTGATCCTTTTACCCCTTGTTTTTAACTCACACATCTTTTGATTTTTGCACTGCACTCAATCCCATCTTTATCATTTGTTCATGGGTACCTTAGCGATTGATGGTGCTACCCAATTGAGTAAGGGAGATGGATGGGTCTCATTGATCAAGAGACATACCACCCCATTTTTGGATGACCAAATGAGAACACTTGATCTACATACCTATTTGATGGGAATCCAACACATCTCTGTACGGGTCTTACCAACAATCTCAGTAGGTCCTTCGACAGGTTTGTCCTGGCACACATTCTGATATAGAGACTTATATAGCTCTATTAGCGCCTAACTCACTTATGTAGGAGTTTTGCAGCAGCTCGGAGTACTTGAAGCTCCGTTATATACCCCCGGTTCTTTTGTTGTTAGGATTACAGTTAGGGGGATACGAACTGGGCAGGTCTTTAAATTTCCCTCAGACCCTTCTTCAATTGTTTGTGTTTTACTGTTGGTTTGTGGTGCCATTTTTTTCTCCAATTTCCAGCAGTGTTGCTTAGAGGTCTGGAGGTCTGTGGTGAACCAGCAGGCGTTCCTGTTGGTGCGTCTACTGGAGGGGTTCTTGACCGGGGCGAGGGTGTAGGCGCAGTCCTCGATCCAGCGTCTGAGGTTTATGGCAGCGGGTTCGTGGGAGGGCTCCGGGCGAGGGTGGTAGTTAGCAGGTCTTCGTGACTTTGCTCCAGCAGCGGCGGGGAATTGGTTGGGTGCCATGGTGCGTGGTGGGTTTCCGGAAGGTGAAGTGGATTCAGCGATGGTCGGACCAGTGGAGTTCGGTGGTGTGGCTGAAGGATATGTGGGAGCTTGTAGAGAAGATGGGGTCTAGCGTGCGGCCGGCGGAGTGGGTGGGCGTTGTTACGAGCTGTCTGAGTCCGAAGTTGTCCATCACGGTGACGGAGTTGGTGTCGTCGTTGTTCTCGAGGTGGAAGTTCAGGTCTCCTGGGAGGACTTAGTCTGTTTATATGAGGGCGTGCGTGCTGATGAAGTCGGCGATGGAGTCGCTGAACTGTGGTCGTCGTCGCGGGGGGTCTGTAGATCAAGGTTCTTCTGAGGGTGGTCGGTGTGGATCTGGAAGTGCAGATGTTCGGCGGTGTTGATGGTGTCGTCGGAGTTGGTGGAGACCTTGAGGGTGGACTTGTGGGCGATGGCGATACCTCCTCCCACTCCATTTGTGCGGTCTCTGTGGGTGCACTTGTAGCCCTCCGGGATGGCTATGGCGATGTCGGGTGCCGAGGTGTCATTCAGCCATGTCTCTGTCAAGAAGGCGACGTCTGGGGTGGACGTGTCGAGCAGGTCCCAGAGTTTGACGGTGTGTTTGCGTGCGGAGGGGGTGTTCAGGAGTATGCAGCGGAGGTGGTTGGGTTCGGTCCTGGTTGGCGACACTGGTGAAGCTGCAGTTCCGGCAGGAGAAGGGTCCTTGGATGCGCTTGGGGGCGGCCTGGACGCAGGTGTGGTCTCGTCCGGTGTTGAGTGCGTGGAGGGTGCTGGCGTCGTAGCGGAGTCGGGCGTTGTGGTGTTCGTGGGGGCCAGGGGTTCTGTCGCTGATCTGCGCCTGTCCAGGCACGGATGGGCTTGCCTTAGGCGCGCCAGCGGCGCGTCCGCTCCACACGGCTGCCATAAGAAGGGGAGGTGGGAGGGAGGAGCAGCTGGGAGGGGGTAGCAGACGAATGAGAGCGGGGGCGGGGTCGCACTGGCGGGAAGCGGGAGTAACGCAAGACTGTGACTTTATTGTAGCTTTACTAATCAACACTGAGCTACGCAAGGTGGCTTTGCTTGGCTTAGTAAATTTGACTTAAGGGCTGACATCACCTTTGGTGATGCAAGAGCGGCACATGCCCTTGGTAAATCTGGGGCTACATTTACTAAGCCACATAAAGGAACCCACAGCGGCTTTGCATGGCTTAGTGAATCTGAGTTGAAAGCTTGCATTTTCCTCGTGTCAAGGGAAACACAAGCCCTTTGTAATTCTTGGTCCAAGTCTTGGAATTGACTGTCTGGCAAATCTTCACCAGCATGCCCCTGATTTGCTGCTGCATTACTTTATCCCCAGGGACTGCTTTATGTGCCCTCCATTCTATTCAGATGCCCTGTTTGAGGACACAGCACTCACAAGACATACAGACTCCTCTTTCATACACCTTAGAGGCCTCCCAAAGCATAAAAGCACTCTCAACCGATTCCACATTACATAAAAAAAGGTCTTCCCATTTGATCTCACCTGATTTTCAAACGCCACAGCAGTCGGTAGCTTGCTTTTGAATCTTCAGATCCCACTTGTCGGACATGGGCCAGAGTCTACTGGAGGTTGATCAGTCAAAGTCCGAAGTAGGATATGAAGGCTGGATAAAAAAACCCTCTAAACATTTTTTTCATGAGGGTTAGCCTAATCCTGGAGTGCATTTCATGAACACATGCCTAAATGGTGTAGCCTCAAGGAGGAAGTGGTGTCAAGTTCCTATCAAGTTATAATAGCCTATTAATTCACAGTCTCAGTCTCAGATGGGTTGTATCAGTTCGATCCAGTGAACCATATCAGATGATGTTGAAATGACAACCCCTGATTTTACTGTACCTATAAATAGGAGTATTGTCGGACCACTAGAGTACAAGGAATACAATCTTTGAAGAGCCTAGCTGCTTCTGCAGTCCGAGTTACTAGGTGAAACTTTTGCAAAATTTGGGCATTCCGTCTGTGCCACTTAGTGCATATAAGAGGGAATTTTTAGGCTTGTAAAAATTATTGAGCCCCCTGATATTCCAGAACTTCACTTCATTGAGACACATTCACATACAATTTAGAGGAAAGCTGATACCACATTAATACCTTAAGAAGGAAGTTACAGTAACAGTGTATGACACCCAATCCAGCAACCTTGGCCCAATGCGTGATCTCAGCCTGTGCCATCTCCACATGATCCATTAATCTAAGAAATTTGATCCATCTTTGCACTACTAATAGTAGCTTAGCGATGGAGAACACCTGTCTAAGCCAACGTTAGAGGTCACAGAACATGTATTTAACAAACATAAACATAATTCCACACAGATCAAGTCCAGCTATGAGTGGCATCTTTCCCCCAATGTCAAATAAACAAGTAGTCTCCTACAGCAGCTGTTTTACACTCAAACCCAGGAGACCACTTCCATTCCCTACCTCACCCCACCCAGCTCTCACTCACCTTCAGAGGGCTAATTCTCACCACCAAGCTACCACCCCAAGGGCCAGATTTACAAGCCCCTTGCGTCAGTTTTTTTTTTTACACAATGGTGGTGCAAACAATGCGGCCAATTTGCGTGATGCATCTAGGGAGATGCGTCATGTTGTAAAGCCCTGCTTCACAATATACCTGCGTCATGTATAATGTATGCAGGGTGGGTGTTCCCATGCAAAAAGCCATGTAGACTTGAATGGGCGACTTAATAGGCAGATCTCTGGGCAAGACTGAAAGCTCTGACACACTGGCTAATTAAGCAATGGGGTACCCCCTTCAGAGTGGATAGCACACAATTGACAATGGGCAGCAGCACAGAACCACAATAGGTGTTATTGTGTCACTCTAAGGAATGTTAACAGTTAATAGGTGTTACAGTTCCATATGTAATCAAATTGGTGGCTCACCCGGAGCAACTTCTTAAAGGAGACACTAGATGATAGGACTATGGTCCAAGAAGCATTCAGGGCTGGCTATTGTTACCAGAAGAACAAAGCTTAATCCCACATGAGAAAGAGGAGGATTTATAGAATTGATCCTGCAGGAATAATATCCTAATCTGGGAAGTGCTGAAAGGGAAAGACTTAAAGAAATATCTCTGGACCTTTTCAAAGCCATACTGGAAAAAAACTCTTTTAATTGAGAGGACCCACAGAGCAGCTTCCTGGACTGATATAAAATCCTTTGCACCAAATATTCAAACACGTGTTCATTCCTTTGAGGACAAGAAGGGGATCATGGTGAAAGCGCATGGTGGCAGCAACATCTGAAAAAGTATCACCCTGCACATCTTTCAAGATCTGTCATGGGCCACACTGCAGAAAAGGCAGGGCTTCCCACTAGTTACAGCTTTCCTGTAAGCCAAGGAGTGAAATCAAAATGGTATAAGCCTTTCCAGATCATATTCAGTTGGAAGGACCTCCAGTGGTCCATGTAGTCACTGGAAACAATTCAGGAGATACTGGCACTCGAGAAGAGACAAGTGCAAACATCAGAGGAAGGCTTGGTCAAGGAATAGCTGCAGCTGGACTCCGAAAGGCAGAGAGCGAAATAGGAAAGGCGCAAGAGACCAACAAATAAGGACAATGAGAAGCAATAGAACAGCTGCAAAGCATCAGTGCAACCATGGAGGACAAGGTTTAACAAGACAGGCCATGGTGAGGCGAGAGAATGTGGGGCCGATGGGATCACATTAGGGCACTCACAGCAAAGGAGAGGATAAGGAAGATTCCAAATAGTTCCTTCAAACACTTATGTCCTTGAGTGACAGATTGTTACCTGTGGTAAGCTTTTGTTTCTTTGCTCTTATTTGTTTGGGCCCAGAATGCTCCCGAAAGGTGGAAGAGATTTGGATAGGGATTCTGTTAAATTAGGTTTACAGCCAGATTTGGCTAATGGAGAAGTTGGGAGTTGAGGTATTAGATGGTCTGCATTCCCTAATGATAGAGAAAATTGCCTTGAGCAAGAGGGATAATAGGAAGTTGGAAGGAGAGTATAATTGCATACTATAAACAGGTTACGTTAGTGGTCAAATCAAATCTATAGTCAGAGTCCATAACGTGAGGTAAACGCCTGGTCCTCCTGAACAAATTCAAATTACTGGAAGTGGGTGATATAGGAGACTCATCTCCTTGGAGATGACCAGAAATGGCTGAACTCCAGGAAATATATCATGAAGTATGTTTGTCAGCATATAAGGAAATCGCATGAATGAAGGAGGATGCAAATAAACAAGAGTGCTAGTTATATGGTCTCAGACTACAGGGACAAAGAGGGCAGGTTGCAGCACAATGAATCCTGCGGATCATGCCCAGCACATCTATCTATGCCTGAACCAGGGTCAGAAAGTCTTCTTAGGTGCACAGTGCACACAGTACTACTGATGTGGATGACCTAACCTTAGTCATGTAAGGCACAGCGTACAAGACAGAATAGATTCAAAGTAGTGGCAGTGATATCACGGGAGGAGAAATAATCTTTAGAACATCTAGTGATAATTGATGGGTAACATCACAGATCTCTGCTGAAAATTGACTATTTTCGCTGCTCAGCGTCACAGAAACATAATGGCAGACTGGATTCCTTCCTCTTGGGTAAAAGTCTAGCAATGAAGATGCAGGAAGTTGACCAGGGTCCAAGAACCTTGTCTGATCGAGTTCTGGTTGTGTGCACCATCCTAGCCTGGAAGGGGAAGGGGGTGCATAGTAAGCATGGGTGAATTTTTGCGAATCTGGCGTTCGCGAATTTGCGAACTCGCAATCCGCAAAATCCGCAAATTCTCGGATTTTTTTTGTGTTCGCAAGGATTTCTGCCAGTTCGGAAGGATTTCTGCCAGTTCGCGAGGGTTTTGTACCAGTTCGCAATTGCGAACTTACATGTCGGCTCGCAACGGTCACGATTATGTTGTTTCTACGTCTGGTTCATCATCACAGGTTCCCAGCACCCTCTGTTTCACCCATGCCACCCTCTGTTTCACCCATGCCACCCTCTGGTTCACCCATGCCACCCTCTGGTTCACCCAT
This sequence comes from Lissotriton vulgaris, assembly GCF_964263255.1. Lineage (NCBI taxonomy): Eukaryota > Metazoa > Chordata > Amphibia > Caudata > Salamandridae > Lissotriton > Lissotriton vulgaris. Next base: position 673,313,033 of record NC_141691.1, on the reverse strand, counting down.
GCCACCCTCTGGTACATCAATGCCACCCTCTGGTTCATCATCACTGTAGATTATGGGGGGGAAAAAGCAAGCACACCTGCCTGCTTCAACTGACATGAATTAATTTGGGGTTGATTTATTAATGTGTCACTGTTTTAAAATTCCAGTCTGGCACCTGCTTCCTTATCTGTAATTTGCTTTCTGTTGCAGTGCAATTTTTTTTCCAGGACCTTTGTGACCTACTTGTAGCTATTCTATGAGCCTGGTGTGAGGGTCAGAGCAGGGTCATACAATTGTTGCAACTAGCAACTGAACTCTGGAGGGGCCCTTGTCAGGAAGCACTACAGGGAATGGTTACTAATGATGAGTTTGAACTTTTGAACCTGCTGAATGCTTTCACTATTGCAAAACTCGTTTTTCTGCAGAACAGCATTACAGCAACTGTAATGCCCCAAACAAGCTTATATGAGAAAGTTGATTTCTAATCCAAAAGTTATCCAAAGAAAATCAAAAGGCCTCAAATCCAAAAAAGTGCAGGCAAATGTCAACCTGAGGAGTTATTCTGATAAAAATCATCATTTTCAGAAGGTCTATGCTGCTTGCTAGTAGATTTCTTGTGCAGAATTGCAATTTTTGTAATTTCGCGAGTGCGAGATTGTTGCTGCCCGCTGCACCTACATGTTCGCAATTGCGAACTTACACCGCACGCCGCAAAATTGTATCACCAAGAAAAAAAATCCGCTGCGTGCGAATTTGCGGATTTTCTGTAAATTCGCGAGCGTTCGCGGATTGCGAATTTACCGAAAATCCGCAAGCGGAGCGGATTTTCCGCCCATACTTAGTGCATAGTGTTTAAATGATCCTTTAGTGAAAGACCAATTTATGGTTAAGATTCTAGATCAAAACATCTGAGACTATCTCTCTGCTAATGACAGTGAGGAAATACCTAAATACCTACAGCAATCCTACAGAAAGCCCTATAATCAGAAGGGAAGGGCCATTTTTTAGGGGAGGCGTTTCATATAGAAAAGATGAGAGTCCTTATTGATGCTGTTAAAAATTGAGTTGGAGGAGGAAGGGAGAGCCCTGAAATGTTAATTAAGGGCATTTGTAGAAACTTAGTTGTTTTGAGGGAGTAAATGCGGACATTTAAAATACATAGTTAATTAGGTGAGAGTGAGGTTAGAGAAGCACTCCTTTGAAATGAGAACAAGCTAGGAGGGCTTTCAGGAATCCTAGTCAGAGCAAAACAGCTTTGCTGTTTTATAGCTGAAATTAGAATTAGAGAGTGTAGGCTGTGTAATAGCGATGCGGAAAGCAGAACGGCTTCTAGAGTTCTCTACACAGAGAAACCTACACATAGAGAGATGCTCACCTGCAGCATGCAGTTCTTCTGCAACTGTCTGATGGTGAGCAGGAAAGATCAGAGGTGCTGTTCTCCAAGGAAGAAATCTTGCTATCAACCAAGAGCCTGAAGTCTGCTGAAACACCAGTCCCAGGTGACTTTATAGCCTGCTTTAATGCAAGCTTTAGGTCACAAATGCTACAGATTCTCCTCAAGGTCATCCTCAGTTGGCGATGGTAACCCACTGAGTGAGCATCCTATAGACCAGTTTCCTTGCTGTGTGGACACTTGGGCGCAGATATACAGGTCCCTTGAGACACTTTTGCACCACAGATGCGTCAATTTTGTGAAGCAGCGGCAGCATAAACAATGCTGCCAATTTACAACATAATGCATCTAGGTAGATGCGTCACTTTGTAAAGCCCTGCATCACAATATACCTGCGTCAGGTATAATGTATGCATGGTCGGCGTTCTGATGCAGAAAGGCCTTGTAGAAGTGACGCCGTGAAATCTACAAGATTTCACTTCGCCACTTCTAGTGCGTCACTGCGTCAAAACCCTACGCCTGCTTGGAGCAGGTGTAAGGAGTGACGCAATGTATTGGGAATAGGCCTTCCCGTGCATTGCTGGAGTTGCGTCGTGCTTGTGACACAACTCCAACAATGTGTGACTTTTGGTCCAACAGATGCCTCAGAATTTCTGATGCATCCATGGTGGCGCAAGAGTATTACAGGCTGGCGCAGGTGAACTGAGGCATCTCTACAGATGCGTCAGTTTCTTGTAAAACTGCCCCTAAATGTGTGGAAAGAATGCTGACGCACTGGTGTGTATTGCTAAGGCCCGGTCATCTATACTGTCATACAGGAAACAATGGGTGATTGAGTCTTCATACCAGATTGTCAGGTTTTAACTGTGAAGACTGATTGTAGACAATATTAAAAAGGCAATGTATCTGTACGACAGTCCTTGAAGGGGGGTGACACAAGTAGCTGCGTTTCTCACACGATGCTGAGAAAGCATTTGACTGAGTCGACTGGGAGTTCATAAGTGATATACTGAGGGTGATGGGATTTCAAGAATCTTTCCTGGTTCAGTTCTGGCAGGACAGCGGGCTCATAAGGTACAAATGTGAGGGAACAGTACCCTTTCAGTGTGGATTTCAATAAAGAGAGGCACCAGGCAGGGATCTACACTTTCCCTGCTACCGTTCGTGCTAGCACTAGAGCCATTAGTGCATCACACCTGACCTAATACTTGGATTAATGGCATAATATTTGTGGGTGATGAATTTAAGCTTGCTGAGTTTGCTTATGCTGTACTGCTAATGGTTGCGGATCCAGAGACCTCTTTGATCTTATAATAGCTTTAGGCCTATGGTAGGGTCTCCGACTTCAGAGTAAACATTAATTAATAAATCAGAGAGCCTGAACCTTTCACTGCCAATAGGGAAGCCAAGTACCCTTCAGAGGGTCCAAAGATGTAGGTAAAATATTTGGGGATCTAAATGACCCCCACTGTGGCAGCAAGTAGAGTTACTAATGCTTTGGTCTTACAGAGGCTAGTCAGGATGGATCTGGTGAGGTGGAATCCATGCAGTCTCTCATGGATAAGCAGAAGAGCAGCACCTATGATGTCCATCTTGCCTCCAATAGTTTTTTTTGTGTCAATCAATCCCTTTGGGGTCTCACACGGATGTTATGATGAAACCTCTGAGTTACTGTTCAGAATTCATTTAGCAAGGCAAAAAGGCTAAATTGAGAATATCCCAACATGTACTGCATCTCAGGAACCGGGGACTGGGTGTCTAAGTACAAAGGGCGGGGCTTCTACATTATCTATACAACAGGATCCAACACAATTTGGTATGATTGATCACATTATCAATGGTAGGCTCTTGGGAGTAGTATAAGATCCCATAAGATTTACACTTCACATGCCCCAAGAGGAACCTTGCGGGTCTAGGATAACGTTAATTTCTACTAAATCTTTACAACTTAGCCAAACCTTGTCATGCCACTTAGGGAAACACAGGCTTCACCCCCAGTCTAGAGATAAAGACCTTTGCAGTCTGATGAGATGTTGGAGGTCTAACTTTACGTGATATATTTAAAGAGGAGTAGATGAAGTTATTCTAATAGGTGAGAGATGATTTTGACTTGACAAATTTACTTACCGTCTGTAATGCCTTATCTGGTAGAGACTATCTAGCTGTAGATTTCTTACCTTAGAATATTCCCAAGGCGTCAGACTAGATCAGAATATTTTTGAGCAGTACCCCTGCGACCCGTAGGTGGTGCTGTTCGGATATTCTCCAGAAGCGATGTGTGAGGTGCCTATATAGGTCCCACCCCAGCGTGCTGTTGTCAGTTTCTTTTTGCAACTTTCCATGGCAGAAACGCCGTGCCAAGAAGAATGCTGACAAACTGATGTGTATTACTTAGGTCCTAAGAAGGGTGACTCAATGAAATCAGTAGGTGAGCGGGAGGATCAGTAAGGAATATGCGGCTAGATATAGTTTCTAAGTAACTTGTTCTACTGATAGAGACTTCCAGCCATAGATGCCTTATCTCAGAATAGATACCCTAAATTAAACCAAGAAGTCCTGCAAGGCCAAATGAGCAAAGTGCCTGCCACAGGGAACATGACGATCCAGACAGTGAGGTTGGGTGAACATGTGCAACGATGCCCATATGGCAGCTTGACAGATGTCCAGGCCAGGGATTTGCAGACTAAAGCAATGGTCGCAGCCTTGGCTGGTAGAATGAGCATACAAGCCCTCATGGGGTTGGTTTTTGGCCAGTGTGTAGGGGATCTTTATGCAGAGAACTATCAAGAAAATATATTTTTCTGCACAGCCTTCTCTTTCTTAGCCTTGACATACCCTACAAAGATTTGATCATCCACCCACAACTCTTTTGTGTGCGATTTAGGTAGAATGACAATGCTCTTTTTGGTCCTGACGATGGAGTCTCTCCCCTTCTTTAGAAGAGATAGGCAGTGCAAAGAAGGCAGGCAAGGTGATTTTTGACAGACACGAAAATGTGTCGCAACCCGCGGGTGAAAGGAAGCATGGGTTCTCAAAACCCCATGGCATACGGAGGGTGCACTTACCCCCCTGGCCGATCCCATGGACACTACAAAAGCCATTGTGATGGTAAGCGTGCAAAGTGGCTGGTTGTGCAGCAGCTCAAAAGGTGCACACATATGAAAAGTCAGTACAAGGTTAAGATCCCTTTGGGGCATGATGAATGGCCTGGAAGATAATGTGTTGGAGACCTTTGTAGAATGTAGTCACAGAAGGCAATGTGAACACAGAAGGTTGATCTGGCAACCACAAGTATGCCAAAATGGCGGACAAGTAACTTTTAAAAGTGCCCACAGCAGAGCCCTGCTGGGCCAGAGAAAGAACAATCAATCAAACTTAGTATAAGGGTGCAGAAAGAGGATGACTACCATGCCACAAACTTGTCCCAACAGGAGGCATATGCCTTCTTAGTGGAGGGGCGCCTGGCTGTCAGAATACCATAGCAGACTTTGGGAGCATTGCTTAAAGCTGTTAACTGTCACCACTCAATCTCCAAGTATAAGGTGCCGTGTGAACAGGTTCAGGTGCAGGACCATGCTGCTGTGACAGAAGATATTCCTGAAGGAGCAGTCTAAATGGAGGACCGATGGTCAAGCTCTGGAGCTTGGGATACCAGACTTTCCTTTCCCAATCTGGAGCCTCAAGAATCACTTTATCCCAGTTGCTCCTGAACTTCCTGAGAACGTTGATCAGGAGTGGTATCGGCAGAAGGGCGTACGGAGGCCTGAGCTCCACTCGAGGCGATAAGCGTCTCCAAGCAAGAGGCGCTTTGGAAACTCCAACACTCAAACCTGCTGACATTGCGCATTCTCGATGGTGTCAAACACCTAACCAAGGCTCTCACCACTCTTGAAAGACACCTTGCACCATCTCCAGAAGGAGATACAACTTGTAATCCGCTAGGTATCGATGGCTGAGTTTGTATACCCTGCTGTTCAGAGAGCCCGCTAGGTGTTGTATCACCAGGGAAAAGCACTGACTTTTCAGCTGTGTACATACAGGGCCTGTTGAAAAAGAGTCCACAACCCCAATTTACCCTGTTTCTTGCAGTACCACATGGCGATGTTATTGTCTGTGGACACCTGAAGCAGCCTTCCCTTGCTCAAGGGACAAAAAGCTTTCAATGGGAAGTTCGGACTGCGCCAGAAAGCATAGTATTCTGAACTCCACCTCTCCAAAATGGCCACCCAAACCGATGAATGATACATCTGTCGCTATAGTCAGCTCTGTTTGGGGAAGGGAGAGGGGTCTGCCGCTGACTCAATCGCAGTTTGTGAGCCCCCACTGCAGGTCTTTGTAGTTCCCTCCAACATCTGGATTAGGTCGGAGACATTTCCCTGATGCAGCCCTGATATACCAACATGACATGTGTAATTAGAAGGATTCAGAAGGCCATGATGCCGAACAGCCTCAGAGTTAGTCTCATCAAAATCCAGGATAGAGGCTGAAACATCGGTATCATAGCCCAAATATCCTGGACTCGCCGTTCTGGAAAATAGGCCCGAAATTGCACTGTGTCCAAAATGGCCCCAATGAAAGGGAGCATCTGAGAAGGAGTCAGATGTGACTTTCACACGTTGATAGTGACCCCAGCAAATGCAAGAGGACCGCAGCAGATGTGCTGCAACCATCGCCGTCACCTTGGTGAACATCTGAGAGGTGCTGGTGTGGAAAATCAGGAGCACAGCAAACTGAAAGTGCTCTTGGCCCACTGTGTATCACAGGTCGCATCTGTGGGAAGGCAGGATGGGGATGTGAAAATATGCGTCCTCAAAGTCCAGCACTACCATCCAGTCTCCAGGGTAGACAGAACCTGAGCTAAGGTGAGAAACTTCAACTTCTTTTTTTCCAGCAAGAAGTTGGGAACCGCAGGTCTAGGATTGGAAGGAGGCCTCTGTCCTTTATGGGCACCAGAAAGAAATGGGAATAACAACCATGACCTACTTCTGATGCTGCCACCCACTCTTGAGCCCCTTTGGCCAAAAAGGTTGACACTCTCTGGCTGAACAAGGAGAGATGGTTCTCCGTCTGCGGGTCATAAGTGGAAGGCATGAGTGAGGGAGTCTTCAGAAAGGGGAAGAGTAGCCTTTCTGGACTGTTTGTAAAAACCCACTTGTCTGATGTTATGGACTGCTGCTATTGGGGTGGTGGACTGACTCGACCTCTGGCAGGTGGTCCTATGTAGTTTGTGGGAATCACATCTGTGGCCATGAAAAGACTGGGAAGCCTTTTGGTTTAGTTGGCTGGTCTGGAAGGGACACGGTTGGTAACCCCTACTGTAGCCACAGAAAGGGTGAAAGGCAGACTGGGATTGGAGTGGGGTCATGGTTAGACTCAATGACCCGGTGGTAGCTCTGCTGTCTGTAAAGCACTCAAGTGCTGTGTCTACCTTCTGACCAAAGAAGTGAAAGCCATCAAAGCACATGTACATGAGTGAAACTTGGAAATCCCCCAACAAGGCAGTGGTTCTCAGTCAGTGTGGCATCATGTATCACTGACGATGAAATCGCTCTGCCCAGCTAGTTGGTTGTGCTAAGTCCACATCTAATGGTGCATTGTGCTGCATGTCGCCCATCAATAGCTTGAGAGAGTATGACTCGGGCCTCCTCGGAGACCATAGGCAGCACTTGCTCAACCGAATCCCACACTGTGTGGGTTTATCCTTCCAAAAGCCACGTGGTGTTCACTGACTGCAGTGCTAGGCTGGCGAAATAGAAGTTCCTCTTGCCAAAGGGATCCAGTTGTTTTGAGTCCCTATCCGGTTAAGTGGTACGGTATGCCCGGTATTGACCCTGGAAGTGGAGGCTTGGAACACCAAGCTCTTTGGCATGTCGAGGCCTAGAGTGCCGACGCGCCCGCACCTTGAACAATGACTTGGACTGTGTTAGAAATGGGGGGTCTCTAGTTGGCAATGGTTTTCACCTTTGTCCAAGTAGGGACCCTTCTTCTTAGTTAGGGTGAAAGGCATGATGACTCTCATTATACCCCACCCTAAACTAGAGTGCTAGAGAATGATTTTAGGAGTCACTCAGGCAGTCAAAGGGTAACAGTTGACAACGTATCTAAAATCGTTCTGCGAGGCTCTCCTTCCAAGACTGCCTACCTGCCTGCTATGCTAAAAAAACAAATGGGCACACTCCTAATGGTAAAGACGCAAGTCATATTTGGGAAATATGGAAATGTTTTCCACCTTAGGGAACTATTGACTGCAGAAAATATTGTGGACCTGGGATATGGAGAAAGAGATATCGATGGAGTACGGTTTCGGAAGGCAGAGATGCATTCTTCTAACTAACTAGCAATAGACTGTCGAGAACGTTGCTGCCATGGTCACCTTTGAACCCCCAACATTGGCAGGGCCCGACATCATGTTACACATTGTGGCGAAGTGTAATCAGAACTCTAAGGCCTCATGTCACATAGGTGCAATTCCCCACGTTTTCCTGTTCAGAAGCTCTGACTGGAAACATATACTAAGGTGTTTACGTACACATCTCCATCCCCTCCAAAGAGAGGGTGGAGCCTCCTACAACTGAATTTGCTGCTGTAAAGATGTTATTGTGCTATTTTATTGTTACATTTGTATTGTACGATCTTGATTGTGCCATTAATCAAACAACCAACACTGGATCTAGAATGCATTAAGAACTTCAGGCCATGGTCACAATGACCTTTTTTTGCTAGGATATTAGAATGCTTGGTCTTCAATCAATTCTTTCCCTGGGATCTCAGAAGATGCTTCATCGATGGCAGGCTGTTTTTTGTGTGGGCTGTAGCACCAAAGGTGTGGTGACTGCAGTGCCAGACGATCTTCACCGATATGCAGGCCAGCCTACACCAGCAGCATCGATCTCGCTGGAGTTCTTGACTGCTTTAGATACGGTTGACCATCCAGTGCTGTTAGAACGCCTGCAGAGTTATGGTGTCACTGTCCTTATATGGATCTAACATTTTCAGGTTTTGATGGGTCCATATATGTCAGAAATAAAGCATCTAATATGCAGGTGTCACAGGGGTCAGTGCTTTCCCCTCGCGACACGATGGAAGTGATCAACTTGGTGGATGGATGTGATTTCAACCCCAATACACAAATACTGGCAACCTTAGACATCACATCTTTATACACGAGCATTCCACAACAACAGGCACTTGTGGTCATGAGTGAAGCTCTTGAAAAAAGACCTCAACCGGTCGATGAATCAACTGAATTCATAGTGAAATTAATCAAAGTGGCAATTATGCATAATTACTTCATCTTCCCCAAAAAATTCCACATCCAAACTAAGGGGGTAGCAATGGGGGCGGCCTTCGCCCCAGATTTAGCCATCCTGTACATGAGCAACTATGAGGAACAACATATCCTGTCTGATAAGAACCCATACAGACTCATCATTACCAAATGGCGAAGGTACATAGACGATACCTTGTTGATATGGTCAGAGGATGAAGTTGGTTTACAAGATTTCTTTGAATGGTTGAATACCTGTTCGGAAGACATTAAATTCACGATCACTTGGAACAGAAATACCATAGACTTCTTAGACATCTCGATAAGGGTCTCTGAAGACCACCTATATACTACACTATAGAAAACCGGCCGAAAGGAACTCCCTACTAAGATACACCAGTCATCATAACAGGAGCCTGAGAGACAATCTTCTATTCGGGCAGTTCCTGTGCATTCGCAGGAACTGTACCTGGAAAGAAGACTACTTTAGGGAGTCTGACGACCTGATCACTCGCTTACTTGAAAGGGGTTATCCTAATAGACTTGTCACTCGAGCCAGAAAAAGAGCCTGGTATCAAAACCGGGAAACTCTATTGTTACCTAAGACATCACGACAGAATACTGACAGAATGATCTGTGTAACAACATTCTGCAAACACAGCAACGTCTTTAAGAAAATCATTATTGGCCACTGGAAGCTCATATCTGATGAACTAGGAATCCATGAACCACCCATGCATGCTTTCAAAAAGGCTAAAAACATACGGGATCATGTTGTACGCTCCCTACTTGAATCCCCACCAAGCCCTACCATTCAATCAATGTGTAACCTTCCTAGCATAGTAGGCCATTTCAAATGTAAACAGTGTAAAGCCTGCAAAATGACAATAGAGACTAAGAAATTTTCATATAGAAACCACGACATCCAAATCAAAACACACAGTAATTGTAACACCAAGGATGTCATTTATGCTATCCTGTGTCCCTGTAATCTATTGTATGTGGGCCAAACTCAACAAAAGGTGAAGACAAGGATACTGCAGCACTGTAGCCAAATTCGATGCAACACCCCAGGTGCACCACTAGTAGAACACTTCATTCAACACTCCCACTCTCCAGACTCCATTAAATGGTTAGTCCTGGAGAAGGTATCGCTGGGACCACGGGGTGGCGACATAGGGTCACTTCTCAACATCAGAGAATGCAAGATGATGTTCTTGTTGGACACTGTTAATGGACTAAATTAATTAGAAGGCAACAATGCACAATTGGCAGGTCTTACAACAGAATGAGGGGGTCGAACCAACCGCATTTTTCCCCCTTGATAATTAACATGTTTCATGCTCTGTATTTCTAATATATCACTTGATCTATTACATTTGAACTTAATAAATGATTAGACACCTTATCCAGATATCTTGAGTACATTTGTATGTAGATTTATTAGGGGCGATTTGAATCCAGTCTGTACCATACACATGATTTTCCCCATCAGGCTCCCTTTGTTGCTTGATATAAGAAAATTTTTGGCATAGATAATATATGCCTTATGAAACTGAAGTAAATGTAAATAACATCCCCATCTGGCCGCCCATGTTGTTGGTTACAAAAACATACAGTATTTTGATGCATGTTAATGTCAGACACATATGTCATGAGGACACTTTGTGTTATATGTGAATATGTACGGTTTACCTTTTTTTGAATGATTTTATGAACACGTGTATCTTTCAATTCTGCATATTCCATAATGATTATATGAGTGGTGGCCCTTATATACACCTAGATATTAATCACGCGATATCCACACTACATACGGAACATATATTACTTTGTAGGACCCTGTGGATGCTTTTTCCAATGTTTTCAAATACTACATATGCCCCGTGGATGTCCTTGTGCTGTCCCTGCCACGATAATTACCAACGTGAAAACGTGCGATGCTGCGTCCTCACGGACGTCGCTCGCGTATAAGATAGGATAAAACATTTGCTGGCATTCGCGCCAAGAATTTTCGACTCTATTAAGGACAAGGAGGCGAGGATTATGCTTTTCTCTCTTCGCTACTTTAATCAAATACAAAACACAGCAGCCTTGGATAAGCTCAAATGAAATGCTTATGTCCCCAAACACAGGCAAAAAGCATTTAAAAGAGACAAAAACCACAGTGCGTTCAGCAACAAACTACAGTTTCCATCAGTCTACTGCAACAGTCCATAGTATTAGTCCTTCCACCATGTCCACCAAAGGCTAGAAATTCCTCCTCCGGTTCTGTTGGTGCGATCCCTGCGGGTGATCTTGTAGCCCTCCGGGATGTCTACTGCGATGTCGGGCGCCGAGGAGTCGTTCCACCAGGTTTCGGTCAGGAAGGCTACGTCTGGGGCGGCGGCGTCGAGCAAGTCCCAGAGCTCGATGACGTGTTTGCGTGCGGAGCCGGTGCTGAGGAGTATGCAGTGGAGGTGTTGGTTCTGGTCTTTGGGGGTTTGGTGGGTCTGTCGCAGGTGAAGCGGCAGGTGTGGCAGGAGAAGGGTACTTGGGTGTTCCTCGGTGAGGACTGTGGTTCGGCCAGGATTGAGGGCGTTGAGGTCGCTGGCAGCGCGGCGTCTGGAGGTGCGGGGGTCCTGCGGACCAGGAGGTGGCGCTGTGCGCGGTCCATGCGCAGACGGGCGCGCCTCCGGTGCTCCAGCGGCGTGGTCGCTCAGCGACCGCCATTAAGAAGGGGAGGTAGGAGGGAGGAGCAGCTGGGAGGCGGGGTGAATGGGGGCTCAAGGGGGGTGGGCCGCAAGGTTGCAGCGGCGGGGAAAGGGGACGGATAATCAGCAGGAAGCGGCGGGGAGGGGAGACACAAGGAGAGCTGGGTGTCTCTGTGCGCGTGGGGAGCGATCCAGTAGCCACAAAGGGATCAGATATCATGAGGCATAAGGTACTTTTCAGGGTTGAGGCGCAGCTCCAATACCACTCACAGCGATGGGACAGCAGCTTCGTCCATGCACGTCTATTCTGTTGTGAGGGCGGGGCAGTCCACTTTGACCAGATTTTCCTCTGTGCAAAGAGAAAATATTCTTTGGGCACAAATGTTCAGGGTAACAGCAGCACAGTCTGCTCAGGCACACTTCATGACAGTGCCACGTACACACCACTTGCTGAGCCATTGCAGCGTAGTCTGCTCAGGCACACTTTGGCAGTGCCACAATACAACTGATTCAGGGTCACAGTGGCACAATTCGCTCAGACAAACTTTAGCACTTTTGCTCACTATGGTTGAAAGCATTGGCACCGGAGGGAGCTGAGGGAGTAAAATATACACATCACTCACACCCATGCATTTACACTCACACCCATGCATTTACACACACACCCATTTTCAACACTCACTATCAAACACACATACATACACGCACGCACCTAACACAAAAAAAACATAAAACTTACCTTACATCTCCAAGAGAAAAGCCTCAGAGCTTCCAGGAGGATTGGGACTGCTGGCTTCCCTCATTGACTTACTTTAGGTCCATCAATGATGGAAGCCGGCAGTCCCAAGCTTTGGAGGTCCCAGAAGGGTTGGGACTACTGCCATCCCTCATTGGCTGACCTTACGTCAGACAGTGAGGGAAGACAGCAATCGCAACCTGTCACAGAGCAGGATGGGGTCAGTGAGACTGCTGACCTGACCCCATTCGTTGACGAGGTGTCACTGATGGAAATGAGGCCCCTGGCACTTCTGTGCTCAACACTGAAGCACCCCGGACCAAGGCAATGGGTGACGCTACCCCTCATCACGAGGAGAAGGGCCTTGAGGCACTTTTGCCAGGTTGAGGTCACTTCCACAGGGCTGTGAAATCTTCAGACTGGTAAAGTTCAGCTCAGGCAGCCAGGAGCATGCACATTATGCACATTTTGCACATGTCCAGTTCCTGGCTACCTGACCTGAAAAACAACAGTGTCTGTCAGGCTGACCTATGTTCTGCATGACAGACACTCTTCTTTCTGGTGTGGGGCGTGTAATGTAATGTAGTTTCTTAGCCCCTATGTACAGGCCGCTGCTGGTAGGAAGCACGTCCTACAAGGTTGGCACTCTCCTTCTCTCTTCTTCTTAGGTAGGTCAGCGTCCAGGTGCTCCGGACAACTGTTCCTTCCACTCAGACTTCAGATGCTGTCCCCACCTGGAATCTGGTGTTCAGTCAGGAACCAGGTCTGGCTTCACAGCAGTTTTCTGGGTACTCAGCTTACCCCTTTTCCTGGTCAAAGGGAACTTGGAACTTAAACAACAACTGGGTCAGCAGCTCCCACTTTTATACAGATAAGGGAGAATGGCAATGTGGATTCTCTGTTTCTACTCTCAAAACGGATTTGGGTTGGCCTTCTCTCATGTGCACTTTAGAAGCTGTCTTCCAGACACAGCCTTTGTGTCGAGTGATGCTCCTCACAGAAGGGCCGTCTCCAGTGTGGAGCATCTACACCAGAGGTCCGAAGAGATGTGCGCTTTCTGCACCACTCTTAAAAGTGATCCAAAGAAAGGTAAAAGGCTGGCCTTCTCTAAAGTGCCCTATACACTCTGAAGAACACAGACTGCAGCCCTACCCTTGACCCCAATCATCTACCAAATTGCATTGATCAGGAAGATTAATCCGCAGCTCCCTACATCAAAAGACACAATTGTATTTCGAACGGGAGCCCTGTCTCCTCTTTTCCCACCTCAGTGTCTAAGTCTCCTCCCTCCAGCTTTATTAATGTCAGAAATACACTTTTACTGTAGGAGTGTGGCAAGTGCTAGCGCAATGTGGACTTGCTAGTGGAGAGCTCCCAGACTGGCCTTCAATAATATCTTAAAATCGACCTCACTGTGAGTAGCCGCACAGACAATGCCATAACCACGTCCACAGTGCACTCTGACCCATTTCTATTCACCAATAATGAGCAGTTTCGAAGTATGCCAACAGCATGCAGTGCCAGGGGAGTGGCCGTCTTGTATCCCTGTAAGATGAAGATGTCTGAAAAACAGTGGCCTTGTGGACTCAACGCAACCAAAGTAAGGGAGAAGGAAAACTAGCAGCATGTGGTACCCCCACATGGCTTCGGCGACTCGTATTAAACCACTGACAGATAAAAAGATTTTTCTTTTGGTGTCATCAATACAGCCAATGGGTTAGAGGGGACGTTTCAAAGTGTACACTGCCACAAGTTGCAATCATAGAAACGTCTGCTATGTTTTTACTCTCATACAACAAAGCGCCGAAGAGTGCTCTCATATAACAAAGTGCATAAGAGATGACAAGGCACATCTCCTTAGACGTGAGAAAGGAGTGCCAATGACCCTGCAATGGAGTAGGGAGGCATCATCTGGGCTGGGCTTAGGAAACTAGAAATGATAGTTTAAAATAAAGCACAATAAATACTTAGGAGTCCATCACAAAGCAGAGACAATTATGTGCAGGTTACCAATAGGACAAGATATTACGTCCTAGTGGAAAACAGCACTCCTACAAATGTAGGGCCGCTTGATAGAGAAGCAGACGCTGTAAAGATCATGTCTTCCTGTAAGTAGTATAACATCAGTTTTATTCACAACTACGTAGTCAACAAGAGCCACCGCTGTATTTCACCTATCCAGGGCAGTTCCAGGGGTCACAGTTGCAACACAGCCTTAACAGCACCAGCAGTGAATTGATGTCATGGCACCACATTCCATGCCATGAGTCACAACATATTATCTCTTTTTTTTTTTTTACAGTAAACAACATAAGAACACTAACAGAAAGAATGTAAAAAATAACTAACACAAAATATTATAACTATACCAAATAAACAAAACACCAAATAATAGTAAATTCACTATGAAAACAAATGATACATCTCTATTACAGACTGGCATAATAAACATTCAAATGACACAGTGAATATAACTTTTGATAGAGTCCATCCAGCACTCAGGTTTTTAATATTCTTTTCAATGTAATCCATTCGTTGTTGTGCAACATTACCCCAGTGTTTTAGTCTGAAAACACTTTATAAGTATATGAAAAATTGTGAGACACCGGGCAGTCCCGTTGTCTAGATGGTAATGTTCTGCACACTTTTACTGGAACCACCTTGGTTCTCTTCAGGTATACTCATAAACAATAATAATCCATTCAATGAAATGATCCTTATTTCAAACTTTCGTGTTTATTTCATCATTCGTCACTGTGCTGTGGCTTCAGTAACGGAAGGAAAAAAGACGCAGAGACGAATGTCATTTAAGACCCCCGAGGAAGGGTCACCATAGACCCGAAATGCATTGGGTAAATGGGAGATGTTAATATGAAATGTCCTGGAAACAAAAGGATTCACATTAACTAAAATGATGAAATAAACACGAAAGTTTGAAATAAGGATCATTTCATTGAATGGATTATTATTGTTTATGAGTATACCTGAAGAGAACCAAGGTGGTTCCAGTAAAAGTGTGCAGAACATTACCATCTAGACAACGGGACTGCCCGGTGTCTCACAATTTTTCATACAGTGAATATAACATCATGCAGCATGAAAGTATATGATCATCTTAATCTCATAGGCACAAATCTCTTGCAGTTAGATCTCCTTAACTCAACCCCTTATAACCCAGAAGACCCTTGAATAAAACTTTGACTGGGATATCGCTCCTGAGAACCATCATCTTGACCAACCTTTCCCTCTTTATTTTGCTTGAACTCAGCCTCTAAGAAACATCTCAAATCAGTAACCTTGACGATCTTTCCGACATTCCACCAATGTCTCCGTTCCACACTTACAGCACTTCCACAGACCCTTTCAATCTTAACTGGAGGACCATATTTGGATTCTCCTTCTTTCACAAAACCTGTTTTTTAACTCGCACCAAGTCACCCACCTGAAAAAGCACACGCTTTACACAGCTTCTAGCATCATGCCTTTTAGACCCGGCACCATTGGTGTGGACCTCCCTTCCATTTTTACTGTTGCCTCATGTGTTTTTTCTGGTGTTAGATGCTTTGGGCACTGTGCCACTGCTGTCCAGTGCCACAGTGCGAGTGCTCCCTACTGTAAATTGATGTATTGATTACTGGTTCCCTGATTGGATATTTGGTTTACTTGTCAGACCCTAGTGCAGTGCACTGAGTGTGCCCAGGGCGTGCAAATCCAAATGATGCTAGTGGGCTTGCAGCACTGGTTGTTCCACCCACAGAAGCGGCCTGGTAACATGTGTCTAAGGTCTGCCATTGCAGAGCCTGCGTGCAGTCTGGTACTGTCATGCTGACTGGGCAAGTGCACCCATTTGCCAGTCCCTAAACCTTCCCTTTTCTTCATATTAGTCACCCCTATGGTAGGCCCAAGGGCAGGGTGCATTGTAAGTATAAGGTAGGACAATCCCTGATGTGTGTGGCATATCCTAATAGTGAATTACAGCCATTTTCGTTTTTCACTATTGCAAGGCTACCTGTTCTCCATAGGCCAGAATGGGCTGCTGGTTTGTTACATGTTCATAATCCTAGCAGACTCAGAGAACATGGTAGAAATTCGAGTTAAGTATGCCTGGACTCAGAATAATAAAATACATCTTTTAGTGAAATTTATTTAAATTTTCTGTGTTTGTAAATACCACTTTTAGGAAGTAGGTATTTGCTTGCCTAACCATTTGAGCCTGCCGCTGCGAGGTTGTGTATTCCTTTGTCTGGTTTTGTGAGTGACATGGCTGGGGGATTTCAAGAGACAGGCTGGGGCAGCCCAGTGGTGAATAGGGAGATCTGCATCTAGAAGGGAGGGAGGAGTTGCACATGGGACCTGAATAGGGCTGGGCCTTCCCTCTACAATGCTGGCTCCACCCCCTGTGGTGTGTCTGATGTCTCTGCCCTGCACACTGAAAGAAGAGAAGGAAGACTGTCAACAAAGTGCTTCAGGACTGTACTTGCCTTCCACAATGCTGACCCCACCACCTGTGGGGCGTCTGATGTGCCTGCCCTGCGCTGTGAAAGGAAAGGAGAAGTCTGGTAAACAGAGTGCTTCAGAACTGGCTTGAACTGGGCACAGGCCTCGCTCCCCTTAGAGAACAAAGGATTTTGGGGTATAAGTATTGTGACCCTGAGCCCAAGAAATTAGATCACTTCTGGACTTACAAGACGAAATCTCTGCTGAGGAGAAGGAACCTGAAGAAACTGAGGAGAGAGTATTCCCAAGCTGAGGTGCTGCTTGGGGGATTGGCCTGCAGTGGTTGCCTGATTGCCAAAGAGAGGAGAAAGAACTTTGTGAACTTTTATTTCAACTTGTGCAAAGATCTCCAAGGGCTTGGAAGAGAGCTTTCCCCTGACCGAAGTCCCAGGACCAGTGGACTTGACCAGCCTTTGTGAATTACTGCTGGAAACAAGTGGCTACAGAGGCAGGGAGCTGTGACCGACTCTCCCGACAAGCCTGGTGTCCTGTAGGCACCGCATCAAGCAACGTCCACCTCGAACAACGCAAGCTCTGCGCTCACCGACTCCATCCTAATGCCGTCACCGAGCCGTAGCCTGCACCGCGACTGGTAGGCACCGCGACGTGCAACGCCTAGCAACACCGAATCGAAGTGGTCTGACCGACGCGGTCACTGCTGCTGACTTCGAGTCCTGTGACTGCACCGGAGTTGGGCACCGCCTCGCACGCTCCAAGACGCACCGCCCGACTCGCACTGCTGTCCGGACTGATCAACGCCAGCTCCCGAACTCAGGCTTGTTCGCCACACCGCAAGCTGCAAGCACCGCATCGAAGCACCGTCTCGCCCCGCAACGCAAGCCTTGGATCCACCGACTCTGCCAATGAATTTGAATTTGTTTATTGCACAGTTAATAAAAACTCACAATTTTACACAAAGATTAAAATAAAAATTAAAAGTCTTTTGACTATGTAAAACTTTTCCTAACGAAAAGGATGTTGCACATAAATAAAGTCTCGAAGAGTCTGTGATCGGTTAAGTGGATCTTCCCGTTGATCACTGCTATAGTTAGTTGTAGTTCTTGTAGTTATAAGACAATTGCAGGATCTCTGTTCCCCTGATTTAATTAATTTTCGCTCAGCAGTCTTTATAGTTTTATTAAGGGTCGTTTGAGAAGGCTACCTTTGTCCCAGTGCGGTTAGTTTTTCGCGTCCTTGTTCTGTTTCATTTAATTTTTTGGCCACTATTTCGAAATATTTAACTGTTCTACAGTTTAACTGGGTCTCGTTGGGGTTGAAGCAGAGCATCACTGCTTGCCTACATGATCTTACACCCTTCTGGTTCCATAGGGGCCAGAGCATTGACCGCCTTATATCCTCAAAAGCTTTACAGATGCATATAATATGTATAAGGTCCTCCGTTGCAGATTGGCAAAGGAGACATGTGTTAGACGGATCGGGCCTTTTCCAAGGTTCCAGGTGATGTGCTATGGGTATGTTGCCTAAGCGCATGTTTAAGAACTTGCTTTTTATTTTTTGTGTAAGGCCCCTTGATAGATATTCTTGTGGCTTGATGGCTCCATACCCTTCGAGCACTACCCATCCGTGTGCTCTCCTGGTCAGGGTGGCTCTATCCTCGAGTGAGGAGACCAGTTTTGTGACCTTTGTCACCGTTTTCTTAAAAGTCCCAAAGTCCGTACTTGTTTCCCAGAGCGTATTTAATCCTAGGCTCTCCAATGAGTTTGTTAAGTAGGCCCTTGCTAGGGAGATTTCTTTGCCTTTTAGCGATCCCTGCTCCGATTCTTTGATTTTGCGCCAACTTTTTACATATTGTCCTTTCCTCTCCACCGATTGTTTCAATAGTCCGAATTCAAGACGAATTTGGGCAGGCGAGGAATTTTTAGGGAGGTGGAAAATTGCCCTATATGCACGATAGTTTTGTCCAAAGTGCTTGCGACATTACCCCCCATCGATTCGCAGCCGTAGGAGAGCATTGGCAGTAGGCAAGCTTTTATTACCTGTAGAAGTGGCGCTAGTGTCCTGTCGGGAAGGACTTTCTGCAGGGGTCTTATTGATATTTGAAAGGTCATACCCTTCCTACGGATGGCATCTAGTTGGTGCTTGGAGGAGCCGTTGCCCTCTATTATGACTCCTAGATATTTATAAGAGGCTACCAGTTCTAGTCTTTGTTTGTCCAGATACCATGCGGGCTTCTGTTTTTTATTGTAGTTCATTGGCATGACCTTGGTTTTGTCCAGATTTATTGTTAAGGAGTTTGCTTTGGAAAATGTATTTGTTTTATCTAGAAGGTTTTGAAGGCCGATGGGAGACCGGCTGATAAGGACCAGGTCGTCTGCGTAAAGCAGATTTGAGAGCGTGATATTTCCTAGCCGGGGTGCGTGTGATGTGACTGTTTCTAACTCTTCAGGAAGGTCCGCAAGGAAGAGGTTGAACAGTGTTGGTGCTAGGACGCAGCCCTGCTTTAGGCCTTTGCTGGTCTTTATTTTCCTCGATAGATGTGTGCCGGATCCCAGTTTTATTTGGACCCATGTATCGGTATGCAGCATTTCCAGCTGCTGTAGAATTCCCCATGAGCTCAGCTTCCGCCATAGTTTGTGTCGGTCTACATGGTCGAATGCAGCACTGTAGTCAATGAAACATACAAACAGAGAGCTTTTTGCAGTTTTTGCTGCGTCGGACAGTAGGGTTAATGCCATGATGTTGGTTAGGGTTCCCTGACCCGTCCGAAAGCCCGTCTGAGTAGCTGGGATGATGTTCTCTTTTGTTGCCCATGTTATTAGATCCTTCAAAATGAGGCTTGCGTAGTACTTCGCTTCTACATCTAACAGGGCAATCAACCGGTAGCTACTTGGGTCGATCCTTGCGCCTTTTTTATAAATTGGGCTTATTATCGAGCCGCTCCAAGATGCTGGTATTTTTCCTATTTCCCTTGCTTCATAGAATATTGGGATCAATGTGGAGCACCAAAAGGCCGGATCCTGTTTATATAATATTGGAGGGATCCCGTTTGGTCCTGGCGCCCCCTCAAGTTTTCCCTTTGAAATTTGTTTGAGGATCATGTTTGTTGTTTCTTGGAGCGATAGTCCGGGTTCTGTTTTACTAGAATCGACTATCTTACAGATGGCATCGTTCACTGCAAGCATGCGTGGCCCAGTTGTTTCCATGTTTGATGCTTGGTTTTCTTTTTTGGCTAGAGTATAATTTTTTCCTGGTTGGAGGGAAGCTCCCTCTTCCGAGTTTGTCCCCTCAGCTTTCTTTTTTGCGGGATCAGTTGTGTTAAAGTGAGTTGTTAAGTAGTTGGCCCAAACCGATTCCGGTATTTCAGAAGTAATACCTCTGTGGTTTGGCTGTTGGAGCCTGTGAATCATCTTCCAAAAGCTAGAGCTGTTCTTCTGCTTTGAGTTGTGTAAAATTTTTGCCCAAAGATCTTCGTTCAGTTCCCGCTTCCTTTGCCAAGTTTTCTTTTGTAGCAGTGCTTTTGACCTACGTAACTGCAGTTGAATTTCCGGGTTATTTGGAGCTTGCCGGAGCTTTTTGAGGATCTTCTTTATTTCGAGCTTGATATTTTTTATTTCTACTGTTGTTACTTTGCCAAACGTATGCCTAGTAGTGTTCCCTTTTTGGTCTTTCTTCCTTATGGCGTGCTTTTCTCCTAGTACCGTTGTAAATTTTTCCCATAAGGTAATGGGGTTGTCGGGTGTATTGTGTGTTTCCTGTATTATTGTTTTTGCACTGTTTGTAAGAGTTTCTATGTCCGAGATCTTGCATCGTATTCGTTTATAGTCGGTAGTATGTTCTGTGCACATACTTCTGATTTCGATTGCTTCGTTCTTGCAGGTTTGTGCTAGGTTGGCTTCTAGCGGCAAGTGGTCGCTCTGGGCTCTGTCGCCTATCTTAAAATCTTGTACATGGTCATACAACCGGAGTGTAACTAGAATAAAGTCTAAATAGGATGATGCCAATGACGAGTGAAATGTTGGTACTAGAGGAATGTCCTCTTTGAAACGTCCATTAAGGGCGCGCAGGTTCAGTTTCCCTAGAGATTTTAATAGCCTGGATGCAGTGTTGCTGTGTATGTAACTGTAGGGATTTTTTTGAGGAGGAATTTTCCATACTGTGTCCATTTCTTGCGTCATCTCATCGGTTGTCGGTTCACCGAATAACTGGAGGTTGAAGTCGCCTCCCACTAGTATGTTTCCCGTTTTGTTCGTCCTCCATGAGTCTTGTTAATTCTCGGACTAATTCATTTGACCCAGACAGCTTGTTCTTAGGATGAATGTAGGTATTGACTACGAGTAGCTGTTGACTTTCCTGATTTTTTCCTATTCTGATTGATATCGCCTGAATTGCATTCGGCGGAGTAAGGTTTGTAGTTAGTAATTTAATTTCTCCTATTACTGGTATTGAGGTGAAGATTGCCAGACCGCCGGAGCAGCGGCCATAATGTGATTCTTTGCGGGCCAGGTGTGTCCAAGCTGTAAATCCTTGCAGAGTTATTTCATTGGGCTCCCATGTTTCCTGGAGGAGAATCAGATCGAAAGATTGCAGGTAGTTCAGTGTTTCAGGATCCTCCAGTTTGTCTCCTAAGCCGTTTATATTCCAACTACAAATTTTTAATTTGTCTTTTCTTTTGTAGGGACCTGCAGTTTTGTCCACTATAACTGGCTCGATTTGTCAGTTTGTGGCCCTTCCGTTTATTGTCCGAGTAATTGTTTCTTTGAAGGAGGCTGTTCGTTGGAACGTTGGAGTTTGCGGTTTCCTCTGATGTTTTTCCCGTTCTGGGGAGTAGCTTTGTGCTCCTTTGAGTACTGATGTAGCTAATAGAGGTCGTTTTTCCTTCCGGTCTTCGAGTAGTGGAGTGGGGTAGGCTGGTTTTATTTCCGGTTCAAGCTGAATTCCCCACTGGGAGAAACTAGGTACGTGCTTCATAATCGATTTTGCTATCTCTTTAGTTTTCCACGTTGCCCTTGTTTTCTCGTTCCATTGTGAATTTGTTGCTGGATGGAATTCAATTGATAGCAAGTCAGAGGTGTTTATGGACTTTAGTTCTTCTATTGTATTAATTAATTTTAATATGTTGCTCCTATTTAAGATGTCAACTCTCCCCTTGGATTTATATTCGGGTATGAAAAAGATTGTTTCTCAGTCTGTATCCCTTATGGGCTGCGTTATCTCAAGAGACTGCTCCTGAGTTACGTTTTTCCGCTCTGAGTGTTTGATGTTCTGTTCGTTTGATGTGGGCTGTGAGATGCCCTGATGGGATTGATCACTGGGAAGCGTATCACCGATATTTGCATTACGTGAGATTTGGAAATTTGGTTTAGTCGGTGTTGTCTTTGCCTTATTACAGGGACACTGTGGTATACAGTTATTCAGGATCGTTTCGTTTTTGGTGGAGTTTTGTCATTCCTGGTCATCTCTTTCATCCTCCGGATTTTTTTTCTTTACCTTTGAGTGGTCATCCGATGGCCCTAATCCCGACTCAGTTTGATTTTGGCCTGCAATCTCGGTTGTGCTCTCTACCAGTTTTTTCTTTGATTGGTCTGTTGGGCCCATACAGGTAGTTGAGGAAACAGAAATTTTATGTGGTCAGTGTGTCCCCCCACTCGCACCCTATCCATGTACCTATGCCCCATGTATGTTCATGTTATCATGTAATTCCCTTCCCGTGCTTGTAATAATATTGTCCCTGCATTTCCGTCTAATGTTGGCATGTCAGTTATTAGGCCCTCCATGAATGAAACGTTAATTCTGCACTGTGGCCTATGTTGCCAATGCATTTACATGGCACACGTTTAAATGTCGAGAAGCACACGTTTTTGTGGCCCAGCCGAGCCAGGCCCTGAATTCAGGCTCCGAGCCTCTTCTGTCTCTGAAAGCTGCAGTTTAGGTATGCATCCCTGACCTCTCACTTACTCCCTGCTCAGCCGAGAGGTGCCCCGGCCTGGCCTGCCTGCCAAGACGGTATTTTGCCTATAGTTATCTGCTCAGCCTCCGCAAAAAAACATTCCAGTCTAGTGAAAGAGGTAAACATTTTCCGCCTGCAGAGCATAGGGCCTAGCCTTCCTGTCTCCATGCAAGTGATTTACTGAACCCGTTGCCATAGTAGGCCCATGGCCCCCACGTAATGCACGAAGAAATATATGCGCACAATAGCATTTAGTGATGAACAGCCTTTACTCGAGAGACCTTTACTTCAGACAATACATCCTCCAAACACAAGATATCAGACGTGCCAAAGGTACAGGTCGTTCTGACATCCCAGACTTCAGACTCCTCTACTAGTGCTAAAGTCAGCCCCCCAGCTTTCCCCAGTTACACGTCAATTCCACGTCATGACCAGTTGCGTGCACATGTAGGGTAAAGGTTTCTGCTGACCCTGCAGACCTCCTCTATGCATCCACCCACTTATGACACACCTATGACTCATCAAGTGCACACCTACGTGTACGCCTCCTTACACGCCTTCTTTTACGCCCATATGTTCTTATCTCTCTCTCTTTTCACTTGCTCCGCCTGGAGTGTTCCGCCTACTGTATTCATTACAATTGTATGGTTTTACTATATATAATGTGTGATGTTAATAAAAGGTGTGATATCCCTTCCTGAACCTTAGTGGTGATGGAACCCGATTCTCCCCTGGCTCGAGCTATTGGAATAAAGCCCTTTTAACTCGGACACCACGGACTCTGCCTCTCATTTTTATGAACTATCCTTATTCTTTATTAATGTATAGAAATTATGTCCGGGTAATTTTATTTACCACATAAATCTGGCGCCCGAATAGGGACTAGTCCCCTTCCCCACGCGCCGGCGATGTAAGCGCAGCCCCCTGACCCCTTCTATAGCCGTGACGGACTATTCTGTGCACATCCGTGGGATTTCCTGCTAACTCCCTCAGGCCCACGGAGGAGATGGAGACTGCGACGAGGCATCCACACGAGGCATCCACACGAGGCGGTGAGGATTGCGGACCATCCCGACCAGAGCCCAAGCCGAGAGAGCAAGGTCCGAGGTATCCCGAGGCCCTCCTGTTCCGAGGCGCATGCGCAGCAAGAAGCCGTAGCAGTCCAGTAGCAGTCCAGTATCGAGTTTCCGAGGCCTTCAGTTTTGCTTCCCGGTGAGTACCGTTGTTGGGAACGCATATAGACGGGTTCATTTATTTGAGCCCGGTCAAGACGGGTCTGGGTACACAGATCCGGTACAGACGTGTCCATTTAGGTGGATGCGGTAAAGACGTGTCTCTTTATGAGACCGGTATGACTGTACTGTTCTAGCAGTGCATCCAGTAAACGAGTAAACGAGGTTTATTTTAGGATTCTCAGGATTGTGTTTTTTCTATGTATCTGTTCTTAATGTTTTAATGTCGTGGTGTGAATGATTGTTTACAGTCTATTATTGTGCTCATTGTGTTTTTGTTCAAACTAGTTCAAACATGCCGTTGTTTTCGAAATTACGTCAGATAGGAACCAGGAAAGGGATACTCGAAGAGGCAGTTCCCGTCTCGCCTAGGGACACTCCTGGACACTTTATGTACCACAAGCATGGCTTAGATGCCATACTGTACTTAGATTTATGGGTAGATTATACTAAGGATCTGGAGGAGAAATATAGATGGCCTGTCTCAGGGACATGGGATGCTGATTGCATCATGAGAGTAGAGGAAGCACTATGGAAAAAGAAAGCTAGACAATCCCAGAAAGATGCCATAGAGTTGTGGCGTAAAGAAGCGCATAGAAGAACAGAGAAAGAAATGCACAAAGCAGAAAGAAGTAGAGAAGCATCAGAAAAAACCAAAGAAAAAGAGCTCAAGGAAGAAGGTGAACGGGTTAAGGCAGAACAATTAGACAGACAAAGAAATGCCCTTATTAAAGGCATGTATCCCCTCCTCGCCGAGGGCCTACCTAGAGTGACCCCGGAAGTGCCCAGTAACTTGCCGCCACCACTGATCCCGACTAAACTCCGTAATCATAAACAGACCGCAGCGGACATTTTCCTTTCCTCCTATTTAGATGACGCTGCTCCAGAATATGTAAATAAAGACCCTCCTCCCAACCCGGTTAATGCTCCTGCCACCGTCCCTACCAATCCTTTTCGCGCACAACCCGTAGTACAAGATCAACCCGTATTACCAGCGGCAGCGCTGGCAGTAAAAGCCGACTCAAGTCAAGGCGACTCAAGTCTAGGAGCAGCGGGAGGGGGGCCCTCTAGTGTACCGCACACCCCACCACCAACGAAACGAACACTACGAGATTTAGCACTACAACACACGCCAAAACCAACGACATTAGCAACCCTTAGACAGTCCCTCACTGATTGTATATATGATCCAGTACCGGGTGAGGGTACAATGCTGATATATTCAATACGTTTAAGACGTGTTGCAGACTATTTGATTACTTTACCAAACATGAAAGACCACTTAGACAAAATCTACCATTTCATTAGAACGGGGGAGGGACCAGAAAGTATCCAAGAGGCCATGGCATACAGAAAAGTGGAGCTTCAACGCATGCTCTTACAGTTTTTGGTTAATTGCTTGATCAGGGAACAAGACCAGCCAGATAAAGAGGTACCTAAAGGTATGATGAACTGGAGTGACAATATAGCTGTAGGTAAACATGATTCACAGAAGTCAGTAGAAAGCATGTACAGGAAAATTCGCAAAGAAATTCTAGATATACACAAGAAAGAACAAGCCGAAAAAGAAGCAGAGAAAGAGGATGATGAAGTCTCAGAGGACGATGATATAGTAACAGGGGAAACAAGTAAAATACATTATGTAGGTAGGGCAAGACCGCTTGATAGACCCATCCGTCTAGATTACAATAAACGTTCCCTCTCTCCAATACCAGAAAGATACTCTCTTGAGCACTTATTCCAAGCTACTGAGCAAGCACTGAAAAAACGAGTAGGTCATAGTGAACTTAGTACTATGCATGAACAGGAACTAGCCCGGTCAGCAGTTCAATGGGCTTGTAATTCTACTATATATAAAGATGACATAGTAGCGCAAACCTTTTTGAGTCTTCCTCCGGAAGAACAGCGTTTAGCTGGTATTTACATGATCCAACATCTCATCACTTTGTATGAGAGTCAGCATTCTGATCCAGGTCCCTTGTATAAAATATTGGACAATTTACTCCTGGAAAGATGGGGAGGCCTAGGTACTGAATTAATTAATGTTATTCTAGATCAACGACATAAGTACTTGACTTTTCTGGCCCCGCACTTGGTTCCTGCCCCACATCGAGAAAGAAAGACCTTTTACATAGACAGACAGAACCCCCTACGAGAGGTTCATCCCGTTAAGACTGGAGCAGGTGTGCTTCAACGAGTATTCGTTTACACCCCATTGACTAAAATGGAATTATTGGAAATGAAGAAATTACTGCCCTGTCATGATAAAGATCCAGCAGGGTTTCACCGTGAATTAAAAGACATGCTCCGTATGGGGGAGTATACATACGCTGATATCATCAAAATGCTGAAAGTACTATTACCGGCAGGTATTTACGAAAAACTTAAAGAGAAAGAATGGGAGGTGGGTGAGAAAAAGATTAACTGGACAGAATTAGAAGACGAAGATAAAACATGAGCCCCTGGTATTGGTCTTTCGGAAAAAGCTAAAGAATTACCCGAGCTATTGATACAGGTCCTGCCGAGATTATTGACTACTAAAAAGGAAGATTGGGACGCTATTTCAGCCTGTAAACAGAAACAAGATGAAGACACTAGTGATTTTTATTCTAGATTCGAAAAATGTTTCCTTATTAATAGTGGCCTAAAGACAAGTAGTGAATCATACCCACATCTTTTTGTAACCAAATTAGTAGAAAATTCCTCACCCCAGATCAAAAATAGAGTACTGAAGGTTGAGAGTACTTGGCAAGCAAATAGCCCTTCCCAAATGTTACAAAATGTTACAGTATCATCAGAATCGAATTAGAGAAGAACAGGAACACGAAAAGAGACGCATGAAAGATACGAAAATGAAAGTACTAGTTGCTCAATCAGTTCCAGCCGACGGCCATAAAAAGGGCGCGGCACCTGTCAAAGGGAATTGTAACTACTGTAAACAGCCAGGTCACTATATAAATGAATGTGCTGTCCTGAAACACAATATAGCTACAGGCAAGACGAAAGAAAGACCGCGTCCTCCTAGACAGGATAACGTTCCACAAAATACACAACCGCCACA
Source organism: Lissotriton vulgaris (assembly GCF_964263255.1). Taxonomy (NCBI): domain Eukaryota; kingdom Metazoa; phylum Chordata; class Amphibia; order Caudata; family Salamandridae; genus Lissotriton; species Lissotriton vulgaris. The sequence goes on along the minus strand of NC_141691.1, from coordinate 673,286,267 downwards.
GAACCAGCCACAGACAGTAGCTGTACCTCAACCCATTGCTGCCACACAACATGTCACACAACAAATGTACCAGTATGCACAGTCAGACTACCCAGATTATCAACAGTACTCATGAAACAGCCTAGAGAGGGAGGTTGGCTTGCCCCTTATTGAGGTTCCTGTAGATCAAGAGGGTCCCTATGTACATAGTCGTGTATTGGGAAAGGACAGAAAATTTCTGATTGATACAGGGGCGAGCAGAACTACCATCAGTCATGACAAGGTTCCAGGGGCACCCCTCTCAGGCTCACAGAATATTTCCCTGGGATTTTCAGGAAAGCCTATTGTTAGCGAAGTGTCAAAGCCAGTTTCCCTAGAAGTTGGTCCATTGTCCCGCACTACAGATTTGTTGCTTACGAATTCATGTCCAGAAAACTTGCTTGGTATAAAAACATTGAAAGAACTAGGAGCAGTGATTTGTTGTTCTCCGGAAGGAGTGAGATTGTTTTTACGTGATTTTAAAGGACATTATGTGTTGAGAGATTTTGACCCCAGACTACAGAATGTACCACAGCATTTATGGGCGCAAGGTCCAACTGATGTAGGTTACATGCACATTACACCATATCGTGTCACACTCAAGCAAGGAGTTGTACTGCCACGAATCCGACAATACAAGTTACCCCCTGATGCTGTAGTTGCATTACTGAAAATTGTTGACGAACTCATTGCACAAGGAGTGGTTGTAGAAACTGACTCCAATGTGTGTAATTCTCCTATCATTCCGATTCTTAAACGAACTGACCCGAATGCACCACCGGTCTACAGACTAGTGATTGACCTCCGAGAATTGAACAAATGCATAATACCACAGTACCCAGTAGTCCCAGACATTTCTTCATTATTGACTGCCATTGATTCCGAAGCGACGTTCTTTACTGTAATTGATCTCAAGAACGCCTTCTTTAGTGTCCCGATCCATCCAGAAAGCCAATATCTCTTCGGATTCTGTTTAAATGGACGAAGCTTCAAATTTACGAGAGCTCCTCAAGGGTTCACAGAAAGTCCTAGTATTTACAGTCAAGCATTGAAAAGACAACTAGACAGTATTCACATGCCTACTGACACCGCACTGCTCCAATACGTTGATGATCTTTTGATCACAGCACGGACAGAACGAGACTGTGAACGTGCATCACTAACAGTCTTATACTTCCTGGCAGAAAAGGGACACAAAGTGTCCCCTTCAAAGTTACAATTCTGTGCCCAGCAAGTGGTATACCTTGGACACTTGCTGTCCAAGAGGGGTAGACAGTTGACACCTGACCGCATTCAGTTAATTGCACATCTTCCACAGCCCAAGACACAAAAGGAAGTACGGGCCTTCATTGGCCTCACTTCTTACTGCAGACAATGGATTCCTCAGTACGCATATCTAGCCAAACCACTCATACAGTTGACAACACAGGAGGCAGCGACTTCGACTGCCTCCCTTGGACTCAGGAACATACACTTGCATTTGATGAATTGAAGAAAGCTCTATGTCGAGCACCAGTTTTAGCGACACCATGTTACAGCAAACCTTTTACACTTTTTGTCACTGAACGTGATGGCACAGCATTATCTGTTCTCACACAAGACCAGGCAGGAAAGCACAAGCCTTGTGCTTACTTTTCCAGTACATTGGATCCAGTGACCCAGGCTCTGCCTGCGTGCCTCAAATCAGTTGCAGCAACAGCTCTAGCAATCAGACAAAGCGACTCCATAGTGTTAGGACATCCCCTGACAGTACATGTTCCACACTCAGTGGAAGTTCTCTTGAACAGGACACAGACACAGCACCTGACTATAGCGAGACTGACAGGATATGAACTGACATTGTTCCAGCCACACATAGAAATCAGACGTTGCAATATCCTGAACCCTGCTACACTTTTACCCTCGAGTACAGTAGACCCTGCACCACATGACTGTGTGGAAGTAATTAACACAGTGACGAAGCCAAGACAAGACTTGACAGACATCGCATTACCAGACCCAGACCTGACACTTTATGTGGATGGTTCATGCATGAGAACAAGCACAGGAGAGTTAGTGGCCGCATATGCAGTGACCACTGATACTGAAGTCATAGAGACACAACGAATTGACACTCTGTCAGCCCAAGCAGCAGAGCTCATCGCTCTGACCCAAGCCTGCATACGAGCCAAGAACCTGAAAGTAAACATATACACAGATTCACAGTACGCATTCGGAGTCGTTCACGACTTCGGAGTCCTTTGGCAAGAGAGAGGTTTTCTGACCTCCCATGGAGCCAAGATACAGCACGGTCCCCTCATTCAAGCTCTGTTAGATGCAATACACTTGCCTACAACAATAGCCATCATGAAGTGCAAAGCACATACTAAAGTCACAGATACTATTTCCCAGGGTAACGACCTGGCAGATCGAACAGCTAAACTTACAGCTCAGACTCAAACAGACATTCCAGTTGACACGACAAAGACGGAAGTACCATCACTGACAAATTGCATGACAGTCAGGGATCCCTCACAAGATGTACTCGACATACAGACACATGCCCCTCCAGACGAAATCAAGAAATGGACGGAACAAGGAGGGGTCCAGACAGATCAGGGATGGATGACAAAGGGCAAAGCCACATGGTTTCTCCCCGACTCCATGGTTCAAGCTATTATAAATACAGCACATAGTCCAGCACACTTAGGGGAAAAAGCCATGTTAGATAGTATACAGAACATTTGGTTTAACAAGCATTTACGTGCAGCAGCGAAACAGAAAGTGCGTACCTGCATGATCTGTTGTCAGTTCAATCCAGGCAAAGGCATTCCCGTGGAACAAGGTGGATTTCATCCTCCTGACCACCCTTTTTAAGTCCTCCAGATGGATTATATTCAGATGGACAGATGTCGAGGTTTCAAGTATGTCCTCGTAGTTGTATGTGCCCTATCTAGATGGACAGAAGCGTACCCAGTCCCAGATTACACTGCTGTGACCACTGCCAAGCAGTTGGTCCGAGAATTCTTCCCACGATACGGCTTGCCCCGTGTCGTGTACTCAGATAATGGACAGCCATTCTCTTCTGAACTTATGAAACAAGTATCTCTCCTGTTAGGGTACCAGTGGAAATTCCATTGCGTACGACACCCCAAGGCAGCAGGCCTCGTAGAGAGACACAACCAGACTCTCAAGACTAAGTTAGCGAAGGTCTGTGCAGAAAAAGGCGTGGATTGGATGGTAGCCTTGCCGGTTGCCCTCTTTTACATGCGTATGGTAGCTCATTCTAGAACCGGACTATCCCCGTACGAGGTGGTTTTTGGTAGACCGCCGAATATGTGGGGTACGCCTATGCCACGTAAAATCACAGATGTTGACAGTTCTATGCTGACAGATTACCTGGCTTCCTTGATGTCTGCACTCCTTTCTTGTTGTTCACAGGTTGCAGCTGCCTTCCCCGACAACACCCAGGTGAAAACGCACGAAATTGTTCCGGGAGATCTTGTATTTATACGCAACTTCGACCGTTCAAGCCCTCTGGAGCCCCGCTGGCGTGCTCCCAAGTTGGTGTTGCTAACAACGAGGATTGCTGTCAAGGTCGAGGGGCGCAAGGGATGGCTCCACGCCCATCACGTGAAGCGTTTCCATGGACTTGGTCCAGTAAAAGACTATGAGAACTGTTCTGAGAATATAGACTCTAAACTCTCTTTGCTAGAAAAGACTCCGCAACAAATCTATAAGCAAAAATTACGATCTAGTAAGTCAGACAGCGTTTAATTGTTTAAGTCCCCCTCGGGTGAAGCGGTTAGACAGGTTCCTGACATGTATAAGATCGTAGACCCAAATAGTCAGAGAGATAGACAGAGAAAAATGAAAGAGAAATACTGCAAGAACTTACCCAGCAGATGCATAGTAACCCTGATCATTATGTTTTTTCTAAGTATATCGATTATATGTATAAGCTTGACGTTACATGTTTTCTTTCCTCCTCTTGGTTCACATGTACATTCTTCCTTCAATGACACTATAGAGCACACATTCAGCGACCTGCCACCCCATGAATTGTCATATCGACTAGCACTGCGCAACAACACTTTTATTCGTATGTTGCACCATACTCACCAGACCAGCAATGTAACGAATTGCTGGGTATGTGGCCGACTCCCACCGTATCAGAAAATGAAGGGAGTTCTGCCCCTTTTTCCTTATCCGTTTTCGCACAATGGTTCGTGCGGAGCATGGTTTGCTTTAATGTCATCACTAGACAGTAAGTCCGCAGTTTCCCAGGGCGATTGGATATGGGGAGACCTGAATACAGTTATGAATAAAGCATGTTTCCCAGACGAGGACGGTCTTCCCCAAAGGAAAGGGACCGATCTAGAAAACAAAGTGTATGAACAAGGAAATGCTTCCCTTAACTTTATGATTCTGGACGTCCAGTCCGAGACCAATACAGGTTCACCGTTTATAACAGTCCTACCAGTAAAAGGTGAATTATGCGTTAGAAAGAATGGTTCAGTACATCTAGGACACAGTGATTGTAATACTGTGGTCGAATTCAATGATAAAGGAAAGTCTACTTTCAAAGCTTCCCGCCATTCCTATTTCATTTGTGGTCAGACAGCTTATGTCCGTCTGCCATTAGATTGGGGTGGAATGTGTTACATTGCGTTCCTACTGCCACCTGTTTTCCTAGCTCCATCCCATTATCACCGAGATTCCCAACTCGTACATGTAAGACACAAGAGGGAGATCGAATCCCCAATTGTCGATCAGACTGAAACAACATGGGAGCAATATACAGATTTCAATAAAGGATTCTTTTTCTTCGTAGGTCCCATCCAAAACAGTAAATTAATACGCAGATTAACAAGAACACTGGAGGCAGTAGTGAATGAGACTACTTCTGCCTTAGGTAACCTGACCGAAGAGCAGTCTGCTATGAGACTTGTTGTTCTTCAGAACCGCCTTGTTCTTGACGTCATCCTGGCCAATGGGGGCGGAGCTTGTAGAGTGATCGGCTCCAGTTGTTGTGTGTTTATTCCTAATAACGCACCATCAGTGTATGCAGCGATAACAAGGCTCCATAAGATAGCTCACCAGATACACCAGAATCCAGGCACCTGGACTTGGTCCGGCTGGCTCTGGAGTGTGATATCAGCCTGGAGATGGAAAGTACTGTCCTTCCTAGGAATAATCCTGCTCATAGTATTCAGTTGTTGTCTCTGTCTGCAATGTGGCCCAGCGATTTGCGGCTTGTGTGCCACTGCTTGTATTCCCCGTCCACGTTCCCGTTCCCATGCACGTATGAATAAAGACGAGCAAATGATGCTTTATGAACAGATAGATGGTCTCATGAAGATAGATGTATCATAAAGGGCGCAGTAGGGGACAAGGAGGGAATGAGGAAACAGAAATTTTATGTGGTCAGTGTGTCCCCCCACTCGCACCCTATCCATGTACCTATGCCCCATGTATGTTCATGTTATCATGTAATTCCCTTCCCGTGCTTGTAATAATATTGTCCCTGCATTTCCGTCTAATGTTGGCATGTCAGTTATTAGGCCCTCCATGAATGAAACGTTAATTCTGCACTGTGGCCTATGTTGCCAATGCATTTACATGGCACACGTTTAAATGTCGAGAAGCACACGTTTTTGTGGCCCAGCTGAGCCAGGCCCTGAATTCAGGCTCAGAGCCTCTTCTGTCTCTGAAAGCTGCAGTTTAGTTATGCATCCCTGACCTCTCCCTTACTCCCTGCTCAGCCGAGAGGTGCCCCGGCCTGGCCTGCCTGCCAAGAGGGTATTTTGCCTATAGTTATCTGCTCAGCCTCCGCAAAAACACATTCCAGTCTAGTGAAAGAGGTAAACATTTTCCGCCTGCAGAGCATAGGGCCTAGCCTTCCTGTCTCCATGCAAGTGATTTACTGAACCCGTTGCCATAGTAGGCCCATGGCCCCCACGTAATGCACGAAGAAATATATGCGCACACTAGCATTTAGTGATGAACAGCCTTTACTCGAGAGACCTTTACTTCAGACAATACATCCTCCAAACACAAGATATCAGACGTGCCAAAGGTACAGGTCGTTCTGACATCCCAGACTTCAGACTCCTCTACTAGTGCTAAAGTCAGCCCCCCAGCTTTCCCCAATTACACGTCAATTCCACGTCATGACCAGTTGCGCGCACATGTAGGGTAAAGGTTTCTGCTGACCCTGCAGACCTCCTCTATGCATCCACCCACTTATGACACACCTATGACTCATCAAGTGCACACCTACGTGTACGCCTCCTTACACGCCTTCTTTTACGCCCATATGTTCTTATCTCTCTCTCTTTTCACTTGCTCCGCCTGGAGTGTTCCGCCTACTGTATTCATTACAATTGTATGGTTTTACTATATATAATGTGTGATGTTAATAAAAGGTGTGATATCCCTTCCTGAACCTTAGTGGTGATGGAACCCGATTCTCCCCTGGCTCGAGCCATTGGAATAAAGCCCTTTTAACTCGGACACCACGGACTCTGCCTCTCATTTTTATGAGCTATCCTTATTCTTTATTAATGTATAGAAATTATGTCCGGGTAATTTTATTTACCACATAGTAGCGGATTCTAACTCATTTGTTGACAATGGGATTTCTGGTTTCTGTTGAGGGGTGTTGTCGTTCCTTTGAGGATCGAAGTTATCGGTCATAACTGATTGCCCCTTGCCGTCCTGTACTATAGAGTTCCATTTTTTTCCGTGGTCATCCACGATGACCTTTCTGTTGCGCCCTTTCCTTTTTTGTTTACGGCGCGCCCTTGCATTCGTCATACCCCCTGGTTCATTTGATTGTCCAGTTGTAGAGGTGTTCTGGATGGTCTTTTTCTCTGTAAAGATGGCATAATTAATTTGGCTCACTGGGGAATTAAGTTTTTCCTTGTCTGAAATATTTTCTCGAGGACCTCTCTTTGTAGGAGGTGACTTTGCTACATTTGTTTTTGGGTCGGGCCTCTCTAACTTAGTTTCTGCTTGGGGAAGTGTTGAGGAATTTCGTTTTATTTCTTCCAGAAGATTGCTCAACATCGTAGGTAGAGATGATAGCTTGTCTATTATTAAGGGACACGTACAGCTAGTTCTATCTATTTCAGTTAGTTTTACGGAATCTTGTCCTCTTTTTATAAGTCAGTTCAGGTCGGCTAGTTTCCTGTCTATTCCCATTGTTGCTTCTGCTAGGTTTTGCAGAATAGATAGTTGTAAGTCCATCTTATCGGATTGGTATTGTAGGGCCGTTGAGGATAGTTGTATTGTGTTAAGGAGAGTGATCCAAAAAGTATTGACTGATTCCGTAGTCCTCTCGGGAAGCAAATGCGAGCTTTCTTCACTGATGTTGTTAATTGGCTGCCTGCCGATGTATGCTGTCTCCAGGTCAATCCATTCTTCCGAGGTCAGGAAGGTCATATCTTTGGTTGGGGATGAAGTTGGTACGAGGACTGCGTGATCTGATTTTAGCTCTAGGTGATCGGGGGTCCTTATGTTGGTGTTAGTCTTTGATTCAGAGTTTACTTGAGAAGTTTGGTGTAGATGGCTTACGTTTTCAGGGAATTTTTTCGTCCTCTAGAACTGTTTCTTCAGCGGAAATAGGTTGGGTTGTTGTAGTGGGCTTACTGCACTGATTGCTTCTGTGTGGCCCTAAGTTCCCGTCACGACTTTTCGGTTGCTCGCTCACTGGAACTGATGCCTGTGTCGGGTTAGTTAGTTGCGTCTCCTCTATGTGTCCCTCGTGTAGGGATGGCTGAGTGATATGGCCATCCTTTGGAGGTGTTCTAGCTTGTTGATGGTCCGGCTTGGTCTTATTTTCTGCTCCGTATCCGGTTGGGGTAGTTGTTTCTTCTGGTGTTGGTGTCATATGGATCTCTGCCGTGGTGAGGCCTGTATTCGTGGGGCAGGCATTGGGCTCGCTGGCTGGTTGCAAAGGGGATTGAAGACCAGTTATAGAGTTATTAGAGGAGTAGATTACGTTTCCCGGGTTTTTAAAAAAATTGAATTTTGTGTAGATTTTGGGCTGGAAATTGTGTTTTATTTGTTGTCCTGTTAATTTAATTAGTTCCTGGTTGTTTTTTCGCTTCTGACCCTTGCAACTCCCTTGTTTTGTAGATGGACTGCTGTTTATTTTGTTGGCCCTAGATGTTTCAAATGCTGGGGCAAGGCTGCTCTCAGCTCCTAGACTTGGCCCTTTGGCCTGCCCGTCAGCCGAGTCGATGCTGGGTCCCTCTTCGGTGCTTTCCAGCGAGGTCTCATGACCTTTCGTGTTTTCGGACGCATTTTTTTCCCGGGGGGTCGATTCGGTCCTCTTAATCAGCTTAGTCTGCTCGGTCAGCTTGGTCATGGCGGGCTGGTCTGGGCTTGTTGATGTACTTGTGTTGTTCCGTTTTCTTTTGTTGGGCTGGGTCACTGGAGGTTTTCTTACCCTTCCAGACCTCATGGTGGGCTGCCTGCGTCCTATGTACTGCTCCCTCGGCTCCCTTGGTATCGTTGACTGCCGATGGCTGTGAGACTGAAAGCAGGAGGTGCACTGTTCTCTCCGCTCTTGCGCTCACGTTTTGCCGCTCACGATTTGCCGCCCACCCGCTGTTTCAGATCCAATAGATTTTTAGAGTTGATTTTTAAGGTTGGCGGGTTTGGTGGATAGATGGTAGATAGTTAGATAGGCGGGCAGGTGGATGCTTAATTGGTAGCTTAGTGGGTATTAGTGGGTATTTCTACCACTCTTGGCATCCTTCGGCTGCCCCTTGACTCCCCCTGGTGAATTGGTGGTGGTCTTATGATAGTATGATGCGAGCAATAATGCAGGCTGAGGCGCCGGGATTTCCGTGCTGCTGTTGCTGCTAAGCTACCATTTAGCAGCAAAGCTGGGCTGTTGAAGGTGCTGAGCTGATGCAGAGCTGTCGAGGTTTTCTTAGGTGCTGCCAAGTCTGCTGCAGGAAGTAAGAGTGAGGGGAACAGATTTTGACCAGGTTTTGCTCAGTCCGTGTTTCGTGCTCGAGCTCGTGTCCTGAAGTGAGGAGAAGTGAGGAGAGGGGGGGGGGGGGCACGGCAAGCTGCACCAAGCGGGAACAGGAGATTAGCGGCTGCAAGAGGTTGGCGGCTACTAGTGAGCGGCGGTAGAGAGAAAGGGACTTAGGGCACGCTTTTTCCGAGCTCTGAAAAGAGGATGCCGCCCTCTCAATCTCTAATCGCTCTAGCTTACCGCGCTGCTGCACAGCTTCACCGGCCTCACCTCTCGCTTCATGCCACCGCCTCCTGCTGCCGCCTCCCGTTCGTCCGTCCAGTCCGCCCTGGTCCTTGGGGCGTTTTTTGCTCGCGGGTGCGGGTGCGGGTGCGGGTGCCGGTATGACCACGGCTCGCAGTGACAAAGTCCCACTTGGCTCTCACTCCCGCATGGCTTTGCTGCTCACTCGGCACAGAAGTGCAGGAAAGCTTGAGAAGAGCTCTATTTTCGGCCGCTCTGCTCACTGCGACCACAGCAAACCGTCTGAAGATCCGAAGTGGAGCGGAATGCTCGCCTCTCTCGTCCCGTCTCTCTAGCGCCACCGACTCTGCCAATGGGCCGCTGCCTGCACCGCATCGAGGGACACTGCGTTTTGCAACGCTTCCTTTCTGCACCGCGACAATCACCGGAACCGGCTTGCACATCCGTGCCGGCCGCCCCAAATAAAAGGTACTGTGACTGAGTCTGTCGACATTTGAGTGGGTCCGTACCGACGCCGTCCATTGTATTTGCTAGATTCTGTTATTCTCAAAGACGCTGTAGTCCGCCCGGGCTACCTACTCGCACAGAACCTTGATTTAAGCCTTTTTAACAAGAACTCTTGAAAGTTAATAGTACTGTGGATTCTTTTTGTCATTTATTGGTCTTGTGGGAACTCTAAATAAAGTATACCTATCTTTGATATAAAACCTTGTGTGGTGTCCATTTGTAGTGTTGTCACTGAGTTACTGTATGTGGTCACATATTCTTAACTTACACCGCCTCTGAAATAAGTCTTGACTGCTTGCGCCACGCAACCTAGAGAGTGAGTAGGGGTTATTTTAGGAGTGTAATCCCCCTTATTCTGACTAGAGGAGAGGGTCCCTATTTGTCACAAGTACCTACCTGTGCCAACTAGAGACCCCCAATTCTAACAATACCTTTCCTTTTATTTCTTTTGGTTCTCTCTACCTCTTTGACATAAGGTACTCTGACCATCAATATTGATAACATTGTGCTTAACTAACGTAAGCGGCCAAGAAGGATACAGCTTTGCGGCAAGGATGCTCCCCTTAATAGGCTGAATGGGAACAGTAATACAGCCTTGAATAAATTGATAGAATGGGATGCTTTTAAGGTGGTGGTACATGGGAAGGCTATTGGAACGACGGTGGGTGCAAGGCAGGAATTGCATAAATCGCTAGTGGAGGTGGAGGAGACATTGGGCAAGCTAGAAAAAGAGGCAATTACGGATGCGGAGCAAAAAGGCCCTCTACAAGAGGTGCGAATCAGTCATGGGGAATTGTTGGAATCCCTGAGGGTCACAGACTATACGGCATTCACACAACGTACTCACAGCGAGGCCGCCAAGGCGGGAGCATTATTGGCTCGCATTATACGTGACGACCCTACATCGGTGGTCATACCTCGAATTATTAAAGACAATGGGGACATAGTTACCACTCAAGGGGAGATTAATGCGGCGTTCCGCGACTATTATGCCACATTATATGGGGTTCCTGATTACTCCACTGGGAACCAAACAGTGGATTTTCTATCCACCCTAACCTATCCGACAATTCCAGAACCGGTGTGTAATGGACTTATAGGACACATTACACCACAGGAGATCAGGGTGGCAATGAAGGGGCTGCCGCGAAACAAAACACCTGGCCTTGATGGGCTCCCCATTGAGTTCTATGACACATATGTAGAGGCTCTGGTGCCCCTTTTAGTAGACCTATATAAAGAGGTATGGGAGAAGGGCTCTCTGCCTACTACGACGGCCCAAGCCCTGGTCATTACACTTCCGAAGCCGGGCAGAGAACACACGGATATGGCAAACTACCGGCCATTGTCGTTGTTGTCCACGAAATATAAAATATTGAGTAAAGTACTAGCAAACAGACTGCTCCCACATCTGTCAAAGTTGATACACATAGACCAAACCGTTTTTTGGCCTGCTCGCACTTCCCTTAACATACGGAAATTACATTATCTGCTAACAGAGGCCCCGAAGCGCTATCCACATGCTGCCTGTCTTTCGCTGGACCTAAGACAGGCTTTCAACTCCATACACTGGGAATATATGTTCCAGGCACTGCAAAAATTTGGAATCCCGATAGAATACATAACGTGGATACGGATATTATACAGCGCCCCCACTGCACGAATTAGAACGGGAGGACATATATCAGAGGAATATACCATATATAAAGGGACGAGACAGGGCTGTCCGCTGTCCCCCCTCCTTTTTATATTAGGATTAGAGCCGTTGGCACTAAAGTTACGACAGGATTTTCTAGATTGGGGGATGCGAATAGGTAACACGACTCATTTATTTTCGGCATACGCCGATGATATCCTCATGTACATATCTGATCTCAACAAACCATTGGTCACGTTATTTGAGACGTTTCACAGTTTCAAACGTATATCGGGACTGGCTCTGAACACCACAAAAACACATGCATTCTTCTTTGTGGAACAGGAGGGCATTGCAGAGATAGATATCGGAGGCCCTGGTATCCAGGTCACACAGTCGACGTTTAAATATCTAGGCATACAAATATATAGAAAACACAAGGACATGTTGGAGGGCAATCCGAATAAAGCGATCAGAGCATTGAGGGCTAGCGTCGCTTTCTGGAGTGCGTTGCCGCTCGCTATAACGGGCATGGCAGCTATTGCTAAAATGGTTGTGTTGCCACGATTGCTATATTATTTCACGAATTTGCCATTGCTCGTCCCACAACATACCTTTAGTTTACTCAACACCCTGGTTACAGATCTCATATGGAGTAAGGGCAGGAGACGTATTAGCCTAAAAAAACTACAAGTCGGGACCCGGGCGGGTGGCCTAGGTGTACCAGATTTTCGTGCTTATTATTATGCCCGTCAGCTGCAATGGTTGTCGTATTGGACGGTGGGCCGTAACCTGCAAGAAATCGACTATACCGACGCAGACTTGGATAGTGGGTGACTACACGCTTTTTTACTGCCGAGTAGTAGGACCCCAACAGACCTTCCCCCACTACTGCAGATTGCACTACGGTGCTGGAGAGCGGCGTTGCAATATACACACACGGCACAAAGATACGCAGGGAATATACCATTATTAGGAATTACGCTAGCAAGTGGTAGGCTAACGAAACGCAAATTGATGCCCAGGCTAGATGCGGGTATAAGTACGGTGGCAGATTTGTTCGGGGAAGAGACACTAATGGACCATAACACGTTTATAAATCAGACTAGCGCCCCAGCACATTTGTACTTAATGCATACAGCACTGATTAGATTTATTAAGACGCATTGGGCTCTACAGAGAACAGCCCCCCCCCGAGAACGAATTGGTTAAGATGGTATATTACATGGGCGGTGGACGTCATCTGATTAAATTGCTGTATGCTGGTATTAGTACACATACGAGGGTTTCCCTGCAAAAACGTTGAAGACCCTGTGGGAATTGGATATGGGAAAAGAAATTGATCACACAAAAGGCATTAGGGGAGTATCAAGCTACAAGGGCCAACCGTTACGAAACAGGCGAACATGGGGGTAGAGCCCTCGCTCTCCTCCTGAGACAAGAGAGGTCCAAAAATGTAATCTCAAAGATTGTGGATAATGGTAACGAATATACAGAAACTAATGATATTTTACATGTCTTTAGAGACTTCTATCAAAGACTTTACGATGAAGAGAATAGAGATGATGAACAACAGGATAGTATTGAAGATCAAGGACCGCTTCTAGATACATTATTACAGGAAGAACTAGATAAAGACATCACCCAATTGGAGGTTATATCTGCTTTACATGAGCTGGCCTCGGGGAAGGCAGCAGGACCCAATGGCATTCCTCTAGAAGTCTATAAGAGTATAGAATCCGAAATTATTATCCTACTTGTTGGTTGGTTGAAGCTTTTATTCGATATGCAAGATATCTTGAAAGCGTACACAGAATACAGCATTTACAAAACTAGAAAAAACATTTTTAAGAAGCAATATTGAATGTACATTTAAGAAAGATAAAAAGCCATATGATGCCAGAATAAATTAGCTAAAAAACGAATTAAACCGCTATTGACAATCTCTTGCAACGAATCAGCCAGAAATGCTTTAAAAATTTGGCTACACCACAAACAATGGGGGGGGAAGTGTCCGTCATTAGGATGCGAAGGGCTACCAGATAACTACGCGTACCCATATTGCAACAAAGGGGTTTGAGCCAAAAACTCCTGGGTTTAGCATAGTCCGGACATTCGAACAGGATATGCGGTATAGACTCTGTCCTAGTGGTACAACGGGCACAAAAGGGTGACGTGTGGGCACCTGATTTCCACTTTGACACCAGGGCCCCAACTGGAAGGGAGCCCACTCTGAATTTAAAATACAATGCTCAATCAGCTGGAAGGGTAATTAGGTCCAGGTAAGGTTCGTAAACTACTACATCTTTTATTGTTAAAAAGGCAACTGTAGATTTACAATGACTAGAATTTATAACTAGCTGATCCGCAACCCAGTTCCAGTATAATCTTTTCAGAACATCTTTTGGTGGAGCCGTTCTTGATGACCAACAGCCACCCAGCCCAAGTTCCCCCAGAAGCTTTTTGGTGTCTCTCAACCACTTAATCTTCGCCCAACCGCCCAGGCTCATTATCTCAGCCAACCCTTCAGCATATGATTTTAGCTCTTCACCCCTCCAGATACGTGCCCATAGAAGGAGCGGACGAAGCCGGGCTTGGTCTTTGATATTCTTACAGCCTGTGTCCAACAGCACAGGCACTGTTGGAGTGCTCGGAGGGAGGGCGATTAAAGATTTCAAAAGCTTGCTCTCTGCTGTTGCCAGGGAATCTAGGCAGCAATGCCCCCACAGCTCTGCCCCATACAAGGCTGATGTTACTCCCTTAGCCTTGTAAATGTCAATTGCTGGGGCAAGCGACCTCCTCAGTGATGCCCGGAATTCCCTCAGCAGGGCACCTCCTACTCTCTTGTGGTTCAAGACCATCTTGGCAATGTGAGGTGACCAGTTCATGCTATCCGTAATCCGTATTCCAAGGTAATCAAATTCGGATACTTTCTCCAAGGGAACAGAGTTGAGAATAGGTGGGCGGCCCAGTTTCCTTGGAGGGTTTAGAATTAAAAACTTGGTTTTGTCCACGTTGATTACCAAGCCCCTTGAAACGCAAAAGTTCTGGAAACGGGTTAGCAACTTCTGGAGGCCTTGCGGAGTCTTGGAAATCAAGAGCGTATCGTCCTCAAAAAGTAGGGTTGGAATCCGCACTCCCCCGAGACAAGGAGTGTCGGCTGGTTCTTGCTGGAGATATTCCACCACCCCATTAACGTATAGTGAAAAGAGGGTGGGCGCTAGGACGCATCCCTGTCTCACACCCCTAGACACTGGGATTTTCTCAGTTAACTCTCCGTTTCTCCCCCAGCGAACATGAGCAAAGGTATGGGCGTGAAGGCTAATAAGGAGGGACAAGATGTAAGGAGGCGGTCCCAACCCATAAAGCACCCTCCATAACTCCTCCCGAGGAACTAGGTCAAAGGCAGTCCTCAGATCTATAAAAGCCAAGTATAGACTGCCCTTGCCTAGCTCCACCACCTTCCAGCCAAGGAGTGCTAGCCTAAACACCTGCTCTATCGTCCCTGTTCCTGCCCGGAACCCTGCCTGGAAGTCTGATAGTATTTTATTTTCCTCCACCCAATGAAGAATCCTACCAAGTATAGCTTTGCCTGCTATCTTTTGGGTGGAGTCAATAAGACTTATGGGCCGATAGTTCCCCGGAATTTCTCTACATCCTTTTTTATAAATTGGGACCACCACCGCCCCTTTCCAGGAATCGGGCACTGGCCCCCCCTTCATAATATCATTTAGGAGTGCTGCAATAACCCTTCCGCATGCCACTGGATATGCCCGCATGAGATCCCCCGGTAAGCCATCTGGGCCTGCTGCCTCTTGGGGGGCTACCCACCCAATTACCTTTTCAATCTCTAGAGCTGTAAAGAGATTGTAGCCGTGAGGTTCAGATACTAATGGGGGGAGCACCCTGACATTTAGTGCCCCATCCGCCGGGAGGTATAAAGCCCCAAAGTGTTTTACCCAGCTTTGTGGGGGGATATTACAGGGTCTCATAGCTTCGTCTGGCCTGTTCCGGGAGCCTACAAGGTTCCAAAACCCCCTTGAGTCTTTACTTTTGCTGGCCAGAAGTAGGTCCTCCCAAAATTTCTCTTCCCACTCCTTCTTAGCAAATTTAAGAGATCTATTATAAGCCTTCCTTGCTTCCAATATATCAGGGTGGGATTTGAGTTTCACTGCCTCTACAAGTCTTGATTTGTGTACCCTACATAAATGTGTGTACCATCCGTTACCTTGCTTTACACCTCCTTTCTTCCCTACCTTACTCGGGGGGATGGTAAACACATTTGTTAGAGCCTCTGTTAGGGAGACAAAAACCCCGCAATCCCTACCCACCCCTTCCGGGAGGGACCCCAGGTTTAACAGTGCGTGATCTAAAAGGGTTGATATTTCTCCAACCTTTTCCTCCGAGAGGACCAATTTTGCCCATTTTAGACGCCTTCCACAGAGTGAGAGTACCGACTCGTCAGGGAGAGCTAATGTGGGGTTAATGGGACCCTTCTTAGAAAAACTCCACCACTGGGCCAAGGTCAAGGAAAGTGGGTTGTGATCGCTTTCGACCGTCGGGACCACAACCATGTCCCTCACCTGGCTCCACAGACATATATCTAATAAGATATAGTCAATTCTAGAAGTGTGTCCTGGTCTATTATAAGTATGAGCCCCCCCCTATCTGAATTTGTCCTCCCATTCACTGCCCTTAGATTTAGTTCGATACTCAGGGTGTATAACTGCAACGCCACCTCTGACCATCTCCTAATGGGTGGAATTTCCAGGGCTGGGATCCCTATCTTGGCGTCCTCCTCATCCTGGTCTAAGGCAACATCCGAGCCCAGAGGCTCGAACATACAGTTCATGTCTCCCTACTTGTTGATCTCTTTACTGGGATAGTATGCTCAGGTCAAACCCCAGACTCATGGAAGGAGACAAATATTATCATTTTCCATAAAAAAGGGAAACCTAGTGAGAACCCGGGGTCATATAGACCTATCTCGCTGATTAACTCCGACACCAAGCTTTACTCGAAGATCTGGGCTGGGAGGTTGGGCAGGATCAAAGGCGGTCTTGTTTCCCCTTGGCAACATGGGTTTGTCCACGGACGTGGCACAACGGATCACACCAGCAGAGCTATAGCTCTATTTGATGCCCATGCTGCTACGGGAGGGGAGATGGCCATGATCTTGCTCGACGCAGAGAAGGCATTTGACCGGGTGGTCTGGAGTTATCTGTGGGATATTTTAGCAGGAAGAGGGTTTGGACAGAAAATCATTAGGGCACTAAGGGCGATGTATCAAGAACCAGTCGCCAGTGTGACGGTTATGGGGGAGAAATCGACCTTGTTTCCTATAAAGAGGGGAACCCGTCAGGGATGCCCGTGCTCTCCGATCCTCTTCTCCCTATATATTGATCCGCTAATCCAGGCTATACTAGGATGCCCAAGGTTAAGACCTGTAATCTTTAATGGGTACGAGAACAAAGCCCTAGCTTACGCGGACCACATTGCGGTGTTCTCCTCTGAGCCCCGGCAGGCAATAGAAGTCTTGTCAGATTTGACGAAAAAATTTGGCGCTAGGTCTAGATACTTATTAAATGAATCTAAGACCCAGATCATTTGCACAAAAAAGATCGTGAAGGTTGATCCCAGATTTGTAGAAGCAGCAGTTTATCTTGGGGTGACTATTAATGCCTCGGTTGATAAAATTGTGGAGGAAAATTATACCCCACTTATCAAATCAATTAAATCTGAGCTGAAAAGGTGGGATGGGCTGCATTTGTCCTTGATTGGGAGGGTTAACGCAGTCAAAATGACAATGTTCCCTAAGATTTTGTATCTATTTCGAGCCATCCCTTTATTTCTGGAGGAGAAAATTATTGCAAATCTGGAATCAATTTTCATTAAATGTATCTGGCAATTTGGGAAGATAAGACGATCCACCAATTTGCTGTCCCTCCCGAAAGATAGAGGAGGTCTGGCGCTCCCTAATTTAAAGATTTATCATTGGACTTGTCTGCTGACACAAATGACAGTGCTCTTCCGGTCTGAGACATATGGCAACGACCTAACTGTAGAAATAGAACGTCCTCCTCCCATATTTGAATTACTGTTAGGCAGAAAGGCACAGGGGCTAATGGTATGTGAAACTAATCATAAATTCTTCAAGAAGGCAAGATATAAGATTATTGATGGTGTCTGGAGAGTTTGGACGGCTTGTAGAAAGCACTGCAACATCCCAAAAAACAATCCATATTTACATATTTATAGATCCAGCCTCCTCTCAGCAATCGAAGCTGACAGGACCCTTAAAATATGGGGAGAGCTGGGTATTAAAACCCTGGGGCAATTAATGGATGGAGAGGCAGTAGTAAGTTTTGATATTATACAAAGCAGATATGGAATCCCAGATAATCACTGGTTTGTTTATACACAAATAATTCGTATAATGAAGGCTCAGAGACCAAAATTGTTACCTCCTGATGTCTGTCCCTTATTGGAGGTGCTTACTAGAGGGTGCAGCAAAATTAAGATCATATATAATCTTCTTATATCAGAGATCAAAGATGATGTTGATAAGACCGAGGTAGCCTGGGCAAGAAAATTGGGAAACCCAGATATAGATGTTAATAAGGCCCTATTACTGAATAAGAAGATCTTCAGAGCGACAAAGTTAAGGGCCCAGCACTATAAGACAGTATTTAATCTGTATTACACACCGGCGAAACTATTTGCATGGGGGGTAAGGACGAATGATTCGTGTCCAAGATGCGGGAATAGTCAAGCAGACCTACTTCATATGTATTGTAATTGCAATCTCCTAACACCGGTAAAGAAAGAGATCGAAACATTTTGGGAGGGGCTGCTAGGTCATAGGATCGATCTATCTCCTACCCTAATGATCGTGGGCACGGATTCCAATCTAAAACTTGGGAAAGAGGAAGAAGCTTTGATCTTTATATCTGTGGCCGTGCTTAGGCTTTTGATTTCGGCCGGTTGGAAGGATAGTGCGGCCCCCTCTTTCCAAATGTGGCTCACTAGGTTGCTTGGAATTCATAATATTGAGTCTGCACTGTATGAACTAAAGGGAATAAGAACTCAGGACTTTGGAAGAAGACTCTGGGCCCCAGTCACAGACCGGAGGAAATCAAAGTTGTAACAATATAATTGAAATATTGTCTTTTAGAGCCTATTAGCATTTGATTACCTGCAGAAGATTAAGTATTATGAATTGGCAATAAGATGTAATTATTATGAATTTGTTTTAGTCGTATTGTATAACTTGAGCTTATATTTAATGTCACATAACTTATTGTATTGTCTAGTCGTGATTCGTTAGTGTCCTTTTTTAAGAACTGCTGCTTTTATCTCCGGATTTTATAATAATGTTTTCTATTAATTGTAACTGCACTTATATTCCCAAAAAAAAAAAAAAAAAGGATATGGGAAAAGAATTGTCGGAGAAGGAAGGGTTGATAGTGCTGGAACACCCCAGAAAGATCCCCCGCAATGCCAAATTCAAATGTATCCAAACAATGGTGCTACATTGAGCATATTTAACCCCGAACAGACTAAATAAGATGTTTCCCCAAACACAGCACTTATGTCCGAGATGTCTTTTAGAAGGAGCGGGCTTTATACACATGAGATGGGAATGCCCAAAGTTACAGAGATATTGGGATACAGTAAGACACATGACAGAGTCGGCTACGCAGCTTGCCATTACTGATACACTGGGTGAGTGCATTTTGGGACTCCATACTCATGCCACTACCCATAAAGTGCAATACCGATTTGTAAACCTTGCCTTTATATTGGCTATTAGAAATATAACTATGAGGTAGAAATCTCGTAAATCCCCGGAAGTGCGTGCCTGGCACACAGAATTATTACGCTGGGGCAGAAACCAGAGGCCTGTGTAAAACCCCGATCTCCCTCGAATGGGAAGTTATGCTAGAGGGGATGCGATCACATGATTTGGATTCTATGACCTAGGAAATGGATGTTTGGTATGGTAAAACTCAGGCAATGTGGGTGCAGTAGAGCAAGGTTGGGACTTAATGCAATGCTGAGTGTGCGGATCAGACATTTTTCATGATGAAGCTGCCCACTGATTTTTTTGGTGCAGTGTGTAATAGGTGGACAGAGACTGTGACCTTAGGGGAGGGGGGCAGTTGGGATGTTGTTTTGGGTTTTATTGTGGGTATTGCCTTATATACACTGATGGTAAGACATGATATGACTGAATGTATAGTGAGTACTGTAAAGCTGGAAGTTCATGTACATACCTGTGCAAACCGAGGATTTTGTGATGTAATGCCTTGTTATACATGGTAATGTAACGAAGATCCTACAACAACTATATTGTATGGTTTGATACTATAAAAACTCAATAAAATATGTTTAAAAAAAAAAGAAATAGGCTGTATAGGGTTTTGTACGATAAAACCAAAACATGGATTTGACAGCTTCTTCCACATTGTTGTTTTGTCTGGCTCACTTAAAGCAATCACCCACAATCCTGTTCATCCTCTCTACTAGCCTGTTGGACTGGAGATGATAGAAGGCACTTTTTAAATACTTGACTCCTGAAGCTTTCAAATAAATTCCCATTTCAGCATTTATGAATTGGACACCATTGTCAGAGATCAGATGTTCAGAAAACCCTTTTCTAGAAAAGACCTCCTACTTAAATGATACAGTGTCCTTTGCAGAAGGTGTGGAAAACAAAACATATTTCTGGCCATTTGCTGTAATAGTCCACTAGGAAAAATGTGTAGTGCAAATGATGCAGCAGAAAACTGAATGGTACAACCATATCAATTTCCACTTTGGCCATAGTCGTCAGGATATTTGAATAGGTTGCAAAAGTGGGACCCCACTCTAAGGCCTTTCTATTAATTACTGCACACAACTAGCCAGGTCTGGTGGCTCAGTGGACTAATGCATCCACCACTGCAGGGGCCTGTGTTCAACCTCATGGTCACAAGTTCAAATTCCGGCGGGTCCACTCAGCCTTTCATCCATCTGAGGTCGATAAAACGAGTTCCATTGAGTTGGGTAACAATAAACATCTGATATTCAGCACCAAGATGCCTCGTCAGGGGTGAACATGTGCTTTACAAATACCTATGTTATGTTACATATTCTTTGACTTCAAAGTCAATATCCTTGTCCATTGAAGGCCACCAATAGCAAGCTCGGGCTCTTCTTTCTGTCATTGTTGCCCCTCATGAGACATTTTAACCGGTGTTTGATGGAATGGCACTGGGGGAACACACTTGTCACCTCTCAACACAGCACCACGCTCAATAGACAGTTCCCCAGCAATTTTGCAGTAAGGTTGAATCTCTGAGTGTACTTGCCTGTCTTTTGGCCAGCCCTTAATAACATATTCTTGGACCTTTTTCAGCACAGCATCAACCTCACTTGCTTGTTTCCGATCTTTTTCTGAACCCTCTTCATACTCAGGCATATCCATTGCAGCTACAAAACAACTCTCAACGTCTTCTTCCGGATCTATCATTTTTTGATCGCACATGGGCAACATAGACCACATATCTTAAGTTACATTATCTTTTCCAGGAACATTTGAAATTGGAAAAGTAATTCTGTAAAACCTTCATAGTAAGACGATCTATATTGCGAGTGTTATAGTTGACTCTCTCACTACTCAGAATGTTCACCAAAGGCTTAAGGTCTATTTGGAGGCAAAATCTTCTAGCCCACACATATGACCTACATTTCTGTGTTCAATGGCAGGCTTGCAACTCTTACTCAATTACAGAGTAATTGAGCTCTGGTTCACAAAAAACCCTTGACGCATAACTTATTGTGACAGACTCATACCCCTCATCTTGAGTTAGAACAGCCCCCAGATCATACTTGCTCGCACCTACTGTAATAGTGCATGAAAACTCCAGATCATAGGAATGTAACGCCCTTGCCCCTGTCATTTCATCTTTTACCATGTTGAAAGTCTCTTGACAACTGTCATCCCCTTCAAACTGTAGATTTCTTTTTACCATATTTGTAAGATTTTTCATTTTAGACGCATACCTCAGAATGAATCTGGCATAGAACTCACATTGCCTGATAAATGAGCGCACCCCATCTTTGGGGGACAATCTACAACTGCTTTTAGCAAACCAGGTCTCTGGTACATGCCCTCACCTGAAATAACGTGGTCCAAAAACGTTCTCGTTCCAAAACTCACTTTTCCTTCTTAACATCAATTCCTTTATCAGAAAAATCTGGATAACCTTCCGTAAAATGGAGTCATGATCTTCCAACCTCTTCGCAAAAATCAATACAGTGTCCTGAAAAACTGCGACTCCCTTCATGTTGCCTAACAGCTAGTGCATGACACGCTGGAAGACTGATGCAGCTAATGGCAGCCAAAACAGCATGCACCAAAATTGCGTTTTGCCAGCAGGATAATTGAAAGCGGTGTAGTGCCTAGATGATTCCTTCAATTCAACCCGATGATATGCCGAGACCAGGTCACTTTTCAAAAACCACTCAGCTTCATCCAGCATTCTCAACAAATCATTAATCTTCCGCAAAGGGTAGGAATCAACCCATATCTCCCTATTGAGACTACTCAAGTCAACACATACCCGAATACGTCCACTGTGTTTTTTAGCCACCACTAACGGTGACAACCATAAACTTGACTCTGTAGGTTCTATGTCCCCAGAACTTTTTAACTTCTCAATTCTTTGTCCAAATCATCTCTTAAACAAAATTGAATGAATTCAATCTTGTGTTTCACAGGTATAGGTTCCTGTTTCACTTTAATCTTGTGTTTGAAGCCAAACATTTGTCCCAACTTTTTATACAAATACCTGGGAATTTTTGTTCAATAGAATCTGACAAAGACACATCCTTTACCACTAAAACAGGCTCCTTTGTGCCTAGCCTGAGAATCAAACAGAACAACCCCTGATGATACCATCCTAAAATATTTAGAGGCAGATTTACAAGCCCCTTGCGCCTCTTTTACGCTGCTGTTGCGTCACTTTTGTAAATACTTTTGTGATGCAGCGGTGGCGCAAAAGATGCGCCATGGTGCGGGGTATTTACAACGTGATGCATCTGGGAGATGCGTCACGTTGTAAAGCCCTGTGCCAGAAGGAGGCGTTCCTGCACAGGGGGGGCGTTCCGGTGCAGGAACGCCTCCTAAAAGTGGCTGAGTGAAATCTACAAGATTTCACTCAGTCACTTTGAGGCCCGTGCTGCGTCAAAACCCTGAGCCTGCTTGAAGCAGGCGTAAGAATTGACGCAACATTAACAAGATAGGGCTCCCCCTGAACATAGCTGGAGCTGCATCGCGCTTGCGACGGAACTCCAGCAATGCGCCACTTTTACGGCACAGATGTGTGACGCATCTGTGCCGTTTTTGCCCCATGGTGCGCCACATTGTAAATGCGGCGCATCCTTGGTGGCGGAGGCATGGCGCACAATAAGTGGCACATCCCTGCTGATATGCAGGGATGCGCCACTTATTGTAAATATGCCCTTGAAACCCTTCTTAGCTATGTATACTTTACCAAATATTTTCCGGCCTCCGAACTCCAATGTGTCCGCAAGAAATCCTTCTAACTCTATCTTTCTGCCCTTTTTATTTGTCTTTCATGACCACAAAAATCAGATCTTAAACTGCCTTCACAATCAGGTCATCATTCCCAAACTTGAATTCCTCTTCTACCACACAACTCCTCTTCGCACTTGGTGTCAATTTGCTCTGACACACCTTAGCACTTACCACTTTCGAGCATTAGCGTCATGTTACCATTCTTGCAGGACAACCTCTTCCTCCGCTACCATGCAGATAATTCTCAAACCTAAAACAAATGTTTGGTCCCCTAAAAAAACCTCTTCTCAGGTGTCTTAACATCTCTCTTATTTTGCTGATTCCCATAGTTTGAACTTGCAGTTTATTTTGCTGCAGTTTGGGCATTTAACTCCTTAATAGGCAGACAGGTGGGTTTTGCAGCAGATACAGCTAGCGGTAGGCTGACGGGTTATGCAGCCAGATACATCTAGCAGCAGGCATGCAGTTTATGCGCGCGGATACAACTAGTAGCAGGCCGGCTGTATAATTCAAGACTGCGGGAAACAATCAATGATAGTGGGCCTCAGTGAACAGTTGACAGGAGGCTCTAGAAACGTAGCAGGTCAATATCAGCTTTAAACACAAGTGCTGACTGAAATATGCACAGCGTCCCACTGGAGAGAATTGTGCTGTGGTGTATGGTGTGCTAAGCTGTACGGATAGGGCGCCACTTACCCCCAATGTCTTGGCCAGAACAGATCAGCAGACCAGCACATACTGAGGATGCTCGATGTAGGCAAACTGCCAATCGCTTTGCCGGCTCTGATGCGGTGACTCCAGATTGTCGCTAATAATGAAAAGATCACGTCTCCCAGTAAGTAGTATGAAATCAGGTTTATTCACAACTGAGTAGTCATAACAAGAAGCACCCCCGTATTTCACCTCTCCAGGGATGTTAAAACTGTCCCAGTTTAGGAGTTCCAGCAGTGAAATGACATAGCACCACATTCCATGTAATGAGTCTCAATAGACTCCTTTAATGGACCTACAATATTAACTGAGAAGCAAGAATATATCCTAGAAGGCTTCGGAATTCTAGTCTAGCCCACATCCAGCCCTCTCAGAGTCTGATGCCATGTGCTCTTAAAATGTAAACATCACTCATCAACTCACAGGTCATACAGCATTTCAAACAGCAAACTTTGAACGAGTCGCTGGCTGGCTGGCTGGCTGTTTGGCTTGATGGCTGGCTTATGAAGTGAATAGAACCCCCAATTCCCTGCGAGATGTCAGAACCTGCTGGAACACCAGGCAAGTTAACACACTGCAACTTACATTTTCTATCTTCGTTGTGTCCAAGGTACAATCTCTGACACAACATGGTATGCAACTTTGTCTAACGAACCTGCAAGAGAAGATTAACAAAAAGCCATGGAGCAAATCCATGCCATTAGAACAGACTTGCAAACCGCAGTAGAACTGAGAAAGGATGTCCGCGTAGTAGGAGCAGCTATGAATGCGGCAGCCCAGTGCAGAGGAAACTCCAGCAACATTGAGGGTAATGGCAGAAGAAGTAGATCTGAAGAGGAAATGCAAAGATCTCGAGGACAGATCGCAAAAAATTAACACAAAGATATGAAATACCAGATAGACTATAAAAGGAAAAAGCTTGGGTTCCTTTTACAATTGCCTTTTCAGATACATCCTCGAGCATGATGTTCTCCACAAAATAGAAAAAGTGAAAGCGTTCAGGGTACACTACGCCCAGAACCAGGATTAGGACTGAGAGATGTCCTGGCAAAACATAGCTCCTCTGGGCAAAGGCAAGATCCTACTTGCAGCTCAACAGCGTGAGGCTATTGTTAACGGCGAATGCACAATGCAAATATAACAGGACATATCCCCGGTAACACTGGCCAGAAGGAACTCCCTAGCACAAATTACGATGGAGTTCAGAAAAAAATGTGATAGTGATGGGCTTTTCCCTTCGCTTTGACCTACACAACTGATGGGGAAACTAGATCAATCAAACTGGTGGAAGTAGGTGGAGAACGCAAGCCAGTGCTTAATTTGAGCCTATGGTTGCACTTATTTTAGGGCATCAGCACTTATTTTTCCATATCAGATATTTACTGAGTGCAAGAGAGGAAAAAACACAAAGATCAGCAAGGAGGAATAAAAACAAAGCAAAAGATGAGGGCAAAGCTGTCACAAACAGAAAGCAGCAACCTGCAAGAGCTAGAATAAGGGGCAGGGAGTGTCTGGCAGTGAATTAAAGACTACTAGCGTTGGCATTCCACACACCAATGTTTAATTGCACATGCTGCGAGGTTCTGAGCAGAGCTTCGGCACCAGCGCTCATTCTTTTACAAATTAAATATTGAATACAATTTCACAACCAGCCTTCCCTTTGGGCAAGATTCCCCAACAGAGTCGAAATTGAAGATGGTAGAAGAAAACATGGCAGACCACAGGAGAAGGAAAGGGGAAACACATGGTGAAGTGTGAACTTTTTGATTGTTAGGTATTTTGTAATAATTAACAGTGTATCACATGAAATATATATGAAATGCAGTAAGGATCATCATTACAACCTTAATAAGAAGCGTCCAGGGTTCATTGGCTACATGTGAAAGCTCTAACCCACCATACGCTTTGTCTATCCATGACTGGTATGTTTATTCTTTAAACAGTTGTTTCGATGTTGAGAAGCGAGGAGGGCTCGGGAAATAAAGAAAAGGTGGCAAAGTCAAGCTCCTTCATTGTCTTACAACATCACAATAATATAATCAAACGCCAGAAGTCAACTAAAAAGCCTAGACTATAGCCAATGGTTTGATTTATAACTTGGAATGTGAGGGTTTTCAGTACCCCAGTTACGAGAGACAAGGTGTGGATAGCTATAAACAGAGAATTACCTGATGTGGTCTGTTTGCAAGAAACCAACCATGTGCTGAAAAACACAAGATCATTGGCACTCAGAACATAGTCTACACCTTTTTTTGCCACAGCTAAAGCTTGGGTTCGGTATATAGTAGGAGCTAAAAGAGCAAATAAAATATTTCGATCTGACCAGAAGACTTTAGAATTTATTATGATAAATAATAATAATATCCTCTTATAAAGCGCCTTGTTACACCTACTGGTGTGTCCCCGGGCTAAGACTAATTGTTTGGAAGAGGAGAAAGAATAAGGGGCCTATAGCTGGAAAAGCCATGTTTTCAGTTTTTTTCGGAAGAGAGTCTACAATGGTTCAGCATGGAGAGAGAGAGCGTTCCAATTTTTGGCTGCCAGATAACTGAACGAACGTGCCCCCATTCTTACTTTTTGTACTTTAGGAACAGTGACCAGTTAAGTTCCAGTCTATCTGAGATGGCGAGTAGGGCTATAAGGAACAAGTAAGTCATGAAGATAACTGGACCTTTGCCCTGCAAGCTACAATGACTAATGCATAAGTCTTTAAAAATAATTCTGTTCTTAACCGGCAGACAATGCCTTCTTAGTGGACGCTCTCCTATGGAGCTTCAGAACTAAGCGAGCCACCGCCTTCTGAATCAGAACAGTCTGTGAAGGCATTTTTAGTTGCTCCCAGATATAGAACATTTCCGTAGTCCAATTGTGAGGTTACTAGGGCGTGGACCAGAGTTTCCCTAGCTGGGGTGGGGAGAATGCCCAGAGTTTTCCTTAACATTCTAAGGATTCCAAAGCACTTAACTGCCACCTTTCTGGTATGTGCCTCAAAAGTAAGAGTGGAGTCCAACCAGACACCTAGGTTTTTAACCTGTTTTCTTGTTGTAGGGGTGGGACCCAGAGTCTGTGGCCACGATGCCGATGACCAAATGGAGGGGGATTTCCCCACCACTAAGATCTCTGTTTTACTACCATTTAATGCAGTTATTTGTTATCCAGGACGCCAAGTCCTGCAGGCAGGGAGAAAACTTGGTGGCTGCTATGTCAGTATCGTGTGACAAAGTGACAACAAGTTGCGTGTCATCCGCATATGACACAATGGTGACACCCTGCCTTTCCGCATTCTCTGCCAAGGGAGCAATGCAAAGATTAAAAAGAGTTGGGCTCAAAATGGAGCCTTGAGGAATCCCCTGAGACAGAGCTATGCTTTTGGAAATATATAGGTGTTGTATAACCTGGAAGCTCTGGTCTTGCAACAAGGAAGCCAATCATTTTAGTGCGGCTTCTTCCAGCCCTCCAGATTGGAGACATTGTGAAAGCAGTTTGTGGGATACCATCTCAAAAGCAGCACTAAGGTCCAATAGGACCAAAGCAACAGTCTGACCTTCATCCACGCTTCCGCGTATTGTCTCTGTAGCAAGGAGCAGTGCTGACTCCGTAGAGTATGTGGGTCTGAAGCTGGATTGTGTGGGATGGAGTAGATTTTGCCGATTAATGTGTGCAACTAGTCGTGTATTCATCACCCTTTCTGCTATTTTAGAAAAATAGGGCAGAAGCGAAATAGGGTGCAAGTTCTCTAGCTGACTCGAGTCAGCTCCTGGCTTTTTCTTTAGAGGGAAGACAATTGCTTGGTTCCATATATTTGCTCACAAAAAAACAAACGGTAGTATAGAGCTCGAGGGATGTTTAGAGACCTGCCTAAGTATTATCCCCCAGGGAAACTACAGCTATAACCAAAAAACTTAGGGGTCTACATTAGAAATCCTTTGGTGATTCTTTGTTATTGTACCTATGCCAACTAAAGTGCGTAGGAACAGAAGACAAGCTAAACTAACAAACCATATCAATAGAATGCGAAACACCAGCAACTGTTAGTCAAACTTAGTTGAGGATTCCCATCAAAGTCTTGTATTAATCAATATTCTCATCTGGTAATCCTTCCAGGGTATTATGTCTCTTGATTATTGAGACACCCAGCATACCCTGATGACCGGTTCGGGGTGACGACCCACAGTCACTCGGTTGTACCACATGGTGTTGATATGATGGGAAGGTGCAGTGCAAAAATAATTGTGTGGTGGTTAAAAAAGGATAGGGAACTTAACAAAGACCTATTTAATAAACATAAGCCCCCTCCAATTTAAAAGCAAGAACAGTATAACACAATCATCGCAGTACACACAAATAGCTGCGAAAGGACCAACATGTTTCAGCCTCAAACGGAAATGTCCCAGGCTTTCATCAGGGTCTCTGTTCTATTATAGTGCTACTGCCTATCAGTGAATAAATGTTTGAAAAACTATATATAAAAAAAATATATAAAAAAACACACAAGTGAAACAACAACAGTAAAGGATATAATGTTCCCTCATCTGTCTAGAATCCTCTCTTCGGCACCTGGTGTCTTAGTAGTGTCTGTTGAAGACAAACGTGCAAGTGAGTCACATACATCTACCATGGTCTGTTAGAAACATTCATAGTTCGTGAATATATACAAATTGATGACTCACCCAGTGTGTCCGGGGAGTGGACCTAACCTCTTCCTGGACCTGGCTCAGGATATGTGAGACCCCGCTCTGCAAGAACAGAAACCGACTACGTGACTATCGTGAGCAGAGAGATCAGAAACTGATCTGCTCTGACAATTCACAATCTACGAGGTCGCATGGTCTTCTGCACGCAGAGTTAACTAGCATATAGCAACTAGTCCCTAATAAAAACCTCACATCAATGTAGGTTTGAACTACCAACTTTGGAAACACCACGTCATTTGGTAGTCCTGGGTACTATCTCGCGAGATCACGCGATGTATACGAACTCTCGTCGCCGTGATCATATGGTTAGAATCCAAAACAGAGGCTCAACCCACCCCTTTTGTATCCAGTTACTAAAAATGCGCGAATTTCTTCTAACGGAATTTCGTCTAACAAACTTCCCTCTCGAGCCACGAAGGGCTCATACTTAAAAGGCGCTCAATCTGAACTACACGCATCGAGTGTATGATTTCTTGTTGTAGTTCTTGATGAGCGAGCGGACAACAGCGCTATTCCTAGCAAAGGCTGAGCCAGTGAACTACATACTTTTCACGCATGACATCATTTTGTAGTTCTCGGCACGTTGGCCTCGCGGGACTACACGCAAGAGCATTTTCCTGATTCCAGTCTTCATCCAGTGCACATTGAGACACAAACTCGATACGCTTAACATCCAAAATATTCTAAGCATGTATAATTAATATTTGCAAGGCGGCAGGGTTCCCCACAATGGTCTTTTCTTTCAGCCCCTCCCTTCGGAGTCACGGATTGGTAGCATTAGTGACGACAGGATTATTGAAATGGGAGTGACGATGAGAGCCCAGTGCCTCCCCCTGACTCAGTCACTGTTCGAGACAACGATGGACAGGTAGGAGCACAGCTCTAGAGGCTTGCTGTGTGGAATCTGGTTCTACCATTATTACTTGGATAATTAATAGAGATAGTGAGTCTGGATATACGTGTTTTCCAGTTTTATCATCATTTTTGTTTACTTCTGACCGTGTGGCAATACTTGGCAACATCTTTAATTTATAGTTAATGAGAGAGTGGATGTGAGGTTTTTATTAGGGACTAGTTGCTATATGCTAGTTAACTCTGCGTGCAGAAGACCATGCGACCTCGTAGATTGTGAATTGTCAGAGCAGATCAGTTTCTGATCTCTCTGCTCACGATAGTCACGTAGTCGGTTTCTGTTCTTGCAGAGCGGGGTCTTACATATCCTGAGCAAGGTCCAGGAAGAGGTGAGGTCCACTCCCCGGACACACTGGGTGAGTCATCAATTTGTATATATTCACGAACTATGAATGTTTCTAACAGACCATGGTAGATGTATGTGACTCACTTGCACGTTTGTCTTCAACAGACACTACTAAGACACCAGGTGCCGAAGAGAGGATTCTAGACAGATGAGGGAACATTATATCCTTTACTGTTGTTGTTTCACTTGTGTGTTTTTTTTTATATAGTTTTTCAAACATTTATTCACTGATAGGCAGTAGCACTATAATAGAACAGAGACCCTGATGAAAGCCTGGGACATTTCCGTTTGAGGCTGAAACATGTTGGTCTTTTCTCAGCTATTTGTGTGTACTGCGATGATTGTGTTATACTGTTCTTGCTTTTAAATTGGAAGGGGCTTACGTTTATTAAATAGGTCTTTGTTAAGTTCCCTATCCTTTTTTAACCACCACACAATTATTTTTGCACTGCACCTTCCCATCATATCAACACCATGTGGTACAACCGAGTGACTGTGGGTCGTCACCCCGAACCGGTCATCAGGGTATGCTGGGTGTCTCAATAATCAAGAGACATAATACCCTGGAAGGATTACCAGATGAGAATATTGATTAATACAAGACTTTGATGGGAATCCTCAACTAAGTTTGACTAACAGTTGCTGGTGTTTCGCATTCTATTGATATGGTTTGTTAGTTTAGCTTGTCTTCTGTTCCTACGCACAGTAGTTGTCATAGGTACAATAACAAAGAATCACCAAAGGATTTCTAATTTGGACCCCTAAGTTTTTTGGTTATATCCATATATTTGCTACCATGCCACCAGAAAAGGATAGATCAAGAAAATGCCGTATGTAAGGCATTATTATCTCCAGGCCTTCTCTCATGATCTTCGGTGTAGCTGGATCTGTGGAAGTGCAGATTTAATACTTAAAGCTACCCCATTGAGATCTTCCAGTAAGGGTGGATAGAATTTAGAGAATTGAAATTAGAAACTTGCCATCAAACAATGCCCCAAGCCCTGATAGCCTTCAAATGGATTTTATATTTGATTTTTTACAATCATGTCCCTCAGCGATTCAATACATTCCAAAGTACAGTCAGAGCGACAGATTATATGGATGAGGCTGGTATATTCTTAATTCACAAGCAAGAAAAAACCAAGGGACAATGACTCTTCGAGGCCTAGTTTCTGCTCCACTTAGCAGACTACACAATCTTCATGAAGGTGCTGGCAAGCAGATTGGAAGGGTGTATACCCCTTCACTGCCTTTATTGTTTTCAAGGGAAGCATGTTGCAGTACCCGTGGTTGACTATGTGTGTTGCTTGTCTTACTTCAAGGCTTGACTGCAGCCCATTTAAGCCGGTTTGGACACTGTTATAGCTATAATAAACTTAGAAGTGCATTTTGTGAATTGCAGTCGTGTTAGTCGTTTCTGGATGAGTTTTGTTATAGCATGTCCGTCCCTAAACAGCTTCTCAATTTTTCCTTAAAGCCTCACATTTTGAAGCAATTACGCATTCCCTTTGGCTCCTCCCACATTTCCTTAAAAAATGTGTACCTACTTGTGCCGGGATATCCACTACCGAGATCTCCTACAGAAAAGAAAGAAGAGGTGGAAATCTCCACCCATAGGTTTAGGAATTGCATTTTGTATTAAGCAAAAGGTATTATTGCAGTTGCACTTTACATACTTCAAAAATGCAGTCTGTGAATGGGAGCCCTACGTGTTATCTAAGTTGAACAACGATGCAAAACGTATGAGAAGAGGGGAGTAGTAGCATTGACGGTTCTTTGGTATCTACTTTTCTTTTGTCTTATTAGACAGACAGACAGTAAATATCATTGTAACACTGGAAAATTGAATGAGATTTCACAGTACAGGGAAGAGAAGCTGGACGTTTTTCGAGAGACTTGTTCTGCTATATTACGAGCTACTTACTACGTGGAACAACCTTCAGGAGTTACAGTACACATTAATAAGGTATTTCCATACTTATGCAAGCAGAAATAGCTGGCGTCAGTAAGTTGAGAGATCTAGACAAAGTGGTCGGTTGGGAGAATAATAAAAGATGGGTTGCCTGCCCAGGTTCTTTCCTTTTTTGTTTCTTAATAAAGACTACCAGATGAGTATCAGAAAGAATAGTTATCCTACTTATGTTACCCCACAAACCTACCAAATAGTTACAGTTAGTTTAGGAAGCAGGTCAAGCGGCAGAGCTCTAATTCGCCATTACTGACATCTTGAATTGTTTTTTGTAATTCATTCTAACATTCTTTATTATCAGTTTCAAGAGGAATGCAAAGGGAAACTCTTGGGATACAGGTGGAATAGTAAATGGCGTTGTTGAATATCTTAGAATTACTCTGTCATGGTGCATGTGGCATCTGTGGACAGGAGAGTTCTTAACTTGGGATGGCCGTAAGTATTTCCAAACACATTTTCATGCAAATTGTGCTGAGTACCCAAACACACTTGGCAGTCATTTGTGTGAAAACTGGCAGGAGGTATGAGATCACACACATCATGCAAGATACCTTCTCAATATATTTTGAATATAGTTTCTGAAGTCACAAAGCAAAAATTCCACTGCAGTGCACGCTGCCTCGGCACACTCTCAGTTTTGCTTTTCCTACAAGACATCTGCTCGAACCCATTCCTTGGAGGTGACTACATTTGTACAAAGTGTTTATGGAAATCATAGCTTTGCCATTATTAGATCTATTTAAGCCAGGTATAGCACTGTGATGTGCAACTCCTTCAGCGAGATAAGCAGTCCTCATAAATATCGATAAGTACACCTCTTACCACACAAATGATCTCCAGTTCAATGCAAAAATCTTCACAAATGTTTGGGCAAACAGACCGGATAAAATGCTGCCCCTGCTAATAGATGCACATCAGTCAGGCTACTTATTGGGCCTCATGACAATATTAAGAAAGAAAATGAGTTACTTACCTATAACTACGGTTCTCCATTATTGATATCTTAACATAGATTCACATGCTTGAATCATCACAGTCAAATTGGCAATCCCATGGTATGATTACAAAAGCAGTAAATGCTATACGATAGGCTACCATGCAATGAATAGTCACTGAAATAGCCTATCTACAATATTTTGTAAAAAAAAGAACCAAAGTTGAACTATAACCAATCAAATGCCAGCACACTGTAGAACACTCCCAAGAGAGGCTCATTCCCTCAGATTTTCCAGCTCAAGTGAAATGAGAGTTTTTCTAGAGAAAATAAGGGAAGCCTTTCAGGGGAGGAAGGTTGTAGCATGTGAATCTATGAAAGATTCCAATACTGGAGAACCATAGTTACAGGTAAGTAACTCATTTTCTTATCCAGTATTGGATCTATCATGGCTCCACATGCTTGAATCAGAATAGCAAGCAGCATTTGTGTTATACATTCCGTTAGAGGATGGCAGGTACAATTTGATCCATATTAGCATCTTTATATTGTAACAGCTGTATGTATATAAAAGCGAAAAGTAATATAAATATATAACATGGCATGAAATAAAATGCATATATATACACAAATAGAGAAATATATATTAAGACGAAAAGTACCCCTACGTGTAGTGGCTTACCTTAATTAAAAATATGGCGTATAACCACTTGTCCTACAGCGGAGTCACTGTAGCTTGCTAAATCCAGGAAGTAATGATAAGTGAAGTACGAGTTACTTACCTTCAGTAATGATGTATCTGGTAGAGACGATTCTAGCCGCAGATTCGTTCACGAGAATTATCCCCAGGCGTGAGACTGGATCCGGAAACTTTTTGCCACAGCATCCCTGCACGCCGGGGGGCGGGGCGACATCAAGCGACTCCGCCCAGGCGTCGTCCGCCCACGTGACGTCAGCGAGGTCCCATAAGCCCCACCCCGGCGCGCCTACGTCAGTTTTCTTCGGAGAACTTTTCCGCACCACAACGCGGAACCAACAAACAAAAGACTGTAGGAGCATGGGAACAGTGTGCGAAGGTGTATACAAAATAGAACCCCATAAAGAATAGTGCAACACCGCAGTGTCCAAGGACGGAGAGAGAGAAAGAAAAGAGCAGAGCCCTGAGCAGCCACCCCACCAATACATAGACAGCAACCCCCGACATCACCCCTGGAGATAGGGAACCTGTGTCAAGACATGACACATGTATCAGGCTCACAATCACACCCCGAAACAAGGAAGGGGAGACAACCACAACAGGCAGGAACAGCCAACATCCAGCCACCCCAACCTAAAGGACATCCACCCCTCAAAGAAACAAGGGTAAGGCACGACTAGAGGGCACCAACTCAGAGGAGGTAGAGGGGCCAGCCCATAGTAGCAAGAGGAAGGGAGGGAAGGGAAAAACTGGAGGCAAACCTCCCCAACCTGGAGCAGCCAGAGCAGCAGGGCATAGGAGCACTAGAACCCTACCTTCCTAGAACTAAGAGGAAGGAAGAAAGCAACTGGACGGTGCCACCGTCAAGAGCAAAGAAGGTACGCACAGAAAACATGGTCTCCCACCGGGAACAGGTACCAAGGACCAGCCCAGGGGTCCTCTCAGAACGGGGAGGAAGGGCGGGCCATGAAGGAATCTGCGGCTAGAATCGTCTCTACCAGATACATCGTTACCGACTACTAGCCGCAGATTCCTTCACATACAATAGATACCCTAGCAATACCCATGGGAAAGAAAGGTTTGCGAAAGGACCCCATCAGTCTGGACAGAACAGAAGGCCCACAGGGGCCAGACCTGTAGACCAGGGAGGCAACCTCATCCCTACCCGGCAAGAGGACCCACACAAGTCAACACCAGCAGCCCCAGAAGGGATGTAGGAGGATGAAGGAGAGTGGGGCCCACACACTCACAACAGAGGAACCTAGGGCAAGGCCGGAGAGGCCGAAGCACACTACTCCACCCCCAGGCAACAGAGCTTCCACCCAACGCCAGGACAGGCAGAGAAACAAGAAAAAAGCCCAGAGGGTCTAAGGAAACCAAGGAAAGAGGCGAGCCCACCCAGAGGGAAGGCAACAGGCCAGCCAGAACGGTAGCTATAACCATAAACCGCCAGAAGCATGAAGGACACTGAAGCATCCCAGTGCTCAGCAGAAGAGCAGGAAGGAGAGGAAATGGCCGGATCACTACTACAAAGGGCCGCGCACAGAACCGCAAGAAGTTTTGCAACATACTGAAACGCCATGGAGAACAGGTACCCGAAGGCAACCAATACTCCCCAGCAAAGCATAGCTATATAACAGCTACCACTACCCCACATAGGGTATGGCCAGTCCCAAAACACGGGAACCCTCTTTGGAAGAACTTCCGCAGCAGAGGAGAAAGCAAAGCGCCACAGGAAAAACAACCCAGAAGAAGGCTTGACATCAGCCCAAAGAAAACAGAAGGACTAATCTCAGGGCCAAGTCTGTGTACTCAGTCCAGCAAAACATACACACACACAGGCAACAAGGGCCATCCAGTAGCCAACAATGCCAAAGTCCAAGCAAGGAGGACTCAATGGCCAACAACTACCATCTACAGCCAGGGCATTCCAAAAGCTCAAACCTAGCTCAACTCAGCAGTCACTGAGGAGGGGAAGGAGGAGGAGGAGGAGAATAAGGCGGAGGAGGAGAAGGAGTAGGATGTGGTGGAGGAGGGAGCCCCGCAGGGAACCTCTAGATGGCAGAATCAGCTGGAGCATGGAACAACAAGCTGCCATCAAACAGAAGATCAATGAGCCGCTCCCATATATCCTCAGGGAACACGCCGTCTCGAAGCCAAGCATGGCGACGGAGGGAGACTGAGGAAACCATGGCCCGGCCCAGCACCTCCGAGATGTCCAGAGCTGAGCGGAGAATAAACGCCGCTAGCGCCCGGCCATCCAAAGCCTGATGCCATAAGTCCACCTGAACATTGTCCTGGGAAGCTGCGGAACCCAGAGACTCAGCCGAGTCCCACAAACAAGAGGAGGCCCTCGCCAATACTCACAAGGTGTTAATGGCCTGCAGGGCAGCACTGGTTGAGGCGAACATGTTGTGCCCCCAAGAGTCCAGCCAACGGGCCTCCCGGGACGGCGGAGTCAACAGTGGCGGCAGGGAGGGAAAAGCGGTCCTCAAAAGTGGACTGGCAGCAGAGGGGTGGAGGTAGAGGCACGCTGGGTCATGTGGCGCTGGAAGGTGTCAGTTCAGAAGGTGTTGAGGCACCGGTTCCCCTGAGGAAGGACGCCTCCAAGCCCCCGTCAGGAAAGAAAGGAGCGAACCGTCAAAGGTGAGCAAGATTTCCCTCCAACCAGAGCCCTGGTGGAGAGCCTCCAAGAGATGGTCCGCCAGAAAATGAGCAATTGGGTCTCCCATGCGCAGAATGCCCAGAGGCGTGGATACCGCATGAGCGAAGGCCGCACCCACCTCCGTAGGGCCCCGCGGAGAAGAAAGCAGTTCCTCCGTGTGTGACGTCTGCAGACTAAGTCTGCCGTCCCCGAAGCCAAGCGGGAAAGGCAAAGGTCAAACCGGGAAGCCAGAAGGCACTGAAGAATGAGGGACCTGCCACTCCTCCGATGAACACCTCGGCATCAGAAACGGCGGAGAGCCACCTATCGACGATGCCAGCGAAAAAGAAATCACACAGCGGGAAGGACGACACCAATATGCAGCCAGCCTCCAGAGAAGAGGGAGCGTCCAAAGACTAATCCGCAGCACGACCTCTACATGGAGACGTGGAGTCCACACCCTGAGGTAGGACGCCAGCACCATCCGGCGCCGAAGAAGAGACCGGAGAGGGCTCCTCCAAGTCACACCGCACCGGGGATGGGAGTGGGGACCAGAGTGGGGCCTGAGCAGAAGTGGCCAAGGGGCGGCGCCGGAACGGCGCTGACTCGACCTCCACCGAGGCAGCCACCTGCGTGGCAGGACGAGAGAGACCGGGGGAGTGACCCGAAGTCCTCTGCCAGCCTCGGCCCAGAATATTGCAGAGGCAGTTCAGCAGCCCATGCAGTGGCGCCAGGGACGAATCAACCTCCCACTCGCCCTCCAATAAGGCAGCCGCCCGCGGAGAGGGACGAGAAAGACCAGGGGGGACGTGGAGTCCCCACCCCACCTCGACCCAGAGTGGGAGGAGGAGAGGTCACCAACCCCTTTGGCGCTGCCTGAAGCAGACACCGGTGCCGTGGCGGCGTCAGCTCAGCCTTGGAAGAGGTCTTCGCCTGGCCAGAGGGCCCAGCGGGACTCGGGATGCGACCCGAGCCCCGGCGACCTCCCGCAACACCACAGGGACTCCAGCTGGAGTTTGCGGTGAGGCAGATACGCCGTAGCCTGCAGGGGGGACCCCAGAGGTGCTGCACCCTAACAGCACCACATCCTCCAAGCCTGGATCCGAACCAGTCGGCGCCGGAGCCAACGGGGGCGCCGCGGAGGGCTCCACACGAGGCAAGGGATCCGCCGATGCCCCAGGAGGGGAAGGAGGAGGAGACACCAGCGAGGCCCACAAAGCCACCACATATGTCTCCATCTGGACTCTCGATGCCCCCTCACCGGGAAACGGTGGATAGGAGGACAACACGCCGGGCCGCATCGACCGCAGAGAGCCCACGACCCCGGAAGGCCAAACACCAGCCCCTGGGGACAAACTGCAACACTTACCCACCGGGGAGCGAAGCTCGCGCCACATCGGGGAAGGACGAAGACAACCACCACGGCCGTATCTGAAGCCGTCCGCCGAAGCAGATCGAGGGGAGGAGATCGATCTGGAGAGACGTGCCAACAGAGGTTTCATTCGGCTCTTCCGCCGCAACTTCGGCTTCAACTGCTGACACGCCTCACAATCAGTGGTGCCATGATCCTCCCCCAAACACCACATACAAATAAGCTGAGGGTCCGTAATCGACATAAAACGCCCACACAACGTGCAAGTTTTGAAGCCCAAAGGCATTAGCACACTGTTCCACCAGAAAAAAGACAATTGGTGAAGAAAAATGGGCCCCAAACAGGCCCGCAGCAAGACTGGATCAGTGTTGCATGAGGAAAAGAAAAAAACTGACGTAGGCACACCGGGGTGGGGCGTGTGTGACCTCGCTGACGTCACATGCGCGGATGATGCCTGGGCGGAGTCGAGTGATGTCGCCCCAGGGCGCAGGGATGCTGTGGCAAAAAGTTTCCAGATCCAGTCTCACGCCTGGGGATAATTTTACGTGAAGGAATCTGCGGCTAGTAGTCTCTATCAGATAGTGGGTGTTCTTTCATGCAGCAGCACAGCATATCTTATCCAAAGGAACACCAGCAAACAGGGCAGCAGAGGTGGAATCTGCCCTTGTAGAGTATGCTTTAGTTCTGCTTTGAAGCATTTTGCCTGCTTTAAGATGCTAGAGCTAGATGGTAGCAGTGATTCAACGTGCAATGGTGGTATTAGTGACTGAAGTACCTTGCTTAAATGGACCATAAGATGCAAGTAACTGGTCAGTATAAGACATCGCTTGATGTCTAGAGTGTGCCCAGATTTTTCCCTAGGCCTAGATGGGTTTGGAAAAAAGGTATGACAATAATATTTGTTGAGGTGGAAATGAAACAGAACCTTAGAATTAAATTGTGGATTAGCCCTGAGAAGAACATAATCATCAGTGAAGTGCAGATAGGGATCTTTGATTATGAGGGCGTGAATTTCGCTAACTCTCCTAGCGGTGGTGAGAGCTAACAATGAAGCAACTTTCCAAGTAAATGGTGGTTCCATAAGTTGTGCTAGAACGATGTTAGACGCCACTCAGGAGAAAGAGCCTGAATTGGGGGAAATTCTCTGAACAATCCCTTCATCAACCAATTCACAAGGGACAATGAATTGTAAGAGCATCTGTAACGGGAAATGGCAGCTAGAAGAACCTTGATAGAAGCATGCAGCAACCTTGATCTAGCAAGAGAGAGAAGGTAAGGTAAAATTTGCTCTGGTGATGAGTCAATAGGATGGACAATGCTTTGTGAACACCATGAACAGAAGTGTTTCCACTTCAGTTGATAGGTTTTATTTGTGGAATCAGCCCTTGCTCTGGATAATACTTCCCTGCAGTCTGGAGGAATGTCTAGATACTTGAATTCGATTAATTCAGGAGCCATGCATGCAATTGGAAAGAGACGGGTATGGATGATGGACCTGTTCTTTGTTCATGGTCAACAGATTCGTTGTTAGTGGGAGGCGATAGAGTTGGGTTTCCGAGAGCAGAAGAAGCTCCATAAACAAGTGCTTGCGAGGCCAGCGAGGGCCAATGAGAATTAACCTGCAAGGTTCTCTCTATATCATCATGAGAATCCTGGGAATGAGAGAGCATGGGGGAAGAGCGTAAGCAAAGGTCCCTGACCATCTAATTGAAAATGTATTCCGCCATGACCCTCTCTAGGGTCCCAGCTTGCGAAGAACCAGCATTTCCGATTCTCCAGAGAGGCGAAGAGATCCAGGTTTTGTTTGCCACGTCATTGGAATATTGAGTTGAGATCGATTGAATGAGCTCCCACTCGTGACAGGTTTTAGTGGTCCTGCCCATAGCATCCATAAATTTGGACTTTATCCCTGGCAGATATTCCGCCTTAATGGTTATGCAGTGAGAAACATTTCCATATCTTTTGAGCTTCTAGAGACAAAATGTGGAATCTTGTACCTCCCTGCTAGTTGAGGTAATGCATACAGGTTATGTCGTCTGTTTGTTAAGAATGGAAGATCCTTGAGAAGAATGACCGAAGCATCAGAAAAATAGCTCTTAATTCCATTAAAATGATGTGCATTTTTGATAGCGACGCACTCAATCTGCCTTATTTGAAGATTCTGAAGATGTACTCCCCAACCCTCCAGAGAAGCATCCGTGGTGATAATGAAATCTGGAACTGCAGAGAGGATAGTTAGCCCTAAAGAGAGATTCTTGGAGGACTGCCACCAAAGAAGCACCTTTTTTATAGTTGGTGTGATTCGAACAAGATTGTTAATGATCTGGTAACTTGAAGCCATTGACTGTCCAGCTGTTCCTGAACGGGTCTCATCCAGAGACGGTCGCAAGAAACTAAGGGCCAGATGTACAACCCTCAGTGTTTGTGACTCGCAGTTTGCATCTGAGACACTATTTGCGATTCCAAAATAGGTTGCAAAGGACCAGCCTCAATAATATTCACGAAGCAGGTAGCATTTTGCGACCCATTGGGAATGGCTGGCACTCACAGGTATGGTGACCTGCTGGGGTCAGCAGACCACCATGTCTGTGACAGCTTTTTCAATAAAGCAGTATTTGTTTTAATGTAGCGCGTCTTGCTTAAAAGAAAAAGGGATGCATTTAAAAAAGGAAAAATGAAACCACTGCCTGCTCTTAAAAACATTGTTGCTGCTAATCAAAAAGGGCAAGGGGTCCTCTTTCCGATTGTGACAGACTTCCAATTTGAAATTGGTGGTAAATGCGATGAGGTAGCAAAACAATCTTACAGCCCCTTGCAACTCGTTATTTGGAAGGGATACCCTTGGCACGTCCCTTCCTAATAGCGACTCGCAAAACCTATTTTGTGAGTCCATAACAGGTTACCGACTTGCAAAATAGGTTTGGTACATGCTACAACCCATTTTAGTGGTCTAAGTTGAGTAGTGTAGTGTGTCGTACAACTTGTACTAAGAGAGGTAAAATTGCGTTTGTCGGACAACATAAAAGTTGGGATGTGCGAATCTGATTCCCTGAACCCCTCATGAGATGTTGGCTTACAGTCCCGCTAGCTCACAGTGCACCATCTGAACCCCTAACCTTACTCGGTAACAAATGTGTGTGCAACTTCAGAACATGATAACCCTGATCCCCCAAGGAAATTGTGGTAACAGATCGACAACCTTATAGTTTGGACTCTTGTGCATGCTTGAAGTACACAAGAAATACTCAAAAGGCGACGCTTTTTGGATTTCCTTACCTGCTGCTGCCTTTGCTCCGGGTATTTGAGTGTTGCTGCTTTGCCCTTTCCCGCCGCAGTTCCCGCTGGTTGTCTCCCTCCGGCCGCCGTCACCACCTTATCGCGGCTGCAGTGTGGAGGGGGACCCTGGGCTACAACTCCCAGCCTCCCCAGCAGCGGAAGTCGTTATCGTCACCATCGCGCATGGAGGCCCATAAAATCAAGCACAGCCCCCGCCGGGCTAAGCCCGGGCAAAGGGCGGGCCGTCTGTGCCGTCCGGGGCCGATAGAGGCCGGGCTGGGCCCTCCCTCTAAGGCTGTGATCAAGGATTCTAGACGTAAGATTGTACCACATATTGCTATATTGACTTTTTTATGGACAAAGTATTTACAAGATAGCTAAATGACTACTTAACATATAGGAGATACACATTTGTATTAATAGGTACTGGGTCAAATATATAACAGTATATGTAAAAATGACTACAAAAGCAGGTATTCAAAAAAAATTCCCAGAAGGAGGAACACTCAAGGGGACTTTAGATCAGTTCCTTACATGGGCTACTACGGCCATAGAACGCGAGATCGTTCGGGCCGAGTGCCGCTTATCCCTAGAATCTATATGTAATAAACGTTCTTCATTGGGATTAATTGAACTAGCTCTGACACCACCTGTAGCTGGGGACGATAAGGATCCAAGTAATACTACGAGCACTTCACCACACATGGTCCAAGAAATCGTTAGGGCCCGAGTAGGGAATCTACACGGGAAGATTTGAGTATAGAGCCCTGTTTGGAAGTTATATCAGAAGAGAGTTTTCTAGCCTTAACACCGACCTTAATAATTAAAGATAGCTTACAATCGATCCCTCATGGTCAGGGCCCATCCTCCAAAAGGAAACGTGGGGGGATTAAACACAGGTGAAGTTCAGCGAAGGCTCCAAAACTACATATAGGCCCTCTCAAGACTAGTATCCGAAACCCCAAAACTAAGGCTGACTTACCCCCACAAATGCCTCTTCAAACTCAACCTCAAGACATATTGGGCAAAATCGAACTATTAGTAAAATCTCTGATTTTGCCCTTGGTTGAAAGAGTGAAAAGAATAGGGGAGAAAGTGGGAACCATAGAGGAAGCAATTAAGTCTAATACAGTACTCTTAAAGAAACTAGTGGACCATTCACAATCCCACATTCCCATACAGAAAAAGATGGGCAAAATTAATGAGGTGGTTAAAATCAATAATTCGAGTGAGCCGCCTCCCTTGATATTACCACCATTAGACCTACAGGACCCATCACTAACCCCTAGAAACGTTTTATTACATACTGAGTTAGGAAAAGGAGGGCAGACAACTAAACCGAAAAGTGCAGATAAGGAAGGCAGGAATTTAGTTAGGCCTAAGAGACCTCAACCTCGCATTGATCTACCCCCAGAGGCAGCTCCTTATGTTACTGTCCTGTCTGGGGTGCCGGAACTAGCAGATGGAGTAGTAGAAGGGTATCAGGAGCTAAAAAACAAAGTAATTTTTTGGCTATGTACAAACAGACGACTTCCACCTAGCATTGATGGGGAAATTCTTTATTTTAGGCGGATGGGATGGCTAGGACACAGGGTAAAGGACGTTCCAGGTGATCTGGTTATTGTTAACTTCAAGTACAGACGCGTGATTCCTTACCTCCAAACTTGGCAACCTCAAGGAGGAGATGGATCTATAGCCCCGTGGGACCTGGGATATTTCTATCCCAGCCCTCCACGCATCCCCTTTGGGAGACAAATAAGAAATCCTTACCTGGGAGGACCGGCAGGTCCGAGCCTAAATGGTTATAGTGTTCCAACTTTTAACCGGTTTGATATGTTTTCAGGCTTGGAAGCTGTTGACTGACTCACCAGAGATACTTTTAAGTCTAATGGAAAACGAATTCCCCCGGAAAGTCTAACTGAAGAGGTACAAATGATAATAAGTGTGCCGCATGAGGGGTTGGTTGAGTCATATCATGTTCTACAGGACTCACTAGAGAAAGGTCTTTTAGAAGAAGGGGAACTATTAAATCCCATACCTCAAGCTGTGACAGATAATGTTGGACAAGACGAATTACCTAGAAATGGGGTTACAGCGGGTGACCTGGCAAGGGGAGGGGTCTCTGCTGCAGTTAATATTTCTGGGAATTCTGTTAGTACCATTGAAAACGGGGAACTGTGACGCCTCATGTTCTGGAATGTAGCAGGTTTAAAATCGAAAATAAATATCTTATGGGAAAATATTATAAATATGTATGACATTCTAGGATTTCAGGAGACATGGATAACAGAGCCCTTACACCTTAGCGGGTATAAAACCATTTTTACACCAGCCGTTGGGGGGTTACGTGGAAGGGCTAAGGGAGGTTTGTGTTTATATTTGTCAAACCAGCTTAAATACGAGAAAGTCCAACTGCTTTCCCATAATTGTTATTACCAACTAGTTAAGTTAGGGATTAATAAAGCGGGCTGTGTCATAATTATTAATTTTTACAATAACATCCCAGCTACTGATACTCAAACAACGTTAAAAAAGTTGGGTAATGGTTTAAAACATGAAATGGATATATCTAGGAATGTAGTATTGGTCATTTGGGGGGAGAGGGGGGATTTTAACTGTGCCCTATGTAGGAGGGGCCAACAAGGAATTTGTGGATACTACCTTAACACATTTTGAACATTCTGTATTCGGGGACTTCTTGAATGATATTCTGTTCTCTTGCGATCTGGGATATGCAAATGAGATTAGTCAAATAGAGACCCCTTTTGCTCCGACTTTTTTCAGTGGGGGTGCGTCCACTACAATTGATTTTATCTTATTTTCTGTTAGGTATAGATGCCAAATTAAAACTTTTAAGACTCTTAATATTGCGTTTAGCGATCACTGGCCACTGATTATAGAGATCGTAAACCCGTTTCGGGATTTAGATCGAGAGCAGTTACCAGGTCAACTAGCCCCAGATGTGTTGCTTGGAAGACAAAATGGTTACTCCCTTAAGTGGAACAAACTGGTCCCGCAAAATGTTTTAGACAAATTGTTGATAAAATGTTTTAACAGCGTTCTGATCTGTCTGGATGGGGATGCTGATAGTCAGCAGATAATTAAAAACTTTTATATTATAACCTCCTGTATTAAGGATTGTTTATGGGTTGAACTAAAGAATCGTAGAGAAATAAAAAGGAACTGGTTTGATCAACCCTGCACAAGGGCACTTTCGGAGCTCAAGAATGCTATACATGGGACT
Source organism: Lissotriton vulgaris (assembly GCF_964263255.1). Taxonomy (NCBI): domain Eukaryota; kingdom Metazoa; phylum Chordata; class Amphibia; order Caudata; family Salamandridae; genus Lissotriton; species Lissotriton vulgaris. The sequence goes on along the minus strand of NC_141691.1, from coordinate 673,242,506 downwards.
CCTCGCGACTTCCTGCTGGTTAGAAGATTGCGGAAAACTTATAATGAGGCGCTGAAACAAAGAAAGGCTGTAATAAAAAGGGATGCCTGGGAGACACTGTGCGAGGCTTCGCACAGTAGAGATTCAGCTGCCTTCTGGAAAGCGGTGAATGCTCCTTTCCTCTATGACAACACTAAGGCACTCATAGAAATAGCGATCACAGAGGATGATTGGGTAAACCATTTTTCCGAGCTCTATAGTACTACACACGGAGAATATAAGAAGCTATTGCTTACTTCTGGACAAGAAAGGGCAAAGGACATGAAACTGGATGTCACCCTGAAAGAAGTAATGCTGAGCCTTAAAGCAACTCGGGGAGGAAAAGCTGCAGGTCCAGACGGCGTCCCGGCAGATTTGTTCAAAACTAATATTGAGCTCTGGGGGCCTATTTTGGTACAAGTTTTTAATGCTACCACGGAGAAGGGCCTTATTGCCTTGTGGTTTACCTCTGTAATTGTGCCTATATTTAAGAAGGGAGATAGGCACAATTATAAGTGTTACCGACCCATCTCCCTATTAGATTTATCCATAAAGATCCTTGGAAGAGTTATTTTAGGGTGACTTCAAAGCTGGGCTGAAGATAACAGGATAATCAGCGATCTGCAATATGGTTTCCAGAAAGGGGTGGGAACGATAGAGCAGGGCCTAAACTTATATATTTTACAACAGAAATATACTAGGGTAAGGGGAGAATGCATATATTTTACATTTGTTGACTTAACGTCCGCATTCGATTGCGTTTCCCATAGTAAACTATGGGCGATATTAGAATCTCTGGGGGTGGAAGAACCTATTATTTGCTTCCTAAGGGAACTGTATTCAGGTGCCACCGCATCCGTTCGCTATGGGAAGAATGGAGAGTGCTCCAGATCCTTTGGGATAGGCCGTGGGGTACGCCAGGGGTGCGTTTTGGCACCTTTTTTATTTTTAGTCTACATTAATGACCTTGAAAGAACCCTACTGCAATAGTGCAGGGATATGCCCATGGTGGATAAAAGATCAATCCCCGCACTCTTATACGCAGATGATGCGGTCATAATGGCACTGACCCCTCTCGCCCTCCAGGGCCTGCTAACATGTTTTAACACCTTCATGTTAAACCTAGATCTGAAAATTAATTGCACAAAAACTTTTACAATGTAACGTGGCCCTGGCAATAATCGACGGAGAAAAACTATGTTTATTGAGGAGAGACCCCTGGATTGCACCCCTATTTTCTCTCATTTAGGCATTTTGTTCCATGAGTCTGGTACATGGGCAAGTGCTATAAAAGCGAGAAGCCTTATGTTTTCAAAATCGATAATGACCTTGAAAAATTTCACAAAAAAATGGGGAAAAAGCCAATTAGGGAACTCTTCATTTTTTTTTAATGCTACCTGCATATCAATTGCTATTCATGGCTCAGGAATCTGGGGATATGCAAATATAAAATCTATCCAAATAATGGAAAACATGTTCCTGAGATACATCCTAGCGGTACCTGAGAGTGTCTCAAGTTATGTTTGTCACATGGAATTAGGTCAGCCATACATCGAAGATATAGTTAAAGTCCAGCCTATACTCCTTTGGCATAGGGTATGGACTACTGAAGAATGTACACTGAACCGAACCGTTATGATGGATGTTTTAAATTTAGAACATGTGAGTAGGATTAAATGGCTTGTCTATGTGAAAGACTTTTTAGTGAAAATGGACTGCCAGAAATATTTTGTTGATCCCACCTCAATGTGTAATATCCCCAGAAAGGTACTGAAAAAACAATGTATGGAGTATCTGGGGGCCAAAAGAGCTAGTGAGGAAACAAAGAAAAAGACTGTAAGCTCACACCAATTGATATTGAGTCAGGATAAATTACAGCCGTATCTATCCTTAAATATGAGTAACTATGAGAGGTTTGTCCTGACACGTTTTAAATTAAACATTCTTTTTAGAGCTCTCAGTTTCCCTGTTATGAATTCCTGGTCATATGATTTAATTAAGTGCCCGTGCGACGATATATCAGTTCAATCGGATATTCACATTTTATTTTTTTGTAAATTTTATATATTGCACCGGAGGAAACTGATATTCCCAATTATAAAGAAAATGAATGCAAAACACTGCCAAACAGCCTTTTTAGAAATGCAGAAACTAGATACTGTTTTAACAGTGGCATCTATTTCAGAATTTTTTAAACATGTTTTTAGATTACGAAAATCAATTTGTCTGTAAGAAATTCTATATTTTAAAATTGTTAATGACCTCTGATGATTAACTTAAAAAAAATGATATTTTTTATCCTAGGACGTATTTTATATACTTCATTTTAATGTATTTCCTGTATGTACTTTCATGGTTATTATTGATTAACCGAATAAAGTTTATAATTGAATTGAATTGAATACTCAGCAAGGCTTTACAATATTTATTGTAGTATTGTGATTCTTGCATAAAATGTGTGCACTGCGATTAGGAGTACAATTAAACAGTCCCCCCCCATCGCTCCTCGAAGGCTGACGAGGGGGACATGGGCTTTGCCCCTGCTGCTCCTATGGAGCCTGTGAGTCCCGCTACCTACCCGCCATACCCGGGTCCGTCGGCGGCTCCCGAACAAATGCAAGAGTTCCTTGCTGCCATAGACTGCCGTTTTAGGCCTCGGCCCGCGATCCCGTGTCCACATCCTGTTGGCCCGGTGGCTCTGCCACTGGCTCCAGCTCCGGTGCCACAGGAAACTGCGCCGTTGGCTGTGGCCCCGGCACCACGAGGTGCAGCGTTGCTGGCTCCGTCCCCGGCGCCGCTCTCGGCTCCACCCTAAGCGCCACACTGGGTGCTGTTTCTCCCTCACTTGCCCCGGTTCCAGGACCATTTCGTTCCGCCCTGGGATCCACATTGGGAGGCGGCGCCAGACCCGCCCGTTCTCGGTGCCGTTCGTCCCTTTTTTGGCTCCGGCTCTGCTGCTGCGACCGCCCCCCTCTACGCAAGGGGTGGACAAAGACTGGGAAGGGTCCGAGGACCCTCTTACCCGGCGCTGTGACTCGGAGCAAGATTGGGTGGATGACTTGGAGGATGCAGGCGACCTCAATGTATTCTCTGAACCGGGGTTTACCTCTCCCCTGCCTACGATGGAGGAAGGTGCCTCCTACACAATGGTACTCCGTCGGGCTGCCCTCAACCTTTTTTTTTTTTTTTTTTGGAAACCTTTATTTGACATTTTCAACCAGATACAAACACGGGCCTACAACCCCCAGGGCTGGCCGCTAAGCAATTGCAACACAATATTACGATCAAATCTTCAGACCCAGCCTCCCGGGGAACATAGTCGCTACATCCACAATGCGCACTGGTTGGATGACATATCAAATTGGGAACAGGATACAAAAGGTTTCATTTTATAATATAAAATAGAAGGATCAGATGCCATACAATATCTCAAGCTATGAAGAGGGGGCGAGCGAAAAACCAAAGTGTCCACAGTTAATTCGTTTGCATGTAGGTCAGTGGCGTTAAAGCAGACAACACCCAGATAAACAAGCATACTATTACGGTTCACGCCAACATTTATGCCCGCCCCGTGGCCCCGAAACATCGCGAGAGTTGAGGCACAGATGTCAAAGCAAAGATGGACCGAACAATGAACCCACTACGCTGACCCGGAAAAAGAGAAAAGAAAAGGCCAAAGAAAGATAAGAAGAGAAAAAAGGCCATAGAAACAAAGAAAAAACAAAACTCCCAACAGTCCGTTGTTGTTCAACTCGGACCCGGCTAGGCCAGCACTCGAGACCCCGGCTTCTCGGCTGGGTTAGGCCTCGAATCGGTCCTCGACGTTACTCCGCTCCACGATGTCGGAGAAACTCCGGGATCAATTCATCGGAGTGCAAATCGGGACACACACACGGATCCGGGGCCGGAGATCAGGATAGATGACAGGATAGTAGAGTGTAGGACGGAGGTCAGCGGAGCCGGGAGACTATGCGGCCATCTTGGTTGATGTCGTAGTTCCTCCTGCTGCCCTCAACCTTGACCTCCCCACAGTGGCCCTCAAGACCAACCTTTTCGCCGAGGTGCTCCAGATGGCGTCTACTTCGTCGGAGCCATTGCTCCTCTTCAATGACATCCTTACAGATGTCCTCTTGGCTACTTGGTCGAGGCCAGCCACGGGGGCCCGGTGGATAAAAACGTCAGCAGGCGCCACCGACCGGTGACCCGGCCTTCTTGACCACTCACCCTACGCCTGAGAGCCTGGTCATTCAGGCCTCGATGTCTCAGAGTGCCTTTCCCACGGCCCGCTGGATTAGGATTCTAAAAGACTAGACCAGTTTGGGAAGCAGTTGTGCTCTTCAGCCAGCTTGGGTCTGCGGTCGGTGAACACCGCCTGCTTGTTGGGCCGCTACTCCCACGTGGTGTGGGATGCCATTGCTCAGGTGTTGCCTCAGTGTCCTGAGGAGGTGCAGGCTATCCTTTCTCAGGTGATTGTTGGTGGTAAGGATGCGGCTAAGTTCACCATTCGGTGTGGGTTGGACACCCCTCACTCATTGGGCAGGGCGGTTTCTGCGACTGTGGCGTTGCGGCACCACGCCTGGTTGCTTTCGACTGGGTTTTTGCCCGATGTTCAGAGCTCATTCATGGACATGCCTTTTGATGGCACCCGCCTGTTTGGCGACAAGGCTGACAGTGCCCTGGAGCGCTTTAAGGAATCAAGGGCTGCGGCCAAGTCCTTAGGTCTTGAGGCCGCTCCTGATTTTCGTTCCTTTTGTGGCCAAGGTAGAGGCACCCAGGCACCTCATCCACCAAGTCTGAGCAGAACCAGCCTCAGCGTGGCCGTGGTCATGGTTTCCGCAGGGGAGGGTCGCGGAACCAGCATGCGGGTCCGTCCACCTCCACCCCTGCCGCTTCCTCCTCCAAACCTTTCTAATCTGAGCTTCGTGGAGCACCCCACACCTGTGGGTGTCAGGATTCGCCACCACCTCCCCACTAGCGCGAAATTACATTGGACAAGTAGGTGCTGCAGATAATCTGCCAAGGTTGCTCCCTTCCCTTTCAGTCCTCCCCTCCAGCCATGCCACCTCGGTGCCACCGCATGTTGGGGGATCATTTGGTTCTTCTCCAGCAGGAAGTCACGGCCCTCCTGGCCAAGGGGGCCATCGAGTGCATTCCCAGGCAGTAAGTAGGGAGTGGTTGTTATTTCCACTACTTTCTGGCCCCCAAGAAGGACAAGGGGGGTCTGCGCCCCATCTTGGACCTCCGGGACGTCAAACGATTCCTCCGGAAGGAGAAGTTCAAGATGCTAACTCTGGGTCAGGTCCTTACTGCTATAGACCCTGGAGACTGGATGGTGGCATTGGACTTGCAGGACGCTTATTTACACATCCCCATCCTGCCGGGCCCACCGGCGCTACCTGTGGTTCACGGTAGGACGGGAGCATTTTTTGTTTGCTGTGCTCCCTTTTGGCCTTACCAGTGCCCCACAGGTGTTCATAAAGGTGATGGCGGTGGTTGTGGCTCATCTGCGCAGGTCCGGAGTATCAGCCTTCTCCCACCTCGACGACTGGTTGTTGAAGGCGGGCTCGCCCCAGGCAGTTGTCCACCACCTCCAGACTAAGGCCGACCTCTTTCACTTGCTGGAGTTCTCCATCAAAGTGCCGAAGGCGCTCCTGAGTCCCTCTCAGAAGCTTCCCTTCGTGGGAGCAGTTCTGGATTCGGCGTTGTTTTAGGTTTATCCTCCCGAGCAACGAGTCCGGGATATTCAGGCTATGAATATGATCTTTCAGACTCTATCCTATGGTTTCGGTCAGGATGACCCTCCTGTAGCAGGGATTCCGTTCTCCTACAGAACTGTGCAAAGAGATCTGGAACCTCAGTGAATTAGGATGACTCAAAACTCACCTCAGTACCCAAAATCCCCTTACAGAGCTAGCTACAGTGTCTCATTGGTCATAACAAACTCCCAATGCTTAGACAAACCAGAACATGAACTTAGGTTACCTCAGGTATCGTGGAACACATGAACACTCTTTCGCTCTATAATCATTTCAAACCAGAACGTGGAGTAAAAGAGGACACATGCATATTTGAAATATTTATTTACTAATGCAAGGTTCTCAAACGCAGTATCTTATATAATACAAGAAAACATATTATAGGAATCAAAGTTATCAGCATAGTCACTAGTCCATAGTATACAAACGGTGATAGCATATTATAATGCTGAAATGAATAGGAATTAATAACACCTATTTCTCACCCTCCCTATTTAGAATAATATTATATCTGTGAAGGTCTCTTTTGGGTTTTTAGCAGGCCGGGCCCATACCTCTAAATCTCAGTGGAAGCGGATCACATCATCTTCCACCAGCTCTCAGCATGCGAAGCATCATCAATTGTGTCTTTGCATTCCCAGTAACTCTATCTTAAACCCGCTTAGAGCCCAATGTTGGCAGCAACTGTATTTGTGTTATGTCTAAAGTGGTGCGAAGATCAGACTCACAGCAACCTTGTGTTCGAGTTATTCTTAAAGGTTTCAGCACTCACTGTGCAGACAGTGTACCAAGCAAAACTGATATTAGAGTAATAACATATTATTCTGAAATAAATCACTTCGTTCTTCTAGGTTGAAAGCTACAATAACAAGTATGTGTCGTGTGCAAACTGAAGCCGAAGGAAAAAATGACATTTAAACATTTAATAAACTCATGCTAACTTAACACAGTATATAGAAAAGAAGCATCTATACGACACCCCCCCAATGATCCGAGCACGGTCAAAAATAAGGAAAGCCAACACTAGAATAGAGGCATAACAACATGAAAGCAGAGTTCAACAATATTGAGCCAAGCTAAAATTTAAAAATATATATGAATGCCTATAGTGGCCAAACAAAGTTATCAAAAATTCTTCAACGCAAGGCCTCTGCAGGACAAGGTAATAGGCCTGGGGCGTATAAAACCAAATGTTCGTAAGAAAAAGGCACCTCCCAAAATACAAACAGTCACGTGCCTTTATAAAAAGTCTCCAAGGCATCTCATGATTGGACAGAATATGCAAAATATGCAGCAACAGCCCCCAATATGAAATCACTGTCATCATCCGAAAACAGTTCAGCCATCCAATTAAGTAATGGGAAAGCAACTACGGGGCTCATCAGATGATTAAAATCGACGTCAGGAGACACCGTCAAGCAGAGACACAAATCAAGGGCCCAGTCGAAATCGCAGCTCAGGCAATGAAACACAGGCTGGACACATGTGAAATATGAAACGAAATGATAATCCAAATGCCGTGCTTAAAGTCGCAAGTGGCAGAGTGCCATAGTAATCAAGCATCCGGTTACGAAATAGTGTCAGGAGGGGCTGAGCGTCTCCTAGCGCAGGATGGGCATCCATGGTTAATAAAACAAAATATTATCAAAACGCCTGCAGCTAATGCTAGCAAAACAGGGAATCCGCCAAACAGGCTTGAAAATATAGAATGAAAAAATGCGGGGATGACACTAAATATTTTCTCAAAGGAAGTCACGAGACCACTGCTAACCAATTTAAAAAAGTGAGCGAGGCCAGACGTGGCGGAGGCATTAAAGATTTGATGAACCAGCTCGCAAAAATGAAACGGCAAATCAGTATTTAAAAGTGCCTGCACCTCTGTGCGTGTGTTAGCTATGTGAAGGACAAAAGTTTCTCGGGCCGAGCTCAGGGCCACTTCTTTTTGAGACAAAAGGGCTCTTATTCTACTCATACCATTGAACTCTGCCTTCAAGGTTGGGATGCGCGGCCAGATGGAAACATCTGAACTCCCATGTGTAGGAGGATACAGAACATTTTTGCAACAGACTACACGTTCAGATACTGTTACCACATAAGCGATACCGATAATTAAACCACAACACTCTTCGTTATTTAAAAGCAAATAACTACCATTTGTCAATAATGTGAATGTGGGAACTATTGCAGGAACCGGTGTGCCCTTTAAACACGGGCTAAATTAGGCCGGTCCTGGTTACAAGAACCGTGTAACTGGATGTGTCTGCATATTAATGAATGGTCAGGCGACTGTGTGCATTCTTCTCCATTAAGATTCACTTCCTTTCCATCCTTCAGGCATCTGTATGTGTATGGTAGAGACCATGCCTCATGGAGGAACGAACTACCTAGTGGTTCATATCGCCCTATTGCAATATACTGCATACAATTAGTACATTTGTATAATGCGAAAGGTAATGTGATTAATCCATGGATAAGCCACGTAGCAGCAGTGGCCTCAGCTACAGAGAACGGTAAAGATTCTAACCTTTCAATATGTAACATAGAAAATGATGCGCCACGCATTGAAAGCACGCGTTGTTTGTCAGTCAAATTAAATGGGGCAAAGAGGGAGGACACGTTCATGTAACTCCAGGGCACACGACCAGCCTTAAGTGTCTGTAGTGTCCATGCAAACTGCATTACAGAACGCAATTGATTTTGACCATGGTATAATACAGACACCTCATCATTCACAATGTCAACAACAGAAGAAACAATATTATTCAACGTGTAAATTCGGGAAGAAAGCATGTTAATACTGTTATCGGCAACTGCAAGCGCCTTTTCCAAATTAGCTTGGTCAATTGCCCTTAGGCGTTTAGCAGCCTCAATTTGAGAAAACTTTCAGATTTCATTGTAAATTGCATAAATCCATCTTTTAGATCTACCATTAGCCGGGCCTTTTATAAAATCATTTAAATCTACATTATCATTTAACTGGGATAGATGTAGTTTAACTGCAGCTAATGTTGAATGCTGTAGCCAATTCTGACACAATTTGCCTACTGAGTAAGTGGTAACAGCGTGATCAGTATCAAAACGAGGATCAGGTCTGACTTGTGTAAAACCTTCAGTCAAACCCAGAAAGCAATGTTGGCAAGAATCAGAGCTCCTGTGCCACAACAGCCAACCCTTAGAATCCAAACTGGAAATGTTAAAGGATGAATTATGCAACAATGTCTGCAAATCTCAAATGGATAATTTAGTGTAATTATCCCAACCGGAATATTCTTCCAAATAAGGTATAATAGGGGTATTCAATTTTTTTGAAGTAGCCAAAGCATGTTGTCTGTGAAATAGTTGAATTTAAAAACAACATATGATTCGGGATGAGACATGCACGGTGCAAAGCCTCAGTGCCTTGTACCTGCCAACTTTTAGAACCCCAAACCGATTTAAGGTCAATGGGTTCCTTCCATAGTTCATAGCCCTCAACAGCTAATTTATCTAGAAAGGACTTCGAATACAATAATTTAGTATCGGTAAGTCTAACCTTGGACATGGGTTTTTGTGTCATTTTAAAATAAAAGGACTCAGGACTTGATTGATTAAAGTCAGTAAAATAAGAGTACTTCTTCAAAAAAAGTACCAGAGCTGCCTCGTGGCGGTGCTGGGCAATGTTCCCACTGAGTGTAATTTACAGTAACCCTCCTGGAACTTGTTTTATGCAGAAAATGATTACCAAAATGTTGAAAGCAAAACAAATCACCATAATTAACTGCAAAGTTACATATTATACTGCTGACTCGACACAGATGCTCCCAAAGTTCGTCGTCTGTGAGATATATGTCATCCACATACGAACAAGCATCCGGGTTGATTCTCTCCAAAAGAGACAACGCAGGCGGAAAAAACCCCAGGACTATTCTTATTGCCCATAGGGAGACGCCAAAACTTTTTTTGCACACTGCGCATGTAAAGGAGGTCCATTGGGAACTTAGACCGTCCAATCTGTGGGCATAAGAACCATTGGAAATGTCAAGCGTGGTTTTGAACCGCTTACGCACAAGACTATTCACTAGGGCAGAGCCGTGAGTATTCTGTACTGCACAGTTACGGCAATGAGAGTTTAAATGCCGGTAATCCAAAACCAAACGATACGAGCCATCTGGCTTGTTCACAGTAAATAGAGGGTTATTCATCGGTGACACACACGTTCCAATTACACCTTGATATTCCAATTGTTCAAGGATAGCCGCGACTGAAGCTTTGGCTTCACGTCGTATGGGATATTGAGGTTGAGGCTGCGGCTGAGACCGTAAAGGAATCTCGTGGCTCGGAGACAATTTATCCCAACCACATTGATTGCGGTACACAGCCAGTGCAAGCGCCAGAGCCCACTCTTCTGCAAAATGCAGCGCTTCCACTTTCGAGACAGTGTTCGCGAAACTGGGGAGGATCACCTCCTCCCCTCGCGGAGTTGCGAGCACAAAAGGTGGGGGCCAGTCAGCCTCCGAAAGCAATATGTCATACGTAGACGAAAGATTTTCCCAAAATACCCCTTTTATGGTTCGCTGTATGTCACCTTAAATTAACAGGACAATTTCAAAAAAGTCTATCAGGGAGAGCAACTCTGGTATCAGCTGTTTCAATCACAACATAAGTATCAGTCGCTGTCACCTTCAGTAGTGGACGGAGGGCTCTCTCACTACGGTAATCTCCGCCGCGCTGTCCAGCAAGGTCAGAGCCCACGTCAGATTCCGAAGCCGCGTTCTCACTATCTGGGGCATAAAGATGCGCGGTTAAGGCTGCGACTTTCTTCTTGGCAAACTGCGGTCTCTTAGGCGTAGAGCCCTCCTGCTTGTCTGCACCGTTCCTCGGGCGGGGCTGGTCATGTCCTTGCTGGCCACCCCGTCCCCTGCCGCCCCCTCCTCCACCGGTTGCCGGGGCCAATGAGTCCTGAAAGGAACGAGGAGAGCGTTGGTCAGAAGCCTGAAAACGATCAGGAGGCTTAATCATCGCGCGATTGCGCAAATCATAAACACGTTCCGACTGCGCAGGCAACGGAGACGCAGGGCGAGAATTTTGCGTCTGTTGTTGCTGTTGCTTTCCCGGTTTCTGTTTTTTAGGCCAATTCTGTTTTTTGGACTTGGGTTGAATGCCAGTGTCCGAAGCTTGTCCCTGGGGCAGCTTTTTCTCTTTAACAGAAAAAGGCTTAAGTCCCTTACTATTGCGACCCACGGTTTTATAAGCCGCCACAAAAATCTTCGCTAACTGTCGGGGTTTCTCGGCATCGGGAAGCGCCGCTAACGCGTTAGCAACCTGAAAGTTCACTGCATCCCCCTTGACATTACCAAGGATTAGATCGCAAACTACATCAAAGGTGCCACACAGGCGCATGCCCAACTCGACCGCAGATTCCGGTCCGTGATCATCTTGAACACGTTTAAGGACCGAAGACAGCACGGACATAGACGGGGTGCCGTAGCACCGAGCATAGACCGCCGCAAAAGTCTTACCCCAGGTCTCACAGTCAACGAGCTCAGGGGCCAAATCTTTCGGCAAACTAAGCGTAAGAATCCGGTGTTTCTCACCAGGAGTCGTATTAGGAAATGCAGCTTCCAGCTGGTCAAATTTCTCGGCAAGCCAGAAAGGAAAATCATCCTTATCTTGGGGCTTCTTGCCCATTACTGAATTGACCATGACAGGACTGATTTTCAAACCACCCTGTCCGGCCGGAAGCGTCGCACCCCCCCCCCGGGGTTCCACCCGGAAGATTACGGCCCATGTAATGCACTAAGGCTCTAATCACGGCAATCGCAACTACATGTGGTCATCTGAGTTCACCCACGTTACAATTGCCGTGTAGAGGATGAGGAGTAAATCCAGCCAAAACAGGCCAACTAGCGCCTGGAATGGACAAAGGACCCAACCTCGAAGTTGTTAAAGAATGGGGTAGGGCGCCACCAAACTCCATGCTGCCAAACATCAATAGGAACCTCCTGCGCTCTGTACGGAGTATACTCATTAGGTACAGGAGTGGGAGTGTACGTGTGGAACACACCAGCATTTGCGTCCACCGCCGGAAACGTCACACACGAATAAAACAGTTTGTAAGGATAAGCATGTTCCGCACTCACCACCATTATCACAGCCAAGCCCTCCAAAGGAACATTATAAGCCCGCAAATGATCACGCACCGCAATGCGACTATGCTGCGGAATGTCCACGGCTTGGGCCATGACAGCACAAGAGTGTGAAAAAACAAAGATTACTTTGTAGCACAACTGGGTAGTAATTCAAGGAAACCGTTTTAGATAGACTCAAGCTTGAAAGGACCTATTACAAAAATAGGTAGGTTTTCCGACACCACCGCTTTCCGGAAACGGCAATGAAGTGGTTAAGAATTGAATGATATACTACTCGAGTGTCATGATATAAGACCACCAACGTATGGGCACCATGTAGGAGGGATTCCGTTCTCCTACAGAACTGTGCATAGAGATCTGGAATGACCCAAAACTCACCTCAGTACCCAAAATCCCCTTACCGAGCTAGCTACAGTGTCTCATTGGTCATAACAAACTCCCAATGCTTAGACAAACCAGAACATGAACTTAGGTTACCTCAGGTATCGTGGAACACATGAACACTCTTTCGCTCTATAATTATTTCAAACCAGAACGTGGAGTAAAAGAGGACACATGCATATTTGAAATATTTATTTACTAATGCAAGGTTCTCAAACGCAGTATCTTATATAATACAAGAAAACATATTATAAGAATCAAAGTTATCAGCATAGTCACTAGTCCATAGTAAGCAAACGGTGATAGCATATTATAATGCTGAAATGAATAGGAATTAATAACAACTATTTCTTACCCTCCCTATTTAGTATAATATTATATCTATGAAGGTCTCTTTTGGGTTTTTAGCAGGGCGGGCCCATACCTCTACATCTCAGTGGAAGCAGATCACATCATCTTCCACCAGCTCTCAGCATGCGAAGCATCATCAAGTGTGTATTTGCATTTCCAGTAACTCTATCTTTAACCCGCTTAGAGCCCAATGTTGGCAGCAACTGTATTTGTGTTATGTCTAAAGTGGTGCGAAGATCAGACTCACAGCAACCTTGTGTTCGAGTTATTCTTAAAGGTTTCAGCACTCACTGTGCAGACAGTGTACCAAGCAAAACTGATAGAGTAATAACATATTATTCTCAAATAAATCACATCGTCTTCTAGGTTGAAAGCTACAATAACAAGTATGTGTCGTGTGCAAACTGAAGCCGAAGGAAAAAATGGCGTTTAAACTTTTAATAAACTCATGCTAACTTAACACAGTATATAGAAAAGAAGCATCTATATGACACTCCGGCTTCTGGGCCTGATGGTATATGCGGGCTCTGCAGTGGGACCTGAAGTTCTAGTGGGCGCAACATCAGGGCAACCTGTTCGATCACATTCAGTTCTCGGGAACGACAACTGCAGTGGTGGCTCACGAATTGCGATTGGGTCCATGGCAGATCTCTCTTCCTTCCCCAACCGGAGCACACAGTGGTGATGGATGCGTCCCTCCTGGGATGGGGGGGGCTACTTGGGGGAGGCAGAGATCACAGGCCTCTAGAAATCCGGCGGAGTCCCGGCTCCATATCAACCTTTTGGAGCTGCAGGGGATCCGACTTGCACTGAAGGCATTCCTTCCCTCTGTCCGGAGAAGTGTTGTGCTGGCGTTCACGGACATCACCACCGCCATGTGGTATTGCAACAAACGGGGCGGGGTGTGGTCCTGGACCCTCTGTCAGGAGGCTCTGCGCCTCTGGACATGACTGGAACATCAAGGCATTACCTTGGTGGTTTAACCCTGGCAGGTTCTCTGAACGCCAGGGCGGACGAAGTCGGCCGCCGGTGCTTGATGGATCACGAATGGCATCTGAACTCGGACGTGGTGCAAGGTCTCTTTTTGCAGTGGGGAGAGCCTTGGTTAGATCTGTTCGCCACCGAAGAGAACGCGCAATGTCAAGTTCTGCGCGCTGGAATTTCCAAGGCGGCGCTCGCTCGGAGACGCTTTCGTTACGAGTGGAGCTGCGGTCTGTTGTACGCCTTTCCGCCTATACCACTTCTTTCCACAGTGCTGAAGAAGATCAGGCGCATCCGGGACCAAGTCATTCTGGTGGCTCCGGATTGTGCTCGAAGAGTATGGTATCCCGAGCTACTCAGTATGTGCATCGATCCCCCGATCAGTCAGCCTCTTAGGGACGATCTTCTGTCACAGCAGCAGGTCCTCCACCTGAACCTGTCTAGCCTCCACCTCCATGCTTAGAGATTGAGGGGCGACAGTTGACGGCTTTCGACCTTCCTCTCGAGGTCTGTAATGTCATTCTAGCAGCCAGGCGTCCCTCCACTAAAACAGTATACGGCTGCCGATTGGACAAATGTGCGGCATGGTGCACAGCAAAGGCTGCGGATCCCATTTCTGCCCCTCTTTCTGAGGTTCTTTTGTTTCTCCCGTCTTTGGCCCAGCAGGACTCTGCTCTGGGCCCTATCAAGGGTTATCTTTCTGCTATCTTCGCATTTCTGAGGCTTCCTGATCAGCCTTCTCTTTTTAAGTCCCCAGTTGCTAACCCCTTCCTCAAAGGCATTACATACACGTTTCCTCCCGTGCCTTTCATAATGCCTCAGTGCGACTTGAATCTTGTCTTGACTTATTTGATGTGCACTCCCATTGAGCCCCTTCATAACTGTCCCTTATGTCTTCTCACCTTAAAGACAGCTTTCCTGGTAGCTATCACCTCTGCCAGAAGAGTGAGTGAGCTCCAGGCACTTTCTTCCAAACCTCCTTTCCTTTCAGTTCATCCGGACACGGTGGTTCTCAGGACCCGTCCTTCTTTCTTGCCAAAGGTTGTCACGCCCTTCCACATCGGGCAGACCATCACTATGCCCACCTTCTTTCCGTCTCTGCATCCTTCCAGGGAGGAGAGGCTCCATCGTCTGGACCCAAAATGTGCGCTCGCATTATATCTGCAGTGTACACAACTGTTCAGGGTGGATGATCAGCTCTTCGTTGGCTACGTGGGCGCTAAAAAAGGTCAGGCTGTGCACAAGTGGACCATCTCCCGGTGTGCATCAAAGCATGTTACTCCTTGTCTAAGAAGGAGCCTCCTGTGGGCTGCGTGCCCATTCGACCAGGGCAACTACAGCCACTACTGCCTTGGGACGTGGCGTTTCCTTGCAGGACATTTGTCAGTCAGCTACTTGGGCCTCGCCGCACACGTTTACAAAACATTACTGCCTTTACAGTCAAGTCCAGAGAGACAGCTTCTTTGGCCGCTCTGTTCTCCGTGACTTCCTGGTGTAATCTTATTCGCAGACCCACCACTGGGGTTGGTATTACTGGGGTATCTATTCTAAGGTAAGGAATCTATCACTAACGTGTCTCTTACAGATGCACAAGTTACTACTTGTGTAACGATATATCTGTAAGAGACATTAGTTAGTGATAGATTCTTTACCGCCCCACCCATCCTCCCCATTCAGCGAACTGATTACTAGGGTTAAGGTCACCCCCTTTTAGGGCCCTAGTCTTATGCACCAATGGTCAGTATCTCGCATGGCTCTGTGTTCCTGGCGCGGAAAGTCGTGTACAGAACTGACGTCAGCGCACATGGATGGCGCCTAAGTACTCTCTGTGACGTCATCCTGGCGCTTACGACGCCAGTGACGGACGCGAAGCCGCAGGACACCACCTACTGACGCGCAGGGGTACTGCTAAGCAAAACTTTCCGGATCCAGTCTGACGCCTGGGGATATTCTAAGGTAAGGAATCTATCACTAACTAATGTCTCTTACAGATATATCGTTATACAAGTAGTAACTTGTGCTACATGAGCAGTGAAAAGAATAAACATTTCTACCATTGTGCCAAGGCAGTGTTGTTTGGCGTTTTAGGCTCTGAGTGAATTTACCCGATTCATGCCCTTATATAGGCACAAATCACATTGCCCTTATATAGGCATAGCAATCCAGCCCTTATTTAGGCATAGCCCTTGCTACCCAAATACAGGCATGGCTACTTCCACCCGTACCAAACGTCACAACAATTTCTTGGAAAACCAGCGTAAGCAGTCAGGGACTTCCCCTTACCTAATTATTGATTTCTCCAAGAACTCAGTTACTTTTACAATGAACAACTATTACACAGGGATTCATTGTGACGTTCATATGCCTGACTTTACGTCAAACTATGGCATTCCTAAACACCTTCAAGGTATAAATATACCTTCACTTGCTATAGCAAACTACGGTGGTTCGAGGCAGTTTGACTATATACTTGCCCGACGGAGCTCGCTACAGCAAGTGCCGAAGGAAGCCGACTCTCCAGCTGACGCACTGATCAGGAAGCTGCCCTTCTCCTGCCAAGAATCCAGCTCCAGTGTTTCCGGCTCCCCTTGCGGGGTGTTGAGAAATCAAGTCCCGAGACTGAGACACCAGACCTCCTTCATTCTAACTAAGGTATGGAGCTGATTAGAACCTAGAGAAACCTTTGGTAGATTCTTGGAAAAGAAAACTAAAACCTATGCTACACAATACTTACCTCTTCGGGCGTACTAGACTTACGTTAAGTACATTGGGGTAGGTGTATTTTCGAAGCCCCAGTTGAGTAGTTTAGCCTGTGTATTTATGTATGTATTTTTATATGGCTTAGAAACCATACAATGCTCCTACAGTATTTTTTCATATTACTGTTTACGCTGTACGCATTATACTTTACAGTCTGCCTAACAATTGTAGCAGTTCACTTCTCTTGCATGAGAAAGAAGACACTTCAATAAACCTTTTTATTGAAAACGCCCGTCTCTCTATTTCTCTGCAACTCTGTAGAAACGAAGCATGCACGATTGACTGAGAGAAATACTTATCTATTGTTTCCGCGACTCAGAGATATATTCTTATTCTTGGGAAACAAAGTTGTCATGTTTAAGCAGTTGTCAGAAACTAATCCTTTCTTGTGAATTCGAGAAAGTTTCTAGTGACCTCTGAGCTAGCTGGCACTCACAATTAAGTTTAGTATATTCGCTAGAGATCTAGTTGACCTCAGTCCTACGTCAAATCTATAGGATATATTATTCCAATGTGCAGAGCCTTTTGGGAATATAGGAACTACACTACAACAGTGTATATATATATATATATATATATAGTAGGCATATAAGTATTAACAAGCGCTCCCTAACCTAGTCTTGCCTAGGTTGGGTCACCTGTCAAATCCATACTGGGTGGACTAACTCCCCAACCAGCAGGGAGTTAGTCTTCAGGTTGTCCGTTTTGGTTTAGAGCTGGACATCCCTTGCGTTGGTATGCAGGAGTCAGCCGAGCTGGAATTCCAACATGTGGTAACTCTGCAGTGTCAGCTTAGTGGTACTCTGCTAAACAAGGATGTAGCTGTGTATTCATGACAACAGAACCCATGTGGCCATGTCTCAAACCCTGTTTGGGCTGTAGTTGTTTATTCTAGTTGGATAGCAGTGTCACTGATGGACAAATAATGCCGTTTGCGCAGTGAACGTTATCCCTCGTACTGAATGTTCAAGGTTTTCTGAAAGTGTCTAAAATATATGTTGAAAGTCTTTGTGTGTAAAAGAGGAGTCAACTTAATAAACAGGAGTATGTAAATGGTGCTATTTCTGCTAGGCCTATCCGGACCACGTGACAGTGTTATTCGCGGCAGGCTGTCCTGCTGTAACAGGGATCACACGAGTCAATTTAGCATCTTGAAGAAAGTAGATGGTAGTTAATGTGGCTGTTTTATAGACTGCATGTGAACCTGGGTTTAGTAATCATTTTAACGCGTGCCACTCCACCCATCAGCACGCTCTGGGCTTCCCTGGCTTGGGTATGACCACTATCGCTGCCATGTCTAAACCCTGCGGGGAGAACTCCTTTCTGGAGAGCGTCAATAAATGTATTGTGTATTGGGGGTAATATCTCTCTAGCCTTTCGTTTGAAGAAGCCCGCAGGGAGCCCGTTAGTGCCCGGAATTTTTTCGAGATTGCATTTGTGTGAGGGCCAGCTGTAGTCCGTTCTTTGTTAGCTCGTCATCTAGTTTCCTGGCCCTAAACCCCATCAGTGGTCTGCAACGATTGCCCTAAGGGCTCTGTTGGGCTGCTGTGATTTTGCAGTGTAGAAGTCCTGGAAGTAGGTGACCAAAAGATCGGCTATAGCCTCGCTACTACTTATGTCCTTGCCATCTGGGTCTATTATTGCCTTCTGGGGCTATTATTGTAGGTATGTAGTTCCTTTCTCGTTCCCCGGTGCTAAACCGTGCTAAGAGCTTGTTTGCTTTGTTGCCTACTTCATAAATTTGTTTCTGCTGTGCAATATAGAACCACTTCACTGGTGCAATGGACAGTGTTCAGTACTCCTGCTTCAGTGCAATGCAGGCTTTTTGTGCCAATGAGGATTGCACGACATGGCTCTTTTTAGTGTGAGGAGTTCCTCCTCCATTTCATTGTGTTGTGCCTCCCTATCTCCTATGATATTACCTTGCCACATATTGTGGCCTTACAGGCTTCTCAGAGCGAGGACGCCTCCCTTAATGTTTTGTTGTTTTCTTGGAGGTAGTGCTTGGTGGTATCCTGAATTACCTCCTTCGGGTTGGAGGTGCCATGTCACCATTCTCCAGTCACCCTTCCCCCTTAGTTTCCAGGTGTGTAATCCCTTGGTCTACCCCCAGGGTGGTCTTTTCTCCCTCAGTAATGTATGATGTGTCATGTGTGTAGACATTTTAACCCGGTCCCAGCTCCCCACCCACCCTACCTCGACACTGTCTTCAAATTGGCCGACTCCCCAATTCATGGTACATCTGTTGCCCCAACATTTTAAATGTCAGAAAGCAGGCAATAGGCAACTTAAACAAGGATGGCTGATCTACAAGGCAGAGAAGCTGCCAGGTACTGTACGTGTGGCTCAACTCTGAGAGGAAAGCAACAGCGCAAACTTGAGGATATCTGACAGCAGAGACCTCATGGAATCCATGTTGTTAATGGTTCACCAAATTACAAGTCTGTCACATCTTCTAGAATACACTGTGAGCAGATGAGATGACATCCATTGCCTTCAGTGGCAGCCGAAATGTGGTTGGAGTGAAAACTGACTCAACCAACTGGGAGATGAGGTCTGCACTACGAGGCAGATGCAGCAGGGAACAACAGGAGGACGGCATAGCACTTCTTTCTAGGCCAACCGAGGGAGATTAGGATTACTTGGGCCTGGTAACAGCAAATAATCTTCATGACAACAGTATGGGAGGCAACACAATGAAATACAACATTCTGCAGCAACTCAAAGGCTACCCCCATGCTGTCTGCAGAAGATAGTGGAAAATGCACAACTGTTGACAATAAGCATTGTAAAGTGTGGCACAAAGATACACTGGAGGTGTGCCACACAGGGCAAAGATGTGGCAAAGAGTGGCAGATTCACCTGCTGGTGAATCTGCCACTCGTGGTTGGGAAGATGTTGTTGACTCAGGTTGTTGATTCTGTAATAGAACTAGCCAGATGGCTGGTGACCAGCGAAACAACATGCTGGTTGGCCAAGAGTCTCAACACTGATCGATTGAGAAGATTCAACTCCACTCCTCCCAGTTTGCTGAAATACCACATTGCAGCCATAGTGTCAGTTAAGAGCTGGACTGACAGCAAATGGAAGGGAGGAAGACCTTGAGGGCCAGCCAAATTGTCCCCAGTTCGAGTAATTTTATGTGAAGGACCTGCTCCAGTGCCAAAAGAGACAGCATCTTGAATTTTACCTTGTGAAGGTAGAGGTTCAAAAACCCTGAGATCTAGGATTGGGCGAAGACCACCATCCTGTTTAGGAACTAGGCAGTATCAAGAGTAACAACTCTGGCCAGCTTGTTGCTCCACTCCAACTCCACTACTCCTTTGTGCTAGGACTTGCACCTCCTTCTGCAGATGCGGAGATGGTCTTTTGTGTGAACAGACTGCTTGGATGGGATCTGTGGAAAGGGTAAGGCAAACTCCCTTTCGACAATATGAAGCCCCCCCCCTCTCCATCCAAAGTTATTGGTTTTCAGGCATGTAGACAAGAGAACACTTGCCCTCCCATGAACCTCACTGCACCAACAAGGATTAGAGCTGCTTTCCTAGGGTGGAAGAGGAGGAGGATGAAAAGGCTCCCTGTAGAGGGAATTAACCCTTGTCTCTAGCCCTATACTTTTGAAACAGTGAGTTTTGTGTTTGCTGCTAGTGCTGAATGGCTTGTCTCTAGTTCCAATAGTGTATTGTATTGTAATTGCATTTATATATAGCGCTTACTACCCCCGACGAGGCATCGAAGCGCTTTTTCGGCGAGTAGCACACTACTCCGGGACCCATAGAGGATTAGTGTTGAATTAGTATAGTGAAACATGCAAGTACATTTTAAGTGGTGGATAGGTTAGTCAGTTAATTGGATTTGGAATAGCAGAAGGATAGAAGAGGACAAAGGTTTGTATTTATATAGCTCTTGTTGACGCAAGCTATTCAGGAAGCCTACAAAGGATTAGTGGTGAATTAATATGGAGAAATATGAAGTAATTTCAGTGGTGGATATTAGTCAGGTACTTGGAGTGAGAAGGATAGCGGAGGGATAAAAGGGGAAGAAAGATTTGCATTCATATAACACTTGTTACCCCTGAATGGTGTTGAAGTGCTTTTCTGGTGAGTAGCACGCCACTCCGGAACCCATAAAGGATTACTGTTGAAAATTAGTATAGTAAAAAAATATTAAGTAATTGGAGTAGTGGATATGTTATTCAGTTATTTGGGTAGAGTACGAGTATAGATTAATATGGAATTTGAGAAGTGAACATGTTAGTCTGTTAATTTCGATTGAAAAGGATAGTGGAGGGATAAAAGAGTGAAGTTTTTTTTGTTTCTTGTAGGCCTTAGCAGTAGGAGGAGGCTTTTGGATGAGTAAAAAGGAGTTTTGGAAAGGAGGACTCAGAGGGAAGAGTTTAGAAAGGTTTGTTTTAGGGGATCGGTATAGTAAAAGAGGTGTCAGATGATGCAAGGAGGGGTAGAGTAGGAGAGAGTCTAGAAAGGGTTATTTTGGCAATCATAGTAGTGGTATGGGGTTTGGGATAAATGAGAGAGTGGATGTAGAGATTATATTAATAGATGTATAGGATGAGAGAGGGTAGTGCATTGGAAGGAGTAGTAGAAGAAATTTGAGATGAGTCAGAAGGTTGGGCTAGAAGATATATTGAGCAAAGTATAGGCTGTGAAATAGGGTAGTGCATTGGAAATGCTATATTAGAAGAAAGTGACAAATATATAGATCCATAATTACATTGAAAGTATATAGATACATAAAGGAGGTAAGTATATGTAAATTAAAGATATTGATAGAGGCACAGGATGATAAATAGAGTAGTGCATTGGATATGCTTTTTCAGGAGAAAAGTAACAGACACACAGATCCAAGTACATGGAAGGTACATAGATGCACAATGGAAATATGTACACCAAAGATGATTATTTATTTATTTATTATTATTTTTTTCTCTCAACAACAATTATTTTACATGTTTATACTACGTAATACACAGAGATAGGTACAGATCTATAGTGAAAAAAATGCTTGTATACAGAGGGATATGCTGTAAATTTCTGTTTGCGTATGGTGCTTATGTGGGGAAGAGCCAAATCTTGAGTCGTTTTCTGAAGATAAGGTGGTTGTCGGTGGACCTTATGTTGGAGGGTAAAGAGTTCCATAGTTTGGCTGCTTGAACAGAGAAGGATGTGTCACCCATGGTTTTTTTCTTGCATGGTGGGATTTTGAGGCAAGATGCTTCCTGATGAAGAGTGGTCCCATTCCAGGTATTGCTTTGTGGGTGATACAAAGCAGCTTAAACGTGGATCTTCTGGCAACTGATAACCAATGCAGGGATTTCAAGGCAGGGGAGATGTGGTCTTGTGGTTTGATATGCAAGAGTAGTCTGGCAGCCGAGTTCTGAATCCGTTGTAGTCTTTTCATGGTCGTTAAAGGTGATCCGTGGTAGAGGCTATTGGTTATTGGCTATAGACCTTGTGTGGAAATCCTAAAGGAGGGAAAATTAATTGCAGCGTTTTTATAGTAGCAAAGCTTGATCTTGCTAGTTTATCCACTTGGGCATTCATCGAAAGCTTGGAGTCCATGGTCATTCCTAGGTTTCTTACATCCTTCGATACTTTAGGCAGTGATCCCAGTTCATCAGGCATGCGGCAAGCAGGTTTTAATGTTTCCAATCGCCACACATGAGTGTTTCAGTTTTTGAAGCATTCAATTTGAGATGGCTCCAGGTCATCCACTAATCCACGGCTCTGAGACTGCTGAAAATTGGTGATTTTCCAATGTCTTTGGGGTATTCCAGTTGAAGGAGTATTTGCATGTCATCTGCATAGTTATAGCACGTAAGGTGAAATTTATTGATCAGAACTGGTAATGACTTCATGTAGATGTTGAAAAGCATGGGCGAGATGATAGAACCTTGAGGGACCCCTGCTTTTGTGGAGTACGGTTTGGAAGAGAAAGGGGGGGTATGGAGGACATTAGTTCTGTTTCAAAGGTAGGACGCGATCCAGTCCAGAGCAGTTCCCTCTATGCCGGCTTCATAGTCTTTGTTTCAGAGTGTCCTGGTCAACCGTTTCAAAGGCAGCTGAGAGGTCCAAGAGGAGTAGCGCAGCAACCCCGTTGCAGTCAACTGTATCAGGGGTCTCCAAACCGGTTCTGGAGGGCCGGATCCATGCCAGATTTTTAAAATTACTACATGTATCTCAATGGGGATATCCAAAATATCTGGCATGGATCCGGCCCTCCAGGACCGGTTTGGAGATCCCTGCTTTAGGTCATCCCAGTGGGCAAGGAGGGCAGATTCAGTGCCTCTTCCCGGACGGAATCCTGTTTGGATGTCTGAAAGTATGTCATTCTCTTCAATGAATTGTGACATCTGGGCGAACGCTACTCTTTCTATCAGTTTGCCAAGGAACGGTGCATTTGTAATGGGTCTGTAGTTGTCAGGGTTAAGCGGGTCCAAGTTTGTTTTCTTCAGAAAAGGACGTATGTATGACTTTTGGAGTTCTTCTGGAAATATTTCAGTAGTTAAGGAATCGTTGATGATTCTTCTTACTGGAGTGGCAGCAGAGGTTGTTAAAAGAATTGTCTTGAAAGTTTGTGGCCGACAAGGGTCAGAAATTCATCTTGTGAGATGTGTTGGAAGGAACGGAGAGGCTTGATTAGAGCATTCTTGCATTGATGTTTTGTCCAAGGGTTAGTTCTGGTGCTTTGTTTCTGTTTTTTTTTTGTAAATCTTTTTATTGTTATAAAAAAAACGAAAAACAATAAGAGCGTATCAAGTGCAATGCAGTCCAAAACATACAAGGAATCAAACAATTGAAAGGTCACAATGTCGGCAGCCGTTGAAGCAGGACACTGAGACTAACACACATTTGACGAATCAAGATTATAAAACTAGTTGAGTTAGCCTATATCAATGCGTGCTGCCCACAGGCCCCTCCACCCACAAAATCAGGATATCAATGATCATTGCGCCCCTCGATACTAAAATCGTAAACAGGATAAAGTACAGACACTTGTATGCAAAAATGGACAAATCAAAATAATAGAGCTCGCATCGGCACCTTAATACTGAAAACAAAGTCAGGATATCCAGTAAGTAAAGAAAGAAAATAAAGTAAAATAAAAAAAACGCAACATGCGAAACATCCCACCCCCCACCCTGCACCCCTCCATGTAGCTTACGCCTGACCCCAACTAGAAGTGTGCCTGTCGCCCCATCTAATCTACAAATACTAAAAGAAATAAGTGGAGGAGGGCCATTCGTACAGGCTCCCGGCCGCTCCCCCGCTAGTTCTAAGCCTCCCCCTATTACGGATATATTATCATTTCACTATCAAGCGAAAATCGGGGGATACATTACTCGCCTACACTGCCTCCTGGTACCAACATCATAGAGTGAATCCCACACTGCCACCATTTGAATAAAAGTCTTGAAACGATAGGCCGTTCTCAGCCTTGACCCGCTCGATCAGGTACACAAATGTTCTTCAACTGAACAGCCGCCATCTTGACAAATTTGAAAGAACAGTAGCGAGCCGGAAATAGCTGGGCTTTCTCAGTCTCATTGTCACTGGGTCCCATCTGTGTAGATAAGAACCACAGATGTTGTTTAAAGTCGAGGTACACTGAGTTGGGAAAGGGAAAAGGTGCCATCCTGTCGAGCCACTCCTGAGTCATCACAGGAGTCATCAGATACATTGCCTGGTGCGATTTACCCTCAGTCGATAATAATATTGTGAGCACTGACACGACCGGGAACTCCATACACGGGCATTAGCTAATTTGCAATCCAGGGTCTCTCGCATCACTCGTTTTATGGGGTTGCTGGCCGCAATCAGTTCAGGTGATGTGATGTCGTTACTTCCGCAGTGTCATTGAATTGAACAAAAGCAATGTCACTATTTCCCAGTCCAAAAGCTACGGTGTCCAATTTGTGCTCCAAGGCTTGGGCTTTCCAATTCAGGGAGAGATGAAGACCCTCGATCGTCGCCATTATAGCTCCAAGCGTAGGTTCAACCCTGGTCAGAACTAGTTGGTCCCCCTCGATAGGGAAATTCTGGTCTGGTCTCCGAGATCCCTTAGATAGGATATGTCGCCCCAGGTAATCCGTTCGATTTTTCCCAGACCTCTCGGAGGATTCACACGAAGGCCGAAATTGAGCGCCATTTCGCGCGTTTCGTTCACGGTCTATCTTTGGGCCCTTCGGGGTAGACCCAGTAGAATCAGAAGCGAAGACACCCGTTCCAACCCCTCTGCATGCAAGGATATTGCGGAGCTGTCATCAGGATATGTCCGAAACCATCGGGTCGCAGTTTTGGACGGTACCAAGCCGTTTATATTCCAGGCTCCGACAACCAAATATTCAGCTCGCATCCGCAGTATCATTGAGGTGCCCCACTTCGGCGCTAATCCATACGGTTCTTTGATGTTGAAATCGGACAACATTTACTTCCATTCCGGTGGACCGGCTCCTCCCGAACTCTTATGGCTGATGTTGTTCAACTAGAAGCCGGCTGCATTCTTACTCGTGGCCCCAGCTTCAATGCTGATGTAGGCCGCAAACTTCAAGGCAAGGTTTCTCCGTTCTCGAAGCAGGTGGAACTTTTGGGGTCACTCAGTGTAGCGTTATTTCTTTTCGTCTACCCGGGAGAGTTGCATTGGCACAGGATAACTGGCAGGATCTTGTAGCAGGATGCGAAGGTCTGCGGAGCCGGGAGCCTAAGCGGCTATCTTGGTCGGCAGCTTGGCTCCTCCCTCTTGTTTCTGTTTTAAGTAAGATTCCAACGGGTCTGCTTTGTCCATGTAATGATTTGCCATTTTGTCTGTGAAATCTTGAGTAACAGGATAAGTTCGATCTAGGCAATTTGGTTTGCGAAATTCATTGAGTATTTTATAGAATTCTTTATTTGCACATTTAGCATTTTGAATTCTGTCTCAATAGTACCTTTTCTTAGTTTTTTTGATAGCAGACTTGTATAATCTGTTAATTTTCTGTAGGTGAAGTTTGTCTAGTTTGGTGTTTGTTTTGAGCCAGGTACATTGCAGCTTTCTAATTTGTTGTTTTATGTCTTTTATTTCTATGTTTCTCCAAGACGCTTTTTTTCTTTTGTTCTGTTGTGTGGTGTGGTGTGGTGTGGTGTGGTTTTGAGTGGTATCCGGATCTTAAAAGCTTCCTGTAGCCACTCATATAGATTTTGAACAGAATTTATGGTTTCCAGATTTGTACTGGATGTTGGTTGTGTTTCCAAGTGTTCCAAATTGAGTTTGTTCCACGGCCGATAGGTGGATGGATGTAAGGTAGTTTTATGTGAGTCGGTTAGCGTTGTTTTATGTTGGAAGGCAAGCAAGTGGTGGTCTGACCGGGTGACTGGAGTTATGGCGCTGCCAGCAAACAGCCTTTCAATATCGCCCACCCTGATGCCCATCCGCTCTTACCGAAGACAGGAATGCTGCGGGCTTCTTTTGATCCCAGCGGTGATCCCGACCCCAGAAGCAGTCTGCTCGGCTCCGGACTTGCGGCAGCCCAGTAGATCTAACCGGGGCCTCTGACAGTGGTGGTCGGAGGGGCTGTTGGGCGTGGGCAACGGCGAATTTAGGAGGTTGGTGTTGGACACCCTTCCAAGTGCCCTGTGAAGAGGCGGTACTCTAAAGCCCTGGGTCTACGGTGGGCTAGAGCTGAAGTCCATCGTGTGGCGCCTGCTATTTTGTCCCTCCCGGATCAGATTGCCCGCGACCCTGCAGGCTCCTGCCGTGAGCCAGATGTGCGACTGGCCCTGACCACGTCGCTGGTGTGGGTGGCCAGAGAATAAGGGGGGACGCTGGTGCGGCAGAACAGGCCGACAAGTGAGCCCGGCATCAAGGAGGCCTGCGTTATCCTGCCGGTCGAGATGGCCACCCCTCCGTGGTGAGGAGTGGAGGGGCGGGGTGCTGTTACCCCTGAGTGGCGCTCGGTCCGTGTATCAGCGGACGGTGTGCATGCCGGCGGAGGGCGGGTGGCGGATCGGTGGCTGTCTGCGGGTCCCCTCCCCTGCCTCCAGATGGCAGTGCGAGGGCCTGGTGCGGCGGCGAGCGGGAGCGGCTGCTGCATCGTGCTCTTCCCGCATGACTGAGCCCGTTGGTGTAGAGACTCCCGTCGGCAATACCCATTCTGTGAATTGAGAGACTCTGCTGCCTTGACTCCTGCGCTTTGGTTGTTGTGTGGCCTGTACTCAGCCCGTGGGACAACGGGCGGTGGGGTTACTGCTGAGACTGGGGCCTTACCAGGTGGTCTAGGGCGGTTCCACTCCCTTCCCCCCGCCTATATTGGACAGTTCGGACGCGCACCCTTGGCGCTTGTGGGGCATTCAGCTGGAGGAATTGTCTTCTTCTACTTAGCCAGCATTTGGTCTTTGGTAGACTTCAGAGTCAGTTTGCTGCCCTTTGCCTTCTGACCTGAGCTTGGCGGGTGGGGAGGTGTGTGGTGTTGGAGGAGTCGGTATAGCCACCCAGTAGCAACCAGCCCCCCTCCTATCAGAACGCTTTGACCACAGCCTGGACCCTGCACCACCCTGTGTTTGGCGGCGTGGAGACCCCTACGCTTCCTCCGTGGGCCCCGAGGTGCTGCTTCATTGAATACTGCTGGTGGTTTCTCTCCCTCCCAGCTTGGGGTACTGAACTCTTTGTTCCGCCTTTGTTTGGTGGCCCTGCTGATAGCCTTTCCCTTTTTTAATCAAGCAGGACGTCCAGGTGGTCAAGATCCTAGTGGCTGGCGCACCTGCCCGGCTTTGGAGCCTAGGCGCCAGGGCCTCGCGGCGACTCGCCGCAGCAGTTAACGTGCGCTTTTCCGTCTGCCTAGGCTGGTATGCAACTCTCTGGTGGGGAACACTTTGCGTCACAATCAAAGAAGTCCCACCACTGTGCTTCGCTCGGAGATAGCAGGCCCCAAGAATCCGGCCTGGCCATGTCAGCCAGAGGCCGGAAAGACAAGCCACCGAAAGACTTCCTGCACAAAGGAACAGACTGCTCTGCCTCCCAGTCAGACCCTAGGGCTCGACGGGCAGAAGACGAAGATGCGCCGGTGACCAAAGCTTTTATGGTTGAGTTGTTAGCGGCTATTAAGAAAGATATTCAAGAGCTGCGCTCCCAGTTCACCTCGGATCTCAGGGAGGTTAGACAGGATGTCGACGCCATAGATGAAAGGGTTGCAACCTTAGAGGAACATGATCTGGGGAGAGAGGACGACCTGCATCAGCTTCAACAAGAGGTGATACGGCTCAAAGATCAAAATCTGGACCTTCAGGCGCATGCGGAGGACCTGGAAAACCACTCCAGACGTAACATACGGATCCGGGCAGTTCCATGGTGAGAGGTGGGTGATGAGCTTCGGGCTTACGTTACTGCCCTATTTCAGCAGATCCTCGGAGAGGACGAGACCCAGGAGATTCAGATAGACCGGGTGCATCGGGTGGGGTTGCCGCGGGGCCCCAAGGCGCCCCCCACCCGATATCTTAGTATGTGTGCACGACTTTCAATTCAAGGAAAGGATCACCCGCAAGGCCGGGGACTTACAGCCGGTGCAGTTCCGGGGTCAGCAACCTGCTCTCTACCAGGACTTGGCTGCTTCCACTCTAGTTAAGCGTAGAGCGTTTAAGCCAATCACTAGTCACCTGCGGGACCGGAACATCCCTTACGTTTGGCACCACCCTTTTGCCTCATCTTCAAGCTCAATGGCAAACTCCTGCAAATCCGCTCCCTAGAAGACGCCTATGCTGTCTGGAACGGCCCTCCACATCGTCTGAGAAAGACCATCCTCTTCCCCGGCGTCGCCGTCGCTCATCCGTATGGGAGATCGTCGCTTAGCTCCAATCCGGACACCTCGGCTAGTCAGCGCGAGAGAGAGGCTGTCCTTGCGTCGGTGTTACAGTTCACTGACACTCCGTGATTTGCGCAACTCTGGCATCTTGGTGGACTTAATCAGTGGCGCTGGAGGGAGGGAGGAGTCCGACAGTGACTGTAACTTTGTTCGCTGTTAACAGGAGGTCAAGCGGATCGATATGGTTCGGCCGGAGTATGGTCCTCGCCCCCTTGAACATTTGGTCATTGAGACGAACTGTGGTCACGTTTTTCAACTTCCTAGTTTTGCTGTTTTGTTTTTGTTTCGGCCCACTTTTGGGTGGGGGTCTTCAGGGTTTTGGGGATTTTAGTTGGGGCTCCGCATCAGTTCTAGGGTATGACAGGCAATGGGTTAGTGTAGATGAGTCGACCTGCTCTGCTCGTTCTCCTGGGGAGAATGGGCCAACATCCAGCCTTTCTATTCCGGTAGATCGTCCTGGGTAGAGTGCTTAAGGTGGTGAGCCTGAATGTCCAGGGGTTAAAAATTCCAGTTAAGCGGTCTGCCATTCTTTTCCTCTTAGAAAACGCTGAGAGCGCTATATGTTTGCTTCCAGAAACCCATCTTTTAGCCAGAGACAGCAAGCAGATGAGACGGGCGCTTCCCGTTGCAACTGTGGTCCTCCGGGGCATCTAAGAAGGATGGGGTAGCCATACAATTCAGCGCGCGGTCGCAATGCAAAGTCCTCTCCGCAGTGGTAGGCCTAAAGGGCAGGTTTTTGGCGATAAGGGTGCAGATGAGTGACACTCAACTGACGAAAGGGTCCTTATACGCCCCGAATGAGTGGCAAGAGCCCTTTCTGCGCCTAGCACTAGCGGAGGTCCTTGCCTCGCCAGATGTAGCACTCCTGGTGGGAGGAGATTTTAATGTAGTGATGGATCCGGAGATGGATAGGTCAGTTCAGAGGTCTGCCCACACAGGCACATTGTCACAGGGGGGGGGGGGGAAGCAGTGAGTGAATGTGGCCTGAATGACGTATGGAGTGTCCAATACCCTAGCGAGCGCGACTACACTTATTTCTCAACGGCGCACAGAACATATCCGCGCCTGGATCACTTTTTGGCCTCTTCCTCTCTCCTCCCTTACCTGAATTCTGCAGACATTGCCCCGCGCTCCCTTTCCGACCATGCAGTCATCTCTGTCTTACTCATGACGAAGAGTGTGCGCCCGATGCCGTCCTGTTGGCGCCTCCACGACTCCCTTCTTCACTCTGAGGATGTCACTACGCAAATTAGAGATACTATAGTGCATTATTTTTTGGAGAACGATCAAGAGGTCACTCCTCTTTCCGCGACCTGGGAAGCTCTAAAACTTGTGGTGCGAGGTGAATTTATTGCGATTGCGGTATCCTATGCGCGGTTGCGCAAAGAGAAACACATGGAATTAGAGAGGGAAGTGGGTGACTTGGAAGCAATTCTTTAGTGAACTGGGGCCCGAGAGTCTGGAGACAATTAGAGACGAAGCGGCGCATGCTAAAACATTTGGATCTAGTTAAAGCAGAGCATGCTCTCCTACGATTGCAGCACAAATTCTATCTTAGTGGGGGTAAATGTGGGCATATGCTCGCACATCGTTTCGGGGGCAGGCTCAGAGGTCGGCCAACCTATCTATCCGGGATATCCATGTAGTACAGCATACCACGGATGCTTCTTTGCGGACGCCTTTCGTCAATTTTATCAACGCCTCTATGCGAAAGAAGATACCCATTTATGCGACCCGGGGGAATATTTAAAGTCTTGCGGTATCAATCCCTTGTTTAAATCCTCAGCGGAGGATTTGGACTCAGCCATACACATCGAGGAGGTCATCTCGCCGATAGCACGATTAAAGGTAGCAAAGTCGCAAGGCCCGGGTGGCTTTTCAGCACTGTTTTATAAGTCATTTTGTGTGGAGCTGGCTCCCTTTTTAACAAAGCTTTTTAACTCCTTCCTTGGTACTGGAGCGGTGACTCAGTCTTTGTCTGAGGCGGTTATCTTGGTAATCCCTAAACCCGGGAAAGACACACATAAACTCAGTATGTATGCTGATGATGTCATTTTATCGCTCGCACAGCCTCGGACAATGCTGCAGCATCTGTCCAAGGAGCTTACTTTTGGCGATGTTGCGGGGTTTAAAGTCAACTTTTCAAAATCTCACATTATTAACATCTCTATTCCGGAGGGTGACATTCAGGACTTGCGGCAAGATTACGCTTTTCCATGGGTCCATACGGACATTACTTACCTAGGCGTCCGGTTGACTCCATCCATCTCTAAGACAGTCGCCCTCAATTATGACTGTTACTGGAGCAAATCACCAAGGCACTCTCCACCTGGGCACGTCTTAAGTTGGCGTGGTTCGGGAGGTTGGCAGCTGTAAAGAGGACTGTGCTCTCACGTATCCTTTACCTTTTTCAGATGCTATCTGCTAGCCCTCCGCCAGGCGTCCTTCGAAAACTACAACTCTTGAATAAGTTTCTGTGGGATAATAAAAAACCTTGTCTTGTGTCAGCATTGGTCACCGCCTCGAAAGAGAAGGGAGGGCTGTGATTCCCGCTAGTAGGTGCTTTTCACCAAGCGGCTTGCCTCCGCTATATCGTCGAATGGATTAGGCCCCTGTCCAGCAAGCATTGGAATTTTATGGTTCAGACAGTGGCTGGACGCAACATCTGGCGTGAATTGTGGTTGCCCCGCAAACATAGGGCATGGGGTTTGTACTCTTCTCCAGTCACCTCCCCGACACTCAAGGCCGGGTATCAACTTGCGCGGCAGAAGGGGTGGACCTTGTTTCCCTCTCCACTGTCCTCTATTGAAGACAACCCCGACTTCCAACCCGGCTGCGCGTCTCCGACGTTTCATCGGTGGAGGGAGGAGGGTTGTAAATGAGTAGGCTCCCTCTTTGATCTGGACAAGTTGATTCCCTTTCCTCAGCTGTGTAAAGATTACGATTTGCCGGCTTCTGATGCCTTCCACTACTCGCTCATTGGGTCACGCGCCCGGAGAATTTTAGTCACATGTCCCGCCCCATGACGGCCTTTGAACGAGGTCTGCTTTGTAAAAAAAAAATGATCGCAAACTCGTATCTGAATTATATGCTATGATCACTGCGCACTCCAAGAAGCATCGTACAAAGACGCAAGTTAGATGGGAGACTGAGTTGGAGACCCCTTACACATAAGGACTGGAGGCACATTTTTTAATCGCACACACCATACTGCTTCCAATACAACCGGTGCGGAATCGGCCTATAAGGCGGTCCATTATTAGTAGTATACACCAGAGGGCATTAAGTCTAGGGAAAAATCTAAATCAGACCTCTACTGGCAGGGGTGTGGCCTTACTGGTACCCTGGTCCACTTGCTGTACAAAATTAGTGCGCTATTGGACAGCAATCCTCGACAACATCGATGCCGCATGTCAGATTACAATGCCGTGAATGCCTGAACACACCCTTCTTGGCCTACCCCATCCTGGGTCTTTTCCACTGATGTCATTGAGGGGCAAGCAGATAGCGCTGGCACTGTTGCCGGCAAGGCAGGTACTGCTGGGGCAATGGGGTTCTCAGTTAGTCCCGGACCCGTGAGATTGGATAGAGACTTTGGGAGATACTAGCAATGGATCGTCTTTCTCTTAGTGTGGAGGGCAGTGGCAAAGAATTTGTGAAACTTTGGGCCCCATTTTTACAGCTCCTTTCAAAAGATTTGAGGGAAGTCACATGTCCAAAATACCTGCATATCTTACAACTCAAACCCTTAGACCCACCTGGTACAGGAGCGGTTTGCCCTGATAAGTAACATCCAGTGGTTAGCTCCAGGGATCGGTGGCGGAGAGGTCTTGAACTGATGCGGAGGGAGGGGAGGGGGAGGGTTCCTTTTCTGTTTATTGTGTTTTTTAAAAAGTGGTTTCTTGGCCATAGTGCCTTAAGATTTCAATGAGGTTGCATTGCCGCGAGGTCATCCCCAGGGATGTAGACCTTACACGCGGTGTATTGCTCTCTAGTTTTCGCTCTGCCGGCGATTGGATGTAGGCAGTTTAGCTGTGTATTGTGCATTTACCACCACACAATAAAAATGATCGATTCTTAAGACGACAAACTATAGCCCTGCTCTCCTTTAGAGTTCTAGTGCTGACCCAGCCTGGTCTCCAAACAGCATGGCTCTTTAAAATGGAAAATCGGTCAAGGTAGCTTGGATAATGTTGCAGAAGCCTGATGGTTTTAGCCGTGCACTCTGGTGAAGAGATACCAAAGAGCCCATTGCATGTGTGATTGAATCATCCGTGGCAAACCGCCTTGAAGAGTCCGTTGAGCAACCATGCAATCAACATGGCTTTGCCCAAACGTAATGAAAAAATGTATTTGTCAACTATCCTAAGCAATGTTCAAAATGTAAAAAATTGATTGGCATTGTAAATAGTTGCTTATAAGGAATAAATAATGACATTTCAAACTCCTATAGATACTAAAGTAGAATGTTGATTGATGTTTAACAGTTTTTAACACTCATTTAATTGAAAAGGCTTGTATATTATGGATAGGTTATTAAGATTCCAAGGCACTGGAGAGAATATTAAAATGCAGATGTTGCTTTATTTTGGTCCTGCTGTAATTTATAACTTTCTAACATGTCCCTCACTACTTTAAAAGGAAACCTATGTTATTTCCGTAACTGAATAGATTTTGTCCTCCAGTATCCAAAAATCACTAATGAGTGTTCATTGAATATTTTCAGTACCTATTACCCAAATTGTTTCCACTATTTTCAGCATATAATTATCTTATATCTATGGAAGAGCATGGGAAATCCTCGAGATCCGATCCTTAAACCTTACGCTTTTGTTGTAGACCTTCAAGAAATACATACTTCGTAGATCGTCTGTATGTGCTGAGCGATGGTGAGCAGCAGTGAATGATTATAATCCAATGGTTGCATATTTGACCTACTCTGTAGGTCATAACATGGACCTTACCCACACTTAGGATCCACTGTTGACAAATAGTCTTGCAAACCTTTCATGATGTCAATTTCTTATTTTGTAAAACAACTTTTTATTGCTATTTAAATTTAAAGAAGACATAGTAGCATATTACAGTATGAAACATTCAACATATGTAAACAACTTCATACGATGGCGTTACCACATTCTGAAAAAAATAGGTTTAGTGTACATGATAACATTAGGCAGACTATCATAGGGCCAATATCCATATAGTTGTTTTGTTTAACATTGCTTTAATACTGAATCACTGATAACATTTGTACCTCTTCCAAGATCTCCAAACTTTCCCAAAAGCTTTGGGGAAATCTAAACCTTCAAAAACAAATCCTTGCACCCCTGCTCAAATGCTAGTTTCGCATTTGCACTCCACAGCTGGACATAGTTACCCTGGACAATAACAATCTCCAGATTACAGAATGATTTTGGGTACGGGAGTGCTGTATTTATGCCCTGAAATTCCCTGAAGACAGTTTTCTGTTGGAGTTCATGGAGATGCTGGAGACCTCGGCCAGACAGTTCATCACATACTCCCAGTAATTTGTTACATGGTGGGCAATCCCAAAAGGTGTGTATAAATTCTCCTAGCCACATGCATCCCCCGAGACAGCCATCTCTTCTGATTCGTCTTATCCGAACCATATACGCTAGTGAAATAGCTTCTATGCAGTATTTTTATGGCATCTGAAACTCAGCTCTAATGTCTACCTTCTTGGGCACTTTTCCCGCCTTGTTCCCAGTTCTCTTTTCTTAGTTTTCCCCAAGTCCATTTCCCAATGGTCTCTTAACCCAGGGAGACCATCCAGCATGTTGAAAATTATTTTCTTAAATCTTTCCTCTAGAGAGGCGCAGTCAAAAGCCTATTCTCCTTTTGAGCTTTATTTCTTCAATGCATGTGTCCTTAGGCACAGGATAAGCAAGGGAGTGACTACCTTGCAAACATCTAAAGACCCTTTTTCAGGGAACAGGGCTCAAAAATCCTCTTGGTCGAAACTTCACCCTTTCTAACAATCCAAACATATATTTCATCTCCAGGAAGGCAAATACTTTGGAGGCATTGAAGGAGATCCTCGCCGTTGGCATGCCATGCTATGTTCGGCATGCATCCAAACAGTTGCCTGAGATTTAGCCTGGCACTTCTTTCCAGACAAAACCAGACTGGTCATGATGTACTAAAGAACAAGTTACTTACCTTTGATAACTCTTTCTGGTGTATACTCTAACCCCAGATTCCTCAGCTTTAGAAACTCCACTCATCGTGACCCTGTAAGCGGCTTTGGACGCACAGCCCAACAATATTCAGAGGTACTAGTGTGCAGATCTCGTTTTTTTTAAAAGAACTTTATTGGCATTTTGTTGTAACAAAGATCTGACATCATTCCGCATTCTAACCAGCTGATACAGAAAAGAAAATTAAGAAATCCCCAGCTCACCCTGCTACAGCAATTCAATTCCATTGTACCTATACGTTTCCTGCAGCACACACCAACAATCAAGTAATGCAGATCTCTAGTTTGAAAACCTTTTTTCAAACTAGAGAGTTTCTCTACCTCCTTGGAGGTTCGCGCCCTTCGATAACTTTTCCCGATGGTCCGACCTTGCATTTTGAAGTCCATGTTTAAAAGCAGTAAGTTCTAGCACCTTATGGTGATATTTCATACCACCAGGTTCTGTTAAGAGGTCTCCATGGTCTAATCGCATTTCTTTTTGCAAGCGGCACGTGCTCACAATGATTGTTAATGTTGGTATTGTGTAACATCAGGTTTTCACTTAGAGTTTACATCAGTTATGCTAAAATGAAGGCACACCTCGTGTATAGTAAGTGCCTCCGTGTGATAGCCAATGCCACTACGGGGGGCCACTGTATTTACGATCATGTTTCTGAGATTTGGCGACATTTTTACTGTGCTTATTTGGACGTTTTTGAAGCATCTAACTTTATTGTATTTAGTCCCCACCAGCTATTTTTATAATTATTTTTACATTTGTTTTGTTTTGAACTGACTCAGCCAACATGTCATGATCCTCTTTGTACCATATTCGCGTGATCCCTTTAGGACCCTCAATAACTACTGTTTTTATACCACCCTCTAGGAACCCTGCCCACCCCTCGTTTCCCGTCCTGAAGACTCGTTTATAAGGGAATAATCACCCTACACCTGTTAGGGTCGAACCGTAGACAACTATCCCCCCACCAGCTTCCATCCCCAGCAAGAATAATACAGCTTACGTCGGAAGTCTGGTTGTTTGAAAAACTATATGACCATGTATGATACTTATGTTTGGCTCCCATGGGAAGCCATGTAATTCTCTCATTTGTAAATAATGCATTTTTGACCTGCACCAAGCTCCCTATCCTACTTCACTTCCTACCACATCACCCCTTTTCCGTCTGGGTACTACTGAATATCAATGGATATTTCTCATGTAATGTATACCAATGATGTGGTTGAGTACTCTGTGATTAAATAACATTGTACTCTAAACTCTACAAATTTTCTTTGACTTGTTTCATCTGTCCTCCCAATATGGACGAGAGGCGCGCCACATGCCAGAATAGTGGGAGAAGCCTTGGCCTTGGAGGAATGGGGCCTGAGTCCTTGTTGAGGCAGTTTCTTGGCCAGTGTGTAGCAGAGCTTAATGCAGAGGACCTATCGACCTTGTCATTTTTGCATTTCCTTGCCTTCCTTTGTCTGAGAGAATCCCAATGGAAGCAGATTTTTCACCCGATGGCGTTTGATGAGATCAATATAAAAAAGGCTGCACTGGTCCTCAACACCACTTTATCAGGAAAAAAGGTGGCTTAAGGCAGAGGCACCGAGAGAGTTTGGAGTTCACTCATGCTACAAGCTGTATTTACTATGACCAGGAATGCAGTTAACGAAGGTACAGGAAGTGGTAACAACAGAACTGCACAAGAAACAAACATAACAGTTCAATAAAGACAAGTTTAAACTAGAGAGTCCTAAGGTGCCTGGCGGCCTAGTTCAGAAATTTCTTCAGCAGTATCGCTTGAACTTCCCTTTTGAAGGAAGCCAGGGAATCATCAGTCTTATTTCAGGTGGGTGGATGGGTGGATGGGGGGGAAGGGGGTGAGGGGGGTGGGTGAGGAGGATTCCACATTCCTGGTGCAATACCCGAGAATGATTGATTGTAAGTTTTCTTTTTAAGAAATTTCTGTGGCTTGAGCAGTAAAGTGTTGGAGCCCCTATAGGATCTGGAGCCCCCAGAGTGCTCAGGTTTTTGAACAAGGTAAATTGGGGGGAGGGGGGTTGAAATGTAAAGCTTTGTGGGTCATGCATGTAATTTTTAGATGTATCCTTGCTTCATACGGTAGTCAATTTAGTGATTTCAACTCATGCGCGCTGTGATGAATGTTTTGAGCATGTAATGAGCCTTGCAACGGAGTTGAGGGAGGACCTAAGTAGTGCCTTCTTCGATCAGGGAAGGCCACAGAGGGTTGAGATTCCATAATCCAGTTTAGAGATCGCTAGGGCTTACACCGCAGTCTTTCAGTTGTCGTGGTGTAGGAATGGTTTTATTTTAATTAGGATGCTCAATTAGAAGTTCGCCCCTTTGGTGACAGCACTAATGTGCTTCTGCATGTTCAGTCGCTTATCTAGCATTATTCCCAGAGAGCTTGTGTAATCAATGATTTTTGGAGTGCAGTTGAAAGGTGTTAGTTGTTGCATCCATTCTTCGATGTCTGGAGACTGTTTGGCTGGGGAGATGAGGAGGAATCCTGTTTCGAGAGCGTTTAATTTCAGGTGATTACATGCCAACCAACTTTGCATTTTCTGAAGTGCTGAGTTGAGGGACCTGTGGTCCTCTGGGGAGGAGACTTTCAGGTACAGTTCAGTGTCATCAGCATACATGCGATAGTGGATGTTTCAGGATTTCTGTTAGAGGCTCCATTAACAGGATGAAGAGAGTGGGTGTGAGCGTGGACCCCTGTGGCACCACCAGAGTGAGCAGAGAATGATTAGACAAGGACTGATATACCTAGAGTCTTTGTGTTCTATTGTGTAGGAATGAGGAGGAACAGTTTAGTATAGTCCCTGATAGCCCCATCCTATGCTCCAGTAGATCAATAAGGGTGTCATGTATGACCGTATCAAAAGTAGACAATAGGTCAAGGAGGATCAAAAGGCGAGATTAATTTTGGTTCAGCATTTGTAGCGCATCATCAACAATGTGAGTGAGAGCGGATTCTGTGCTATGACCCTGACGGTGATGGATTAAACCCAGATCTTTTGACTGGGTGTGAGTGTTTGATTGATTCAGATGCTACGTCCATCACCACCCACTTTTGTACCGCTTTTGGCCGCCATAAGTGTGGCAGGGTATGCTCAGACGTGAGTCCCTTGCTCACTTTGCCACTGGATTCAAGCAAGCCGGGCTGAAGACGGCTGGAATGCCAGAAACCGGTCCTCTGAAGCTTGTTTCCGGTCCAGGGAAGACATGGCTTGGCAGTTCGGGCTGGACTGTTCCCATGAGGCACAGGGTCAGACTGATTTGCATATAGCCATGTCTGAACTGGGGTGGCAGAGTGGGCTAAAGAATGGTGATGGATTAAACCCAGATCTTTTGACTGGGTGTGAGTGTTTGATTGATTCAGATGCTCCGTCCATCACCACCCCCTTTTGTACCGCTTATGACCCTGATGAAAGCCAGATTGGAATTTGTCTAGCAGTTGGAATTGTTCAATGTGGCTGCATAGCTGGGTGTGGACACATTTCTCCAGGAGATTTGCCAGAGTAGGAATGTTGGAAATTGTATGAAAATTGTGAAGGTTAGTATGATCTGCAGTCGTCTTTTTAAGGATAGGAGTGACCTGCCCCGACTTTAGGCAATCTGGAATTGAACCTTGAAGCGGGGAGACTAACTATCTTCATCCAAAGAGGGAGTATGGATTATCTGATCTCATTGAAGAAGTTCGATGGCAAGGGATCAATGTAGAAGAGGGTCCAAATTTTTTAGTGTTTTTTAAAAAGGTGTAACCAGAGCAAGCTTCCTTGCTAGCGTAACAATGCCTTCTGTCAAGGAGGAATCAAATAGTTGAGTAAATGTCTACATAACTAGTAACAAGCCTGCCCAGTATCGAGGTAGGACAGGGGTCAAGGGGAGCCTGATCTAGTAGTGGCAAACAGTGAACTAAATTAAGTCATATGAAAAGAAAAGAAGGTGCACCAGAAAGGAGTCCAATTCCAATATATATTCCAAATTATTTTCTTTATTCTCAAAGATTAGTAAATGATAAAAATCCAGCAGGGTGATGTGGTGGAAAACCTTGGCGCACAATTGCGATCTGTGGAAATCAGGGCACGCTGGCGATCGATGAGACTGCGGCAAACAGGTGCTGCGTCTATTTCTTCGGGGGAAAATTACAAAAAACAATTTGATGGACAGAATGTAGATCAATGTCTTACATTCACCCCAGTACAAGGATCTGGGCCTAAATCCATCGTTTTTTGCACTCCACACCACCCTGGGTCAGATAATGGCTTTATGCAAATCAGCTCTGACCCTGTGCCCCATGGGAACAGTCCAGTCCGAACTACAACAGCCATATCTTTCCCAGACCGGAATCAAGCATCCGAGGACCGGACCGGTTTCGAGGTAACACCTCTCATCAGCCCGGCTAGCTTGACTCCTTTCTGGTGAAGAATTGGCTTGGTAGTTTAGTCTGCCCTGTTCCCATGATGCACTGGGCCAGGGACAGACTGATTTGCATATAGCCAGGTTCTGAGCTGGGATGGTGCAGTGAGATAAATAACGGTGATGGATCAAGCCCTGATCTTTGGACTGGGTAAGAGTGGTCTGCTTAATTCAGACACTCTGTTCATCACCACCCCCTTTTCTGAATCGTTTTTGGCCACTATAGGTGTGGCAGGGTATACTCAGACATGAGTCCCTTTCTCACTGCACCATCAGGATTCAAGCAAGCCGGGCCGAAGACGGCTGAAATGCCAGAAACCGGTCCCCGGTAGCTTGTCTCCTTTCTGGTGAAGAATTGGCTTGGTAGTTTAGTCTGCCCTGTTCCCATGATGCACTGGGCCAGGGACAGACTGATTTGCATATAGCCAGGTTCTGAGCTGGGATGGTGCAGTGAGATAAATAACGGTGATGGATCAAGCCCTGATCTTTGGACTGGGTAAGAGTGGTCTGCTTAATTCAGACACTCTGTTCATCACCACCCCCTTTTCTGAAGCGTCTATTTCTTCAGCTGCAATCCCACGATGCATTGTGCCAAACAACAGGGTCTGCGTCTGAGTCAGTGCACGGGTCTCGGACTTTTTGAGACAAGGTGTGCTGAAATCAGTCTGCAGTCGACTCTTTGGCCGCAGGCAGGCGCTGTATCTATTTTTTTTCTACCGCAAGGCGGCACTTTGAAACTTTTCCCACACTGTGGTCCTGCGTCAGAAAAACAAGCTGGAAGGACGAAGCATAAACAGCAGGAATCACCTCCAAGGGCTCAGAACTGGAATTGGCACCACTTGGAAGGTCAGAACTGAGTTCAGGGATTCTGCAGGTGAAGTTGTTGATGGCCCGGATACTTCTTTATAGGAGGCAAGCACACACAAGCCCTTGAAGAAACTTCACAAACAGGATACACAGCAAAGTCCAGTCCTTTCCCTCTACATAGCAGAAGCAGCAACTGCAGACCAATCTAGAAAAGCAACACACAGCAACAGGGAAGCACTGCTCCTTCCAGCTCTTCTCCTTGGCAGTCTATTGATCTAGATGTGTTCTAAAAGTGTGGGGTTTTAGGTCCAATACTTAAACCCCTTTATGCCTTTGGAGTAGGCATTCTGCAAAGGATTGTCTTTGTAGTGCATAAGTTCTTGCCTTGCCTTGCCTTGTCTTGGCTCCAGAGACACTCCAGGGGGGTGGAGACAGCATTGTGAGAGGCCAGGCACAGCCCTATTCAAGTGTCAGTGACAACTCCTCCCAACACTCTAGCTCAGGAAGGCCCATCAGTCTGGTGATGGGCCATCAGGATATGCAGGGCACACCTCAACTCCCTTTCTGTGACTGTCTAGAGTGAATACACAAACATGCCGCTGTCAATATAAACCAGACGTTGATTCCACAGGCAGGTAGAAACACGGGATGGGTAAACAAGAAAATGCCCACTTTCTAAAATTGTGACTTTCAAACACACAATTTAAAAAACCACCTTCACTAAAAGGTGTGTTCTTACAGTGCATGTGGCTTCAGCTATCACTTCCGGTGCAGAGAGTGGTCAAGTATTTGCACAATTCTACCTACTTGCGTACACGGGCTATAATAATCTGTCTGAAAATCATCCAGATCTAATCTGACGCCTGGGGATATTCTAAAGGTGAGGAATCTGTAGTCAGAAGAATCCATTAGAAAATGGGTTCTGCCTTCTGAAGAATTAGTTCACTGTTATCCACTTTATTTTGTTACCTATCCCATTCACATTACAAGATACAAACTTACCGTCCCATTTAGTTGGGTCTTGCTGTCATGTGCTTCCCCATCTCAGCAGATATAAACCAAACTTTATGATATTGCCCTCCCTGATTGGCCATGCCACTACACATCTGTGGCAATACCCAAAGGAAACATAATTGGAAATACCAATGAACTTCCGTAATCACCTGTAGTCCTGCTACTTCATTCTTCCCCACATGAACACCACACCTACCTGCTTCCCCAATTCAATGGTAGGCTATCACCCCATACTTCAACACGTTAGCAACATTTAATATTCACAGCAATGGGTACTTATTTCCAGTAGGCCATATATCCCTATCCACCCCATCTGTGATAAAATGTATTGCATACGAAGAGTAAGTATGAAATATTATCTTTAGGTGCACCAATCTGCATCAGACCATTCGTCCCCTCACACCAAAGGGCCGCCGCTGCCATATGACGAGGAAATGTAATTTCCTTCAAAAAGAATCAACCTGCCAGCTATCAGCAATATATAGATCATATACAGATGACATACATCTCTATGTTTCATTATTCTCCTTCTTCAGTGGCATTCAAGGATGGGTATGCTGTGGAGTGTTCATTCGTGGCCCCTGTTTATCCAATGGGTGAGACTTACTTGTCCTCTGTCAACTGCAATTCTTTAACAGTTCCATTTTCAACTACCATGTTTGTTATGCTTGCACCCTTTAATAAAAATATTTTTGATTTTACACATAAAATTAGCATTACACATGCATTACACCCACAAACACATACATGTCCCCATCTTGTTTCCATCCTGTTTCCTCTCTAACCTGCATAGCCCTCATCACTATATAATTGCACCCTTGTCCACCCCTCCGTCAGTGCCACAGGGTCACCTGGTGACAGGTTGCCATCCTTAAATCCACTCCCAGGCTTCTTCCGATGTAGTAAAGTTTCACAACTTCTCTGGCACTATTACTCGGATCTCTGCTGGAAATAACATCACATTTTCACTTAGTTGCCTCTTGACCTCATCAAAAAAGGTAAACTAAATCTGTGAACATTTGAAGATATGTTCTCATATTTTAGGTCTCCTTGTAGTGATCCTGGTGATTCAAGATATGGGCTCTTTGCGGTGGTTTACCATGTGTTGGCGGGGCATACGTGCTCCTTGCACCTTTTCTTCAGACGAGAAGTTGAAAGATCTTTAGTTTTAAGATGGTGGAGTATCCAGCTCTCCAAAACCCTTCAATGTATGGGCCTTTTGTAATTTCTGGCACTCCAATTACCAAGATGTTGACCTGCCATTATCTTCCCTTTGCATCTTTATGTCCTGTGGCATAACTGCATCTTTTGTCAGGGCATTAACTGTAGAACAGAGAGTTGCCATCTCTTTTTTCATGAGTGAGCATTATGTTTTCTTCACTCTATTATCTTTTATATGGTTTGTGGCTAATTAACTTCAATAGATACTGAATCAGTTATAGACTCCAGGTTATTTTTATCTGACAGCCAATATACAATATTTGAGAGTAGGATCCGTGTCCTAAGTGGATACAGCATCACTACTGCAGCAGGGGGCAACTGTCTGCGGCCTCAGACTTGTTGCAGGGCAGAAATGCTATAGTTATCCATTCTGATGTGCCACGTTGTCTTGGTAGCCCTGTCTTGTTCCATCTTATAACCTAGCAGTCTTCGCATAGCCCTATTAATGTAAAACAATTCCCCTCTCTCCCAGCATACTCAACTACTTGTTCATTCTCTCAAGAGGCAGAGGAATACGTTTAAAATGACCAGGAAAGGTTATTCATTGGCGCCTATCACATGGCAGGGTTCAAGTAGTTCTGTATTCCCCTTGTTGCCTGTCAACTTTGACCCTTCTTAGTTTTAGCACAGTTAATCAATAGCCATTCACATAGGGTTTATGGAACACTTTAACATCCTTCTAATTCATAACCCTCATACCAACTTTCCCATACCCACTGTTCACAGGTACCACTGTAGATCAGGCATATTAAGCCCAGGCACAAGGACATCTCACAGAGTCAAAATCCCTCACAGTCCACGCACAGGTTCTATATTTCCCCAACCCCACAAGACATCGGTGCCTCTATTGCACCTCCCTGCCTAACAAGGCACAAATGGGCAATAGGCAGCAGGGGATATGGAGGTGGATGAATCCCATGCACATTGGCTCCTCTGGTCGTCAGTGGATAATTTTTCTGTCAAGAATCACATACTCCATCTTCCGCACCAGCCCCCATGGACGTGAAAGCGATGAGGTGGTCACAGACTGTTAGGCCACACCTCCACTGAGGCCTGGCATGCGCTCCTCAGTAACACCAATGTAAAAAAAAAAATGGATACTTGTATAGCGCACTACTCACCCGCAAGGGTCTCAAGGCGCTTGTACGAATACCGCTGTGGAACCCATCCTGGCTTTCCCTGTTAGGCGTCCACTCCTGGGCACCCCCAAGGCATCCTTAGCGTTGTGGGGGCCGTTGTGGAGATTAAGCAAGCTATTGCCCAGAGTTGCAGAGTGGGACTCCATGATTGGAATAGGCACCGAGGCGAGAATTATCAGGTCCGTGGAATTTTTTAGCCCAAGACCCGCCGAGGCAGGGAATTGAACCCTGGTCTCGGGCTAGACCTCTGCATCAGGGTCTGCCGCTCTAACCATTGAGCCACACTTCTCCACAATGTCACTCCTCATTCTAGCACTGCTTTCACTCTAGGAGCTCACCGATGCCACACCACACCATCAATGGACAGTAGGCTCAATCAGAGTCGGGGCAGCTGTTTGGCACAGCATACTGAGACTCTGTAATTGGGTTTCTTTAAATCACCGCTGGCTATTTTGTTGCACTGCAGTGAGCGAGGGCTACAGATCTGTATCCATGCAATCAGGGCACTTCCATTCATAATATGCTAATATGTGTTCTTCCTCTGAGTCATCTACTGGATAAACTTATAATGCTAAACATTTAACAGAATATTTGGTGGAATCGGTTTACCCGCGCCGAGAGCTTTAACAAGTCTCAACTTCGTCAAGTCCACGTTCTTTTCTACGCAAATTCCAAATAAGCATCCCTTTTGATTCAGAAGTAACTTTCTTA
The DNA here is from genome assembly GCF_964263255.1 of Lissotriton vulgaris. NCBI lineage: Eukaryota > Metazoa > Chordata > Amphibia > Caudata > Salamandridae > Lissotriton > Lissotriton vulgaris. The sequence continues at coordinate 673,198,739 of NC_141691.1, read as the reverse complement.
AATGTGCTATTACTAATCAAAGCATACATGTTTTCATTCAGCCTTACTTAATGCTATTTCATCACCTCCAAGTCAGTAAGTGTGAAGGTTTTCTCTGATCAGCCAATAAATTATTAATTCACCTACACTAACAATACCAAAACATTTGATCTGTTGTATAGGGTCATTAAAGCTTATAAAAGGTTAAGGAAAGAAACATGCAGGAAACGTGCCCGACACCTGAATTTGCCTACCCTTATTTTTCCTTGCAGATTGCAATGCATTGTTTTATCCACAACAAATCTGATTAGTATAATTGATATAAAAATGGAGCGATGCTTAAAACATAACACACCTGTGTTACTTTTGCAAACACAGCAAATTATGACAATTTACATTTCAATCATTGCACAATTTTCTCACCTGCAACCCTCAAAATATAGATCTTTAGAAAATTTCACAATGCACACTGACAATGGCCACTGATGCCTCAATCTCCTCAAGCAGAAGATACAGGCCATTTATACACACATACACCAACAAGCATGGGAAAAGTTTATTGAATCTCATTAATAAATTTTATTTGGACAAGTAGAACTTGGTTCCCAGTAGAGCTTTTAACAGCATGATTAAAGACTGCAACACTCCCCAAGAGTGTTCACAGATATGTACAGTATAAGAAAAAAGAAAGATGCACTTCAGAGCTGATCACAATCAAGTTAAAAATACCTGACTTTTCAAAGTACATGTGCTAATAAATTTCCTTCAGGTCATGACCAGCATGAAAACAATTAGGACACAGGTACTCGCAGCAAAGTTGCTCACTAACATGTACAGCAATATGCTGTATTTAATGTTTAAAACCAGATCCTAGCGTAGTGTTAGCAATGAGCCCTTATGATAAATCCATATTCCTACAACCCCCCAAACCCCATACTTGCACCTCGGATATTGCCCGCATTTAAGGATGGGACAATTTCAATTTGCAGCAAGTGAAAACAAACATCTCCACTTGCCTAAAATCCTTTTACAGTTAATACTGGAAGTCTCCTCATTTGCACTTGTTGTTTGCCTTGGTAACTTAAAACTATATATAGATTTTAAACTGTCCGCACCCCCTACGATCCAAAAAATACCGTAAAAAGTTGTGTCCGTTGGATAGAATAATGATGCAGGCCTTCGTAAGCAACTCCCTTTGAAGACTGAAAACACTCCTCCGCCAAGAATTCATGGTTTCTACAGTTCAGGAAGACAGAAGATTTAAGGCTTCAGCGGCAAAAATAATCCTCTGAGTGTTTTAATTGTTCTTATAAAGTCTTATTCACAAAGTTTTATTACAGTTTTCAAAGCCCTTGTTTGCCAGGCGACCACACTCCTCCCTCTTGTCGCAGGTTGTGCACCCTTCTAAAGAAGACCAATTCACGACGCGCATTCGAAGAAAGATGGTGTAACAGCAACAGTTAACCATGACTTAATATGTGGAAGAGGCAGTGCTCATAGTGTCGTCTGCAATTCTGGTTGTGGCAGGGTGGATACTCGCAAAATATTTCACGTCATTGTCCTGATCCATCTGCAAAGCCATGATGGTTTGTTCCACAGCTTCCTGATGAGAGTTCGCAGAGTTCAGGAAGCAGTCTAAAAAAACAAAAGTTTATAAAGACAAAACTTCAGTACAAATATTAAAGGTAAAATTGCAGCTGTCAGCAGAGAAAACTCACGATGTTCTACTCTTCCAGAAGGAACACCAGGCCTCCTTACAAACAAGCATTTGCAATGCAATAGGTTTCGCATTTACGCAAGTTTCAGCTATTGGCATTGTAAATGACAATGGCTTTTATATACGTTTTAAAAAACAAAACAAATACAAGGCATTGTTATTTATAATGCCCATAGCTCAAACTCGCGTAAATGCGAGACCTATTGCATTGCAAATGCTTGCTTTTCATTTGTAGAGAAGGAAAGGGGCCTGCGCATACCAATCAAATTAGGATATTCAATATTGCAACTCTGTTATTGGTACTTCTAGTGCACCCTTTCACCTCATTATCTACCAGCTTACCCCTCTCTTGTCTAAGTGAGCTCTGCTTTGTCTAGTTGGAGATTGGGCCTTGTGGATCTAGGGTTGCACCACTGGCTGGTCACTAGTGTGGCTGGCATGCACCTGCACTAGGCCCAGGCCCTTGCAGTGGTACAGGTGTGCAGGTAGTAAGTGGCCCCAATCTCTGGACAAAGACATTATGCCTCCTTCCACTGGCTCTCATTTCCCACACAAAAAGAACAACTTGTGCCTGAGCTGGGACAACAACTTATTTTCATAAAAAGAAAAACATTAAGCAGTCCTGCACCCACAACCCCTTCTTCTGTCTTCTTTGCAGCCTCTGAGGATTGTTTAGGTCTGGGGTGCGGTTTAAGGCCAAAAATGGGACGTGTATAACAAAGTGTTATTCTCTAGTTTGTCTCCTCTTACCTCTCCCCAATGCATGGCTTTGTCCCTGCCTCAGGTTTCTGTAGCAGCCTAAAACAAGCATTTGCAATGCAATAGGTCTCGCATTATTAAAGTTTGAGCTATTGGCATTGCTAATAATAATGCAACACCAATAGCTCAAACATTCGCTCAAACTTTAATAATGCGAGACCTATTGCATTGCAAATGTTTGTTCGCCCACTGGCAGTGCCACGTTTGCACATGCCTTGCTGTTCCTTGCCCTGACCCTCGCAGTCTCCCTTCCTGAGCATCTGCCTGATTTATTGAGGGAAGTGTCACTGAAAGTTGGAAAACATTTGGCTAAGACAGAGTAGTCTCCACTGTGGCCAAATTGAATGTCCTCCCACATTTAAATGGGACGGGCAGATCTTCATATTGGTGGTATGTCGACTTTGTCGTCATTGCAAAGGAGTATAAATGCCACCATTACATAAATCAGGCTCTTAGTTTTCTCACAGATGCTCTAAGAACAACAGGTATGCTCAGACAGCGGTCCTGTGCTCACTGTGTGTAGGACTCAAACTTTACCTCACTTGTGAGGTCAAAATAGTCTGAAACTAGGTAGCATCCCCCTCTGGAGGGGACCTGGCCTGGTAGTTTAGGAGCGACGCCCCTCTTGAAGCAGCACAACTTTGACTTGCATATGGCTAGTCTCTGAGTGGAGTAGTCTAGGGTCAAAAAATGATGGGCTGGAATCATTGTGTTGGCTGGTACCGCACTAGATAAATCTCCTTCTTCGCACCCTGTGCTGGACCTCGGGATTGAGATCTCCCTCTGCAGCCAAAAACAAAGTTCTGCATAAAGCGCCCTCAGTGGCGTAGGTAGACCTTTGGCTGCCCGTGGCGGCCCCGGTGTTTGCAGGCCTGCGACGGCTGCAGGTAAGAGCGGGGCTGCTGGCGATCCCTTGTGATGGCCACAGATAGGAGAAGGGGTGGGGTTCTGGCAATCCCTGCGTTTGCCATGACGGCCACAGGTAAAAGCGGCCACCGCCCCCAAAACTTGTGCCGCTCGGGGCAGCCCACCCGTGTTACGCCATTGAGCGCACTAAATGCTCCTCGGGCAAGGTCACACTATTATTGCTAAAATTTTGTAATGAATAAAGCAATTAGCGCAAGATAACACAATGTCGCTAAGTTAGCATTGGTATGCATTGATATATTGGACAGTTTAGACTACATCTTTTCGCCAGAGACGTTTTAAGGCATGGGCAAAGTGGGATCTGGCCCAGGGCCCCAGACTTTCAGGTGGGCCTTGATAGAGCCAGCTCTGTCCTTGCACTGATGATCTTGAATAATGCTTAAACAGATGGTTTTAAATACCGTTTTAAAAAAAATTATGTGATTGAAGTGTGAGAGTCTATTACACACATTTTGCAGCAAAATGTGGTGTTTGTTGTATGCAACACCCATAAAAAAGTTTTTCTATCACAACAGGACCTCAACTATGAGAAATGGAAGAGCGTCACAGAGATTACTTACAGTAATGTCAGTGCGCTGCTGCTGTGGTACAATGTTGAAAACACACTTCACTGTTCCTGAATATTAGATGGAAACACATTTCGAATTTGGTCGAGTGTGCATGTACACTCTGAGACCTGGCCAAAGATGGAATGAGAGGTTAAACTAAATCACAAGTTCAAACCTGTTCTGAACAGGGCCCACCAAAACTTTAGATGACCCTGCTTTCGTCTGCTGCTAGGGCCTAGGAGTCACTTCACACTCGTAAATGTGGGTATTCAACATTCTCACGCCTCCGTGTGCGGGACATCAAACAACACAAGATGTTAACCTGTGGATGAAAAAGTCCCAGCGTGACGGTTGTCGCATTTTCTGTTTGCTTTCAGTGAGTCATGGCGGTGGAGTGGCCGAGCTCGTTTGGCTCAGAATGGGCGACAATGCGGCCCCCGAGGCGGCGGCAGCTCCGTGTGAGGAGTTCACGGCCTTCACTCTGCCCGGTCAGAGGGCGTGTGTGCCTGCTAAAGCCTCGCCGGGAAACTGGCAGTGATCGCTCGCATCGTGCTTCCACAAAGCCCTTGGGATCCCCTCTGTCCGCGCGTCACGTCCACATTGTCTGCCGTTGACGCCTGATGTTTATCATATGTGAGTGATGGTAAAAGAGCTCAGCGGGTTTATGCACCCGTTGTGCAGATCTGTGCTTCACCTGTAAGACACCGGTTCGAATCCAACCACCAGATAGCGCTCCTGTCATAAATGCCTTAGCGCATTGACTTTAAGCATTTAAAGTAACTCCAAATGAATAATCCGGTTTTGGTGGCAGGGTGTTTTGATCTATTTATTTATGCATGCTTTTTTTTTTTATATAGCGCGTACTTTACCAGGTGTGTGCAGGAATCGGTCCATGGGATGTGTGTGTGATGGGCGAGGTCTGCCCCTGCTGAGTGTAGTAGCAGACCCTGACTTGTGTGTGCTGCTCACAGATCTCTGCCAAAGGTGTTCAGTGACAGCCCCTGGGGCTGCGCGTGCAGTGGGGGGCCCTGTATGGAGGATGCCGCAGCTCGTTCAAAAGTGGTATTTGCAGCTGGGGTACTTATATGTGTGCAGAAACGAGTCCCTGTGTGGTGCTTAAGTAAGGTGTTTTGTATGCTGTGTGCAGTGTGGATCCTCTGGGGCCTTTCTGCAGTGCGGGGCCTCCAGCTGCGTGATGTTTGTAGTATCCGGTGTCTATTAGGGTGGTGTCCGCAACAGCCGAGATCTATCCCATGTGGGTGGTTGGTGTGTGCATCCCAGGTATTTATTAATTTTTGGTATGTTCAACAAGGAGTTCCTGCGCGGTGTGCGCAGGCACCTGTGTGGCGTGAGCAACTGTCGTGTCTGTTCTGTCTGATGGTGTCTGTGACCCAGTGGCAGGGTATTTTGGGGCGATATCTATGTGCAGCAGTAAGTCCTTCTGTTTACGCATTCACAGCGCACACCTCTGCATGATGTGAGAAGCAGCCGGTACCTGGATGGTGTGCGCAACAGGATAAGGCTGTGTGGTAAGTTCAACAGAGTTTTCCTGTGTGGCGTGTCCAGTGCGTAAACACAAGTAGGGTTTGACCAATAGCAGGTGTGAGTCTGTCTGTGGGATGAAAGCAACAGGTGTCGGGTGGTCACTGGTGTGTGACTGTGCAACAGGGTATGCCCATGTGTATATGTGCAGCAGAGTCCCTGTCTGGTGCGTGCAGTGTGGTGCTTTCACAGCGCAAACATTTGCGCAGATATCGTGAGGTGTGTGCAGCAATGTATGCCTGTGTGCATGTAGGTTGCGTGGTGCCGCCGCGCGCTGCAGGAGGAGGGAGAGGTGATCTTCCTGTCCCCCGCCGAGGCCGCCTACATCGCGGAGCACGCCCGGGAGCCCGGCTGTGGCGAGGTCCCGGGGGCCGAGGAGGCGCGGGGGCGGCCGACGCCCTGAGGGCACCCGCTACCCCATGAACAACCTGAGAAGGGCAGCGAGCAGGCGCTGCTGCACCGCTATGGGGCGGACGAGAAGCCCTACCTGAAGGACAAGTCCTCCACCACCGTCTACTTCCAGGGCGATAAGGCCAACAGCCAGCGGGAGATCGTCCGCCGCTTCATCCACAGGACCACCCAGGTACTGCTGCTCTCATGCGTGCGGGCATTTGCGCACTGCGCGCACCAGACGACACAACAACATACATACACACAGGCATACTTTGGTGTACACACTACCCAGGTACTGCTGCTCTCACGATGTGCAGGCGTTTGCGCGGGCCTTCTTCTGCAGGCCACATGATCCGGCTCAGCTCATGAGACGCGCAGTCTGCTCAGGTTTAGTCTGGTGTTACAGAGACTCTGTCCTCTTGTGCACCACTCCAGGGTGCTGCAGCGGCCCTTGAAGCCAGCAGATTGCTCTTTGTAATCTTTCTATTTTTTAACACATATTTTATTCAGTTTTAAGGTATTTATACTTGCCGTACAGTATATGCTTTGATAAGTATATGTTCAACAATAGGGATACTTGATTTTACATATCCAATCTTTCAGCTCGTCCAAATATGGCTAGGATAGAAACATGCCATTGTGTCTTTACAGCTATTACTATCTATCAATTAGTACATACGTGTCAGGATTCACTTTTTAAACGAGCAACGTGCTGAACTCCAATCCCCCTAACCCTTGCAAACACATATTAAACAAGAGTAGTTAGGGTATCACCGCCGCCGGCCTGAAAACCGGAAGTTTGGTAGCGTCACGCTTGTCGTGGGGCGGGACTTCAGCCTTCTGCGGGAAGCCCGCGCCCACGGAGTGCGTGGCCAAGAGGAGCAGGAGCCCCGCGGTGAAATCAGACGTAAGGAGGAGCAAGCAGAAGTGGCGGCTGAGGCCGCCAATGCAAGTGCGGGGCTCCCATGAGTGAAGGAAGCCCCGCATGTGCCAGGTGATGCGGAGGAGATTACACCAGAGCAGTGACAAAAAGGGGTGTGTGTGTGTGTGTGTGTGTGTGTGTGTGTGTGTGTGTGTGTGTGTGTGTGTGTGTGTGTGTGTGTGTGTGTGTGTGTGTGTGTGTGTGTGTGTGTGTGTGTGTGTGTGTGTGTGTGTGTGTGTGTGTGTGTGTGTGTGTGTGTGTGTGTGTGTGTGTGTGTGTGTGTGTGTGTGTGTGTGTGTGTGTGTGTGTGTGTGTGTGTGTGTGTGTGTGTGTGTGTGTGTGTGTGTGTGTGTGTGTGTGTGTGTGTGTGTGTGTGTGTGTGTGTGTGTGTGTGTGTGTGTGTGTGTGTGTGTGTGTGTGTGTGTGTGTGTGTGTGTGTGTGTGTGTGTGTGTGTGTGTGTGTGTGTGTGTGTGTGTGTGTGTGTGTGTGTGTGTGTGTGTGTGTGTGTGTGTGTGTGTGTGTGTCTGCTCGCTATTGCAGGAGGCTGACTTGCAAGCGGGACAGGAGATGTGCACAGCGCATGGCTGTACGTGCGCGTACACCTGCTGAAATCGCTGGATAGCTCTGCGCGTGCCCATCTCCTGTCCCACTTCCAAGGCAAGTCCCTAACAATAGAGTTCGCTGGAGACAGCGCTTACGCCAGGCTCGACCTAAAAATGGCTTGCCATGAGTAATAATCAGAGAATGGACAAACACAAAAGCTCTTCATTAGAGGGTGTCCGGGTTCATTTATTTTTGGTTTTCTACCTATGGACTTGGTGCTGAGGGACGACAATAGGCTTTACAGGTGTAAATAAAGAATTCTGATGGATACTTCTAACCTTAAGATTATCACCAGACTGGATTCTGAAGTGAATTCAGCATAGCTTCGGTGCACCATTAGTTGGAGTCGTGTGGTTCCACACAGACTCAATTCTGCTCCGAAAATGATGGCTGCAGCCACATACAAGCGCCAACCAATCTCGCAGACGTCAATCCCATTAATTCTGCATCTTTATACAACCTCAATTGGTGGTAAAGGAAGACCTCCTGAAATGGGGGCCCCCTCCCCTCTTCCTCCACCTGTGGATCTCGGAACACGCCATCTGGGTATAGATCAGCGAAGGTGCGAATTTGGGCGCCTCCCAGGGTTCTCGCCACCACGAGCCTCCAAGCAGGCCAGCATCGGGTTATGCTTCAAGGAGATAGCAGGCGCATACAGAAGTGGGAGTCTGGCTCGCCTTTGCAGTTCGCGCCACGCCCAGCATAAAGTATTAGCGGAATCCACCTCTGTCTTGGGATGAACGTGCTTTTGGTAAAGGGCCACCGCCAGGGGCGTGGGTGCCAATGAGTCTAGCTCCACCGCCACGTGTGGCTGATAAGGCGCCGGCTAGGCCCAGAAGTGCAGGAATTGAGCTTGTGCACAAAGAGCATATAGAAGCATGTCCGGGGTCCCCAACGCGCCCTGTCTTAATGGCAGGGTCATCAAAGCCCAAGATACTCTGACTTGACCCCCCACCCACACCAAGGAAAGCAGGTGGGTGCGGAGACATGTAAAGAAGTGTTTAGTGAGCGGAATCGGTTTATTTCCGAATAAGTATAGGAACTTGGGGAGAACCACCATCTTAGCTAAAGCCACCTTTCCCGCAGTGGAGATCGGCAATTTGGACCAGATCGCCACCTTGCTCTCCAGCCAATCGAACTTTTCAAATACTTGGCACTTAGGGTAGACAGGGTTGTTGGAGTATTATTAGGGTAGACAGGGTTGTTGGAGTATTATTAGGGTGAGTGGTTGGCTTACATCGGTTGCCAGCTTTCCAGAGCACTTCTCAATTCCCCTTCTCTTGGTTCTGATGCAGTCATGATTGAGAAACATCAGCACTCCCTGATATGATCGGTCACTACTGGAACACAAAAGATTGCTAATGTATGTGTGAGACTAAAAGACGGATGGTGAAGTCCACATATTTGCCAGTCCCTACCCACTGTTCTTAGCCTAGGCTTCTTTTCCCATGATTACGTCCTTCTCTGTCTTGCACTTCTCAAAGATAGTAGAATAGACAGGCAGCACTCACTCACTGAAGCATTCAGCTTGTGCAATATAAGGGTGTCTTTCACTGTCTTGTGATTTAATATCGGGCATTGTCAGCTTTGGGGACTAGCAATGCCCCAGCTCCCGTTGCGGGCACTATAAATTAGATCTCAATTTTCAAGCGCTGGTACCCGTGTATGGTGTTTGATTGGAGGGGTGGGGCGGGGGGAGGAGGGAGGGGAGAGAAGGTGGCTTTGTTATTTGCACATTTCATGAGAGTCGTCTTCTCTTTTGCTCCCCTATTAACTACCCAGCCCTCTGCAATGTCAGCCATTATGCTACCTAAGGGCAAGAACGTATAATAGAAAGGCAGTAAATGGACTGGTCAAGTTGAAGGATGGGCCTCAAATGGAAAGGAGCGTCTCTAGGGAGATGTTATTGGTCCGTGGGTGAATCTGGAGAGGTGCACACTCCTTAACAATGCAATTGGACATCCCTCATACATGTAATGGCGAGGGGGCATGTTCACAACAATGGTGCCTGTCTGATCTAGTTGAGAGGGCACGCAAGTAAGAACGCATCTCATTCGGTAATATAAGCATTCTAACAAACCAGACGACCTACTTGCGAATAGTTCCCCTCTTGTTATCCGCCTAATTTAGCAGCTCAGACCCCCACCTGCACAAGTCTGGTCAATAAGCTGACTTCCAGCACATAGTTATCTGCCGACTCGCAAGAATCAATGCCAAATCCATAAAACGGTCCGTTGCCTTACTAGCCACTGCATGTTCATGGAGGACCAACAGCACAGGCTGGGGCTAGGAACGAACCCATTATCAGTAGCTACATTAACCACCTGAAGGACCGTGGTACAGAAAGGCACTAGCAATGGATATTCCTTTACCATATGAAAGAAGCCTGCATCATCAGCTGCACATCTAGGGCAAGCCGAAGTAGCCATTGGGAACACAGAAGACATGTAAATGTAAATGTACATGTATTTATATAGCGCAAATCGCCCACATCGCAGGCATCTATGCGCTTGCTTATGGAACCCGTCCTGGTATTCCCCTGTGAGATACCCCGGCAGGGTATCCACAAGGTGAAAGCCAGGCATCCTGCCGCGAGGGGCCGTTGTGACATGCAATGCTTACCATTGGCTTTGTGGTTTTTAACTCATATTTTCTTGCTTTCTGTTTGCTTTTCACATTTGCTGGCTACTTGTTTTTGGCTGCCCAACTGGAGTTCATTCTTTCCATTGCCCAAACCCTATTTACTGTGTTCTTCCACCAGTGCTCGATTTCTGTATAGAGGCCTTTAACACCTTGACCGCGGCGCAAATTCCACCGCAGTGCTGTTGATAAAATGAGTGGGCGGGGTTCGGACGGCCCCCGGCTCTCCTCCACACACGCCCACTGTGACGTCAGCTGGCCGGGGGGTGTACGACGCATGGAACAGGTTAAACCTTGTTCTTATTTTGTCACATTTGCTGAGCAGTCAAAGACAGGTCAATCATAAGGCTCTGTCTTACAAGGGAGGTTTATGTTTACTTTTCTTTCTCCGACTTCAAAGTGAGAGGATTTGTGTGAATCATGCTGGCTAATAGGCGTGTGCTTGAGGAATGCTGTATGTTGCTATTTGTTTTTCTAGCATACAAAAATGTCTGTAAAGGAACTGTGCAGATATTTCAGAATTAGAAAAGCACAAATGAAAAACATTTTTGATGACTCTGAAGTGTGGTGGAAACAAATATTTTAGTATGATTATAACGCCTCAATATGCTAGGTGATGACAATTCCAAAAAGATTATCGTTTGTGCGCTATTTACTTTTATCAGTAAAACTCTACCCCACTCTACTCTGCAACACTGCACTGTACTCTGTACCACTCCACTCTACGTCAGTACACTATGCCACTCCGTCCACTGCAATCTACACTGCACCACACCACTATTCTACACTGCTGCACTCTAAGCCACTGCACTATACACCTCTGCACCCAAAACCAATACACTCTAGGCCACAAGGAAAGGAGTTGATTACACGTACACTGGCTGAGCCTTCATTATTACAGGGATTCCAACAGGGAATAAAAGAAGGACTACAACCTGTACCCCTCTTCCCCTTCTCCACAGCTTTAGGAACTATTGGAAAGACACTGATGAACCCTGATGAAGTTCAACAGAACTTGAACGAAACGTGTTGGCTGGCTACTTTAGTTTGTGAATCTTACATTTTAAAGTTGGATTTAAATAAATGAAAGTTTTCTAAAAAACAGACTTAAGCTTGTTGATTTCTCTCTCCGAGGGTGCACCAATCAATGAATTACTTCTAAGTATTAATCTAAGCCACTCTACACCATTGAACTTCATGTCACTTTACTCTGCACCACTCTACTTTGCAACACTGCACTCTCCGTCAATGAACTCTATGCCACTCCACACCGCTTTACTCTGCACTACTGCACTCTATGCCACTGCACTTTAATCTGCACCACTCTACTACACTCTATGCCAATACACTCTACACCTATACTCTGCACCACTCTACTCTATGCCAGTGCACTCTACTAAACACAACTGCACTCTACACTACTGCAGTCTACCCTGCATCATTTAAATCTAGGCAACTTCACTTTACTGCGAAACAATCTACTCTCTGCCAGTACACTCTAAGCCAATCCACTCTATGCCATTGCGCTCTAAGGCACTGCACTAAACCCAGCACCACTCTACTCTATGCCACTACACTCTACTCTGAAACACTATGCCACCGCAGTCTAAGCCACTCCACTGCACTCTCCACCACTGCATGCTACGCCATTCTACACCATTGCGCTCTATGTCACTGCTCTCCACTCGATTCTACTCTGCACCACTGCACTCTACACCACTGCTCTCTGCACCAATCTAGTCAGTACCATTCATCTATTCCCACACTACTGTACTCTGCTCTGCATCACTCCACTCCATTCTAATCTATTCTGCACCATTGCACTCTACATCACACCAGTACACTGTACAACTCTGTACTTAATGTGGCAGCACTTCACTATGCCATGCAACACTCCACTCTGAAACAATCTACTCTATGGCACTGTAATCTACCTTGCCCCACGCTACGCCACTGTACTCTACACCTAGTTACTCAAAACTGAGCACTTTATGCTAATTACGCTAGCCACACCCACTGGGAAGGAGGGTCTGCGAGAGGAACCCCCCCAGCCTGGACATAACAGAGGGTCCCACCGGGGACTAGTCCAACGGACAGGGTGAGGAGCTCCATCCCCCCCAGGCAAGGAGTACCCCTACAAGCAGAACACCACCAACCCGAGGGGGGTGGAGGGGGTGGGGGGGGTGTGGGTGGGAAGAAGAAAGAAGAGGAAGCCTGTTCACACTCAACCGAGGAAATAAGGGCAAGGCAAAAGGGGAAGCCGAAGCACCCCACGCCCATACAAGGCAACAGACCCTCCATCCACGGCAAGGAAGCGGAAGATCAACCTAGAGGCTCAGAGGAGACAAGTGAAAAAGAAGGCAAGCCCCCCCCCCCCCCACCGGGGACACACCCTGCGAAGAGGGCGGCTGAGCACACCACGGCCAGAAGTCAAGAGACCGGACAGAACGGCACCAACAGCAATAAGTAGTCGGATGCAGAAAGAGTAGCCCGGGGCACCCAGGAAAACCGGGCAGGCTGCGCCTGAAAGAGGGATGATCACAAAATCCATCTCAGCCCCCAGGACAGAGAACATGAAGGTGAAGAAGGGCCCGTGCACACCTCAGAGAGGGGCCCGCACTGACGACCCAAAAAGAAGTAGAACCAGAGCCACGATGCCAGGCCGCAGACAGACCAGGCGAACAGCGCAACAACCCAGGAGAAGGACACCCTGTGGCATCTCAAAAGCTTTCCAAATCAGCAATAAGGGAATTGCACCTGCAAAGTACATAAACGCCATGGAGAGCAGAGGCACGAAGGCAACCACAACTCCCCAGCCTAGAACAAGCTATATAACAGCTACCATTACCCCACATAGGGTATGTTATGTCCCAAGACATGGGAACCCTCTTAGGAAGAAACTTCCGCAGCAGAGGACAACAAAGAGCTGCGGGTAAAAACCCCAGCGGAATGCTTGTCAAGCAGCCAAAGAGAAAAAAACCATACGGCCTAATCTCAGGGCCAACCTGGTGTAGATAACCCAGAACAAAAACACACAGTGAAGAAGGGCCGGCCAGCAGCCAACAGAACCACAGTCCCAACAAGAGGACTCGAATGCACATGAAGCACACAGATGACACAACTGGGACGACCCGCCCAAACGAAAGAAGAGCACCCAAAGACCAGATCAACTCACAGTCACTGACGAGGGAGAAGAAGGAGGAGGAGGCCGAAACACCACCAAGAACCTCCGGATGGCCGAGCCTCCCGAAGCCAAGCATGGAAGCGAAGGGCAACTGAAGAAGCCATGGCACGATCAAGCACCTCCGAGATGTCCAGATCGGAGTGAAGAATAAACGCAGCCAGCTCCCGGCCATCCAGCGCATGGTGCCAAAAATCAACTCCAGCATCCTCCTGAGAAGCAGCAGATCCAAGAGACTCGACCGAGTCCCACAAGCAAGAGGTGGCCCTAGCCAACACAAAAAGGGTTAAGGGCCCGCAGTGGTCAAAGCGAACATATTGCGCCCCCAAGAGTCCAGAAAGTGGGCCTCCCCTGATGGTGGAGGCAGGCATGGAAAGGCAAAAGGGGACTCAGGGTGGAGGGAAAGACACACCGGGTCACGCGGTGCTGGAAGGTGCAGGTGCAGAAGGTGTTGGGACACCGGATCCCCGGTGGCAGGGCGCCCCCAAGTCCCAGCCAGAGAAGAATGGAGCGAACCCTCAAAGGAAAGCAGCTTCTCCCTCCCACCAGAGCTCTGGTGGAGAACTTCCAGAAGATGATCCGCAGGGAAATGTGCAGCCGGATCACCCATGCGCAAAATACCCACCGTGGAAACAGCGCGAGCGAAGACCGCACATGCCTCCGTAGGGCCCCGTGGTGGGGAAAGTAGCTCCTCCGTAGGCGACTGCTTCAAACTAAGGCGGCTGTCTAAGGCAATCGGAGTGGGGAAGGGCCAGGTCCGGAAAGGAGAGAGGGACCGAGGAGTGGGGGACCTGTGGCTCCTCCGGCAAAAACCACAGCCGTCGCAACGGCGAGGAGCCATCCTTTGATAAAGTTGGGGGAAAAACCACGACGCGGCGGCCAGTCACCGGCGAGGATGGCACCAGCAGGCACCCAACCTCCGGGGAAGAGGGTGTGTCCGAGGACGAGTCCACGACCCGACGCCTGTCCGGTGCCGTAGAGTCCGCAACCTGAGGCAGGAGGTCATTGTCTTCCAGCGCCAAAGAAGACGCCGGACAGATCGTCTCCACACCACACGGCGCAGGAGACCAGTGCTGGGCTGGAGCCGAGGCAGCTAAGGGACGGCTCTGACTCTACCTCTGACGAGGCAGCCGCTTGCGTGGAGGGACGAGAGGGTCACGGGGAGTGACAAGCCAGTGGCCCCACCAAGGCCGACTCGACCTCCAATGAGGCAGCCGCCTGCGTGGAGGGAAGAGAGGGGCCTGGGGAGGGACGCAAGGTCCCCCCGCCAGCTTCAAACCATGATGGGGCAAGGGGAGTCCGACGACTCGGTGGCGCCGCCGTAGCGGTGTCACCGCGGCCTCAGACAAGATCGCTGCCTGTCCATAGAGACGAGAGGGGCTCGGGGATGCGACCCGAGGCCCGGCGACCTCCCGTGACACCAGAGGGACTCCCGCAGGAGTTTGCTGCTAAGCAGAGGCGCCGTGGTCCGAAGGAGGGAACCCCGAACGGCTGCACCCCAACGACACCACATCCTCCGAGCCAGTCGGCGATGCCGCGGAGAGCCCCGCAGAACACAAGGGATCAGTCTATGTCCCAGGAGGGAAAGGAGGAGAAGCCAGTGAGGCCTGCAAAGCCGCCGCATAATCCTCCATCTGGGCTCTCGACGCACCCTCACCGGGAAACGGTGGATAGGGGGATGATACGCGGAGCCACATCACCCTTGACCCTGTCACCAGGTAGGTCGCCCCCCTTGCCACCACACGGTCCTCCCTGTGCTGTGTGCATCCCCGCTCTTGGTGCCACCTCGCTTCGCCGCCTGATTGCGTGAGTCCCCTGCCCTCAGGCCTTGTCCCAGTCACTGCTGCCTTTGTGACTGATTGTTTTTGCTGTATCTGCTGTACTCTCCTCTGCATATCCCTGTGTCTTCTGCCCTTTGTGCCCCCTGGTTCCCCTTTACCTTCTTTACATTTTGTGCCCCTTTCCTGCGTATTACCTTGTTGTTTTCCCCGTCCTAGCCCTCTGTTTATTTCCAGCCGCTGCTCCCTGCGGCCCCGCCCCCGCCGTTCTGATTCGCCACCCCGATCCCGCCTCCCAGCTGCTCCTCCCTCCCACAGCCCTTCATATGGAGACCGCGAAGCGGAAGCGCGCAGGGGGCACGCAACTGGCGCGCCTAAGGCAAGCCCGTCTGAGCCCGTCCGCGTCAGGACCGCGCCCAGCGCCAGGACCCCTGGCCCCCGCCGCACCCGACTGAGATACAACTCCGCCGCCCTCATTGCACTCAACACCGGACGAACACCCGCCTGCTACCGAGCCACCCCGAAGCGAACCGGCGGACCCTTCACCTGCCAAGCCTGCAAATACACCTGCCTCCGATCCTGCAGACCACCCACCGGACCCCACAACAACAACCACCACCTCAAATGCATCCTCCTCAACACACGCTCCGTTCACAAGCACGCCGTCGAACTATGGGACCTCCTCGATACAACAGCACCGGACGTCGCCTTCCTCACGGAAACCTGGATGAACGCCTCCTCGGCCCCCGACATCGCCATAGCCATCCGGACAGCTACAAGATCACCGGGAAGGACCGCTACAACCAAACCGGAGGAGGAATCGCCATCATCCACAGAAACACCATCAACATCACGACCATCACCGAAGACACACTCCCCGCTGCCGAACACCTACACTTCCAGATTCTCACCGACCCCAAAACCACCCTTAGAGGAACGCTCATCTACAGACCCCCGGGCCCAGGCACACAATTCAGCGAAACCATCGAAACTTCATCAGCCCGCACACCCTAGCCTCACCAGAATACATCCTCCTTGGGGACCTGAACTTCCACCTGGAGAAAAACAGCGACAACACCACCACCACCCTACTCGACAACCTCTGACTCAAGCAACTGGTTAACACCCCCACCCACATCGCTGGCCACATGCTCAACCCCATCTTCTCCGCCAGCAACCAAGTCTCCTTCAGCCACTCCACCGGACTACACTGGACCGACCACAGATCCATCCACTTCACCTTCAAAAGACTACATCCCACCACCGCACGCAACAAATCCCCCGCAGATGCTGGAGCAAAATTCACCACAGACCAGCTCCTCATCGCTGAGCCAGAACCCGCCAGAACCCGCCAGCCCACACCGCTGACACCAACAACGCAGCCCACAACCTCGAACTGTGGATCACCAACTGCGCGGACGACCTCGCACCACTGAAGAACCCCCCAGGCATGTCCGGCAACAGGAAAATCTTGTGGTTCGCAGACACCATCAAAGAATCAAATAAATCCTGTCGAACACTCGAAAAAACCTGGCGCCACGAACGAACTACAGGAAACAGGACAGCCCTCAAGATCGCCACCCGCGAACACCACCAGCCGATCCGGACCACCAAAAGGACATCATTCAAAGAGGGACTAGACAACAACACAAACAACAGCAAGGAACTCTTCAACATCGTCAAGGAGCTCTCCAACCCCAACGCCAGCAACAACGACATCACACAGTCACAAGAACTCTGCAACTCCCTCGCCACGTTCTTCCACCGAAAGATCGCAGATATACACGACAGCTTCGGACCCCAGACTCCGCCTCCTGTCACTAAACCGACGACCCCTACCACCACCCTCAGAGCTTGAACCCACATCAGCACTGAAGACACCAACAACTTCATGAACTCCATCCACTCCGGCTCCCCCTCTGACCCATACCCCCATCATATCTTCAATAAAGCCGACACCATCATCGCACCTCATCTCCGGTACGTCATTAACAACTTCTCCACGTCAGCCACCTTCCCTGAGAGCTGGAAGCACGCAGAAATCAACACCCTACTGAAGAAACCCACAGCTGACCTCAAAGACCTCAAGAACTTCCGCCCCATCTCTCTTCTTCCCTGCCCGGCCAAAGTCATCGAGAAGACCGTCAATAAACAGCTGACTGCTTTCCTCGAGGCAAACAACTTGCTCGACCCATCCTAGTCTGGGTTTCGAGCCAACCACAGCACCAAGACTGCCCTCATCGCAGCCACCGACGATATCAGGACCCTGATGGACAACGGAGAAACAACCACCCTCATCCTCCTGGACCTCTCCGCAGCCTTCGATACCGTATGCCATCGCACCCTAATAACCCGCATCTTCAACACTGGGATCCAAGGAAAGGCCCTGGACTGGATCACCTCGCTCCTCTCGGACAGAACCCAGAGAGTCCGCCTCCCTCCCTTCCGCTCAGAAGCCACCGAGATCTTCTGCGGCGTACCCCAAGGCTCCTCGCTCAGCCAGACCCTCTTCAATATCTACATGAGCCCCCTCGCCGCCATCGCACGCAAACACATCAACATAATCTCCTATGCCGACGACACCCAGCTGATACTCTCCCTCACCAAAGACCCAGCCACCGCCAGGACCAACCTGCAGGAAGGAATGAAAGACGTCGCAGAATGGATGAAGCTCAGCCGCCTGAAGCTGAACTCAGAAAAGACGGAGGTCCTCATCCTCGGACATTCCCCATCCGCCTGGGACGACTCCTGGTGGCCCTCAGCACTGGGCTCCGGGCCAACACCCTCGGACCACGCAGGCAACCTGGGATTCATCCTGGACTCCTCCCTCACAATGTCCAGGCAGGTCAACGCCGTCTCATCATCATGTTTCAACCCCCTCCGAATGCTCCGAAAGATCTTCCGGTGGATCCCCACCGAAACCAGAAAGACGGTCACCCAGGCCCTAGTAACCAGCCGACTAGACTATGGAAACGCCCTATATGCCGGAACCACCGCCAGACTTCAGAAACTACGACAACGCATACAGAACGCCTCTGCGAGACTCATCCTTGACATCCCTCGCCACAGCCACACATCCGCCCACCTGAGAAACCTGCACTAGCTCCCCGTCAACAAGAGGATCACATTCAGGCTCCTCACCCATGCACACAAAGCGCTCCACGTCATGGGCCCGAATACCTCAACAACCGCCTCTCGTTCTCCAACCCGCCAGCTCCGCTCCGCCAGCCTCGCCCCGCCACCGTCCCACAGATTGCAGAACCACTGCCGGAAGATCATTCTCCTACCTGGCAACCAAAACATGGAACTCCCTCCCCGCACACCTACGAATGATCCAGGACCATCTCACCTTCAGGAAACACCTAAAGACCTGGATTTTTAAGCAGTAGCAGCACCCCCCACCCCCTCGGCGCCTTGAGACCCTTACGGGTGAGTAGCGTGCTCTATAAATGTTTTGATTGATTGATCATCCGCGGAGAGCCAACACCCCTAACAGGCCGGAAACCAGCCCTCGGGGACAAACTGCGACACTAACAGAGGAGCCACGCTCTTGCGGCTTAGGAGAAGGATGAGGAGGACGACGACCGTGTCGAAAACCTTCCGCAGAATGTGATCGAGGTGGCAAAGTCGATCTAGACATGCAACCCTAGAGAAGTTTCATCCGGTGCTCCCGCCGCGACTTAGGCTTCAACTGTTGGCACGCCTCGTAATCAGTGGAGCCGTGATCTTCCCCCATAAACCACATGCAAGTCAGGTGAGGGTCCGTCGCCGACATCAGACGTCCATAAGACTAGCACGTCTTAAAGCCCGTAGGCATTTGCACACTGTTCCCACAAACACGCACAATAGCGAAAGGGAAAGGCCTAAACAGGCCTGGAGCACGAACCGGATGCGCGTTGCATGCGGAAATGGCAAAAACTGACGTAGGCACGCCGAGGTGGGACTTATGTGACCTCGCGGACGTCGCCTGGGCGGAGTCTCGTGATGCCGTCCCTCCAGCGTGCAGGGATGCTGGGCAACAAAATTCCGGATACAGTCTTACGCCTGGGGATAATTCTACGTTAAGGAATCTGCGGCTAGTAGTATCTATCTGATGAGCCTTTTTATTGAGATGAGGGTCTCTTTCAGTAAACCAACAGGCGCCAGACTCTGCCAAGTCTACAGCAATAAAAATGGGGGCAGCTCGCCAAATCATGTGAGAGGCTACCATGTTTGCATTCGGCATAAAACGGCAATTTTTTGCTAACCGCTGAAAGAGGCGGCCCATGCCAGTGCCAAGAAATTTGCTTGTTGGATGATGTTTTTTGAAAAAATAAACATCACGTTGATGTTAGCCTCATGATCCGCAGATTAAACGCTTGTCAGGGATTGGAGGACTTGATCTCTCATCATGCTTTGCCGTTTGACCCTTGCGAATACCTCACACATTACTGTTGTATACCCGGCATGTGCGGTGGTAGTGATGGCGACAGTAGGAGCAGCTGGTTGAGTGCAATGTGGACTGCAGCTCGGGTGTGCCCAAGCTTGGTTGCATGGTACCCGCATAACACTGAGCGTCTGCCATAGGGGAGGCAGGCATTGGCTCTGTTTTACCAGCAGCGATAGTTGAGTGCAAATGGGTCATGTCCCTCGAAGGATTCTGCAGACAATTATCAGAGTATGTGAACATTGCCAACTGGTGGATTAGCACTGACGATTTTTGATATAGATACCAGGAAATTGAACAAGGTAGACCCATCATCTCTCTTCAGAGGTAAAAGTTAGCTGATGGCATTTGGTTTGCTCAGTCTGTGCGATGCTTCACATCCCCCCCGTGCACGAGTGTTGTATTCATTGCACTTAATCTCCCCGCCCATTTCTCCTTGTTTTTTGTGTTTTTTAATTTTTTTGGCACAGACATGGTGCCAGAAGCACACACTGTTGGCAAGAGAGGAAAAAACCCGGTTGCAGCACTGGGTTTCCTTTATCTCCTCAGGGTGTTTTATAGTATTTTCTTCTGACATGTGGTAAGACTGAGTGAACGGTTTATTGCCCTGCATTTGCCTGTTCTTTCCCCAGCCTTTTTAAATCGGTACTTGGGTACGCCCCAGACATGCACTAAAACAGCATTTGGAAAGAGCAGGGTTATTGTGGTAGGCCCTTTCAAATTAAGATGAGCAATCCAATTTACAAACATCGTCCAGGCAGGGCACCCTACACAAACTCTGCACATGTTCACCTGTCTCAAATGCCACAGTGCTAATAAACTTACGTTGTTATATTTCCCTTTTTCAGATCAGCATCTGTCTGCATTGTTTGTTTTTTAACAGGCTTCCGACTGCCTTTAATTGGGGAGTGTGACAAACGCCATTGCAAGAATACAGTTCGGGCAATGCTTCTGCCACCGTACGCAAGGAAAGAAGTCTGAGTACAATGTGAATAGATTTTTACGGTGTGGATTGTTTTTAACTAGTTACTGTAACTGGGGGCCTCCAACAAACATGTCCATAATGGGTGTACAATTTAGCAGTGTTCCATTTGCACGCCTTCCTGCACAGCCCATTTTGTGTGGGGGAGTTTTCCGCTGCTTTTATTTCCCACAGGCTGGTTAATAACATGAAATCAGCATACTGGTCTAGTGCCACCACTCCATTCAATTACTGTTCCACCACAGGATCTCATTGTAAGGTGCACAGGAGAAGTTTCATATGTTTTACAAAAAAAATACATTATTCCACTACACAAATCCCCCCCAAACAATTCCGCAACTAACTAATCCAATTTGACCCACAAAATTCAACTACACACATACACTCCATAACACATAATAAAAGACATTGCCATTTACAATGCCAATAGCTCCAACTAAAAAATAAATGCGATACCTATTGCCTTTTGAAGGCTTGTTTGTGTCTGTAGCGAGGTTTAACACTTCAGACTTTGTCCGATTTAGCAGAGCAAGGAATAGAATACTTCCCCTAAAGTGGACCTTAGAAAAGGATTTCTAAAGGTCCACTTATGGATGTAAATATTATTAGTACGAAGTCTTGCAGGAGTATAACCAAATTAAAAAATAGAACTCACCATGTGTCAAAAAGAAACAATACATAACAGCGTTACCGTACCTTTTTCTAAAAGTGTTTGCTTTAACGTTTTTGCAAGAAGAACTCGAACATTTGGAACAGTATCCGATGCCAAATGGAGCAGGTGCACCAACAGATGGAGAGCAAACTGGTCTATGGGAAGGCAATCGTCTTCAATGATAGCCTGCAAGTGCAAAATTGAAGATCAGTAAATATACACCAATAACGCAACTTATGGCATTGCTGCAGTTATTTCAGTCATTAAATAAGACTCAATCGTTGTTTCATCAGTGTTCTAGAAGCAGATAAATTAACCAGAGAAATCCACTGCCAGACAAGAATTTATTTAAACATTTGCCTCTCTGCCAACATGGTTAAAAAAGGGACAGCATTTCAAAATATGCACAACTTATCGGTAGCAGACTTACTATAACCTGTGCTTTAAATGATGCAATACACAACACTTTTCCATACAAATGCCACTGCTTTAGTTCATTTGTCAATGCAGTGTTCATTGGGTTACTGGTATGTCATTTTTTTTGTCCTTTTCTTGGGGGTCCTTGGTCTGTCGCAATTTAACCCTTCCACTTCCATTTTCTGTTTTCTCTGGATCATTTACAACTCCCCCATGATCCAATCGAATTTCTATCTCAGTAAAACTAATTTTGATGCAGGAGGATCGGGATTGCTGTTCAGAAGCCTACTAGGAAGGTTGCAAGGTCTTTCTGTTCCTTTACTAAGGTACTATGGGCTCTCCTGGACTCCGCTTTTTCACAGCCAGCTTCATATTTAATTCATACCACTCTTTGAGCTCATCAGGAGATAAATGGTGGTCTTTCTATCACACGGGGATGACATCACAAATCATCAGGATATAGCCCAATGCAAAGATGATATGGTAAAACCACTCCAGGGCAACCAGGTGAATTATTTAAGAACACCTTGTTCTATCAATTAAGCTGAGAATGATAATCCTGTCCAGTGCTGCCATTTCATAGTGTTGTTAAACATTTGTTTTGCAATTTTGCATGTATCACCGGTCCTGATTCACTGTATCAGATTTAATAGACTGGAGAGCTTTACCTACATGTCATCCAAACAAGGATTTGAGATTGTATGGCATGTCTAGGATCCTACTGCGTACATGCGGTCTGAAAGAGGCGGAACGCACCCAACCCTGCCTGGGTAAGACAGTTGCACCTGCTAACTGCCTAAATGCAGCTGTTGCAATGTCCCTTGCCATACCAGTTAATGCAGAAATGCTGTCCCCCTCATTGAGTATTGCATTTAATGTATCCTTTATATGGTCTGTTAACTAATATAATGTCCAATATTTTAGCACACCTAACAATCATATTGGGCAAGGATTGCCAGTGTGCCCTCTCAGGAGGCACGGTCAGGTTTCTTGACAATCGCTGGGCTGCCTGCATCAACACCGAATCTGCACAGCGGTCACCAATGAGGTAAGCTAGGGAATTTTTTGGTGCCTTATATTTCTTGTCAAACCTGGGGATCACTAACTATTGTGGCTGGATTTTTCCTGACTTTCAAGCCTTCTTTCCAAATGAACAAGTCAATAACCTTCGATAACGCCCTTTCTGGTAGAAACCATCTAACTGCAAACTCCTCACCATGTGAATTTCCACCAGGTGCCAGACAACCTGGAAACTTTAAAGCAATTCCCTTGCATGCTGACAGGTGGCACTATGTGGCTCCGCATCTGATGCGGCAGCTGTGGGTAGGACGTTGCGGCATCCATATAAACGCCACCTCTACGCACTGTCAGTTTGCCTTTGATCTCGGTCTGTGCCATCAGAGGTGGAACTATAGAAATCAGACATCTTATTATGCGAAGTATGAGTCAATTTTACTGAACAGGGTGGAGCGTGGGTCAGTGAGGAATGTGAAGGTAAAATGAGTATCAGAAAAACAAGTTATTTACCTTCCCCAATGCTCTTTTTGATACTCTATCTAGCCTTAGATTCCTCATCTTTTGAATATTCTTCAAGTGTCAGACTGGACTCGGAAACTTCTCAGCAGAACCACTGCCAGCCATTGACGATGCTGTGCGCATCCGCACTGACAGTTCTACTTCGGAACAGACGTGCGGAGCCTATATAAGCACCCCTCACTGATGTCCGTTGCTTTCGAGACTGTCCATGCATCCAGCCGTAGAGTCCCAAAAGCAATTGTTTTGACCTGTGTGCAGATTCCTAGACTCCGAATTTTATTAAAGGAAAGAGTTTAAACACAGAACGCAGAGAATGGGAGGGTCGGTGAGGAATCTGTGGCTACATCGAGTTTCTAGCAGAAAGAGCACATGTAACTTGTTTTTCTGATAGAGACCTACTGTTTTGAATGGATACTAAAACAGTACCCAATTGGAGGTGGGTCTCTGGATGGACTAAGTCATGCAGGACTTGTAGTGTATTTCCTATATTCCCAATAGGCTCTGCGCATTGGAATAATATATATCCTGCAGCTTAGACGTAGGACTTAAGTCGACTAGGTCTCTGCCGAATATATTAGACTTAATTGTGAGTGCCAGCTAACTCAGAGGTCACTAGAAACTTTCTCGAAAGTACAAGAAGGGATTAGTTTCTGACAACCATATAACATGACAACTTTGTTTCCCCTGAATGAAACTTATCTCTAGAGTCGCAGAAACAATAGACGGCTATTTCACTCAGTCAGATGTGCATGCTTCGTTTCACCAGTTGCTCAGAAATAGAGAGACAGGCGTTTTCAATAAAAGTATTTATTGAACAGTTTTATTTCTTAAGCATAAGAAATGCACTGCTACAATTGAAATGCTGGTTAAGAAGTACAATGCATATAATACGAATAGTATTATAAAATAGTACTGTAAAAGCATGATATGGTTTCAAAGCCATAAACATAGAATACATAAAATGTATAAAATACATACAGTGGTAAAATAGTGGCTAAAAGTACTCAACTGGTGCTTCTAAAGTACGCCTACCCCGGTGTACCTAACCTAAGTCTAGTACGAGGGAGGAGTAAGTGTGGTGTAGCTAAAGTCTAGTAATTTTCTGCCAAGAATCTGTTCCAAGAATTCTCGAAGGGTCTAATCAGCTCCGTACCTTGGTTTTAGAATGATAGAGGTCTTGTATCTCTCTCTCAGGACTCGATCTCCCAGCCACCCGCAAGGGCAGCCTGGAAACACCGGAGCTGGATTTCTCGGCAAGAGAAAAGACAGAGTCTTCTCAGTGCGTCAGTTGGAGGGTCGGCTCCCTTCGGCACTTGCAGCAGCAGGGTGTCGGGCAAGTAGTTAGTCGATCTGCTCCTAAACCACTGCGTGTTTGACTGGGCAAATGTAGGCATATTTATACTTTGAAGGTGCCGAGTTTGACGTAAGATTGGACATAATATCGTCACTAGTGCCTCAGTTCCTTGAAAACTCCAGGAGTTTTTGGATAAATTGATATTCAAGCAGGGGGAAGTCCCTGACAGCTGAAGGCGGGTTTTTCCAAGAAATCGTTGTGGATTCTCGGAGTTTAGTGGAAGAAGCCATGCCGTATTTGGGCTGCATAGGCTAAGACTAAATAAGGTAATGATTCCTATGCCTATATAATGATTGGGTGAATTATACCCATATATGGGCATGAATCGGGAAAATTACACTAGGGTCCTAGATTCCCAAATTATTATGGAAATTTCTAAAGCGTCTGGTTACGCGCACCGGCGTGTCCCCGTGCTATGGTGAGACAATGAGGAGGCCTAAACTAGATTCACCCACTCCACGATTATTAAGTTCAATAATACCTAAGCACTGAACATATCTAAAGCAAAGTGTTCACAATCCCACCCCAAAATACAAAAATGCATTTGAATAGGCTTGTTCACATGAAATGAGTATATACTGTATGCAAAAGTTATAGGCCTCATCTGAAATCAAGCATAAATCATAAGCATATATTCTCTCATTAAATAAAACAAAAGTACATTCATCATTTGATACCTGAAATCTGTCCCATAGCATAAGTTTTTAACTGTTTGTTTTCGAGGTTGAAGCCACATATTGTCATTTAGGAAGTTCAAATACGAAATCTTGTTCTCTAAGAATAGTTCTACTTTAAGCAGATTACTCTGTGCCAAAAGTTCTATTTTGTAAAAAGTTCAAATTAGTAGATAGTTTTGAAAAATGAAGCCCAAATTGTAGAGTTCAGGGAACGCTGTGTGAAATAATCAAAAGTTATTCTCAGCAGTGTCAGGTGAAAACATCCGATTATCTAGGCTCGCAAAGAAACCGTCTACCGTAGTAGGTGAAAGTGGAACCACTTCAGTTAGCAGATCAAAAGTGCAGAAGTGTGGATCATCACCGTCAGCGTTTGATGCATTAGCAAAGTCCGTAGTAGATGGAACATGTACGCCTGTAGTTTCTCGTATCTCACCCTCAGTTAGACTTGTCAGTGAGACCTCAATGAATGCCATCAGAATTGGCAGCCGTTGGGGGAAACACGATGCATGAGCCGTTACTGGACCTAGCAAAGCGTCAACATCCGATGGCAGTACTGATGGAAGTGTAAGACAAATGTCCAACACGCATTCCTGTCCGCAAAGCTGACATCGAAGAACAGGTAAGATGCAATCTTGCCAGATTGGTCTGAACGATAAAAACCAGGTTGTGTTCAGATCTCTTAAACGAGCCAAGCCAAGAATCTTTGAAATTCTCTCACGATACCTCATGGCAAGGAGCATTGTCCCATGGTAATTTCGGTGTTGCTGGTGACCGGACTTGCCATATCGGAGCAGAAGGAATAAAAATAGAATTCCTGCTACTAGTCCCAAGATGAGAGGTAGGCCGCCGAACACAGAGTGCACGAAATTTGGAAAAATGCCGAGGACTGCTTCAACAGTCCCGAAAAAATCGTCTTAAATACATGTGCGATGCCGCTGGTATCAGACATGTTTAAGATTTGACTTAACATATCTGCGAAGTTTACTGGGCAGTTTGTTGATAATAATGCATGTATCTCTGCAGAAGACCTTGCTACTTGCAGATCATACGTTTCTCTAGACGAGGTCAGTGGCAAATTCTTTTGTAAAAGAATGGCTTTCATTCTGCTTAAAGTATCAATTCATATAGAAGAGATATTCAGTGAAGGCCATAAAGCAGTCTCCCTTCCTGTCTCACTTTTTGGATACAATACTTGCATACAACAAGTGACCGAGGAGGAACACAGTTACGAGATAACGTTTTCCTGGCAACATGCCACAACAGCTGTGATCATTGAGCATAACGTAGCTGCCATTTGATAGCTGCCTGAAAATCAGTACTATCGCTGTGGAGGGTGAACCGTGCCGGTGGCAAGAGAGGACATTGCAGAACCGTCGCAGGCTCTGTGCAAATTAATACCCTGGCACAAAGTGTACCACTCAGTGAGTTTTTACAATTCTTACCACTAAGGAATACTTCATGTCCCCCATTCCCACATTTGTGCGTGTATGGTAAAACCCAGGTCGACCTAATGTATTCTTTACCCAACCTTTCATACAGGCCCACTGGTGTATGCTCCAGACAATACTGATATAGGAAAGACGTCACTGGTATCGTAATGGTGCCATGAATTATCCATTCAATGACAGGTTTCTCAGAAACTGTTAATTGTAATCTTTCAAGTTTTTCAATGCTCAGCACCGTATAGTCTGCTCTTCTTTGTGCCAAAGAGATTTGTTTATCTGTAAGGTTAAATACAGCAAACAATGACGTGGTATTGATTAGATGCCATGTCACATAGCCTGAACGCAGATTTTGCAACGTCCAGCCTAGCAGCATGATAGAACGTAATTGAGACTGGCCATGTTGTAACATTAACAAGTCTTGTTCTATGATGTCAATGGCAGATGACACAATGCTGTCCACTACAGAGAGGCTTTTTTCAAAATTAATACGATCAATTTCTCGTATTTTTTCTGCAGTTTCCATTTGCGTCCATTTCCATATTTAGTTATATGCCGCGTATATTCCGGAGTTTATGAAACGTTTTTGCCGTGGTTTGTGAGGCCCCATTAAGAAATCTCGCAAATCATTGCTTTCTTAAAGTAAAGATAAGTGTTGTTTAATTTCTGGAAGTGTAGATTTTTGAAGCCACTCAAGGCACAGCTTCCATACACTGTAAGTGGATACTACCCCCGGATGTTGTCTCTGGGAATATCTTGGATCTGGCTATTCACTGTGAACCCTCGTGTCTTGCTCAGGAATCTATCTTGACAGTTATTAGTGTCTGTTTGCCAGATTAACCCTTTTTTCCCAATCAGGATTAGTTCTGTTCTGTTTAATGATATAGGGTACGTCTACTTCCTCATCTGAAGTGCTATTAATGTCACTTGTGGGTTTAGGTATAGACGGTTTGTTTAAATCTTTAATCTTAGCCAGGCCAAGACAAGACATCTGTTGAACAGTGTCATTTAAAAACATAATTTGTTCTGGGATGATGCAGACTCTAAATAAGGCTTCTATACCTTGTACCTGCCAATCTTTAGTGCCCCAGACGATTTTCGTCTCAATGTTGTCTTTCCAAAAGTTAAAACCTAATTCAGACAATTGAGCATGAAAGTTTGCAGAATACATTTGTTTGGTATTGGTCAACATTGTTTTCATTCCAGTCTTATTTAGATTTTTAAAATAAAACGTTTCTGGATTGGTAACATTATACCTTGAGAAGTACGAAAACTTTTCTTGAAATGTTTTATAGCTGCCTTTCGGCGGAGTAGGACAATGTTCCCATTGATTGAAATGACACATTTCTAGGTCTTGCAGATTTATGCATATAATGGTGACCATAATGATTAAAACAATACATTTGTTCATAATCTGATGACCCTTCTAAGTAGTCATGTTCTGTAAATTTAGCTGACATTTCTAAATCTTTCATCATGTTGTTAACAGTCTCAAAGTCCCAATCATCAGAAAATTTACTGGGTGCGACAAAGTCACTCAAAGAAACCTTAAACTGATGTGAAATCTTTAATAATTCCACCGGATCATAGATGTCATAATCAGTTCTGTCCGATGCTATACCCCCAGGTATAGGAACGGCTGTGATGTTAACTGCTGACATGCCTCTTCTTTGACGATGAGATGATTTGTAAGGTTTCAGGACCAAGTTGATTTTCTTACTTGCTGTGTCCATAGTAATATATTTTCCATCAATCATCCATCCCAGGCTTAACACTACTACGAGCCAGAGCAGGAGGAAAAATATACCTAAACCAATCCAAAATTCAACCTATGGTGAAACCAGATATGTTTTTTCCAGTAGATGAAGGAGTTGTTACTTTTTCCTTGAAGTTTTTCTTTGCTGGCTTATCTTCAGGTTCACTGGGATCCTCAGAAAAGTCATTGAAGTTTAATTGTTGGGATTGCATCAGGGTTACTTGAAATCACTGGAGCTGTTTCTCGTTTCACCATGTTTGTATAGTCAGATGTCACATCATTGTTGACAGGCGTGTCTTGACGAACTGTTATTTGGGTTTCCAGAGGTACAAGTTCCATGGCTTTGTTGCATGGTCCTTCTTTTCTTACTGCAGGTTTATCAAAAGTGATAAGTCTTTCAGTTAGAACCTCTTGGATTGTAG
Source organism: Lissotriton vulgaris (assembly GCF_964263255.1). Taxonomy (NCBI): domain Eukaryota; kingdom Metazoa; phylum Chordata; class Amphibia; order Caudata; family Salamandridae; genus Lissotriton; species Lissotriton vulgaris. The sequence goes on along the minus strand of NC_141691.1, from coordinate 673,170,085 downwards.
CAAGATTTGGTCGTCTGCTACTTCTTGGGAGTCCACTGGGCCTACTACTTATTATCGGCCACATGTTGTGGTTTGACCAGTTCGATGGATACAACTCTGTTCTCCCTTTTACCAGCAAGGGGCCGTAGTACTACAGATCTTGTTCCGTGGATTGCCAAGACAGGTACTGCTTTTCTGTAAGAAGGCCCAAATTCCTTCTTCACCGCGATTTTCTCCCTGACCAGATCCACAATCTTTGGAATCCAGACAGGCCTTGCTGGGACAGGTGGTTTTTCTTCAGTGGGCGTTTGCTTCTGTATTGTATTACTCAGACTTCATCTTGTTTCATTTAAGTCCTGTAAAACAGTCAAACGATCTTTGACATCAAAGGGTTTTTGTTCCACCACTGAAGTCTGACAATCGAGGTCTTCGATTATCATTCTAGTACCAAACATTAGTTCATACGGAGTGACTCCACCCAGAGAATTTCTTGGCAGATTGTTAAGACTACGTTGGACACTTATTAGCTGTTTGACCCACCCATCACCCGAACCTAATACCTTAGCTGTTATGGATCGCTTTAGGTCACGTTTTTTCTTTCCACTACCGCATTACCCTCAGGATGAAAGGGACTAGAATACCGCAATGCAACGCCCAAGCTAGCCATGGCCTCCTTGTAAGCTCGAGAGCTAAACGCAGGACCCTGGTCAGAATGTAGCGTGCCAATTGCGTATGTGCTGATAAAGACTCACAAATCCTTTATAACAGTTCTGGCGTCAGCCGAGCGCTGGGGCCACATCCAAATAAATCTTGTCCTAGTAGTTGTGGGACCGCATCCGTTCAATATAACGTTTCCGTGTAGATAGTCTAATGCTGTCTAGCAATGGTATCTGAACTGGGCTGGCTACTCTGTAGTCGGGTATCTGGTGACTTTCGCTGCTGCGATTTCTGTTGCAGTTCGGGCAATGAATTGCGAAATTACACACATGAACTCCCAGTCCCGGCCACCAGTACATCTTTTCTAATTCTATTAGAGATTTTAAGATCCCTTGATGTCTCAGACCCTCTCCCATATGTGCTTCGTGTACCAAAGCAGCTCTCCGATTCCTGTTTGGAATTACTCTGCCCCTCACTTCAGGGATTTGAGCAAAAGGAACAGAGTTTGCATCAATTATGTATGTATTTGTGAGTGGATAGTTTAGAGGTAACGCTGCATAGCTGCCTTCCATTGAGGCTTTTACTGCTAGTAACGTTTCACCGTCTATTACTCTTTTTCGAACGAGTAATTGTAGCTACAGAAGCAGTTTGCAGAGCTGCCTTCGCGGCTTCATCAGCCAATGAATTCCCTGCAACGTGAAAGCCATCACGTTGATGACTCAGTGTATGAATCACGTGAGTCTTTTGTAGTTCTTTCTGCAAAAGAACTACTTGTTCCCAAAGCCTTTTATGCTTAATTGTGCCACCTTTTGAATTTTTGAAACCGTTTTGAACCCAGTTCTGCAAGTGTTTGTTCTAAGATTCAACGCAGAAATACGAATCGCACACTATTAGTGTGGGGAATTCGCGATCGGTATTTTCAAGCGCCATTTTGAAAGCTTGTACTTCAGCTCGCTGAGCTGTACAGTCTCCAAGTGAATGAGTTTTAGTGACCATAGGTCTGAATTTACCTTCGCACCAACAACCTTTAACGATCGCGCACGCAGCACTATAGGCTTGTTAACCCCCAACTGCAGGCTGCGCTGATCCGTCTGTATAGATTATACATCCGTAATGTTCTAGAGGCAGAATCTCGGTCGGCAGGGGACATTCGTACTCGTATTGTAGGAATTCTTGTGTTTTTAAGTAGGGGTCAAACACGTATTCAACATCTGTTGCAGCAAGAGAGTTAACCCATTGTATCCATCTCGGATGTAAAGCTTTTGCATTTGGAATGCTCGCTTTTGTCACTGCCTCTAAGGCAGGTACAGGTGTAACAATCATTATGCGTTTTCCCTGCGCGAGAGCTCTCTCCTTTGCTACTGCAGTTTGAACCGCTGTCAGAATTTTTTCTGTAGGAGTGAATTTCATTTCAGCTTGTGTGTACAAGTGTGATTTGTATGCAGTTGGTACCTTTTCACCTTCATTAAAGGTCAGGTATGTGAATCCGCTTCTCCCTGGGATGATTCGGATCACAAGATTGCGCACGTTTTCGCGTGTCTGTAATTGTGTTTTTGATAACATGTCTGGTTGTACTGAACGCAAAATTTCTGTATGTTTCCGAGTCCAATTTGTTGGTTTGAAATCAGGTTTGATTAGTTCATAGAGAGGTTTAACCCTTTCTGCGTAATTCAGAACATAGGTTCTTCCAAAATACCGGAAACCTAGAATGGACTACGTTTTTCAGCGTTTTTGGAGGTTGGAGCAGCGCACATTTCTCAGGAAAGATTGCTGCCAGGCTTTTGCCTTCACTTGACAACTCATACCCTAAGAATAGGACTTTGAGGTGGGCAATTCATGATTTCTCAAAATGTAATTTGTACCCTTCAGATTCGAACCCAAGTATTATGGTGTTCACTCTTTTCAAGTGCACGTCCAAGTCGTCATCTGTAAGATATATGCCATCGACATAAGATAATGCCTCATCATCGTACATTTGTAGTAACTCCATTACCCTGGACTATTCTTGAATCCCTCGGGGAGAGGGCAACATTGTTGCTGTGTCCCCATTATTGAGAAAGTGGTCAAATGCCTGCTTTCAGGTGCAATGTTTTGACCGAAAAACCCGTTTGAAATGTCTAATGTGGTTTTATATTTTTTGCGCACAATGTTATTCATCATTGCTGCACTATGTGAATTTTGTACTGCAAAAGTTTTGCAACAAGAGTTTAGATGTCTGTAATCCAAAACTAGACGATATGAATTGTCTGGCTTGGAGATAGGAAACAAAGGATTGTTCATAGATGAGGTGCATGTTTCAATCACCCCTTGATATTTAAGTTGATCTAAGATCTCCCTGACTTGTTTTTTTAGCTTTTTGCTTGACTGGATACTGCCTGTGAGCAGTAGGTTGATTTTTTAACTGGATTTTGTGGTGAGGAGAGTCTTCATCCCATCCTACGTGATTTTTATATAATGCTGGAGCCTGAGCTACTGCCCATTTCCTGGCATATGTATATTATTTATGTATTGGAATGTGATTTGAGAAGGCTGGCATAATTATCTCTTCGCCGTGAGAGCACTCCCTAACAACTGTAGATGGACAGTCTCTTTCAGCTAGAAGTATGTCATAACCCTTGGAAAGCTTGTCCCAAAAGAGAGCTTTTATTTTTCTAGTTATGTCCCCCTCCATCCGGAGTGTTACTTCATATAACTTGTGGGGTACACTAACTCTGGTGTCTGCAGTTTCCACTTGAATGCATTCATTCAAGTCCACTGTCTCCAGATGATCCTTCAGGATCTTGCGAACTATGGTTACTTCTGCTGCGCTGTCTAATATTGTCTGAGCCCATTCCCCGTTCTTGAGTTGTGTCCTCAGAATCCTCGGCATGTCTGATCTTTACACTTGCTACCTTCTTAGTAAATTGAGTTTTCGTATTTTTTGGAACGTGCTGTTCGTCTTTGGACTTCACACGTTCTTCTTTCTGTTCTGACAGTCCTCTTCTTTCTTATTTCCGTGGTGAAGTCTGAAAAGTACGAGAGGAACGTGTATCATTATCTTGATATCTATCAGGTTTTCTTAAAGTATCCCTATTTCTGAGGTTGTACCTCTTTTCTGAGGGCTCCCTTTGGGGGGACCTACCTCCACGTTTAGGAGATCTTCCACTGGACTGGGAATGCTTCTCTCTAGGAAGCATTTGTTTAGTGTTCTCCCACTTCTTTTTAGGAGTAGTGAGATTATATTTAATAAAAGTTTTTTCAAGATTCTCTGTTAGTTGTGGTTTTAGAGGTTTCCCACCCAAACTATCTCTACCTAGTTCTTCATAGGATTTTCCAATAATTCTGGCAAGCTCATATGGTTGCTCAGTAATATCTGTTTCTTTTAGTTTCTGGCGGATTGCCACTGATGCTGCTTCACCTTTAATGTTTGCTAATAGTATAGCCGAGACCTGCTTGAAATCTTTCAGTAATTTCATACCTAGATTTAAAGCCGGTTCTGGACCGTATTCATTTTGAATCGGTCTTAGAACGTCTGGTATTACCGCCATGGACGGAAGACAATGTGTTTTAGTGTAGATTGAAGCAAAGACCGTGCCCCAAGTGTCACAATCCTCTACGTGTGGTGCAATCCCCACAGGTAAACAGATTGTCAGATCCTGTGTTTCTCATGAGGCGTATTATCAGGAAATACTGCCTCTATTTGAGTCATTTTTTGTGCTAACCAGAACGGAATTTGTTCTCGTTTTGCTGGTAGTTTTCCAATGACTGACTGTATAGTCTGTGGTGTTATTTTGTTTGTGTTCCCCTGGTGAGGGGTGTGCTGTGGAATTCTTACAGCTGGTTGGACTGTTAATGTCCGCATGACATAATGAACCAATTGTCTATGTATTTTAATTAACTGTTTTAGCTGAGCTAACAATTCTGCATCTGACATCCTTTCAATGTCTGGATGTGGTGTATAGCTGGCTAGTACTTGCCATGTTGCTCCTGGTCTACCTAGTGGACCGAGCCTGGTAATGTGATTTTCATGTTTTAGGGCGCCTTAAAACCAGAGCTGATGCTCTTGGTAAGTTAATGGAATTTCAACGTACTCGTAAGGAACGTATTCCTCGGGAGGTTCCTCTACTTTGTAGTAGTGAAACTCGTGTGTTCCACCATCTGCTGGAGGAAAATGAATCCATTAATAGAATACCTCTGTCTGCCGATATTCATGAGCCTCTATAACAAATATTAATTTACCACCTCTAGGAGATACTCCATTATTTATGAGTCTGTAAGTTATAGTTTTTCTTATGTTTACCGGGATGATTACAGCATACGGGTCATTCTGTAGCCTATTTCTGTCACCTAAATCTGCTTTTACTGCTGCTGCAGCTAATTCTTCGTCAGTAACCATTATTTTTACTGTTTGAAGAGTTTGCAGAACAAGTTTCAAGGAAACAAAGATTAGGTGCACACTATTTTGGAACACTGTATCCTTCAACGTTGTACAAACCAAAAACTAATATATAGGATTTTCGTCCTATTCCGTTTTGGCAGATATTATCCTTTCACCCACTCCATACGTCTTTTGGAGTTTTTACGGGGGAAAAGGGGTCTGTGTGAAAAGCACGACTGAGTTACTCTAGTATCTAGCTTTAAATTATCGCCTTACCAAATGTTGGGCGCCATGTAGTGTAGTTCCTATCTTCTCAATAGGCTCTGCGCATTCGAATAATATATCCTGCAGCTTAGACATAGGACTTAAGTCGACTAGGTCTCTGACGAATATATTAGACTTAATTGTGAGTGCCAGCTAAATCAGAGGTCACTAGAAACTTTCTCGAAAGTACAAGAAGGGATTAGTTTCTGGCAACCATATAACATGACAACTGTGTTTCCCCAGAATGAAACGTATCTCTAGAGTCGTGGAAACAATAGACGGCTATTTCACTCAGTCAGATGTGCATGCTTCGTTTCACCAGAGTTGCTCAGAAATAGAGAGACGGGCGTTTTCAATAAAAGTATTTATTGAGGAGTCTTATTTCTTAAGCATAAGAAATACTGCTACAACTGAAATGCTGGTTAAGAAGTACAATGCATATAATACGAAGAGTATTCTAAAATAGTACTGTAAAAGTATGATATGGTTTCTAAGCCATAAACATAGAATACATAAAATGCATAAAATACATACAGTGATAAAACAGTGGCTAAAAGTACTCAACTGGTGCTTCTAAAATACGCCTACCCCGGTGTACCTAACCTAAGCCTAGTATGAGGGAGGAGTAAGTGTGGTGTAGCTTAAGTCTAGTAATTTTCTGTCAAGAATCTGTTCCAAGAATTCTCGAAGGGTCTAATCAGCTCCGTACCTTGGTTTTAGAATGATAGAGGTCATTATCTCTCTCTCAGGACTCGATCTCCCAGCAACCCCCAAGGGCAGCCTGGAAACACCGGAGCTGAATTTCTCAGCAAGAGAAAAGACAGCGTCTTCTCAATGCGTCAGTTGGAGGGTCAGCTTCCTTCGGCACTTGCAGCAGCAGGGCGTCGGGCAAGTAGTTAGTCGATCTGCTCCTAAACCACTGCGTGTTTGACTGGGCAAATGTAGGCATATTTATACTTTGAAGGTGCAGAGTTTGACGTAAGATTGGACATAATATCGTCACTAGTGCCTCAGATCCTTGAAAACTCCAGGAGTTCTTGGATAAATGTATATTCAAGCAGGGGGAAGTCCCTTGACTGCTGACGGCGGGTTTCTACAAGAAATCGTTGTGGATTCTCGGAGTGTAGTGGAAGTAGCCATGCCGTATTTGGGCTGCATGGGCTAAGAATAAATAAAGTAATGATTCCTATGCCTATATAAGGATTGGGTGAATTATAACTATATATGGGCATGAATCAGGAAAATTACACTAGGGTCCTAGATTCCCACTGAGCAAGCAAAATGCCCCCCTCGACGAACCAGACTATGAATATATCGTGCTTGTGAAAGCATGGAGGGACTCCCACTTAGCCGCCTGGCAAATGTCCAGGGCAGGGACTATACAGTGGTATCAGCTTTGACCCTTGTAGGATGAGAGCCTGCAGCCCCGCGGGGGGGGGGCGGGGGTGGGGGGGTTCTTTTTTAACCAATGTGTATCAGACATTAATGCAGAGCATGATCCAGTGGGAGATGGTTCTCTTCTGCACTGCTATGCCTTTTTTCGCACCAGAAAACCCTGGAAAGACCTGTTTGTTCACCTGGTGTTCTTTGGTACGATCTATGTAAAAACTCCGCGCACACTTGGAGTCCAAGGGATAGTGTCTCCTCCTAAGTAGATGGATAAGGCGGAGCATAGAACGCTAGCACAGTTGATGGTTTCAATGACATGGAACTGTGTCAAACCTTTTAGTAAAAAGGATGCTCTCATCCATATAACCAGTTTATCTGCTAAGAAAGTAGTTTATGACAGGTTGACACAGAGGTTGAAGCTCACTCATCTGTTGCGCTGATGTAATGGCGACGAGGAACACTGTCTTTAGGGTAAGAAGCCATAAAGGGCCACTGTGAAGTGCCTCGTATGGAGAGCACATCAGAACCATAAGGACCAAATTAAGTTCCCACTGTGGAATTACAATGGGGAAGGGAGAAAACAAGTGTTGTAACCTTTTAAAAAAAAGCATAACAACAACTGGAGACTTAAACAGTGAAGGCTGATCCGGCAACTGCAAAGGAGCCGGGCTATACCCTTTAACTGTGCCCAGAGCAAAGCTGTGCCAAACTAGGGGTAAGATGAATAATAAAACATCAAACAACGTTGCCTGTAGAGGGTCTATTCAAGTACCACACCAAACCACAAATTTGTCCTAATGAACAAGTTACTTACCTTTGGAAAATGATTTTTCTGGTAGAGATTTTAACAGCAGATTCCTCTCCTTAGAATATTTCCCAGGAGTCAGACTGGATCCAGAAAATCTTGAGCAGTACCTCCAAGCACCAGTTGGTAGAATTGTCCGCTTAAGAAGTGACATTGTGATGCCTATCTAGGAGCTGATAATTTTTCATAACTAGTTCCGAAACAAAATGTGGACAGCACCTAAGAGATCATTTTGGGCAAAAAAGCACGGTTAGCTGGTCAAGGAAGAGGGGAGGTTCTGTGAGAAAACTGCGGTTAGATAAGAGACTCTACCAGTAAAAGTATTACTGAAGATAAGTAACCTGTTCTTCTGATAGAGACTTCTAACCACATAGTCACCTTAGAATAGAAACCCAAGCAATACCTCCCTAGATGTGGTTCTGCAAACTGGCTTAAACCAAAAAATCATTAATAAACCAATGGTAGAAATGCCCATCACATCCAAGAAGTAGTGCATAATGACTGTATGAGGGGATGTCCACGTGGCAGCTTTCCACAAGGGAAGTGAGCCCTCTGGGGGGTTGCTTCTTTGCCACAGGGTAGCTGATTTTTATGCAAAAAAGCATCAAACTGGAGAGGGTTAGTTTCTACACCACCTTGCCTTTCCTCGCTCTGGGCACCCAATGGAGGGCTTATCGTCCACCTGATTATCTTTAGTGTGCACGATTTAAAAAGACTGAGCTCTTTTACAGTTTCAAGAATTGAGTCCCTCCTCCTACTTGGACAGATGAGGCGGAGCGTAGAACACAGGCAGAGTAATCCTCTGGCCAACTGAAAAGGGGTGACCACCTTTAGCATTATAGAGACATGAGTCTGGAGGACCAATTTGTCAGGGAAGAAACTGGAGGTTGGACCGCCAGAGCCTGAAGTTCGCTGACCCTTCTGGGCGATGTAATAACCACCAGTAACACAGTTTTTAGAGTCAAGAGCTGCAAAGAGCATGCCCCAATAAGGCATCACAAAGGGATTGTTGCTTTTGATAAAAATGATACCAATGCTTATATTGGTACACTCACATACACAAACTAAATCACAACACTTATCAAATTCGCCGATTGTAAACTCACCATCAACCAGACTCAAAAATACGTGATCAGGCAGGTTCTGCAGGCCAGGCCTGTGGTAAATGATTGACAGGTCACAGGTGGGATGGCACGTCGCCAACAGACAAGCGGGCAAACAGGATCAATCAATCAGGGTTTGTAAAGTGCACTACTCACCCGAGAGGATCTCAAGGTGCTAGGTCGTGGGTCCAGGTGGGAGAATGAGCAGCCCCGTTGGGGTCATTCGAAGAACCATCACAAACTTCGGGAGAGATTGAAAACTCTCAGCTGTCACTGCTCTCTCTACATGTATAAAGGTGGAGAGTATGCAGGTTCAGATGTAGAATCCTGCCCAGTTGCTGCATAAGGAGATCCTTCGGAAGGGGCAGCCTGAGTGGAGAACTGATGCACAATAGGTCAATGGTTCTGGATACCATAGTCTCCGTAGCCATTACGGAACCACCAGGATGACTTGGGCCTGGTCAGTCCTGCTCTTTTTGCTCTCTCTGGCCAAGAGTGGTATGGGCGGAAAGGCGTACAGGAGTCCAAAATTAAACTCTAGGCAGAACGAGTCTGAGTGAGAGCAGCTTTAGAAACACTAGTGCGCAGTGGCCGACACAGTGTTCTCAGTGGTGGCAAAAAGATCAAGTCAAGGTTGCCCCAATCTCACACAATACCTTGCACCACCTCCGGATGTGGATTAGATCTGTGATCCTCGAGGCAGCAACAACTGAGATTGTCTGCCCTGGCCTTCAGATATCCCGCAAGGGGTTGTACAACAAGGAAAATGTCCCAACATTCCAGCTATGTCCAGCAACTCCACCCGCCCGTTTGTTGCAGTACCATGGTGGTGTTGTCCATGAACACTGGGACAAGCCTTCCTTTGATGGATGGATGAAAGGCATTCAATGCCAAGCGAATTGCTTTAAACCAGGGGTCTCCAAACCGGTCCTGGAGGGCCAGATCCATGCCAGATTTTTAAAATTACTACATGTATCTCAATGGGGATATCCCAAAAATCTGGCATGGATCCGGCCCTCCAGGACCGGTTTGGAGACCCCTGCTTTAAACTAAAACAAGTTGATACGGAGCATAGATTATACAGAGACCAGAGCTTTCTGATCGCCACCACCTCCCAGATGGCCACCTCATCTGTCACCATTGTGAGCTCTGGGTGGGGAATGGAGAGAGATCTGTCGTTGACCAAATTGCCGTTTATCAGCCACCATTGCAGGTCCTATGCAGTTCCCTCCAATATCTGGAACAGGATGGGAAGATTTTCCTGATGCTGGGCCCTCTGGGACGTCAGGTCCCACTGCATAGGTCGCATATTCCATCAGGCATGTTGTACCAGCAGGATGCAGGAGGCCACGAGTCGCAGCAGCCTCTGAGTCAGTCTTACCAAAATTCAGGATAGAGGCCGAAACATCGGAATCATAGCCTAAACATCCTGGACTTGCCACTCCGCAGACAAGTGTGGGACTGAACTGTGTCCAGAATGACTCAGATGAAAGGGAGCATCCGAGAGGAGTCTAGTGTGACTTTGGCATGTCGACAGTGAATCCTAGCAAATGCATTTGGCAGCAGGAGGTCAAGGCCCTGTGCCACTCCACCGATCAACGTGGCAATGGATTTGCCTTCCTCTGTAACCTCGCCCGGAGGGAAAAGCATGGTGGGGTCTGGAGAGGTACACAGGCCACTGACGTCAACTGAGCTCCTTGTACCAGTGGTCGTCAGCATCAGGGTCCTCTAGGGGACCATAAACCTCCTCCTTATCACCCCTGTCAGGAGGGTAGGGCATGTCAAGGGATGAAAAGTCCAGGTGAGTGTTAAGGCCTGGACAGCCACAGCAACGAGGTCGAGTGACAGAGTCAGCATCATAGATATTATTCGTTTTGAAGTCAGACAGCGCCTGGTATGGTGCCAAAAGATACAGAGGCACCAATGGTGGATTTGGGGGCGGATCTAGAGGGCCCAATTGAAGTCAAGGGTGAATTCACCAATGGTAACCCAGTAGGGGCACCTCTCGGCTCTGTGGGGTCTGAAGGTACTCCAGAGGTAGTTGGTGGCCAACAGATGGCATGCATGGCATCAAAACTCCTTGAGCTTTGCGGGAGTCGCTACAGCGCCGCGAAACTCAGGATAGCGCGGAGTGAGCCCTGATGGTGGCTCCATAGGTGGAGTGCGGGTCAGGAAGCACGATGGCAAGAAGGAGAAGCCTAGGAGCGCTTCGAGTTCTTTTTGTGTTTATTATTTTTAATTTACCAGACTTTAAAGAAGCAGTCTTGTAATGGGAAGACCAACAATCGTGAGATCAGCTCCGAGATCTACTGCAGCACTGAGAATGGGAGCAGTACAGAGCCTTCTTTTACTGTGCTGCCAAGAGCTTCATTGACCACGCTCGGATCGCCTTCGGGTACATCCACTTGCACTCTGCGCAGGCCTTGAGGTTGTGACATGACTCCAGGCATCAGAGACACACCAAGTGGGGATCTGACACAGACATACTTGTGGCATTCCACTCAAGGCTAGAATCCAATGGGTTTTGCAGGGGGCATTCCCTAGCACATTTGGAGCTAAAAGCTCAAGAGTTGACAAAAAGTTTTAAAAAGTTAGTCAAAAATTTAATGAGGCAGCTCTCTGGAACGGATGTCATCGCGCCAGGGTGGTAACTTTATAGGCACGCGACATCACTTCCGAAGCAGACGAAATTGATGATTAGCAGAACAATGCCACTTAACAGTGTGCAGATGTACTTCATAGGATTTTCTGGATACATTCTGACGCCTGGGGAATATAAGAAGGTGAGGAATCTGCAGTTAGAAGTCTCTATCGGCAGAGTGGCATATTCAGTTTTAGTCGAGTGACACCTCACTGACGAGATGCCATCCAACTACTCCTGAGGAAGGTTGAATTCTTTTTTGTGTAAGAAACTATTGGGTTTTGCCAATAATAACTCTTATAAAGCAATGTGTCCAGTACATTTCAGTTATGCAATAAGATGGCAAGTTACTCAGTTGTACAGTACCCATATGTACATTTCTGTTCATGTTTAGGTTAGAGTATGGAGCAAGAAAGAAGTGTCTAACATTACATTTCCTAGCAACAAAGCATTATTAAAGAGACAGTGTTATGTACTACGAAATAGCATTTCAAAACCCCACCCGCTCAAACCAACAGGTGTGCCCTATATAAAGAAAGATGAGTATGAAAGAGTGAGCTAAGTTGGTACTAAGTGCCAGCGTTTAATGACAAAATTTAAGGCTATTCGGGTGTGGTGTTGTGGAGGAGTAAGGGATTGGTATGAATTTTACCCTGGGCTATGTTGGCGCTTCACCTGTTACAGTCAGTATTGGATCTTCAGATATTTCTAGTTAGTGGGTGCTTAGGGTAGAGGCAGTCATCCAATACCTCAACATACAGATCAGCAGATCCTATAACTTGAAACCAAATCCTAGCACACCACAATACATATCTCAATAGGTTAAGTAATCTCCAAAATTAAACATGAGCATTGACAACCTGTATCATTTTAATATATTTAGGTTGTTCAGGTTCCAGCCGACACGTGTTTCGTCGTTCGGGAAGATTTACCTGCGACTTCTTCAGAGCTTAAAGAAATGCACAGTATCAATTCCGCCTTCTGGCTGGTTGTAATTCCGTCCTAGCCTAAATATGGCTGGACAAATAAGTCGAAAGACATTCTCAATTAGGTGTTATTAATTCAGTTGCGTATATGCGTGCAGTGTCCAAATACGGAAAATAGAAGTTCTCCCGATGAGTCTGCCAGTCTAGTCAGTAGCACTGTATCTAGCTACCTTCATGCGGCCAAGAATATCCGGAGTCTCCGCGTGGTCTATGCGAATCCTGACCACGCGGAGAAGCCGGATATTCATTGCCGCATGAAGGTAGCTAGATACAGCGCTACTGACTAGACTGGCAGACTCATCGGGAGAACTTCTATTTTCCGCATTTGGTGTTGTGGAGGAGGCAGGAGAGCTCACATCCCCTGTTGTCATCTTAACCTGTGTTCTTAGATTCATCTGTACTTCAACTCTACCTGGGGCTATATGTTGCGCAGGGGTCAAAAGTGTTTATCTGTAATGTGCTTTCGTTGGATTAGGTCGCAGCAGTCTCCTGCGCCTTTAAGGTCTGTATTAGAAGGTCCCAGGTCAAAGTGATGGATTTTTCCTGCACTCAACGGTATTCTTTCCTGTGCAGCGCCCCACTTTCAGCCCTACCCCACCTCCCATTTCCTCTCCCCAAGCAAGCAGGGTGGGTGGGACCACTGACTTGCAGCATCGAGTTATAGGGTGTTTCGTAAGTCTGAGCGCCAGGTTGGCAAATTTCACCTGCATCCCGTAGCCTTTCGTGCAAGGATACAGGTCCAGTAGGCAACTCTCCGCTTTGTGCTCCCACCCACAACCTCCCGAAGAGTGGCCAATATCTGTGTCCAGTTTGTGTAGAGGGCAGGACAGGACCATAACATATGTAGTAGGCCAGCGTCCTGCCTGGGACATCTTCAACAATTCACTGCCACTTAAGGGAACATGGTGTGTAACTGATGCAGGGTGAGACACGCCCTCTGATCTATCATATATTGTACAAACTTGAGTCAGGAGTTAAAGAACCCCATTCGGGTAAGCAAGCATGGAGGCCCATTCTTTATCAGATAGAAACCTTCTCAAGTCTGTGCTCCACTTAGTCTGGAACAGTAGTAAAGGCTAGGGTGAGTGGGCCTGTATGCCCTGGTACAGCCACTATGTCAGGTGTCTATCAGTGCCCATTAGATATATTGAGTGCGCTAGTTCATGATTTGGTGGTTCAGTCCCATCGGGGGCCCACCATTGCTTGACATAATGTGGAAGGGTGGTGTACAGAAGAAATGTGTCTGTGAGCCCCTATATATGTATAAAATCTCCATGGTAAAGTAGGGAGGCGTTACTAAATAGTGCACCTATATTAGTTACTCCAGCTTGTTCCCATTTGGAACATCTTTGGTGCGTTAGAGTCCCAGCAGGGGTAGGCACTCCCAGTAGTGGGATATTGGGGGCATATGGTGTGGCGTGTGGAGTGTATTTTAGAGCCATCCTCCCGTATGTAAGTGCAAGTTTCAGTATTATACGGGTCGGGACGCTCATCCCAGGACACAGCAGTGTATTCAACATCCCTTGTGTAGTCATCCCAGAGGTGTATGCTATATCTTGTAGGTTACGGCCCGCTATCCAGTAAGAACCCATTTTAATTGTCTTGCCAGGCAGTAAGCTCTGAAATCGGAAGCTCCCATGCCTCCAGCCTCCGACGGCAGTTGCAGTTTTGTCAGACTGACTCAGCGTTGGCCTGTACCCCATATTAGGTTGGGCAGTAATGTATACAGCGTTTTGAACACTACAGCTGGGATAACCACAGGTAAGTTCGTGAAAAAGTAGATTTGCAGGAGCATTACCATTTTTGCAATAGCTAAGTGCCCTCTACAGAGAGGGGAGAGAAACTCAATATGTGACCTAGGATTGTATGGAGGTGCTCACCCGTTGTAGGTTCCCATCAAGTAGGTCCAGCTGCATTCTATACACATGGATTCCCAGGTTTTTGAACGGCAGTGGCTACGGCCATCTCAGCAACCCTAAAGGGGATTACACGTTGTTGGAACCCCTCCCTAAATGAAAATGCGTGTGATTTACCTACATTAAAGGCAAGTCCCAAAACTAACTGGAATGGAGGGAAGATTTAAACCACAGTTAGTAGATTACAGTGAAGGTCCCTGGTATGTAGTTTAATATTGTTGCATGGGCCACGTTACCCATCGGGATACCCCAGTTTGCTGCATCTCAACGTTAAAATGTGGGCTAGGGGTACCAGGGCCAACACAGAGTTTAAGGGATAATGGACATTCCTGTCTTGTGCCAAGCTGTATCTAGTAGGGGCCTGAGATATGGGCACATGTGTGGTGGGAAGGTGTACAGTAATTTGACCCAACGGACAAGCTCACATGGGATCCCATACCGCGTAAGAGCCGCCAGCATGTACTTCCAGCTAAGTGTGTCAAAAGCTTCATGGAGATTCAAGGAGAGGCACCCTGTCCTGGGAAGATTGTCAGTTGTTGTCCACATTACTTGATAAAAGTCTGCTTATGTTCAACAATGTGTTCCGGGGCACGAAGCCACATTGATCCGCATGAATGAGTTTTGGACAAAAGGGGAGAAGCCTGCCAGCCACGATTTTGTACTCCGTGTTCAATAGTGACAGAGGCCTGTATGCCGTGATATCAGCTCGATTTCGGTAGAGACATAATGAGGACCTGTGCTGTGGTACCAGGGTAGAGTGCCTTCTTCCAGTGAGGCACAATATAGGCGCTCCAGCCGGGGCAGTAATTGCGATGTAAAGGTGGCACAGAGTTCCACAGGCAGGCCATCCCGTCCCGGGGTTTTGTTTCACGGCAGGTCTCTAATAGCCTGTCAGATCTCCATGCAATAATTGGTGCCTCAAGTGTTCTCCCATCTGTTGCGGTCACTCTCGGCAGCTGTACAGCCTCCAAGAGGGTATCAATTGCTTGCGATCCCGCTGCTTGGAGAGCTTTGTACAGTTCATAATATTCTTGGGAAACCTCATTCAGTCCAATTAGCTGGACCACATGGATATCCCACGGAGCATTAATCAGGCGGGCAGAGCAATGCGCTGGTTCAGTCAGCCTCTGTATAAATTTTCTGAATGTACGCACGATAGCCCAGCACTCGTAAGAGCTCCAGTAATCCTGTGTACTAATTGATCCCCACTTCCTGTTCTAAAGTGCCCAGGCTCACTTCTACCCTCTTTAGGTCGCACCCCAAATACTGAGCTTATTGTTGCCCCCATTTGACATAACTTAGAAGGCCTCCCACTCCACTAATTGTGTGGACGCTGTATTTGCATTGGTCGTAAAATATGTATCTATAGTGGTTACCATATGTGCACGGAAAGCCCCATCTTCCAGTAGGAGGGGGTTAAGTTTCCATGTTGTGACCGGGGTAGGTGCACATCCCCAAGACAGTGTAAGCTATAAGGAGCTGTGATCTGACAGAGACTTATGCAGATAGGTAGTGTGTGTGATTTGAGCCAGCAGTGTAGGAGAAGATAGTATGCAATCTATTTGTGTATGCAGGACATGCATTGCTGAGTAGAATGAATATTCTTGCATTCCCACCATCCTACTACGCTATACATCTGCCAGTGTCCAACCCTGCACCCATGATGAAAGGGCCTTTGCCTGTCGGACTACTGAGGCCCCTGGCAGTGGGGGGTGCAAATCGTCTAGATTTAAGTCTAGTACAGCATTGTAGTCATCCCCAAGTATCCAAGGATACATTGCCCAGTCCGACGGCGCTGCGCTGACTTGGGCCAAGAAAGCCTCCAGTTAAATATTTGGAGAATAAAGGCTGCACAGTACTACCGGAGAACCATCCAGCCTGCCCCGGATTGATGCGTATCTACCATTTGTGTCAATGCGGGTATCTAGTGCCTCAAAGGGAACCCCCACCTGGAGCCAAACAGCAGCTCCCCTGCAAACGCAAAGTATGAGGTATTGAATATCTGCCCCCATCATTTCTTACAGAGGTTGTGGGCCTCTGATGACGTCATTGTGTCTCCCGTAGAAACACTATCTGTGAATTGCGTCTGCACAGTTGGGCATAGATTCAATGAGGTTTATGGACAGAACACTTACCCTTACATTCCAGGTTGTGAAATTATAGTGAGGTAATGCAGCCATTGAAGCTAGATGCAATGCATACAGTGCACAAACCCAACACAACACTTATGCAAATGCAAGATTTTGCTTCCCCAAACAATTAACAGCAATTTTACAACGATACGGTCCAACTCGTAAATTGTTCAACCAAACAAAAAAACATCATGATTCAACCACTGGAAGAGTTCTGTGCGTATGCCCATGGGGTCGTACTGGACACTGATCAGCTGCATCCACTCATGTGGCCTTAGAACGTATCCCATATTGAGTGCCTTTCGGGCTTGGGTCCTGGTCCCCCTTCCCGCCCCACACAGGATAATGGTATCACACAGAGTGAAATGAAAGAAAACCAGACCTTGCAATCCTAGTGATATACAAGCATCAAGGTCCAGCTGTGTTGTGTGGCACAGGTGCCAGTGCACGTGAGCAGCCAACAGGTACAGTCGCCGCCTCCAATAAACCCACTAGGTAATGTACAATGTATTTTATAGAACTAGGCATGAGCACTTCCTTTTATCTGCACACAGCTATTACCTTTTCTCAGCCTAGTAGTTCGTTGTCAGATTGTTTAGTTATGGTTGGGAATAGTAACAGGCTGCTTTCAGAATCCATAGGGTTGTGCCGCCTGATGAAGTCTCATTGTCAAGTAATGTCCTTGTATCTCGTAGGATGGTCGCTGTCTGAAGCAACACGCACTGCCCCTTCAGCACTTGTTCCTGGGTAGGAATGGATTCTCCATCTTGGCTAGTGCACACTCTGTGTCGCTGTTTAGTGTGCCTCTGCCTAGTCCGGTGTGAGGTGGGCGCCTGTGTGTATCCTAGAAAAGTATTTTCAATCCAGTCCCAAGCCGCCTCCGGGTCCTCGAAGAAATGACCTGTGTGTTCATAAATGATTTTACACCCGGCAGGGAACAGGAGGGCATACTTAAGGTTGAGCTGTTGCAAGTGTTTCATGACCCCTTGGTAGGAGGCTCGTAAACAGTGGACATGTATAGCATAATCCAGAAATAGAGAGATTTTGGCATTCTTGTGCTGGATGGAAGCGTTTTCCTGTGTGTTTCGGAGAAGGGTATCCCTATCTTTGTAAGTGAGGATCCGGGCCAGGATTGGCCTGGGCAGTGCTCCCTGCGCTCGACACCTGGTGGGAACTCTGAGCCTTCTTCATACTAAACAGCTCGGTTAGGTCTCCCGTAGCCACCACAGTGAGCACCAATGCTCTATAAGTTGGGTGGGGTTGTTACCTCCGCAGTTTTCAGGAAGCCCAAGTAATCTGACATTATTCCTGCAGGACAGTCCTTCGGCATCTTCGACCCGGTCCTGCAGTTCTCCAACTTGTGTCTGAAGCAGAGCAACCACTTCTGTTTGTTCCATGCGCCATGGGGTTATAAAAAAAAAGTGTTGTGTCTTTTCCTGCCAATTACTTATGTTCAGCTTTGAGAAGGCGGACATCTGTGGTGAGCGCTCCTAATTGTTGTTTCAGTACTCTCTGGGACTCCCTAATGTCCTTGAGGATAATGTCTTGTTAATCAGGAGTGGGGGAGGTCCTGAGTAGGGGGCACAATATCAATTGTAGTCGGGGGGGGAGGGGTATTTGCATTTTGAATTGGTCTCATCCTCACCACATATGCAGGGAAAACGAAGAGGGGGAGGTGTATGCATCCCCACTTCAGTAGCCCTTTTCCAGTACTTCACCATGTAATGCGCACCGTGTGGCTGGCCCAAGCCAGGCTCTGGGGTTGCAGGTGTGTTGGGAAATTCAGTGAAATGCAGCTCCACTATTTTCGTGGGGCCCACCCACAGCAGCCCCCCCCTTCCCAGACACTGCTCCTGCACAGTGCAAGGTGCATGCCAATGTGAGGGAATACTGTCCACTGTCCTGGTTCAAACTCCCCCAAAGCCATTACCAGAGTAGAGCCAGAGTCCTGTAGGGTGGTCTCAACGTCACTGCTCCATTGGAGGCAGTCCTCAGTTACACGCAGCCCGCACTGTTTGGAGAGCCGCTGCATTCACTCGGACCTCCGCACGGCCTATCAGGTTCACCGTGCCCATGAGCCGCGCACTCCGGCTGCGCCGCCCAGTTCGCCGGATCAGCACGCTCAGGCCGGCTCAGTCCAACTCACATCCGAGCGCGGGATCAGTCGCAATGCCTCCCGCACTCAGACATTGTTGCTTTAGGGTAAGAGCCGAACTGGGCCACAGGTTATCAGTCTTTACAGCCGGAGCCCAGCTGGCCGCGACTCCCTCCACAGCCATGGCTGGGCCACTCATCACTCTCCTTAACAGACCAAGGCCACCGTGGGGGCTATCTCCCCTAGTGTCCGCCATCTTCGGCTGTCAGCCATGCCACCTTGCCGCTCAATTTCCAAGCATGAAGGTGGACACAGAAGTCCCGGTTGCAGCACCTGGCCCTACTGCTGTGATAGAGGATCCTCCAAGAGGAGCAGCCTGATCGGAGGACAGATGCTCAAATCCAGGAGTTCTGGATACAATACTCTTCCTGCCCAATCTAAAGCCACTAGGATCGCTTGCGCTCAAGGTCAGGAGTGGTATCAATGGTAAGGCATACAGGAGTCCAGAAACAGAATGCATCTTTGAGCAAGAGATGCCATGAAAAAACCCCAACACACAATCAATCAATCAGGAGTTTGTTAAAGCGCAACTACTCACCCGTAAGGGTCTCAAGGAGCTAGGGGTGCAGGTTCCATTCCATCAAGGAGGGGGTCTGTCGAAGAGCCAGGTTTTGAGGTTTCTTGCGAAGATGGGGAGCGTTGTTGTCTGTCTGAGGTGGAGCGGAAGGGCGTCCCATGCTTTGGCCGCGAGGAAGGAGAAGGAGCAGCCTCCCGATCTGGTCTTTCCGGTGCGAGGGACCTCGGCGTAGGAGAGCTGGGCTGATCGTAGGGTCCTTTGGGGTGCTTGGAATTTGAGCCGGCTGTTCAGATATGCTGGTCCGGTGCCGTGGAAGGCCTTGTGTGCGTGGGTGAGCATCTTAAAGGTGATTCTCGCCTCGAAGGGGAGCCAGTGGAGTGTGCGCAGGTGCTGTGAGATGTGGTAGTGTTTTGGCAGGTTGAGGACCAGTCTTGCGGCGGCGTTCTGGATGTTCTGTAGCTTGCGGATGAGGTTTTTGTTTATTCCGGCGTAGAGTGCGTAGCCGTAGTAGAGTCTGCTGGTGACCAGGGCGTGAGGGGCTGTCTTTCGGTGTTCGAGGGGGATCCATTTGAAGGTCTTACGAAGGAGGCGGAGGGTGTGGAAGCAGGAAGATGAGAGAGTTGATCTGGCGGTCCATTTTGAGCTCGGAGTCCAGAATGATTCCCAGGTTGCGTGCGTGGTCTGTGGGGGTTGGCGGGTGTCCGAGGGCGTGGGCCACCGGGTGTCGCTCCAGGTGTCGGGGTTTGGGCCCATGATGAGTACTTCTGTTTTGTTGGTGTTTAGTTGTAGGCAGCTGTTTTTCATCCATTTGGCGACTGCTTCCATGCCTTCTCGAAAGTTGCGTCTGGCGGTGTTGGGCTCGTTGGATAGGGAGAGGATGAGCTGGGTGTCGTCTGCGTATGACACGATGTTGAGTCCGTAGGTTCTGACGATGGGGGCAAGTGGAGCCATGTAGACGTTGAAGAGCGTCGGGCTGAGGGAGGAGCCCTGGGGGACTCCGCAGGTGTTAGGTGTGGGGTCTGAGAGGAAAGGGGGGAGTCTGACCCGTTGCGTCCTGCCGGAGAGGAAGGAGCAGATCCAGTCAAGGGCCTTGTCCTGGATTCCTGCGTCGTAGAGTCTGCGTATTAGGGTGCGGTGGGAGACTGTGTCGAACGCCGCTGATAGGTCTAGGAGGATGAGGGCTACTGTTTCTCCTTTGTCCAGTAGGGTGCGGATGTCGTCTGTTGCGGCGAGGAGGGCGGTTTCCGTACTGTTGTTTTTTCTGAAGCCGGATTGGGAGGAGTCGAGGATGTTGTGTTCTTCAATGAATGTGGCGAGTTGGCTGTTGATGGCTTTCTCAATGACTTTCGCTGGGAAAGGGAGCAGGGAGATGGTTCTGTAGTTTTTGAGGTCGGTGGGG
Organism: Lissotriton vulgaris; assembly: GCF_964263255.1. Classification (NCBI taxonomy): domain Eukaryota; kingdom Metazoa; phylum Chordata; class Amphibia; order Caudata; family Salamandridae; genus Lissotriton; species Lissotriton vulgaris. The sequence goes on along the minus strand of NC_141691.1, from coordinate 673,149,785 downwards.
TCCGCTGAGGGTTTCTTCAGGAGGGGGTTGACCTCGGCGTGTTTCCAGTCGTCGGGGTCGCCAGGGAGCGGTTGATGGTGTGGCAGAGCATGGGTGCGATGGTGTCAGCAGTTCTGTTGAAGATGTGGTGGGGGCAGGGGTCCGTGGGGGCCCCTGAGTGGATTGACTTCATTGTCTTCAGTGTGTCTTTGGTGGTGAGGGCTGTCCAGTCATCAATCGCTGGTTTCCTGGTGTCGGGGGTGGTTGGTGAGGGTTCAGTGTGTTAGTTGTCTTCGTCAAAGTTGTCGTAGATGCTCTTGATTTTGTGGTGGAAAAAGGTGCTGAGTTTGTCGCAGAGGTCTTGTGAGGGAGGGCTGTCGGTAGACTCGCTGGTGGGTTGGGCGAACTCCTTGATGATGCTGAAGAGTTCCTTGCTGTTGTGTGCGTGGGTGGAGATTCTGTCTTCAATCGCTTTTTTCCTCGTTTCTCTGATGAGTTGATGGTGAGCGTTGTTGGCGGCTCTGAAGTTGTGGTGGGCTTCTGAGGATTTGGTGTTTCTCCAGGCCTTTTCGAGGCAGCGGCATGTGCGCCTGGACTCTCGAAGTTCGGTGGTAAACCATCTGGCTTTCTTGGCACGGGTATTGTTGTTTTTCTTGAGGGGGGCTATGGTGTTGGTGCTGTCCGAGATCCATCTATACAGGGTTCGGGCTGCGGTGTTGGGGCCGTCATTTTCCGCGATGGTTGGGGTGGAGTTGTTGAGTGAGGAGATGAGCTGGTCGTCGGTGATTTTGGTCCAGTTTCTTTGTGGAAGCAGGTGCTGGTGTCTGTGGATGGTGGGTGTTCTGAAGGTGAAGTGGACGCAACGATGGTCGGTCCATGGGAGTTCGGTGGTGTGGCTGAAGGTGATGGAGTTTCCTGTAGTGAAGAGGGGGGTCGAGGGTGTGTCCTGCTGAGTGCGTGGGCTCGGTCACGATCTGGCAGAGTCCAATGTTGTGGAGGTTGTCCAGGAGGCATGTGGTGTTGGGGTCCAGTTGATTGTCGAGGTGGAAGTTGAGGTCTCCCAGCAGGGTGTAGTTGGTGGATGCGATGGCCTGCGGGGAGATAATGTCCGTGATGGAGTTGGCGAAGGGTCCGCGGGGTCCGGGGGGGGGGGGGGGTCGGTAGATGAGGGTTCCTCGGAGGGCGGCAGTGGGGCTGGCCAGTATCTTGAAGTGAAGGTGTTCCATCAGTTCTGTGGACTCGTCAGGGAGTGTGCTCAGGTGGAGGCTGGATTGGTGGACGATGGCGATTCCTCCTCCTGGGTGGGTGGGGCGGTCCTTCCTGTAGATCTTGTATCCTTGGGTGATGGCGATGGCCGGTCCTGAGGTGGCGTTGGTCCAGGTTTCGGTGAAGATTGCTACGTCCGGGGTGGTGCTGTCGAGGAGGTCCCAGATTTCTGTGGCGTGTTTGTGGAAGGATCGGACGTTGAGGAGGATGCATTGCAGGGTCTTCGGTTCGGTTGTGTTCTTGTGGGCGGGTTGTGCTGGATCCCTGTTCTTGGCGGTGATGCAGGTGTGCCGGCAGCGGTGACAGCTGAAGGGTCCATTGGTGTCGGCTGTTGATGCTAGCTTGCAGTTGTTGTTGCAGCCTGAGATGAGTGCGTGGAGTGCTGTTGGGTTGTAGCGTTTTTGGGCGGAGGTCCAGGGTTCCTGGTGCTGGTCGCAGACGGGTCGCGGACGGGCTCAGACGTGCTTGCCTTTGACGCGCCTTCGGTGCACCAGCGGTGCACCAGCGGCGCGCCCGCAGCCCGCGGCCGCGCAGTGGCCGCCATTAAGTAGGGGTCGGGGAGGGCTGGACAGCTTGGAGGCGGGAGCGGGGAGAGGAGCTGGATTGGGCCGGTCGCGCTGGGGGTGGAGTGGCCGCGGGGGCAGTAGCGGCGGGGAAAGGTAAAGGGAGGAAAGAAGGGATAAAGAAAAAAGGGAAAATAAGCAGAAATAAGGCACAAAAGAGCAGAAATGCAGAAAAGGGCAGAAAGGTGAAAGATGGAAAGGGTAGAAAAACGAGTGAAGGAGCAGAGGGAGAGAAAGGGAAAATGGGCAGAAATAAGGCAAAAAAGAGCAGAGGTGCAGAAAGGTGAAAGATAGAAAGGGTAGAAAAACGAGTGAAAACGAGTGAAGGAGCAGAGGGAGAGAAAGGGAAAATGGGCAGAAATAAGGCACAAAAGAGCAGAGGTGCAGAAGGGTAAAAGATAGAAAGGGTAGAAAAACGAGTGAAGGAGCAGAGTGAGAGAAAGGAGACAGAGGTCCACTGGACCACCAGGGATGAGGCGCAGGGAAACCTGCGGGTGGAGGAGGGCCTCGATCACTAACACTCAAGAGTGCAGGGGCAGGGGCACCTCACTTAATGGTGGAGCTGCGAGGGTGGGAGAGCAATTTCACTGACAATGAGTCAGTGACATTGTGCTTTCTCAGCGGTGGAGAAGAGATTGGGCCAGAGTTCTACCCATTTGTGGAAGGTACCATGAACTATCTCTGGATGTAATTGCCACTAATGATCCGCTAGGCATCGCCCGCAGAGTTAATTTGCTCTGGCATTCAGAGAACCTGCCAGGTGGTTCACCAGCATAAAGATCCTTCAGCGGTCCAACCATTTGCAGAGGTCGCAATGCCTCCTGGTAAAGGGTCCATGACCCTACCCCGCCCTGTTTGTTGCACTACCACAAGGCTGTGGTTTTGTCCATGAACATCTGAATCAACTTAACCTTGATGGATGGAAGGAAGTAAGGCTTTCAATGCCAAGTGTATGCCCCCTCATCTCCAGAAGTTTGATATGGAGCCAGGATTCCACCGGACACCAGAGTCCTCAGATATACACCTCTACCAGATGGCAGTCCCAATCCAGAAGTGATGCATCAGCCACCACTGTCAGCTTTGGGTGGGGGAAAGGAAAGGGGTATGATGCAAACCCAGTCACGGTCCAGTAACCGCCACTGCAGAACTTGAGCAGTCTCCTTCGAAATCAAAAGCTGGTTGTAGAGGCCTCCTTGATATTGAGCCCACTGATACTTCAGTTCCACTTGCATATGTCACCTGGCGAACTTGACCAGCAGAATAGAGGAGGCCATCAGTGCTAGCAGCCTCAGAGTCCACCTCACTAAAATCCAGGACCGAGGCTGAAAGTTCAGGATCATAGCCTGAATGTCCTGGACTCTTTCCGGAGGGAAAGTCACAGAACTGAACCATGTGCAGAATTGCTCTGATGATGCAGAGTGCCTGAGAAGGTGTCAGATCGGACTTCGGCATGTTGATAGTGAACCCTAAAGATGACAGGAGGTTCGCCAGAGTCTGGAGGTGGTTGACAACTGCCGGGAGAGTGGGGCTGCTGTCAACAGCCAATCACCAAGATAGAGGAAGGCCGACACACTTGACCTCTGAAGGTGTGCTGCCACCACCGATATCACTTTTGGGAACACCCATGTGACAATAGTGAGACCATAGGCGAGCACAGCAAACTAGAAATGCTTCTGGTCTCGCCACAAACCAAAGGTAGCATCAATTGGCTGGCAGAAAAGGTATGTGGAAATAGGCATCCTGCAGGTCGAGCGCCACCATCCAGTCGAGGGTAGACAAGATTGAAGCCAGGGTGAGCTTTTTTATTTTATCCTCTTGAAGGAAAGTGTTGAGAGGGTGCTGTCTAAAAGAGGACAAAGACATCCGTCCTTCTTGGGCACCAGAAAGTAGCAGGAACAACCACCATGTACTACTTCCGCCACTAGCACCCTCTCCAAACCCCTTAGACTGAAAGGGCTTTTACGTCCTGTGGTAAAATAGAGAGATTGTTGCCCATCAGTCACTGGGAGGACAGTGGAATGTGTGGCGGAGAAGAAAGGAAGGAGAAGGCATATCCCCTGCAAACAATCTGCAGGGCCTACCTGTCTGATGTTATGGCTTCCCAACTTTGGAAGAATCTTTGGACCTCGGCGGTGGGCCCCACAACTTCAATGTCAAAGCTGCTGGGTTCCTTGCTGGGGCTGGTGGCTTGGGCAGCTCTCCCAAATCTGCAAAAGGAATGCTAAGGCTGGTGAGGTTGGCGAGGCAGGGCAGATAAATTCAGGGACAGTGCAGTAGCTCGGCTATCTTTAAATCACTCTAAAGTGGAATTAGCCTAGTCCACCAAAAGGAGAGTCCTGTCGAAGGGCATGTCCAGAAGTGTGGACTGAACTTCACCAGAGAAGCAAGTTGATCACAGTCATGTATGGTAATCCCAGTGCCAATGGATCTCCTGATTGAACAGGTGGTGTCCAAGGCACAACAAATTGTGAACTGGACCACATCATGACAGTCTTGGATAGCCTGGGCAATGACAGGTCAGAGATAGTCAGGGACACCAAGGAGGACTTGAATCACAGAGTCCCAACGGGCGTGGAAACAGCGACTCAGGAGGCAGCTGGCATTGCCCCATGTCAAAGACTTCAGTCAATACATTAGTCTTGACTGCCAAGGTGGGGAGCTGTTGCTCAATGACTTGGGCAACCCTAACCATTATCAAGAAGTAGGAAGCGGATTACAGGCTGGCTGGACCAGGGGGTGAGAGAAGACCCATTTTAGAGGAGGTATCAAGACCACTAGCCTCCTGCAAATCATGGTATCAAATGAGGTCATGATAGGGCTCAGCAAACTCATCACCTGCAGCATTATCATTATACGAGTCTGTGCCGAAAAGGAAGTGTATGGTCTGCGTTCTCTCTTGTGCAGGCGATAGATCAAGTGGGGGAAGTCGCGCCTCAATTATTGTTGTGCATGGCTTCAGTCAGGGTAGGCCAGCACTGGCTCGAAGTCGGAGAGTACTATGGATAGCTCCCCGGCTGACAGATTAATTCAGCACCAATGTCTAAATTCCAGGGACCAGCATGGACCATGGCATCAGAGGTGGGGTTGCAGCCAGAGGTACTGCGATGGGCTCAGAAAGACCAACAGAACGCTGAGGGCAAACCCAGCTGAGGTACTCCAGGTGGAAGACCTCTTGGCTCCTTTGGACCCAGAGGGCACGCCAAATGGAGTTGGCAAACGTCCAAAGAGCATAGTCAAGCAGATCGGTTGTGGAGTAGCAGACTGTCGCAGAAATTCAGAATGTGGAAGTTGCAGGATTGGCTCCAAAGTCTGGCGATTCAGGGACTGTGATATACAGACATGGCGCCACCCGCGAGTGGCGAAAGGGTGCAGAGGCCGGTGATGTTTTTTTATGCTTCTACTTCGACTTATCTGAATGTTTAGATCTCGATGACCTGCCCCTCGAATGCCTTTGGTGACTCTTGGACCGGGAACGAAACATTGTACCACGACTTAGATCAATCTTGATACAGCATTGTCTTGTGCTTTGCGATTTAAAGCTTTGCCTTGTGGTTGCGGATGGGCTTTGGGTCAATCAGCGAGCAGTCCCCATAGCAGTGACTTGAACCTAGGCACCAAACGGAACACCCAATGGGGATCCGTGACAGACATTTGTGACAGTCCCGACAGTGCTTAAAACGTGCCATTTTTGGGGGGTACCAAATAGGTAAATACCAAATTAAGGCTCCACATCCGCATGACAAATTGAATCGATAAGAAAATATGGACAAGCCCCTTCAAAAAACACAGCATCACAACAGGCAACTTGAAGAGAAACGGCTGATCAGATAAACATAAAAAGGCCGAATGGGTTGAGAAGTAACCTTTAACTGTTGTCACAGCAAGGCCTTGCTGGGTCAATGACAAACTGAACAAGAGAACATCTGACAACTGTGCATTCAGAGGTTGTATTTTTGGGAAGAGCACCATAGAATAAACGTCTCCCAGCATCCAGCATAAATCAATTTGGTGATGGGCACCTAGCTACTACAATGGAGGAATACCAAAAGCCACTCACTCTTCATGCATGGATGTCTAGATTGTGCAGGCTCCAGTGGAAGACTAGACCCAGCTGCTGCCACAGGCAGTTTTTGAAATGGTCAGCCCGACTGGAAGACATACACTCATGGCCAAAAGTTCCGGGTGCCACATTCTCCTACTTCCAGGGCCTCCAAGAGGATTTGGGTTCAGTCTCCCCTGATCTTCTTGAATAGTTGGGCGAGGAGAGGGAGTGGTGGAAAGGTTTACAGGAGTCCCAACCCCCAAAGCTGGCATAAGGCATCTCTGATGGAAGACTCTCTAAGGAACTCCAACATCCAAACATTGCACATTCTCTACAGTGGCAAACAGATTGTGACAGGCTTCTCCTCATTGCTGGAAGATGCCGCCTCAGAATGCAATAGCCATTTGTGATCCTCTAGGCAATGTCGGCTGAGTTAATTTGTTCTGGCATAAAAGATCCTGCCAGATAAGGGAGGCCCCTTAAAAGTTCTGCCCCTTCCAGAGGCATAGGGCCTCCTGGCACGGAACCCACGACCCCAACCCCCTTTGCTTGCTGCTATACCACATTCCTTTGATTATAAGGAGGAAAGCTTTCAGTGCCAAGCAAATAGTGTGCAACTTCATCAAGTTGATGTGGAGGAGAGGCTCTTCCAGAAACCAGTGCCCTATGCTCTTTACCTCTCCTAGATGTCCTCCCCAACCCAGCAACGATGCATCAGTCACAACTGTTTGCTCTCGGTGGGATCTGCTGCTTATCCAATTGAAATCAAGCAGGCTCCATTGCAGGTGTTTCACACTCCCCTTCAACACCTGAATTGAGTCTATGATGTTGCCTTGGTGCTGAGTCTACTGGGACTTCAGATTCCACTGCAGAGCCAGAATTTGCCACCTGGCATGGTCTACAAGAAGGATGCCGAAGGCCAAGAAGCCCAGAAGCCAAAGAGCACCTCTCAATGAGACCCAGGTCAAAGGTTGAAATATCCGGATCATAGTCAGAGTGCTCTGGTTTCATTGAGGAGGGATGGCTTGTGAAGGAGGCAGGTGTGATTTTGGCATGCTGATGGAGAAACCAACGCTGTCAACAGGTCAGCTGTCACCTTATTGTGGCTTATGACTGTTTGGGATGAGGCTGTCTTCAATAATCAGTTGCAGAGGAATGGGAAGATTGGTACTCCCAACCTTCGCAGTTGAGCTTTGGCCACCATCATCATGGCTTTGCTGAACATAGGAAGTGCACTGGTAAGGCTAAGGAGGAGCACAGAAAGCAAAGTGCTTGTGGCCTACTTGAAACTACAGGTAACACCCGTAGGACTGCAGGACAGGAATGTGGAAGCATGCAACCTGCAAATCCAGCACTACAATCCAGTCTAATGCACACAGGATCAGACAGAACGTGGGCCAAGGTGAGCACTATGAACATGTACTTTCGGTGGAAGAAGTTAAGAGGGTGATGATCTAGAATTTGTTAAAGGTCTCTGTCTTTTCAGCACCAGAAAAAATGGGACTGACAACCAGTCCCAATCCCTGAAGCAGGCACCCTCTATTGCTCCTTTGGCCATGTTAGGCTAGACATGTCTGCAGAGTAAGGACAAGTGGTTCTCCGGAAGGTGTTGAGTTGTGGGTGATCTGTCCAGAGGACAGGAAAGGTTGGGAGAATTCATGTTACTGAATCTGGAGCTCCAACAAAAAAAAAACCCAGTACAGTCATGTGTAAAGATAACTCTCCACATAACTGAATTGGGTTTCTTTTTTGTTGGAACCACTTATTTGTAAAGGAGGCTAAACCCAGTGTATCCTCTTACTCGATCTCTTTACTGGTATACCTGAATCTGGAGTACCAACTGGTATTGTCTGATGCTCCGCCATTCAAGGTGAAAGTTAGCATGACATCCTACTGGGAGGGGGCCCAGCACTTTATCTCACTATATGCAGATGACATTCTCCTATTCTTGGAGGATGCCGAGGGAGCCGTGAAAGGTGCAGAGAGACTGCTGGCGCGATTCGGCGACTTGTCAGGCCTAAGAGTTAATTGGCCTAAAACCGGTCTCTTCCCCCTACGGAAGGAAGAGGAGCAGCCCCCGACCCGTCCGCTGCTTAGATGGGAACCTGGCTGCCTGACCTACCTGGGAGTACATATATACCACGAGACAGCGGACATGCTGGACGGTAATATAGGTCGCTCTATCCGTGCTCTGCAGAGCAGTATGTCCTTTTGGGCGACCCTGCCTCTGTCGGTGGCGGGTCGTATATCTCTCCTGAAAATGGTAGCCTTGCCTCGTTTGTTATACTACTTCAGGGCTCTTCCCATTTGGGTGCCTGGGGCGATTTTTCGGCAGTTGAGATCGACGATTACATCCTTCTTATGGGAAAGGGCAGACGCAGAATTGCGTTAGCAACGCTGACCCGCCCAAAAGACGAGGGTGGCCTAGCGGTCCCAATTTCGAGCTCTATTATCTGGCTGCCCAACTACAGACCTTTACGCCAGAAATTGCGAGAGTTTACCGCGGGCCGGATCAGGAGAGGGACAACGGCACCCCTCGCCATGTGCTGGCTTACATTGCCCTGCAGCAAAGATTAGTGCTCAGAGATCTGTCCCAAGAGGAACGGACGTTCCGATTATGCTGGAACCGCTCGCAAAAATGAGCGGGTGTCAGGCACCCGTATGCGCCTGAAATCCCACTGGGCATGGTGACAGCACTCCCACACGGCGGAGATTGGTCGAGACTACAGTTATGGGAGGAAGCAGGGTTGCAGATGGTGGGGGATTTATACGATGACGGTGTAATGACCCCGTATCAGACTCTGCAGGAGTGCTACGACCTCCCGAGGGGGGATTACTTACTGCACGCGGCGGTGGTGAGAGCCATTCAGGCGCATTGGGGAGAAGGACTGATCGAACCAACTACAACACTGGCTTGCCAGTATACTATTATGGCGGCGGGTACCTTCAAGGCAGTGACGTGCCTCTACTCAAGAATGCTGAGCGAGACCCTACAGCCTCTGGCGACACTGAAGGCCAAGTGGGAAACAGACCTGCAGATGGAAATCCCAGACACCACGTGGTCCCAACTGGTGCGGAGGGCTAGAATTGATTCACTTCTACATTATTCACAGGGCCTACCTTACCCCGAGCAAAATTGCGAAATATTTTGGAGTTGAGGACGCGGCGTGCCCCAGATGCAATAAGATAGGAGCGGACCTAGTGCATATGCTGAGGGACTGCCCTCACCTACAGGTTTCTTGGAGAGAGAAAGGCAACACATTAAATGAAGTGGCGGATAGGGACTTGCAGTACGACAAGGCGGTCAGTATACTGCACTGGTTCCCACACACGCCCAAAAATAAACTATCGAGCAAATTCATTGACATGGGCCTACTCTTCGCTAAGAGGGAACTGACCAAGGGATGGAAGTCAAAAACGGGCCCGACATACCGGAGATGGCTGAACGAATTTCTAAAATGGGGGGCGGGCGAGAGTACGGTCAGGTACCAACTGGCCCGTCGCAGATCGGATGAGCGAGCCCAGGAAGCAGCGATGGCTTGGGAGATGTTAGTGCAGGCACTGCGGGATAGCTCAGTGGAGGAGGAAGGAGAGGAGGAGCCAGAGGTACCAGAGGGCCTAACTGGGATTGCCACGGTGCTGGTACCCTCACCAGACACACACACCCAATAAATAGTAAGATGCTTCTGTCCACCACCACATAGAGGTACTTCTCAGCGATAGGCGTAGGCGATGATACTTGGGAGGGAAGAGGGAGGGAAGGTTTACCTGATATAACCAGACGAAACTGGACGAACATTGCTCAATGGTAGAGGGGGAAGGGGAGAAAAACTTGAAACGCAGACAGCGGATTGCCTCATTCAGTGACCATAACTGATAGACAATGTACAGAGGCACCACGGAAACAAATGACGCCGCCCGGCCTTCGGGATGTGGGCTGAATGGCTGTGTATAATGCATGTGGGCAGAGATAAGAGGGCGATGAATCTGCACAAATAGATCCCATATTGAATGATGTACTGTGCATTTGGTTCTGCAATAAAAAACGTTTCAAAAAAAAAAATGACATCCTACTGGGAGATTGTGTGCCGTCAAGGACAATTTAAAGTGGTTTTGCGGTTGAAGCAGGTGGAGGTATTGGGGTAGTATGCTGCCCTTTGGGGGCCTGGCCTGCATGCTGTTGGCCAGCTCCTTGGTTTCGCTCACAAAAGGGCCGGGAAGCCTGTCGAAGCGGAGGTCGTATTGGTACCACATCTGCAGGTATCCCCTACCAAAACTTCGAAAGGTGAGCTGTTAGGGAAACTAACAGGCTGAGCTAAGCCCAGAGAACGATCGGTGGCGTTGCTGTAGTTAAACTTTTCTAAGGACGAGTCGGCCTTTGCTCTGAAAAGTTTCAAGCCGTCAAAGTGCATATCCATGAGGGACTGTTGTACATTCAATGAGAAGCCCATGGAGTGAAGCCAAGCCTGGCGTCTAAGCACTGCGCTGATACCGGGTGTCCTACCTAGGCAATCTGTTCTATAAAGGTCGGAATGGATGGTGTATTTCGAAGTATCTTGGCTGTCAAGAATCAGCCGTGGGAGCATTCTCTGGGACAACTGGCAAGATATCCACTGTCTCACAAGGTGTGTGAATACTGTCTCAAGAGACTGGAGGCATTGATGGATCGTAAGGCAAGGCTGGTACTGTAAAAGATACGTTTAACAAAATGTTCTATTGTCTTCGATTTCGTGTCAGGTGGAATGGTAGAGAATAAGTTTGGGTTGAGGAGGCTGGATGATGCCTGAATCAACAGACTCTCAGGGATAGGATGCTGGAGAAAAATCTGGGTCCCCAGGAGCAGGCCTTGCCACCTTGTCTGTCCAGCGGAGGACAAGGTCCTGGCTTTGCTCATTGTGCTTACTGGTATATTGGTAAGAGCCTCATTAAAAACGAGCAGAGGTTCCTGGGTGGTGGTTGTGGGGCTGAAGATTTCAGACAGTACTTTGGCTTTAGCCTCCTGCACAGGCAATATTAGATAATGAACTTCCGCTGCACTTCTGGTGACCGACACAAAAGAAACATGCTCATCAGCTTGCACTGTGGCGACTTCAGGCCAATGTCAGGGGAGGTGCCCAAGCCACTGGCTTCTTGTAGGTCCTCAGAAATATTAGGTTACTCATCAAAGTTGTCATTGTCATCATCACCACCATGCTGTTCCGGGTTTGAGAAACTGCAAAGCGGCTGTTCAGGGATGAGCTGAAATTCTGAATCTGCAAACTAACGGATCAGGGTTCAACATCTGACAGCTTTCAGGCTCAGGCCTCTGAAGTCTATCTCGGTGCTGTAGGGGGCTTTGAATGCTGCTCTGGGGTGGGACCAAGCAGCACCAGCCTTGTTACCAGAGCTGACCTTGGATGCAGGTCAAGTGGTGGCTATATAGTACTAACGTACCAGGGCATAGGTCCACCAGGGGTCCCCAATGCGCTGAACCATTTATTATTCCACCCATGAGAGACCACTCAATTTGTAACAGGCCTGCCATTGCAGTCTGTGTAAGCTGGTGCTAGCACCACTTACGAAAGATATAGGTTTCACTATATCTAAGGTCACTGCACTTAAACCCTATAAGTCACCCCTAAGGCAGGCCTTATAATCCTGAAGGCAGGCTGCTCGGTTCTAAGTGTGAGAGCGCTCATGCATGAGCAGGACACCCCTACAACCTACGGAGTCCATTCTCCCGGGTTGTAGGTGAGACAGCCATATAATATATAGAAGGGCACCGTGTCATAACGCAATGACCATCTCAAAACTGGCTGTAACGAATCCTATGTTTGGTATCAATTATGTTGGAATCATACCCCACAACGTAAACGGTGTGGGAGGTATGATTTCATGCACCGTAAAGCTCCTTTGGGAGACCCCCGGTACCAGTCTTCTAGACCCAGACAGCAAGCTAGGGCAGCTGCTGGCCAGAGACACATTTCTGCCCTCTTGCTGCTGAGTCAAGCTCGGGTAGGGGAAGTCAGAACAATAGGTATCTTGTCACAGGGAGGTGTGACCACCTCCCAGACAGGGCTTAGTGTATTGGGGCAGGGTGGGCGCGCTTGCCAGCGCCACATAGTCTGTGCGCAGGGCACACTTGGTGCCCTCCATTTATAGTCCAGTCCAAACCAGTTCAGGGAGCCCATGGCTCCCACTCTGGCGCAATACTGGACAGGGGACTATCCGCCCCCTTGTCCAGCCCCTCCTGAGAGAGGGACCCCTGAATCGTCCCAACCCTTTCTTTAGTTTACTTAAGGGCTTTCCTGAGGGTGGGTTCCTAGATTAATCTGTGAGATAAGATTCATTTCAGACACTACTTCTTCAACCGTCTGGGCACTCTGGACTTCGCTCTGGGAATCAAGGCTGCAACAGAGAAGACTCCTCCTGCCCCTGAACTCCTCGCTCTGCTCGTCTACTGCAGCACACATGCCTGTGCACCATACAGGAACCTTCCATGGTCTGTGGGCATCCAGGAAGCCTGAAGGAATCTCCCTTGATGTGAAGGAGTCACTTCCCTGCATCTACAGGCACCGCAACTAAGCTGACCAGTCTGCTGATCCTGGGCTCCCACGGACTCCGAAAGGCTTAGCCACACAGGTGGTGGTTCTTCACATCCATCGAGGCCTGCCCTGTCCATTCACCAAGTTTTCTGCCAGTTTCCCTCGTCGGAGCCGCAGGAACCGAACCCCTGTTCACCTTGTCGACTTGCAGTTGCAAAAGCTTGTTGGCTTCCTTCAACCAAGATCTTCGGGCTTCAAGTAGCCCCAACCTCAAGCATCTCCCAAGAGCTTCGTCCTCATAGCATCACTTGCATCTTGGGCCTGCTTCTTTAGTGAGCTGCGCTAGGTCCTCTCCCGACTTCAGTGCCCCCGGCCTGTGGGTCCTTTTGAGGGTCATCTTTGAATTTTTTGGGTTCCCCTGATTTCTCGGGCCTGCCTGACTCCCCTGCTTGTGGTGAGTCACCTGGACCCTGCTGGTCCCGACACTGCACGTTTTTTCGTTCCACGTTGTTTGCAGTTGCCAAGGCTTGATGGTGCTCCTGACGGACATCGACCCCTCAACTCTCGACATCAGACGTGAGACAGCTCGTGAAAGGCTCCTGGTATTCCACAGCATCGACTGGTCCTCACAGCTGCAGATCTAAGGTCACAGTCAACTCTCCTGAAGCAGCTGACATTAGTGGGCATTCGTCTTCCGTGCCTCCTGGTCACTCCCAAGTGGCAGAGACTCTGTCCCCTCTGCTTTCAGGTACTTCTCGACTTGAATCCACCTTTGCGTTCCACCGGACACTTTCACCTTCTCCAGCAGTGGCATCTTCCTTAAGTCCTCAACGGTGGTTTCCGACGCCACTTCATACCTATGCACCCGGCTCCCCTGGGGTAGGTATCCTGGTTCCTAAGGTATCCACTGGTGGGGTGGCTCTCCAACCTTCTGCCTTCCACAGGGTTCTTCAGGGTCCACTGGGAAGGGTCCTCCTTTAAAACTGCAATTGCGACTTAGCCACTGACTTGCATTGATCCCACGGTCGTGTTCCCACTCTGCACACGGCCTCCGTGGGGCTCCTGGTTACTTACCTTGGGTCACCCTGCACTTCTACGTCTCCTGGGTATAGCCTGGACTTGAGTCGTGGTTCGCATACTACTATTTTTGTATATGGTTTGGTCTCCCCCTGGTGACCACTGTGTATTATGTGCTACTTACCAGTTTCTATTTAAAAGTATTGTGTGCATCTCCGGCTAGGAGATACCTGTATGAGTTAGTGAGGGTTCTATAATAAATACATATCTTTATAAATACACTTTGTGATTCTTTTTTACTTAATCTACATCAATAAGATTATGTTTTGGTAAAACAAGCTGCTTTACACTCCTTCTGGACTAAGCCTGAAGGCTGCTCTCCACAGCTACTACTTAGAGAGCTTTCTAAGGTTGACTAAGACCACTAAAAACACCATAAGGGTTGTCTGGATTGGTGCAAGGTGCCCACTTGCATAAGTGTACACCATATACCAAGCCAGCTTCTCACAGAGACCGAGACATGTTTGAGTCTTGTCAGGTTAAGTAAGTCTTAGAGATGGTGGATATTCTCTCTGAAATTAAGAAATAGGCAAAAATAGTCAACTTCTCTGAGACGGACTGAGCAGATTTCCAGGGACTGTCCACACTATGTGCAGTAGAAATCTTAAAGCAATATTGACATGAGTGAAAAGGGTGGATTCTGTTTTGTATGCTAACTAGCTGAAGTTTGGATCTTTTACAATTATGTGAATATGCTACTTCTGTGACCATGTTAAAGCTTTTCTGCCTAGGTTTAACTCTGCACTGCTCTCTAGTGTTACTGTGGGGCTCCCAACTCAAAAACAGGGATAATTCAAGTATCTGAATCTAGGTAAGATCAAAGAATGGAAAATCCATACAAAAATGTGAGGAAAAAACCAAGCAGAAACTATCACTATATAATTATTTCATTTTTAATCATTAACAAAACAACTGACACAAACTCACCTGGCAGATGTAGACAAATGTTTGCCGGCCAGACCACTTAGGACAATGACAAAATCGCTCAACAAGTTCAGACATGAGGTCTAATGCAAACATAGGTGTTGTAGCTAAATAAAGCTTCTTTAACATCTCGCTTACCTTGATGAAAAATAAAAACAAATTAGAAAAACAATGTTTTATTAAATCCTTTACAGGTTGTACAATTTCTGCAACTAGTCAAATGAGTGGTGAATTTAAAAACAAGCTTTTCTCCTAGTAACTTATGCTTACCAGTCTGTAGGATATCCATCGGACAGCAGATACTTTGTCTGCACAGAGGTTAAGTGCAATTGGCCGCAAGTAATCATATATATCCCTTGGAGTATACAGCTCTAATAGCAGAATCAGCTGCCTAGAAGTAAACAAGGAGTCATGAAATGTGGAATAGCATACATTATTTGTTTTAGGTCAAGCCATATCTCAGTAGAGCAAAGTATTACACACAGATTTGTATAGGAAATTAAACTTCACACATTTTAGACATTATAGATCGTGGGAAAACATACACACCAAAATATGGCTCACACTAGTCAAATCTAACCTACTTGCTTAACAGTTAACCCAGAAGAAACCCCCAAACACAACACTGAATAACAACTGAAAAAGACATGGACAAGTTACTTGTATTCTAGCTTTACATTATGGGAATATCCACTCAAAGCATCATCTTGCTCTGCCCACTTGTGATGCACTCACAAAAAAAATTAATAATCTGGTTTTATTTTTGTACATGTCTATGTTGAGGAAAAAATTATAGCGGTTTATAATTGCATTTTGAACATAAAATGAAGTAAAATGGCTCTACTGAGACAGACTTAATAGAACTGAAATAGAACACTGCTCCTGTATGCAAGCTATGAGCTCAGTTACCCATTGCGCTGTGGAAGCTGACCATCTGTTTATTTTTACTTTTTTTTAAAGATGATCCTTGTCATGCAATAATGCACAATACCATTGATTCAAATGAGATGGTGATATGCCTTCAATTAAGATCTTTTTGATTGCATCTAGTTCACTTTTCCTTCTCCAACCGATCCTCATTGACAGTGAAACATTGAGCACAGCAAAATTACCCACAATACTTGAAGGAATGCATTTCAATGGGGGTATTAAAAAATGTATAAGCAAAAGAATACTCAAAAAGATAGCACAGAGTGGTCTGACCCTCTTGGGTACCAGATTCAGAGTAGTAACCCAAAGCATAATGCTTACAAGAAATGTGGACCAATCTCTAGGTGTCCAGTTTACAAACTGCACTAAGTGCTGGTGGTCTGGTGATATTTTGTGAGATTGAGAAGGAATGTTTGGGGGATTGTTGATAAGCTCCAGGCAATAACCATGTTCGATAATTCCAAGCACCCATTTGTCTGTTGGTATTGATTCCCAAATGGGGAGAAATATTTGAAATCTTCCTCTGACAGCAGTGGAATAGTCGGAGGGAAGTGTGGGAAGTCACTGTTTGCTTGAGGAGGGGAAGTGCGAGGTATGTTTTTTTTTTTTACCTCTAGCCCAGCGACTCTTTGCTCTATAACCACCTCTGAAAAATCCTCCAGTAAAAGATGATTGGGAATTGCCTTTGTAGGAGGAAGTGTTTTGGTCCGTGCCTGTGGACTTGGACCCTCCCCTATAAAAAGAGCGCCAAAAGAACCCTCTGCCAGAGGGAGATTGAAGCGTTCTCATTGATTTCGCTACATCGGAATCCTTTTTACTTTTTTCTAGTGCTAGATCGACTTCAGGGGCAAAAATATGTTTTTTTATCACAGGGTAAAGCTATAATGGACTGCTGGACTTCAGGTTTGAACCCTGTTATCCTCAACCATGCATGTTGTCGTACAATGCTCGTATTTACTTCTCTAGCTGCTGTGGCAGCGGCATTTAGAGCACATCTGATTGAGGCATTAGAAATTAGTTTGCCTTCCTGGATTAAATCCTGAGCCTTTGCCTTATGTTCGTCTGGGAGAAACTGGAGTAATTGTTCCATTTTGTCCCAGTGGGCTCGATCATATCTTGCCAATAAACCCTTCGTATTAGAGATACGCCATTGGTTAGTTGCTTGGACAGCGACCAGTTTACATGAAGGGAGGATAAACTTTGATTTTTTTTATCTGGGGGAGGGTCATTCCCAGTTGCTTGAGAGTTAGCCCTCTTTCTAGCATTTGATACCACTAAAGAGTCAAGTGGTAACTGCCCTTTAATAAATATAGGCTCTGTGGGAGAACATTTATATTTTTTATTTACTCTAGGGTAAGAATTCTGGCACAGACAGGATCTTTGAAAATATAATCTGTGTGCCTTAACATACCCTTGAGTATTGGCAGTGTCTAACAGGCCTATAGTGTCAAAGAGAAAATCTTTCTCTAAAGACTATATGTAGGTCCACCCCATGGTATTCAGCTGCTCTCTCAATAAGTTGTTGGTAAGACAGATGGAGATGGTCTGGCAGAATAAAGATCTGGGTCCGTGTCCTGTGGAGGATCAGTTGTGTAGTCCGTCCGAGGATCTTTTAACTGTGCATCGTAATCATCAGTGTCATGTGTGACAATAAGTAGAGGAGAATGACTAGGTGTAATTTGTAATGGATCAAGCTGTGGAGGAGAGGGAGGAGGAGAAGATGGGAGTGTATGGAAAGGACTAGTGCCTACACTCTTTTTGAGAGGGATTTTGTATGGGCTATGATCCTCAGAAAGCTTGTGCTTACATGGTGTTTTAGCCTGGATATGGCCCGTGTCAGGGTGAATATACAGCCTTTTCTGTTTTGGATCCAGTTTAGTAGGTACTGTGTCTATGTTGGGATACGGTTGTGTTGTAGGTAAGTGCTTTTCGGTACCAAAATCTAAATCAACATTTACATATACAGTATTATAACAGTGCATGGAATTTGCACTGTTATAATACTGTATATGTAAATGTTGATTTAGATTTTGGTTGTTGAGTGTTATCGCTTTTTGCTTATGTTAAAATGTGAATAAGTCAAGTGTGTTACGAAGTCTATTCATATGGCATCAATACACTGGATAAGTCTTTTGTGACACAATGCTATTATCTGGGTATGTGGAATCTCTAAATTTCATTCTTATTCTCTCTTTCGGTGTTCAAAACTCGTATCGTTTATATATAAAAAATTATTTTCAATAATATAAAATAATTTTATAAGTGAACCTAGATTTTAAGTAAATAGCGTGGATTGCTATATAATACCTCCTATAGATAAACAATTAAAGTTTCCCTTATATTATTTCGTCAACATGAGATGGCGCTTTGATTAAGCGCCATCTTGGATAAGGAAGATAATCGACCAATACTTGGTCCTTCTTCTATCTTTGAGACCGTGTATAAATGGGAACTCAAAGATGGCGCAGGTGCTAAACGCCGCGCTCGGATTACACTCGTGAGATTTACACCCTACTGCACACAGGTAAGACCATGAAGAGAACGCATGTTCGAGTTTAACCTTTGCACTATCATTTGTGCAATATTTTTAGTATTAAGATTGCTGTTTGGCAATATAAACAGGAAAATACGTGGGTGTTTAAATATTTCTCGCGTTATCTCATTTCGAGTGACCTTCACATTATTAGACCTTGAGGTATCTTTCTTAATTAACTGTTAGGGAATAAAGATTATATTAATTAGATGGTTAGTCCATGATAGACTTACATTGTTTAAACTTAGAATAAGTTCTCAAACAACTGGTTCTTACCGACATGAAATGTAACTTTTGAATCACGAGGTACTCAGTTTAGGCTTAATTAAGGTTTGAAATATTGTTTCCTTCTACTTAGTTGTGGAAATTGACCAGCCCAGACGTGGGTTTGTGTTCAAGAACATTAATTTCATTCTGCCACTTCATCGGACTGGATAGTCCTTTTAAGATTTTAGTGAGTATTTATTATTTTAGTCTTTCATTTAGACAAATTGATTTCAAATACTTTAATAGAGTGTCATTGGTCATTTCTATTTTTCTGCCACAGCGAGATACATTGAAATTGTCAATGGGAGAAATTTAATCAGAAATACTGACTCATTTCTAAACTGACAGACAGGTGAGCGGTTAGATTAACTATGGCATGACTTATTATACAACACGCCTATGGAAACTTTAGAGTACTGGCCTGAAATTTCTCTCTTTTCTTATACTAGTACGGTTTCATTGCGTTCTGATCCTTTACGCTGTTTCACGGGTGTTCTTTGATCATGAGTATCTTACAACAGTATACTTTTACGCAATAAGTAGAATGAGGGTCTTTTGGATCTTACTTTGCACTACTCTTATCGTTTCTTTCTCTTCCTTTTGCACTTATGGTTATTCTTGTTTTTACTATTGGATGCACGTTTTGGTGGTATTCACAAAGTAAATAGTGAGATTAGACTCTAAATGGACTCTTGTCATTTTGTATACAATCAACATAATATGAATGTTGATGTAACTTGTAAATGTTAATTACTTGGTCTCAAGTATGCGATTTGAAATATACTTGTAGTTGTAATTACATTTCATTGTATGTTCTAGCCCTGACGAAGTCTAACAGCATAGACTGCTGTAGACGAAACACGTGTTGGCTAAAGATCTGAAGAAATGCCTTTATGAGAACATTAAAGAAGAAGATTGACACTGAAATTGAAAGACTTTTTCTCCTTTATTGCTTTTCCTTACGCGGATTGCAACTGCTCGGGATATATTGTTTATAAATAGATCCCTACCTAGACAGGACAAGGGGTTGTACGAAGCCTCAAATGACCAAGGCTCGTCATGCTGTGACAAAATATTGGGCTACAAGATGTTCAGAAACTGAAACACTCCACCCAGGCGGTATATATGCATCACTTGCTAACAACACATACAGCCAACTGGACAGAATTTTGATTTGCAGGTTTCCGCGTTTGGAGGATGTCGAGATTACCCACTTGGCACGATTCCCATCTGATCACTCCCCAGTTAGTTGCAGGATTGCATGGGGAGGGTCTGATTGCAAGTATACCATACAACAATACCGGCAGCGGATATACCAGGAGGTTGACAAATCAGGTAAACTCTTAGCCTGGATTCTGCTCAGGGAGATTGCTCCGCCACTGGTCCACACTTAATGACTCCTGAGGGACAGAGAGTACATCAATGGCGTACATAGAGCAAACCTTTGCTCGACAACTGCAACAAGGTGTATAGTGCTGACCAGGGTGTTCAACCACAACAATATTTAAGGTTCCAAGAAGGGCAGGCCATCCCAAAGCCTAATCCAGTGGCAGTAGAATCTTTAGAGGTCGCCCTCAACCTGGAAGAGCTTAGGTCAGCTCTGAATGCGCTCCCGCATTCAAGGACCCCGGAGGAAGATGGCTTCCCAAATGAATTCTACCAGGCATTCTCAGAGGCACTAGCACAGAAGCTATTAGAGGTGTTCCTGAAAGCAAGAGACAAGGACGTACTGCCAACAACCATGAGAGAGGGGGAAATATGCTTGCTTCAGAAACTGAGTGTGGTGGGGGCTTGCTTACTTTATACGGATCTGAGGGCGAGAGTCAGAGTGAGGAGTACTGGCTCAGCGAAGTAGACACTGGGATGGGAGAGGAGACAGGGCTGCCCTCTCTTGCCGCTATTGTTCGCAATTGCAATGGAGCCAATAGCTATTTGGGTGCACCGAGATATACAGGCATGGGGCATACCACTGGGAGGGGTCAGTCATATTGTTTCACTTTATGTGTTTGATGCTCTATTTTATGCGAAAGCAGAGACTAAAATGCCGGGATACGATCTGGATTGAGGTATGGAAATGTGGGATAGGTAAGGCCCCCTAGCTGGGTGATTGCACACTGTGTGATTGACAATTACCTGTTAATGTACTCTGTCGTAATTTGCTTGGAAAGACATGCGTCTTACACTTTATACATTGCTCTACGTTGTTGTGTTCAAAATCTGGAGAAAAAAAAGATACAAAAAAAAAAGAACTTTGACAAAACCAAATTGACTTTCCAAGGAGGAGTGTGTCTTTACGGGAGAGAATACTTTAATCCAGCATCTACAAAAGTCTTTAGTAAGAGGAATGATTAAGAAGGCTATCTGATTTTGAGCTTCCCAGTAAGCTGTAGTAGCAGCAAGGTGGACTTTGATGAAAGGCTAATTATGATTGGATCAGATGTAATAGGTATGGAAAAAAATCACTTCCATGGAAGGTAATAGGTTTGTAGTCTTTCTGTTGACACCACAAGCAAAACCTCTACCATTTGGAAGAACAGCACGTCCCAGTCTAGGGGTGTTTAACCTTCCTTAGAAAATCCATGAGCAAAGAAATAGCTTTTGCAGGCTCACCCCCATTTTTGGATGACATAGGTGATTGTTTTCTCAACTATGTAGTCCACTGGGCCCTGCTGTCCAAGCCATGTGCTCGGACCCCTCAAAGTATGAGTACAATTGGCTAATTGGCAAAATAAACCCTTTTGCAAAGTCAAAACCTTCCTTTTTAATATTAATATTATAGCCACCGCTAGGGAAGGACTCGGTGTCCCACCAGGCAGGGTGCTAAATATTTTTAAGAAGTCATGTTCCTTTTGGGTTTAACAGGCCCTGCGACTGAGAACACAAGATTGCTGTTTTCACTGTAGCAAGGCTGATATTCCCATTGACTAACACAGAGTTTCTCTAGCCAACGTGCTAAGTGTTAATTTCCATTTGAGGCCACCAAAGATATTAATCCACGAGACCAGATTCATTGCTGGGGTTGCATTTAAGGTAACTTATAATAGAAAGTTAACTTTAGAAAGTGACCAATTTGTTGCCTAAACCTCTGTTAGCCCTTTCAGACTATCTGCAGCTGATCCCTGAGACAACAGGCTGCTCCCCTGCTAGGAAGTGTGAAGAGCTCCAAATAACTGAGAAAAAAAAAAGAACCGTTGGAGGGAACTGTGTCCTCCTCCAGCAGAATGATCGCGGGTGGTGGCCACAGATGCCCTAGCTTCAAAGAGATTAGCGCCTCAGTGAAGCAAATGGAGATCTCACCTTAGCCTGCTAGTTCATTGGTGTAATTTTAGAGGTCAAGGGTTCCTTCAGAGGATGCCTCAAGCAGGCGATTCCTTGTCATAAAAAGCATACACATAAACCTGCTATTGACAGAATTTACTGTCATTTAGATGACTGGAATACATTTAGACAAATATCTAATAGTAAGTGCTCCAGTTATGGGACAGTAAAAGTGACACCCGACTAGTTGTGCTAAAAAGAAAAATTGAACAAAGTAGTAAACTATGTAGACCTATTCATAAAATGTATTTTAGTTATAGCTATATTCAGGAAAATATCAATAAAGGGCAGTCTACATATCAAAATGTTGACCCCTATCAATTATTGGGGGTTCAGCTTCGTCAGGACTGATTTGAAACCCCAATACAAACTTGTGAAGGACCCAGGAGTATAAATCACCTGCTCTGTAGTTCATAAAAAGAGATTTCCTCACATATTAATAAAGTTTGTGAACCACCAACAAATGGCTATGATTCCCGAACACTGTATTTGTTTGAATGCTTGTGTCTGTATTTTTGTGTATTGTTTTACAGTTCAAATCATCAAAATGCAGGACCCCAGCATCCAGTAATGACTCCCTGGTCTTGTGACTCACTGGTGATGTTACTGGAGCTATGAAGCATCCACCTAGGCACATCAGCGCTAGTTTAGCGTCCATTTTTTCCATGCCGTTAGAGGAAGATGAGAAACTACAATAGAAGCAGAGCAGCAATCTAATACAAACCTTTTTACCTGTCCTATATAGGACCATCCTTCAGAATGAGTAGGAGGGTGGCATTGGTGAGGAATCTTCAGGTTGGTTAGTATCCACCAGAAAGACCATTACTGAAGGTAAGTTTCTTCTGATGGCTACTTCTACCAGCAGATTCCTCACCGGTGGAACAGATTTAGCTGCCCCCTCCCTCCCAAGCGATGAGTCTGAAGGAATGGTCAAATAAGGAAATATTGGAGCACAGAGCATGCATAATGGCCATACCTTGTAAACTCTTGCTCTATAAAATAATGCTTTATGAAGTGCAAATAGAACCCCGTCCGACTTTCAGACAGATCTCAGTAAAGCAAATGGGCCTGTGTTCCCTTTGGCAGCACCATTTTTGCAAGAGCATAGTACATCTTTAAGAACAAAATTATCAATATGGCTTTGGGCAGCTGTCAACTTCCTGTTGCCCATCTCCCCCCACAAACAGCTGTCATTTGGACAATATTCCTTTAGTGTAATTGATGCAGTAACTGGCTACCATTCCGGGGCCAAGTCAGTGGAGCCTCTCCTCCTCTTTGGTGGAATGGGGCATGGGGCAAAAATAATGAAGGATAACTAATTACACCAGATGGAAAGGATGTCACCAACTTGTTATAAGAGTTCATTTCAATTGGCGAAGGGGCTCAAAGGGAGTACCATTAAAGAAAACAACATAATATTCAGATCCCACTGGGGCATAACAAAGTGGGTGGGAGGAAAAGGTGTGGCAGTCCTTTAAAAAATCTCATCACAGTTGAGGATCTGAATAAGTATGACAGATCTGGGAGGCAGATAAATGCATAAAAGCCTGCAATGTATCCCTTAACAGTCCCCACCATACAAAACTGTTTGGTTAGTGAAAGTGTGAAGTGAAGGACCTCAAACAGCCAGACCTTCGAGAGAAATACATCATGCTCTGTGGCAAATATAGTCCACCTTCCAGAGTATACCTTTTTGGTAGAGGGACATTAAGCAGAAAGTACAGCCTCTGGTGGCAGCTGAAAGAACTTGAATGCACCACTCAATCTCCAAGCAGGAATGTGGAGGCTCTGGAGATTGGGATGGAGAATCTGGTTCTCTGGCTTGGTGTAAGGTGCGCTCTGAGAGTAAGACAGACCAAGAGACACAGGGAGAAGTAAAAGAGCTCTGCATCCCACACCCTTCTTGGCTAATCAGGGGGCGAAGGGGACACTGGCCCAGTCTTGGCAATTCCTCCTCAGAAACCGAGCAATTACAGGAATGGAGAGACATACATAGTGAAATGGAAAATTCCACTTCAACCGAAACATGTACCCGAAGGCTTGCTGCAGCTGATCCAGGAGGGCACAGAACTGCAGACAATGGGGATTGCTACAAGTTGTGAACAGATCAACTTGAGGCGTGCCCTACAGGACAAAGATGTTCCACACTACCTCTTGATGGACACTCCACTTGTGATCAGCGTGATGACCAAGGCTGTTGGCTCTGAAGTTTAGAGAGCCTTCCCAATGGTTAGTGACCAGCCAGGTACTATTCTGGTGCACCCGTGCCCAGAACCTCTCCACCTTGAAAGTCTTCCATTCTCCTTGATTGCTGAAAAAGCACACTGGGGTCATGTTGTCCATTAAGTTATGAACAGACAGTCGGAGGATAGGAAGGCCTTGAGCGCCCGCTGAATAGCCCTGATTTTGAGAAGGCCAATGTGCAGAACTTGCTCCTCTCGAGATCAGTGGCCTCTAATCTCTTGTACTTCCCATGAACACCCCATCCATCACCAGCCTAGCCAAGGCATAAGGACATCCCCTAGAAGACGTGCGCCTCCACTGACCATTAAGTCAGGTCCGCCGCAGTGTGCCAGGTGGTGTATGCTGGATCTCTCTCATGCTGAACCACGGATTACATAGGCACCATTGGGAGTACAAATGTGCTAATGCACATGCATGACCAAGAGGATGCAAGAAGCCAGCCGGTCTAGCAGGTGAAGCACTATCAGGATTGGAATACAAGCTTCTTCCCGAAACATCAGAATACGATCCAGAATGCCCCAGATCCTCTGCAGATGAGGGGAGGATCAGAACAATCTTGTATCAAGTACTACCCCTATGAACAAGAGGAGTTGAGAGTGCTGTACATGAGATTTGGGTACGCTAATTGAAAAACTCAGGCTGAATTGCAGAGTTGATGTTTGCCTGCAGGTGGTGTGACACCATCTTCAGTGAACTGGCTTTGAGCAGCCAGACGTTCAGATACTGAAACACGGATTCCTGATCAACTGAGATGTTCGGCAAACACTACAATTACCTGTGTGAAGACTTGGTGTGTGATGTTATTCTTAACTGGGGGACATCAAACCGATAGGCGGTGGACTATCACAAAATGCAGTACTTCCTGTGAGACAACAGGATTGTTCCGTGGAAATACATATCCTGTAAGTTTAGTGACACAATCCAGTATCACACTACCACTTTCAAAAGAACCAGAGCAAGGGACAGCATTTAGAACCACTCATTGCAGAGGAATCAATTCAAGTTCCTGAGGATTAGGATTTGATACAGACAGTCATCCTTCTTGGTGACCATGAAGTAATGAGTAGCACCCCAAATTCCTGCTCTAGCACCAACTCCACTGCTCCTTTATGCGGCAGGACAGCCATCTCTTGCTGCAATAGCCTAACATGGTCTTCAGACTGGAAGGAAAGAAAAGGGGGGGGGGGGGAGTGTAGAGGAATCTCTTGGAAAAGTAGGATATACTACAATTTGAAGGACTCATTGGTCCAATGTTTTTAGGGACTGTTGCACATCTGACAATTTCAAACATGGGGTTCAGAAACAATACCCAATTGGCACCAAGACCTCGGGATTGGGAAAGGTACCCTGTAAGAAATTGTGTTATTGGTCGAGGGAGGGTGTTAACCCTACTCAAGCAACAAACACAATTCTTGTTAAGGTGATCTACAAAAGTCACTAAATTAACCGGTGCTTAACTCTCTGGTAGCTTGCCACAAAAGCAGTCAGGCTGAGCAGAGACAATATGAAAAGAATTTAGGCAGCATACTAATAGTAATAAAGTCAAAACACAACACAAGAAAAATCCCAAACCACTTTAGAAAAATAGAGAACAGTTTATTCAATAAAATGAAACCAAAACAAATTAAATTCAATCAGCAGAACCAGAGTTAAAGTTTTTAGAGACAAGTAGCAGGTATCTAGTTGAGAGAAAAAGTGCCAAATTTGAAAGGTCGACTGCGACGGATACACAATGTGGATTGGGCCTGGTCTAGGCTTACCTTTGGATTTAGAAGAAATGCTGAAAAAAAGTTCCTGAGAAGGAAAAGTCAAGTAGGGCAAGGCAGCGGACGGTGTCCGAGGAGGCGGCATCAGGGTGCCACTGGAGTCGCTGTCAAGATTTTTACCTTTAGACTGTTACTTTTTTGGAAGTCCAAATCTTCAGCAGGACAAAACTGCAGGCTGTAGCTGACGAGGACTCCACAAAGTGTGATACTTTCACGTGAGGTCCTGATGAACAGAATTTGCAGCAGTGGAGAAAAAAGTAGTTGGAGCTATCACAAAGCCAGGTCGATCAGCGATGCAGCTTGGGGTGGGGGGGGAAATCGGTGACCAGTGCAGTCCTGGTCTTCCATCAGTTCTTAGTCACTTTTTGGTGAAAAGTTTTCCAAATGGCAACTTTTAGGGTTAGGCAGGAGCAGCAACTTTAACTCTACAAACATGGGTCCAACACCACCACTTGGGAAGTTAAGACTCACTCCAGCAGAAGCCAGGAGCATGGTCTCTGGAGCTTTTGTCCTTGTAGCTCACACAGGAGGCAAGCATCCTAGCTCTTCAAGTATGTCTGGTAGTCCTGGATTCGAGCAGCAAGACAGGCCTCAAGTAACAATGCAGTCCTCTAGGAGGCAAGGCAAGCCTCAAGCAGGGCAGTCCTCTGGTGGTCCAAGGCAGTCCCTTCTGAAGTCGTACGCTGGTCAAGGAGTGTACTGAAGAAGGGTTCAGAGGGTCCAATATTTATACCTGATGCCAGCCTCTTAAGTGGGGGAATCTTCTAGACTACCGCCAAATCTGGTTCTGGAAAGTTCCATCCTTCCCTTGCCAAGGCTACAAGACATCTGGGATTACAAAAGGCTAGTGGCACATTAAGTTAATATTGTACTGGAGGCAGTCATTTAAAGTGTAAGTGAGGCAGGGACAGCTCTGCCCTCTGCCATCCTGTCCACAGCTAGCCCCCGGTTGTCTCACTGTCTGGGGGCAAAACACAAAGTCCAACAGCTAAACCATTCACAGCCATGTGACAATGATAGCAAGCAACAAATGGTTAGGGCTAGACAATGCCAACTATATAAAACCAGTGCACAAAAGAAACTTAGCAACTCATTTGTAATACTGCTATCTGTTCTAAGCAGACACAAGGATCAATGTTTTCATTTAATTAAACCTGGTTATTTATTTAAACTTCTCTTTGTGTAAGCTTTTTTCTTATTAAAAAAGACTGAAATGAGAGACACTTATTCATTCCAAACAGATAAACAAAACAAATGAATACTGTACATTACAAACAACGTGTGCAAAATTACAACAAATACGTATAACAACACTTATAAATGAATGATGGTACACCAATATTCATCAACAAGAAAAAGCAACCCCTTTATACATGATTCATTGCGACATCAAAACAGAGTGCTTAAGCATTGGGAACTAATTGTTAAACAGGTGGGGTAGAATCAAAGATACTACTCCCTCAAACTGTTATCATAACCATATATCATAACCATTGTCAAGCCCCTAATGAAAAAACAAAACAAATCCCAGACAGACTTATCCAATATGCGCCCAATCTCCTTACTTCCGGCACTAGGCAAAATTACAGAGCAGCTAGTACACGAGGAGCTAAAAGCCTTTGTGGAAAACAATCATATCCTGCACCCACAGCAATCAGGTTTCCGCCCTGGCCATTCCACTGAAACTGCATTGATTGAGTTATCAGACACCATTAAGTTCCTGCAGGATGAGGGGAAACAAGCTGTACTCATCCTGCTCGACCTAACCGCAGCATTCGACACCATCTCACATGCCATCCTTATCAACAGAATGCGCGAGATTGGTGTAACGGGCACTGCATTAACATGGATAACATCATTCCTTTCCAACAGATCTCAAACAGTTTCACTAGGCCCCTTCCTCTCTGGCGAAAGACCCACTACATCAGGTGTGCCCCAGGGGTCCATACTGAGCCCACTCTTTTTTAATATCTATATGGCCCCCCTTCTCACATTGATTGAATCCCACGGTATCCTCGTAACATCTTATGCTGACGACACCCAGCTTGTCGTCACCATAGATAAAAAACACTCCGATGCCGCCCTCAGATTTCAGAATTGCCTCTCCCAAGTCTTTTCTTGGCTTAACAATAACCATCTCAAGTGCAATAGTGCCAAAACGGAAATCATACCCTTAGGTAAAGACATCCTCTTTTCCCCAAAAGATTGGTGGCCCCAAAACTCTGAAGCTCCGCCGAGTGCGGTTTCCTCGGCCCGCAATCGGGGTGTCCAATTTGATTCGTCTCTTAGTTTTGACGATCATGTGCGCATCACTGCGGGGTGCTGTTTCAGTCTCATCAGACAGTTGAAGAAATACTTTGACTTTCTTCCCATCTCAGCCAGGAAATCAGTTGCGGTGGCTCTAATCCTTTCCCGGCTGGATTATTGTAATGGCCTCTTGGCAGGAATAAGGAAGTCTACCCTTAAGAAACTACAAAGCGTCCAACACGCGCCGGCTAGGCTTGTACTTAAACTCCCAAGAAGGTCCTCGGCCTCTGCAGCCCTTAACACTCTTCATTGGCTGCCCCTCCACAAAAGAATCCTCTTCAAACTCCTTGTCACGGTTTTCAAAGCCACCAGGAATACAGGCCCTTTTTTACCTGGCTAAGCGCTTTTTGCGCTACACCCCATCGCGCGACTTGAGGTCATCAGGAGCCAATCTGGTTAGTGTTCCCAGAATCAAGCTAAAAACGAAAGGTGGAAAAACCTTTTCATTCCTAGCGGCTAAGGCATGGAACGGCCTCCCCTTTAACCTCAGGCACGCTCCCACAGAAAGCCTTTTCAGGAAACTCCTGAAGACCTGGATATTCCCACAGTCTGATCTATCGGTTCTCGCAGCCATCTGATCTATGCTTCACCAAGCTGGTACTTCTGTATGCTCAGCGCCAAGATGCTCCTTCCGGAGCGATAGTTGCGCTATATAAATCCCAATAAATATCAAATATCAAATGAGCGTTCCTCATTGCTAAGCACCCCAATGCTTAAGCACCCCGTTTTGAAAATGCAATGAATTATACTTAAAGGGGTTGCTTTTTCTTCATGACTATTGTGTATTATCATTCTTTTATATGTGTTGTACGTATTTATGTCATATTTTTGCACACGTGGTTTGTAATGTACAGTATTCATTTGTTTTGTTTATCTGTTTGGAATGAATAAGTGTTTGTCTCATTTCAGTATTTTTTTAATAAGAAAAAACCTTTATGAAATACACAAAGAGAAGGTTAAATAACCAGGTTTAATGAAATGCTAACATTGATCCTTGTGTCTGCTTAGAACAGATCGCAGTATTACAAATGAGTATCTAGGTTTCTTTTGTGCACTACACTAAATGGCCCTAGCTTGCTACAGTCATTGGGCCTAACCCCTTTTGTTACTTAACTTTAAAAAGCAGCATTTTTAGAACTCTGGCTTAAATCTGACTTGACCATTAAAAAGGATTTTAATATACAATCCATTTGAGTCCAAACCTGATATTTCCACCTGTTCTTAATTAAACGTTAGCACCTATTAAACATAATATGGTAAGCCAATGTTAGCCTATGGGGAAGTAGGCCTTACACTAGTGAAAAACGAATTTAGGAGTCTTTCCACTACCAGAACACGTAAAACTAAAAAGAAATCCTACTTTTTAAATACAATGCAAACTGTCCTATGGGCGGTTTATGGCCTTCCTTAGGGATGATGTGTATGTATTAAAAAGGAAGGTTTAAGCAATTCCAAAGTTTCTGTAGAACAGTGAGCATCAAAGGAAATGTAATGCCCTTAGTAAGTTCAACCAAAGGTCCTTGCTCAATAAACCTGGTTCCAGTATTCTGAACACAAAGTCTTGGCATTTTTATTTTGAAATGTTGCATAGAGAGGGTAGCCTAGTTCTAATTTGATAAAAAATGCTGTGATCTAGTTTGTGACTTTCTTTGTAAATTCAGCCAGGAAACCAGCCTGTTGATTTAGAAATACTGGTAAGTGAATTGTTTATTATATTGATAGGCACTTAATACAAAAACAATCATCAGAACTTAATATTAGCAATCAACAATTATACATTAGTGGCGAGGGGTGACCATCTGGAGAGTAAGATCTCAGGGAAAAGTAGAGAAGTATCCATTACAAATAATGTGAAATGGCTGTGCATTCAATAAAGAAAAAAACAAACACTCCACTTATCAGAGGTAAATACATACTCTGCCAGTTCTGCTCGAAAGCGCCAATTCCGGCTGTTATCGGTCACTAAGAATTCTTGCAGTTGGTAAAGATATTCTCTTCTTTTGTCTAAGTGGAGGAGCTGAAAGAAGACAAACAACAAGGTCACAAAGGAAAATGTACTTATCCTGTAAGCATCTGTTCCTAGTGAATTATGCTGTAGATTCACATGCTCTGCACACATTACTATTTAGTGCTGCGCATGGACGTTTGCAAGTGGTTTTTCATTAATAAAGTCTCTTGCTTCACAATATGCACTGTGACTCCTTCCTTAGTGGGAAATGCGCACAGCCACTGAGTCCATGTTAGATTGTTTTTCCGCACAGAGTGTGACCGTATGTAAGGAGTGGAGAGTGAATGTGCCTTGTGACAATGTGCATTGAGAGAGTAATAAATTAAAAACCGGTAAGAGGAGAGATCTGAAACAGACCGGCTCCATTGAAGAGGTTGGGCCATGTAAACATGCTACAAACAAAACCGTACTGCATAAATAACATTTTCTGTACGTTTAATTTATGGCTGTAGATACACATGCTCTGCACCTAGTGTAGAGCAGTACCTTCTATAAATGGTTAGCAGGTGGATGATCCAAATGTGGGGAACAAAGTTCTTAGTAATGTCTGCCCACCCATAGCCTTTTGATGGGCCAAGATATTCAAATAGTGCTTGGTAAATGTTTGTGAAAGGTTGCTGTTTTGCATATTTCAGCTGCCAAGATAGGAGGGTTTTTTTGGTTTTGCGATAGCAGGGCTGGATGAACTTACCTACCCACTTTGGTATGCCAGCCTTTCAAGATGGAATGCCACTTCGAGTGGTTTGCAAAGGATACAAAGAGCTGGTCAAACTTGTTTAAGCTGTGTCATATCAATACTTCATGAGACCCCATTTAATGTCTAGAGTGTGACGGGAGGTCTCCACTAGAATCTAGCTGCAGAAACAAAGACTTGAAGTTCTATAGTCTGACTGAGGTGGGGAGGGAGTACCTTTAAATTCGTTCTGAGAAAAACCTTGTCCTAGTGAACTTGAAAGGGGAAATAACTGCAGTTTACTGATTTGCCTGAGGGAAGCTATGGCCATAAGGAAAGCCTCCATACATGAGAGGAACTGTAAAGGGCAAGAGTGCAGAATTCAAAAGGCTGGGAGGGACCATGATTCTTGGTGAGCACAATATTAAGGTCCCATGGAGGTTTGGGGTTGGAGGTTATCCTCCTGAATCATTACATGAATGCCTTGATCACAGGGATCCTAAATAATGATACTTTCTTGCCTGTTTTCCATGTAGGCAGCAGTAGCAGTTAGCTGTAGTCCTGTAAAGAGTTTTAGGAGAGCCCTAAATCTTGCATGTGCAAGAGGTAGCAGACGATGTCCAGGACGGTGGGCTTTAGAAGGTCCCGCTATTAGGGATGAAATCGTTCCACTTTGCGGCACAACGCGCATAGGTAGTAGGTCTGCAAGCTTTGAGAAGTCCTGAGAGACTGAGATAGCAGTGGCCGTTTTACCATTAGGGTGGTGGGGCGTTGCTCCACCTATTATTATTGGTACCATTTCAACTTCAAACTTTTTAAAATAAGAACATATTTTAAAAGTTTGAAAGCTGAAAATAATGCCAAATTCATAAATTATTTATTTATTTTGCTCGGGCGAGTCCCATGGCTAAGTCGCGTCACGTCACAATCTGAAAGAAATGAGTGATTGCGGCTGCGGAACGACATCAGTGCGCATGTTGGGTTTGACCGGCTGCCAGGAACCCAAATGCGCAGCAATGCTTTTCTGCAAGAAAC
Source organism: Lissotriton vulgaris (assembly GCF_964263255.1). Lineage (NCBI taxonomy): Eukaryota > Metazoa > Chordata > Amphibia > Caudata > Salamandridae > Lissotriton > Lissotriton vulgaris. Next base: position 673,118,329 of record NC_141691.1, on the reverse strand, counting down.
ATATTGTGACAGGGGGCTGGGCCGAAATCGCCGTCCCTATTAGTCAGAAAATGAGCAGCGAGTTTGCCTGCTCACACATGCCAATCCGGGCGCTCTCTAGCGTCTGTATTAGCTGCCGCTGCTCGTGTAGATACACAGCCAGTGGGCACCGCGGGGAGGGCCTGCCAAACATAACAACAGACAGCCAATAACGAATGGCTTCGTGTTAAGCCATGCAGTGACTGGTCGTTCTGCAATTTCTTCCGTTAATGCTGGGCAAATCAGAAGTCGTTCTTGACCCTAGTCTAGTCTGCCCTGGGCACACACGAGTAGTCTAGTCTAGACGAGATGGGAGAGAGGAGAGACTCAGACAGGCTAACTGTGAGGCACGGGTCCGTGACACGACACGACACGAGTCATCATCATCACCGGGAACTTGATCGTCAGATCTCAGCATTTCGTACAGATAGTAGTGTACTACTACTCACTCAAGTCAGTGCTCCAGTCCCCATTTTTATTGCCTAAGTAAGTTAGCACTCAGGTTTGTTGTGGCAGTTCATAATATTAACAGGTGCTGTGGCTGGTACTGTTCGCATGGAGGGTCTCCGATTGCTTATTAGTATGCTGCTTTTAAAAACACGCGCTCCCAGAGTGAGAAAAGCTGAGCAAATTGGACAAGCCAATAAGCCATATAGAAGGCGCCGGGGGTTAATGTGCAGACGAAATGTTGGTTAATTACGTCAGTCCTTAGATAACGGCTGCTAAGATTAACCCCGTCAGGAGTCATTCCCTTTACGATGCACGGTGTGTTCTTGTCCGTGTACAAACATGGAGGCCTCAGCTTCGGGTATCCTTAGTGTTTTTTTGACTTAATTTCCTCCCACTCTGCCCATCTTTCAGGAAATCGAGAAACTTTCTCTCAAGGCGAGTCCGACTCTGAATGGCTAGACAGGTGGCTTGTAGTGTTGGTTCATATAATAAAATCACATCTGAATTACGAGACCAGTATTCGAATTCTCCTTTGAACATTCGGCACACTGTGTGATCTTAGGCAACCCTCTTGTTACTGTACTTGTGCCTTCATTGTAAAACACATTGAGTCTTTAAAACCACATAACACAACATGGAAAACTGCTTGCAGGAGAGGTTGTGACTTTTGTTCACTCCGGCCGTCACTCATAGGCAATAGCGCGTTATCGCCTTACAGAAGTCTGTTCCGGCAGCGAGTCAGACGTGAAAAGCTTCTGCATTCGTAGCCGGCCCAGCGGGACACAAACTGCTGACCCCCCCCAGTAATGTCATGCTTAAGGAATGGCCGATCCACACTTATTCCATGAGCCAGTGTGCTCCAGTCAAGAATCACTTTCCATCGATCTCGAACAGGTCTTGGAGGGCACGGAGAGAAGATGGCAGGGAGTTTTTTGTGGCAAACTGGTAAAAACACTTAGAAGCATTGTTCGTTCTATCAGAAATGTTCTTTTATTTGCCGTTAGCCTGACCCAACATATCATAAAAAAGACCTAGGAGAATGAAGCACAATTTAGCCTAGCAGACTGCAAGGCTAAACACGAAGGATGCCAGAGGCTGAGGCCTCATTTCACTCAAGGCACCTGCTTCGAAGAGGCAGGCCGCTTCACGAGCCTGGGTGCTGTCTGTGTGGGAGTCTCCAAGCCTCGCATGACAAACATGCATTCTCACCCGTTTTAGTCTCTCCCACCACAGCTGCGATGCACTTTACAGGCTAGTTGTACAGCTCTCTTCTGATTTCACTGCCAGCACTCTTAAGCCTGACAGGCTGTCCTTTAGTTCTAGGTCTGCTTTTAAACTTGAAGATTCCCAGCTTTTTCACTCACTTTTGAAGCTGTGAGACCGTTGGCCCTGACGTTGTCAAACTTCATTTTATTTGTAGATGAGCCAGACAATTTAAGGGGAGAGCTCAGCCAGAAGTCTGGCTTGGCTCTAAGAGCCAAACATGAACTGCCCCCCCCCCCCCCCAAAAGGTTGTTACACATTATGCGCAGTCTATCACTAATAATGCTGTAAGGGTGCAACTTTTCCCCCCTTTGCTCACATTCATTTACCTCTATTTCCTCTCAAACACACGTTCTATTTGTTGCTCTTGACCTCGTTTTGTCTCATTTTCTCTTTCCCATCGCCACGCTCTCCGACTTTGGATCACTGCTCTCTCTTTTTTCTTTCACTGCTTCATTGCTCTGGTCTTCTCTCATACTCTCTTTTGCCTCTGTACCCTCGCGGAGTCGTGCAATGCTATCTGCTTCTTTTTTTCTGGACCCTTTCCCTTCATTGTTCCTTTCCTCTTCTGGGATTCTTTAGCCTGTTGATTTGATACTGTGTGCTTCTTTCCCCTTTCAAGTACTACTTTCAGCCTCCAGTTTCTTTTTTCTATCGCACTTCTTCTTCCATCCCTGGAAGCAGGACCATTAAGGTTTAAAAAACTTATGCTGGAGAATTTCAACAAAACTGGTTTTGGCCCGAGAATCCTGGAGGACCTCGGGCCGAGCCACAACCAGATACTTGGCTCGAAGTAGGCTCGTACCTTTAGTGGCACTCCCACCTTCACGTCATTTGTAGCAAATCCCTGCCCATAAGGCCCGATTCTAGCAGGGGACCAGGTGGGCCAGGCCCGCCGAAGGGCCATTTACAAGCAGAAAAACATTCTCAGTTCTTTATCTTTAACAATTGGTGTAGGCCTGCAGCCTTTTTTTCTGAGCCTAATTGTTTAACTTTCATGAGAAAAATCAATGCCTTGAGCTACTTGAAACGCTTCGGGAGAGGTGGGAGGTCCAGATGATGACAGTAATAATACTCACTACTGGAGCACTCAACACACACCGACTCCAGGTGGCATTATTAACCACCTGAAGAGAAGGCTTCAGTGGGATCACGAGGTCGAGGGGACCAGGATCACACCGGGCTTGTGCCTGTGAACTGCGCACAGATCTCAGCTGCTGGCACACTAGCCACTCAGCTATCTTTGCACTACTGAATGAAGTGCAGAGGAACAAGCAGGGCACAAGCCCTAAAAAGAAGAACTGGGGGGGATTAACCTAGTTAGGCAGTATGCTAGTGACATCACGGGGCGCAACATCACGGCGCACAACATCAACACATGGCATCACAGGAATTGATATAGAAAGTGGCATCACAAGCCACGACTTTACAGGAAGTTGCATCCCAAGAAGTGACATCAGATCTAAAGCCTTCACATATATGTTTAGCAGGTCTATCGTGTATGTTTGAGCACATTGCGAGGATAATAGCACAGTGAGCTATGGAAGATATGTGACTTCCACACCTTGCAATCCCCCAGTTTTATGTAACACATCCTGTACATTCAATTACAAACATATAATTTATTGTACATGTAATATGATGTAAAGCGCTCTGACACCCTGCACGTGAATGAGTCTGGCTACACAAGAAAAAATAATGGGGTACTTAAATTATTTAAACGCCTCCTCAGGGGAAGTAAGCTCTACATAAATGCAATTTGCTTTGTGTAAATACTGGGAAAGACTAACACTAAATTTACGTTACCTAATTTTTGGACAAACAAGAAGAGGCACCAACCTCCTTTGCTGCTCCTGCGCCTCTACAACACAATCAACAACCCCAGCGCTTAAGGTAAGGAAAATGATGCTATATTTTTTACATTATTGTTAAGGGCTATGTATGTTGTCTACATGGTGGGTGGTGTCTACATTCACATCAGCATCAATTTTATTTGAGGCATATAACTGTGTAATCAGTATTAAAGATCGATTTGAATGTTGAGCGCTCGATTGAAGACAATGAATTAGCTCAGGGATAACGGCTGGTGTAAGCCTTGTGTTCCTAATGCTTGACTTTGTTTCCCTCTTTTTAATTTGAAACATTCTACCATCATTGATTGGATGGAATGTAATAATAGCCTTTTACCACCCACCTGCCTCTGGCGATACCGGTTGTTAAAGGCCCTCTCTCTTGCCTTGTAATAGGCCCTTACCTGTGGCTTGCTTAGGACATATGTCTGCTTGAGTGCCTTCGCAACCAATGTGGCACACCAAGGGAGCAGGCTATAAGGATATATTTCTATCAGTCATATTGTGCAAAGGGGAACTGTTGGAGATATATTGCAATAATGCACAAACACAAGATATGCATTTATACAGAAATATGATGTATTTACACTGTATTGTCGGAAGTCAGAAGCAATGATCACCACACACAGGTTAGACTGTTTGTTGTCCTGGCCACACCAGGACCCTTTTATTTCAAACAAAACCCCACCCCCCAATTAACCAATCAACTTCCCACAATACATAAAGAACAGGTGAGTCAGCGCGATCCCTTTGGGTACCGCCAGTCAGAATAAGGTAAGAGAAGCGACCACATCACATACACCGAACCTTCTATGTTGTACTTTGATTATTCACAGGTAACTTTAATATTGATAAGACACCAAGAATACAGTGGAGCAACTACTTGCAAAGCCGTTCATTGGACTGAAACGTGAAGAGAAACTAATTGTAAAACAATTAGGACCTCATCGGCCAGACCTAAACCTACAGCAAAGTTCCCAAGACAGAGGGAAGATTTACACACGTTTGTTCTCAAACACCTGGTACACAAAAGTTGATTGGCTGACAGGGTGTACTTCTACAAATTCTCTGTTCTGCTTCCCCTGCTTGCTGTTTGGTGGTGAAATTCCTTGGACAAAAAAAAGGAGTAAAAGACTTGAAGCATTTGTCAGATAAAGTAAAGATGCATGCACACAAAAATACATATGGAAAACCTGACGAGACTGGGAATGTTGGGAGACACACCGATTGAAGCCCACATAAGCGATGCGTATCGCCTTCCATAAAGGCTTTAATAGAAGGCACTCTGAACAGAGATAGGGGCTGTCTATTTTGTAGATATGCTATGGCAGCTAGATGCAGTCTAATAGGCGTGTAGGCTAAGTTACATCTTTGGAGGTGTAATAAGTATGCTATGATGTGTTGAATAGACACATTTAAGAGATTAATATTGTTGTTGTGACAATATTTTACAAAGCGTTTCCACTTTGCTGCATAGCATGCTCTAGTGGTTGGACGTCTAGCTTCTTTTATAACGTTCATGCAGTCAGGAGGAAGGTTAAGATATCCAAATTCTAGGATTTCAGGAGCCAGATCGCAAGGTTGAGCTGAGCTGGGTCTGGGTGTCTGATCTCTCCACGGTTCTGGGTTAAAAGTTGTGGAGATAGGTATAGTTTTTGGTGTGGTACTACAGACAGTTGTAGCAGTGTGGTGTACCACGGCTGTCTGGCCCACATTGGAGCAACTAGGATGAGGCTTAGAGAATGCTGCTGTAGTTTGCGTACTACTAGTGGCATGAGTGGTAGAGGCGGAAAAGCGTACGCAAATCTGCCTGACCAGTTCATCCATATCGCATTGCCTTTAGACAGTGGGTGTGGATATGTGGAGGCGAAGCTTGGGCATTTGGCGTTTTCGTGGGTGGCAAAGAGGTCTATCTGAGGTTGTCCCCACGTCTGAAAGAATGGTTGAAGAACTTGCGGATGAAGTTCCCACTTGTGGATCTGTTGTGTCCGACGACTTAACAGATCTGCCATGGTGTTTTGTACTCCTGGAACATGCTGGGCTAAGAAGAAAATCTGTTGAGGTATAGCCCATCGTCATATGTCCTGGGCTAGTCGAGAGAGTTGCAGGGAGTGTGTTCCGCCCTGTTTATGTATGTAATACATGGCTGTCATGTTGTCTGTGCGGACTAACAGAGCCTGGTTTGATATTTGCTTTTGGAATGGTTTTAATGCTAGGAATATGACTAATAACTCCAGGTGGTTGATATGGAGTAACTTTTGTTGTTGTGTCCACTAGCCTTGCATTGGCAGGATAGAAGTGGACCTTTGTGTGGTGTGAAAAGTGACCATTAAGAAATCTTCCTCAACTGTGTCTGTGTGTAGGTCAACCCCATGGGTTTGGGCAGCCCTATGGACAAGAAGGTTAAAACCTATAGTGTCCTCTGGTGGGGAAGGCCTGGAGGGATATATATCATCCTGAGGAATGTAAGGGACATCAGGGGTGTTCTAATCGTCGCATGGGTTAGGTGACTGAGGGGGACTATTGTTTCCTGTTGGGTCATCTGCACCTCCACTTGTATCGTCAGTGTCTGTATCTACATCATCTGGATTAGGGGATGGTGTAGGAGAATGATGTGGTGGAGGAGTAGGAATAGGAGGAGGTGGAGGTGGTGGAGAAGGAACCCTTACTGGAGAGGTTGCAATGTCTCTTCTTAGGTGGAGAAGGAGGGGCAGGCACCTCTAGTGGTATTTTCTTGGAACTAAGAACCAGTTGACCAGTTTTGGGATCCTTTACGAGAGTCTTTTGAGTAGGATCTGGTGTAAAAAGCTCTTCTGTCGAAGGCAGATCCTTCGGTGTCGAAGTTCTTGGTTCCGGAGGCTTTTTCGGCACCGACTCGGTAGATGTTCTAGGGTCTTTTGGCTGGGAACCGTGATCTTTTGCAGTGTCCTTGGCCGGAATGTGCTTTTTCGGTTCCGGGGGCCTTTTCGGCTCCGAAGCATGGGAGTCCGGGCCTTTAGGTAGTTTTTTGCTTGGTTCCAAGTGCGGTTTTGGCGTCGATGAGCCGGTGCCAGTATTCAGGGCCCAGTGCTTGGGTGTCGAAGCAGCAGTCGGTGTGGCTGAGGAAGATGGCTTCTTTTTCGGTGTCTGTGAGGTATCAGCACCGGGGGTAGGCCGACTCGAGCCCGAGACGCCTGAAGGCTTAATAGGCTTCTTTGCCGAGCCCCAAGGCAGGCCGTGGGAAGCAGTCTCTCGGTGTGCACCCGGGCCCGAAGGAGAGGGTGTGACGGAAGCCTTTTTTGAGGTGTCGAGGAAGGGTCGTGGCCGTGTGTACTTACGACCCGCTGAGCTGGAGAGATGTCCTCAACGTCTGAATCTCCGCATCGGAGGAGCTGGCGCTTTTTTCGGCCCGCTGCTGCTCTGGAACGTCGACACCCTCTTCAAAGATGTTGTCTGGGATCGAAGCTGACGAGCGAGCCATGGTTCTTCGAGCTCGTCGATCCTGAATTGCCTTCTTGGAACGGAAAGAGGCACACGCTGAACAGTCTCTGGTCTTGTGCTCCGGTGATAGGCACAGATTGCACACCTCATGGAGATCGGTGTGGGGAAACTTCGACCCACATCGAGGACACTTCTTGAATGGCGTCCTTTCCATGAGCCAGAAGATGAGGCCTAGGTAGGCCCGAAGGCCTTCGTGGACGACCGGAATCGAAGACTTTGAGATTATCGAGATCGCATGGAGATGGGGAACGCGTTCGAGACAATACTGTTGGAAACAGGTGAGGGATTACGCGCCGAACGAAAACTCGGTTCCAACTGGAGCGCAGGAAACACATCAGAGCCTGATGGCGGAAAAAAACAATCCGCGGATGGAGCTGATGTCCATGCGCAATGTGTTCCAAAGGAGGAGTCACCTATCTCGTGACTTCCGAAGAACTTTTCAGGACAAAAACAAGTGCAAACACCCGGGCCCAACACTAGGTGGCGATCTATGCACAGTGTGCAATCTGCAGCTCATTTCCCTCGAACATGCCTTTAGAGTTGTTGTTAGCCTGGTCAATAAGCGATGTAAAGTATTGTTTTTTTGCTGCCGCGACAGCGGCGTAGTAACTTTTTTGTTTGGCTCTCAAAGTAAGTTTCACCAGAGGGCTATAGCGGCGTTGTAACTTTTTTGTTTGGCTCTCAAAGTAAGTTTCACCAGAGGGCAATAGCGGCGTAGTAACTTTTTTGTTTGGCTCTCAAAGTAAGTTTCACCAGAGGGCAATAGCAGCTGGAACGCCAAGCCCTCTCCAGAACTTTGCACTCATGTTTCAGAGTTTGGGGATCACATTTAATAAGGAGTTTTTTTTTTAACGAAATGAACCCTTTATGAAGCATTAGAATAATGAAAGATGGAGGAAAAAATCCGAATGCTTTAATCTATACTTTGCAGTTTGCATGCAGCTCTTTGATGACAGTTAGTAGCTCACTGTTCTATGTTAGAATTTTAACATCTACGCTGCTAGCAACAAAAGGATCTCTCTAACAAAAGCACTGACCTATTTAAAGTATATGCACTTTCTGATCTGCATGGTACACATTATTTGCAGCAGGCATATTACCTCCATTAGACAAAATTCCTTCTCTCTCCAGGAAGAACATTAATCACTAGAGTTATCTTGACGTTTTTATTGTTGTATGAGGATTCCCTATCCAGTAGAGAGGTAGAGAATGCACCAGGATTTACACAGGAGGTGGAGGCTTGGACCACCAAGCTCTCCGGGGGAGGGGGTTGTGTGAGGAAATGGAGGTCTCCTGGAGTGGGGCGGTGGCGGCAGGAAATAGTCCTGTTCACAGGAGCCCCTGTGCAGGGTTTGGACCAAGTCCCTAACAGGAGGTTCATGAGAGCTTCATTACAAGGGAGAAGTGGTTTTGAGGGGGTCGCTCTCAGCTGAAGCACCTCTTTTACGACGTTCGTCTTGACTGCCATTGAGGGAAGGCTAAGGTCCAGGACCTTGGCTGCCCTTCTTACCACCATAGCAAAATACGCCACCTCCTTCGTAGCCACGGTGGGAGGTGAAAGCATACCAGTATCTGGAGAATTATCCAGTCTACTGGCGTTGATCAATTCCTTACCAGGCCATGTGGGGGTCTAGCAGCTGGTATTTAACAGGGTCCAGCAACCCCTCCAAAAGTCCTAGCCGATAATAGGGTTCGGGCTCCTTCCAGGAAGACATGGCTCCAGTCAATGCCAGAGTTGATGTTGGACAATGTATATCCAGCTACATGTCGGGTCTGGGATGAAAATAGGGGTGGCAGGACCGACGTCATTGAGGTGGTACCAAGGGGCTCGATTGGAGCCAGGGACGGAACCACGGGCCCAGAACCAGAGGCGCCGAAGGCACGCCAGCTGTAACGTGCCACCAAATATGAGATGCATGGCCTCATAGAACTCGCAAAATTGGGCAAGTGTCGCCCCAGTAAATTCAAGGAGGTAAAAATTCAAAGAGGTTGAAGCAGCCCAGACTCAACTGAGCCAGCTCTTGAATGACAACACTTTCTCATCTTGTCAGATGACTTCGACGGACGAGGTTAAGTCGAAGACCTCTTTTACTTCTAACTCTTATAGGACTTACCGGAAGACGCTCTGAGTGCTGTGAAAATCTTGGGCTCCACGAACAATCTCAGGACCTTCCTCTCAACCAGGATCGAGACAGTTGAGGTGTTGCACATCAGACGGCAAGTAGCTCGAGGGAGCCCTTCATCAAGGCCTTGGGATGCCTAGCATGGCAGTCGGCACAGGTATTCGCGTCGTGCTCGCGCTCAAGGCACCAAGGAAAACAATGTGCAAGTCTATCACTGACATCTGCAGCTGACAAGCGCCACAGGGCTTGAAGCCCGCCTTACTAGTTGCTAACTGGCCACACCAGTAGCCAATCTCAAAAAGACTGTCAAAATCTAACAAAAGTCAGTCATAAACTAACTGGTGGTACAGCTCTCTCCGGCTCTTCACTGACTGCCGCTAAAAGAAAAGAATTGATGTCAGCAGGCTGGGGTGGCACCTATTGTGGCAGCACGCTTGTCACTTCAGGCGCAGACGCCACGTGGAGCAGAACGATGCCACCTACTGGGGTGCAGGGGTACTGCTCAAGATAAATTTCCGTATCCACTCGGACTCTTGGGGATAATTCTAAGGTAAGGAATCTACAGCTAGAAGTCTATCAGATAAAACACCACAACCCCTTCTTACTATTGATGTTTCCATTTGTCTAGTACATTGGCCTGTACAAAATTCAGCTTTCATTAGTCTGAGAATTCAATTAAAAAAAATCTAAATTAAAATCAAATTCGATAAAAAATACTAAGCCGCCACCTTCAATACTGTATTAAATTCCTGGTGCTTTATTAAATACCCCAATTTCCAGTTTCTATTTCTTGTGAACTCTAATGTGTTTTTCCCAAGTGTTTTCCAGTATTGTAAAAAAATTGTATAAATCTGTGGTTTATTCTTTTTGTGCAGAACACACATGGGGACGGTGTTTTTCAGTGTTTACAAATACATTTGTTTTCATTTCCTTCTTTCTCATCACTCATTCCTATTGTTAATTTCTTCTACATGTGTTCCTGCTCTTAATTAGCTTCCTCACGCCCCTTCACTGAATCTGTTTTTTCAAGTAACCTTTCATTGTTTATTCTCAACTCTCTGTCTGCATAATTTCACAATACTCAAATCTTTCTTTCAAGCAGCATAGCCCCATCCCATAGCAAGGATGTGCATGAATAGAGTTGTGGTTGCACTCTATTAAGATTTGATTGTTGCAGATAAAATGTTATTTTAAACCTTATTGCACCTCTAGTCTTCAAACAAATAGCAAAGATTTGCTGACTGAGGATTTCCCAATTAGAACATGCCCAGTCGAGGTAGCATTCCAACCCTTCATTCCAGAGTAATTGCCAGTGGTTAGACTTGTTGCAAGCACTCCTACCATCACCTTTGTGTGCTTGATGCACGCATCACATGGTCAAGGGTAAGCTCGGATATGGGATATGTGCTCACTGTGCCACTGGAACCAAGTTGCAAAAGACTGTCGAGCCCCAAAATCAGGGTGAAACTAGTCTTGAGTAGCTTATGTTCCTGTTCAGAGAAGATATGGCTTGGCAGTTCGGGCTGAACTGTTCCTATTGGAACAGGACCGAGGCTGATTTGCATATGGCTGGGTCTAATCTAATGTGGTCAAAAGTATGATGGGTTAGAATGCTTCCCCGAGTGATTGTCAGATCGTAATGACAGTTTCTCCCAGGTTTGGCGCAAGAGGACTGAGCACTAGGAAGTTGGAACAAACTCATCCAAGCAGTTACCTAAACTTTCCAGAGGCTTGAGCATCCTTCCCCTGACCTGATCCTGTGAAATCCTAGTCTCATACTTGTGAATAATACATTCTTTTCCTGTACTAACAACTGATGAGTATCACCTTATGAAACACTCGAGGTGTTTGACCTCAGAGCATCTTGCTCAGAGCTGCCGCTCTTCAGAAATCTATGAAGCTACTTCTTCCACTCACTCATACACAATGTATGCACATAAAGTTTATAACGGATATCTCCAAATCAGACTAATCAATTAAACTTCAAGTTACCTCAGAACAAAAATAAATCAAAAACATTTCATGAGGAATACAGTCAAAAAAATTCCAGTCAATTCATACTATTCAAAAGTAAAACTGCAAATGACATGATTGTCCTTTTTAGCCCTTACAATGTCTTTCTCAAGAGCTCTATGCACATGGTATGGGGTTTACCAGGCCAGTGTCTTGGCCCAGACATCTACTTATAGAGAAAAGGTAGCAAAAATCACTTTGGCTAGGTAATGAAGCATTCCAATGTCCCAAACGATCAAAGATCAAACCGTCCAGGTCAGTTTCACTCAATCCCAGCAGCTCCCTCACCCAATCACGGCCCTAGAAATAATCAGGTTACCTAGATAGATAATACAGCTTTCATAAACTCAAAAATAAAATAATTAATTTTTACTCAAACACCATATTGACGTGGCTGCACAGACTATAAATGTAATGCCCTAAAGAACCCCTGAGAGTAGAAGGTATAAAGAAGACAGAAAAGATGGAGATTAGTAATTCGGGAAAATCGAGACTAGGACAATGGACTAATCAGATAGAATATCTCAGAAGCTAAAGGTTTAAAGAACATAGTGTAAAGGGAGTCACAGGGCCAAAGGTTGTACGGAAGCCAAAAACAAACGCTAAAGGCCTGAAGCACAAGTTACTTACCTTCTGTAAGAAACATTAGTAGTGATAGATTCCTTACCTTAGAATTACCCCCAGTCGTCAGACTGGATCCAGAAACTTTGACAGCAGTACCCCAGTGTGCCAGAAGGTGGCGTTGTGCAGCTCCGCTGCCGTCGTTGGCGTCGAGGTCGGGGAGATGATGTCGCTGCAGCTACTTAAATGCCACCCTCACGCGTGGACGTCCATTCTGTACACGACTTTTTGCGCCAGGAAGCAAAGCCATGCAAGATACTGACCACTGGTGCCTTGAAACTAGGGCCCTGAAAGGGATGACCTTAATGTAGTAAGTTGGAATCTGACTACATGGTTGCCCCATTTTTTTTCTGGTGTTTTGATGGTTTTTTACTTAGTTTGGCTGGGTTCCTGCTATCCAGGACCCCAGCCTAGCTGCTTCCTCTCTAAAATTGATTGCTTGTACATTAGGTACACTCCAGATTGGTTACTGGGTTACCCTTGTGAGTCCCTAGTATATGGTACCTTAGGTACGAAGGGCATAGGTACCCCAGAGGCCTACTAGGGGCTGAAGCATGTACTATGCCACCCCTGGGGAGCATTCCAAAATGGCACCACAGGTCTGCTACTGCAGCCTGGGAAAGGTGGTGCATGCACCCCTTACTAAGATATAGGTTACCTATATCTACCTTTAATCACCAACACATATAAAACTATAAGTCACTCCTATGACAGGCCTTATCAATCCTGAAGGCAGAGTGCTTGGCTTTGTGTGAGAGGGTACCCATGCATGAGCAGGACCCCTCTGCAGCTTTCGGAATCTATTCTCTAAGGCTGTTCTGTGATGCAGCCAGACCATATACTCTTAAGTGCATTATAACATTACAGCAAATGCTAACTTTGAAATAGCTGCATGGAAACATGTTGTGTTTGGTGTGAAACACTTTGGAATCCTACCCCGCCAGTCCTGGGGGCGGGGTTAGAATTCCACCCTTCTAGAGGGAGAAGACATGCGCACACTAACCTAACCGCTAATAGTTTAAAAAAGCCCCAGCATCACAAATTAGATGCTGCAGCCACAGACACGAGTCTGACCTCCTGCTGCTGGACGAAACTCCGGCAGGGGAGGCCTGGACAATAGGTTTCCTGTCACAGGGAGGTGTAACCACCTCCCAGACAGGCTTTAGTGTATTGGGGCTGGGTTGGTGCATTCATAGAATGCTTTTCAGGCAGTGCTGGGGCACACTTGGTGTACCTGTGCATACCCCAGTTCAAATCAGTTGCAGGGGCACTCAGACCCTGCTCTGGCGCGAACCTGGACAAAGGGAATGGGTGTAACCACCCCTCTTCCTAGACCCTTCCATAAGTGGATCCCCAGAGTATGTCCAACCCCCTAACTTAGTATACGTATTGGACCCCAGTCCTCAGGCCAAAACCCTTTATCAAATTGTGAAAGATTTCGCTAAACCACCAGCCCTTACCTGCTCTATGAAACCTAGTCAGGAACTTTGTGATGGCCTCTCAGACTTTTTTCACAATAAAATTGTCAACATTTTCTCCTCCTTTACTCCCACCACGGGGCCTAGAGAAGAAGACTCCTCCGCTCAACACGCCACCCCCTCGAGCAAAAAGATCTTAAATGCATTCAAACCCATCTCAAGGGACATTGCCCTTTTAAAAATTCAACAGTGTAAATCTGGCTCACCTCTCGATCCAGCTCCCGCCCAGGTGCTCACTTCCCTGGCCCCACTTAATATATCCCCTCTTCTGTCCATGAGGAATTCCTCCCTGTCTTCTGGCCAATTTCCTACAATATGGAAACAGGCCATGCTGTTTCCTATTTTGAAAAAGGCAGAAGCTGACCCGTCGCTTCACAGCAACTACAGACCCATATCACTTCTCCCTAAACCCGCCAAAATTCTGGAAAAAGTCGTGCAAGAACAGCTGGCCGACTATCTAGAATGTGGTAAACTTCTGAATGATTCTCAATCCGGATTTAGAGCCGGTTATAGCACGGAGATGGCGCTATTAGAAGTCACGGAGACGATCAGGGAGTCCGTGGACAGAGGAGAGGAAGCCATGTTAGTGCTCCTTGATCTGTCCGCGGCGTTTGATACCGTCTCCCATTCCATATTGTTGGATAGGCTCCACAATATTGGGATTCGGGACACCCCCCTGGCATGGATAAAATATTTCTTAAGGGATAAAACTCAACAGGTGTGGTGCCGACCTTCCAATCCATGGACAAGAAACCCCTAAGTTGTGGAGTCCCGCAAGGGTCAGCTCTTAGCCCCCTCTTCTTCAATGTCTAGCTGTCTCCACTAGCAAGGATAATAGAGGCCTATGGAGTCAGAGTGGTCTCTTATGCTGATGACACTCAGCTAATATTTTCGTTTAGAGACTACTCTGACAAGGGTCTAGCTAAATTCAACGCTTGCCTCTCTAATATTGTATCTTGGATGACCTCAAATACCCTCAAGTTGAACACCGATAAAACGGAAGTGCTGTTCTTCAACCAAAAATCCCCGACCCCACCATCTCTGTTGTGCCCGACCGAGCTGAACCCACCCCCGTTGCCCGTTACATCCGCCCGGAATCTGGGTTTTCAAATAGACAATGAGCTATCATGCAAGACCCATATCCAAAAAGTCACCTCCGCATGCTTTGGCAATTTGCGCATGATAAAAAAACTCTTCTTACTTGCCCATGGATGCTGAGAACTATCATGCACACACTCATCACCTCCCATCTGGACTATGCCAATAGCCTATATGTGGGGGCCCCAGCGTATCTTCTACATCGGTTACAGATTGTTCAGAATGCGGCGGCTAGATTGATTTGCAACACCCCATATCGCCACTATCTCGCCGCACTTAAAGAACTTGCACTGGCTCCCGATAGTTTACCGCACTCAGTTCAAAGCCCTGGCCTTGACCTTCAGGGCCCTGAATGGGAAGGGACCTGGCTATCTTAGACACAGGATCAAGCTAGTTCACTCATCACGAGCCCTCAGATCCAACCACCTCCGCCTACTGCTCCCTCCCCACTTCCATCGTTCTAGAAAAGGTGGCAGAGCTTTTGCGGTGGTCACTGCCAAGCTATCGAATGCCCTTCCATTAAATCTCAGACTGATCGAATCAGAATCTCAATTCAGGGGAAAATTGAAGACATGGCTGTTCTCCAGCTATTAGCGCCCATACTCTCTACCGCTGCTGTCCTCAGCGCCGGGACACCTCCGTTGGGGGTAGCCGTGCGCTTTACAAAATTCATAAATAAATTACACATGGCCGAAACTCTGCAACATATCCTGGAACTTCAACATTCTATTTCGACTAGAAGACAGAAGAATCTCCCTTGGGGCCAAGGAGTGACTCCCCTGTTCAAACAGGCACCAACGAAGCATCTTGCCGGTCTGCAATTCCAAGGCTCCCGACGGATTTGTGAATCAGGACACGGACTGCCAGACTTCTCAGAGGCCGACACGAGATCCCAGCAAAGCTGAGACCCGCAGCCCCCAGAGTGACGTGGAACTCCTGGACACTGTGCACATTTGCAAGTGCACCCACTTCCCGAGCTTTCCTGAAGTTGTGCATTAGGCTACTTGTAGTCCAAGCCCCGAGCACCATTTACACCGAAGATTGTGGGCCTACACTCCACGAGTGTTCCGTGGGCCCGCTTCTAGCATTTCCGCTCGAGGCTCCTTCGCGATCCATGGTCCGTTGACTGGTGGGTCCCCACGAAGGTAACTCCTGTTTCTTGGGCTTTCCTGGTTGCTCCAGACATGCCCTGACTCCCCACCGAGTGGTGAGACCCTCAGACCTTGCTGGTCTGCACTGAAGCCAATCTTTGCTTTCTGCGTGGGTTGCTGTTGGCAAGGCTTGTTGGGTCTAATCCGGATACCGAAACCGCAGCACTCTACATCCTTCGTGGGACTGCTCGAATCCAGCTCCTGGTCATAGTCGACGCCTCTTGGTCCTCGTGGCTGAAGAGTCCACCTTCACCTTCCTCACCTGAAATCACCCCACCTTCGGTTGGCATCTTCTCATCTCCTTTCTGGTCACTGGCAAGTGATCCAGACTCTGCTCCCAGGTTCTTCACAGCTTCGATCCACACTTGGATCCACTCGGACACTTTCGACTTGGTCTCCAGCAGCACTTTGCAGCAGATCGCCATTGAAAACGACGACAAAACCAGACACCAAAAGACACCTATGCAGCCGGCTTCCCTGGGTGAGAACTCAAGTACTTCGGTGCTCCCTGGGGTATAGACTCTAGAACTGCCTAGTTCTAAAGTGGTTTGCTCCAAGTCCTCTTCCAAGTGTCTCTAAACTTTAAAATTCCAACCACGACTTTCCCCATAGAAGTTAATGGTGATTTGCGGCTGTGTTTAGACGCTGCACGCGTCCCCCGTGGGTCCCTTGTGTGACACCCTTGGGTGGTTCTTGGTGGCCCCAGAGGTTCTAAAGGCTCTAGGCCTAGTATCTATGTCAGTTGTGGTTCTTATACCACTTTCTTAATATATGGCTTGGTATGCCACTAGGGCTCAACGTATATTGTGCTAATTTACTGTGTGCTAAAAAAGTTTACTGTATGTACTTTTGCCTATACCCTCAAAAAGAGAGCTTAGACGATGTGTTTAGAATAAATGCATATATTTTATATACATATCTGGTGTGGTTCTCTTTTCATTTGGCCATTCATGAGATTATAGACTGGTAAAACATGTTGCTTTACATTCCTTCAAGACGTAGCCTGAAGGCTGCTGTCCACAGCTACCACTAGGAATGCTTTCTATATAGGCTGTCTTTAAACCTACCATCAATAAGGGTCGTTTGGACTGGTGCAAGGTGCCCACTAGAATAGTGAACAGCATATGCCAGGCCAACTTCTCACACTTAACCCTAGACATCAGTTCGCAGAACGGGGAGGATGGGTGTGTTGGTAAGGAATCTATCACTACTAATGTTTCTTACAGATTTATCGTTACCGAAGGTAACATGTGAATATGAAAGAAACATGTAGTGATAGATACCCCAGCAATACCAACCACGGTGGTGGGTCTGCGAACCAAGATCACACCAGAAAATCCTGGAGAACAGAACGGCCAACGAATCTGTCTCTCCGAATCGGTCTCCCCGGACTTAGCTGTCCAGGCAGTAGTGCTTGGTCAAAGTGTGCAGCAAGCCCCACGTAGCTGCCTGACAGATGTCATGCAAGGGAACTTCTCATCCCAAAGCAGTAGTGGCTGACGTTGCCCTGGTAAAATGGGCGCATACTTTTTAGCCAAAGGATAACAAGCCTTTATGCATAGAACAACCCACTGAGAGATGGTCCGCTTGTGCACGGCCCAACCTTTATTGGCGCCCACAAAGCCAACAAAGAGCCTGTCATCCACCCGGGACTGTTCAGGTAGAATGAGAGCGCCCATTTTGGGTCTAGACGGTGGAGCATGTCTTTCCTCTTTTGAGGGATGTGGAGGCGGAAAGACGGTGGGCAAAGTGATGGTCTGCCTGATGTGAAAGGCAGTGACAACCTTTCGCAGAAAAGATGGACGAGTCCTTAGAACAACATTGTCCGGATGGACAGAGAGAGAAGGAGGTTTAGAGGAAAGAGCCTGGAGCTCACTCACTCTTCTGGCAGAGGTGATGGCAACCAGGAAAGCAGTCTTTAAAGTGAGAAGACTAAGAGGACAGTTGTGAAGTGGCTCAAAGGGAGAGCACATTAGATATATTAGAACCATGTTCAAGTCCCAGAGAGGCATTAATTTGTTTTGGCGTCATTGATAATTCCGTTCGGCCTACTGGCCTGTATTCATCTTTTCCGAACATTAATTGCCAAGAATTTAGTTACCCGCCGGGTTGGAATTATCACCGGATGTGGGCTCTCCGATTTTGGATACAGCCATGGAGCCCTGAAGAGTTGTATAACACATATATTCTACAACAAAACACGTGTCGGCTGGCTGTTTGTAATTCATGCCTGATGATCGATTAAAAGAAAAGACAAAAGCAAAGACTTCATCGTTGGATTGGTTCCTTTAATTCTACATACTCATCTACATGATTTTTTGATTGATTAGGAGTGCGCAGGACTTTTGTTAATTTGGGATTGTGTGGTTTTTCTGTACAGATTGAGAGGTTTGAGGGTCTCCCCTTCCTGACTGCACCATCCCTACCTTTGTTCAGAAACACTGAGTTTACGTCAATAGTGCCAGAGCGCCATAACTTCATGTTCACTAAAACCCGTTTCCATCTACACATAGCTTATCCATACAGTTCACAACGTATTCTGCAGATAGGTCAACTCATTGTGAATTTATCCGCTAATATGGGAAGGTTCCATATAAAAAAAAAAACATTACTAAGCAATAGTTCACTATATTAATTTACAACTGCAATTTAGGTTTCAAATATGACAGCAACATATGTAACTGTACTTATTGGTGTACAAAACCCATCTGTAAAGAGTAGTGAAAAATCCAATGTTCAAAACTCATCTGATAATGAACCCCACATACGTATGCATGCAATGCTTACCTTTAAAAAATCATACAAGTGTTTAAGAACACCAATCCTAACTTCATCTAAATCTTTTAAAAACCCGTTGAAGACTGGAACCAGATCTGCAGCCGTGAGTTTATCTCCAAGAACCACAGCGATCTCATGGATAGAGAAGGCTAGCGTTCTCCGAACTTTCCACTGAAACGACAAAAGTATATGCTTTAGTATTAAGGGTAAACGGTAAAACAGATTTATAAACTCCCCTTTTCGACAGTAATTAGTAGCTTTGTATTACTGAGTTAATAAAAGTAAATTCGAAGTTGTATTTAAAATGTGTTTTGAGTGTATGTTTTCAGTTTCAATCACAAAAGTCGTATGTGTAATTTACACAGAGTAAACGCACAGCAGGAGTAGCAACAGTGCACACTCCCCATCGCCACATAAAGAGGCACAGTACAGCCAACGGCAGCACAAAAACACACACACACGCCATCAACCCACCCCACCTCAAGCAAGAGTACCATGTCCTTGGAAAATTGGAATCAAAGTGGGACATTATATGTAAAGATGGCAATGACCGAAATATACAAATATCAGAAAAGGAAGATTGTGTGAATAATGTACAGTGAGCAATATTTCTAGGGTTAAGCAATAGGGAGCAAGACCTGACTTTAGCAGGGCAGTAAGGACAGGGATGTGGGAAAGACTTGCTATCCCATTTATGCTAGGGTTTCAAACTATAGTGCATCCCATGCTTATTTTCCGTCAATGTTTGATGGAGAGAACTGGTGGAGAGCGGAACAAGAATAAAGAAACAGTGTCCAGGGAAAATAGGGGAACAGGAGAAAAAAAAATCGGATTAAGGGAGGAGGCACCACTGGGGGGGGGGGGGGGGGGAGGGGGTGGTAGGAAGGCACCACTGCTGAAGATGGGGGGCACAACAGCAGCAGAGAGGGGGCATCACGGCAGCAGAGAGGGGGGCACCACGGCAGCAGAGAGGGGGGCACCACGGCGGCAGAGAGGGGGGCACCACGGTGGCAGAGGGGCATCACAGCAGCAGAGGGGCAACACAGCAGAGGGGACTGTGACTGGGTACATACAGCAGAAATAGTAAGACTCCAAACAGATCTGCAGATCCCATCTACAACAAGCATTGGCATAGCCTATAGGTCTCGCATTTGGGACCTTATAAGTGTTTAGCCATGCAACAGTTGGTGTTGTTGCACCAAGGATATTCTGCTGCATAACTAAATACTTATACGGTCCAAAAAGCGAGAACTATTGGCTATACCAATGCTTGCTTGTTTTTTGTTGCTGTTTTGTTTAAGTTGCCAGATCTACAAAAGCTGGACATGGTTTTTGTTAACAGTTCTTTTAATCAAATGAGCATAGCTCTGAATGTTGTTTCCATTCTGATTGTAGGAAAGGAATATGCTACTTACCAGTATGCATCTGTTATTGGCATGTAGGGCTGCTGACATTCATATCTGTGCATAGATCGCCGCCTAGTGTTGGGTCCGGATGATTGCACATTGTTGTCCTGGAAGAGTCTTCGAAGTATAACGAGATAGGTGGCTCCTCCCCTGGACTACAGTGCGCATGGGCATCCTCCCCATCCTCAGATTGTTTTTCGCCATTGTGGCAGAGATGGGGTATGATACAGTAAGTGATGTCAATGCTAGAAAGTAATAGTGAATGCTACAGCTGCGACAGGCACCGGTGAGGAGGGTGGGCGATATGAATGTCAGCAGCCCTACATGCCAAGAACAGATGCATACTGGTAAGAAGCATATTCCGTTCGAGGCATGTGGGCTGCTGAATTCATATCTGTGCATAGAATGTATAGCAGTCTCTCTCCTAGCGGTGGTTGCCTGTGCCAGCTGCAGCAGTCTGAAAAAGAGTTTTGAGAACAGCCTGTCCTACAGCCGCTTGGAGTGTACATCTACGCAGTAGTGTTTGGTAAATGTATGTAAGGTAGACCATATGGCTGCTTTACATATCTCCTCTAGAGGAATGTTTCCTAGGAAAGCCATGGATGCCCCCAGTTTGCGTGTGGAATGCGCTCTTTGGGGAACTGTTAAAGTGCGTTTAGCTTTAATGTAACATATTTGGATGCACTTAACTATCCATCTCGCTAAACCATTTTTGGAAATGGGGTTGCCTTTGTGCTGTGGAGAAAAGGCAACAAAAAACTGTTTTGTCTTCCTGAAATCTTTTGTCCTGTCTATGTAATATAGGAGAGCCCTCTTAACATCTAGTGTGTGTAGAGCCCTTTCAGGTACTGACTGTGGATTTGGGAAGAACACTGGCAGTTCTATTGTTTGATTGATGTGGAAGTGGGATACCACTTTTGGCATGAATTTAGGGTTTGTCCTAAGCACGACCCTATTTGCGTGAATTTGGAAGAATGGCTCTTGAATAGTTAGGGCTTGCAGCTCGCTAACTCTTCTAAGCGAAGTTATCGCTACGAGAAAAGCCACTTCCATCTTAAAAATTGTATTTCACACGAGTTTAAAGGTTCAAAAGGTGGTCCCATTAGTCTGGTTAAAACAACGTTTAGGTTCCAGACAGGTGAAGGTGGGTGTCTTGGGGGGGATCACTTGTTGGAGCCCCTCCATGAATGCTTTAATTGCAGGCACTCTGAATAGCGAAAGGTGCTGCCTGTTCTGAAGGTAAGCTGCTTTGGCAGCTAAGTGTATCCTTATGGATGTATAGGCTAGATTGCAGCGGTGTAGGTGCAAAAGATAGCATATGATATTTTGGGTTAACCCGTCTAGTGTGTTTATGTCATTGTTGTTACAATAAATGACAAAACGTTTCCACTTTGCCGCATAGCATGCTCTTGTCGTAGGTCTCCTTGCCTCTTTGATAATGTTCATGCAGTCAGGAGGTAAGTTTAGGTAGCCAAACTCTAGGACTTCAGGAGCCAGATTGCAAGGTTCAGCTGCTGCGGATCTGGGTGCTGAATGTCTCCATGGCTCTGCGTTAAGAGACTGGGTGTTAGTCGTAGTCTTTGATGAGGCACAAAGGAACGTTCTAGGAACGTGGTGTTCCAAGGTTGCCTTGCCCATGTTGGAGCAACCAGGATTAGCGTTATGGAATGCTGGCGCAGTTTGCGTGCCACTAGCGGTATCAACGGTGCTGGTGGAAAAGCGTAGGCAAATTTGCCGGACCAGTTCATCCATATCGCATTGCCCTGAGACTGCAGGTGTGGGAACCTTGAGGCGAAGTACTGGCCTTTTGCGTTTTGTTTTGTGGCGAACAGGTCGATCTCTGGTTGTCCCCACTGTTGTAAGTATCGTTGTAGCACTGTGGGATGAATCTCCCACTCGTGCACCTGTTGGCTGTGTCTGCTGAGCAGATCCGCTATTTGATTGTCCTTGCCTGGGAGGTGTTCCGCCATGAGAAAAATGTTTCTCTGAATGGCCCACTTACACACGCTCTGAGCTAGATGTGACAGCTGTGGAGAGTGTGTTCCTCCCTGTTTCTGTATGTAGTACATTGCAGTCATGTTGCCCGTCCGGATCAACACGGTCTTGTTGCACAGATGTACTTTGAACGCTTTTATTGCCATAAAAATTGCCATCAGCTCCAGTAGGTTGATGTGCATTTTCTTTTGCTGCGTGGTCCATAAGCCCTGCACTGTGTGGTGGAGGACATGGGCTCCCCAAACTATCAGGGATGCGTTCGTCGTCAACACTATTTGTGGTACAGGCTCTTGGAACAGTCGTCCCTTGCAAAGGTTTTGTGGATTCCACCAATGCAGAGTTGTATACACGACTGGTCACCAACACTAGGTCGTTTAATTGTCCTTGAGCCTGGTTCCACTGACGTGCTAGGGACTCCTGCAGCGGACGCATGTGTAGTCTCGCGTGAGGGACTATGAAAATGCATGAGGCCATCATGCCTATTAGTTGCATAAACACTCTGGCTGGGAGCGAGTGTTGGGGCCTGAACCTTTGGATCAGCGTCTGAATGCTGTTTATTCTGGCAGAATTTGGCTGTGCTTTTGCTGCCAGAGTGTCTATAGTCGCTCCCTGGTACTGTTGTACGTGGGCAGGCTGAAGATGGGACTTTGGGTAGTTCAGCGAGAAACCTAAACTGTGCAGGAGGTGTATAGTGCGTGACATGTGGCTGGCACATTGCTGGGCTGACTGTGCTTGTATTAGCCAGTCGTCCAGATATGGATAGACATGAATATGCTGTCTTCTCAGATGTGCAGCTACTGTCGCTAGGCACTTAGTGAATACTCTCGGGGCTGTTGTCACCCCAAAAGAAAGGACTTTGAATTGGTAGTGCTGATATTTTATTGTAAACCTGAGATATTTCCTGTGTGCTGGGTGTATCTGTATATGGAAATATGCGTCTTTGAGGTCTAGTGTTGCGAGGAAGTCTCCTTGACGCAACAGTGGTAATACCTGCTGTAGAGTGAGCATGTGGAAATGCTCTGATAAGATGTATTGGTTTAGGGGCCTGATGTCCAAAATTGGTCTGAGAGACCCGTCCTTCTTGGGGATTAGGAAGTACAGTGAGTACACCCCTGTACCCTGGTGTTCTAAGTGTACTAGTTCTATGGCCCCTTTTTGTAGCATGCTGATGACTTCTTGCTGCAATAAGTGTAGGTGTTCTGCGGACATAGGACGGTGTCTTGGAGGTATGTTGGGTGGTGTGGAGGTTAATTCTAGGCAATAGCCATGCTGGATAATTTGCCTCACTCACCTGTCTGTAGTAATGTTTTCCCAGACTGGCAGGAACTGCTGTAATCTTCCCCCGACCGGTGTTACATGGTCTGGGGGTAGTGACAAGAAGTCACTGTTTGGTATTGGTAGAGGATCTGGTGGTGTTATTCCCTCGCCCTCTACCCTTGTTGTTATTGCCACGGTATCCACTGCTACTGTTTTTGTTGTAGGTGTTTTGCGTGTTCCCTTTGTTGTATGAGGTTTGCTGTGTTAAGCCTCCTCTTGCAGCTCCTCTGTTGCCGGAGCGACGAAAGGAGCCGCCTCTGAATTGTTGTGACTGCAAGGCTCCCATAGACTTGGCTGTCTCGGTATCCTTCTTCCTTTTGTCTAATATTGTGTCCACATTAGGACCAAATAAATAATCAGGGTTTACAGGTTGATTGAGTAAAGTGCTCTGAACCTCATTTTTAAACCCAGAGATGCAGAGCCACGCATGTCTTCTGAGCATGACACTGGTATTGATAGTCCTGGCTGCTGTGTCTCCCGCATCTAGCGCACATTTGATGGAGGCGTTAGATATTAGCTTTCCCTCTTGTATAAGGAACTCTGCCTGTTCCTTATAAAGGTCAGGTAGATGCTGGAGAATTTGCTCTAGTGTGTCATAGTGTGCCCTGTCATACCTGGCTAACAGGGCATGTGTGTTTGAAATTCTCCATATGTTAGCTGCTTGAGCAGCTACCCTTTTGCCTGAAGCCTCCAGAATTTTAGACTCCTTGTCTGGAGGTGGAGCCTCGCCAGTAGTCTGAGAATTAGCACGTTTACCTGCATTGGATACTACCAAAGAGTCTACGGATACTCAGATCCACTGGTGTTGGCTTGGTAGTTGTTCCCAAAATTAAGAAGGCGCGAATGGGGGGCAGATCATTTAGACACCTTGCAGCTAAGAGCTGGAACAGGCTCCCGATGGAGCTGCGTCTTGAACCTTCAGAGACTAAGTTCCGTAGAGCTCTTAAAACCCGTTTGTTCCGCTCTACACTTGATTAGTGGCTTTGTTGGCCTCCTCACTGTCCCTCACCATAGCGCGGGGACACGCAGGTGCGCGTAACCAGGCGCTTTAGAAATTTCCTTAATAATAATAATAATAATAATAATAAAGGCAGGTGTCCCTTAATGTATGAGGGGTCCACTGGTGCTGGCCTATATTTCCTCTCCATTCTGGGGTTAATGACCCGTGCCCTGGTTGTTTCCTTAAATATGTCCCCTGCGTGTTTAAGCACCCCTTTTAACATTGGCAATGTTTTGACTGATCTTTCAGAAGTGTTGAAAGTGTCAAAGAGGAAGTCTTCCTCAATGGGGTCTGCATGCATTTCCACGTGGTGATTGTATGCTGCTCTTTCTATCAATGCATTGAAAGCAGCTGTGTCCTCTGTAGGCGAAGTCTTAACAGGGTATGCAGTATTTTCTGGAATGGGCTGAGAGTCTGCAGGATCTACAGGGTCAGACCAATGTTGATTCTGGTTGTCCTGGTCATTGTCCACCGGATAATTGTACAGTTCATTATCCTCATATTCCACATCGTCATCTGTGCGTGTAGGAGAATATGTATAAGTCTCTTGCACATGTGGTCTGATAGGCTCAAAGAGAGTTGGAGATGTAGAAGTGTCTCTTTTCTTTTTGAGTGGTATCTTATAGGTCTCAGCGTAAGTGTCTGGTCTGATTTTCCTCTTATATAGGGTAACTCTGCCAGTATCGGGGTCAACATACAGTTTGGACTGTTCATCTGTTGAGGGCTCTTGCTCTTCAGGTGCTTTAGCTCTTTTCCCCGTTATCGTCTTTTTTGTTTGTGTCGGTTCAATTTCGGTTGTTGGTTCGACCGCTCTTGGCTTCACGTGTGTTGGAAGTCCAAATTTTATAGGTCCGAGGGACTTCTGTGTATCAACAGTCTTTTTAGTCTGTATGAACTTCTTCGGAGCCGTAATTGTTATCGACCCGACTGTTCTCGTTTGTTCGATAACCACTTTTTGGCCTTGTGTCGTCTTCGGAGCTTGCTGCTTCGGAGCGATGTTTTGCTGCCTCGGCTCGACCGACCCCTTCGGTTCGATCCTTGCCTTCGGCTCGAGTGTCTTTGTGTGCACCGGCCTTGGTTTGTCGACTTTCTGTTTCGGTTCGACAACCGTATTCTGCTGAAGTCCTTTGTTTGTGTTGCTTGGCGTCGACATCGATCTCGTCGGTTCGACAGCCTTTAGCTTGGCCATGGGAGTACAGGCTCTCGGCTCGACAACCCTTATATGCGACCCAGCCGGGTCGACAACCATTTTGTTTTTGGTCGGCTCCGATGGATCCACACCTCTCGGTCCGAAGACTGTAAAGTCTATCAGTTTCGGTTTATGTTTTAGTTCCATTACTTTCGGTTTCGTTTTGACCAAGCTATGGTAATGCTGCACCGATGGCTCTTGTCTTATATTCTTAGCCGGGCTGAATTGCGGGGCTATAGAATCGATGTTATGATCTTGGCTAAGCCTCGACCTGAGCCTCTGGAAGCGTATCAGTAAATGTACTGGGCTCCGTACTCCCGGTTGGCCCAGTGTCCTCGCCGGAGTCGTCCTCGACGGCTCCGTCCCCTACCTCGACAATGTCTTCTTCTTCGTCGACGTAGTAGTTGGAGTCATGTTCTGACCCCTGATCTGACTGCTGATCTGAGTCTACAGCTTCGACAACCTCTTCGTCATCTTCAAAGATATTGTCCGGGTCAGGCGCTGGCTTCTGCATCGTCTGCCTCGCTGCTCTTCGAATCCGAAGTGTCTTCTTTGATCGAAATTGTGGACAAGCTAAGCAGTCTGCTTCATTGTGTTCTGGAGATAAACACTTGTTACACACAGGGTGTTTATCTATGTGTGGATATTTCGAGTTACAGTTGGGGCATCTTTTGAATGGACTTCGTTCCATCGACGATCGGTCCCTTGGTGTCGAAAAGGCCACGCGGCCCGATTCGACCTCCTGAGTAGAAAACAACAGGAATAAAGTTGTCGGCACCGATCGAATAACAATACCTACGACCCGAAGGCCTTTTAGAAAGTTTTTAACCGATTCCGAACTCAGAGTTAAGAAATTACATACGCACCCAATGGCGGAAAAAAACAATCTGAGGATGGAGAGGATGCCCATGCGCACTGTAGTCCAAGGGAGGAGCCACCTATCTCGTGATACTTCGAAAACTCTTCCAGGACAAGAATGTGCAATCATCCGGACCCAACACTAGGCGGCGATCTATGCACAGATATGAATTCAGCAGTCATTCCCAGGGGTGTGGGGGCTGCCTAGCTGTGCGCCGAACTTTGCAAATGAGAAAATGCCTGGTGCAGGAGCACAAGTTACTACTTGTGTAACAATATATCTGTAAGAGACATTAGTTAGTGATAGATTCCTTACCTTAGAATATCCCCAGGCGTCAGACTGGATCCGGAAATTTTTGCGTAGCAATACCCCTGCACGTCGGTAGGCGTCGTCTGCGGCTACGCGTCCGTCGTTATCGCCGGAATGACGTTGGAGTACTTAGACGTCAGTTCTGATACACAGCTTTTCCGCGCCAGATACGCAGAGCCATTATAGAACCAACACTGGTGCCATGAAACTAGGGCCCTGAAAGGGGATGACCTTAACCCTAGATATCGTTCGCAGAACTGGGAGGATGGGTGGGTCGGTAAGGAATCTATCACTATCTAATGTCTCTTACAGATATATCGTTACACAAGTAGTAACTTGTGTATCTGAAAGAGACACGTTAGTGATAGATTCCTTACCTTAGAATAGATACCCCAGCAATACCAACCCCGGTGGTGGGTCTGCGAACCAATATCACACCAGAAAGTCCTGGAGGACGGAACGGCCAAAGAAGCCATCCCTCCGGACTTGACTGTCCAGGCAGTAGTGTCTTGCGAACGTGTGCAGCGAGGCCCACGTTGCTGCCTGGCAAATGTCCTGTAAAGGGACTCCTCGGCCCAGGGCAGTTGTTGCCGTGGCACGAGTGGAATGAGCAGCAGGGGGCTCCTTTTTCGCCATGGAGTAACATGCCTGAATACTCTTGAGGGATGCGGAGGCGGAAAGAAGGTGGGCAAAGTAATGGACTGCCCGATTCGGAAGGCCGTGACAACCTTGGGCAGAAAGGAAGGCCGTGTACGCAACACCACCTTGTCTGGATGAACAGATAGGAAAGGTGGAGTAGAAGAAAGAGCCTGGAGCTCACTCACCCTCCTGGCAGAGGTGATGGCGACCAGGAAAGCAGTCTTCAATGTGAGAAGACGGAGAGGACAGTTATGGAGCAGCTCAAAGGGAGCACACATCAGATAAGTGAGAACAAGATTCAAGTCCCACTGGGGCATCACAAAGGGAATAGGAGGGAACATGTGTGTGATGCCCTTCAGAAATCTATTTACAATGTGGGACTTGAATAAGGAAGGCTGATCAGGTAGCCTTAAGAAGGCGGAAAGAGCAGAAAGGTACCCTTTAAGAGTGCCCAGAGCAGAGCCCTGCTGGGCAAGGGAAAGAAGGAAGAGCAGCACTTCAGAAAGGGGTGCAGAGAGGATCCACAGCCTTTGCTGTGCACCATGCCACAAATCTGTTCCACCTGCAGGCGTATACCGACTTAGTGGAGGGACGCCTGGTTGCCAGAATGATATCACAGACTTCAGGAGGCAAGTCAAACGGCCTCAACTGTCGCCGCTCAATCTCCAAGCTTGTAGGTGGAGACTGGACAGGTTCGGGTGCAGCACCGTCCCCTGCTGCTGCGACAGAAGGTCCTCCCGAAGAGGCAGACGACTCGGGGTAATCGACTGACATGCTGAGTAGCTCGGGATACCCGTATCTTCGTGCCCAGTCCGGAGCCACAAGGATAACCTGGGCCCAGTCGCGCCTTATCTTCTTCAGCACTCTAGGCAGAAGTGGTATAGGCGGAAAGGCGTACAATAGACCGCAACTCCACTCGCGACGAAAAGCGTCTCCGAGCGAGTGCCGCCATGGAAATTCCAACGGGCAGAACTGATGACATTGCGCGTTCTCTTCTGTGGCGAATAGATCTAACCAAGGCTCTCCCCATTGCTGAAAGAGACCTTGCGCCACGTCCGAGTTCAAACGCCATTCATGATCCATCATTCACTGACGGCTGAGTTTGTCTGCCCTGGCATTCAGAGAGCCTGCCAGGTGTTGAACCACCAGGGTCACGCCCTGATGTTCCAGCCATTGCCAGAGGTGCAGAGCCTCCTGGCATAGGGTCCACGACCCCACCCCGCCTTGTTTGTTGCAGTACCACATGGCAGTGGTGTTGTCGGCGAACACTTGCACTACACTCCCCCGGACAGAGGGGAGGAATGCCTTCAGTGCTAGACGAATCGCCCGCAGCTCCAACATGTTGATATGGAGCCGGGACTCCGCCGGAGACCAGAGGCCTCGGGACTCCGCCGGAGACCAGAGGCCTCTGATCTCCGCCTCTCCCATATGGCCTCCCCAGCCCTGGAGGGACTCGTCCGTCACAACCACGTGCTCCGGGTGGGGTAGGGAGAGGGATCTGCCACTGACCCAGTCGCGGTCCTTAAGCCACCACTGCAGTTGTTTCGCAGTGCCCTCCGAGATCAAGACATGATCGGACAGGTTGCCCTGATGCTGGGCCCACTGAACCTTCAGGTCCCACTGCAGAGCCCGCATGTGCCACATGGCGTGATGCACCAGAAGGATGCAGGAGGCCATCAGCCCCAGAAGCCGCAACGTCAACCTGACCGAGACTCGGGATAACGGCTGGAAGATGGGAATCAGAGCCTGTATATCCCGAACCCGCTGTTTGGGCGGGTAAACCGGAAACTGCGCCGAGTCGAGAACCGCTCCGATGAAGAGGAGCTTCTGAGAGGGACAAAGGTGTGACTTTGGCACATTGATGGAGAACCCCTGCAAGTGCAGGAGGTCGGCCGTAGTCTGGAGGTGGTTGACGACTGTCTGGGGCGAGCCCGCCTTCAACAACCAGTCGTCTAGGTAAGGAAAGACGGACACCCCTAACCTGCGCAGATGAGCTGCAACCACCGCCATCACCTTCGTGAACACCCGTGGGGCGCTGGTAAGGCCGAAGGGGAGCACGGTAAACTGAAAGTGCTCTTGGCCTACCGTGAACCGCAGGTAACGCTGGTGGGCCGGCAGGACGGGGATGTGGAAATAAGCGTCCTGCAAGTCCAACGCTACCAGCCAGTCTTCCGGGTCCAGGGCAGCTAGGACCTGAGCCAAAGTCAGCATCTTGAACTTCTCCTTCCGGAGGAAGCCGTTGACGTTTCGCAGGTCCAAGATAGGGCGTAGGCCCCCTTTGCCCTTCTTGGGTACCAGAAAGTAGTTGGAGTAACATCCACACCCTACTTCTGGCCCAGGAACGCGCTCGATGGCACCCTTGGCCAAGAGAGCCGTGACTTCCTCTTGCAGAAGTTGCAAGTGATCCCTCGACACGCGGTGGCATGGATGGAGGGGTCGCCTCGAAGGGGAGGGAGTAGCCTCTTCGGACGATCTGCAGCACCCACCTGTCCGATGTGATAGTGCGCCAGTGGGAGAGGTGATGGCGAAGCCTGCCTCCCACAGGCGTCACATGGGCCTGAAAACTCGGACTAGGAAGTTTTTGAGGCGGGTGCTGTGGAGGGAGGTGTGGACTGGCCTCGCCGCTGTCCCCGACTGCCGCCACGGCGGTTCCCACGGCTGCCACCGCGCTGTTGGACATTCTGGGGCGCGTGGCTGGCAGCACGTGTGGGGACACCCCTTCCGTGGCCACGAAAGGAGCGAAAGGCACCCGATTGCTGGCGTGGGGCCGAGAGGCCCAAGGACTTGGCCGTAGCCCTGGAGTCTTTGAAACGTTCCAGCGCATGGTCTGCCTTGTCGCCGAAGAGGCGACGGCCATCGAACGGCATGTCCAGAAGAGTGGCCTGGACATCGGCCGAGAAGTTGGCGGACCTCAACCAGGCGTGGCGTCGAACCGCCACCGTCGTTGCCATCGCCCTGCCCAGTGAGTCCGTTGTATCCAGCCCACACCGAATGGAATAACGCGCCGCATCTCGTTCCTCCGCAAGGGTTTGGGCGAGTTTAGCCCGGACCGCCTCCGGGCATTGTGGCAGCACGTCCGCAACCGTGTCCCACAAAGTGTGGGTGTAGTGGCCCAAGAGACAGGCGGTATTAACAGACCGCAGCCCTTGGCTAACAGAAGAGAACACCTTCTTCCCGAACATATCTCTTGGATTCCCTGTCGGGCGGGACCGACGGGAATGCGGTCTGGGAATTGGAGGCCTGGATGACCAGGCTCTTGGGGGTGGGATGGGTGGACAAAAAGCATGGGTCGCCCGGGGCGGGGCGGTAGCGTCTGGCCACGTTCCTATCCACAGGCGGACCTGTGGCAGGCTTGGACCAAGTGCCCACAATAACGTCACACAAGGCCTCATTGAACGGCAGCAGAGGCTCGGCCGAGCTTGACTGCGGTTTGAGGACCTCAGTGAGGAGGTTAGTCCTCACGGCTGCGACAGGGAGCTCAAGGTTTAAGGCCTTGGCTGCCTTCGTCAACACTACGCTATATCTAGATCCCTCCTCCGAAGCCACAGTCAGAGGGGAGACAAATCCAGTGTCTGGCGATGTGTCAATACCACTGGCCTCCCCAAGCTCATATGTCCAGTCCTGTTGAGACTGGCACTCCTGTGCCAGAGGGTCCTCGGACCCCTCCCAATCCTCCTCGTCACCTGTGTCCTGCAAACCAGGATTAGTAGACAGGGCCTTCTCATGGAGATAAAAATCTCCAAAGGCCGACGGAATCGGCGCCCAGCGGCGCCGTTCCGACGCCTGAGTCAGACCGCA
The DNA here is from genome assembly GCF_964263255.1 of Lissotriton vulgaris. Lineage (NCBI taxonomy): Eukaryota > Metazoa > Chordata > Amphibia > Caudata > Salamandridae > Lissotriton > Lissotriton vulgaris. Next base: position 673,087,494 of record NC_141691.1, on the reverse strand, counting down.
GGAAACATTGGGGACGGCACCCACAATGGGCGCCGGGGACGACACCTGTGGGGACGGCGCCGGTGAGGTCGTAAGGTCGACCGGTGACACCCCGGATCCGGAGCCGGATCCGGTGAGGTCCTGCGGCGCCGAGACCGAAGTCGCCGGCGGCGCTGGGGCCGAAGCACCCGACGGCGTCGGGGCCGAAGCACACGACCCGTTAGGACCTCCAGACGGAACCGTTGGGCCCGAAGGCGTCACGGGAACAGACTGAGGAGGGAGGGTCCTCATGGCCATGAGGTACCGCTCGATCTCCTCCGGCGTCGCGCCGTACCCAGGTACCCGAAGGTGTGGGGCAGGCGGAGACGCTTGCGACTCCCGCGGAGCTGCGTGGGCGGTGTCGCCCGAGCCCCCGGCTGCATCGTGCGAGCGTCGGGGTGGGTCGGAGGAACGATGACCTCGCTCCGACCTCTCATGCCTCTTACCTGAGGACTTGGAACCTGACGACCGGTGTCCACTCCTGGAGCTTCGATGACTCCGACCTCGCGACCTGTCCCTCGACCTCCCGTGGGACCGGGACCTGGAGCGGCGCTGACTGCCTCAGCTCGAGTCGCTTGCGGGACCACTCCCGCCTAGCCTTCGACGTCAGGGCCCGGCAGTCGGAGCAGGTTCGATCGTCATGGTCGAGGCCTAAGCACTTCAGGCACCAGCGATGGGGGTCCGTGACAGACATCAGTCGATCGCACTTCGAGCAGGGCTTGAACCCGGGCATCCCTACCGGCACCGATAGAGTCGAAGACTCGAAGAAAAAGAGTGATCAAAAAGTTCAGTCAAAAATTGACTGGGGGTAGAGCTTCACCAGATCTGCGCTAGCTGGCACGGAAAAAAGAAGAACTGACGTCAGTGCGCATGGGCGGCGTCTAAGTACTCCGACGATGTCATTCCGGCGCTAACGACGCCGACGACTGACGCGGAGCCGCAGATGACGCCTACCGACGCGCAGGGGTATTGCTACGCAAAAATTTCCGGATCCAGTCTGACGCCTGGGGATATTCTAAGGTAAGGAATCTATCACTAACGTGTCTCTTTCAGATGCAATTTACAAGGGTGGAGTGAGTGAGCCCCAGGCAGCGTGACTCAGTCACACAGGAATTTATACACTGCACCTGCATACTCCGTATGGTTTAAGGAAACTCGACCCACTCCCTCCCAGGCATCGAACACATATTTACCAAGAAACTGAGAGGAGCTTGCCTGCTGCACTGACGGCTGGTGGTGTGTATGCCTGGTGGAAGCGTGCACTGACAGCTGGTGGTGTGTATGCCTGGTGGAAGCGTGCATTGACAGCTGGTGGTGTGTGTGCCTGGTGGAAGCGTGCACTGACAGCTGGTGGTGTGTGTGCCCGGTGTAAGCGTGCACTGACGACTGATGGTGTGTGTGCCTGGCGGAAGCGTGCACTGACAGCTGGTGGTGTGTATGCCTGGTGGAAGCGTGCACTGACAGCTGGTGGTGTGTATGCCTGGTGGAAGCGTGCATTGACAGCTGGTGGTGTGTATGCCTGGTGGAAGCGTGCACTGACAGCTGGTGGTGTGTGTGCCTGGTGGAAGCGTGCACTGACAGCTGGTGGTGTGTGTGCCTGGTGGAATCTGCACTGACTGGTGGTGGTGTGTGTGCCTGGTGGAAGCGTGCACTGATGGCTGGTGGTGTGTGTGCCTGATGGAAGCATGAACTGACGGCTGATGGTGTGTGTGCCTGGTGGAAGCGTGCACTTACGGCTGGTGGTGTGTGCGCCTGGTGGTGGTGTGCCCGGTGGAAGCGTGCACTGACGGCTGGTGGTGTGTGCGCCCATTAGAAGCGTGCACTGATGGCTGGTGGTGCGTGTGCCTGGTGGAAGCGTGCACTGACGGCTGGTGTTGTGTTTGCCTGGTGAAACCGTGCACTGATGGCTGGTGTTGTGTGTGCCCGGTGGAAGCGTGCACTGACTGCTGGTGGTGTGTGTGCCTGGTGGGATTGTGCACTGACTGCTGGTGGTGTGTGTGCCTGGTGGGATCATGCACTGATGGCTGGTGGTGTGTATGCCTGGTGGAAGCGTGCACTGATGGCTGGTCGTGTGTGTGCCTAGTGAAAGCGTGCACGGACGGCTGGTGGTGTGTGCCTGGTGGAAGCGTGCACTGACTGCTGGTGGTGGTGTGTGTGCCCGGTGTAAGCGTGCACTGCCGGCTGGTGGTGTGTGCCTGGTGAAAGGGTGTACTGACGGCTGGTGGTGTGTGTGCCTGGCGGAAGCGTGCACCGACTGCTGGTGGTGTGTGTGTGCCTGGTGAAAGCATGCACTGACGGCTGGTGGTGTGTGCCTGGTGGAATCTGCACTGACGGGTGGTGGTGTGTGTGCCTGGTGAAAGAGTACACTGACTGCTGGTGGTGTGTGTGTGTGCCTGGTGTAAGCATGCACTGACGGCTGGTGGTGTGTGCCTGGTGTAAGCATGCACTGATGCCTGGTGGTGTGTATGCCTGGTGAAAGCATGCACTGACGGCTGGTGGTGTGTGTGTGCCTGGTGGAAGCGTGCACTTATGGCTGGTGGTGTGTATGCCTGGTGGAAGCATGAACTGACGGCTGGTGGTGTGTGTGCCCGGTGGAAGCGTGCACTGACGGCTGGTGGTGTGTGCGCCCGGTGGAAGCATGCACTGACGGCTGGTGGTGTGTGCGCCCATTGGAAGCGTGCACGGACGGCTGGTGGTGTGTGTGCCCATTGGAAGCGTGCACTGACGGCTGGTGGTGTGTGTGCCTGGTGGAAGCGTTCACTGACGGCTGGTGGTGTGTGCGCCTGGTGGAAGCGTGCACTGACGGCTGGTGGTGTGTGCCTGGTGGAAGCGTGCACTGACTGCTGGTGGTGGTGTGTGCCCCAGGTGGAATCATGCACTGACGGCTGGTGGTGTGTATGCCTGTTGGAAGCGTGCACTGATGGCTGGTGGTGTGTGTCCCTGGTGATAGAGTGCACGGACGGCTGGTGGTGTGTGCCTGGTGGAATCATGCACTGATGGCTGGTGGTGTGTGTGCCTGGTGGAAGCGAGCACTGATGGCTGGTGGTGTGTGTGCCTGGTGGAAGCATGTACTGACAGCTGGTGGTTTGTGTGCCCAGTGAAAGCATGTACTGACGGCTGGTGGTGTGTGTGCCTGGTGGAAGCGTGTACCGACGGCTGGTGGTCTGGTGGTGTGTATGCCTGCCGGAAGCATGACTGACGTCTGGTGGTGTGTGTGCCTGGTGGAAGCGTGGACTTACGGCTGGTGGTGTGTGTGCCTGGTGGAAGCGTGCACTGACGGCTGGTGGTGTGTATGCCTGGTGGAAGCGTGCACTGATGGCTGGTGGTGTGCATGCCTGGTGGAAGCGTGCACTGATGGCTGGTGGTGTGTATGCCTGGTGGAAGCATGCACTGATGGCTGGTGGTGTGTATGCCTGTTGGAAGCGTGCACTGATGGCTGGTGGCATTGACAGTTGGTGGTGTGCATGCCTGGTGAAAGCGTGCACTGACAGCTGGTGGTGTATGTGCCTGGTGGAAGCGTGCACTGACGGCTGATGGTGTGTGTGCCTGGTGGAAGTGTGCACTAACGGCTGGTGGTGTGTGCCTGGTGGAAGCGTGCACTGATGGCTGGTGGTGTGTGTGCCTGGTGGAATCATGCACTGCTGATGTCTTTACTTTTGTATCCAGAAGTTCACGACAATTGTCCAGTGGTGCGCCAATGTCTTCAACTGTTTCTTCATCTTCTTCACAAACCAAAAGCTTTACATTCCGAATCACTTCTTTGAAAACATTTGAAATTGCGACGTTAGTCCTAAGCAATCCATCCACTCCTACAATAACCGTGAAACCTGTCGACTTTCCTAAATAGTAAAGGAAGTTCTGGTTTTATTGAGGACATGGAGGCAAGTATTGTGCTTGCAATCAGCCAGAGGAATGAAAATTACACTTCCCATCAGGCTTTGGAGAAAGACAACAAGAAACCAGGGCAGTAGGAACACCAAATGCCAGTGTAACTCTGTAGAAAGCAGCCTTTTTCACCCCCCACAGTTGGGATGGGTTGGGATGCAGCAGACCAGTTGGAAAATCGGTGAGGTATACACAAGAAAACCAGTAACAAGAACAAACTTAGAACGATCAGACGAACATCATCTTCTTGTTCACAAAGGACTCCTAATCGTACACATGGAGTGGAGGCATCTTGAGTTGAAAAAACCCATAAATATATAGTAATACTTACTTATAACATGGTGCGAGACAATGACAGGGGGCACCGCAGGAACAAAACGCCAGCGGTCTCTGTCCTCAGGATGCAACACTATGCCGTATTAAATTCTATGTTATCTATATTAAGTAGCTTCCATATACAATGTGGGAACACCACCACCTTGTGAGCAATTGTACTAACAGTTCGGTGAAAGAAATCTCTCGTATCTTGAAAGCTGATGACCCATGACAAGAGAGGAAAGCAATAGGGCGCGTCTGCTCGAAAGCGATCGCGCTCGCACATGCATGCAAGCTCTAGGCCACAGTGGTAGCATTTTCTGAATCACTTACTAAAAGTCTCGCCAGAGAACAGCACATGCGCTGCTCTAGGTTCAACCTAAAAAGGATCTATTTAAAAGGGGCATAAATCACGTAAAAATTATTTGTGCAACACACAATCATTTGATGTTTCTAAAAGGAGCAGTAGGGTTGCAGCTATTTTGTTTTTTTGGCACAGGGTGTTCTCCTCCCCCCCCCCCCCTCCCCCCCCCACCAATATATTTTTTATCTAGAGTTAAACACACAGATATTTCTATCCATGCTGTAAATCTAAATAGTCAGAATTTGACTTCACTGTTCTATTGGGACTAGTGTCCTCTAGATAAATTTAGATGACTCAGTAATAGAGGCTGCATTCTCATTCTAAACATAGTTATGAAAGGGATGCACAAGGGCCTCCGGCCTTAAAGTCATTAGCACTACCCACAAAATGCTTGGGAAATAGATAAAAGATACAAAGTTCATAATGTAGCCAGCACTTTTTCCTTCTGTAATCCGAACTTGCCAAAGCCAACCTCAATGAACTGTACAGTGCTTAAGTGATGGAATGTACTGTTTTGCTGTGTAAGCATACCTAAGCTTAAGAGTATTTTTGCAGTTTTTTGTTGCTTTTTTGGCTGACTCTAGTGTTGCCTAAGCTACTTGATTGCTCTTGCAAACCAAGAAAATACACAGGCCAAATGCCACACCAGGAGAACTGCTTTAACTTAATATATATTACTACTGTTACAGTTTCCTCGCTGAATTGGGTCAGCGTTCGCATTCTGAATTTGTTCTTCAGAAGGAAAGTGTCCAGGAATTTAGGTTCTTAAATAGTCCTAAAGCCGCCATCCTTTTTGGGCATCAGTAAACCGTATAAGTACCATCTGCTGTTTTTCTTCTCCTTGGGCATCTTTTCACTTGCCACTAATGTCTGACCTCTTTGGCAAAAATGGAGGCATGTTCTGCCAAAGTCTCAGAAACAACAGGAGGAATTGGTGGCGATGGTGGTAAATCAATAAAAAGGAAAGGGCAAATCCTTGACAGGCAACATGTAGGATCCATTGGTCTAAGGACTGTGTGCCAGTTGGGCAGGTAAAAATATATACTACCTCTATCTTCCCTTGGCTGCAAGTGACTGCCTAAAACGGAATTACAACAGCTTGGTGGCATGTTGCTGTAAGTCCCATCACGCTGGGAAGCCCCATCACGCTGGGAAGCCTGCCTTTGGAGATCAGCCAGGCCCAAGGAGTAACCCCTTAAATCCCAGAATTGCAGGCCCAAGGAGCCTTAGCCCAGCTATCTACTAACTGTCCTACAGTCGAATCCGCCTTGTCCCGAATACAGCCAGGAGTCATCATAGGTCATGTCTATGAGAGATGCCTCCACATCCTCGGAAAAACCAATGGAATATTTCTAGGCGAGATGGCGATTGACCACACTATTGTCCGTAGCGTGACCTACACAGTCTATGGTGTAAAGACCGGCACGTAAGAATTATTTGATTGCATCCTGTCAACCATGTATCATCTCGACTGAAAGGGTTTCGAAACTCGTTGGGGGGAGCGGGCAAGATCTTCTGTGCCATATGCAGAAGGGGTTTTGTGTATCTGCCTAGCAGACAGACTGCATTCAAACAGCATAAGGCTAAGTTGGGGAGAAGAAATGTCCTGTTGTCAAGTGTGTCAATGTATTTAGAATCTCTATCAGGTGGAGCAACAAGAAATGCATTTAGATTTACTGCACTGGCTGAAACCTCCACCACAAGACTTTCCAATGACGAACACAGAGTAAAAAGAAGCTGGGTCACCAACAGAAGATCTGTGGGGCTTCACTATGGGATGGCTAACTAGTAGTGCCAAGGAAGGATTTTACCACACCCCAGCCAAAGTGCATGTCAGGGCTTCAATGAAGGCCAGCAACAGATCCAAAGATGAAGGAAGGGCCAGGCTGTAAAATTTAAATCAATACATCAACCTTAGTTAGCGCAAGATCTCTATTGACCTTCCTAAAAACACAGCACAGGGAGCACTTTCCTTGGTAGAGGGCCAGACCGGGGAATTCAGCTTTAGGTGAGCAACCAAGATCACTTGTATCCCAGAGATCTTGGTAAAGCCCATAATCTGCACAATTCAGGGACAACTGGTCAGTCCCTTTCTCATACTCTCCATAAGTTTTGTGAATTTCCTGTACAACTGAGTCTTGGAGCACTGAAGATACTGAGGCAAAAGCACTGCAGGAGCATCCTCAATCACCACTGCCTTAACCTTGGTAATCTTGAAGCGAGACACTGGGTGAGATCTAGTTGAACGCTGCTCTGAATCCGAGATCAGCAACCAAGTCTGATCTGGACCTGGATCCTTTGAAGCCAGAGTCGGTGCCATAGCAACTAACGTGGTCATCAACAAAGAGTACTAGCACTGACATGAGGCCAAAATTAGTCAGTCAGTGTGGGGGAAAATGCCCACTGGTGGAAGTCGGACTGAGGGCCCTGAAGAGTCTAGGGGGCAAGAAAGCCCTAGAGGGACCAGGAATCAGTTGGACCATTTGCAGCACAGCCTCTTTGAAGCCTCTACCTACTGTGGAGTCGCAGTTGGCCAAGGAAACTCAAGATACATCAGGCGGCCTCCAACATAATTTTGTGTTTTTGCCAGGACTTGTCCATACTCGAGGATGGAAACTTTGATTAGGACCTGGGGTGGAATCGGCCTCCCTTCATAAGCATGGCAAGGTAAAGCTTTGCCTCCCACCCATTGATTCCATTTTGGATGCATGAGGGAGCACTTGTGCATGACTTCAAACCATGGTTAGATCGGTGCCTAATTTGTAAAAAAAAAATAAGTACCAGTGCTCTAGTCGGGAGGCCACTGCAGCTTGCATCACACATTGCCCTTGCCATGTTGCCAACCACAGTAACATCACACCTACTAACCATCAAACTCCTACAAGTGTGAAAATACAGACTATTTCAGGCCCCTAAGAATGGCTTAGGTGGCAGATAAGTCATTTTTAATGTTTATGTAATGAATAATTACCTGCTGCTGTGGTCATCTTCAAATTAGCCAGCCAGCGCACCTTGTGGCAGCTGTCACAAGCGCTGATGTTGAGAATTAAGTGTTGGTGCAGAGCACCAGAAACCACCAACTTAAATTATGCATTGAATTGGATCCAAAACACCAAAAATCCGACGCTGTGTGGGTCCATGAAAGCCATCTGCTTCCAGCAGATAACGGCATGAAGCCTGAAGGTTTTTGAGGGACACATCACTTGCACAATGTGGTTAAGAGAAAAAAAACGATCTGGAGGTTAGTGACGCATAGGCAATGTTTGCGAGTTATATGCAGGATCCCTGAAGGTGGGGACAAAAAAGAACCAATGTCAGTGAACTGGGTTGACAACCTAAATAAGACTATCAATTCGGGAGACAGCATGAAGCAGCTGTGGAGTCTGATGGTACTACCTATTGGCGGATGGGAGCAACTGCTGGAAAATCTTCCAGAATCAGTCTGGAGACTGTTGGAATTCAAAAGTTAAAGAATCCAAGGCGAGGAATCTGTGGCTAGAACTATACATCACTGTAAGAAATTGGATTATTTGGGTAGGCGACTACACACCTTAAGGGACAATCAAAACCCTTGTAAGGGTGAAGCTTCAAAGTCACTAAACTAACATGAGTTCAACCTCCTGGTAGCTATGGCACACATCAGACAGGCTTAACTTAGGGCAATGTGCAAAGAATCTGTTCAGCACCAAAACAGTAATAAAGTCCAAATGCGAAACAACTCTCTGACTGTCCTCCGGTTCAGGAGTGTTCTGAAGTGGGCACCTGGGGATGCCACATTTACGCCTGGCACAAGCTAGTGGGTTTTAAGGACCCCTTGGCACTTGCTAATTAATGGAGTAGAGGGTTCAGGGGCCAAGCCTACCCACTTTGGGCATTTTCAAGATGGCAGAAACATTCTGCCACATTAAACCTGGGTTAGGGATATAAAGTATTGTAAACCAAGTGTCCTCCCACACCTAATCCAGGTTGGAGAAGTCACTGTACCCCCGAATAAATCCAGAGACAAAAGTCTGGAAAAACAAAGCAGGGTTTTCCGGCAGCCAGTCAGTGAATACACAAGAATTCTTTTGGCATCCTTTTTTTGTCCTTTGAACTGTGCCCCAAGTTTTATATGTAAAACCCCATCAGGCATGTCAAGCAGGATTTGACACTGTAATGTCAAAATGAGGCCCACTGTGACGGGAGACAGCTTGGCTCAGGGACAAAGGAAGGGTCCGGCCCACGTGTCAACTAACATTTGCCTGTGACAGGGGAGACCTCCGACGTTAACAGAGTTGCAGGGCCCAATTCCCCTGGAAATCCTGTTGAGGGAACATCATCTCCTCACACCCAAGCCTTTGTTCTCTGCTCTGGAAGCAGTTTTCATCTCTCCAAATGGTACTTCCTAGCTGGCAGAAGTGGGAGAACAAATGCAAATGTTCCTCCAGAAGCTTTAGGCAAGGAACAGGTAACATACTTCGATTAACGTTTCCTTAACATTAATAAAAAAATCGGACTTAGTCATTAAATTGTATTTTTAATAACTAATTAAAATAGTTTAATTATTTTTCTGCTTCCCAACTGAAATCAGCATTGCTAAATGTAATAATGTAACCCAGTGTTTCCTATAAAACAGCCAGCCTTGCTATAGTGAAGAAAAAGTTACTCACCTCTGGTAAAGCTTTTTCTGGTGGAAACTCCATCAAACTGTAGATTACTCAACTTGCAAATTTTCCAAGGCCCCAGACTGGATCTGGAAGATTTTTTTATAGTAACGCTTGTGTATATTAGTAGGTGACATTGTGCAGCTCCGTGTAAAGTCCATTCTATCCCATCCTTGATGTGATGTTGGGCCACCATATCTATGCCAACTCCCCATGCTGTAGTCCGTTTCTTTATGATCTCTACCCATGCCTGCAGATCTCTACATTGGCACCTTTTGTTAGTCTGGATTAGAAGAGTCCATTTGACAGAACAAGGAGGAGGGCTGGTTGGTGAGGAATCTGTAGTTAGATAGAGTATCCAGCGAAAAGACCATTACCAAAGATTAAGTAAATGTTTCTTCTAAAGAATACGTCTAACTGCAGATTACTCAACTTGTGAATAAATACCAAAGTAATACCCCTACACGTGGTGGGTCGATGGAATGGGTCAGATGGGTCAGAACAAGAAATCCTGAAAGACCGATCAGGCAAAATGCCCCACCTGCAGACCCTGGTTTTCTGAGCAGCAGTCCTTCGTGAGTGTAAGGACTGAGACCCATGTAGCTGCCTGGCAGTTGCTCAATACTGGCACACCATGTGCCAGCGCCGTGGAAGCAGCCTTCGCTGTAGTGGAATGAGCATGTAAACCCTGCGGTGGCTGTTTGCTAGCCAGCCCATGACAGATCTCTATACATAAGATAATCAATCTGGAGATGGTCCTCTTCAGTACCGCTTTCCCCTTCTTTGCAGAAGAGAAGCCCACAAACAGCGGATTGCACCCCTGAGCTCTCTGGTACTATCAATGTATAAGTTTAGCTCTTCATTGGGTCAAGCCAATAAAATGATTCCTACTCTTTGGTGGAATGAGATGGGGGAAAGAAAGCTGGTACGGTGATGTTGTTGCCCTCTGTGAAAGGGCATGACCACCCTCAGAAGAAAATCATCCTTTGTTCGAAGAACCTTTTTGACTAGAAAAAAGTTAGAATTTGGCAGAAGGACAGTCAAACCCTGAAGTTCGTTCACACGATGAGCAGAAATGAGGAATGCGGTTTTTAGTGTCAATCATGGCAAAGAACTGCTGTGCACTTGTTCAAATGGGGCACACATCAGGAATATCAGAACCAAGTTAAGATGCCATTGTGGCAACACAAAAGGTGTTGCGAGTCACATGCAAATAAGCCTTTTAAAAAAACGTACTGCAATGGCTGATTTGAAAGGACATGGTTAATCGGTTAGACATAAAAAGGCCGAAAGGGCAGACAAATAACCTTTAACTTCTGCCCCAGAAAGGCCTTGCTTGGCTGAACAGCACTGTATCCGCTAACCATGCCTGCAAAGGCTGAATTTTGTGGGAGAAAATGCATACAACAAACTTCTCCCAGAGGCCCCCATTAACAGTTTTAGCTGCGGGACGCCGGATTGCCAGTATAACCAACTACTCTGGGTGGAAAACTGACAGTCATCAACTTTTGCTGCACTATCTCCAAGCATGGAAGTGTAGGTTGTGCAGGCCCTGGTAGAGGACTATGACCTGCTGCTGTGACAGGTGGTTCTCCTGACGGGGCAGTCTGATCAGCATACAGATGCTCATGGCCAGAAGTTCCAGGTACCACACTTTCCTCACCCAGTCCAGAGCCACAAGGACGGATAGGGCCTGGTTATTCCAGACCTCCTTCAGAACTCTGTGCAGAAGAGATAGGGGTGGGAAGGCAAACAGGAGTCCCAGACTCAAATGCAGGCGAATGGCCTTTCAGAGCAAGAATTGTCTTGGGAAGTCAAACACCCAAAAACATGAGCATTGCATGTTTTCTGAGGTGGCGAAAAAAATCGAGTGACTGTTTACTCCATTGCTGGAAGACCCTGGTGCCACCTCTGAGTGTAGCCACCATTTGTGATCCGTTTGGAAAAATAGTCTAAATTTGTCTGTTCTGGTGTTTAAAGATCCTGTCAAGTGCTGTACAACCAGGGAGATGCCTTGAACAATCAGCCACTTCTAGAGAAGCAATGTCCACTCTGCCTTGTTTGGTGCAGGACCACAAAGGGGTGGTGGTGTGAGAACGTGCACCTATTCCCCCTTGAAAGTCAGAACAACACTTTCCATGCCAAGAAAATCGCCTGTAATTCCAAGATGATGTGGAAGCAGGCTTCCTCCAAACTCCTCTGATCTCCACCTCCCCCAGATGACATCTCTAACCTAGCAATATCTGTCACAACTGTTAGCTCTGTGTGGGGTAGGAAGAAGGGATATGCCACTGGTCAAATTGCAGTGTAGCAGCCACCACTGCAGGTTTTTCGCAGTCTCCTTTGACTCTTCAGTGGAATCTGAAAGGTTCCCTTTGTGCTGAGCTCACTGAGACTCCAGTTCCAACTACAGAGCCAGTTTGTGCCACCTGGCGTCGTCCGCAAGCAGGATGCAGGAGGCCATAAAGCCTCGGAGCCGCTCTCACTGAAACCCAGGTCACGGATTGAAACATCGGGCTCATAGCCTAAATTTCCTGGACTCTGAGCCAGAGGGAAGGCTCTGAAAAGCACTGTGTCAAGGACAGCTTTAATAAAGGGTAGTTGCTGTGAAGCAGTCAAGTGTGACTTTAGCACCATCAAGGAAAAGCCTAAGAATGTCAACAGGTCAGCTGTTACTTGGACGAGGTTTTTGATTGGTTGATGTGAGCCTGTCTTCAGAAGACTGGAAAAGTTCGACAGGGGGGGGGACTGGATAGAGTGTTGCCTCTATGGGTTTGCACGCTGTTGGCCAGATCTACTGATTCTGCCTCGAAAGGCTCAGGAGGGTTGCTACTGTTGAGGCACGATCTCACAATTCTACTGGTATCCTCTTCAGAAGCCTCAAAAGAGGTAAAACTGATCATTAAAAGGAAGGTTTGGCCTGTTAAATATTTCACAAGCCGAATTTGCTGTCTAAAACTGTAAGAGCCAGGCTACAAATGTTAGGCCTGTAATCATGTGTGCACTGTCATTCTTTTGAATGACACAATAGAGGCTGCAGTTCACTAGTGACATTTAACCGACAGGCCCGAGTACACTTAGTACCATATACTAGGGGTTAAAGAAAAATTGAATATGCCAATTAGGTGTATGCCAATTTCACCATGTTGAAAGGGGAAGCATAGGCACTGTTTAGCAGGGGTAAAGTGCACAGAGTTCTACAGCCAATTAAAAAATATAGGGTGAATGGCGGGGGTGTGAGCTATAGTTTGTTGAAATAATTATGACTATTAAATTAAAAAAAAAAAATTGTTTAAAAAGTTACGTTTAAACTGACATTTTTTCCTAAGTTTACCCTTTGTGTTTTCAGTGGAGAAACTCCAGTGCCGAACCCAGGGTGGGTGCATCCGTGAAATCGCGAGGGTAGGTCTCAAGAACAATGCACTTTCCAAAAAGTTATGGAGCACCCATGGGTTAAGTAATCCGTGCTTCTTTGTGTGCCAATTACTATTTGCCACAGCCGCCCAACATGAAAATACTACCTGCAGGTGTGAGTTAAAAAAACTAGGCCTCCTTCAGTTTGATTAACTTGCACATGGGCGTGGGAATGATTTCAAATGCGGCGGTTCAGGCACTCTCACGAATATTGCAGTAGACCATGTGCCACCTCCAGTGCCGAACCCAAGGCGGGTGCATCCATGAAATCGTGAGGGTGGGTCTCACATAGAAAGCATTTTCCAAAAAGTTTCGGATCACTCACGGGGTAGGTAATATCTTTAATTATAGCATACACGTTTCAACTGTAATGGTTTCCTCAGTGCTTTTCAATTAAAATACAAATGGCACACACAACTCACGATCTTATAAATGTTACAACTATTGCTCCATTTGAGGATTTCTCATTGTAACTAGCATCGTAGGACTACAGCTGTCTTTCACTAGATGTTGCTGTCTTTGGCTGCCATATTTGCGTAGTGTTATTCCACTGGCACCATTCACCTAGTGGAATAACACTATGCAAATATGGCATCCAAAGACAGAAACAACTAGTGAAAGACGGCAGTAGTCCTTCGTTGCTAGTTACAATGAGAAATCCTCCAATGAGCGCAATAGTTGTGACAATTAAAAGATTGTGAGTTGTGCGTGCCATTTGTATTCAAATTGAAAAGCACTAAGGAAAGCATTACCGCTGAAACACGTCTGTTACAATTAAAGAGATTACTTACCCCGCGAGTGCTCCCTAATGTTGTGAGATGTATATATATCTTCCTTTTGCTTGCTGGAGGGTGTTGTGGATATATATATATATATATATATATATATATATATATATATATATATATATATATATATATATATATATATATATATATGTATACATATATATATTTTACGCAATCCAGCACTTTTATAACCATTTCATAAATCTGAAACAGAGGCAGGACATTTCAGTGCTTCTGAAGTCGATGAGGATTCCCCTGGAGAATGCTCCTTATGAAAGATTGTCCAACAGCTGCTACTGTGTGCATTTTAAGACACAGAGTTCATGCACGAATCCACCACCCAAGGAGAGAACCTTCATCGTTGAACACTGTCCTAGGCCCATATTCAATGTGGTTTCATCTGTAATTAGAGATCGCTTTAAAGACAGTAGGCATCTGCACTTTTCTCTTGCCTCCCCACATTGTAGCAGCTGGATGCTTCTTTACAACATGGTTTGAGAAGTCTCTACCATAAACACATGACACAAAAACTCTTCCCACATAAACCAAGCTAGACAGTTGTGGTGCATTCATGAACTTCTACCCATCCATACACCAGAATCTAAAACTTAAATGCTCCCTATTAGACTGGTTTTGCTTTTAAGACAAAACACGTTAAGAGTGAAACTCTGGTCCTCAACAACATTCTAGCCATAGCACCACAATAGACTAGCATGCTACCAGTCCATAACATTTTCCAGGACCTCATCAAGGGTATGAAGTGCTACATAAAAGCAACTGCAATACAATACTTTATTTTCTTTCTGGATTGCTCTACATTACCAGCCCCCCCCCCCCCCCCCCCCCACACACACTTTCAGACTGCGTTATTGCCAGTGCTCCCAATTATAAAAAAAGAAAGAGGTGAATCAAGGAACAGACTTGATTTTTTTTCTAACGGTTTAGAGAAACTGGTTTTAAAGGAGTAGAGAACGATCTTTTGTTGATAGGAAGCTTGATATCCAAATGAGCTTCCAAATCGGAATTACCTTGAATGCTCTGGACAGTATATTGTGCTTAATAAACAAGAACATCTACTTTACTACGTTCTTTTTTAGGTGTAAATGTCCTTGTTTAACTGCCATCTGAATTATCACAGTAATTTTTACTGCATAACCATGAGGGGCAAAGTTGAAATGGACGAGGGTGCTTAAATTTCCTCACTTCTTGCTCTGGTTACTAACTGATCCCCGCTTGCAATTCTTCTGATTGGGCAACATCAAATTATTACTCTTCATTTTGTATTGTGATTTTCCCATTACCTTTTGTCTTGGAAATAAAAGACTCCCTTGAGACAACAATTAAGAATGCTATGTATGTATCTCTATATCTATCTATATCTCTAATATATGTCATTATAGAGGTCATGAGTGATGCGTCATATATATCCCCACCATCCGGTTTTCTGGCCTCTTGCAGCTTCTGTGCATGTACTCTTTTCATTATTTCCATATCCCGACGCGTTTCGAGGCCACTCCGCCTCTTCATCATGGGGTCTGTGTGAAGAAGCACGCATAAACACACCCCTGCTAGCGATCGTTTTATTCGCTTGACATCGCCCTTAGTGGGCGTGGCTTCACATTTGCCTGATGGTTAACTTAGTCCTGTGGGGTGAGTACAGTGATCCTTAAGTAGGTAGCATGCTTTTTCACGACATTATCCGAAATTGTAATAATCCTTGAGTAGGATGGATACTGTGCAATGAAGCTGTCTTGGTTAAAAATGGATTGTCGAGCCGCATAGCAAAGTCCCGTACTTCACCACGGCTTCTCCGCGTAATAGATCTGCCTCTGCAACCGGAGATGGTGCTCCACCGCACGGCCAAGGATAGCCTTGTAGGATATGTGAGTGAACAAGGTGCTTGCACTTTCGAGGGGCACACACTGACATCCCCACTATCCGGTTTTCTGGCCTCTTGCAGCTTCCGTGCATGTACTCCTTTCATTATTTCCATACCCCAAAGCGTTTCGAGGCCACTCCGCCTCCGCGCGGGATATATGATATCCCCTTAATGCCCCTGTGTTTCTTCAATTCAGGGGCATTGAGGTAAATGTTCTAGGTCTGCCAGAGGGAAAAGGCAGCTACCGGATAGTCTTTAGTGCTCTGAATGCTGTCCTTTGTGGATGATTGATTCAAACAATGCATCATCCGTGACAAGACTATGCAACACGTTTCAAGTTCTAGCATATAACACTGGCCTTAACAAAGTAGCAAAAGAAAAAGCACAGTTGAAACTAAAAGGTTTAGTGATTGTTTATATGGAATACATTTCAACAAACTGACATACCTGCATGTCTGAAGCCAGTGTCTCGTAGGTATCTCGCAGACAGTGCCAATTTTGCCTTCCGAGTGTCAGTGCCACACCTGGAAGGCTGTAGGCACAGTGTTTAGCAATCTCTGTGTCAACAGTCTGTGCACGAGATGGATCAGTCATGGATATATACTGATCCAATAAGGCCTGAGGTATAACATCCTAAGGAAGAAAAACAACAATCTGTGTTAAAAGCATGGATTGCCCCTGTGAAAGATCAACAGTATTGAGCTTTTCTTCCTCGCACCCGATTTGATTATTGAGGTCATCCTCTATTTTTTATAAACATTTCTTGGTTTTTTTTACACAAAAGCCAGCTACTGATTTATTAAGACATTTTCACAGACTATATTGAAGACATACTTATTTATTACCTCTTCCACGAGTTTTAGCAAATTCAAATGAAATGAATGAAGCCATCCATTTTGATAATTTTAATCGAAACTCATGCTTCAATTTAGCGCTAGCCCGACTTCAACAAACTAGAAATGGAGGCCTGCAACTTCAGAGTAATAGCGGAACACCTTTCTGACAAATGGCTAGTAAACCTTTTATTGGTAACTATGGTCTCCAGGAGGACACTACAATCTCATTCATTTGATGTACATTATAGTTGAAAATTAGCTGTGGCAATGCCACCTTATTTCTATGGAGCAACGTGAATGGCTTGCCTATTACGAAAGCATCTAATTTACAGATCATCCTAGCTGCTCTACTGGATAGAAATATCCATTTGTATCTATTAGCAAGATGTTTAGACAAAAAACGCTGTACAGTTTAGGTTTAAAGCATTTTATTGATATAACACAAAAGGAAAGGAAGACAGGTTTTCTTTAGCAAATGGAGCGGCATGTCCCCGCGGCTAGCGCCGCACTTCTGGCGTTAGTGTCTCTGAATGGTATCCCAACTGGGGATTAGACTGCCGCGACATATAGAAATAAGCAGTGTTGCAGTTAACAAACCATTCCCCCTTTCAAATTTCCCCCCAAACTCCCGAACTCCCAAACCCCCATCCCCCCCACACCCGCCTCCCCATCGTCCAGTGCACAGCCAGTCCCTTGTCATCCACCTCTGCCACCCTTTCGTGTAGGGGTGTAGCGCGGTGTTCATCAAGAGGTCGGTTCTTCAGGTGTCGTAAGCCTTAGAAGGCGGAGGTATCTTGGGCAAGTGATTTCCTTGAATTCAGTGAGTAGTAGGGACCGGAACGGCTGCCAGAGTTCTTCGAATTGTTCTATATCCCCTGCCAGTGTAAGTGACATTTTCTCCATTCCCAACACATGCCCCAGTCTATGGAGCCACCCGGTGACAGAGGGAAGCGTGGGGGTGCGCCAGTGTAGAATAATGTTCTGTATAGCCGAGCCTAATGCAATAGCTATCTGTCTGACTCTACGAGATCTAAGGGGGTATCCCTACTCGCTTCCCCCTCCATTGGTGCAACGCCTCGACACCTCTGGTATTCTCGCGCCCCATCTCTCCCGGTCACATTCTTTCTCTCACAGCTTCACTTCTTCCTCTCCCGTCCCTCTAGCAGTATCCTCTCCCCCACCCCCCCCCCTCCACAGCCTCAGCTTGCCTGCTCAACACTCGTTCGGCAGTCAAGCACCAAATTGAACTCTTTAACCTCTTAAATTCGGATTCTCCTGACTACCTATTCCTCACCGAAACCTGGTTCTCCATCGACTCACTTCCGGACCTTCTGGCCATCCTTCCCGACACTTATTATGCTCTCTGAGCGGATCGCCCGGCCGGAAAGGCCGGGGGTGGTGTGGCGATGATTATTCATTCCACCCTAAAATTTCAGCTTCTCGACCATCCTCCCATACCCAATGTGGACTACCTGGTAGCTCGATCCCTTAACCTTCCAGATCCCCTTACCTTTGTCCTAATGTATCGCCCTCCCCAACCTATGCCCCTATTTGTAGCCTCCCTGCAGGATCTCCTGGCCACCCTGGCGGTCAATAATTCATCGGTCATCCTACTCGGAGACTTTAACTATTGGCCTGACGACCCAAGGGAAAATTCCACTTCTAAAGATTTCTCTGCCCCTCTTCAGTGTTTAAATTTCACGTCCCATATCGCAGCCCCGACCCACGTTAAGGGTCACACTCTGGACCAAATTTGGTCACTGCACCATGAGGTTTCTCCCCCTTCTATATCTCCGTACATTTGGTCCGATCATCTCATTATTTCGTTCAGTATTCTTTCCGCCTCTTCTGTCAAACCCCCCCTACCTAAGAACGTGTTAGCCCGTAGCTGGAACAACACGGACCTCACTCTCCTTTCATCTTCTCTGGCCTCCTCAGTGCCTGACCTTACCGACCTTTCCCTTGATTCACAGACTAATGCCATCAGTATTTGGCTCTCTTTTTCCTGTGATCAGGGAACTCCACTCAAGAGAGTCAAATCTGTCCGCCCGCATGATGCACATAGATGGTTTACGAGGGAGCTTAAAGATCTTAAACTTAATCTCAGGCGTTCGGAACGCCACTGGAGACGTAATTATTGCCCTAAACTTCGGGCTAAATACAAACTTCTTCTCAATAGCTATAAAAAGGCAATCTTGACGGCAAAAACAATTTTTTTCACGGAGAGAGTTGCCCTCTCTGCAAACAAATCCCGGGAAATCTTCTCCCTTGTCCAGCAACTTGCCACCTCCGATCGCACTAGCACTAGTCCTGCCCCCACTCAGTCCCTCTGCTCTGCACTCAACGATTACTTCATTGACAAGATTGCCAATATTAAAGCTAACATTCCCGTAGTTTGTCAACCCTGTGCCACTCCACCCCTTCCTCTGCCCTCTTCTTCTCTGGATCACTTTCCTTCTATTTCCACTGACAGATTTCTTAACTTGCTTTCAAAAGTCAAGTCTGGCTCCCCGGCGGACTGTGCTCCGGCTCGGTTTCTTAAAGTTCTCTTCACTAGCTGCCCTGTTCCCCCCCCTTATTCTGCTTAACACTTCTCTGGCTCTTGGCTCTGTTCCTACTTCTTTTAAAACCGCTATGGTTCTCCCCATTCTTAAAAAACCAGGTCTTGACCCTTCTCTCCCCTCCAATTTCAGGCCTATCTCTCTTCTTCCCTACTTGGGGAAGATTCTTGAAAGGTATGTAACATCTTGCCTGTCCTCGTATATCGAGGAAAATTGCCTCCTGGCCCCCCATCAGGATGGCTTCCGATCGGGACACTCTACGGAGACTGTGATCATCGCTGTTCTGGACGAACTTAAGGGGAAAGCGGACATCAATCTTCCCCAAGCTCTGATGCGCCTCGACTTGTCAGCTGCGTTTGACACGGTCGACCATGCCATTCTTCTCAACCGTGTCAGCGCAGTGGGCATCAGGGGAACAGCACTCTCTTGGCTAGCGTCCTTCCTCCAAGGCAGGTCCCAAGCGGTCCATCTTTCCGGCTTCTCCGCTCCTCCCCGATCAGTCGTGTGCGGGGTGCCCCAAGGCTCTTCCCTTTCCCCTCTTCTCTTTAATCTCTACATCTATTCTCTTATTCTTTCTCTCCCCGAGCAGGGGGTCTCCGTGTACAATTACGCGGATGACCTCCAGCTCGTTTATGACCTTTCTACTTTTTCGGATTCCCCTCTCTTTCTTAGTTCTACCTTAGTTTTTATTTCTGAATGGATGAGCACTAACCATCTAAAGCTCAACCCGGACAAGACGGAGCTTGTCCTCACGGGTGGCCCCTCCAATCCTTGGTTCCCGACTCATTGGCCCCCATCCTTTGGTTCCCCTCCCTCACCGGTTTCCTCTGTCCGAACCTTGGGCATCAAGGTCAGTCACGACCTCACCATGCATGCCCAAGTTAGCTCCGTCGTATCCTCTTGCTTCTTATCCCTCCGTCTCATCCGGAAAGTCTCCCGGTATTTTTCCACGGATGCCCTCAAATCCATAGTCATGGCCCTTATCACCTCTCGCCTTGACTATGGGAACGGCCTCTACGTGGGCATACCTGCTTCCGAAACTCGACGTCTTCAGGCCATCCAAAATCAGGCAGCCCGTCTCATTCTTCGCCTTCCCAAATTTTCCCACATCACGCCTGTACTCAAGTCCCTCCATTGGCTCCCTGTTCACTTCAGATCCTTCTTTAAATTGGCCTGCCTGGCCTTTCGGGCCTACACCCACTCCGCTCCCCTCTTTATTGTTTCCTTGATTACTCCCTATACTCCAGCTCGCACTCTCCGCTCTTCTTCTCTTTTTCTTCTCCAAGTTCCCCGCTTCCGTAAATCCAGAACAGGGGGCACCCGTTTTTCGGTTCTTGCCCCCCAGTTCTGGAATAGTCTCCCTCTCTTTATTCGCTCTATTCCTACTTATACTTCTTTCCGTAAAGCCCTGAAAACGTTTGTTCGCCCAGGCTTTCCCTTGCTAGTCCCATCGGATTCTCTGTAGAGTCAGGCCCCAGTTCTCAGCGCCAGGAAGCCGCTTGGCCGCAGTGCGCTTTAGCAAGTCTCTTCTTTCATTTCATTTCATTTCATTTCATTGTTTCGGTGAGTCCCATGTGATATGCGGAGTGCCTTGCCCTGTATGATATCTGCTCCCATTCCTTATGGCTCAGTGTCCTACCTAGTTCCTTATTCCAACGCTCCCTCCCGGGATTGTAGAGGGGTATGGAGGGCGGTTGCAGTAGCTTATAAAGGTCAGTAATCAGTTTCGTGTCTGACGTGCGGGATAAGAGCCACTTCTCATAAGGGAGGAGTCGCCTGTCAGCCGCCTCCCGTACTTGTGGGTGCAACGCCCAGTGGCGGACTTGCATATACCGAAGCCTTTCAGTCTCCGGGAGTGAGTATTCCTGTCGAAAGCGTGGGAAGGGAATTACTCCCTCCGTGTCGTATACATGGCACAGTGCTCGGCACCCGGCATCTCGCCAATGGGCAAAAGCCCCTCTCTCCATCCCCGGGGTAAAGTCCGGGTTGTCGACCAACAGCGTGAGTGGTGACGGAAATGAAGTAAGATTATGAGTTAGGTTGATGGCATCCCAAACCCGTAGGATCATCCTGGTGATAGAAGAAGCATACAAATTCGCAGGGCGATGAGCTCGGCGCAGGAATGGCACCTCCTGCAAGGGTCGGCCCGCTACCGCCTGATCCTGGAAGAGCCAGTGTTTGTCCGATTCCCACCTGCTCCACTCCACCAGGTAACGTAGTTGTGCCGCTTGGAAGTACTTGCGTAGATCCGGTATCCCCAGACCCCCAGCCTCTGGGGCCAACACGGAGAGTGCCCTTTTCATTCTGTTTTTTTTTTTGCCCTTCCAAATAAAGCGCGCCAGCTCCGCTTGCGTTTGTTGGATCAATCCTGTGGGTGGCTGGAGTGGCAAGGCCCGGAATAGGTACAGAATCTGGGGCAGGACTGTCATTTTGACTGCCGCTATTCTGCCCAGTCAAGAAAGAGTGCTACGTGTCCATCGTCCCAGTGCCTCTCGGATCTTGGTGCTCAGGGTAGCGTAATTAGCAGCCACCATAGCCGGTAGGGTGGGGGCCAGCTGGATCCCTAGATAAGGCACCAGATCTGATGACCAGAGCAATGGGTATAGGCCCTGCAGATAAGATCTAGTGGCCGTCCCAAGCGACAAGTCCAAGGCTACTGACTTCCCCACATTCATCTTGAAGCCTGCCACCGCGGCAAAAAAACCCATCTCTTACATGCATGCCGGGAGGGAGGTACGGGGGTCGTCCAGCGACAGAAGAACGTCGTCTGCATAAAGGCTTATGGTATGAGTGAAGCCCCCAAGCCTCACTCCCGTTATTGCCGTGTTGAGCGTATCCGTTGGGCAAAAGGTTCCATATAGAGTGCGAATATTAGTGGCGAGAGCGGGCAACCCTGCCTAGTGCCCCTTTCGATGTCAAAACTCCGCGAGCTATATCCGTTCCCTCATACTGTTGCAGTCGGGAGCTTGTAGCAATTAAAAATCATGTAACGGAATTTCTCGCCTATACCTACTTTCAGCAAGACTTGCTCTAGATAGGGCCAGTGTACTCGGTCGAACGCCTTTTCGGCATCCACCGCCATCATTCTCTCCCCGGGGATCCGGGAGGCCTTCTCAATGAGGTGCGCTATCCTTTTCGTGTTGTCTACCGTCTGCCGCCCGGGGATGAAACCCGCCTGATCTGGCTCTATAAGACCGGGCGGATGGGGGGGCTAATCGGGCCGCAAGGATCCCGGTGTATATTTTAAGATCCACATTCAGAAGGGATATCGGCCTGTATGAGCCGCATTGCGTGGGGTCCTTCCCGGGTTTGGGAATAACCGTAAGAGAGGCTCGCAAGAGGTCTGGTGGAATGGCTCCGGGGTTCGCGAACGAGTTGAACAGACGGGTGAGGAGCGGGGCCAATGATGCGCAAAATGTTTTATAGAAAAGGGATGTGTATCCGTCCGGTCCCGGAGCTTTACCGTGCTTGAGTTTGGCAATGGCAGAGATCACCTCCTCGATTCGGATATCTCTGTCTAGGTGTTCTGCCTGCGTGGGAGCCAAGGAGGGGAGGTTGACCGAGGCTAGGTATGCCTCCGTCGCTTGCCCATCCGGGGGATCCCCAGCGTAGACATTGGCAAAGAACTCGCAAAAGGTTTCAGCAATTCGGGCATCTTCCGTGACCATCATTTCCGTGGGGCCAGAGACCCCTTTCACCATCTGCCGCTGGTGTGTCACCCTGAGGCGACCCGCCAACAGCCGGCCACAGCGGTCCCCCCCCAGTGTAATAGGTATGGCGGAGTCGCAGCGCGGCGTATCCCGCTCGGTCCATATCTAGGGCCGTCAGAAGTTTCCTTGCCGCCATGAGCTGCCTCCAAATTAGAGGAGCTCCCGTCCGACGGTGTATGTGTTCAAGTTTGCGGACCCGTTGGGTAAGTTCGTCCCTCTTACTCTGCCGTTCTTTATTTTCAGCCGAGGAGATGGACAGGAACTCCCCCCTAAGCACAGCCTTCAGAGCCGCCCATTGCGTCGCAAGAGTGGAGTCGGCGTTGTCATTGTGGGACAGGTAGTCCTTAATAGTGTCTGTAATTTGTTTCACCACTGCCTTCCTGTGTAATAAGGTATCTCTGAGGCGCCAAACCCTGGGAGGGCGGGACTCCGGTGGTAGACAGAGCGTGGTGATGACCGGGGCATGGTCCGAAAGGGAGATTACTCCCATCTCCGTTGTCGAGGCCATATCGCGCACCGGGGCCGTGACCAAGAGATGGTCTAGCCTCGCGTATGTTTTGTGTGCGTGGGAGTAATATGAATACTCCCTTCCCGTGGGATGTTCGCACCTAAAAAGATCATGGAGGTCCACCTCCGCCAGCTGTGTCCTGCATCCGGCCGAGAACTCTCCGGCCTGTGGGAAACGTTCTGCGGACCTGTCGAGGGATGAGTCAAAGACCATATTAAAGTCGCCACCGATGACAACATGCCTGTCTTGCGTAGCCATAATGTCTACCAGCGCTGACCGAAGGAAGCGTTCCTGCTGTTCGTTAGGGCTATACAGGGACCCAATCGTGAAGGCAATACCCCCAATCCTAAACCCATAGGCCAGTAGTCTGCCTTTATGTTCTGCCTGTTTGTGAAGGATCTCTCCTCTGAAGTGTCGGGCCACCAGAATCGCCACCCCGGCGGACATGGTGTTGCTGGAAGAGAAAAATTGTGTCGGGAATTTATGGGAGCGGAGCCTATGGCAATCGCTGGGCAATAAGTGGGTTTCCTGAAGGAGACAAATATCTGCCTGGGTATTTTCCAATAGGGACAACACCGCCCGTCTCTTGATCGAGTTATTCAGACCCCTGACATTAAGGGTTACAATCTTAAGGGTTGTAGGTGGCATGTGGGATGGTGGAAATGAGTGCGTAGAATCCCTGCCTGAGCGAAATAGGGCACATGAGCACCCCACAAGTGATTGAGCTTCGTGTCACGCACTGGACGACCCGCCCTCCCCTCCCGGTTCCCTTGTCCCCAACCATAACTCCCTGAGCACAACCCCCCCCTCCCTGACCAACACTCAAAACGACCCCAACAATCCCCCCCCCCCCCCCCCCCCCCCCCTCCCGTAGAAAGTTCCAGAACCTCATAGTCCCAGTCCGGTCCTCCAGGGACAAGTCTGGTTAGTTACTGAAGTGGACGTCCAGCCACTGCACTCCCGTCCGCCACCCCCATCCCCCCCAAACCTGCATTATACAGAGGCTACGTTGATCTCCCCCCGGAGTCATCTTAGCCTGTCAGCGCGACATCATTCGAGGCTGTGTCCCTGGCCGCTTCTCGTACCGCATTGTCCATTCCGGCCCGGATGGTGGGTGAATCTGGTCGGGCGGAAGAGGCAGAAGACCGGCGCGCCGAGACTCGCTGCCAACCGTCTCTGGTGGTGCGTCTGCGACGTGGTGTGTGTGCTTCTTCGTCCGTCGCGGTGATGCCCAGTACCCCACACGTGTCCTGGAGGGAGCGGAGCTGGTGCAGGGTGCCGTTCCACCGGAAGATAAGCCGGAAAGGGTGTCCCCATGAGTACTGTGTCCCATGGTCTCTCAAAAAGTCAGTCGCTATTTTAAATGTCCTGCGTTTCTGGAGCGTGATCGCCGATAAGTCCTGGAAGAGAGCAACTGGGTGCCCTCGAAATTGCAACAACTGCTGTTTCCTTGCTTCACGGAGGATTTGCTCCTTAAGCGGGAAGTCCGGTAGGAAGGCCAGGATATCCGGTGGCGGTGCCGAGGCCCGGCGCGCCAAGCCCACTCTCTGCGCTCTGTCTATTCTGATGGGAAAGTCCTCTGGTTCACCCAATATCTCCCTGAACATGCTCTGTAGGTACTCAGCAGTGTCCTCCCTTTCTTCCTTGGATGGCACTCCTCGGACCCGGATATTGTTCCGGCGAGACAGGTTCGAGGTCTTCATTGTGCGCCTGGAGGTCCAATTGTTGATCTCGCAGGCGGAGCACTTCCTGCTGCAGTTGCCCGATCTATTCATCTCACCAATGTCCGGCCCCTTCCATGGTAGCCACTCTTTCGCCCAGGCTATCGACTTCTCTCCGCACTTCTCTGACTTCTCCGGCTACTTCCTGCTTCAGCGTCTGGAAATCTTCCCGTAGGGAACTGAAGAGAGACTCCAGGAAGGACCTGGTGACTGGTGGTTCCCTCTCCTCCGCCTCCAGCGGGCTTCTCGAGGGGCCCGGCGAGTGTTGCCCTTTGTCTTGTTTCGATGTCCCTCTATTCAACATTTCGGGTAGTGTCCACTCCCCTTTCTTGTTCCCTCTGTTGCCAGCCATTGCAGAGGTGCTTAAGCGAGCTCACTTGGGTGTCAAGTCTGTTGCGAGGATCTGCAGCATGCGGGTTAGCGTCTGACCGGGGGGGACCGCCTCACTGGACTCCGATATTCAGCCCACCTCCCCTGGTGGGAGCTGTAGACTGACCTTCTCCGCTATAGTTCGATGCCGTTTAGGAGGCCGTGCAGGTTTGGTCCGGACCATGGTCTTCTCCGTACCTCCGGGCTGCGGCCACCGAGCGACGCACCACTGTACCCCTCTCAGGCCCCAGGCCACATCTGCAGGCCGTCGTTGTTCTATTCGTCGTGGGCACCCAGGGCGCGTTCATCCACAGGCCTGCCTCGGTATGCTTCCACTCCCCAGTGGAGTCACCCTCGGCAGTCCCAGCGTTCTTCGTATCAGCGTATTCAGGAAGGCGACGGAGAGCGGGCTCGGTCCTCTGGTTGCTTCGCTCTACAGTCTAGTGCCTTGGCGGGCTCTTCTTCTAATGGGGCTCGGGCACCACGCCGGTCCCGGGGTCTCCCAGGTCTAGGCCAGGCTTCGCAATCCGGCTCCCGCTAACTGGGGGTGGGAGGGGGGAGGCCGACCGCCACTCCCCGTACCCTAGGCCTCGTCTCTCAGCGGCCGTCTCTATTCAAAGTTCCCTCCGCCTTCGGCGCCGCACTGCCACTCGGAGTCTGGCCGGGTCTGTGAGGGCTTGTTATCTATATGTATCCTCCAGCGCGGGGTTGGCCGCCTTCCTGGGCGCTTCCCGAGATGCCTCGTTGCTGTGGTGGGGCCGACTCGCGGCCTACCCCCTCCGCTGGTTGCTCTGCAGTATCGCTCCAGGGAACCAGCCGCCGGAGCACTCCTCACCTCTCCCGGCGTCTCGCCCTCCCGCCGTCCGCCGCAGTCCTGCAACGGCTCGGTCCGTGGTAGGGGCCTGCGCCGCCCCGTTAGTAGGCCGCGTCCCCGGCCTTGCGTGAGGACTTCCGGCCAGCCGAGACACTCCGGCGTCGCAGCCGGCTGCCTCCGGGCGTCCCTCTGTTTCGTGTCTTGCTTGTGGCTCCACTGCATTCTGGCCCCCACTGTCGGGTAGTGTGCAGCACCCGCTTTTGCTCGTGCCGGTCTCAACGCCTCTCCTCCCTCCGGCGGCCCTCTGCACGTAGCTCCACCTCAGCCTCGCTCCGGCCGCCGCCGCTCCCCGGAGCCCTCCGGTGGCGAACCCCGCGCAGAACGAGGGTCCAGCGACAGACTGTCGGTAGCTTCTTCGATTCCGCTACAGCTCCACCGCAGATCGGGGGGAGATCTGCGTGATTTCACGGTCTAGGGGCTTAGGTTCGGGGGAGCTCGCGGAGAGTGCGTCCGCTCACCTCGCCATCTTGGCCACGCCCCCCGCTGTACAGTTTAAAATTAAAACAAGAGTACACTTGCTATATTGCAAATGGTGTGGGGAGGGGAAACCATAGAAGTGTTGACACTAAATTTCGGATCAACGTAACCCAAACTACTTTTATTATCAAATTTTCTTTAGAATTGTGCCGAGATAAACAATAGATTGGAAAAAACATTTGCAGAGCTTTAGTGTTGGTGAGGGAGAAGGACATGAGAAGGGTGGGTGTTTAGCACGGAGCATTAGACCATTTATTAAGTCCAGATGCTAGACAAGAAGAAAACCAGTCGAAAGCCAGGCCAGCGGTGCATAGAGCATGTGAGAAGATGCTATGGTAAACAATACTGAAGGAACTCAAGAGATCAAAGAGTGTGATGGAAACATGGAAGACATTGTGGATTAGTTGTGAGATACGCATAAGAGCTCAGTCAGTGGGGTGCCTTTGGCAGACGACAGATTGCTAGGCGTTGAAAGTGTGGTGGGCGACATCCTGCAGATAATATTTAAGATGAGAGGAAAGAGCTTCTTAATAGGACGACAGCAACAGCAGAGACTGAACTGCTATGATAGGTGCCAGTGATTAATTCTATCTTGAAGTTCTAATATAGACTTGTAACCAGTGACAGGGTCATGATTTGGGGAAGAGTGCGTTGGAGATGCAGGAAGTGTTCACTCAAAGTAATACTGTGATTAATTAAGTTGGACAAGAGAAAAATCAGGTAGAGCTGGTAATTTGTCTTAGTAGAAATAGGGATTTTTAGAGAGGACTTCGAACTTTGTATCTAACACCACGATAATGGGATGGCAAGGTGAAAATGCAGGGTCCTGAGCTTTTTGCAGGTTATAGAAAGAGAATCAAATAGTGAGGTAGTTTAAATATGAAGGTTTAGCTGTATAGCAAAAGAAAGTACTCGGGGTACAACCATTTACAGACATGGAAGTCAGACGTTAGATTTTACCATTTTCGTATATAATTAAGTGCATGCAATTTTTAAAACCTGATTGGCATGTGCATATAGAGGCCAAGACGGAGGCTTATGTATGTAAATAAAAACTGTCAAAGATGTTGTGTAATGTGTTATAAAATCGTAAAAGTATAGGCTGGAAGTAACCATGATGGCAGCGAGTATCTGGTGTCCATGTTCAGGGGACTAATATCAAATGAGTAGGAAAGAAGGCCGAGGTAAAAGAGTTGCCACTATGTTAAATAGGCCATCAACGGGCATATTATAGGGCATGACCAGGACGAAAGCAGAAGGGGAATGCAAGTGTTCTGGCCCGATGTTTTTATTCTGATCTAACAGCAGTACCTAAGTTGTCTCGGATATACAAGAGGGTGGTAATGGTATAGAAGTGCCAAAACACTACGAGAGGTATAGTGGCAGAGAGTATTTTGGGTGAAACAAAAGTAGTCAAAACATGTGCCCATTGATAAAGACAAAGGACTAGAGCAGGGGTCTCCACCCTTTTCTGTAATAGGAGCTACTTATGTTTTATGAAAATCTTTCGGACCTAATATTATTAGTGTTGAAATAGTGACTAGGTTACACACTATTACATCAGTGGCCACCCTATGCAAGAGTACTGGTAGTGTCCACCTCTGTGCATCAGGTAGATTTGCAAGCTGTAATGTAAAAAAAAAAATCTTTATCAATTTGGAATTCCTCTACATAAGTTATCCCTGACCTCTACATAAGTTATACCTGAAAGCCACAACTGTATTTCCCCTGACACCAAGGTAATATTTGCAATAAGTCTCCCCAATGCTGCACAGTTTATTACTCAAATATCAGCTTTAAATAGACTTTGGAAATTCATTTTTCTGAAAACATCGATTTAATGAGGATATGGATTCTTCCAGAATACATGCTTTTCAATGTTGGTATACATGTGCTAATTCAACCAAGCAAAAGCTCCATAGTTAGTAGGCTGGGCTGCACACAGGAGAGCTACTTACAAGGAGCCAGCGAGTTACTAGTAGGTCACAAGCTACTCGAAGAAGCCTGGACTAGAGGAAACCGATTATGTGCTCACAATGTATTCATTTAAAAGGTGTCCTTGTGCAAAATAAGGCAGATAGGACAAGTCCAAGAACAGAACTCTGAAAGAAATTGCCTGAGGTAAAAGCAAAGAAAAACTATAACTGGAGAAAAAACAGCCAAGTTTCCACGTGTTTCAGTCAGTAACTGATTATGAGCCCTAAAATGGGTGGTAAGAAGGTGCTATTGCACGGCTGTCACCACAGCAAAGGTCGTACCACTCGCAAGAGAGCAGCAAACATTTGTGACCAACAGCAAGCGAGCATGAGAAGCCCAGAGAGAAGTGCCAAGTACATAAAGAGCCACTTTCCGCTGAAGGTAAAATGTTCCAATATGGCATGATTGCAAACGGATTATGTGTTCCTAAGGTAGAAGTCAAGGTTATGATGACTTTTGTTTACTAAAATATCATCGAAGACGTGCAAGTCCTTAAAGGTGTATGACACTCAAAGTAATGCCACTGCCAGCTCCTCTTCCTTTCATTGGCTTTATAGGAGTGTCACTGAATGTGCACCTTGTGTGAACATTAATGGTGGTCAACAGCACACATTCATCTGCTGTGGTAATTAGCAGTGGCGGTCTTTGCATTCACCTAATGCAGGGCGCCTACCTGCTACCTAACAATGCATTCCCATTGACTCACCGTTAATGGTGTGCGTTAGCAATTCCTCAGATGCATGAAAAATGACTCGTCGGA
Organism: Lissotriton vulgaris; assembly: GCF_964263255.1. NCBI lineage: Eukaryota > Metazoa > Chordata > Amphibia > Caudata > Salamandridae > Lissotriton > Lissotriton vulgaris. Next base: position 673,058,395 of record NC_141691.1, on the reverse strand, counting down.
CGGTAAAAACAGTCAGAGCGATTTACTTACACAATACTTTGGACTCATGGACTGCACAGACATTTTAGTCTTCATAAAAGTGGCATAGAAATGTCAGCACTTATTTGTTAAAAACTGAAAGTTGGAATTACCTTTTTATTTTGTTTGCTAGTTACGGAAGGACAGAAAATATCTGATAACTTGCCATAATTTCAACAAGATCCTGGTGCTAGGTTAAGCGTGTAGGAGGAAGCTGTGGCAACTATGCAAAGCCATCGTGTAGCCAGACCTAGTATAATACACCAGGTAATAACAAATGCATGAACCAGTAAAGGCATATAATGGGGTTTAAAAGTTCTGGGCACTAGTTTAAAATTTTACAAATTAGTTAGACACATAAATGTTTACGGATACAGCCCTCCAGTAGAGGAATGTGTTCTGGGCTGCAAAAACCTCTCTACGGACCAAATAGTCTCTATTGCTTGAGTGATGGAACAATTCATGGAGCATTTTAAAGAGGAGTCATAGTAGCAATAGTGAAGATGGGGAAAATACTATTTTCTTTTAGCAAAAGAGATTAAAGTAGGTATATCCTGGCAGAAGGAATGAAGGAAAATCATTTTTCTACAGCTGGACAATGTCCAAATATGATGATATGGTAACCATAGCGTAACACGAAATAAAAATGTCTTGCAGGAAGTAAGGCGTGCAGAAAGTTTTGCCAAGGAGTGCAGATCGAAAAAGAACAAAGTTTATATAATGTTGCAATGTAGAGAGCAGAGGAGGAATTTAGACAATTTGGTGTTGGCACTTGATGGTGATCAGACTGTCTGCACCATCACTATACGGAACAGAAATATTAGGTATATGATGGTTCTGGTTCTCAGATTATCAACTTTTCAAGTAAAACAGTTAGGTAAGCGAGTAAAGTCAAATTAAGGGAAGCATATTTTAAACAAGTAGAGCATCATGAGAATACCAAACTCATGAATGGATATTTACGAGACATATTAAATTAAAGGTGCACGTGCTAAAGGAAAACTATGTGGGGCGGATAAAGGTGGGAATAACCTACGGAGGCAGAAACATTAAAGGTAGTAAACTAAGAGGTAGGTCGCTTAAACTAATCCTTGAGTAGTGTCTATTTTGCATGTCAAGTCGCTTGATGATATTTTAAAATAGTACAAGAGGTGTGTCGCGAATTTCTAGGAAAGCAGAAATGGTAATACCATGAAGCTAAATTGAAAAGTAGAGTGCTTTCTGTACAACACAAGGTGCCTAACATTAGTTTTTCAGCATGTCACGAGACGAGCACTATCCTGAACAAAATGTGCAAAGAGAACATTATAGTACCTATAAAAAATGTACCCTGGGTCTTGATGGTTGTGTTAGCAAACAAGAGGCATGGGGAACCAGGATTTTACACCGACCTGCGACCTTTAAACAAAAATATTTATGTTGTCATCCTACTTAACAATCAATAAAATGTCTGACATATCTGTGCACTAATATTTTGCTGATTTGATGCATCAGATAATTCATTTAGTAACCAGTAAAATCCTTTTTGTCTTGCCTACGTTTACAATATTTTCCTAAGACCGATTCACCATTTATTCCGCTGCTGCAAAGGTGCAACCACACTCCAAGATGATAAATCGATTTATGGATTCAAGATAGATGAAAATAAGTGTTTCTTTATTTTAATAAATTGGAAAATATCACTTTGAGAGAAGTGTGTTAAAAAATGCCAATGAATATTTGGCAAGTGGTATCAATATCAAAATTCTGCCAAAGTTTAAATTAGTTGAAGAAATAAAAAATGTGTCAATACAAACAGACTGGTAGATGCAGGTATTACAACATATTAACCCTGGGTCTTGCACTGCCAGAACTTTAAAAAAACCAAACACAAAACTGGTAAAAAAAAGATTGGATATTTAATAGAAAGGAAATTACCAAGACTACTTTGACGTGATCAAAAATATTGTTCATAGTTAATGCCCACTGCTGCAGAATTGGTGTCAGACTGGAAAAGAAATGTTAAAAGAAACCTTGTGTTGCAAGTACAGCCGAGTCTAAGGACTATGCACTGTTGAGATGGTGAAGACAGGTAGACACTTTATGAGTGTGAATGGTGGCAAAAGGCAGAATTTGAAATGGGTGCGTCATGTGATGCCTGCTATTCTAAGAACATTGTTTTCTCAAAACAGAAGATAGGAGTGACTGCCAACATCCGGTATTTTCTGACTGGTACATCTGAGAGAAGGTGATCCCTTGGCTTGTTCAGGAAGAACACTGTACCAACGTTTAATGTTTACCAGAAGCACCGTTCTCTGATTTAGCCAGAGAAAAACTTGAGGAAGACAACATTAGGTTGTTGATTCAAATATCCTTCATAAGAATCAGTGACGTGTGAACTGACTAGTGATGGCATCTTACAAGAACTCAGATAAGCTGAAAGTAATTGAGATTTTGGGCTTAGGGATCTGAAAGTGACCTTTTTGTGCAGGTTTCCTTTATAGACCCTCACCGCCCTGAAAAACTGAACGACGGGAACTAAATAAATGCTCTTCGTTTTCTCATCTCATAGCTATACTCCCAGCACAAGTTTTACCATCAGTATGCAGGAGGCATTCAGACCACACTGGTCTGATTGTTCGGAAGGGGGGCCTAAATGGCCTGGAGGGCACTAGAAGTCCCTGCAGAAGTCAAGCAATTACTTATTTAGTTACTAGGACAGCTCAACAAATTGAAGCCTTTGTAATGACTGAAGTTCCCGTTGACTCATGGAAAGAAAACATCTATATCTGGTGAGTCTCCAGGACCAGAAGCAGGCTACTGGAACATACTACTAAAAAATCGAGGATACCCATATCTATTTGACAAATTAAAGCTGGAGAGATCCTCGGTCACTAAAATCCTTAGTGAAAACCAGAGGGAAGGATCTTGTGCTCTCAACATTGGCAATCACCACATCAGTATAAGGAGTGGGGGTTCATATAGGTGCACTGCACAAAACTCCATCCTTCCTGTGTGGAGGCTAGGATCACAGTCAGAGAGCTGGAAGTACTTGTTAAATAGGACTAGTTTAGGTAAATGTACCTATTGCCTTCATCTGCACAGTAACCTAAAAAATAAACAAAAACATTTATCAAAATGATACACTTACTATCTCTGAACATGGTCCAAAACAGCCCAGTTGTGTGCAGGGCCATGGAGATTCTGAGCCCCGAAAGTCAAGCTTAGTATTTTGAAAGCATAATACTCCTAGACCAGTGGTTCCCAAACTTTTGACTCCTGAGGACCCCCACTGAATCACTCCTGGAGGCCGGGGACCCCCAAGCAATTTTTACAATTTGAATTTCAAAAAATCAAAACAGTAATTCACAAAAAATACACAAACAAGTACACACCAAACAAATTTCTATTCTTATTTTTAAGGTACATAAGATTTGAGAAAGCCTTCTCACATAAACATGTGGTGGGGAAAGGAAGTAAAACCTTAAGTGCCTTGTATGATAATCAGTTTGTACTTGCAGCCAAAAATTTGTCCGACTCAGAGACGTTTCCTTGAATTGAAGTGAAAGTGCACTATCTGTAGAGATTTCAATCAAACCGTGTTCTTCAGATGCTGTCAGCCCCATTAAATTGTCAATATCTACATTAAAAGGATGTTTAATCCAGTTTTTGCTTTCATCCGGAAGTGGAAAGTACTGACGGAAACTACACCGCATATCTTGGAGTTGCTGGATAAACATTTCTAAGACTTTGTTCGATAATTCATCATGTGCAGATTCCAAGAATGTCTTCAGGTTCTGAAAAGAATCAATATTTCTTTGTGTTAAGCGTCGAGCCCATAAGTCTAACTTTTTTATCATTGCCTCAATCTTGTCTTCAACAGTAAAAATTGTGATACCTACTCGATGCATACTCAAATTGAGTGCATTTAAATGGGTGAAGATGTCTGCCACATATGCCAGCATAGCTAACCAAGTATGGTCATGTAAGCGCTCATCAAGTGCAAATGGAGAATCAAGTTCAGTGAAGAAAACTCTGATTTCATCTCTTAATTCAAAAAGCTGAGACAAAACTCTACCACGTGACAGCCATCTGACTTCTGTATGCAGCAAAAGCTGATGATGATCACTATCCATGGACTGACAAAGCTGTTCAAAAAGCCTTGAATTTACTGACCTAGCATTGTTAGAATGTACAATTTTGACTGACTAATTCAAGATCTTTTTTAATTCCTCTGGTATATTCTTAGTGGCTAATGTTTCTCGATGAATGCAACAATGATGCCATACAACTGAAGGGTTAATTTCCCTTATTCGTGCTACAAATCCAGTTAGTCTCCCAGACATGGCACATGCCCCATCTGTGCTGATTCCTATGCATTTGGACCACTAAATTCCATTTGATGTCAGAAAGTCATTGAAACTGCTGAAGACCTCTTCAGCAGTGGTATGCATCATATAGCGGCAGTACAGTAAATCTTCACACTTCACAAATTTTCCCCTCAAAATCGTATCTAACGTAACACAGGAGATGAGATTTATTTGCTATGTCCCTACTTTCATCTACTTGTAGGCTATAATGCAAACTTTTAGAAATTCTTTCGATCAACTGTTCCTCATGTTGTCAATTGTATGCTGTTTTCCAGCTTTTGCTATGAGCATGAACACTTCATATGAAGCTTTCAGAGCATTTTCATTAACAGATCCTGTAACAGTTTTCTTAATTTTTTTCTACTTTTTAGGAGCTCTTGCTCCTTATTCTTGAAGAATTTTATGGATTTAGTTGCATGCTCTTTATGCTTAGTTTCAAAGTGTCTTTGTAATTTTGAAGGTTTCATGGCCTCATTTGACAAAATTTCATAGCATTGCTGTTCATGTTCTGGACCTGAACATGTGAAACCCAATGATAAATATTCACCATCGTACTTGCAAAACTTCCTTTTCTTTTCACTTAACTCCCTTGGTTTCGAGCAGGATGGCCCATCATTGATTTCTTCAGTGGATTTTCGTTTAAGATACCCACAGCTGACAAGTCTATTGAAACATTCGGTTATGTAGAATAATTTTCTAGCAAAGCTATTTGGTAACAAAGCTATTTGGTAAAGCACGTATTAGACCTTCACTACTTTACCTACTACAGGCTGCCCTCATCAGATGTTTCCAGACTACATATGCTTTGACGTTGAGAGATGAAGCAGCGCCTGTAAGAAGATTTTAACACTGTATGAGCACTGCTTTCAAGGAAAAGACAGGACACTAGCGAATCATATGCACGGATATGACAATTTTTTGTATTGCTGCTTCAAGATAATTCCATTTGCTCAGTTTAATTAAACATAGCTCATTCACTGTGGAAGCAGTCCATTGTTGATTGCACAGAGAGATTCACACGATAGTATGGGAAAATATGAGCAGGGTTGGAGTTAAGCGAGAACACTTCAGAAAGTCATTTTGTCTGCTACACACTGGCCGTAACTGTGTTGAGGTTGAGATTAAATTCAAACCAGGATGTCACAGACGTTTCCTATGTGGCTTGCTGGCAGACATGGCATGAGCAGCTGATGTGACAGAGTATAGTTAAATCAAATCATACAAATACATGCCAACATTTTAGAAGAGGAAAGCGGGTTATTTAAAAACTATACTTGGGAGAAAGCATTTCCTTCATTTACATCTATTGAAGAAGCAATTTCAGGCGGGAGACCGCCTGAATCAGGTCTTTTGGAATGTATGACTGCAGTGGTGTATTTAGCAGTACAAGGCTTCTGCTCTCAGCCATAACTAACACAAGGAGATGATGGACAGAGTGCTGAAACTTTTTGGACACTCCCCCCACCAGTCACAGATCTGGGTTGAATCCATCATCGTTCTTTAGCTCACTTCGCCACCCAGTTTGGACCAATTTGCATATGAATGGGTCCAAACTGGAATGGCATGGTGAGCAAAAAAAAACAACGGATTTAGGCCCAGATCTCTGTACTGGGGTGAATGTATGACATTATTCTGCATTCTGTCCATCAATTGTTTTGCGCTGTTCTCTTTTACTTCCATGAGGCTGATAACAAAAAGGAAATGCTTTTTAAATGCGTGCACACGCTTTTAACATATGCATATTTCATCAAGGCAGGGCTGTGTGTCCTGCGGGGGGAAAGTACTCAGTGTATGATGTGACATTGTTATGACAATCACGCTGCACCTGCTTTGGGTAAATAGAGTTTTCAGAATGAGGATTATCATTACATCATTACAAACACTGATTGCATAATGTGCCATGAAGAAACCATTTTAAAATAAACCATTTTAAAATCAATGCAATAATTTGGACTACACTTGCAGCCACACTATTCATGAAACCAACCCTGACGGCGGGAATAAACCATGTTACTGCCACTAGCACACAAGCTGATCACTCGTCACACACGAGAAGAATCATAGAAAGGCTGCTGCTAAATAATAGCTGCCAAGGTTTCAGATTGCTATGTGTGACATTGTCATAACTACAGTGTAATTATGAGTGACATTTCAGCGACTGAGTGAAATTTGCTCACAAGCAAATTAAAGCAATGAAGAGGAGAGAAACATAATTATCAGAAATTACATCAATTTGAGCAACAAGACAGGCTAAGTTTACTGCTTCAAAGCATAAGAAACAATTGTTAAGCAACTCTTATCAGACAGTACCCAAAATTGCGGAAAATAGATCAAGCAGTCTGGAAGACGTTCATAATTTATTATAATCAGATGAGCGACTCGCAGACTCACTCGATTGGCGCTGACCACATGAGCTGTAAGCAGGGCTGCATTAGAAAGCGGGGCGGGGGAGGCACTCTTTCTCAGCTAGGCTGATAGCATAGTCTCACTGACATGACACTTTCAGAACACTTTCTTCTGAGCAAGGCGAGGAGCCAGCTCTGCAGTAAAGATTATGCTCAGGCCTGATGGCACACACGCGGTTATGCATTTTTGGATTAGGATTTGCACATTTACTATTATTTTAAAAAAAAAGGTACTGGCACAGACCTTTACTTCCATCCACCTCTAGAAGACCACATTATTTGCCAAGTTTTTTCGGTCACGTTTTACTTTTCCAGTCAGAATAGCGTTTTAACCAAATGCATATAACATTTTCGTGCTCGTCAGTTCACTTTTAAAACTGAAAACACTGAGCTGCCCTGCACCTGCAAACAAGCTCTGCGCAACCCCACCCCCTTTGTTTAGTGTTGGCCATAATCTAGCAACCTGAGTCCATGGCGGAGAGTATCCGGTTTAGGTCAATCTAACTCACGTAACTTTAGGAATCAATGCCAGCCTCAAAACCTGCCTTCCAGAGTGTCTTGGAAGCAAGCCAGAAAACATGCACTGGGCCCAGATAAGGAAAGTGTACATATTTTAAAGACTGCCTGGGTTCTGTCTGGCCCCAAGATCCAACCAGTCTCCCAAAGCCCCATCTGGCCAATAGATGTACTTCATCTGGACTTAGAAGGAAGCTGTGCCCAGAGAGATGTTTCAAATGGATTTTATCTGCAAGGACCAGACCTAAATACTGGAAAAATAGCCTCTACAGTAACCTTGAAGGAGGTAGCTCTATGGACCAGTGTGAAGAAACAGAGGGCCCTATCTGCCAAGATCCAGAACGGAAGGCTTGTGGACTGCAGCCTACATGAGATTGTCACAAATAAATGAGCCATCCAGAACCCATAGGGTACTTGCCAACCAGAACTGATGATCCAACTTCAGACTGGTCTATGAAGCAGAGGTAATGTTCAGGGGCAGCAAGCTAGGAAACAAGATAATTTCTATACATTGTAGCACCCACCTATGCCCCCTTTGAACAGTTGTAGAAACACAGACTGCAGCAAAAAATAAATTGAATTTCCAAGAAAAGCTGACACTCATTAGATAACATTAGATATGGTGCCCAGGTGATAAATGTACCTGATTAGTGATATTATTGTGTTTTACTACCCGAAGATGCTGACCAGTAAGGACTAACTGTGCTAGAAATCAGAAATAATGTTTGACACTCGATGCCTGCCAAGCTGCAATGGCCTCTTTCCAAGAATGTTGTCTATAGTAGGACACCCCCAAGGTGGCCAAGTGATCTCTACTGGATGAAAAGGGTTAATGTGTCACCAATGAAGGCCTCAAGAATCTGGGATAACTCAAGCAGAGAGAGCGCTGGCAGCGGCCCTGTATGCTCCTGAGATGGCTTTACTAATGTGTGGGACATAAATACCGTCCACTGTAAGATAAAACCAAACATAACCTAATCAGAAGCACTGCCCTATGGCGGGGTAGACCCGTTCTACAGGCGTTCTCTGGGGATGAGGAGCTGCAATTCTGGAAATAAACAGAGCAGGAGAGATTGGGAAAAAGATAGCGTAATCGCTGGTGCCTAGTGTGCTCTGATGTCTCCTAGGGGGGGGCAAAAAGACTTTGGCATTTTGTCGGGCATGGTGGGGGCATTGGATTGCCCATTCTGGGCAGCCCACACCCCTGAATAAAAAAAAATATATTCCCTGATGCCTATTGGTCTTTCTGCCCCACCAACCACCCCCAGGAGGCAGATAAGGGTTTTTTGCCCCTATCTGCCTCCGGGGGAGGGGGCAGACTAACTGCGGCTTTTGTTTGGGGGGGTAGGGGCATTGGCAAACCCATTCTGGGCAGCCCCCACCCCGAACTTTGACAAATCCTAGAGGGGGCATATAAGGGGCTATTGCCCCATCTGCCTACTGGGGGGGGGGTGGGGGCGGGGCAGAAAGACTACCATTTAGGAATTGGCATGCCCATTCTGGGCAGCCCCCACCCTGGCATAAAAAGAAAATCCCTGTTGCCTAGGGTGCTTTCTGCCCCCCCCCCCCCCTGGGGGGCAGATTGGGGGCTACTGCCCCCATATGCCGCCCAGGGGCGTCAAAAAGGCTGTATGCCATAATTGCATAGGGGGAGCAAAGGCCATTGCCCAAGGGGCCACTCCCTGGTGGCGAAAGGGTGGATCCCTGCTTGGGTGACCCCCAAGCAGGGATCCACTAGGAAGAGATTCTCCCCTTTCCAACGATACCTCATGTTTTTCGGTGCTCGGGGGGCTGAAATAGCCCTACAAGCACCAAAACTGTTCTCTTTGTAATGACACCGCGCCATGCGAGCGTCATTTCAGTGAAAACCGCCAGTATGATTCTGGAGGTTGAGGTAGCTTCCCCACCTCCCAAAGCAAAAAAAAAAAAAAGGAAATCCCTCTGCTGTTTACAACAGAGGGATTTTTATTAATGTGTGCCGTCGTGGCACTTGTGCTCATAACGGTACCATTCTGTCATGACTATAGAAGGGGTTAAAATAAGATGGAAGTCCGCTGTTTGGGTTGAAAATCCTGTAATTAAAACAACTTGCCCAACCGGGAAGTTTCAATAAAGGGGTGTAGCTGCGATCTTACACACCCTGAAGGTCTTCCAAAAAGATTAGGCCGGGATGCCGATTGAAAAAGTTCATAGTAGCCGTAGAGGACCAGTAGAGGACCAGTAGAGGACTGATGGGGGTAGAGCCCAGGTCTCTTGTAAGCAAAGGATGTCACTTTTGCTCAGATACTCCACAGCGGATTTGGATGAGAGTGTTAACTTGAGCCCAGCCACGATCTAGGAAGTGATGGTCAATTTGTTGAGTTCCGTTAGGAGTAGCATTGTGACAGTGGGTGTGATACAGTGTGCACACATACCCTCATGAATATAGATAAGGTCAGAATAGAGGAGGGATAGCCATTCAGGTGCTGTCTATTAAAGGGATCCACTGTCGGTCGTATTGTTTTTACGAGTCAATTTGGAGTCTGCCAGCTTGGGTGGGCTGTGACGGGGGAATTGGAGGGCTCCTGCTGAAGCGGGCCACAGACTGGTCTCAATGAGGTAACCCCTGGCGTCTCTGACTGTTGTACAGGACTGTGGGATTTGATTTGCATCCCACCAACGTTGGTAGTTGTTATATGACATTTTTGAAGAATTTTAGGCTTTCAAAGTGCCTGGGAGACAATTGTGAGTTGCTTCCCATGTCCCTCTGAGAACACTTACATGAGACCCTACCAAATCTTCCTGAAGTACAAGCAGTTATTTTTGTTGGCGGGGAGACCAGAGTTCAATGCCCCAGTCTGCGAAAGATCTGGCATACCTGAGAATGGAGTCCCTTAGAGTCTCGCTTGATCATGTTGTAATGGTCGCTTCCGAAGCTCCTTAGCCCGGTATTAGGGTGAACTTTACTGCTAAGTCAGAGGAGATTATCTTTCTGAGGGCCGAGACGTGCATGAATAGGTGTAGGAGATTGTTCCTGTTGAGAACTTCATGTGGGACCTTATGGGCATGGTGCGTGATGAATGCTGAATGATTGTCAGGGCTTTGATGATTCCACTCCCCAAAGTCTACAAAGGGTAGTGGAGGGGCTTTAAAGTGAAGAGATGGGAAATCAAGAGGAAAACTGTTCTCCCCCATACGTCTTTGCCGGTTTGTGGCCTGTAGAGACTGTGAAAGCAATTGCATGTCGGCTGTTGCACGTACAGGCCTAACAGGCCACTATCTGTTCTGAAACACACAGGCTTGTTATTTCTTGCATTTGCCATACACTTGTTGGGTCCACTCCATGCATTTGGAGCACCTCCTGGAGATTGTGTGTTGATATCTTGAGAGACCGAACTTCAGAGTTGTAAGGGTAGCCCCGTGAGTGGAGTACACAAGGTACTGACCTTGGCTATAGTAGTATACAATGCCCGGGCACTGGGATCGATGGCGTTGACCTTGGGTGCTACCTGTGTAATTGTCAAAAAGTTTTAGAGGAGAACGTAGATATTAGTGAATGGCTACTTGAAGTTGGAAGTTTCCGTTTTTGGAACCAGATTAAAGATTGAAAAATGGGTTACCTTTCTCATCTGGGGCAACCTTAGTGAGATCCCCGTCCCCTGCGAGCCAGGATCTCCTGTTTGCAATATGTTTTTTGGTTTGTTTTTTTAGTTTATTTTTGTCTCTTCTGGATGTATTTGATTTTGTTGGGAGATGGATGAACGATAGATGAGCACTTGATGAGGCTGGGTCAACATTTCCGGGCTGATTTCCGGGACGATATATGCCTAATGTCTGGCAATTAGAGGAAGCTGGCTTATTATTATTAGATCCTGGTTCTCGAGGTGGAGAGGATTCCTCGGAGGGAAGGCGATGTGTCATTAATATGGTGCACAATGACTGTTTCGAGGAAATCCCAGTTGGTAAGTTTTGAGTAGGTTTGCCTCAACCCTGGGTGTGGATCTTAACGCTCTCCAGAAGCGTGTGTAGGGATTAAAGGTTGTGGTTTAGAGGAGCGCTGGAACAGGTCTTAATGCCGTCCGGTATGCTGATGGTCCTTTCAATTGTGCTTAGCCTAGTGCCCAAATCGGCTCGAGTTGAGACCATAGTTTGATTTAAATCAATCAGAAGATGGAAAAAACAAGAGACAACAGCATTAATTTGGAGCTTCAGGGACAGATCACTACAAATGATGACTCCGAGGCTCTTTACGGATTTTACTGGGTAGGGGGCCGTGCCTAATGAGGACGGCTAAAAACTAGGGTTCCAGGGATTGGTGGAGCCTCCAGTAAGGCCAGCTCAGTTTTATCGGGGTTGAGTTTGAGTTGGCTAGAATACATTCAATCACTGATGAATTTCAATGTGGATTGAAAGTTGCTGATGGATGTGTGAGAGGAATCTATGTTAAAGACCAACAGAAGGTCATCTGCACAGTTAAAAATTATGACAGGGCTGTTGCGCAAGGATACAATCAGAGGTTGCATGTAAATATTAAAGAGGAGGGGCGAGAGGGCGGAGCCCTGCGGAACCCCACAGGTCAAATTGGTTTTACTCGCCACAAGGTTGTTTAGGCGGACTGCCTGAGAGCGCCCGTGGAGGAAGGAGGTGACCCACCTTAGTGCCGTGCCCTGGACACCGGCGTTGGTGACACGGTTGATCAGAAGTTCATGATCGACTGTGTCAAAAGCCGCAGAAAGGTCCAGGAGTACCAGGGCCTGGGGGGATGTTGTCGGCTCCCTACCTAAGTTCACCATAACTGCCAAAATAACGGATTCTGTGGAGTGAGCAGGCCTGAACCCCGCTTGTCGGGGATCAAGGAATTGAGACTGCTCAATGAATTGGCTGAGGCAGTTAGTAACATGAGCCTCTAAGATTTTACTGAGGTAGGGGAGCAGAGAGATGGGACGAAAGTTGCTTAACACCGAAGGATCTGCGTTGGGCTTTTTCAATATGGGGACCACAGTAGTGCATTTAAAGAGATCTGGGACGATGCCTGTTTTAAGAGAATTGTTCAGGAGCGAACGCAGCGGGTCCAAGCAGGTGGTGAAAGCTTCTTTCAAAATATGGGGGGGAGGGGCAGCAGTCTTTGGGGGAGCCAGATCCTACTCTGTTAAGTAGGATCAGAAATTCTTCTCTAGAGATCAGAGGAATTTGATCAAGAGTGAAGGGATTTTTATATATAAGTGGAAAGGTGGAGGGGGAGGCAGGAGTAGGGTTATTTTTTTTATAAGGGTGATTTTATCAATGAAAAATGAATTTAAGGAGTCGCAGAGAGTTTGTGAGGGCACAGATTGTTGAGTGACCCTATCAGGTTGGGCTAGCTCGTTGACTATCGAAAAAATATCTTTAACCTTTGTGGTGGAGTTCGTAATTTTTTGGGAGAAGTAGGCAGATTTAGCCTTAAGAATAGAATCTTTGTAACTTTTTTGTAAGGCAATATATGTCACTCTCTCCTCAGGAGCATATGCAATGTGGCAATAACGTCTTGTTTTATATGTAAAGCGGTCAATGAGACCGAAGTAGGACTCATGGGGCCCATTGCCGTAAATGGATCCTTATCAGTTTGTGTTGTACTGTAAAGGTTATAATGGGCCTCTGTGCTGAGGCACGGTGTTTGGGCCAGGGAGGTCTCAATTTGGGCTTCCAGAGAGGCTAGGAACCGGTGAGATATATTCCCTGATTCAAGAGGGCTTTGTTCTCCTTTTTTTGGCATCGGGGGTCAGTTAGCTCAGTTCAATAGGAACCCGGGTTACAGCCAGCCGTGGACTCAAGGGAGGTATGGGCTGCTTCTAGACTGCCCCAGCATTCAAAGAAGTTTGAAGTAGCAGACGGAATGATTAATTGAGCTTGAAGATTAGCTAGGCTTAAAAAGTTTAACTTTAGGGTACGCGTTATAGAATCTATGTCAGCGGGTTCTCTAGGGCTGGGGGAGTGATCTCTTTATGTCAAAGACATTGTCCACGGTCGTAGTGGAGCCCCAGGAGATGGCCTAGGCTGATGAGGAGATTCCAGTGTTGCCTGGGGCTTGGGCAAGCAGGGTCAGGGGGAAACAGGGTACGACAGGGAAATGCAGCTAGGGGTGTGAGGCTGTGCGTGGACCTGTGCTCCTGGGCCACATTGCAGGACAGCAGATTGAGGTGAGCAAGTCCGGGTCTCGATTTTGGGTGATGCCTTGCTGAAAAATTCACTGATCCGCACCTGTGAAAGCTGACCTCCGGGTACAGATGAAACTAGCTGCAGCAGCTGGGGCTCCCCGGACGGAACCAGTGTGGTATCAGCTCAGAGTGGTGACTTTTCTCCAAGGAGGTGTCCTTGTTTGCATGGCCGCTTGGAATTCCATGTGCCAGCCAGCCTTTTCGAGTGAGTCAGAGAGGAAGTTGAAGAGGTTTGTTTGCCTGCTTACAAAAAGCAATAGGCTGTGACTGGGGCACAACACCACCTGTGTAATCCCCTGAATAGCCTCCTAAGCCCCTGAGGCTCTCTGGACTTTCTAGGGCCTGCTGATGGCCTATTATGTGATTTTTTTCTTCCCTCTTGGCCTTCTGGGCCCCTCCTGCCTCTATCTCAGTCTCAGCCTCTATTCTGCACGGTGCTGGATCCGAGGACTGTGCGAGGGAGAAATAAGAGTTGAGGAGTTGATCGAAGGTCAGGTGGAGAGATCTGCAGACAGGTGGAAGCAGCTGTAGGGGGCTGGCCGCACCGATACAACTGTCCGTGATACAGGAGTTGCGGTGCCTCAGCAGCTTGTGGTTTGTGTCTTTGACAGTCTCAGGGCACAGGCAGGACCCGTAAAAGTCCTCCACTATGACCGCTCACACTGCTTTCAGGTGATCCGAACAGCACGGAGCCCTGAGAATTTGGAGAGATACTGCGGAGGCTTAGGGCTGGCGGCAGTTGAGCGCACTGAAAACACTGCCAGTCGTCCTTGCACAACACTTATCCATCCTTTATTATTCTAGCGATGGGTGGAGGATGAATATGAGGCCTCCCCCTACAGAAAGGAGTCGGGTGATTTGAAGGTGAATATGGGCAAAGCAGAGCGTGAACACAGGAGTGCATACTGGTATGTAGCAATTTCCGTTCGAGGCATATGGGCTAAAGATCATATACTTATGCACAGCTTTGCCTACGAGGTGGAGTTGAAAATATTTTAACGCTAGGAAGATCGCCAACATTTCCAGGTAATTTAAGTGGAATTGTTTATGTTAAGAGGTCCACATGCCTTGAATGGTATGGGTTTGAAGATGAGCTCCCGAGCCGGTGAGCGATGCGTCTGCTGTTAGCACTATCTGTGGAACTGGGTCGAGGAACGGCCGCCCTTTGGAAAGGTTTTGTGTGTTCCACCACTGCAGAGAACAATGGGTGCGGTTGTCTACCAACACCAGATCTGTTAGCTGACCTTGAGCCTGGTTCCACTGACGTGCCAAACAATCCTGCAAAGGACGCATTTGGAGTCTTGCATATGGGACGATGAGAAGGCAAGAGGCCATCATCCTGATTAGCTGCATGAACACTCGAGCTGGCAGTGAGTGTTGAGGCTGAAATGTTGTGAATAGAGCTTGTATGACGGTTATCCTGACTGGGCTGGGGTATGTTAGAGCTTTTGAAGTGTCTTTGGTAGCCCCTAGATATTGTTGTATGATGGACGGTTGGAGGTGGGATTTGGTATGGTTTACCATGAATCTCGAGTCGTGAAGCAGTTGGATTGTTTGTGTATGTGTTGCACACAGCTGCTGTGTGACCTGGCTTTTATGAGCCAGTCGTCCAGATAAGGGAAGACATGAATGTGCTGCCATCGTAAGTGGGCAGCAACTACTGCTAGACACTTGGTGAAGACTCTGGGTGATGTAGTTACCCCGAATGGGAAGACTTTGAATTGGTAGTGTTGTCTGTCTATGACGAACCTGAGATATTATCGGTGAGCGGGGTGAATGTGAATATGAAAGTCGGCGTCCTTTAAGTCCAGAGTGGAGAGAAAGTCGCCCTGTTGAAGCAGTGGGAGCACTTGTTGGAGAGTGACCATGTGGAAGTGATCAGACTGAATGTAGAGGTTTAGGGGCCTGAGGTCCAATATGGGCCTGAGAGAGCCGTTCTTTTTTGGAATTAGTAAATAGTGGGAGTAAACCCCTGTGCCTTGATGAGGCAAGGGGACTGGTTCTATTGCATATTCTTGTAATAGAGAGAGAACCTCTTGTTTGAGAAGTGTCAAATGTTCTGAGGACATTGGACATTGTCTGGGAGGAATATCTGGAGGAGTAGAGGTGAGTTCCAGGCAATAACCATACTGGATATTTTGTCTCACCCACTTGTCTGTTGTGATTGAATTCCAGACAGGTAGTAACTGTGAGAGATGTCCCAAGACAGGAGTGGGATGATCGGGGTGAAGTGCAGGGAAGTCACTGTTTGGTGGTAGAGGAGTTGCAGTTGTTGTTGCCGCGACCTCTACCCTTACCATTGTTGCCCATGTAGCCTCCGCAAAAGTATCCTTTGGAGGACATTTGAGTGGGGCTCTTCTAGGAAGAAGAGGGATGTTCTGAGCCAATGGTTTTGGAGCCAGACCTGTAGAAGGAGCGGTGAAAAGAACCTCTAGGGGAAGGGATTTGTAAGGCCCCCCATGGACTTAGCAGTATCCGTCTCTTTTTTAATCTTTTCTAAAGATGTGTCAACTGAGGGTCCGAAAAGATGCTCTTGATCAACGGGCTGATTAAGAATAGCCGATTGCACCTTTTGTTTGAATCCGGAGACCTGGAGCCAAGCATGCCTGAGCAACAAAACGCTAGTGCTAATGGCATGAGATGCGGTATCAACCTCGTAGAGGGCCCATTTAAATGAGGTGTTTGTGATAAATTTTCCCTCTTGCATAAGGTTATTGGCTTTTTGTTTGTACTGGTCAGGAAGGTGTTCCATGAACATTTCAAGCTCATCATAGTACGCCCTGTCGTACCTGGCCAACAAAGCTTGGGCATTGGCAATCCACCAATGATTCGCAGCCTGTGACGCAATATGTTTACCTGATGCGTCTATTAGTTCGGACTCCTTATCAGGAGCGGGTGCTGCCTGTACCATACGAGTTTGCCCTCTTGCGACATTAGACAACCACAAGAGAATCTAAAGGGATCTGACCTTTAATCTAAATTGGGTCATTGGGAGCGGCCTTATACTTTTTGTCTACCCTGGAGTTGAGAATTCTGGCCCTGACAGGGTCTTTAAACACTTCTGGAGCATGTTTGAACATGCCCTTTAGCATTGGCAGGGTGTGCGTGGATTTTTGTGAGGGTGCAAAAGTTTCAAGTAAAAAATCTTCCTCTAAGGGATCAGAATGTAACTGTACCCCGTGGTATTGGGCAGCCCTATTGATTAGTTGCACAAACCAATATTGTCATCAGGTGGTGATGGCCTTGATGGATAGAGGTCCGGGTCATTATATGGGTCGGGATCTGTGTTGTAGTCATCCCAAGGGTCTACTTCGTGTGAGATGGTATGATCATCATCATCCCCATCGGTATCTATATTCCTACCCCCATCGGTATACTCATCATCTGGTGTTTGTGGTTAAAAAGTATGTTGTGGGGAGTGTGGTGGAGAAATTGAAAGATTTGGATCAGATGGAGGAGGAGAAGGAGGTGGAGAGGTGTTAGTACTCATCTCCTTTCGTTTCAGAGGTATTTCAGGTTACTCTGAAGTGTCCAGTTTTCCCATTTTTGGAGGTTTGGCGAGGACTTTGCCAGTCTCTGGATTGATGAAAAGAGTTTTTTGTTTTGGATCTGAAAAGTCAGGTAGAGACTAAGGGTAAAATGTCTTTTCTGTGCCGAAGATTTTGGTTCAGAATGTTCTTTGGACCAAGTCCAAGGCTTTATGCTTAGTTCCTTAGGTTTTATAGGAGTTTGTGGCTCCAAGACTTTTTTCTGCTCTGACGATTTTTTCTGCTCCAACTATTTTTTGGGCTCCGAAGATTTTTTAGATTCCAACTGTTTGTCTTTGGTATGTTTCGGCGCCAAAGTTGTCGGCATTGGGGCTTTCTTCGGTGCCGACGAAGCAGGGTGTGGCACATCTTTGGTCTTGTGCTTCGTTGCCAAAGGTGACTTTTCGGCACCGAATGGGGCTGGCTCAAGTCCGAAGGCTTGTCTTTAGGTGTGAAAGCCGGGCCCGAGGGCGGGACGTCTGACACATGGTGCTGGTGTTTACCCGAGCCCGAGGTCGCTACTGGAGACTTAGATTTGGGTTTTGGGTGAGGCGTTTCGGTACTCACGGACCACTGAGCCTGGGTGATTGTCTCCTCTTCGCCGCCTGAGTCGTCGGCCTCGGAGACGGAGATGCCTTCATCATCTTGATGATCCGGCTGTACATTGGGATCTGCTTCGAAGATGTCCGGAATCGAGCTGCTTCCGTGTGACATTTCGGATCGTCGAGCCCGACAATCACAGATGGTTTTCCTCTACCTGAATGATGCACAGGCCTCGCAGTTTATGTCTTCGAACTTCGGGGAGAGGCAGAAATTACAAACCTCGTGCAAGTCTGGGTGTGGGAACTGAGCACCACACCCGGGGCATTTTTTTAAAAGGAGTCCTTTCCATGGACTGCAGGCCTGGTCGGCGCGGACAGGCCAAACGGGCCGCGTCGAAGATCGAGGTGTTTGTTTTTAAAGATGCGCGTCAAAAGGGAAGCGTAATAGAGACGATACCGTTGAGTGGAGAGGAATCGCGCGTCGAAGTGGGGTTCGAAACTGATGTCGACCCGGAGCGCAGCATATTACATCCGAACCCCATGGCGGAAAAAACAATCTGGAGAGGGAGTTGTTGCCCATGCGCATTATCGTCAGGAGGAGGAGTCAACTACCTCGTGACTACAAAGAATTCTTCCAAGACAAAAAGAAAGTGCAAACATCCGAACCTAACACCACACGGTATACAATCTAGAGCTCATATGCCTCGAACATAACATTTTAACATCAAGTTATTATCATTTTATTTTTTCTTTATTTACACAGGAAAAAGTAGTGGGGTGGTGCCACAAGGCTTTCATGAATACTAAAGGTAAGACTAATACACCTCCCACTTCAACTGCAAATTTTTTGACCAGTACAATTGGAGTAATAAATACTACTCTTTCTATTGACTGCTCTGAATTTGCGCTCTTCTAGACCACCTCTGCCAAAAAAAAATAATGATATTGTGAGAAGCCTTTATCACGACTTGCCATGTTGGCCTATAGGCGCAACAGGGTGCCCATGAGTCTAGTGAGAACAATGTTGTGGCTCCAAGTGGGTGTAGGAGGAACATGAGGTGGAAAATGTTGTTTAAGTCCTTCCATGAATGCCTTGATGACTCATTTTGAACAGTGAAAGATGCTGTCTATTTTGAAGATAGGCAGCCATTGCAGCAAGGTGTAACCATATGGAAGTGTAGGCTGAATTTGCCTTTTGCAAATGAAGTAGGTAGCAGATGTCTTGCACTGTGGCTTTCATAGGATCAATTTGTTTTGACTGACCGTAACAAAGAAATTTTTTGAATATTGAGGTATAACAGACTCTAGTTGTGGCTCTGCGTGCTTCTCTGAGAATGTCAGTGCATTTTGGTGGTAAGTTAAGGCAGCCAAACTTTATGACCTCAGGAACCAAATTGCTCGATTTAGCATTTTGGGGTCTTGGTGTCCGATTTGTCCTTGATTCTGAGTGAGAAGGTCCGGCCTGCTGGGGAGCTTCTCGTGTGGAACTAATGAGAGATCTAGTAGTGCCATGAACCAGGGCTGACGCGTCCATATGGGAGCTACAAGGATCAAGGTGAGAGATGTTTCCCTGAGTTTCCAAAACAGAAAGGAAATGAGAGAGAAAGAGAAGTGGAAAAACGTATGAAAATATCTCTGACCAACTCATCCATAATGCGATGCCCTTGGATAGTGGGTGTTGGTACCTGGAGGTGAAGTTTGGACATTTAACGTTTTCTGATGTGGCAAGAAGGTCGATCTGAGGAAACCCCCACCTTATGCGTCTGTTGCTGAATCCTGCTAAGCACGTCTGCAAAATTGTTGTCTGCTTCTGGCAGATTTTCCGTCAATAGGTGAATGTTGTGGTGAAGAGCCCAGTTTAAAATGATCTGAGACAGCTGTGAAGTCTGTGTACCCCCACGTTTTTGTAGATAATACATGGCTATTAAGTTGTCTGTCGGACTAGGACAACCTTGTATTGTATTGTAGGAGTTCTTATATAGCGCAAACTGCCACCCTACCAGTATCCTGGCGCTCAGCTATAAGGACACAACCGTCAAGTGAAAGGGCCGAAGAGACTAAACAGTCATACTTTAGGAAAGAGCCATGTTTTTAGGCTCTTTCTGAACTCGGTTAGGGAATTAATCTGTCTGATGCTCTGTGGCAGCTCATTCCAAAGATGAGCAGCAGCCACACTGAAGGCCCCCCGCCCCCACCCTAGAACGCTTGAATCTAGGAATTACCAGTCGGCTAGCACTAGAGGAACAAAGCTGCCTTTTAGGGAGATACCAAGCAAACCTTTCTTGTAATGGGGCTGGGCCCAGTTCGTGTACCGCTCTATGCACCAAACAGAGTGATTTAAAATGAACCCTTTCCTTGATAGGCAGCCAGTGGAGATCTCTTAAAGCGAGAGTAGTAGAGGAGCCGCGTTGCCTATTTAGCCCCAATTTTGCCGCTGCCGACTGGACTCTGTGCAACCCCTGAAAGATATACTGTGGAGACCCCAAATAAAAGGAGTTGCATTAGTCCAGTCTGCTCAACACTGTGCTTCTTACTACAAGGGAGATCGAGTCCCTAGGTAGTATTGGAAGTATCCGACACAGCATACGCATCAGACCAAAGCACACGCTGGCTGTCTTGTTTGCCAGCGATTCCATTTGGAGATTCTTATCTATCAGGACCCCTAAATTACGTACCGAGCTGGCAGGAACCAACGGTCCCTCCTCAGGGGTAAGCCTGAACTCCACCAGTATATGTGTGAGCAACTTCGCAGAGGAGCAATACAGCACCTCAGTTTTCCCTCCATTAAACTGCAGGGAGTTCCTCCATAACCACCCTGCACGCATGCACTCTTGAAACGTATCCATGGAAACTGCCTGTTTCCCTTCAATGGAAAACGCCAGTTGCATATCGTCCGCATAGTTGACCAGGTCAACCCCGAACGATTTAATGATGGGTAAGAAAGGCTGCAGATAAATATTAAAGAGAATGGGGCTAATAGCAGAGCCCTGCGGTACCCCATAAACTAACGGGGATTTGCAGGATGTGACAAGTGAGGAAGGAACGCTTTGAGTGTTGGGTAGAGTCTCTGAAGTTACAGATAGCTGATGTGTAGATATTGATGTCTGGCATCCCAAAGGCCTTGTACTGTGAAGTCTTGGAGATGGGCACCCCCAACCAGTCTCTGATGCATCTGTGGGGAGAGTGATGTGAGGAACAGGGCCGTCCCTTTAACAGGTTGTTAGTGTTCCACCATTGCAGAGAATGGGGAGTGTGGCAGTCTATCAACACTAGATCTTCCAGGTGACCCTGTGATTGAGACTATTTGTGGGCTAGACATTGCTGTAGAGGGCACATGTGAAACATTGCATGGGGAATGGCAATGCAATAAGCCATCATTCCTACCAGCCGCATGACAGTCCTTACTGGGAGTGCTATGTTTGGCTGGAACTGGGGTAGAGTTACCTGAAAGTTCTAAATTAGAGTGGGACTGGGGTAGGCTAATCCTAACAGTCGTTTAGGATTGCTCCCAAGTAAGGTTGAACCTCCAAAAGGTTGAAGGTAAGACTTGGGGCCATTGATCGTAAACCCTAGTTTGTGAAGTAGATCCACTGTCAACTGAATGTGCTGTTGCCATTGCTGGCAAGTGTTGGCTTTGATGAGCCAGGTATGAAAATACGTTGTTTTTTTGTCTTCGCAGATGTGCTGCGACCACTGCCAAGTAGTTTGTGAAAACCCGAGGTGTGGTAGTTACCCGAACGGAAGTACTTTGAATTGATAGTTCTTGCCTGCTATGACAAACCGGAGGTATTTGCGATGAGCAGGGTGTATTGATATATAAAAGTAGGCATCCTTTAGATCTAACTTTGCCATAAAGTCACCCTGTTGGAGAACTGGAATAACATCCTCTAGAGTGACCATATGGAAGTGCACTGATAAGATGAAGTGGTTGAGAGGCCTGAGAACGAATATTGGTCTTAGCGATCCGTCCTTTTTGGGGATCAGAAAGTATAGAGAATATACCCCTGAGCTTGTTGAAGAGGGACAAGTTATATGGCCCCTTTGAGAAGAAGGGTTTGGAAGTTTTGTTTGAGAAGTGTTAGATGTTCCTGTGATAACTTGTCAGTACAAGGCAGATTGTTGGGGGGTGTGGTATTGACCTCCAGACAATAGCCATGCTGGATGATGGCTAGTACCCACTTGTCTGTGGTGATTGAATCTCAGACTGGGCAAAAGAACTGAAGTCTTCCTCCAACAGGTGTTCTGTGGTAGGGGGGATAACTAGGAAGTCACTGCTTTGCAGTGGGAGAGGCTCCACATGCAGAGGCATCCCTAACCCTTCCTTTGTTCCCTCCTCTAATGGACGCTCTAAAATAATCCTTACTGTAGTTGGAATGGGTTTATTTTTGTTGAGAAGTGGATGTGTCTGTGGAGGTGGATTTATAAGCACCTCTGCAACCTGAGCGATGAAAGGATCCTCTAGGAATAGCAGTTTGCAACTTCACATGGCCTTAGCTGTGTCCGTGTCCTTTTTATTTTATCAAGGGTCGTATCTACCTGCAGTGGAAAAGGGTGCCCTTTATCAAAATGCATATTTAAGGCTGCCTGCTGGACTTTTGGCTTGAATCCAAAATAGCTAAGCCATGCGTGTCTCATAAGAAGCAAGCTGGTATTGATATGTCTAGTCACTGTATCTGCTTCGTCTACGGCGCAACAAATTGAATTGTAAGTAATGGCCTACGCTTCTTTGACAACCTTTTGGCCTCTTTTGCGGTATTCCTTGGAGAGGTAGTGCAGAAATTCTTCCCTTGCAATCCCAATGGGCTCTATCTGAGCAGGCTAGAAGGGCTTGTGAATTGGCAATACGCTAATGATTGACTGCTTATGCTTCCAACCTTTCGCCAGCTGTGTCTATGCTTTTACTTTCCTTCTCAAGAGGTGGAGTGTCCCCAGTAGCCTGACTGTTTGCCCTTTTACGAGTAGCTGTTGCAACAATAGAGTCTGGTGGAACCAGACTTTGGATAAAGAAGGGGTCAGATGGAGCTGCTTTTTCAAATTTAATGTCCGCCCTTGGGGTGATGACACGGGCACAGACCTGCTCTTTAAAAATGTCCTCAGCAGGTCTCATCATGCCAGGAAGCATGGGCTAATACTGGGTTTCCTTGTGAGTGGAAGAGATGGTGACGAACAGAAGATCCTGCTCTAGGGGTTCCCTATGTAGCTCAATATTTTGTAAAGTGGCTGCACTAGCGATAAGCTGGTAAAAAGGAGAGGCATCTTCCGGAGGGTAGGGACTAGCTGGATATTTATCTGGATCGTTGGGAGTAGTGGATCAGTGTCATACATGTCCTATGGGTCAGGATCCCCTTATGGCCCTTCTAAACCCCCATTCTCTGAATGTGGTGACCCTTGAGGTAATGTATCAAGTGGGTCATGTGTTGGAGATACAGGTGGAGGATGGGGAGGTGGGGATGGGAGGGGAGGATGGAGGTGCTGGTGGGCGAGGAGTCTCATCTCCCCTCTTTCGAAACATTTCTAATCAACTGGATTTTCGATCCCAGAGGGTCTTTTTAGACCAAAACAAATTACACGTGTCGCAGTCAGCTTCTCTATGGTTAGGGGAAAAGGCTGAAATTGCACAAGGTGCTTTTGTGCGACAACGGGGCAGAATCTAAAAGGTGTTTGTTTAATTAGAAGCACATCTTCAATGGAGACGGTGACACGCTGAAGATAAGACCCAAGACGGGCGGTGCCAGTAAGGCTGGTCAGTCAAAGCCTGAACCGATAAACTTAAGAGTGTAGCGCAGAAGTGGAAAAGCACAATCGAAAACAATACAGTCTAAGACTATAAAGAAACCAAAGAATTGTACTGGAGTTGAAACCGAGCAGAGGCACAAACGTATGAACCCGATGGCATAGAGAAAACAATCTAACAGAGGAGTAGATGCCCATGCGTAATATAACCGAAAGGAGGAGTCACTCAGTCTCGTGACTTGAAAGACTTCTTCGAAGAAAAATAACTTGCACAACTCCGGACTGAACACTAGATGACAGGAGTATGCACAGCATGAATATCTACAGCCACAAATGCCATCGAGCATACGATTTTTTATTGGTTAAGGAAGAAGCTGGTGGCTTGCTATCGCGATATCATGGCTAGATGAGTCTCTTGGGTAGAAAACGGCCGAAAGGAAACGTACGGCGACTCCACTGTACTGATTTCAGGTAGTGTGTAGGTGATCACAAAGCCTTACGTGAGTTTTCCAGATTCCTGTGTAATTCAGGTTGCTTTATAGCACTCCCTAAAGGGTATTTCGATTTCTTCTATGTCTGAATAGTTCAAACCAGAATCCTCTTTATCACAAGTAACATTGTGTCACTTACAATGTTCTTCTATTAAATTCATTTACCCCTCTTGAGTCACTTGAAGGGAAGGACTGACCAGGCATTTTGAGGAGTGAGGTCGATCTCGGGGACTCCCAGCCACAGAAAACATTTATGCGGGTAGAGGAAGTTAGGATGCAACCACATTACTCTTCTAGATTGATGCCTGTTTCAATTAACCCAGGCTCTTTTTCTTCCTAATACTCGCCTGTGTATTTCCTGGAATTTGGCTGGTGTAAACTGAAAGCTAATGAACCCGGGTTGGTTTAATCTTATCAAACAGTATGATTCGATGTGCTTAGAGGAAACCGGAGCAAGGCAAGCCTTTTTCGTTGATGGTTATACAATGCCTGCAGTCCAAGTCAGTGTCTATCTTTGTTATGGACTCTTCAACCTTGTTTATGTGGAGGGTCTAGGTCATAATAAAACTCCCTTGGTGTGCAGTTATAATAATATTAGCCATATAGCCCCAGAAGGGATTCATGCTTTAGGTCATGATTTATCTAAATTTAGTTTTCATATTACTGGTCACTAATTTGTATGGGGGACTTAATTGCTTGTCAATTTTCAATCAACTAGGATGTGTGGGCTGATTGAATATGAAGGTGATTACTTTGAGCACTTTGAGCATGGTGCTTTGGAAGACGCTTTAAATAAAATAATTGTGAAATGGAACTGTTTTTTCTCTAGGTGTGCGTGAACTTTCTCACAGGGTGTTTCTACGTTTACTGGTAGAGTTTGTGCTTCATATATAGATGTTATTGCCCTTTCCGATCTTTGCCCTTTGATGCATATTTAAGTCCACTCACACTGTGCCAGCAATCAAAACCTACATTTTTATTTTGAAGTTTGGAAAGGAAAATAACTCAACCTGTATATTCGCAGAATGTGTTATTAAGGGGAAAAAATAAAAAAAGGGTGTTTTAACTAAATTGGCCAAAATAGATTCCTCAAAAATCTTTTATGAGTTGATACGGAATACAACTGATATGATCTGTTTGAAGGACCATAGTGACCCCCTAACTATTCTAAATTAGTTTGATGTGATCTGTCAAGTTTAAGAATTTGACGACACTGTCAGCTAATAGTCATAAAGTTTAGGCTTATTTTGGTATGCCAACGCATGTTCTAGTGCTCACAATACTCTTAAAGCTGCCTTGATAAAGAACCCCGTGTTCAACCAGACATGCACTCTTACAGGTTGGTGTACAAAACTGCAATGAAAGGGGTTATAGCTCCCTATTTTAGGGATAATACACCAACTTCCATATTGACTGTCATTCCAGCTCGTGAATGGGTAGACCATTAGAGTAATATCCTTAAGACCAACAATATTGGAGACGATATTACCCAAATGTGAAAAGCACTCTAATCTGGTCTCTTCAATTGGCAAAAGCGAGAATCACTATAATTAAACGTCCTAATGGGAAAGTACTAGGGCTGATCAGGGTCCCAACTGACTTGTTTAAAGATAACTTAGCTCTTTTGTCTCCATTAGTCACAGATGTTCTCAAGGTTGCTGCAGAGTCCAAACTATCAAGATCTTGGTCATGCTCAAGTATTGGTCCTATGTTTAAATAGAGGAAAAGAGGGTGTTACAGGGTGATATCGCTGTTGGATTAATTCCTAAAAGTGGGAGTTAGGGTCCTGCATGCAAAAGTACAAACCTAGGCACAAGAAACTTCAAGACTCCGAGGTCCAGTATGACTTCCAACAAGGTACAGGAACAATAGAGCAGTGCCTAAACCTTTATTTATGGACATTAAAATATACAGTGGCTAAGACTGGGGCCATGCACCTGGCCTTTATGGACTTCACATTCGCTTTTGATCTGGTTAATAGTTCTAAGTTGTGGTTGAAGATGTTAACTATGAGTTTGGACTCTGCTATTGTTTATTTTCTTGCACAGCTCTACAATAACATTTTGGTCTGTGTGCACTACGATGCATCAGGAGGGTGTTCAAACTCTTTTGGGATAGGAAGGGGTTGTTCTGGCCCCCTTTTGTTTTACACTTTACATTAACTAGCTGATGGAACATTTTAGGCTGAAGGTGAAGTAAATGCATCAGATAGGCTACCGTCTGGTCCCAGTTCTCCTGTACATGGACAACGTGGTCCCGGATTTCGGGCTCGGATCAATGCCAAGTTTCACTTAGAAATGTTCTTCGATGAGTTGTTGCATTTTTATCTGGTGTCATTGTATATCCATTAACGGAACCACTCCACCTTTATCGGAGTTATTATTTATGATATCAAGCTTTCTTGCCAACTTCTGAATAGCACTTACTTTATGGAAATAAAGTGGTGTTTCTTAGAATGAAATTTATTTTTACCCAAGTAGTTAACAACCATTTTAAGATAGATAGTCCAATTGTTTTATTAGTCATAGTTGTGTGGTTTAAAAAAAGGAGATTTGTTTTTGAGTATTTGGCTGGGAATTCAGTAGAAAAAAAGCTCTCCATTGAAGTTTTCTGATGAATTTATTTAGCTGATTTTTTGTTTCCAAAGTGGTTGAGTGGGTACAAACTATTTTGGAGTCTGTTTTCCCTAAAAGATTAAACGCTCTGCTCTTTTCACCTGCTGTACTTATTTCAGGGTTTATCTGTTCAAGCGTGTCCTCTGCTCCACTCTGAGCTGAATCATCTTTATAATCCTCTGATGTACTTGGTTTTGAAATTTGCGGCTTGTTTCTGCCCAATTACACACCAAGTTATTCTCGTAGTCAAAAGTATCGCTTACATTTTCTCAGTTTACTCTGTTCAGCCGATCCCAAATCCTCAGGCAAATATAGCTGAAAAAGCCTCATGCAGACCACTTGTAAGAAACTATACTAATATACAAAGATACACATCCCAGAATGATATGTAGTTAATTAAGCTACATATGTGGTTTTGAGAATGGACTCATTTGTATCAAATACTTCCCAGAATCCTCTTGAATAAAAAGGCCATGATTCTATGATGAGCCACAAGTGTCTGAATCCTTATTGAATGGGACTCCGAGGAGGTGTGAGAGGGGAAGTTAAGACATACAATGGCACCTCTAGGCTGTGATAAGATAGGATTATGAAATGTTAATCCTGAATGGCAAGCAGGACTGATTGAAAGCTGTAGCAGCTCACCTCTCAAGGAGGGTATGGTACTAGTCGTTGCTTTAGACAAGGTTACAAAAAGGTTGGCAATAAATGTGTTGAATACTATGATAAGTACCCACACTGAGCTGTGGTGAAGCTAAACATTACTCTGATACTATGAAATGGAGGCAATTCCCATCTTTCTCTAGGGGCGAGGATGAGAAAGTGGGAATCATTCGGATACACAGAACACATCCAATCTCTCTGCTGCAGGGCCACCAGCTGAAATTAATATCTATGGTGTGGCATTACTTCAGGGATTATTTTACTCCCCCCCCCTTTCATCACACAACACAGTTAATCTAGGACAATTACCTACTATTCCAAATGTGTTCAGATGATAGGTCCATCCTTGTACAATGTAAGCCTTGGGGCTTGAGAAACATGACATGCTGCACTAATCAGCCCTTTTTCTCAAACAATTAAGAAGCACCTCTCCAAAACATATATGCTACATATGGGTGAAAACAATTCATGTGGCTCAATTTTCTAGGCACAGGCTGAACAATGCAAAAACAAAGAATATGCATAAAAGCACTGGCTCTTAAAGCACCCACCTCCTAACCTACTAGTCAAGGGTGCTAAACCTTTGACTGCTTATTTCGCAGAAAATAATATGGTTTCTTTGAACAAGCTACTGAGAGAAGATAGTCAGAATTCTACTATAATTAAACATGGGCTATTACAGCATATTCTACACAGGCCTTCCCAAAAAGTTGGACAGCTGCCAACAACGCACCAAAACCGACACTTGCAATTAACTCTTGTGAGAGTGCAAAATAACATTCAAATCTGCTGTTATGTGAAAACTGAATTTTGAAGCAAGGTCCCAAAATATCTAACTAAGCTATTGAACCATTAAACTTCATCAAAGGAAATGCAGATCCAAATTTCAAATCGTAAAAACACTGGGGCAGGTTCTTTAAGAGTACAGGGCTTGACAATCTGAAGTGACTTCAATCCATGTTTAGAGCATAGCCAAACCAATTCGTTGGGACTTCTCCATTAAGTAGGGCCTTCTCACTTCTTAAAACTACAGTGCACATTTTATTGTTCCCCTTCACTCAACTGCCTCTCAAAATCTAACTCAGAATCCACTTAACCCCTACTTCAACCAAGTGCACAAGACCAACCCCTGCCATTCCCTACAAAGAGTCAGTCTCCAGAATTCCTACACATCTATTGATACATGCAGGACAATCTTTGCTACAATACATCAGTTACAGCAACCTATATACAAAGTTCATATGTGATAAACAAATAAGGGCCTTACGGAGACATGGTTGGTCCAATACAACAGCGGATGCATTATATTGGCCTCTCAACTGGAATGACTGAATTTTAACTCTACCACTCATGCTAAATATATGGAACCCAGAACATGAACCGTAGCAGCTTCTTCCCTCTCCAGGTTTACAAAGCTATCCATTCAGCATTATACCAACTGCACCAGCTATGTAACAGTTGCCTTACTGCAACTTACCAACACAATCACATGGTTCTTCGATTGAATTCCACTTGAACTTCTGCCTAAACATCTACACAAGACGTTGACTCAACTCATCAGAGATGCCTTAACTACACCACACCTCTTGAAGGATCTATAATGGCTACTAATCAAGGAAAGATAATTTTAGACTATCTAGCCACAATATGGAGTCGGCCACACCACGGGATACCTCAAAGATCTTCCAGCCTTGCCAGCCCTTCAGATAACCAAAAACAGCTACAAAAAACTACTTGCTATTATAACACTCAAGTACATAAGATCTAGGGACTGACTTCCTATCAACATTAAATTAATTCACACATTTCACTGTACATCTAAGATTCATACACCACCAGAATTTTCAGAAAGGGCTACAAATTTAACTTCTCTGCTTTGCCTGTTGCAAAGAGATTTCCTCTCCTTTGGCATTCTGGCAAGTTTTAAGTAAAAACTAGGTAATCATCAAGATGCTTGGACACCAAAGATAAGCTGGTATCATAACATTTTTACATCAGTTTATATAAGATCATAGGATCCAGTTCTCATGAACCCCAAGTTACTCTTTAGAGACACATGGGAGTGGCCACCCCCTAAATCCTCTTGGAACACGTTCGAGTCATGCTATTGTGCTCCATCAAACATCTCTAAATCAACTTTCTTATTACCACCCACCACAGAAAATGCTCTGATACACAAATAAATAGATGAAATAAGCGAAACTTTTTTTGGATGCAAGCCACTACATTTTGACGAGTAATCAAAATTTAAACCCTTGTCTATTTGAACCAGTAGCAGCATTTCTGGGTTCCTGGAAGCCTGGCTGAAGATAAAGGTTTAGATACAGGACCAGAGGATAACATGCTGACATTGTTTCTCCCACTTGTGGTGTTTTCCACCAATTAGAAAATGAGATAGATGGCTGTCACTCTTGGTTTACCAGGGCTAGCAGAATTGATGAGGTCTGGCACAGTAAACCCCCTGTCTAAAAATAACTGATAGAAAGGATTAGGAGATTCTGCAGAAGCCTTTGAATGTAGACCCTAAAGGTCTTAAACCTGGAGTCATCTGGAAAGACTTCAGAGGTCAGGTCGGTGGTGCAGCAGTTACAATGAAGGACACAGCTTTCCGCTATAAAAACAACCGCTGCATATTAACTGGAATAAGTAAAACATGTTGAAGTTATCAAGGGGTGTGTTAGCAACCATACAAGAGAATTTAAGAAAGCATTCATGCCAAACAGCGCAAAAGAAACCCATGTTGTCACAGCACAACAATATAGCCACTGACATCATGAATTTAAATACATTAATTTTGCCCTAATCAAGTATTAACCAATATTATTCTTTTTGCCTGGAAAGTGAATAGATGTATCAGTGTAGTTCCTCCCTTGGGCTTCGAGGAGCTTCACTAAGGGCCAGGAAGATCAGGCACCATTCACAAGGATCAACATACTAGGCTTTTGGATTTCTTGACTCAAACAAATGTCTTTTTGGGAGATCTACTTTAATTCAGTTTTAGGAAAGAAAAACAAACTTAAAACTTACAGCTTTGTCAGCAATTGGCGAGGGCCTTTTAACAGCACCGACTAAAAAATGAGCAACAGCAAACCAGACCTTTGTGGTAGATAATATATGAACAAATAAAAACTGCTGGGCTACAATTTTTTTCTGTATCAATAAAAGTTCAAAGCATTTAATACAAGCACACAAAAAAAAAATCATTGGCTGATCTGTTCCATTAACTATAGAACAAAGGAGTATTCAAGCACAAAGGAAACGAGACCCGGTTCAGAGGGAGCATGCAGGTCTACTAGCGGGTGCCTAGCGTCGCGGGCGGTGTGCCAAATATGCTACCACCCCCCTCCCGAGGTCTATGAGGTGACAGTGCCTCACCTTACAAGTGCATTTTAATTTTTTTCGGTCTCCAGAATAGAGAGACCCTGAAGGGAATTTTTCTTTTGTTTTCCCTTTTCACTTGCACTTTTTCCAACGGTTTTTACTTTCACGTCCCTTGGTAGGGTGGGACCTTAGCGTGTCCATACCGCCGGGGTATAGCCCACTTTAGGTCCTGACAAATGCCAGGTAAATGAAACCGAAACATGTTGACCATCACTTAATATTACTGGAAACAGACCAATCAACTTAGTTGGTCTAGTTTTCCAACACATTTTTAATATGTCTTATTAATCAGCTAATAATTTTTTTTTTGATACAACTAAGGCATTTTTAAACTCACTATTCACACGTTTATCACTGACACCATCACTTAGCTCCCACATCTTCACATTACCCGCTCCCCAGTAAATCTGACGTTGAAGCACACTGGGGTGGCACTCGGTCACTCCCAGTGGGGCCCAATGATGAAGCATGTCACAGACCAGGTGGTGAGTGAGGGCTTTCTAGACACACCAAATAGGTGTTGTTTTCGTTTGTGCTTGAATACTCCTTTGTTCTATAGTTAATAACACTCTTTCATTGTTGTTCATGTCGTCGAGTGGGGAATAAGAGTGTTGCTTGCTCCCTACCTCTCTTCTTGTTGATACATGATCTGTTCCATTACCACAATGGCATTGGGTAAACAAATCTGGAAAAGGTAACCCCTTGGGTACAGCCAACCAGTGATGCAAAATATCTGCAATAAACTTTGTCAAGTAGTTGAGTTTGCAAAAAGTGTAAACCAGACCTAAATAAGAGTTCCATTTCTGAATTGGTTTTATTAATCATTAATGTCATGACTGGGATTTAACATTTTCTGGTTCCTCGCTTAATAAACCTCTTTGAAACAAATGTATTTTTTACCCAGAATTTGTCCACCCTCAATGTTTCACACAGTCTCATACAGCTCGGATTGACCTAGCTCCAGATATGAATCCTTAAAACAGTCCATCCACCGACATTTATGGGAAGCATCCAAGTTTAAACAGACAAGTATGATTTTGAGATTTAGCTGTGCTGCTAAAATGGGGGCAACTCCATTTCACCAATAATATAATTTAAACCAAGATGTTCATGGCATAGCAGATGGGTGCCAACTTGAGACAAGCCTAATAAGTGCCTACAAACTCAATTTTTCTCGGTTTGTAAAGATGTAACATCTGCAAATCCCCACAAGCCAGCACCCTAGACAATTGCATGGTTACATTTGATGTTCTAGTGGCAAACATGTCCTTTATAGGTTTGTTCCCTAGAGAGACAGAAAAAGTTAAATACTGATCCCAAGGTATAAAAGAATATTAGTCTTCTGACATTTAATGATACCACCTGCCATCATTGTCAAATGTTCCGGTTAAAACAGAAAGCTAAAATTTTCTACAAAACCCAGACCTTAAGAAGAGTTTCTGAAATAGAAGGTTTAGTGCCAACAGTAAAAATATATGTCTTATTTAAGTTACGTTCATGCTTCAAATCATCCAGAAGTTAATTTTTCAAGCCCAACCAAAGTCCCTGACATTAATACAGTAAGCAAGGAGTAGGATAGGAATGGTCTTTCTACCTTATCTAGGTGTATCCTTCTCTTGCCCCTCAAATAAGTCTCCACGTTATTAGTCTAAAATATAAAACCACAAAGGTGCTAAAATCAGCCTGGATTTATTTCTATTTTAATAAGAATGGTCTCTTGTGCAGTCCCATAGGCCATATCTGACCATTGCATCAAATTTAGATGTAAACCTATTAACCTATTAAAACACCAATATCTGATTCAATGCCATCTTATGCAAGGTGGACCAAAATCTAAAGTGACTAACACTCAAAAGCAGTACAGATGCCCATGAAGGCTATACACAGGCTCCCTCCAAAGACAGATGTATATTTATTCATCTGTACCCTTAAATTTAAACTTTGTTCAATGGACCAAGACAGAACTAAACCCAAAACGAGTGTCTCCTAAAATAACTCTATCTTAAACACCAAGTCTAAATCTCTTTCAAAATAATTATTCCCAGTACCTTCACAACAGAAATTGGACTGTAGCACTTAAGGTCTCCCTTATTATCTTCTTTTGTACATTGGAACAATAACTGATTCAGTCCATGAGGTAGGACAAGCCGCATTAAAAAAATGAATCGCAAGTTGTGCCAATCGGTCTACATCATATTTGAGAAGGTCAATATTTACCCAAGGGACTGCAATGTATAGCTTGAATCACTTAGATCAATTTGAAAGTAGTATCAGGCAGTTGATTATAATAAGAAACAGTACATGTTTGAGAAATGAGCAACCACATTATTTATCATTGATAAATGCATCCAAATTTACTTGACAGATTCTTCTGAAGTATTATGACAATAGTTCTCCAGAAGGTGGTCATATCCTTGTCAACTCTGGTCTTGAGCAGCTATTCCCAAGCTTGATTTTTTATGTAAGCTTCAGTATCTTTATACACAATTAGTCACAAATGGGACGAAGGGGAAAGTTTCAAGGACCAAAATTAGTGTCATTCCCAAAGAAACTATGCAAAACACCGAGATGCACTTGGTTAATATGACCAGCGCAGATTATCAGTTGTATGATTAGCTAGTCACTGTAACTAATAACAAAAATGTATCCTTTTTAGGATGAAGACCCTCATCCACCATAGGTTAGCATGCTTCATAGGGCCATGAATGTAGATTCTATGGTGTGGGACACAACTGCCTTCTCAGAGCAAAAAGCAGGAAAAGGGAGGATCACTTAGGAGCGTTTTTTGCTAGAGATAATATCCCTTTGAGAGCCAAGTAAGGGTAACGTGTAGAAGGTGAATGGGAAAAGTAGGATAAAGCTACTTCATGGTGGACTAATACGAAACTTTATTAAATGACCCCAATAGGCAAATTTAAACTTGGAGGGGAGTGAAACTCTTCAACCCAATCAATACAACAAGGTCCACATGTTTTTGCTAATTTCATGACCCTCTCAGGAGGTTCAGGGCATTTGTTTAGGTCAATGTATAGGCAGTTACTTTGCTAACAAGAGCCAAATAAACTGAAAATAGAAATGCATAGTTATTTCTGACTTCAAAGAAGCTGGCCCACAATTGTGTGGTGTAGATCCACTGTCATCATCACCTGTGGGAGGAGTTGCAGAATCGAGATAAAAGTGTTCTCATAAGGGCAAATACTGAGTGTTGCACAGTGGTTCAAAGGCAAAGTTTACTCGCTCAATACTATTCTAGTATTACTAGATATGTCGGCCGCATTAGACATGGTGAGCCATACAGTACTTATGGAGATATTAAAAACGATGGGGATAAAAGGACGTGCCCGGCAGTGGATACGTTCTTATCGAACTGGAAGGCAACAGGTAATGTCACTGCCTCCATATGAGTCGAGCCAGTCTCTAGTACCGTATGAGGTTCCGCAGGGGTTGGCGATAAGCCCAATCCTCTTTAATATCTACTTGCGCCCCCTACTCTCTTTGATCAAGTCTTACAACATCGACTTGGTTAACTACACGGACGACACCCAATTGGTGTTTTTCCTAAAGGGAAACAGGTGGTATCGATGGACAAGTTTCAAGAGTGCATGCGCCAGACAGTAGGCTGGCTCAGGCAGAATTCAATGGGGGGAAAACCGAGGTGCTTTTTTGTCCATCCCATAGTGTGCATCAATCGTTAATACCAGAGTTTAAGCTCACCCCAGAGGATGACCCCCTTGCTTCCGGCCAAAACTGTGCGCAATCTGGGGGTACAATTGGAGGATAGTCTCCAAATGGAATCCCAGGTAAATAAAAACTGCCAATGAATGCTTCTTGCTGCTGCGGATGCTACAATAGATCCTCCCGCTTCTGCCTAAGGATACTCACTCACTTGTGGTACAGAGTGTAATTCTTAGCAGACTGGACTACTGTAATCCTCTGTATTTGGGAGCACCACAGTACATCATACAGAGATTACAGAGAGTCCATTCTGTCAGCTAAACTGGCTCTGAATAGGCAATGCAGGACCTCTACGACCGCTGCCCTGAGAGATCTACACTGGTTGCCTATTAAAGAGAGAGTCAGTTTTAAGTCCCTATGTATTGTGTACAAAAGCGGCACATGGCGTGGGTCCTATCCCACTACGGGAGAGATACTCTTGGTACAATCCGAAAAGGCAGCTCCGCTCTTCCCATGTAAGCTTGGTAAAGACCATTGGCTTTAAGAGAGTCAGGATGGGCGGCAGAGCCTTTGACGTGGCCGCTGCACAACTCTGGAATGACCTTCCCCAGACCATTAGACAGGCTAACTCGTTAACCTTTTTTAGAAAGCTTGTGAAAACCTGGCTATTCCCTAAAGGGGATATCTCGTTCCTCTGCTGCCATTGTGGATTTGTTCAATTGTCGTACCAACTAAAGTTCAAGCGCCAGGATACCCGTAGGGTGACAGCTTTGCGCTATATAAATGTTTGATACAATACAACACAATACGCAATGTGTAGAATGATCATGAGTAATGTGACCCACCCAAACCTATGAGTAAAAATAGTGCATCAAAGATCAAATCAGTTATGCTCACCCACAAAATGTTGTGTTAAACCTTAACTCAAGCCTTAGCTGACAAACAGGGCTGGGGAGATCCTATATATAGGCACACAACTGGACTAACACGTGTAATATTTTTCAGTCTAAATGGAAAGTAAAAATGAACAGAACATTATTTTAGGCTAGAATCAATATAACAAGCCTCTGTGGGTACTTGATCTCTTAGATTACCCTTTTCTCTACTGCAAGAAACCTAAAGAAGTGTGTCAATCCTCAAAACAGGGAAAATGGTCTGGAAAGTTCCGATATGGAATTACCATAATATAGCACAAACCTTCGATAAGGTGCTTACATGCCTCTCACAGAACTACATTCGCCAGCAGAGCTATGCATCCATAAACTCTGGTGCACAAGTGCCAGCAATCCGCTGATTTAAATAGTCTAAGCTGTCCGCCTTACTGTCTCCTCTCCCTGACTACCTCTGCAATCCTCTGCAGAGGATAATGGCAGCACAATAAGGAATTGAGAGGTGAAGCTAGTAGCGATATAATGGCAGCAATGTCAAAGATCTGAAGGGTAGGGAAAGGCCAAAACATTTGGTGAAAGTGTAAATAGAAAGGAAGCAGAGAATGAAGGAGTAGAATATAGGAAGGTTTGGGTTCTTGAGTAACAAGAAGACATTCACATTGATGATGTCAAGCTCAGAGGATGAAGAAAAACTAGTTACGTACCTGTACACTATGGTTCTCCAGTATTACCTTTCATAGATTCACATGCTTGTATCTTCCCCGTCTTCATGGTGGGAGTCTCCCGGTAAAAAGAATAACCATAGCAGTAGAAGAAAAAACTGCCTGGAAACCATAGAGAAGTATAACAATAGGTAACCTCTCCTCCCCATTATGTGGTCCAAACCACAGCCAATCAGCTACCAGCACCAACATACACCATCCCCAGCAGAGCCACCATACCTCGAATTTCCAACAGCTCAAGAGTGAGCTATGTAAGA
This sequence comes from Lissotriton vulgaris, assembly GCF_964263255.1. Classification (NCBI taxonomy): domain Eukaryota; kingdom Metazoa; phylum Chordata; class Amphibia; order Caudata; family Salamandridae; genus Lissotriton; species Lissotriton vulgaris. Next base: position 673,022,438 of record NC_141691.1, on the reverse strand, counting down.
AAGCAGAGATAAAGGCGGTCTACCTAGAAGAAACCGGGGAGGTGGGTGGGCGCATGTGAATCTATGAAAGATAATACTGGAGAACCATAGTGCATAGGTAAGTAACTAGTTTTTTTCTCCAGTATTGTATCTTTCATAGATTCACATGCTTGTATCAGAATAGATAGCAGTCCTTTTCCAATAGCGTTTCTAGGCTAGACCCCCTTTGTCTCAGGGCTCTGCGCCATAACTTTTTTTTTTTTTTTAAAGAAAGGACTCATTAAGAAATCATGCAACTTTTTTTTTTTTGCCATTGAAACAACATTTGGGTATACACACCATTACAGAAAAAAGTAATTGTAAAGAGAAAAAAACATGTACCTTAGTTAAATAGGTGTCGCAGAACTGCTTGTCCCACTGCTGAATCTGCTTTCCATTCTGTGTCCAGACAATAATGTTTGGTAAATGTATGGAAATTTGACCAAGTTGCTGCTCTGCAGATGTCTGGAAGCGATACGCCTGCTAGCAAGGCAGTTGAAGTTGCCATCTTCCATGTATCATGAGCACGTACTCTTGTGCACAGAGGTTTTCCCGCTTTTTCATGACAGAAGACAATGGCGGATGCAATCCATCTGGAAATGGAGTTTCTTGAAAGAGCCAACCCTTTTCTTGGTCCTGAATAAGCTATAAATAATTGATCTGATTTACTAAATGATTTTGTCTTTTCTATGTAAAACGTCAGACATCTCCCAATGTCCAAAGTGTGTAGAGCCTTTTCTGCCATAGTGGAAGGATTCTTGAAATATGTAGGTAGGATCACAGGTTCATTTAGATGAAAAGAAGAAGGTATTTTAGGGACAAATTTCGGATTTGTTCTGAGAAGCACCTTATCTGATCTGAACTGCATGAAGGGTTCCAGACTTGAGAAAGCTTGAATTTCGCCAACTCTCCTCTCTGAAGTGAGAGCAAGAAGCAAAGCTACCTTCCATGAGAGAAATTGCAACTCGGCTTTGTGAATTGGTTCAAAAGGCTCTCTCATGAGTTGTGACAAGACTATGTTAAGCGACCAAGGAGGCGGAGGACGTTTAATTGGAGGAAATGTCCTGAATAAACCTTTTAGGAATTCTTTAATTAGTCTCGGAGACCAAAGTGATGGACCTCCTGGAGATCTCCGGTCCCTGGAGATCGCCGCTAAATGGACTTTTATTGAAGAATGAGAAAGTCCCGATCTGGCTAGTTGAAGCATTTATGGAAGAATTTGCTCCGGTGAGGAATTAAAAGGATGAACATTATTTGAAATACATCAGTTACAGAATCTTCTCCATTTTGCTGCGTATGTATTGTTAGTAGACATTGCCGTAGAATTTTCCAGAATTTCACAACATTCTTGGGGAATATCTAGTGACTGAAATTTATGCTCGAAAGGTTCCAAGCTGACAATTTTAGAGAGGTCAATTGTGGGTGAAGAACTTGGCCCTTGTTCATGGAAATCAGAGTCTGTATCATTGGAAACTGTATCCTGGGTTCCACTGATAATTGGAGAAGTTCTGTGTACCAAAACTGTCTCGGTCAGGCTGGGGCTATTAAGATTGTGGCATGGTTCTGATCTCATTTTTCTCAATATCTTCGGAATTAGAGGAAATGGAGGGAAAGCATAGGCAAACATCCCTGTCCATCGGAGCTGTAGAGCATTTCTCCTTGATCCTTTCTGTGGTAATCTACTTGCGTAACGTTTGCATTTTTTGTTGTTTTGAGTCGCAAACAAGTCCAAATTTGGTTTGCCCCATAGATTGAATATTTGACGAAGTTGGTTTTGATTCAGTTCCCACTCGTGGCAAATGGCAGATGATCTGGTTAACAAATCTGCCCTTGTGTTGTCTACCCCAAGAACATGTTCCACCTGTAGAGCTATGCTGTTGTAATTGTAATTGTAAAATCACTTATATAGCGCATGGCTACCCGTAGGCATCCCAGCGCTCTTGGCAACGGTGACCCTATGCTAGTCCGATCTACATTCCTACTGCAAGCTAATTTCTGGGGAATAGGAAGGTTTTAAGTTTCTTCCTAAACTGAAGGAAGGTCTGTTCCTTCCTCAAATTATATGGGAGGGCATTCCATTCTCTTGCTGCTTGCAGAGAAAAAAGCCGGCCGCCTGAGCGGGCTCGCTTTATCCTGGGAATGAATGATTGCCAGGTTGTGGTCACTCAAGCGGAGATTAAGTTGGGGCTTGTAAGGACTTATCATATTTTCCAAAATGGAAGGGCCTTCTCCATGCATGATCTTGTATGTGATGCATAGGGATTTAAATCGCACCCGTTCCTTCACAGGGAGCCAATGTAGTGATCTTAGAGCTGGCTTCGCCGACATATATATATCGACTAGTTCCAGTCAAAATCCTGGCGGCATAATTCTGAGCCACTTGCAAGGTTTTAAAAGTGGATGCCGGTGCCCCAAGGTATAAAGCATTCCCGTAGTCAATTCGTGATAAAACCAAGGATTGGACTACGGTCTTCTTTGCTTTTTCAGGGAGTTGGGGCAGGATTTTGCGCAGGGATTTGAGTATCCCATGACAAACTGCAGAGGTCTTTCTGGCTTGTGTTTCGAAGGACAAAGCGTTGTCGAGCCAGAAGCCTAAACTTTTTATTTCTGGTTTGGGTGGTGGTATGGCACCCATACAAGTGGGCCAAGCTAGACAGTCGGGGATATCCTGCTTTCCTAAGAGCATCAGCTCGGTTTTTCCTCCGTTAAGTCTGAGCTGAGACAAATTCATCCAGTTTAATACCACCTCCAAACAATTAGCCAGATTGTTCGGGGGAGCGTCTGTTTGTTTCAGGGAAAACACCAGCTGGGTGTCATCCGCCTAGCTTATTAACTGGATGCCTAACTGAGCAACTAGTTCCGCCAACGGGGCCATGTAGACATTAAACAGTGTGGTGCTAAGGGACGACCCCTGTGGTACCCCACACTGTAACGCTAACAGGCGAGAGCAGTTGTTCCTCTCAAACACCTGAAAATATCTTTCCTCGAGAAAAGATCTCAACAACTCCATGGCTTTCCCGGTTACCCCGATGTTCCGGAGTCGAGACAGCAGCAGATGATGACTTACCGTGTCGAAGGCTGCGCTGAGGTCCAGAAGGATAATGGCCGCGCTGCCACCTGCATGTGATGTAGAAGCCAATTCAAAATTGTTTGTGCCTAGGCAGACAGGGGCTTTGACCTTGTGCCACCCTGTTTCAGCAGATAGAACATCGTTGTTGTGCTGTCGGTCCTTACCAGGACCGATGAACCACAAATTCTGGGCAGAAAGGCTTGAAGACCCAGGAAAACTGCTTTTAATTCCAAGAGATTGATGTGAAGTTTTGCCTCTTGAGGTGACCAATGGCCTTGAATCTCTAGGTCTTGCAGGTGCGCTCCCCAACCTTGCAATGAAGCGTCTGATGTCATGATGTAACTTGGAGATTGAGGTTCAAATAGTAGGCCCTTTGTCACGTTGCTCCTGATACCCCACCATGACATTGCCCATTTGATCTGAGAGTTGATGACTAGTGTGTCTTCGAATGAACCTAGAGCTTGAACCCATTGTTTGTCTAGGGATTCTTGTAGTGGTCTCATATGCAAACGGCAGTTTGGAATCAATGGGATACAGGATGACATCATTCCCAGTAAAGATTTGAAGATCCTGACGGAAGTGGACTTTTTTGATCTTATTGATGCAGTCAGATTTAAAATCTTTATTATGCGTTCCTCTGAGGGAAACGTTTTCGCTTCCTGAGTTTTTAATAGTGCTCCGAGGAATTGGAGCAACTGTGTCGGAGTAAAGAAGGACTTCTCTCTGTTTATTCGAAGGCCTAATTTCTGGAAAAGAGCCATACAGATTAGTAAAGACTGCTGTGTCTCCTGGCACGATGTTCCTTTTATCAGCCAGTCGTCCAAATATGGGAAAATTTGGAGACCTTTTTGCCTTAGATGTGCTGCGATCGGTGCCATACATTTTGTGAAAACCCTTGGGGAAGATTTTAGGTAATAGCACCCCCGCCACCATGAACCGCAGATACCGTTTGTGCTTCTTGTGGATTGGGATATGGAAATATGCATCCAAAAGGTCTAGAGAGACCATGTAATCTCCTCTGCGAAGTAAAAGGAGGATTTCCTGTAATGACAGCATGAGGAACGAGATTTTCTTTATGTATTTGTTAAGATCCCTGAGGTCCATTACCTGTCTCCATTTGGAAGACTGCTTTTTCTTTATGAGGAAAAAGTCCGAATAAAATCCTATCCCCTGTTGATCTGGTGGTACCTATTCTATTGCCCTTTCATTAGGAGAATTAAAATTTCTGTCTTGAGGGCTGAGAGATGATTTTGATTTCTGTAGAGAGGTGGGCGATTCAGAGGTTTTTGTGAGAATTCCAGGGTGTGACCCTGTGTTATGATGTCTAACACCCATTTGTCCGATGTTATTGATTGCCAATAATTTAAAAATTGAGAAAGGTAATGGAACTGTTTGAGATGAGACGGGCCGGAGGCGTCTGAAGAATATAACTGTCTTCGACCAGAATCTTCCGCCTTTCCTCTTGCAGCAGATTTTCTCCTTCCTTTCTGCTGAAATGATGTATTAGAGGACCGATACTGTTGATTGGTGGAGAACTGACAGTACCCCTGTTGATGATACGGCTGGTACCTGTTCGACTGAAAAGAGGAACGTTACTGGAACTGTCCTCTCGATCCTCTGCCACGAAAAGACTTGTAGCGACCTTGTTGTAAAGATCCCAAAGCTCTAGCAGTATCAGTGTCTGCTTTTATTTCTTGAAGCACCTCGTCAATGTGCTTCCCAAACAGGCTTTCTCCATCAAAAGGCATGTCCATGATTTTTGATTGGACCTCAGGCCTTAAAGATGTTGATTTCAGCCATCCCTGCCTACGAAGAGCAACCGCTCCAGCCATTTGACGAAAACCTACAGACACTATGTCCATCGCTACATCTATGGACTCAGATGCTGCTCTGGCTCCATCTTGCAAAATTGTATTTGCTTCCTCCTTTTTGTCATCTGGGAGATAGGACAGGATTGGTGCGATGTCTGACCACATCTGTCTGTTAAATCTACTGATAAGCGCCATTGCATTTGCTGCCTTGATAGACGCTGCCGCCATAACTGCAAAGCGCTTTCCAATACTGTCCATTCGTTTACCTTCCTTATCAGGAGGCGCCTAACAGGCTGTCACCGGATTTTTGGAGCATCTCTGCGCCGCTTGGGTAACAGACTCCGGACGAGGATGCCCAATTAGGCATGCTGGAGCTGTCTCTGGAGCACAGTATTTCTTATCAAGTTTAGGAATTGATGCTGGAACTGATGCCAAATTTCTCATCATTTTAATTCCTTCATCCCAGATGTGCTGGATTATCGGGATAGCCCTTACTGACTTTCAAGATGACTCTTTGAAGTCATAAAGGAAACATTCACTTTCTTTTACAGGCATAGTAAGCTCAAATCTTTTTGCGGCTCTTTCAATCAAGTCATGAAAGCTGGCTATATCCTCCGGTGGAGAACTCGCTTGAGGTAATGGTGACGAAGGGGAAGTTGGAACGATGTATTGGTCCCATTCATCCCCAACTACATCATCCTGGGGAATCTCTCCTTCCTCAGCTTGATCTTCATGATCAGAATCCATTAAGTCATCCCGAATTGTTATTATTTTCGGAGCGTCAACTCTTTGGACTGGAGGAGGAGACTGAACCACTGGTGTTTCCTTCACATATTGAGGAATACTTGCAGGAGTAGGAGCAGGAGCAGGGACGGAGGCGTTATCTTCCGGAAAACGGCGGTAATAACGGTATATCATGGGCCTTGAGTTAGAAATTAAAGATGCAGGCACCGAAAAAGACTCCTCCTGAACATGGGGACTTACTTCCTCCTCCTCTTCATAATTTTAAGCCTGATGAAATGACTCATAACGTTTAGGGCCTCTTACTGGCCGATCCCTAAAAGATAATTGTTCTTGAACCTCTTGGAAATCCTCATCCTCCGATTCCTGACTTTTAATATGTAGCTGCGAGGGGCTATAGGCAGCTCCATAAGAGCCATCATCTTCAGATTCCTGGCAATCTAGAATAGTGGATGGAAGCAGCGGGGAAATTTTAGGAGTGGAAAACTCTCCTTTCTTACTCATCGACGAGTCCGTCGACGGGATGATTCTCTTAATGGATATGAATGTTGAAGTCATCATTGTCAGAGATCCAACAGCTGTCATCGTCGACTATTTTCTCACGGTCGACGGGACCAATGACTGGATCGTCAACGGGATAGTCGTCGACGAAGCTCTTGCCATCGACGAAGGTTTGACACTCACCTTTGACGGAGTCGTCATAGTCACCGTTGTCGACGACGCAATTGTCATAGAGATGGTCGTCGTCGGCTTCGTCGGCGATCTGACAGGAATTTCCTTAGTTTTCGACGGCAGCAACGACGACTGAGTCTTCTTTTCTAAGGTAGGCTTGAAAGGAGTTGGAGGAAGAGAAGAAGTTTCACCTTCTTTGGTTTTACTTGATTTTTGTCTCTTTTGATCTCCTTTTTCCTCAGAGGACTCTCTCTTATGCTTTTTCGAGGAATGTCCATTGGCTTCACCCTCAGACTCAGAGTCTGTAGCTTTCTTCTTTTGAAGCCATAGCAATAGGCGAGCTTCTCTGTCTGAGTGTTTTAGCAGAGAAGGTACGACAATGTTTGCAGTCCTTAGGAACATGCTTGGGATACATGCAGTACAAGCATTCCTTATGTGGGTCTTCAGAAAATAATCTGGCTTTGCCACAGGATCTGCAAGATCTGAAGAGTCTCTTCTTGGAGCCTTCAGACATTTTCAAGAAATAAGATTGAAAATCAGTAACTTACTTTCAACTGTAGAAGGTAAAAAGTTCAGTAGAGAATGAACTGAGCTCAGCTCAGGGAGACTCCTTCTCACACGAAGGTGGTTGGAAATCTGAGGAATGGTGGCTCTGCTGGGGATGGTGTATGTTGGTGCTGGCAGCTGATTGGCTGTGGTTTGGACCACATAATGAGGAGGAGAGGTTACCTATTGGTATACTTCTCTATGGTTTCCAGGCAGTTTTTTCTTCTACTGCTATGGTTATTCTTTTTACCGGGAGACTCCCACCATGACGACGGGGAAGATACAAGCATGTTAATCTATGAAAGATACAATACTGGAGAATATAAAAATCTAGAGGAGAATTTCATTGCAGGCAAGGTTGATTCTTAGGTCATGCATGATATGTAAAATCTTACAAGTGAAAGATTGAGTGAGCTGCCAGCCAAACAGCTAGACTTGAGTTGAAGCTCAACAGCACCATCTCAGTTAAATAGATGAAGCAGCTCAAAAGGCAGGATACTTTCAGTGAGTTACAGTACTCCAGAGGGAGACAGCTCTTAAAGGAGTTGCCCAGAAGATTATACCGGAGGAAAACATTTCAACGTAGGTGGAAACAGTAGAACATGCGGAGGGCCAAGAAAGACTAGGAAGTGTGTTACTGCAAGACTTCTATAGCCTTAAAGGGTACATCACTAGAGAAAATAAGTGTCTGGGGAATGTTTGCTATGATAAAGGGGCATGTAGGGCTGGGACCTTCAGAAAATAGAGGGAACGAATGGTGTGCATGTGTGGTTTAGAGTGTGAAGAAGTCTTGTGGAATACTATGGCATAATGCGTCAGGGTGCCTTGCACCTAATGAGCAATCGGATGTATCAAAGGAACATGTAACAATCTAGTACCAATTTGGTAGCAGAAGCGTGAGAAAGCTCCAACGTCTAGCATTGTTATACTTAAATGTAATCTGAAGTACAGGCTGGGAAAGCTCAAGAGAAAGGTGTACTTATACGAATTCCACATCAGGGGCCTGACTGCTTAGTAGGACACATGGAGGCCTCTTATATTTACCAGTCTTTAGTTGCAAAAGGGTGAAGGAGTGAATAGAGGACCGGCTCACGCACAACAGAAGAGATGCCTCTGATTAGCATCTGTGACAAATGACAAATTTTGGATCTTGGCACAATGCTAGGACCACAACGCCTAATTTGGATTGAATGGTGCTTTCACAGGCTGGTAAAAGCACCTGTGTGGGTCATCGCATGCATTCCGCCAGTGTCACAAAAAGCTTGTGTAGCAAAGTGATTGAGGAAAAAGCAACTGAACACTGAGAAAACAGGAGAGGACAAGCACATGTCAAAGAAATAAACATCAGAATGCAAGCATGATGCAGGTGAGTCTAAATGATCTGGCAAAAACTGGGATCAGAACATGGGCCATTGCTGTGCATGGGTATAGTCTTAAAATCATGTACAGCTGACCTGTGTAACAGATTACACATAGCTTTTATTTTCAGCATCTTCAAAAGCAGTTTTTAATAGTGCCATTTGTTGAAAAATAGGAGGCAGTCAATCTGTAGGGGAAAAAGGTTTCTTTTGTATCATCCTGAAAATGAAAATGACAAATTTGATAAACTCTGGTCTCCACTTGAGGAAATTGTAAAGTGTCAATTATGTGATTCAACTTTCTTTATAATTTGACACCTGTATTGAAAATTCATACTATAACACAAATACATCTGAAGGGAAAATATTTATGTGAAATTTCTTAAGGCTGAAAAGAGAGGGAATGCAAGTTTTGGCAACATTTTGACAAGTTCAACATCAACTAGCAAGCAATACATGTGTGTGGAGATGCAGGCAGAAATTGAAGACAATCTAAATAAAGTACCTGTAGTTTGGATTTTCTTTCTTCTTCAGGGCTGAAGCTACTACTGGTACTGAAGTCTGTGTCATTATGTATGTAGCGAAAGGCAGATTCTGTGCTCTGTTTGGAAACGGAAATTCTCGTTACTTCTTTATCTACTTTTTGCTCACCTTTTCTGAAGAAATGGGAGCCATCTCATGGCAAATTAAATGCTAAAACGCATCAACAAATGGATTGCTATTGATGAGTTAAATTAGTGAAAATGGCATACTTTGAAATGCATTATATCACTTTGTGCTCGAGATGGAACTGATATTGTGGGCTCTTGTAAAAAAAAAAAAAAAAAGGAGGTGAGATGACGAATAATGCATGGTTCCCTTCGTATTGAGGTAAGTCTATAGAAAAGAATCTGTACAGAAAAATGAAATGAACTTCCAAAGATACAAAGTACATTTCATTTAAGTAAAAGCTTTATTCCCAATATGGCACTAGGCCCTCTCAGTAACCTTTGCCACTCTTCAATAATTTTATCTAAAAGATAACTAAGGGGCTAGTACAATCTGAAATGCTACACATCGATCCCACTAACACTAGGCAAGATTGATGGCTGTTAAGAGGTTAGCAGCTGTCGATCACTATCTCCCCTCCCCCACCCGCCGCTGCATCCTCACAGAGGTACTCATTTTGTATCACCACTAAATGCATGCATATCCATCTTGAGATGCAAACTCCCCACATCACTAATATTCTCCATCAATGCATTTGTTTCTTTGGCTCCTGACAGAATCCATTACTGCAATCCAAAACGCTCACATCTGAAAGAGGAAGCAACATAAATATACCTGCCATTTCTTTTTTGTGCGGAACTAATTTGGCATAAGATCCCAGTACTCAATAGGTTGTAAATGGTCTTTAGCAATTTTATCAATGAGTCGAAGCATCCTACCAGTGACTGGAAGACTAGTTTGCACATGATAAAAATTACATTTTAAAGGATGAGATTGATGCAAAAGCAGGGACATGATGTAAGGCAAGAGATCCTCATTTAAGTTCAAATGGTGCTACTTAATTATCAGGGTTCTTAGGAAGGTCTTCTGTCCCATCAGAAACATATGTGATGAAAAATTCTACAGGTACCAGTCATTCGCCTCTCTATCCTGCTGGCGGCACCTATGGGCTATAAACAAAGCTAGCAGGACGGGATGATCTAATCCGGGTGGTTTTACCTTTGCATTCAAAATAAACGACAAGAAACAGATTTACTTTGCTTCAAAAGTAGTCTACAACTCAAGGCACAGGATATTGTTAATAGGGCCCACAAACTATTTGGTGCAGAAGAACAAATGAAGGAGTTGTAAACCGCTGACACAATAGAGACTGGCTTTCTCTCTAACCTGGCTGCCTTTAATTGCGCATCCTATTCGGAGAGATGAGGTTATTGCATATTTTTTCAAATATATATTTTGTCATTCATATAAGCTTGGCCTGACTAAGCAATGAAGAGTTTTCTCTAAAACATGACTTTCCATAAAGTATGTTTTTAGACAAAAGATTTATTATGACTCCTACATGTTGGCTTCGTCACAACAGCATGGAGGTGAACTGGGAAGCCTGCAGGCCATGGTCAAAGTCCTTGGTTGTTAGATAATTGAAGGCTGACACTCATGGCGAAAAAATGGTCACACCAAGGCGTTTAAGTCTGAGTGTGGAAAGAACTGAACACTGCATGCCCCATTGCAAGTGAAAAGGGATATATAAAAATAAGACAAGGAATATGTTTAGAAATGGGTTTTGGCAAAACCTTAAAATATGCAAATATTGACTGAAATAAAACTGGACCCAATTTTTTCCTCAATTTTATAGTAGTGGCTCCACCTCCTTGCCTGAAACCAGGATCAGGTTGATTATGGTTATCACCAGCAGATTAAAGGAAAACACAATCACCAGATAACACCTCCTATCAGTCAATTTATCGAGCATCGATGTAGTAAGATCCCAAAGACTAAGTAGAAGTGAAATAAAGAAAACTCGAGAGTAAGCATTATGAGACACTCGAGCACAACAAAACTAATCAATATGAATTGTGCAACTACAAGAAAAAGTAAATATTCTACACAGAAAAGCAGTCTGTGATTATAACGCAAAGATCAAGACACAAAGGAGAAAGAAGCAAACTCTTCAAAAGGAAAAAAAAACTGGATGCTTTGTAGTCTCATAAAATAATTGCATTCTAAACGTTTCTGATATAATTAGATCATCAACGGCGAAGCACAGTGCATTAAGAAAAGAGGACTACCTGATACCATTGATACATTGGAGAGCATTTAATTAACTGGGACAGTGAATCGCTGAGGAGGGGCCCTCAGGAGGGATATTATGAGAAATTCTGGATGGAGGCAGAAGGAGCAAAGGACAAAAGGAATTGCACAAGGGTCAGAATCGGGATCCAACTCCAGGAGTGCATAGATTTTAGGGCAATGAAAAAAAGATACTTTTAGCAAACTCTTTCTGATTCCTACAAGCGTGATATCAATGTCTTTTAGCAGTAGAGGGCTACTAGCAATTCTGGAGCCATGAGGAGGTGCATTGCAAATCCATGTCAATATTTTCTTCTCATTGGTGGACATCTTTAGGATTTATTTTAAATATCTAACTTTTATTAAAAACAAGGGCAAATTCTTTGTGCCTTGAAGAGGAAGACCAAGTGCACTGAAGTAGTCATGAGTTTCTGAACAAAAAGGCTGCCCTTGCTGCAGTAGATGCTTGGGATGGCCCCAATGATGCAGCATGTCACCTAGGGGCAACCCTGGGTGAGTGAGGGGACTCAAGAAAATAATTTTTCTTTTCTGATAAGGTAGACCCAAATTTGGGGAAACCCAAAATTTCTCTTGCTAGGTTCCCACGATCCATCATATATGGATTTTTGTGTTGTATATATAAAACGTCCAGGGCCTCGGATAGGGTCAATGGATACTCCTCCAGACTTTTCCCTATAAGCAGGGTAACTTGACAGGGGGAGCCCACTCTCCCCCCCTTATCTTCGCTCTATATATTAAGCCAATGGCCCAGAGTTAGAGATAATGCATTGATGTCTGGGATTCGCTTGGGGGGTGATACACATACTATCAGTCTATAGGCTGAGGATGCGATACTGTCCCTGATGAACCCCGCAACCTCACTCTCGGCCTTGGTGGGTGAGTGCTCCCGCTTCAGCGAGGTGTCTGGATTCAAGGTAAACCTGCACAAGTCACAAATATTAAACCCATCTACTTCCCCTGCTACTGTGGAGGCCCTGGCCGGACAATCCCATTCTCATGGGCTAGCAATCACATAACATACCTGGGGATTTTCTTAGCGTGCACGCCGGCTAAAACACTGAAAGCAAACTACGGTCCACTTCTAGAGCAGACTAACAAAACTCTAGCCACACGGGCGGGTCTTTCTTGGGCAGGTCGTATTGCCGCAGTCAAGATGACAATCTTGCAGCGTATAATACTTTACATCTTTCAAACTATTCCCCTAACCCCACCTCCAGCCACATTGCAGAATCTTCAGCGTGTTATCAATCGCTTTATTTGGGGTGGGAAACAACTGCAACTTAGCTATACACAGATAACAAAATCCAAAACTGCGGGGGACTGGGGTCTGGTCATCTCAATGATACTTTCAGGCCTCACAATTACGCTTCATACTGGAAAGGAATCTCCCCCTCTCGGGGAAACACTGGTCATTTATGGACCAAACTGTCAGAGTACTTTACATTTGGCAAGAGATTTGGCTCCCCCGCAACCACAGGTCATGGGGGCTATACTTCTCCCCATAACGGCGACAACTTCCACCTAAGACTCCTTGCTCGGAGATCTTTGTTTCTTAGGATCTCTCTGACCAGAAGACAGATCCTCTTCCTTCCTTTTCTTAGAGGAGGTATAAGGTCTCTTCTCACTCTCGGAGTCAGATTCCCTCATAGATTTTCTCTTCGGAAGCCAAATGAGAAGTCTTCTGTCACGATCTTTGAGGGTTTTTTATTAAAAAGTCGGCAGTGCTTACAGTCTTTAGGTTTGTGATCTGGGAAAAGGCAGTATAAGCACTCTTTATGAGAGTCTTCTGAAAAAAGCCTGGATTTTTCACAAGTCTTACAGGGCCAAAACAGCCCTTTTTTAGACTGACATTCTGCAGTAAATACAGAAATAAAGGCTAAACTCACTTTCTAGCAGCGTCTTAGTTGAAGAGAAGGTGGAGGAAAAGGAACTGCTAGTTGAAAGTTAAAAAGTTCAATGTACAAACACTGTGAGCAAAGCTCAGGGAGACTCCCTAACACACGACATGCGGTAAGAAATCGGAGGTATGGTGGCCCTACATGGGATGGATACTCAAGGGTCTGCGATGCACTGGGCTGGAGTTTGGATGTTCTTTAATTAGGATAACTGGGTAATAAATACTATTGATTCTCAAGGGAGATTGTCCTTTTCGCTTTTATTTCACTATTTTGTTACTGTGGAAAGCCCAGCATGACGATGTGTGAATCTATAAAAGATACAATACTGGAAAACATCAGATTTTGTGTTTTAGAATACTGAACCATGAGATTTTATAGTTTTAAATTATTATTGTGCATGTTTAAATTTGTTTTAATTTAATGTTTGTAAATCTGATTTGATGCAATATATTTGTTATGTATCTTGATTCATCGCTTTTATGGTCTATAAGCAAAATAAAGTGCATAAATTGATGAAACAGAAAATGACTGCACAATTATTTAACCCGTTCGATGCTTGTGACGGAACGGTTCAGTCAGGAGCGCCGGTTGGGCTGTGCTTATGACGGAACCGTTCCGTCACGGCCACGCCCGTTTCTTAGAACCGTCAGCACAGCGCGAGAATTCGTGCCGCGCTGAAGGTGTTAATGCTGCTGCTGAACCTATATTTAGTGGTGAGCCATGCTCACCACCCTGCGTCTACCACCCTGCTCCTCCCAGAGAAGCCTTGGCTGCTCCACCCACACTACCACTGAGAGTCAAGTGCTGAAGAGGTACTTGGCCCAGTTGCTCAGGATCCATTGTATGTTGGGCTACAGGACATCAGCACTAAAATGCTTTGACCCACACAGTTCGGCCCAGGAGAGCAGGCTTGCCCCGTGACCCTCTGAAAGGGATTTTGCCACTATTTTACGTATTGACACAGGACACTGTAAAAACAAAAAAGGAAGATTAATAAAACTTTTATGCATTCTGATGGCTGGATCACAGCAACATCAGGGTTCCTGTGATCATGCCTTTTTTATTAGAGATTAACTGTAAAAGTCAAATAACATGTTGGCTTCCTATTTCATTTTGCACTTTTTTTTTTTTAATCACAAGATGCTTAGCTTAGTTCATCATTTATGTTTGTCTTTATTTATATGCACTCTGAACTGGAAGTGATTTGAACAAAACCCAGCTGGGTTCAAACAGGTCATGTTCTCTGCCGTCAACAATGCATTTTCAGCAGCAATTGATTGTCTATATAAATACTTTCATTCAACACAGTGTCCCCTTCTTTGCTCCGAGAGATAAGACTAGTAGGATTTGGAAGCCCACTGTCAGGCCACAGCTCTGCAAGGATGACTGACCTCCAGTGTGTTTCTAGCCATCTATTTATATAATTAATTAATTTACCTAAAAAGCAGTGGTATTCCCAAAGTAGTGACCCTTGATGTACTTGCATGGGAAGTAGTGATGTACATCCACCAGAATGGAGGAGCCACTGTGGAACATACTTTCAGAGAAGTGAGGAATTTGCACTATGGGTAAGGAAAATTTGGGGACAGGAAGAAATGGGAAGGATATACCATTGAGCAAAGGAGATAGCAAAGGTACGTGTCAATATTCTTCCTATCTGTTGCTGGTTTATGACTGATAGTAGGCAATTAACAGGTGTTACAGGCCATGAAAGCAATCAAGAATGCCTAATTTTAACATGCTATCTTCTCTATCAATATATTGGAACAGCAATGGGCTATGTGCCCTGGTATACAACATTAGCGCCTGTCTCTGCTCACCGAGATAGCTCATTAAATCGATCATCACACTCCTATGAGAGGCAGTAGTAAGGAGTTCTGAAAAGTGAAGGATGGGCACAGCCTTAGGATGCAGACAAGGGTAGTGATCTCCTCCATGACTCCTTAGTGCAGAATATGAGTTATTGCAGATGTGGACCACGTAGTTCTGTTACAAATACGTATTACCAGAAAAGGAAAAGTGAGAAGGGGAGTGCTTGAAGCTTTCAGCATTGTATTGAAAAATTATGTCCTCAAATTTCTTGAAGCCTGCTTGCAGCACGCCGTATCCGCCACTTGATGTCTGTTCCTTATAATGGGTGACTATCTTCAGCTCAGAATTTTAACTTGCATGGGGCACAAAATGTTCTCAAAAGATAGTTGCTAAAGCCTACAAAACTATTTAAGGAATGCATCAATTTGACTGTTGTTAATTATCTATAAATTAACCCAAAGGCACATCAAAGGAATTACCTCAATTGCATCGCTTATCAAAGGCACAGCATTATCCTGAATCCGTTTACAGGTCAGTCGGTCTTGTCGGATCAAGTTATTGTGGCTGTTGATTTCTTTGTTTACATTTGAAGACAGTTCTTCCTGAGATTCAAGACTGGTGGCCCTGAGTGCAGCTGACAATACATCCACTTGTGCTGCATCAAAATATGAAGCAACATGCAATAATGTCAATATGAGTGTACAGCAGTGGAATTTACCTATTAGTATGCATTTTAACATAATTCTACAGTTTGAGCACCCCCACCCTGTCCGCTGCCCACCTCCTACATTATTTAATAGTTTCCATTATAAATGTGCTGCATTTTGTACATTTAGACTATGAATATATCTCTTTATCCCGCAGACTTTTTTCAAGCATTGAATCAACGCGGTTGTTACAATGACTGCGTTGTGATTCCGCATACCATTACGGAGGGGGCACTGGATGTTGGAACAGTATAATTTACTATTCCAACTCCAGTTTGTGCTGACACTAGGCAAGGTGTTGGATTTTAAATCCAACATCTCCCCACTCCCCAAGTCGTTATTCTGACTTGCGGAGTAATAGTATGCGGAATCACAACGCGGTCATTTTAACGGCCACGTTGTGAATCCATGGTGAGCTTTTTTTCGTCATGAACATAGTTTACCAGACTATTCCTTTCAACCAAATATACATACTGAATCTACATATTCTGACACTCTTAGTTGGATATTTCCCTGGAGGTGCTCTCAAATTGAAGCAGTCAATAACGATTGACATATTCATACTTAAACAATTTTCAAAACGTATTTCTGTCTCATTCGTTCTTTGAAGAATCAATCGAAAATCAATGCGGTTCTGAAAATTGCACAACTTCAACATCATGATAAAATAATCAGTAATGTTAATGAATAGGTCCTTGGGTTTCCAGTAATTTGCATAAAAAGATGCAAATCCAAGCCATGACTGCAACAATATTTTAATGGAGGCTGTTCTAAAGTCAGTCACGTCTACAGTAATCTTAATCAATTGAGAACCAAGATCATAGATGCCAAGTATGTGCAACAGCGAAGGCATGCCCCTATCCATTCCCAGGTTTAATGGGGTGTCTTTGTACTCCAGCACAGTCAAACCACGGCACTGGTACTTTTTAAGTTTAAAATATTTTGGCCAATGTAAAGCACTGCCACATCTAACTAAAGTGCCAACATTAAAACACTAATAAAGAAGACATTTTAGTTCTACATTTCATAGGTTTGAATTACTTCACTCCAGGGCTTCAAAAGTTGGCTTGGAGGAAAAATACTCACATTGCACAGACAAAGAGGATTTGATTTTTTCTATAGCAAATGTTGGAGGCTTGTTGGCAGTACTTCTCCAAATAAGTGTTCTCTACTAACCAGAGAACACACTGCCAGATGAGCTATTTTCTCTTACAGTCACTTTACGTTGCAGTGAAAGAGTTCTGACCTAACCAGACCACTAAAAGAAACACAATATGATACAATGTCCCAAAACATGTACTTTGCACAAATATTCCCAAGAGCCAACTATTCCTCCTTGAAGGCAAGTGAGAAACTAGTGAAATACCGTGGCTTAAAGAATAAGTAAGCAAATGTGGGTCCCCATGTTTCTTCTGAGATGTAATCTTTGCTGGGAGACAGTTCAGACTCTCTCATATACTACTTCTTCCTTCAAGAAAAAGTCCTCATTGAACTTACACCAATCCAACCTGCGACAGACAGCATCTTAATAACACACCATCAGCTGACTCAAGACACCATTGAAGTACAGTGGACACATCGCCTCGATATATGTATCACTCTATAATTGAAAAAGCAAACTCCATTGGCCAGATACAAAAAGAAACATGCTTTTAAGATGCCCCTTTTTACAGAACATCACAATGTGTCAACAAACCAGCTACCTCACTTATCACTCGCTGACTTTATGCTAGTCCAGGGGTCTCAAGCCTTTTCTATAACAAGAGCTACTTTTATTCAATGAAAATCACCGAGAGCCACTAATCATATTAGTGTTGTAATAGTGACAACACCAGACAAGATTACATCATATGCAAGATTAATAGCAGGGTTTTGTCAATCTTAAATGCCGCTACATGGGTAATAGATAACAATGCCATTCGCAGCTAGCTTACTGTAGCAGTTATATTTATGCCCAATGCCACAAGATTTATCACAGCTATAAATATATTTTGGAAATTGAGCCATTTTCTCTAAATGTTAGCTTATGAATTCTTTAAAAAAAACACACTCTCAGTGTTATTATACATGTCTGAATTCAGCCAAGCGAAAGCTTCTAACTTAGTGGGGTGGACTGAATATAGGATAGCTACTTCGAGGTGCTGGCAAGCGAGCACCAGCTCACAAGCCACTTGTTAGAGAAGCCTGTGCTAGTCTGGGATCCTGTTCAGGACTCCCTGGCTAGGTTTGTGCTATAGAAATACCACATACATTGATGGTGGGCAGAAAAAAATGCATGATTAGCTCCTGCAAAGTGACAACAAAGGGTAATTGGTATTTTAATCCCATTATTTCTGACTACCAAGACACTATATCCAGGAAAGAGAATTCACACACACACACACACACACATATGGATTATGTTACTTACCCAGTAAGCATCTGTTCTTGGCATGTAGAGCTGTAGATTCACATGCTTTGCATACTCCTGCCATCTAGTGTTGGGTTTGGATGTTTGCAAGTTGTTTTTCTTTGAAGAAGTCTTTCGAGTCACGACGTAAGGGGACTCCTCCTTCCAGTGATAGTGGCCATGGGCATCAACTCCATTGTTAGATTGTTTTCCCGCAAAAGGGTGAGAATGAAGTGAGTGTAGTAAAGAGATGTCCATGTATATGCAATGTAAATAAAGAACACTGCAATAACTACAGGTGTACGGGGAGGTGGGATGGCGCATGCGAATCTACAGCTCTACATGCCAATAACAGATGCTCACTGGGTAAGTAACATAATCCATTCGAGGCATGTGTGCTGCAGATACACTTGCTTTGCATAGACTATATAGCAGTGTTCTCCCAAAGCAGTGTTTAACCAGTAGATGTTGCAGTGGTCTTAAAAAGTATCTTTAGCAATGCTGGTCCTACATTGGCTTGTTGGCGTGCTAACACATCCACACAATAGTGTTTACTAAATGTGTGTGGTGTAGACCATATTGCTGTTTTAGAGAGATCAGCAATAGAAATGTTACCTTAAAAAAGCCATAGATGCCCTTGTTTTGCTCGTGGAATGCGCTCTAGGGGGTATAACTTTTTTTGCTTTTGCATAGCAGGTTTGAATGCATTTAACAATCCATCTGGAAATGCCAGATTTTAGAGATAGCATTGCCTTTGTGAGGTGGAGCAAATGCAACAAAAAGTTTTTTTTTTTTTTACGAAAATGTTTTGTTCTAGCAATATAATACAATAACACTCTTCTGACATCAAGTGTGCTACAGAATCTGGTTGTGGGAAGATCACAGGTAACTCAACCTATTGATAAATGTGAAAAGCAGGAATTACTTTAGGGAGAAATTTAGGATTAGTGCGAAGAACTACCCTATCTTTATGAAGCTGAGAGAAGGGGTCTTCTAAAGTTAGTGCCTGTAGGTCACCAAATCTCCTTAATGACGTGATTGCAATGAGGAAGGCAACCTTCCATGAAAGGAACTGCAAAGAACATTTGTGTAAGGCTCAAAGGGTGGACTCATGAGTCTTGTAAGTACAATGTCAAGATTCCACAAGTACAATGTTAAGATGCCGGAGGTATTCTGGGTGGAATGACTCTTTAAGCCTTCCATAAAGGCTTTAATCACAGGATCTTTGAACCAGGATAAATGCTGTCTGTTTTGCAAATAAGCAGGGACTGTTGCAAGGTGCAAGCTTATAGATGTGTAAGCTAGCCCAGATCATTGTAGATGCAGAAGGTAACAATGTTTTGAACGGATGCATCTAAAGGATTAATTTTGTTATCATCACAATAGATAACAACCCTCTTCCACTTTGCTGCATAACAAGCTCCGGTGGTAGGCTTTTTTGCTTCTCTTAAGATATGCATAGTGTCTGGTGGCAGACTTAAATATCCAAACTCTATGATTTCAGGAGCCAAATCGCTAAATTGAGCTCCTTTGGGTTTAGGTGCCAGATTTCTCCATGGCTGTGTGTGAGAAGGCTGGAGTTGTGATGCAGCTTTTGATGTGGAACAACTGATAGTTCGAACAGTGTGGTGAACCAAGGCTAACGAGCCCATGTGGGGGCTACTAGAATCCGGGAGAGATGTAATGTAATGTAATGTAATGTATGTATACTTGTAAAGCGCACTGTTACCTCGTTACGTGGCGTCCTGGCGCTGTATACCGCTGGGGAACCCGTCCCGGCTTTCCCTGTGAGAGGGCACCCCCAAGGTGAAGCCAGGAATCCCCGGCGCTGCTGGGGCAGTTGTGGAGATTAAGCAAGCTATTGCCCAGAGTTGCAGAGTGGGACCCATGGTTAGCGTAGGCACCTAGGCGAGAATTATAGAGTCCGCGGACATTGACCCAAGACCCTGCCGCGTCGGGAATTGAACCCTGGTCCCGGGCCGACTTCTGCTTCAGGGTCTGCCGCTTCTAACGAGTGAGCCACACTTCTCCTTTTGCCTGAGCTTTCGAACCAGAAATGGAAGGAGTGAGAGAGGAGGAAAGGCGTAGGCAAATATCCTTGACCAATTCATCCATTGGACATTACCCTTGGAGAAAGGGTGTGGGAACTTGGAGGCGAAGTTTGGGCGTTTTGCGTTGTCCCATGTGGAGAACAGATCTATTTGTGGAAAACCGCATTCTCCCAAATATGGAACGAGAACTTGGGGATGAAGTTTCTGCTTGTGTATTTGCTGCCTCATTCTGCTGAGGAGGTCGGCAATCTGATTGTTCGCCCCTGGGCGGTGTTCTGACAGACTATGATCTCTGTGATGGACGGCCCAAGTCCAAATGGTCGGAGAGAGACGTGACAGTTGGAGTGTGACCAAGACAACTTTGCTTATGAGGCGAGATTGAAAAGCTTTGAGAGCTAGAAGTACTGCTAGAAGCTCTAGAAAGTGGATGTGTAGATGTTATGCTTGGTGTCCCAGAGACCCTGGATTGCCTAATCTTGGAGACGGGCACCCCAACTTGATAGAGATGCATCTGCTGTTAGCACAATCTGAGGAATAGGGTCAATGAAGGGCCGCCCTTTTGATACATTTTGTGGATTCCACCATCGCAGAGAGCGATGGGTGTGGCTGTCTACCAACACTAGATCTGTCAATTGACCCTGTGATTGCTTCCACTGACGTTCCAGGCATTCTTGTACGGGACGCATGTGTAGTTTTACATGAGGCACTGTTGATATGCATGACGCTATCATCCCTAGCAATTGCATGAAGTTTCTGGCTGGTAATTTTTGGTTGACCTGAAACTGAAGTAACAGAGCCTGAATATTGTAAATTCTGGCTGTATTGTGAGAGGCTAGAGCTTTTTGATTGTCAAGAGTGGCTCCCAGATAAGACTGTCTGTGACGGCTGCCGGTGAGACTTCGATGTGTTTACCATGAAGCCCAATTGGTGGTCTAAGTCTGGCGTGACCTGAGTGTGTTGTAGACACTTTGTTGTGTGCTGGCTTTGATGAGCCAGTCATCTAGGTACAGGAAGGAGTGGATCTGTTGCCTTCTGAGATGAGCTGCCACTACTGCTAGACATTTGGTGAACACTCTTAGGGCAGTAGTTACTCTGAATGGAAGTACTTTTAACTGGGTTTGCCTGCTATCACTAATCGGAGGAATTTTCAATGAGCTGGATGTTTGGGAATGTCAAAGTATGCGTCTTTTAAGTCCAGTGTGGACTTAAAATGGCCTTGCTCTAAAACTGGAAGCACCTGTTGAAGTGTTACCATATGAACATGTTCTTAGAGTATGTACTGGTTTAACACTCAGATCTAGAATGAGTCTTAAGGATCCGTCCTTTTTGGGAATTTGGAAACAGAGAACAAACCCCTGAACCTTGGTAGTGAACAGTACTGCTTCTATGGCTCCTTTCTGTAAAAGGGATAGCACCTTTTGAATGAGTAACTGTAAGTGTTCGGACGACAGTTTGTAGGTGCGAGGTGGAATGTTTGGAGTATTGGTGGTAAGCTCCAGGCAATAATCATGACGGATAATGTCGATCACCCATTTGTCGGTTATTATGGATTGCCAAATGGGGAGAAACTGTTGAAGTCTTCACCCGACAGGTGTTAAGTGATCGGGGAAAAGTAGGGGCAAGTCACTGTTTGTTAGGGGAAGGAGTGTTGCGTGTTCAAACGCCTCTACACCTACCCAATGGAAATATTTCCTCTATAAAAATCTCTACAGGGAGAGGATTGGATATGGCTTTTGTAAGTGGAAGCGACAATGTAACTTTGGACCCTCCTCTGTAAAAAGAGCGACAAAAGGAGCCTTTACCTCATGGGGACTGAAGCGCTCCCATGGACTTTGCCACTTTGGTATCTTTTTCATTTTTTCTAGGGATTGGTCGACTGCAGATCCAAACATGTGTTCCTTGTTAAAAGGGGTGTTTAAAATAGATTGTTGTACCTCCGGTTTAAAACCTGAACTCCTAAGTTAAGTATGCTTTCTGAGGAGAATGCTGGTATTTATCTCCCTAACAGCAGTGCCAGCAGCATCTAGGGCGCATCTAATAGAAGAGTGAGAAATAGGTTTACCCTCTTGAACTAACTCTTTTGCTTTGTTTTTGTGTTCTTCTGGGAGATATTGGAGCAGTTGCTCCATCTCATCCCAGTGTGCTCTGTCATACCTAGCTAGCAGCTCTTGTTTATTTGCGATGCACCAGTGATTAGCAGCTTGAGCGGCTACCAGTTAGCCTGAAGCATCTATGAGCCTACATTTTTTTTATCTGGGAGAGAAGCATCACCAAAAGTTTGTGAATTAGCTCTTTTGCAAGGTAAAGGTTTGTATTTTTTATCGACTATAGGAGTCAGAATGCATGCTCGCACTGGGTCTTTGAAAATATCATTTGCATGCCTCATCATGCCTTTAAGCATAGGGAGTGTGTAGCACATAGTGTCTAAGATAAAAAGTCCTCTTCTAACAACTCTTTATGTAACTCCACTCCATGATACTCTGCTGCTCTAGCAGTGAGTTCCTGGTAAGCCTCATTATTATCAGGTGGGGAGGGCTTTACAGGATAAATGTCTGGGTCATTGTTTAATGAAGGGTCAAAGGTGAAATCCTTCCATGAGTTTAAAGGCAAATTAATATATTCCTCATCAAGATCTCCCTCTTCAGGTTTTGAAAGTGGAGACCCCAGAGACGAAATGTGTAAAGAATCTAAATGTGGAGAAGACGGTGGAAAAGGAGGTGATGGTGGAGCAGGCTAAACAGGGCTGGTAGCCACATCCTTCTTCTTCTTTAAAGGAATCTTAAAAGTCCTCAGAAGGAAGCTTGCATTTAACTGTTGATGTAGCATGAATATGTCCGGATGGATATAAATGTTCTTTTGTTTGGGAGCCTGCTTGGGATGAACAATGTCCAAATTAGAGTTAGAAGGCTCAGAACTGATGTCTTTTGATTTCGGCACTGAACGATTCTTCGACAGGATGGACTTTCTTTTAGGAGGGGATGATTTTGGTTCCGAAACAAGCTTTCCTTTAGGAATGGAGGATTTCGGCTCCGAACCGGATTTGGGATTCGAACTGGAAGGTTTTGTATCCGAAGAAGATTAGGGTTGACTCAGTCCCGAGCCGGCAGGCTTGACTATCTGTTTGGGTACCGAGCCAGAAGGTGGGGCGTCAGAAACATCGTCTCGGTGCCGACCTTGGCCAGAAGGCAGAGGTGGTGCTGAAACCTTATGAATTTTGGGTATAGGCTTAAGGGGCAAGGGGTCATGGGTACTCATGGCACCCTGTCCCAGAGGCACCTCTTCAGACTTCAAGTCTATCTCAAGTTCCGAATCGGACTCTGGAATCGAGATGGCCTCTTGTTCTGCTGCTTAGACATCCTCATGCTCAGATTCTTCACCGAAGATATCTGGAGTGTGTTGAATATTCTGCTGTTGCATTTCACAACGTCGAGCCCATCGAGACTGAAGTGTCTTTTTGGATCGAAACGCTTTACAAGTGTTGCAGTAGTCTTCTTTGTGCTACAGGGACAAACACAAGTTACACACTTTATGTGAATCGGTGCAAAGGTTCTTAGCGTGGCACCTAGGGCAGAATTTAAACTGAGTCCGTTCCATCGTCAGAAGACCAGACCGACGTGGTCAGGCCTGAAGGCCGCCCATGAACTTTTCGATCGAAAATCAAGGATTCATTGACCGAAGCAATGGCGGAGAAGTAGGAAATGCGTACAAAACAATATCGTCAAGGTTAGAGTGGATTGCACACCGAGGGGAACCGAAGAACAGTTTTGAACCGGAGCGCAGCAATACACGTCCGAACACGATGGCAGAAAAAACAATCTAACAATGGAGTCGATGCCCATGCGTACTATCACCGAAAGGAGGAGTCACCCTACCTTGTGACTCGAAAGGCTTCTTCAAAGAAAAAACAACTTGCAAACATCCGGACCCAACACTAGATGGCAGGAGTATGCAAAGCATGTGTGTCTACAGCACACATGCTTCGAACATTGTGTTCCTAACCATGTAAGCATCTGGTCATACATAGTAGATTCACATGCTCTCTGTAGTCCTGTCAACTGGTGCTGGGCTCTGATATTACAACAACAGAGGTACTGATTATGAGCTGGATTTTTTTATGCTCAGCGGGTGAGAGGTGAAAGTGGATCTAGAGTAAGACTTCAGTGATGTGCTGAGTACATCGTAAGTTGTTAAAGAAGTAAAATGTGAAAAAAGTAAAACATGCAACATCATTTTCAGCTTAAGGGTTGAAGGGTAGACACATGAATACATCAACCAATCAATCAATCATGCCACTTATAAAGGCCCTGGGGTAGGGGGGGTGCTGCTACTGCTCGAAGAGCCAGGTCTTGAGTTGTCTTCTGAAGGACAGCAGGTCTTGGGTCTGCCGTAGGTGGGTGGGCAGGGTGTTCCAGGTCTTGGAGGCGAGGTGGGAGAAGGATCTACTGCCGACAGTTGTTCTTTGGATGGGGGACTGCGGCGCGGGCGAGGCTGGCGGGTGGGGGTGCAGAAGCGGAGTAGTCTGTTGAGGTATGCTGGTCCGGTGTTGTGGAGTGCTTTGTGTGCGTGGATGAGGAACTTGAAAGTTATCCTCTTGTTGACGGAGAGCCAGTGCAGGTCTCAGGTGGGGTGTGATGTGGCTGCGGCGGGGGATGTTGAGGATCCGACGTGCAGGGGAGTTCTGGATGTGTTGAAGCCGTCTCAGGAGTACGGCCCAAGTTCCTGCGTAGAGGGCATTTCCGTAGTCCAGCCTGCTGGTGACGAGGGCCTGGGTGACCGTTCTTCTCGTTTCGGTGGGGATCCACTTGTAGATCCTGCAGCACTACATACTACGAACAGATGCTTCCAGACTAAGCAACATTTTTCGTTCTTAGCATTTGGGGCTGTGGATATACATGCTCTGCATTAACTGTAAAGCAGATTCCTCCCAAGTCGTGACTAGAGGGCAAATGATGAAGATAAAACGGTTTGGCCAACCATAGCCTGTTGACAAGTTTCCTGAAAGCAAACATCCCTGACTAGTTCCTGCATAGTGCATTGCCATGAACTGTTGTTACCTGGATCTGAAGCTTCAAATTGTGCGTTTTCCAGGGTGGCGAGGTCAATGGCTGGAGTTCCACACTGTTGGAAGCACCTGTTCAGGACTTGAGAGTTGAGTTTCCACTTATCCCTTGTTGATGTGTCCTACTGCACAAGTTACTTACCTTCGGTAATGATATATCTGTAAGAAACATTAGTTAGTTCGATTCCTTACCTTAGAATAACCTCCAGGCGTCAGACTGGATCCTGAAAGTTTTTATCAGCGTGTCGGTAGGCGTAGTCCGCGGCTCCGCGTCCGTCGTGATCGCCAGGATGACGTCAAAGTACTTAGACGCCGCACTAGCGCGCGAACGTTAGTTCTTTTTTCCGTGCCCGGAAGAGCGTACCCTTAGTCATTTTTTGACTAACCTTTGGACTTTTTTGGTGTACCTTTTTCGAATCGACTCCTGGTGCAGGTAGGGATGCCCGGTTTCAAGCCGTGTGACGTCTGCCACCGACTGATGTCGGTTACCGACCCCAACCTGCGGTGTCTCTACTGTTTAGGGGCCGACCACGACGACAAGTCGTGCCCCGACTGCCGGGCCCTGACGTCGAAGGCTAGGTGGGAGTGGTAAGGAATCTAACGTGTTTCTTTCAGATTAACAGGTATGCAAATAATTGTCCACCCTGGCAGGAGTTCTGGTAAAAGGTGGACCTTGTTGTGGACTGCCAAGTGCCGGGTCTCCAGGGCTAATGCAGGCAGCTGGGAGAACTAAGACGTCCTCCATTCCCCTACCTCTGCTTCTGTATGCAATACAAGGCAGTCATGTTGCCTGCCGTTACAAGGACCATTTTACCATGAACAAGTTTGTAAAAGGATTTGAGGGCAAGGCGAAAGGCAAGCAGTTCTAGGTAGCTGATGCTTCGAAATCTGTTGGTATGTGGAAGTGGATCCAAGAAAGACCTTCGGAGCAACAAGCAGTTGATAACCCACCCTTGCTGACAGTGCTGCTTGCCAGATCTCATCAACACTAGATCTTTCTAAAGACCCTCCATTTGTGACCAATGCCTAGCAAGACACTGCATGAGTAAGCACATGTGTAATCTGGCTTGCAGCACAAATATATAGGATGCCATCATACTCAAGAGCTTCATGACAGCTCTTACCGATGGGGGATGAGAACTGAAAAAGACAGCAGCTGCTGAAATGCTATCACCCTCTGCTGGATAGGATGAGCTTTCCCTGTGGCAGCTTTTAACATTGAGCCCAGGAAGGGCTGGATAGGCTGTGGTTGGTGTTTGGACTTCTTTGCGTTTATGGTGCACATTAAGCTATGAGGTAGGTTTACAGCTGTTCGAGCGCTTTTTACTGGCATTGCTGTCCACATACCACTAACCAAAGGCACTGGTGATGGGCAGGGTTAGTGAGGATTTGGAATGAGGAGTTGTTCAGGTCTAATGCCCTTTGCAAAGGATTGGAACGATATTCTGCAGGCTTGTCATATGAAAGGATGAACTGCTTAGCAGTCTCAGATGCAAAAAGGACCAAAGGGAATAGTCTTTCTCGGGTGTGAGGAAGCACAGCAACCAGACTCTTTTGCCCTTTTGGTGTGGGGGCATGAGCTGAAATGTGCCTATCAAGAGAAACGCTTGATCCTCTTCTTCAAGGAGAGTGAGGTGGCCTTGGCAGAGAAAGTGGCAACGCTATGGTAAGTTTGGGAGTGAAATGAAAGTCCAGGCAGTAGCCCTGCTGAACTACTGCCAAAACCCATTGGTCTGAGGTCGAGTTCCTCCCAGTGATGGTGGATATCCTTTAGGCGACCCCAAGCAGGTGTTGCGGGCCAAGGTTTGAAAGCTGAAGCACCTTGTCCGAGCTGCCTTTAGTCCTGCCCTAGCTATTATTACCTCGACCCCAATCCAATCCTTTGTGTATTCTCGGCCTACTATTGGTACTAGTATGTTTGCGCCTGTCCAGTGGGTGCAGTCTTGGTCACACCCACGAAAGGGGCTCCTCGAAGTGAAAGACTGCAGTGCACCAAATGACTTTGCAAACTGTGCCCTTTTTATAAAAATCTTTTCCAACATTTCACCCACTTGGGGCCCCCAGAAATGTCCTCCATTGAATAGGATGTTGGGTTGGTGTTGTAGGACTGCTGGCTTGTACCCAGACATGTAGCCATTCATAGCAGTAGAACGGGATACGAGTGTTAACACTGCGGAAGGCGGTGTACAGAGCAGAGTGTAAAGTCCCAACGCCACCATCTCCTCCCAGTGGAATCAGACTGGTGTTGACAAGAAACAATCCAACCAAGTTGGTGCTCCAACCACCACGTGCTAGTCCGCAGCGGTGTACCGCTTATTATCCTTGTTCAGCGGAGGAAGGGACAGCCGATGGCTTGAACTGAGGCATGATTTCTTGTTGTATGCACCATTAGGGAGTTTGTGGCACCCGTCCATGGATGTAAAAATGGATTGCTCGGAGTAACTTTGAACTTCTTGAATTGTTGCATGACTACCTTTGCCTTGACAGGGTCTTTGAAATTCTGAGGAACTGAACAGTATGTTCTGTCTTGGAGTGGTTCTCAACTAACACTTATCCTCCTCCTGTAAGATATGCATGTTGACTTTATCTTGCCTGGCCAGCCTCTGAATGACTGTTTTATACGCAGTGGTTTCATCCATCGAGAAACGTTTAGCTAGGTGTGTCTCCAGATCTGTGTTGTCCATAGGGTCAACATTAGAATTGTCAGAGGGATCGTCTCTAATCCTTGCCCCAATAGCTGGTTGTAAGGGTCTACCTCTTCGTAAGGGCTGCATGGGTCGGAGGATGACTGCAATAACCTATCTGGAAATTCTGTTACTGGTGGAGGGTGAAAGGAGAATGGGCGTAGTGATGGTGGTAATTGCCTGGATGTGGGAGGTAGGGGTGGAGGGCTTGAATCTCTCTGTACATCTTGGGCACCGAATCTTTTGGTGCATCGAAGGCGAGCTCCTTCTCGAAGTACAGCCTCAGCTCCTCGGAACCTGCAGCAGAGTGACTGATGGCTGTCATGGGTTGGGGGGGGGGGGATGGATACAGATTAGCAGAATTCTTTCCATTATCTGGGTAAATTAAGAGTTATTTATGCCTGGCGTGGAGATCCCCCGCACAGTCTTACCAGGAAGGGGGCCTAAGATGTCTCTGTAGAGAACTTGGGTCGATTTCAACTCTGAAGTCGAACGTTTGGTGCCTTTGGATCAAGATGGGGTGTAGGGAGGGGGGAAAAATCAATGACTGTTGTGGCTCAATGTCCTTCTGCTCTTCAATGGGAACTTGCTTGGCTCCAAAGTCTTTGCTCGCTGCAGACCTGAGCAAGAGGGCAGTAGGGGGCTGGGAGTTTCTTTCTGCCACGCTGGTGCTTTACGTCAGATTCCTGAGGGAGCAGTGCACTGCCACAGCATGGGGCCACTTAAAGGAGCGGGCTTTTATCACTTGGCGTTGCTACTCGGGAGAAATACTCATCTCTTGGTGTCTTCCCGATTCGGGCCCTGTCTGTTTAAGTGCCAAGGATACCCAGCCTTGTTGTTCTTCCTTAGAAGCACTGGACGACAAGGTTTCGAAGTTGGACAATGGTTGACGTGCCTCTTCCCCCTCGAAGCACAGAGGGTCTTGTTTGCCGAAAATGTTGGAGTATGGAAAAAGAATGGTGCTGTATTTTGAGACACATCCAACGCCATTCCCTTTCGGACCTTAAGGTCTTCTTACACCAGAAGTTGAGGCAGAAACCACAGGAGATCTTGCGGTCACAGGAGAGAGAAAGGTTGAAAACTATATAATGGTCTGTCAATGGGTATATTATATTTCACCTTGGATAAAACTGGAAGGGTGTGTGTTCCATCACCCCCTTGCTCTATACATTCTCCTGGGTAAGCAAAGTGAAGATGGAAGTGGATTCCACCGAAATAATTAAAGCGACTAAGGTGCTTGGAAGTCAAGGGGAAGTAGTCACTGTCGGTGGAGATCGAGCAGTGTAACCACGGGAAAGGTGCCAACCAGGCTGTGATGGTTATCGGAGTCATCAGTCTCAAAGAGTGGAGCAATCAGGCTTGCAAAAGCAGCCAGGATTGCGCCAGTCACCGAACTCCCTGGTGAGTAAAACAAAAAAAAGATTCTAGGGTGCAGCTTGTGCCCATGAGCATTGGTGGACTAAGGAGGAGTGACACCACATCCCACAATTTAAAACCTCATTGAAGAAATACAAGTTGTAATGTTTCAGGCGGACACTTGATATCAAGAGAATGCATGTATATCTTCAGCCACCCATGCTGCATAAAATATATTTATTTTTTCAGTTTCTGCCATACCAACTTCTACACTTCAACGGGGGCTCAAGTGTAATAGTCAAACTATTTTGGTCAATGGTGGTTGACTAGCAGTGAAGCTCACTGGGAAAAGAGGATTACAAGTCCACCACAACTGTTAACTAGGACATACACCTAAGAAACAAGATAAAATAACCAGGACAGTTGTTACAATGCTTGTTTTAGACAAACGAGGAATCACAGGTCAGGAGTATCAATTAAAACAATACAACTGGATCAATGTACAAATTACCTCAACAAATTAGTGGCATCTAGCCATAAAGCAAAAGAGCCACATTCGCACAACTGTGGAAATTCTGATTGGACTGGCTTCTTAACCAATCTGCTGAGACACCTATAAGTAACCAACAAAGGCTACAAGTTTCATTAGAAAGAGATGCAAGACAAGCTGCAGATATGTTGGAGACATGGATGCTGGACCATTGGGATGGCTATTGGGAAATCACAGTGACGCACAAATGCTGTGGCCCAACCTGGTATAGATGAGCCTCCACTTTTGGGACAGTCTGCTCACCCTGGGGGCATACTATTGAGAGTCTGGGCGGGTGGGGGAAATGTTCAATCCTTGAGAATGTAAATGACTTACCTAATACATTTGAAGAAGTCTGCGCATTACTGCAAAAATAACAGATTATATAAACAAAGCTGCAGATGCCTATTTCAAGAATAAGTGCCTGTGTTTACACTAACTTGGCTCGCTAGAAGCAAAGCTTTGGTCGATATTAATAGTTAGAAAAACAGTAAAAAAAAAAAAAAAAAAAAAGTAAAATTATAGTTAAAATTTGGCTGGGACTTAAGATAAAAAAACTATTTGTACATACATGAAAAGCAATTCATGAGAAACAGTTCATTTTATGAAAGCACTTTCCCTTTTTTCTAAGTCATCCATGCACAAGAATTATTTACTATTCCAGAATGGAGACCAGTTAATTAGCTGAGAATCTTCTTTTCTTTAATGCTTGTACCTTTAACGTCTGGGTCATCGACATGAGGTTCCAGATTTTCAATCATTTCTTCCAACTCTTTCCTAGTAGCCATACTTCTGTTTGGAGTATTGGATACAGAAACCTCAGGTGTATTTTCATGACATTCCAACTTGGCCTTTGTCTTTGAGGTCTGAGCTTGAAGGAGTTCTTGATCAAGATCTATTTCGGGAATAGGAGTCCTCCAGAAATGGAAAGAATTGAACAATTCCTGCTCTGAAACAGAGTGGTTCTTTGACCCGGACAAGAGGGATAGCTTACAAGAACTGGAGCTTTGATTACAACTTTCAAAAGTTTCTGTAGAAAACACAGAAGAGCAATGTGATGATATAATAATGTCATCTTTAGTTTCACTTGCTGTTTGACTTGATGTTAAGGGATCTTGTGAAGTATCTGCCAACTGGACAGTGAAATTAACATTAAAATCATTGGAAGGCACTTCCACAGTACTCTCAGCACATGTAATGTCCTCACAAGCATCTTCAACAATGACCTCGGCTGCATATTCAGCTATGTCATTTGAGGAATACTCCAGTAGGACTTCATCACTATCTACATCAATTACATCATGATCATCCTCCAGTGCCACCTCTCCAGCATATTGCGCCAGATCATCCAAGAGATCCACGGCATCCTCCACAAGAACTTCATCTGAATGCTCCGATGTTACATTTCTTTCAAGCTCCTCTATAACATAACTATTTTGCACCCTTGCAAAGTAGCTGTGATCTTCTAGTACAACATCACAGTGGTCTGCTGAAACATCACTGTTGAGTGAGAAGAAAATGAAACCGTAATTAATATATGTGAAAACAAAACGGTTATCAAGTTAAAACTATTTAATGACAGTACAGACATGATAATCTGATTGCTACTTTGGAACTTCATTACCTAATTATTAAAATAAATATTTAATTCATTAGAAAGGCAGAAGCGGGCATGTTTATTCCACTGGGTAAAATAAAGTTTTTTCTGAATTACAAAATGACACCCAAGAGGCCCAACCCTGTTCTTCGTGTTTGGTTACTATGAATATTATCTTATGGTGCTTTAATAGCATTTTTAACCACACTACTGTGCAAATATTAATGAAATGGTACATAAAATATTTATAAAGACAAAAAGAATACAAGACAAGATGGGAAAATCCAGGAGAAAGGGGCACAGAAGAATTAAAAAAACAAGTTCACGAAGAAACAAGTAGCAGTTGTCATTTAACAGAGCATAACATATTAAAGTATAGAGGAAAAAAGAAAATGCAGCAATAGATGAAAACGAATAATCTACTATCAAAAGAGTGAACGTCTGGAAGATGGAATAGATTTAAATTCTATAGTGGGCTTTGTAGTCCTCATTTCTTAGTACAGACGGACATGAAAATCTACACTTGCAGGAAAACAGGCAGAGAAATGTGAACTCCAAACAACATTGTGTACAAAGATGGACAGTCACTTGCAAGGATCTTCATCCAAATGTGCTGTAAGGTAATGTGACAAACTAAGACAGACCAGAGAGACAGTTTTCTCCATGAACAAAACGAAAGTTGTTCTAGACTCAATACGTTGATAAAGCCCCAACAAATCAATAGCTAACTTTGACCAAGGTTTCTCTGGAAAAGAAAGTCTGTATATGCGCAGATTGCTGTGTTTTCAACACTTTGTAAGAATTTAAACATATTGGACAATTTTATATAAACTCAATATCACCATGCATGTAAGGCCATCAGAACAATTCCTTAACTTTGTTTAATGGGACTGTTTTGCCCATTTTACTCAAGTGCGCTATAGAAACAAGTTTGTTTCTAACTCCTGCAGGTGGAACAAAACATCCGCATTTAACAATCACATTTTCCAAGAACAGCTCATCCCTGACTTTACAAAAAAAAAGTTGTTTGAATAATTACCTCTCCAAAGGCTATGCCTTCAGAATATTCTCTAAGTTCTTTCAAAGTGTCATCCATAGAAACTGCAGTCAACCATTCTTTTTTTGATAATTTTGCCCTACTGTCAACACAACATCTTCAAAAGTAGCCATTACACATTCTTCCTGTGACTGTTCATCACTGGAAGCTTGAACTTCACTTGACAA
The DNA here is from genome assembly GCF_964263255.1 of Lissotriton vulgaris. Classification (NCBI taxonomy): domain Eukaryota; kingdom Metazoa; phylum Chordata; class Amphibia; order Caudata; family Salamandridae; genus Lissotriton; species Lissotriton vulgaris. The sequence continues at coordinate 672,990,117 of NC_141691.1, read as the reverse complement.
CTTAGGCTAAAAATCAGCTCTCACATTTTGCGCTCCTGGTAAATATATAAGTGTAAACGTTTACCCACCCAATTTGACCAGTAACCTCATCAACCTAGACGATGCTTTGCTCATTCCATGCTTTAAAAAAGTCAAGAAATCAAAGGTTTATGATCAATTTTTAGGTGAAAAGCCTAGCCCCGCATTATCATTTTAAAATGTTCTGCTAATCAGGTTCACCCTAATTTCTCTTGTTCTCTAGTGGAATATCTAGATTCAGCAACTGACAATGTTCTGAAAGCAAAAGCAATGGAGCGTTCAACACCATCTTTGAATTGACTCAAAAGAGCACCCAGACCGTTGGCACTGCCATCCACAGTAATCACATTCACAACATTGCATTGTATGCAAACGGGGACAATGGTTTGGACTGAATAATTGCCTCTTTAAAACTACTGAAAGCGGAGGTATGTCTTAAACCCCACTCAAATTGTGTTTTTTTTTTTAGTAATGACCACAAATAATACACTTTATCAGCAAATCTTTGTACAAACCTAGAATAGTATTTGAATAAACACAAAAATGACGGAGTTCTTGGTCAACAGGAATCTAGGTGTTTCTAATCATTTCTAATAAATCCTTCCTGGGATAACTACCACCTTTGGTAATTGTGTGCCCCAAATATTTTACTTCCTGAACAAAAAACATTTCCCTCTGTGTTTAACACTTTGCTCAAAATATTAAAACGTTGATGGGACTTTTCAGAATACACCAAAATATCTGCCTGAAACACCACTGCATCATCAATATCCCTAAATAGACAAAATATACATTTCTGGAAAATCGATGCGGCAGATGCGAGTCCAAATGACAGTCTGATGTATCTGAACGCCCCATCAGATGTAATAAATGTAGTAATAGGTCTAGACTCACAAGTCAATTCGACTTGATGATAGCCCGCTTTCAGATCAATTGTGAAGTACTTTGCTACTTCTAATTTAGCAAACAACTCCTGTACCTTGGGCATAAGATGCCAATTAACCAAAATGTGCTTATTAAATGATCTAAAGTCAACGCATAGTCTAAGTTCACCATTTTTTTTAACCAAAACAAAAGGACACACATTTTCCTTCACATTTGAGATAATTTATTGTGATCCGATTATGGTACATGTCACAATTTGTGTTTTGTAGGAACAGCATCTTTTTTCAAATGCATACAATAAGAACAATTTTTCACTTTTCCGAGTTCTTTTCTAAATATACTAATGCTTTTCTAGAATACTTTCCAAGCTGTTTTCCCCATTCAATACACGTTGTACTCTCATCATTTCCTCTGACAAACATACCTGCAGTTTAGCATTGGGATTAAGTGTAATATCAAACTACCCTTGATGTCTCTAAAACAATACTTGCAGTCCGTCAACTGTTGCATGCACTTTGTCAATAGTGGTGTATTGTTTGAAACTTATTTCATTCATAAAATAGCCAATCATGTTAATCTGTTTTCCACCAAATCCAAACACTCTACATTCATGTGTTCTAAACTTTTATTTTGCCAATTCTTATTAAGAAATGAATTGGAAATTATGGTATATGGGGGGGGGGGGGGGTCCAGAATCAGCCATTACCGTTCTTATCCTGCCAGCATTATTAATTTCACACATAGGTGGTGCATATGGTTCTGTGTCCACTTCGTCACTCGTTACCTTATTGCTGACAACCTTGTGAACTTTCTTAACCTCACTACTACAAATCCCTGGAACATGGCTCTACATTTATACCATTACCATCTTCTTTCACAGCATCATCAGAAATAACATGGCACTATGTTCGCTAACACAGCACCAACATCCTCCATACAATCCTCTTGCACATTTGAAACGCTCTTGGAAACACTCTGACACATCACACCAAAATCTCAACTTTCCCACACTTAAATCAGTCTCTTCATTTAGCTGGACAGGCTTCAAATTAGGCAGAATACATTTCTTATCCACAGAGGTTGCACTGTACTCTAGTGTTCATACAAACTATAGAGCGTACGTGTTTTTCTACATCTGCCTTTATAAACCATTGACTTGTTTACATTCTTCATTGTCAAGTAGCCACCTACAAAGACGTACTATCAACATTAGTAGTTTTAGAAGAATTGCTGGATGTCAATTACTTCTGTAGTGTCAGACTGCGCCGACATAAAATTTGTTGTAGAATTTTCTTATTTGAGCACAATATAATTAACTGATCCCTAATGCATTTGTCAACCTGTGCTCCAAACGCACAGTCAACATCTGCAAATATAGCTACTGCCTGATAAGAAAAGAAGTTAAACAACGCCGAGAGATTTAATGTTGCTCTGGTTTTCCTTCATTTCTTTAGAAATTGGTAGCAAATCAACCTCATTCAATCTAACCCAAACACTGAGTTCCTCACTCCAGCGCTGAATGTTATGCAAACAGCAGTTTAACCTGAAACCACGACGATGGTTTACACAAATAATAAACCCTTGAATTGGACTACAAACCAGATTCGCTGATGACCAACATAATTCGGAAACTATTTTAGAAAGGACACCGAGTGAATGCAGTAAAATCTTGGTGTAAATAAAAGTCTATAAACAAATTCAAAATGCCATTTTGTACGCTCGTGCAGAGGGAATGCAAGCTCCATTAATCCCAGATTACACCTTGTACTTATCAGCCCTGATGAAAAACCCTAAAATTGCTATGGGATTGGAAACGTGTCCGCTTTTCCTTTAAATCCAGAAGGGTGTATGAATCAATCCATAGTTCTGGAGAGGGTCTAGGCAATTTATAAACCCCCACAGAAACCTAGATATTCACCCCTGGAAGTTTTCTCTATTACAATTATTGTTTTAGCCAAGTACAAGGTGGTTTACAGAGAGCGTTTTTGTATAACTAAATATGTTGAAATGTACTGGTGTATTCTTTTTTGGCGCACTATCTTTTTTGTTTGATTTAGTTATATGTTGTTCACAATTATTTGTACAGTCACATTGATTTGTATACTTTATATGTCACAGCTATTCTATTTAAATGTTGAGGTGTATCTTTGAATGCCTTATGTTTTTCAAAAAATTAAATGAGTGCATAAAACTGACATGATTAAATGCTAAATGTAAAGCATTGTACAATGACTAAATGCATTGCTATGTAGTCTGTAGGAATACATAACAGCCTATCAAACTGGTGGCAGGGTAACCTTTTTTGTCACAATTACTCCACGTCCCACCCTGCCCCCATAAAGGACGTAACCCCTTTTTGGATAAACCAAGCACACAATCAGCAGCAAGAATTTGTAGAAAAGATACATAGGAATCCACAGATTCATCCAACAGTTGATAACCAGTATAAACCTTTTTTAAGTCTATATAATGTTTCCGAAAAACAATCGTAATCACAAGATTCCACTCCTTGTGGTGGTGGTGGTGGTGGTGGTGGTGCCATTGCTGGTGGGTGCTCAAAAATATCTTCAGCATCCATGTCCATAACATTTAAGAGCAAAGCTTTTTTTGCTTTCCGGTGGAAATGCAGTACCATTAAGGGCCAACATATTTTTAAAAATGCCTAAGCCATTTTTCCCACTTCATGCTAAGTTGATTTAGATGGCTGAAAAATGCAGGAGGTGGATTTCCATATGCAGTAGTCATGCTTGTACGTCACAATATTCAACTTTAAAATTGAAACAACGTTGTTAAATATAGTTGAAATGAAAATACAAACTATTTGTACACAAGTTAAAACATTGTGAGCATCACAGTCGGTGAAAAGAATACACAAGAAAACAGATCTGTTTTATATGCAGAAAAGTTGTGCACATCCACGTTGGTAAACTCAGAAATCAAACATTGTGAAACTTACAAATTTAGGTTTGCGCATCACCACTGTTTTCCTGTTCAACTCTATGCAAATGCGCAGTGAAAACAAATAAATGCTGGTGGGATGTCTGCCTGCTAATTATGTGTAAAGCACACACGTGCAGATAAAATTACCCCCAAGATGGCGCCTGTCGTGATGACGTGCGTTATAATGTGAACGCTGCTGATAGTACCTTACTTCGAATATGGTGCCGAGATCAGAACTAGACTGGCAATGTTTCTTCCAATAAACCTCCAACACTCTGTTGAATGTCCAATGATGTTAAGATGCTTGCGAGCTAAATATACCTACTCCTCTTATCTGTAAAAGTGATCTTGGTTAAAATACCAAAACTCACAAAGTGCCAATATTTCTGAAAGGTCCCCACAAATTGCATATACTTCTTGGCACTCGTCTCCTACTCAATTGGAGGGGATCTGCCATTGCTTTCTCAGTCATCATACACAACGAAGCAATGTCCGTAGTGAACAATACCTGGATGCTCCCTCTGGGTTCTTCTCAAATCGTCACCAAATATGTTAGATTAATGAGGCAAAGATGCAGCAATGGTAGCTGTTTAATGGAGCATCCAAGCACTGCAACAGCATGATCCAACTATCAACGGCCCTCTGTGAAGAACTTGGAACGTGACAAACAACAACAATGCTTGACCAATGAAAGCAAAGGTAACAACCATGTTGGAAAGATCATGGAATAGAATGTAAGCGTAGCAAATTTAGTAGTAGAATGTAGAACGATGAAAAGCAAATGCTTAACACAATAACTATGAACTTACACAAAATTAAGTATGGACAGAAATATTAAACACCTTTTCATGCAACAAAGATCAATGTTTCAAATGCATGTTATTTATTTGTCCATTTTTATATAGCACACTCAGCTCAAAAAGTATCAGCCCCTATACATAGAACAGCCCTTTAATTCATAGCATTGTCACATATAACCAAATTAAACATGTCACAAGAACGTTTATGTGCATCTAAGCATCAAAATAAGATTATGACAGGGCGTGACCTGGAAGCAAACATGGCGGACATGTCGGAGGATCTGCATAAGCCCCAGGCATCCGATGAGATTTAAGCCACTGATGACACAATCAAGCAGGCAATAGACTCTGAGGCCCCAGGAGACAAGATGGTGGCCCTAAACGCAGGAGCAGGGGGGAAATGCAGGTCGTGGCAGCACAGTCTGTGGCAGCACCGTGATGTGCTTGGGCGTCCTCGTAAGAATTTGACGCAGCCTGGCAGACTCATGACAGTGCCCTCCCTTCTGCCCTAGAAGAGAGGCAGAGACTAGAAGGCCTTGTCCGGACTTCTTGGGCTCATTACAGGACTGACAGAAAGGGAGCGGGGAGGTGCCCAGAGTCAAGTCGGCTCGGAGAAGGCAGCAGAGCTTTGGGCCTGGAGGCCTCATCACGGCTACCTGCTCTTCTCCTGGGCCCCAGGCTACTCCACACCTGGACTTGTGTCCACTGATGCCCCCTCAGTCCCCCCAGAGGTGAGGTGTTGCCTGTGATGGCCGCATGCTGGGCACGATTATGCTTGGACCTCTTTGTGGAAATACAGCTTGGTTTGATGGAGTCACAGCGGTCCAAAAGAGAAGCGGAGACCCAGGGGCCTCGGCAGGGGCTTTAGGACACTGCAGGACACCCAGAGCCAGAGTGATGTCAACTCTAGGAGGGATGCAGAGCATTCGGACAGAGCCTCATTACAGACATTTTTTTCTTTTCTGAGTTGAGGCGGGCCACTTAACATCGCTAGGACGACACGGCCACTGCCCTCTCCGTCTACACCTCTCCATGTGGAGAAGCAGGCAAAGCACCAGCCAGCGCTCAGACAAAGGTGGTGGGACTCTAGGGACCTCGGAGGGAAGGTAACTGTGAAAAACAGCCAGAGAAGGGGGGGTTCAGACTGAAGCCCCCACAGATGTGAACAAGTCACAGCTGACCCAGATGGTTGAACCCTTGCTCCACTGATATTTATTTTTTTATTTATTTATTTTAACATTTAGTATAGCGCGAACAAATGCCCGGAGGCGTCTCGGCGCTGTTATCCTGCAAGTAATAAAGGACTTTAGAGAGTACCTAGAAGCCAAGATAGAAGTGGGCTCAGATCAATCTGCTGAGGCAGGATCTCCGGAATGTACCAGCTTCCAACAAGTCTCCACTATGGAAAACAAACTCAGTGTGCTCAAAAAGGACTTCACTAAACTCTGCAGTGTGGTGTTCCAGCGGAAGCGACTAGTCAAGGATGCGGAGGGCCGGTCCCACCACAACAACCTGCGCCTGGTGGGGGACTGAAGGGAGTAGAGGAGACCCACCCTGTAACTTACTTCTATGATTGGTACAGGACCGGTGTCCCTACACAGGAATTACCACCATGCTTTTTCATCGAGAGGGCACAAAGTACTTGTTTAAAAGCCCCGCCACCCTGCCCAGTGACACTCAGATGGCTAAACTCAACAGGGAAGCTATATTATGAGCGGCCCGTACCAAACAATCCTTTTCCCAACAATCAAGAATCATAATCTTCCCTAAAAACACAGCAATAATCCAGCAGCAGAGGAAAACATTTGAAGCAGTCAAGGCCAAAATGAAAGCAATGCATGCCACAATATGCTTCTATGACCAGTCAGGCTCAAAGATATTCACCCGGGGAAAACAAACTTCAAGACTGTGGAGGAGGCCTGTGCTTGGATTGATGAGAGACCCTTGCGACTCCCCAAGGGGAGGCTGCAACAGACTCCTGGTAGACAATTCCCAAGCCCCCCACTCTCCACCCCAACCGAGAGTTGACAAACGAAAATGACAGGGGTGAACAGAGCAGACTAGAGCCATGATCATTACCAAGAGAGTCCAACTGCTTCATGGAAAAGGGAGTAATTCCTTCTTGGAAACTCTGGGGATCAGAATATCACCCAAATGGTAGGAGGAGAGGCCAAAAGAGCACATCGATCTAGACTAAAGCTTCTGCTGCCATCATGCTGCATTGCATAAATAGGCCCAAGAAGAGTCAATATTGTATTTTTATAGTCTCGAATTACTGAAGTGGTAGTGGACATGGTGTTGTGACTAGACCCCGTTCCCATCCGCCCCCTTGGCAGAGTAGCTACAATGGGAAAGGATAGGCAAAAGTTCATAATTAAGACAAAGAAAAAAAATGGATTGATAAAAAGGAAAGAAAGTTTAAAGGTGGAAGTAAGAAAAGGTGGAAGGTGGCTTGGATCACGATCATGGCGGACACTCGACTATGAAGCTCTGTCCTGGTCCTGCATGAATCATGGCCAAAATTAGTGTGGGAGATCCCCAATGCCTGACACTTGCTGGAGAGGGGGACAGGCCGGTCACAGACGCTGATCCGAGCTGTGGCCGGAGCTTGGCACTGCAACGGAATGGTAGACATGTTGCCGCGGCGGGAGCCTGGGGAGAGCGCCTTCGGAGTTGCAGCAGGGCCGTGGCCTGTCCGAGAGCCGCGAGGTCATGGCTGAGTAGTGGGCGCCATGGGTGCCGGAAGTGAGCACCTTAAGAGGAGAAGACAGTGGTCCGCGCCGCGCCTGAGAGGGCAGCTGGGGCATTAGACTGATGAACGTCTGGTGTAGATGATTCCAGGCCCAGGCCAGCAGATCAAAGGAGGCCTAGAGCAGACCGCTGTATTCAATCAATCAGGGTTTTTTTAAAGCGCACCACTCGGCCATGAGGGTTTCAAGGTGCTGAGGGGGGGTGGAGGGGGGGGGGGATGCGGGAAGTTTGCGTTCGCAGATCCGTTAGCCAATGAGCCAGGTCTTAAGGGCCTTCTTGAAGATTTTCAGGGAGGGGGCTAGTCTGATGTCTATCGGAAGCTCGTTCCAGGTTTTGGCTGCAGTGTGTGAGAAGGATCTTCCTCCTGCTCTGTTTCTTTTGGGTACGTGGAAGTTGATTCTGTCGTGGAGGTATTTGGGTCCAATGTTGTGTAGGCATTTGTAGGCGTGGGTGAGGGTTTTGAAGGTGACGCTTTTCTCCACAGGGAGCCAGTGGAGTCTTCGTAAGTGTTAGCTGATGTGTTCGTGCCGGGGGATGCAGAGGACGAGTCTGGCGGCAGTGTTCCGTATCGTCTGGAGTTTTTGGAGTAGGGACTTGAGGTCGGCCACCAGGTGTCCCATACTGAAGGGGTGGTTCTGAGGACAATGACTTCTGTCTCATCGGTGTTGAGCTTAGGGCAGCTGTTGGTCATCCAGACTGCGACCTCCTGCATTCCTTTCTGGATGTTGAGTCTGGCGGTGGCAGGGTCTTTGGTGAGGGAGAGAATGAGCTGGGTGTTGTGGGCGCAGGAGACTATGTTGAGGCCTTGTTGTTGGACGATGGCGGCGAGGGGGCCATGTAGATGTTGAAGAGGGTCGGGCTCAGTGATGATCCCTGTGGGACTCCGCAGGTTATTTCAGTGGGATGGGAGAGATGCGGCAGTCTGATTCTTTGGCTTCTTCCGGTGAGGAATGATCGGATCCAGTCTAGGGCTGTTCCTTGTATGCCGGTGTGGTGTAGTCTGGCGATTAGTGTGCGGTGGGAGACTGTGTCGAAGTATGCTGATAGGTTGAGTATGATAATGGCTGCGGAGTGACCTTGGTTCAGGAGGGTGCGGATGTCATCTGTGGCGGCGAGTAGGGTGGTCTATGTGCTGTGGTTGCTTCGGAATCCGGATTGGGAAGGGTTGAGGATTGTTTTCGATGAATCATGTCAGTTTCCAGTTGACTATTTTCTCTGCAACTTTGGCCGCGAACGGGAGGAGCACGATGGGCCTGTAGTTATTGAGGTCAGTGGGGTCAGCTGTCTGCTTCTTGAGCAGGGGCCTGACTTCTGCGTGTTTCCAGGCGCCTGGGAAGGTGCCTGTTTCGAGGCTCGTGTTGATGGTGCGTTGTGGTTCGGGTGCGATGGCGGCTCTGTGGTAGATGTGAGGGGGCAGGGTTTGGTAGGGGCCGCTGAGTGGATGCTTTTCATGGTTGAGGTGGTGTCTTCAGCTGTGATCAGCGTCCAGGTGGAGATGGTGGGCTGGCTGGTGCGTTTGGCCGGCTGTGGAGTCAGGTGGGATGTCGAAGTTGTCGTAGAGGTTTTTGATCTTAAGGTTTAAGTAGGTTCCAAGCGTGTTGCAGAGGTCTTGGGACGGAGTGATATCTGTGGCTTCGCTGCGAGGGTTGGTAAATTCCTGGATGACAGTGAAGCGTTTCTTGGGGTTGGTGGAGTTTGCAAGGATTTTGGTTTGTATGAAGGTCCTCTTGGGGGTTCTGATTTGGTTGTGGTAGTCTGTCATGGCATCCTTGTAGGTGGTGTGGTTTTTCGGGGTCTTGGTATTTCTCCAGTTATTCTCCAGGCGTCTGCATGTGCGTCTGGCTTCTTAAAGATCGGTGGTGAACCAGGCGGGTTTCATGGGGCGCTGGTTGTCAGGGTTGTGTAGCGGGGCGAGCTCATCCGCGCATTTGGAGATCCAGGTGTGGAGTTCTCTGGCTGCGATGTTGGCGTCAGATGCCGAAGTGAGGTTGTTTCAGGTGAGGGCGGAGTTGAGTTGGTCGACTGTTACCATACTCCAGTTTTTTCGTGGTGGGCGTGGGGCTGGTTTGGGTGCCCTGAATTTGTCAACAGTGAAATGTACACAGTAGTGGTCAGTCCATGGGTGTTGCATTGTGTGGCTGACGTGAACACTGTTCGACTGTGCAGCAGCCACCATTAAGTAGGGGAGGGGGCGGTACGAGAGGTTGGGATGCAGGGGGAGGGGACACAGGGGCAGCAGCGGGGGGAATAAAATAAAATATTTAAATTAAAATAAGGGGCTACTGTGAGAGGAAGGAATAGGCAGGGAAACAGAAAATTAGAGGCACCAGGCAGGCAGAGACAGTCGCGGCTCTGATGGAGGCAGGCGTCGGCCTGCAGCCTTGAACCCAGGCCAGGAGGAGGGCTCAGCACTGCAGTGAGGCATAGGTGTAGCAGAGCTGCAGCGGGGAGAGATTGAACCTGTAGGAAGGTACATCCTGACTATGGTTGCCCCCAACTTTTTGCCCTGTGTTTTAGCTGGTTTTTGACATAGTCGACCTGGGATCCTGCCAATCAGGACCCCAGGCCTACTGCTCTCTCTTTAAAATGGATTCCATGTACCCTAGGTGCATTTCCAATTGGTACTGGGCCACCCTATCAGACCCTGTAACTCAGGGCATGGGTGTACCCAGGGCTGCCAGGGGCTGCAGCATGTATTATGCCACCCCTGGCTGGCCTCCTAAATTTGACACAACTGGCTGCATGACAGCTGGGGCAAAGTCGTGTAATCACCCTTTGCTGTAGGTGTAGTATACCTATACCTAACCCTAAAATGGACACACAGATTCCTATCAGTCACTCCTATGGCAGGCCTTGACAATCCTGAAGGCAGAGTGCTTGGAATCGTGTGAGATGGTGCTCTGGCATGAGCTGAGCCTGTCTGCAGCTTGCGGAACCAAGTCCTAATAGCTGTTCCATGATATCGCATACCATATACTCTTAAGTGCATTATAATACTCGCGGTTAAATGCTAACTTTGGTATTGCTTTATCAAAACATGTCGAGTAAGGTGTCATACGAATTGGAATACTAACCCCTCGTCAATTCTGGCGACGGGGTTAGCATTCCACCCTTCTAGAGGGACACGACATGTATGTAACTGTGAACCCCGGTTAAAGTTAACTAAAGCCTCAGCTCCACAAAATGGATGCTGCCACCACAGACACGAGTCTGACCCCCTGCAGCTGGGAGTCCTTCCAGCGAGGGGAGCCTGGACAAAGGGTTTCCTGTCAGGGGCGGTGCTAGCACCGTCCCAGACATGGTTTTGTGTATCCTGGGTAGGCAGGGCTTTTCAGGAAGGTGACTGCTGAGTGGCACCCCGGTGCTCACTACGCATAGGCCAGTCTGAACCAGTTCCAGGGGCACACCAGCCCCTGGCCTGGGGAAGTCCGGCATGGCAGAGGGGTGTAACCACCCCCCTCCTAGTCCCACCCATAGGCAGGACCTAGTCACCGGGTCAGCCCCCTTTTTTAGTATAAAGATGGGAGCGGGCCCCCTGTTCAAATTAGATCATCTTTGGAATCAAGACACGACTTTCTTCGAAAGGACATCAAGATTTCTTCCTCAAGATTCTCCCTTGTGGCTAAGGAGTAGTCACCCTGCATCAAGCGGGCACCATCCTAAGAACACTGCGGTCTGCTGCAAGTCCTTCTTCACGAATCCGACGACCCAGCTCGACGAGACCCGGCTTCCCTGGCACCTCTGACCTCTACTCACCTCTACAGCAAAGCTGAGAACCGTGAGTGCGACGAGACCTCGAGGGACCGACGATCGCCAAGACTGCACGACTTCTTTGTAACAAGCCCACCGAGTCTTCCACTGGTGAGTGCTTTGGGGTCCGAGAAGCCCCAACCCTGCGCAGCTCCAGCACCCAAGATCAGCCCCCCTGCATCTCCACGATCTGCGTGGGGCCCTTCTGCTGTTTGCTGTGCACCGCGTTGTTTGGCTACTAGCCGGCTGGCTTGTGGCCTTCTGAACGACGCCCGACGACATCACTGCTGCTGGTCTGGTTGCTCCAGACTGGCTCTTGCTTCCTTCTTCAAGAGAGGCACCCCGGACCCTCCTGGTCCACTCCAGACGCCATTTTAGGTCCACCGCGTGGGCTTGAATTTGCCAAGGCTTTGTTGCCCAATCCTGGGTCCAGCGACGCCGACAGCTTCTATCTTCGTGGGACAGCTCGATCCTCCTTCCTGGTCGCCGACAACGCCTCCTGGTCTGTGAGATCTCCGAGCACAGCGTCACCCACTCGCCTAGTCGAGGTGGCTACCATCCGGTGCCCTCCTGGTGCCCACTGACTACTGGCTAGTAGTCTCGAACTTGGTCCCCTCTGCTTTCAGGTGTCATCTTCCATCGATCCAGGCTTGGATCCACCGAACTTTCTTCACTGGTCGCCTGCCAGCAACTTCTTTCTTCCAGGCTCCTGGTCCGGCAACGAGGATTCCCGATGTCTTTTGAGTCCTATGCAGCTGCAGCCCCTGGGCTAGGTAACTTCGGCATTTCGGTGCCCCAGCATAGCCTCACTATCCAAGGGTCAGGATCCACTTTCGTTTTCTCCCTACCAGGTCGGGTTCGCCCGAGAACACTAACTTTGCAATTTCTAGCTACCATAGACTTTGTCCCGCATCTCGCGTGAGAGTACACACACTGCACCCGAGTCCCCTGGGTCTCCTAGAAGTAATCTAACGATTCTATAGTCAAGTCCTAGCGATTCCAAAGCCTATTAGTATTGTACTTACCTGCTAGTAATTTCGCATTCCACTTTTCAAGTATATGGTTTTCCGTGCCCCTCGGGCATTTGTATATACTGTGCTAACTTAAGTATTTTTGCAAGAGTTTTGGTTTGTGCTTAGTACCCTGTCCTCATAAAGAGTACAGGGCTGTTGTGATTCTTAATAAATAACTGTTTATTTTCATAACACTTGTGTGGTGTCCTTTCACTGGGTATTCAAGGGGTATATGTGTGGTAAACAGCTGGCTTAACACGCCCTCTCGAGTCTTTAGCCTTAGACTGCTCGTATCCACGCTACTAGGATAGCTGGTCTATAAGGTTGACTTACAACCAATCATCAATAAGGGTTGCTGGACTGATACATAGTGTTCACTAGAATAGTGAGCACTGCATATCAGGCCACCTTCTCACAGAACCCAGGCCAGAGGTCACAGTCCTACTGTAGCGACCGGCACCCCGCACTCACCAGAAGCGGAGACACTGCATCCACAGGAAGATTGGACCACGACGTGTTCGTTCTCTCAGTGCGGGGACGGGGGCGCGTGCTGCAGCTGGCCCGCGGGGACGGGGGCGCGTGCTGCAGCAGGCCCTCAGGTACGGGCACAATAAACTGCAGCGACTGGGGTGGCAGTGCCGCTGCACTGAAAGATCGGGCACGGGCACCGGAGGTGCTGCGCGGCCGGAGGCCCATGTGGATGTCCAGGGATTGTGCAGCAGAGTTTGGCTGGGGACATAGTAAACACCCTAAAGAAGAGCACAGCACATGAAGAAGGGAGACTCTAGCTTGAAGTTGCTGCGCAGTTACACCAGGAGGTGTGACAGAGTGGAGTTTATTTTGAGGATCAGCGCGGCAGGCCGGGACTGCTGAAGTCTGCAGTGAAGGCAACCGATAAGCAGCAGTGTAAGTAACTGATTCCTAGAGGCCGGACACGAACGGGAGCAGTCCCGTGTTGACAGGCTGGAAGTGGCCTGGACAAACAACTGGAAGTCCGGAAGAGACAGCAGGACACATAGACCTGCAGTGTGAACCTAAAGGTGAGGAGAGCTAGGAGGTGCAACAAGCTCTTAACACCTGAGCAGAGGCGGGGGAATATTCTGCAGTTGGCCCTGGTCTGGGTGCCAGGACTGGTAGCAACCAGAGAGGCAGTAGCCCATAACAGACAGGCCAGGCCCCAACGCCAGGTGCTGAGAGACACCAGTAGCAGGGGGTTGACACTTGGACACTGTGCTGGGTCGCTCAGCTGGGGAACAATTCAGTGGGTACACATGCCCCAGAACTTACTACTACACAATTGTTCCACTGATTCCACCCTCCTCCTGTGGGTGTGGGTATACGTAGCTTGGTATCGCTGGTGCCAGAATATCAGTAGTGAAGACTAATAGTGGACGAATACCCTGTTGGGCCCCGTGATGCCCCTGCGGGACGGAGTCAATGGACTGATACCAGAAGGGGAGGGTGCTGCGGAGTCTGGGTGCTCTAGGCGGATCAAATTACAACTAACACACAAGGTACCCACGCCTTTTGCTACCTGTAAAGATGTCCGGGAGGGGGACGAGCGAGTCAAAACGGCAGAAAACAAGAAAAGGGGGTACCTGTGATCCCTCCCCCCAAAACAGTGGTCAGGAAGCTGGGGACACAGCGGATAAGGACCTTTCCTTACACCTTCATCTAGACAAGATGTTGAAGGCAATCTCTGACACCAGGACGGCACTGCAGCAAGATATCGGGGCAGTGTCGGTGGGTCTTGTTCTCATACAGGCTGAACACCAAAAATTGGTGGACAGAGTCAATGATACCGAAAACACACTAACAGAATTGGTGCCGGAACATATGCAGGGGGCGTCAAGACTTAAGGACCTCACTTCTAGGGTGACGGAACTGGAACGGAGGGCAGAGGATGCCGAAGGTAGAAACCGCCGCAATAATTTTAGATTTGTGGGGATTCCGAAGGTAGCAGACATGCTGTTGTTTCTCGAATAGTGGCTTGCTGACGTGATACCAGCTGGTACACTATCCAGATTCTTTGCCTTGGAGAGAGTTCAGAGTGCCAGGAAGACCGCCAGCACCGGGCATGCCTCCCAGACCGGTGGTAGCCAAGCTACTTCATTATAGGGGCAGGGATACTATCTTACAGCAGTCCATATCTCACAGCCCATACACTATGAATAACAGTAGCGTTTCCATGTAGCCGGACTTTACTGCTAAGGTGCAGGCACAGAGGGCCTCCTTTGTGGCAGTAAAAAAGGCACTACGCGAAGCCGGATTGCAGTACTCCTTAATGTTCCCCAGATGAAGCATGGACATGGCGGGAGGTAAATGGGAAAGGGGCTCCTTTGCCCAGATCTAAGCCGGGCTCAAAAGGCGAGAAAAAAGGTGCTAGGGCCAGGTCCCGCCGCCCCAGGAAACCAAAAGCACTGCAGAGGCCAATGGTTTCCCAGACGTAGCAGGAACAGGAACCCGCTCTGAAGGCGGTGGCGCAGCTGATGTCAACTGAAGTCAAAGATAGCAGTGGATACTCCTCTTCAGATCCAGCGAATCATTTGTCTAACTCGGAGGACTATTCAGGAAATAATGCAGGATTGCCAAAACTTACTCCACATACTGCTGATGACATCGCCCGATGAAACGGAGACGTGGATACTCAAAGTAGGATGCATGGAGATGTTGGGTGGTAGAAAGACTCAAAATCGCTAAGAAGCGAATAGGGAGGGGGGGGGGACCCCTCCATCGATGGGACCAGACAGTTATCATGCCATTTCAAGCACTCTTGACTTTCCTTCCACCCACCACGAGAGTGCACCGCCATCGGAGCTGAGGGCGGCGTACTGATCTAAATGAAGTTCTCTTACAGGTTTGGGCAGTTGACCATTGTCAGTCCGCTCGTGGGTTGGGGAGTCTTGCTGTTGGGGTTTGAGGTTTTCTTCCACGGGGTCCACAATAGTCATTTGAGTAGGAGCTCTGGGCGAGGGGTTCTGAGAGGGGTGTTTATGCTGAGGGATGGCTGGTGTCTCCAGGTCTGTCGATGAGTTTAAACTTCTGACTTGGAACGTATGGGGAATGGGCTCTCCCTCCAAAACGCTACAGTATCCTAAACTATATACGGCGAAGGGGAGCCCACATAGTGTTGCTGCAGGAGACCCATCTCAAAGAGGTGGAAATGGCCAGGCTCCGACAGATGGCGGGGGCAATTATTTGCACTGCATATTTGGCTTTTGCACCGGGTGCTGGTGTGGATCAGACCTGGGGTCCCCTTCCCGGTGTCCTGGAAAATAATTGATGCAGAGAGGAGATTTGTTGTGGTTAGGGGTAAGTTGAAGGGCAAGGAAATCACACTGGGGACTGTTTATGCACCAAACAGTGACAAGATTTCCTTCCTAGAGCAGTTCTCTGGTAAACTCTCTGGGATGGTGGCAGAGGATCTGATTTTGGGAGGTGATTTTAATTGTGTATGTGATTAAGGATGGGACTGATCTACTTTTCCTTTGAACGGGAACCATAGCAGCCACTATGGCCAAGGGATTAAGGAGCTGGATTGGTGGGTGGGAACCGATATAGTTTTGGAGAGTGCAAAACACGCAGAAAAGAGAATAGTCCTACTACTCCTCCCTATATGACCTGCACATCAGACTGGACATGTTCCTTTGTTCGAGTACAATGTCCTGTTATCCAATGCTGAATACCTAGGGAGATCCATCTCTGACCACAGCCCCCTGCTAATGCGATTCGCTCCTACTCCCGAGAGAGCTCCCATCCCATTGTGGAAACTACACCCCACCCTATTAGAGGACAAAAGCTTTAAACAGTGTCTCTCGGATGCTATTGCCGCTTACTTTGAGAACAACCAGGGGACTGCTAGCTCCCTCTTATTAGAATGGGATGCATTTAAAATGGTAATCAGAGGACAGCGTCTGGGACAAGTAGTGGGAGCTAGAATGGAGAAGCCCTGGAGACCCAGATTCTGGCACTGGACCGAGAGACTGAGGGTGGGACTGATGCGCAGAGACGACATGCAGACGTGAAGAGTACTCATAACTCCACATGGGATAGGCTGAGGGCACTGGATTATCGGGTAAACCAAGAACTTCAACATGTGGAGGGAAGTAGGGCAGGGAGGCTATTGGCCTGGTTGATCAGACCGGAAAGCAGGGGAGCTCCAATCCCAAGCATACGTGGTGCGGGGGGTGCAATTTGCTCTCCGAGGGTCATTAATGACTCGTTCCGGGAATATTATGAGAACCTATACGGGAAACCAGGAGACATACAGGAAGACAGATTAACGGAATATCTAGAAGGATTGAGACTACAAGAATTAGACCAGGACACTCGGGATACTCTGGTGCTGCCGGTAAAAGCGGGGGAACTCAGAGCGCCCATTAAAGAAATGGCACGGGGAAAACACCGGTCCTCCCAGCCAAATTTTACTCCTTCGTGGATTTTTTGGCCCGAGGCAGGAACAGTTATATGCAACGGTATTAGGGGAAAAACAACTACCACCGTCAGAGAGGCATTAGTGATTCCCTTACCAAAAACAAAGAAGGAGGTAGCAGACGTGACAGAATTATGACCATTGTCAATGCTAAACCGTGACTTTAAGGTTTTGAGCAAAGCACTGGCGTTTAGGTTATTGCCGCAGATGCCTGCATTGGTCCACACTGACAAGTGTGGATTTATCCCTTCATGTTCCACCTCTAATAATTTGCGGAGATTATATAATGCTTTCTCCCACAGAGACCTGGAAGGGTACCCTGAAGCAGCAGTAGAGTCTGTAGACCTGGAAAAGGTCTTTGATTCCTTGAGATGGGATTTTTTACTGGCAGTAATGGGAAAGATGGGAATGGGAGACGGTTGGCGGAGCGGGTCCATTTTTTATAAGAGAGTCCTAGAGCTAGAGTACGCACATGTAGCACAGTATCTGCCCCTTTTCTATTTACAGAGGAACTCGCCAAGGATGTCCCGTCACCATTGCTCTTTGCTCTGGCAATGGAGCCCTTGCAGAATGGCTCAGGTAAGAGGGTGAAAACCTCAGATTGGCTCTTGACGGGACTGACCATATAGTTTTGTTGTATGCGGACGACATACTGATCTATTTCTGTAATGGATAGCATGGGATCCCGACATTGCTAAGCGGCCTAGAAGAATTTGCTGAGCTCAAGGGAGTGCGTGTAAACAAAAAGACCTGGAATGGATGCTGAGCTCTTTCAGATACTTGGGAATACAGGTCATCACCGTCAGGTAGACATGTCAGAAGGGAACCTCGGAGGGTCTCTTAGAGCGCTAGGGGCAAATGTGTCCTTCTGTTGTTCGCTCAAGCTGCCGGTAATGGCCAGAGTTTGTGATATTACCAAGACTCTTGTATTTCTTTGTTAACCTGCCAGTAGTGATCCTGAAAAGCTGGTTTAAGACCCTGGGTACATTGAGAGACTTGGTGTGGGATGAGGGACGTAATAGGGTATCCCTACAAATACTGACTGCAACTTGCCGGGGGGAGGGCCGGGTGCTCCTGATTTTGAAGCCTACTATTTGGCGAAACAGCTTCAGTGAATGGCCAGATTGTAAATTGTGTGTCTTGTAAAGCGCACTGCTACCCGCACCGCAGGCCTCGTAGCGCTATAGACCGCTGGGGAATCCATCCTGGCTTTCCCTGTGAGATAGTCCCTCCTGGGAGTCTCCAAGGTGAAACCAGGCATCCCCGGCGTTTGTGAGGGGCCGTTGTGGAGATGAGGCAAGCTAATGCCCAGAGTTGCCGAGTGTGATCTCTGGTTGAAGTAGGCACCGATGCGAGAATTATCGAGTCCGCTGATCCTGGTCCAAGACCCTGCCGCGTCGGGAATCGAACCCTAGTCCCGGGCCGTTCTCCGCTCTCGGGTCTGCCGCCTCTAACCAGTGAGCCACTCCACTCCACTTCCAGATGGAAGGGAACTTGAGACTCTACCACTTCCAGCTAGCACTGCACAAGGGGCTTTATTTCCAAGGATGCTCAGCCCTCGCCAGAAGATCAAACACATGGGGATACTACCTTCAGTGGAGGAAACGTGTTGGGATAGATGTACAGAAAGAATTAGAGATGCGCCGCTTTATACACCAAATTTACCACTCATGGGACTACCACAGTCAGGAATGGCAACTACAGGGTTGGGAGGAGGCAAGAGTGAGTTTCTAGAATACCAAGACTTGCGGCCAGGACAGTTTCTGAATTATCATAAGATACGGGGGCTTTGGCAGCGTTATGGGGAGTGGACATTAAAGAACCTCCCACTCATACGGCCTTCCAGGCGATGGTAACTTTGGGCTCGGCAGGACACCTAGTAAAATGGCTGTACCAGGCCATAACTGAAATTACTCATTGGCCTTTGCCCAGACTACAAGAGAGATGGGAGGGCATACTGACTAGGCAGCTGACAGAGGGAGTGGAAGAAGGTCCTGGAAAACCCCAAAAAAGTGTCCAGGAACGCTGCCTTTAAACTCATACAATTCAAAGTACTCCATAAAACTTAGCTCACCCCTCATAGGCTGAACGTAGTATAGGGCAGAGAAGACCAGGTCTGTGCCAGATGCTCGCAAACACTCTGACTTCGACCATATGATATGGGCTTGTCCTGGGCTCAGAAATAACTGGACCAAAATTTTACATACCGTAAATGAGGTTTTGGCTCGTAAAATGACATGCTCCCCAGAGGTGTGCCTTCTGGGCCTTTTCCTGAGACCCAAATCCAAAAGAATGGGTCATAGGTTTGTAGATCTGCCTTTGCCTCCTGGCTAAAAGGAGAATAGCGCTTAGGTGGAAGGCAGAGATAACCCCTTTAATAGTAGACTGGGAAAATGATGTTTCCTGTAGGGCCAGGGCAGAAGAAAAAGGTATGATCCGGCAGGATAAGTTCACGAAATGGCACAAACCCCTGGCGGAACCATGGGCTGACATACTGAGGACATGGGACATACCTGATACACCTAACTGAGGCTCACAGAGGCGCTAATCAGATCCTGAGGGAATAGGAGAGACACATGCCCACTAAATACATGACAGTTATTGCAGAATGCTTGGGACACTCTGGGATCCTGGGAAGAGGGTAAGCTTAGCCACCAGGCACCATAACACACAGATGACACAGTCGTTTTATTCGGTTTATTTAGTACTGGTGCTTACCACAGCGTTCCGTGGGCCCGCATTGCTTTCCCCTCTCATCTACCAACCTTGCAGCCCCAGCCCAATAGAAGAATCAGCCGAGCAGTTTCAGACATACCTATTGACAGAGGACCCTTGGTGGATTTACATAAGTTTTAGTCGAGTCTCTAAATTGTGTTTTAGATTTAATTTTTTCTTTTTTTTCCTATTTAAGGAGTTATTGTAAGGCAGCTTTACGAACATTGTTCAGAGCATATAAATATGTGACAATCAATGCTGACAGCTGACCTAGATACTCCATACAATGCAACCCGCTGCATCACGGATTTAATAAACATTATTGTAAACCTGGACGATAAACACCACACTGGAGAGAACCACAGGGAAACATGATGTTGAAATCAGTTTAATTTGTACTTATATAATATGTAACTGAGATTAATAGGGGACATGGTTTTAAGAATTGTATTACTACTGTGGTTTTGAGCTTGCATTGATTGTATCAAAGACAATATAAATGCCAATAAAACCAACACAAAATAATATATATATATATATATATATATATATATATATATATATATATATATATATATATATATATATATATATATATATATATATATATCATTCAAGTTGCCCTGAGCTCAAGGACGCCACTCCTCGGGAAACAGTTCACTGAACTTTTATTTGCCAAACCTTCTGACACCTCGAGTCAATTTCTCTTTTCCCTGACGCGTTTCGCGGCGCCTAGCCGCTTTTTCAAAGGGAGTTTCTGCCACTGCTCAGGGCAACTTGAATGATATATATATAGAGTAAGAAAAGGGAGAAGTGATGGTGAAAAAGGTAGAAAGGGTAATAGCAAGTATTGAACAGAGAAGGTGGATAGATGTGGATAGATGAGTGGGTGAATGCATGGCTGGGAGAAAGAGTGGATAAATAGCTAATTTATAGGTAAATGGATGGCATAGTAAATGGAAATCTGGATGAATGGACAAGGGTTCAATTGATGTATGGTAGGCTTTATTAATAGATTAATTCAGTACCCTAAGCTTATGCTCATGGAACATTAACGGCTTAGGAGATAAATTCTCAGATATGGGCCTAAACACCTACCTGAAAAAGTACACAATTATCTCCTTGCAAGAATAGATGGATAAGTCAAAGGCTAAGGAGATGTATAGAAGGATGGATGAATGAGTAGATGGATATGTAAATGGATGGAATTTCAAATGGATGGATGGAATGGTGAAAGAGTGAATGGGATGGATGAAAGAATACATGGATGACAGAATTTAAAGGTGAAATAGTTGCCATAAAATAAGATGTAAAAATAGATGATGGAATAATGAAACACTGAATGGTGAATGAAAGAATGTATGGATGACAATGTAGAGGTGAAACAGTGGATAGCAGGTGGATGACATGATGACATGGAGAGCAAAAGAATTATGGATTTAGGCCCATATCTCTGTACTGGGGTGAATGTTTGACATTGATCAGCATTCTGTCCCTCAATTGTTGCATTTGAAAGGATTAAGGTATAAATGCTTGGATGGAAGAGACAAAGGAGCTCTTCCAGGGAGGGTCAGGCTCACTTGCTTGGTGCCATAAGTGAGTTGGTTCAAAGTGGTGGGAGTGGAAGGATATTTTAGATTCCTGGCTATTCCTTTGGTAGTGAGTGCCTTGTGCAATACCACTACCAGAGACTACAATGAAAAGCTGAATGCCAATAAATTATGCTTTGCTGTCTTTTTTCCTCAATTGTAACCCTTTTCCCCTGTATAACATTCTGCAAATAGATGTGCCACAGCAGGCAGTCAGTCCTTCCCTTTTTGTTTCTTTTTTTAATCTTTGTGTGTAACTGATGTAAACTGCCTGGCACAGTACTCTATCTCCAGGAAAATATATTGTTTGGAGTCTTTATTATCTATACCTTGGTTGGGATTACAGTGATTGTAGAAGCATTAAATTACAATGATAACCCGAAAGAAAACTCAATTTGACGAAAACATGCACATCCATGTGTTCCCCTAAAACCCACAAAAGGAGCTTATTTAACATTTCCCACCGACAACTTCCACTATATTATTAAGGTTTTTTTTTGCCTTTTTTACTTTTTGAGCCAGCAGCACTAAGCATTCTGTAACTTGTAGATCAATACTTATAGTTGAAAAACTCAAATTACAAGTTGCATCAGACTTGGAACTTTTGGATGAAACATCCGGCCTGGTTGAGGAAGCCATGAAATGTGGCTGTTAATCATGTTACCTTAACCTTTCTACTTCCCCGCTTACCCAAAAAGTCTACAGTGCTAGGAATCATTACAAAACACTTCTACATGTTTAGAAAAGGAGTTGCTAAATGGAGCTCATTTGCAGTCCAGCTAAAATAGAAAAGAGAGCCTTTAGAAAAGTATAAACAAGGCAAAGGGATGTGCAGAACACTTAGAGGAAGAATTAACAAACCCTGGGGAGAATGAAATAAAAAAAGTTGAGAAGACCCGTATTGGCTCTGCATATTATGTATTTCAAAAGCAAACATGACTGCATGTGTGTTTCTCAATGTCTGGAGAACACACTATCATAGAGAAATAACTTGCAAACGTTTTGAATAGCTGCCAAATCAGTGAGCTGCACTTACATCTCAATCAAATCAATCAATCAGGGGGTTGTAAAGCGCGCTACTCACCTATGAGGGTCTCAAGGTGCTCAGGTGGGCGGGATGCAGCTCTGGATCAGTCAAAGAGCCAGGTCTTGAGGTCCTTCCTGAACGTGTGCAGGATCGGGGAGCGTCTGATATTCACAGGGAGCTCGTTCCAGGTCTTGGCTGCGATGTAGGAGAACGCTGTCCCGCCTGCTCTGTTTCTGTGGATGCGGGGGACCACTGCCAGGGCAAGGTCGGCGGAGCGGAGGTTCCTCTTGGGTAAGTGTAAGGAGACTCTCTCGTCGAGTTATTTGGGTCCGATGTGGTGGGATTTGTAGGCGTGGGTGAGGAGCTTGAAGGTAACCCTCTTCTCGACTGGGAGCCAGTGGAGGTCTCATAGGTGTTGGGTCATGTGTTCGTGACGTGGTGTCCCGATGAAGAGTCTGGCTGCAGTGTTCTGGATGGTTTGGAGTTTGTGTAGAAGAGTTATGTTGATTCCAGCGTAGAGGTTGTTGCCGTAGTTCAGTCTGCTGGTTATGAGTGCGTAGGTGGACATCTCTAACAGAAAATGGTTAGTAAGTACTAATCTACACCAGCTTGCTGCCCAGCAATGCAGCAATCTGAGTTACTGTTCGAGCTCTTATCCAGCCACCAGCTTCCGACACCTGGTGCATGCCATTATTTGTTAGAAACATTGTTTTCACAGTTCCTATACAGAGTTGATATGTGTCGTGGTCAACCTACATACAGCATTTACCACTAATTTGAATAGAAACTCCTTAATGGACACGCCTGGCAGACCCTAAACAGCAAGGGTTCTACCCTTCACATACCTTAACTGAAGCTGTATTTTGTTTTACTTCCAAAAGAGAAACAGTTTAGAACAGAGCTTTGAACTAGTCATCTCTGGGGAAGTTGTTCTTAGGACATACGCTCCTCTTACTTAATTCAGACAGCAAGTTGTTTAATTGGTCAATTCAGTCTAATCCTGCACAGGTGACTTAACTAAACTGTCAATCAAGGTTAATTTTATGAATCACAAAATGGAATCTCAAATGGGTTACGCAGGGGAAAAATCAGCAATTTTATTTCGGCAAACAATCCAGTCTGAGAAAGCTTTTCAAAGCTATTTAACGCGGGTTACAAACCCATCACATCGTTTCGAATTAACCACACATGAACTTGGAATTCTACATCACTAGTTGCCTGTGATGGACAGTCCAAGAAAAGCACAATCCACTGTATGCCATTTTATGATATTTACTCTAATTGTATGCATTATTTAAAACCACTGTTTTTAAAACAAAACGTGAGAACGCATAAAGCTGCTATGAAACCTTTGGGTTGATTTTAATGATATTGGGATCTGGTTTAATGTTGGCTTGTTCATTTTAAAAGTAATAAATATCTGGAAAAGCATTAACTTTTAAAAGATAACATGCCATAATTGACAAGGAATTGGTATTATGTAATTCAACAGCAAATTCTTCTTAATAGGATTGTTTCTATTACTGTAATGAACTTTTATTACTGTAATTGCTTTTATGGTTGTTTGCACACACCAAATAAAGCTTGATTGAACTGAGCTTAACTCAAGCTTGACATATTCTTTGGGTAATGTGACATCTTTCTTTCTTGCTCCCTTAAGTGAGAGTATCGCTTTTATTTTGCTCGGACTGTCTCAGTTGCTTACTCATTACTTCTTTTTTTAGGTAAACTGTTCAATCACACAGGATATTCTAAGCTACACTCCCATTAACAGTTTGTGAATCCAAGACACAGAATTCCTCACTTTATGTGAGACGCTGCATTGTTTTAGAAGTCTATAAATGTCAATAACATTAGAAGGAGGAGGAGCCTGATAAAAACCCTCTGCCTTCTGTTTTTAGGTTGGGTCTAGAGACCCCTTTAGTGTCTTGCAAGGATCACATCAAGATAATTAATTATTAAAAACACAAGAAGTGCATAAATAGAGCTCTGTTTGCTAACCTCATCTATTGGTCTGTTCAGCTGCCATTCACATTTTGCTTTCGCTCATCACAGTATAGAGCATGGGGCAGTTGTCAGCCCATTTGAGCCACTATCTCTCTTACACTATAACAACTTTTTACCTGATTGCATTGGTAGACCCACCTAAAAAGAAGTACACTTCATTGCCAATGCTGGTGACAATACTTGAATCAATAGGAATCCTATCTTCCTTTTACATGCATTAAAACGGAAAGCGTGTTTCATACCTATTCCTAGTGCGTGCGACTACTATGAAACATCTAAATTTTTCTATTAAAGTTTTATGGTCATGGTTATTTTTCTTTAATTTAACTTTTTTGATTCAAGCCGGTAGCCACCATGTTTAGGCAGTGGCATATTTTCTTTTTTTGTCTATAAGGCGGCGGTCAATTGAAATTACAAGTTGCAAGCCAGATTAAGAAGTATCTCTGTGGTGCCACAACATGAACCAATATTTTGAGGCACAATTTTATCTATGCTTTGAAATGTCAAAATGATGTTTAGCTACCGAATTGATTTGGAGTGGTCTCATGGCGAGACAACCAAGATGTGGCGAGTATTCCAGAAGAATCAAGAGAAAAAGAGGCATTTGTTTTTTTTATAGACCATACACAAGGATTGAACTGAGTGTGCTGGAGGCTGACGTCAATGGAGCACCATGGCAAATTATTCAAACTTTTCAAGCTCTCACACTTCAGATTTTGAAATATGTTGAGAGGTGCTTAACCCCTTCGATGCTCATGACGAGCTGAGCTCGTCATGAGGCACAGTTGAGCTGTGCTTATGACGAGCTGAGCTCGTCATGAACAATGAAGTTCACCAAGGATTAGCACAGGAGGGGAAAACCCCTAGCAACCAAGGTGTTCAAGATCATGAAAAATATAGTTTCTGAAGTACTGCATAGAAGCAAAGTAGTAAAAATGCATAAAAAGGACAGAAATTCCAAGAAAACGAAAGAGAGACCGGAGTCAACAAAGACTTCCACTGTCCTGACTGTCAGCGGAATGAAGGCTACGTTTTCATAGATACGGGCCAGAGGGTGGCATCCCACAAAGGGAAACTACTCAAGTTAAAAGGATTTCAGATAGGAGGGAATTAACTTGTAGTTAGTAGGCATGCACCAAGGTGCTGTAGTTAGAACAAAGGAGATATTTACCGTGAGTGTCTGAGAGCTATCTTTTTGTTTACACTGTTGCACATGGTCACTTGGGGTCTTCACGAGTATACACTATGTTTTAACACCGAACATGCATTATGTACTGTTTTTGAATTATGTTATTGTGATATAGTTATTGATGATACTTTTACTGCACCTTGGTTTCAGCTTAATGTCCCAGATGAAGGGCCAAGATGCCCGAAATGCATTGGACTGATGATGTAATTTGTGAATTGATATGAAATGCAAATCCAAAGTCAAATGGATGGGAATTTGATATCCGAATATTTTATGAATTAAATAAGATGATTGGATGACTGGAACTGTTGACCTTTTGAATCATTTACATACGGAATCCTGGCATGTCCAGGAGCACATTGAGAAGTGCGCCAGGGGATGCTTTCACTTGTGTTGCAAGCACTACTCTCATGTTATAATTCAAGACGCCAAAGACAAGAGGCGCCACCCGGGAAGCACGCTCGAATTTGATGAAACTTTTCTTTGAAACTAAGTAATCTTGCTCCATATAGATAAGGCTGTGCGCTTTTACCTCCCTCTTATACTTATATTTACCGGATTCCCACCTGTAACAAGCAGGTCATGTTATGTCTATGTTAATATGTGTTTTAGAACAGAAAGTAGTGGATTTGATCTACATGTCAGTGAATGAAGCTTTGAATGTTCATAGAAATGTTGGGAGATAATCCAGTTCCAGAGACTTTTGGTAAGATGTGCACGGCAAAACATGCAAATTAGTGAAAGTCCTTGGCATGCCGCTATCTGATCCATTCTGGAGTTTAAGAATATACACATTAGGAGTGGAGAGGTCACTTGGGATGCACAGCTGTTAAAGGAATGGGTGTACAAGTCAGTTTCTGTTTTTTCTTGCACAGTAGCTGGCGCAGGTGAGCTCTCTGGGAATTGTCTGGGACATACCAGAACAGTGTACCCTGCCACCTATGAGAGCTGCTGAACATTATTCGAAAAGTATTACTTGTTTTATATTTGCATGTTAAGAATCTTTGATGTAACTGATTGCACTCCCAGTGACAATTGCTCACTGGCCTTATTTGGAGTGATAAACAACAATGATTTTGGTAGCTTCCGTTGTTGTGTATCGATTTAAATTCCGTATGAATTTCCCGATTCATGGCCTTATATAGGTACAATTCACATTACCCTTATATAGGCATAGAAATCCAGTCCTTATTTAGGCATAGTCCATGCTACTCAAATACAGGGATGGCTACGTACATCTGTTCATCTACGTTACGAGTTCCTGGAAAACCATACTCTTAAGCTCTTGGGTACTTCCCCTTGCTTTAATATTGATTTCTCCAAGAACTCATTTATTATGCATGAACAACTATTTCTTAGGGGTTCATTTATGACGTTCATATGCCTGACTTTAACGTCAATACTGGCAATCCCAAACACCTTCATAGTATAACAAATATGCTACTTACCAGTATGCATCTGTTCTTGGCATGTAGGGCTGCTCACATTCATATCTGTGTATAGATCGCCGCCTAGTGTTGGGTCCGGATGATTGCACATTGTTGTCCTGGAAGAGTCTTCGAAGTATCACAAGATAGGTGGCTCCTCCCCTGGACTACAGTGCGCATGGGCATCCTCTCCATCTTCAGATTGTTTTTCGCCATTGTGGCAGAGATGGAGTGTAATACAGTGAGTGATGTCCATGCTACATAGTAATTCTGAATGCTACAGCTGCTACAGGCACCGGGGAGGAGGGTGGGCGATATGAATGTCAGCAGCCCTACATGCCAAGAACAGATGCATACTGGTAAGTAGCATATTCGGTTCGAGGCATGTGGGCTGCTGAATTCATATCTGTGCATAGATTACATAGCAGTCCCTCCTGTTAGCGGCGGCTGCCCGTGCCAGCTGCAGCAGTCTGAAAAAGAGTTTTGAGAACAGCCTGTCCTACAGCTGCCTGCTGTTTAGAATGCACATCTACGCAGTAGTGTTTCGTAAATGTATGTGTGGTGGACCAAGTGGCTGCCTTACATATCTCTTCTAAAGGAATATTCCCCAGGAAAGCCATGGACGCTCCTAACTTACGTGTGGAGTGTGCTCGTGGTGGAATGGTTAGTGTGCGTTTAGCCTTAACATAGCAAATCTGTATACACTTAACGATCCACCGGGCTATCCCTGCTTTGGAAATGGGGTTGCCTTTGTGTTGTGGGGAAAAGGCAACAAAAAGCTGTTTTGTTTTTCTGAAATCCTTTGTTCTGTCTATATAGTACATTAGAGCCCTTTTGACATCTAACGTATGTAGGGATCTCTCTGCGACATTTTCTGGATTAGGAAAGAAAACTGGCAGTTCTATGGTCTGGTTCATGTGGAACTGCGAAATCACCTTAGGCATAAAGGTAGGGTTGGTGCGTAATACAATCCTATTTGCGTGGACCTGTATGAACTGCTCTTGAATGGTTAGTGCCTGGAGTTCACTAACTCTCCTTAGTGAGGTAATGGCTACTAGGAAAGCAACTTTCCAGGTCAGAAATTGAATCTCACTAGAGTGTAGAGGTTCAAAAGGTGGTCCCATCAATCTGGTGAGAACCACATTCAGGTTCCAGACTGGTGACGGTGGGTGTCTGGGAGGGATCACTCTTAAGTCCCTCCAGAAAAGCTTTAAAGGCAGGCACTCTGAATAATGAGAGGTGCTGCCTGTTCTGAAGATAGGCTGCTATGGCGAATAAATGGATACAAATGGAACTGTACGCTAGATTACATCTGTATAAATGCAACAAATAACAGATGTTTTGAATAGATGCATCCAATGTGTTAGTGTCATTGTTGGTACAATATATGACAAACCTTTTCCATTTAGCCGCATAGCATGCTCTGGTTGTGGGCCGTCTTGCCTTCTTGATGATATTCATACATTCTGACGGCAAGTTGAGGTAGCCAAATTCTAGGACTTCAGGAGCCAGATCGCCAGGTTGAGCTGTTGCGGATCTGGATGCTGAATGTCGCCATGGCTCTGCGTCAAAAGCCTGGGTGTGAGGCGTAGTCTTTGATGCAGTACCACGGATAGTTCTAGAAAAGTGGTGTACCATGGTTGGCGTGCCCAAATCGGAGCAACCAGGACGAGGGTCATCGAGTGTTGCTGTAGTTTGCGTGCCACCAGCGGTATCAAAGGTGCTGGGGGAAAAGCGTACGCAAATTTGCCTGACCAGTTCATCCATATCGCATTGCCCTGCGACTGTGGATGTGGGAACCTGCTTGCGAAGCTTTGGCATTTTGCGTTTTCCCTTGTAGCGAACAGGTCTATCTGTGGATGACCCAACTGCTGGACGTATGGTTGGAGCACTGATGGATGTATCTCCCACTCGTGCATTTGGTGGCTGTGTCTACTGAGCAGATCCGCCATCTGGTTGTCCTTGCCCGGGAGGTGTTCCGCCATGAGGAAGATGTTCCTTTGAATGGCCCACTTCCACATGCTCTGAGCCAGATGAGACAACTGTGGAGAGTGTGTTCCTCCCTGCTTCTGTATGGAGTACATGGCAGTCATGTTGTCCATCCGGATCAACACAACCTTGTTGCACAAGTGTACCTTGAAAGCTTTCATCGCCATGAAGATTGCCATCAGTTCCAGAAGGTTGATGTGCATCTTCTTTTGCTGTCCATAGTCCCTGCACTGTGTAGTGGAGTACATGAGCTCCCCATCCCTGGAGAGACGCGTCCGCAGTCAGTGCAATTTGTGGCACAGGCTCTTGGAACGGTCGGCCCTTGCAAAGGTTTTGTGGGTTCCACCAATGCTGAGAGTTGATTGCCCGACCGCTCACCAACACTAGGTCTTTTAGCTGTCCTTGAGCCTGATTCCACTGACGTGCTAAGCACTCCTGAAGCGGTCGCATGTGTAGTCTCGCATGCGGGACTATGAAAATGCAGGAGGCCATCATGCCTATCAACTGCATGAACACTTTCGCTGGAAGCGAGTGTTGAGGTCTGAATTTTTGTATTAGCAATTGCATGCGGTTTATTCTCGCTGAATTGGGCTAAGCTTTGGCTGCCAGAGTGTTTATTGTCGCGCCCAGGTACTGTCGCACGTGGGCGGGCTGAAGATGTGATTTTGGATAATTCAGTGAGAATCCCAGACTGTGAAGAAGATGAATGGTGTGGGACATGTGGCTGGCACACTGCTGGGCCGTCTTTGCTTGAATAAGCCAGTCGTCCAGATAAGGATAGACGTGTATGTGCCGTCTCCTGAGGTGTGCTGCCACTGTCGCTAGGCACTTTGTGAACACTCCGAGTGCTGTTGTTACTCCGAAAGGGAGAACTTGGAACTGATAATGTTGATTTTGAATAGTGAACCTGAGATACTGTCTGTGTGATGGGTGTATAGGTATATGGAAATACGCATCTTTTAGATGCAGTGTTGCGAGGAAGTCTCCCTGACTGAGTAACGGCAGAACTTGCTGTAAGGTGAGCATATGAAAATGCTCTGACAGAATGTAACTGTTTAGAGGCCTGAGGTCCAGTATAGGTCTGAGAGACCCGTCCTTTTTGGGTATTAAAAAGTACAGAGAGTACACCCCTGACCCTTGGTCTTCTACAGGCACGAGCTCTATGGCCCCTTTTTGCAGCATGCTGACGACCTCCTGCTGCAATAAGTGTAAGTGCTCTGCGGACATAGGACGGTGTCTTGGTGGGCGGAGTGGACGTTAATTCCAGACAATACCCGTACTGTACAATGTCTCTCACCCACCTATCTGTGGTGATGGACTTCCAGACTGGCAGGAACTGTTGTAGTCTCCCCCCGACAGGTGTTATATGGTCGGGGGCAGTGACAGGGCGTCACTGTTTGGTATTGGCAGAGGATCTGGAACTGGTGTTTCCTCTGCTTCTGCCCTTGATGTTGTTTCCACGATATCCACCCCGGTTGTTCTTATTGTAGGTGGATTGTGTACCTCCCTTATTGTATTGTGTCTGTTGTGTTGACTGTCCTCTTGAGGGGCCCCTAGTATTGGAGCGACGAAAGGAGCCACCCCGAAACTGCTGTGACTGCAGAGCTCCCATAGACTTTGCAGTCTCTGTGTCTTTTTTAAGTTTTTCAAGGGTGGTGTCAACCTCAGGTCTTTATAAGAAGTCTGGGTTAACTGGCTGATTGAGGATAGAAGTTTGAATTTCAGGTTTGAATCGTGAAATTCTCAACCAGGCGTGTCTCCTTAACATAACGCTAGTGTTGATGGCCCTGGCTGCAGTGTCAGCTGCGTCTAGAGCGCACTTGATGGAAGCATTGGTTATTAGTTTCCCCTCCTGGATGAGAAGTTCTGCCCCCTCCTTGTACTGACCAGGTAGGTGTTGCAACAGTGTCTCAAGGGTATAATAATGTGACCTGTCATATCTGGCCAAGAGTGCCTGAGTGTTGGCAATGCGCCAGATGTTAGCCGCCTGCGCAGCTACTCTCTTTCCTGAAGTGTCCATAACTTTTGACTCTTTGTCCGGAGGAGGAGCATCATCTGTAGTCTGGGAGTTTGCTCTCTTACGTGCATTAGAAACAACCAATGAGTCCAATGGCAACTGTCCCCTTATATAAGGAGGGTCCACAGGTGCCGGCCTATATTTCTTCTCAATCCTTGGGTTTAACACCCTGGCTCTAGTGGTGTCTTTAAAGATTTCACCAGCATGCTTGAGGACCCCTTTGAGCATGGGTAGGGTTTTGACTGCCCTTTCTGAAGTGGAAAAAGTGTCGACCAGAAAGTCTTCATCCACAGGGTCAGCATGTAGCTCGACGTCCTGATTACTGGCTGCCCTTTCAATAAGGGCGTTAAAGGCAGTAGTGTCCTCAGCGGGGGACGTTTTCACACTGTAGACATGAGTGTCCGGGGCAGTTTGCGGATCCCTTGAGTCAGCAGGGTCCATCCATTGTTGGTCTTGATCATCAGGATCAGTGTCCACATGATCGAGGTCATCCTCATGTTCACGATCCACTGCCTCCACATCCGAGTATGTTGGGGAAATATTTTGAGGTTCCTGTCCATAGTGATGGAGGGGTTCCACAAGAGCTGGAGAAGTTGTAGAAACTATCTTCTTCAAGGGAATCTTGTATGATTCCATGGGAGTTTCTGGCATTAATTTTCTTTTGTATATGGACAGTCTACCAGTGTCTGAGTCGATGAATTGTCTCGGCTCCTGGTCTTCAGGCTCTTCTGCAGCCTCCATGTCCGTCGACACATGTTTATTGGCGCCGATAGACTGTTTCAGCTCGAACATCTTCGGACGCACCGAGGGTGGTAACCCGAATTTGATAGGTGTCGACGCGGTCTGAACTTGTCCGACCAGCTTCGGCGTCGGGGCCTTCTTCGGTCCGACCGATGTAGCCTTTTCCTTGATGCGTTGGAGCGACTCCGACACTTCTTTGGCTATGAACGGACTGGGGCGCGTCGACAAGGCAGGGTCCTTGGAGCCAGTCTTTGACTTGTCCGTAGGCCTCGACCGAGGATCGATCCAGTCTTTCGGTTCGAGCCTTTTGTACGAATCGACTCCCTTCGCCGCCGGCTTTGGTGGTTCGACGGCCTTGACCTTGGTCTTCGGTGCCCCAACCATCGGCTCGACGACCTTCTTGAGCTTTCTGGCCTCGACGGCCATTTTAATTTTCTTCGGCTCCGAGGGGTTTGAGGCCTTGGTGCCGACTAGAGTCACTTGCACTTTCGGTTTCGGTTTCAGCAAAGATGCTGTTGGTTTCAATTTCTTTGTATCGACCGATGGCGGTTTAGAAACCGAAGGCTCTTTGGTAATGTTCGAAGCCGGGCCTTTATGCTGGGCTGTAGAACGAGATTGTAGATCTTGGGTAAGGCCTAGTGGCGATCCCTCGACCTGAACCTTATTGAGTGCGTCATCTTCTGCCCCCGTATAGCCGGTTTGGCCTAGCTCTTCGCCCGAGCTATCTTCTACGGCCCCAAGGGCCTCCACGTCGTCTCCTACCTCAGACGACGTTTTCGTCCTGCACCTCCTCGTCTTCGGCGTCATACTCATGGCCCGAAGCCGGATCGGAGCAGTGTTCCTGATCCTCCAGATCAACGACCTCTTCGTCTTCGGTCCCGAAGATGTTTTCTGGAACAGGCGCTGACTTCTTCGACTCCAATCGAGTCGCGCGTCGAATCTTGGGAGTTTTCTTCGACCTGAACCGGCCACAGGCCATACAGTTGGCCTCGTTGTGGTCTGGGGACAGGCACTTGTTGCACACCGGGTGGACATCGATGTGCGGGTATTTTGCGTTGCAAAGGGGACACCTCTTGAATGGACTCCTTTCCATATGAGATCGAAGATCGGGTCGAGTATGGAAAGAAAACCTGTTGAGTCCTCGATGTCCTCTAGAAAGAAAGGCACCGATACCGAACGAAACGATACAGACGCTATCGAAAGCCTTTTGGCTTTGTAGACAGTTTTCCTAACTTGAGCTAAGATAGTAACATCCAAACCCAATGGCGGACAAAAACAATCTGAAGATGGAGAGGATGCCCATGCGCACTGTAGTCCAGGGGAGGAGCCACCTATCTTGTGATACTTCGAAGACTCTTCCAGGACAACAATGTGCAATCATCCGGACCCAACACTAGGCGGCGATCTATGCACAGATATGAATTCAGCAGCCCACATGCCTCGAACATATACCTTCACTTGCTTTGGCAAAGCACGGTGTGGTTCGGTGCAACTCTACTACCTACTTGCACAACGCAGCTCGCCACAGCAAGTTCAGAAGGAAGTCCTATCCCAAGCTGAGGCACTGACTAGACGTGGTCCTCCTCCTGCCGAGAATCCAGCTCCAGTGTTTCTGACTCCCCTTGCAGGGTGTTGGGAAATGGGGGCACATGCATCAACCTATTTAGGAAGTGCAAAAGGTGCGAATCGGTAAATTCGGCCGTTTGCACTTCCTAAATACGTTTTTGGGATACATGAAACAATTTTTCAAAATGCGCTTTTTTTTGCATTTCCTAAAAATGCAAATGCATTTAAGGAATCGCATTTGTGCGATTCCTTAAATGCAATGCATCAATTTAAAAAAAAATGTGAATTTTGAAATAGGAAGTGCTAATTAACACGAGGTTGACCCTCAGGTTAATTTGCGAAATTCTTTAAAAAAGCACAAAAATGCATTTTGGAAAGTGTCATGTTACAGACACACATGTCCTTAGGACATGTGTATGTGAAACATGCACTTTAAAATACTTTTCAGGGGTGCAGTGGGGGTCCTTTGGACCCCCCTCTGCACCCTTGCAATGCATCAACAAATTGCGAATTCCAAAAAAAAGAAATGCAAAACGGCATTGAGTCCTATGGGCCTCTAGGCCCATAGGAATCAATGTAATGCCATTCCTTAATTGCGATTCGCAATTAAGGAATCGCAAATTCCGAAGATTAAGAAATCCTAAAAATTTTTAGGATTTCTTGATGCATAGGATTTTGCAATTCCTAAATTGCGATTCCTTAATTTTCGCAATTTAGGAAATGCAAATTCCTACAATGATGCATGTGCCCCATAGAGTCCCAGGAAAGAGATATCAACCTCTCTCATTCTAAGGTATGGAGCTGATTAGAACCTGAGAAACCTTTGGCAATTCTTGGCAAAACAAAACGTTATGCTAAAGCACCACCTACTTCTTCCCTCATACTAGACCTAGGTTAGGTAGACTGGGGTAGGCGCATTTTCGAAACAACAGTTGAGTATTTTAACCTGTTTATGTATGTAGTTGTATATATGTCATAGCAACAGACAAGGCTATTACAGTATTATTTTATATTACTGTTTACGCTGTACGCATTATAATTTGCATTCTGTCTAACGATTGTAGCAGTTCATATCTCTTGCATGAAAAAGACTGTAAAATAAACCCCTTTTTATTGAAACGCCTGTCTCTCTATTTCAATGCAACTCTGTAGAAAAGAAGCATGCACGATTGAGTGAAATAGTTATCTATTGTTTTCACGACTCTGAAGATATTGTTCCGACTCTGTGGGAAACAAAGTTGTCTTGTTTATGCGGTTGCCAGAGACAAATCCCTTCTTGTTCATTCGAGAAAGTTTCTAGTGACCTCTGAGTTAGCTGGCGCACACACAATTAAGTTTAATATACTCGATAGAGACATACTGACCTCATTCCTATGTCTAATCTATAGTGTATATTATTCCAATGCGCAGAGCCTAATAAGGGATATAGGAACTACACTACACCGTGCTGCACTCACTTGCACAGTGAGTTGCTGCATGTGCACATAGGTTTGGCTGCAGTGCACAAAGATCCTTTATTGCCGCACAGTGAAAAAGCATTACAGGCAATGTTGGTGATGGGCGTAACAGGATGTGCTGAAAATGGGGCGTATGCTATGGTGTGGTTGTGTGATCTCACCATAATACACTACCAACCTCTTTAGGGTCAGACAGGTTTCATTTGTCAAATATTAGCTCAAACATGGGTAGCTGGACTCCGAATAGTCAGGCTTATACAAAGGAACATGTGTAAAGCCTTTAGTAATAGTAATGATAATAAATAATAAAAGCAATTCCTAAAGTGCACAGCTACCTCCGAAGAGGTGCCCAGGCGTTAGTGGTCTAGGCCAAAAACAAAGAGTAAGAATGCAGGTGTGAAGATAAAGGTTTTCAGACTTTTTGTAAAGTTAGTTTCAGAAGGAGTCAGCCTAAGGCTAGCAAGAAGGGCATTTCAGAGACCAGGATTGAGGAACGAGAAGTAGCATTTGGCTGCCGGATCTCAAAGCACAGGATTTGGAGTAGGCTCATTCTTCTTCTTAGATACGTGGGTCCACTAAGCTGCAAGGCTCTAAAGGTGAGTGCCTTAAATTGGGCTTACTTCACCATAGGCACAGGTGAAGGTGAGGGAGAGGGGTCTGAGGTGTCAGATTGGGAAATGGGAATTTTCAGAATCAGTCTGGCAGCTGCTTTTTGTACGATCTGCAGGCAATGAGGCAAGTAGGCTGGCAACCACAAGTAAAGCCTATCTGCATAGTTTAGTTTGGACGCCACTAAGGCATAAACAATGGTCTTTTGAGTGTATCAGGACAAGGTGAATCATTCTTCTTAGTCTCAAAGGGTACAAAACAGCTGGCTGAAACTTTTTTTACTTGGTGAGCAAAGTAAAGGTCTGAGTCAAAAATGGCTCCAAGATTCCTAGCAGTTAGTGACGGGGAAGGAGCAGTACAAAACAACTAAACGATTAAACATGACTCTTAAGAAATCCAACATCAATTTATAAAACCGGATTATATTTTTATAACTTTATGGACACCAAAGTGAAAAGGGTCCACTGGAGCGTTTCAGAAGTATAGATTTTACAAGAAACAATGAATCAGGCCTTTTCATTTAACCACGAACAAGCACTGGCAAATTCAAGGAATGTTATACTTAGAAACTGTTTGAAGGAAAACTTTTACAAATTGGAATGAGTTATCTTAAAGCTACTTTGGACGACCAACTCCAACAGGGAGTCCGTCAAGGGGACTAGCAAAGTCCAAAGAAACAATTACCTCCTTAAGGAAAGCAGTCTTCAGTCCAGAGTCAATGGCCCCTTGCCATTGACTTCTATGAAATGGCCCTGATGCAAGGGATGCAGGATGCTGAAGATGCTGTGTTGTCGCTGGGGGTATTCCAGAGGCTAATCCTCAGTCCATGGTCCTGATGAGGTTTTTGACCCCTGTGGCCAGAATGACCCTCCAAGTATTCTCAGGGTCAGCGGAAGTCCTAGCGCCACTGGACTACCAGTTGCCCAGTACATTGGTCTGCACTCTGACAATTCTTCTTGATTCAGCAAATTCGAGTGCAGTTTTGAGCATCAGATCGTGGTCTTGTAGGCTGCATGGAAGAGACGAATAGTGATCCGGTGATCTGGAGTACCAACTCGCTCCAGCAGACTTATTCAGCTTTTGTGGCCCTGTCCAGCGAATAGGAGGTCAGCCAACTGACTCTTGGATACTCTATTTCTGGCTTGGCTTGGGGGACAAGCAGAACACAGCAGGCATGGTCTTTTCCTTTGCTAGCCCAAGTAGCACCAGGTGCAGCCCAATTTTGGTGCGGTCTCATCTTCACCAGTTCCAGGGTCAGCATGACAATCCTCATTCGATCCTTTTCTCCAGTCACGTGAGATCTAAATTCTGGGTTCCAAGGGTGCCTTCTGTGGAGCTTGGTAGCCCTCCTTAGAAGTGTGGTTACTGAGGGGTTACACACCCATGGTAAAATTGGTATAGCAAGTGTTTTCCTCTCTGACCCAAACGCCAAAATGTTAACCCAGACAAAAAAGCAGCCCCTCTTGTGGGTGTTCACCAATTGCCCTTTAAAGTGGGCCTCCCATTTGAAGCTTACCTTTTGGCTAACACTCAGCATGGCTTCCTGCCAGAAGGAGGTAACCCTGCCTTCAGCAGCACGCATCTGTTGTTGCCTGTCCTGGGAGTCATTGGCACGGCTACTCAAGCTGGAGAAGGCAGTCTTGTAACCAGCCTCAGTAAATGGCCACTGGAACACTAGGCAAAGAGTGGCAACTTTCTAGAAGTTGCATGTGGTAACCAGGTACATTAATTTCGACTTGGGCATCAGGTCAGGCTTAATGTAACGAGTGGTTGGACACCTTGAAGTACCAACCTAGGTAGTCCAATTCAGAAGTTCGCACAGCTGAGCTGTCAAGCATGTAACTGTACACTTGCCAATGATGCTACCAGTCTCTGCCCCACTCCGCCCCCAGTAAAAACAACAATTGCAGGTTTTTATTGCTAGAACATGTTAAGTGCGCGTCTTTTTGTAATATGTCGAACCCTGCCTTAGGGCTCAGTAGGCCTGCTGTAGGGGTGACTTACACACATTAAAAAAAGGGAGTTTGGGCTTCGCCATGCGTTAGTGTGGCAAAGTCAAGTAAGCAGTTTTAAACCGCTATTCTGGTCTGCAGTGGCAGACTGAGCCATGTTTTACCTTGTCCCGCTTAGGGTGGAACAGTAAGTGCTGTAGTCCCTAAAGGGACACTAACTTCCATGCCTAGGATACCCCCGGTACCATATACTAAGGCAGCAGTTCCCAAACTGTGCGCCCCGGTGCCCCGGGAACCCGCGCACGATGTGGGAAAATAGTGTCTGGCCATGTCCCGAGCAAGAGACTCTCTACCAGGGCCTGAATGCAGCCAGCAATTGAAGGTTATTCTAGCCGCAGCGCGACATAAGCGGGAGTCAGGGCTCGCTCATGGTTAACTCTTTTATTTTGTCAAGTCAAGTTTGGAAGTGACGAGAAATAATTGTCTGTGCAGTGGCCCACAGTCTCGTAGGGAAACAGGACAACATTTAAAGAACAGGCAGGCTCCACGCAGAGCAAGATAAACTTTAAAGATTTCAAATATTGCTACTTCACACAGCCCATGTATAATTACATGCTGTCTGCTGTTCCGCACTTTATGTAAACTTAAAACACTACGCCTCATTTTATAAAATCAAAATTCCAGTGGACAAACTCGTGGCTGTGGAAATACGCCACATTGCAGCCAGGATTCATTTCCCAGCCCCAGTCCTGGCCCCAGTCTGACCCTCCGTACATTTTTCCATGCTTCAAAACTTTTTCTGAGACTGGTTCTACACGTCCCTATTTCTTACACTTGACTAACCTAGAGACAATCATTCTCCCCACTCAAGGAGGGTAAAAGGATTGTTTCCCTGCTGTTAACAGGCACGCACTGTGTCTTGTATGTATCGGAGCAGCCTGCGACTCAGAATTGAAGGACACATGCCTCTCTGATTAAAAAGACAGGGATAGATCAGTGCCCTCCGTATCCAATGCACATGAGTACAGAGCAATCCAGAGATGTGGATGTGGATTGTAATGAATATTCTTTAATTAGGGCCCTTGCATTGCTTGATATAATGCACAATTAGGCTGGTTCTTCTCCCGGAAGCAACTGGCAGAAGCCCAGGCTTGCATCCACTACTACTGTACTAGCCTCTCATGCCACTTGTTCTTCTGCTGCCCTGCTGTCTTGCCATGTGACTTGCTCGGTTAAGATGTACTGGACGGTGTGCAAAGTGACTTTCTCTCCCACCATCCAGCAGGCTTGGCATGTAACTTGCTCGCCACATGAACTTGCTTTGTGCCTGGCTGTAACCCAGACCTACATGTCTGACCTGTAAACAGAATTAGCTTGGTCCCCCTTATTCGCCTTCCAACTGACTTTGGCCAAATCCTTCTTGCTTGTCATGCAATCGGTCTCGGTCTCAGTCTCAGTCCAACTGGCATTCCATGCATATCTTAACCTGGCCACCACTGACCTGGGATGTAACTGGGTCTACCACCTCCACCATGTGCAACTGACTCTACCGTATCCATACCAACATGCTGCAAAACTGCCTCTTGCCCGTCCATTCTTCCTGCCATGAGACTGGCTCTACCCCAGCCCCACTGAGCTGGCTGGATCTTATGCAGCCCTGTCTTCTGCCATTCATCTCGTTCTGCCCCCAACCTTACTGTCCTGCTCTGCCTCAGCCCCTGTGACCTACAGTGTGCCTACTAACTCTGCCAATGCGCGCTGACCTGACCCCACTGACAGTATATTACTTGCTGTTCACCAGCCCTCCCAGTCTGCCATCCAACTGACTGCCCCATCCCTACTGTACTAACTTTACTAGGTGACTGACTCTGCCCGTGCACAGTGACATGGCATGCGCTGTTTTGGCTTGCCAGGGAACCTTTAACGATCATAAAATGCCCCAAAACATGACTTCCTCTGCTTGTCATCAATTGAAAAATCCAAAAGCGTACTCACAGAAATATTCACTTGCCAGCTGAACAAAAAAGTTAGTGCTCTCTATTTCCTAGTCTTTCCTTGAAATAAATGATTTATTACTGATTTTACCCTGTTTCCAAATTAAGAAAGAACATATTCGACAACAATTTGAAAAATGAAATAAAGTCAACAGGTGATTGTATTGTTTCTCACTTAATGAGTTCCTATTGAACAACTGTTATATTTGTATGTTGTAACAAATATGATCAGAATACATTAATCGCATCCCAATTAATTTCAGGAAGACAAGTGGAAGTACTCCCGAGGTCAGGCTTACATCCCCCCCACCGGTAAAAAAAAATGGTGGGGAGCCACGGCCAACTGTCAATCAGGTCAAGGGAGCCACAGGTCAAAAAAGTTTGGGAACCACTGTACTAAGGACTTAGCAGTAAGTTAGCCTGTGCCAACTGAGGTTAAGCCAATCAAATAGACTAGTTTAAGGGTCAGGGCAATGGCACAGAGGTCTGGGTAGCAGGCCTCAGTGCACTCTCACAGTCGAAAAATCAGCAGCATCTGTCCAAAACATTGGTGGTGACCATACGTAAAAAGGCATGTCCTTACACATGAGATGAGGTGGAAAAAAATGATCATTAGGCAGTATAGGTAAGAGGCTGATTACGCAAAAGAGGAGAGGAAAAGGAATATGGATAGCTAGAGAGCACAACCACTATTCCAGATGTAGTTTGAACAAGCAGTTTTTTTTCTCGAAATTGAAGTAGGGTTTCTGAACATCTCAAATCAACCAGAAGTGTGTTCCTGAATGTTGGTGCTCCACTTGAAAATTATTGCTCTGACATGCTTTGATTGTTATGCTTCTTATATTCCAGAGCTACGTCTGCTGGCTTCTACTTTCCCCTGATATCTTGGGGGCAGCAGGAAGTTAACTGGGTTGTTGGAGATTGAAAGCTTTAAACGTAATGTAGGCTTATCCTGAATTGAATCCTTGCTTTAACAGTAGAGAAATGTGGTCATATTTTTCTGTACTTGGTAACACCCTGGTCACCGAAAGGAGAACAGCTTTAATATGGGTGAGTGGTGCGACTGATGTAGCCACAGGAAGAGCTTTTTCATATTTAATTCTGGAGACTAGTCAAGCCCAGACCATGAGGCGGAAGCCAGTTAAAAGAAAAACGACTTTATTTTCTTGACACAGAGCAGCAAAGCTCTAGCTGAGTTACCGCAGTCCAGTGAAAATCTACCCAAAGCCCCAGAGAAGTTACCTCTTTGAACAAAGAACATGTGGCGCCTGCTCTGTGAAATTCCGATTCTGTTTTAAAATTCTAATTTGGTGGGCGACGGAGTAATATATATATTCTGCTTTATCAAGATCAAGTTTTAGAATCTTTACTGGCATCCAGCTCTGGAGCATCATTAAGCTATATTTTTTGGACAGATGAGAGCTTTAAATAAACTTGAATGTCATCTACTTATTGGTAGACTTCCACACCTGTCATTATCATAACTGTGATAAACATCAAACTACAATAATGTAGAATATATTATATCACAGATTAGATACTCTAAACCAAAAGGTAGCAACGTTAATACGTGAACAGACTGTAAATTATTATTCCTACCCTACATGAATTTTAAAGTTAAAGATATCTGAATTTTACGTATTTATGTTACATATTCTATATCCTCTGAACTCTAAGAAGAATTTTACTGGGAAAGGGAAACTTCTAAGCATCCACAGTCTAGTAGTTTGAGCTTCGTACTTTGGGCTACATTAAGCTGCACTGATTATTATGACAATCACATAATTGACTGCCATATCAGAATTCTATGACTGAGTCAAAGCAAACAGCTTCTTTGTCCGGGCCCAAATCAAGCTACAACCGATAGTCAAATCATGACCACCCAAGATGCAACATGGAGAAACTTCTGATAACTGGGGACCATCAATGAACACAATCCTGCAACCAGTGACAAATACTGTCCATTTAAAAGCAAACACTCTGGATTATTTTAGTTGACAGGATCTAGACATTTCAAAGACATGCAACAAAACAGGTTACCTGCCATCAATAACACCTTATCTAGTAGAGCCTATCTAGCCGCAGATTCCTTTCCTTACCTTACGATAATTCCCCGGCATCAGACTAGATCCAGAGGTTTCTTGAGGAGTACCCCTGTTCGTCGGTAGGTGGCATAATTTATCTTTGCGTAGGTGGCCATGCTGGAAGTAAGATGCACGGTACCTATATAGGCGCCATCCCAACGCATTGATGTCAGTTACTTACCAGACTTTACACTCCAAGAGCACAAAGCCACAATGAGAAATGAGCATTGGTGTGAAAAACAAGGGCTCTGAGAAGGGTGTCACTTACAAGGCAACTGGCTCGCAGAGCAAAGTTGGTAGAGAATCTGTGGCAACTTGTTAATGTGAAAGACTTCTGGCCACAGATTTATTACCTTAGAATAAAAACCAAAGCTATGCTGGGGTCTGCAAAGCCAATTTAAACCAGGAAGTCCAGCAAGACCGAACAGTTAAAGTGGCCATCGCGACTGACCTGACTGTACAGGTAGTAGTGCATGGTAAATGCATGCAAGGAGGCCCAGGTTGCGGCCTTACAGATCTCCAGACAGGGAGTCTGCTGGCTAATGCAACAGTAGCAGCATCAGCTCTGGTAGAATGAGCACGCAAACCCTCTGGATTGCTTCTTGGGCACTGTGTAGTATATCGCGATGCAAAGCACTATTCATCTTGCTACTGACTGGGTCTGCACAGCTTTCCCTTTCTATGCTCCTACGTTCTTGACGAAGAGTTGATAGTCCACACGGTACACTTCTGTGTGATCAAGGTTGGACAACAGAGTTGGACAACATTCTTTTTGGGTCCAGACAGTGGAGTCTCTCCTCCTGTTTGGAGAGGTGAGTCGGAACAAAGAAGGTAGGCAGGGTGATGGTCTGGCCTACATGGACAAGAGTCACAACCTTCATAAGGAAGGAGGCAAGAGTCCAAAGGGCCAGCTTGTCTGGATAGAAAGTAGTGTAGAGAGGGTGTGCTGAGTGCCTGCAATTCCCCGAACCTCCTAGGGGAAGCTATGGCCAATAGAAAGGCAGTTGGTATGGTCAATAGCCTAAGAGGGCTATTGTGCATAGGCTCAAATCATGCACACATCAAGGTGAGAACCATATTCATATTCAACTGGGCCATAATAAATGGCCTGGAGAGAAATACGGAGTAAGCGCTTAAGAAACCTAGACCTTACTGGTGACTTAAATAAAGAAGGTTCCTCTGGCAGCCACAAAAATGCCAAACTTGCTGAAACAGAACTTTTAACTGTGCCCAGAGCAGAGCTCTTCTGGGCTAACAGAGCAAACAAAAGAACCTTGGATAGAGGTTCAGAAAGGGGGTTGAGTTGTGGGATTCACACCATATCACAAACTTATTCCATCAGCAGGCATATCCCGAATAGATGGAGGAATGCCTGGCTATCAGAATACCATCACAAACTATGGGAGGATGGTCAAAAGCTGTCAACTGTTATTGCTCAATCTCCAAGCATGAAGGTGAAGGATGCGCAGGTTCGGGAAGAGAACCCTCCCCTGTTGCTATGGCAGAGAATCCTCTCGAAGAGGCAATCTGTCCAGAGGACCATTGGTCATGCTCAACAGATCAGGATACCACACTCTACGTGCCAAATATAAAGCCATGAGAATAATTTGGGCCTGGTCATTCCTGATCTTCTTGAGGACCCTTGGTAAAAGTGGTATTAACAGAAAGGCATATAGGAGGCTGGAGTTACACTGGAGAAAAAAATGCGTCTCTTAGCAAAAGTTGGCTTGGAAACTCCAGCTCACAAAACTGCAGACATTGCCAGTGGTGAACAGATCTAACCAAGGCTCTCTGCGGTACTGAAAGAGTCCTTGCACCACCTATGATAGAGACGTTATTTGTGATCCGCTAGGCATCTTCAGTGGAGTTTGTCTGCCTGGTGTTCAAAGAGCCCGCCAGGTGCTGAACCTCATATCCAGAGACGCAGCACCTTATGACAAAGGGTCTGCAACCTCACCCAGCTCTGTTTATTGCAGAACCAGGTGGCAGTGGTGTTACCCGTGAACACCTGCACCAGGCTTCCCCTGATCGAATAAAGAAAGTCTTTCAATGCCAAGCAAATCACCCAAAGCTCCAACAGACAGATGTCGACTGCCAGAGACCAGAGTCCTCGGATCTCCACCTCTCCTAGATGGCCACCTCATCCCAGAAGTGACAGATCTGCACCAGTCAGCTATGGTTGGGGGAGGGAGAGGGGTCTGTCACTGACCCAATTGCAGTTCAACATTTACCACTGCAAATTTTTTACAGCTCCCACCAAGATCTAGATCATGTCAAAAATATTCGGTGGATGCTGGTCCCAATGTGACTTCAGGCCCCACTGCAAAATCCACATATGCCAGCGAGCATGAGTAAAAAGCAGGATGTTGGAGTCCATGAAATCCAATATCCTCATGGGCAGTCTCACTGAAATCCAGTATGGAGGCTGAAAAATCTGTATCATAGCCTGAGGATCCTGGACTCGCTGCTCAGGAGAATAGGCCCAAGAGCTCTGATGAAAGGGAGTGTCTGAGAGGGAGTCGGGTGTGACTTTGCAATGTTGCTAGTGAACCCTAGCGAGGGCAGAA
The DNA here is from genome assembly GCF_964263255.1 of Lissotriton vulgaris. Taxonomy (NCBI): domain Eukaryota; kingdom Metazoa; phylum Chordata; class Amphibia; order Caudata; family Salamandridae; genus Lissotriton; species Lissotriton vulgaris. The sequence goes on along the minus strand of NC_141691.1, from coordinate 672,946,598 downwards.
GAATTGCAGTAGTCTGGAGGTGGGAGAATTTTGCCTGGGGTTGATTGGCCTTCAACAGCCAATCAAGGTAGGGGGAGGACTCCACATATTAAATTAAACCACTGCCATCACTTTCGTGAACACCAGAGGGGCAATGGTAAAGCTGAAGAGGAGCAAGGCAAACCGGAAGTCTTCTTGGCCTAATGTAAACCGCAGGTAAAGTATGTGGGCAGGTAGCATGGATTATGTGGAAATATTCTTCCTGCAAGTCCAATGCTACCATCCAGTCTTCGTGGTCCAGCGCAGATGGAACTTGGGCAAGCATGAATATCTTGAATTTCTCCTTTTTCAGGAAGAGATTTAGAAGGCATATGTCTGGGATAGGACGTCCTTTTGGGCACCAGAAAGTAGTAGGAATAGCAACCACAACCTACTACCGATACCTGCACCCTCTCTATGGCTCCCTTGGATAAGAGAGCCAGCACTTCCTGACGGAACAAGGTGAGGTGGTCCTCGGTCAGCAGCCGGTCCTAAGTGGGTGGGATGGGTCGAGGGGTAGTAAAGGGGAGCGAGTAGCCCCTTAGTAAGATTTGGTCCGATGTTACTGACCGCCAGTATTTCAGGTGAAGACATATCCTACCCCTCACTGGGTGCCCATGATGGTCAGAGGACAAACTAAAGTGGTTTGGAGGCTGCTGGGGGCATGGGGAAATGACCTGACCTCTGGCTACCTGTCCCACATGGACTATGGGAACAGTGTTCTCGGCCACGAAAAGGCTGGGAAGCGTGTTGACTGTGGTGGCTGGGAGGATATGGAAGCGATTGGAGATCCCTTTCATGGCCATGAAAGGAGTAGAAAGTGGACTGGGTGTGACGAGGGACCAACGGAGCAAGTGATGGCGGATCCTGCCTCCCACTGGGTGCCCGTGCAGGTATAAGGGTCAACTAAAGGGATTTAGAGGCTGTGGCAGCATGGGGGTGGGTGTTGGACTGGCAAAACCTTTGGCTGGTCGTACCACATGTTTTGTGGGAATTTCATCCGCAACCACATAACGGCTGGGAAGCTTTTTGGCGTTGGTGGCTGGGCGGTAAAGGACGCAGTAGGTAGCCCCCCTTCGTAGCCATGGAAAGGGCAAAAGGCAGAGTGGGTATGGCGTGGGGCATTGGATAGGCCCAGGGATCTGGCTGTAGCTTTGCTGTCCTTAAAAGTGCTCCAGCGCTGAGTACACCTTCTCTCCAAAAAGACGAGTCATATCAAAAGACATTGTCATAAGGGAGGCTTGAACATCCCCTGAAAAACCAGCTGTTCTCAGCGAGGCCTGGAGTGCTGATTCTTCCATGCCTGGCTGGAAAACTTTGACGTGCATGGCGAAGTCGTAGAACTTTTTGACTTCTTTGTTTTCTTATGCTTGTGGGACTTACCTTAGTTTCCCAATGACTTTGAATGCAATAACGATCGCTGGGTGCACCTCCATGAACGACCCACGCAAGCAGGACCTTCCACACGAGCGGGATCTTCAGCGTCGTGAGGTTGTCTGACATCGGGTGAAGAGGACCTTGAGCGCCTTTGGATGCATGGCGAATATTCCTCACAGGTCTTATAGTAGTGGTCACACGTCAAGCACCATAAGGACACAGAGTGGGGGTCTGCCTCAGACATCTGTGTGACATGCACCCTATGATTTGAAACCAGACCGTTTCCTAGGTAACATCCTAACATCAGGAGAAGAGATAAAGTCGGAAAAGGCAGTCAAAAATTTACGGAGGGTAGCGCTCAGTGCATAAGCGCCATCTGGCGCAGAAAGGAAAGAAATGACGTCAACGCAACGGGGTGGGTGTCTATATAGGTACTGCGCACACCACTTCTGCCACAGACTAAGTCTCTATCAGATATAAGAAATGCAGTTCTTGAAAGATGGTAGAGGACAACATTTTTATAATGTTGGACTTCTAATCCATCTTCTTTACACAAAGAACACTTCAGTTTTAACATGCAAAAACATTAGGCTGCACACTCAAACGTAACCATTAGCTTGCTGCATCCTCTAATCTAAAAGTACCAAAGTAACAAGTTACTTACCTTTGATAATGCTCTTTCTTGTAGATACTCAAACTGCAGATTGCTCACCTTCAGAATATCCACTGCTGTAAAATTCCTGAGTTCCAGTCTGGAGCCTGGGGATATTCTAGATGTGAGGAATCAGCGGTTACAAGTATCCATCAGAAATTAAACTAAATGAACTAGTCCCTATTTTTCTTGATCCCAAATATCTAAATCTTCTTGCTGGTTTTCCCCACTGCCAACATGCAGAACTAACTGCATAACACAATATCCTATTTATAGATTGATGGAGCTACCATATTTTCCATGCGGTCAGCACTGCTATATTCATATTTAGATTTTACACTCCCAAAAGTGATTCTATTTTTTATGCATACCTCCCAAGTATATTTCAGAGGAAACAAGTGAAGTAATCTAAATTACATCTGCAGAAAAGATGAAAAAAGTAAAAATAACAACAAAAAATCAAAGTGTTGGAACCAAATTACCCCATAAGTTTGAAACTAACCACATCTCTCTAATAAACATAATCGATGCAGGCAATGGAGCACTTTCTTGAAGTGCGCCAGATAACAACTCCTAGCTGTCTGCATGAGAATACACTATCATAACCTCTCTGCTTTGTGGCCTGTAGGATATGGGTACTGGTTAGATGGATTTGGGGGATACCCTGCTATAGTGAATTTGCCCCAATCTGGAACTCGTCTGGTACCAGGAAGGTTTGCACGACAGCTTCGCTAGACTTCTGAAAGATGCAGAACTAAATAGTTGGGTCAGATCATTAAGGTTGGTAGTTTGATTAGCTGGGAGGATAGATCTTGGATTACTGGAGGCAGGTTTATCCAGATTTAAGAAATTCTCAAGGAAACAAGAACGGATCTACAGTCAGCTGCTTGTCCAAGGCCCTCGTCCTAGTGGTCTCCAAACTCTCTTCACCAGCAGCTCTGACTCTGGAATTTATTAACCAGAATTTCTGTGACTCCATGGCATTTTCCTTTCTGAGTAAAGTGGAAGTCATCTTTAATAGGTTCACCTCAATCACTGCAACAACACTACCTTCTGGGTACAATAACTGTCCTACGGAAGTCTATACCAGTTGTTCTCAAAATGTACTTCTCTTTCAGTAAACAGAGTTAGAGAATTGATTCTTTCAACCAAATCAGGCACCCACCATGGTCCTTGTCCTACAAAAATCTTATATCTCATACTGGACCTGGTTGCTGCCCAACTGACGCCCATCTTGAACACAATACTTAAGACCGGTGCCTTCCCTAAAGCATAGAAAACAGTCTCTATTCTTACTCTGTCTAAGAAAGACAAATTGAGCTCCCTTGACCTTAACAGCTTTAGACCAATAACCAGACTGCCTACCGTTGCAAAGATATTAGAGAAAGAAATTACAATTATCGGCTTTCCTGAACTGTAACCAATTGCTGGACAGCTCGCAATTTGGATTCCGCAGCAGGCACTCTACAGAATCAGCTCAGATTGTAGCCACTGAAAGGATCAGGGCTACAGTTGACGGTGGGGGCAATGCTGCCCTCATTATCGAGTTGACTGCAGCTTTTGACACCGTCAGTCATGACTTACTGATACACCGGTTGGTGGATTTAGGTGTAGATGGTGCTCTCCTAGCCCTCTTCAGATCTTTTTTGACTGAGCGAACCCAGACAATATCCTTGGGTGACTTCACCTCCAAATCCTTTTCTCTGCCCTGCAGTATACCTCAGGGCTCGGCTATGAGACCAACTCATTTTCACATGTATGTTACACTGCTGGCTGCCTTGGTGAAGTATTTGGGTTTTCCACGGTCTCGTATGCAGATGACACCCAGATTGTTGGGTCTCAATCCAAAAGGGCCCGGACAGGAGAGAATCATTCCGGGCATGCAGGCAAGAGGTTAGTAGCTGTAAAGATGTGAACAGTCTCAAACTGAATTCCACAAAAACCGAAGTTATTCTTTTTGGTAACAACACTCCTTTTGGAAGCCCTTATGGTGGATGGAGGAATTGGGCTCTCTCCCGGTCCCTGTGATCAGGGTAAAAAATATGGGCATCCTGGTCGATGTTAAGCTTACACATAAGGAACAGGTTCATAAGATAATCTCCACCTCCTTCATGCTGCGCAAGATCAGGAAAATAGTTTCTTCCTACCAATTTATTGTCCACCGTGATCCTCTGCCTTGTAATCTCCAGGACTGACTATTGCAACAGCCTCTATGTTAACCTACCCACGGTTCAGCTGAAAGAAATTACACATTTTACAAAACACAGCAGCTAGACTGCTGATGAAAATTCCAAGATTCCAGTTGGCCTCACATACTCTAGTAAGGCTGCATTGGCTGCCTGTTCGGCAAGGAATTCTCTTTATGGGCTTCTATAACCCATAAAGCACCTCAGAGTCAAGGGCCAGCCTTCCTAAGGGGAAAACTCAGCAGGTATGTGCCCAACAGGACACTTAGAGTTAAGCAATGAATTTGGTGTTGCCTCCCTATAAACCTTCTTGGGGACGAAGGAGTTTTCTGGTCTGCACAACCCAAAATTGGAACAAGCTTCCTTTGATAATTCAATCAGCCCCCTCTCTGGAGTTTCAGCAAGCTTCTAAAGACATGGCTTTTTACTAAAATGTAATCTCCTTCCTTCTGTCCTCCCTCCTTAGCGCCGAGACACCTCCGGGTAATTGTTTGACCTTTATAAAACTCAAAATCAAATCAAGTATTACCAACAAGTTTGCTCGGCATGTGGGTTGTGGCAGGAACAAAGCGGGAACACAATGGGCAGAACTGTAGCAGGGAGGTTCCTCCATAAAGAAAGAGGTACCCAAGTAGTATTGGATGATAGTGCAAGGCACCAACGGTGCCTTTACATTGCCAGAGTAGATCTGAAAAATGCCAACGCTGGAGTTAACGTATTTCTGGCAAGTATCTATGCCAACGCTTTATGAGTCAGTGTAGCTTGCATATCTTATGAAAAAACAACTATTTACACTATACAGAGCTTACTGGACCCCAAAAAAGCTATAAAATCTGGGAAACAGTAGTGAAGACCTGCCTCCTCTGGCTGATGATGTGCATGTGTTCATGCAGTGTCCCGCCATTCAGCTTTTCTGACAAGTGGCTAAGGTCCTATCTGAGATCTACGTAAAAAAGAAAAAGGTAAGCCTGGCCCTGTTGATTTTTGGCATTTTAGAGTATGAAAGGGCTATCATTAAACCAAGAAACGGAGATTACTCCCTTTTGTATTAATTTTATTGGCAAGAAGGGAGATTTGCACGAAATGGAGTATCCTCTTTCTCTCAGACCTTCACTGAGTGGGCACTTTCGGTCCAGGGAGTTAGTAAACTTGATTGTAACACTCACTCTCGAAAAAAATGTGGAGTGGTGGAAGCCATTAGAGAGGTGGTGGCAGGAATGGTATGGTGAAGATCTATACATTTCTTAAGAGTTGTCTGATGATTAAACCTAAAAACCAACACAAACACGAGGACCACCAAGATAAGTGGAAATGGTCTTGCTCAGGAGTAAGTCATAAAGGTTGAGGAATTGTGGATCTTGCAACCCTTACCTGGGACTTTGCTACCTGGTGCACAATGAGGACTAGTTGCACCAGGCAAAAATGCACAGACATCGAGACAAATTAATCTTCTATTTAAGCCATTCTACCATAAAGACTTTGCTGAGCTCAGATTATGGCCCCATTTGACACTATGTGCCAATGGATATGATGCTATTCCATGTACACAACTCATTTACTGTTAGAAACACATTCCAAACCACAATTATAAATTATTTCTTACAGACCTGACAAGAATATTGATTCGCGAGCATTATATAATATGGGTTTTCATTTATTACAGCACTTTTGTAATAAGAAAAAGTTTTCTTGCACTACAAACTACAAAATTATGTACAAATTATCATCAATGTAATTATGCGGAAGAAAGCCCTGTTTTTAGGTCTCGTAGAGAGACCTATTGCGGTGAAACCAAAAAGTTACACATGAAAGTGAACTCTCCCAAAGAGGATTTCCACGAGTGCATGTGCTCTAGTGCACGAGCTTGCCCGAGCCTTCCTCCTGCCAGCAGCATTTCTCCTCCCCTTACCATTTGCTCCTGTGCTTCCCCGCCCACTGCTTCACACTTCACGGCCGCCAGGATGTGACTCGCATTCTCCGAGAGCTTCAAAGCTCCCCTGAGCTTCTTCCTAGATCAGGATTATGCATGCCGCTCCCCCTTGTTAATTCCTTCTCGTTTTGACTCTCTCTTTCGCAGACTCCCTTGGCTTACCTCCTGTCTCTCTCTGCCTGTTCTCTCCTTTTCTCTTCATCTCTCAATCCCTCCCATTTTCTATCTCTGCCTGTCTCTCTCTGTTTCCTCCCACTCTCTGTCCCCATCCCTGCCACCCCTCTCTCTCCCAGAGTGTCCTCCCCTCGCTCATTGTTGCTTCTTTTGCAGCCATTCTGTAAATCCCTCATTGATTTCCCGCTACCTCCACTTGTCCTCTTGTTTTTATTTTTTATTATTTCAATTCACAGCCACCGCATCTTTCTTTATACCTCTCCCCTGTATCCCGGTTTATTTCCTTTTACTAATGTTTTAATTATTGTTTTGTTAATTCCTCTCTCTCTCACAACTCCCGTTTTTTTTTATTATTTGATTTTGCAGCCACTGCTTGTTTCTTTATACCTTTCCCCTGTATTCCGGTTTATTTCTTTTCGCTAATGTTTTATTTATTGTTTTGGTAATTGTTTTGGCTCCCCGGCACGCCTCATTCTCTGGCACCTCTTCCAGTCTCGATGGGGGTTGTGTCTCCTACTCTCGCCGCCCCTTCAGACTTCCTGGTGTTCTCACGTTTTTTGCCCGACGAAGCTGCTCCGTCTGTCTTCTCTTAACGGCAACTTGTGATCTCGGTCCTCCGTCCTTGGTTCGCCATCTGTCGTGCTGCTTCTGCCTCCACCTCCCTGCACCCTTCTCCCAGCTCGTCTTCCTCCCTATAAACGGGCCTAGCCTCATCACAGTGCGGGTCCTGTTCCACCACTAGAACTCTGTTCAGCGTTTTACTCGGGCTGATAGTGTCAGCCATGAAGGGTTTTGCGGGCTCCTTCCTGCCCCTTGACCACACCCGCACACATAATTGAGACTCTGTTGATAGAGGGGTCCAAACCACATTAGCACATTTAGGATCCTTTTTGCACAACGGGTCGATGACTTAATTGTGAACTCTGCCCTTGTGTGTTTCACCGTTTTGTGTGTTAATGGCCTCATGAGCAGTAACAGTGCTTGAAATGCAAAAACGGAAGTATATGTTCCTGCCAGAGTTCCTGTTTGCTTGTCAAAAGTGCAGGTACTCCAAAATTAAAAGTACTGCAGCCCTGCTGACAAGTGCTGATATTCAAATTCAGCAAGTGCGTGTTCTCAGTGCCCTTCCTTTTTAAAAAAAAGGAATTTATTTTTTATGCAGCTTTATTTAGCGCCTGGTTACACTAAACAAGGTAAGCTTTAAATTTTTTTTTAAGGCACGGAAGATATTTGACTTATTTGCGCAGGATCACAGGATGTTGAGTCGCCCTGGTTCCCCAGTTCCACACTCTGGAAGTTAGGCCACATCTTCACGTGCAATCCAGCAGTGCATTACAATAAATGAGCAGAGCTAGTATTCATTGAACCCCCTTATTTTAGGATCAGCTGATCTTATAGTAGCGAGCAGTGGTGGCATGACATAAACCTGATTTGATCCTAGAGATTTCTAGCGTGTTGTATTCTGAAATAGCTTGTTTTAAACGGTGTACTGTGACGAGCCGCGCAACATTCCAAATTTGCTGTAAATATGACACTGTTACGAAATACTGTCTATCAACAACAGTTAGGTGCAGGAACGAGATTCGCGCTGGCAGGTCCGGTTATAGAGGTTTGCGCCCATTGTATGCCTTTGTCTGTATGCAGGGCCCTGAACTCGGCAGTAGAGGCTTAGCTCTGGCAATATTGTGAGTACAAGAGTGCACATGGTTCGAGAACAGAGTGGCTAAATATTATCGGACTGCAGCAGAATGGACATAACCCTAATTGACCTTCAAGCCTTTAATAGAATTACTTGGAAAAAGCTTGTGAGGTTTGCGACAACAAACAGCAAGCGACTCTTGGCTTGTTACAGACTCCCTACTACGGGCAGTGCTGGCAAGGCCCAGAACAATAAGTGTTCACTTTGCACCCAAAAAGATGAGCTGTTAACATGACTAGTATTGATTTTTCCCGGTATCCAAACACTTCTCCTCTCCGTCAAACTCTTTATTCTCCACCAGATACTATAAATCTGTAGACCTGACTTTATACAACTCATCTGACAGCAGAGGGGTTAATGCTGAATAAAGTTTATCTGCTGGGTTGACATGTTCACACTTAGGACAAAAATGTCCAGATGGTCTCAACGGATATAACTTTGCTCCTCCTGCTTGCAAAGTGCCATTAATTCTAAAATATGTTACCAACTGTCAACATTAGGCCTTCAGTTCAGCTCTGCAAACCTGTTTTTTGTGAAGTAGGAAGAAAACTTTGTTTGAAATTGTTTGTGGTTTTTATATTCGTATGGGGAGAAGTTGGCAATGAGAAAGATCGTTACCAGCTTACAGTAAGTTAAGTTACTTGAGGGCAATGTTTTTAAAAAACTAAACAAATGATTGTACTGCACTGTGCTTTTCTGTTCTGTGAAGGTCATAGAACCATAAGAGGATTAAGAGCACATTATAGGAAGTGCAATACTCTTATACCTAGTCTCACTAATGCATGGTTCGGAGCTACAAGAGCCCCCGTGGAAGTCTGTGAATACTTTCACAACCCATCGTCATGAAGCTCTATGCAGGTACATTACCTCTACAGAGCATTTTCTGTCAGTGTCGCTGAAGGGTCCCACAGGAAAGGCTGTTACTGAACTTACATATAGTTATCCTGCTTAAGCAGTGTGGCGAATAACTTATTGTTGCCAGTAACAATTGACCCACAGTTTGTGGTTTGCTCAAATTAGCCCTGTATACTCTTGCTTTTCAGAGCCATTTTCAGTTGTCTTTCTTGTCCTACAATGTGTTATTCTAACTCCAAGAGAGCTGTATGACAAGTTGGAAGCAGTTCCAGTGACTCTTACGTTGTAAATGGAATGAATGAAGTGGGGCTGGATAGGGATTGTGCTTCTGATGTTTTATAAATCTGGCTAGTCTGAATTTTAGTCACTTAACTTATACTAGGGACCCCCTTTAACCCCTTCCATGCTCATGACGAGCTCAGCTCGTCATGAGGCACAGTTGAGCTGTGCTGATGACGAGCTGAGCTCGTCATGACACCAGCAAAATGGCAATTTCCAGCACAGGGGAAAAATAACCACAGCAGCAATGTGGTTAAAAAATGGCAAAGGAGAGTAGTAGATTAAAATACCTGTAGACATTGGAAGTCTAAGTTACAGAGGTGTAACGCCTTTCCTTGCTAAGGACTGAACAGATCTTAAACCGTAGTATTGTGATGTTACTTCCTCCAAAGAGCACTGTTCTTGATAGGTACAGTGTCTGCTGCTTATGTTGTCTATAAAAATCTATGGTATATGGCCAGACACAGGGAGGGAAGAACGGCCAATGATTGGCCTAGAATAAGGGAAGAAATTAAAGTACACTTCTCCCCAGATGCCATTAGAGGTATAATAAAGAGATTAAACCTAACACAGGCTCCAGGACCTGATAATTTACCAGCAATTATAATAAAAACGAATATAGATTGGTGGGCAGAGTTTTTTCTAATATGTTTCAAGAGATCCTAAACACAGGCAAGTTCCCAGATAATTGGGAAGGGGCAATTGTCAGGCCAATACATAAGAAAGGCGATGTAAACTCCCCAAAAAACTATCGCCTAATAAACCTATTGGATATAGGCGAAAAGGTCTTTTCTAAAGCAATTTTGGGTATATTAAAGGACTGGGTGGACATCAAACAGATAGTACCACCAGAACAGAGAGGGTTCAAAGAAGGCCACTCAACGGTTGACCACTGTTTCGCTCTTTGGTCCATTGCACGGAAGTCGATCGATCAGGGGGGGAAATTATTTGCCTGTTTCATGGACTTCCGTGCAGCTTTCGATCGGGTGGACCGGGAGCAGCTGTGGTCATCACTGGTTGGGTATGAAATACAGGATGACCTGCTAGCTTTAATCCAAGAACTGCACACAGAAAACTGGGCACAGATAATTCTGGATAAGGAGGGAGGATTGACGAAGAGAATCCCAATTGGGAACGGTCTAAGGCAGGGTTGTGTACTTGCCCCCCTACTATTCTCTCTGTTCTTAGCAGACCTGCCCCAAAAATTAAGAGAGGTTAGAGGGGCAAACCCAAAACTGGGAGGAAACCAGATATCATGCCTCCTCTATGCTGATGATCTTGTAATCATTGATCAGACGGAGATTGGGCTCCAAAGAAAATTAAATCGATTCAAAGAATACTGTACTACCAAAAAACTAGTAGTAAACATGGAGAAAACAAAAATTGTTTGCTTTGGTAGGAGAAAAACAAAGTTCTCTTGGTACCTGGGCACAGTATTGCTTGAGAGAGTAGCTGACTATAGATATCTGGGAATGTGGTTTTCTGGTACCCTGAAATGGTATACTCATTTACAAGCATTAAAAATGAGTGCATTGGCTTCCGTGAAAGATTTAAAAAGATTCAACAATACTTCGAGAAATGTCGGACAGACCAGTCCTGAAAGCCTATCAAGCAATGGTGCCCCCTCAATTCTTGTATGGAGCCAAAGTTATTTACTTAAGCAGTAAGACCTCCTGGGATAGAGAGGAGGGAAATATATTAAAAAGCCTATTTGCACTGCCCAAATCTTCTATGGCACAGGCGGCCAGACTTGAGTTGGGAATTACCTCGTGGGCGATAACCGCCTGTATGGCCCTTGTACGATTCTGGCAGCGATTGGGAACAGATGAGCTCCTCAAAATCTCCCAGTGGGCCAAAGAGGAAATTACAAAGAGCGACCTACCCTGGGCAAAAGAGTCTAGAGCATCAATAAGGAATGCATACAGGGTGCTCGATCTGAAGGTCTGCCCTCTGCAAGATCATATAATAATAGGTAAGAAAGAACTAAGGCTTCAAGGAACCAATATGTCCCGCACTTATGACCGGGAGTACCTTTCACCAAAAAACTCGTTAGCCCACATGACATCTGCCTGGGAGCTTGACCAACATTTTCCGTATGTGGACCTGCTACCAAGTCATAACTTAAGGCGGGAAGTCCTAAAAATGAGAATTGAAATAAACCCATGTTACGCTAATAATGGAGCTCGAAATCAAATGATAAGATGTAACGGGATCTGCACTTTCACTTTAGGCACTACCTGTAATATTATACACATTTTACTAGATTGTATGTGGTTTTTAGATTTACGAAAGGAGTTTTTATGTCCGATTTTTAAAAATTATAATATTGTAAATAGGATGCAAGTCCTCTAAATTGTTGATGGAAAAGGAGAACTTAGATATAGCCTGTGCTTTGGGGAAATATATGGAAAAAGTTAAGGTGTTCCTCAGCTGTACAGAGTAAGATCTAATAATATAAGTCCTTGACATTAAATAAGTGTGAAACAATTAGTGTTTAAAATAGTGCTGCATGATTAAGGAGGTGTTGTACAGGTATGAATTAAGTGATAGTTAAAGTATACGTATATCAAGATGTAATAGTTTTATTGATACCGCCGTGCTATGTATTTATTGTTGCTTTTATTTTTCCCTGTTTTAGTAAGATAAGAGGTAAATTGTACTTTTATGGTTGTAACAAACCAAATAAAGTTTGTTTTGACTGACTATAAAATACGCCACTTTTGCTGCTAACTTCATTTCCTGATTTTTAAGTGGAAAAAGTTGGCTAAAGTAGGATCAGTTACTGCAAAGTTTTTACCCTCAAGCACCGGCAATGTGCACTGGCATGCACCACACACACAACCACACCTACAGAGACACACACACACACACACACACACACACACACACACACACACACACACCCCAACAACCACACGCACACAACCTCAACCAACCACCCAGACACGCAACCACCACAAACCACACACACACAACCACACACACACACAACCACACACACACACACAACCACCCACCCACACACAACCACCCCCCCACACACAACCACCCACCCACACACAACCACCCACCCACACACAACCACCCACCCACACACAACCACCCACCCACACACAACCACCCATGCAACCGCACCATCAGTGCACACTTTCACCAGGCACAGACACCATCTGTCGTCAGTGCAAGCTTTCACAGGGCACAAACACCACCAGCGGTCAGTATAAGTTTTCACCGGGCACAAACACCACCAGCCGTCAGTGCACGCTTTCACCGGGCACAAACACCACCAGCCGTCAGTGCACACTTCCACCAGGCACAAACCACTAAAGGCCAGTGCACGCTTTCACCAGGCACACACACACACCACCAGCCGTCTGTGCACGCTTTCTCCAGGCGCACACACACACACACACACACACACACACCAGCAGCCGTCAGTGCACACTTCCACCAGGCCCACACGCCATCAGTGTATAATTTCTACAGGCACATACACCACAAGCCATCAGTGCACACATCAATTGTTAACGCATCCACAATTAACTATTGTAGCAATCGCAGTATGGCGCACATTACTTTTAAACATTGCTACAAAAATAAATTCACATTTTTTTGTCCTACAATTTATAGACTTTTGTTGCAATTGATGTTGAAATATTTAGCAATGCCAATAGCTCAAACTTAATTAATGCGAGACCTATTGCATTGCAAATGCTTGTTGTCCTGGTCATTCACTTTTCCCATTATATTACAATCCCTAAAAAACTATTTAGAGCACAGCTATCCTGTTCTAGCATCATATTATGGTAGCCCTCATTTTGGTGCACCCCTAGACCAAGATGTTGTATTAGAGTAAAGATCAAAAATAGTCAGCATCTCTACTGGATAAAGTACAATAGTTAAAGACAGAGCAGCACTTTCAAACAACGGGGTATGACTTTACCTGGGCAGTAGAAAGAACGAAAATCAGGGAAACGCCCCTATTAACTATTCCATAATGGCTCTCTTAGAGAGAGGGGCGCACTAACTGCGGGCCACTTGTTAGATGAGCCTCTTTGTCTCTAAGCCCATCCCAACTACAAAGGTGCTCCCTCATTTACACCCCAATGTAAATTATGGAACTCTAAACCAACATTGCAATGTTGCTAAATATGCACCCGCACGTATTAAACAAGGGGCTGCGCAGATAATCGAGAAGAGGTGCCATGGGCACATTCACACTGGGTTCTCAGGGAGCTGTAGTAGCCCGGCCCTTACCAAAAACAGCATAGGTCATACTCTGTTAATACCTTACGCCCTACATTACCATATTCTTAAGTCTTTTGGTTCAGTTTCTGAAAACCATTATCAGCAGACCCTAACGCGAACATTTCTTTACCAAAAACATTACGGCTTCGCTTATCTAATCTAAAAAAAACAAACAAGCTGCTGACTACATGAGAAGTCTTTGCCAATTTCAAACACTCAAAAGTCACAGATTATCCTTTGATGTGTACACCTTCTCATGGAGAGCTCTCCTTGTACATTAGTCCTCTCTTTTAAAATACAGCAGGATAAAGTTAAGCAATCGAACAAAAAGCACACAAATATTCACCAAACTGAAGTTGCATATGGTACCTTTTGCAGCCACTTGTCAAGTTTTCATTCTCTGGGCTTTTAGCTTCATCCTCTTTGGAAATCTGACCAGAGCTGGATGGGTTAGCAAATGTTGATATGAAAGGGCCCAAGGACTGGAAGGCAGCTTGGCGTACCTGGAGAAAAGTATTAAATATGACCCATGGCTAGTTTTAATAGTTCAAAAGTTTGTAAGTTCATATTAAGTTGAAGAAGTACACCATATAGTTTGACGAGATACCTTCAGGGAGCCACATTGCTTCAAGGGAGGGAAGGCAAGGAGGGAGGGATGAGGGTGGCTATGAACTACTTACTCACCTTTGCTCTTTCCGGTGGAAACTCCAACCATAGATTCGACCCATTTTAATTCTACAAGGTGCCAAGTTGGATCCACCAACTCTGCCAGCAATTGCTCCTGCACACTGAAAGGTTGTGTCATCAGACTCCAAAGCAGCTTCACAACGTCTCCAGAAGTGATGGAACAAAGCTGGATATTGGCACTAACCTTGTGAAGGTTTACAATAAAGCATTCCACACCTTTAGATTTGGAGATACAGTGACAAATCAAAATACGTGACAGTACACAGACTGAACACCTAGAAATACAGTTCCCAGAACAGGATGGACGGAGGGCAGTAAGAAATCTGTTAAACATAGTAGTCACCAGGAGTGTTTCCAAAGTTAAGTAACTGCTTCTTCTAATTGATACTTCCAACAACAGATTCCTCACCTTTTGAACAGATTCCAATGCAGTATTCTCCAAAAGGTGGTGGGTCTGAGAAGTGGGCTCTACTGCAGGACTGAAGAGCCAAAATTGCCCTCACTAAGCACCTGAGTCTTGATGCAGTAGTCCCTGGTGAAACTGTGGACAGACACTCAGGGAGCAGCGTGGCAGATCTATATAACAAGAACACGCTTAGCTAAAGCAGATTTGACGCTGGTGGAGGGAGCCTGATAACTCCACGAGAGCTCCTTGTTGGCCAAGGTGTAGAACATCTTTATTCAGAGGACCAGTCATCAAGATAGGGTTTGTTTCTGGACTGCGTCCACTTTTCAATGCACTGGTGAATCTAACAAAGAGTTGGTTGTCCACCAAATGCTCATTAGAGCGGCCTATATTAAAAGTAAGAGCGCAATTAAGGTACAGCCAACGAGGCCTGTCCTCCTCCTTAGGGGCATATAGTGGAGAAAAGAAAACAGGTAGCCTGATGGGCTGCTACATAGAAGGGAGACAATACTTTTGGCAAAAAGGACGTAACAGTAGGAAATACCACTGGTGGTATATAGTGGCTGTACCGACAGCGCCTGCAGCTCACTGACATGGTGCACAGATGTCATCACAATAAGGAAAATTATCTTAATGGTTAGCATTCTCAGAGGACTATGTTGGGGGAGGAAATAAGTAAGCCCTTTTAAAAATGCATAGACTTGAAGAGAGGGCTGATCAAGAAAATGTAGACAAGCCAAGGAGGCTGATAATAACCCTTAATAGTGCCAATGGGACACCTTGCTGGCCAATGACAATAAAAACAGAAGTAGATTGGAAATTTTGGATTGATGGACTAGACTATCCTTGTACCCGGTCATAAACCGTGCCCAGAATAGATCAACTTGGATTGGTGGCAAGTAACCAAGATGATACCCACCACCTCGTCAGGCAAGTCAAAATTGGTCAAGCTGGTTCCATTAACTGGAAGGAGAAGAAGGGTCCAAGTACTGCACAATGGAAGGCAGAGCTACTTAAATGGGCTGAGTGTAAAAGTTTAGTCCGGCTGCAGATGGCTACAAGACTAGGAAATGAGAGGGCGCTAGAGGCAGCAAGAGCTTGGGAAAGACTAGTTGCAGAACTGAAATCTCTCTCCCATGAACTAGGAGCATGAAGACGGGGTGGGCTTCTCCCCAAAGGTAGTAGGCTAAGTAATAGACAGAGGTGGTAGGATTGGAGACAGACACATGGACACCAGGAAAGATGCCCTTCACCCTAGTAGGCTAGGGATCCCCTATGGTACTACCTAGATTATGCCCGCACACACACTAGAGACTTGCACTGCTATAGACTGAAGCCCTGAATGTACGTGACACGCCTGAGGGGACGGGGGAGGGATAGGGGGATTTCTGGGTAGGGAGGGTAGTTGTGGGAAGGAGTTTTATACCTGGAGCTGCATTACTGCAGGGGACCAGCAATGTACATCGCTATTGAGCTACTAGAATACATCAATCGGTCAGTGCTATATGGGGCACTTGAGGTGCTAATTGTAACCTGCACTGTCCAATACATATGATACTGTTCAATATCTTGATGGCATAATGCCCCATGTAACTTCTGTGGAAACTAATAGTTTGCTAAAAAAAAAAAAAAAAAAAAAAAAAAAAAAAAAAAAAAAAATCGATTGACTGACATGTTCCCTCTAAAAACTACAGAATTTTAACCCTACAGGTACTGTTAAACAGATATCTGTTAGAGCCCGACACCAGGTTTGTCTCTAGTGCATGGGTCTGCCATATTATTTTAAGTCTTGCGGTGACTGCGCCAGAACGAATCCAAAGGTGACGGGCCACAAAGCCAAACTCTACATTGCTGATCGCTGTCTCAATGCGCATACGGGCAGGTCATGATCAAAGTTTCGAAGCTGAGGACCCAGAGCCTTTCTCGCTCTCGAGGGCGTTCTCAGGAAAAGTCCTCCTCACATTCATTCATAGTCAACAGTTAAGCCAATGAAAAAATATAAGAAGTTTAGCATAATTCTCTAATATTCTGCTGCTCTCGTCAGGAGAAGTTGTGTGGACATCAGGGTGCCTCTTGATTTTGGTCCTGGTATCCTACCCAAGAGCCAATACCACAACTTATCCAGATACAACACAAATTCTGGGCCCATCAGCGACACTGCAAAAAGTGAGGCCATCAAGGCGGCCATGTTAGGTCTCTTTAACACCCTTTGGACTCCCTGTAGTACCTCTGAATCACAAGGACTCAAGGGGACCTTGATCTGGAAGACCAGTCCTCGATACCATCTGTGCCTCTTGACCCCACAGTGGAGCTTGCCTTGACTACAGGCTGATGCTTATCGCAACTTCTTACCCAGCGCAGAGACCTGCACTGGTCCCACTCGCATCTACATAGGCTCTGATGCTGCAGGCGCCGGCAGAGGAACCAATTGTTCTTTCAAACTCAGAAGTGATTCAAGCACAACCTGCTCCTGTAGACCCACCTTTCCTCAGACTCTGAAAGCCTAGTGGTACAGCTGACAAGCAAGCTCAGTCCTGCATTAATTCTCTACTACGCCTCATGGTACGGAATATAAAGAAATGGAGGTATTCAGAAAGTAAGTGTCCTTTACTGCCAGTTTCGCACTCCACTCACTGAATGCTTGTTCCCTCATGGGACGCAATTTGCATGCATTAAGGGACATGGGCAGCGGATCTTGCGCACAGTCCCTGAAGAGTTCTGCACCAATCTTCAACAGGTTATACAGGATGGCCAAGATACAGCAAAATATTTCATCAACTCTGAGTTGGGCACAACCGTCTGCTTGGGCATGGCAGTAGGTACCAGCATGGTGCTTCAGCGCCACATGTAGATGAGATCCAATGACTTCCCAAGTGACTAGCAGGAATCACTACTAAACATGCGATTTGCTGGCACCAGTGTCTTTGAAAAAAAGGTAGACTTGAGCCTGAAATGCTTCAAAGACAGCAGTGCTATAGTGTGCTCCCTCGGTCTCTATGAACAGGTGCAACAGACTTCCCAGCTGTTTCGCCCCTTTCAAGGTTTCGGAAGAGGCCTGGTGCAATGACAACATCAAGGTCCACTTCCAGAACAACAGACCTCCCCCAAATCGTTCAAGGATGGTCAGGGATCCAGCAGCCAATGTGCAGACCAACATAGGTGACATATAGGTCAATCCCCCACCTCTCCCGCCACCACCAAAAAACCACTTTAGCTTGTGCTGGGATAGTACATGGTCATCTTGTTGGAGGCAGCATAAGGAATTATCTTCATCAGTGGCAGAGTATCACATCCAACAGATGGGTACTTAAATTTGTTCAGTATAGATACGCATTAGCATTTCTTTCCATTCCACTGCATTTACCACGTACACCGAACGGATGTCAGCGGACAACTTATCCATCCTATAGAAAGAAGAACAGGCTCTTTTCAAAAAAGGAAGCTCAAGTGGGTCCTAGTGTCAGAAATACAGAATGAATGTTACTCCTGTTATTTCCTGGTGCTGTGAAAGACAGAGGCCTTCATCTTATTTTAGATCTTCGGTTTCTCAACTTGTATCTCAAGAAGGACAAATTGAAGATACTCACGCTGGCCAAAGATCTATCTGCCCTGGTTCCAGGAGACTAAATGGGGGCGTTGGATTTGCAAGGCAAGGCACCTGTTTTCACATCCCCATCCTGCAGTCCCACAGGCATACCCTTTGGATCAAGGTGGGAGACAAGCATTGTCAGTTATCTGTGCTTTCTTTCGGCCTCACCATCGAATGAGTCCAAAGGGAAGAACAGAAGACACAGCACATCTCTGGAGATTGGTACTGCCAGTGTTTCGATACATTGACAATTAACCTCTCCAAATGCTTCAAGCCTTTCCACCGCCTCTGCAAGTGCAGGACATTCAGGCTATTATGCAGATGTTTCAGATTCTATTCTGGGTTTTGGTGAGAGCACCTCTGAGGTTGCTTGGCCTTCTTGCCTCCCTGTTTGTGGCACATGCAGATTCATATGCTGGCTCTGCTGTAAGATCTGTAGTCTTAGTGGGCCCATCACTAAGGAAACCTGTCTAACCCCATCCAGGTTTCCAATGAGAAGGTGAAAAACTTGCACTCAACTGAAATTAGACCAGTGGCAGAGTTGTTGGCTGTGGCGGATGCATTGCTACTGGTTTGGGTAGGCCATCTGGGAGAGGGGGATATCAGAGGATTCTGGTCTCTGGCGGAGATCCATCGCCACATAAATCAAATGACGTTGCAGATGATTCGCTTGGCCCAAAAGGCCTTCCTCCCAACCATCAATGGTAGACTGGTTCAGGTTCTCATGTACAACACCATTGCCATGTGGTATTCCAACAAACAGGACAGAGTGGGGTGCTGTGCCAGGAGGCACTATGCCTCTGCAAGTGGCTGAGCTGCAAAAGCATATCCCTGGTAACCACCCACCTGCCATGAACTTTTTATTTATTTCATTTATTTATTTATTGTAGGTTTTATATAGCGCTGGCTGGACCCGGGGGCATCAGAGCGCTTTACATTTTGTGAGCCAGACGGTCAAAAAACAGGGACCCCAAAACGAACAAGTTACTTACCTTCGGTAACGATATATCTGTAAGAAACATTAGTGTTAGATTCCTTACCTTAGAATATCCCCAGGCGTCAGTCTGAATCCGGAAACTTTTGCGTAGCAGTACCCTTGCGCGTCGGTAGGCGTCGTCTGCAGGCGTCCCCTGCGGCTCCGCGTCCGTCGTCGGCGTCGTGCGCCGTGATGACGTCGCTGGAGTACATAGACGCCGCCTCCGCGCGCTGACGTCAGTTCTTTGTACACATCTTTTCCGCGCCAGAAGACGCAGAGCCATGAGAGAACCAACACTGGTGCCATTTGAAACTAGGGCCCTGAAAGGGATGTCCTTAACCCTAGGTATCAGTTCGCAGAACGGGGAGGATGGGTGGGTTCGGTAAGGAATCTAACACTCGTTACCGAAGGTAAGTAACTTGTTCATCTGAAAGAAACACGTTAGTGTTAGATTCCTTACCTTAGAATAGATACCCCAGCAATACCAACCCCGGTGGTGGGTCTGTGAACCAATACAATACTACACCAGAAAGTCCCGGAGGACAGAACGGCCAAAGAAGCCATCCCTCCGGACTTGACTGTCCAGGCAGTAGTGCCTCGCAAAGGTGTGCAGCGAGGCCCACGTAGCCGCTTGGCAAATGTCATGCAAGGGGACTCCCCGGCCCAGGGCAGTAGTAGCCGCCGTGGCCCGAGTGGAATGGGCCCTCAGCCCAACAGGAGGCTCCTTCCGAGCCAAAGAGTAGCACGCTTTGATGCAGAGAACGACCCATCGAGAGATGGTCCGTTTACAGACCGACCGTCCCTTCTTCGCACTCACGTAGCCAACAAACAGTTGGTCATCCACCCGGAACTGGCTGTGCGATCCATGTAAAATGAAAGCGCACGTTTTGGGTCCAGACGATGGAGCCGCTCTTCATCCTTTGAAGGATGCGGAGGCGGGAAGAAGGAAGGGAGGGTGATGGACTGCCCGATGTGGAAAGCAGAAACTACTTTGGGCAGGAAAGAAGGTCTAGTCCTCAGAACCACCTTGTCAGGATGGATGGACAAGAAAGGAGGTTGGACAGAAAGAGCCTGGAGCTCACTCACTCTCCTGGCAGAGGTGATGGCAACCAGGAAAGCCGTCTTTAAAGTCAGAAGACGGAGAGGGCAAGAATGAAGGGGCTCAAAGGGAGCACACATCAAAAAGGTTAGAACCAGGTTCAAGTCCCACTGAGGCATCACAAACGGAACAGGAGGATACATGTGTGTGATGCCCTTTAAGAATCTCGTTACAATAGGGGACTTGAACAAAGAAGGCTGATCAGGAAGCCTGAGAAAGGCTGAAAGGGCCGAAAGGTAGCCCTTGACAGTGCCCAGAGCAGAGCCCTGCTGGGCAAGAGAGAGAAGAAACAGAAGAACCTCGGAAAGAGGGGCAGAGAGAGGATCCACAGCCTTTGCTGTGCACCATGCCACAAATCTGTTCCACCGACAGGCGTATACCGACTTTGTGGAGGGACGCCTGGCTGCCAGAATCACATCACAGACTTCAGGAGGCAAGTCAAATGGCCTCAACAGCCGCCGCTCAATCTCCAAGCATGGAGGTGGAGACTGGACAGGTTCGGGTGGAGGACCGTTCCCTGCTGCTGCGACAGAAGGTCCTCCTGAAGGGGCAGGCGGATCGGGGGACCGACTGACATTCTGAGTAGCTCGGGATACCAGTACCTTCGAGCCCAGTCCGGAGCCACAAGGATAACTTGGGCCCGGTCGCGCCTGATCTTCTTCAGCACTCTGGGCAGAAGTGGTATAGGCGGAAAGGCGTATAACAGACCGCAACTCCACTCGCGCCGAAAGGCGTCGCCGTGCGAGTGCCGTCTTGGAAACTCCAACGCGCAGAACTGATGACATTGCGCGTTCTCTTCTGTGGCGAATAGATCTAACCAAGGCTCTCCCCATTTCTGAAAGAGGCCGTGCGCCACGTCCGAGTTCAGACGCCATTCGTGATCCATCGAGCACCGACGGCTGAGTTCGTCCGCCCTGGCGTTCAGAGAACCTGCCAGGTGTTGAACCGTCAGAGTCACGC
Organism: Lissotriton vulgaris; assembly: GCF_964263255.1. NCBI lineage: Eukaryota > Metazoa > Chordata > Amphibia > Caudata > Salamandridae > Lissotriton > Lissotriton vulgaris. The sequence goes on along the minus strand of NC_141691.1, from coordinate 672,925,463 downwards.
CCTGACGTTCCAGCCACTGCCAGAGGCGCAGAGCCTCCTGGCAAAGGGTCCACGACCCCACTCCGCCCTGTTTGTTGCAGTACCACATGGCGGTGGTGTTGTCGGTGAACACCTGCACTACACTCCCGTTGACAAAGGGGAGGAATGCCTTCAGTGCTAGACGAATCGCCCGTAGCTCCAACAGGTTGATATGGAGCCGGGACTCTGCCGGAGACCAGATGCCTCTGATCTCTGCCTCTCCCAAGTGGCCACCCCAGCCCTGGAGGGACGCGTCCGTCACGACAACGTGCGCCGGTTGGGGAAGGGAGAGGGATCTGCCTCTGACCCAATCGCGGTCCGTAAGCCACCACTGCAGTTGTCTCGCAGTGCCCTCCGAGATCAAGACGTGGTCGGACAAGTTGCCCTGATGCTGGGCCCACTGAAACTTCAGGTCCCACTGCAGAGCCCGCATCCGCCACCGGGCGTGATGCACCAGAAGGATGCAGGAAGCCATCAGTCCCAGCAGCCGCAGCGTCAACCTGACCAAAACCCGGGATAGCGGCTGAAAGATGGGAATCAAAGCCTGAATATCCCGGACCCGCCGTTCCGGAGGATAAACCCGAAACTGCGCTGAGTCCAGAACCGCTCCGATGAAAAGGAGCTTTTGAGAGGGACACAGGTGTGATTTCGGCACATTGATGGAGAACCCCAGGCCGTGCAAGAGGTCTGCCGTCATCTGGAGGTGGTGGACAACTGTCTGGGGCGAGCCCGCCTTCAACAACCAGTCGTCTAGGTAGGGGAAGACTGAAACCCCTAACCTGCGCAGATGGGCTGCGACCACCGCCAACACCTTTGTTAACACCCGTGGGGCGCTGGTAAGGCCGAAGGGGAGCACGATAAACTGAAAGTGCTCCTGGCCTACCGTGAACCGCAGGTAACGCCGGTGGGCCGGCAGGACAGGGATGTGAAAATACGCATCCTGCAAGTCCAACGCTACCATCCAGTCTTGCGGGTCTAGAGCAGCCAAGACCTGAGCCAAAGTCAACATCTTGAACTTCTCCTTCCGGAGGAAGCCGTTGACGTTCCTTAGATCCAAGATAGGACGCAGGCCCCCTTTGTCCTTCTTGGGTACCAGAAAGTAGTGGGAATAGCAACCACGTCCTACTTCTGGCCCAGGAACGCGCTCGATGGCCCCCTTGGCCAAGAGGGCCGTAACTTCCTCCTGCAGAAGTTGCAAGTGGTCCCCCGACACACGGTGGTTCTGCGGTGGCATGGCTGGAGGAGTGGTCTCGAAGGGGAGGGAGTAGCCCCTTCGGACGATTTGCAGCACCCACCTGTCCGAAGTGATCGTGCGCCAGCGGGCGTGGTGATGGCGAACCCTGCCACCCACTGGCGTCACGTGGGCCTGAAAGCACGGACTAGGAGGATTTTGAGGCAGATGCTGCGGGGGGAGATGTGGCCTGACCCCGCCGTTGACCCCGACCGCCTCCACGGCGGTTTCCACGGCCGCCACCGCGTTGAAATGATTGCTGCGGTGCGTGGCTGGCAGCACGTGTGGGGACGCCCCTTCCGTGGCCACGAAAGGAGCGAAACGAACCCGTTTGCTGGCGCTGGGTCGAGAGACCCAAGGACTTTGCCGTGACCCTGGAGTCCTTGAAGCGTTCCAGCGCGTGGTCCGCCTTGTCACCAAACAGGTGACAGCCATCGAACGGCATGTCCATCAAGGTATTCTGGACATCTGCTGAAAAGTTGGCAGATCTCAACCAGGCGTGGCGACGAATCGCCACCGTCGTGGACATCGCTCTGCCTAGCGAGTCGGTCGTATCAAGACCACATCGGATAGAATACCTAGCTGCATCTCGGCCTGCCGCTACAGCTTTGCCGAGTTTTGCCCGCACCTCCATGGGGCATTCTGGCAGCAGGTCCGCGACCGTATCCCACACAGAGTGGGTGTAGCTGCCCAAGAGGCAAGCGGTGTTGCAAGACCGCAGTCCTAAACTCAGGGACGAGAAGACCTTCTTGCCATACTGGTCATACCTCTTGGATTCCCGGTCGGGCGGGGCCGACGGGAATGCGGATTGGGAGGTAGAGGCCTGGATCACCAGACTCTCAGGGGTGGGGTGGGTGGACAGGAACTTGGGGTCGCCCGGACAAGGACGGTGGCGTCTGGCCACGTTCCGATCAACAGGTGCACCTGAAGAGGGCCTGGACCACGTGCCCAACAGAACGTCTGACAAGGCTTCGTTAAACGGCAGCAGAGGCTCCTGTGGGCATGACCGCGGTTTGAAGACCTCAGTGAGGATGTTAGGCCTCACGGCCGCGACGGGGAGCTCAAGGTATAAGGCCTTGGCAGCCCTCATCAACACCACTGAATAAGCAGCTCCCTCCTCCGACGCCACGGAAGGAGGAGAGAGAAAACCAGGGTTAGGAGAGTCATCCATACCACTGGCGTCCCCCAAATCACCTGTCCAGTCCATGTCATCCTGGCACTCATGTGACAGAGGGTCCTCAGACCCCTCCCAGCCCTCACCGTACTCCACATCATCACCATAGTCGGTGTCAACCATGTAGACCGGCTCCACGGGGTCGACAGGCACCATCGGCGTCGAGCGACGCCGGTCCGACTCCGCGTCCAGATTCGGTGAGGGTATGGGGACGGCGCCGCCCGGGGCCGGCGCCAGAGCCCCGGTGCCGCCCGAAGCCGGCACAGAGGAACCGGCGTCGCGTGGGGACGGCGTCGGGGGCAACCCCGATGGAATCGGCGCCGGGGTGGTTGGACGTCCATCCGGCGTCGACCCCAAAGGCCCTAGCGGCGCCGGGATCGCCGCCGTCGGCGGCGCCGGTGCCGGAGCATCCGACAGCGTCGAGGCAGGGTCAGCTGAACCGCTAGGGCCCCCGGACGGGTTCACTGGGCCCGTAGGCGCCGTGGAACCCGCCGGAGGAGACAGGGCCCTCATGGCCATGAGGAACGCCTCTATCTCCTCAGGCGTCGCACCTTGCCCAGGGACCTGAGGGTATGGGGCAGGCCGCGCCAGCAACTCCCGTGGAGTCGCAGGGTTGGGGTCACCCGAACCCCCGGCCGCATCGGGGGGGAGTCGGGGGGTACGATGACGACGCCCCGACAACCCCCGGCCGCATCGCGCGAGCGTCGGGGGGAGTCGGGGGTACGATGACGACGCCCCGACTTCTTGTGTTTCTTACCTGACGAGCTCGACGAGTGATGTCGACTTCCGGAGCGCCCGGCGCGGCTCCGCGACCGCTCCCTCGAACTCTCCCTGGACCTCCGGCCGGACCAAGACCGTTCTCGACGTGGCGCCGACACCCGGAGCTCGAGTAGCTTGCGGGACCGCTCCCGCCTAGCTTTATTAGTCAGAGCCCGGCAATCGACACAGGAATCGACGTCGTGGTCGGGGCCCAGGCACCGGAGACAGAGTCGGTGATGGTCCGTGACCGACATCGTGCGGTCACAACCATCACAGTTTTTGAAACCGGGCATCCTACCAGGCACAAAAGATAGATATAGTTGAAATAAACTTGGTCAAAGACCGGGTACCGCTCTTCAGATCTGCGTCCACTGGCGCGGAAAAAAGAAGAACTGACGTCAGCGCGCGGAGGCGGCGTCTATGTACTCCAGCGACGTCATCACGGCGCAGGACGCAGACGACGGACGCGGAGCCGCAGGGGACGCCTGCAGACGACGCCTAGCGACGCGCAAGGGTACTGCTACGCAAAAGTTTCCGGATCCAGACTGACGCCTGGGGATATTCTAAGGTAAGGAATCTAACACTAACGTGTTTCTTTCAGATATAACAGTATAGTATATGCACAACATATAAGTCAACATATGGGGGACTTCAGGAAGATAAATATGGGAAGACAAATAACACCATACTGTGGAGAAAGTGATAATTATAATTACATAAGGCACAAGATTAAGAAGAGCGCTGGGAAAATTGGGCAGTCAGGAAAGGGAAGATAGTGGTCAGTAAGGGTGATAAGGAAAGGGAGGGCAGGGCAGTAAGTGGAGGGGGTTGGAGAGGGATGATGAGGGCGGAGGGTTGACGACGGACGGGGTGTGCAAGGGAATGCGAGGGTGGTAGACAGGGAGCGGATGTGATGAGAGGAAAGGGCGTTTGGGGCTGGTCGCGGGGGGGGGGGGGGCGGAAGCATCTACGGTCGGACAGAAGTGGCCGGTGAAGGGGAGCAGATAGGGGTTAGGGTCCCAAGTATTTATTGAGGAGATGTAGTTTGAGTTCTTTTTTGAAGCTAGAATAGGAAGGATTGCATCGAAGGTTAGTGGGAAGGGCATTCCATATGCAGGGAGCATTGCCGGAAAAGGATCTAGACTCAGTGGTTTTCTTTTTCAGAAGGGGGTGGATAAGAAGGAAGGAGTTAGTGCTTCTCAGGGAACGGGAGCAGCCGGCTTTACTAAGTTTGTTAGTGAGGTAGGATGGTGTGTTCTGATGGAGTTTTGTGAGTAATGCAGGCCGTTTTGTAAGTGGACCTACCTTCAATGGGGAGCCATTTAAGGGTTTTGAGGGCAGGGGAAATGTGGTCGAATCGTTTGCAGTCAGTGATAAGCCTCGCTGCAAGGTAGAGAACAGATTTTAGAGGTGCTAGTTGGATCTTGGGAATTCCAGTAAGAATGGCATTGCCATAGTCAATTCGAGAGAGGACAAGGGATTGGACAGCTAGTTTGAAGTCATCTCTTGGGATGAAGGGCTTGATTTTCTTAAAGTGGCGGAGAGTGAAGAGGGCCCCTTTAGCAGATTTGTTGATGTGGACCTTAAGGGTGAGGAGGTTGGCAAGGGAGATCCCTAGTGGTTTGACTGAGGCGGACAGGGATAAGGAGCAGCTGAGGGCATTAAGGTCTGTGATCCAGTTCTGAATGGGGAGCTGGTTGTTTTTTGGGGAAAAAAGAATAATTTCGGTTTTTTGGGGATTAAGTTTGAGGTGGTTCATGTGGAACCAAGCTTGAATCTTGATGTGGGTGTTGTTAAGGTGAATGATATCGGCATGAGTTTTAATCTTATAGTAGAGTTGGGTGTCGTCGGCGTAGAGATGGTGGTTGATCCCGGCTTGTTTGAGAATGAGTGTAAGGGGTTCCATGAAGAGGTTAAAGAGAGGGAGAGAGGATAGATCCTTGAGGAACTCCTAAGGAGGTGGGGGTAGGGTTAGATAGGCAGTTATGGACTTTGATTGGTTGAGTGCGGCGTTGAAGGTAAGAGACAAACCATTTGTGTATCATACCATTTAGGCTGAATCTATCTCTAAGAACATTAAGCAGAGCAGAGTGATTAACAGTATCAAACGCTGCGGAGAGATCTAGGAGGATCAGAAGGCTAGATTCGCCATTGTCGAGTGAGTGGTGGATGTCGTCTACAATGTTGAGCATGGCGGTTTCCGTACTGCATCCTCTCCTAAAGCCAGATTGGAAGGGGTCAAGTAAGTTAAAGTGTTCAATGTGTCTGTCTAGTTGGGAAAGGACGCATTTTTCCAGGGCTTTAGAGAGAAGGGGAAGGTAGGAGATGGGACGGAGATTGTGGAGGTCATTTTGGTCCGCCAGTGGATTTTTTATGATGGGGGTGATTTGTCCAAGTTGCAAGGAAGAGGGGACACAGCCGGTGGCAAGGGAGGTGTTGATAATGGCGGTCCAGGGAGGGGTGATGATATGTTTGAGGTTTTGGACAAGTTTGGAGGGGAGTGGGTCTTTGGTGTGGGAGGAAGGCTTAAGTTTGGTGATAATGTTGAAGACGTCTCTTTCAGTGACTGGCTGGAAATTAAGCCATTCAGCATTATTTTTAGGGAGAGAGTTAGGTAGCTTAGGGTCCAGGAGAATGTGGGGCAGGGAAGGGTGATCAGAGTTACGGTGGGTAGTAGCAGGAGTAAGGGGAGTTATGATGGAGGGGGGGGGGGGGGTAATAAGATGTCAGGAGTGGTGGTAGGGATCACAGTAGGAAGGAAGGATTGCTCAATCTTTTTAATTTTGTCAGAGAAAAAGAGAGCTATTTCCTCACATCTAGTCATCGAGGCAGGTGGGACAGGGGGAACAGAAGCAGTTTGATTGCGTACGATGTTGAAAAGTTCGCTAAGCCTGTTCTTAGCTCGATCTAGTTGAGTCCTGAAGAAGGAAGCTTTTTGTCTCCAGATGTGTTTTTTGTATGACGACCTAGCAAGTCTGAGGCGGGCAAGGTTGGAAGGGGAGGGGTGCTGTCGCCATGATCTCTCCGTCTGTCTGAATGTGCGTCTTTCCTTATTTAGCTCTGTGTTAAACCAAGAGTTTGAGGGGATATTTCTTTGGTTTTTGAGTTTGAGCGGGGCTAATATGTCAAGGGTATCAATGACCGCTTTGTTATAGTGTTCGGTTAGCTCGTTCGCATTAAGGGAGGGGGGGATGGTGAGAAGTTGGGCATGGAGGTTAAATTCAAGTACGCCGGGAGGAATGTGGCTAAGAGTTCTGGTCAGTTTCATGGGTTTAATAGTTTTGGTGGGCGGGGGAAAGGTATGGGTAGTTACGGAGAACCGGATGAGGTGATGGTCGGACCAGTCTATGGGAATGATGTTGGATAGGAGGGCTAGATCCTTGCTGGTAATGAAAGAGTCAAGGATGGCTCCTTTGGCATGGGTTAAAGTGGACAGTCTTCTGCATCAATATCTGATACACACTGGCCAAGAGGAAGCCCCATAGGGGGCTTGATAGCTCATTCCATCCGAGCAAAGGATGCTACCACTGCATTGGCACAGAGACTGGCTGCCAGTGCATACATTAATGAAGCATCACTGCTTTGATAGCCAGGTCTGTCGGCTGATACATTTTGCCCGTTCCATAGACCCACAACCTTGGGAGGTATACTGCTCTGGTATCTCCTCACAAGGTAGTGAGGAATCAGCGGTTAGAAGTATCCATCAGAAGAACAAGTTACTTACCATTGCTTACAATTTTTCTGGTGGATACTATCTAACTGCAGACCTCTTATCTCCCCCCTCCAGCTCTCCATTCGGTTGAATGGACTCTTTTCTTCATCTTAAAATTCTCCCAATTTAGAGATCTGCACACTGCAAAACCTGATCAGCCGATGGCTATGTGCCACACATCACGGACAGAGTTCAGAAAGACTCCACCTACTGATGCACAATGAAATTGCTGGCAAAAATTCTCCACATCCTGTCTGGCACCTCGGGTATTTACAAGGTGAGGAAACTGCAGTTAATATCAGTATCCACCAAAACGTTTGGCTTATCAGGATTCAGGCAGAAGTGTCAAATGGAGATAAACTTATCAGCAAATGAGGACACTATCTTTAACTCAACCCGCTACTTGCCCCAACAAGTTTCTTGATGGATATGCATGAAAAGTAAAATGCTAGCACTAAACTTGACGCAGTAATTGTCAGCAAAACTTCATTCAGATTCGTCAAAGCTCAGGAAAATGAATAGCAAATAAACACTTATTTGACACTCCCTGCCAGCATATCTGTAGAAGACACGGTGCCTGCCAAATTTAGTGCAGATTCATCACACTGCACTACAGCCAGGAGCAAAGTAGAAAAGTGTTTACTTCTCAACTATTGAGATATTTTCAGGTTTAGCCATTCAAAGACCACCCAAAACCTTTTTGCAATGCAATTATCTTTAAACCTACCAGTGGATTTACACCGAAACACAAAAAGTGTCTATTCATGGTCGTTTGTGACAGCTCCCCTCTTGCTGCACCGCTGCTTCCCTGGTTTCTGAATTGTTTACTTGTTATTGTACTCAACGCTGTTAAACCCCTCTTTGTTCAATTTTGTTCAACGTGTTTCATTTTGTAATGCCTTTGTTTTAATTTCAGTTTTTCCGCCTGCTTACTTTCCTGATGTTTTTAACTGCCACATCTCCCTTCCGCTTCCCGCCCTCAATGGCCCTGGCCATCACATCCCAGGACCCCTCCCTTCTCCCAAGACCAATTTAATGGAGGCTGCATGGCAGCCACACAGTGCTGCGCCAATGGCTTGCCAAAGGCACGCCCGTTGGCCCCCAGCACCAGGAATCCTGGCGCTACCGATACTGTCAGATATACCAACACCAGGCTCTGAGCCCTGGACACCAGACTAAGCAACAACTGCTGCAGCACCTCTCCACGATCAACGGTGGGACATTTTGCCTGCTGGCACTGCCCTTATGCAAAACTGGAGCACCCGCATGCACTACCACCACCACCACCACGACACTTCAGAATAACTTCACTCCCTCCTGCTCAACACATGATCACTCTGCAAAAACTTTACCGAGATCTGGGACACCATCACCTTCCTCACCCTTGACGTCATCTTCCTCATCGAGACCTGGCTCAACCCCACATCCTATCGTCCTCTCCGCAATGCCTGATGGCTACAAGATAGAACACCGAGACACGGAGATGGAATAGCCATCATCCACAACGAAACCATCCACTGCACCAACACCGCAGATGACACCAACCTGATCATTGAACACCACAACTTTCAAGTCACGCCCAACGACAAAACTACCATCAGAGGCACCATTGACTACAGACCTCCAGAACCTCACTCCAGCTTCACCAAAATTAATCGGCCCACTCGCAATTGACTCCAAACAATATATCTTACTCAGAGACCTCAATTTTTGCCTTAATGACACCAACATCGCCAACCTCCTCAAAAGCATGATCAGCCACACCCAACTTGTCACCAACTCCACACACATCACAGGACACACCCTCAACCCCATCTTCACGGCCAGCGACAGTCAAGTACAGCCATATCACAGAGCTCACCTGGACAGAATACGTCTTTGTCCACTTCACAATCACAGGATCCCCCCTGAACCACCACCAAGCCAACCAGCACCTCACACTGCAGCTAGAACAAACTATGAGAGAGCCAGCGGACCAACATACTCAATACCTCCCACCCAGACACCGCAACCAACCTAGAACAGGCTGTCAAGATCTTCTCCTTCTGGCTCACAGACGGAGCTGACAGTCACAATGGAAGGGGCCACGGAACCTAAGGTCATCATGTGCAGTGTCTCTCAAGGCTCGTCCTTAGCCCTTCACTGTTCAACATCTACAAAACCCCTATGGTCCAAATTGTCAGAACCCACGGATTAAACATCATATTCTACGTTGACGATCCCCAGCTCATTCTCTCGCTATCAGTAGACCCATCCACCAAGAAAGCAAACTTCCGCAGGTGCAAGAAGATTGTCGCCAACTGGATGAAGACAACTGCTTAAAAGTCAACAGACATAATGGAAATGCTTATCTTTGGGAACAACACATACCCGTGGAGTGACACCTGGTGGCCTTCCGAACTAGGACCTCATCTACTCTAACAGATAACGCCCGCAACTTTGGTATCATCCTTGACAGCAAGCTCACCGTGAAAAAACAGACTAATGCAGTCTTCTCCACCTGCTTCCTCACTCTTCGCATGCTTCATAACATCTTCAAATGGCTCCCCATCAACACCAGACGAACCGTCAATCAAGCCCTAGTCTCAGTCGTATGGACTACGACAACACACACTACGTAGGAATCACCATGCAGCTCCTGAAGATACTGCAAACCATACAGAATTCAACATCCTGACTTATCCTCGACCTCCCAAAGTGAACCCACATCACCTCCCACCTCAAGAAGCTCCAATGGCTTCCCATTCAGAAGAGACGTCAATTCAAAATGCTGCTCCACACCTACAAAGCCATACACAACCAAGAACCAGCATACATCAACCACTGCCTAAAGTTCCACCCGCCCTCCAGATACCTGTACTTCACCTCTCTCTCCCTCCCTCACACTCCAGCATCTGCCTAAGCAACAGTGGAAGACGCTCCTTTTCCTACCTAGCTACGAAGTCATGGAACAACCTCCCCCTTCACCTCCTTACCTCATCCTCTCGGTTTGAATTCAGGAAGACACTCAAGACCTGGCTGTTCAATCAATCAATCAATCGCGCGCTACTCACCCGGAAGGGTCTCAAGGCGTTTGGGGGAAGGGGTCCGCTACTGCTCGAACAGCCAGGTCTTGAGTTGTCTCCTGAAGGCGAGGTGGTCCTGGGTCAGCCGAAGGTGGAGGGGGAGGGAGATCCATGTCTTAGCCGCCAGGTAGGAGAAGGATCTGCCTCCGGCGGTGGCTCTTCGGATGCGTGGTACGGTGGCGAGGGCGAGGCTGGTAGACCGTAGCTGGCGGGTGGGCGTGTAGAAGGTCAGGCGGTCGTTGAGGTACTTGGGGTACTGAGGAGCCTGAACGGGATCCTCTTGTCGACGGGGAGCCAGTGTAGGTCCCTCAGGTGGCCGGAGATGTGGCTGCGATGGGGGATGTCCAGAATGAGTTGGGCGGAGGCGTTCTGGATGCGTTGGAGTCTTTTCTGTAGCTTGGCTGTGGTTCCGGCGTAGAGGGTATTTCCGTAGTCCAGTCGGCTGGTGACGAGGGCCTGGGTGACCGTCTTCCTGGTTTCGGTCGGGATCCATCGGAAGATCTTGCGAAGCATGCGAAGGGTGTGGAAGCATGATGAGGATACGGCGTTGACTTGTCTGGTTATCGAGAGGGAGGAGTCCAGGATGAAGCCCAGGTTGCGTGCGTGGTCTGTTGGCTTGGGGGCGGTGCCCAGGGCTGGGGGTCACCAGGAGTCGTCCCAGGCGGAGGGTGATGGTCCCAGGATGAGTACTTCCGTCTTGTCGGAGTTCAGTTTCAGGCGGCTGTTCTTCATCCACTCGGCGACGTCTTTCATCCCTTCGTGGAGGCTGGTTCTGGCGGTGTCGGGGTCTCTGGTGAGGGAGAGGATCAGCTGGGTGTCGTCGGCGTAGGAGATGATGTTGAGGTTGTGTTGGCGTGCGATGCAGCGAGAGGTCTCATGTAGACGTTGAAGAGGGTGGGGATGAGTGATGATCCTTGCGGGACGCCGCAGAGGACTTCGGTGGCCTTGGATCGAAACGGGGGGAGGCGGACTCTCTGTGTTCTTCCGGCGAGGAACGAGATGATCCACTTCAGTGCCTTCTCTTGGATGCCGGTGTTGCTAAGGCGTTGGACTAGGGTGCGGTGGCAGACCATGTCGAATGCTGCGGAGAGGTCCAGGAGGATGAGTGCCGCTGTTTCCCCGTTGTCGAGCAGGGCTCGGATGTCGTCGGTGGCTGCGATGAGGGCGGTCTCGGTGCTGTGGTTGGCACTGAAACCGGACTGCGAGGGGTCGAGGGATCCGTACGTCTCGAGGAAGGCGGCAAGCTGTCTGTTGGCGATCTTCTCGATGACTTTGACAGGAAAAGGGAGGAGCGAGATGGGGCGAAAGTTTTTGAGGTCGGTGGGGTCCGCTGTTGGTTTCTTCAGTAGGGCGCTGAGCTCGGCATGCTTCCAGCTCTCCGGGAAGGTGGCAGTGTTGAAGGAGGTGTTGATGACGTCCCGGAGTTGGGGTGCGATGGTGGAGTCGGCCTTGTTGAAGACGTGGTGGGGGCAGGGGTCGGTTGGAGAACCGGAGTGGATGGTGTTCATCGTGCGGGCTGTGTCTTCGGTGGTCACCGTGGTCCAGGTGCGGAGGGTGGCAGTGGGGTGTGTTGGTTCGGTGGTTGGGTGCGTGGATGGTGCGCCGAAACTGTTGTGGATGTCGGCAATCTTGCGGTGGAAGAACGAGGCGAGGGAGTCGCAGAGATCTTGTGAAGGAGTGATGTCGTTGGTGCTGGGGTTGGAGAACTCCTTGACGATGCTGAAGAGTTCCTTGCTGTCGTGGGCGTTGTTGTCCAGTCGCTCCTTCAGTGATTTCTTCTTGGTGGTGCGGATGAGCTGGTGGTGCTTGCGGGTGGCGTGTTTGAGGGCGGTCATGTTGTCAGTGGTCTGGTCGAGGAGCCAGGCTTTCTCGAGGGTCCGGCAGGTCTTCTTGGAGTCCTTGAGCTAGTCGGTGAACCAGGGGGCTTTCTTGCTTCTGGGTCTGCTGGGAGGGTTCTTCAGTGGTGCGAGGTCGTCGGCGCAGGCAGTCAGCCACTGCGTGAAGTTGCGGGCAGCTTCGTTGGGGTCCGATGTGCTGGCAGGTGGGTTCTGGCTGAGGGAAGTGGTGAGCTGGTCGGCGGTGATCTTGCTCCAGCGAGGAACCTGTTGCGGGTGGTGGTGGGTTGTGGTTTTTCTGAAGCTGAAGTGGACGCAGCTGTGGTCGGTCCAGTGGAGTCCGGTGGAGTGGCTGAAGGTGATGTGCTTGCTGGATGATTAGACGGGATCAAGCGTGTGGCCGGCGTAGTGGGTGGGGGTGTTGACCAATTGCTTGAGTCCAAGGTTGGCGAGGTTGTCCAGCAGGGTGACGGTGTTGCGGTCCTTGTTGTTCTCCAGGTGGAAGTTGAGGTCCCCTAGGAGGATGTAGTCGGCGGAGGGGAGGGCGTGTGGGCTGATGAAGTCTGTGATGTCTTCGATGAATTGTGTGCATGGTCCCAGGGGTCTGTAGATGAGGGTGCCTCTGAGGGTCGTCTTTGGGTCGGTGTGAATCTGGAAGTGGAGGTGTTCGGCGGTGGCGAAGGGGTCGTCGGCGTCGGTCGTGATGCGGATGGTATTCTTGTGGATGATGGCGATGCCTCCTCCGGTCTGGTTGACGAGGTCCCTCCTGATGATCTTGTATCCATCAGGGATGGCGATGGCGATGTCAGGGGCTGAGGAGGCTGTTCAACGGAACCCTCCCTAAGCAGCAAGTTCACATCGCCTGGACTCCCTCAGGGTTATTAGCCTTGCTGTAAATGTCCTGTTTGGTTGATTCTATGTAAAGCTCTTGTTTCATGCCGAGTTTGGTGCAATTGCATTAAACAGTTTTTGCTTCAGAATTCAAAAAATTCATGTAACATCTAAAATAGAAAACACTCTTCAGAACTACCCACCTTGTGTGATTTTCTCCCATTCTTGAAAGTACTGTTTGACAAATGATATGCCAATTTTTTTTGCCAAATGATTGTGTAATAAGACGGCCTAAGATTTCCATAAATCCGACACCAACGTCACAATACAATGAACGTAGGATGGCTGAGTGATAATTGTGCAGAGTTATGACAAAATCTGTGTACACAATATAGCAAGCTCCAATGATGAGGTGATGGCCATCCACCAACAACCAGAATGGTAATGATAAATCAATACCACATATAATTCACAATCAAGATATATCCCGAGCTAATAGCAACAATCAATAAAGTCTCTCAAATAAGTCACAAGTGTAGTAGTCTTCATCTCTTCATTTATTCAGATATTGATCTTCTCAAAGATTCTAGCCGCCAATTGCATTAAACAGTTTTTGCTTCAGAATTTTAAAAAAATCATGTAACATCTAAAATAGAAAACACTCTTCAAAACTACCCACCTTGTGTGATTTTCTCCCATTCTTGAAATTACTGTTTGACAAATTATATCCCCTTTTTCTTTGTAAATGATTGTGTAATAAGACGGCCTAAGATTTCCATAAACCCGACACCAACGTCCACTGACTGATTTTAATTTTTTTTGTTAAATATATGCTGTTTTTACAATCTCTTTGGGATGTGCCCTGGTTTCCCTATTGGTGATTTGTTTTCACCCTGCTATTGCGTAACCTCACAATTCATTTTCCAAATCTGCCTGTGCATTTCTGTAAGGTAATACCAGCTCAGTTTCTAAATATGAGACTATGAAGGTTGACAGCCAATACAGCCCCATGTTTGATCAGGTCTTTTAAGGTTTTTTTTTTTAACTTCTGAATTAATGTTGATCTAAAAATCACAAACAGTATATAGAGAGCCTTTTTTTGCTATGCTAGTGACAATGGTTTCCATTTTGAATTTGGAATGAGATAAATAACTTGGTGTCAAGCTCTCCAATTTTGCTCTCTTGAAAATCTGCAAGTCATTTGCCAAAACCACACTTTTAATACTGGGGAATGTTTCATGCAGATTTGTAAAACAGAGGAAAAGTGACTGGAAGTCTAAAAAACTTGCCTTTAAGAGGAAAATGATATTGAAAAATAACATCCTTAACTCTACAATACATATGCATACTCTATAAAACAGTTGTTTAACAATACTTCTTTGCACATATACTGCGACAAAACAACACACGGGTAATAAGCCAGAATATTATAGTGATGTATACGTGTTTTCAGGCACAGCAGTCTTAGCAATACTCGTCAGGTTTAAAATCAAATTCCGGAATGATCAATTAAAAATATTCATTGAGAATGATGATTAGAGTTGTAGTTGAGAGCAGATTAAAACAGTTAAAAACTATTCTGTAAATGGCTATCTTTTCAAAGCAGGGATCTTACAGTCCATATCATGGAGGACACATTTTAACTGTGCACATTTGATGCAAGAACAAGCGTGACTTTTCACTATGTTAATAACAATGCACACATCAAAGCAACCACTGCACTCTTACCCATCTTGAAGGGTCACTTATCAAATTAATAAAAAGCGTAGATAATTTTGTCCGACGGAGTTCCTGGGACGTTGCACACGAGACAGCCATGAAGCATTCAGCACAAGCTTTCCTGACTCCCCAGACATTATCCGAACAAAGCTGGAAAAACCTTGGGAGCTGTGTAAAAACATGGAAAAATTGGGTGATATCGGCCATAATCACAAAAGGACATGGGTGTTGGTACAATGTGCTTGTGTGTCCTTCTCTAAGGTCATATTCCTAATTACTATAGCTAAAGCCACACACCAAGCCGAGCCACATGCCAAACAACGTTTACTGTTATCAACTGACAAGCATGCATAACTCTGGAACAATGAGTCATAAAAATTCTATTATTAATTTCCCATACACTGCTATGAATTCATAATCTATACCAGTACTACCTGTTTTTGTGAAGTTGATTAACCAAAATGAGATCACAGGTGAGTGACCACACGCATTTGTATTTGCTATTAATTATGTATTTCTCTTGTTTTTTAAAGGAATTCGGAGGTAAATTTCAGAATTATAGTTTTCCTCCTCATTTTATTTACTGAAGAGAAGGCCGCCCTGTAACCACTCCATCCCTTTACGTACAACCTTACTCTTTTGCTCTTTCAACCATTACCTTTAATATTTAACTTCAGCCTTCACATGTTTACCCCTTCAAGGGCAAGATTGCTCTGCAACCTTCCTTTCACTTAACCTATCCATTTCCAATTGCATTTGAAAGTAAACTTTTCCCGTAAGATATACCTTTGCCTTGGTATTAACTCTTACCCTTTTTTACTTACCTGCACACTTCCATATGGGTTTTCTAGCATTATTTTTGATTTCCAGATTTATGTATCCCCAGGTAATTAAATCATAAAAAGGACATGCCACCCTTTAAACCTTCTATTACACGGTTAAAATGAACCACGCTAGTGCTATGGATGTGACCTCTTAGTTGTGAACTATAGATTTCCTCCATTACTCGCACTTTAATGGGAAAATAGCTCATTGAGATGATCACATGTTTAAAAAGACCAAGTAATACAAATGGTGTGAACCTAATCATGTTTAAAATATTACTATCAATCTTTTGAATTTAGGGACAGAGTTAATTAATTAGATATCAAAAGGTGACACATAGCTCATTTTGCACGCCAGATTTGATAATCAATTATAATGAAAATGTGACATGGAACTAGGGGCAAGGGAATCCAGAAACACTGGCATCCACCATCACAATTTAAGGTTATTCAGACAGATCTTCAGAACTCATGGGACCTCTCTAGGCTTCAATTAGCAGCTTAGTTTTGAGTTTCCTCTCTTCTCCAAATTTCAGTGGGAAACATACAACTGTTACAGTGCCTACCACGATTCCTCCAGGAATCCTCTAGGAAGAACTGAAGTATGAATTAACGTGCTGGGTCCAGTGCTACAATAAAGAGGATTTGACGATAAGGTTTTGAAATGAAATACAAATTTAAAAACACTACATGGGCATGGATTATTTGAAAGAAGACTGCTGAAATACATTTTATTCTCCACTGGTGCATACAGGGAATCTTGATGGGGATACTGCAAGCAGGAGTGGTTCAATTTACTATTCTAACTAGTCCTAGAATATCTGGTTTAAGAGCAACGTTCCCTCTAATATTCCTGGAGGATCATTTACTATTCTAGCTCCTGTCCTGGAATATTTTGGGAAAAGTCACATTCTCAAAGTATTTTTAGGAAGGGTTGAAAAATAGTACTTCTGAAATGTAGAAAGTGCTGCCCTGAAGGCGCAGCTCAGGGCAAAAAACTAAGAATACCCATTGTAGTCTGACAGATGTTCAGGACTGAAACATCGTGAGCCAATGCGGTGGTCACAGCTTTGGCTCTGGTAGATGAGTGCACAAACCCTCAGGTGGCTGCTTTTTGGCAAATGCGCCGCAGATTTTTATGCAGAGCACAATCTATCAGGAGATGGCTAGTTTCTGCACAACCTTCCCTTTCTTGGCCCCAACGTACCCTATGAAGAGTTGGTCATCCACCCAAGTTCTTTAGTGAAGTCAGGGTAGAACTACAAAGTTCATTTTGGATACAGAGGGTGGGGTAACATCTTTAGAACGATGATGTGGGGGTGAAAAAAGGTAAGCCCATGATAGTCTGTTCTACATAGGAAGGATTTAATACCTTTGGAAGGAAGGAGGCACGTGATCGGAGGACCAGTTTGTTAGGATAAAAAGTAGTGTCAAGCAGGTGCAGAGAGCCTGCAAATTGCTGACCCTCCTGGCCGATGTAACGCCCATCAGAAAGGTGGTTTTGATGGTTTATAACTGAAGGGGGCAGTTATGTAACAGCTCAAAAGTGACGCACATCAGGAAAGTACGTGTAGCAAAGTGCCTGGGACTTACCTGGGTCCACCACAACCAATGGCGGTCCCCTTCTCCCAGTACCCCCATCAACCGAGCATTCTATTGGGAGCTCCCGAACTTGTTCCCAAGTCCACCTCTGCAGCCTCTTTCTTGGTGGCCCCACTCTTTTTCAAAGGTGTAGCGCTTAAAGCTACCAACCCGTACATCACCTCTGCACACAGACTTTCCAGGGCAGGTAAACTCGAACTGATGGCTGTACTTATCACCCTAAGTCCTAAGGGTACCGCTGAGATTAGTTTACAAATATGCAGCATATGTTTCTTTCCCCATAGGAAAGCATTACTGTGAGAAAAAAAAAGCTTTTGAGTGATGTTTTTACTTACCTGGAAGAACGGATAAACTGAAAAGCACTTGCCCAATTACAAAGTTTTTGGCATTAAAATAAATATAAAAATACCTGTTATTTTTCTAAAATTGGTATAAAGTTTGAGTGCATGCCTCATTTGTTGGCTAGGCGTGTTCCACAAATGCATTAACACTACCTCCTGATAAGCTTCAACTGTTCACTCACACAAAAGAGCATTTGGGATTATTAAAGTAAGCCCATTACCCCTATAAGGGCATTTGGATTTCTATATAGTATACCTCGTTTTGATATACTACATAAAAAGCCAGCTTCTTCCAATAAGGACCAGGTCCAAGTTCCACTGGGGCAGGTTGAGGAATCTGGTCACAACGGGAGACTTAATCGGGAAGGCTGGTTCTGCAACCGCAAAAATGCAGAAACGGCTGAAAGAGAGCCCATGTGCCCAGAGCAGAGTCCTACTGGGCCTAGAAATAACAAATAATAGGCCCTGAGAAAGAGGAGAAGATAGCAAATCAATGCTTTTTGATAAACACCATGCCACAAATTTGTCCCATCTGCAGGGTATACCAATTTAGTGGATGGAGGCCTGGGTGCCAGAATGACATCACAGACTTCTGGAAGAAGGCTGTAAACTGTTACTGTTCAATCTCCATGCGTGATGGCGAAGAGTATGTAGGTTCAGGTGCAGAACCCTCCCCCTGTTTCTGCGTCAGAAGATTCTCCTGAAGAGGCAGCTTGATCGGAGGACCAGTGCTCATGCTTAACAGCTCAGGATACCAGACTTTCCATGCCACATCCAGAGCAGCAAAAATTACTTGGGCCCGGTAGTTTCTGATCTTTTTAAGAACTCATGACATTGTGAAAAAGCCATAGAAGAGGCTGGATCTCCATTCGAGACAAAAACAGTCTCAGAGCAAGAGCCACCTTGGAAATACAAGTGTGTAGAACTCCTGACATTACGCGTTATCGGCGGTGGCATATAGATGTAACCAAGACTCCCCACACTCTTGAAGAGATAGTGCGCCACCTCCAGTTGAAGACGCCATTCGCAATCCACTAGGCATCAACAGCTGAGTTTGTCCGCCCAAGCGGTAAGAGAGCTTGCCAGGTGTGGAACCACCAGGGAAATGCCTGGGTGTTTTAGCAATGTCTCTAAAACATTGAAAAAAGCCAGTCAAAAAGTGACTGAGGGGGTAGTTCTTTATGGATCATCACTATCTGGTGTGGAAAGTAAACGAAGGCACATCAGCGTGCTGTGGTGGTGTCTATATAGATACTGCACACGTCACTTCCGGTGCGGACGATGCCGACGCAGAACCGAACACCACCACGAACCTACGCAGAGGTACTGCTCAAAAATATCCAGATGTCGTCAGACGCCCGAGGATAATTTTAAGGTAAGGAATCAGATGTTAGAAGTCTAAGGTAAGGAGTCAGCTGTTAGAAGTCTATCAGACTGCGTCACATTTAAAATGTTAACGGTCATCCACTATGAAACTCAGAGGTGTTACAATAGCACAGTGTACAAGGACACAAGAGTAAGCTCACTCAATTAACTACAGGGAATTATTTTGGGCTAAATAGGAACTCCGCATTATGAATGCTAACTTCCTAATCTTGTACTACATTTGTTGCAGAGAAATATGTGAAGAATCCGCTAAAATTAATTTTATACAAGGCAGTATTTGGAGTACACACTTTGGAGTAGGGATTTTTCTTTTTAACCGCATCGCTGCGGCGGCTTTTCCCGCTGTGTGCGGCAATTTATGAAAAGCCGCGTTACATGACGAGCTCAGCTCATCATCCGCACACGACTACCGTGGCTGATGACGAGCTGAGCTCGTCATCAGCAGCAAAGCGGTTAAAGAAATGATCAAGTTTATATTCTTCAAATGGCAAGTAGATAAGTGTAGATACTTAATAGTTTTAAAAAATGATGATGATTGAGTTCTAGTTCAAAGGTCAATAGCACTACATTGAAAGGAAGTCTCCAAACCTTTAAGGAAATCTGATATTGTCTACCTGCAGATGCAAGTGAAAATTATTTTTAAATTGTACTTTTTTTAACTGGGTTATTAACAACCACAACCCCTGTATTGCTCTCTATGTGTGATCTAGAAGTGGGTCTATGCAGGAAATATCTCAACCAATGTAAAGGCAAGCAAGGTTCGAAAATGAAATTACTTCTTCTCTGGAGGGTAGTCATGACTTAAGCAAACATGTGCCTTGGTATGCTTTTTAGAGGTCCGTGGCAAACCATTACATGAGGCCATTCCATGATACAAAAACTTTGTTATTTTGACTTCTATTTTTTTTTTAAAAGGTCTTGCAATAATCAAACATTTGTAAAGGAACCTTCATTTTGAGGCAGCTTCAGCAGGTGTTAAGGTGAAGGAAACACGTTTACTTTGCATAGTATGACGGCATGTTACCACCACATTTAAGGTTTTAAAATAATTTGGGGGGTAGAAGGGAGAGATAGCAGTGAATGGGCAGAATGACAAAGGCAAACAAGGACCAGGGTGACAGCTGCCTCAGAACTCCAACAAGCAGCTCCTCTGGCAGTGAAGCTGCAGCAATGGGGACAGAGGGATCACTTAGCCTGCAATTAGAGTGGATTTCCTAGTGAATGTGAAATGAATACCACACACCCCACAGGAGGATCATGAAGCCAGCAGAAGTTGTTACAAGAAGGGTGGTCACCAGTATGATATGCAACGGATTACAGTGCTTTATATAGGTACAGTAAGCCTGCAAGGTGTTTAGGAGGCACAACAACAAGAGGTGATGTTTGGCTGGCACCACGTGACGTGAGCATCAAGCTGAACAATTAGCAGACACCAGGCAAGATGCAGAGGCTTGGCATAACCAGCAGTGTGGAGTGGCATAAAGAACTTGTAAACTGTTACAACTATAGCTCATTTACCTAATGTGGATTATGTTCTTTCCTGTCAATGAAATGAATGACCTAAAGGTATTTGACATATAGCATTCTAGTTACAAAGGAAGTACCGCATACACAATCCTTTTCTTCAGCTGATCAAATAATTATTTTCAAGCAAGCCAATGATGGTTGACAAATCGGAAGAGCCATAGTTAAAGGTAAATGCTTTTCATACCCACCACTGAATCCTTTGCCGATTTATTATTTTAAAATGATATAAAGCAGTGATTACTTGGGATGATCGGGCATACATGGGACAGTGTCTGCAATACAGCCTATTCCACCTGTGGCTACTCCATGCTCTGCAAAATACATTGCTGATGAAAGTGTGTAATGCACTCTAAGTTAGGGCTACAGCACCGATGTGTTCACTCGAGGGCCTGCGGATTGTCAAAACCCATGGAACAGCAAGAACTAACTCTTGAAAAACACTGTTGGTTTCCTATACTTTAACCCTTCAAACAATCTACTTAACTATCCCATTTCTGAACAGGTTGTATTCTTAAGTGACAACAAAAGCCAGCATTGTCTCAAGGATATGAATTCCTTGTACGGTGATGTACTTTTTTGAGCTCAGCTGAAATTTAACTGGGAGGCTACAGTGGCAATGATACCTGATAGTTGAGAGGAAAATATTTAACTACTCTGATAACGTCGGTGAGTTCTGGTGAAACAATCACAGCAAGAACAAGCTCGCAAGTCACCAACAGGTGGTCTTAAATTAGAGGTACTTGATGCGATTTACATGGGATTGTAATGAAGCAGACATGAGCTTTGTATTCATCATCTCCCAAGTCTGATCAGATCATCATAAAAAGTATAATCTGCAAGAAAGCCCATCATTAAAGGAGCAGAGACTATCAGTTCTAACTCCGGACTGCTTTACCGCTAAACAATGCACACCAGTAGATAACTGCCTTAAAAATAAAAGTGCTCTGGAAACACATAAAGGGCGTACAGTGTTTGGGAACATGCAAAACTACAACCTCTACATCTTTGTGGAAGTACAACATTTTAACACCTTTGTGCAATCTAGTGGAATAACAACAGATAAATGCTCTAATATCCCAAGATCCAGAAAGTCAGTTGCTTAATGTGGAACCTTGAGTGGCAGGGCTCTTGAATACTTCAATCAATCAGTTTCACAATTTTGATATTATTTGAGACTCATAACTATAAAAAAAATACAATCAAATAAAAAAAAGCAATGGCTGAAATGAAAACATTTTAAAACCATAAAATCAGCATTTGGAGTGGCCACCATTAAACACCTCTATTCAGCTCACATGGACAGCTTCAAAAATCAAGACAAAGCATCTATAAAAGAGTTGAAAATGCTGTAGGTCTCTACGTAACTTGACCTATGCTTATATGTCCTATTGAAGAGCTGGGCCAATGCAAAGCCTACTTCTAGGTTTATCTGTACCTAGTGATTTAGCAATTTCTTCAAAAACTGACCGCACACGCTTAGTTGTTAAAACCTATGTTGTTGAAGTCCTTCACATTGAATTTTAAGAGGGCAAAACAAATAATATTTTACCGTCTGCGATTACCAATTCCTATACGCATAAAGATAGCCTATTCCAAAAACCTACCTTGATGTTGAGGGAAAGCTTGTCCATATGTAACATGGTGTACATTTTACTAGGGATCAGTGGATATAGGGCTGAAATGTATAGCCATTATGTCCGACAAGGTCTGTTTTCAAACTAAGCCATTTGCCAGGAACAATGAACTACCTTGACCAGGGACATGTTCCTTTGTAAGTCACTGTAAAGGAGCTTGATTTTTTACTAGATCCAACATTATAACAGAACCTGGGCGGTCACAAGCTAAGGTCAATTTGTGACTTACAAAAACTACCTGAAACAAAAGCTGCAGAGTCAAAGTCTTATCACAAGTTCATTTGTATGAGAGGCAACATATATACAGCAAAACAGGGTAGTAAGCTTCCAATGACACAACGCAATCATATATCTTGTTTTTCGTCTTTTATTTTTATTTATTTATTTATTTTATTTTTTGGGTGTAAGATTTTTATTGAAAAGTGCCATCAAGACATCAGCAGTACATCTTGTCATTAGTAAATGTTACATAATAAATCACCGGCTCGTACTATTACACAGCTATTCAGCCGACAACCTTCCGGTCCGGCAGCGAATACTTGACACGATGCGAAATGCAGTAAGGATATAATGATTGAATAAATAAAATCTTACTTTTTTATGTTATTTTTGTAGAAAGTTAACAGAACAAAATTAGATGGCTCATCTTTGATATATAGTCACAAAGTATAAGACAATTGCAGTGGAAATTGCCGATTCCAATGTCCCAGGTAGATACCCTTCCCTCTCCAAGCACCGAATAAAATTGAAATCCCTGTCAGATAATTAGTGCCCCTTCATCCATCCCCATGTTTCCCTCCCGATTCATTCATCCATCCCCTCCTCATCTTCCGAACCGTCGTCCTCATCCTCTGGCAGTGGTTCACATATATCTCCCCTGTATCTATTCCATGCCTCCCACACCGTGTTCCACTTTTTGGGGTTAGCTCTCATTTTATACACTGTGCGTTCAGTTAACATCAGTTTGTCCATCGTTCTGCACCACAATGCTAAAGTAGGTACCTCTGGCACCCCCCACCTCTGCGCCGTGTCGCGTTTGGCTACCATTGTCCCAATAGTGACCCATTGCTGTTGCCTGAGATTCAAATCAGTCCCTTCCCAAATATTCAGCAGGCACATGCGTGGTTCTGGTGTTAGGGAAGTGTCGAGGGTCTGGGAAATGGTCCGCATGACTTGTTACCAGTAACTCCTTATGGCCGGGCAGTCCCACAATGTATGCAGTAGCGTTCCTTCCTCCCCACATCCCCTAAGACAGTATGGGGTTTCAGCCCTGTGCATTTTATAAAGAGCGGTTCTAGTGTAGTACACTATGTAGTACTTTCAGCTGTACGAGCCTGAACCGGGCAGAGACCCCCGCCTCCCTTGGCGACGCCATTGCAGCATTCCAATCTGTCTCGTCCATAGCTCCCAATTCAGTTTCCCACTTCTCTCTCAAACGTTGTAAGGGGTCCGGGAGGTTGTTTAGTAATTTGCGGTATGTAAGTGAGGTGGCACGTGTTTGCATGAAGTCTGTGAGAAGCCGGTCTTCTAAGGGTGAGGATTCTGGGATAGGGGACCCTGGTTCAAGTACTGCCAGCAGTGCGTGTCTTATCTGGATGTACCTATAAGTTTCAGTGGGGCCTAGTGCGTATTGTTGTTGCAGTTGCGAGAAAGGGAGTACCCCTGCAGAGGTCCAGAGATCCCCCACCGTCGAAATTCCAATATTGTCCCATTGGGTAAACCCCTTACTGGATCTGAGGCAGCCTAACTTTTTAGTGTCCCAAAGTGAAGTCAGCTTTGTGATGACCCCCTTCCATTTTAACCGTGTGAGCGCCTTGTACCACAATGTAACTGTGTGCTTGGTTGGGCCGAGTAGTCCCTTAAGGAGACTTGGATTATATAGCAGGGCCCACAGACTATGCGTTCCCAGTTGGGTCCTATCCGCCAGATATGCCGGGTCATCGTGTGGGGCGTGGATCCACTGATTAATTACTTTGAGCTGGGATGCCCAATAATAAAGTTGCATATTTGGTAATACTATTCCTCCATCGTACCACCCGCGATTAAGTTTAACGTGGGCTATCCTCGGTGGCCGGTCTCCCCACAGCAGGTTGGTCACTACTGCAGTCACTTTTTGAAAGTAAGAGGGCGGGATCACATCTGGGGTGTTTTCCAGAACATATAAGAGGCGCGGGAGTGGCATCATCTTAAATAATGCGGCACGCCCCAGCAGCGTAAGAGGCAGGGTTGTCCAGTGACGGACATCCGCCTTCAGGCGGAGGAGTGGGGGTGCCAGATTCTGATCGTAGAATACGCCCGGGTCACCGGAGACGTGTATGCCCAGGTATTTAAAGGAGGTATCGGTCACTACCAATGGGCACTGTTCAGGAAGGATCGGTACAGGGCCTTTCAGTACGTAAAGGACTGACTTTGTCCAATTGATTGTATACCCAGAGGTCAAGCCATGTTTATCACAAAGTGCTAACAATACCGGGACATTCATCTCAGGGTCAGATAGGTAAACCAGCATATCGTCAGCATATAGAGATACTCTATCTTCCCAGGCGTCACCCCACGTTATACCCTTCAGCAGCGGCGTGGTCCTAATAACAGTAGTGAGCGGTTCTAATACCAGCGCAAATAGTAGAGGGGATAAGGGTCAGCCCTGACGTGTCCCTCGCGCTAGAGGGATCGCTCGAGAGATGTGGCCATTGGCCGCCACATGGGCAACCAGGTCCGTGTATAGGAGTCTAACCCAGGATAGAAATTTTGGACCAAAGCCCATCCGAGCCAGGACTGCGAATAGGTATTGCCACTCTACCATATCGAAAGCCATTCTGGCATCCAGTGACAAAATGGCCGCCGGCTCCTTCAGCAAACGTGCGCGAGCCAATGCTCCATGTACACGCCGGAGATTTAACGCCGTGCTCCTATGTGGCATGAAGCCTGACTGATCCGGGTGGATCAAGTGTCGTAGGTGCGGGGTCAGTCTATTTGCGATCAGTTTCGCCAGAATCTTCGCCTCTGCGTTGAGGAGCGAGATTGGGCGATACGACGCACAATCTGCGGGCGGTTTGCCCGGCTTCGGAATGGCCACTATAGTCGCTAAGCGCTGGTCCAATGGCAGAGCCCCAGTTTCTCGACATTCCTCGAACATGGCTAACAGCGGTGAGCTCAGGGTATCCGACATTGCTTGAAACCACTCAATCGGTATCCCGTTAGGGCCCAGTGCCTTACCCGTATGCAGCGCACCTATCGCCATACGGAGCTCCTCCACCGTGAGGTCTCCTTCCAATTCAGACACTGCCTCCGGTGAAAACGTCTCTACCTCTACCCCTTGGAGCGCCAACACTGCCGCTTCAGCCGTGACCACCTCCCTCGGGGTGTATACTGCCTGGAAGTGGTTTGCTAAGATGTCGACGATTTCAGAGGGGCGCGTGTGACAGGTCCCCTCCGGGTCCTGCAATTGTAGAATGTGCCTACTGCCGTCTTTTTTCCTGTCCAGCCAGGCCAGCAATTTGTTGGCTTTATCGCCTATATCGTAGACCCTATGCGCTGTCGTCTCTATATTCTCTAACGTCCTTCGTCTGAGAAGGTCGTCATGCTGCGGTTGGCAGAGGTGTAGTGAGTGGCGAGTGTCATCCGACGGATGTGCCATGTGGGCCGCATTCGCCTGTTCCAGTTTCAGTTCTAACGCTAGTAGTTCCTGTTTCTGCGTGCGTTTATGGTTGGTGATAGACGCAATCGCCTGTCCTCGTAATACCGTCTTGTATGCTTCCCACAGCGTGTCGGGGAAGACACCGAGCCGGCATTCTCATGAAAGTAGTGTTTAGTGGTTGTTTTTAAGGTTTTGCGGATCGGAGGAATTTTGAGATAACCAGGGTAGATGGGATAAATTTGCTTGCGCGCTGTTGCTGTGCATGACATAGTGATGGTCAAGGGGGAATGATCCGATATACCCCGGGGCCTAATCTGCACGTCGTTGATTGTGAGTCTGCCACCCCCCAGTGTAAGGAAATAATCAATACGGGATAGGCAGTCATGTGTAGCTGAGTAATAAGAGTACTGCCGATCTTCGAGGTGGAGCTGCCGCCATATATCGACCAGTCCCTGCGCCTCCAGAAAGTCCTTGAATCTTGTTGGGCCTGTGGAGAGTGTGCGATTCGGGAACCTATCCTGTTCACTATGGGCCAGTGCATTGAAGTCTCTGCCCACCAGTAAGTCCCCGTCCGGGAGTTCTAGAAGGAATTTGCCCAGGTCCGGAAGCGCCAATGAATGTAGTGCTGGCGGGATATACACAGACACCACATTAATGGGCACGCCTTCCCACTGCCCACACACCGCGGCGAAGCGGCCATGATTATCCGTTTTGGTAGACTGTTGTATGAATCGAGACGTCTTTTTCACTCAAATACCCGTCCCGCGGGACCCAGAAGTGAAATCTGAGTGTGTGACCATGCGGTAACCTGGCCTATTCAAAGCCCTGCTAGCTGCACCCACTAAATGTGTTTCCTGAAGCATAACAAGGTCGCAGTTTAACCTTCTGATACACTGGAGAACCAGCCCTCTCTTCACTTTGTCCCCCAAACCCCTGACATTCCATGACATTATCTGCATCGGCGGCACAGGCCCCACCTCGGGAACAGCTGTTACGTTATTTGGTCGTGGTTGTTCTGCCATTGTGAGACCGTGCATGCAGACCGAGAACCCATGGGGTAGGACAAAACTGTGTTCGATGGCGGTTCCTCCCCCCATGTGCGTCTAATCGCATGTTGGAACAATTACAGTGCTATCAGATCAATATTGGTACACCCGGGGTATGAAATTCGGCACAGTGTGACTAAGAGAAACGGCAATATGATCAGTAGAGCCAAACAATACAAACTAACAAACCGTAGAAACGCCCCCGTGCCCCAAACTCCCACCCGCCCTGCTTCCCTGCCATACGGACTCAAAACTGCCCGCCACCCCAATTTAGCAGAGTGCTTAAACCCACCCTGAGAAAAACACAGTTACTTGCTCGTTGGGGGTGAGGAGTACTCCGGAATTAGCGACCCCTCATACCCTCTGCAGTGGCCCTCGGCCCAGTGTCCATGGCGGTTCCGGCGACAGTCCCAAGCAAGAATGTCTCGTACCTGCCGAGTGTTCATATTTCCACCTCCTGGGTTGCATCAACATTGTCTCTCATCGGCGAGCTTCTGCCACTGTTCAGGTCAGCATCTCCGACGTCGTCGCGGTCTTTCGAGTGTTGGCCATTTTTAGTTCGACCAGGGCGGTGAGATTGAGAGGCAGGACGCCAGCCGTCCAGCCAGTCTCGTGCAGTTTCTGGATTATCAAAAAACCAAGTCCTGTTCTCTTCCACTACCCGGAGCATGGCCGGAAAGATCATGGAATATTGAATCTCTCGTTTCCTGAGCTCCTTTTTAACGTCCAAAAAAGTTATCCGCCGTCTGGCCACCTCTGCCGTGTAGTCCGGGAAAAACGCCAATGTAGAGTTCTAGGACGCCGGTTTGGAGTACCGACGGTCAGAGCGGTGCTCCATCTTTCCCTGAGCCTCTGCCAGGTGGGGTGAGGCTAGCCTGCCTTACAGATTTAGTGACATGCACAGACTGTAAGGGCACCCAGAGCATTCAGGTGACCGAGTGCACTTGTTTATGTTTCTTTGGTGTCAAGTTTATTTCTATTCACTTCTCTTTTGGTGCAGTAGTACTTGTTGCGAATTTGGTCCTGATGAAAGCTAGGACGCAATAGTCCTCATATTGCTGAAACTAGATGACCACACTTACCACAGGCTGTCTACATAAATGGACAGCTTGTGGTTGCACTGTTTTTAACATTGGTATGTTAAGCACACCTGGAATAAACTATTATCTAGTGCTTTTTCTAAACCAATTTTAAAACACACTTTTTTCTTGGTTTCTTTTCTCCCCACACCTTTTCTGCACTGCACACCCCAGTCCCACCTTGACAGCCACTCACCAACATCAAGTGGCATACCACACTGTCGTCTCTTATACCGACAGAAGGTACCCCCTACCACCGGGTTAACCTCCAGGTAGAGCACTTATAATCTCTGACGGGTGGTACGGATAAAATCCCAAATGATGAAGGGCGGATCCGAATGGTGACTGATGGGTATTTTTTCCTATCCTTGGAGAGCTTTCTGTGACACAACCTGTGAGAAATAGAGGGCCCCTGGTTAGTTTTCTGTACTTTTGGGCACATTTTCTTAGACCCTCTGGTACTTTTGTTGTATACTAGTTCCTTTGGGGGATAGTACCCAGAGCTTGGTCTTTAAACTTCCCCTAGGTCCTCCTCTACCGTATTGTTCTTTTGAGTTCTGAATCTTCACAGGCGGGGAGACCCGTGCTGCTTGAAGGATGACATCCCGATCACGGAAATTAAACAGTCTCGCCAGGATCGGTCTGGGGGATGCCCCTGGTTTAGGCTGTCCGCCCGGGACTCTGTGTGCCCTCTCGACCGAAAAGAAGGCCGACAGCCCTTTAGGTTGGAGGTGTGTTTTGATGAGGTCCTCCACGTATAGATCCGTTGCTCTCGTGCCCTCCGATTCCGGAACACCAAGAATACGTACATTGTTCCGTCTGGAGCGTCCTTCTTGGTCGTCCAGTTTGTCCTTTAGGATTTTGTTCTTCGCCATTACTGCCTCCATAGCCGTCTGTAGCTCCGACACATCCTCTACCAGCGACTTCGTAACTAGTTCCAGCGACCCTACCTTCTCGGCCATTTTGTGGAGATCCGCCCGAATGAGGGTTATTTCGGCCGAGATGGAGCCCACCGTGGTCTGGACCTGCGTGAGAGCCCTCATGACATCGTCCAGTGTCGCCTTCTTAGTTCCCACATTGTCCACTTTTATCGCGGACGAGTGTCGTCCATCCGCTGGAGGGGACGCGGTTTTGTCATTAGTGTACCGTTCAATACGCGTCTGAGTCGTACCACCTTTAGTACCCTTCCCTGCCATAGTGTGTTCGTGGTAATTACGCAGGCCTTCGGAGCGAGGGGAGCAGAAGGATCAGTCGCCGCTACAACGCGGCCCACCGTCCGATCCAAGGAGAAGCTCCTGTAGGAATGGGGGTGAATGCCCCAATGTTCGTGTCGTGTCAGACGGTCTGCCGGCCGAATATTATCTCCCCGGTATTCCAGACTGTCTTCGGGCACCTCCTTCGGCGCACCGCTCTCAGTTATGGCACACTTCGTTTCCCAGGACAGAGACCCTGTCCGCTGGTCGTGTCGCGGGGCGCTTCTCCAGTCCCGACCACTTCCGGTCTGTCGCAGCCGGGTAAGACACACTTCCGGTCGGCTTCACTCGCCACTGGGTCCCCCGGAGTCAGGCCTGTGTTTCGATCGCCTCGACACTCGACGATAACTCCGCCATCCGGCCTCCGATTTTCGGCCGGGTACTCGCTGCCAGTTCCGCCCGGTCTCGGGCGTTCGGTGCCTCCGTCTGAGGTGTGATTCAGCCACGGATTAGAGTACGGATAGTTGGAGAGGCCGCTTCCCTGCCGGAGCTAGTCCTCTATGCTGCCGCCATGTTCGGCCGCTAGCCACGCCCCCCTAGTCTTTTATTTTCAGTTGTGCAATATGTGTAGATGAAGCAAAACAGCCAACGTGTTGCACCCAGACATGGGCTTCTTCAGGGCTAAAATTGTATACAACATTAAACAGACTTTATTATATTGACACTACAATACATATAGACAATTATACAATACACATTACGGTTAAAGACCCATGTGAAGAGACAAACCAAAAAGCCACAAGAACAAAAAGAGAGAAAAGCAGAAACGAAATTCCAAAATAGAAAAAGTGAAGCAATTAAGCATAAACACTCCATATCATTATGAACAGAGAAATCTATACCGAAAGATCAGAAAAAAGATCCACAAGTGAAGAATGTATCAGAAATGACGTGTATAGTAATTAGAGTTTTCCTTTAGAGAGTAAGAAAAAAAGAGAAAGAAAATTGCGATCCCTTAAAGAAAGATCTGTGAATTTAACCATAATAACAATGTTGCACCACACCCATTGTTCTATCAAGGATAAGACTAAGGATATGGCTTACCAGGAAAACTTAAAATTCTAATAAGGAAATGATCCATCAGATAAATCGACAAAATGGTAGCAAAAGAATGTTTGATCTCTAAAAATGAAGAGAAAATGAATAGGCAATCATCAGTATATAGCTTCTCAGACTAGAGATGCAAATCTCGGTGTCATATCTATTGAATTACCGGAATAAAAGAGAAGCTGTACTCTCGAGTAGGAGAGGGGAATTTCTCACTGGGAATCCCTAAAAACCGAGAGGGCCAATGATTAAGCTGACAAAATGTGACCTAAAAAGCAAGCATCCACACAGGCAGGTAATTGAAGCAAATAACAGGAGTTATTGGGCAAGAAATATTATTCAATCAGGACGGTGCATGGTTTTTAAGTGCCATTTGCCACAGATATTCCTGTCACTATGTGCAGCGGTAAAAATGTTAAAAAAGTCAACCATGAAAGGCACGAGATCACAAAAGTGGAATAGACAGTCTCTTCATAGTATGTAATATCTAAAGCTTATTAACCAAAATACGGAAAAGCACTCGAAAAGGAAGCCCAACTGTAGTAGTGACAAAGGAAACTGACTAATTTAAAACTGAACGATAAACGTGAATTTATCGAACATGAGAAAGCGAAGAAACCATATTAACTAAAGTTAGGCAGAAAAACATACAAAATTGTCCAAGATTAGGAACAAAAGGTAAGAGAAAGTTTAATTAACGGAAAGGCTCCGGTATATTTGGAGACTCTGCAAGTATTAGCAGACCATAGTAACCAACCCCCGGAGTACAGAGGGCGCTAGTACTGTATATTAAATGCTCGATAGTTTAAGCGGAATTCCTCAGGTATGTTTAGGTATGTTGTGACCTACGTTTATCCAGCTTAGGGCTAAACGCTGATAGGGAAATGCATTTTTTCCTTTAATATCCTTTCTCTATTACCCGTCTAGATGTTTAGTGATTACATACCATTTTCAAAAAGTAATTAGTACATCAATGCCTCTCTTTCTTACAATGTCACAAAGTAAGTTGCAATATGGGGGCCTTTCTTGGACGGAGCTAGCATTGTAACGGTCAAATCAACTGTATCTATCGTTCGTCAACCCATAACAATATGGTTTTGTCATGTGGTTTTGATAGGTATTCTATTGTTGACAAAGTAATACAAAAGTCAATCCCTCCTAGATATAATGCATGTCTTCTCTATAAATGTATACTTTGCTATGTTTATACATATACGAAATGTAAATGCCTTTTTGTACTCTGTCTTCTGTTAAAACACAAGTGACCCCATTGTAATGGGAATAACTATCCTTACAAGAAAATGTTTTGAGCCTATCATAATAGATAAAATATGGAATTTCTATTTCTGGTGCTGTTTAACTGTTTTTGTTTGCTGGTCTAGTATCCTCTTTCTCCTTTTTGTGTTTCGTTATATTCTCCTCTTTCTCCCCTAAAAGATATACCTTAGATCTGACCTCTCGTGTTTTTCTAATAAATTCTACCTCTATGTATTGTATATGCTTGATAATGTATTCGTGCACCTGCTCAATTAATGTACAGTGAGGTGTCCTTTAGACTTATTCTTTTGTGGTAGCAAGGACATTTTTTTTTCCAAATAACATTCTTCACTAACTTTCGCTTAGTGGCATTTGGCCTGTATTTTAATATGTCTTTTAAATGTATATAAGCAATTTGACTATTACTCGGTCAAACCCGTTTTTTGCACCTCATATGCTATATAAGATCCGAAAACTGATGACGTTCCATAGGCAATTTTCGCTTACAGCTCGTTTTTTCACTCAAGACGCGCTTTAGTCTGCCCGATTAGGTAACATGTGACCGGAACAGACAATTTTCGCTCACAGTTCGTTTCTTCACTCAAGACGCGCTCTAGTCCACGAGATTAGGCAACATGTGACCGGAAGCATACCTTGGTTTCTGCCCCAGAATCAAGCATCGCGCCACATTGTAATCTGGCGCATTCTAGTGGTCCAGAGTAGGCTCACGTGATCATTAACCCGGAAATGGTTACCGCTTGCGCAACCTTTAATGGTCTTCTTTCTGCTTAAAAGGAGGGCTCACCCAGAGGCACGTTAACTTCACTGCCTGAAAGACAGCCTCCGGACACGGCTCCGTGTACACACTGCTACTATGACGGAATTCTGGTAAGCTTTAGATTGGTGGTCCTGTTACAAGTGTTGCCACTTACAGTGGCCCCTTTTCAAGTTTGGGGGGGGTGGTGACTAAGGGTGTTTTTTAGTAACGATCGAGTACTTAAACATAGTGCTAGCGCCCCCTTGTTTACTCTGGGGGGTGGTGACTATGGTTTTTCAATTCCTGACGAGTTGCTAAACATACCTGAGGTATTCCGCTTAAACTTATGAGCATTTAATATACAGTACTAGCGCCCTCTGTACTCTGGGGGTTGGTTACTATGGTCTGCTAATACTTGCCGAGTCTCCAAATATACCGGAGGCTTTCCGTTAATTAAACTTTCTTACCTTTGTTCCTAATCTTGGACAATTTTGTACGTTTTTCTGTCTAACTTTAATTAATATGGTTTCTTCCCTTTCTCATGTTTGATAAATTCATGTTTATCGTTCAGTTTTAAATTAGTCAGTTTCCTTAGTCACTACTATCAATCAATCAATCAGGAGTTTGTTAAAGCGCAACTACTCACCCGTAAGGGTCTCAAGGTGCTAGGGGTGGGGGGGGGGGGTGCAGGTTCCATTCCATCAAGGAGGGGGTCTGTCGAAGAGCCAGGTTTTGAGGTTTCTTGCGAAGATGGGGAGCGATATTGTCTGTCCGAGGTGTAGCGGAAGGGCGTTTCATGCTTTGGCCGCGAGGAAGGAGAAGGAGCGGCCTCCCGATCTAGTCTTTCTGGTGTGGGGGACCTCGGCGTAGAAGAGCTGGGCTGATTGTAGGGTCCTTTGGGATGCGTGGAATTTGAGCCGGCTGTTCAGGTATGCTGGTCCGGTGCCGTGGAGTGCCTTGTGTGCGTGGGTGAGCATCTTAAAGGTGATTCTTGCCTCGACGGGGAGCCAGTGGAGTGTGCGCAGGTGCTGGGAGATGTGGCAGTGTTTTGGCAGGTTGAGGACCAGTCTTGCGGCGGCGTTCTGGATGTTCTGTAGCTTGCGGATGAGGTTTTTGTTTATTCCGGCGTAGAGTGCATTGCCGTAGTCGAGTCTGCTGGTGACGAGGGCCTAAGTGACTGTCTTTCGGTGTTCAAGGGGGATCCATTTGAAGGTCTTACGAAGGAGGCGGAGGGTGTGGAAGCAGGAAGATGAGACAGAGTTGATCTGGCGGTCCATTTTGAGCTCGGAGTCCAGGATGATTCCCAGGTTGCGTGCGTGGTCTGTGGGGGTTGGCGGGTTTCCGAGGGCGGTGGGCCACCAGGTGTCGCTCCAGGCATCGGGGTTTGGGCCCATGATGAGTACTTCTGTTTTGTTGGGGTTTAGTTGTAGGCAGCTGTTTTTCATCCATTTGGCGATGGCTTTCATGCCTTCTCGAAAGTTGCGTCTGCCGGTGTTGGGCTCGTTGGATAGGGAGAGGATGAGCTGGGTGTCGTCTGCGTAAGACACGATGTTGAGTCCGTGGGTTCTGACGATGGGGGCAAGTGGAGCCATGTAGACATTGAAGAGCGTCGGGCTGAGGGAGGAGCCCTGGGGGACTCTGCAGGTGGTAGGTGTGGGGTCTGAGAGGAAAGGGGGAGTCTGACCCATTGCGTCCTGCCGGAGAGGAAGGAGCAGATCCAGTCTAGGGCCTTGTCCTGGATTCCTGCGTCGTAGAGTCTGCGTATTATGGTGCGGTGGGAGACTGTGTCAAACGCCGCTGATAGGTCTAGGAGGATGAGGGCTACTGTTTCTCCTTTGTCCAGTAGGGTGCGGATGTCGTCTGTTGCGGCGAGGAGGGCGGTTTCTGTACTGTGTTTTTTTCTGAGGCCGGATTGGGAGGAGTCGAGGATGTTGTGTTCTTCAATGAATGTGGCGAATTGGCTGTTGATGGCTTTCTCGATTACTTTCGCTGGGAAAGGGAGCAGGGAGATGGGTCTGTAGTTTTTGAGGTCGGTGGGGTCCGCTGAGGGTTTCTTCAGGAGGGGGTTGACCTCGGCATGTTTCCAGTCGTCGGGGAACGAGGCGGTCGCCAGGGAGCGGTTGATGATGTGGCAGAGCATGGGTGCGATAGTGTCAGCGGCTCTGTTGAAGATGTGGTGGGGGCAGGGGTCCGTGGGGGCCCCTGAGTGGATTGACTTCATTGTCTTCAGTGTGTCTTTGGTGGTGAGGGCTGTCCAGTCATCAATCGCTGGTTTCCGAGTGTCGGGGGCGGTTGGTGAGGGTTCAGTGTGTTGGTTGTCTTCGTCGAAGTGGTCATAGATGCTCTTGATTTTGTGGTGGAAAAGGTGCTGAGTTCGTCACAGAGGTCTTGTGAGGGAGGGATGTCGGTAGACTCGCTGGTGGGTTGGGCGAACTCCTTGATGATGCTGAAGAGTTCCTTGCTGTTGTGTGCGTGGGTGAGGATTCTGTCTTCAATCGCTTTTTTCCTCGTTTCTCTGATTAGTTGATGGTGAGCGTTGGTGGCGGCTCTGAAGTTGTTGTGGGCTTCTGCGGATTTGGTGTTTCTCCAGGCCTTTTCGAGGCGGCGGCATGTGCGCCTGGACTCTCGAAGTTCGGTGGTAAACCGTCTGGCTTTCTTGGCACGGGTATTGTTGTTTTTCTGGAGGGGGGCTATGGTGTTGGTGCTGTCCGAGATCCATCTATGCAGGGTTCGGGCTGTGGTGTTGGGGTCGTCGTTTTCTGCGATGGTTGGGGTGGAGTTGTTGAGTGAGGAGATGAGCTGGTCGTCTGTGATTTTGGTCCAGTTTCTTTGTGGAAGCAGGTGCTGGTGTCTGTGGATGGTGGGTGTTCTGAAGGTGAAGTGTACGCAACGATGGTCGGTCCATGGGAGTTCGGTGGTGTGGCTGAAGGTGATGGAGTTTCTTGTAGTGAAGAGGGGGTCGAGGGTGTGTCCTGCTGAGTGCGTGGGCTCAGTCACGATCTGGCAGAGTCCAATGTTGTGGAGGTTGTCCAGGAGGCATGTGGTGTTGGGGTCCAGTTGATTGCCGAGGTGGAAGTTGAGGTCTCCCAGCAGGGTGTAGTTGGTGGATGCGATGCCCTGCGGGGAGATAATGTCCGTGATGGAGTTGGCGAAGGGTCCGCGGGGTCCAGGGGGTAGGTAGATGAGGGTTCCTCGGAGGGCGGCAGTGGGGCTGTCCAGTATCTTGAAATAAAGGTGTTCCATCAGTTCTGTGGACTCGTCAGGGAGTGTGCTCAGGCGGAGGCTGGATTTGTGGACGATGGCGATTCCTCCTCCTGGGTGGGTGGGGCGGTCCTTCCTGTAGATCTTGTATCCTTGGGGGCTGGCGATGGCGATATCCGGTCCTGAGGTGGCGTTCGTCCAGGTTTCGGTGAAGAATGCTACGTCCGGGGTGGTGCGGTCGAGGAGGTCCCAGATTTCTGTGGCGTGTTTGTGGAGGGATCGGACGTTGAGGAGGATGCATTGCAGGGTCTTCAGTTCGGTTGTGTTCTTGTGGGCGGGTTGTGCTGGATCCTTGTTCTTGGCGGTGCTGCAGGTGTGCCGGCAGCGGTGACAGCTGAAGGGTCCATGGGTGTCGGCTGGTGATGCTAGCTTGCAGTTGTTGTTGCAGCCTGAGTTGAGTGCGTGGAGTGCTGCTGGGTCGTAGCGTTGGCGGGCGGAGGTCCAGGGTTCCTGGTGCTGGTCGCGGACGGGCGCAGACGTGCTTGCCTTTGACGCACCTTCGGTGCACCAGCGGCGCGCGCGCAGCCCGCAGACGCCATTAAGTAGGGGTCGGGGAGGGCTGGACAGCTGGGAGGCTGGAGCGGGGAGAGGAGCTGGATTGGGCCGGTTGCGCTGGGGGGGTGAGGGGGTGGGGCCGCGGGGGCAGCAGCGGCGGGGAAAGGTAAAGGGAGGAAAGAAGGGATAAAGAAAAAAAGGGAAAATAAGCGAAAATAAGGCACAAAAGAGCAGAGATGCAGAAAAGAGCAGAAAGGTGAAAGATGGAAAGGGTAGAAAAACGAGTGAAAACGAGTGAAGGAGCAGAGGGAGAGAAAGGGAAAATTGGCAGAAATAAGGCAAAAAAGAGCAGAGGTGCAGAAAGGTGAAAGATAGAAAGGGTAGAAAAACGAGTGAAAAGGAGTGAAGGAGCAGAGGGAGAGAAAGGGAAAATGGGCAAAAATAAGGCACAAAAGAGCAGAGATGCAGAAAGGTGCAGAAGGGTGAAAGATAGAAAGGGTAGAGAAACGAGTGAAGGAGCAGAGTGAGAGAAAGAAGACAGAGGTCCACTGGACCACCAGGGATGAGGCGCAGGGAAACCTGCGGGTGTAGGAGGGCCTCGATCACTAACACTCAAGAGTGCAAGGGCAGGGGCACCTCACTTAATGGTGGAGCTGCGAGGGTGGGAGAGCAATTTCACTGACAATGAGTCAGTGGTCTACAATGAGTCAGTGGTCTACAGTTGGGCTTCCTTTTCGAGTGCTTTTCCGTATTTTGGTTAATGAGCTTTAGATATTACATACAATGAAGGGACTGTCTTCTCCACTTTTGTGATCGCGTGCCTTTCATGGGTGACTTTTTGAACGTTTTTACCGCTGCACATAGTGACAGGAATATCTGTGGCAAATGGCACTTACAAACCAGGCACCGTCCTGATTGATTAATTTTTCTTGCCTGATAACTCCTGGTATTTGCATCAGTTACCTGCCTGTGCGGATGCTTGCTTTTTAGGTCACATTTTGTCAAAGCTTAATCATTTACCCTTTCAATTTTTAGGGATTCCCAGTGAGAAATTCCCCTCTCCTACTCTAGAGTACAGCTTCTCTTTTATTCCGGTAATTCAAAAGATATGACACAGAGATTTGCATATCTAGTCTGAGAAGCTGTATACTGATGATTGCCTATTCATTTTCTCTTCATTATTAGAGATCAAACGTTCTTTTGCTACCATTTTTTCGATTTATCTGATGGATCATTTTCTTACTAGAAATTTAATTATTCCTGGTAAGCCATGAGTTGACATACCCTTAGTCTTATCCTTGTTTGAACACTGGGTGTGGTGCAACATTGTTATTCTGGTTAAATTCACAGATCTTTTACTATAGGATCGCAATTTTCATTCTCTTTTTTCTTACTCTCTTAAGGAAAACTACTTACTATACACGTCATTTCTGATACATTCTTCACTTGTGGATCTTTTTTCTGATCTTTCGGTATAGATTTCTCTGTTCATAATGATATGGAGTGTTTATGCTTAATTGCTTCACTTTTTCTATTTTGGAATTTCGTTTCTGCTTTTCTCTCGCTCTTTTTGTTCTTGTGGTTTTTTGGTTTGTCTCTTCACATGGGTCTTAAACCGTAATGTGTATTGTATAATTGTCTAGATGTATTGTAGTGTCAATATAATAATGAATATGCTACTTACCAGTATGCATCTGTTCTTGGCATGTAGGGCTGCTAACATTCATATCTTAGCATTAGATCGCCGCCTAGTGTTGGGTCCGGATGATCGCACATTGTTGTCCTGGAAGAGTCTTCGAAGTGTCCTGAGATAGGTGGCTCCTCCCCTGGACTACAGTGCGCATGGGCATCGGCTCCATCCCCAGATTGTTTTTCGCCATTGTGGCAGAAGATGGAGTGTAAAGTGTAAATGATGTCCATGCTAATGACTGAATACAATAGTATATCTGCAGCTGCGACAGGCACCGGGGAGGAGGGTGGGCGATATGAATGTTAGCAGCCCTACATGCCAAGAACAGATGCATACTGGTAAGTAGCATATTCAGTTCGAGGCATGTGGGCTGCTAAATTCATATCTTAGCATAGAATATATAGCAGTCCCTCCATCAGCGGCGGTTGCCCGTGCCAGCTGCAGAAACCTGAAAAAGTGTTTTGAGAACAGCCTGTCCTACAGCAGCTTGCTGCTTGGAATGCACGTCAACACAGTAGTGTTTTGTAAAGGTATGTGGTGTAATCCACGTGGCTGCTCTGCAAATGTCCTCTAAAGGAATGTTCCCTAGGAAAGCCATGGATGCCCCCAATTTGCGTATGGAGTGCGCCCTTGGGGGTATTGTTAAAGTGCACTTGGCCTTGTGATAACAAATTTGGATGCACTTAACAATCCATCTGGCTATTCCTGCTTTGGAAATCGGGTTGCCTTTGTGTTGTGGTGAGAAGGCAACAAAAAGCTGTTTTGTTTTCCTAAAGTGTTGTGTCCTGTCTATGTAGTACATCAACGCCCTCCGTACGTCTAACGTATGGAGCATTCTTTCCGCTACCGTTTGCGGGTTTTGGAAGAATGCCGGCAAGTCTATAGTTTGGTTGAGATGAAACTGTGACACCACCTTTGGAAGGAATTTGGGGTTAGTACGTAGCACTACCCTATTTGGATGAATTTGAATGAATGGCTCTTGTATTGTGAGCGCTTGTAGCTCACTGACACGCCTCAGTGACGTAATAGCAATCAGGAAAGCTACTTTCCACGTTAGGAATTGTAGTTCACATGAGTGTAGTGGCTCAAATGGTGGTCCCATCAGTCTGGTGAGGACCACATTGAGGTTCCACACCGGAGCTGGCGGTGTTCTTGGGGGAATGACTCGTTTCAGACCTTCAAGGAAAGCTTTAATGGCAGGCACTCTGAAGAGAGAGAGATGCTGCCTATTTTGAAGGTAAGCTGCGATGGCGGATAGATGTATCCGAATCGAAGTGAACGCTAGCTTGCACTTGTAAAGATGCAGCAGGTAGCAAATGATGTTAGGGATAGATGCATCTAGCGGGTTGATGTCATTGGTGGTGCAGTAAATGACAAAACGCTTCCATTTTGCCGCATAGCATGCTCTGGTTGTTGGTTTCCTTGCCTCCTTGATGATGTTCATGCATTCAGGAGGTAGGTTGAGGTACCCAAACTCTAAGACTTCAGGAGCCAGATCGCCAGGTTGAGCTGTTGCGGATCTGGATGCTGAATTTCTCCATGGTTCTGCGTCAAAAACCTGGGCGTGAGGCGCAGTCTTTGATGCGGAACCACTGAGAGTTCGAGGAACGTGGTGTACCAGGCCTGGCGCGCCCACGTTGGAGCAACTAGGATGAGTGTCATCGAGTGCTGCCTTAGTTTTTTCGCCACCAGTGGTATCAGAGGTGTCGGCGGAAAAGCGTACGCAAATTTGCCTGACCAGTTCATCCATATCGCATTGCCCTGCGATTGCGGGTGTGGGAACCTGGCGGCGAAGCTTTGGCATTTTGCGTTCTCCCTTGTGGCGAACAGGTCTATCTCTGGATGACCCCACCTTTGGAAGTACGGCTGGAGTACTGATGGATGTATCTCCCACTCGTGCATTTGATGGCTGTATCTGCTGAGCAGATCCGCCATCTGATTGTCCTTCCCTGGGAGGTGCTCCGCCATGAGGAAGATGTTCCTCTGAATGGCCCACTTCCACATGCTCTGAGCCAGATGAGACAGCTGCGGTGAGTGGGTGCCCCCCTGCTTCTGGATGTAGTACATCGCGGTCATGTTGTCCGTCCGGACCAACACCACTTTGTTGCACAGATGTACAATGAAGGACTTGAGCGCCATGAAGATCGCCATCAGTTCTAGATAGTTGATGTGCATCTTCTGTTGCTGCGTTGTCCATAGTCCCTGCACTGTGAAATTGAGCAGATGAGCTCCCCATCCCTGGAGAGATGCGTCCGTTGTTAGGACAATCTGTGGCACTGGCTCCTGGAACAGTCGGCCCTTGCAAAGGTTGTGTGGAGTCCACCAATGCAGAGAGTCGTATGCCCGACTGGTAACCAACACTAGGTCTGTTAATTGTCCCTGAGCCTGTGTCCACTGATTCGCTAAGCACTCCTGGAGCGGGCGCATATGCAACCGTGCGTGAGGGACTATGAAGATGCAGGAGGCCATCATGCCTATCAACTGCATGAACACTCTCGCTGGAAGTGAGTGTTGTGGTCTGAACTTTCGGATTAGAGATTGCATGCTCTCTATCCTGACTTGGTTTGGTTGAGCTGTGGCCGTCAGGGTATTGATTGTCGCACCTAGAAACTGCCGGACATGTGCCGGCTGAAGATGCGACTTTGGGTAATTCAACGAGAAACCCAAGTCGTGAAGGAGGTGAATGGTGGTTGACATGTCTGCGGCGCACTGCTGTTCCGACTTGGCTTGAACGAGCCAGTCGTCCAGGTAGGGGTAGACATAGATGTTCTGCCTCCTGAGGTGCGCTGCCACTGTCGCCAGGCACTTGGTAAACACCCTTGGGGCCGTGGTGACTCCGAAGGGTAGGACCTTGAACTGATAATGCCTGCCTTGGATTGTGAATCTGAGGTATTTTCTGTGGGACGGGTGAAGTGGAATGTGGAAATAAGCATCCTTGAGGTCTAAGGTTGCTAAGAAGTCCCCTTGGTTTAACAAGGGAAGAATCTGTTGCAGTGTAAGCATATGGAAATGTTCTGACAGTATATACAGATTGAGGGGACGGAGATCCAGAATTGGTCTGAGAGAACCGTCCTTCTTTGGAACAAGGAAGTACAGGGAATATACCCCTGTGCCTTCCTCCCCCACTGGTACGAGCTCGATTGCTCCTTTTTGCAGCATCACCACCACTTCCTGCTGCAATAAGTGCAAGTGCTCTGCGGACATAGGCCTTTGCCTTGGTGGAATGTTGGGTGGAGTGGATTTTAACTCTAGACAATAACCGTACTGAACAAGTTGTCGCACCCACCTGTCTGTGGTGATGTTGAACCAGACGGGCAGGAACTGTTGTAGTCTCCCCCCGACAGGTGTTAAGTGGTCGGGGGGCAGTGACAGAGAGTCACTGTTTGCTTGGGGTAGAGGCGCGTGAGTTGTTGTTCCCTTTGCCGCGTCCTCTGGTGCTGTTTCCTCTGTAGCCCCCCTTGTTCTGTTTGGGGTACGAGGATTGTGCTCCACCTCTAGAGAATTGTGACTGCTGACCCATTTGTCCTCTGGTGACTCCACGTGCACCTGAGCGACGAAAAGTATTGCCACGAAACTGTTGTGATTGAAGGGCCCCCATAGATTTGGCAGTTTCGGTGTCTTTTTTAATTTTTTCTAGGGTGGTGTCAACATCTGGACCAAACAGTCTATCAGGATTGACTGGTTGATTAAGTATGGTTGTTTGAATGTCAGGTTTAAACCCCGATATGCGGAGCCACGCCTGTCGTCTCAGCATGACGCTAGTGTTAATGGTTCTAGCGGCTGTGTCTGCGGCATCCAGTGCACACTTTATGGCTGCGTTGGAGATCAGTTGTCCCTCCTGTATAATCATCTTGGTGCCCTCTTGAAACTGTGGAGGCAGGTGTTGCACAATTTGCTCTAGGGTGTCGTAATGCGACCTATCATAACGTGCCAATAGTGCCTGTGTATTTGCAATACGCCAGAAATTGGCAGCCTGCGCAGCTACCCTTTTGCCTCCTGCCTCTAGCACCTTGGACTCTTTATCCGGGGGAGGAGCTTCACCCGTTGTTTGGGAGTTGGCCCTCTTTCGGGCATTTGCGACCACCAGGGAGTCAAGAGGCAACTGTCCCCGAATGTATGCAGGGTCTGCAGGTGCTGGTCTGTACTTTTTTTCAATACGTGGATTGACCACCCTCGCCCTGGTAGGTTCTTTAAAGATGTCCGCCGCATGCTTGAGGACCCCCTTGAGCATAGGCAGTGTCTTTACATTTCTTTCTGAAACTGCAAAAGTGTCAAATAGAAAGTCCTCTTCAACAGGGTCAGCATGCATGTCCACATCATGATTAGCAGCTGCCCTTTCAATGAGTGCATGGAAACCTGCAGAATCCTCA
This sequence comes from Lissotriton vulgaris, assembly GCF_964263255.1. Classification (NCBI taxonomy): domain Eukaryota; kingdom Metazoa; phylum Chordata; class Amphibia; order Caudata; family Salamandridae; genus Lissotriton; species Lissotriton vulgaris. Next base: position 672,883,913 of record NC_141691.1, on the reverse strand, counting down.
GTTGGGGATGCACGTGCAGTGAAAGGCTGTGGGTCTTGTCCCACATTATGGGTGTCTTGGTCCCCAAAGTCATCAAATGAATCCGGCTGTGCATCGGGTTCATTAGCTGGGAAAGTGTACTGGTCATCTTCACCATATCCCTCACCGTCAGAGGGGTCTGGAGACTGAGTTGGGCTCCCTCTTGGAGGGGACTGGATAGGTTCCATGAGGCCTGAGGCGTCCTGTGGATACTTTTTCTTCTTCAGGGGGATGACATAGGAGTCCACCGGCTGCGAAGTTATTTTCCTTTTGTAAAGGGTCAATTTGCCTGTATTAGCGTCGATAAAACACTCCGAATCCTCTTCTGAGTCGATTCCTCGACCCGAAAGTGCCCCTGCCGTTGAAGAATCCGACTTCTTCGGTGCCGATTTTGTTGCGAAGGCTTTCGGCGCCTCTTTTGGCGGCAGAAGGTAGAGGAGTTTACTGGCAGATTTGACCGGAACGTCTATCGCCTTCTGTGGCGATGGCGTCGGCGCCGACGAAGCAGCGGCTTTCTCCCTAATTCTCTGTAGTGAAGCAGCGACGAGGGACGCTTCATTCGCAGTTGCCTTTGGCCCCGACGAGGAATCCTTGATCTTGCCTTCGGATCCGACGTTCTGTTGGCCCTTTTGAGTCTTGGACGATGATGCAGCGTCCGCCGCCCCAGAGGCCCTGGATCGATGCGCAGATGTGGCAGCTTTCGATCCGTGCGATTTCGACGGCTCCGTTTCTACCACGCGTCCGACCAACGTCCCAGTTGGCGTCGGAGCCATGCCGCTGTCCTTGGCGGGCTTTGCCGGCGTCGTAGCGGTTGACCTGTGCGTTCCACCCTTTTTAGAGGATCCCTCCTCTGGCACCGATTTTGACACGGTGGAATCGACAGACTTCTTCGATCTCTGTGGACCGGAGGTCGAGGGAGTCGATGAAGCAGCGTTTTTATTTGACTTAGGTGGTACGGCCGCCATCTTAGGGACGCTGGAGTCCTTAAGTTTCAGTTTCGGTTTCGGTTCGGCCATCTTAGGTGTAGTCGATACCGTATGTTTCAGTTTCGGTTTCGATACCGTCTGTGCAGCAAGTAAGTCCGTGGCCGGGCCTAAAGGCGGGGCCGTGGCTTGCGCGACGGGGTCTTGGGTAAGGCCGACAGGCGATCCCGTTCCATATGTCCGTAAACTTCGGGGCATAGCTCATCCCCTGAGCTATCTTCCACGGCCCCATAAACTTGTTCGACGTCCCCTACCTCGTCGACGTTTTCAAGGCCTTGATCCACGACTCCGTCGTCGTCCTCCGGATCCGCCTCGACCTCCGTCTCGGGCGGGGAGATTTGAAGATGACGGCTCAGGTCCTCTTCTTCTTGGTCGTCGAAGATGTCGTCCGGTTCCGGGGCCGTTTGGTGGGCCTCCAGGCGCACCGCGCGCCGAATCTTGAGTGTCTTCTTGGACCTGAAACTTGCACAGGCTCTGCAGTTTCCTTCGTTATGGTCTGGTGAAAGGCATTTGTTACAGACCGGGTGCGCGTCTATATGTGGGTATTTGGCCCCACAGAGCGGACAGAGTTTAAAAGGACTCCGCTCCATGCCGGAAAAGTTGCTGTCGAGTCGCGATGAGAAGGCCTCGAAGTCCGAAGAGCAAAAACTCCGCTGATTCCGGCTCCGAGAGACGGAAGAACTCGAGACCGCACGCAAACAATACCGACGTAAGAAATACAAGGCCTTTTGGCCGAATAAAGTTATGTTTTCTCGGTTCCGACAGAGAGACGTCGAGACCGCATCCGAACCCAATGGCGGAAAAAAACAATCTGGGGATGGAGCCGATGCCCATGCGCACTGTAGTCCAGGGGAGGAGCCACCTATCTCAGGACACTTCGAAGACTCTTCCAGGACAACAATGTGCGATCATCCGGACCCAACACTAGGCGGCGATCTAATGCTAAGATATGAATTTAGCAGCCCACATGCCTCGAACAGTCTGTTTAATGTTGTATACAATTTCAGCCCTCAAGAAGCTCATGTCTGGGTGAAACGAGGTGGCTGTTTCGCTTCATCTACACATATTGCAAAACTGAAAATAAAAAAGACGAAAAAGGATATATGATTGCGTTGTGCCATTGGAAACTACTACCCTGTTTTGCTGTATAGATGTTGCCTCTCATCCAAATACATTTGTGATATTTTGTTTTGTGGTTTATCAGCAGCAGGCCACTTGAGGTGGGCAATATACTGTATAAAAAACTGACTAGTCTTGGAAGTGCACTCATTTGAAACCCTGCTGCTTGGTGCATTCATAAAGAGTCACAGTCCTGCCCAAAACAAAATAGGTCTGACTCCAGCTTGTTCCTCAACCAGGCATATCCATCTTTCTGCTACCACTGGGATCAAAGGAGTACTCTGCTATTTGATCTAGAGTGTTGGCTTCCTCAGGGCTAAAAAATCGATCCACTGGTGTTATAAGAAATGTTAGGCCCAAAGAACAAAGTCCACTGTAACAGTAATGTAACTTTAAACTCTCGTGGCAGTTAATCAAACTTTGATCAGTAGGTTCCTCGCGCTCAAAATAGATAACCCCCTTGAGCCTCTGAGCGAGGCACCTGCAGTTGCGGGTTTAGTTTGTTGGGAAACCTGCTCTGGGCAAAGTTTGTGAGAATTGGCTGTGGGTTGGGCCACGGGACGGTGATTCACTGCATTACTTTGACTTTGAGGCGCCAGGGCTGTCACAGAGAAACCTGCTGACTGAAGTTTGATTGTTAACTGCTACGGGCATTCAAAGTTACATTACTCTTACAGTGAACTTGTTCTTTGCACCTCACCGAAAAGATTTCCTATAACACTAGTGGATGGATTTTATTGCCCTGAAGAAGCCTTTGTATGGTGAAATGCGCTCAATTAAATAAAAGGCGATGAATCTTTGCTTTTTTTCTGGGCTCAGGGAACTAAGGCTCCAACCTCTGGAGTCCAGAAACTTGTCTTGTGGTGGCAGGCTGGTATTTATCAGTCAGGATCCCACCAGAGGCTGGTTGTTTTTCAGGGGGCATTTCTAAGATGCCCTCTGAGTGCCTGGTATAATAAATCCCACACTGGCATCAGTGTGGGTTTATTATGCTGAGACATTGATACCAATCTTCCCAGAATTCAGTAAAGCCATTATGGTGCTGGCGAGTTCGTAATAAAAACGCTCAGACCATATACTCTCGATAGCTTTACTGCACTTACAATGCCTAAGAATGGACTTAGACGCTGTAGGGATACATGGCTCATGCAACTGTACCCGCAGCAGTGGTAGCAGCAGTGGTATAGTGCACCCAGCTAGAGGTGTGTCTTACCTATACCATAGTCAGGAGGTTGAAGGCATGGCACACCGTGTGCCATGTCGACTCTTCAACTTTCTCTGCACCAAAACACGCAGCCTGCAATGACAGTGTGTGTGTGTTAAGGTACAGAACCTCAAAGGATGGCCTTAGAGGCGCTCCCTGGTCACAGTGCCCTTGGTACCATGGTACCTTTTACAAGGGACTTACATGTGGCCAGAGGTGTTCCAATTGGGGGTAAAAAGGTACAGTTTTGTGAAAAAACACAGGCCCTGGGAACCTGATTGGTAGGGACCCAGGGCACATCAAGTCAAAGTGCATCAGAAATCTGCCAAGAAGTGAAGGGGTTACTGCAACAGAAACCCAGCTTCTTACAAGTCTATCTTGTCTTGCTGTGTTTGATTCCTTTTGCCAGTGGGCATGGCACATGGAGTTACAGTAGCAAATGTCTAGTTGCTTTATTGGGCCTAATAGCCACTTAGGGCCAGATGTAGGTAGCCCAATACCGGTCGGTAACGGCCGAAATGACCAAATTTCGGCCGTTTCCGACCGGTTTTAGGCTATTGAGATGTAGTTGGCTAGATTTCAGATTCGGTAATTTACTAAATCGGTAATTTAAGAATCGGTTAATTACCGATTTCTTAAAATACCGAATCGGTAAATTACCGGATCTGAAATGTAGGGAGCACTCAAATTAGTGCATTGCACAGTTAAGGATTCGGTATTTACCACCAAATAAAAGTTGGTGGTAAATATCGAAAACCTTTAAAAATGCAAATTTGTGCTTTTTCAAAGGTGCCATATGGCAGACATAGGGCATGTAAGTGTGCCACATGTGCACCCATGCACTATTCAGGGTTGCAACAGGGTGTCAATGTGACACCCTTGAGAATGTTCCCCCTATTACCGATTCGGTATTTAACGAATCGGTAATAGTGAATGGCTTCCCATTCATTCCAATGGGCCTCTAGGCCCATAGGAATGAATTGGAATTACCAAATCAGTAAATACAGATTCGGTATTTACCGAATTTTACAGATTCTGTAAAATGTACTGAATGATTACCTACATACTATTTACCTAATCTTAAATACCGAAACGATAAAATTCGGTATTTAAGAATCAATAAATATATTTACCTACATCTGGCCCTTAGTCATAACTCCAAGATGGCTGTTCTCCTCCTCCTAACTCCCCCGTCATACATAAGTGAGTTCTGTAAACATTAGCGCCGAGACACCCGTATGGGTATTTGCGCGCTTTAAAAATCGCAAAAATAAAATAAATAAATAAAATAAGATTGCTCACACTTTTGGACCTAAGAGATCTTCTCATCCTTCCACACTATTGACTAGTTGTGTCCATGCTCTTCCTCCTGCTACATTTTTAGCTGGGCCTTTCCTCCATGCTGCCAAGCTCTGGACTCAAATCTTATTCAGTATATTCATTAGATAGTTTTCATGAATCACGCTTTACCTCCTCAGCCGTTCCTAAAGTTCCACTACAGCCAGAGAGTCCCTTAATGCCTTGGAGATCCAGTTTGTGGTCTGTGGCGTACATCAAACAATAACGAGCGATAATGCATTGATAATTTCTCTTTCAGCAACAAAAGTAGTCTTTGTTTTGCCTCTAACCCCCCCCCCCCCCCCTCCCCCTCCCCCTCCCCCCCCCCTACAGCCCTTATTCCTTATTGCGGGAGCTGCCCATTGCATTTTGTACACTGATGCAGGAAAGGTGTGTCACACTTCAACTCCTTTTACACCACTTTGTTGCTATGTATTTTATGTGTTAATAGATATATTGCGTCTCCACACACTACTTGTTACAAAAACATCAAATGTACATGTAGTTGTATATACTCATTATGGAAAATATTGGGTTAATGGTATAAAGCAGTCTCTCTCCCCCCGGGATTTAACTCTTTGAGGTTAATTCACCTATGTATACTGAGGTGTCCAGTTATCTCATCCTCACATCTGGACCTTCCCACAACCCATATTTCGAGTTAGGACCATATTACAAGACTTGCCAATCTTGATCCCTGCAACATTATACATACCCTAGTTAGTTTAGTGCAGTCAGTGCCCACTCCGTAAACTTCCTATATACTCAAGACGCTTTCTCTGTCCACACTCACCATCTTATGCTGCAAATGTTGACAGCAGATAACTGTAGGTCGTTACAAAAAGAACAAATAACTATAAAATAATTACTTACCAGCATTCCTTCAGTGGCATCCTGCCCAACTACGCTGCAGATATCTCCAAAATTGGCTGCACACACCTGGTAACAAATATTTATGCACATTAATTTCATATTGGACATTTAGCAAAATAAGCTTTTTACTTATGGAAAGAACCATCTATTCATCAGAGAAAAGACTGTTTATCACAGGTTCTGTGGAGACATCTGTAGACCATTATTTTAGGAGAGTTAAACTGTTAAGGTGTACCTTCAAAAATGCACTTTGCATGTTTTATGAGTGTGCAAAGCATGTGATCTACAGCTAAACATGTTGCAAATGCTTTGATGTTAAGGACAAATAAGTCTCTGTCAGATATCACCGCTTGTAAACTAACACAAGTTAAGCCAAACAATCATGTACCAAGACACAATAAATGTGTTTTAGAATGTGCCACACAGCTCTACAAGTCAGACAGTTGAAATGTACACAGGCTTTAGGTGGTGTTGAGCCACACACAATGCAATGCTGTTGGCAGGTTGCCGGGCTCTAGTCTTATGGGGGAGGGATCAAGTTTTGTGAACAATCAAACATCCAAGAAGGTGTGCCTAGTAGACCATGAAATCAATCAACGAAGATCATGATTCCCCCAAGGTAGAACCTGCAAAGGCTTCGGATCTTCAACACCAAAGAAGGGGTGATCACTGGGACATCAGACGAGATGTGGATTTTAGCATGGAAAGCCCTTGTGGGGAGGAAAAGTGGATCTTTAACACCAGAGTATCTATGTTTTTGGTGGGTTATGTTTTCAGATTGCCCCTCTGAGTAGTCCATAGGGGCCTAGTCCAATCACTAATATCAAAGTGAGTGCTGGTGTGTAACACTGTGTGGAGAGTAGCCAAGTGAGAGTAGGTGTTGACTGAAATTTATTGCCCAGATCATGCTAGTCCACACAAAACCCGTTTCTTGGTTGACAAGTCTGTTGTAAAGCAGAGGGACAATTAAATTTAAGAGGCTGGTAAGACCGATAAACCTCAGGATGCGAACCAAGATTCTTGAAGAATGGTGAACTATGTTTAACATTACTGGAGTGTAAACAACACACCTTTTTACACAAAGTTTTTGATGCCACAGCGATCCATTTTTAGCTAAGTATTTAAAGCTAACACAGAAATAAGATTGTTAGAGCGAAAAAGCACTACAATATTTTTAACTGAAATAGTTCACAGTGAAAAATACATAAGAAAACGTATCAGATCTCAAAATCTTGAATGATGCCTTTCAAGTCAGTTAAGATATACATCTGCTCCTAGAACATGGCATAGCTTTCAACACCTCTTGGAGGTATTGAGGGAGTCGAAAATTCCTCAACGTATGTCTGTTATGGCAAAATAACGGTCAACTCCGGTTAGGCAATCACGCTCCCTTAGCTTGAATAGTAAAAGGGAACACCATACATGTACTAAATTTAATTGCACACAACCTTGGCCTTTAATGCTGCAGCATAAATCAGAAAACAAACTAAATGTACCATAGTTATGTTTCAGTAAGTCCAGTATAAGATATCAAACCTTAAGTGTTCAACATGGAAACAGAGACAGTGAAAGAACTGTTGCAGTCAGACTCTCGGAAAGGAACACCTGCATCCGTAGGATATGCTTGACGAGTATCCTCTTAAGTCTTGTGTGTACAAAGGTGGAGGTGGGGACATATACCAGGCACATCCCATTTTAGGACCAAAAGCATGCATGCCTCTGATAGAAGCTTCACAGACAAAGAAACAAAGAAACACTGCAAGGCTATAACACCCACTTGGGTGTCAAGGGCATCGCCTCATGAGGCAAGTCAGGATTAAATGTGCACTTTAAAGGTGCCCCCTCGAAAATGACATTTCCTTTTGAACTTGGGCGAGCAGTGAGATTAAGGCGGTAAGCAATAATATTGAGGGCGTGGCTTGAGGCGTCAAGGTGGCGGTCGCACTCTAAGAGTGCTCCGGACCACCTCCGTCATCCGCCTTTCACCAGCCCCACCACAGCTGCCATCGGACCCTGTGTAAACCTGCTGCGGCTCCCTGACTGTCCTGCCCTGCTCCGGTTTCCTCCTGAGTGGCCGCCCGATCGCTCTGTGCTCTGGCAGACTGCCCCCCTTCCTGAGGCCTGGCGTGCCTAAGGTGGCGACCCTCGTCCTTAGGCCTGCAAATTCCGCCTGGGGTCTCTGAAGCGCTTTGTGTGGCCGCCCTGGGACAGCCGAACGACCAGAGACGTCGGCGAAGGTGGATGGCCCCGCTCCTGTGATCGGGACCCAAGGGGCATTGTGAGACGGGCACGGCCTGAAGGAGCTGCGGGCGCTGTCTGAGGCCCGGCGCTGGGGCGGCCTCTGAGGAGAGTGGCGGCCCTGATCCCTGGTGGCAGCCCGATGAGTGGGCCCCATGAGTATTGTGCCGGCGGCCGGAGGGGTTGGCCCTCAGGTCTCTTCCTTGGCCCCGAGAGGTGAGAGGCCCGCGCTGACCTGAAGCGCTGCCGCAGCGGACCCCTGTAGAGCGCGGCTCCGGCTCCCGCCCTGGGAGGCCTCCGAAGATGGCTGCAACCTGTATGTACCACGGGCACTGCCTGAGGTCAGACGTTTGAGGTGGTCTACGGAGCGGATGGCGGCCTGAACCCCTGACGGCCCACCGGTGAGTGGGGCTCCTATCCATTCATGCTAGCTGCGGTGTGAGGGGGTGGGGGTGGGGGTGGGGGGGAACCGGTGTGGGGACTGCTGGTGTGGCCGGGAGGACGACCGGGGTGTCAGAGGGCTGGAACTAGCTTATGCTGTTGTGACGCCTACCCCTCCGCTTAATAATAATAATAATAATAATAATAATAATAATAATAATAATAATAATAAAGGAGTCTTATTGTGCGCAAACTTAGCCCAATGGGCGCCAAGGCGCCTAATTCCAGAACCAGCTCATAACAAAAACCCTGCAGTTCAACCTGTGTAGGCTCTTGAAAAGCACCACGTTTTTAAGGCCTTTTTAAACAAAACTAGAGAGGGTAGAGTCTTGATCTCCATAGGCAAGATGTTCCAGAGCTGGGGGGCAGCGACAGAGAAGGCCCTGGCTCCCCATCTGGTAAGCTTGAAACGAGGGACAACAAGCTGGAATAGTCCCGAAGAGCGGAGACACCTTGTGGGATGGTAACGGATAAGCAGGGAGCTGATAGCGCCTTTAGGTCCATCCTCGAGAGCTCTATAGGTCAGGCACAAAATTTTAAAGTAAATTCTGTGCTGGATAGGCAGCCAATGAAGGTCTCTCCTCGCAGTAGTGGCAGAAGATGCCATAGGAAGGTCTAGGACAAAACGTGCAGCAGCATTCTGCACGGTTTGCAGCCGATGTATGAGGCCCTTGTTGGACTCCATGTAGAGAGAGTTGCAGTAATCTAACCTGGAACCAACAAGGGCGACTGCAATCTGCTTACGTGCTTGAAGAGACAGATAGCTGCGAATTCTATTGAGTGTCCTGATCACGCCCCAACAGGTTGCAACAGTCCGATTCACCTGAAGGGACATCGAGAGTGAAGTATCAAACACCACACCTAGATTTCTGGCAGATTGAGAGGGAGTGGGGCAGGTGCCAAGAGAGGAAGGCCACCACTCACTCGACCAGACATCTTGGTCCTTCCCAAAGACCAGAACCTCAGTCTTGTCGCCATTTAGCTTCAGGGAGTTGATAACCATCCAGTCTGCAACATGTTGCATACAGGACCTGAAGCTAGAGGCAGATGTTATGACAGAGGAATGAGTGAATGACACCATAATCTGGGTGTCATCGGCGTATGATACCACCTCCATCCCCTGCGATCTTACAAGCCTAGCAAGGGGGGGCCACGTAGATGTTAAACAGGGTCGGACTTAATGCTGACCCCTGTGGCACCCCGCATTGCAGAGACTTCGCTGGGGAGAGGTGGTTTCCGAGCATCACTCTTTGTTCCCTATCAAGGAGAAAGGAGTTGAGGAGGCTCAGGGCCGACCCAGTGACACCTGACTCCCTAAGCCGAGATGTTAAGATGGCAGGAGACAAGGTGTCGAATGCGGCCGTGAGGTCCAATAGCACTAGAACAGTAGTTTGTCCAGCATCAACTTTGCGTCGGATGTTATCGACTACAAAGGTGAGAGCAGATTCTGTGCTATGATGTTTTCGAAATCCATGTTGGGTGATGTCAAGATACTCAGAGGCCTCAAGAAAAGAAGATAAATGGCGATTCAGATGTGCTTCTAAAATTTTCGCAGGAGCAGGGAGCAGGGAAATGGGCCTAAAATTTTTCAGGAGGCCGGGGTCAAGTGAAGGTTTCTTGAGGAGCGGCTTCACGATGGCCTTCTTCCATACCGATGGAAAAGAGCCTTGGGCAATCGCCTTGTTCATCACCTCAAGCAAGGAGGGAAGGAGACTGCTCCTACACTCTTTCAGCTTTTTAAGAGGTAATGGGTCCAATGGAGAGGAGGATTTCGTCCTGTCGAGTAGAAGATTCAATCCTTCCAGAGACAGAGATGGAAAATCCGAAAGAAGGCTAGAAGGGGCTATATCCAGTGACTCAAGAGAGCTTATGCCTGAAGGAATATTCTCGCCCAGAGAGAGACGTTGTACTTCTAATGAAGTATGAATATCGAAGATTTTTTTGTGAAAAAAGTCTGCAATGTCGTCGCAGAGACGTTGAGAACTGACTACGGGATCTGGGAGTTGAAGGGAGCATAGCGAGTCCGCAATTTTGAAAAGCTCCCTAGAGGAAGTGAGTGAGCTAGTAAGGTTGGAAAAGTATTCCTGCTTCTCCATAATCACTTTCTGCTTATACTCCCGTAGAGCAGACTTATGAGCCTCCCGGTCCATAGGATCCCAAGATTTCCTCCACCTCCTCTCACTGCTTCTGCAACCCTGTCTTAATAATCTAAGATGGTTCGAAAACCATGGTGCTGATGGTTTAAGTCGGGCTACATATCGCAGGGATGCTGGGGCAAGTTTTTCTACTGCATTGGTGATGGAATCCTTCAGATCTTGGGCTGCCTCATCCGCGTCTTTTGGGAAGAGAGCCTCAGGGGAAGGAACAAGAGAGGCGAGGGCCTCATCCATGAGGTTTCTAAGATTTCTTCTAGGGGTGGTGGACGGCCTGGCTCCATGACTTTACCTGTGTCCTGGCTGGCCCCACGCCATCCCCAGGCGGCTGCTGCTGTCCTGCTCCCTGGGACAGGAGGCCCTGCGCGAACTGAGGTGCAGCCTGCGCGCCCCGCCCTTGTGTGGAACCATTGCTGGGTGCCCTCTCACCTGCTGTTGTGTGCCCCGAGACACGCCGGATTGGAGGTATGCAGCGCTGTTGCCTACATTGGGTTGCGCGGGACTGCTGGCCCGCGACTGTCTTGCAGTTTCTGGGGGTAAGTCGCGGGAACCTTGACCAACGCGGCCCCCTCACTTCCTGAACTGCTACCTGACCTGCGAAGCACACTGACTCTCATAGTCACGGGGGCTCCTCGACCGGCCCCGGGCTCGCTGCTGTGAGGGCCTGCACCTCTCCGCTGTCGGAGGACAAGGGACTGCGCTACGCGTATCGGCCACTGTCGGGTGGCACACACGCATTGGTTCCCCCCCCCTTCTCTTCCTCTCCGGGGCAATGGGCAGGAATCACAACTCACAGACCCCCACCCCCCTGACTCAAACAAAGATGGACCAATTCACCATGTCCTGCCGAGATCCCGGTGGCCTCCTGCCCCCAAGGCCACCGAGGGAGACCTCTCCACTACCCTGCAGGCGATAAGGGTGTCCCAGGCCGGGGGGCGTGGCTAGCCAGCCACGATGTCGGTCGGCTGTAGCTAGAGCTCTGGGGCCGCCTGGGGGTAATCGTCTTGTCTGGAGCATCTGGAGGGTCCCCTTTTTTAACAGTGGCGAGACTTCAGCGCTGCCAGAAACGCCGATGACCGTGGAACTCTTACGTGGAGGCTCAGGCCTGTTGCGGCCTTACCCGGGATAGAAGCCGGGGGCTGGAGTGAGTGCTGGGCCCGGACTGGCCCGGGTGAGCAAGACCGGAAGTGCCTGGTCTCGGTCCTCGAGGCCCCTTGACAGTGCTCAGCTCGTCCGAGAGCTGACTTCGTGAGCCGTTGCTGCACGGAACACCTGCACCGGCCAGACATTGAAGGAGAAGGCGGCGGTACTGGACGGTTGGTCCCGGAGGGCCGAGGGGGGGGACCCGAGCTGCCGGCTTCCCAGGAACGGTGGTGACTCGAGTCCCCATTGGACTACCTTGAGACCAGGGGTGCTGGACCTGGAGGTGAGGATGGAGACACCCCCTCCCCCCCCCCCCCCCGCCCACCCACCCGCCTCCCCCCCCACGCGCGCCACATCGCTCACGGACCCTGAGTCGGGAGGTGGGCGGTGTGGAGGCCGGGGCACTATTAAGGGGATTGCCCTGCCTCTCTCCCCCCGTATTTCTGCCACGCGGCCTCTCCCCCACCCCCCGACGGACTCCAGTATCGACCTGGGGGGGGTGTGAGGTGGATGCTAAGGATCTACTCGAAAGGGGGGGGGGGGATGGAGTGGCAAAGTTACTAAGTTACTGATGCAGGATATACCTATTGCCGGACAATAACTGGAGAGCAAGTAGGTGGGCCTTGGGCGGTGGAGAGTGGCTGCTGGGCCTCGGACACTTGGGATCATAATCGGAGAGGGGTGAAGGGCCTTTATCGCTGCGCCTTCGCTGAAAACTGCCATACTAGTCCCGGCCCGGACGTGGGGAGTGGAGGACCCGGAGTGGCCCAGAGTGAATGCGTGGAGTGGCCAGCAGTGGCAGGACGACTGGTGGACAGTTCTCATTAGACGACTGAGGTGGGTGCGCCTCCCTGCCCTCTTGGGCCAGCCAGAATACCACCCTCTCCGCCCCAGAGCGTCGCGCTGTGACCTGTATTCCGGTGAGTCGGAGTGGCGTGAGGAGGTGTCGGGCCCCACGGAAATACCCTTTGCTATAATGTCCGGGTTGGGTAGCGCACACACACAGAAAGTTGGACAGTCGCTGACCTACCTTACCATGGTCCGAAAAGGGGCAAGGGCATCGGAGGGCAGGGAGGACCCGGCTGCTGTGCAGCAGACCCAAGACGCTGAGGAGGGAAGGGCTCTGTCAAGGGCTACTGCGTCGACCCCTGCTGGAGAACCTGGATTTGATCCTGAAAGAGAACAGGGATTCCAGGTCGGCAATGGAGTTGGAGCTGGGGCCCTCACCACCAACCTATCCCTGCTTAAGGCAGACCACAATCAACTGGCTGACAAGGTTAAGGATCAGGGCCTTGCGGTTGCAGACCTCACCCAGACGGTGGCGGACCATACTACCTCTATCTAGCAGTTACAGCAGCAGGTTGCCTCCTTGATGGACTGCGTGGAGGATGCGGAAGGCCACAATCGACGCAATAACATCCGCGTCATTGGCCTTCCGGAGCGCTGCAAGGGGACTAACGCAGCAGATTTCATGGAACAATGGTTCCGGGACCATGTCACTGCAGAAGGCCTGTCATCACACTTCTTTGTGGAAAGAGCACACCGCATCCCCACTGGAAGGCCTAGACCAGGCCGCCAGCCTCGACCCCTGCTCGTAAGGATACTAAACTATCGGGACAGGGATGTCCTCCTCCAAAAGGCGGGAGAGAAATCCCTTATACAATATGAGAACCGACGAATATCCCTGTATCCGGACTATACCAATGTGGTGCAAAAACAACTTTCTTCATACCTGGAGGTAAAAAAGATACTCCAAAAGGCGAAGTTGAAATACGCGTTACTGTTCCCTGCTCGACTAAAGATCGTGTATGATAAAAAAAACGAATTTCTTTGAGAGTCCCACGGATGTAGAGGAGTGGCTGGAAGTGATGGGCATTGACTGTAGCCAGGAGGCTACCCAGGGCACATCTACCGGTGGATTCGAGGAGAGGTTCAGGACAAGACGACAGAGACTCTCCTGTCCCAGGGAGCAGATCAGGACGACGCGACTCGTCGCGGGGAACAACAGAAGGATGATCAGCTGGGAGCCATCGCTATGGTGGGCAACTTTCAGGAGGATCAGGAGAACATTAGCACGGACACAGACGACAGCACAATTCATTCTGACTCGGACCACAGCGGGATTTTATTCCCAACTGTCACACCCAGAGCGGCAGACGATATGCTGGACAATTAAGAGGACATAAGGCCCGGCCTGGAGCAGTTCGACCACTTGACAGCTTTTGGTATCCTTTTTGTGACACCTAGTTGTTACTTGTAACTTTGGCACGCGGGGAGGGGCTGGGGAACTGTATTTATTTTGGTCTCATGGGGGGGGGGGGGGGGGGATTTTGCTCCCCTGCAGAGTGGGAGTTGGGGGCAGGGCCACCTTGGTTTGCTGTACCCCGATAGATCTTTATGTCGCCCTGTTAGGGACCTCCAGAAGGTAACTAAGAATAAGCTCCTGATAATAGTACCCCTAGATTGGCTTAACGTTGAGCCAGCGGCACCCGGTAGGACAGTTAAGATGACTAGAATAGTGCTTGGCCACCCCCCCAATGGCGTATGCACCTGTGTTTGGATTATTGTGTTCATGATTTTTCTGTTCGGCTCAGCACTGTTACTTTGCTGCGCCAAGTTAGTTCTGGTTTTGGAAAGGAATGAAGATGTCTCCTGGTTGCTATTCATACTATGCTTTGGGAAGGTCATACTAACACTCCAAGATCAGGCCGAGGGGGATTATGGCTGACGTAATAGGGTCCTATAGAATGGCTACCTGGAATGTGCGTGGGCTCGGTGCGATACAGAAAAGGCATCGGATTCATGCGTTTTTATTGCGGCAACACACACAGATTACGTTTTTGCAGGAATCCCACCTAACGGCATCCGAAGCTCAGACACTGAGAAAGTGGTGGAGGGGAACTATTTATTCCATGTCTTACTCTGCCTTTTCCAGAGGGGCGACCATATGGGTCCGACACGGGACACCCTTTGTGGAGATAGAGAGGAAGGTGGATGATCAGGGGAGGTACATCATGGTGAAAGGTACGCTAGATGGCACATTACTGGTTATCTGCAGCATATATGCCCCGAATTTTGACCAAGATACATTTCTTTGTAAGGTGGGTCGGGTTATCGGACTGGGTGGATATCCCCTGGATTCTGGGCGGTGATTGGAACATGGTATTAGATGTGGGCCTGGATAGATCGCACCCCCATCTCCAGTTGACTGGGGTAGCTAAATTGGCTGAGACGTTTACGGCCTGGGCTACGGGCTGGGGACTAGTTGACACCTGGCGAGAATTAAACCTGACCCACCAGGAGTATTCCTATTATTCCCCAGTACATAACCTACACACACAAATTGATAGATTTTTATGTTCCAGATCCCTAATGACGAAGATTAGTACCTCAGAATATCTAGCCAAAGTTTTCTCCGATCATAGACCTCTGACACTTGACTTTCTCTGGGGTAGGGTGCCGTCCCCGGTGCCCACTTGGAGACTTAATCCATTGCTTTTGGAAGATGGCCCCTTTCGTACATCCCTGTCTGACAACTTAAATAATTACTTTCTCGACAACTGGGACTCTGCAACGTCCAACCTGGTGGTATGGGATGCCATGAAAGTAGTAATACGGGGTGTCGCTATTGGTCAGTTGGTGGGGGCCCGACAGGAAATTCATAAGAGACTCTGCGAAGTCGAGAACCGACTGAAAATATTGGAGAGGGAGGCACGTGTAGACCCAGGGAAGAAAGGGGAATCGCAAGCAGGAAACATCGATCATGCAGAGCTACTAGAAACTCTGAGGACCATTGACTATAAAGATTTACGCCGTCAACATGCTGAAGCAGACAGGTCGGGCACCTTACTGGCCCGACTGGTACGGGATAGTCCGGACTGCCCGGTGATTACCCAGATTTGTGACATGTCGGGCGGCATAGTCCATACGCAGTCAGAGATTAATAGGACGTTCCACGACCACTTGCGAGTGTTATATGCTCCTTTCCCCACAGAAGTCCCAGACCGTTTGGCAGAGTTCCTCCAAGACCTGCCCTTCCCAACCCTGTCAAATGACGTACAGAAGGAGGCTGATGGCCCCATCACACAACAGGAAATTTGCCCTGCCATCCGGTCCCTTATCTCCATGCGCGCTAGCGGTTTTCCCGCAGTGCGCTGAGTTTTTTAAAAACCCGCGTTACATGACGAGCTCAGCTCGTCATGAGCGTCGAAGGGGTTAATTGAAATAAGACACCGGGCATGGACGGGCTCCAGACATACTCCGAAATCCTGGTGCCCATCCTAGAAAAGGTCTATAAGGCGGCATTTGAGGAGGGTCACTTGCCCACATCAACAATGCAAGCCCTGGTCACATCCAAACTCAAACCCGGAAGGGATACGCTTGAATTGACTAATTATAGTCCCCTCTCAATGCTCTCAACAGAGTACAAGATACTCAGTAAGGCCAATGCTTTAAGGATACAACCCCATCTTCCCGCCCTGTTACACCCGGATCAATGCGGCTTTCTCCCAGGTAGGAGTACATCCCAGAATACGCGAAGACTCCATGCCCTTATGACTGCCACACTACAGGAGCTCTCCCAGGCAGGCTGTATAGCACTGGACCTCAAACAAGCGATCAACTCTCTGTCATGGACGTTTATGTTTGAAACCTTGAGGCGCTTCGGTTTCCCGGATTCCTTACTAAAATGGGTGAGACTTACTAAAATGGGGAGACGGCTATAAACAGATCCCTCGGCCCGAGCACGTACAGGCCGGTACATTTCAGACAGCTACCCAGTATACAGAGGCACTCGGCAGGGCTGCCCCCATTCGCCCATTTTGTTTGTAATAACACTGGAGCCCCTAGCTATAGCCCTCCGGGCTCATGGGGAACAGATGGGTATCTCGATTGGAGGAACACACAAACTGATATCAATATACGCAGATGATATCTTATTGTACCTTTGTGACCTAGAAGAAGATCACTCGACTATATCTGACATTTTTTGCTGTTTTGAGGAGGTGTCCGGCCTAGCCATTAACCCTGGAAAATCCACTGCCTTTTATTTCAGAGACCTGACACACCCCCCTCTCCTTCAATTTGGGATACCAGATCCCGGTAGCACAGACCACGTTCAGATATCTGGGTATACAAGTATATAGATTGCCTGAGGACCAGATTGAGGGTAATGTTAGAAGAGCCATTACTAGCCTCCGCAGCAGTGTGGGGTTTGGACCTCCTTGCCCCTATCCGTCATGGGTAGAATCGCCATCTCAAAGATGGTCATGCTCCCCCGCATGCTATATTATTTTGTTAATTTGCCTGTCATTCTCCCACAACAGATATTTAATACATTGAATACGATATTGATAAATCTCATCTGGGGATCTGGCCGGAGACGTATCAGCCTCCGAAAGCTTCAACTAGGGACTAGACTGGGGGGCCTCAGGTGCCAGACCTGCACGGATATTACTATGCCAGTCAACTCTAGTGGCTGGCGCGATGGGTAGCAGGCAGGAATCTGCAGGAGATTGATTTTACGGCACCGGCTGGCACGGGGAGAACTGCATTCCCTGTTATTGCCCAGAAGCAGGCTCCCTCCGGATTGCCATCCTCTCCTGCGCACAGCCCTGGTGTGCTGGAGGATGGCACTAGCATATACATCAGCGACAGTGCCCTTTGCGGAGTACGTTCCTCTATTAGGCATTCTAACAACACAGGGTAGACTTACTCAGCGCAGACTACAGCCCTGAACAGAAGCAGGGGTGGAGGATGTGGGTGCCTTTTTTGGGGACGATGCCTTATTGGATCACAACTCCTTTATGCAGGCCACGGGTGCTCCCCAGAGGTTATACCTACTCCACGCTACAGTATCACACTACATAAGACATACCTGGGCTCCACAGAGGCTTAAACCTACGTAACACAAATTGGTTCACTTACTCTACTATATGGGAGCGGGTGGCCATTTGGTACGGTGGCTTTACACAGGGATCAGAGGACATGCAGCTACTCCACTTACCAAACTTAGAGACATCTGGGCACAGGACACAGGAGAGGTACTGTCGGATAGGGCTTGGCAAACTGTTCTTGAACATCCCAGGAAGGTATCAAGGAACGTCAAATTTAAATTCATACAGGCTATGGTGTTACATAGGGCGTACCTTACCCCCCAAAGGCTGCATAGAATGTTACCAGACTCTTCCCTACTGTTGCCCACGTTGTAAGGAGGACGAGGCTGGCTTTCTTCACATGCTATGAGCATGCCCGCAACTGCAAAGTTATTGGGCAGGAATCCGACAGGTACTGCGTACAGTCACTGCCCTGCTGGTGCCAGAGGATGCTCTGTATTGTTTGGTGGGGTTTCATAAATGCCTCAAACAAGAAAAGGCTAAATTGAAATTCCTAGACCTGGCTCAGTTATTGGCAAACAGAGCTTTAACAATGAGATGGAAGTCCCCCAGATCCCCTGGAATAGCATTGTGGCAGTCTGACATGCTGAGGTGGGGTCGGGCGGTAGGTGCAGTGTTGAGACGGGAAGAGGAGAGTGAGCAACGGAAACATCGCGTGGTACAAGATTGGGAAATTATGCTGTTAGAACTGGAAGAGATGGAATTGTCACCGTCGCAGGCAGATGGGATGTAAACTGAAGGAGAATACATTGTGTGTCTGTGTGTGTAGTCTAGGAGTACAAGAGCCCACAAAACACACAGGATTTGGTTTTTTTTGTAACCCTTGCATTGTACCGAGTTAGCTCAACATCATCGTTAAGGAGTGGCACTTTTTGGATTTACTATGACCAGGAGATGTACAGGGTAGGGGTGGGAATGTTGGGGAGGGAGGGAAGGACCGGGGGCTTGGTCCATTCTATTCCTAATGGGATTAGGCTTGTTAATAACATGCTGTAATGCATAATGACGTTTACGCAAATGATACAGTAACATAGAATATCAAAAAAAGAATGTGGGCTATTAAGCTTTCTTGTTTTTCTTTTAGATATAGTACTTGCCATGATGCTACTACTAATGACTGACGTGTTTTGTTGGGGAGAAAAAGTAAAAATGACTGTACTATGTATTAAGTGAAAGTGATATGCGGTTTGGAATATTGTGCAGTCGACAATAAAGAGTTAAAAAAAAAAAAGGGCGTCCGAGGCCTCGGTGGAAAGCAAGACCAGGGAAGTGAGAGTGGACATGGTCCTGATTCGGCAAGACCTCCGGAATGCCACGGCACGCATTGCCGAAGCGGAATCCCGCATCTCCACGGTGGAGGACGACGTGGGCGCCCTCAAGTCCCAGGTGGCCCGCCTTCAGACGCAGTCTTTGGAGTTACACCGCAGGGCCGAGGGTGCTGAAAACAGGGCCCGGAGAAACAACCTGCGCCTCCTGAGATTTCCGGAGGGGGTGGAGAAGAGCCGCACCAACACCTTCATTGAGGCCTGGGTCCGCTCCTGGATGCCCAAAGAGAAACTCTCCCCCTGGTTTGCGGTGGAACGGGCTCACCGCTCTCTTGCTCCTAAACCCCCTCCTGGAGCCCCGGCTTTTCCCAGCATTCCTCGAATCTTCAACTTCCGGGACAGGGACGCAATTCTTGGGATGGCCAGGGAACTGGGTCCATTGCTCTTCCAGAACTCCAAAATCATGGTATTCCCGGATTATTCCAGAGAGGTTCAGACTCAGCGCCGGTCCTACAACGAGGTCAAGCAAAAACTCAGGGCTAAGGGACTTCGCTAAGGCCTCATCTTCCCAGCACGTCTCAAGGTCTTCAAGGATACGACATTCTTTTTTGACACCCCCCAGGCTGCATGGACCTGGCTCACAGAGGAACGTCCCCTCCTGCCTGGCGTAGCCCCCTCCCCGGAGATAGTCGGTGCAGTAGACCCACGGGGCACCCAAGGCTCAGAGGCCCCGAACTAGATCTCGAACACGGGGCCGGCGCCGGGAAGGAGGTTCCCATTCACCGGGGGTGCAGCCCCGGCGATCCCAGACTCAGCCCACGAATCAGGGAGCCTCTTCCTCCACCTTGGCCTCCTCCTTCATTGATATGGGAAGTATCCCTGGGTCGGCGTGAATCTGCGAAAGGCCTTATTGAACTCAGACCGGTCTGTGAGTCCTGTGATCCGTAGATCTGGTGGAGAGGATGGAGTGTAACCGACGCTCCAGACCTGACAATTAACACTCCACATGTCACTACTTTCTACAGCGGGTTTGCTCTTGACCCTGTGAGCGGGGTGCTACCTGGATCCACTGGATGGCCCGATCGAAGGTCCATCCTTCCAATGCAGTGCAGGGACTGCTTCATTGTGTTCACCTGATGCTTATCGCTTTTTGCATTTTGTCTTTTCAGCTGTTGCCATTCATCCGTATACATGGAGGGGGGTCTATTCTAGCCATGCTCCTGTTTTTTTTTTCTTCTTGCTAACCGTTTTAGATTAGTGAATCGCCTCTTAGAGGGGTAGTTGGTGGTTAGGGGCTTTACAGGACGACAGATGATTCCGCTTCAGAAGTGTAGGGTGGGGAAGTTGGGGGGATGTGGGTTGGTGGGGGGTGGGGTGGGGGGGGGAGAGACAATTGTCTCTACAGTTTGTTATTTTTAGCAGCATACGGGCCGCTGGTTGCAGTTCTCCATAATAGCCTTCTCTCACGGGCAGGTCCACAGCTGACACACAGCTTAATGCCTCCACCACTTTGTTATTTTTGGCCGCCTACGGGCCGCCATCCGAAACGGCTGCTGGCAGTCATTCCCCCTCCCCTCTTAGGGCCTTCACCAGTGGCGCACAGATCATAATTTCTGTTGCCTCCTCTCTGAGCATACATTTGGGTGGGTCCCCCCCTCCAGCTGGATGTGGTCCCCTGTGGTTATCCGTCCCTCCCCACCCCACCCCATTCCTTCCGATGACATACACTCTCACTAGGCCCATCCACATCCTTTCCTTGAATGTCAATGGCCTCTTGGACCGCATCAAACGTACAGCTGTTCTCCGCGCTGCCCACCGACACACACCGGACATCCTCTTCCTTCAAGAGACACACCTCCTGGGTACACAATGTAACTTCCTAGCCCGTTACGGCTTTGACAGAGTCTGGCACTCCAGCTTCACAAGAGGCTCCCGGGGGTGGCTATCTTACTTAGGAAAGGCCTTCCCTTTACCCTGGCTGCCGCCGAGACAGTTGTACAGGACCGATACGTGGTGGTTTCGGGTACTATGGAAGGACGCCCACTAAACCTCCTGAGCCTTTACATTCGCCCTGCCCTCCTGCCTCCAACGCTCTGCCACCTCACACAAGTGATTTCCTCCCTTCCGCAGGGTCTTATGGTGGTTGGGAGAGACTTTAATGCCGTTCTGCAGCCCCTGAGTGATACGACGGGGACTCCGTCTGAGGCCCGCCTCACCTCCGCTAAATCCCCGTCAAGCTGGACCTCGCCCTGGGTCACTGCGACGCGTGGCGGGTTTGGCACCCCCGCGAAGATAAGTACACCCATACATCGGCGTCCCACCATACTCATTCCCGCATTGACCTTCTCCTGCTGCCGACCACCAACTGCCAGCTGGCCTCAGGCGCTGCGATCCTGCCCAGAGGGATTTCAGATCATTCTCCCGTCTCCCTCCAGCTGGGGGTTCCTCTGAAGGGTCCACGAGCGGTCTGGCGAATGAACGCCTGGTTCTTGCAGGACTCCGAATTAGTGGAGTCACTCGGCCAGGAACTCATTCACTATTTCTCCACCAATGCGGGATCGGTTCCCTCACCAGGAACGCTGTGGGATGCAGGCAAGGCCGTTGTCCTGGGAGTGGCCAGGGGACTGGTCCACGCGAAGCGAGCGGCACAGACGGCCCAGCTCGCACAGCTGGAATCCAGAGCGATATAGCTGGAAGCTGCCCAACTCTGACGGACGGGAGGATTCTTCCCTGGCAATTGGCAGCGGTTCGAGAAGAGAACCGCCGAATCTCGCTGGAATCGGTCAAAATGCTCTGGCGCTCGTCGGTAGCTTGCGTTTATGGGTGGGGGATAAGAACGGCAAGCTCCTCTACAACCTTGTGTCGTATCCCAAAGTCAGCCGTATTATTCTTGAGGTCCGCTCAAACGATGGAACCCCCCAAATGACCTCCGCGACCATAGCACAAACTTTTGCTACCTTCTATGCGCACCTCTACGCTGAGCGACCCTCGGGCGCTCCTCTGGCCGCTCTGATGGACGAAATTGGTACCAGACTGCCTTCTCTCTCTCAGGAGACTGCGGACACGTGGACCGCCCCTTCACCCTGGAAGAGGTCCAGGACGCCATCTCCCTCCTACACCACGGTAAAATGCCTGGGCCCGACGGGTACCCTCAGGAATACTATGCGGCCTTCCGAGATATTCTGGCCCCCCACCTGCTGGATCTTTTCCGCCATGTGGCCTAGACGGGCACATTCCCACCCGAGTCGGATTTGGACACGATAGTGGTTATTCCGAAGACGCAGCAGCCTTCCCTGAGTTGTGCGGACTACCGTCCGATTTCGCTGATTAACATGGAGATTAAGCTCTTCGCCACCGTATTGGCTTAGAGACTCCGACCCCTCCTGCAGGACCTGGTCCACCCCGACCAATGCGGGTTCATGCCGGCTAGAGGCACCCGCCACTGCAATCCGAAGGGGCATGCGTCAGGGGTGCCCTCTCTCACCACTCCTATTTGCGTTGGCGATGGAGCCCCTGCATCGCTCATCCGACATTTCCCACTTATTCGAGGCTGGACCTGAGACTCGAGCCAAGTGGACAAGATAACCCTATACACGGACGACATGCTGCTCTACCTGGCGGATCCCATAAGTTCTGGTCCCAGGTGCTTGAAGGTCCTCTCTGATTTCGAGAGGGTCTCTGGACTTCGTCTTAACGCGGCGAAGTCGGTAATCCCCCTTAGAGGAACTCTGTCAAATACCTTGGCGTCTGGGTAGTTCTTCTACCGGAGCTTCAGTGGGCCCTGAACGTCACGCCCTTGGTTGTCAGGATGAAGGCGGACCTCAAGAAGTGGCAGACCCTTCCCCTAAACCCCCTAGGCAGAAGTGCGTTCTTCAAAATGATGGTCCTCCCCCAGTTTCCTTGATATACTGCAGAACATCACGGTCCACCTTCCGGGTAGTTGGTTTCGCGAGCTTGACTGAGCCCTCACCCGATTTCTCTGGAGAGGCGGGAGACCACACGTATCTCTTGCACACGGTCGCATTCCCCCCTTCGACAGGCGTATGGGGGTGATCAATCTCCATCTCTACTATCTGGCCACAAAACTTATCGTCCTCCACGATTTGTATGCGGGCGGCTGGTCCGAACCTGGCCTATCGTGTGGAGCTCACGGCGTTAGACTTCACACAGGTCCAGGCGCTCCTGTATGATAGTCCAGTTCCACAGGCGATGGCCCCGGTCACCAGGACAGTGTTTCTGGCCTGGCGCAGGGCCCTACGGCACGTGGGATGGAACCGAAAACTCATTCGACAGACGCCGCTCTGGCATGGGTCCTGGTTGTGGAAGGTCTCGTCCCTGCATGGGTTCCGTAGGTGGGACCTCATTGGAGTTTCAGGGATCGGGGATGACTGGGTGGGGGATCACATCCGTTCCTTCGCAGATCTGCAGCAGCACCACGCTCTTCCCCACTCCCAACATTATCAATACTTGCAATTAAGACACGCTCTCTACACGCATGTCTCACCTCCTGTCTCCCTTCCAGAATTCAGCCCGTTGGAGGCTCAAGTGATGATGGGGGACCTGGGCAGAGGGGGGGGTGTCCCACAAACATCGGTCCCTGGTGAATAATGGTCCCGCTTCCCTAGATCGGCTTAGGACCTGCTGGGAGGGTTGGTTTGGCCCCCTAGAGGAGGCAGACTGGAGGGATGCCCTCATGGCACCCAAAACCTTTACCACATCCTTCAAGCTGCGCCTGATCCAATTATACTACCTCCATGCGGCATACCTCACCCGGCACGTTTATTCCAGGCCCGGCTAAGGCCCTCTTCAGCATGCCCGCAATGTGCCTCAGACCCTGCCGATTTCTATCACATGGTGTGGTGTTGTCCGGTGCTGGCACCGTTTTGGAGTGGGGTGGAGCTTCAGCTTACGCAGGCCTTGGGATGGGAGGTGCCCCAGGATCCAATGCATATGCTGCTGGGGGTCTTTGATGGCCTGGATGGCTCTAGGATGGACAAACGTCTCTTGGGGACAGCAGTGGCGGTGGCCAAAAGTGACATAGCAGTGCACTGATCACAGGCTAAGGCACCTAAGGTGCAGAGATGGAGGAGGGGAGTGGACTGGTGCGGGATCCAGGAGGAGGCCATATTTGAGGCTCGGTGATGTCCTGATTTATTCAACAAGGTGTGGGGTAAATGGTTTAATATGCGATCACCATGACGATCTGTCTTCCTTTTAATCTATGTTACACTGTAACCATTGTACAGACTGCTGTGTTATATATACTCTGATGGACCAACCTTATTTTTGTCATCAATCATCCCGGTCATCTTCCCTTTATTGTGTATTGAACTGCAACCAATGAATTTTTCTGTTCTTATTAAAGCAATAAAGTTGATTATAAAAAAAAAAAGCAATAATATTGAAATTTGTCCAGCTACAAAAAAAAAATACATTTGCAACACAATACCCAAAGTACCTTGTACGGTGAAGAGGGTTAACAAAAAACTTCACTCTGTATAGTCAAGCTTAAAAAAGTTTATGACCTGTTTTTAACAAAGTCAAACAATGTGGCATCTCATATTTGTCTTGTTTAGATAACTGACTTTCTCGCAGAGTTTTATACTTTGATTTGTATTCATGCTTTGGTATTGTGTTTGAGTGCTCATATGATTAAAACTGGAGTTTCTATGAAATTAATACAAATGAATACTTATATAATGTAAAAAAAACATTTGTCAAACACAATGCCATCCAATAAGTCATGCCTTCTTCATGCTAATAATCACAGAAATGAACATGGTGTGGGAGTAACCGATTTGTTCATTAACAAGGATCTTTTATGTCGCTTTGGTCTGCACTGTACCCCTCTCATTGCAAGTTGAACAGTTCCATATCGTCACACAAGCCTGAATAAAGCTCTATTCAAAATCATGCAGCTGCAAGCCAGTCCTGCTGGGTCTGGTTAAGGAAATAAAGAGCTTATTTATCACAAAAAGTAAAACTTAAAAATAGGAAAAAATAAGCCTAATACAACATGAAATGTGATGTCATGACTAAGGTTAACTTATACATGCATTCCAATGTGCCCCTTTCCCACATTCTCCTCCAGTTACTCGAGTCATATTGTTATATACATGACCTTTGTTTATTACTTTTGAATGTTATTTTGCCATTTTATGGTCTTTTTCTTTCAATCTTTCAAGAATAGGGGACACTAGGATTCTCTACCCTTTTACTCTGGAAGAGATGCAGAATTGTTTTTTCTCCCTCTCTTGAGACTGGAGCCTCCGGGCCCGTCCTTGCCACCACAGTTCTAGGTGCATTTAGGGTAATTATTATGCCCATTTGTCTTATGGTCTCAATCATGTCCTTATTCATCACCCAATGTACTAAAGACTGTTCCTAATTCATTTGTAGGTGACCCCCCTGGTCCTGATGAAGACCCGCCTGTAAGGAGCAGAATTTTCCTACACCAATCTTGGGTCGAAACACCAGCAATCTTTTATGTTTTTTACTGAATGTGGACAACATTGATGGTTTCACGGTGTTCCCCTCGTTTGACATTCGGTCTTTGTAAATAATTAAGCCTTGGTTAAGGCTGGATAGGCCTTTTTATGTTGTTGGATGCATGCACTTTCCACTGCCCTCCCATCACTCACTATCATTTCTGCACCTTGATGCACCAAACCCTTTCCGGCCCCTTCCCCCAATTCCCAGGGGGCACCTACACACTAAATTGTTTTGACTAATTTACTATGCTTAGAACAAGATGCATTATATGTTCAGTATTATTAAATATTCTGAATATGCATAAATATTGTCTGTAATTAATTTATACGGTGATGTTGATATTGATACAATTGTTGTGTTTCCACTGGGCCCACACCCTTTATTGTACCGCATTTCACCAAGGTCCCAGTGACTGCTTGAGTTTACCCATATATTGTATAACTGCCATTTGTGACGCAGATTTGTGTCCCTACCATGGTGGTGGGCTGTGTGCACAATCCACTAGCGTTCATTGCTTACCTATCTAGTGACCTCTCCTGGGCCCTTAATACACATAAGGTGCATTTTACCAGTTTGCACCATTGCGCATCTTTAAATAGGTGCACCGTACGCAAACCGTGTAAATGGGCCCTTCTACAGAGTATGTGCAGCCCCCCAAGGCAGCTGCAAACTCGTGCTACCCTGGAGGCTTCTTTAAACCCACCCAGTGTTTCACTATGCAAGTCCTGCACATTGAGGGAGAATTAGAGATCCTTTGCAGGCAGGTGCAGTGAGTGATTGCACCCACCTGCAAGGGGATGTCTAGGGGAGGTGGGGTGAAGTGTCCATGAGACCACCTACATACCCTCTCGTGGGCTGGTATCAGTGCTCACTGACGATTAAGTTACTTACCTTCGGTAACGCCTTATCTGGTAAGGACAGGTTCTAGCAGCAGATTCCTTACAAAAGAATTCTACAGAGGCACCATACTGGATGAGGAAATACACAGCAGTACCTCTGTGCGTCAGTAGAGGGCGTTGGAGACTCCGTAGAGACATCATCCGCCAGATGGGACGTCAACTGAATCCAAATACGCGCTCCCCTGACACCAGTTTCTTCTGTGACTATTTTTCACGCCATTAATTGAGGAGCTACTTCTAGAAACTGCTATGTAGATAGTGTGCCAAAAAAAGAAACATCTTTGTGTCAAACAATTACGAAGTACTAAAGAAAGGCATCAGAATGCCAAGAACGGGATCTTGGAGGAAACAAGGCAAGAAGTTCACAAAGCAGGAATCTTGGGGGTTGGTTAAAAAATCTGCGGCTAGATTCTGTCTCTGCCAGTTAAGGCGTAACTGAAGTTAAGTAACTTATTCATCTAATAGAGACATCTAGCATCAGATTCCTTAGCAATACCATCACAAAAGAGCAGGGTCTGCGAACGGATCCCAAGAAAGACCCCTGAACAGGACTAGTCGGTCTGAAATGGGATAGAGTGGCCAGGCTGTTTTAAGATAATAGAAATGGAAATGGAGAAGCTCCACCAGAATGACTGAGGGAATCCCGTAGGGAGCTAAAATCTGAGAGACTGTGAAAAGCATGTGGAAAAGGAGGGTTAAGAAAGTGTTTTGGAGGGAACACTTTCCAGAAAAAAATTATACTATGAAGCCCTGCCGAAGGAATTCCAACCAGGATTGGTCAAGGACAACAATCCATTCCTTTGAGTTAGAGCTCTAGCTCTGTGCCGGGGAAACTAGTATGTGAGCTAATTTTTCCCGCAGAAACAGAGAGAAAAAGGGAATCTTAGAGCAATCCACGATGGAGAAACAGAGAAAACCAATCAATGCTGCAACAAAAGCATCAAGAGAAGAGCAACAACAAAATTTCGGCAGAGACCACTCTCAATCGAGTAAACCCTCCAAGAGAGAAGGCAACCCTCCAGGAATATGTAACAGAGACCCAGAGAAGTAAGGAAAAAGAAATGCATATTTAACAACCAAGTTAAGGTCATTCTAGAGCACTGAGAAAGGTATAGTTACAAAAGCAGATCCATACGCCCTGTGGAAGAAGTCCGGCAGAACCATATTTGCAATATATACCCGTATATGTGTGAACACATATATACACATAGATACACACAATATATATATATATATATATATATATATATATATATATATATATATATATATATATATATATATATATATATATATATATAGATACATATACACCCAAGTATATCATAAATACACTAAAAGGATAACCTGCCGTCTCCTGTGACAAGCTAGGATAAAAACAAGTGGGGGAATGAGGAACACCTAGAGAATAGAGGCATCTATCGAAAGATGCATATAGTCACACACACACACACACATTGTCAATAGACCAAAGTTGAGACAACCAATGAGTGAAAATTATAGATAAAAAGATATTAGTATCAAGCTGGAGAATCAACAACAGGATATCAAATAAGATGAGAGAGGGAGTGGAGTGCACCACATACTCCTGAAAATAATGGCTCAGCCCTTGAAACAACGCTACTGACAAACAAAGTTACCATCAAGGGTTGGGGGGCTGTTTTGGTGCAAGGCAAAAGGCTCAAGCACTAGGATTTCAGATGCAGTAAAACGAAAGACTCTACAAGTGGTACTAAATGCGAGAAACAGATCTCAAAATGCCTATAAGGCATACAGTAGATGGTCCCAGTAGAAGACGGAACAAGGCAACAGTGTATCCACACAATGCAAGCAAAATACCCTCTGTAGAACTGGGGTAGAAAACTAGCTTCAGAAAGAAGCTTGTAGTAACAGCAGCACATTGGGCCACAAAATAATATACCTCCCTGATAACGGGAACAATAACCGGTCATTGACAGTATAAGAAGACTAAAGTACCTGCAGAAGGCAACAACACCTCACCGGATGTCACCGGTAATAGAGAGTTTGAAAAGAAAAGCCAATGGGATCAGCCCCGGAATGGCACACATGTGAATCAAAAAGACACTTCTCCCCCATACAAACCTAAGACAGGAGAACTAGGGATTCAGACAGAGTTAGGAGGCTGCTCCATCCCGACTATCTAGAAATTGCCCAAAAAAGCAGAGATGGGATGAGCACTGAAAAGACGGGCGCCATCAAAAGGCATATCAATCAAAGTAGCTTGAACAGCCACCGAAAAACCAGAGGCGTGACGATGTTAACGCAACAGAAGAGACCAGGCCCACTGTATCAGTGATATCCACACCGAATTATACATTTTGCTCATTAATTGGGCAAGTTCGTCCCATGTAACATCCAGAAACGGAGGTACATTGTTACAACGCATGCTTTTACCACGCATGCCTTTACAACGCAGGTTTTTCAATGCAAGTCGTTACAACGACTTGCGTTGGGGGGTGCTGGATAGTGAATAGTTTAATTTACTATTCCAACTCCAGTCCCCGTGGATAGTAGGGAAGGTGTTGGATAGTAAATTAAACTATTACCTATCCTAGAGCGCCCCCCAGCGCAATTCGTTGTAATGACTTGCATTGCAAAACCTGCGTTGTAAAGGTACTGCATGGTAAAAGTTGCGTCGTAAAGGAGGTTTTCCCCCAGAAACGCAGGCAGCAGGCGTGACAATGACAACTACAATGCATGGGAAAAGCGTCAGAACGCAGGACGTTTTGATGGATCGTAGTGCAGAGCTGGTGAAGAAAATATGTCTGCCTCTAGTGTCTAGTCCCCTGGAATCTGTGTCATGAGGAACATTTGCAAGAGTTAGAATCATGGGAGGTAGAAGCAGCCTGTGGCACACAACTGTGATGAGAAGGGTTCAGGAGGAGACAGGCCAGATCCTCTGTAGCAGGATGGTGTCTATGCAAAATAGACTGATCCACCCAACAAAATGTCATATAGAGCTTGACTATAAGGACATACACAACAGCTTCAGCACTCAACCGACGCACGCCAAGACCGAACCACCGCCCACCACCACCATCCGCGCCTGGACTCGGAGCAGCACCGAAGACACCGTCCACATGATGAACTCCATCCACTCCGGATCTCCAACCGACCCCTGCCCTCACCACGTCTTCAACAAGGCCGACGCTGTCATCGCACCCCACCTGCGGGACATCATCAACACCTCCTTCGACACCGCCACCTTCCCCGAGAGCTGGAAGCACGCCGAACTCAGCGCCCTACTAAAGAAACCCACAGTGGACCCCACCGAACTCAAGAATTACCGCCCCATCTCGCTCCTCCCGTTCCCAGCCAAAGTCATCGAGAAGACCGTCAACAAACAGCTGGCCGCCTTCCTCGAGACGAATGGATCCCTCGACCCCTCACAGTCTGGCTTCCAAGCCAACCACAGCACCGAGACCGCCCTCATCGCTGCCACCGACGACATCCGAGCCCTGATGGACAACGGAGAAACAGCGGCCCTCATCCTCCTAGACCTCTCCGCGGCATTCGACACTGTCTGCCACCGCACCCTAGTGCAGCGCCTCAGCAACGTCGGAATCCAGGAGAAGGCACTGGAATGGATCATCTCCTTCCTCGACGGAAGAACACAGAGAGTCCGTCTACCACCGTACAAGTCTGAGGCCACCGAAGTCATCTGCGGCGTCCCTCAAGGATCCTCGCTGAGCCCCACCCTCTTCAACGTCTACATGAGCCCCCTCGCGGCCATCGCACGCCAACACAACCTCAACATCATCTCCTACGCCGACGACACCCAGCTGATCCTCTCCCTGACCAACGACCCCGCCGCCGCCAGAGCCAACCTTCACGAAGGGATGAAAGACGTAGCCGACTGGATGACGACCAGCCGCCTGAAACTGAACTCAGACAAGACGGAAGTCCTCATCCTGGGCTCCTCGCCCTCCGCCTGGGACGACTCCTGGTGGCCCCCCGCCCTGGGCACCGCACCCAAACCGACAGACCACGCACGCAACCTGGGCTTCATCCTGGACTCCTCCCTCACCATGACCAGACAAGTCAACGCCGTATCCTCGTCATGCTTCAACATCCTGCGCATGCTACGGAAGATCTTCCGGTGGATCCCCACCGAGACCAGGAAGACGGTCACCCAGGCCCTCGTCACCAGCCGACTGGACTACGGCAACGCCCTCTACGCCGGAACCACCGCCAAGCTCCAGAAATGACTCCAGCGGATCCAGAACGCCTCAGCCAGACTCATCCTCGACGTCCCACGACACAGCCACATCTCCGGACATCTGAGAGACCTGCATTGGCTCCCCGTCAACAAAAGAATCACCTTCCGTCTCCTCACCCACGCACACAAAGCCCTACACGACCAAGGCCCGAGCTACCTCAAGGACCACAAGCGTTAAGGACCACATATTCTTCCACTTTCAAAAGCTTCAAAACCTTTTAAAGGTTGTTGGAGAAGCAAATTTACACAAAGAGTGAGAACAAAATGACGCTCCTAAATACAGCCATTTATGTTATTTACTAGTATCCGGAAATAAACTGATCCTGCCTTAGTGCCCCCCACATTTGTCTGCATATATTGGCCTAGATTAGAAGAGCATCTTACTTACCTTCATTAATGTGCTTATTGGTGGATACTCTAAAGGCAGATTCCTCACCTTAGAATATTCTCCAGGTGCCAGACTGAAACCGAAGATTGTTTCATAGGAGTGCTCCCGGGTGCCGCATTTTGCACCCTCGTGTTGGCTCCATACCGCATGGAAGTGACGGAGCAGAGCCGTAGAGAAGCATTACCACTGAACGCTCAGATTACTTTAATATTCACCCTTTCCGTGCCCAGCGCATGGAGGGCAAACAATTGTTCTTTAAGTGTGCTGGATATTAACTTGGGGCTTATTTAGATGTTAAAAAGTGACCAATCCATAGAACTGGGAGGCGTGAGGGCAGATACAAATCAACGTTTAGAAAGAGTACTAACCAGAAGGAGTGTTACCGAAGGTAAGTTACTTAGTCTTCTAATTGCTACATTCTAAACGTAGACTGGACCTTCAAATAGATACCAAAGCAGTATCTCTTCAGGTGGAGGGTCTGTCTAGTGGGCTCCGATTAAAATGACTTGCAGGACTGAGAGGGTGAAATATCCTTCTGGCTGGGCCTGACAGTCAAGGTACCAGTGATTGGATATGCAGATGCCCATGTCACACCCTGGCAGGTGTGAAGGACAGGCACTCCACATGCAAAGCCATAATGAAAGATGTATCCACCCCAACAAGGTCCTTCTCTGCACCACCTTACCTTCGTTTCAGTGAATTCCACAACAAGCTGAGCCACTCGATGGTACTTGGTACAGTTAATATTAAGATTAAAACACTTTTGGGGCCCAACCAACACAGGCTATTCCTCTCTTTTCAGGGAGGTGGCTGAGCAAAGTGTGAAGGATTCAAGACAGTTAGATGGAAGGCAACCAAAGTTTGCAGCACCAACTGGTCCTGGAAAGAGTGTAGGGTGATTGCAGTGAAAGCACCAAAACTTAATTTACATAATTAACTGATGTAATCTCAATGAGGCATACAGTCTTTAAGATCAGGAGAGATAGCGCAATGCTATGAATCGGCTCAGAGGGCATACACGTGAATTATGTCTAGATCAATTTAAGTTCCAGACGCAGCGCCACAAATGGTTTTGGAGCGAACAAGGGTCAAACCTTTGATAAGTGTCATCACACACAGTATGTGATCTGAACAAGGATGGTTGGTGTGAAGAGTGTAGAAAGTGTGACAAGGCATACAAATAACCTTTTGTAATGGCCATTGCAAGATTATTTTTTTCCAAAGACAAAAAAAAGACGCTCTGCAACTTCGCCTGTAAAGGAACAGTGTTGAGAACACTGCACTAGGTTACAAACTTATCCCAGTGCACGACATGCAAGGATTTTATGGAAGGGCGTTTGGTGGCAAAGATGACATTTATTACTGAAGACGGCAAATCAAACCCAGTTATTGGTGTTGCTCACTCACCACACATGTAGATGTATTTTGTGCAGTGCAGATTCATGTGAGGGACTCCGCCCAGTGGCGGAGACAAAAGATCCTCGTGAAGTGGAAGTCTGATCGGAGGACAGATGCTCAAGCTCAGTAGTTCCAGATACCTCCCTCTCGTAGCCCAATCTGGAGCAACTATGATGGCTTGGGCCTGATTGTTCTAGATCTTAAGAACTTGAGGTAAAGGGACGAAGGCATACATGAGTCCCGTGTTCCATTCAAGAAGGAAAAGTCTCAAACAAACTTTCTTGTGGAAACTCCAACATAAAACGTTTTGACATTAAGCATTCTTGATAGTGGCTAAAAGATCTCACCAGGTTCTTACTACTGTTAGTTTACACACTGGACAACCCCAGATGTATACACCACTGATGATCTGCCAGGTGGCCCCTGCTCAGTTCATCCGCTCTGGCATTCAAAGATTCAACTAGGTGATTTGCGATCAGGAAGATGCCCTGGCGCACCAATCCCTTCCAGAAATGTGAAGCCTCCTTGCTCGGGACCCTACTCTACCCAGCTTGTTGGAGTACCACATCACAGTGGTCTTGTCAATGAGAAACTACACCAGCCACCTCTTGAATGAAGACATGAAGGCCTTTAGAGCCATACTAATGGTCTGATGTGGAGCTAGCCCTCAGCTGGAGACCACTCATCCCATCTCCACCTGACCCATATGACCTTCCCGACCCATCAGTTATGAATCTGTCATCACCATCAGCTCTGGGTGTGAAAGGGAGAGTGGCCTGCCCCAGCACCAACTCTGTTTGAGCAGACACCACTGAAAGCCTCAATCCATCTCTTCTGAGACATGGATGCTAAAGACAAGATTTCCCTAAGGCTGGGCCCACTAGAACTTCACACTCCAAAGTAGAGCATTCATGTGACACCCAACATAGTTCACTTGGAGGGTACACAAGGACAAGAAGCCCCAGAGACACTCTCACCATAATCCAATGCATCGCACCATGATTCAATGCAAGATTGTTGCCCAAATGTCCTTAACTCGCAGTGGCAGAGGAAAAGCCCTGAACTCTGGTGTGCCCAGAAGCACCCCAATGAATGGAACACTAAGAAAAAATCAGGTCTGACTCTGGGTCATATATAGTCAACCCCAGCGAGGTTACAACGTCTGCCGTTGTCCAGAGGTGATCTTAATTGACTTTGGCAAGCCCACCTTCAGCAGCCAGTTGTCAAGGTACAGGAATATATGTATACCCAACCTCCAAAGATGGGTTAGTGACCACCACCACCACTTTTGTCCACACACCAAGGGGGCGCTGATGAACCCGAAGAGGAGCACGGTAAATTGAAAATGTCCCTCTCCCAACTGTGGGGATAGAAGACTGGAATATCAAAATATGTGTCTTGCAAGTCCAATGAACCATCTAGTCACTCAGGTCCAGAGCAGAGAGTATCCGGTCTAGAGCAGAGAGTACCAGGGCCAGCCAGAGCATTTTGAATTTGTGGTCATCGGTCAAGGATAGGCGTTAGGTTAACAACCTTTTTCAGGATGAGGAAGTAGCGAGAGTAAATCCCCCCGCCTCCTTTCTGAGCCCAGTTCTTCCTTGATTGCAACCTTGGAGAGCGCTACACGAGTACTTCCTATAACAGGGTGGCCATGCGCTTCTCCGAAATTCGTTATGCGGTGGAAGGACTAGTGGGCGAAGAGGAGAGAAAAGGTGGGCAGACATTTTGGACAATCTGCAAACCACATTGGTTGGACGTGATGAATCACCAACCTAGAAGGAATCCTGCCCTGCCCCCCAACCCTCCAACTTATCCCTCCCTCTTCCTACCACTAGTTGGACATGAGCCGCTAAGGGCAGACTAAACCAATGTGATGGGGGCTGTAGCATGGGAGAATAAAAGACTAATACCCCGGCTAACCCGCACAATGCCTGCACGACCCTTGTCCATGATCTCAAGAGTACTAGGGTCTCTGGAGCATCACTGGCTGGGAAATCTTGGTTTGCTTATATGCCATTCCTCTTGAATAGCCCTTAAACTCATGCAATAATGCAGAAATGGTTGGTAGGGGTAAACAACTCCAAGGAACATGCTGTAGCTCCGGTGTGCCACAAAATAAAAGCATTGCACACTCACCACACTACCCTTAAAACTTTTTTGTTTTTAATAATTTATCTAAGAAACCCGGAAAAATCAAAAGATACATTTCAAGATGTTAGTAACAAAGTGTTAAATAACTTTCACTATTTGCACTCCTAGGTACCTATCTCCCCATGCATTTACTTCTCAAGGTTGATGTCATTTTCCGCTACTCACTCATTTCTAAGAATGTATTTTTTAAACAAAGCAAGGTCAGGCTATTTGTTAATATTACACATGCACATATATGGTTTACAGAAACAACAAAAAATAGAAACTCACCTTTCGAACATGGAACATTCTACAGTCGCAGCACATTTCGCAAAAACGTGGAAGGAAAAGCCTTTCGGTTATGTCTTTACCGACTGTGGGAGCCATCTTACACATTATCTAGCAACAAAAATATATATATATATTTTATCTATACAGTGTAAAAATGAATTACTCTATCTTTAAGAACATTAATTTAGAAACATTAAGCATTATCATGGCAACATAAAATGCATCTGTTACAAATGCACACTTTAAGGATGCTTCATACTGCCTTGCTAATGTTCCGAAGTGCTATAGAAAGTACTGCTATTTTCCAGTTGCAATGGTATTCAGTTTCTTCATCTTGGGACGATGGCAATGCCGAATTAATGGGGGTAACCTGCTACTCACAACAGATGTTGGTAGTGAACATTAACTCACTCAGCCATCATGCTGGCTATCAAGAGAAGGAAATGTTTCATTAATTTAAAACTAGCAAATTTTGCTTCAACACCACCACCCAAAAAGCACTGGCAGTGCCAACAATGCTCACTTGCATTGTATGCATTTCACATGAGCTCAAAAGGAATGTATGCCTCCAATAAAACACAGCAGTCACAGGGTGGCACTATTATTCATAGGCGTGTGAAATAGTGAAGTAGCAAAGGACTACAGGAACTAATTAGCACCACATCACCGCTAACATAATATAAAATCAATGGTACAATGTAATCATCCACATTAAGTTGTCTGCATTGATCTCATTTGCGATACACCGCTAAAGCAATAGGCAGCCAGACGTCAAAGTGATTGTCTACTGTTGTGACTTCAATATCGTTAAGACTACGCTTTTTCTATTCAGAAACATAGTGTTGCATCTGAGGCAGTAGTGAAAATAAGAATAAGTGCCAACATTCTAAATGCAGTGCCTAAACCTGGAGTGCAACCCCTCCCATGAGTTCTGTCAAAATACTACACATTTCACATCTCCATTCATCAACTACCAACCACTAGTTGGGGTCTTAACAAGCCCAGACAGCCACGGGCTGGACAAGCATGTTGTTAATGGATGTTGTAAGGCACTAAAGAAATACATATATACCGCAAGAGACGGGGAAGGGTTGTGTCAAAGAAACTTCTTAGGCTGCCCGGCCTGCCAAACTTGCTAGTCTTTCGAGCCCTGATACTGCCTCAGGCAACTATTAGTATCCCTGGTCACACGCAGGGCAAACAAATTACTTGCAAAGTATTCTGACAATCCCAGAGCAAGTTGTTGTTAGTGTGGTGCAGCACACGTTGGTAAATAGGGGTGCAACTTTTCAAAGACATTTGAATGTCATCTTAGAAGGTATCCAACTCCAAGGCGGCTTAATGTTTCTGACATGTTTCTACAAGCTGGCACCATTTTGCTTCTGATCCTACCACAAACATATGCATTGGTGGCTACAATACAGAGCAGGTTCCATTGGCTCCATAATTTTGATACGAAGTTCACTCCTCAGAAAACAGAGAAATGCCAGGACACAACAACTAATGTGACATTTGCAAATCACCAAGTGTAACCTAAATTTGAAACAAGTGTCAAAATGTTCGACAACTACTCTGGGATTCCTTAACACAAGATAACCAATAACCCACCGTACAGCTCTCAACTAGGCACCAGAGTGCAAGGTATCCCAGTGTTAATACTGCAACCCAAACTAGGAGTTCACGCTCAATAACTTCTCAAGCTTCCAAAACCAACAGAGCCATTCCATTCAGAACTTGCTACTTCTATTATCTAGCTCGATTCTCAACATAGGTTGCTTCTTTTACCTAGAAGTTCCCAAACAAGAGTTTCCAGCTGCTACCTATTACAATGACATGCTTCTGGTTACTCCAAAGGACCACTTCGCTGAATTCACATATCACATCATACCCCAATGATGCACCAATTTCCCCCAGCTGCAACAGCTTGTGGATGAGATTCTACATTACTTTCATTTCCTACATTCACCAAGTTTTTTTTTATAGAGAAACACTGATCCCACCCGGCTTCCAATCAAATACAGAAATATAGTACTAGGATATGTGCTCAATGAGATCACCGTGCCATTCCACAAAGTCAAACAAAACGCCATGAACTACATCTAGACTAGAAATATAGCTCTAGGT
Source organism: Lissotriton vulgaris (assembly GCF_964263255.1). Classification (NCBI taxonomy): domain Eukaryota; kingdom Metazoa; phylum Chordata; class Amphibia; order Caudata; family Salamandridae; genus Lissotriton; species Lissotriton vulgaris. Next base: position 672,847,282 of record NC_141691.1, on the reverse strand, counting down.
TTCGTGAATCTCTCGCCCTCATCCACCATCTCAACATTCTCCAGTACGTTATCCTCCTCTGGAGGTTCCAGTAATAGGGATCTAGGCCAGCAAGGCGTCTGCAGCTTTCTCATCTGAGTGTTTTTAGCCTCTTCAGCCCCGGCCCACTGACAATATGTCGGTATGCCAAAATATATCTATATATAGGCGTCTAGTAATAAAAGATTAAGAGAGCACAGAATTATAGGCAAGTACAGACTAACTACCCTTAACTCCCCATCTATGTACCTTGAAGTTGCATTTACCGTCAAAATGAACAGATGAGTTAAAAATGTAAAAACAAAATATTAAACTCACTTATACTTAGTTATCATTTCTTTTTTTAAACAAAGTTTATTGAAGTTTACAAGTCTGTTCAAACACACGTCAATTTCCATAGTAAGATGCAAAAAAACAGAGAGAGTAATGGAACCAACATGTAATCATTTGAAGCGTTCTATGCATGGTAGCGTCTCTCCCTCCCACCCTCTAGGTCAAAGAATAAACGGAGACTATAGAAATTAATTCCACATTGTATGTCATTCTCACAACATTCGCTGTGGTCATTGTCAAAATGTTACTCTATTCTAACTTCCCAGAACTACCCCCTCCCCTCCTAGGCATGTCACTTCTAGTTCTCGTACAAATTGCAGTGTGTTGATGTTACGTTGTACTTTAATATGCCAACATTAGCAGAGCAAAGAGTAATGCACAGCAGTTGCAGATCCATGGTGCCTAACAATATTGGAATTCCCATAATCGGTCAGACTCTGGCACAATCTGTCTAGCCTTCCAATTCAGGGGCCGATGCACCAGGTTCTTCATCAGTCGCCGTCAGGGATCTTGAGGAGCACTACCAATGTTTCCCTTGGACCCTGCCCTCCTGGCCAACTGCATCCGAACTATTTCCTCACATTCTGCCCATTTAATGAATTCTTTCTTCCAATGATCTATGTTGAGGCCCTTCTCCGCTTTCCAATGCATAGAGATGTCCCGTTTAGCTTGCAGGAGACCCAGCTCTATGAACTTGCTAGTGATTTTATTTTTGGCCGCTTGAGGAAACCAATGCAACATACACGGTCCTATGGCTGATTCAAATTCCTGGTCAGTGATTGTGTTAAGGAATGCCACCACTTCAGGCCAATATACGTCCAATTGTGGGCATCCCCAGACCATGTTGCAAAAGTCAGCGCCGTGCTTCCTACGGCAGCACAGGCAAGTATCTGAGCCTTTATCAAAGTATTTCTTAAGTTTCATTGGGGTACGGTAGGCTCTATGTAAAATGTAAAAGTACACTTATACTTACCTTTATCATATAATGGTAGCAAACAAACTGGATATAATATTTTGCTGTAGTCCACAAGGATACCAAAACCTTCAGCAGTTTCCAGCTTATAGGCTATATAATCCATTGGTCTGTTCATATGTTTAGCAATATTGTCTATGTTCAAAAATACATGTACCATGTGATGCATACCCAATCTTTCACATAGCATCATGGCTAAGGGTTCAACCATTCTTGCAAATAGCAGTCTGGGGAGTCTTCGTCCCTGCCGAGTGCCACAGCAAATGCTACCACTAGGCAGATTATTACCGGAGATCCTTCCGACCAACAGCCTACTGACAAATTTCCTGTCATCATGATAAAGCTTCAAGTTGTAACCCATTACTACAGGGTTCACAAAGTAGAGAAATCTGGTTGTAGGCTTGAAATAAAACACTAATATATATATATATATATATATATATATATATATATATATATATATATATATATATATATATATATATATATATATATATATATATATATATATATATATCCAACCAAAACCTTCTCCAGTAAAGAAAAGAGATCCGGGCCACTTGGAAGTGCAAAGCGTGATTTTATTCAATGGCTTTCTCGACGCGTTTCGCAGTCAGTTCTGCTTTTTCACGAGACCGAAACCAAACAGGAAGTGCTGAATATGCGAGCCATAACCAACGGAGATAAGCAATACCCCATTGCCAGGCATTTCGATACGCACCATAAGAGCAATGCGAACTTGCTATCATTCTGTGTACTGGAGACAGTCCCTTTAAGGGAAAGAGGAGGAGACCGTATCAAGGAGATGAGGAGACTAGAATCTAGACTTATCAGATATAGGACGACCCAACCTAACGGCCACAATTTGCATGAGGAACTGAGTGTGCATTTAGGTTAACTGGTCGGTTTGTCTGTGTATAATTCTGCCGTTTTTTAACCAATACTGTTTTCTTTATCACTTATCACAGTCACTGATTGCATATTTCTCACTTTTGGTTTACAGAGTTACCTGATGAACGAATTTTGGGAATCTGTCCGATTATTAAGAGCCTCTGAGGAGCATGAAATGTATGAATGGACCTCGCTGAATCAGTGAAATTTTGGAACAATTTGCTTTTGCCCACTTGGGCGTAATCACAGTATTTATAACTGGCTTTGCATGCTTGAAGAAGTCCGACAGTATGAATGACCTAATTCATGGATGTCCTGGTGCCCACTGGGGCACAATTACTCATCAACTCAATGATGATCACACCGCCTTTAGCCCTTAGTTAAACTGGAACCCATTCACGTTAATATGTGCAAATGTGGTGCCTTCTGGGGCTTTATGAGCAGTTCTCAATGCAAGCTAAATACAATGTATTATCTCGTATGATTGCAAATCTGCTACCTTTGCTTTGTTTCGTATGCACTATAGCTTCAATGTGTCCATTCTGTTTGCACAATGAGCCTTTATCTACACCGGTCTCAGCCCGTAAATTTACCTGTAGTCTGTTTTCCATGAGTATGATTTCAATACCATGTGACTGTATATTGCAAATGCTACTTACCAGTATGCATCTGTTCTTGGCATGTAGGGCTGCTGATATTCATATCTGTGCATAGTCCGCCACCTAGTGTTGGGTCCGGATGATTGCACATTGTTGTCCTGGAAGAGTCTTCGAAGTATCACGAGATAGGTGGCTCCTCCCCTGGACTACAGTGCGCATGGGCATCGCCTCCATCCCCAGATTGTTTTTAGCCATTGGCAGAGATGGAGTGAAGAAAGTGAGTGATGACCATGCTATGAGCATATGTGTATATGAATGAATACTGCAGCTGCTACAGGCGCCGGGGAGGAGGGTGGGCGATATGAATATCAGCAGCCCTACATGCCAAGAACAGATGCATACTGGTAAGTAGCATTTGCAGTTCGAGGCATGTGGGCTGCTGAATTCATATCTGTGCATAGAATACATAGCAGTCCCTCCATTAACGGCGGCCGCCCGTGCCAGGTGCAGCAGTTTGAAAAAGCGTTTTTAGAACAGCCTGACCAACAGCTGCCTGCTGTCTGGAATGCACGTCTACACAGTAGTGCTTAGTGAAGGTATGTGTGGTAGACCATGTGGCTGCTCTACAGATGTCTTCCAAGGGAATGTTACCTAGGAAGGCCATAGAGGCCCCCAACTTCCTAGTGGAGTGGGCCCTTGGTGGGATAGTAAGAGTGCGCTTAGCTTTAGCATAACAGATCTGAATGCACTTGACTATCCATCTAGCAATCCCCGCTTTGGATATTGCATTTCCCTTGTGTTGTGTGGCAAAAGCAACAAAGAGTTGTTTGGTTTTGCGGAAATCTTTTGTCCTGTCCACATAATACATCAAGGCCCTTTTCACATCAAGAGTGTGGAGCATGCGCTCCGCCAGCGTCTCTGGGTTTTGGAAAAACACTGGCAATTCAATTGTCTGGTTCATGTGGAACTGTGAGACTACTTTGGGTAAGAATTTAGGGTTAGTGCGGAGCACCACCCTGTTAGCATGTATTTGGAAGAAAGGTTCTTGGATAGTGAGCGCCTGCAGCTCGCTCACCCTCCGCAGCGATGTAATTGCTACTAGGAACGCAACCTTCCAAGTCAAGAACTGGAGCTCACAAGAGTGCAGTGGCTCAAAGGGAGGACCCATCAGCCTTGTAAGAACCACATTGAGGTTCCATTCTGGAGCTGGTGGGGTCCTTGGTGGAATGACCCTTTTGAGTCCTTCCAGAAAGGCCTTGATAGCAGGGACCTTAAAGAGTGACAGGTGCTGCCTATTTTGGAGGTATGCTGCCATGGCAGACAGGTGAATGCGGATGGAAGAGTACGCTAGATTACATCGATACAGGTGAAGGAGGTAACATATGATGTTCTGAATGGAAGCATCTAGCGGGTCAATGCTGTGGTTCGCACAGTAGATGACAAACCTCTTCCATTTAGCCGCATAACAAGCTCTCGTAGTGGGCTTCCTTGCCTCCCGAATGATGTCCATACAATCGGGGGGAAGATTGAGGTAGCCAAACTCTAGGACTTCAGGAGCCAGATCGCCAGGTTGAGCTGTTGCGGATCTGGGTGCTGAATGTCGCCATGGCTCTGCGTCAGAAGGCTGGGAGTGAGATGAAGCCTCTGATGCGGTACCACGGAGAGTTCCAGAAACGTGGTGTACCATGGTTGGCGAGCCCACGTTGGAGCAACCAGGATGAGCGTCATCGAGTGTTGCCTGAGCTTGCGTGCCACCAGCGGTATCAGAGGCGCTGGTGGAAAAGCGTACGCAAATCTGCCTGACCAGTTCATCCACATCGCATTGCCCTGTGATTGGGGGTGTGGGAACCTGGCGGCGAAGCTTTGGCATTTTGCGTTCTCCTTTGTGGCGAACAGGTCTATCTCTGGATGACCCCACCTTTGGAAGTACGGTTGGAGTACTGATGGATGCATCTCCCACTCGTGCATCTGATGGCTGTGCCTGCTGAGCAGATCTGCCATTTGATTGTCCTTGCCCGGGAGATGCTCTGCCATGAGGAAGATGTTCCTCTGAATGGCCCACTTCCACATGCTCTGAGCCAGGTGAGACAGCTGTGGAGAGTGTGTACCTCCCTGCTTCTGGATGTAGTACATGGCCGTCATGTTGTCCGTCCGGATCAACACGACCTTGTTGCACAGATGTACTTTGAACGCCTTTAGGGCCATGAAGATTGCCATCAGTTCCAACACATTGATGTGCATCTTCCTTTGCTGAAGTGTCCACAGTCCCTGCACAGTGTAGTGGAGTACATGCGCTCCCCATCCCTGGAGAGAGGCGTCCGTCGTCAGGATGATCTGTGGGACAGGCTCCTGGAATGGTCGGCCCTTGCAAAGGTTTTGTGGATTCCACCAATGCAGAGAGTTGTATGCCCGACCGCTCACCAACACTAGGTCTGTCAGTCGCCCAAGAGCCTGAGTCCACTGACGTGCAAGGCACTCCTGAAGCGGACGCATATGTAGTCTCGCGTGCGGGACAATGGAGATGCAGGAGGCCATCATGCCTATCAACTGCATGAACACCCTCGCTGGAAGCGAGTGTTGGGGTCTGAATCGTTGGATCAGCGCCTGGATACTGGCGATTCTCACTGATATTGGCTGCGCAGTGGCTGCCAGAGTGTCGATAGTCGCGCCCAGATATTGTCGCACGTGGGCGGGCTGGAGATGGGACTTTGGGTAGTTCAGAGAGAATCCCAGATCGTGCAGGAGGTGAATGGTGCGTGACACGTGGTCTACGCACTGCTGTTCCGTCTTTGCCTGAATAAGCCAATCGTCCAGGTATGGAAAGACATGGACGTGCTGGCGACGGAGATGCGCCGCCACCGTCGCTAGGCATTTTGTAAAAACTCTTGGTGCCGTGGTGACCCCGAACGGCAGGACCCTGAACTGGTAGTGCTGGTCTAAAATCTTGAATCTGAGAAACCTTCTGTGGGAAGGATGCAGGGGAATATGAAAATAGGCATCCTTCAGATCCAGCGTCGCTAGGAAGTCCCCCTGTTGAAGCAGGGGAAGCACCTGCTGCAATGTGAGCATATGGAAGTGCTCCGAGTTGATGTACCAGTTCAGCGGCCTGAGGTCCAGGATCGGCCTGAGTGATCCGTCCTTCTTGGGGATTAGGAAATACAGGGAGTAAACCCCCGTTCCCCGTTCTTGCAATGGAACGAGCTCTATAGCCCCTTTTTGCAGCATGACCAGAACTTCTTGCTGCAACAAGGTCAAGTGCTCGTCGGACATAGCACGGCTTCTTGGCGGTATGTCTGGTGGAATAGATGTAAGTTCTAGACAGTACCCGTACTGGATAAGAGACCTCACCCACCTGTCCGTGGTGATGGATCTCCACGCCGGCAGGAACTGTTGGAGTCTCCCCCCGACAGGTGTCGTGTGATCGGGGGGAAGTGACAAGACGTCACTGCTTGTTGGTGGTGGTGGACCTGGATGCATTGTTTCCACGTCCCCTGCCTTTGATATTGTTGCCTCTGTAGCCACCCCTGCCCTTGTTGTTGTTATACGAGGACTGGGAGCCACCCTTATAGTATTGCGAGGATTGGGATGCCTGGCCCCTTGAGGTGCCTCTTGAGTTGGAGCGTCGAAAAGAACCACCCCGAAACTGCTGGCTTTGTAAAGCTCCCATAGATTTGGCAGTTTCAGTATCTTTTTTCATTTTTTCTAGGGAGGCATCCACCTCTGGGCCGAACAGATGGTCAGGATTCACTGTCTGCCCCAATATTGTGGTCTGTATGTCGGGTTTGAACCCTGAAATACGAAGCCAGGCATGACGTCTAAGTAAAACACTTGTATTGATGGCCCTTGAGGCAGTGTCAGCTACATCTAGGGCACACTTGATGGACGCATTTGTAATGAGTTTACCCTCCTGAATGAGCATCTCCCCCGCCTCCTTATACTGGTCAGGCAAGTGTTGAAGGATGGCCTCTAATGTGTCATAATGGGCCCTATCATAACGTGCGAGCAGGGCTTGAGTGTTAGAGATCCTCCAGATGTTTGCTGCCTGTGCAGCAATGCGTTTGCCTGATGCCTCAAAGATTTTGGACTCTTTGTCAGGGGGAGGAGCGTCACCAGTCGTTTGCGAATTTGCCCTCTTTCGAGCGTTGGAAACCACCAGGGAGTCCAATGGCAAGTGTCCCTTAATATAAGTGGGATCCGTGGGCGCCGCTTTATACTTCCTGTCGATGCGAGGATTGACCACCCGCGCCCGGGTGGGCTCCTTGAACACCTCCTGTGCATGCTTCAGCACTCCTTTAAGCATTGGAAGCGTCTTGACTTGCTTCTCGGCGACTGAGAAGGTGTCGACCAAAAAGTCCGCATCCACTGGATCCGAGTGGAGCTCGACGTCATGGTTCGCCGCAGCTCTCTCTATCAGTGCATTGAATGCCGCCGAGTCCTCCGTCGGGGACGTCTTTGCGGCAAAAAGTTGAGTGTCCTGCCCCGACTGCGGGTCGTTTGCGTCGTCGCCTGCTGTCCAGGGCACCTGCTCCTCGTCCGGATCCGAGTACGCAGGATAGGTGTACTCGGCCTCTTCCTCGTCGACGTCAGGCACGGGGGAATGGGCCGGCGAGTGTTCCAGGGCTTGTGGAGACAGTGGTTCCATCAGAGCCGAAGAGTCCGCAGAGTACTTTTTGCTCTTGAGTGGAATCTTAAAAGGTTCCAAGGTCGGCTCCGATGTAATCTTCCTCTTGAGGAGCGACAATTTTCCCGTGTTGGCGTCGATGTGCACCGCACGACGTTCTTCCGCCGCGAGCGGCTGGAGCCGAAGCTTTGACACCACCAAGGCAGCCTTCGGCGACAAGATGTCCTGAGAGTGTCCGCTCTGCTTAGGCGCGAAGGCTTTCGGCGCCGACTTGGGAGGAAGGGTAAAACGAATTGGCGTTTGCCCCTTGGCAGGCTTCGTCGAGGGCCTAGGCCCCGCAGGGTCCTGGCTGGGAACCACAGACTGCTGGATCCGCTGTAAGGATTCTCCCACCTTCTTGGTAAGGGACGCCGAGGGCTCAAACGACTCGAGCGATTCTTCGTCTTCGAGAGCGTGTTCGACGGTAAGCCTCTTCTTCGGCGCCGACGCCCCATGGCCTGGCGCACTGTCGGCGTGACGCTTTTTAGAAGCCGTCTTCGGGTCCGCGACCCCTTTCGGTGCCGACGCAGCCGCGTCGGATGCCTTCACCTTCGGCGCCGACCCAGATGGCTTTGGGTCGGCCACCTTTGCGCGGCTCCTCTGGTCAGCCATTTTGGCGTGGCTCTTCAAGTCGGCCATTTTGGGTTTCGTGGAAGTTGACGCCTCCAGAACCTTCTTCACCAGCGCCACTTTTGGTTTCGTTTTCGCATCCGAGGGTGCGAGACCAGTTGGCTTCACTTTCGGTTTCTTGTGAGAAATGTCCGTGACCGGGCCCGGAGGCGGGGACGTAGGACTGGTCGTTAGATCTCGGGTAAGGCCCGAAGGCGATCCCTCGACCTGGGCCGTATAACGGGGAGTAACCCCGGAGTCTTGTTGGGGATGCTCTTCGTCCGAGCTATCACCCATTGCGGGACAAGCCCGGTCGTCGTCCCCTACCTCGTCGGAGACTTCGTCATAGGCCTCATCACCCGCGTCGCCGGTCTCTTCTTCGGACGCGGGGCCGGAGTCCGATTCCTGTACGTCGTCCTCTCCCTCAACCGATTCCTGGAAGATATCATCAGGTGGGGGTGCCGAAGCCGACAATTGAGCCTGGAGCCGATTGGCCCGGCGAATCTTCAAAGTTTTCTTGCTCCTAAATTTCGAACACGCCATGCAAGTGTCCTCACGATGATCCGGTGACAAGCATGTATTGCACACGGGGTGCACGTCAAGGTGAGAATACTTTGAGTGACACAGCGGACACTTTTTGAATGGCGTCCGCTCCATAGCAAGAGTGTAGTGTAGGCCCGTCCGCGTCGAAGCACGTGGAGGGGCAGTAGGAGATCGGAGCTGAGAGTCAGTAAGGAAAACCGAAACGCAACAATACCGACGCCCAGCCTAAAGACCTTTTGGTCTCGAGAAAAGTAGAACAAACTATCGGTCCCGAGAGAGGGTACCGAAACACATCCGAACCCGATGGCGGAAAAAAACAATCTGGGGATGGAGGCGATGCCCATGCGCACTGTAGTCCAGGGGAGGAGCCACCTATCTCGTGATACTTCGAAGACTCTTCCAGGACAACAATGTGCAATCATCCGGACCCAACACTAGGTGGCGGACTATGCACAGATATGAATTCAGCAGCCCACATGCCTCGAACATTCAGCACTTCCTGTTTGGTTTCGGTCTCGTGAAAAAGCAGAACTGACTGCGAAACGCGTCGAGAAAGCCATTGAATAAAATCACGCTTTGCACTTCCAAGTGGCCCGGATCTCTTTTCTTTACTGGAGAAGGTTTTGGTTGGATACATTGGGACTCGCTATCCCATCCGAGGCCCGCCTTTGACAAGCGGCAGGGGTCTACAGCGACTTGTTTGGTTGTGTATATATATATATATATATATATATATATATATATATATATATATATATATTTTCAGGTATTTGGTGAGATGTCAGATAGAAAACAAGCCAGAAACACTGATTATGGTTTTCAATGAAGGTATTGAAATTTGAATACACAGTGAAGGAGATTGTACATGAAATATTTACAGTTGTGTAATGTGTCCCAAGTGAAATTATGAACCAAAAACATAGAAATAGCATTTGTGAAGCAATATGTGAAAGGTTTCAATTAAACTTTGTTTCTAAAAAGCGACCACTCACTTTTCATAATACATAACATCTATACAGTGATAGAATGCCAGCCGATGCACGAGGCAGGTCTATACATGAGAGAGATTGGGTTTAGGTCTGGGTCTACTAGAGTCATCATTATTCCCATAGACTCCTACTTTTACTGGAAGAATTAGATTCCGCTGGCGTGCCCGTAGTTGTTATCATTGTCATCGGGCCTTGGCCGTCCACCCTCTCCTTTGATGCCCCTGGTCAAGACCCCCTCAAGGCCGTAGAGTGGTTAGCTAAAGAGAGGGGCTCTATTACAGTTTTAGGTTCTCTGTAGGCAGTATAGGGGGATATGGTCACTTGGTTGCTCTGTTGTATAGGGGCCTGTTCAGAAATCTTCAGATTACCCACTGTGTTAGAGAGCATCGATTTTGCTCCCCCATGAGTCGACCAGCAGTGTAAGCTTCTCTAAGTGTTGTCTAAGAGCTTCTATCTCACTGTGGATGTAGTTTTCCAAGTGCATATTTGTAGCCCATGGCGGGGGCTCTAGTACTTGGTGACTATTTCCACCAGGTGTGTTACTCGAAATCTTAGGTGCTACTTTTAAGGAGGGTTCCCTTGCTTCCCCCCCTTATTTGCCTTTTGTTTCCTTTGGACACCTTTCCTAGTTGCCCCCCCCCCCCACACCAGATTTGGGACCAGTAACAGGAGGTGTCCTTTCCAAAAGTGGCGTTGGGTCAGGAGTAACCGACAAATCTGAGATGAGTCCGAGACTCCGTTCCCAAGGTCAAGGATGGGCATGGAATTCTTGGCGTCAAGGAGAGCCTACGTTCTGTGCGCTCTATCTTATTAGAAAAAGTTGTAAGCAGGGGAAACCAAATTGACCCTTGTAGGCTTGGGCAGTGTGTGGTTTAAGTCAAAATGTGCTACAAGGGGTTTAATTCAAACAACAATTAGACTTAGTTGTGAGTTGTACTAGTGTAACACACTCAAAGAAATCCACAGGATATCATACTAAAATACAGTCGAAATAAATCAATGGAAGGATAACAATAGAACACAGAGATGGAAATTCGAAGAAATTTATATTTACTCAAAAAACATATTATTGACTGACTGACTGATTTTACTTGTAAAGCGCGCTATTGCCGAGGCGTCTTGGCGCTGTGTTAGGAACGAGACATCAACTGTGCAGAAGTGCGGATGACTTTAGGGGAAGAGCCTTGCGGAATGTATGTCTACTGGGCATACTTCTGATGTGCAGTGGAAGTTTGTTCCAGAGTTTTGACGCCAGAAATGAGAAGCGCTTTCCTCCACAGCGTGCTTTCTGTATCTTTGGAACTTGTAGCAGGCCCAAGGACGAGGATGTAAGAGTCCGCGCAGGAACGTACATTGTGAAGAGATTCCGCACTTCTTCCGCGCCCTCTCCAAATAAAGCTTTATGGACTAGACAGAGTGATTTGAATTCGATCCGTCTATACACTGGAAGCCAGTGAAGATTTTTTATAGCTGCCGAGGTGGGATGATGTCTTGGCAGCCCAAGCAATACTCTGGCCGCAGCATTTTGGATGGCCTGGAGTTTGTTTAGTTGGGCTACACCCAGTCCAAGATAGAGAGCATTGCAGTAGTCAATTCTGGAGAGTATGGTTGACACGACAACAGTTTTCCTTAAGGCAAATGGTATATATAGGAGGATCTTTCTCAACCCTTTAAGGGTAAAGAAACAGGCTGATGTTACCTGATTGATCTGTGCTGCCCAGGTAAGATTTTTTTCCACAATTACTCCCAGATTCCTTGCCTTTGCAACTGGTGTCGGAGGTGTTCCGGCCGTGCTCGGCCACCATGACTGATTCCAGATCTGATCTTTTGAGCCAAATTCAATGACCTCTGTCTTGATTGCGTTTAACTTTAAAAAGTTAGCATTCATCCAATTCATCACGGATGACATGCAGCTACAGAAGTCCAAGGCTCTGGAGTCTCACCCTTGTCTATCGATACTATAAGCTGTGTATCATCTGCATATGATACCAGCTTAAATCCATAGCTCTTTATCAGGCTAGCTAATGGGGCTACATAAATATTAAACAGCGTTGGCGATAAGGCCGATCCCTGGGGAACTCCTCCCGGCAGGATGAATTCTTCCGATCTCAGACCATTCCAATAGACCAGTTGTTTCCTGTCTGCCAGAAAGGATGACAGGAGAGAGAGTGCCGTCCCCTTGACACCTGCCTACTGCAGCCTTTGTTTCAACACAGTATGATTTACCGTATCAAAAGCTGCTGTTAAGTCAAGTAGGACCATTACAGCACTCCCACATTCATCTGTAGCCCTACGGATTTCGTCTATTGCTAAGACTAAGGCAGTTTCTGTGGAATGTTTGGGTCGGAATCCATGTTGAGTGATGTCCAATAAGTTGTTTTTCTCACAAAAGGACATGAGTTCAATGTTTAAAGCCTTTTCCAACACCTTTGCTGTGAAGGGTAGACAGGAGATGGGTCTGTAATTCGACTCAGCCTGTGGGACCAGTTTGAGCTTTTTTAGAAGTGGGCGTATACATGCTTTCTTCCATGTTACAGGGAACACTCCATCCAACAGAATTTTGTTGATTAGAGGAGATAGCACAGAGCTTATGACTTCTGATGTCAGATGTATTATATGCGGTGGGCATGGGTCTAGCGGGGAGCCCGATTTTATACTGAATATCAGTTCCTCTACCTTCTTTTCTGTTAGTAATGTGAAGGATGACAGAGCTTCATATTCCACTCTGGCTTCGGAGTGAACTGCAGTTTGCCCCTCTGTATTGTGTATTGCTTTTTCTAAGTTATCGTACACTAATTGAACCTTATTCTGAAAAAAAGTGGCAATTTTGTCTACAAATGATTGTTCCGGTATGAACATGCTATCTCGAGGGCATCTCATCAGGGCATTGACTGTCTGGAATAGTTCCTTAGAGGAATTTGAAGCATTTTGGATTTTGTTTGTATAATATGCGGCCTTTGCTGATATGATGGCAGCTTTGTTTTCCTCCAGGGCTGCACAGTAGTCTTTCTTATGAGTAGGACTGTATTGGGATCTCCAAATTCTTTCTTTCTGCCTGCACTTAATCTTAATTAGTTTTAATTCAGGTGAATACCATGGTGAGGAGGCTTTTTTAATTGTGGATTTTTTCGACACTTCTGGTGCTACTTTGTCTGCCGCTGTGATGATCCAGCTATGAAAGCTATCTATGGTTTGATTTAACTCGTGAGATATTACCGGCCTATTTGCAAGGACTGATACAATCTGTGCTTCATTCACTGACTTCCAGATTCTGTACTTATTGTCTGGAGTCTGCGGGATATATCTTCTCTTGGCTGATAGATAAGATACGTCAAAATAAATCGCAGAGTGATCGGTCCATGGTAGAATGCAGATTTTCCTGATGGATATGCCAGAATTATTAGTGCATATCCCGTCTAACGTATGCCCTGCTATATGTGTGGGCTCGTCAATAATCTGATAGAAATCCAGACTGGCTAATTTGTCCAGTAGGCAGCTGGTGTCAGGGTTTTTTATATCTTCTAAATGGAAGTTAAGATCACCCAATATTGTAAAGTACGGGGTATCCAGGCATGATTCCATGAAAGTATGAATTGCCTTTAGAAATCCCACTTTAGATCCCGGGGGCCTGTAGATTAAGAGGCCAGGGAATATCTCTTCCTTGTTCAATTTTACAGAGAAGGATATAGCCTCGGCATCAGTTATGGTCTCAGCCCTGGTTTTGACCTCAAGAGCATCCCAATATATATATATGGCTATTCCTCCACCTTTAGATCCTACTCGATCATGGGTAGTAACAAAATATCCCGTTGGGACTATGATCTGCCAATCAGGGTCGCTATTTTCGTTTGCCCATGTTTCTATAAGAAAGACCAAATCGGGTCTTTCTACTTGAATCAGGCATTTCAATTGAAATTTATGCTTCCCGATCGATCTAGTATTTAGCAAAATGCAGCTTAAAAGTGACTTTCCATTTGTCACATCATCTTCACCAGGGCTACTTTCTTGATCTACCCTCCATTTACAGTGGTCACATTTGATAGTGCCATGTGAGTTTCCTGTAATGTTGTGAGGGGTGCATGTATTCAACTCTAATTGGAGTAATTGTTCCTTGGAATACATGAGCCTGGGAATTTGGGCAGAACCTATGGCCCTCGGCACGGTCCGGGCGCAGACGGGCGCAGACTGGCACGCCTTTGGCGCGCCCGCTGCGCGGTCGGTGCATCTGCCTTAATATAGGAAGTGATGTAGGGGGGAGGGACCTCGTTAGCTCCTTTGCTGCAGCCACAACTAGAGCGCTACTCTTCAGGCGGCTCCACTTCCTGGAGGCCGCGTTAGCGCTAAAGTTGTTTAAAGTATGCTGAGCAGCCTACACCTTCAATTCAATTGGTAAAAACGACTTTGCAGTACAAGTTATTAAAACGCTTTCCAAATATATAAAAACGATTTTTAAATGCAGATCATTAAAACGATTTTCAAATACAAATTAGCAGGACATTTAAAAGCCCACCGTGCCATGCAAGTACTGTCTCTCTAACTGTCTCTCTAGTGTCGACGTTTCGGTCTAAAGGGCAGTTGTCATGTAGACCATCATCAGGACAGAATATTTCATTGCTGAAGATACTCCCTGAAATATATAAGAATGTGCTTTAGCGTGGTGGCCTTGGACAGTGGGTAGATGCAGAACAAAATCCTAAATTTAGAGGAATAACGGCCACATGGGTTGACTTAATATGATGGATTAACGTAAGGCACAGTATTGGAATGAAATCATTAGTTAAAAGAAATAGGGCCACTCCCGTTGACCGAATCTCAAGAAGCACTTGATTAAGGCGATGTGATGCACTCGTTTTCTAAGCGATTACGTGGATAACGCCCTAAGTCCGTCCGCAGGTTCGTCAGAATAACCTTTCGGACGGACTTAGGACGTTATCCATGTAATCGCTTAGAAAACGAGTGCATTACGTCGCCTCAATCAAGTGCTTCTTGAGATGGTCTACATGACCACTACCCTTTAGACCGAAACGTCGACACTTCCATCATCTCCAGTCACGTTGCTTTGGCACTAATATACGACCATTCTTTATTGATTAATTTTGGTTGTTTATTTAATCCACCAGGAGTTGATGTTCTTAGTTGTGAACTGTAGATAAATTATTGTTCATCTCTGTTCACAACTATTTGCTTTTTTGTATTTATCTCCCCAATAATATGTTTTTTGAGTAAATATAAATTTCTTCGAATTTCCATCTCTGTGTGCTCTATTGTTATCCTTCCATTGATTTATTTCGACTGTATTTTAGTATGATATCCTGTGGATTTCTTTGAGTGTGTTACACTAGTACAACTCACAACTAAGTCTAATCGTTGTTTGAATTAAACCCCTTGTAGCACATTTTGACTTTAACCTATCTCATTAGAGACAGCTCCTATCGCCTGCCGTAACATTTCATCAATAGCAGTTGGTTTAATAGTGGGAGTGCGCACAGAAGCTTTGTGTCTGGCATTAGGCCTTGAAATAGGAGGCGGATTGTCCCCCATACTTTGAGCGGTAACACAAAATTCACACAGATAAAATTACACGCTTTGTAAAACGTAAAAGAAAAAAGATGTCCATGAATTCGCGTATGCTTTAGTGCAGCCTGGCACTATATCGAATAAGGCAGGCTGCTAAATTGTGAAACTTTAACAAACAATCAAACAGATCTGTAATATACCAAGGTATTACACTCTATTATGCCATAAACATTTCTGTCAATGTCGATGGAACTCCAGAGATGTGCAGGGATCCTGACCAATATAAAAAAAACAAATTACAGACTAAAAACAGGCTCGTCTACACAGTGTACCATGAAATGTGTGCAAGACAAAACGTCTGTATCAGAAAGAGCGGGGAGACGCTTTAGAGGACTTGGGCATTGCTGGAGGGTTTTCCATTGTTTCGAGTATTCTTGCAGAGCTGTTATCCAATACAAATATCAAGAAGTCCTTCTCACAGGTCAAAACGTTCAAAACAGAGCCACGAGGAGCAGAAAGGAACTAAAATCCAATTCACGTTTTATTACAGCACATTTGATGTTTAGGTATGTAAATGCCATACTTTCGAGACAAAACCGTGTATAAATTAAACGAGTCAAAATGACAAATTATTGTGCAGAATAGTATTTGTTCCTACTCAAAATGTGTATCTCGTAATTTATACTTTAACACAATTCTCTCTCACTGTGTATGTATATATATATATATATATATTTTTTTTTTTTTTTTGACACTGACGAGTCAAGTCCAGTCAAGTCAAAACCACTTTATTCGATTTAGTTAAAAATCATAAAAGCATTCTACAATCACAAAGAGAAAAGGGCAATACAAATTCATGAGGAATTACAGAAATCATCGATCAATAATATTTACATATTCACAGTATAAAAGATGATTAAAAACACTGACACTGACGAAGCTAGTAGAGCGAAACGCGTCTGTCTGGGCGAGAGGGGTTTGCAATAAATAATTTTGGAAATCGGAAACCAGCGTGCTGACCATTTTTGCAATTTGATGAAGTTGTTTCGTGCTGTTATATATATATATATATATATATATATATATATATATATATATATATATATATGTGCAACAAACCCTCCATTCACGAAGGAAGCGGCCACACGGGGAAATTCCATCAGGAAACACTTAATTGGACAATTAGCTGGGAATGATGATGCATTTCGGCTAAAATAAGCCTTCCTCAGATGCCGTTAATGTCCGATTGTTACCACACCCACGTTTAAAATAGTCCCGCTCTGCTCCCATTGGTGCCAGCACTCTTAGCCCCTGGTCATGTGATCGCCCATCTGCTGTAGCCAGGTGGTGACTACAACTCCCAGAGTTCACCTTGATGGGAGGATGCTGCGCGGGGAACCCTCGTTGGAAATAAATGTCTCCATGGACGTGTGCTGTGCGGGACTGAACGCGATGTGTCCTGGTGATAGGAGACCGGTCAGGTAAGTGTCCGTGGTGTTCCCTCTGGTCCCCGCATGCGTTCCAGCCTCTTGAGAAGGTTTCCGTATGGCCATGAGCTGGAAATCAGTAAATCCAACTCTTCGTACAGTGACGGACTGCACAAGGCAGCAGCCCTTACTTCGATTGCTCGCTGAGGTGGGCTGAAGCTGTGCCAATACATGCATACATACACACACAGTTAGATATACGTACTTTATAGTCTTCAAAGGGAATATGTAATAAAAAACTTTTTTTATATAAACACAGGGAAAACAAAATCTGCAGCACTTATTTTGGGTAACACCAATAACCATTTTATTTCACAAATTGGGGAAACATTGGTGAACACTACCAGAATTCGGATTTAAAAAAAAGAAAAAAAACAGTTAATTGAAAACTTGAAACTCTAATCATTAATGATTGACCGTGGTCAACCGAACACACATTTCCTCTTGCATATTGAATTTCACTAAGCGTGAAATCATAATTTATATTGTTTGCCAGCGCTTCAATATGCACTGCAACAAACAGTATATCCAGGTTTCTTTGCAAAATTTGACTGTAAGACAAATGTTTTGATGAGCTTTGAACCACCCAGTTATTTAGATGCATTCATATGTTACTTATTTTTCGGGGCTCCCTAAATCCGTTCTCTTCTTGCCGAAGGTGTGGAAAGTTAATGTTGCTTGGCTTGTATTTGCATTATACTCACCAAAGTCTCTTCCCTGCCATAGCTCCTATAGAATTAAGCATTTATGAATGCCAGGATCATAAAAATTACTCCATCAATTCTAATGTGCATGGTTGCCTCCTCGGCAGTTGAACTGGAAATTAACCTTATTATTGCTATTCTTAACTTAAACGATGAGTGCTGAATCCATGCCAGACTTTCATGGCAAGAATGATGTTATAAATTAGTTCCATTATTGTACATAAATATAAATCTTATTTAGAGTTTCTGGAAATCTGTATAGATTTGTCAATCCCTGACCACTGTTGAACACTCCCGCCTTAAACCCTTCATCATAATCTAGTTTTTGACATATTCCTCATAATTTAAATTGACTTAATCTTCTCTAGAACTGATTAAATGTGTCCCTCCTCTGTACCAAATTGTCTAATTATGCATGATGCATCCTTCCACTTTAGTTCTTTAATTAGATCTTCTACTTGTATGATCGCCCTGTTCAGAACCACTCCAACCCCTCTCGTCTGTGTAAGAATGACATAACCGCCTAAGTGGGGCCTAAATGCCTTCAACGTCGTATAATTAAGGGTCTATAAGCTCTGCCCACCGCCTTTAATCTCCCTGTTGAGGTGGCCAGCTTGGTTTGTTCCAAAATGGACTTGAACTTTCATCACGGAAGGTTTATACAAAGTCTAAACCAGTTTGTTCGCATCCAAACATATATAAACAATGTCTCAGTTTGCCATATATATTTTGAGGGACTTCTGCACATGAGAGCAATAAAAGTAAATGTGTACCCAAGGATGTTGCTCTGTCCGAAAGTCACAAATAATACTGGGTCACTATTTTAACATGTCTTGCAGTGCTTCAAACACCTGAAGAAGTCGCAAAGAGCTTCAGAATGATAGATATAGATACATGCACACAAATACAAACAATTTCACCCTACATAAGGAAATAAGAATCTACCGATTCATCCAACTTAGTAGAAACAGGAAGTATAACCAAAATTATTAGATACAGAAGTAATTATAAATAACACCTCAGGGCAAGCTACTTATTACATCATCTCTACATACCATCTATGAATTGAATATACCGTTTCAGCACAAAAACAAACTAGGATGTCAGGCCATAGGACCACAACTTTGGCAAATGAAACAAATTATGAAAAGACTAGTTCACTCATCCACTTTGGAGTTTTTGATGCACAAGTGTTGTGAGATGAGTATTTTCCTAATTTTCTTTTACCAATGAATGTACATATAAAACGTTTGCCACCCAATTAATAACCATCATGATCCAAGAGGTAGGATTGGGATGTTGGCACTGCTGTAACCTTGTGTAGCTCTACAATGCGGTAGGTTTGTACAGTAAAAGAGGAAGCTTTGTGCTTACTTGCACTTGAGATTCAAACCACGCTTGCGCTGTCCTCATGGATTTACCTGTAGGAAGGAGTAAGCACATACACCTGAGTAAGGAATCTAGTGTATGCAAGAATAAGGATCTGCTATCACATGAGCTCAACCAGGAACCAACTAGGCAGGCTGAATATGGCTCTGTTAAAGTCATTTTTAAAGCAAGAACTTAAACATTTTGTATTTGTTTCATGATTTCTTCTATATCAACCTACTGACTGGATCTGACTATTTTGAATTGGTCTAAAATACTGCATTCACATAGAGTTACATTTTTAGCTATACCTATTAAGATTTTTTCCTTTTATTAGCCACTTGATTTTTTCCATTTATTGTGACATCTGTGAGTAGGGAGACAGAGGGAGTAAACTTTCCTTAATCCCCACCAAAGGATTGGAAGTGGCTTCACATGCTTGATAATTATTATGGAGGCAACTGAAGGAGAAAAAACAACAAAAAGGTAATTTGCATTGTTGTACAACTGTTTAGGTCCAGAAGGTCTGGTAGTTTGACCATTTCCCAATGATCTTGTAAGAAAACAGGCCTTTTTGCAGGTGTGCACCTACTTTTGTGCCCCCATTTTGGACCACTAGAAGCTGGCTTTCGACTAACAGTGCACTAGCCTGCTAATCTGGCCCCAGCACTCTCTCTCTAAAACTTATGTATAAATTAGTACCCCCATTTGGGAAGGACTTACCCTTCTAAGTCCCTAGAATATGGTCCCAGTGGTACCCAGGACATGGGTGTCATGGGGTCACCAGGGCCTAAAGCACTGTTTGTGCCACCGAGTGGCCCAAGTTAACTACTGAACACAGGCTTCCTTGCCACTGTACACTGCAGGAACAGTGCAAACTGCTTAAATTCAATTTTCCCTCACCATGTGTGGCAAAGTCAGTGCACTATTAAAAAAAAAAATCAGTTGGACCATAACAATAGTTCTCCTACAAGTCTTTGAAAACAGGAAACAGCAGCCAAATGAACCTGTATAAAGGAATGGGCAAGAACTGATTCCGCTAGGTGTAACAGATAAGGGAGTATCTGCTCTGGAGTAGCAGAAAGCGGATGTAGTGAATGAGAGCTACAACAAGAACAAAATACTTTTTGCAGCATAACTCTTGCAGGTGGTGTCTGCATGAGAGCACTGGAGAATAGACTTGAAATCAGCTTTCAAATTTAGGTTCCCAAATTCATTGATCTGAGGAGTCAAGTTGACAAGCTTAGCGAACCTCTTCGGATAGACACCCTCGGCTGGAATTGAAAATGCAGACACTCAAAGGAGAAGCAGCTCTGTGAACCAGTACTACCATGGCCACACAGGAGCAATCAGAATCAGATGGCAAGGTTCTTGCTACATCTTGATCAGCGGAAAAGGAGGGAAAGCATAAGCAAACATTCCTGTCCAAGTGAAATGTAACGCATTTCCCTAAGACGTCTGTGGAATTCTGCTGGTGTACCTCCTGCACTTCTTGTTTTTAAAGGTGGCGAAGAAATCCAAGTTCAGATTTGGAGTACCTCAATGATGAAACACCTGCAGCAATTGCAACTGATTCAGTTCCCACTTGTGCCAATATTTGTCTGTTCTGCTTAAGGAATCCTCACATTTGTTCTCCATTTGCGGAACATGTTCCACTTTGAGTGATCTTGTGGTGAATCAACCACTCCCAGATTTGCGGAGTTTCAGTTTGGTATCAACGGGATGCAAGAAGACATCATTACCAATACTGACTTGTACTAACGTACAGAAGTGGACCTTTGTATCTAGTACTGCTCCTTGACAGACTGCCATTCTGGATGGAGTAAGAACGATTTTTCACTGTCTAGCTTGAGACCTCATGTCTTGAACAGTAGCAGACAGGTCACAGTAGACTTTCTAGATTAAGGAAATGGGAGACCCTTAATCCATTTTCCTGACTTGTTTTTGATGAGTAAGAAGTTGAAGTTAAAACCCATGAGCCACTGAGACAACAGTGCCTCCTCTATCGCATCCTTGGTGAGAAGTAAACACATTTCCTACTTCAGCAAAGGCTGCTTATGATGAGATAGTCTGTGCGGAGGAAAACTGATGCTTTTGAACAAATTTCAGTGTGTGACCATGCTGGATTATGTGTAACACCCATTTGTCAGAAGAGATGCTCTTCCAGCAACAGTAAAATTTGGAAAGGGGATTTGCGAGGTGGAGGTGGTACTAAGGTGACTGGTGCCTGGGAAACATCACTGGCGTGTAGAAGCATCCATGTGGTTTTCCTCCCACCAGAGACTGGCACAGAAAGGACTGGTGGAATCAAAACGACGCAGCAAGCCGGGAAACAAAGGAATCCGCAGTAGGCATCAAACAAAACCAGATAGGTCTACTCAATCGAGAGATGGCGGCCAAACATCCAATGCAGGTAGATTCTGACTCTAAACTACAATCCCCAGCAGTGGCTGCAGACCTCACTCTGTAGAATACAATTAGAGCACTACAAGCTGCATGCTTGGACCTGGCAGGGAAGATTGACACCGTAACTACTGAAGTCTCATTAGTAAGTACAAAAAAAGAGAGGGCCCCTGGTAGGAAAATACACAGGCAGGGAATCAGGGTATAGTACACTGAAAAGAAGAACTATCCTGTCCGCAAAATACTTTGATTGACTGAAAAACATGTCCTCTAGTTGTGCTCGGAGTCACACATGAGCCTAAAAACACTCCGATCACTGTATGTGCAACTGATGCAAGTACAGTAATTCAGTCAAATAATATACATAGCGATATAATCAGCGCTAACCGGATTTTTCGCCGGTTTATAACGCCTGCTATTTTCCTTACTAAGCCATATCTATAATGGGATATGGATTGTTATGCTGAGTCCACGTCTCCCATTATAGATTAGGTTTTCCCTAACGCGGTTTTCTATCACTGGAATTCCAGTGATTTCGACTCTTTCCGCCGCTTTTGCCTGAATTTCTATCGCCTGGGCGATGTGCCTTGCTGATAGTGCGCTCCCAAGGCGATAGAATAAGGCGACATGCGGAGTTAATTTTTTGCACGCTACACACGGCTAGCAATAATTATCGCTGGCCGTTGATGATATGCCCCTAAAAGTGTAGGAGTCACATGTCATCCATATTGGTAGGCAGTATAGTTTAGGAGTGCTTGGTGTGGAGAAGCACAAACTCAGTCGAAAAAGAAACAGCATAGTTGGAAGTTTTCTTTAATAATAAGAATCCATTCTTACCCAAATTAACCCTTTTTGCAACATTAATCAATGTTCTATACTTAGCAGAGTGTATGCACTTCTATGATGAAAGTTAATACATCACTATTCTATATTAAGACTTAGCTATAAATTGCAAGTAAGAAAAGGATAGCTCTTTTAAAAGTGGTAACCTGCTGATCTATTTACATTAAATGCCCTCTTTAAATCTACTTGGTACACGTTCTTTGCAGCAGGCATATTAACCCTCTGTACTACCTTTACATAAGTCAAAAACCTCAACTACACAAAACTCTGATCTCTGGCCAGGAAGAATATTAATCACAGGAGTTATATTGACATTTTTGTGAGGCCCCGTAATTGCAGGGGGAAAGGAACGCGCAGCAGGTGCTTTTAAAATCATAATTAAGATGTAAACACGGCGCCCCCAGGAAGCCAGCACCTGGTGCAATGGCAACGGTCACACCGCCCTAGAGCAGGCCCCGGCAGGGGGGCAATGAGGGCGCTCCAAGGGGTGGGGCGGGGGAGCACCCACCCTTGCCCCCCCCCCCTGCGGACACCCATGTCTCCAACCCCATCTCCAACACCAACGACATCCCGCCGTCACAAGACCTGTGCGACTCACTGGCCACCTTCTTCCATCGCAAGATAGCAGACATCCATGACAGCTTCGATGCCGCCACCAACCATGCAACTGCTGACACCCCCTCTCCCACCGCCGACACCCGCACCAACCACCTGCTCGCCTTGACCAACATCAACTACGACACCATCAAGACAATGAACAACGTCTACTCTGGATCCCCGGAAGACCCTGCCCACACCACATCTTCAACAAAGCCAGCAGCACCATCGCACCCCACCTCCGGAAAATCCTCAACATCTCCTTCGAGACAGCGACCTTTCCGGAAGCACGCAGAGATAAACGCCCTACTAAAGAAGCCCAAGGCGGACACAAGGACTTCCAACCCATCTCCCTGCTCCCGTTCCCAGCGAAGGTCATCGAAAAGGCAGTCAACAAAACATTTGGCCAGCTTCCTCGAAGAGAACATCCTGGACCCGTCCTAGTCCGGGTTTTACAGCAACCACAGCACCGAAACTGCCCTCATCGCCACCACGACGACGACAGGATCCTGCTCGACAATGGAGAAACCGCAGCCCTCATCCTCCTGGACCTGTCCGCCGCTTTCGGCACAGTCTGCCACCGCACACCAAGAGCACGCCTCCACAACGCCAGAATCCAAGAGAAGGCCCTGGACTGGGCCACCTCCTTCCTCACCGGGAGAACCCAGAGCGTCCGCCTCCCCCCCTTCCGCTCCGAAGCCACCAAGATCATCTGCGGTGTACCCCAAGGCTCATCCCTCAGGCCAACGTTTTTCAACGTCCACATGGCACCCCTCGCCCACGTCGCCCGACAGTACGACCTAAACATCATCTCCCACGCAGATGACACCCAGCTGATCCTCTCCCTCACCAAGGACCCCCACACCGCCAATACCAACCTCCACTAGGGCATGAAGGCCGTCTCCGACTGGATGAGGAACAGCCGACTGAAGCTGAACTCTGACAAGATGGAGGTCCTCATCCTCGGATCCACCCCCTCGGCATGGGACAACTCCTGGTGGCAGTCTGCACTAGGAACACCCTCAATACCCACCAACTACGCATGCAACCTAGGCGTCATCCTCGACTCTACACTCTCCATGATAAAACAGGTCAACGCAGTCTCCTCCTCCTGCTTCTACACCCTACACATGCTTCGCAGGATCTTGAAGTGGATCTCCACCGAAAGTAGAAGGACGGTCATCCAGGCCCTCATCAGCAGTAGACTGGACTACGGCAACGCACTCTACGCAGGAGCCCCGGCCAAACTCCTGAAACAACTCCAACGCATCCAGAACGCCTCCGCACGCCTGATCCTCGACATCCCCCGCCACAGCCACATCACTGCCAAGACGTGGAACACGCTCCCCACCCGCCTACGGCAGACCGAATACCTCTTGACCTTCAGGAGACTCCTCAAGACCTGGCTCTTCGAACAGTAGCAGCGCCACCCCACCCCCCAAGCGCCTTGAGACCCTCACGGGTATGTAGTGCGCTTTACAAATGCTATGATTGTTTGATGGAATGGTAAAGGTGAAGAGCAATGGCATATTACATTTTCAAGTAGAATATAAACAGGACAGGAACATAGAAAGAGAGAGAGCGAGAGAGCGAGAGAGCGAGAGAGCGAGAGAGCGAGAGAGCGAGAGAGCGAGAGAGCGAGAGAGCGAGAGAGCGAGAGAGCGAGAGAGCGAGAGAGCGAGAGAGAGCGAGAGAGAGCGAGAGAGGGAGAGAGAGACAGAGAGACAGAGAGACAGAGAGAGAGAGAGAGAGAGACAGAGAGACAGAGAGACAGAGAGACAGAGAGACAGAGAGACAGAGAGACAGAGAGACAGAGAGACAGAGAGACAGAGAGACAGAGAGACAGAGAGACAGAGAGACAGAGAGACAGAGAGACAGAGAGACAGAGAGACAGAGAGACAGAGAGACAGAGAGACAGAGAGACAGAGAGACAGAGAGACAAAGAAAGACAGAGAGAGAGAGAAAGAAAGAGAGAGAGAAGGGTTTTGCAGGGGTCAGGCACATTAAGATAAATCAGGTAAAACAGGGTTAGGGATTCCCAAATACTCTTAACTTGATGCCATGATCACAAGGATTTCCTTATAAAGGCCATCCTTGCATTCCGGAATAATACTGTATTTGACTCACATTAAAAGTGTAAAACATCCGACATAAAACCACCTACGCTCTATAAACTGTTCAGGTTCACGTCTTCCTACTTTACAGCGACTCAAATACAATAGCTAATAAATTTGCTGAACTTCATACTGCATATCGTGGTCCAAGTACTGTCACTCCAATTCATTTAAATACAAGATGCAAATGTATATTTATGGCATTGTAGTATACGGATTTCTGATTTACTATGGTCATATATGAATGTAAGAGTAACAAAAGAGATTTAACTGTTTCATAGTGTGTTGGGACACATTATTGCCACTTTGAACTGGATCACAATACATAAAAATCTAATTATTACAGAAAAAATGATTTAATAATCATTTCAGTCAGTTTACTTACTGCCACAGCTTCTGTCTTCGTATCATCATTGCTGTCTGGAGCAGTTAAATCTATGAGAACTGGACACACTTTGGTCTCAATATCATGCCTTTCAATAAGGTCCTGTTCCAGCAGCACTAAAAGTGCGGCCTGACTTGTCTTCCTGACCTAGAATGAAACACTGTAAAATTATCGAAGTGCAAGAGTAGAATGAGAAGGGAAAAACATTTACTTGTTATCATAGTTCTTCATGTGAATCTCCGTTAAACACAGTTTCATGTATGCGCATTACCAAGGAAGAGTAAAAAAAATGCATGTACCCATCGTTTTGCTTTAAAATAAAAGGCAGAAACTCTAGCAAAGACTATAACAGATATACCTACCCTTTATGGTTCCTTTTCAAAAAGGGAAACAATGACAGCGAGCAGAGGCAGTTTAACCTTACAAACAAAACATCTTTGTTTCCTTAAGCCAGTTGGCCAACCTATAGCAGAGGACACTGATTTAGCAGATATGGGGTGGTTCATTTCGAGCCCAGAATGTAGATCAGTAGCTTGAAAATGGACCACCAAACCTTCTCACAAGACTAGCTTGGAAAGCAGTCAGTTCTTCATAAATTCCGTGAAGATTCGCTGATGGGAAACACAGATAAGCCATTAATGTTTAGCAGGTTCATGAACTCTGACAAGAAGAGAAATCTGATCCCCTATATACCACAGTGGGAGAGGCAAACAAGAGGTTTAGGGGGGAGAGCTAAGGGATAATAGCTAGCTCACCAAAAAGGTGCCATTAAGAGCCCTGGGCTATTTGGGCGTTTATTCTGGAATGAGTACTGGCTGTGAAGTCTTGAAAACATTAATTGATCTCTGGGTTGTTGCTCAACAGAATGCAACATTCCTAACAAACACCGATAAAGCCAATAGAACTAGCCTATGGATGGTATTGGCTATGACAATGTTTTCTAGCCATGTTTTACAGGAGCATGGTTGAACGTTTAAAAAAAAAAAAAAAGGGGGTGAGAGGTAGGAAGTAATGACATGGCAGTGCTGGTCACATCTGTTTTTTTTAAACCGCTGATGGGAGGAAGGGTGGTGCGGGCAACACAATCCGTTTGCAAAAAAGCACTAGGACACTGGACAGTGTCCGCGCTGACTGCGCCACTGCACTTTTTTTGTATTGAAGTTGGAAAGCATCAGAGTTTGGGTGTTGCTCAACGTGGACAATGGACCGTGTAAGAGAAAAAGTGCTATGACCCAACCAGCGGTGTGCGAGTCATATCGCTTCTTTCATTATGACAAGTGGAGGGGCAAAACAGACAATAGAGGAAGAGAGAGAAGGTGAGAGCAGTATCACAGACAACACAAGGAGGGAGGATGAGTAGGGGCACCGCATTAGTGAAATGCGGTCTACAGGAGCCGGTCCATCCAGTGCTGTGCAGATAGCAACAGGCCTGCATTTGGTGGGGGGGGGGGGATTAGAGATCCTGCTGCAAGCCAGGGTGGTGAGACGGACTACAAAAGCCTCCAGATGGATCTGGAGGTGCTCTGGCACGGTTTTCCCCTCTTTCAAAAGCAGCCTCAGGGGGTGAATTGATGGTGTGTCACCTCTTTGTGGCACTTTGTCAATGCAACTAACCCATGACAGCGCCTTTGCATCAACGTCCACATCTGAAACATGGTACAGCAGCAGAGGCAAAGTGTCCCCTTACTTCTACTGGGCCACACCCTCATAAATAAGCAAACGTCCCAAGAGGATCCGAATAGATTAGAAAACTAAACAATTGCCAATACTATTCTCTTCAATCCTTTTTTGACCATAGCACATTAGAATTTAATTCTAATGTGCTATGGTCAAAAAAGAAGGATTGAAGAGAACAGTATTGGCAATAGTTTAGTTTTCTAGTTGGTCAGTGGCTTGGCCTTACAGTTGGGAGCCCATACGCAGTGGTGTTTTCAAGAGGATCCCAAGGCACTACATGTTCTTAGACAAGATCCGTATTACACAATGGGATGCAAAAGCAGCTGCTTCAGTAATACATAAGTGCCCTGGGGAGAGTGTAGTAAACTACTTCTCTGTTAATGTTTCTTCTGATATTTCTCTGCAACGTTTCTTCTTGCATCTTGCATCAACACACACATGACATTTGAGTTAATTATTATCGGTTTTGTGACGCTATGCTTGAACTATCATCACGATTTGTAAACCGGCGAGGTCCTCATCTTCCTTCTTCGGTCTTCTCATCCTGTGGGAACATTCAGCGATGACCGCGATCTCCTGTGCACAGATCCCGGGTGAGAGATCGCTCACCGGAGCTCATGTTGTTTGTTCATTGTGTGTGTGGGCGGGGAGTTTCAATTCTGTTTTGTAGATGCTGTTGGTTTTTACTTTGGGAAACATGTGGAAAGTGTCTTGTGTGCTTTGGGGGCTAATCTGATCTAGAGTTCTATGGATTCTCTCTAGGATGTTTAGTACTTTAACGTGTACACTATTTTTGAGCACTTTGTTTTTTGAAGTTTGTTTTCTAGGATTACACTTTCAAACCCTTGGTGTACTCTTCCTTGGGTGGGAGTCCGTGCCCCATCGTTGGTCCCATATGCTTGGTGGTAGTCCATGCGCCATTTGTTCCCAGGAATATAGTTCTGCGGTGTACCCTACTTAGGGGAGGTTGTGTGTTTGAGTGGGTAGTCAATGCCATTTCTATTTGTTTCCTGTGGTAGTGGTCTGTGTGGGTAGTCCTTGCCCCATTTTGGTTCCCAGGTATTGTCCTGTGGTGTACCCTACATGGGGGAAGTTGTCTGTGTGGGTAGTCCATGCCCCATTTTGGTTCCCAGGTATTGTCCTGCGGTGTACCCAACTTAGGGGAGGTTGTGTCTGTGGGTAGTCAAAGCCCATTTCTTTTAGCTTTTTGTGGTAGTGGTGTGTGCGTGTAGCCCATGCCCCAGGTTCACTACCCTGCGGTGTACCCTTTTGAGGGGAGGTAGTTGATTTGTGGGTAGTCAATGCCCTATTTCAGTTCCCAGGTTGATTTTCCTGCGGTGTACCCTACTTTGGGGAGGTTGTGATTTTTAAGTATTCGTACCCTGTGTTCCCTATTTTTGGTGGAGATTGTTTAACATCGTTGCTTTTCGACACTCTGCTTCCGTCAGAGTCTACCTGCCGGAGATTCGTGGCCAAGGGTTTCATGTCGGTGGGACTTTGGGTGAGGAGTTTTTATTTTTCTCTGTCAGATTGTTTTGTTAGGGGAGCTTGTAAAGGGTCTGTGTCTACGCTCGCCTTTGTTTTTCAGGGTGTTTTCTCTCTGGTATACCCAGTTGGGAGCGTGACCATTTTTCTTTGCTACTCTGCTCTTTATTCATCTATAGCAACAAAAGGGGGAATTGGTTCCTTTCTGTGGTTCCTAAATCAAAGCACGGGATACTTAATAAGATTTGACACCAAAAACTTTTCTAACCTCAATGATGTGTATCCTAATTTGTCCCACAATTATTACATAAACATATTATTCTTAAAATTCATATTTATTAAAAAGCTTGAGATAGCAGCATGGTATAGGTAACAGTTTTACATATAAGCAACATATAAAAAACACAATCACATTGCATTAAAGTTCAACACATATAAACAATGATTAAAAGTAGCCAAATTGTCGACGCGTTTCGGTGTTTAAGGTAGATGGTACACCTTCCTCAGGACTACAGTAAATTCTTCAATCTAAAAAGTATATGGAACAATCAATTAGTGTACATTCAGAGAGGATTTTAATTTACAGAAAGTTTTTTTAAAGAATTTGTGGTGTCTAAAATAAATCAATTCTTACATAATACGCAGTATTCAATGTGCGATGACAGCATAAATCCTGGGGATAGATAAGTCCACAGATAGATTTCCACAGCTGCGTTGTGGTGCAAATTTATCCCAGCTCGGAAAACAATGAAACATCAAAGGGGGTTTCTGCCGAGTCGGTCATAACCTCTCATATCAGAGAGACGTTAAGAAGCAGCGCGCTCGTTCTGCCTAGGTTTCTTACCTCCGTAATTACAGCCACACGCCGCCTCCCTGGTAACCCGGTCTCCAGCGTCAGATAGTGAGCTGGACGGGACGGATCTTTTTATATGGTGTGGCGGAGTAGTTTGATTAACTAACACATCTGAATTCCGCTTTGGAAACAGTCCCCTTCATGGATTAGTCCTTCCTCTTGTGTAGGCATTTACACGCACAAGGAAAAACTACTAAAATGGCGGACAAAATGCGCTCATTCTAAATGATCGGCACAGGTGTAGTAAGTTAGTTGCTGTGGAAATCTGACTGACCAATCAATCCCTGAGTACTTTTGGAACAATGTTAACATGCTTTTGTTCCAAATAAAATAAATTTGAATTCCACTATGCTTTTTTTTAAAAACATACTTTATTCCCTAAGTACTTTTGGAACAATGTTAACATGCTTTTGTTCCAAATAAAATAAACCTGAATTTCACTGTGCTTTTTTGTAAAACATACTTTATTCCGAATTAAATTTGCATTAATTTTTCGATGTAACTCAGTGCATCTTGAATAACTTATCAATAGTGTTTCCAATATAAAATGGAGGAGACAGTAATGTGTAACGACTGTACTCCACACGTTTTGTCTGTTTAGATAAAAGGAACCTGCTTCAAATACAAAAAAGAAGCACTTCGTTTACATCAGGTTAAAACAAGGGTGAGGAACGGAAGGACGCCCCATCTTATGAATATCCTGAGCCTTCTAAAATTGATACAAAGAAGGATAACCAACGCCCCAACTATTAAGTACAAAGTAAGCTTGTATGTTTCTAGTCTTGTAAAGGGCTTGCTGATAGCTCGGTGCTTCAAATGAATAAACTAATTGTACACCAAATCATTGTGTGCACACAGGTCACTTAAAGGGAAGAAATCGAATTATAACAGTGGATAAGACTTATCTATCCCCAGGATTTATGCTGTCATCGCACATTGAATACTGCGTATTATGTAAGAATTGATTTATTTTAGACACCACAAATTCTTTAAAAAAACTTTCTGTAAATTAAAATCCTCTCTGAATGTACACTAATTGATTGTTCCATATACTTTTTAGATTGAAGAATTTACTGTAGTCCTGAGGAAGGTGTACCATCTACCTTAAACACCGAAACGCGTCGACAATTTGGCTACTTTTGATCATTGTTTATATGTAAATGTGTTGAACTTTAATGCAATGTGATTGTGTTTTTTATATGTTGCTTATATGTAAAACTGTTACCTATACCATGCTGCTATCTCAAGCTTTTTAATAAATATGAATTTTAAGAATAATATGTTTATGTAATAATTGTGGGACAAATTAGGATACACATCATTGAGGTTAGAAAAGTTTTTGGTGTCAAATCTTATTAAGTATCCCGTGCTTTGATTTAGGAACCACAGAAAGGAACCAATTCCCCCTTTTGTTGCTATATTTCCCAGTCCTTTCTGGGTTTGTTTGGGAAAACTCTCTCTCTTGTCTAACTTTATTCATCTATGCCATGCTTTTACTCTAAGGGAAGGGGATGTGGCATATAGTAGCATTTAGTGGTTTCTTTCCATCTACAATTTAGCATGTTATTCTATTTCTGCTCATACTTATGATTATAGTATTTCTGTTCATGCTAATCATACCTCATGCAGTACTTGTTGTACATTATTTATTTGTGTACCTCATTTTTGTACTTTTATGCAAATGTCACACTTGAGGTATCTTTGTCTATGTTTTCTTCTTTCTTTTCTCATTCTCTAAGGATAGAGGATGTGTAGGAAACTACTTCTCTGTGGTGCTCTACTGATTAGAATGTTGATGACAATCATAGAATGCCTGGGGTGACTCTCTGGCTCTTAACGTCAGTTGATCTACTCAGGCTGAGCTGATGAGAGCTGGCTCCTGGTGGGGTTTTATCTATCTTACTTCTGTACCTAATATCTTGGAAGGAACTTACAATAAAGGAACCTATCTATACAGTGGACTCTGTTACTTCCTTTACTACAGAGAGGATGGAGGAGGGAGGGAGGGTCGCAGAAAGCAGACACACACCTGTTGCCTCCCCCACAGGGTACTTATAAGGGACAAGGAGCTCTTAGGGTGCAGGAACATGAGGATGTCAAGGCTGTACTTATGTGCTTCCTGAAAACTGAACTGATGTGCTTAGAGGAAAACCTGCATACTCTAGAGTTTCCTAGGCTAAACTTTCCCCCATGAGAAACCCTGGTAACACTTTTTTGTTTTTCTTTTCAATACACTATTTGTACATTTTTGGTCTGCACAAGAGGTACATTGATAACACTGGTAAAAAACAAAACAAATTACACACATTCTTACAGCAACATTGTTCCACATAATGAAAGTGCTGCGTACCAGCACTTTTCGTGCTGTTGTCATTAACTTTAATTAGATATAATTCTCTATATTCAAATCATTTACAGTTTGAAACTTCCGAGGCAGATGGAGATACTGTCTGAAGGCGTGCTGTGCATATATGTTCTGGTGGAGAGATGATGAGTGAGTCGTAGGCACGATCTCTTTTCATGTCAGTTTTAAACACTTTCTAGGCGGTGTGAAAAATGGGATTGCTTATTGTATATAATGGATGAATTTTGGATAGCATAAATGTTCTAAATCTTACACCCATCCATTCGCCCAAGGTGGAGTAATGTCTGGTTTCCATATATGTGCCATGGATATCATGACTGCATTCAAGAGACAGAAAATTTGTTTGTGGGAGCTATAAGGGGGGGGGGAGACCCAGGGATCACCCAGAAGGATCACGGGGGGTGGGGGGGAACGTTTTTTTACAACACATGAAAACGACTTACTGCCAAAGGCTGGAACTTCAAGCCATCAAAAAAATGATATAGCTCTCTTGATGACTCAACTCTTTCATATCACGGCATCTACATTTCTTTTTCATTATAAATAAAGGATAATTTAGAACCAAATACTTCTCTTTTACAGAAATGTCATCCACTAGCAAAATGTAATTGTCACGAGGCTTCAGAGGTGCTCCTTCTTTTTAGTGTATGAGGTGCTCCATGAGAGGCCAAATGAACCACTTGGAAGCCTTGAGTACTGCATGAGATCTCTATCTGAAATTGTATACAGCACAGGGTGTTTGCATATGATGCACCTTCTCAAAGTTGAGGTCTTTAAGATCTTCCACTTGTAGTTGCTTCCTGATTGGACCAGAGAAGCAGCACTAGCTTTGGGGAGTAGCTGAAGCCCAACAATGTTGATGTTCTTAGTGAGGTATAACCACTCTTCAAGGTGATTCACAGCATTCCTTTTTAAAGTAAGTGACAATGTCTGCTACTTCAGGTTCGCACACATAGGTGTCTAATGTCTTAATATCAAACATTGAGCTGTCAGCACAGATCTTTAAGGATAGGAACACTTTTCATGCTTCTATTTTCTTAAACCTCCCTAAGGTGTGGCTCTTTAGGTAATATAGAAAGCACGAAAATAGCAGCTACAGATGCCTTTTGCCTTTTAGAAAGTTGAAATCCTATAGTAGAGAATGAGCAGGTCCCACTAAAAGGTTCACTACCTGCAAGACAGTTTCCTTCTCGGTCTTTCAACGCCCCCCCCCCCCCCCCGAACATTGTTTTTCAATATGGGTAATGGACAGACATGGTCAGGAATGCAAACCACAAAAGGCATGCACAGGATTTCAGAATTTTCTTTAAGAGAAATTGCACTTCATAAAGGATGAAGAAATTATAGGGCTGAGCAAATTATTCTGGAGAAAAATAATTAAGGACTTCAAAAGATGTACCTTTTAAAAGGCTTAAAGTAAATAGTCAAAATAACTGAAAAATGGGCCGAGCCTAAAGTGAAATTCTAACTCAAATCAGGTAAACGACAAACCTCCCAATACACTGTGGAGGCAAATCAGCCCCAGAGTCTTAAAGAGACAGTGGAGGTTACACTGTGCAGCTATGCCAACTAGCTGTTTAGTTTCTTGCATTTCATCCTTGTTATTATCACTAAAAAGTTATTTGGACAACGTTATTTACTGAAAATTAACACATTTGCTCAGTTTTTGTTACGTTTTAAAAAAAAAAAAAAAATTCCATCACCTGAATGAGACTACGACCTAGGCACATACAATCCCTTTTTAGGTGCATTTTCAACAAATAAACACTTATATATCCTAGCCTAATGTTCATACATCCTGATTTAGTACCCTCTCATACCCTTTTCTAATATAGTCCGCAACTTAAGAAACCATCCTGACTCAAATGCATGCAGGTAAAATCTATTAACTGGCGCCTATGTGGAAATTCCTTGGAAAGATTGAAAATATAGATATTCAGGCTTGGCTCAGGCAGGAAGTTGGCACACTCAACGAAAACGGTTAAGTTATTGAGAGGGGACGGTTTTTAAGGTTCAAACATAATTTGATTGCAATATTGTACTTATTTTAAAAAGGCAGGCTCAAATGTTACCCAACCCCGAGGCAACTGCCCATTTAGGTGGCTACAAAAAGTTAGAAAATGTGGTGGTAGTATTCTTTCAATATAACATTTATATTCAAAACATATTTAACAAACTTTAACATTTAGAAAGGAAGGGCTTAACATCTGTAAACTCAAACTAACAGCTGAATGGCAGACAATACCACACAAAACCAAGGTGGATTATTTTGTATAGCCCAACTTTGCCAATTTCCTGACCTTTTGCCATTGACTGGAGTAATAGGGTGCATATTGGGTTATGCATGTTATAGCTTTTCTTGAATGAAGGGGCAATGAATAGGATATCTGCTAGTGCCACCTTCTAACCTATATAAAGGGGGTATATTCATTGAGCAGTCCCAATAAAGAGCCAACTAAAGTATGTCCACCAAACTCGTAATGAGTGTGATCAGCAAGTCTGTAGGTCATTTGTGAAGAATCATTATGAGGAGGAGGAGGAGGAGGTGGTGGTGAGAAGGAGTCGTGCGTGTTCATGGATAATTACTTGATAAGTGTGCAGTGGTTCTGAGATGGAGGATGAGTCTTGCAACCTTCTGCAAAAGACATGTCAGTGAGATCACTCATTCGAAGTATTTTAACAATATCAACTACAAAGAAAGCAATCCAAAATAGAGACCTAAAAAAAACACTGGTTGTGATACTGCACTTCAGGTCTGGAAAAGGACTGTATTCTTCTTTGACACATCCGCTCACATAGCCGATTTATTTGCAAATTGAATTCAAAATTGAAACAATGAGTTCTGTTCATAACCATTAAAGACCAGCTTGTATTATTACATAAATGTCAGCATATAAAACACATAATTGGAGCAGGAAAATGATTGCCGCAAAAACACTGCGGTTCTTTGCACTTACAGAGATTAATTAGCATTACGCATTCGGACTTCTATTCACGAAGCACTGTGCCGAGTGGTTAAATGTGGAATTTGTATTAAATGAGGTTAATTACTTCCGGCATTTGCAGAAACAAGGGCAGGTATCCGTTTTCACAGTGACTTTTAAGTCACAATATCACAATGGGCTTCTACTACGAAGTCAACATTCTTATTCAAAATGTCCTTCCTAAACTTTACTGTTTGCTTAATGTAGGTTTTCGAGAGCTATTGACCATAGGCTTGCAAGAATTGAAAGCTGTAAATAAATGATCTAAACAATCTGTTTTCAAGCCTATCAGCTCGAAGAGTCCCGGTTGTCAGCAAAACATTCACTTCTGAATAAGGTACAGAACATCACACTTTTGAAGAAAAAATATTAAATAGTGCCTTGTTCCTGTGAGTCAGAG
The DNA here is from genome assembly GCF_964263255.1 of Lissotriton vulgaris. NCBI lineage: Eukaryota > Metazoa > Chordata > Amphibia > Caudata > Salamandridae > Lissotriton > Lissotriton vulgaris. The sequence goes on along the minus strand of NC_141691.1, from coordinate 672,812,485 downwards.
TGCAGATCTAATGAAACCAAAACAAGGAGTGCTCAACTCAAAGCCCGCACTGACCTCCTGTTTTGAGCATGCTGGTTTATTTTTCCTTTAACGGAATATACCATGTTTAACATGCTCAAAGTGACAAATAAATCATCTACAATGTAACATCTCCTCAAATACTGCACTTTTTCAAGAACAATTAGTAAGATTTGCTTTTTCTTTTGTTAAGGTTAGTAAAACGAATTCAGAGTTTGAGGAAGAGGATTTGACTCAGTAGGGTTTGGCTTTTAGGTCTCGCCTACGGCATTGTTTTAGCAGTGCTTGTTTGACGAGATTATAGTAAGGCTTTCAAAAGTCTACCCAAACTGCGGATCGGGAACAGTACATGTGACCACAACCAGGCGCTCGTGGGCGCGGCCGCCTCTGCTGCCACTTCAGGTTACCAGGCTGCACACCCCCTCACTCTCCATATGCTCGCTCGCTGGCCTTTCCTTTGATCTCACAGGCTCCGCTCCCCCGCCCCCGCAATGCAGACAGCTTGTTATTTCTTTTTTCTATTTATTGCACTCCACTGCAAATGTCCTTGCTGGAAAACTCATTGGTGATTCTCTATTGTTTTAAGTAAAAACGTTGCTTCCTCTGGTGACCTTGCCCATGTGACTGACTTCCTGCCAGCCTTCCTTTAGCTCCCTCCCCCCGCCCCAGCCTAGCCCACTGAGTCCGCCAAGACCACCAGCTCGTTCTGAAGACAGCCACGCCGCTTTGCAGCTCCTTGAACAAAACCCCTCTTTCAACTGTCCGCATAGCTATGCAGATAATCTGCCTCTCTTGGATAAGAGTACGACGGCCAATCCCCTTTTACCTAAACTGCACAGAAATAGGAAGCAATTTACGTGACGTATTTGTCACGTGATGATGCGTTTTTGAAAGGGGGCGTTGCTCTTATGGAAACTCGTGCACAGTTTTTCGACTGTTGGGCTGGTTATTTCTGTCGTTTCTTTCCTGTTCAGCTAGAGCGCTCTCTGATGCTCACCAGCTGTTCCAAGTCCAAACACCTGTACTTGTTGGGCATATTTTTCTTCAGTTGTTTCACCAGCAGTGTCTTTTAATATATTCATGCCCTCCCAGTGGTTTTGCATTTCTGTTTATTTTCGTACTTTGTATTTCTATTTCCACGTCCTGTAAAACGTTCCTTTCCCCTTGGGGTCTTTTGTGCTGTACAATACCGAATTTCTTTAATTGGTGCGCAGGTGAGCTCCGAGTGCTGCATAGGGTCCCTGCTGGCGAGGCTTTACAAACATTAAATCTTATAACTCGTCTTTAGCATTCGCTTAACTCTGTCCTAAGTTATCCCTCCCCCTGCCAACTTTATCTCATAATTACACAGTGGTGCTAGATGGAAGAAAGCAAACAAGTGCCCACTGAGCCCACCCCTTCCCAGGTACCTTGTGGGTGGGTCGGGGTGTGGTTATTTGTGATGTATACGCAGGCTTCCAACCAATGGGTTTGCTGACTTCGGACACATGCTGTAGCTTGTATTCTTCTGGCCCAACAGGGCTCGAGCTCTGGAAATATCCGAGAAAAGTGCACAGCACCCATGCAATGAGGGGGGTGATCACTTTTTGCCCCAATGTTTATGGAACTATATATTTTTTAGTACAACTTGTCTTTCCATCTTACACACACTGCGCCCACACTCTACTTTAGGATACACGCACTGTGCCCTCACACACTGTGCCCACACTCTACTTTAGGATACACACACTGCGCCCTCACACACTGCGCCCATACTCTACTTTAGGATACACACACTGCGCCCACACTCTACTTTAGGATACACACACTGCGCTCTTACACACTGCGCCCATACTCTACTTTAGTATACACACACTGCGCCCACACACAACTTTAGGATACACACACTGCGCTCTTACACACTGCGCCCATACTCTACTTTAGTATACACACACTGCGCCCACACACAACTTTAGGATACACACACTGCACCCACACACGACTTTAGGATGCACACACTGCGCCCACACACTACTTTAGGATAGACACTACTTTAGGATACACACACTCTGCACCCTCACACACACACTGCACCCTCACACACACACACACACACACACACACACACACACTGCACCCTCACACACACTGCACCCACACACACACTGCACCCACACACACACTGCACCCACACACACACTGCACCCACACACACACTGCACCCACACACACACTGCACCCTCACACACACTGCACACACACACACACACACACACCCACACCCACACCCACACTGCACCCTCACACACACTGCACCCACACACACACACACACTACACACACACACACACACACTGCACCCACACACACACACACTGCACCCACACACACACACACTGCACCCACACACACACACACACTGCACCCACACACACACACACACTGCACCCACACACACACACACTGCACCCACACACTCAGTGCACATAATTATATGCTACATAGAATCTATGACAAAATATCTACTACAAAAATATCTACCTACCAAAATATCGCAACAAAAATATTGAGATCCTATCTCTAACAAGGCAAGTACAAAAATATCGAAAAAATAATATTGATGTCAAAAATATCGTTTTTTTTAGATATCGTTTTTTAAATTAAAAAACATGGAATATTAACAAAAATAATACTTATAAAATTAATAAACAGTTAAATAAATATTATAATATTTAAAACTAATAATGTACTAAAAACTAATAATGTACTAAAAACTAATAATAAAGATAATGCATAGTATATACTTCATTAATAATACCTCTAATAAATTATTTTAATAACTTATAAATAAATGAAAATATAATAAATTACAAATAAATGTATATACATCCAATAATAATATAACAATTAATAAAAATATAAAACAAATAAAAATAATTAAATACATTTTGGATAGCGTACGGGTACAAATTCCTATTCCCACTCCAGAGAGTGCAACAGTAGGGAAAGTGTTGGATAGCGTAGGGGTAACAATTACTATTCCCACTCCAGAGTGCAACAGTAGGGAAAGTGTTGGATAGCGTAGGGGTAAAAATAACATACTTATAAATAAATGTCTTTTTTTAAATAATAAAAAACTTAAATAAATAAATATAAACCATTTATAAATACCAATACATAATTATTAAAAACATGATTAGCAAAATATATTTAAATAAAAAAATATTAAAAATACCATTTAATAATATTTAATTACCAATTAATATTTAACAATTATATAATTAACAAAACAATTTATTAAAACACATTTTTCCTTAATTACATTTAAATTACTTCCCACCCTATTCCCCTATAAACCCACAATCCGCTACAGAAATTAATCATCAATTAATTAAAATACATCAATTAATTAAAAATAATTACCAATTAATTAAAATTAATTTATAATTCCTACTAATTAATAATTAATTTAACATAATTACATTACTTCCCACCCTATTCCCCTATAAACCCACAACCCGCTACAGAACATAATTATCAATTAATCAATTAATTAAAATTAATTACCAATTAATTAAACATAATTACCAATTAATTAAAATAATTTATAATTCCTACTAATAATTAATTTAACATAATTAAATTACTTCCCACCCTATTCCCCAATAAACCCATAATCCGCTACAGAACATAATTATCAATTACTTAAAATTAATTACCAATTAATTAAAAATAATTACCAATTAATTCAAATTAATTTATAATTCCTACTAATTATTTTAACATAATTAAATTACTTCCCACCCTATTCCCCTATAAACCCACAACCCGCCACAGTACTAAAATACAAAATTACATAAAAATAAATTAAAAACATTATAAATACATAATACACACAAAAATAATATAAAAATCGATATTAGTAACATCGATATTACTAACATCGATATTTAACACTTCGATATTACTAATATCGATATTAAATCTATCGATATTACTTACCTTCTATATTATGTACCTTCGATATTATTGTATATGGATATTTAAATCGATATTTTGTCTGCATACCGCTACATAATTACACTGCACTCAATGCAACATACACTACAAACAATACCACTCTACTGAATACGACATACACTCCACACAATATCACTCAGTGCAACATAATTATATGCTACATAATTACCACTGCGCTCAACGCAACATACACTCCAAATACCACTCAGTGACACATAATTACACATTAACAACCACAGGGGCTATCCAACAACCCGAACCCGGGACAGTCAATTAATACACATAACAGTAGGTTCAGGGAAGGGATCACACAAAAAACTATATATGATCCAACACATTAACTATCGGTTTACAAACAATAGAGAAAAACAGTTAGTCAATGAGAAATAAGACAGTAATTGAAGAAGCCCTTCAAACAATATTTCAAATATCACAAAAACATTATTTATTATACATATTAGGAAATAATTTTTTTCTAAAAACAATTACCCTCAAGACAAAAGTGCTGCTGTACAAAAAAACAAATCACAAACCAGACATGTGGCAAACGAAACCATTACATATTACGGTAAAGGAACAACACAAACAAATAATGTGTCCTTGATTCAATCTTGGCCACAAAAAGCATCAACAGCGTTTCGACCGCTATATTATTGTGCGGTTATCTTCAAGACTCACAGTTTACTTGAGCGTTATGTATTGGCACTGACGCGTGAGGACACAGGGCATCCTAAAAACTTAATGGAATCTTGTCAGTGGCATCCAACTTCAACCAAACTGAACGCCCATGTTATTGGCGACTCCATGAGAATGCCAGCGAAGATAGTGCTGTGTCAAAATCCGCTTGGGCACCCTCCATCTGTCGCCCTCCTTCCCTCCATCCATCCATCCATCCATCCATCCGTCCGTCCGTCCGTCGCCCTCCCTCCCTCCCCCCTCCCTCCATCCATCCATCCGTTGCCCTCCATCCATCCATCGCCCTCCATCCATCCATCCATCCGTTGCCCTCCATCCATCCATCGCCCTCCATCCATCCATCCATCCGTTGCCCCCCATCCATCCATCCATCCGTCGACCTCCCTGCCTCCATCCATCTATCCGTCCGTCGCCCTCCCTGCCTCCATCCATCCGTCGCCCTCCCTGCCTCCATCCATCCGTCGCCCTCCATCCATCCGTCGCCCTCCCTGCCTCCATCCATCCATCGCCCTCCATCCCTCCCTCCCTCCCTCGCCCTCCCTCCCTCGCCCGCCCTCCCTCCATCGCCCTCCCTCCCTCTATCCATTGCCCTCCCTCCATCCATCCATCCATCCATCGCCCTCCATCCCTCCCTCCCTCCCTCGCCCTCCCTCCCTCCCTCCCTCGCCCGCCCTCCCTCCCTCCCTCCCTCGCCCGCCCTCCCTCCATCGCCCTCCCTCCATCGCCCTCCCTCCCTCTATCCATTGCCCTCCCTCCATCCATCCATTGCCCTCCCTCCATCCATCCATTGCCCTCCCTCCATCCATCCATCCATTGCCCTCCCTCCATCCATCCATCCATTGCCCTCCCTCCATCCATCCATCCATTGCCCTCCCTCCATCCATCCATTGCCCTCCCTCCATCCATCCATCCATTGCCCTCCCTCCATCCATTGCCCTCCCTCCATCCATTGCCCTCCCTCCATCCATCCATTGCCCTCCCTCCATCCATCCATTGCCCTCCCTCCATCCATCCATTGCCCTCCCTCCCTCCCTCCCTCCATCCATCCATTGCCCTCCCTCCCTCCATCCATTGCCCTCCCTCCATCCATCCATCCATTGCCCTCCCTCCCTCCATCGCCCTCCCTCCCTCCATCCATCCATCCATTGCCCTCCCTCCATCCATCCATCCATCCATCCATTGCCCTCCCTCGTTCCATCCATCCATTGCCCTCCCTCCATCCATCCATTGCCCTCCCTCCCTCCATCGCCCTCCCTCCCTCTCTCCATCCATCTGTTCATCCGTCGCCCTCCCTCCCTCTCTCCATCCATCTGTCCATCCGTCTCCCTCCCTCCCTCCCTCTCCATCCATCCGTCTCCCTCCCTCCCTCTCCATCCATCCGTCTCTCTCTCTCTCTCTCCATCCATCCGTCTCTCTCTCTCTCTCTCTCTCCATCCATCCGTCTCTCTCTCTCTCTCTCTCTCTCTCTCCATCCATCCGTCTCTCTCTCTCTCTCTCTCCATCCATCCGTCTCTCTCTCTCTCTCCATCCATCCGTCCGTCTCTCTCTCTCTCTCTCTCTCCGTCCGTCCGTCTCTCTCTCTCTCTCTCTCTCTCTCCATCCATCCGTCTCTCTCTCTCTCTCCATCCATCCGTCCATCCCTGAATCCATCCGTCCGTCCATCCCTGAATCCATCCGTCGCCCTCCCTCCCTCTCTCTCTCCACCCATCCATCCGTCGCCCTCCCTCCCTCTCCACCCATCCATCCATCCATCCGTCCGTCGCCCTCCCTCCCTCTCTCCACCCATCCATCCATCCGTCCGTCGCCCTCCCTCCATCTATCGCCCTCCCTCCATCTATCGCCACCACTCCATCTAGCGCCACCACTCCATCTAGCGCCACCACTCCATCTAGCGCCACCACTCCATCTATCGCCACCACTCCATCTACCGCCACCACTCCATCTACCGCCACCACTCCATCTATCGCCACCACAGCCTCACTCAGCACCACCACAGCCTCACTCAGCACCACCACAGCCTCACTCAGCACCACCACAGCCTCACTCAGCACCACCACAGCCTCACTCAGCACCACCACAGCCTCACTCAGCACCACCACAGCCTCACTCAGCACCACCACAGCCTCACTCAGCACCACCACAGCCTCACTCAGCACCAACACAGCCTCACTCAGCACCAACACAGCCTCACTCAGCACCAACACAGCCTCACTCAGCACCACCACAGCCTCACTCAGCACCACCACAGCCTCACTCAGCACCACCACAGCCTCACTCAGCACCACCACAGCCTCACTCAGGGGCACCAAAACATCACTATGCGCTACCACAGCATCACGGAATGCCACAGCATCACTCGTCGCCACCACAACATCACTCAGCACCACCTCAGCATCAATCTGTGCAACCATTCAACAACAACTGGTTCAAATATGTTCTCTCAATGTTTCAAGCTTTATTACAAATGTCACAAAAAGATGTTAATATTTAACTTCTGTTCTTGGATTTTCGTCACAATAAAATACACTGAACATAATCTTCACAAAAGTTATTTACAAAAGTTTAAGTTATTGCCATTATACATTACAATAACTTTTATTTAAGTATTCATTATTAAAAAAAATAAAAGCCATTGTTATTTGTAATATCAATACATTAAGTCACGTAAATGCAACACATTGCATTACAAATGCTATAGGTGTCACATTTGCGAAAGTTATAACTATTGGCATTGTAAATGACAAAGCTATTAATTTCGCTATTTTTAAAACCAACACATAAATAAAAAATGTGTCATTTACAATACCGATAGCTCAAACTTTCCTAATGCGATACCTATTGCACTGCAAATGCTTGTTGGGTTTGTCTGCAGAAGAGTTAGCCTGACAGAAAGCTGTTGACACAAATATCCGTTATAATTCAAAATGTAGTGAGGGGGAGGTACAGTCTCAAATTGTTGAATAACTGGACATGGCGTATTGGATTTTTTTTGTTGATTAAAGCAAGGCAGATGTTGAAGACAATCAGATTTTTGTAGGAGCTGGTCATGAGGAAACGAAGAATGAGGTTAGGGGGCTAAAAAGCTGAGGAACCTGGTACAGGGCTCGAGGGGGTCAACAATTAGTCAATTATACACCACGAGCTAGGGGGAATAAAAGGAGCCAGCAAGGGGGACACACAAACTAACAAGGGGGAGGGGCAAAAACCAGACGGATGTGACAAACCACATTAGGAGGTGAAATAACAACTGGGGAGAAGGGGAAACACAAAAAACTGGCGAAATTTTCCTGGAATGCCAGCGCCCTCGGGGAGGGAGTGTATACACAAAGAGGTCATATGAGTGGCAGAACAAGCAACAGATAGTGAGCTGTAACAAGTGGAAGATTCAAAGAAAGATTGAGTCAAAAGATTGTTCTGCTGCCATCAATGCAGATATATACAGAGTGATACAGCAACATATCACCACAGCCAGACCATTTCCTGTCCAACAACCTGTGTTTATTTTACTCAAATCAGAGTGGGCACTGACTTTTACCTAATCCGCATAATTCAGTTCTATCCAGCCGGAAACTCACTCAGCATCTATTGCACTTTCTTTCTAGGCCTACTTTGTTACTTGTAAGTCTAGGTTCAAGGATTTCTATAAATGGATACTGGTAGTGAAGAGGCCACACTTCTCACGGTCAAGAAGCATGGACAGCCCAGCAAATAAACTAAGTATAAGCCTGCTTTGCTCCCTATTATCACATAACTATTCACAAAGGGAAAAAAAACTTTAAGGATACTCTGAACTCTACACAAACCTCTACTTACACAGCCCAATAACTTCATATCAATAACTCCTACTGCAGCAAGCATGTGCTCTACTTTAATTTTACCAGGACTAAAGAAATGCTTTAGTAAAAGAAAAAAAAGCAGGTTCAAGTATGCGTACCTCTAGCTACCAAAGAAGCAATGGCTAAATTAGTACAAGGATATTGTTCAAAATGTAAATACTTTTTAAGGCTTTCCCAGCTTAAAACAGCCTGCACCATCAGTAAGAATTCATAATTGCATAATGATCAACCAGCTATGTTCAAGCTCATTCTCCATTTGTACGCAAAGTAAACAAGCCTTTGCAATGCAATAGGTCTCGCATTTGCGAGACATTGAGCGAATAGCATTGTAAATGACAAATATTTTATCTATGTGTTGGTTTTGAAAACAAATAAAAGGCATTGTCATTTACAATTCGAATAGCTTAAACTCGGGCAAATACAAGTCCTATTGCATTGCAAATGCTTGTTTAGTGAGTGGAGAGGTCATGGTGAATACTGTTCAACTAAGTTCATGGGTGTGCACAAACTCAAAGGTCATTCGAACCCTACAACTATGCTTTATTGGAAACTTAAGGGTCTTTTCCCTAACAGGCTGACACCATCAAAGTAATATGTATTTAATTTCACTTTCACCAAGCTCCCTAATGGGGTTAATCTCACAGTCAGCAGCTAATGCCAGCTGTCCACAACCCATAGGGTGCTCAAGGTGAGTAGTCTGTTCATTTCACAGTGTGGTGAATTAAGTGCCTTTTGGTGTAGATCTATTACCAAGTAGTATAAAATTGCCCCTCAGGTTCCTAGGGTACCCCTTCGATTTGGACCCCTAAGTTCCGAGTGAGAGAGAAGTGGGAACGAGAATAATAACTCCCAGTAGAACAATAAACATCCAAATTAAACACCCACTATTCAATTTGAGAGTACAGGAAAAACAACAGTGATAGTATGCAAATGGTCACCAACATGAGGTTGCCGAGTAGAAAATGAGTCCTGATTAAGCAGTCTACCAGAAAACACAACAGTACTAAGCTTCCATTAGGTAATGTCGTTTTTCCCCCACAAAACGTGACGTTTTTAACTCTTATAAGATGCTCCTATTGAAAGAAAAGGCTGCTGATTAGTCAGTAAACAATGTTACAGCATATGCCTACCAGTCAGTCTCGATATTGAATTGCAAGGTAAACATCCACCAGCCTAATGTGTCCCTTACAATAATCTACTATCTCCCTCATTCATACAGCCCTTTATGTGCCTCTGAATGTAAGCGGCATGATCGTGGCTGTGGCTACATGACTGGGTGTCTCCATATTCTGAAGAGTAAGTAATCATGATATCATGTTCCCATTCAAGCTGTATTCAGCAACAATCTATGCGAGTTGCTCATGGAGAGACAAAGTAAGTCAGAAGAACATCAAGTAGGGTTTGGGAAGGCATCCTATTAAGACTGGAGGAGTGCCCAGAATGAAGAACTGCAATCACAAAGATACGTTCTTGGTGTAATCTGTGCACAGAAGAATTTCGGTCTTGTATGTTAAAAGTGCTCAAATCTCATAAAACTTCATGGTTCCAAAAGGCGTTATGCGCTGCTTGCTTTTGTGAGTGATATTATTTTCACAGTAAGACCAGCATTTTTTTTTAAACGTGTCTTTTTTAAAGTAAAAGCAATAGTTTATCCTTAGCATTGAATTCACTGTGTGCAATTATGTGATGCTGAAACTAGGTTGGATATGTACAGTTAGCTTAAGCTTTCACTTAAAGATTTAGCAATCCATGGAATCAAATGTACACATGTAGTCCTTGTTTATCCAGTTTGTGTTACTAATTAACCCCTTCGATGCTCATGACGGACCGGTTCCGTCATGAGCGTCGGTTGGCCTGTGCTCATGACGGAACCGTTCCGTCATGAGACCTTCAGCACAGCGCGAGAATTCGCGCCACGCTGAAGGTGTTAAATAGGGCCATCATATAAGAGTGGTAAAATAAAACAAATACCTACCGTGGCTCTGTACATGCAGACTGCCACTGGACTAATCGAAAAGGCCTCATAACTGTATAGACCCACGAGGCAGCTTGTGATTGCAGGTACAAGGATCCTTATTCAAACTTAAAGACTAGAATTTTGTGGTGATTCTAAGTCCCCAACTAGATATTCTCCTTCATAGTTTCTTTAACGGGTGAGCATGGCACTTGTATTACCAGTTAGTACCAATAAGCAAATGGAGAGTTTACCCAGCAAAAGCAACAAGCACGGCCACACTAATTACTAACAAATGGCCCCTGCGCGCCACTACTCGCCCCCACAAGGTGGATATCGTAGCATGCACGAGTATGCTAAAAGTGCAGATCGATTCCAAAAGGTAATCTCCAAGAGAAGCGCATGTGCAGTGCCTAGGCGAGACCTAATAAGCAGCTGGCAGGCACGAAAAATAATAACTGGGAAGATAAAAAAAATTCCAAATGTTGGATGAACAGCAAAAGAAAAAAATATTTTTACTTTTGTGATTTTTCAGCATTTGCTAAGCCATATACACACCTGGTTATTCTGGTCTGCAAGGTATCGCACTACAATGGGCAAGAGGTATTTGGAAAACGCATGTGGAATTGAAGGTCTATTTTCATGACAAAACATTGCCAGGTGAGGCACCTGTTCCATGAGTTCTGCACGTACAGTCGGCTCTGTTAAATAAGAAAGAAAAACATCAACATGAATAGTATTGCAGTATTCTTTGCAAGCTTGGCAATGTGTATTTAGCATATGTGGCACAAGTCTAGAACAATCTAGCTCTGAAGAATGAAGTCATTTCACCCTAACACACGCACTGCAAAAACCTTCCTATTCTAGATAAGCACCCCACTGGCCAGTTTATATAAAAATTAAAGTTTCTGATCCAGAAGAAATCCAAAAAGCATAAATTGGAAGCAAAGTGGACAAGCCATAAAAGGCGCGTTGAACACACTGCAAAGATAGTTCAAAGGAATTTGAGGCAGGCATGATAAAAAGGGCAGTTTTAATTCATATTTTGGCCCTGTTATTTTTCCAATAAAAAAGCAATCATGCGGCGCACACGTTGAGAATTTGGCTTTGTAGGCTAATCTAGTGTATAAAGTTCAATGGTCCAGATTCACAAACACAGCATCAAGCTCCAAAAGTGCATACACTACCAGTTGGCATTGCTTTTGTACCTAGAGAACACGGACCCAGATACACATTGCACCCAAGTAATCTATGTTCTATGATAGAATTGTGTCCGAACCTCATTAACTGAAGAATTATTCCTTAAATTCTGCTTGTAGATCTGCCATTGCACTACATTCTTTTAAGTGATTCAGTGATCTAAAGGTATTGCATGAATATATTTTTATTGTAATTATATTTATATATAACAACTACCTCAGCACCACTAAACACTGTAAACAACTGCAAAGGAGATGGCACACCAGCAAGGACACAACCGACAAGACTGCCTTCGGGACAGCCCTCAACCTCTACCACAGACAGTTGCGAGAATTGAAGAAAAAGGCCTTTGCCTCATGCATCGAATCAAGCTCCAATAACAACAAAGAACTCTTCAACATCGTCAAAGAAATCTCAAACCCGGGAGATATGCCTTGGCATCAGCCAAGATGGCCACACTTTAAAGGAGCTCCGCTGCGACTGCTGAATTGACCCCCAACTATCCATCCTAATTCTCCACCCAGACTTGCACTGAAGTACCTCATGGAATGACTGGGGTGGCAGGCTGTCAGGGAAGAGAGATTGCTGCCGTCCTGGGCTGCAACTGCAGCGGTGCGGACGACTTAAGTGTTTGGCGTTGGCATGCAGAGATGAGGTGCTCTCCTTCGCTAGGAATTGGAAACTACAGACTGTATCCCAACCAGATTAGACCACAACATTGGTTCTAGCTCCTATAGTACCACATATGCACCCCTTGCATTGCAACCTGGGCCCAGAGGTAAGTGTGGGGCCTGTAGATGAGAAGCAGGCCTTGCGTTGAAATCAGCAGCCCCTGCTGAATCAACGTAGGAGGGGTACACTGCTCCGAAGGGCCTACAGGCGCATGCAGCGAATACCAGGACTAGATGCCCTTGCAACGTAAATGGTGGTGCTCGAGGAGTCCATAAACAACCGCTGGTTTTGCAGGACTGATGGCTCCTGGCAAGGGCTCCTCTCGTACTGCTCTGCAGGGGGAATCTATCCAGTCACAGCAGGCGGCCAGAGCGCCGGAGGCCACGCTGCAGGTTTTAGGAGCCCTGTGTTATGGAGGGACCTCTGCCGGCAGAAAACACTGTACAGGAGTCACCATATATAACTATTTGAGCTGCCACCTCAGGGAGAGGGGGGATAGATGCCAATTACCTTCATGGTGCAGCCGGGGCTTTGAAGGCCTGTGGGACCAGGCTCTCAGATCCCCAAGTGGAAACACTCAACAACCCCACCCCAAGATGCAACCTGGGCAGGCCCAATGGGAGACCAGAGACTGGGAGTAAAAGGCAGAGGGCCCAAATACACTGCAGATGAGTGCAATGTTGTGGGGTCCGACCCCACAGTGGGAAAGGCAACGCAGAAACACTAAAGTACAGAGCATTGTGCATTCGACAGGGTAGTCTGGACAGCCCTTGACCCAGAACAGGCCCTAGAGAACTCCAAGACTACAGACATACTGGGCTGGGGGCAGAGGGGTACAGGGAGTGCCACTTGCACGTCTGTACATGGAGGTGTGGCAGTCTTGACTAATATAAGAATTGGGACCCCCTCTATAGCTATTTGATTGACCAGGGAAAAGAGGGGTTTAGAAACAAAAACATATCAAAATTCCCCCATGGTCTGTTCTTACTTTCTTATGTGGCTCAGCTCACAGAGACTAGACAATTTGCCTTCAAATTAGTGCAAGGACAAGAAAATATTTTCTTTCATTAAATATTTTTTATTATTTAGTTTTTTTCATTCATTTATCAAAATTATTTAAAACTGTTTTTTTCTTCTTTTTTTGATCTTTTCTTGAGTGTGTACATCAATTCATCTTTATAGGTAATGATCCAATCAATTTGAAAGTGCAATAAAACATAACAAAATTATTTTGAAGTCTGGAATAATTTTGTTATGTTTTATTGCACTTTCAAATTGATTGGATCATTACCTATAAAGATGAATTGATGTACACACTCAAGAAAAGATCAAAAAAAGAAGAAAAAAACAGTTTTAAATAATTTTGATAAATGAATGAAAAAAACTAAATAATAAAAAATATTTAATGAAAGAAAATATTTTCTTGTCCTTGCACTGATTTGAAGGCAAATTGTCTAGTCTCTGTGAGCTGAGCCACATAAGAAAGTAAGAACAGACCATGGGGGAATTTTGATATGTTTTTGGTGTGGCAGTCTTGAACCAGGCGGACCTAGGCCAACAGACTTGAATCCTAGGGAGGCCTACAAACGTAGGGGATACATACCAGCACGAAAACGCTCACTTGAGTGGGGTGACTTGCGATGGTGCAAAGCACTAGTGGAGACGCAATAGACCACACGGAGAGGCTGCCTCTTCTTCGGGGCTGTAGTAAGGCCCAAAGGGACGCCCCACACTCACTCTAACAAAATGAAGAAGTACCCAGTGCCAAGACAGTCAGCGGACGAGACTGCGCCGGATGCCAAATATTCAGAAGTGATGTAGCTCCCACCTTGGGTCCATAATGGGAGACATCTGTGACCTAAATAACACCCTGGAACCGAAAATAGATGCTGTGACAGACGTAACACTCCTCAGGGCAGATTTAAAAAATTTGCAGAAACCCACATCAACCAACTACAGTCGTCCACATCCATAAAGCTGCAGGAGCAAGTCCAGTACGTGACGAAACAACATACGGCAGCAAAACTTGAAGACCAAGAAGGTAGAGCTCGTAGGATCATCATCAGGGAGGGCAGGGTCCCCGAGGGGGCAGAAGGACACAGTGTGCATCTTTCTACAGGCTTCATTGTCAATATCTTGCGACCCAAACTCCTCTCAAATTTTTTCGAATGAACACATCAGGCACTGATACCACCATCACGACCACGATGCCATCCTATAAGCCGCTCATTCCCCTGCCTATAAAAATGCAACGATTTGCTTCTTCACAGATTTTAGACTGCAGGTACAGCACTAGCGCCGCAGCTTTGAGACGTTAAAAAGTGCTTTGGTCCAAAGACCAAATACATTATGTTGTATCCTGTGAGTCTGAGTGGTGGAAGCAGGAAAGTCATGGCACTTCACTGGACAGAAGGAGGCCTGAGATTGGCTCGAGGGCTGCTGCACACCAGGACGGCAGGCACAACGAGAGAAGAAGGGGCACCCTAGCTAACAACAAGAGGATGACCTTCCAACGCACAGTGATGAACATCTGGGATAAAGTGCCCCACAAGAAAACAGATCGATGAACCCCTCGAAATAATCCTATTATGCTGCTAACTTTCTATAATGGTTGAGAGTACTGACCAGTCAGTGAGAGCCTCTGGTGAATACACATAGGACTCCGGTATCCCAAGTATGGTGTTCGTCTAGTGTGACCAACCTGGGTGGGGGTGGGGGGGGGGAGGGGGGGGGGGAGAAGAGGAAAGGAAAAGACTACCAAGACTTTTGTGATGCATTTCTAAAGACAGTATGCTGTGCTAGTGGAATATGATGCAACACTGTTAGCCTGGACATGGTGGTGCCAGCCAGCCCTAGATATATTCCATTATTTTGTTTGAGCGGCAGGCGATCTGCACATTAGGGAAGTGGGCATTTCCAGACCTACAATGCAGGGCAACAGGTTGGGGGGTGTTTCTTAGGGATAGACAGTTTTGCTGTTATACAATGTTTAGAATGCATGTCCTACTTGATATTAGCTCACCGACAATAGGTCACAGGGAGGATGGCCATTTGATGGTGGGGGAATGAGGTAGGCCAACTGTTTTGAGGGTAGATCACACCTCAAATTAGGCATCACATGGAAGCACAAGCATGCTTAGCCTTGAAGGTTATGTGGAACATCAATGGCCTCGGTAATAAAATCAAACATGCCATAATACTGCAATATCTTCAGAGGCATGCCCCAGACTTGGTTCTCCTACAGGAGACTCATTTAAAAGGCAACCACTATAAGGCACTCAATAGGTTTAGATATACTCTCTTCACCCATGCAAGTTTCACTTCAGGATCCAGAGGCACGGACATACTTATTAAAACACTGGCGCCATTCACCCTAGGTCGCACCTGGAATTACCCGCTTGGCAGATATGTAGAGTAAACTGTTATGTGGGAAGGCCACACACTCGGTATATGCTCGGGGTATGTACTGGCAAAGCTCCACACTGATGCACTGCCGGCACTATGCGCCCCACTGCTCGAGATGCCACCTGGCAGCCTTATATTTGGGGGTGACAAACATTATAATGTACTCAGAAATGGATAGGATATCTGGATCTCCCTATGGTGCCGCCCTCGCCCACTATTGGCCTTTGGGGATGAGACAGAGCTGGTAGATTTGTAGCACAAACAATCCCAAAGCGCAACAGTTTACATTTCATTCTGCTGTGCATGGCAGCTGCTCCTGCTTAGATTTTCAGCCACTGCGCACACGCAGGCCTGGTTTGCAGCATAATATAAAGCGCACAGCATTGTGGACTACTCCCTGGCAGAGGTACTGCTGCAGGGCCCTCCCAGGGACACCACCTTAGCTTCCAGCAAGAGCATCTGAAATACAAAACATTCATGGACAAGATAAGGGCATGGATAGATCAATATTTTAAGGAGAATAAGGGGACGGTTGACTGTGTGCATCCTCTGGGAAGCCTTTAAGGTGGTATTATGGGGTCATGCTCAGGCTCTGAGATGCGAAGAGCTCTAAAGGGAGATTGCTCTACTAGAGCCTGGGGTGCCACGGAGGGGGATGACCAGCTTGCCCCTGGGTCACCAACTCTGCTTTAAAGAACAAGAGCTGAGCGATCAAGCTGAAAACACAGCCTGAAGACACAGGCTAGTGACACAATGTAGACTCTATGACATTGGGGACAAAGTGAACAGACTTATAGCCTGGCTACAAAAGAGGGACAAAGTGAGAAACTGGGTCCTAGAAATCCACAACCCTGGTGGGCCTACACACACACACACACACAACGGGGACGGACATAGCAAAAGCTTTTGTACCTTATTACGAGACCGCATACTAGTCTACCTCTGGAGTCGACTGTGTTGACCTCCTTAGGGATCTCTCCCTCCCTACTCTATCTGCTGAAGATAGGGGTGAAATGTGACAGTAGAAGAAATAGATCGGGCCATCAGACACTTGCAATATGGGAAGGCAGCGGGCATAAATGACCTGCCAGTAGAATTATACAAGGGCATCGCCAGGGGTGGGGAATTCCTATCTCCCGACGCCCGAGACATCTAGATTTCTTAGGAGGGCAAGAGGTTTTAATTTGCATTTTGTCCAGAGGACAAGTAGACAGTTTTATAGTAATACGATACACAGCTGTTCAACCCTGTAGGTCACAGTCAGTAAATACGGTGCTCTAAGCAGTTTATTGGCAGTGAAATTTCCCTAGAGCAGAACAACAAAATGATAAAGCAGAGCTCAAAGTTTGAGCCAACTCGATAAGCTTGTGTGGCTTCCAGGCCCTCCCCTTGTCCTTTTATTTTCTTCAAGCATGAGACACACATCGAGCTTCTGTAGCTCCAGTACACTCACAGCAATAACATGTAAGAGGCTGCTTTTTGTGCCTCTTGGCCCCTTGCGCTGACTTGAACTGTATGACCCCTGCCTTGTATTCTCTGCTCCACTCCTGGGCCTCACAGGGCTCCAATATCCCTGCTCATCTTCAACTCAATTTGATTTCCCTTCTCATGCACCCCCTCCTTGGCACTTTGTGTTTCCTGTACACCTTATGTTACACCTGGTGCCTGAACCTGCTAACCCCACCACTCCACCCGCCGCTGCACTCTGGCATCCCTGACCCGCTGCCGGACAGGGCACGGACATCGCCCTCCTGGCAGCGGTAGAGGAAGCCAGAACGCTATTGGACGGGGGAGGATCAGTGGCAGTGATCCTCCTCGACCTTAGCGCAGCGTTCGATACCGTTGACCACCAAATCCTCATCGAAAGACTGGCAAGAGTCGGACTGGAAGGCACAGCCCTATCCTGGCTGTCATCCTTCTTGGCACAACGATCTTATCAGATCTGGGAGAAGAACGCCCGCTCCTCCGAAATGCCCCTCCAATGTGGTGTGCCTCAGGGCTCCTCCCTGAGCCCTACATTATTTAATATCTATATGTCCACATTGGAGGAGGTTATCACCCCTTTCGGAGTGAGTGTCATCAGCTATGCTGACGACACACAATTAGTGGTGTCTCTCTCCCACCCCAAACAACAGAAAGCTGATCTTTTCAACTGCCTCACGCAGGTCCATCACTGGAAGAATAGATCAGCCCTTAAATTAAATGGGACAAAAACCGAGGTCCTTTTACTCGGCCCAAAAGGAACCTCACTTCCCCTGGACATGTGGCCAACCTGTCTAGGTCCTCCCCCAGACCCAAAGACAGAGGTGAAAAGTCTGGGTGTATGGATAGATTCTGATCTCTCATTCGCCCCGCAAGCTAAGAAGGTTGTAGGGACCTGTTTTGGTCTTCTAAAATCCTTGAGGAAAGTCCTGCCCCTTCTCCCTCCTAAATCGCAAAAACTATTAGTCCAAGGTCTTATTATATCAAGACTAGACTATAGTAATGCGATTTACTTGGGCGCACCGGAAGCGACTCTGAATAAACTGCAGAGAATTCAGAACACTGCTGCCCGGATTATTACCAACACCCCGGCCAGATCATCGGCAAAACCCGCTCTCAAACTTCTTCACTGGCTCCCCATAAGGGAGAGAATCAAATTCAAAGCCCTGTGTCTTGTGCACAAAACTTTGAACAACCAAGGCCCCCCAGTCCTTCGCAATTTTATCACCCCCTACATAGCCACTAGATCCCTCCGTTCCAACACAGAAAATCTCATCAACGCCCCAAGATTTAGGAAAGTTCGTTCAGGAAGAAGACGCTTCTCGGTACAAGCGGCCCGGCTTTGGAACTCCCTTCCTCGTGACCTCCGTCTTGAATCTCAATATCTGCGTTTCAGGAAGTTGTTAAAGACACATCTTTTTCCCTAGTTCCTATGCCCTCCCCGGGAACTCAGCCTCGGTCCTCAGTTTTACTGTTTTAGGGTTCTCTAGCGCTGGGATACTTCCGGGTGACTATGCGCTTTATAAAAATAAATAATAATAATAATATCTTACTTCATCGAGGGCTTACATTAAAGCTCATTGGTTTCCCCATGGGCTTTCATGCAGGCCTAAGGCCACCCCCAATTCTGTCCTTGCACTAGGCCTCCCATCTCACTTTGTGCCTGCACCAGGGGCATTGTTAACACACCGCTGTAGCAACTACAGCAGCTGTAGAGTTTTTGATGGGCCTCTTCAGTCTGCAGGTCTACAGACAAAGGCCTGTAATGGACTTGAAAGGGTGGGTAGGAGAGTGAGTGAATGGGTGGATGAATAGATGCATGGATGAATAGTTAAAGGGTGGATGGATAGATGCATGTATGAATAAGTGAAAGGGTGGATGTACAGATGCATGGATGAATACATGCAAGAGTAGATGATAGATGCATAAATGAATGAGTGAATGGATAGATGCATGGATGAATAAGTGAATGGCTGGATGGATAGTTGGATGAATGAGTGGAATGAAAGGGTGGATGTTTAGATGCATGAATGAATGAGTGAAAGGGTGGATGGATAGGTGCATGGATGAAAGAGTGGATAGATGCATGTATGAAAAAGTGAAAGGGTGGATGTATAGATGCATGGATGAATACGTGCAAGAGTGAATGATAGATGCATACATTATTGAGTGAAAGGGTGAATGGATAGATGCATGGATGAATGAGTGAAAGGCTGGATGGATAGATGGATGGATGAATGAGTTGAGTGAAAGGGTATATACATGGATGAATGAGTGGATGGATGTAAGGATGGATGTTTGAAAGAATGGTAAGATAAGTGCAAGGGTGAATGAAGGGATGGGTGAGTGGATGGATAGGTTGAAAGTGGATTGATGAGTGAAAGGATGGACGGCTTATTGAAACGGTGGATTAATGGGTGAGGGAGTAGATGAATAGATGGCTGAGTGGGTGGGGATAGATGGCTGAGTGGGCGGGGATGGATAGATGGGTGGGTGGCTGGGTGCAAGGGTTGATGGATGGATGGGTGGATAGTTGAGTGTAAAGGTGGATGGAGGGATTAGTGAAAGGGTGGATGGATATATGAGCAAAACAGAAGATAGACGGGTGAAAGAGTGGATGGACGAGCGAAAGCATAAATGGAGGAAGTGAAAGGGTAGGTGGATAGATGAGTGAAAAGGAGAATGGATGGATGGATGAGTGAAAGGATGGATGAATATGAGTGAAGAGGAGGATGTGTGGAGTGAAAGGATGGATGGATGAGCAAAAGGATGGATGAGTGAAAGGAAGGCGGGATGGATCAGTTGGATCAATAGGTTAGGAGATGGCAGGGTAGGTCTGAACAGGGGGTTCGTGAACGCCCCACTTTAGCAGCTACAGTAGAGGTGGAGCTCTTGATGGGCCTCTTCTGTCTGCAGCTCGGCAGACAAAGATTCGTAATTAATGTGAAAGGATGAATGGATGTGTGGGTGAAAGGATGAGTGAGTGAAAGTATGGCTGGCTAGATGGATGGATGAAGGAGTGACCGGGATGGTTGAGTGACGAGGATGGTGGATGGGTTACAGGGTGTAAGGATTAGAGAGCGAAAGGATGGATGAGTGTAAAGGATAAATGGATGGATGAGTGGAAGGATGGATTGATGGATAGGTCGAAGGGTGGGTGGAAGGGTGAGTGAAAGGGAGGGTATATGGATGAGCAAAAGGATGGATGGATGGTTGAAATGGATAGGTTTGGAGATGGATGGGTAGGTTTGGAATTGGATGAGCGGATGGACTGACTGACGAACAGATTGGTGAAAGGCTAATGGATAAAAGAATGAATGGGTGCCAATGTAAAGGCGAAATGCTAGATATCAGTGGGTGAAAGGATGAATGGATAGATGCTTAGATGGAAGAGACTAGAGAGCTATTCTGGCGAGGATTCCAATGACTTTTTTGGCTTGCTTGGTGTCATAAGAACTTTTGATCAACGTGGTGGGTATTTTAATTTTCTGGTTACTCACTTGGCCTACACTATGCTCCTTTCTCTACCTTGGGATTATCAGGCAGGCGTAGTGCTGTATGCCAGCGCGTTCTTACTAGACCGCTAGTATTTGGTCTCATAAAGGCCATATTGCCATAGAAATTCCTGGCACTGAACAAAACTACTTTCTAAAAGAGCAGAATGCTGTGACACACAATGAAGCCAGCTCACAGATAGGAAGAGATAGCATTTTAATAAAAACACAAGGTCCTGGTTAACTCAGATTTAATTACGGGCTCAAATGTTAAAGTCACAAAAGTGCACCCATGATATATGTCTTTGTATTAATGCAGATTTACGTTTTTCATGAATTCACATGAATTTCCTTAAGTAGGCCAGGAAACCGTAGTCCTAGAAAATATTTGTGAATTGTATCTTAGCATGAGCAAATGTTGTTGTTGTATATACTTTATTCAATATAAAAATATCATAAATCATCATTTAAAAATCCATTGTAGCATACAACTGGTAGATAATATACACTTGTCTAAAAATATACATTAAAAAGAATATTTACAATATGAACAATATAAAAACACATCTCCTATACAAACACTAGGGATACAGCAAAACCTCAGAAATGGGCCCACAGTGACCTAGCTCTTGTTATTCCTTAACAACTTGGTGCACATCACAAATACTTGGCTACCCCACAAACCATGGTAAGGGAAGAGGTATCTGTTTTGAAAGTGCGTAACGCCACCATATAATCCTTGAAGCCCAGATTTTTACAGATAGGTTTGAGCCATTTTTTCCTAGCGAGCCTATATGCTGGGCAAGCAAAAAGAAAAAGTGGGGAATGGGCTCGATAGGGGCCAAGGCAACAAGCAGATGTTAAATTGCATTTTTTCCAGCCTGCTACCAGATCATTGAGCGGGAGAGTTCCTAACCTCAACTTCAAGTAGAGCGTTCTATCTCTTGGAGATTGTATAAAGTCGAGATACGGTTCTACTTTTCCGACAAGCTTATGCTCCAGGAACTGCTCAGTAAGGATCCCCCCCATTAGGTCTGCGCACCTCCTCCCCTTTGACCCATTCCCAATATGATTTCTTAATTATTTGTTTGGGTGGTGGGGTCTGCCTCCCCAAAACCAATATCTATTACCAACTGTCTTAGCTTACAGATCCATTTGATCTTATTACCTGTATCTAATTTGATGATTTCGCTAAGGGCAGCGGCATAGATGGCCAGTTCAGGGGTACTTCTTAGGCACACCCAGAAAAGTAAAGGGCGGAGCCTTGCGATGTCTTTAATGGAGTGTTTCCCAAAGTCCTTGCGAAGTCCACATCGCTACTTAAGGCGCTCTGATTGCTAGAGTGCTGATGACCACTTGCTCCTGAGGCTCAGCCGGGAGTTGCTGTATGTTGTGTATAACTGTCACTTTTTAAAAAAAAATCGTGGAAATTTTGCTCTTTTAATTATCTCACCCCTTTACCTGGTACATGATTGCAGTGTGCAGGCTGCTGTTCTTGAGCCAAAACGAGCGCTGCTAAGGGTGGAAATCGCCGTTTTTCCTTAGCGCTATCCTCCTCGGTAGGAGTAGGACACGCCCACTACGAGGCCACGCCCCCTCTTCACCTCCAGCCTATAAAGATGTGCTTATTTAGGAAGCGCAGCGGACGAGCGCAGCGGGCGCGACGATTGCGCGCCGAAGGCGCGCATAAGGCAAGCCCGTCTGCGCCCGTCCGCGGCCGGCTGGGACCCGGGGCCCGTCATTCTGCCCAAATTACGTCTTATGCCCCTAGGGACTTGATTGCATTACACTCCCTTTGGCCGCTGGAATCCACCAGCTACTTAAAACTACGCCACCTTGGCGTCTTCAATGCCCGTAGTGTTTTCCCAGAGCTTAGGGCCCTCCCATCCTCCTCCACCTCCGTGCACATTGTTCCCCTCCCTACTCCCACAACACAGCCTGCTCAGTCACCGGCTAACATGGAACTCACTATCACATACCTTAACACCCGGTCGCTAGTCAGTCACCAACATGACATCTGCCATCTCCTCGATTCAGATCGTCCTGATATCCTACTCCTAACTGAGACTTGGCTGAACGAGGACTCCTCCCCTGATATCTTGGCAGCCATTCCTCCGGGGTATTACATCCTCCAAACCAACCGACCAGCTAGTAAACCCGGAGGTGGCGTAGCCGCTATCATCAAACTCTCCCTCAGATTCACTTCCCTCTCTTTATTTACCATCCCCCAGGCTGATTGTCTGGTTATCAGACTCGAATCCTCGGTGTCCCCTCTTACTTGCGTTTTGGTATACCGCCCCCCTCAACCCATGCCCAACTTCCCCTCCCTTTTCTGCGATCTACTATCTCAGCTCACAATTAATAACTCCAAACTCCTGGTTTTAGGAGATTTTAATTACTGGCCGTCGGACCCGCACGAAAGCCCTCACTCCTTGGCTTTCACTGATTTATTAAGTGGGCTCAATGGCCTCCAACATGTTCACACAGCCACTCATTCCAAAGGCCACACCTTAGATCAGGTGTGGACCTACAACCTCGAAATTAAATCACTCACGATCCTTCCCTGTCATTGGTCGGACCATTTCTTAATCTCCTTTCTTCTCTTGGTCCCCCCGCCGCCCCCCCGTAGCCAAGGCCCTAGCCTCCTGGTCCGCAACTGGAATAAAGCAGACCTCGACCTCTTTCTTTCCTCTCTAATATCTTCAGCCCCGTCCGGCCCAGGTTCTCTAGACTCCCAGGAAGCCGCACTCACCAAATGGCTGGAGTCCGCCAGCGACAAGATCGCCCCTTTTAAGTTAATTAGAACTAAGCGCCCCCACGACGCACATCGCTGGTTCTCAGACAGCCTTAAAACCTTAAAGCTGGGACTTCGCCAAGCCGAGCGTCACTGGCGTAGAAACTACGATCCTTTAGAAAAATCTCACTTCCTAAAATTATCCGGAGAATATAAACAGGCAATTTCAGCCGCCAAAACTGCCTACTTCTCCACAAAAATTCTCAACTCTGCGCAAAAATCTAAGGATATTTTTGCTATTGTGGAGGAGCTCTCTCACCCGGACAGGGTGACCATCAAACCCCTCCCATCTCAGGTACTCTGCGACTCTCTTAACTGCTTTTTTGTTGACAAAATTAGCAAAATCAAAAACAGTATTTCCTCTGGTCCCCCGGCGCTGTCCCTCCCGGAGGTTGCCCCCTTTCTTAATCCCCTCTCCTTGACCCAGCTCCCCTCTATACCCGAAGAAGACTTCCTCTCCCTTCTAAACAAAGTTTCATCTGGTTCCCCCACTGACTGTTGCCCCCCGGCGATTCTCCGGGCCGCTTTTTCGGCCTGCCCTACTCCTCCATTAACTCTCTTGAACAATTCCCTCCTGCTCGGCATGGTCCCCAGTCAGTTCAAGAATGCAGAAGTGGTCCCCATACTAAAAAAACCCAATGCCGACCCTTCGGTATTGGGTAACTTTCGTCCCATTTCCCTTCTTCCTTACCTTAGTAAGGTACTTGAGACACATGTGACCAGCGTCCTCAGCTCCTTCATTGAGGACTCCAACTTTCTAGACTCCCAGCAAGCCGGGTTTAGACCTGCCCATTCGACAGAGGCGGTTATCCTCTCTGTCATGGAGGAACTCCGTAGAGGCGCTGACTCCAACATCAGTCAAGCCCTGGTGCTCCTAGATCTGTCGGCGGCCTTTGACACGGTCGACCATACCATCTTAGTCGACCGTGTCAAAGAGGCGGGTATCACTGGAACGGCCCTTAACTGGGTTCGCTCCTTCCTGGCGGACCGCCACCAATCAGTCCGTCTTTCCCAGTTTACGGCAGGCAGGACGAGGGTCACCTGTGGTGTCCCACAGGGTTCGTCCCTGTCACCCCTTCTTTTTAACCTGTACCTTTCCCCCCTGATCCGCTCCCTCCGCGGCAGGAATGTCACTGCATTCAACTATGCAGACGACATTCAGCTCGTTTTCAATCTCGACTCCTCGGATGAAGCGGCCCAAGATTTCCAGTCCACGCTTTGCCACATCAGTAATTGGATGGGCGTTCATCATCTTAAACTTAATCCCGACAAGACGGAGCTCGTTCTTGTCGGAGGCCCATCCAATCCCTGGAACTCCACTTTTTGGCCCCTTTCCCTTGGTCCCCCCCCCCCTCCCTGCTGACAAAGTGAAAAGCCTGGGGGTTTACATCTCCCAGGACCTATCAATGAAGCACCAGGTTAGTGCCACTGTGTCTTCCTGTTTTTTCCAGCTTAGGAAGATCCGGAAAATCGCCCACTTTCTGACTTCTGAGGCCCTCACCCTAGCACTGTTGGCATTAGTCATCTCTCGGATTGACTACGCCAATGCCCTGTACGCTGGCATCCCACAATATCAAATTAATAGACTACAACTGATACAGAATCAGGCAGCTCGCCTGATTTATCACCAACCTAAACACCACCACGTCCGTCCCCTCCTCATAGCCCTACACTGGCTTCCAGTCTCAGAGCGCTGTAAGTTCAAACTGGGCTGCCTGACTCATAAATCTTTGGCCGGCATTGGTCCCTCCTTTATTTCCTCTCTCCTGCATCCTTATGCTCCCTCTAGGCTCCTCCGCTCTTCTCATCTTGCGCTCCTCCAGACTCCCCGTTTTAGACGCAAAAAACACGGAGGCCTCAGATTCTCCTTTCTGGCACCCTCATTCTGGAACTCTCTCCCGCTGGAACTGAGACTCTCTCCTTCCTACCTTCACTTTAGGTCTCTCCTAAAAACTCATCTCTTCCGTAGCATCTACACATAAGCCTTCCCCCTCCCGCCCTCTGCCTCTACCAAACAAGTGATCAGCGCCAAGAAACCGTCCGGTGAATGCCGCGCTTTATAAGTAATTTTTACATTACATTACATTACATTACAGTGGTATCAGTGGGGTAGAGGATGGAAGAGAAGCCAGACCTCTATAGAACTCGTTTTCTGATCTCTCTAGGTCAATGGTATTCTCAAAACCCCATAGTTCCGACCCATAGAGTGCTGAAGGCAATGCTTTACCATCATAGACGACAAGGGCCGGAGCTACTGGTCTACTGACGAAAAGCTGCTGATCTCTTAAAATTTCCCCTGACACCCGCTTATGGTTAAGAAGCATTTTGGCCAGATGGGTATTCTACTTCATCAAGTTGTTAACCCGAATACCCAAATAGTCAAAGGACTCTACAGTATCTAGGGGAGTACCATTGAGTGTGATGCCATTTCTGAATCGTTAGGATGGGGATAGAGTCATCAGTTTTGTTTTGCTGGTATTAATGGATATCTCCCGTGAATTGCAAAACAGGCTAAACCTGTCTAACAGTTTTTGCAGGCCTCTTGGACTATATTTGTGAATTGCATCTTAGCATGAGCAAATATGAATATGCCCCAGCGGAAATCTGTTGACTGTTTACAAGTTCACTTTTTCTCCAACCACATTTTTCCCAGCCATGGAAGAAACTTTACTTCTGCCATTGTCAGGGGTAAATTTCCGACCTTTCTCAGTATGTGAAAAGATTAGAGAAGAGCTGGTGAAAAACTCCAAAATTCAAATCCTTCTATAGTAATAGCCTGACATAACCAGAGAGGATATTATCAGAGGTCTTCTATAAAGAGATTGTAGCCATTATTTGACGGCGCTGTACATGGCACCAAATGGACAAGTGGATTTTGTTACAGGACATGTAGTTTTATGAAGCTACTTGTCCCATGGACAAGTACATATTTCATAAAATTCCACACCCCTGCATCGCAGATAAGTAGCAAAGACTATGCTAAATAGGTTTCAGGTAGCCAGGACGGAGGGTTGCCTGCCGGTAGACCAGAGTTTGGCAACTATTATGGTGCTAACCTCGATCTGTCAGAACCCGCTCATTTAGAGCACTGCAGACGAGCGAGACTGGGCAGAACGAATTTCCCAATACGAAGATGACATACTGCTATTCTCTGCACCGCTCCAGCTAACAGATGATAGGCTGCTGCACATCTTAGAGCGGTTTGGCAGCTATTCTTCATATCAAATTAATTGGGAGAAGTCACTAAGTCACTAATCCTTCCCCTTTCTGGAGATATTCCTGCTCTGTCATTCAGGTGTACAGACTGTGAAAGATGGGTTCAAATATTTAGACATCCATTTAACGAGAAATGAAGACTAATTCCTGGCTAAGAATTAACTCCCACAGCTGGAAAAACTGTGGAGGTTGGAGGAGGCTTTTTCCAGATGGTTGACAATAAACAATGCAACGCCCTTTGGGATGGGGGTAGTTCGTGAATAGAACAATGTAAGCTCCGGAAGGGGGAATTTGAGGGGGGGCTGGCAGTCCCAAACAAATATTTGTATAAGTGGGGCCTTCTGGGCATTGATTACCTTGAGGTTATCTGGAGAGGTGAGGCTCGGATCACAATTGAAGACCTGCAGCCAGAGTATCAGATGACAGACAATGAGAGTCCCGAACCCATAGGAAGCTAATGAACAACTCCCCAGATCCTTTGGGAACCATACGAGAGGGAGGTGAATTTGGAGCTACTGGAAGATAACTGGGTGGAGGCAATACGGAGTCCTCAAGAAATAGCTATTCAAGCCCAATTCCGCCTAATACAGCAGAGGATACTGAACAGATCTTATTACTCTAGAACACTCATGATCCCGCTTGGAAGATGTGACACAAACTTGTGCGCTAGAGGGTACGGCGCAGTAGGCTTTCTTCTGTATACTATGGGTTTGTCCCAAAATCCAACAATACTGGAGGGACGTAGTACAGATCTGAAAAAAACAGTTATAGATTCCTCACCTTAGAATATCCCCCAGGCGTCAGAGTGGATTTGGAAAGTTTTTCGTCAGCAGTATCCCTGCACGTCGGTAGGTGGCGTTGGTCGACTTCACATGACGTAGCAGAAAGTTAGAGGCCACCCTCGCGCGCTGTCAGTTTTTTTTTATTTTCCGCACCAGCAAGCGCCGATCCAGCGAATGCGGTACTCCCAGTCACTTATTGACTGAGTTTTTGCAACTTTTGCTGACTTCTTTTACGAGTCTATCATCGACTCCTGGTACACGAGGGATGCCCGGTTTCAAGGCTTGCGGTTCCTGTTCCCAACTGATGTCGGTAACAGATCCGCACTGTGTGTGCCTCTACTGTCTGGAGCGTGACCACGACCCCAAGTTGTGCTCCGACTGCCGAACCATGGCCTGAAGTCTTTGCAGGAGCGGTCCCGAAAGATCCTCTAGGCCCAGCAGTCTGCTCTGCGTCGCTCAAAATCCGGGTCTGAGGGAGATCGCGGAGCCATCACCACCACTTGTCGTCTAAGTCTTCGCACTCGGGGTCAGGTAAGTCGCACCACAAGGAGAAGTCTTAGAAGCATCATCGCTGATCGACTTCCCCCTCCATCCATCGGCCGACGCAACGCAGGGTGCGCCGGTGACTCCGACCTCAGCTCCCCAAGCCCCCTTGGATCCAGTACTGGATCTATATCGGCGCCGGTCGACCTCGTAACACCTCAACCAGCGGCAATTGCTCCCGCACCACAATTGCAGCCAACTGGGCCCCCCTGCCGGCGTCAACCCTGGCTTCCACCCAGATGTGGCCAAGGAGACGGACCAGCGTCGACTGACGCCAGATCCGGCGCCGATGGGAACTTTTGTCCCAGTGTTCCGCCCTGGCCATTTCCAACCAGGTTGGCAGCCAGAGGAGGGAGAGAAGACTGCAAGGGGTCTGGTGACCCTTTGACAGACCAGCTGGAGTACGAGCCGGATTGGAGGGAGGAACTGGGGGATGCCAGTGGTCTGAATACCTCCCCAGACTTAGGCATGCTGTTTTCTCCTACCGTGGCTACAGAGGAGGAAGCGTCATACACAGTGGTGTTGTGTAGGGCGGCAGATGCTCTCCACCTCGAGCTTCCTATGGTTGCAGTCAGGACTAACCTCCTGACAGAGGTGCTTCAGCCAGCAGCGAGCTCTTCAGAGCCCGTGCTGCTGTTCAAGGAAGCCCTAACAGACATCCTTTTGGGCACCAGGTCCAGGCCCAACACAGAGGCTCCTGTGGATAGGATGGTTGCCAGACACCACCGCCCGGCCCCGGGAGACCCCACTTTCTTCTCCCAACTCCCTACCCCTGAGAGTTTGGTGGTCCAAGCCCCTACGTCCACAGGCGCCTTCCCTACAGCTCCACCTGATAGGGAATCCAAGAAGCTGGACCAACTTGGGAAGATGTTTTCTTCCTCCAGCTTGGGACTGTGATCGGTAAACATGGCATGTTTGTCGAGCCGTTATTCTCACTCTGTGCGGGTTACAGTGGCCCAAGTCCTGCCTCAGTGCCCAGAGGAGGCCTGGGCCATGCTCTCCTGTGCACTCGCTGAGGGGAGAGACACAGCGAAGTTTACCATCCGCTGTGGGCTGGATACCACCAACGCACTTGGCAAGACGATTGCCACGTTAGTAGCCCTTCGGCGCTACGCCTGGTTGCGTTCAACTGGCTTATCCTGGGATGTCCAATCCACACTTATGGGCATGCCCTTTGATGGCCATCGCTTTAAGGACTCTTAGGCTACACCCAGGTACTTGGGCCTCTCCACCACCCGCCCTGTGCAGTCTGCCTTTCGCCCCTTTTGCGGCTAGGGAAAGGGTGCCCCACTATGTACCGCCCATAGCCACAGGATGCGCTGGCTGTTCATCCCCATTACGGCTGGGGACGTGGGAACCTCCGGCGTGGTTCTGGGGGCTAGCGAGAGGGCCAGTCCACCACAGCCCCCTCTGCAACAGCCTCCAAACGCTTCTAGTCCGAAATTCCAGGGTCACCAAACGCCAGTGGGCAGCAGGATCCACCATAACCCCCAACACTGGCACTCCTTCATATCAGACAGGTGAGTTTTGCAGATTGTCCGAAGGGGCTACTCCCAACAGGAAGTTTCATCCCTCTTCGCCAAGGGGGCCATCAAGCATCTTCCTGCCCCAGAAGTAGGTCGTGGTTGCTAGTCCCACTACTTTCTGGTGCCCAAGAAGGCTTGGTAGTTCGGGCTGGACTGTTCCCATGAGGCACAGGGTCAAGGCTGATTTGCATATAGCCAGTGTCTGACCTAGGGTGGTGTGGAGTGCAAAAAAACGATGGATTTAGGCCCAGATCTTTGTACTGGGGTGAATGTAAGACATTGTTCTGCATTCTGTCCATCAACTGTGTTTTTTGCAATTTTCACCCCGAGTGGGCTGGGTATGCTCAGACGTGAGTCCCAGGCTCTCCACATCACTAGAGTCAAGCTATCCAGGCTGAAGAAGGCTGATCGCCAGAAACCGGTCCTTGGATGCTTGATTCCGGTCTGGGAAAGACATGGCTTGGTAGTTCGGGCTGGACTGTTCCCATGAGGCACAGGGTCAAGGCTGATTTGCATATAGCCAGTGTCTGACCTAGGGTGGTGTGGAGTGAATAAAAACAATGGATTTAGGCCCAGATCTTTGTACTGGAATGAATGTAAGACATTGTTCTGCATTCTGTCCATCAACTGTGTTTTTTGCAAGAAGGACAATGGCCTGTGTCCTATCTTGGATCTCAGGAACGTCAACCACTTCCTCAAGGAGAAGTTCAAAATGTTGATGCTCACTCAGGTCTTTTCTGCCCTCGACCCTGGAGACTGGCTGGTAGCCCTGGACTTACGGGACGCTTATTTTCACATCCCCGTCCTGCCGGCCCACCGGCGTTACCTACGGTTCACGGTAGGCCACGAGCACTTTCAGTTTACTGTGCTCCTCTTTGGCCTTACCAGTGCCCCTCGGGTGTTCACGAAAGTGATGGCGGTGGTCATAGCTCATCTGCGCAGACCAGGGGTTCCATTTACCCTATCTCGACGACTGGTTGTTGAAGGCGGGACTGCCCCAGGCAGTCATCTCCCACCTCCAGACTACGGCCGAAGTCACACCTGATTCGCTCTCAGAAGCTTCTTTTTATCGGAGCGGTTCTGGACACAGCGCAGTTTCGGGTTTATCCTCCTGAACAGCGAGTCCGGGATATTCGGGCTATGATCCAGATCTTTCACCCTCTATGCTGGGTTTCGGTCAGGATGACCCGGAGGCTGCTAGACCTCACCTCCAGCATCCTGCTGGTCGATCATGCCAGGTGGCATATGCTGGCTCTGCAGTGGCACGGACGTTCCAGTGGGCGCAGCATGAGGGGAATCTATCAGATTGCATCAAGATCCCAGAGGGCACTGCATGACAATTGCAGTGGTGGCTCACGAAACCAGATCGGGTCAACGGCAGATCCCTCTCCCTTCCCCAGCCAGATCACACAGTGGTAACGAACGCCTCCCTGGGATGGGGCGGCCACTTGGGGGAGGTGGAGATCAGAGGCCTCTGGTCTCGGGCGGAGTCCGAGCTCCCCATCAACCTTCTGGAGCTTCGGGTGATCCGTCTTGCACTAAAGGCATTCCTTCCCTCTGTCCAGGGAAGAGTAGTGCAGGTGTTCACTGACAACACTACCTCCATGTGGTACTGCAACAAACAAGGCGGGGTGGGGTCATGGACTATGTCAGGAGGCCCTACGCCTCTGGACATGGCTGGAACATCAGGGTATATCCCTGGTGGTTCAACACCTGGCAGGTTCACTGAACACCAGGGCGGACAAACTCAGCCGCGGCTGCATGATGGATCACAAATGGAGTCTTCACTAAGCGGTGGTGCAAGGTCGCCCTGCAGTGGGGAGAGCTTTGGTTAGATCTATTCGCCACCGAAGAAAACGCGCAATGTCAGCAGTTCTGCCCGTTGGAATTTCCAAGGCAGCACTCGCTAGGCGACGTATTTTGTTGCGACTGGAGTTGCGGTCTTCTATACGCCTTTCTGCCTATACCACTTCCGCCCAGAGTGCTGAAGAAGATAAAGCGTGACCGGGCCCAAGTCATTCTTGTGGCTCCGGATTGGGCACGAACACTCTGGTATCCCGAGCTGCTCAACATGGCCATAGATCCTCCAATCTGACTGCCTCTTCGGGAGGATCTTCGGTCGCAGCAGCAGGGGACAGTCTTCCACCCGAACCTGTCCAGGCTCCACCTCCTTGCATGGAGACCGAGCGGCGGCAGTTGACGTCATTTGACTTACCTCCTGAATGTGTGATGTAATCTTGGCAGCCAGACGTCCCTCCACTGAGATGGTATACGCCTGCAGATGGAACAAATTTGCGGCATGGTGCACAGCAAAGGCTGTGGATCCCCTTTCTTCCCCTCTTTCTGAAGTTCTTTTGTTCCTTCTATCTTTGGCCCAGCAAGGCTCTGCTCTGGGCACTCTAAAGGGCTACCTCTCTGCCATTTCCTTTTCAGCCTTCTCTTTTCAAGTCCCCTGTTGTAAATAGATTTCCTAAGGGCATTAATCATCTGTTTCCTACGGTTCTCTTCGTAATGCCTCAGTGGGACTCAAACTTGGTGTCAACCATTTTATGTGTGCTCCCTTTGTGCCGCTACATAACTGTCCTCTCAGGCTCTTAACTCTCAAAACTGCTTTTCTGGTGGTCATCACCTCTGTGCAGGGTGAGTGAGCTACAAGCTTTGTCTTTCAAGCCTCCTTTTCTTGCGGTTCATCCGGACAAGGTAGTCCTCAGAACTTGACCTTCCTTTCTTCCAAATGTGGTCACTGTCTTTTCATATTGGCCAAAGCATCACTTTGCCCACTTTTTCCGCATCCTTCAAAAGAAGGAGAGGCTCCACCGTCTGGATCCAAATCGTGCGCTCTCCTATTTGGATCGCACCAAACAATTCCGGGTGGACGACCAGCACTTTGTTGGGTACGTGGGTGCTATGAAAGGTCGGGCTGTGCACAAACAAACAAACTCCAGGTGGGTTGTTTTGTGCATGAAAGCCTGTTACTCTTTGGCTAAGAAGGAGCCTCCAGTGGGGTAGCATGCCCATTCTACCTGGGCAACTGCAGCTACTACTGCATTGGGACGGGGAG
The DNA here is from genome assembly GCF_964263255.1 of Lissotriton vulgaris. Taxonomy (NCBI): domain Eukaryota; kingdom Metazoa; phylum Chordata; class Amphibia; order Caudata; family Salamandridae; genus Lissotriton; species Lissotriton vulgaris. The sequence continues at coordinate 672,779,807 of NC_141691.1, read as the reverse complement.
TCCCCTTACATGACATCTGCCAGGCAGCTACATGGGCATCGCTGCCCACGTTTACAAGACACTAATGCCTGGACAGCCAGGTCCGGAGAGACGGCTTCTTCAGCTTATCTGTTCTGCAGGACTTTCTGGTGTGATCTTGGTTCGCAGTATTGCTGGAGTACCTATTCTAAGGTAAGGAATCTATAACTAACTGTTTCTTTCAGATGCACAAGTTACTTATCTTCGGTAACGATATAACTGTAAGAAACATAAGTTAGTTATAGATTACTTACCTCCCCACCCTTCCTTCCCGTTCTGCGAACTGATTTCTAGGGTTAAGGACATCCTTTCAGGCCCTAGTTTTGTGCACCAGTGATCAGTGTCTTGCATGGCTCTGAGTTCATATCGTGGAAAGTCGTGTACAGAACGGACGTCGGCGCGCAAGGGCAGAGTCTATGTAACTTCAATGACGTCATCTTGACGGACGCAGAGTCGACCGACACCACCTACCAACGCGCAGGGGTACTGCTGACGAAAAACTTTACGGATCCAGTGTGACGCCTGGGGGATATTCTAAGGTAAGGAATCTATAACTAACCTATGTTTCTTACAGATATATCGTTACCCAAAGTACTTGTGCGTCATGACCAGAGTCACAGGCCTAGATGGAGGCACAGTGGTATATCTGTGTCTAATGGGGGAGGAGGTAGGGCCCAAACACCACAAAATATGGTTTTTATTGGCAGCTGGACTAGCAAAAAAGAAACATAGCAACGGCGTGGGAAATAGATCATCCTACAAGGGTGGTGGACTTGGTCTCAACAAGAAGCTGGTCTATCGTAACTAGGTATGCCAGAGAAAATTGGAAAAGATTAATGAAGGGCAGGACTATGTGGCACTCCTATAGCCCGACGCCAAGGACATTGTTTGGGGTCAAGGACAAGAAGTTTACATGTTTATTTTGTCCTTGGGAGAAGTAGGCCCACCCTTCTGCAGCACAAACCCTTTGGCTGCCAGATTACACTACCACATTATGGACCAGGGAAGGGCACAGTCTGCAGTTAAGGTCGTATGTGTGTTCATATGTGAATGCTGTTTGAACTTGTATTAATGGTTCATTAATACAAAGCCTTTATTATGAGGGTGAACGCCCTATGGAAATGTTGTAAGTTCAGATTCCAATACTGACCGTGGTTCCAGTATAAAAGTGTGTACACACGTTTGCAAAGTTTAATATAAGGATATGTATAATGCTTATAGGATGCTCTCTGAATAGATGCAAATATGAAAACAAGTTACTTACCTGTAACTTTGTTTCCCCAGTATTGGTAACTTCCATAGATTCCCATGCTTTGTATCATTCCCCGTCGTCGGAATGGGAGCCTCGGTAGTATTACAACCATAGAAACAAAAGAGAAAAATAGGCCTAGGCCTCATCTCATTTTGTATCCTATCACTCTCTTTGTGTAAAAGAGACCAACATTTTGCCAGGACCAATCAGAGCAGCCTCACCCCATAGAACCTTCCTGAGAGAGCTCAGAGCCTCAGATTTTCGTAGCTGTTGTGCAAACCGCCACTAACTCTGTAAAAAGACTGAGCTTTCCCAGGGGAGGAGGGTGGGCGCATGGGAATCTATGAAAAATACCAATACTGGGGAACCAAAGTTACAGGTAAGTAACTTGTTTTCTTGCCCCAGTAATGGAACTTTCATAGATTCCCATGCTTTGTATCAGAGTAGCTAGCAGTAAATTACCAAGACACATTTTGTAGATACATGGCATCACATAACCACATAGCAATACTTATAGCATAGCAAAAACAAGAAACAAAATGTGCTCACCAGGAAGGAGGAACTGTAGGGAAAGCTCACCTCTCAATGAAAAAGATTCCGCAGAACTGCTTGACCAACAGCCGCGTCGTCTCATCCTGCAGATTCCAGGCAGTAGTGTTTTGTGAAGGTATGAGTACTGCTCCACGTTGCTGCCCTGCCTATGTCCTTAATGGCGACTCCAGAGAAAAGAGCCACAGACGATGCCACAGACCTTGTGGAATGTGCATGGACCTTTCTATCCAGTGGCTTGCCCGCCTCCTGATGGCAGAATTGAATCGCACTTGAGATCCAGCGAGAAATGCCACTCTTTGCCAAAGGAAACCCCTTCCGTGGTGCGCTGTAGGACACAAACAATTGGGATGATTTTCGAAAGGGTCGTGTGCGTTCCAAGTAGAATTTCAAGCATCTTTGAATGTCCAAAAAATGTAATGTGTGATCCGCAGGCGTAGAAGGGCGCGGAAAGATAGACTTTAAAATCAAAGGTTCATTCAAGTGGAACTCAGACGGCACCTTCGGAATAAATTTCGGATTGGTGCGAAGTATAAGCACATCCTTTTTGAATTGAAGGAATGGATGCACTATGGATAGGGCTTGAAGCTCACTAACTCTTCTCGCTGATGTTAGAGCTAAGAGGAGGGCAAGTTTCCAAGACGGGTATTTCAAGTCCGCCTTGTGCACCGGCTCAAATGTAGCTTTCATGAGTTGAGCCAGGACAAGATTGAGCTGCCAAACTGGCGGAGGAGGGCGAACAGGAGGATACATCAAAAACAAGCCTTTCAAGAATTGTTTAACAATCCTAGAGGACCATAAGGACGGGCCTGAAGAACTGCGCCGAAACCTCGATATGGCTGCAAGATGTACCTTCACAGACGAATGCGCCAACCCAGACTTAGCCAATGATAGTATATATGGCAAAAGTTGATGAGGCAGAGATTTGTAAGGATGGACACCTTGTCTTTGACACCACAGGCAGAACCTCTTCCATTTCGCCTTGTAAGTTTTATTAGTGCTTGGTGCCCGAGCCTGGGATAACACTTCTCTACACTCCTTGGGGAGATTCAGAAGACGGAACTCTGTGTTCAGGAGCCACGCTGTCAAGTGCAGCGATTTCGGATCCGGATGGAACACCTGCCCCTGATTCCTCGATAATAGGGATGGAATTGGTCTCAAGCGAATTGGATGATCCTGGGAGAGTAGAAGGAGTTCTGTGTACCAGAATTGCCGGGGCCACGCCGGTGCAATGAGAATCATCTTGTAAGCTTCCGCCTTCATCTTCCTGAGTACTCGTGGGATATGGGGAATTGGCTGGAAAGCGTAAAAGAATGCGCCGTACCAGGCAATCGAAAGAGCGTTCCCCAGAGATCCCCGATGGTGAACTTTGCTTGCGTAGAACCGGCATTTGGCGTTCACCGGAGAGGCAAAGAGGTCGATGGTCGGTGTCCCCCAGGCCGAGAACACACTCTCCAGAATGGACTGATTCAATTCCCATTCGTGATTCACCTCTGTCTGGCAACTCAGGGCATCCGCCATGACATTGAGAGACCCTGCCAGGTGTTCGGCCTTCAAATTGATCCCGTGCAGAATCGCATGATCCCATATTCTCTGAGCTTCTTTGGACAGAGTTTGTGACTTCGTTCCTCCTTGCTTGTTGATGTAGTGCATGGCCGTCGTATTGTCCGTCCGGACCAGCACTGTTTGATTTTGAACTCTGGGAACGAAAGCCTGCAAAGCCAACCGTATGGCCGTTAGCTCCAAAAAATGTATATGGCACTGGCGCTGGTCTGGACTCCAGTGTCCGTTGACTTGAAGCTCTCGGAGCACTGCTCCTCAGCCTTCCAAAGAGGCATCTGTAGTCATAATCAGGGGGGATGGTGAAATCCTGAATGTCAGACCTTCCGCGATATTGTCTTTTACTAGTCACCACTCGCATGCTGTTCTCATTTGTGGCGTCACAAACAACTTGTCGTTGAATGATCCCTCTGCCTGGCACCATTGCTTGTCTAGCTCTTCTTGCAGAGGACGCATTCGCAACCTGCAATGCGGTATTAATGGTATGCAGGATGATCGACCCGAGCAGGGACTTGTATTGTCGGACTGAAAGGCATTTCTTGTTGAGCACCTGGCGAGCCGAGACGATCAACTTTTGTTGACGTTCCTCCGAAGGACGAGCTGTGCATTGCGTCGTGTCCAAAATGGCCCCAAGGAACCTTGGGGATCTTGAGGGCTGCAGAACTGACTTGTGTTTGTTTAGCTGAAGGCCCAGGTGATTGAACAACTGGATGCAAGTTGAAACGGCTTGAGAAGTTTCCTTGAAAGATGGAGCCTTGACGAGCCAGTCGTCCAAGTAAGGGAAAACTTCCAGGGATTGTTTTCGTAGAAATGCTGCTACTGGTGCTAACACCTTGGTGAAGACCCGTGGTGCAGACCGAAGGCCAAAACGGATGTACCTTGAATTGGAAATGTTTCTTGCCCACTGTGAAGCGTATATATTGTCTGTGAGCTGGGTGTATCGGTATGTGGAAATACGCATCTTCTAAATCCAGAGACGCCAAAAAATCATCTGGGTTCAAAAGAGGAAGAATATCTTGGAGAGTGACCATCCTGAAAGAGAGTTTGATGAGATAAGTGTTGAGCTCTCGTAGGTCTAGTATGGGGCGCCAAGTCTCTGCTGTCTTCCGAACCAGGAAGAACCTAGAATAAAAACCTCTGCCCCTCTGAGAGAGCGGTACCGGTTCTACTGCCCCCTTGATGAACAATTGGTGGGCTTCGAGGTGGAGCAGACTCAGATGTTTTGTGCGGTTGGCGCCCGGAGCTCTTGTTGGAGGAAGATCTTGGAATTCCAACGTATGGCCACTCTGAACAATATTCAGGACCCACTGGTCCGATGTTATACACTTCCAGCTGTTCAGACAAAAGGATATCCTGCCCCCCACTGATGTTACTGGGAGGGAAGGAACAGTAAGTAGAGCCAGGAGGCCGCTATTGCCTCTTGGCATGGTCGCGTCCTTGGCGGTTCCGACGCTCTCGCTGAGGCTGGCGAGAGAAAGACGCCGATTGTCCCTGCCGTTGATATGAATATTGAGTCTTATAAAACTGCGAAGACTGAGGAATATCTCTGATGGGTGTTTCCTCTATAAGAAGAGAAGCCTCTGCCTCGTGCACCTCATACTTCTGGATCTCTCCTCAGCATTCGACACAGTTAAACATGAGAACTTACTCGAACTGCTAAACACAAGAATGGGCATATCAGGGACTGTTCTCAAGTGGTTCACCTCCTTTCTACACAACCGCTCACAAAGATTCAAAAGCAACAACCTGATGTCCTCCCCGGTACCTGTTTCGCTAGGCGTCCCCCAAGGATCCTCCCTCTCCCCAACACTGTTCAACCTAGTTATGGAACCGCTCACTACTCTGTTACAGACATCCAACATTTACTTTCACATGTATGCCGACGACACCCAACTCTATCTCAAAATACAATCCCCCAAGGACATCGTGCTTCTGAACACCACGATCAGAAACACTCAATCCTGGCTTGCAGAGAATCACCTCAAACTCAATGCACTGAAGACTGAGTTCCTCCTAATCTCACCTCCTGCAAAAATCTCTACGGCTCAAGCATGGCTTAAGCACTTAACGGCTTTAAATGTACAACCTACCGTCGTAGACTCAGCAAAATCCTTAGGCATAACACTTGACGCCAATCTCAACATGCAGCAGCACATCAGCAAGGCAACCAAAGGGGCGAACTTCCAAATCAATACCCTGAGAAAACTTAAAGCCTTCCTTCCAGCCAAAGACTTCCAAACTGCAGTACAAGCTATTGTCATCCCGCACATAGAATACGGAAGCACCGCCCTCTGCGGGCTCCCCCTAACTACAACGGCACCCCTAAGAGCGTCCCTCAACGCTGCAGCAAGACTCATCACTGGCTCAAAAAAGCACTCGCATATTTCCCCTGACTTTAAATCCCTGAACTGGCTACCTTTTGAAGCCAGAATACATCTGAAAATCGCCTGCATGACTCACAAGGCTGTACACATGAACTCACCCGCCTACCTCTCTCAAAAGCTGACTATCTCGGGTGGCTCTAGAACTACTAGAAGCACAAACAATCTTTTGCTGAAACCTCGAAGATTCAGGAAGGAAAAAACCTATAAACGATCCTTCTCAGGAATGGCACCCAGGATCTGGAACTCACTCCCTCCGGAATCGAGGCTCATCTCCTCCAACAAACTGTTTAAGAAAGAAGTAAAAGCGATCCTCATGGCTAAATACACATGATCTATTATCCTGTAGCGCTCATGAATCCGCTCCGTAATACCTGCCTGACCCCTTGGTCTACCGGTACTACTTGTATCATGACTTATTTGATTGTATATGTTCCCTCTTTGTATTTTGATGTTTTGTTAATGCACCTGTCTGACCTTGCACACTGTACCTACACCACCTCAACCATCCCTATTTTTTGTACTATTGATGCACCTCTACCTTCCCTACTTTTGTACCACTGATGCACCTGTGTGACTTTACATCCTGCACGCTTCTACCTCAACTATGCCCACCTTGATGCTATCTCCAAAAACACTTGTAGCACGCTTAAACAAGTATATGCTTATTTTTTGCACTTTTATATTATTGGCGCAACTGTTTGACTATGCACCCTGTACTACCTCACCTATTATCTACCTCCGGTTTTTTGACCTTCTTATGTAACTATGCACCTTGTACCTAACTGCCTCAACTATTACATGCAATTACTCCATACCCTGCCTTGTAAAGCGCTCTGATATCTGCAAAGATCTTGTTCGCGCTATATAAAACTTTCAAATAAATAAATAAATAAATGGGACCTTACGATACAGTGATCCCAATGACTTCGCCGTGACCGTATCTTTCTTTATACTTTGCAGGGCATCATCAACATGTTTACCAAAAAGCATCTCCCCATCAAATGGGAGGTCCAGGATTTTATTTTGGACCTCCTGACGAAACCAGGTGGCTCTCAGCCAGCCCTGACGACGTAGTACTGCTGACCCTGCTAAGGCACGAAAAGCCGTGGAAGCAATATCCATAGCACAGTCGATTAGTTTGGAGGAAGATTTTTCTCCCTCCATAAGGACTCTCCTGGCCTCTTCCTTCGCGGAGTCTGGCAGTTGTTCCACAAATGGCTCCGTGTCACACCACATCTGGCGATCGTATCTGCCTAGAATGGCGAGAGCATTTGCTGCTCGAACAAGCAAGCTGGCCATGGAAGAAAACCTCTTTCCCACGTTATCCAGGCGCCTACCGTCCTTGTCCGGAGGCATAGTCAAAGGCGTTGATGGGTTTTTGGATTTGCTTTGAGCAGCCTGGGAGATCACCGAATTAGGCTTCGGCTGACCAAGAAGACAAGCCGGACTACCCTCCGGAGCCTTATATTTCTTTTCCAGCCTGGGAAGAACCGGGATAACAGTGGCTGGATTTTGCATGATTTTTATCCCTTCATCCCACACATGCTCAATTATGGGAATGGATTGGCCTGTTTTTTTGTATTGTTCTTTGAAGTCATACAGGAAACATTCAGTCTCTTCCCTTGTAATTGGTAGTCCAAACCTCTTTGACACTCTCTCCATGAGGTTATAGAATCTCCATATATCGACTGGAGGGGAAACAGAAGTATCTCGACCAGTGGCGTCTGGATCTTGTAGTCCACTGTCACCTGGATCCAAGTCTGGGTCTTGCAATGGATCAGTCAATGGATCCACCTGTACTTCATCATCAGAAGAGGAATCCTACTGAACGGTATTGGCGGGCTCGGGATCCGATGTCAGGGAAAGGACCGTTGGTATGATCACTGGCGTGAGAGGTACCACTTGCGAAGGAGGTTGCACAACCACTGGTTGCGCTTGCGGCAACACCTGAGGCGGAGGTTGCGCAGGCTGCAATAAAGGTTCCGAAGGAAACCTGGTTCTATAGTCCTGCAGCATCATCTGTAGATCAGAGACTAGAGAGGCCGGCATGGTCACCATGTCCTGTACTAAACCAGGTGACTTCGCTCCTGAGGGACATAGCGATGCACCTCTTGATCATATGCATGCTCATAATATTCCTCTGTGTCAGTCTCTTGCAATTTGACATGTAAATCTGAGGGACTGTAGGCATCCCCATATTGGCCTCCATCATCCTCTTCTTCATCCGACTCGTCATCCAGAAGCAGTGTAAGTGGAAGCGTTGAAACCCGGCTTGAAGACGTCATTTCAGGTGTAATCTTCAGCTTTTGAATAGGAAATTGCAGTTTTTGACCCGTCGACGACCTCGTCGACGGAGCAGTCGTCGACAGTGCGGCAGTCGTCGACATCGTCGATGGAATAGTCAACGGTACAGTGGACCTTGTCGACGGAGCCTTGGACGTAGTCGACGGTATTATCGGCGACGCTTTCGTCGACTAACTCGTCATCACCATAAGCGTCGTCGAAGTCGTTGTTATCGTCGACGTAGTCTTCGTCGACGACAAGGCCGTCGACAGCACCTTCCTGGAGATCTTTGTCATAGTCGACGAACCTGGTACCTTAAACGACGATGAAGTCGTCGACGTCGAAACCGCCACCGACAACGATCCCGTCGACAGAGCCAAGGAAACAGCGGGAATTCTCATAGAAGCACTCGTCGTCAACGTACCTGATGTTTTTGACGTTGACGGACACTGATTTCTCTCAGGAACGGTCCCTGGATTGACTGTAGAGTATTTTTCACCAGTCTTTTCCTTTTTGGATGGAGGAGAAGTGATAGAAACCTCCTTTTTGTCCTTAGTGGCTGCAACCAATCCAGCAGCCTGTCCCTGCCTCTCCTTTTCACTTCCGTGAGGAGATTTAATGGGACTAGCCCTCTCAGACCAGTCAGAGATCTTATGAGGGGTCTTGATAGGGGACTCGGCTGAAGAAGGAGGAGACCTACCCCTCTTCATGGATCTGTGAGAGGAAGCCATAGATGTTGAATCCTCTTCATCTGATGAGAGCACCTCCTTCCGAGTCTTCATTTTCTGAAGCCAGGTCAATAGCCGGCCCTCTCTGTCCGGAAGCGTTTTTGCAGAGAAGGTTCTACAAATCTTGCAGTCAGTGGCCTTATGGTCCAGGTATAAGCAATATATACAGTTTTCATGCTTATCTTCCACAAAAAGTCGTTTTTTCCCACAAGAGGCACAGGACCTGAATAAGGCCTTCTTCTCCTTGTCAGAAATGTCTTGATTGTAGTAGAAAAGTTGAAGAAATAACTAGTAAGAATGAGAAAACTGAGCAGAGCTCAGTGGAGACTCCCTAGCACAATGTGCGGTAGAAAAATCTGAGGCTCTGAGCTCTCTCAGGAAGGTTCTATGGGGTGAGGCTGCTCTGATTGGTCCTGGCAAAATTTTGGTCTTCTACACAAAGAGAGTGATAGGATACAAAATGAGATGAGGCCTAGGCCTATTATTCTCTTTTGTTTCTATGGTTGTGATACTACAGAGGCTCCCATTCCGACGGGGAATGATACAAAGCATGGGAATCTATGAAAGTTCCAATACTGGGGCAAATGTAAAAGCTTGAATGAAAGATTGATGATTCTGTGCTTTCAAAATAAAATGTTCATATAAATGGCAACTAGGGAAAAAAACGTTTTGCTAAGCTACAGTCAAATTTTAGGTGTCATTTCTTCGAAGCATCATATATCAAAATGTGTTGATGCATGCTAGTATTTCCAAAAAATATTCATAATGGAAAATCAGTGTAACCAATTGCAACAGAATTATATAAAACATGGAAATAAACAAGCATTTGCAAAGCCAACAGGGATTAGACTGGTGGTCAGCCTTTTGATTATGTCAGTGTTAAGTCTTGTTTTGTAAAACTGTATTGTTGTGGGAACTGCCTGGACCTCATTATTATAAGAAACATTAGCAAAAGCAAAAATATTTTTGGTCTCAAAAACCACACATTGCCACAGTAGCTCTTGGCACTGAACAAAACTACTTTGCGTGCCAATATGGTCCTTGTGAAAGAACAGAAGGCAGTCACTCACAGAGAAGCCAGCCAGAAGATAGAATTTTAATAAACAAAAAATTCCAAACCTAAAAAAAAAGGGGCTCAATTCTTAAAGAAAGTCATAAAATTGCACCGATGGTACAAGTTCATTGTAGTAATGCATATTTACAGCTTTCATGAATTCACAAGAATTTACAGAAGTAGGTCAGGAAACTGTACCCCTAGTAAATATTTGTGAACTGCATTTTAGCACTTTCAAATAATAATGTGTGGATTTCCTCATGTGAAAATGTGTTGATCATTAACAAGTTAACTTTAACACGAACCCTTTTTCCACAGCCCTAGAAAAAGTTTTACTTCTGACCTAGTCAGGAGTAAATTTCCAACATTTTTCTATATGGGAAAATATTAGAGACAAGCTGATGAAAACCCATAACACATGCAAGTTGGTAGGTTTGCACCGACACAAAAGGGCATTCCAACCAGGGGGAACTATTGCTTACAACTATCTCTAGACACTGTATGTAGATCTGTGGGAAGGTGGCAAGATAAAGGAACTGCTAGTATTCAGACCCTACCATGGTGTGAGCTCTAGCATAATCAGAGAGGCTATTACCACAGCTCATATATAGTGAAACGGCTGCCATAATGTGTCGCCACAATACAAGGAACCAAGGGGACAAGTTGATTTTGTTACAGGACAAGTTGGTTTGTGAAGCAACCTGTCCAATGGACTAGTAGATATTTTATTAAATTCCACACCTCTGGAAGGGACTTGAATATTGTTTTGAACTGTGCGCGCAAGATGCCTATTGTACAATGGTATGCCTTTGCTGTTTAACTTAAATGAACACTGAAAATGTGATATGCTCCTATTCTTGCACCGTCAGTCATGATTTTACATGTTCGAACCAGTCAGTGTATGCTGAGCAACTGTTTAATAAGATGAAAGAAAAACAATTCTCCAAATCCTTCAGCTGCAACAAACATTATATCCTCACAAGAACTCTGCGACAACCTTGCAAACTTCTTCCACAACAAGAATGCCAACATCTACAGAAACGTCGAACCCCAGCCCAAGGCCACTAACTTCAAGCAACACAACGACCCCTACTACCACCACAGACATCAGACTAACCGAATGAAGCCAACTCATCCCACAGGACACAGCCTCCATCATCAAGTCAGTCCACTCAGGAACCCCAACCGACCCATGCCCTCAACACATCTTCAAACTGCGTGAAGCCAGAATCAGCTGCATACTCACCACCTTGTTCAACACCTCAATTGCCATGGCCACCTCCCCCCCCTCCCCCAAGCATGGAAACATGCAGAAGTCAATGCCCTACAAAAGAAACCACCAGCATATCCCCAGCAAAAACTCAACTACCAACAATCTCCCTGCTGCTGGCCAAATTATTAGGAAAAGTGATCAACTAACACCTCTCCTCACATCTGGAATGGAACCTCTTACTCATCTCCTCCCAGTACGGACTCCTCAGCAACCACAGCACAGAGACTACCCTCATCCAGGCTACAAACTACTTCTGAGCCCTACTTGAATGAAGAGACTGCAGCTCCGATCCTCCTAGACCTCTGGGCAGCCATCAATACAGTCTCCGACCACACACTGATCACAAGGCTGTACAACATAGGCATCCAAGGAGTCTCTCAGATGGCTCGCCTCTTTCCTCACTGGAAAAATACAAAGTCAGCCTTCCCCCCTACACCTTCGATCCCAAAGAAATCATCTGTGGAGTACCCCTACAATCATAGCTCAGCCAAACCCCCTTCAACACTTATGACACCTCTAGCCAGCATCGCCAAAACCCATAGACTCAACATCATATCCTACTCCGATGACACCCAACATCCTCTCCTTCTCTAAAGGCACCACTTCCACAGTTCTATGACAGATGTCGCCAATTGGATGATGGACAACTGCCCGAAGCTCATCAAGGAAAAGACACTGATTTTCGGAAACAAAAGCTCCCGATGGGAAGCATCCTGGTGGCCCTCAGAAAGAAGACCTACTCCTACCACCAATGACCTTCCTAGGAAACTAGGAATCATTCTGGTCAATAAGCTAACCATGAAGACTCAGGTCAACTATTTCTCCTCCTCCTGCTTCTTCATCCTCTGCATGCTTAATAAGATATTAAAATGACTACCCCAAAACTTAAGACGCACCATCACCCAGGCGCTCATTGCCAGTCGACTGGACTATGGCAGCCAGACTCATCCTGGATCTCTCTAGACAAACCCTTATCACCCCCTATCTAAGGGAAGTCGACTGGCTCCCTGTACAGAAAAAAAGTCAATCCAAGCTCCTGGCCCATGCATACAAGGTCCTACACAACTGCAGACCAGCCTACTTGAACCAAGGACGTAATTGAGGGCAATAGTATAAGCTCTTTCAAATGGATGGTGAAATGAGTACATAGGATAGAATGTGTTCTATATTGTTAAATTGCAATGAGAGTAGAGGAATGGCCAGTTTTCAGAAATAAAGTAGAGAGCAAGAAAGAGCCACACATGAATGAGACAGCATGAGCTACACTCAGACAATCAGGCATGCAGATGATGGGGGTAAGGAGAAGATGACTTGATAGAAAGGACAAAGATCTGTCAATAGATCAAAGTCAATTTGCATGCAGAGTTTTAGGAATTTAGTGGACTAGGCCGCTTTTGAGAAAGCATACAACCGGAGGACGCTGAAAGTGTTAATAGTTGTCACCTTTGGCAGGTGCTATACATTGGATCGCTTTTTTTTATGTGAGTGTGAGTCTGAGGTATGAATATGTAAATGATTGTAATGAGGAACAAACAGGTTATTGTTTTACTTTGATGAAGTATAAAATGTTAAGGCTGTACCGCAGCTAAGGGGAGTATTGAATTAGGCATTTGTCACACTCCTGTATTAGAATTTTTGTGGTGATCTAGAAGTGTTTATATGATAAAAAATGCTATTTGATGTTATCAATAAAACGTTTTTATCAAATCAAATACAAAATATTGCTTTATGTTCGACCATAGAGAAAGTTAATGAAAACGTAATACATAGGAAATACAGATCAATGAGTGTAACTAGATTTTTACTGTTGCATCTGATGACATTACGTCAGAAAGTAGATAATTATTTGATTTAGTTCAGAAGTGTTGCATATTACTGTGACTGGTCGATCCATGAGGCAAGGAGCCCAAGAAGCCGCAAAACAATTCCAACTAAGACGCAAGTTGGATTCCAATACGTCAAGATCATATCCTGAATGTCCTTGACTCAGTAGTAGTGGAAAGGCTTTAACATTACTGTGTTCAGAACAGCACCTATGAAGGGAATACCCTGAATTGGGCTCTGGTGTTACTTTGGCTCATTGATGGAAAACCCAAGGAAATCAAAGAGTGTAGCCGTTCTCCTGAGGTGGCTTTGCTGCAAAGAGCCTGCCTTGATCATGCAAGTTGTTGAGGTAAAGTAATACATGTATCCTCTACCTCTGAAGATGCACAGCAACCACCACCATTACTTTTGTGAACACCATTTTAACAGAGTTAAGGCCTAAGGACAGAATGGCAAATTGGAAGTTTTCCGCCTCCTCTGTGAACCGCAGGTAGCATCTGTGGGACAGGGATAAGAAAATATGCAACATGCAAGCCCAGGAACACTTCATCTAGAGAAGAGAGGATCTGAGTTAATGAAGATTCTGAATTTGTCAAACTTCAGAAAGCAATCAAAGGAACATGGTCTCCATCTTTTTTCAGCATAAGGAAGTAGCGCAAAACACTAATTGCCCCTTCAGAGCCAGGTTCCCACTCAATGGAATCTTTGGGCAACAGGAAATGTACTTATTGCATCAAGATAGAGGGATGGTCTGTCAAATATCACTCTGCTGTAGGGAGAATAAAAGGTGGGGAAGAAATGTTTAAGACCTGGTGTAGCCCCTTTAAACAATCTATAAAGCCCAACTATTTGACGTGATGAATTTCCTGCCAGGCAGAAATCTGCCCTCTACTGGCTGTTTGGTTGTGGTTCTTAGAGAGTAAACCAATGTGGCTTGGGAATCACTGCAGAGGCGTAGGAAGAGTTGAAGGGTTGCTGTTCCCGCTGGTGTAAATGGCTTCAGCCGTCACCACACTTTCTGCCTGAAAGGGCAAAGATCTGCTGCACCAGTTGGGAAAGTGGATACAGCCAGAAAGATAGGCCTCTTCTATATTCCTAAATTTCTATATTGCTGCTGGGCAATAATCCCAAAAGATCGAGCTGTAGCACAACTACTATTAATGGCTTGAATGCAAAGTCAGCTTTTCTCCAAATAGTATGGATTCATCAAAAGGCCTGTCTATAAGAATCACTTGGACATTCCCTAAAAATCCTGTTGACTGCATCCAGGCATGATTTCTAAGCACTGCACTGGTGCCAAAAGCACAGCCTATGCAGTCAGTGGTGTCCAGTCCTTCAAGTAACATTTTGTTGTGTCCTGTCTGGCTTTTATCACTTGGACCAGTGAAGCCCCGAGGTCTTCCGGGACAAGCAGCAAGAGCTTGTTAAAAGCAAAACGACAATCATGAACATTATCTGCGCCATCTTGTCTGATGGAAGTTCCTAGGTGCACATAAACTGCAGTCATTCTGACCAACCGCAGCCATTTTGTACTCTGTTGGTCACCTTCGTTTCACCCTGTCATTGCTAGCATCCTTCTGACTCTCTGACCAAACCTGAAATGTGTGCTGGGGGCTATAAACTATTGCCACGACAAACATCAAGATCACGTGCTGCCACAAACTTGTTTTTCCTCTCATTTCTGTTTACAGGCAAACCCATGGATAGTCCTACACAAACAGGTTCCAAATACCAAACAGACTCTTGCAAACATGGTTTATTGCACTGCACACAGCAAGACTTGTTTTTCCCAACAATGGGACCTGTTTTTATCAACAGAACGGACTCTTGGATCTGGCCGGTCTCACATGTTTTAGACTCTGAAGCAAGGTCCAGCTGCAAGATTAAATTGTCTGTTTTGACCTGGGTGGGAGGAGAATTAATGTTGGGCTTGTGTAGCCATGTTGCTGAAACAATGTTGGGCTGGTGTGACAACCTGCCCGGGGCAGAGACTCCAAGCTTGTAACCATAATAAATGAAACAAATACATTGTGTCAAACCTGTATAAAAGGAAGAGCCAAAGCAGTTGCCAGCAGAACACCTCCCTCAGACATCCCTGTGTCTGCAGTTGACATGGCCTCCTCATGAGAAATAAACTTTTTTCTTGTCGTCCAGTTTCCAGCGCTTGCCTCATTATTATGGTAACGAACCCAAGGTGAATTAGAGGTGGGACCCTGCCACTGGGCAGCCTTGGGGGTCTTAGAAGACTCGCTGCGTTTCACAAGCTCACTGGCCAGAAGACACAAAGCGAGAATGTACCTGCCCAGAAGACACACCACATTTGCAGGTTGTAAAGCTAGGTTTGTTTCAGAAAACATTTCCTTACCAAATGCATCGATATGTTTCGACTCGCTTTCCGAGGGGTTAAAAATAAAATCATCTCAATTGACTTTACGGATGTCGCATGACAAGGATTGGTCTGGTCTGTACTGTCTGGCCACTGGTCTGGTGATCAGAGAGGCAGAGCATGGGTTTAGCCCAAGTGACCATGAATGTCCCTTAAGGACCTCGTTGAAAGGTAATAGTGGCTTAAGTGAAGTTGGACATGGTTAAAGAATTTTAGTCAATACATTGGCTTTGGCAATTACAAAGTAAGCACCACTGCTGCTCTTAGGCCTGTTGCAGCAAAAGATGCACTTTATTTACTGAAACCTGTGGCGTTTCCAGCTAAGTTTCTGGTTTAGTACAGCACTTGATCCGTGTAATGAGGAAGGAGCACATAATCCACCCTCTAGTCATCATCAGTGTTGTGAGGGACTTAAGGTGCCCCCGGACTGCACCACAGTCTAAGCTAAATTGGTAATATAGCCTCTGATAGAACCAGCATTGAGAGAGAGAGAGAGAGAGACAGGCTGGTTGTGTCCAAGTTATTTCTTTTTGTGACATAGGCCTGGTACAGGAACACACGGTTTAGATCAGACCAGCATCCCAATTAGATTTGATACTGGCAGAGCCTACAGATTCAACAGCAAGGAAGGAATTGGTGAGGACCCTGGACCAACTTCAGCATGGACCCAGGAAAAGAAACCAAGGAAGTGGGTGAGGGCTTCCTGGCCCCTGTGGCTACATGGAGCAAGAAGGCACACTATAGGGAGGCAGTAGCATCTGGAAAATTTGCAGCAAGGCCTCCTTGAAGTCTACTATTTGCTAAATGGTCGATGAGAACTCAGGAAATTTTAAGTTTGCACAGACCAAATGCAGGACCAGCTCAGAAACTGGATCTTGATTCACAAGATTCCCAGTGTCACATATATGAGAACTAGATCTACTGGTGGCATGGGATCTAGAAGTGGTAATTGCTTAACAGATAGGATACAAGGATTATTTTGTGTGCAGTAAATGCAAGATGCATCAGTTTGAGATGAACCAATTTCTTTAATGGGAGAAAGTTTCAGATAGGTTTCTTCAACTGCTTGACTGATTGTGATGTATCCTCTTTGATTTGTCGCTGTGGACTTTCAGTGCTTCATACTATTCGCCAGATTAAAGTTTGAGTCTCTGAACACATAAAAGCCATCACACATATACCAACTGTTGCCATTCATTTTGCAGATAAACAATAATAATATTGAGAGATTTAAAGTGATGTGATTGTATAGAGAAGCTGTACATATATACGAAGAGGTAAACATGAACTGAGGTTACGAAGAATGGGATCTCGTCTGATATTCTTACTAAACACAACAGTATAACAAGGACTGGGATCCAGAAGAATGGTTTCAAGCATTTCTATAACACTGGTCAGTATGACTTATGTCTTTACTGCAGGGGCTGCTCTTCCGTTTGAGAGAAGGATCGTCACCCCACTTAATTGCCCCAGAGACGAATAACGAAATGGTAATAAAGTTAAGTTATTACCATTTTATTTTCTGCCAACCCGTCCTGAACAGTGTCTCAGGACGAGGCAGGTTGAGTGCCAGCAGTGGTGGGCTGCCTGATTGTGCACCACTTTATAGTGTGCAAGTCCGTCCCTTTGCCCTCACATGCACACTATAAACAGCTCAACCCGGCTGTCTTAGACAGCCGGGTGAGAGCCTATACAGGCCTCTACTGTGCTCGTTAGCAACTAGAGAAGCTGATCCCTCCAATCCAGGCACTGCTTTAATGCAGCGCCAGGACTGGTTAAGCCCAGCTGGACGTGACCTGACAGTCAGAAGACGACGACAACTGGAGCCAGGTGGATGTGCGTCAGAAAAATTATGGGTACCTTTTTATTTTTTAGTGTATTTAATTGTATTTATGTACTTTTTTACATTTTTAAATGCATTAAATCTTTTTTCCGCCCCTCTAATTGATGGACTTTCCAGCCGTCACTGACAGCACATATGGTTGTGCATAAAATCTGATGCCATATTTATGTGTATTACTTGTCACTTTTGATGAGATGCAGATTGGGAGTTCAGACTGGGTTTTAGTGGTATTTTGCACTGCATTATGAGTAGCAAAGTATACTTTTAAAAGAATACAAAACTGCTGATTGTCTTCGAAAATTTTAGAGAGCCGGCAAACAAGTCAGGGGGAAATGCAGCACTTTTCAATTCCAAAAAGAAAATATTGGATGGAATGTGGGGAAAAAAAAATCAAACATTCACCCCCAATCACAGATCTGGGTTAAATAGCTAATTTTTTGGGCTTGCCACGCCATTCCAATTTGGACCCAACCATATGCAAATCAGTCTTGAGCCAGTTCCCCATGAGAAAAGTCCAGCCCAAACAGGTCCTCCTGGTCCGGAAACAAGCTTCCTGGGACCATTTTCAGGGTATCACCCCTCATCAGAAAGGCTAGGATGATTGCAGTGGCATAGCTAGCATGGGACCCACGTCTGGGCATACCCTTCCCACTTAAGGTAACAAATGCCAAAAGAATTGATGATGGACGGAATGCTGAACTAATCAAACATTCATGTACAGTCAAAGATCTGGTTTAAATCCATTGTTTTTCACTGTCACTATTTGCACTTCATATGCATTTATGAAAGCGCTGATTACAGCTATGAATCAGGAATAAAAAAAATTGGAGTAATACAGCTCTCTAACTCGTGATAGTGCTTTTTGTGTCAGTCATTACCTGTCAGCATTCGTCTGTGAAATGAAGTTTGTTTCTTTCTAAATTAAAAGAGATTAAGAGCCATTTTATAGAGGAGGGGATCCGTTCTACATCTTTGGTGCATAAACAGGGAAAGCCTTTCCTCGTTTTTCCTTTTCCCTCCTCTCCTGGTCTCTAATCTGGTGAGTTGTATGCTCCTTGCGGGGCATTACCTCATATGCATGGATACCGCTTCTGAGGACTATGAAAATGATACACCAGGCTTTGAAAGTGAAGGGGGGCTGGAGCAGCGCCAGTGAACTTTCTTCAGCATGTGACTGAATTATTTGTAGCTCATCATAAGGAGCGCAGACATTAATAAGCTGCCTTTTCAGCGGTGTCAGTGTGGAGCCAGGGCATTGCCACTACCTAGGTAAGAGAAACAAGACTCGAATGGTTGTTCTGATACCGGTTTAACATTCACTTTCCTTTGTTTTCCTTTTTTTTTCATTCTTTTTTAGAGATAGCAGGTCTGTACCAGTTTTCTGAACGTGTTCTTTGAGGAGAGGTCTTTTTCAATAGGGAATCCAGGTGAGGCTTTCTGGGTATTGTCTTTCCTGTTTTGAGGTTACGAAGAAATGTTACTTGGCTGAGTGAGGACCGTCAGACTAGAAGAGAAGTGCGAGAGGATGAATAGAACTAGTTCTCATGGTAGATGATAGGAAAATGTCATTTTTGGAAGAAGTGGCTTGGTGAATGTTAGTTTAGCATGCAAGAGGAGGTTTGAGGATGCTTACTTGTGTGTGTGGGGAGGGGGGGGGGGGGGAGTGCTGGGTTAATCGAAGGTGGTCTGTAAATAAGGAGCATGTCAAGTGACTGTGGGACTGTATAGGCTGGGATTTGGTTGATGCGGTGTTCGATATAATAATAGAATATCTGTTAAGGGAGGTCATTTTGAGCAGGGTGTTCAGCAGCAGATGCTCAGAGAGTCAAGTGTATTTGGAAGAGATCTCTATTTAAGTCACTATATAAAGGTTTATTTCATATGGCGGGGATAAAAAGTTCCAGACTCTAGGGCCACTTCCAGAGAAGGATGTATGCAGTGAGGCAGTGTTTTGATGTTCTTGAAAGCTTGCATTTTCAAGAGGAAGGTGTCAGTACTTCCAAGGGAATAACCAATTTCTTTGAAAGATAGCAGGCAGGTGTCCGTATGAATGGATTTGTGTCTCAAGGAAGCGATTGACATAAGCTTCCCTCCCAGGTGAGGAGCACCTTAAATTCCCGAAGAATTGGGGTGATGCAGCAGAGGTAAGAGACGCTTTCAAATGAACAGAGTGAGTTTTCAGAAGGAAAATACTATAGTCCAGTCTGGAGAGGGCTAGGGCGCAGACAACAGGTCTGATGTCATCTGAAGGGATTAAAGACGTCATTCCCCTAAGGAGTCCGATTTGCATGCTTGGATAATCCGGCGAGTCTCCAAATCTTGAAACTCCTAATCCAGGGTAAGAAGAATGAACTGGCACATTCCCCTTAAAGGTCACTGGACTCTATACAGCATCAAAAAACATCCACTTGGAGTATCTACAACAGGAGTTGTTCCTGTCCACTCCAAATGCAGAGCAACAAACGTAAGTGCACTGGGTGAAGCTAAAAGCATGACTCTGCAGGAGATCAGGTAGGGTGCCTTCATCTTTCCTTTAGTTTTCTCCTTCTGCCACGTTATATGCTAACTAGAAGAGAAGGAGGGAAGCTCGCGGGAGAAAGATCACAAAGATTATTGTGTTGACTTTTTCTGACATCAGTATCACATTTCTTTTCTCAGCAGAGGGAAAGTTACAACCTTTTATGTATGTGGCCACTACCAGGTCAACAAACACCTGGAATTAAGTGTACTCTATATCAGAATCCAATAGAAACAGATTTTGAAAGGCTCGTCCCACAACTTGACCAACACCCCTCAACCATTCAGACTAAACTCAACTTACGTTGAAGACAGAGCATAATATAACGCTTGGTTGTAACCGCAAACATTATATAAGGTGCCAACAGGACAAAAGAAAATATGCTTTCCATTATTCACACAGAGTGGAAATGTGTGGCCTTCAAGAAATTAAGAAAACCATTAAAAAAGCACCACAAGTAAAGTTTGAAGGAAAGGAAAACAATATTTTTGTAAGTTTTAGCATTTGCTACTTAGCAAGAAAAAGGCAATTAACTGAGAAGGGGACAGATGGGAAAGATGGCTGCATATCCCATGTATAAAAGTTGCAGTCGCTTGTGTGATTGTGACATTTAAAATGAAAATATGCAATAAAAAATAAATTTGTAATATGCCTCACGTTTCCCAGATGGGTTTATAATGGCTCTAGTCATCTAAAATAGCTGAACAATAACAATAAAATCAATTTCTGTGTGCTGGAGACAATTAGATTATAATGAGTCAATGACATAGGGCAATAATGCACTTTTACTTGTTAAATACAACAGCACAAAATGTATCTGGATACCACAAAATGAAAGCTATATTTCATACCTGAATCATCTGCTAGCCTGTTCACCTTCTCTAATACAGCAATACAATCTCGCTCATCCTCCCGAACTTCCTTCAGTGTGTCCAACAAACTTCGGGCAACCATTTGCCTAGTTCATAAGAAATCAAAGACATAACCCAGGTAGAATACATTAGTCTCACTTATTAAGTCAAAAAAGAAAAGTTTCTTACCAGTAACTTCAGCAAGACTACTGTCCCCAACTACCAACAAGGTTATTGGTATCACCCTTGACCTCCTGACCGGAAGTGGGACAGCAGTGAGGACTTCACATGGTCCTAGGAGTGAGGATCTTATCACTTCATAACAGCTCAGAACTGATATACTAGGATTGACAGTGATTGGATCAGTCACCACGCATTGCATTTCATACTGGTATCTTAAAACTATGATCGCAACAATGACTGATGCACTATAATAGACCGATTGATTATATGAAAAGAAAGAATTATTAATTCCAAAATGATGGATTGGGTCTACTTTGTAGTTCCAAAGGTGTATTACTCTAGGTGGATGAGTATTTTGCATAGGTTTAGCACCCAATGCTAAATGTTTGGTTAATATGAATGTATTAATATGTAACTGACCAAACCACTGACTACTTAACTTTTTTAACCCTCATTGCTTAGCTGTGTGTAAAGGAAGTGGTTTGGGACGTATCAAATTGAGACCAACTGCCTGCCTGTGTGAGAAGGGTCATTCATAGACCGGGCACCGTACCCCGCAACCACTCCCTCCTCCGGCAACGCCAGCCAGCCCACCATCTCCTCCTGGGAACTGGTCATAACCTAATATTCCACCTGGACCAAGAAAAGCAACCACTTGGGGGCCCCCACAGACCCATGCCCACCGTACATCTACCACTAAGCCGCCAACGTGCCAGAACTACAACGCTCCATTAACGGCACTTTCAAGACCGGCACCTTTCCCGACAAGTGGAAACGCGCAGAAGTCAGACCTCTGCTCAAGAAGCCCGCAGCAGATCCCACGGACCTCAAGAACTACCGGCCCATCTCTCTCCTCCCCACCGCGGCAAAAGTCGCTGAGAAGACAGTCAATGCACAACTAACACGGTTTATCAAAGACAACTTCATCCTCAACCCCTCTCAATCCGGATTCCGCAGCAACCACAGCACCAAGACTGCCCTACTCACCGCCACAGACTGCATCCAAACTCTCCTCGACCAGGACACACAGCTGCCCTGATCCTACTCGACCTCTCAGCAGCATTCAACACGGTCGCCCACCACACACTTGCCGCCAGAATCCACAACGGCAGCACACAAACCTCCCTCGGCAGGATCTGCTCATTCCTCACCGGCAGAACCCATAGAATCAGACGGTCACCCTTCCTCTCCGAACCCACGGAAATCAACTGCTGAGTACCCCAGGGATCTTCGCTCAATGCAACCCTCTTTAACATCTATATGGCCCCCCCTTGCCGTCATCGTCTGACAGCATGGCCTCAGCATAGTATCCTACGGTGAAGACACCCAGCACATCCTCTCCCTCACCAAGGACCCCACCATCACCAGACTCTTCTTCCAAGAAGGAATGCAGGACGTTGCATCCTGGATGAGCAACAGCTGCCTGAAGCTCAACTCGGAGAAGACAGACATCCTCATCCTTGGAACATCCCAGTCAGCATGAAACACCACATGGGGGCCCACTGCCCTCAGCAGCCCCTGTCCTCCCCCACAGATAACCGCCCAAAACTTCGGCATTGTATTAGACTCTTCCCTCTCCATGAACAGACAGGTCAACTCCGTCATCTCCAACTGCTTCAACACACTCCGTATCCTCCGAAAGACCTTCCAATGGATCCCCCCCTCTGTCTATAGTGCTAGAGGCACTCTTGTGTCAGACACCCTGTGATGACCTTAGTCTACCATTATTTTAACTGTCTTTGGTGTTTTATTTTACCCTAGCCTGAATGTACAACCTCCTGCATATGTCTTGCTTCTCTTAAAAGTTTCTTTCTTTTAATCTTGCTGTCTTTCAGTGGGAGCTGTCATGGAGTGTGACAGACTTGCCAAGAACAGAAGGTGTGGGATGTGCATTTGAAAGAATGAGAGGGAGAGAGAGAGGTGTGGAACGTACTTTTTTGGTCTCGAAGTGCAGTGGTATGGGCAGTGTTGCACACATGCTCGGTGTTGTACATTGAGAGATGAAGTATGTTAATCTATAAGCAGTTGTGCATAATTGTGAAGTTCTTACTATTGGCTTTGACATGGCCTCATATCATCCTGAATTCTGACTCTGCCTTGCTCGAGCTTTTCTGCGTGCACAGCAGCGATTGCAAGTTGTTTGGGTTAATCAAGTTCAAGGATTGTTTAATGTACCCGGAAGGATTTGTGAGCTTTGTCAAGATAAAGGCTGCAACATATGAGATTTGGAGAAGGGGACGTGGGAACTCCTTCCTAACATGGGAATGCTTGCTTGGAAGCTGGCCAGTTCTGGTAAGATTCCTATGGCGCAGGGGGAGGTCTCTCCCGAACCTTCTAGAGTGTTTTGAGATTATAAAGCTGAAGGTTTTTGACTTAGAAACCGGGAGTTTGGAATCCGAACGGGCACGGATGTGTCTACTTCGGAGCATGGAACCCTGGTTGCTGAGGCTCTCAACCACGGCTGTTTAACTTCCCCAGTCAGGAGTGGGCTGAGATGCAGTGTTTGCACCAGGTAAAGTATCGAGTTTTAACTAGTGCCATTGCGATTGGAGTTTCCAGTGGCAGTGGTCATTTGAATGGTTAAGTTTTGGTTATTGCCATTGTGATGTTTGGCCAGTGGCTTTGATCATTTGATGGGTTTTCTTTGTGATGTGTGAGTGAGTCAAGGTGCACCTCCAAAGTACTCACGATGTGTGTGTATATATATATATATATATATATATATATATATATATATATATATAAACTTTCTGATCTCTTGCAGGACCGTCCAGTATATTTGCTTGAGTCTTATTTCCTATTATCTGCTGCTTGTTCATTCATTATATTTACCATGTGTGTTATTATTGCTTGCATATAAACATATATCTCTTTGTGTATTTGAATGTTCTGCATTTGGCATCTGGGAAAGCCTTTCTGTTAAAAAGCATTGTGTAAAATAAAACCCCAAACCTTATTCTATTTTGTAAAATAAAACCCTTTTCTAAAGGTGTTATTTGTTTTGTGTTAAAGTCTTTTGCTTTGCTTAGTGTTGAGCCATCGTGTGGGAGCGGTATTATCGGCGAGGCGAAAGCAAGACCCCTTCACCCAAGCGCTCATAACCAGCAGACTGGACTACAAAAACACCCTCTATGCCAGGATCTACAAGTCTCAACTCTGCAAGCTCCAGACAATACTGAACACCGCAGCCAGACTCTTCCTCGCATTCCTCGACGCGAACACATCACCCTACACCTACAAAACCTCCACTGGATCCCCGTCGAGAAGAGAGTCACTTTCAAGATACTCACCCACGCCTACAAATGCCTCCACAACACCGGACACCAATACCTCAACGAGAGAATCTCCTTCCATGCACCCAAAAGAAACCTCAGATCCACCATCCTCGCCCCCGCCGAGACACCACGCATCCACAAAGCCGGAGACCTGGAACAGGAACAGACCTAGAACAAGCTCCCAATCGACATTAGACATGACCCCTCCCTGAATACCTTCAGGAAGACACTCAAGACCTGGCTCGCTTAAACCGCTCCCCCCGCGTCTTGAGACCCTCATGGATGAGCAAGGCGCCTACAGTTCCCTGATTGATTGATTCTCCCTGTCATGACAGAATAAAGAGTTAAGATAAAATTGCTAACTTTTCCCTAATGTCTTCATGAAATTAACCTGAAGTTCAAATCCCAGATAATTTTAAAATGTAGCCATTTTTAAGAATAAGTTAAATAAACGTGTTGCAACGTACGGTGCTTTTGAGCTTCCAAATGTACTCTTTCCAAAAAAGTCCTTTCAAATAATCATGGTCAGCATTCTCATAAGGGTTCCAGATACAAATAAACCTAGCATCTGGTGTCAGACTGTCCAAGGAGACAAAACGTCAGCTTCATCTAGACAGAGGATAGTGAATTGGAAAGGGGGCAATGTAGTACGAAAAAGTCTGCAATGCCCTAAATCTATCAAACTTCCCAGGAAAGGCCTCATACCCATAAGTTAATGATGGAAGACAATATGTCCTAATCACATTCAGCAAAGATGTATCTGATAGACTCGATTATTCTCTAAAACATTTACGAAATTTTTGTTTTATGGCAGCTTTTTTCGATTTTAGTAGCTGTAAATGGTCCTTGCCTCGCTCAACTAGCCAAATCCAAGATACTTGTATAGGCGGTTGTCCCTTTCTCTAGTTGACAGTTAAAATACAATCTTTCGGTTTTATTAATCGTACTTCCAAAAATTAAAACATTGTTTTAGTTAATCTTGTCATTCTATTCACTTGAAATGCTACATTAAGAGCACAAAGCATATGCTGTAGACCAATGCTATTTCTACCCCAGAGCACAGTATCAGCAACATATTGGAGAAGTGGTGTAAAAGATCTTGTTAGTTTTGGAGGCAGGAAGACGCATTAGTGAAATCACTGCTCAGATCAACCACAAACATGAACAAGCATTTAAAATGCAATGTCTCGGCAGCATTAAAGGTAGAGCTATTGGCATTGCTCATTATTTATTTTTTTAAATCTTAAATAAATGACATTGTATTCTGAGGGTTACTCCTGGGGGTAACAATGCATGGTGTGAGTTACTCCCTGTGGGATAAAAATGGAGGTTTACTGAATCTCTGTGTTCGCAACAGTGAACGCTGTCAGTCAGATACTCCCTGGGAATAATAATGGAGCAAATAACAATACATGTTGTAGGGTAAAAAAAACATGCTGTCAAATACCACCTCGGTCTAACAGTTTATGCTGTCATGCTGTAAATTTGCACACACTCCGATATTCCCTGTCTGATACCAACAGTACATGCTGTCATGTACAACCTGGGACTAACAATGCAGGCGTCGGATAGGCTGGGGATAAAACTACATGCTGTCAGATATGGGGGGGAAGCGGCAACATTGCTTGCTGTTAGATACTCTCTAGCGGTAACAGTGCATCCTGTCGAATATTCCTGTGCCCAACAAAGCATACTGCATGTACTCCCTGGGACTAATAATGTAGGCTAGGCATTAAAGTCTGTATGCTATTACTACCGGGGGCGGTGCAGGGCTAACGTGGCATGCTTCCACATATTCCCTATGGGCAACAATGCATTCTGTGAGGTACTGCCCGAGGTAATAATGCATGGCGTCATTTGCTCCCTGGGGCTATCAATCATTGTTTTACATACACTATATGTGCGCAACTGTGCGCGCTGTCAGGTATTCACGGGAATACTAGTGGAGGCTACCAGGTTTTACAAGGGGAGGACAGTGCACGTTGCCAGGTAACCCCGTATGCTGTCAGACTCCGTGTGAGTTACGGCGCAGGCTATGGAGTACTCCAGTGGTTATACATACCCAGGTGGCTGCTGCTCCGATGCCTGGGCAGGAGGGGGCCAAGAATAGAAAGGAGGGGGCCAGGAATAGCAGTGGGACCGATAACAAAACACCGAGGAGATCGGAAGGAGACAGGAATTGGAAAAAAAACTAGTTGGGAAAGGGGAGGCACGTCCTGCTACTTAAAGAAGCCTGCTTGAAGGGGCAGCCATGTGTGTGTTATCAGCGTCGCGCGCTGGTACGCAGACTCCCCCTGCATTCCAGCAGGCGCGCGTTGCGATCCGGGCTGCATTGGCATGCTGTGGAGACAAGACCTGGCCGCGCGCACAACGTTATCCTATGGGGAAACGCTGCACACGGCCAGGTCTGGTCTCACTTCGGTGTTCTCAGACTGCTGAGACGCCACCAATAGTTCTCTGGCGAGAACGCGCTTTCAGCGCGCTACTAGCAGAGACCTAAAAAGCAGAGGAATCAAAATGAATCTCTGCTTTAGGTCCCTATTAGAGTCTATTCTTAGAGTACTGCGGTTCCATTTGTTTGTATGTGAACCCTGGTTTTATCACAGAGTTGACAGACTGGCTTGTAAGTGGCCTTGGTCAATGCCACGATTGTATGTGTGTCCATAATATTGTCCTAGCTATTCAATCGAGAGCTGATGAAATTGCATTTAAAAGCTGGCCGGAGTAAAAGGTCTTACTGACCAGCATAGACAGAGCAATGATATTTTTGGTGGGACAAAAAACCCTAAAACCAGCTTGGAAGAGCGCAAAAGTTTTTTTGGTTTTTTTTAACAAGCCATTAGTTCAATTTAATCAGCAGCTTCTTTGTTTAGTGCCTATTAGCTAACAGCAGCTAGGAGTTTAAGAGCCTCTCTTATATAATA
This sequence comes from Lissotriton vulgaris, assembly GCF_964263255.1. Taxonomy (NCBI): domain Eukaryota; kingdom Metazoa; phylum Chordata; class Amphibia; order Caudata; family Salamandridae; genus Lissotriton; species Lissotriton vulgaris. The sequence goes on along the minus strand of NC_141691.1, from coordinate 672,752,902 downwards.
CAATACAAAATACATCTTCTACCGGAATCTGGAATGGACTCATGGTCAAAAACATTTCATATAAAGGAAAGACATACTCCAGAACTTAAAAGTCATGCTTTACCGGAGCAGTTGGCAGCCCACTAAGGTCCAGCACTCCAGCAGATTTGGAACTTTATATCACCTTTAACAGTCCATCTGCATTAATTATCAAACTATCAGATGGATAGATGGGTGAAAAAAGTTACTTGAGAGCGGAGAGCTGTTTTCTGTTGTAGAGGATTGTAACATAGTATCTTTCTGAAACTATTCCACAGACCTGAAAAGGGTGAACCAAAGCCAATATTCTAGTGCTTGAGGACAATATATTCTGCAATACGGTAATGATATTCAAGAGATGTAAAATTACTGCAGTTTAAAATGTCCTGTGGCTGTTCCGAGGTATATTGTGGGAAACGTGGTAATTTAAGGTATCTCAAGAAGGTCACAATATCAGGTCAACTTTGTGCCCTTGCAACTTATTAAAATAACAAAAACACAGGAGCTGCTGCAACATGTGCTTACTAGGGTGTTGTGGGTCTCGTTTTTCGTCTCTGCCAAATTAGAACTAAAAGAGTATGCCAGCTTTGAATTGACAGCTGTGGAACGTGCAATGGCTGATAAAGTGCTTAAAATGACCCTTTACCTTTTGGCTGGCACTGTCTTAACTAGAGCTCCACTTCTGCTAATACTTGGGCTCTCAGCACTGGCCCCTGACACAAAGGCCACCGTTTGCAGGCAATAAGTAAAAGGATGTGGCTAAGGATTTAACAGAGATACCACATTTATGCCAGCCAACTGTTAATGGAGCTTGGGCCTTAAGGTTGAAAGCTAGGCTTTAATGGCCAGGCTACTTCAGAAGAACAGCTCTCCTTTGGATTGATCTCCAGAATAGCCTATTGTGGTTAATAATATGTTGCTGATGAGATGCTGATAAGTGCCCACCAAAACAAACTATAAAGTAGGTAACAAACGGGGCAAAATCCTTGCCTGTCTGGCACACAGACAAATGGAGCACATATTGCACAGTGCACCATGGTCCGCTCCACTGAAGATATTAGAGACCTACGCTGACTACCTGACTGAACTCTACCACACTATGTGATTGGACCGCGGAGGAGATAACACAATTTGTGGTGGACCTACCAGTCCCTCTCTCCCAGGAGGATTGAGGAAAATTTGAGAAAGACCGAACCAACGGAGGTGGCAGAGGTCATAAAACAACTAACGATTGTTAGATCACCGAAAGTGTATTTTTCACTAGTGTAATTTCTAATGAGGAACAGACCACGACCTAATATTTAGGAAATTACTTAAAAATTGTTATAGTAAACACAGTAGTCTGTGTAAACTCGAAGTAAATGATTAAACATCTTTAGATGAACCGTATCAGTATCTTATACTCCTGGACATGGTGGAAGGCTTTCTTCCATAGCCCTGTGTCAACAGAAAAGCAATAGACGTTTTAAGACGAGCAGCCCATCATGCCAGTAAAGATTAAGTGAAACAGCAAGAAATTTTCCTGGCTCTGAACTTTGCCTTTCGGTCTAGGTTCTTGGGAAGCTACCTGTGAGTTGTTCTACTTTGACTGAGGGCACTTTAAAATGGCCCATGCCACCCTGGCGGTGCGGACACGGTTAGACTGACTAGCATCCAAAGTGGCCACAAACCTGGTTGCTCTTCTAAGGCCATGTGAGACAGTCTATGTCCCTCATCATTCCCCTAACAGTGAGGTGCACAAGTCACACCAACACGAAGACTTTCAGAGCCATTATTAGACAGCCAAGGTTTTATTTCACCCCCAGCCAAATTTTCTTTATACGGGACTAATCTGAAGCAATGTCTGGCATTTCACTTTATGCTTGTTACACAAAATAGCCAAGATTACACCACGCTGTGTAACCAGAGATTTTCTTTGAGTAAAAATCCTTTTGTGGGAGGATGGAAACAATGCGAACAAACAGAAAGTCAGTGTCTATTGTTCACATCATTTGCAATTTTGGTTTATTTATTAGCGTGAAATGCTTTCTTGCAGCCAAAAAAATAGCACAAAAAGCTAACACACCATTTCAACTAATAAATATTATTATAATTCCCTTGATAAAAAACATTTGGTAGACCTGAGTTGGTGCCTTTGGTAGGCTAATTGGTCCCCCGTCCGGCTTTTGTGTTTGTTATAAACATTATTGAATGTATTTTTTAAGGCATAGCCGCAATAGAAATTTCACAACATTTCCCCAGAACTAGTTTGAAAACGGACAGAAAAGTGAGCCATTTACATTTGCTAACAAAGATAAATGGTTTCTCTATTTTCACTAAAGAGAGAGATAACTGGTGCCAGTTTCAAAGGGGAACTGAAGGGGAGCCATTGTCTGGTCCCTTTGTCGTGCCACCCCCCCCAACCACCCCCACCCCCCAGTGGAAGAGAGTGTCTTGACATAGTAAAGTGTCATGTATATCTTAGCCAGAGTAGGAGTCAGCCAAGATTTGACAAGAGTAAAGTACAGATTAGTTCATTTAGTCTAATCTGAGTTTCCTCTCTGACATCTTGGCTTCCGCTTAACTCCAAAGAAAGAGATCACTGTAGCAATGGAATGGCATTAGCCTCCCCTCATGACTTTCTATATTCTCTCGCATCCCTCCTCAGTCTAAAACTGGTTGCAATCACCTACTAAATCGGTTCCTCACACCTGCTCTACTTCTGAATGTTGCTCCTAAAGAAATGTGCACAACTCCTAGAGGCATGCACTTGGAGTTGCAGGCCAACTGTGCAATCTTGAACAAGCTCTGGTGTTATATGATCTGGTACATTACTTGGCCTCATTTCAAGATACATTGGAAATAGTCCTTTCCCTATTCCAAGGCTCAGAGATGAGTCACGCTTTCCTCAACAGCGAAGCAGAAAGTGAGGACTGGTCTCTCAAAGTCAGCAATAAAATGCTCTAGACCGAAGAAAAACAACCCACCAAAATGTTTGAAGTGAAGTTTCCTTCGTTTTCATTTATGCAAAGCAACTTGAGTCATATGAAATTAGTGATACGTGTTGGCATGAAAAGAAAGCACCAAATAGTCAATTAATACAAATGTTAGTATAGAAACCCAAGAACAAATGCTTGTGCTCTTAAGATTGCAGCAACACATCATTGATTTTGCAAAGCTGTGAACCAGACACTAAGAGTCAACAACTGTCTGCTACTTAAGAATTCCTTAGTAGGGCAAGCCCCATCAGTGATTTGAAGCATCTCGGAGAAAGGCATAATCATGTTTGGAATCACTGGACCATGGTATAACATGTTATTCTGAGTTTTTGCTTGCAATCGTTGAAGGCAAAAGATGAATGCTAATGGAAGATAAGTGACATTCTCAAAACGTTTTTTACTGAAAACACTCCGAATAGAGATGCAATAGGAGAGAGAAGTATAGGGCTTCAAAGACGACCAGACTTTTGTTTTCTTCATGTAATAATGTAAACCTAAAGTGTTTACTTTAGTGTTAGGTCTGTATGTTATGGAAGGAAAGGTAGTCTATGAGGGAGGTTTTTGAGCTAGCAAAGCAATGTATGCTGCCACCTATTTTGCAGGCCTCGCTTGCTTCAACGTGATGCTGGACATGAAAACAAGTTACTTACCTGTAACTTTGGTTCCCCAGTATTGGTAACTTTCATAGATTCCCATGCTTTGTATCATTCCCCGTCGTCGGAATGGGAGCCTCGGTAGTATCACAACCATAGAAACAAAAGAGAAAATATAGGCCTAGGCCTCATCTCCTTTTGTATCCTATAACACTCTTTGTGTACAAGAGACCAAACTTTTGTCAGGACCAATAAGAGCAGCCTCACCCCCTAGAACCTTCCTGAGAGAGCTCAGAGCCTCAGATTTTCATAGCCGTTGTGCAAACCGCCACTATCTCTGTCAAAAAACTGGGCTTTCCCAGGGGAGGAGGGTGGGCGCATGGGAATCTATGAAAGTTACCAATACTGGGGAACCAAAGTTACAGGTAAGTAACTTGTTTTCTTGCCCCAGTTTTGGAACTTTCATAGATTCCCATGCTTTGTATCAGAGTAGCTAGCAGTAATAACCAAGACATTTTAGAGATACATGGCATCACAACCATAAAGCATATAAACTTATAGCATAGCAAACAAGAAACAAAATGTGCTCACCAGGATGGAGGGCTTGTCGGGAAAGCTCACCTCTCAATGGAAAAGATTCCGCAGAACTGCTTGACCAACAGCTGCGTCGTCTCGTCCTGCAGACTCCAGGCAGTAGTGCTTCGTGAAGGTATGTGTACTGCTCCACGTTGCTGCCCTGCATATGTCCTTAATGGCGACTCCGGAGAAAAGAGCCTCCGACGATGCCACAGACCTTGTGGAATGTGCACGGACTTTTCTGTCCAAAGGCTTGCCCGTCTCCTGATGGCAGAATTGAATCGCACTGGAGATCCAGCGGGAAATGCCACTCTTTGCCAAAGGAAACCCCTTCCGTGGTGCGCTGTAGGACACAAACAATTGGGATGATTTCCGAAAGGGTCGTGTGCGCTCTAAGTAGAATTTTAAGCATCTTTGAACGTCCAAAGAATGTAATGTGCGTTCCGCAGGCGTTGAAGGGCGCAGAAAGAAAGACTTTAACCCCTTCGGGGATGATGACGAGCTGGGCTCGTCACGGAGTAGGGCGCTCGCACGCTGATGACGAGCCCAGCTCATCATGAGCCCCACCCTCGGGGGAAGCGCCAGCGCTCCCCCTGAGTCTGCCCGATTTTCTTCTTTTCTGCGGGGATGGCAGGGGAAGACCTTCCCCTGCCTCCCCCCACCCTCCCCGCCCGCGTCATCAATGACGTCAGCGCGCGAGGCGCGCTGACGTCACTGGAGGTTCCTTTTATTTACCGACGCGCAGGGAAGCCATTTGCTTCCTGCACGTCTTCGGATAAAGAGGTTCGTTTTGCGGCTGGGGCGGGGGGGGTCGTTTTGAAACTTGCATCGAGGGAAAGGAAAGGCTTTTCCTTTCCCTCGATGCAACTTTAGAGCATTCCTGCTGCACGATTGTGCGATCGTGCAGCTGGAATGCTAGGGATTTTAAATTTTTTTTTTTGCCAATTTCGTTGTTCGGGGAGCGGCCCCTTGGGGAAGGGTCGCTCCCCTTTTTGGGGGAACTGTAACTTCGAAGTGTTTTCGTGCCTCTTATGTGTGTAAATGGCCCTTTTTTGTAAAAAAAAAAAAATGCTGATGGGGGTCATTTTGAAATCATCATTATAGTGCTCATTGTAATCAAGGATGCAAGTGCCTCTGTCCTTCATTACTTTTAGTTTGTGTTTATTTGAAGTGGCTAAGAAACACACCTGTCCTGCCTAGGCAAAGCTCACAAGTGTTTTTGGGCTGATGAATGTTTTTTTGTGTTTGTGCTGCAATTCGAACACATGCTTTGTCTCCAGTGACCATGTGTGTGTTACTATGCCATCGCAGCGATGTGCGCAGGGGTCCCTTGAGTGAGCTGTTCATCATAGTGGGAAGCTCACAAATGTTTTTGGGCTGGTGATTGTTTTCCTGAATTTGTGCTGCAACTCGATTGCCATCTTTGTCTCCAGTGACCATGTGTGCGTTATTATGCAATCGCACAGATGTGCGCAGGGGTCCCTTGTGTGAGCTGTCCATCATAGTGGAAAGGTCACAAATGTTTTTGGGCTGATGAATGTGTTCCTGAATTTTTGCTGCAACTCGATCACCTGCTTTGTCTCTAGTGACCTTTGTGTGTTTTATTATGCCATTGCACCGATGTGCGCAGGGGTCCCTTGAGTGAGCTGTTCATCATAGTGGGAAGCTCACAAATGTTTTTGGGCTGATGAATGTTTCCCTGAATTTGTGCTGCAACTCGAGCGCTTGCTTGGTCTCCAGTGACCGTGTGTGTTACTATGCCATCGCACCGATGTGTGCACAGGTCCCTTGAGTGAGCTGTCCATCATAGTGGGTAAATTTAGGAAAGATGGTGCACTCCGCTAGTTGGTGGGCGGGGCCAAACGGGGGTCTTCTGTGCGAGTTCACATGCCTCTTATGTGTATAAATGGTCACAGACTGATGAGAGCAGCAGATGGGGAGAAAGAAGCTCCTGGTGATAGGAACTGTTTTTGGATTTCGCTTGTGAAAGTCAAGGATGCAAGTGCCTCTGTCCAGCATCACAGTTAACCACAGTAATTCTGCTGCCCCCCTCCCCATGAGAATCCCTGATGACGTCAGCGCGCACAGCACGCGCCAACATCTTCAGGGATTCCCAGGCGGTCGGGAAGCCATTTGCTTTCTGCGCCTGGAGGTGTTAAGTTGTTTTTTAGAGTCTTGGGGGGGTGTGGGGCCACAAAGAGGCATCAGGGGAGAGGCAAGTGATTTTCCTCTCTCCTGATGTCTCTTTCCAGGGCATTTCTGCCTCACGGTCGCGCACAGCATTGCGATTGTGCGGTGGAAATGCCCCCACTAGCACCAGGGATTTTATTTTAGATTGTAGGAAGTGACCCCTTTTGCAAGGGTCGCTTCCTGGTGGGTTGGATTTTTAACTTAGATTTTCTGCCCCCCCCGGTGGGCAAATCAACCGGTACTTTTGTCCATTTTGCCCTTTTTGATGGCCCATCTGTGTGGATGTGATTTTGTGGGTAAATTTGTGTGTTGTTTGTTCATTTGTTATGTTGTTTGTGAAATGTAGTATTATTTTTTTTTTTCCTCTTTGTTTTTGATCCAGGCTTTTGCTGTTTGTATTGGTGTAGGTTGTGGTTCAGTTACTGCTGGTTTTGCAGCTTGTGTAGTTGCATGTGCTTGGTAAGTAAATGTTTTTTGTACTACTTTCCCTAGATGAATGTGTTTTTATGAAAAGTCTAGTTATTGCTGTTTGCGTGGCTTTGTGGTTCTTGATTGTTAACTTTTTTTTGTATTGCTGCTTGATGTGTACTTTGTCTAATCTATACTTTTTTTTCTTTCTAGTGGGATTTCCTTTCTTTTTGCTGTGTTTCAGCAGAGTAGGTGCTGGTGAGTGTTCTTATATTTGGTTAGATTTGAATTGTTTTTAAAGTGTATTGATCTTTGTGTGAAGACTCTACCTTGTTTACTTCTTACTTTGCACAGTGTAGCTTGTTGTTCACATGTGTGTGTAGTCTTCTTGCTTTGTATGGATAATGGCTGCTCGCAGGATGACTGCTCAGCACGTTGTTAGTTTGCTTTTTGAGTCTTCCTCTGAGCATGGTCCAGACACTTACTCCGATTCGGAGCATGAGGAAGCTGCAGAAGATTCAGGCAGTGAGTTTTCTCTTCGCATGGAATCATCATCATCGGATGATGATTCTTCTAGTGCTGATGAAGTGCCTGTGGTAGAGAGGGACATTGATGTGCCAGTAGAGAGGCAAGAGCCATCTGAGCGGCAGCCTAGGTCCTCAAGGTTTCCCTTTTTTCTCGTTGGGTAGAGGCAAGTGTGATAAAGGCTGCGCCCAAAGGTTTCACATTGCTGTGGTTCGCCAAGGGTTATCTGGTGCTGCTAGTCTTCCTGTTGTAGAGCAGCATGAGGCATCTGGTGCTGCTAGTCTTGTTGTTGAGCAGCAAGTGGCATCTGGGGAGGCGAGTTCTTCTGTTGATGTTGAGATGCAAGAGGCAGCTGGGGATGCTAGTGTTCCCGTTGATGTAGTGCAGCAAGAGGCATCTGGGCTGCAGGCTAGGGTGGCTTCTTCCGATGTTAGGGAGGACGTCTGGGTTGCCCCTGGCATGGTGCAGCCGGAATTGCCAGACTTCACTGGTGTTCCAGGGTGTAGAGTGAATACTGACAATTTTCTGCCAATTCAATTTTTTCAGTTGTTTTTTGACGATGAGTTTTTGCAAAAGATTGTGGAGCAAACTAATTTGTATGCAGAGCAGTATTTGAGGGACCACAGTGCCAGCCTTAAGCCCCATTCTAGAGCTACCCATTGGCCTCCCACATATGTTGAAGAGATGAAGAAGTTTTTGGGATTAATTTTTTTGACGGGCTTGCTAAGGAAGCCATCAATGTCTTCTTATTGGTCCACTAGTCCATTGATGGCAACATCTATATTTCCAGCAGTTATGACTCGTGATCGGTATATGCTTCTCCTTCGCATGATGCATTTTGTTGATAATGATTTAGCGTTGCCACGCGATAACCCTGATTGTGACCGTCTTTTTAAGATTCGGCCTGTCCTTGATCCCTTTGTTGATCGTTTTTCTGAGATCTTTGCTCCTGGAAAACAAATAGCTGTGGATGAGTCTTTGGTATTGTTCAAGGGCCGCTTGGTTTTTAGGCAATACATTCCTAGTAAGAGGGCACGCTATGGAATCAAACTGTATATGCTGTGTGACAGTGAGACTGGATAGGTTTATAATTTCAGGGTGTACACCGGTAAGGATTCCAGCATTAACACTTCTGCTTGTCCGCCCACTTTTGGAGTGACTGAGAAAATTGTGTGGGAACTAGGTAGACTATTATTTAACAAAGGCCACCATTTATATGTAGATAACTTCTACACTAGTGTGCGTTTGTTCAAGGAATTGGCCAAAGTGGGCACTGTTGCTTGTGGCACAATGCGCAGTAACCGGAAAGGTTTCCCAATAGAACTCGTTAGCAAAAGGCTTGTGCGGGGACAGTCTACTGCATTGCGATGTGGGAAGCTTCTAGCTGTGAAGTATTCAGACAGGAGAGATGTGTACATGCTGACTACAATCCATGATGAAAGCACTGAAGCTCTGCCTGTTCGGGGTGAGCGTGCTGAAGTGCGTAAACCTGTGTGCATTTTACAGTACAATAAGTACATGGGTGGTGTTGACAGAGTAGATTAGAGGTTGGAACCTTATGCTGCTCTTCGAAAGTCTTACATTTGGTATAAGAAGTTGGCTATTCATCTTTTCCACTCGGCATCCTTTAATGCTTTCGTTGTGTTCCAGAAATCTTGTCCTGAGTTAAAGATGCCTTTTGTTAAGTTTCAGGAGACTATAATAGGCAGCCTTGTACTAGTGGAACAGGCAAGTGTCCCAAGATTTGGAGTGGTGGAGGAAGTGGCTAGACTGAAAGATCGCCACTTTCCAGAATACATTCCTCCCACAACTGCAAAAGACAATCCCACTAAAAGATGTAGAGTCTGTTGGCGAAGAGAAGTGCGGAGGGAGTCTTGTTTGTACTGCCCTGACTGTCCTTCAAAACCTGGATTGTGTGTGCCAGCTTGTTTTAAATCGTACCACACACAAAAGAAGTTTTGGGAGTTTCATTGAGCTTGTAAGTGTACTGTTTGGTCTGTATTTTGTAATATTTTTTAGTCTGCTTCAAGGTGTGCATTAGTGCACAGCATTTAGTTTTTGAATTTGTGTTAGCAGATTTGTAGGTTTCTTCATTTGATTTGTGGTATTTCTTTAAAAAAGTCTAATTTCGATGGTGGTGTGTGCAGGATTGTGCTTGGATTGTCGGTGTGCGTGGACTGGCGTTTGGCTGGTGGTGTGCGTAGTCTGATGCTTGGCTGGCATAGTGCATGGATTGGAGTTGTGCTGGGGGGGTGAGTGGATTTTTGCTTGGCTGGCGGAGTGCATGGTTAGGTGCTTGGCTGGTGGTGTGAGTGGATGGCGCTTGGCTGGTGGTGTGCGTGGTCTGGTGCTTGGCTGGCATAGTGCATGGATTGGAGTTGTGTTGGGGGGGTGCGTGGATTTTTGCTTGGCTGGCGGAGTGCATGGTTAGGTGCTTGGCTGGTGGTGTGAGTGGATGGCGCTTGGCTGGTGGTGTGCGTGGACTGGTGCTTGGCTGGTGGTGTGCATGGATTGGAGTTGTGCTTGGGGGGTGCGTGGATTTTTGCTTGGCTGGCGGAGTGCATGGTTAGGTGCTTGGCTGGCGGTGTGAGTGGATAGTGCTTTGCTGGTTGTGTGCAAGGATTGGTGCTCGGCTGGCGGTGTGAATGGATGGTGCTTTGGTGTTTGTGTGCAAGGTTAGGTGCTTGGCTGGCGGTGTGTGTGGACAAGTGCTTGGTTGGTGGTGTTGGTGGACTTGCGCTTGGCTGGCGGTGTGTGAGTATTTACTTTCTGATGGTCACTACACACAGTGCTAGCTGAGTGCCACTCCACCCAGTCCATCAATTTGCGTATTTGCTGTGTCTGGAATGTGGGCTTGTGAATGTGATGGGCCCTTGAATGGCGCTGTCTGTTGGTGTGAGTGTTTTGATGTGAAGGGCCTGCGGCTGGCGGTGTGAATGTTTTGTATGTGTCACATGTATGAAAGGTGTATGAATGGCCTGTAAAGAGGATGGTGCCTTGTCGTGGCTTTACAGCTCACGAGCTGTGAGTCAATGGTTCAGTTTCTCGTTCTTTCAATTATTAGCAGTGCATTTCATTATTTGTGAATTCGCTTGCTAATAGAATTGTATATGCTGAACCTTCACTCACCCTCGTGCTAAATCCAACCAGTGTGTGTGTGTTTGAGGACTTGTTTGCTGTGTTTTTTTTTTTATTTTTATATTTTTCACTAAGGGTGCTCTGGGTTTTTTTTTGGTAAATGTTGTGATGTGTTCCTTTTGTGCCTGGTGGTGTGATTGTTTTTCTTTCTTTCAGGTATGAAAGGAGTGTGAATGGCCTGTAAAGCGGTTGGTGCCTTGACGCTGGCTTTACAGCTCACGAGCTGCAAGTCATTGGTTCATTTTCTTTGTCCATTTAATTGACAGTGCGTTTCATTTTTGGGAAATCTCTTGTTAATGTTCTTTTATATACTGAACCATCACTTGCCCTCGTGCCAAATCCAACCAGTATGTGTGTATGTGTCTGGAATTGATGGGCTACTAGGGAAACCTACCAAAACCATACATTTTTGAATTGTAGACACCTAGGTGCTTTCAAGGAGCTATGGCTTGTGTGGATCCTCCAACGTTCCTTTACCCAGAATCCCCTGCAAACCTCAATATTAGTTAAAAAAAGAAATTTTTTCATCAATGTTTGTGTTGGAAAGCGTGGCATCACTGGGCTCACCCAAATTTCCTCCCTCCCAGCGTTCCCCAAGGTCTCCCGAAAAAAATGGTACCTCACTTGCGTGGGTAGGCATAGTGGCTGCAACAGGACGTTCAAATCGTACGGTGTTGAATTTACAATAACCAATAGCAACATTACCTTCTTTTGGGGGGGGGGGCTGAGTTTTTGGACCGGGGCTCGGCGGGCATCTTTGGAAAGTACCAAACCCAAACAGTTCTGAAAAATAGACACCCGGGGGAGTCCAGGGAGGTATGGCATGCGTGGGTCCCCCAATGTTTTCCTACCCAGAAATCCCTGCAAACCATAATTTTAGGTTAAAAAAACAGTTTTCCATACATTTTTGCGTGGGATCTCCGTGTCGGCACAAATGTCCTACCACCCAGCGTTCCCCTTGTTCTCCCGAGTAAAATGATACCTCACTTGTGTGGGTGGGCCCAAGGCCTGTGTCTAAGGCAGGGGGGCTTAATTTGTAAAACTTAAATACTACTTTTTCAAAAGTCATTTTCGGACTGTTCTGCTTTGGGGTACCCACACAAGTTTGGGTTTGGTACTTTCCAAAGAATACCACAGAGCCCTGGGCCAAAAACTCAGGTGCCCCCCCCCCCCCCCCCCCAAAATCATGGTTGTTTTGCAATTGGGTATTGTAAATTCACCACCGTACGATTTGAACCGTTTCCTGTTGCAGCCACTATGCCTACCCACGCAAGTGAGGTACCATTTTTATCGGGAGACCTGGGGGAACGCTGGGTGGGCGGAAATTTGTGTGAGCCCAGTGACGCCACGCTTTCCCACACAAAAAAAGCGTGAAAAAATTGATTTTTTCAACAAAAATTGAGGTTTGCAAGGGATTCTGGGTAAAGGAACGTTGGAGGATCCACGCAAGCCATACCTCCTTGGAAGCCCCCGGATGTCTACTTTTCAGAAATGTGTGGGTTTGGTAGGTTTCCCTAGATGGCCGTCTAGCACAGGGCCAAAAACCCAGGTAACCCCTCTTGCAAAAGCTGGTGGTATTGACATTCAACAGAAATGTCAGGAAAATGTGTTTTTTGTCAAAATCTTAGCTTTGCAAGGGATTCTGGGTAACAAAACCTGGGGGTAGGCAGAGGAGTTACCCCATCCTGAATTCTCCTGGGTGTCTACTTTTAAAAAATGTATAGGTTTGCTAGGTTTCCCTAGGTGCTGGCAGAGCTAGGGCGCAAAAACTAAAGGTAGTCTTTTTGTCCAAAAAGCGCAAAATTTCACTGGAAAATTGAGGTGCGACCATGTTGCGTTTTGCGCTGTTTCATGTCGCAGCCACTATGCCTACCCACGCAAGTGAGGTACCATTTTTTCCAGGAGACATGGGGGAACGCTGGGTGGGTGGAAATTTGTTGATCCACGCAGATTCCAGAACTTTCCACCACAGAAATGTCAGGAAAATGTGTTTTTTTGTCAAAATCTTAGCTTTGCAAGGGATTCTGGGTAACATAACCTGGGGGTAGGCAGAGGAGTCACCCCATCCTGAATTCCCCTGGGTGTCTAGTTTTCAAAAATGTATAGGTTTGCTAGGTTTCCCTAGGTGCTGGCAGAGCTAGGGTGCAAAAACTAAAGGTAGTCTTTTTGTCCAAAAAGTGCAAAATTTTACTAGGAAATTGAGGTGCGACCATGTTGCGTTTTGCGCTGTTTCATGTCGCAGCCGCTATGCCTACCCACGCAAGTGAGGTACCATTTTTTACGGGAGACATGGGGGAACGCTGGGTGGGTGGAAATTTGTTGATCAACGCAGATTCCAGAACTTTCCACCACAAATGTGTTCTTTTTGTCAAAATCTTAGCTTTGCAAGGGATTCTGGGTAACAAAACCTGGGGGTAGGCAGAGGAGTCACCCATCCTGAATTCCCCTGGGTGTCTAGTTTTCAAAAATGTATAGGTTTGCTAGGTTTCCCTAGGTGCCGGCAGAGCTAGGGTGCAAAAACTACAGGTAGGCACTTTGCCAAAAAAGGGTCAATTTGTAACTGCAAAATTTAGGTGTGACCACGTTGCATTTTGCGCCGTTTCCTGTCGCAGGTACAAGGCCGACCCACACAAGTGAGGTACCGTTTTTATCGGGAGAATTGGGGTAATTCAGATTTGTAAATTAACTGTTATTACCAATTGAGCTTTCATGCATTTCTCCCTTTCAATGAAAGACATTGTGTTTAAAAAAAAATATTTTTGAAAAATGACCAATAATTCTCATGCTAGTATGAGTATTCCCAATTTTGAAAATTAGCAATTATATACTGTTTCTGAACTCTATAATTTGTACCCAATTCAGAAATACATAGGTGTCTTTCATACAGATTTTTCCATGTATACATTTTCCAAAACAAAGTGCTCTATACCCGGTAAATGAAAAAATGCCATTGCAAGTTGCTGCTCAGTTTTTGGATCTGGGTTCGTCGGGTTCTTGGTGACACTACAAGTCCTATATATCCCCCACAACCAGAAAGGTCTAACGGATGTAACGGTATATTGCTTTCCAAGAGCTCTCAAAATTAGAAAAAGTTATAGGTGAAAACGTTAAGACAGAAGCTGTTTTTTTTAAACAAATTTTCAATTATTCCAATATTTAACTGTTAGTTTCTATAAAGAAACCTTCATGGATTTAGACAAATGACCCCTTTCTGAATTCAGAATTTTGTCTACTTTTCGAAAATGTACAGCATTCCAGGATCCATTATTGCTTTCAAACTCTTTTCTACCATTAACTGGAAGGAGGTGGAAAGCTCTAAAAATAGCAAAAATAGGCTATGTCACAGAAAAATGCCAATACTGTGTGAAAAATGTCGGTTGTCTGACAAAAGACTGTCATTCCCTAAAAGCTATGAAAATGGAGATTTCAGCCCCACAAACCCTTTTTTGATAACTTTTTCAGGGAAAAACCCAGAGGCTTTCATTTGCAGCCCGTTTTTCCCATTTTTCTGAAAGAACAAAAAAAATCACTATGTTTTGGTTACTTTCTGGGACCCCTCCAAGGGAATCCACGAACCCTGGGCGCCTTTGGAATCCACATGATGTTGGAAGAAAAGGACGCAAATTTGGCGTGGATACCTTATGTGGTCAAAAAGTTACAGGGGCCTAAGCGCGCACTACCCCAAATTGCCAAAAAAGGGCTCAGCACAGGAGGGGAAAAGGCCTAGCAGCGAAGGGGTTAAAATCAAAGGTTCATTCAAGTGGAACTCGGACGCACCTTCGGAATAAATTTCGGATTGATGCGAAGGATAAGCACATCTTTTTTGAATTGCAGGAATGGATGCACTATGGAGAGGGCTTGAAGCTCACTAACTCTTCTCACTGATGTTAGAGCTAAGAGGAGGGCAAGTTTCCAAGACAGGAATTTCAAGTCCGCCTTGTGCACCGGCTCAAACGGAGCTTTCATGAGTTGAGCCAGGACAAGATTGAGTTGCCAAACTGGTGGAGGAGGGCGAACAGGAGGATACATTCGAAACAAGCCTTTTAAGAATTGTTTAATAATCCTAGAGGACCATAAGGAAGGGCCTGAAGAACTGCGCCTAAACCTCGATATGGCTGCAAGATGTACCTTCACAGATGAATGCGCCAACCCAGACTTTGCCAATTATAGTATATATGGCAAAAGTTGATGAGGCAAAGATTTGTAAGGATGGAGATCTTGTCTTTGACACCACAGGCAGAACCTCTTCCATTTAGCCTTGTAAGTTTTATTAGTGCTCGGTGCTCGAGCTTGGGACAAAACTTCTCTACATTCCTGGGAGAGATTCAAATGACGGAACTCTCTGTGTTCAGGAGCCACGCTGTCAAGTGCAGTGATTTCGGATCCGGATGGTAAACTTGTCCTTGATTCCTCGACAATAGGGAAGGAATTGGTCGCAAGCGAATTGGAAGAGTTTGGGAGAGCAGAAGGAGTTCTGTGTACCAAAATTGCCGGGGCCAAGCTGGTGCAATGAGAATCATCTTGCATGGTTCCGCTTTCATTTTCCCGAGTACTCGAGGAATGAGGGGAATTGGCGGAAAAGCGGAAAAGAATGCGCTGTACCAGGCCATCGAATGGGCGTTCCCCAGAGATCCCTGATGGTGAACTTTGCTTGCGTAAAACCGGCATTTGGAGTTCACCGGAGAGGCAAAAAGATCGATGGTTGGTGTCCCCCAGACCGAGAACACACTCTCCAGAATGGACCGATTCAACTCCCATTCGTGATTCACTTCTGTCTGGCGACTCAGGGCATCCGCCTTGACATTGAGAGAGCCTGCCAGATGTTCGGCTCTCAAGCTGATGTATAGAATCGCGCAATCCCAGATCCTCTGAGCTTCTTTGGACAGAGTTTGCGATCTCGTTCCTCCTTGCTTGTTGACGTAGTGCATGGCCGTCGTATTGTCCGTCCGGACCAGCACTGTATGATTTCGGACTCTGGGAAGGAAAGCCTGCAAAGCCAATCAAATGGCCGCTAGCTCCAAAACATTTATATGGCACTGACTCTGCTCTGGACTCCAGTGCCCGCTGACTTGAAGCTCTCGGAGCACCACTCCCCAGCCTTCCAAATAGGCATCCGTTGTCGTGATCAGAGGGGATGGTGAAGCTCTGAACGTCAGACCCTGTGCGATATTGTCCTGAACTTACCACCATTCGCATGCCTTTCTCATTTCTGGTGTCACCAACACCTTGTCGTTGAATGATCCCTCTGCTTGGCACCATTGTTTGTCTAGCTCTTCCTGCAGAGGATGCATTCGCAGTCTGCAATGTGGTATTAATGGTATGCAGGATGACATTGACCCGAGCAGGGACTTGTATTGTCGGACTGAAAGGCATTTCTTGTGGAACAGCTGGCGAGCCGATATGATCAACTTCTGTTGACGTTCTTCTGAAGGACGAGCTGTGCATTGCGTCGTGTCTAAAATGGCCCCAAGGAACCTTGTGGATCTGGAGGGCCGTAGAACTGACTTGTGTTTGTTCAATTGAAGGTCCAGGTGACTGAACAACTGAATGCAAGTCGAAACAGCTTGAGAGGTTTCCTTGAAAGATGGAGCCTTGACGAGCCAGTCGTCCAAATAAGGGGTAAACCTCCAGGGATTGTTTTCGTAGAAAAGCTGCTACTGGTGCCAACACTTTGGTGAATACCCGAGGTGCAGACCGAAGGTCAAACAGAAGCACCTTGAATTGGAATTGGCTCTTGCCCACTGTGAATCGCAGATATGGTCTGTGAGCTGGGTGTATCGGTATGTGGAAATACGCATCTTCTAAATCCAGAGACGCCAAATAGTCACCTGGGTTCAAAAGAGGAAGAATTTCTTGTAGAGTGACCATACTGAAAGAGAGTTTGATGAGAAGTGTTGAGCTCTCGTAGGTCTAGTATGGGGCGCCAAGTCTGTCGTCTTCCGAACCAGGAAGAACCTGGAATAAAAAACCTCTGCCCCTCTGAGAGAGAGGTACCGGTTCTATTGCTCCCTTGAGGAACAATTGGTGGGCTTCGAGGTGGAGCAGTCCCAGATGTTTTGTGCGGGTGGCGCCCGGAGCTCTTGTTGGAGGAAGATCTTGGAATTCCAACGTATGGCCACTCTAACATCGGACCATTGGGTCCTGAATATTGTTCATACACTTCCAGCTGTTCAGACAAAATGATATCCTGCCCCCCACTGATGTGACTGGGAGGGGAGGAACTGTAGGTAGACCCAGGAGGCAGCTATTGTCTCTTGGCATTGTCACGTGCCTGACGGTTCCGACGTCCTCGCGGAGGTTGGCGAGAGTATGACGCAGATTGTCTGTGTCATTGATTTGAATATTGAGTCTTATAAGATTGCGCAGACTGAGAGGAATCTCTCTGTTGGGTGTTGCCTCTATATGAAGAGAAACCTCTGCCACGAGCGCCTTTAAATGGGACCTTACGGTAGTTGAGTGATCCCAAAGACTTCGCCGTGTCCGTATCCTTTTTTATATTCTGCAGGGCATCATCAACATGCTTACCAAAGAGCATCTCTCCATCAAATTGGAGGTCCAGGATCTTATTTTGGACCTCCTGACGAAACCAGGTGGCTCTCAACCAACCTTGGCGACGTAGCACAGTTGACCCTGCTAATGCTCGAAAAGCCGTGGACGCTATGTCCATAGCACAGTCGATAAGTTCGGAGGATGATTTTTCTCCCTCCATCAGCACCCTCTGTGCCTCTTCCCTCGCGGATTCTGGCAGTTGTTCCACAAACGGCTCCATGTCACACCACATCTGGCGATCGTATCTGCCTAGAATGGCGAGAGCATTTGCTGCTCGAACCAGTAAGCTGGCCATGGAAGAAAACCTCTTCCCCACATTATCCAGGCACCTACCGTCCTTGTCCGGAGGCGTAGTCAAAGGTGTTGATGGGTTCTTGGATTCGCTTTGAGCAGCCTGCGATATCAGCGAATCAGGCTTCGGCTGCCCAAGAAGACAAGCTGGACTGCCATCTGGAGCCTTATACTTCTTTTCCAGCCTGGGGAGACCCGGAATCACAGTGGCTAGATTTTGCATTATCTTCATACCTTCCTCCCACACATGCTCAATAATAGGAATGGATTTGACCGATCTTCTGTACTGATCCTTAAAAGTCATACAGGAAACATTCAGACTCTTCCTTCGAAATTGGTAGTCCAAACCTCTTTGCAGCTCTCTCCATGAGGTTATGGAACCCCCCTATATCGACTGGAGGGGAAATAGAAGTATTCCGACCAGTGGCGTCTGGATCTTGAAGCCCACTGTCCCCTTGATCCAAGTCTGGGTCCTGCAATGGATCAGTCAAGGGATCCACCTGTACCTCATCATCCGAAGATGTATCCTGCTGAACAGTATTGGGGGGTCCGGGATCCGGTGTCCGGTGTCCGGGAAATGACCCTTGGTGGTGTGAGAGACACCACTTGTGACGGAGGAAGTTCGACAACTGGTTGCGCTTGCGGCAACGCCTGAGGTGGAGGTTGCGTAGATTGCATTGACTGTTCCGAAGGAAACCTGTTCCTATAGTCCTGCAGCATCAACTGCAGGTCAGAAATTAAAGAGGCGGGCATAGCCACCATGTCCTGCCCTAAACCAGGTGGACGTAGTCCTTGTGGAACATATTGATGCATTCGTTGGTCACATTGCTCATAGTATTCCTTTGTGTCAGTCTCTTGCAATTTTACATTTAAGTCTGAGGGACTGTAGGCATCCCCAAAATGGCCTTCATTTTCCTCATCCTCCTCCGACTCATCATCCAGAAGCATTGTCGGTAGATGTGACGACACTCGTCGAGGAGATGTCATTTCAGGTGTAATTTTCATTCTCTGCCGAGGAAATTACAGTTTTTGACCCGTCGACGGAGCCGTCGTTGACGGTGCGGAGGTCGTCAACGGTATTGTCGACGGCACAGAAGACCTCGTCGACGGAGTCTTGGTCGTCGTCGACGGGATGATCGTCGACGGTCTCATAGACGAACTCGTCGTCGTCACCATCATTGTCGTCGAAGTCGTTGTCGTCTTCGACGTAGTTTTCGTCGTCGACGATGCCGTCGACAGCACTTTTCCGGAGACCACCATCGTCGACGTTGATGAAGTTATCGTCAACGAACCAGGAGCCTTGAAAGACGACGAAGTCCTCGACGCTGAAACCGCTAGCGACGACGAGCCCGTCGATGGAGCCAAGGAAGCAGCTGGAATTTTCACAGAAGTAATCGTCGTCGAAGTACCTGATGTTTTTGTCATCGACGGACGCTGTTTTTTCTCAGGCACGGTCCCCGGAGTACCTGTAGAGTGTTTGTCACCAGTCCTTTCCTTTTTGGACGGAGGAGAAGTGATAGAAACCTCCTTTTTGTCCTAAGAGGCTGTAACTAATCCAGCAGCCTGTCCCTGCCTCTCCTTTTCACTTCCGTGAGGAGATTTGAGGGGACTAGCCCTCTCAGACCTGTCAGAGATCTTATGAGGGGCCTTAGAAGGGGGCTCAGCTGAATAAGAACCAGGAAGAGACCTACCCCTCTTCTTGGATCTGTGAGAGGAAGCCAGAGATGTCGAATCCTCTTCATCCGATGAAAGAACCTCCTTCCGAGTCTTCATTTTTTGAAGCCAGGTCAAAAGTCGCCCGTCTCTGTCACGAAGCGTCTTAGTAGAGAAGGTTCTACAAATTTTGCAGTCTATGGCCTTGTGGTCAGGGTATAAGCAATAGATACAGCTTTCATGCTTATCTTCCACAAAAAGTCGCTTTTTTCCACAAGACGCACAGGACCTGAATAAGGCCTTCTTCTCCTTGTCAGACATGTCCTGATTGAAGTAGAAAACTTGAAGAAATAAACAGTTAGAATGAGAAAACTGAGCAGAGCTCAGTGGAGACTCCCTAGCACAACGTGCGGTAGAAAAATCTGAGGCTCTGCGCTCTCTCAGGAAGGTTCTAGGGGGTGAGGCTGTTCTGATTGGTCCTGACAAAAGTTTGGTCTCTTTTACACAAAGAGTGTGATAGGATACAAAAGGAGATGACGTGGCAGAGGCCAATGTCTTGTGGATTAACTCATTCCTTGAAAAGAAATGTATATGAGCCAAGGAATTTGGACAAGCGAAGACTGTTACCTGTCTTGGACAGCTCAGACCTAGATTAACCACAAAACATTTAACATTGTTGGTGGAAAGTGAGGTGAAGTCCAGGTTTTGGCCTGAAGTCCTGCTGTTCTTGAAGCATTGAAAGTCTGCTTTGTTTTAGAATAGATGTTCTTTGTCAAAGGCCATGCCCATAAACTTAGCATGGTCTTTCCCAGAAAAAAAACAATGAAACACATCCAAGCATGTCGCCACAGTGATAAGTAAGTACAGTAAACTTTATTTGATCCAGACCTCAACTGAGATCAACAATTACAAAATTTTGAATAATTTTAAATACTCATAAAAATGCTTAGTTTAAACACTTTTGCTTTTTTAGGCTCACTACGAAACGGTCAATGACGATATTCAACCACCAACTCAAACAGCATTAGAATTAATTTGGTAAAATAAAATCTTCGAATTTGTACTTCTTGCTTAAAACAGCTTCAAAAAGCTTTTTAAAAACAGATTATGACAGACATATTCATTAATCGGAAAGTTACACAATGTAATTAAATCTTGAGCAGAGAAAGCGTTATACTTTAATTGAATTGTGATTATATAACGTCGTCGGGCCTTAACTATGCTCTCATTAGGACAGATTAATAAAAACGTGGAACAAGTCTTGTTGGCCACCTTTGCAGAGTTCACATAAACCTTTAGGGTTATTAGTACCATCCCAGCTAGCTAAAAAAGTGGCTAAAGGGAGTATACCCAAGCGTAAAAGTAAAATACACCGCCTTACGCCGTGCTCTCATTGAAAAAGCAAGTAAGGGACAGAAGTTTTGAATTATTTTTGTTCAGCAAACCGTTTATAATGCTTCAATTGACAGCAGTGATCTTTATCAGATTCAAAACGGATTCTAGGGGCCAAATGTTTTAAAAACAATTTCAGGTGTGCTGGGGACCACTCTTGTAAAAGTGCAACCGTGCATTGCGAGACCTCCAAGGCCTGTACCATACTCTTATTAAAAGTATACCCAGATGCTTCCTCTCTAAAAGTCTCCAATTTTAACAAATATCTTAAGGTACCTGGGGCTGCATGTAGTAAATTGTAGGCCCACCTGAAAATGTTAGTTATTACTCTGGCAAAGATTCCAGTTACTGATAGCTCGAGACGTAGGGCTTGAACTTGGACCGCCTGTGCCACTTTTATCAGTTTACGGAGTATGATCCCTTCTTTTACTTTTAGAGATTACCATGTTTTAATTTGTGAATATTCCATGGCATATGATAAGATCGGAGAAATTTTCATACTGTAGACTTCCAGCATTGAAGTAAAGTGACTACTTCCTGTGGAAAGGTACAATCTCTGTAAATCCCCAACATGGGAATCTGCCTTCCGGTTCAGATGGCAAAGGTGGGCTTTATCTAGGAGGTTAGAAGTGAATGTACGACCCAAATACACATACTCACTTGCAGTCTCTATTGGTTTGTCTCCTAATGACAAAGTATAGGTTGATGGCTTCCTTCTGCCACTAAAGGGGAGTGCTTTAGTTTTATTAATATTTGGCATCAGGAATTTTTCGGTTGCATAGAGATTTAGTTCATTTAAAGATCTTTGTAAACCTATCAGGGTCTGGTCAAGAATTACGATATCATGTGCATACATTAAGCAAATTATATCTACTTGAGCTAATTTTGGGGGGACATTTTTTACTTGAGAGAGACGCCCTGGGAGATCGCGGATGTAAATAGAAAATAATAAGGGAGCTAGTAAGCATCCTTGTTTTAGCCCATTCCGCGAAGGGATGGGCTTGGTTAGGCCTTTTTCGGGCCCCAATTGAACTCTGTACCACGTAGATGTATGAAGGGAGATTATTATTGTTAAGAGATCTTTGGGTATCCCTAATTTAGCCAATTTTCTCCATAGTGTCGGACGATATACACTATCGAACGCCGTCGAGAAATCGATAAAAGCACAATATAAAATGTGGCCGTTTGACTTCACAAACTTATCAAGCACAGTTTGGAACACAGCAATATTGTCCAATGTAGAATGTTTTGGGCGAAACCCAGCCTGATACATAGGGACTACTTTCCTGGAAAAAGCCCAGTCTTTTAAGTGTTCCAAAATACAGGCAGCAAAGATCTTACCGGAGGCGTCAAGGAGAGCTATTTGTCTATAATTTGCAGGGTTTGTTCTGACGCCTTTTTTTTTTTAAAAGAGGGACAACCTTGCTTCCTCGCCAAGATACAGGAATTTCACCACTTTCCAGGCAATATTGTAAAAGAGGGGCTAAAAATATTCCCCAGTCTTCAGCGTTTTTTTTGTAAAACTTTGATAGGAATCTTATCTGGACCCATTGCAGCTGAGGACCTGGCAGAGGAAATCCAAGTAGAGACCTGAGCGGCTGAGATTTCCATTGTATTATGTTTGAGAAGTTTCATCGACGCCCGATCCAGTCCAGGGGATAAAAGGTCTTGACGGTTGGATTTATAGAGCCTTAAGATATACTTTTCCCAATCTGATGAGGATACAGGAGTCGCTTCGACAGATTCACGTATCCCCATCTGCGCAGAGATTATTTTCCAGAATGCTTTGTTATTGTGTTTTACAGCTTGTTGGAGGTCTACCCAGACACAATCTCTCAGAGCTTGTCTTTCTTTCGTCTTTTTCCGTTGATATAGTTTTTTCAATTTACTTATTTCTTCTTGTCTTAGTTTGCAAAAAGAGCGGAATTATTATTATTAGGGAAGTTTATAAAGCGCCTGGTTACGCGCACAGGCGTGTCCCCGCGCTATGATAAGTGGAGTAAACAGTCCCAGCCGCCCTCATGGTCGCCTACCTCCCGTATAAGTGAGTTAAGTTTTTTCCTGAAAATGGACTTCGAAGGCTCCAAACGTAACTCCAAAAGGTAGGGAATTCCATTGCTTGGCAGCCAGATATCTAAAAGACCTGCCCCCCCATTCGGGCCTTCTTTATTTTTGGAACCTTCAGTAGCCCAGTGCGGGAGGAGCGTAGGTCCCGCATAGGCTCATAGCGAGTTACCAAGTTCTGTAGCGGAGCAGGGGCTTTGCCGCTCAGGATGCGGTGACACGTAGAGAGAGCCTTAAACTCCACACTTCTTTTAACAGGGAGCCAGTGTAATGCCTGGAGCGCTGCTTTAGAGGGAGATCTCTTAGGGAGCCTCAGGACTAAGCGAGCGGCTGCATTTTGCAGCACCTGAAGGCGGCCTATGGCCTTTCCCGTGGCCCCCAGATACAGCAAGTTGCCATAATCTAGGCGCGATGTGACTAGGGCATGCACCAGCGTTCGGCGCGCTGTGATAGGAAGTAGGTCTAAGACCTTCCTTAAGGTTTTCAGGACACCGAAGCATACCCCTGCCACCCGGCCAATCTGGGGGCCAAAGGCCAGGTCAACGCCGAGCCACACTCCAAGATTCCTTGCTTCCTGACAGGGGACTGGGGTTTCTCCCAGGCAAGGAGGCCACCATGCCGACGACCAGACCGATGGCCCACCCCCCACCACGAGTACCTCGGTCTTGCTACCGTTTAGCTTCAAACAGTTGGCGGACATCCAGGTTGCCAGTTCTTGCATACAAACTCTGAAAATGTCCGCCGCAAGACCAGGCATACGTGAGAGGGAGATGACCAACTGCGTGTCGTCGGCATAGGACACTAGGCGCAGACCATGTCTTTCAACAATTGCCGCCAGCGGGGAGACAAAGATTGAACAAGGTTGGGCTCAGGGACGAGCCCTGTGGCACGCCCTGGCCCAAGCTTATCTCCCTGGAGTAGCAGTCTCCCAGACGGACTTGAAAACATCTGTTTGCCAGGAAGGACTGGATCCATCCAAGCGCAGCTCCCGATACCCCTCCTTCATTCAGACACTGTAGCAAGATGGGATGTGCTACAGTGTCGAATGCTGCGCTTAGGTCCAGAAGGATCAGGGCCGTAGTCTGGCCCTCATCCACACCCTGTCGTAAAGCCTCTACTGCCATAAGAATTGCTGACTCCGTCGAATGTCGCGGGCGGAAGCCAAACTGAGAATCGTGGAGCAGAGAGGCCTCTTCCACGAAATTCATCAGTTGAAGATTCGCAATTTTCTCCGCAACCTTCGCCATATATGGCAGGAGAGAGATGGGACGGAGATTTTCTACTTTTTCAAAACTGATATTGGGCTTTTTCTGCAGGGGGGAGTACCACCGCCCGTTTCCAGGCAATAGGTACAGTCTGGGTCTCAAAAGAGGTGTCCAGTAGATGACGAATGTAGGGCTCTAGTACCGGCAGACTGCCCATCAGCCGTTTGGGTGTGGTGGGGTCCCTAGGAGAGCCTGACTTTATGGATCCACAGAATTGGATGAGTGCCTCAGTCGGCGGAGTAATGAATGTGGTCAGCCTTTGATCCCCCCCTCACCTCAGCTGTCACCTTGAGATCAAGGCTTTCGCTAGCTTGGTTAGGGACGGCAGAGTAGATCTTAGCTACCTTATTAGCGAAAAACTCTGCTATTCGATTGCAGCTATCCACCGAACAAAGTTCTTCAGGGACTGACATGGGCTTTCCAGCCGAGAGAGATTTATAGATTAAGAACAGTTCCTTTGTGGAATTTTCTGCTTCTATAATCCTGGCGGCAAAATACGTTGTTTTAGCCTTCCTAATCAATCTGTGGTAGATGCGTCTGCTAGCTGCGTACTCTGAATGGTGAAGGCTATCATATCCTCCACTGTCTCTCTGGGCGTTTGCATGCGACCTTAGCCGCTCGCACCTCCTCACTGTACCATGGCGCCGTTCTCTGAACACGGCCCCCGCTCTCGCCAAGCTGAGCGGGGCCACACGGTCTAGGGCCTCCGTGATACGCTGGTCGAAATTAGTGTTGACTCCCCCCCCAGCTGGGTTACCCTCTGTAACGAGCGCCTGATTACACTTAGTTTGGGAGAAGGCAGCACATTTTGCGCGAAAGTTATCGTGGAACATGTTTCTTGGAGTAATATGATAGACGGTGGATGTTCCAGAATAAAAAGCAATTTTTCAGTTGTCTTTCCCGCAATGTTCCATGACGTAATAACATGCCTAGCGCTAAAAAGGCAGTTTCAAATCTTTGCCCAACTTATTCCTGTTTAGAGATCCCGCAATCCAAGCCCAGGAATTTTCATCCAGATACGGCTTTTACCGTGAATCTAATCGGCCGTAGTAACAAAAACTCCTAGGCAATGTCAATAAAGGAAATATGCACAGTATGACAGTGATAGTCATACCCACAGACATGGCAACAGTATCTGGAAAGTCTAAGCCGCATTATAGGATCTTTTTTTTATGAGGCCCAGACTACCACTCACTAGGTCACAGAAGGACTGAAAGTCCTTTAGCAAGCTGACGAGTGCAGGTTTCACCAGTCCCTGTAAGGTAGCGACAGAGCAGCGCAAAGGCAGGTGGCTAAAGGTATATATAGGAAGCAAATCTTTGCAACCCAGTGTGTAGATGTTCACAGTATCCCATCCGAAGTGGCTGTAGGAAAGTTGTTCAATTTCAGCCTATCCAGTGACTAGATGGAGGACAAAAAGTTCAGGTCGCCTGGAATTTGCCTATGGCATACTGCCAGTGATTATCTCAGCCAACGAGGGTCTCTCCAATACAGAAATTATGGGGTCTAGGAAAGTTTTGTTAAATGGGAGCAAAGGTTTGCTGAAAACCGAGAAGCGCTGTAAGATTTGTCAAAGTGTGACTTCATTTCACAGGTGGGCAAGGTAAGAGCCAAGGCCTTCACCCCTTGTGAACAGCTGCTATTAAAGAGGAGACAGCCAAAAGGCAGGGTCAGAGTGGTAGAAAATGTGTCCCCTTCAACAAGTATTTAGGCTACTGGCAAGTAAGCCCAAATACATGCCCACATTGATATTATAAGGAGGCAGGAGGTGAATAACTCTTAGTCTTTCTTCTCTGTGCATCCATAGCCCTTATCTTCCATAGCCAAGGCACCTGAAACAGACATTTCGGACCTTGAAAGGTGTTCACCTAATTGTTCATTATTGAATTTAGCCCTGACTTTTTCCTTTGCCACATGCATATCTTCTCCCTTCGACTCCATGGTCAATGTCACCATCAACATCAGTGTCCACTCAGTGGAAGGACGAGAACAAACATACTTCACCTTAGGCACTGAGCCAAAGCACGTAAAGTTGCTGCATCAGAAGGCATAGCAATTGGAGCAACCAAAAGCCTCAGATCCACAGAAAGAAAATACCCACATTTTTTTCCACTGTTCTCCCAAAATCCCCAGGGAGTGACTCAGAGGGTTGCAAGGTTGTCCTGAGAAGATATGCAATACATTCTTGGGTCCCAATTTATATCACTGAGAACATAGGGCAAATACCCTTTGTGCTTAAAAAAAGTACTCTCGGGCGTGGCTTAGCCAGCGATCATGGCGGTCGTGTAGAGCGTGAGCTCCGACCAGCCGGCGATTATCCTACCAGCATATCTTGGCCATGAGCATTCCCGAGGGCACCCAGCGTTGCAGCACATTGCCCCGCTCCGGGGGTATCATTCGGCAGCGGCTGTGGCGGCTCCGTAGGGCAAGCGCCAGCCCGACGAGGTGGAGGGGCCTACTGGGCCCTGCTGGGCCTGGGACCGGGGCCTCGAGTTTGGCGCTCCCCGGGCGGGGTGCGTTTGGCTGGTGGCGGCTGAGAGCTGGAGAGGCGGTGGTGGACAGAGCGCGGCTCCCTCGCAGCGCAGCGGAGCTGAGCGCACCTTCATCCTGGGGCTGGCGGGCCTGTGAAGGCCCCCGGGGAGCGGAGAAAGGAGCCGCGGCGCCCGGCGGGGCAGCGGAGTGACCGGCTCCCGAGGCGGTCAGCGGGAGCAGCCGCCATTTTGGGACCTCCAGGCTCCTTAGTGGGGGCCTGCGGACAGACGATCCTGGGGCTCTGCTGGTCGGTGGGGACCGCCCCGTGGATGAGGGGGTGTTCGGGGGCCCGCTGCATCTGACCGGGCTGGGCAGGAGTGATAAGGAGTGGCTGTTTCCACCGTGCCCATTGCGGTGAGTGGAGCCTGCCTGGAGGAGGTAGAGGGGCGCTTGGGGACCCCCGTATCCGCCGTGGTCGGTGTGGTCTTCCTGGGCTGAGTCCCCCAAGAGGTTGGGAAGCTCGGAGGCCGGATCAGGCCCCGGTGGGAGTCGTGTGCTGGTCCCAAGGGCCAGCGGAGTGGCGTCCGTGCTGGGGGCCCCTCTGGGGCTACGCCGTGGTCAGCAGCGGCACTCTTTGCCTGTGACTTGGATTGGGGGCCCTGTGGATCGACCGTGTGGGCACTGCCCGCTGGCGGACCGGCCTATGCTTTACCACCTAGACTATGCTTTCTGCCCCCTGGTTGTGAGGCTCGGGGTCAGGTCGGGCCCGGGAGGTGGTCGGTGGAGTCCTGTGCAAGGAGCTCGCAGGAGGCCTTGGGGATTCACCTTCCTGGGCTGGTGCAGGGGTGGCCTGGCGCCTAGCCCAGCAACTCTTCTCCTGCCTCTGCTCTCTGAAAACCCACAACTTACGCTTTGTGGGTTTTCCAGAGGGTTGCGAGGGGGACAATGTGGAACGTTTCTTGGCCCAATGGCTGGAGGGCTGGCTCCCCCCGGACACTCTTTCCCGCTGTTTTGTTGTGGAGCGGGCCCTCATGTAGAAGCCTCCTGTTGGTTCGCGCCCAAAGCCGATCATCGCCAGATTCTTAAAATACTCTGACCGGGACGCTATCCTTAGACAAGCGAGAGTGAGGGCCCCGCTTATGCTTGGCAATGCCACTATCCTCATCTTCCCGGGCTGCACGAGGATGGTTCAACAACAGTGGCAATCGTTCCTAGCAGCCAAGGCACGTCTCTGTGGCCTCAAACTTTAGTACGCCTGGCTCTATCCCGCGAGGCTGCGTGTCATCTACAAGTCTTGCACGCTGTTCTTGGACTCCCCGGAGGATGTGTTTCAATCGACGGACGAGACAGTGAAGATCAGGGTTAATGCGCCCTTGGGAGGAGACTGACTCTTTCCTCAAGTGGAGTGGTCCGTGAGGGACTGAGAAGTCAACAAAGGCGTCGTAGAAGGTCGAGGTCTGGCCATGCATCTCGTGCGCGGTCTGCGTCTCCGCAACCCGGTCCGGAGCAGGGACTGCAGAGTGGGGTGAAATGAAGAATGCGACTTTCACACTGAACCCTATATCTGTTCTTGGAATGCTCAGGTGCCCTGTATTGGGCTGGACACCTGCCCTTTAAGAGTGGGTGGGTAGGGATGGCGATTCCCTAGTTATGGGGTATGTTCAGGGGATTCATTGGAAGGGGTGGCTCTCGGTCCCCGTTGGGGGCCAGGCCGCGATCCGACTGAGGAAGGTGCTTCCGTGTTGGGAGGTGCAGGGTGGGGGGTGTTGGTTGTTGTTTTGGGATGGAAGGGGTTTTGGTGGTTGTTTTGGGAAGGGGGGGCTTTGGTTGCGCTTAATGTGTTTCTGCCTGTATACTAGGATGTTTGCATGCTGGAGCGTCGGGGCCTCCGCGGCCCATACAGTACCTTCTTCAAATGTCCATGGTTCAGGATGGGGGGCGGGTAGCTCCAGGCACACTACGTATCTTGAGTTGGAATGTGCGGGGGTGCTAGATAAGGTGAAGCGGGGGCGGTCCTCCGGTATGCCAAGAGGGCCAGGATAGATGCTCTGCTGCTTCAGGAGACCCACCTATTAGGTACAAAAGCGCTCTGCCTACAACGTTATGGATACACACATGCCTATCATGCAGGTTTCACAAGGGGCTCCCGGGGGGTTGCTGTCCTCATACATCGCAGAATTTCCTTTACACACAAACAGAGTTGGTCCGACCCTCAGGGCAGATACATCTTTGTCCAGGGGAGGGTTGGGGGAGACGGGGGTGACACTTGGCAGCATATACGCCCCACCACCGCTGCAGTGGTCCAAGGTGGAGAAGGTCATGTCTCTCTGGAGACTAATGCCGGATACCCTTGCTATAGTTGGGGGGGGATTGGAATGACGTGATGGACCTACGTATGGACCGGTGGCGGAGGGGGGTGACTGACGTGGGCGAGGACGTGGAGGACCCCCCCACCAGGCTCCGTGCCCTCGCCACAGGACTAGACTGGGTGGACGTCTGGAGGCATAGGCATGGCGTGCGCAGAGAGTACACTTATTTCTCCTCGGTGCATGGCTCGTTTTCCAGGCTAGATTACTTATTTGTCCCCAGGGGACTGGCCCAGAGGATAGTGTCCTCGGACATCCTACCGAGGGCTCTGTCCGATCATTCACAAGTGGCCCTTACTTTTTGTGTAGGCCCTGCCAGGCACCCATTTCGATGGCGCATGTCTGGATGGCACGTGCTACAGACTGACTATAGGGAGCATATGTCTCGGGAAATTGACCATTACTTGACTACCAACCATGACTCAGTTGACTCCCCGACGACCCTTTGGGAGGCCCTTAAACCTACCCTGCGGGGTTGATATCTCCTGGTGCGCGGCAGCCCAGGCGGAGAGGAGGCAGGAGCTGGTGCGGCAGGAGGCGGAGCTGAACGCAGGAGTAGGGAGGAGGGTGGTAGATCTATAGGGCGGCAGTTGGTCTTGGCCCAGCAGCAGTACGCAGCGGTCCTACTTGATGAGGCACGAAAGGCCTGGATGGCTACCCGTAGTCGGGTGTATCAATGGGGGACAAATCCTGTAAGATGATACACTGCCTATGTCAGGGCGCTCTTCATGCCCAGCCGCTGCCCCAGTTGTTGGAGTCGGCGGGATCGCAGATTTCTGAGCCCTCTGCTATCGCGGAGAGCTTAGCCACACACTATCAGGGGGTTATACGCTCCTCAGGAGTGTCTGTCGGCTGAGGTCGTTCAGCGGTTCATAGATCTCCCACCGCGGTCGGTCCCCGACGAGGCACGGGACCTGCTGGACAAGCCTCTAACGGATGAGGAGCTGGGCACGGCCTTGGGCGAACTCAACCCTGGTAAGGCGCCGGGCCCCAACGGGTTCCCCTGCGAATTCTTTAAGAGATTTCATGTGCAGCTGGGTCCCCGTCTGCGTCCGGTGATCGAGGAGGCGCGGGAGAGTGGGGTGTTCCCGCCGGACTGGAGACACACCGAGATAGTGGTCTTTTTGAAGCCGGGCCGGCCCCCGGGGAGCCATGCATCTTACCGCCCGATATCGTTACTTAACTCGGAGGCCAAGGTTTTGGCCAAAGCCCTAGCTAACAGGCTTAAGCCCTACATTGCTAATCTGGTCCATCCGGACCAGGCGGGCTTCATGTCCTGGAGGGCGACCCGGCACAATATCAGGCGGGCCCAGGTGGCGATCTCTGCCTGGAGGAATCTGGGTGAGCAGGCTGCATTATTATTGGCGGTTATGGATCGTGCATTCGATTCATTAAGCTGGACGTATTTGTTCGCCCTGTTACGGCGCCTCAACTTGGGTCCTCGCTTTCTGGCCTACGTACAGCTGTTGTACACTGACCTCACTGCTTCCGTGCGTGTTGGAGGGGCAGTTTCTCGGCTCAGAGGGGTAAGCGACAGGGGTGTCCTCTCCCAGTACCTGTTCGCGCTGGCTATGGAGCCTTTAGCGGCGTCGGTGCGTATAGACGCCCAGCTCTAGGGCTTTCGATGATCCCCAGGTCTTACAGATAAAATAGTGTACGCAGATGATGTGCTGTTATTCGTCACGGACCTAGATCGGTCAGGGCCACAGCTGCTGCGCATCCTGCAGATTTTCAGGGAATCCTCCAGACTGTATGTGAACCCGGGTAAATCCACCTTGTGGGTGCTGGGCGAGGGGCGGCCGCTCTGTGAATGGGCGGTGGACATACAGTTGGCTTCTGGGGGGATGAAGTACCTGGGAGTTTATTTGTCCGAAAGTGCGGGTGTCTCCCGAGCTTGTAACCTTACTCCGGTTTGGGATCGCGCACGGAAGATCTGAAGGTGTGGTCTTGTATGCCTCTGTCCATTTATGGGAGGTCGGCCATATTCAAGATGGTGACGCTCCCACGGCTTGTGTACCAACTGCAGAACCATCCATACCCTATTCCGCCCCGTTGGTTTCAGCAGGTCAATTCGGTGTTGGGCGGGTTTCTGTGGGAGGGGGGGACTGTAAGGGTCGCGCTACGGATATGCTTCCTGTCCACGTACGTAGGGGGCCTTGCCACATCAGATATACTTTCATACTACCAGGCAGTGCATCTTTTGGCCCTCAATGACTGGTGGTACGGCGATAGGGGTGATCCAGCTTATGCTGTGGAGCGCCACCTGATGGGCTCGTCGTCCATTCATACCTTATTATACTCTGCGCCGATTCGGCGGGGTCTTCCATCTGCTACGCAGGTATTCTTCTCAATATGGCGGCAGGCACTGCGCAGGATGAAATGGTGGAATGTACTTACTAGGGAAACCCCCCTTTGGCACAATAGCCACTTGCCCCACTTGGAGGCCCTCAGGGGTTTCGGTGGGTGGGATGCAATGGGTATCTCCTACTTAGGAGATGTAATGTCGGGCGCTACCTTGAAGTCTTTCCAAGATCTGCAGAATGAATTTGGGATGCCCCGCTCTCATTTCCTTCGGTTCCTCCAATTCAGACATGCACGGACACCATATCTGACGGGCGTTGACACTCTCCCAGACTTTAGCCCCCTCGAGGACCAACTGTTCATGGGGGAACTGCCAGACAAAAAACTGTCCCGTATATACCAGTCCATGGTGCGACATTGTTTCCCGGACCTACAGAGGCTGCGGGCCGCGTGGGTGGGTGGGGGATGTGGGGGAGCTAGCAGAGGAGGACTGGATGGAGGCCCTGGCAAGTCCAAGAGGGGTGGCAATCTCCACATGCCTGAGGCTCGTACAAATCAAATACCTTCACCGCACATACTTCACCAGGGAGCGCCTATGGAGGGCAGGTATGATTGGTTCCCCGGACTGCCTGCGATGCGGGGCAGAGGTAGGCACACTGTTACACACCACATGGGGATGCTCTGCGTTGCATAGGCTCTGGACTGGGGTCTTCCGATGCCTGTCAGAGGTACTGGCGTGGGAGCTGCCTAGAGATCCAAAATTGGCATTACTACATGCTATGGAGGGGGTTGGGGGAAATCCATACAAACGTCATTTATTGTTGCTTGTCTAACCTTGGCTAAACGTGATATTGCTAGAGCCTGGAAGGCACCCCTGGCCGCTTGGAAGAACGGTATGGACTTTTGTATGGGGCTGGAGCAGCCCATCTTCCTGGCCAAGGGATGTCCTCGTAAGCACTTTCGGATTTGGAAAAAGTGGGCTGATTACAGGGGGCTGGACTTAGACCCTCCACCGGAGAGTGATTCCATTCTGACACTTTAACTGCAAGGGGTTGCTGGAGTACGTCGGCTGTGCTCTGATGGAACTGGCATGTATTCACTGATGATATTATTGTTTTTTAGTGATCTAGTGTTTAGGTAGCAGCGCAACCTTGGGGGGTGGGGTGGAGGGGGGGTGTTTGCATTTCATGAAAATGTCTGACGATGTGATACTTGCTTCATTGCTGTGTGCAATTGACTCCGGAGCTCGGGCTATGCATTTCTATTTGTGCAGAATAATAAAATCTGTTTAAAAAAAAAAAAGGACTCTCATCAACACAAAACTAGCATGGCATACTTCATCATTGAGTCCTCATCCGGTCATCTAGTACCCCTGGGTGAGCTCAATCCTTGTCCTTTTGTGATTAGAGAGGGGAACTCCTATTAGTTTCATTTTTGTGTTCGGATCCTACTCCATAGTTTAAAATAGCATACAAGGGCATTTCTAAAATCTTTAATCTCCCAGGGTTTTAGGACCACATTAAAAACAAAGGATGATGTGCCTGGAGAATATTACTTCCACAATGTTTGTGAAGGCAGACCTGCTTAAGCCAGCTTTATGTAATTGCCCCTAGGCTCACCCAGCTTTCTTCAGGACCAGTCTGAACCCTAAAGATATGTTATTCTAGTGTACTGGTTTGTCCCACACTTCCTCCATGAGTTTCATGTGGGTGAGAGTCCTTTTTTAAGCACAAGGGTATTTGTCCTATGGCCCTATTGATGTTAGGAGGGATCCAAAAATGTGCTGCATGGGGTGGTCATTCTCCTTTCTTTGTTGTTATCACTTTCTTAGACGTCTGATGTTTGCCTGCACTCAAAGAAATTAGCATTGAAAGTAACAGAAACTTGTAGCAGTAATGTGAGTCCAGAAAGAAGAGGACTTAACTTCAATGGCCCTTTTGGGGATTTTGGGGAAAATTGCATAGGACAATGTTCCCTAATATTTCTTTGGGGCCCTAGCCAACAAAAATTTGTCTCCTGCTCACTGAAGGCATCTGATGTATAAAGGCACAAGAGCTGCAATCTGCGGCATCATGTCCCGGCCCAAGTCACACATACACTCATCATGGGAAATTCAAAAGCGACATCTTGGAGTCACTGTTCCAGATTAAGGCTAGAACTGGGGCTTGTGTCCCAGTCACTTTATTGTCAAGCCTCTATGCTGAAATGTTATATTAATTCCAGGAACGTCCAAATAAGTACATTAAAGGGCCTATTAAAATATTTATTTGAATCTCCAGGAAATTCCCGGTTGAACCAATTAAGAAATGCCATGACAACTCTCCAAATCTAAAAAACAAACCTCTAGGCAGGGGGGCTCCCGTATTATGCCTGGAAAAATAGATTAAGCAGCAATTGAAGGAGACCTCAAAGGAGTAGGATCTACTATCAACAGATCACTAGGCACTGGTGGTTCAACCTCTAAATGACACCTACCATTCTGGGAAACTGTAACCATATCTTTTGTAAGCCATAAATGCGGAAATGAGCAAACACAGTCAGTATATGCGACTGCTAGTGCAGCCAATAAAAGATTTTAATCCATTTTCGGCAGGCTGAGGATGCTAAAGGCACTGTAATTTAGTTAACTATACACAAGTCATGGTAACATCTGTTATGCTGCTGCCCGCTCTGGGACACCAGAGAAGATTATTGATCAGACCAGTCTGCTTGGCCTTGGAGGTCAGTACGTGCCAGGAACCCTCCTCAATTTGTTTTATGGACATTGGCCCTTGGGCATCGGCGAGATGTGCCAAATTTGTCAAAATACTCAGTCAAAAAAAAACGTTTCCCAACTGTGGTTAGTGCTCACAAGCAGGGCAAAAAGGTATAACCAAATAAGATGTACAGGTACTGTTTGATAAGAGTTAATTAGCTTGCCCCAGCATTTGGGGCTGGTTTATTCTACTTTACCCTGAACTGTTCTTGAATGCACTGACTGTTCACCTTATTGTACACTGCCTTTCTGCAGAGTTCCTTAATATAGTGCATTGTCTTCTCACCTGATTTGCACACTTGCTCATTGTACAAGACATTTTAATTATTTTAATCTTAGGCCTGAACTGTTCCTGAACACATCGTCTGCTCACCTCATTGCACATAACCTTTTACACAAGGAATCAATCAATCAATCATATAATTTGTAAAGCGCACTAGATACCCGCAAGGGTTTCAAGGCACTGGGTAGGGAAGAAGGGGGTGCTGTTGCTACTGGTCGAACAGCCAGGTCTTGAGTTGTCTCCTGAAGGTTAGAAGGTTAGAAGGTCTTTGGTTTGTCGTAGGATGAGGGGGAGGGTGTTCCAGGTCTTGGCGGCACGGTGGGAAAAGGATTTGCCTCCGGCTGTGGTTCTGCAGATGCGTGGGATGGTAGCCAGGGAGAGGTCTGCGGAGCGGAGATTCCGGTTGGGTACGTAGAAGGAGAGAGTCAACTGTTGAGATAGGCTGGGCCGGTCTTGTGGAGTGCCTTGTGTGCGTGGATCAGGAGATTGAAGGAGATTCTTCTGTCGACAGGGAGCAAGTGCAGGTTCCTCAGGTGGGGGGTGATGTGGTCGCAGCGCGGGACGTCTAGGATCAGGCGTGCAGAGGCATTCTGGATTCTTTGCAGTCTGTTGAGGAGCTTGGTCAGGGCTCCGGCGTAGAGGGCGTTTCCGTAGTCGAGTCTGCTGCCAACTAGTGCCTGGGTTACTGTTTTCCTTGTGTCAGTTGGGATCCATCTGTAGATTTTGCGGAGCATACGGAGGGTGTTGAAGCAGGAGGAGGAGACAGCGTTGACTTGTTTGGTCATGGTGAGTTGAGTCGAGGATGACTCCCAGGTTGCGTGTGTGGTTGGTGGGTGCAGGGGGAGGAGGGGTCCCCAGAGATGCAGGCCACCAGGAATCATCCCAAGCTGAGGGATTGGGCCAGAGGATTAGGATCTCAGACTTGTCCGTGTTCAGTTTAAGGCGGCTATCCTCCATCCAGTCGGCGACTGCCTTTATTCCCTGGTGTAGGATGGATTTGGCAGTAAGGGGGTCCTGTGAAGGAGAGGATCAGTTGCATGTCGTCGGCGTAGGAGATTATGTTGAGGTCGTGATGTCGGGCGATGCGTGCGAGAGGCGCCATGTAGACGTTGAACAGCGTCGGGCTGAGGGAGGATCCTTGTGGGACTCCGCAGAGGATCTCGGAGGCTTCGGAATGGAACGGGGGAGGCGGACTCTCTGGATTCTGCCGGAGAGGAAGGAGGAGGTCCAGTCCAGGGCCTTGTCTCGGAATCCTGCGTTGTGGAGTCGTGTGCGTAGTGTGCGATAACAGATGGTATCGAAGGCGGCGGAGAGGTCCAGGAGGAGGAGGGCCGCCGTCGTCCAGTAGTATCCTGATGTCGTCTGTGGCGGCGATGAGGGCGGTCTTGGTGCTGTGGTTGCTGCGGAACCCTGACTGGGAGGTGTCCAGGATGCTGTTGTCTACGAGGTCGCGGGTGAGTTGTATGTTGACTATCTTCTCGATGACCATAGCTGGGAACTGAAGCAGGGAGATGGGCCGGATGTTTTTCAGTTCGCTCGGGTTTCTTCATTAAGGCGTTGATCCCGGCGTGTTTCCAGCTTTCAGGGAAAGTCGCGATCTTGAAGGAAGGGTTGATGATGTTGCGTAGGTGGGGTGCGATGGAGCTGCCGGCTTTGTTGAAGATGTGGTGTCGGAAAGGGTCAGACGGCGAGCCAGAGTGGATTGTGCCCATGGTTTTGATTGTGTCTTCGATGCTCACGTTGGCCCAGGTTGTCAGGGGTTCGTTGCCGGTGGGGTGTGGTTGTTCCGGCGTGTTGGGACCTGTTAGGGACATCCGGGGATGGAAGCGATCGTGGATGTCGGCGATCTTGCGGTAGAAGGAGGCGGCGAGGGAGTCGCACAGGGCTTGCGACGGTAGGGTGTCGTTGGCGTTGGAGCTGGGGTTGGAGAGTTCCTTCACGACGTTGAAGAGCTCCTTGCTGTTGTGTGCGTTGTTGTCGAGGCGGTCTTTGAAGGAGGTTCTCTTGGCGGTCCTGATGAGGTGGTGGTGGTTCCTGGATGGCGTCCTTGTGGGCTGTGCGGCGACTTCTCACCGAGCCAAATGTTCTCCAACTTGGCGCAGTCGTCCATCGATCGTCTGAGGGTGCGCCCCCCATCGTTGGGGTTGGTCGGTGGGTTGAGTGAGAGGTTTGTCTGTAGTTGTACTTCGGTGATTTTGCCCCAGCAGCGACGGGGATCTGTAGGGTGCGGTGATGTGCGACGGTTTTCCGGAAGGTGAAGTGCATGCAGTGGTGGTCGGTCCAGGTGGGTTCGGAGAAGTGGCTGAAGGAGACTGTGGGCTAGAGGAGAAGATGGCGTCGAGCGTGTGTCCAGCGATGTGGGTTGGCGATGTGACGAGCTGTTCCAGTCAGAGGTTGGCGAGGTTGACTATCAGGGTGGCGGAGTTGCTGTCGTAGTTGTTGTTCTCCAGGTGGAAGTTCAGGTCTCTGAGGAGGATGTAGTCGGTGGAGGTCAGTGCGTTCGTGGTGGTCTGTAGATGAGGGTGGCCCTTAGGGTGGTCTTGGGGTCCGTGTGGATCTGGAAGTGCATGTGTTCAGCGGTGGTGAGAGGGTCGTCGGTGTTGGTTGTGATCCTGATGTTTTTCCTGTGGACGATTCCTCCTCTGACTTAGTTGGTGCGGTCTCTGCGGGCGATATTGTATCCGTCGGGGATGGCTACCGCGATGTCTGGGGAGGAGGCTTCGTTCATCTAGGTCTCGGTCAGGAAGGTGACGTCTGGAGATGCGGTGTAGAGTAGGTCCCAGAGCTCGACGACATGTTTGCGTGCGGAGCGGGTGTTGATCAGGATGCATCGGAGCTGGTTGTGTTTTGTCGTGGTGGGTGTCTCTGCGTCTTCGATGCAGGAGAAGCAGCAGTTCTGGCAGGCGAAGGGGCTGTGGGTGCGCTTCGGGATGACTCTGCAGCAGGCGGGGGTTCGTCCTGGGTTGAGAGTGATGAGGGTGCTGGCGTCGTATCAGAGGCAGTCTTCCTGGCTGGTGCAGGGGCCAGGGGTACTGGCGCTGGGGGCGGTCCAGGCGCAGACGGCCGCAGACTGGCTTGCCTTAGGCAAGCCTTCGGCGCGCTACCGGCGCGGCCGCGTAGCTGCCGCCATTTTGAGGGGAGCTGGGAGGGAGGAGCAGCTGGGAGGCTGGAGGCAGGGGTCGGCAAATGAGCGAAGGGGGCGGGGCCGCAGGGGCAGCAGCGGCGGGAAGAGCGATCAGGGGCACGGAGGGGGACGAGGAACAGCGCCCAGGAATGGGCAGCAAGGAACAACCAGAAAGGGCACAGGCACTCAGGCACTGAAGGAGCCGCAGCGGGGGGCGGGGGGGGGGCTGACCTACCTGGCAAGGTCAAGGGTCGCTCTCCTCACCGCGCAGCTGCCACCAATTTGAGGGGAGCTAGGAAGGAGGAGCAGCTGGGAGGCTGGAGGCAGCAAATGGGCGCAGGACCGGGGCCGCAGGGGTGGGAAGAGCGATCAGGGGCATGGAGGGGGGCGAGGAACAGCGCCCAGGAATGGGCAGCAAGTAACAACCAGAAAGGGTACAGGGCACTCAGGCACTGGAGGAGCTGCAGCGGGGAAGGAGCGACCTACCTGGCAAAGTCAAGGGGCAATCACAAACATAGTGCCTGGTCTGTTCACCTGATTTGCACACTGGCTCATTACACAATATATTTCAAATATATAACAGATTTGATGTGGTTATCTTGGATGTGAGAAGTTGGCCTGATATATGATGCTCACTAGTTCTAGTGATCACCTTGTATCAGTCCAAACAACCCTTATGGTGATTGGTTGCAAATCAACCTTATAGACCAGCTATCCTAATGGTAGCATGGACAAAGCAGTCTTAGGCTAAACTCTTTTGGCATGTGAAGCCAGCTGTTTTATCACATATAACCCCTTGAACACCAGATGAAAGGACAACACACAGGTTGTTATGAAAATAAACAATATATTTATTACTAACAAACACCTCTGAACTCTTTATGAGATCAGAGTGCTAAGCACATAACAATACTCTTAAGAAAAATACAATAAGTCGCACAAATTACAATGGTGCCCTAGGGGCACGACAAACCATATAATAAGTAAATGGTACAAGTAGAACGATAGAAGAAATGAGGATGCCCAGAGGCTGTAGAATCGCTGGGGCTACACTACCCTAACCTTAGGTAAGGAGCAGGAGGCCCACGGGACGCGTGTGCAGTGTTAGAACACACACGCGGGTTTCAATGCAAAGTCAATGGGCATGAACAAATTACGAAATAGGTAAGTAAAGACAGTTCCGACTGGTTGAGACTGAAACTACAGGATACCTGGACACTAGGAGAGTCAATCTACCTATGAGCACCGAAATGCTCTCGTTACCTCACCCACGGGCTGCGGGTTTCCGTGTTGAAGTCAATGGAGCCTTGTAGAAAGATGCTGCAGGCGACCAGGAGGAAGATGTCAAGAGTGATCCAAGGGTGGATCAAGGAAGATGGAGACCTGAAAGCAGAGGGGACAATGTTCACAGTCACTAGCCAGTGACCGGAGTGGAACCAGATGATGTTGTCGCGATCAGGTGAAGAGATGGCGCTTGACTCTGCAGCCACGTGAACCAGGAGGTGTCTTCGACGACCAGGATGGAGGCACGAGCTGTCCCACGCAGGCTCTCGCTGTCGGCGGTGTCTGTTCCGAGATCGGAGCCAACAGGCCTTGGCAAAGGCAACCCACGCGGTGAGTGAAGATGGCGTCTGGTGCGGACCAGGAGGGTCCGGTGTGCTTCTCTTTTGGAATGAAGCAAGGGCCAGTCTGGAGCAACCAGACCAGCGGTGTAGATTTCAAGGATCGTCGTCTAGGAGGCCACTGGCCAGCCGGCAAGTATCCAGACAACGCGTCGAGCAGCAATCAAGCAAAAGGGCCCCAAGCAGATCTCGTGGATGCTGGGGGGCTGGTCTTCGGTGCAGGAGCTGCTCGGGGCGGGGGCTTCTCAATCCCCAAAGCACTTTCTCGAGGGTGCCTCAGAGGTCGTGCTGGAAGCGAAGTGCAGTTCTTCAAAGATGGCCGGTCCCACGTGTCGTCGCAACCACGGGTCTCAGCTGTGCTGCAGATGTGGTTGAGGTCGGAGAGGTCTGGGAGTCCAGGTCTCGTCGAGCTCTGAGGTCTGGTTCCGGCAGGAAGGATGACAAAGTTAACCGCTAGGACGCTTGATGGTGCCTGCTTGTGCAGGGTGGTCACTCCTTGGCCACAAGGGAGACTTCTTCAGTCTTCTGTGGAGCAGACCGTCGAAGTCCAGAGTTTCTTCTTGTAAAGTTGTTCAGGGTAATCTAATTTGGAATGGGACCAGCTCCTACCTTTATTCTGCTAAAGGGGGATGTACTAGTGACTAGGTCCCTCCCATGGATGGGACCAGGAAGGGGGGTGGTTACACCCCCTATCCTTTGTCCGGTTTCGCGCCAGAGCTGGGGCTGGAGTGCCCCAGCAACTGGTTTGAACCGGAGTATGCACAGGGACACCTTGTATGCCCCAGGCATGTCTCATTCCTTTCAACCCTGCCTATCTGGATACACAAAGTCCTGTCTGGGGTGGTGCTGGCACCTCCCCAGGCAGGAAACCCTTTGTCCAGGCCTCCGTTGCTGGAAGGACTCCCAGCAGCAGGAGGTCAGACTTGGGTCTGTGGCAGCAGCATCCATTTTGTGATACTGAGGCTTGGGTTAACTTTAACAGGGGTTCTAGTTACATACAGGTCTTATCCCTCTAGAAGGGTGGAATGCTACCCCCGCCGCCAGAACTGGTGAGGGGGTAGTATTCCAAAGCGTATGACACCTTACACGACATGTTTTGATAATGCTATGCCAAAGTTAGCAATAACCGCGAGGATTATAATGCACTTAAGAATATATGGTATAGCGTTATCATGGAACAGCTATAAGGACATGGTTCCGAAAGCCGCAGACAGGCTGAGCTCATGCTAGAGGACCATCCATAATTCCAAGCACTCTGACTTCAGGATTGATAAGGCCTGCCATAGGAGTGACTTATAGGAGTATATGTGTCCATTTTGGGGTTAGATATAGGTATACTATATCTACAGCAAAGTATGATTATACCACCTTGCACCAGCTGTGTTACCAGCCAGTTGTGACTGTTTAGATGGCCAGCCAGAGGTGGCATAATACTTGCTGCAGCCCCTGGTAGGCCTTTGGTGCACTTATGCCCTGGGTACCTATGGTACACTGTACACGGACTTACAAGAGTGACCCAATACCAATTGGTAAATGCACCTAAAGTACATGAGTGTCAATTTAGAGAGAGAACAGCTAGGCTGTGGGTCTGATTAGCAGGCCCACAGCCAGGGAAAGTCGTAAACCAGTGAAGCAAAAAGTAAAAATCTGGGGTGACCATAGGATTGCAGACCCTACTCTCCTACATTGTATAGTAATGGTTTTTATTATCTTAATAAAACTTACTTGCCCAGACAATGTTAATGAGGTTTGGTGCCCAATACACTCGAGTAATATCCGGTCTGGAAGTAGGAGTCGCAACTGGATCCACATGGCCCCACCATGTATCCATTAGAATGCTCTCGAGGTTCCTCAAATCCACTGTTGGATATGGGTTTCAAAGACCATAAATAATCATAAAGACAAACTAAATATGTTCCCATTGAAGAACTACATATTCTATCAATTCTGTATACGGTCGGATATGGGGCAAGTGTAATACCTATAGAGGGAAAATTTGCACCTCCCCCCCCCCTCCCCCCTCCCCCCTCGAGGAAACGGACTCAGACCGAAGTACCTAGTAAATAATTTCACCATTGGCAAACCCCACAAGAACAATGTATTCCTAGTGTATGTGGGACTGAGGGCTCACAGGCAAAATGTACCTATAAAGATACTATTGATATACAAGCACAGATGTACCTATTGTGTTCATTTACGTTGTGTGAATTCTCTTAATCTATTTCAGTTATTGAAAAAGAATAAAAATATATTTTTTTTTTATTCTGTAGAATGTCAACTACTTCCTTTATTAAAAGCAGGGTATTACTTATTTTATTACCATTGAAACCTCTAGATCTAATGAAAGTTTAGAGTCATTGTATATTATTATACTGTGATTTTATTTATCTAACACTTATTTCCCCTGACAAGCCGTTAAAGCGATTTAAAAGCACACTTCTTTGAAAACCTAAGGTAGTTGTTAAATCGAGCAGCTTATGGTTATTAGGTCTAGTCTTTTACTCCAAAGGTTTTAAACCATAGTAGGAGTTAGATGGCATCATTCACAGGAGCTTTTTGGCATAATGCAAATGATTAGCGGAATGAATGGTGGGCTTAAAGACATTAAGCAATATTGGGTTTCAGCAAAGGAGAAGTTATAATCTATGAAATGAGATGTAAGCAGTTCGCCAATGTACATAATATAAGATAACGGCATAGGGACATATGATTAGGTAGGATAGGAATAGGGTATACAGCGGACGACAAGTATTGTTGAGAGTCATTCAATAGCAGGCAAGGCGAGGGAACATTTGTAAACAAGGTCAATTTTCCCTGCAGGGTTTTAGCAATACAAGAGGAGAAAGTTGCCCAAACTGTATGCAACCTTAGGCATATAGTGTAGACAATGGTGCCATCTGCCTGTGAAGCAGATCTATTATGTGCTGTTAATAAGCACTAAAATGGAGCAACAGTCTACCAATAGGATTGATTTCACTTCTCCCGAAGAACATTTTGTAAATTGTTTTAACTTCTATCAAGTGGACAGAGCAACCATATTCCATATAATATAGAGCATGTTCAAAAACAATTATAAAGAGCACTAATACAGATGTCTCTAGCTGTTAAATCAGATTTGAGCTAGCAGAAAGCTGTGCCAATTGCGCAGTTAGCTTGGCTATGAGGGCTTTCCTAAACTGGAGATGAAAGTGATTACATTTTAGATTGGTAGGTAGTGAATTTCAGAGAGACTGAGCCAGCAAAGAAAATGAGCAGCCCCCCAGGCGCACTCTGCAGAATCTTGGCACATTTAAAAATATACGTTTGTCAGCGCACAAACGCAGGCAGGACAGAATGTAATTAAACCTTTATTGGCGCACCCTGCTGTAGATAGACCAGTAAATAAGGCAAAGTACCTTGGAAAATAGACATTCTCAGTCAGGCAGTGCAGGGATGATTTGAGAGGAGTAGGGGAGAAAGTGTAGGAGCATTATACAAACATGTGGGCAGCTTGGTTTGAATCTGCTGGGTTTGGACTAAAAGAGAACTTTTATGCCCAAGTACAGACTGCTGCAATAATAAAGGTGTGCACCCACAACAGCTGGCATGGCCAGCTGTCTGCCTTCACTACAAGTTTCCTCATTTGAAAAATACATACGAGACATCCCTCACATGAGTTTAATTGTACGATTTCTTACTGACTTCATCAAAGAAAGGCAGGAACCAGAATCCGCTGGTTAGAGACTGGATCGCCAAAATGAAAAGTGGTAAAGCAGAGCGTGTTCCTTTAATGCTAAAAGCATCTTTCGCACGGGAATTACTTTCACAGTAATTTGGTCTAAATTCGTTCCACAAAACATCTTTTCAAAGAGGTGTGTAGCTTATGTGTCTATCACTAAACCAAATTGAATGTTTGCATCACGCAATATGTGATCTAGCATTGCTTGAACACATTTTCTTTTATCAATCACACGCCTGGATAGAAATACATGTGGCTGGACTGACAAGTAGATGTGATGCCAATACTCCTTATTGGGGTTCTCTACAAATTATTCCACACCCATGCTTTATGATATAGCACACATTTCCCAGAGGTAATCTTCTGCCATTCATTCATGGTTTGGCGTGGTTGAAATTACTGATGTGTGAAAATGGGGGCGGGGTACACTCCCTTCTTAGGTTTGTAGTACCTTGTCTGAAGACCTCCAACTTCCAAACAAAACAGATAGCCATATTAAGAATGACCTGGAGGAGCTACGACAGCAAGCAAGATGGCCGCATAGCTTCCCGGCTCCGCTGACCCCCGTCTCTCGCTCGAAGATCCTGTCGTATATCCTGATTTCTCGCCCCATATCCGGGTGCATGAACTACTCTGCGAACTGATGGTGCAATCCCGAGGATTTTCCGACATGGTGGAGTGGAGTTATGTCGAGGTTTAATTTGAGGCCTAGCCAAGTCTGGAAGCCGGGGTCTCAAGTGTTGGTCTAGCCGGGTCCTAGTTGAACAACAGCCGGCCGGAGAGAGCGGCAGGGTCCTTCCACGGAACTTCTGACATCTTTATGATTGATTTGCTGCCGATCTGCTGCCTGGAACTGTACCGGAGGTGCGGAGACGAGTGATGCCCGAGGTGGTGTGT
Organism: Lissotriton vulgaris; assembly: GCF_964263255.1. Classification (NCBI taxonomy): domain Eukaryota; kingdom Metazoa; phylum Chordata; class Amphibia; order Caudata; family Salamandridae; genus Lissotriton; species Lissotriton vulgaris. The sequence continues at coordinate 672,709,724 of NC_141691.1, read as the reverse complement.
GTGGGGGTCCGAGACCCGGGGGCCTGGCGTTCGTAGCGCCGGTGCCGTTGGATCGGAGACTTGGTGTGCACTAACGCCTACTGACGATCAGTCCCTCACGGTTCATTCCTGCTCCGCCTAATCTTACCCCGGGGAAGGCGCCTCTCCGTGGGGGTCAATATGCTTGATGCTATACGAAACCCGGTGGAGCAGGTCCAGTGCGGCCCGTCATTGCGGTCAGTGATGGCGGCACTTCAGGCGACTATGAAGACCCAGGCCTGGAATCTGATGTTGGCGGCCGACGGAATTAGAGGATCGGGACCGGACTCTGATTTGCTGCCCAAGACCCGGTGGCCTGTTTCTTTCCCTATTGCTACCCCAGCGATGCCATTTAACCCGGTGCTTGGAGCTTTCCATGCCCCTACAGAAGTGGAACGGTTCGAACATGTGGAGATTGGCGATGCACCTACAAAGTCGGAATCTTTGGAACTGCAATTGGCGGAACATTTCACTGCTTTTCCCGATTTGGAGACGTTTGCTCGTAATTGTGATCTGTGTAGGACTGTGTCGCACCCCCTTCCCAGTTGGTCCATCAAGATGGCGGATGGGATAGTGCCTGGTCTTAGAGTCGGGAAGGGGCATCGTTGGTCTCGAGCGTCTACTTTGGGACTTGCCATCCTTTCTTCGACTAATAGACTATGTTTCGACAACTTCTGTTTGACCTTTGATAATTTTACGGTGGGGCGCTCTTTATCGGAGGGGATCAGCAAATTTGATCGACGGGGCCAAGGCTGAGACTGTTGTTTGAGGTTTCACAATATTTGATTTATCGGTAACGGGACTGCTTTATTTGGTTAACGGAGTCCGGGGCGGGATTTCTGGTTTCCTCTGATGTACTGTTTTATTGTGGTCTGCTTGATTGTGTTAACATTGCAGGGGATTCTTCGTTAAGACGGGGGGGGGGAAGAGTCCGGGAATGCGTATGACATAGCCCTCCTCCATTTCTCCTTTTTGGGCAGGGTTTTAGTCCCTTCTTTCTTTCCCTTTTCTTTTTTTCCCTTTGTTCTTCTATATTTCGGGTTCATTTACGGGACGACAGGCACGCTGCTAGGGGGGTAGGCCGTAGTCATCTGCAGGGGTGCAGGGTGGGGGGTTGGAGGGAGGGGAATTTTGTTTTTCCTATTTGTTTCTATGGCCTTTTTTCTTCTGATCTTTCTTCGCCTTTTCTTTTGTTTCTTCATTTTCGGGTCAGCATAGTGGGTCTATTCTTTTGTCAATTGTCGACTTTTTATCTGTGCCTATACTTTCACGGTACTTCAGTACCATCGGGCGGGCGCTCCACTGGTGCGAAAATTAATTGTATGCTTGTTGATCCTGAATCGTATGCCTCAGCGCCACTGTTTTGAATGATATCGACCTAACTGGGGACCTCCTACTGTTTTGCCCGCCCTTTATGCACCTTTGTGATATTGTATGGCACCTGATCCTTCTATCTTTATATTATAAAATGGAACCTTTATTATCCTGCTATTCGTATAGTATGCTATGCTGCCAGTTTTAATTGAAGTCGTGGTGTATTCGCCTCCCGGAAGCCAGAGTTTGGTTCTAATTGCTTGATTGAAATGATATTGATTAGCGGCCAGCCCTGGTGGTTGTAGGCCCATACTTGTAACTGGTTGAAGTATCATTAAAGGTTTTCCAAAAACAACAAAAAAAAGAATTACCTTGACTTTTAGGCTTAAACCCTGAACCATACCTCTCTAAAAGATTATTGTGCCTGTGCATACCTTTCTGATGGCTATCAACTGCAACTATAGATGGCATGAAGCAAGAACTGGAGATGCTCTTAGCAGCTTATTGTACTTCTGTGGTACATTTTGTATAAATTCCACTATTTCCTCCCACTATTGATGTCAGTGTCTACTTTATATTTGGGCAATCGAGTTTGCTATTCTCCCTTGTACGGTTAAGGCCTCACATCTTTTTGACCACAGTAAGAGGTATTTTCCTGTTTTTATCTGGTGGAGTAAATGTTTTCCTTCAACCATCAGAGAGGACTCTTTTCTTATTGTAATAGCACTCGGTAGGTGCATACCATTGTTATGTTATTTGACATTTGTTAAGCGCATATATCCCCCTTAGGTCTCATAGCGCTGTTACGAGCAATCACCGGGAGAAACAGAGAGGACGAACTGCGGGTGTGGGGAATTAGAATAATATGGTTTTGAGGAACCTACGTAATTTCCTATGGTCGGTTTCCATGCTGAGGTGTATGGGCATCCTGTTCCAGATAGTAGGGGCAATTTTGGAGAATGATCTGCCGCCATACCAGACGGTGCGGGTCTTTGGTATGGTTAGAAGATGTTTGCAGGCTGAACGGGGGCTTCTTGTTGACTGATATTTGATTACTTTCTGCGCAAGATAATGGGGTCCCTTTCTGTTTAGGGTATTGTGTACCAGACAGCATATTTTAAAGTTGATCATCTTTTTGATAGGAAGCCAGTGGAGGGTCTTCAGACTGGGGGCAGAGGGAGGGCTTGGGGGTGGGGTGGGGGGGAGGAGCAGGGGGAGCGGGTGGAAGAGTTTAAGGACTAGTCTGGCCGCTGAATTCTGTAGGAACTGAAGTCTTGTCAGGAGTGTTTCATTTATGGATGCCAACAGGGCTATGCTATGGGAGATGGGAGAGTAAACCGATGAGTACGTGTCTACCTCTTCCTTTGAAGTGTCTTTATTGTCCCATATATTCTTGTCGTGGACTGTAGTGTCATGTTCCTATTGTAAGCTTTGAGGCTTTACAGTGTCACTGCCATATGTCATGTTTATGCTTCTTCTGATCATTGTGATGTGGCATCGAGAAGCCACTGAAAATACCACACAGCCACTTCACACAATATATGAGAAAATCTTATACAAAACAGAAAATCATATTTAATTTTGCCCCTGCAGTTCTTGATTTGCTTACACAACCCAGAGATTTCTCCCCAAGTCTAAATGGCTGCAAGTCGGTTTGTTTTTAAGATAGCATAGTTTTCCTTTCTCATACATTGTGGTTTATCCCTTGTATATTCCAATAGAGAAGTATCTTTTTCTAACCTCAGCTCGCTGTTTCCACTTGTTATTTCTCAAAGTTAAAAGGCAGCCAGTTACAGCAGCTTCAATGTTCACCAGAAATTAACGTGCAATAGCTGCATCAGTCAGAGAAGTTTTTAATCATTAATTGCAAGTTGCAAGCACAAGATGATGAATGCAAAATGATTAACATAAAAAAGCAATAAGTCTTCAGATTAAATGTGAGTGCTAGGAAAACAATTAGAAAACTAGGTAGAACATAAAGCAAAGATCAGTAATCCCCAATTATGATGAACACTACCCTACGTTTTCATGCCGGGGGTAAGTGAATCAGGTCACTCACTTTAGACTATACATCTACTTTTAGCGTTAAGGTCTGCAACTCTGCTCATACGGAGCACACACTGCTTAAGCTTAGCACTGATGAGATGGGGCGTTTTGATCTCAAGATAAAAGAGTGCGTTTTGATCTCAAGATAAAAGAGGACGTTATCTTCATTGATAATTAGAGTCGGTGGGGGAGGGATGAAGTTATGGCATTGTTTCAAATTAAGAGACAAGAGACTCGCCTCCAGGCGAGGAAGTAAAGTTATTTGCAGCCAAATTAGGCTCACAGAGATTCTTTTCTTCATAGGATTCATATTCTAGGGTAGTAGTAATGATGTTGTCTAAGGTATTAAATTCTGTAAAGCATAGCAGTAAAGATGACAGGCAAGCTAAGTACATAATTGTGATGGGCCAGCTCCTCACAAATGAAGATGGACAAATTACAAATAGAAGAAGTGCAAAATTGGCAACTGGAGATCCCTATGGCCTACAACAACCCAATACACACGTAAACTCTCGGTCCATTACTCAAGTTCTGATAGATTTCGGGTTACTGTCACGCAGTAAGACAGACTAAATAAGACACTGCAATATTTCCAAGGATGCCATTTGATCATTCTTCAATCCTCCAGACACTGAAGTCACCTCACACCCAATAAATGTAGATGCTGGAATCAGTTGGGTGTGCTTTGATTTCAAGTGTTTGTGTGCAATGATGTATGGGGTGTATATGTTGGCCGAGCCGTGGGTGGAGTGCAGCATGGTGTCACTGCAGACATGCCCTGCAATATTCAGTGTGAAGGCCGGAAAAGGGGGGAGTGGGGGGGTCGGTCAGGGCTGTGTCCGACTGTGAATAGGTCGCTGTTACATTTGGCATTTAAAGTAGAAATTATCACATAACTGACTATTACAAAATCAATGAAGGCTCAGCGACTAAGAAGGATATAGGGTATTGTTCTGTTTTGAATGTATACGTGTGCCTTATTCCTTTATGGAACTCATGCTGAGAACCTTAGAACATTGGCATAGAGGTTACTTCACGGTGGTTCCAGGCTCTGCAAGTTTGTCACTGGAGCAGCTATGGGGGAGATGTGTGTGCGGTCCTCTTCCTGGCAAACTTATTTGGATATCAACAGCTCTGTTATAAGATACTTTTATTCTGCCAGACCAGAAAATGTATTCAACACTATGTGGCCATTTCTTATGAAGTGCTGCACAAAAAAATAAATTTAGATCTTGCATACATACAACAGTAGCAACACACTACAGTTCGCAACTAGGTCACCCCCAGAGATGTGCATTAGAATAGGTTTGCTCCCTCAAGTTATAGCCACCAAGTTAGGGCACACAAATGAAAAACAAATAACATGACAGAACACCCCACAGGTATAAAAAAACAATGCAGATATGTTAAATGGATGGTTAGCACATTGCATCCAAGTGCAGCAGCTGTCATGACACGCTGCACATTAACATAACAGGTTACTTTTTGTACTCACTCATGCAACAGAGGACTTTCGACAGTAGTTAACATACCAGGTTACCATGTTTTCAATGGCACTTACAACTTAGGAGACAGTCAGATCACAAATAAAGGGGGACAAATCCGAAAAAATATTGCAAGCATGTCCAGCACAAAAAATGCTACCTGGGCAGCAAAACAGCTTAAACACCCACCAACAGTCTTCCACCATCTAAAACACTGGTTAGGAAAAGTTAAAGAACACCAGCCAGATCTCACCCACACTAAAAATCTTACTGCAGTAGCGCAATTAAAAAAGATACCTACAGCCATCTATACAACATATCTATAGAACCTATACAACATATATCTATACAACATATATCTATATAAAAATAATAGATTAAGGATGTACCAGTTCTATACTTGAAACTCATTTGATGTAGACACATTGTTATGGGAGGATACAAGAAATTGGTGAAAACACACACTCCATACCAACGACAGGGCCAAGATAAATACAAATAACAATGTAATCTGTATGATCTAGTGGCTAACAGGGATGAAAATTTTGGATACAAATGACTGACCTGATAACTACTAACATCAACAGTGGTCATTACATCTGGGGGCGTGGCTTGCGCGCACTGCAAGATGACCGATCGTTAGAGAGGCTCGGCCCGGCTGAGCCTTCATCCCCCAATATCTACCTATTTCACGACACATATGTGCTGAAGACGAGCGCTTCTTACCTTTGGGGAATCCTGCCTGAGTGGGAGCCGATTTGGGCGCCTGAAACTGCCAAAGTGACCGTTGACGAGGTATGCTGGGCCCAGCTGCCTCCTTGTAAAATGGCGGCTCCCGCTCAGCCAGGAGGTCGGCGCACCTCGGCAGCTGCTGTGTCTCCCTGTACCCGGTGGGAATTCTCTTGCTGTCTGCAGGGCTGGCTAGGATTGCGGTGCATTATCGGTGCATGATGGCGGCCCATTCCTCGAACCGCTGAACTGAGGGGGGTCGGCTGTGCCCCCGCTGCCGGAGGTGACAGAGCTGTGCCCCTGCTGGGTCAGGGCTTTTGGATCCTGCCTTGCCTGCACTGTGCTGAGAGGAGGTACCGCGTAGACCCCAGTGTGCCGAGCGCCCGCAGCGGTGAGTGGGGAATGGTCCGGCCCAAGCGAGTGACTGCGGAGGTGGTGCCGGCTGGGATTCGGGCCGATGGTGGCTTGACTTTGCGGCGGCTTGTGAGGCAGCATGGCTGTCGATGCTCCTGCGTGGTGACATCTGAGGAGTGCATATGGCATTGGATTGGGGCGGGCGACAAAGTTCTTTGTGCAGTGCTGCTGCTTGGTATCCTTGGGCCCACTGTTAGGATTACTGACCGCAGAAGTGAATCAGCTGTGGTCCGTGGCTCCCCCCTAACCTGCTGACTCTGCTGGAGATTTTCTCGTGAAAGGCTGTGCACCTCTATGAATCCCTAATATAGACAGCAATACATGGGCCTTTCACTTGTTGTGGACAGCTCTGTGGCAGGGGGTCTACGCATTTGGCATCACCGCGACCTGGAGTAGTTGTAGTGCGTTCTTACTGCTGTGGCGGATTTCACCTTCCTCATTGTGGCTCGGAGTGCTAAATTGCACCTTGCTTATCGTCACTGGCAGGCTGCGTATCTCTGAGCCCTTAAGACTGTGGGGATTGTTATGTATGGGTGCATTAGGCCTGTGGACTCATATTTAGGTTTGCTGCCACCATCATGGGGAGAACTGATAAAAGCCAACCTCGCCTCACGTTTGAGGCGCGTAAATACTCAAAATCTTCGCAAAGGGTAGCTTTGGACTCGGAGGCCAACGCCTCAGCTGCGGGACCCCCTACGCTTGAGAAGAAGCTGTTGGCCATGCAGCGTAGTCTATAGTACATAGAGGGGACAATGGCAGCCTTGAACCATCGATTGGACCACATGTCGACACAGCTTGAAAAACAAAATACCTGTATGGGAGCGGTAGAACAGCGTGCATCTGCGACAGAGGATGGACTGAGTGAGGGCACCAGGAAGACACTGAACATGGAGAAGGTCCCATATCTCAACCAGGCCAAGATCAAGGATTTGGAGGCCCGTTCCAGGAGTAATAAAATTCGGATTACGGGACTGCCAGAATTCACAAATGTTGGCAAAATGGAGCTATTCTTGGAAAACTTGATCAAGGACATATTTGGCACCGTACAGCTGTCCACCATGTTCATCGAACAAGCACATTGCTCCCTTGCGGCGAGGCCGGTCCCAAGTGCTCCTCCCCGTCCAATCATTGCGCGCCTGTTAAATTACAGGGACTGTGATGTTATATTGTGTATTGCCCGTGACAAGGGTACTATTGTACATTAGGGCAACCCACTTTTGTTCTTTCCTGATTTTAAAGTCGCTGTGCAGGCCGCAAGGAATGAGTTTGATGCGGTTAAAAAGTTCTTACACTCCAAAAGGGGTTCCCTATGCTATGCTATAGCCTGCTTGCCTGCATATTGGTCCTGAAGGGACATCGAAAATGTTCACCAACCCCAAGGCTGCCCTAGGACATGCTAAACACCTGAAGAGGGCACAACGAGAATCCCAATTGCCGGACAATGAGGAACATTAGGGACCTTGCATGGTTGCCGGATTGCCCGTCCTTTGTAATGTAGCTCTGTTGACAGTCTCTGTGCAATGTTGTGATCTTGCTCCTAACCGTTCCTCTTATTTCAGGGTGTCATTTATGGGCCTCTCGGCCTTAACGAATTTCTCTTGCCAGTGATTAGGTAGACAGTGTTAAGTGTGACAGGCACAGCTACCAGGTCTGCTCGGCCACCTCCTACTTGATAGGGGGCTAGGAGCGCCGCAACACCCACCACATGGGTGTGCCCCATCTGTACTTTTTTTGTTTTAGTTTTTGCTTGGCAGGCTTTAGCGAGTTGGGGACGCTGAAGTAGGTGGGGGGCAGAAGTTGAGGTAGTGACAACTGGCACTTCTTTCTACAATGTTGATGCATTCACTTTATTATCTATGTATGTGGGCACATGTTCCGGATTTATCCATTTAGGGAGCCTGTCATGACTATTAGACTTAATGAGTGGTAATGTAAAGTTCCTAACATGGAATGTCCGTGGCCTGAATACCCCCCAAAAAATGTGATCTGTATTGGCCTATCTGGATAGGATGGACTTGCAGATAGCTTTTCTGCAAGAGAGGCACCTCACCAAACATTCTGAGAAGACTGTGGATGCACGTTGGGCTGTGGTGCGGGTGGCGTTGTCTTTTTCTACCTATTCACGTGGTGTGATGATCCTGGTAAAACGTGGTGTTCCCTTTACTCTTAAATGGGCCGAGACGGATGAACATTGTCAAGTGGAGATGGTGCATAGCCAGCTGGGAGGAGTGATTGTACTTTTGGTATATCTGTATGGCCCAAATATTGATGAACCGCCTTTTTTGTGGATGTATGGCGCCGCATTTTGGGGTTTCCTGCTGTGGAGATTCTCTGGGGTGGTGACTTCAAGGTATGTTTGGATATGGTTATGGATCGTGTATGACCGGGTCTGGCGCGACCTAAGCATTCTTCAGAGGTTCTGCAGGGAAAGTTGGCGGCAGGAGGGCTGCATGATACATGGCGTTTGAGACAACCTGGAGCGCGCGAGACTACGTTTGTTTCTTTTGTGCATGGGACGTGTACACGCCTGGATCTGTGGCTTGCCACTGAGGTTGCTTATACAAGGGTAGTCAAAATTAGCCCTATGGGTCGAACGTTGTTGAACCATTCCCCGGTGCTTCTGGAACTTTGGATACCTACATGTGAGAGACCTCCATTTACATGGCGGTAGCAGGCCGCTTCGCTGACAGACTCTGTCTTTAGTCATACTGTTGGGGAGGCCATCCAGAAATATTTATGTGAGAATGAGGGTTCAGTTGGTGCTGCCTGACCAGGCTGGATTCATCCAGAGTCGTGCTACTGCACATAATCTCTGAACCCTGGCCGCGGTACTACAGGATATTGATCTTAACTGCTCGGCAGTTGCTGAATTCCTTGACGCTACCAAAGCATTTGACTCCCTGGAGTGGGATTACCTTTTGGGGACGCTAGGATATATGGGAATGCCTACTACCTTCCTTCAATGGATCCAACTGTTATAAATCGTCCTGTAGCTTCGGTGCTCCTCAACGGGATCAAGTCCTCCCCTTTTACTGTATCCAGAGGCATGAGGCAGGGATGTCCGCTGTCTCCCATCCTATTCGCCCTAGCCTTCGAGCCTTTAGCTGCCAAACTTCGGCAACATCATAATAGAGCACTAGTTTACCCGACTAGGCAACTACTCATCTCCTTCTACATGGATGATCTGACGCTTTATGTTAAAAAAAAAAACAAGATAATCTTAACCCTATACTTCGTGAGATAACCAAATTCTGGGCCATTTCCGTGGTACAAATTAACTGGTCTAAATCTGCGGCATTTCCCCTTACAGACAACACTCCATCGCACCAATTGGACTATCCCTTGCTCTGGGAGGCGGATGAGATAAAATACTTAGGTATACACAACACTAGGGCAGGGATGCACTCATGCAGCTGAAATATGGCACAACTGTGGACAAAATCACAGACACCATTACTAAGTGGATACGCCTTCCACTTTCCATGGCGGAACGAATCTCTTTGATTAAGATGATCTTGCTGCCCAAACTATTATACCTCTTCATTAACATACCTTATCACCCAAGGACTTTCTTCTTCTGGACGCTCGACTCTCCTAACAAGGCTCATATGAGGTGTGAAGCTGGCACAACTAAACCTGACCACTTTGATGCTACCGTATCACAAGGGGGGATATGATGCCCCAAACTTTGAAATGTATTACTACTGTGCACAAGCCCAGCCCGGTGCGCGCCAGGTGGGAATGGGATGCGGATCTCAATGTCACCCTGACAGATGAACAGTGGGAACACAGAAGCAGTGACAGGCAATAGTAGATTACGTCTCATTCATTTCAAATTCTTTCACCGCTTTCCCTTCTTGATATGGGGGTCTCCGTGTATAACTACGCGGATGACCTCCAGCTCGTATTTGATCTTTCTTCTCCCTTGCACTCCCCACCCAAATTTCACTCTACCTTGGCCTTTATTTCAGATTGGATGAATCGGAATCAACTGAAGCTTAATCTGGACAAGACGGAGTTGGTCCTGACTGGCTCCTCCTCTTCCCCTTGGTCGACTGCCTTTTGGCCCTCCATCTCTGGCCCTCCACCTCTACCAGCGGCCTCGGCAAAGACCTTGGGCATTAGAGTCAGTCGGGACCTCTCTATGCATGCCCAGATCAGCTCGGTTGTATCCTCCTGTTTCCTTTCCCTCCGAATCATCCGAAAGGTGTCCCGTTTCTTTTCTTCAGACGCCCTTAAGCTTATTATTTTGGCCATGATTCTTTCCCGTCTCGATTACGGGAACAGCCTGTACGTGGGCATTCCAGCGTACGAACTTCGCCGCCTACAGGCTGTCCAGAATCAGGCCGCCCGCCTTATTTTCCACCTCCCAAAGTCCTCCCACATCACCCCTGTCCTGAAAACACTTCATTGGCTCCCCATCTCCCAGAGATCCCTCTTTAAGATAGGCTGTCTGGTCTTCATGGCTCGAGCCCGCATCGGCCCAGTCTTTATCAACTCTCTCATCACTCCCTATGTCCCCAACCGTTCCCTCCGCTCCTCTAATCAGTTCCTCTACAATGTACCTCGATTCCGTAAATCCAAAACCGGAGGCACCAGATTCTCTGTTTTGGGTCCCTCCTTCTGGAATAGTCTCCCTCTACCAATCAGATCCATTACCATTTATTCCCAATTCCGTAAGGCCTTAAAAACCCACCTGTTCTCCACTGCTTATTCCTGCTAAACAGTTTTGGCTTCCCCGGTCTCCCTCAGCTCCCCACCTCTAGCGCCAGGAAGCCGCTTGGTCACAGTGCGCTCTATTAAGAACCTTTTTCATTTCATTTCATTTCATTTCATTTCATTTCATCATACTCCAGCTAGGCTTTAAAGGTTTTGCCTCAGATATAGTGATGCGTGTACACGATGCGACCGGGAGGGAGCGCGATTTTTACACCTGGTGTGGGACTGCCCTCAGGTGATGGCCTATTGAGTACAGACGTTTCAGGGGTTGTCGACCATGATAGGAAACCAGATCACGCCATGCCCACTCATAGCCCTTTTGGGCTTGATCCAGGAAATCCAAACGGTGCACAAAAAGTTCCTAGCAATGGGATTACTTTTGGCAAAACAACAAGTGATGTGCAGGTGGGGTGGGGTCGTGCTCCAAAATGTAAGGACTGGATTCACACTATGTCCACATGGCAAGATTATATGCACCATTATGCAGACAAACTTCCCACCACATCGCGTCCGGAAAACATCTGGGGGCCACTCAAAACATATCTTCTCGCGCAGGTCGCGGAGCAGGAGGAGGGGGAAGATACACCCGGGAGTGTGACCTGTCTCCAACCTACACGGGAAGTCCTACATGAGACATGAGATGGAGGTGCGGAGTTCTGTGACACTCTTGGCTCTGGACTAGCACCGGCAAGGTCCGGATGCTGGGCTTAGCACCACTATAACAGAGTGGAGGGATGCTGCATGATTTTTTACTTGTGGCGCTCTAGGTTGGAATCTGTTGGTACCTCGCGATGGCTATCATGTATCGTTACTTACTCACTGAAGCTATTAGACTGTACTTCAACGGACTAGACTGCTTGCAATATCACTTGATATGTTTTGTAGTATGTTGGGGAAGGGGTATGTTCAGTTGAGATACATACATATATTATATATATATATATATATATATATATATATATATATATATATAAAAAAATTGTATGTGAAACTGCACTGCATGCATGCATCAACAGCACCTATTTAGATTGTGATCTTTCCATTATTACATTGATGTACTGTGCAAAAAGTCAATAAAAGTTTCTGAAATCGCGCTAAAAAAAAAAAAAAAAAAGGAGAATGAGGGTTTGGATGATAGCGCTAGAGTCCTTTGGGAAGCATTCAAGGTGACTATCAGGGGGGTATGTATGGGGACACATGCTGGTGTGCTGTGGGATCTCCGGCTTAGAATTCATAAATTAGCGGCGGAAATCTCTACTCTCAAGCGGGCTTATGAGAAGGACCCATCTCCTGCGACGACGTCCGCGGTACAAAGTCCTTGAGGTCGAAATACACTCCTACCTTGATGATGTTGACCTTGGCTGTCTATCTCTAGAGCACAGGGAATATCTTACACAACCATTTGACAAAGAGGATGTAAAACTTGCTATTATGTCCCTCCCTTCATGCAAGGCTGCAGGGCTGGATGGGCTCCCCAGCGAGTTTTATAATGCTTACATTGATTTCCTGGCCCGAGGCTCCTAGAAGTTTATGTGGAGGCTTATGATGCTGGACATCTCCCCCCTCACCCAACCATGAAGAGGCCCTTTTGGTTATGCTTCTTAAGGCTGCTGATCGTGATTCGTACCAGCCCCTTTCAATCCTTAATGTCGATGTCAAGATCCTACCGAAGATGATTGCTATCCGATTGCAGCTGCTGGTGCCCCTATTGGTACTCCTTGACCAGTCGGAGTTTGTGTCCACTAGGTCTACCACTCATAATTTGCGCACGCTTTTCGCACCTTACATTACTTTGACACAGACTTCCAGGCAGTGGCGGTGCTGGATGCTTTTCGCGTTAGAGCCCTTGACTTGCAAATTGCGACAGCTGCATGCGTCAGCTGCTCTGCGTTTCCGGCAGCGACCCCTTGTGGTCTCGTTATATGCCGACAACATGCTACTTTATGTTCGCGAGCCAGCAACCTACCTGCCGTAATTACTCCGAGAGTACGTTAAATTCAAGGGCTACTCTGGGTTATGGATTAACTGGGCTAAGTCGATGGTGTTCCCACTGACAGCTGGCACGCGTGAGATTGAGCTGGACTTCCCCTCCGATTTGGACCCGTTGAAATATCTAGGGATATGGCTGCATAGGGATTTTGACAAGGTAATCTCCATGAACTATAGACATGTTGTTACACAGCTCTCGGATAGGACGGAACGGTGGGCCCTGCTGTCGCTGTCTCTTGCTGACCGTATTGCAGTTACTAAAATGTCTATATTACCCAAATTGTTATATTTGAGAATTCCCCATTCGGCTAATCATCTGTCTGTTCAAGATGCTGCAATTGGCCTTACTGTCCTTTGTATGGGGGTAAGAAGCCACGATGTAGTTGGAATGTTCTGATGCAGCCATTTGACAGGGGAGGATTTGAGGCACCTGATATGCACTTATATTATCTTTGTGCACTGGCACAGTTTTCCCATTATTGGTTCTTTCTGCAACGAGATTCCTGCCTCATACGGCAATTGAGTCTGATGCGGCACTCCCGATGCCTCTAGTGGCAGCAACACTCTCTGGAGGGAACTGCATCCCCAGGACGGAAACAAATCCGGTACAGTGCATTGCTTGGACCTGGCAGACTCTTGCCAAGAGGGCACAGCTGGTTTACCTATATGCCCCGAAGCTCCCTGTCGCTGCACATACGGACATCTTGGCAGCTCAGGAGCAACCCACTCTACGAGCGCTGGAGACTGTTGCTGTTAAGCAAATGGGTGACCTATATGAACGGGGTCAGTACCGCTCACTTCAAGATGTACAGGCGGGTCGGGATTCCGGATTGATGCTGGGATTTACATATGTGAGAGTGCGGCAGGCGGTCAGGGCCGTTTACCCTAATTATACCACTGAACCACAAACACTGCGGGCACTGCCGGCGGTGCTGGCTGGGAAAGAACGTAAGGGTCTGATCACTCGGTTATATGACGCGTCACAGCTGGAGAGGGAGTCAGGGGACGACCCTTCATTTCTTAAGTGGAACAGTACGCTGGGGTTTGAGTTACCGCTAGATCACTGGAAATTTTGCTGCGAGTTGACGCACAGCCTCACGGCGAACTACAATTTACGCATCATTCATTTAACATTTTTGCACCAGTTATATTATACTCAAGTGCAATTACGCAAATTTGGCCTGTGGGACACAGTTAACTGTATGCAGTGCGGGTAGGCTGACGCCGATTTTTTGCACCTGGCGTGGCAGTGTGATGGATAGGTTGCGAGTGTGCTTTCAGATGTTGTGATGGAGAGAGTGCGATGTGTACCAGAGGCAGCGCGAAGTATCTTAAGCCCTGCAACAGGCGGGTAGTCGCTGTCTCAACTCTGCTGGCTAAGCGTGCTGTGGCGCAATGCTGGGGTGCAAAATCCATGCCCACTCTGAAGAAATGGATACGAGACTTCATATATTGTAGGGAACAACTGGAGGCTTACGAGGAAGAGCTGCCTGAGGCCTCAAGGCCTTATTTATGTCCAAGGTATCTTCCCTCATGTGTCTGGCCAGGACTTCTAGGACTTTGAACTAATTCTTATGGGTTCTCACTCATGTGTGTTCACAAGGTTTTTGGATCCGAAAATCGTATGATGAAAAATTATGTAAGTGCTGGGAGAGGTGGGAGGGGAGGGTTAGTTTTTGAATTTTCTATGTTAACAAACGAAAATTGGCTTGTATCCTCACATGCGAGTATGATATTGCTGCACCCCAACCCTGGGGCTTTGTTTATACTTGTTGCAAGCCTCTCAAACAAATTTAAGTGGTCATTATGTCTATTACATAGGTTTCTACTCAATGAGGGAGAAAATGTTTACCAAAATACTGTAGACAACAAGTAAGATTAGGTTTATCAATATGAAGTAGTATCTGCCAACTCCAACAATTAATATGCATTTAAACAAATTAAGTGGCCTACAGGACCAGGCAAAGGAGAACAAAATTGTATTCTACAGAAAAGAGCTTAACTGAATGAATGTTCTCTATCATTAGTTTTTTTTCAATACTGCAATTTAACATATGGGTAATTTCATTAAAGCATTAAAGTCAAAACCGGATAGATGAATGGGTTTTCGTTTACCAAAACTGTGAAAACCTTTTTTAACAATAGACTGTGGCATCCCTAAAATTATACTGGTGGTAGCTCAGATGTCACACACAAAGCACTATATGATTTCTCAATGAGTGGTGTTCATACTGAATCCAGAACTGGATGGTGATGCACAGATTCTTAATTTTAGATGGCAGCTGTTCCTGTATGAATGTGCACATGTACAGGCGGCCATCTCAATAGGATTTAAAACCTTGACTAATACAGCATATTACTGAGTTGTATGCAACTAAAACAAAAGCAAAGAATAGCTTTAAACGAAACATCCATTTGATAGAACTTATATAAAAATAATTTTAAAAAAATTGGCCTAAGGATAAGTTGGGGGTGAAGGTAGATCTGTCAATCATGCCTACACTTCCAAAACATCAGAATATTCGTGAAATTGAGTTCTTCCAGTAGTAAACTAAAAAGTACTTTCGCTCGTTTTCTCATTTTATACATTAGTCTATTTGTAATGGGCTAATAGAAAGATGATAATCTCCCTTTGGCATAGCACACATTCCTTTAAAGCTTACAGCAGGAATATTAAGAGGCATTTTAGTCAAAACCTATTACAAGCATACCTGTTAAAGATGTTCTCACTTGCTGCGTACTTGTCTAGTCTCCCCAAGGGCGTCAACATCTCATCTTGTGAGACGAAGTCCAGGGCTGAAGGTATAATAATCACGTCAGATTCCGAGCTGTAGTCATCCACACCAACTATCAGATATAGAAGAATATTTTTAATAAATGCTTGAGATTTGCATACATGCTCAACGGTAAAATGAAGATTAGCCTAATTCACAATCAAACTCAATTTTGACATCAAAGCACACAGAAGCAAACAACAACTTAATGAAAACCAAGGAGAGCCATGTACCCAGGATCCAAGCAAGGAAATCAACTTAATCATTTACAAAGTCACAGCCACAGGCGGTTCATTCCCATGGAAATACAGGTGTTTCATTAGAAATTGCAGTAGGGAGGGCAATGTTAAGTAGCACTTGAGATATCTGCATGCCGTCACAATTCCCTCGCCAACCACATTATCATTCTTAGTGACACTACCACGTTCTCGGCTAAGTTTTAGAAGGGTCACTGCTCTGCAGTTCAGGGTTGCGCTTGAGATTTTTAAGCGTCTGAATAGCAGACAAAAGGGGGTAAAATGTTATACAGTAGTGGACAGTGCTCATCTGAGGACAGTTATGTCCCGGACCTTTCCCTCCCCCATTGTTCAAATGTCTATTCTTGCAGAAGGAAGCCAAAACAAAGCATTTTGGGGTCTAATCAACTCCTCAAAAGGCACTTACGGGTAACAATGGCTGCATTCATCATCAATACAAGTAGAGCTTACAGACCCGGAGTACGGCTGCACCAATCATTGCGCCTGATCTGACAGACTGTATGAGCTAAGGTTTGGGACTAGAGATCTGAAAGTGCGCACACACTACACTTGCAGGTGTCTCCCGTTCTTTAACTTCAGTGATTGGCTTAGAACTATTTCACAGCATGGCTGTAATGGCCCTAACAAGAAAAGCAATCTTTCAAGCACAGTTTATGATGTGCAATCCTTAAGAATGAGCCTGATGCCCTAAAAATGTGAAACACAACCTTTTCGCTCTACAAATCGACAAGTTACTGCTCAGCCTCCCTTAAATCTAAGGCACAAGGCTTGCCCGTTCTATTCATCCGCATAGGACTTTTATTAGCTCCTGAGGCATCAACAAATCAATGAGGTTCATTCTCTACGATGTAATGAGATCATGTCTACGCAGAAGAGGGCTCTGGCAACTGCCGCAAATTGGTAAAAGCAGGTCCCATACAGTGCTTTTTCTTTAGCTTGTAGAGTATGGATATGTTTTCTAAATCAGGTAAATGCAGATGACGTCCTGGCGCTAATATGATCGTACTAGCTGATAGCAATCCTGCCGATGGAACATATTTTTTGCCTGTCAATTTAATGCCCGGAGAACAGCCAGGTTTTAAGGTGTTTTCTGAAAGTCAGAAAGTTGAATTGGCTTTTCAGCTGTTCAGGTAGGTTGTTCTAGAGATGGGCTGTGGTGTGGATGAATCTTCTGCCCCCCCAGCTGGAGCTTCTAATTTTATGGACATTTATTGTTCTAGTATTAGCAGATCGATGTAGCCTGCTGGGGTAATACCAAGTAAGATCTTTCTTTAGGTAGTCTGGGGCAGCTCCCTATAGGGCATTGTGAGCGACACAGAGGGTCTTAATTCAGACACTTTTAAAAAAAATATTTTATTTCATGGATCACAAGAAGTATAGTTGCAGATAAAGGAAAAACTATGTGGTGGTTGGGGCATTGGGGAGACCAGCTCGAGAGAGCTAGAAAAAGATGCACTTTGGGGAGTGCTTAATAAACAAGCATTTGCAATGCAATAGGTCTCGAATTTGCAAGAGTTTAAGCAATTGACATTGACAATGCCTTTTATGTGTTTTCCAAAACCATTACATATATAAAAGGCATTGTCATTTCTAATGCAAATAGCTCAAACTCTTGCAAATGTGAGCCCACTTTCGTAGTGGCTGCACCCCTTTTCTTTAGACACTGCCTGCCGTATTCATGTTGCAGTGAGCCGCGTCTGAAGAAAGAGGTGTGGCCACTATTTGAGTGATAGCATGTCATGGGGTGCTTTTACCCCCAAAAATAAAATTGTTCTTAAACAAACATTTTTGGGTTGTAAAAAGTACCCATACCGTGCTTTCTTGTTAATGGTGTGTACACCCCCTTCTTTAGATGTGGCTCGATGTAACCTGAATACGGCAGCAGTGTCTAAAGAAATGGGTGCGGCCACTATGCAATACTATTTTACTATATGAACTATGGTGGTAATTACTTTGTATTTGATGAAATGAGAAATTTAACATATGTGAATATAATTGATATGATTGCATACAACTGAATTAAAATTAATCCTCATAAATTTCCTTAGTCTTGTGTACCACTTTAAACATTCATTGCTGAATTTGTGTTATGAAATGTTATGTAGCCGACCACTTCTTTGCAATTACACTTTGACCCAGGTCGGTGAGTATCAAGGGTTTACCCCGTCATTACCTACCACACTATGCAATTGAAAGCATGATATGGGGGCTTTCACTGAATTAAAGCAAAATGTTTTGTGTTGCGGCCGCTGAAGTTAATCGACTGCGCTGCCAAATTAAATAAAGAAGTGTGGCCGCTATACTTAAAGCAGACCGCTCTGCTAAAGTAAATAAATAAAGAAACGCGGCCCCAGCATTTTTCACATAATTAGGACTTTGCTGCCTTTGCCACATAACCCATCATATACTGCATAATCTGCTGATGTCAACAAAACATTGTTTCTAGCTCAAATGGTTTAAAAGTTACTGAAAACACAGTGACCCGTGTTGCTCTGCAGGGGATGGCCCTTTTGAAAGGTTGACTGACCACCGTTCTGTTGCTTATTGCTATATTTTGGTGTTAAACTGGTATTCCTGAGATGCAACCTATGCCCAGACAGTGTAAAAATGATGAAAGAAAGGGTAATACTCTCACAAAATGTGCTGCATTAAGCCCCATAATTTGACTTTTCTTGTTGCATAATTTGGTGGGTAGAAATAAAATGTGATGGGAGCGGAGGCGGGCCATTAAATATGTCTGCATGTAATCTATAACAAGTTTGCTGCACTTTAGAGAGCTGGGCTTTATTTAGTGTTAAAAAAAAGCAGTTGCCGCTTGTTGATATTTGCATCGCGTTTAGCAGCCGAAATGAAAAAATTAAAAGTGCTTACCAACTAATTGAAGGAGACCGTATAACGATGCAAGTAAAAGATCCAGTCCTGACGGGCATTACAAAAGGAGACAGGGCGGAAACAAGGAGGGACAAAGAAGCCTTATCAATTGGAAGCTAGCATTTACCAAAGACGATGCCAGCCAATGAAAAAGATGGGCGGGGCTTCGACTTCAATTCTAAAACATACCCTACTACAATATGCCTCGCAGAGCGAGCAGCGCATGAGCGCTGCAACGTTATCTCGACCTAAAAAGAAAAAAAAGTAGTTTCCTAAAGGTAAGCGGTGGAAGGATGCAGGCCTCTCTATCACACTGATGGTCAAGAGCCATGGAATAAGAAGTGAGCAAATGAGTGAAAAAGCAAATACTGGTGAGCAAAGAGAGGGCTGTCAGCCCACTGCTAGTTTTTTGTATTGTTCTTGACCAGAAGTCTTTCCCAAACAAAGCTAAAAACCTTCTGTAAGCAAGAACTAAAAAGGATTGATTTCTTTGCACAATGTATGTATGAGATAGAGAATTGAATGTCTGAATATTCATATATTTTTGCGATCTAAAATAGTCCCTCATTTAATGCAATGTAATCACTCTCTACAAAGTAGAATGATACATTAAATAGACAATAGCATGAGGATAGAAAGAAATACACCTCTTGGTCGGGGCCAAAGCCCTCTCTATGTGTTTAAGTATTGTTAACCATATCGTACAGCCAGGTGCAATGTTACGCCAGACCTAAAAAGATGAGGAGTAAATGTGCGCAAGGCATAGCAGGAATGACTCCCTTTGCCCAGAACCTGCCAGGGGTAGACCAAGTCCGTGTTGAGCCAACATTGGAACTATGTGTAGTGTGCATTTGGCAGGATGGGATGACCTACCATTTGCTGAGCCTTGTGAAAATCTGTGTCCTTTGTATTCTCAGCAAACACAACAAGATGCTAAAACTTTCCAATCACTCACCTCCAGTCACAGATCTGGGTTTAATCAATTTTTTTTTTGCTCACAATACCACTCCATTTGTTGTTTCTACACTTTTTGCCCTAAGTGGGATGAGTATGTCCAGACGTGGGTCCCTTGCTCTCTGTGCCACTGGATTCAAGCTAGCCTGGCTGATAAGGGGTGTTGCCCTGAAACCGGTCCCAATATGCTTGTTTCTGGTTTAGGGAGAACCTTGCTTGCCCGTTTGGACTGGACTGTTCCCATAAGGAATAAGGTCGAGACTGATGGATGGGGGTGGTGTAGTGAGCACAAGAACTATGGATTGAACCCAGATATTGTGGTGACGGGGGTGAAAGTTTGATTAATTCAGCATTCCGGCTATCATTTGCAGCTGCTGCTACACTTTGTATTCTCAGAGCAGGGATAATGAGGGGAGTTGTTGGAAATCAAGGCACTCCATCTTTTTAATCATGATTTCTTCGATGTTATGCTAGAAAGCATTTTTTAAACTGTGAAGTGTATTATTATATTTGGTTTTGCCAAAGCACTTTTGTAGGTCACTTTTTAGTTGATTTAAAAACGCTTGCATTGTTATGGCAGTTTCTCTTATTATGATACCTTTCTCCTTCCGTCTCGGTTATGGACTTCTTTTCGTTTTTGCTAGGAGACGCAGTTACCCTATTCAGGTGTTCGATCCTAATACTATCTACATTTTACTGTTCACTATCCCTTCTTACCCTTTTTTTAACTTGTCAACCTTCATTTTGTAACGTGATTTGAAATGCTGTCATCATGCATAGTTTGTTTTTTATATGTAATTGTTATGGTTTTATTTAACCGAACGATAAAGATATCCTTTTTATGAGAATTCGGTAAAGCTTCACAGTGAGAATATTTTGCCAACACTAGAAGTCACTCGAGCCTCACATAAAATATGCAAAAAAAATATTACACACGACCATCTATAATACAGTCCTCATAAATAACCAATCAGCGATATAACGAAAAACAAGCATTTGCAATGCAATAGGTCCCGCATTTACGCAAGTTTAAGCTATTGGCATTGTAAATGGTAATGCCTTTGATTCATGTTTTAAAAACCAAATCATAAAAAAAGGCATTGTCATTTACAATGCCAATAGCTCAAACGTAAGTAAATGCGATAAGTGTGTAAGTGTGTGTGTTCACAAGCACCAGCGTACACGTGCAAGCTGTACATCTTGAACAATGAAACTGAAACACAATTAACAGCAACGGCTCACAGTGGATGCTAGCACGAGCGCGTCCACATTTCCTGTCCATCTCTTGCACGCGGCCGTCTCTTGTCTCCCATGAGAGGCTACTCAATAAACAATAATCTCGTTGGCGACAGAGCTTCGCGCTGCGTCGCCAGGCCAGACCTAATAACCCTATCACTATTTTGTGGCTAGGAAAATAACAGAACTACAAAACCGTGCTGAAAAGCACCCTGACAGACCTAGATCTGGTAACCGCTCATTACAACAGCAAAAATAATAAAAATACAGTAGCTGCGCAGAGATTAAAGAAACACATGGGGCCATACTAAAGAAAGTTCCATGGGGGCACAAAAGGCGTTTGTGCCCGCTTTGCGCACCCATGGGGCACTTTGGCATTACAGAAGGGGTCACAAACACTGGTGCAGCCCCTTCTGTAATACAGATAGCGCTGCCGCACAAAAGTGCCAGCGCTATCTGCAGGGGGAGTTTCCTCATTTGCATGGAGGCGTGCCCCATTCAAATGAAGGAACCCCTTTACCTCTGAGCCCACGCTGTATTACAGACGCAGAGGCAAAGTAGCTGTCAGGAGGTGCACTGATAGTGTGCCATGATGGCAGCCCTCTAGCGGGGGGAATAATTCATTATTTCTTTGCTTTAAGAAACCGTTACAATTTGAACACACCACATTGTACCTTTGCCTTTCCCGCCCAATTGATGGCATGCTGTCTTGTAGATATAGTTTTACCCCTAGGAGTACTTATTGAAATTGGACATATTTCTACACTGTCCATTCTTTTGGGACTTCATTCTTTTAAAAGAGATTCTTAGTTCGCCAGTGGCATACCACTAATACCACCAGAGATGTTCCAATGGGGCTGAAACATGGTCTCCTTTCTCTGGCGGCCCCCTTCCAGAGCTGCAGTAATATCAAGTTGGCTGTGCCTTAGTGGTTCAAGGAGAGGGGTATGGGGAGAGTTTATGGAAGAAGATGGAGGAGAGTGTTTTGAAAAATATTTATGGTGTGCAAGTGGTTTTGTCTGCTGACACTACGATCACACGACTATACTTATTTTTTGAGCGTTTTATAAAGCAAGTATAAGACCGGAGGTTATCAGGGCACTTTACATTATACAAGGTAATAATATGTTACAGGTAACACTGTCAAAGATAAATACAAAGTGGGTTAATATGTACATTGTTTGGACGCATGAGAGGGGGGGGAGCAAATAAGTTCAACACCTTGGTGGGGTTCAAGGCTAACGACTGGCCAGTTCATTAGATATCTTTAAAGCAAAGGGGATTAAATGCTCTTCTTGAAAGAAACAAGAGAGGGGTTTGTGCAAATTGGAGGAGGTAGTGGGTTCCAGTTCCTTGGAGCATTTCCAGTGAATGAGCACAAGTGGGCCTGGCTTTCTTGAATCTAGGTGGCTCAAGGAGTAGCATCGCCAAGCTACGTATGGAGCTGTTGCTCCTGGAGAGGGTGAGTTTGCAGGCCACGTATTTAGAGGTGCCAAAGATGGAGTGATCTGTAAGTAATGCAAGCCACTTTGAAAATTAATCAGGTTCCAATCAGGTGCCACTTGAGAGTGATCAGTAAAGGAGTAATGTGGTCAAAGAGTCTGACTCCCGACACTAGACTTTCAGCCGCATGGAGCGTGGCCTTCATGGATGCAGGTGAGAGCACAGCGTGCAGACAAGAATTGCGTTACAATACTCAAGCCTACAAGTTACAAGCGCCTTTTAGAAGTCAAGTGGTGGGATTAAAGGTTTGACCTTTGTTAGAAGTCTGTGTTGGCATAAGGCGCTTTCAGCCAAGGAGCAGATATGGCTAAGCAAGTTAAGGTTTTTATGCAGTGTTATACGAAGGGGTGGCGGTTTTGTCAATGTTTTTGGGAGTGCAACTGAGTGCATCACAGCATCTTAGCCATGAGAAATGAGGGAATTCGGTCTTCAGAGGGTATAGCTTTAAACGACTGACCGGCAGCCATAATCTGACATTCTTTAGGGTACCATTTAAGTGATGTACATCATCTGGAGATGGAATTTTCAGATAAAGCGGAGTGTCATCTGCATACAGAGGATATGCAATATTGGCTTGTTTGAGTATCAGTATCTAAGGCTCCATGTGGAGGTTGAAGAGCATGGGGTCAAGTATGCAGCCCGAGGAACCCCAAGACAGTCCAGGGCAGAGGTTGACAGACTCCTTTAGTTTAATTTGCTGGCTGTGGTTAGTGAAATAGAAGGCAAACCAGCTCAGGACTGTGCCTTCAATACCCATGTGTGATTTTAGGATGTGGAGAAAAATATTTTGCTTGACTGTGCCAAAGGTAATGAAAATATCAAGCAGACAAGATTCCATTTGTCAAGAATGGAGAGAGTGTCATCCATTATATTCTAGTTTTACTTTATTTGCATGATTAATTAAAATCTTTGCAAGAAACCAACTAGGATAAAAACTTCTCTAAAAACGTATGTGGTCATAAAACCAAAGTAAGTCAAAGTGTATTTAATACAGTGCTACAAACGAATAAAAAATTTAGTTAAGTGTACGGTAGTAAGGAGAATAGAGTTCAGGGATGCAATATATGTTAGTGAAAGCTTTTCCTGAAACTTAGACAGAAACTTTACCAGCCTAATGTTCAAATAGATATTGGCAGGATTAAACACCGCTATAACGGCCTGTCTGCATCTTTGTTAAAAGATCTATGCAAAAGCTCCCTGCGTTCTAAATAGGGCGTAGGAGACAGGCTTACAACATGCACAAGGGTTTCTTTACCAAAGTTGCACAAGGGTTTCTTTCCCAAAGTTGCTAAGTGTGAAGGTATTGCCTATAAGCAGTGTGCACCACTTTGGCAGGAAATCCAGAGTTGTTAGAGCCCCAAATCAGTGCAGCATAACCTTGTTTTGTGTACTTAAAGTAATCAGTACCTAGGTACGCCTTGTGGCCTTTCACATTATGTGCGTTTACCACCAAAGGCATGACTTAGCAGTGCTAACACGCGTTTATCCTCTAATCTGCTTATCTTGTGAACACTGAGGGAAATATACTTTTTAAACACTACATGAGTGACCTGCTGGTTCCACAACTCGCTTACCTGGAATGTGTCTAAAGTCTTTTCGAGGAAGTGAAGATATAAATCAATTGCTGGGACTACTTGCGATTTCTCTCTAGTTGAGATTCTCCAGGGTACCAGGTCTTGAGGTTCTTCGTTTGCGACACAAAATAAGAAATGTTTGCTGTCCGGCTATTACTTGATCTAACAGACCAAATTCGAGGAGTACTTGTGCAGGGGATGCTGTTCTTGGTAGGCAAAAGCCAGACATATATTTCAGCCACCAAACCATCCAAGATTCTTGCACCCTCTCCCAACAACATTTCACTCCCATGTTATTGATGGCATTTACTTTGCCTTCATAACCTGGAGGATATTAGATAAACAAACAAAATTAAATTAGTTCCTGGTGGTATTTTTTTTTTGTGTTGATCGGTGAAGGAGGAGAGTTCACTGGTTTCTTGTTATAGTTGAGAGCCATCAGTAATGTGGAAACAGGGAGAATGTAGAGTCATTGGTCTAAGACTGTTCTACCTTCTTGTCAGTGAAGAAATTAATTAGCGACCGCCTCACATCTCTCTGGTGATTAGTCTAGCAGGTTTGGTAGCAGAATGTTTGTCTGACGACCTTGAGAAGTTTGCTTTAACAGCTTTTTGCCTTGTCTAGTTGGGGACCGAGGACAGAGGATTTAGCTTTCAAAATTCGTTTTTCTCTTATTTTCATTGCATTGCAGGAGGGAGGGATAGATCGTCACAGGGTCAAGTCACCATCTTCTTTTCATCACTCTGAGCAGTCTCCTCCCTTCTTGGAGATCCTTACTGAACCATGGGCCGGAGGGTTGATTTGCCTCTTTAGTTTAGGTGGTGCAGCCTCTTGGAATATATCACACATGACCGTGTAGCAGAAGTTGGTCAAGTCATCTACTGTTCAGATCATTTAGAGTTTGGAGGAGAGACCGTACTTTTGATGATAGTTCGCTAATTCACATTGGTTTGGTGTCTGTGACCCTGCTTTTAGGCTGTTAATGTGTCCTTTGATTATTGCTTTTGCCAAAGTTAAGAGTCCGTAGGATGACATGACCTTCCAACCAGTCTACCAGTAGCATGGATTTCATGAAGATGGAATTTCTATTGCCTATCAGAAGATCATGTGTGGAGCCTTTTGAGTGAGTTGGACCTCTACAGAATTGTGGCAGGACACTGGTGTTCAAGAAGTCAGAGAAGTTATATCGGAGTATTGCAGGCGTTCCAACGAATTTTCAAATCAACAAGGATTAATTTGCAAGTGGGTAAGCGGGCTTGAAGAGTGTTAAGTTCCATTATCTCATCTCTGAAGAGTTATGGTCACGTGGTGGATGGAAAATGCCATTGGTTAAGTTGGCTTTGAGACTGCAGAGTAGATCCACCGCTATACATTTGAAGGTGAAGCATCTCTCCAGATTAAAACAGGTTAAGTTGTAAGGTCTTACTGTGAATGACTAACACACCCCCAACTCGTCCTACTCTTTCTAGACGTTTAATGGAGAAGCACAGAGGAACCAGAAAATTGATCAGTGAAGAGTAGAGGTTATACAGCCACGTTTCAGTGAGGAAAAAGATGTCTAACTTGTGCTATGATCAATTCAGCTAGTTCAGTGTTATATTTGTCACTGATCTACAGTTGTGCAGTGTGCATGTAGGGTGGCTTTTGTAGACTTTGATGTTTGCTCTGAAATGATTGTAACTTTGATGTTGTGGCTCAGGGTAGGTATCCTCTCCCGACTGCCTCAATTACAATGATTAGCGCCCATGAGCAGGTTATGTTCAATTGTTTGTGTGTAAAAGTTTTAAATTAGATTGCTTGCAAGCCAAGAAGAGGAGGTCAATGTCATTCTGACAGATTTTTGGCGGCCCTTCTGGTTCGGGGGAGGGGAGGCTTTTATTGCTGGGAGGGGTAGTAGGCCTTATTAGTCTGGGGCGGAAAGATGAAGGGTTAGAGTAGGATGGTGTCTAGAGTATTGTGCAGAATTTGTGGCTAATGTGAATACTGGATTGCAGGCGTTCTGATATCCACTTCTCTTCCTTGGCTAGGTTGTCGAATTTATTTTCTATGGCGAGAAGCAGCAGTAGCATTTAAGATTTGTCAGCAAGGGCAGAGTCTAATATGCCATTGGTGAGGGTGGTAGGAGTCTGTATGCGGGAGATTGTGCCTGCTGGCTGAGGGCAATAATGTAGCTGGATAGGATACTTGATTAGTCAAGGTGGTGTTTTTGGGTAGAACAGGAGCAACTTGTGCTAGCAGACTAGCCAGGGTATTGTATGTTTTAGTATAGTGTGTGTAGAAGGATACAGGATTTGTCAAATTGGTGTTTCAGGTAGAACAGAAGAAACTTGTGCAGCTTGCACTAGAGGACTAGCCAAGTTAATATGTATTCGAGCATATGGTGTGTGAAGGTGGTTTGATGGAATGAGAGGCAAGGAGTCCAAGGAAGTGTTTAGGAGGGGGGGGGTCAGTTGTAGGGGCAACTGAGTGGTTTGCAATGTCATTCATGGGGTACGAGACAAGTATGAGGGAGGTCACCTGAGCTGGTAGTCTGCCGGGGGAACTTAAGCAGGTGGTATGCCAGAGGATCAGGTGGAGATAGGAAAGCGTGCCAGTGACGCATGTGAGAAGAAAGAATGTGGAGGGAGAAGGACATGAGTTGGGAGGAAACTGTACAAGTGCTGTACAAGTGGTGGGGTAGAGGGAAAGGCATGCAGGGGGAATGAGGGGTGAATGTGGGGACAAGAGTAAATTGGAATGGTAGTAGTATTGTTGGGGGGAAGTGGATATGGTAGGGATGATTCCGGGGTCTGGGTGCTAAGTGGGGCAGAAAAGGTAGCAGTCACCAGTGGATGTGGACTTCGGTGGGGGTGAGGCAGTAGAGTAGGTAGCCACTGTGGGCTAAGGACTTGGTGTGGGGTGGGGAGAGCACGGGACTCTGGTTTGAGCTTATGAAATCCACAATATTACAGAAGAGTGTAAAAAATATTGGGGCTATGGTCCAGAGTATGAATCAGAATGTTTCCGTTGTTGAACATGAATATCGAAACTGGATATGGGGAAAGATGGCGAGTTTAAGACCATAAGGGATTCTGTTATTGCTGGTCACGTAAATGTGACTGACGAAAAGTTTTCATTCTAGGAGGTGTGGTTTGAGTAAAGAAAAAAAAGACCTTTTGGTCATTGATTTTTAACGCAGCTATTGAAATATGGGATGAGGGCTTCTTGGAATTTCTTACGTAGTCTGCGTTTGAGATTTTTCAGGGGCATATATTTGGATAGATCGGGTGGGTAGATCTTGAATGACTTTGGACCTGCATTCTGGAGCCTAGTCTGGGGTGAGACCCATTAATCAGTTGCAAGTAGCAATAATGACTCATTTGGGAGGTCTATATATACTGGGTCAGGTATGTGGAATCTAAAGGGAGATGCAGTGAGTCTAAAACTCCGATTCAGCCCGGTCAGAAGTCACCATCTGGCTAGATGTCATAGTCGAGATATTAGTGTGAGGCAGGAGACATGGACCTATGCCTTAGACATAGTTATGCAGCTACTGGGACATTTGGTGGAAATAATAGTGCAGGATTTCAAGACAATGTAGAGACTCAGATGGAGAGGCATACAAGAACGGAGAAGTGGGGTTTCCTACAATGGAGCGCTAATTAAGGTTCTAACTGCAGTAACGTCGTCATCGGTCACATGTAGTTTGCATTCCTTCAAAAGATGGGGCAGCAGGACTAACCAGTACTGAAGGGGAGGAATATGAGGAAAGGACCCAAGAGGTGAAACATGTCAAATTGAAGTGAGACCCTTATCCAAGCATGATAACTTTTCTCCCAGGGAGTTTAGCGAGGTAGCATAAATGGTCTTTATATGGGCTAATCTGCGGGCCGCGCTAACCAATTAAGTGAATTCTCTGGCTACACTGCCTTGGAGCTGGATGGATACAAGAAAGCAAGCAGGAAATCTCCCACAGAGGAAAAGCCAAGAGCACAATGGGTTCCTTAGGAGATAGGCGTCACAGACGCAAGGGTAACAGTCTTGGCAGAAGAGCCTGGTTGCTCTGCCTGGGTGTCAGGTTCATACAAGAGTTTAGGCAAACATACACATTAGTAGACTAAAAGGTGGCCAGGAATTCATTTGGGGGCACAGTGAGCCGCAGGCTCAGATGTGAAACCATCCATATTTTCAAGTGATGAGGGTCTTTTCTGAGGATGGTGGGGGGTGCCAAGGCCCCTACGATTACAGAAGTATTTTGACATCCACCACTAGTATGTAGTTTAAGTGCAGCGTTGATTAAGTAAAAAAATAAAACACCACAACTCCACTCCGCTAAAGCTCAATCCTGGGAAAACTGAGCTCCTCCTTCCTGGGAGAAGCGCTTCCCATTAGGGCCCGCAATTTTGGCCATCTGAGCTTGGTTCATCCCCTTCCCCTGCCAGCTGTGTAAACAGTCTCGGCGTCATAATTGACTCGGAGCTCACTCTCAAGGCTCAGGTGAGCGCCGTAACATCTTCCTGCATGTTCCAACTGCACAGGATTCGGAAAGCGGCCCACCTACTGACCCCTGTAGCCCTACTACAAGTTTTAATAGCATTGGTGCTGTCCCGTCTGGATTTTTCTAATTCTTTGTACCTCGGCCTCTCTAAATCCCTGCTGTCTAGGCTACAGATTATTCAAAACCAGGCTGCCAGACTGGCGTTTAAAATCCCCAGATGGCAGTCGGCCAAACCTTTACTACATCAATTACACTGGCTACCAGTCAACGAAAGAATTGCCTTTAAGGTTGGCTGCCTGGTCTTCAAAGCCTTGACTGGTCCTTCTCCCGCTTTCTTGAAGTCCCTGGTTACTCCCTACTGCCCTTCCCGAACTCTGAGGTCTACTCATCTCCAGCTCTTAGTCACTCCCCGGTTCAAACTCACTAAATTGGGCGGCCGCAGCTTTTCCCATCTGGCCCCCAAATTATGGAATTCCCTCCCGCTCTCACTCAAATCCTCACATTCTCTTATATCATTTAGGAAGCCCCTAAAAACTCTGTTTTCACACCCCCATTAAAATCCCTCTGTTCAATCTCAGTGTTCCTACCAGCGCCAGGAAACTCATGGTGACAGTGCGCTTTTACAAATACTCATTAACATAACTCCGAGGTGTCAGACGCATCCAGGTCAGGAGACAAGTTCAGCAGGTCAAGATCTCCGGATCCTCCAACCCACAGGATGATCAAAAAGCACACAGGCAAAGTGGCAAACCCACAATCTGGTGACCCTGCAGTCCTTGTTGCACTGTTAACTTGTGTCCACTATCATCACTGCTGTGGTGCCAAGTGCTGAGTGTCAGTACCTCTTCTGGACCGGAGAGATGTGGGGTCCCCTTGACAGTGAAGGAGCAGAATGATGGCAGCTGCAAGACCGCCCAGTCAGCACACTGGTGCCCAACGACGGCCTCCAGCAGAGGGCAGGAGCGCCACACACCCACTGAGGACCAGAACACCGAGATGCAAAGGAGTGGGGTTCCACTGCTGCCCTTCTCCGGCTTCCAAATGCAGGAACATGGCAGGAGCCTCAGATACCAGTAGCAGGACACAGCTCTTCAGCACAACCATAGCTGCCAAGTGAGTCTGCTATTGCGGTAATTCAATTGGTGACCCTTCTTCAGAATGATTTCTTGCAATGGAGACTGATTTCTACAAAAGAGACGGCTGTGGATGGCCAAGGTCGAAAAAAAGTAAGATTTTTACAAGCGAGTGATCCTTGGCCTCTGGAGCTTGATTACAGACTTATTGTTTGGACTTGCACTATTTTAGAGGTTACTTTTCTGTTGTGTGCCGAGGGCCCAGGCTAACCCAGTATAGTGCACTAGGGAAGACAGTCTAGAAACATGATCAGGTCCGCCATGATTGTCTAAGGGGATCGGTCATTATTGGTTCGCAAACTGCAACAGAATTGAGTCTCAAGCACATGTTCATTCCAAGACTCTGTTGGCTTTAAGAGACGCGGAGCTCACTGAAATGTCCTTCACAGTTCCTTTAAAAGCGCACTCTTCAAGTTTTATTAATATTGCATCACAAGATTTCCATCCATGGCCAAGAATCTGCTAGCCAGCATCATTTTCAAGTCTACAAATCTGCATTCAGTCGTAGTATTTTACACCCAGGGCATCTGGTCAAATACACATATCCTGAGGATACAGAGCACCTTCTTCCTTGTAAGCCTTTCAACCGCATGGTGATGTTTTCCTAGTACTTGAATATTGCCACACTGCACCCGAACATATGAATCAGATCAATGTTTTAAGGGCAACTTCTAGGGCAGGCATAGGGCACCAAGGAAAACATTCTGTAAAGTCAGTTGGGCGTCCATTAAGTGTGATGCAGGATACAAAAATGCATCAGTTAGAGTCTGCCGCTTCTGGACACAGATTTTAGAATAGCCTATCATTGAATGCCAGTCGAAGGTCATCAATTATCCTGCCCAGTTGCAAATTCAGCTGCAATTAAGTAGCTGCAAGATGATGGCATACATGTCCATCAGGTTTAAGTACCGTTCTACACTCGGTGCAAAGTACGAAATAATTGGTGCTTATTTGAGAAGTAGACATTCTGCAGTCCCAGGTGTTATAACTGTCGAATTAAAAGGTTAACAATCGGCTTGAGACTGGCGGATTGAGTCTGACACAGGGTCTGAAACGTATGTGGTGGTTTCCACTTCAAATATGTCCCCGATAGTCACTACTGGTTATGTTAAGATTGGTTAATTGAAAAGCCAACCCTTCAGCTTCTTGCTGAATTCTATAAGAGAGGAGGAGGGTCTGATATGGAGTGGGAGGTTGTTTCATGTATTAGCAGCAATGTCAGAACGCTCGTCCTCATGATCGGATTCTGTTCGAGTAGGAGTCCTGAGAAGCAGAGGCATCTAGGTAGTTGGTGGAAGGAGAGGAGTTCATTCAAGTAAGTGGAGCCCGAGTTGTGTAGTGCCTTGAAAGTTTGCGTGATGAGTTTGAATTGAGCAAATTAGTGTATCATGAGTCCACGTAGTTACCCGGGGTGTGGTGTGAAGAGAGTTCTGTGTTAAGAGGCGGAGGATAAGTCTGGCTGCAGAGTTCTGAATGGTGTGTAGTCTTCTAGGGAGTTGCTGGATGATCCCGGTGTAGAGGTTGTCCCCATAGGCCAACTTGCTGGCGACTAGGGCTTGAGTGACAGTTTTTTCAGTGTTGCTTATGAGCCATATACAGATCTTCCTAAGCACCTTCAGAGTGTGGATGCAGGATGCAGTGATATCGTTTACTTGTGCTGTCAAGTCCAGTTTGCGGTCTATGTTTATTCCAAGGTTCCTGGCATGGGTTCTGCTTGTAGGTACAAATCCGTCTGGCACTTCAGCCTTGTTCCACACTATCCATTACTGCTGCTATCTAGGTGAAGGCATGCATGCACCAAAGTAGCAATGCTGGGATATAGACCACCGGGTACGATGAGAGTCCCATTTCAACCTTACCTAGCACTGAAGGCAAACAGTTTCAACTTGGCTGTGTAAGAATGTACATAAGGGGTGCTGAACCCCCCCAGAACCACTCGTAAATATATTGACCCTAAAAATTATTTGGTGTAGATAACTGACGGGGTGAGGAGGTCACTCTCGGATGAGACACGGAACATGAGCCTTTCGTCTCTCCCTATGCAGCCAGGCGGGGCATGGAGTGACGAGATCACAACACGGTGCCGAGAAAACGAAGAATCAGAGCCCTGTTTCTTTAACTGGGCTGACTTTGACCCAGGACACACCCCCTCTGATGACATGGCTTCCAGGGAGGACGGAAAAGACAGAAGCAAAGAAGAATCGGCATGTTCTACACCGGCAGGCGACGGAGGAGTGAGAGCGGAGGCGGACAAGCAGTCGGAAGTGGGAGAAGCACCTAAACGGGTTGAAGAGCGAGGAGTGAAGGCAGGAGGCCAACGGCAAGGCGAATCCCTGAGCCACACTTCAAGGGAAGTGTGGCTTCACCAGGTACGGGCTCGTATAGCGGCGTGGGCGCGAAGGAGGGTGCTAGAGCCACCTTAACACACTCGACCCTCGTTTCCTGCACATTCACCCCCCCCCCCCCTGAGCACTCTACCGTCACTCGAGCCTAGCTGTATAGCACCGCATGTATCCTCACTTCATTCCCCTGTAGCTTACAAGATACTGAACAAAAGCCTTAATCGGGGTGTTTCCTTTCCTTTCCTTTCTGGGTATCCCGGCACACGCCACATTGGAGTGGAGGAGAGGAGGTCCTGAGCGACGGAGGCTTCGCGGTTCCCCGGAGAAAAAAGCGGAACTGGCCCTTCCTTACTATAGGAGCACCATAAGAAAGAAACGAGTGTTAAAATCAATAAAACCCAGTCTTAACCCACTAACGGTTCCTGTGAGTTTCTCTGAAAGGTCACAATAACCACCTTGCAACCCATTGGAGCTGCATAGCTAAATAATACATTTTCATGTGAGGCACACTGAACAACCCAACTAGTGCTCAGTAGCTGGAGCTTGTCAAGCGATGCTCTGTACCTCTTTTCTCCACACTAAGTTTGCTAGTGTAGTGTTGTCTATGCCGTTGTAAGAAATGCCTGGGCAAAGCCTGTGGCAATGTCCAGAAAAATAAATAAAGGCAAGATAGAGGAAGAACCATTTTAGTAATGACCAACCTGCCCCATTGCAGATAGGCAATTTGTTCAAGATAAATAGGTGATTATCTGGCATCAGCAGATTACACTCATCAGGTACGCATAAGAATGGTATATTTGGATCCCTAAGTATTTAAATGTGGTGTGCTGCTGGACTAACAGCAGAGTAGGCAGTTTCTGCTTTGGGCTCAGTCACTATTTGCAGTAGAAAAAGACAGGATTTGCCCTCCTTCTGATGTGTTTTATCTAGGAACCCGATTCAATATTGTGACCTTATGCCCCTGTACGGCTATAATCAATAATATCCCTATAATGGCATAAGAATGAGATCCATATTTCAGTAAATCGCCCTTGCAGTCCAAGGCATGGCAAAAGCTACTTCCTTAGACTCCTAGAAAGCACAACGAGTTCTTTCAACACACCAAACCTCCAGCAACCTGGGAAATCCCTGCTTGCTTTGTTTTGATTTGAAATAAAACTCCTGCGAGCACTGTAAGAACTGCCAGTTCTTAGTGACATCTTTATTGACGTCTTATGTCCAAACCTTACACCAAAACTCGGCACCTTTCAGGTATAATTATACCAACGTTGCCTTAAGCAAACACACGGTGGTGGTTTCGGAGCAGAGCAGCTAATCTACTTGCAGAGAGCCCAGCAGACTCAGAGAGCCCACGGACGCTGCCCCTCCTCTTTGACGCGCTGAGAAAGACGCTGTCTTTTCTCCTGCCGAGAAAATCCAGCTCTGGCGTTTCCAGCCTACCCTTGCGGGTGACTGGGATATCGAGTCCTGAGAGAGAGATACCAGACCTCCTACATTCTATTCCCAAGGTACAGTGCTGACTAAACCCTTAGAGAGAATTCTTGAACAGATTCTTGGCAAAAACTCACTTAACTTAAACTGCTACTTACTTACTCCTTCCCACGTATTAGGCTTAGGTCAGGTACACCGGGGTAAGGCTTATTTTAGAAGCACCAGTTGAGCACGTTAGCCAATGTATATATATGTATATATGTTTTATCCATTTTAAAGTGTCTTATGGCTAAGAAACCATATCAATGCTTTTACAGTATTATTTCATCATACTCCTTTTACTGTACGTACTTTACTTTACATTAAGTATTGCAATTGTGGCAATTCATTTCTCTTGCAGAAGGAAGACTGCTCAATAAATAATACCTTTTATTGAAAACGCCCGTCTCTCTATTCTCTGCACCCTGGTGAAACTAAGAATGCACATCTGACTGAGTGAAATAGCGGTCTATTGTTTCACACGACTCTAGAGATTGACTCTTATTCTAAGGGAGCAAAGTTGTCATGTTTATGCGGTTGTCGGAAGCTGAATCCCTTCTGGTCTGAGCCAGGGAAGCTGATCCCTTCCTATTCAGTCAAGAAATTTTCCAGTGACCTCTGAGCTAACTGGCGCAAACCTAAATTAAGTCTAACATAGTCAGTAGAGACCTAGAAGACCTCCGTCCTACGTCTACACTGCTGTTTATGTTATTCCAATGCGCAGAGCCTATAGGGAAAATAGGAACTACACTACACTTCATCCTGAGGCCTAATAATTCCCTGGAAATAATTCCCTGGAAATAATTCCCTGAAAGACTGAGGATGGTCAGTGCTGGTTAATGATTAATTCTTGCTTCGCGGATAGAGAAGATTATCACCTGCAGATAGCGATAATGCAAGCACATAACCCAGCATAATTCCCCAGATTGCACCATTGTAGTAAAATTGCATCAAGGAAAGGGCCAACAAAAGCAAGGACAAGGGGCATCCCTGGTGTGTGTGCAATGCTGTGTAGAAAACAGTTCAGTTCTAATCATACCTGTTTTTATTCAAGTTGCTGAAGGTTCAAGGACAGTAACTATGTCTAAGCTATGATGTCGGTTAGCCATCCCACATGCAGGTATCCCACATGCAGGTCCCCCACATGCTACGATTGGAAATCTACACCTACGTTTTTCAACAGCCAGGGCAGTAAATGGCCCATTCCGTCATCCTCTCTGTGCAGTTGGGTGATACATTCCATTTAGTAAAACAAGCACAGTCTTTTTTGTTGCCGCCTATATTCCATTGTCACACTGGCAAGAGTACCTCTGGTTCATAGGTCTGAAGCAGCCTGTACTTTCAGGTTCCTAATCTATGTTTAAAGGCGTGTGACTTTGTTAGTGACAGATGTCCTAATCCATTAGGATGTCTGTACAAACTTTCACCACAGAAAAGGTTTACCACTGCTGTAATTTGTCCCCAGTCAAGCCGCTGTTGTCTAGAAATAAGTGTGTGATGCAAGTCTTAATGCTAACTTTAAAGGCAGTGTCTACATGGGAAATGGCCTGCACTTTCCATATTGGGATGCGTGTGAAGTGCCTAGCTCTTGCCAGGCTTATAAGTACTACATTGTGGCTGTATATCAGACGGCCCATGTGTTCTTCATACATCTACAACCCCTGCATGTGCAGTCTCAAATGCACATTATGTATGAAAGAGTAAAATGTACATCTACTTTGTTTGGGTGTGTAGTGCGCTATGCGTACTGTAGACCCCCAGCTCCGCAGCCTCTGCGTAAAGCCTGATCCATTCTTTGCTGCCATTGTGCCCGGTAGTGGTGGTCATAACCTATCCAGAATTATGCCCCTTACACATTTATAACTGGCACTCCACAAAGTAGATACATGTGATAATATAATCAGGCACAACTTCAAGAAGGATCACTGAAATAATATCGTGGACAAAATATCGACAGTCAAAATATCGAGTTTGTATCTACAAACAGGTAAGTACAAAAATATCGAGTACAAAATATCGTTTACAATAATATAGTTGTAAAAAAAATATCGACTTAATTAAAAACAGTGTTAAATTAAAATATTAAAATTTAATAACTGAAAAATACTTAAAAATACTTAAAGTTATGATAATTAAATAATAAATGAAAATAATAAAAATAATTTTTTACAATCTTATTTGTTTATATATATATATATATATATATATATATATATATATATATATATATATATATATATATATATATATATATATATATATATATATATATATATATATATATTACCTACTGGCGGTCGCCAGTAGGTATATATAGTTAGGATTTTTTCCCTATGGGATTTTTGAAAATTCTATGTCTAATAACTTTGGCGTTTGTGGACGGAATTGGCTGAAATTTTCAGGAAAATGGAACATTTTGTTTCTGAGCAGCCCCTGAAAATTTGGGGGTGGTTCGTCAAGGGGGGGCCGAGAAAAAAGGGGGGTCCCAAAACGCGTTTTTCCCATGTTAATTTCCATAGGGCGGTTGGCCTCACTTTTAGCCCGAACGGCTGAATGGATTTCCACGAAACTTGGCAAAATTGTAGGGACTGTTAGCCCGATGTGCCTTTGCTAGGTCTCAATATATGTGCTCCAGTAGTTTTTGAGAAATTAACGTTTAAAACAAGATATATATCTGTAACAGCGCTCCGGGCTGCGCTCCGGTCCGCTTACTTTTCGCGAAACGGAACTTTGCGCGCAGAAAGCTGATTGGCTCTCCGGTGTCTGTCAACATTCTAAACAGTCCGGAGCGGCCGCCATCTTCTCTCGGTAGGATCGAGAGAGAAGAAGAGGTGAAAAACGAAGGGGGAATTTATTGAAAGGGGGCAAGGTATACCCCTCTTGACCCCCTAGGAATGTTGTTGGGGTTATTAAAGGTTCCCGTGGGGAAAATAAAAAAAAAAAAGATTTTTCACGGTAGAAGCGCTTCACGGGCCGCGAACTGGGCCGCAAACTGGTAGCGAAACGGGAATTCGCCATTTTGTGCTTCGTTTTAATTGTTTAGAGACAAAAATTATCGCCGCACATCGGCCTCAATGCATGAATATCGCTGAAAAGTCAGCGATATTCATGCATTATCCAGCAAATGCTCTTAGCCATGTTATCCAGCTTCCATTGGATAACATGTCTAAAAACTGCTCTGTGCGTGAGCTTTTTTTTTTTTTGCTGCGTGACAGTCCGGAGCGGCCGCCATCTTATCTCTCGGTAGGATCGAGAGAGAAGAAGAGGTGAAAAACGAAGGGGGAATTTAATGAAAGGGGGCAAGGTATACCCCTCTTGACCTCCTAGGAATGTTGTTGGGGTTATTAAAGGGTCCCGTGGGGAAAATAAAAAAAAAATGATTTTTCACGGTAGAAGCGCTTCACGGGCCGCGAACTGGGCCGCAAACTGGTAGCGAAACGGGAATTCGCCATTTTGTGCTTCGTTTTAATTGTTTAGAGACAAAAATTATCGCCGCACATCGGCCACAATGCATGAATATCGCTGAAAAGTCAGCGATATTCATGCATTATCCAGCAAATGCTCTTAGCCATGTTATCCAGCTTCCATTGGATAACATGTCTAAAAACTGCTCTGTGCGTGAGCTTTTTTTTTTTTTGCTGCGTGACAGTCCGGAGCGGCCGCCATCTTATCTCTCGGTAGGATCGAGAGAGAAGAAGAGGTGAAAAACGAAGGGGGAATTTAATGAAAGGGGGCAAGGTATACCCCTCTTGACCTCCTAGGAATGTTGTTGGGGTTATTAAAGGGTCCCGTGGGGAAAATAAAAATAAAAAGATTTTTCACGGTAGAAGCGCTTCAGGGCCGCGAACTGGGCCGCAAACTGGTACCGAAACGGGAATTCGCCATTTTGTGCTTCGTTTTAATTAAATTACTAGGTATAAGGGGGTGCGGGAGACGTATCCTAATCCCCTATGTTTCATGAGGGTGGCTGAGGAGGCTCATATATGTTGATACATGTCTTCCAGCGGCTGTGCGTGAGCTTTTTATTTTTTTTGCTGCGTGACGTCTGTTAACGTTCGATTCGATGGAAATCAGGAAATGTGGACCGCCAATTTGTCACTGCGATAAAATATTTTGTTATAAATGAATCCTTATTGATAAACATTGTCTGCGCCATCTTGCCTTTTTTCCAATGCCACAATTTTGTCGTGCACGGCAGCCATTTTAGATGCCAGGCTGGTCCCAGGCTATCACCTACCCCTGCGGATGTAGTTTATGGCCCCAGCTAAAGAGAATCCAGACATGTCAACCCTCCCGATTCAGGCGTGAGACTACTGACTTCAGTGCTAGTCTCCCGCCTCCCGATTTCTGCAAGCAAAAACCCGGGGGCATATTACGAACAACTAGCGATAATTTTTGTCTCTAACTTGTTTAGAGACAAAAATTTTCGCCGCACATCGGCGATTTTTATCGCAGATAAACCTTGCTATTATCGCAGAAAAGTCAGCGATATTTATGTATTATCGAGCAAATGCTCTTAGCCATGTTATCCACCTCCCATTGGATAACATGGCTAAGAACTGCTCAGGGCAGGTGTTAGCTTTTGGAGATATTCGCGTTTAGCGCGAATATCTCCAAAAGTTGGTAATAGGAGATAGCGATGTTAGGGACTGTTTCCAGTCGCTAACATCTTGGCACGCCCACTTTGCATGTCATTAGTGATAAGTATCACTGACATGCAAAGCGGGGCCCAAGATGGTCGCTATCTCTTTTTAGCTGTCACTAACTGGTGTTAGCGACAGCTTGGTAATAGGGAGATAATTTTATCTCCGCTTTCATGGCTTTTAAAGCCAAAAAAGCGGAGATAAACCCCCTTGATAATATGCCCCACGATTCCTCAGGGGTTTCAGCTGACAGGGCTTGGTATTGTGTTACGTGGTATTTTTTCCAGGAAACGTCAGAGGGTCGATGCAGGTGTTCTAGAAGAGGTGATAAACCATTTAAGCCTCATGAACAAGCGCATGGTCTTTTAAAGATTTGTGAAGTACTCGGGGCGGCGGTGTGTGTGTGCCCTCTTTCAGGAGCGGGCGGGGGGGCACTGCCAGCAACTTGCCAGGTCAGGTAGTGTTCAACACGTGCATCACCCTTTCTCTGCCTGCTATTGCGCTCCATGCTTCGGAAAGGTAAGAAAAAGAACGTGCATTTGAGTTTGAAATGTCCGATCCTGTAGCAGTACACTTGCAAAGCCCACACATGACAATAACCCGATTCAAGGCCCCATTCACCCGTTTTAAAAAAAAAATTATAACACTCCAACAAAGTAACATTATAAAACTTTATTAACTTTTAAATATAATGAACGGAACAAAAACTGTAAAAACATTTAAACATTTTTCACCCAAAAAAGCAACAATGGTCAGAAGCTGTCTTTTGTGCGAATAGTCCCAAGGCAGCACAACGTGCAGAGTTCTGGACGGCACCCAGGTGATGTCGCCTGGGTGCCGCACTGGTTTTGGGATCGTACAATGCTGCTCCGAAAATTGGCGTGGGGCGTCCCGGGTGGTGCGGGGGGAGGCCTCGTCAGTAGCGGTCTGTTGTGCGAATAGTCCCAAGGCAGCAGAACGCGCTGAGATGTTGATGGCACCCAGGTGATGTCCAGTAAACTGCCGCACTGGTTTTGGTATCCTACAATGCTGCTCCAAAAATTGGCGTGGGGCGGCCCGGGGGGGGGGGGGGGGGGGGTGTGGGGGAGGCGGCGTGAACGGGCCTCCCCAGGTGGCGGCCATCCAGCTGAGTTGCGCCCGCTCTTGCGGCTACAGCGTCTCGCTCACCATGTTGTTGAGTTGCTCCCACTCTTGCAGTGCAGCGATAGGCGGCTGCCACATGACTCTTAAAATGGCGGACGGCTCTTCGGTTTTGGGCCTGGTCCACTGAAATGGCCCTGGGACACCTTGGAACTCGGACGCTTGCCTGCTAGGGCTTGGGCTCCATTCTCGAAAAGCGTCCCCTCAGCCGTGAAGATTCTACAAAAGTCTTGGGGGCCCCCGACTCCCGCAGGCTTCCGGTGGGGAGCGGCTGCCATGATTGCTCGCGGAATGACCACGACGGAGCCACGAGATGGTGGTGCTCTCATGCTGACGCCAGCTTCAGTCTGAATGATCCAGAAACAAGGTGGGGCTTTCATCGTTTGGGAATAAAAAATGTTCTAAACCAATGAAAAGTGTTATTTTAAGGTCATATGACCAAGCCTTCCATCTTTAGGAAACCAAAAGTAAAATGAACCAATGAAAAGTTTTATAAACAAGTCACATGACCTGTTATGCGGCATAGGGCTACAAAAAGCGTAGAAAATCCGTTGGCACGTGAGGCGGCGTCAGTAGCGGACCGATGTGCGAATAGGCCGAAGGCAGCACAACGCGTCGAGATCCGGATGGCACCGAGGTGGTGTCCAGCAAATTGCCGCACTGGTGTGGCCATCCTACAATGCTGCGCCGAAAGACGGCGTGTCCAGCTGAGTTGCGGTCACTCTTGCGGTACAGTGAATCGAACGCGCCGAGATCCGGATGGCACCGAGGTGGTATCCAGCAAGTTGCCGCACTGGTGTGGCTATCCTACAATGCTGCGCCGAAAGACGGCGTGTCCAGCTGAGTTGCGGTCACTCTTGCGGTACAGTGAATCGAACGCGCCGAGATCCGGATGGCACCGAGGTGGTGTCCAGCAAGTTGCCGCACTGGTGTGGCCATCCTACAATGCTGTGCCGAAAGTCGGCGTGGGGTGCCCCGTTGGCTTATGAGGTGATGTCAGTAGTGGACCGATGTGTGAATAGGTCGGAACCAGCACAAGGCGCCAAGATCCGAATGGCAAGTCCTGGATGTTGAGTGCCTCAGTTGAGA
Organism: Lissotriton vulgaris; assembly: GCF_964263255.1. Classification (NCBI taxonomy): domain Eukaryota; kingdom Metazoa; phylum Chordata; class Amphibia; order Caudata; family Salamandridae; genus Lissotriton; species Lissotriton vulgaris. The sequence continues at coordinate 672,669,548 of NC_141691.1, read as the reverse complement.
GTTCTGAGCAGTGCTTGTAAGACTGTCTGAAGCTTATTTGCACCTGCTGCAGCTTCACTATTGCCCTGATGTGGCTAAAGGTCGCACATGACATAGGCGGCCGGCTCCCGAGGTCCGGCGGAACTTTTTTCCTTTTCCTTTCTGTTTCTTTTCCTACAATCCGTTTCATCTGAAGACACAACCAGGTCCCTGAATGTTTGCAGGGGGACGCTATTGATTGAAAGAAAATGGCGGCTTGACACAAAGCTGACTCAAGCGTTGCTGTTGATGCTATACAGACAAAAATTGGTTTTCAGTTTGTACATTCTTCAGGATTTTTTTTTCCATCCAAGGCTGATTGAGAGTTTGTAGAAAAATGGCTTCAGATTTTCCACATACTACTCTTCAACATTCTTCCTAAATGTAACAATGTGAAACTCACTAGGAGAACGGCTGTTTCTGTTTCCTTTCAAAATGCTGCCAACAATATTTTCTGAATGGAAGACACCATCTTGTAGCATACAGGGCCGAAAGGGGTTCTGGTCTGGCCGATGGTTGGTGGAGACATTTTGACTATATCTTGGACCTGCCCGGGCTCGCCCAAAATGGCGCCGGTATAAATGGGACTCGTAACTCCTTGCCCGCAAATGTATATCTAGAAAATGTTATTGTAAGTGGCCCTGTCTTATTTTAATTACAAAATGTACGTCTACCGATTCCGCAACTGTTAGACACCTTAGTTCTTCCAACCTAATGGCCCGCTCGTTACGTTCCTCTACAGTGTAAATGTCTCCTCATCATATACGATTTCAGTTTGCTCCGTGGCCGGCCCACGTGGTTATAGGCCCGTATTTGTATACTGACATTTTCACAATAAAGGTTTTTCAAACAAAACACGGTAGTAGTATTTACATTGGTAAAGTTTTTACTTTTAGTCACTGTTTTCGAATCAGTAAAAGGCAAGTGAAATAAAGCAGTCCAATTACATGACGGATAAAAGGTATAATATGTAGGAACGCAGTAAAGATAAATGGTCAAGGGCAGTTTTTTTTTTTTATTTCTGCAACATAAAGTGATCGATAAGAATCTGATAATCAGGCGTATCGGCGACTAAGACAGCAGGCCGAGTCTCTTTTACTCAACGGCTCCGTCATGGAACGAAGAAACGCCCTTTTTCTCGAAAAAGGAATATATTTTACTTGCAGGACAGTTGTAAATTTTCCGGGAAAGTACATTAGCCTGGAATATTATAACATATGTTTAAAAAAAAATAGCGTTCGAAAACAATAAAAAGCGTAATTTTTAGGTCATATGACCAAGCTTTTCATCATTAAAATAACAAAAGTAAAATGAACCAATGAAAAGTTTTATTAACAAGTCACATGACCTGTTATGCTTACGTTACGCGCTGCGCGCCGCGCCTCGGATCACTTCCGGGTGCGCTAACGCGGCGTGTCATAACGCATTACGCGACAACGTAGGTCAAGAATAAAGTCAAAATGTCTCCACCAACCAGCGTTCGGAACACAACCCCTTTCAGCAGTCCAAAAAGTTCTGTTAAATGACAACAGAGGGGACAGGCAACAAGAACCATCAGTCAAAGAGGGGAGGGCAAGTTCTTCTCTTCCGGGTCATGTTGGGGCGCTACCGGAACTGATCGAATTGGTAGTCTACAGTGTTTGTGGATGTTTCAGACTAAAGCTGGCGTCAGCATGAGAGCACTACCATCTCGTAGGTCCGTCGTGGCCATTTCACGAGCAGACATGGCAGCCGCTCCCCACCAGAAGCCTGCGGGAGTCGGGGGCCCCCAAGACTTTTGTAGAATCTTCACGGCTGAGGGGACGTTTTCGAGAATGGGACCCAAGCCCTATCAGGGAAGCGTCCGAGTTCCAAGGAGTCCCAGGGCCATTTTAGTGGACCAGGCCCAAATCCGAAGAGCCGGCCGCCATTTTGAGAGTCATGTGGCAGCCGCCTATCGCTGCACCGCAAGAGCGGGAGCAACTTAACTACATGGTGAGCGAGACGCTGTAGTAGCAAGAGCGGGCGGTAAACAGCTGAATGGCGGAAGATGCACAGTGTAGCAAAAGCGGGCGGAATGGCAACTGAAACGGTAAAGGGGCGCCCCACTACAGCGTGTCTTCAGGTCAAACGGATTGTGGGACAAGGTCCAGAATAGAAGAGTCATCAAAAGGCAAAAAGTTCCGCCGGACCCCGAGAGCCGGCCGCCTATGTCGGGGGCGATCTCAGGCTACACCGGTGCTATAAGACTTGGGGAGGGGGTCGGAGCCAAGTGTCTTCTCCGAGTCCATGGCCATCACACCGCCCCTCGGGGGCCTCCGTCAAGCTGTTTAGGAAGGTTTCATATGACATTGTTTTCAAATGCAGTCAGGTCCACAAACGACTCTCACTTACTTTGAGAATAGTGAAGCTGCAGTAGGTGGAAATAAGCTTCAGACAGTGTTACAAGCGCTGCTCAGAACTCTGAACTATGGCACCCAACATCCAGAACTTATGCCATTTGAGAATGGCAGTGACATTGAAGCAACTCAGGGACCAAAACCATTAACGTACTTTCACGTATGAAAATCTTACTTGGGGAGGGGGCAGGAGCGAAGCGCCCCCTCCCAGTCCGCGCCACCACACCGTATGTTGTAAATCTGAAGCCATCGTTCTACAAAGTCAACCAACCTTGGATTGAAAAATCTAGAAAAATGTACAAACTGAAAACCAGTTTTGGTCTGCATAGCATCAGTAGCAACGCTTGCTATCAGAGTACATGAGTTTCATGCTCGATCGATTGAGCTAGCCGGATCGGGCAATAAAAAGTATAAAATAGTTATGTAAATAGTTATTTAATAAAATGTTTTACCCTGTTTCTTTGCTGGTGTGTTGTCTATATTTTTAATATTTGCATAGGGTTTGTCGTTATTTTGGGCGTGGTGGGTGACGGAGTCGAGCTGTCTTGCAGCCCTCATGGTGTGGAGCTAAGTTCATCTCACTATTTTCGTATTTCTCATGAAGGGTTGTTCCTAATATTTCTATTTTAGCGAGGTCAAAAAGAGATCCAATTAGTGGCCTACTGATTTTGCTCGATTACTTTTATTTTTTTCACGATTTTTCACTATCTGCAAAGACTAAACAGAGTATTGCGACTTTGTGCTTGTTTGTAAATAGAGAATGAACCAAAGAGAATCAATTGTAAAACAGTAAATGCTTGGATAACAATCAATCAAATGGAGAGACAAGCAGGCACGACGGATTACAACGGGGGTAAAGGCCTGCGTTAACTACTCTTCACTATCTGCAAAGAGAGAGTACTACTAAGAGAAAAGAGGGGAGGGGGCAGCGTTCAAAGCACATGAGCGTGCATAAACACGAAAATGTTTTTATCTGTCACGTACTTGACATTTTAAAGCTTTTCATATTTGCTATTAAAAAACCATTGAAATTCACTGAAAAAACCATAGGTTATAGTCGATATATAGTTAGGAATTTGCATTTACAAAACCTTGAAAATTCAATGAAAAAACCATAGGTTATAGACCATATATAGTTAGGAATTCGCATTTACAAAATCTTATTTTACTCGCATAAAACCATTGAAATTCCATATATAGTTAGATGCGCTAACTATATATCGCGCACCCGCAATCCACTGCTGATGATGTCACATATTACATCATTCATGACATGGTCAGTGACATCACTGATGACATCTCAAATGACATCACTGATGACATCACTGATGACAACTCAAATGACATCACTGACAACATCACAGATGACATCATTCATGTGTTAATACGATGAACCTCTACAGACTGATATATCCTTAGATACACTCAGTGAAAACAGACACTCACAGACTGTCACTCATCCATGGAGTTACTCATACACCTAGACAGTCATGCAAAGAATCAAACACACCTCCAATTCCTCAACTATACAGTTATACACACCTTACTTATTGAAACATATTCTAATACATATTTACTCTCTTATACAATCCTTGATACATGTTCACAATGATCCATACAGCCACTCACACATTCACTGGCTGTTATGCACAGTTATTTATATATGTTAACTCTCACATGTACTGTGTTTTACATATGTACTTACTTTGACATGTAGCACTGAGATATCCATTCACTCACCAATACACTCATGCACACAGTCAACCGCCCATATAGCTGTTTCCACATGCACTCTTGAACTGATACACCTAGTGAATCAACTGCTTACACATCTATGCACAGAGTCACACACCTCCCAGCCACCCACACACACTCAGTCTCCCATACAAATACTTGAGCAACCAATCAATAACCCATATAGTTATTTATATAGCTACTGATCAACACATGCAGCAGTTTACAGAACAACAGATATAATGATACACAAATTAATACAGTTTAATCACTAACCCATGCACTCAGTGAGACACATTTAATCACTCCCTCATACAGTCAGTCATGCACCTACTAAATCCTTCATCCAGACATTTATACATCCACTCATTCTTCAATATGTAAGACATATTTTAACTTTACAGAAACTTCCAGTCACTGGATGTTGTCATCAGTGATGTCATTTGAGTTGTCATCAGTGATGTCACTGACCATGTCATGAATGATGTAATATGTGACATCATCAGCAGTGGATTGCGGGTGCGCGATATATAGTTAGCGCATCTAACTATATATGGAATTTCAATGGTTTTATGCGAGTAAAATAAGGTTTTGTAAATGCGAATTCCTAACTATATATGGTCTATAACCTATGGTTTTTTCATTGAATATATATATATATATATATATATATATATATAGTAACATACTATAATTAAATAAGATACTATTATATTACCGTACGATACCATAAGTGTAAAAAATACTATTCCCACTCCAAAGAGTGCAAGCGTAGGGAAAGCGTTGGATAGCGTAGGGGTTAAAATTACTATTCCCACTCCAGTGGGTGCAACAGTAGGGAAAACTGACCCTGAACCCTAAAAATACCCCTTTACCCAAAAACTGAAAACTGACCCTGAACCCAAAAAATACCCCTTACCCAAGAACTGAAAACTGACCCTGAACCCTAAAAATACCCCTTTACCCAAAAACTGAAAACTGACCCTGAACCCTAAAAAAACTCCTTTACCCAAAATTAATTAATATTATTTAATTACCAATTAATTATTAATTAACAATAACAAAGTAAATATATTAGCACATTAGCTGTAATTAATTTAATATTATTTTTTCCCAATTAATTAACAATAACTAAAAATTATATATATAAATAAATTACTCTAATGTAATTAACTAATTAATAGTATTTAATTACCAATTAATTGCTAATTAATGTACAAAATTATATTAATTAATTAATATTAATGAATTACCAATTAATTATTAATTAAAAATATTTACAAACACATATTAATTAATTAATTAATATTAAATAACTCCCCACCCTTATTCCCTATTAACCCAACATCCCGCTCCCAAACATTAACTACAATTTATATTACTATTAAAAAAAAAAAAATGTTTAACCTTTTTTCTACATATCGAAATTTGTTACTTTGACTATTTATATATATTTTGTCTTGTCAATTTTTTTGAGTCGATATTTTTGTACTCAATATTTTTTTATCATTATTTTAAATCGATATTTTGACCAACGATATTTTTGTTATCGATATTTTATTATTGTCGATATTTTTAACTCGATATTTTGTCCATTCGATATTTTGGAGTCGATATTTTGTCTGTGCACCCTTCAAAACATCTAAATATTCTAGCAGTGAGGTGGCAGTGGAGTACAGGATGGCAAGCGCTGTGGGTTTGCCATCTAATTTTGCCTCTAATTACATACCTGCCTTCCGAATGGACTCTGCTCTGAAACACCGCCAGTGACACACCGTCAGATCTACAGAAGTGACCCTAAACATACTATGTGTATGCTAATAAAACAGTCCATTCATCTCGTTTTGTAGCTTAATGCCTTTTTAATCCCGTGTTTCGGGCAGACATATGAGGTTTACAAGGTATCTACCCAGATAGAAGTGCACCTTGTATCTTTTAATCACATTGCCCATAATCCTGATTATCCAGGTGTTGGGTTAATATTTAACCACACAAGAAATATCATCTATGTGGCGTGAAGCCCAAAGCATAGTTTGTACCTCTACTAGTCAGACAGATCATACAGGCACCTATTTATTGTATGCACCTCAAGTTGAGAGTTATGAAACATTATTCTAGAACTACTAATTCACTGCATATTAGTAAATTTATCAGTACGACTGGGATCTTGTTTGTGAGTTCATCCCACTCAAAGTGCTTTGGGAATTCTCTCCTCTGTACTGTGGTGGCAAAGTTACCACTGAGGTTTTGGGACCACCCTCATTTTGCCCAAGGAGCGCTGCTTTACCCCATTGGCACACCCACCAACAATGAGGCGGTCTAGTTACGTATAACCAATATTATCCGCTCAGAAGTGGCTTTGGTGAGCTCCTGCCCAAGAAAAAGACAAGGGACTGAAGCCTCAACAGGTCACGGCTGACAACTGTGTACAGTGGCAGATGCAACTACCAGACTCATCAAAAAGTCCCTTGTAGTACTTATATGCTTCCAGTCCTGTGAGGCCCTCAGTTGTCTCCACGTGTCAGACTGCTGACCAAATTTCCACTGTAGTAGAATAGCAAGATCCACCATGCCACTCTAGAACGTGACATCTAGGCAGCAGGTCTCTGGCAAGATTACCCTGGTTTCTCTCACTCGAGTCTACTGCCTGCCAGCTCAGTGAACCAGGCTCAATAGAACCAATGAGTGCTAGGAATAGGAAACCTACACCCATGCCAAGTAAAAAAGGGAATAATGAACACTATAGCCAGTGGATAATGACACAGAAACCACCAACCCAATGATGAAGTAACCAACAAGCACAGCACAAAGCAATTAAGAGAAAAAGAGGAAAAAATTCCATTTGGGGGACTTACAGCCCACTACAACTGTTTTATAATAACTTTGCAAATATTGGTAAATAAAAAAAAACAGTTAATGTTTGCTCCCTTTGTGGTTTAGGAGTCTGAACATAGACTGCAATGTTGTACTTCCACTGATTAATAACAGCACAGGGGGAGTTCTATTCAGACAAATGAATGCAGCTTTTCAACATTTGCCATTTAATAGACAAGACCTATATTTAGCTCATGGGTCATTTAAAGATGTAAATTCCTTTCTTAACTAATTTGTGCCTAGAGCATTACAAGACCAGAGTACACAAACAACCTCAAACACACAAAAGGTGAAGGGAGGAATACTTGCAATTTGTCTAACCACGAACGATATCTTGGGGTAGCATTCTAACCCATCAAACCAAGCCAAACCAGACTGGTGAGCCCCAATCAGGAGGAAATCGACTTTGGGTTGCTAGTGTTATGTTTCAGGGAGGACCTGCCCTGGCAGTTTGGGATGGACTGTTACTATTGGAGCTGGGGCCACACTGCTTTGCATGTGGGTGGGTCCAAACTGAGATAGCGTGGTGAGCAAAAGAACATTTGGTTGGAATGCTGCCCAGCGACTGTCAGTGGTAATTCATGCGACAATTCCTCCCTTCACCTTTTGTGTGCTTGATGCACAGAAACCAGAGGTCTGTTGAATTTGTATTCAAATGAAAAGTTTGTTATACGTAGTACCCAGGTCTCCTTCTACCAGATTTCAGCAAAATATACGTGGTAGCCCTTCAGAGGAACCATAACAGTTCACGCAAAGAGGCTCATACCACAGTGACAACTCAGACAGCTTTTAGCTAAAGTGAATAATACTGTTCAGCTTTCTATTTATCAAATTCTCTTTTTGGTTTCCTCTCTATGTGGAACTGCCTTCTACTTGCTCACATTGTGGATCACCCTTGGAGCCATTTAGTGCTTGAATTTTAGACGAGTAACACAAATATAGGACTGTTCACTTTAACTAGAATGAGCGTCAATATTTTGAATTGACACCCATTAATGTCAGAAAGATCAGCGATATTGAAGGTTATGAAAGTGTTAGACTTTGTCCCACATGAAAGAAAAAAAAGCAGCTTTAACAGGTCAGGCTTATGACCCATTGAGTGCACTTTTTTGCCCTGGGTACAAGAAGACTAAGGTCAGTCTTTTAGGGATTGTCGCCGGCAGCAGGTAGAGTTTGTAAGAAGGTGGAATCGGACTATATGGTTGCCCCCACTTTTTGCCTGGTGTTTTGCTGGTTTTCGACTTAGTTGGACTGGGATCTTGGTATTCGCGCCCCAGTCTATCTGATTTCTCTAAATTGATACCATGTACTTTAGGCACATACCAGATTGGTTACTGGGTCACCTTTGTGAGCCCCTATATATGGTACCTTCGGTACCCAGGGCATAGGGACCCCAGAGGCCTACCAGGGGCTGCAGCATGTATTGTGCCACCCCTAGTTAGCCTTCCAAACTGACACCACCGGTCTGTACTTGCAGCCTGGGTAAGGTGGTGTAAGCACCCCTTACTTAGATACAGTATACCTATATCTACCGTATATATAGACACATTGTAACCTATAAGTCACTCCTATGGCAGGCCTTAACAATCCTGAAGGCAGAGTGTGTGATTTTGTGTGAGAGGGTGCCCTAGCATGAGCTGAGCCCCTCTGCAGCTTTCGGAACCATCTCCTTATAGCTGTTCTATGATATACCATACCATATTAAGTGCATTATAATCCTCACGGTTAATGCTAACTTTGGTTTGGCTTTATCAAAACATGTCGTGTAAGGTGTCAAACACTTTGGAATACTACCACCCCCACCCCTCTCCAAAGGAGGAGTTCCTCAGACCTTGCTGGTCTGCACCGAAGCCAATCTTGTCATCTTACGTGGGTTGCTGTTGCCAAGGCTTGTTGGGTCCAATCCGGATTCCGATACTGCAGTCAACTAGATTCTTCATGGGCAGCTCAAATCCAGCTCCTGGTCGTCATCAATGCCTCCTGGAGCTCGTGGCATAAGAGTCCAGCTTCACCTCTTTCACCTGAAATCACCAGACATCGGCTGGCATCTTCTCCTCGCCATCCTGGTCACTGGCTAGTGACCCAGACTGTCACCTCTGCTTTCAGGTTCTTCACATCTCCGATCCACCCGGACACTTTTGCTCTGGTCGCCTGCAGCATTTCTTCGCAGCTCTCCATAGGAATCGACGACGAAACCAGACACCAAAAGACACCTATGCACCCGGCTTCCCTGGGTGAGGTAACACGAGAACTCCGGTGCTCCTGTGGGTCTGGACTCTCGGAGTGTCCTAGTCTAAAAGGGTTCCATCGTAGTTCACCTCTAAGTGCCCTTTAAAATTGTAACTTGTTTGATCTCCATAGAAAGTCAATAGTGATCCGCGGCTGTGTTTAGACACTGCACGCATACCCTGTGGGCCTCCTCCATCCTAACCTTGGGTGGTTCTAGGTAGCCCCAGCGTTTCTACAGGCCATAGGCCTGCTTTTCAACTCTCACATGGTTCTTATACCACTATTTTAGTATATTGTTTGTGAGGCCCCTTGTGCATATCTTATGCTGTGCAACTTATCGTATGCTAATTAAGTTCCTTGCAATGCACTTTTACCTCTGGCCTTATAAAAGAGTCCAGAGGGGTTGTGTTTAGAATAAATACATATATATTTGATATATACCTCGTGTGGTGTGCTTTCATTTGATCATTCAAGAGAATATAATTGATAAAACAACTAGCTTAACTCGCCTTCAAGTCTTAGCCTAAAGGCTGCTCTCCACATCCACCACTAGGATAGTTTTCTATAAAGGATGACTTTAAACCTACCATCAATAAAATTCGTTTGGACTGGTGCAAGGTGCCCACTAGAAGAGCGGACATCATATGCCAGGCCAACTTCTCACAGAGTTCTCATCTGAACTTCCACAGGAACAGGAGGATTCTAAAGCGGATGCCTGGGGATACCACATTTATGCCTAGCACTGGCTGGTTAATGACCCCAGGGGACACCCTAACCAACAGGGTAAAGGTTCAATGGGCTAACCCTACCCACTTTGAGTAATTACAAGGTGACCAAAGTCTTTTGTCACACTAGACCTGGGTTTGAGGGCTGAGGGTTTATGCGGGTAGTAGTCTTTTCATATCGAACACCAAAATCCAGTTTTAAGCAGCCTTTGTATCGCTAACAACATCGGAACAGAAGTCAGGCTTAACAAAGCTGATTTTGTAGCAACTAAACAGTAGATATAAAAAGTGTTTTAGTATCTCAGTCCTTCCTGTGAAGTGCACCACAAGTGTCATATGAAACTTCCAAGCAGACCTGACAAGCAGGTCTTGACACTGATGTTAACAAGAGGCACTCTTTGATGGTTGGCAGGCTTGTATGTTAGCCTCATCTGCTTGTCACAGGGTAGGCCTCTTTGAAGTTAATCAAGTCCTTAGGCACATGCCATCCTGTTAAGTATTCAACAATACCTCCTGCACACCCAAGACCTTTAGTTCCTGTCTCGACAGCAAGTTCACCCTTTATGCACCCTTAAATGCTAATTAATAGGTGGCAGAAGTCGGAGAACATACTGAATATTTAGCTTCCCAGGACTACTGGCATAGCAGAGGTAACTTTTTAAAAGTCACCTCTAAAATCTAAAATCATCAACCCACTTGGGATTTATGTTGTACAAATAATGAGGTAATGGACAAACACCCACTGTGGTATCTATTTCAGGTAAAAACTGCAAGTACCAGTGTGCTCAGCGGCACGCGCCCAATCAGGGTGGGACTCAGCATGTAAAATGCCTGCATTCAATTTTATTGTTTGCCGTCTTCCTTTCATCAGGCTTGTGATCAAGGACTGTTGTCTGAAACGCGTTGAGACGCTTTTACTGGATGTAATGTGCATGGTTGTACTGCTGTGGTCCTCAGTTGCAAGAGACTTACCTTCCGGGAGGGCTCTCCACAAAGGCTTTCCTTGAGTGAATTGATATATATATTATATATCTATATATATATATATATATATACATACATACATATACACACACACACACACACACACACACACACACACAATCTCTCTCTCTCTCTCTCCCCCCCCCCCCCACCTGCTAGCTAACGTGCTGGCCGCAAGCTCATCTCTCAGAGGTTGTAGCAAGGTCGAATAAACACAGAGTAATGGACTTACTCCAACGACCAATAGTATTTTCTTATCCCTACAGATAGTTAGGCATTTTGTTCTCCTAAAGTCGTCTTAATTCCCAGCTACTGAATGAACAAGCCGCACTTTGGCATAGACAGCAGTGCCAGGCGGACACACGGTAGGCGGAGGGGATTCCTGGTGGTGCGCTGCACCGTGGCTCCGCAGAGATCACAGAGTCTCTGCCTTGGTGGGCTTCCTAAACTATCTGGGCAGCGTCAGCACTGACTGGGGACTGCACTCAGGACTGGAGGTGAATCCCTCAACTCTGTAAGACTGGGTACAACAAGGTGCTCAAAGGGGCTGCAGAAACCTAGGAGTCCGACACAGGGAGCACATTGGGAAGTAAAGAGAAGCCCAGTGGGACAGCTACACAACCAGCCCCCATATACAAAAGTCAAAGGAGGAAACTTTCACGTCAGGAGGCAGAAACTCAGCAGTAAAAGAACCAGTAAGGGATAATAGTTACAAAAACAGATATGCGCTAAGAAACAAGAGAGTTAATTTGGACTTACTAGAACTGAGGGGGGTAGGAGTATTAAATTGCAGCAGGTCAAAGCAAGTCTCCGTTTCGATTTGTGTGGTCACTACTAGCCACCACCGTACTAGTAAATCAAATATCCCAATCATGAAAACAGCAATCAAACACAACTTACATCAGGAGCGTTAACCCTGAACAGCAGTGAAAAAGTGCGTAGGGACACTAAACTAGCAAAAACCAAGTCCAGCACCCCATCTAAACCAGGAGGTCAGAAAGCAAAAAGACAGGGGGTTAACACGCCAAAAGATGCCAGGTCTAACAGAGACCTTTGATCTTTGCCAGTGCTTGTGGTTTGAGAGACCTCAGGACATCGGATCCTTTAAGGAAGTTACTTCCATTTCATAACAAAACATGGAGGCCTACAGGATAATATCAACCCCAGACAAAAAACAAGGCACAAAAATCGTCTTTAGTTTACAGGCAGCATAATATAACTTTTTCAACACACAGAAGAAGCACTATTACCAAGAAGGGAAAACAAGCATTTGCAATGCAATAGGTCTCGCAATTACATTATTTTGAGCTATTGACATTGTAAATGGCAATGTCTTTAAAAAATTAAAAGGCATTGTCATTTACAATACCAAAAGCAACACCAATTGCATTGCATAGCGCAGTGTCCGTGAAGACGGCCACTGTGTTTGGACATTAAAAGGCATGCCTTGGGCGGGGGAAGCAACGCTAATTTTCGAAAACAAATAGAGTATCTTTTTTTTCAAAAGTATTTTATAGAAAGTTTCCATTGATTTAAACAAACAAACGCAGGCACATAAAAGGCAGAATGACGCGACTGCTTCCCCCTTCTTTCTTGTCCCTGGCCAGAGAGCACCCGAAAGTCTTGCAAAGAGGCTACAGGAAATTAAAACAAAGAGCGGTTGACATGGTTACGGGGCGATAATGAGGGGAGACATGGCAGAGGAATTTGATGTACAGCCGGGTCACCAAAGGTTGGCTCCGAAGTCAGAGTCCTGCTAGGCCGACCCACGACTCTAACCTGGTTCCCCAGCTTCAAAGTTGGCAGCTCTGGCCGTTATGCCACCTCCACATTAATGAACATGTATAAGTAGCTATGAAATCTAAAGGGTCTGTAAAATTCACAAGGTAAAACTAAGTCTGCTTTTTGCTGTCAATCAGGCTCCAACACTTCAAATTACTGCAAACGCTAGCCACTGTGTTTGGACAATAAAAGCATGCCTTGGGCGGGGGGAGTGAAGCACTTTTTCGAAAACAAATAGAGTTTAGCTTTTGTTTCAAAAGTATTTTATAGAAAGTTTCCATTGATTTAAGCAAACAAACGCATACACGCACATAAAAGGCATAATGCACGTAACTGCCTCCCCCTTCTTTCTTGTCCCTGGCCAGAGAGCACCCGGCAGTCTCGCTAAGAGGCTACAGGAAATGAAAACAAAGAGGGGTTGACATGGTTACGGGGTGATAACGAGTGAAGACATGGCAGAGGCACTTGATGTACAGCCAGGTCACCAAAGGTTGGCTCCGGAGTCAGAGTCCTGCTAGTTCCCCGACCTAAGGCGCGCTTCATTAACCGAGCCTCGAGACACAGCGTCTGTGTCCAGCAGAGAGGGAGCTTGTCAATTTCAGAACCATAAATAAAACAAGTAAAATCAACGTGTCCTTGTGTAATGTAATAGTGCTCGTGTAGAGCGCTCCAATACCTTTGTGTCCAGTTTGCCCATGATGTGCTTCTAGTCCACGCTGCGACGCCTCTTGTGGTGCCTCCTTTACTGAAAGTGTCGTCAAACCTATGTAGAGCTTGCGCAGTGGTGTCTTGAGCTGCTGCAACGGGCCCAGACGTCTTTCGTCCACCTTGTGCCCGGCAAGGGGACGCATTGCTGACGAGCTTACCAAAGCCATTGCAGACAATGGCTGTAACCGCGCACTTTAGGAGACATGCGCTGTGAAAGTGAAAGTGTGGGAGAGCGCAAGAAGAGATGCGCGTGTTGACAGCGCGTGTCTCCTAAAGCGCGCCTTCACAGCCATTGTCTGCAATGACTTTGGTAAGCTTGTGCACATCTCATGTCCCACTTCGCATGCTACACAGCGACAATAGTCTCGCGATGCGCCATGTGCTGCATCGCTAGGCGAGACCTAAAAAGGACACTGAAGAACGGTCATAATGAGCTTTGAAAAATCATTAAAATGTGTTACTAGACCTGCAGGTCTAATAACGAGAATAATCTACTCGACCTAACTGTAATGTACTTGACTCAGAGTGGTCTCATTATGTCACCGTAGGCAAATATTTTATTTTGCGCCGCCATGTTTTTCTTCATTGTCAGATATGAGAGCACCTTCCAATATGCAAGTTCAGCATTCCTGCTGCATGCAAAAAAACAATTTGGTTTTAATTTAGTAGACTAAACGTTTGCTCCATGCATAATAAGAATCTAGCTAACATATAAGGTACACATAACCGCTGACTTGCCTCTTAGTTCACTGACAACATTGCCATCAGGGCAGAGGCAGGAATGTTTCTCAGTTCATTTTCAAAACTTGCTTTTAATAAATATATTACTAAAGCATGAGGTAGTAGTGCACTGTCATTTATTAGCCACACATTTTCCATTGAAATGAACAAAAACATTCTCATAAACATGCAGTTTCAATTCTAAAACTATACAGTGTACAAATAATCTGTGGAAATTGGATGTCAAACATTTATCATCTGCACATCACCAAACAAAGCGTTCCGATTTGTTTTCACCCTATGAAAATATTTTTTTTCAATACACAGAATTGCAAAACAAGGGCTTTCATATTAAAATTATTTTTTAAATGTTTGTACAGTTCACGTTTTAGCTATCTAAATGTGTTAGTATAAAACAGGACATCCTAATGCCTTTGATCTCACACTTTTTGTACAGTCCGTTTGTCAGAACATCCACTTTACTGAATTCTCGAAGTTTGTAGTAGGAGAAAGAAAAGTAATTAATTGTAGACGTAAACTGACTTCTGACCTCTGCCTCTGAAACAGAATAAATGTGACAAGATAAAAACAAGATTTAAAGAGATCTATAACCTCCTTCACTTTGTGATTGAACAGAATGCCTGTTTGTCAGCTCGCCAGAAGGGGCGAGCATGCCCTAAATATAGCTCGCCTTGATGAATTATGATCCGCCACAGCGAGTAGATCTGCCGAGGCCTGAGACTGTTGGAATCAGTATTCTTTATTCTATCCACGGTTTCATTTAGAACTGCACACCTGGAGAAGCTGTCATTCAACTGAGGTACAAGTCAGTACAAACCTAACACAGTGGGTGAAAAATATGTTTTAGATCGAACTTTAAACATCTGCTATAACATCACCTTGAGGCATTTCAAATTTTTTCAAGTTGCGTACTGTATTTAGTCTGTGTCAAAGTATTTTTTAATATGTTGGTAGATAACCTAAAAGCTATATGCATTTCTCACCCCAATATTTAAGAAACCATGCCGCTGTTTTCACTTGTTAGTTTGACCAATTTGAAGAGGTCCCTGGCAAATGAATTAAGGATAAACTGTCCTTGTAACTAAATGAAAAATATATATTTAATTAGAAACAAATACAGATATATAACCGGGTATATAGTCTTCCTATAAAATAAGCCGAATACACAAACATAGTTAGTGCCTTTTTTTGGTAAAGATCACTTTGGAGTAGATCATGGTTGCTCGCAAATATTTTCACAGGGGCCAAAAAGTATTATCTTTGGTGTGATCGAGGGCCGCAGTAATGGCCGCAGGGTGGTGGTGAGGGGTGTAAAGTGGGTGGAGGGGAAGCAAAGCATGTTCATTTAGCAGCTGAACTGAACTGCACGATGTGGAACTAGACAACCTGGTGTGGAGTACACCCTAGTTACTTCCTTACTTCAACTGAAATAAACCTTTAAATAAAGGCTTGCAGTTTATTTTTTTTAATGTAATGTTAGTGCAGAGTACAGTAAACAGTAGCCCAGTGTTGCTGTTGTCCAGGGGGCCGCATGTAAAGGTGAGGAGGGCCGCAAGGGGCCTCCGGGCCGTACTTTGAGTATCACTGGAGTAGATCATAGAGGAGACTGTGCTGTAATGAAACACTTATACCACACCATTATAAATAGTAAACTGTAAAGTTTCTCAGGGATGGCTCTTGAAATCAAACATCATTTATGTCATACAAGAACAGCTATTAGAATGGTTGTTGTTTTTCCCCTCTACTAACAATTTCTTAGGGATGGATGTTAATTGAGCCATAGCTCATGGTTTCTAAAGTATACAGTTTTTACCCAAGCGGCAGTACTAGCAGCTGCTCCCAGTGCTACGAACACTTAATTGTGCTCCAGTTCTCATTTCTTTTTTGTACTCTCTAAGGTAAAGGGGCAGAATCTTGAGTTGGTTATGCACTGAATTGATGGCTCTAAACGTCTAAATTGATCCTTTACACCATTCAAAATCATTGCTACTCTTTTTAAGAGTAATTGGCGCTTCAGTGTTGACTAACTTAAGAACAAGCGTTTTAGAGCAAGAGCTCCATTCTCTAAATGTAGTGAATATTGGCAAGGATAACTAACCAAGTGATCAGGTCTCCCACAGAGAGGCCAGTTGGGGAGACAGAGGTTGCAGGATCAACCATGAGAAATACACATCCACCTGACGGCCGACGGAAGTGTGGGGGATACTATGGGCGGCGGTCAAATTCAGAGGACTTGTACCTTCAAGCTACAGTTGCCAACTTATAGCATATTTGTGCGTACTTCATAAACAAATCCAAATTTATGTTTGCAGGGCCACCAACTAAAAAGAGCCAGGATAACTAGCACACAAAGCCATCTTAGCAAATTTGCCACATGAAAACTACCACCACATTGCTCCTACACACCCCAAATTTCAAAGCAAACTTATTACTATTGACAATCCCTGGATTTCTTTTGTCCGTATGATCAGGAGCAAATCAGCACATTTTTCACTCAGTAAACAACTGAAACATTCAAAACAATGTGGAAGGACGTGAAATTACAATACCTAGGATCTAATAGCAATCTATAAACAGGCTGCATTTCCTTTACAAAGAACAGCAAATAACCTTCATCTGCAATACCATATCTCATTTGTCTCCACCATAAAATGTTTCAAAGCACCAGGGCTACTTTACATCATAAGTCTATGCTACACTCCATACACATATCAGCCTAAATTATTACTCAAAAACTGAAACAAAATATGTGCTAATTAACTTCAAAGTATTCAACAGAGAAAAGAAATAATGATTCATTATACGTCTTTTGCTACATTTTGGCTTAACATTCTTCTGTGCAACCTTCTTGGCAGCCCCTGTTGATCTTTGTAAAAGACAAGGTTCCCTGTGCTCACCACTAGCACAGTATTCTATTCAGGTTCCACACCCTTCCATCCGGGGACTTCACTGCATTACTGAAGATTCTATTAATCCTCCGAGGTTGCAAAAATCTAGCCCAATATTTGTCAATTCGGCACCTTGACCACATAAGCCATCTTAAAAGAAGTTATCCCAAAAGCATTCCCCTTGTCATCTTATCTTCCACTTTTCAACCAAAACATATTTTCTAATATATTTCATACCATCTCCACTTAAACGGGTTTCCATTACATCCATTTCAAAAATACATAGTTCTTAAGATGGCCCAACACAGAAGGGACAAGACTTGCACCAGCTCCCTTCTAACACCGCCTAAATAAAACAAAAACTATCTTTCTCTAAAAGGACAAATATTGACCCAGAAATGCTGAAAGAAGAAAGCTACTATTAATGCTCTGATAAAACACGGTTTCCCCTCCAAAGGGTTGTGGCTGAACATGTTAGTCAAACAGAGAGACAAAGTATAAAAGACCAGGACTTACTGCAGAACTAGAGATGCAAACGTAGGCACTCCAGCATGCTTCTACCAGGAGTGGCAAGGTACCCATTTTGGTGAATGAATGGCCACCTAGCAGTGAAGACCTGCAGCGTCACAGACTCTGAGCAGGACATGACAGACTGTAAGAAGCAACGTGAGCAGTAACTGCCATTAAAGAGCCTTTTCTACTTTTTTTTTTAGATGACTGGAGCCCTGAATGCGTTTGAACTTCCCCGATATTGCAAAGGCCAGTTTATTGATATGTTTGATATATGCCCTTTTCAAGAGACATGGTGCATATGTTCCTTCTACAGGAATGGGTATACAACCTTTTGCGTAAATGCGGTAAAATCTGTAAAGGGTATGGGAATACGAGTTAAAACAGCACAGCAGTGTAGAATCTCTCCAGCGCCCATTGAATCCCCAGATATCCTAGCACTTCGGATTGGTGTTTCCCTCTGGTCTATCCTTAAAGATATAGAACATCTACAACAGCGTGGGGCTCGGAGTGAGGAGACTAATGCAATCGGTCTATGAGAAGAAGCGCTGCAGAAAAATGTGGGGAAAGATTTGATCTTAGTGGCAGGAGATTTAAATTCTACTTTTGAACCAATGGTTGCCACAACCCTGGACTTAACCCAGGAATTAGAAGACCAGTGGGGTATACCAAAGATTGATCTCCCAACAGTAAAATGGTCACCAAAAGCTGGCCAACTACTGGCACTAACATTAAACTATGACTTGCGAGCTACTAATGGTAGATGTCCCTCGGACCGACAGGGTAAGATGACATTTAATAGGTGAGTCACAGTAGGAGAATCAATTACTTTTTAGCAGATGCCAAGCTCTGGCCTGCCATCTTAGATATGGTAGTGCTAGAGCGAATAGATAGTGACCATAATGCTCTCACGCTGACTCTTTGTGGTAAACCATCTCCGGTCCATAAGTGACAGGGAAGAAGAAATACAGGAGACTTGTAGCTAAATAACAACCTAAAATCCATCAGGCGGGACTGGGTGGTACAAACAGTTGGCCTTATATTTAGCAAATGGGAGTGTTACGAGGGAGTATGAGTATTTGTCCCAATTAGCTCCTGTGTCGAGAGAATTTGCTAACAGTCATGACAAGCTGTTTGGTCAGATAAGAAAGGTATTAATCCCAGATAGAAGAAAAGGGTGGTCTGCTCCAAAACCTGATGCCTGGTATATCAGTGACTTCAGATTGGCTAAAGTGAGCTTATTATGGCCATTAAATCTAAATCTATGGTAGAGATAGCCAAGTGCAGGTCACGATATAGGTAGGAGTTTGTAAAATGCGCCACTGTCTGAACCATATCTTATGGGGTCCTTGACGTCTCATGAAAAATTTCTTTTAACTAGGTTCCGGATGAATCTTTCATCTCCTACTAGCAAAACCTAAGGGGGCTTCTAGAGGTCAAGTGCTAGATTCCTGTGGCTGCGACAGAAAGTCTCCTCAGGATTTGCTGCACTTTATGTTTTTTTGCAAAGTGTATGCTGTCCCCAGGAGGCATTTTTTAGCTCCTATTTTAAAGAAATGTAATTTTAATCAGGTTAGACCTGCACTAATGTATCTCCAACTGCTGAAGGATGATTGCCTTTAAAAACCCTACAATAAAAATAATGCAACCCTGAAATCTAGGCACTGTATGGACATGTAGCGTCTTTTTTTATCTAGATATGTTTTTAGATGATTCTTTGTGTGGTAACGTAGTCGTTTTTTAATTTGTGTTACAATTTATTGTCTGTATTGTATCTGTGTAACTTTTATGGTTTTATTAACAAAAACCAAATAAAGTTTTCTGACTGACTGAGTGGGAAAGTGCACTATGGACGAAACTGAATGAAGCCCTGTCCAGCAAGAACACCAAGGCTTTCTGGAGAACCGCTGTGAAATGCATTAATGACCAAAGACTGACACTGGACTTTTGTATTCGACCCCATGAGTGAGTTGCAAACTTTAGCTAACTTTATTCTGTTAAGTGCAATGCTGAAATGGAAGACGACCTGTTGGGCACTAGAGCTCCACCCATTGCAAGTTGCATAAAGTTTTTGCTAAATGACACAAACTCTTAATTCTTGCGCTTCAGGACATGCCCCGGCCCAGATAGGTTACCAAATGATTTGTAAGGAAAATCTGGAAATCTGGGTGCTGTACATAAATTTACTTTCCAAGTCCTTTCTAACTGGTATCAATATCCCTTCTTTATGGAAGTTAGCCAAAATGTATACAATATTTGAGAAAGGCGATAGGGCTAAACCGGGCAATTATAGGCCCATTAGCCTGATCGATTCTATTCAGAAAATCTTTTGTAAGCAGGTTTACGGACATTTACAAGACTAGATCAGTGAAGAGTGTGTGTTATCAGACTGTCAGGTGGGCTTCAGATCTAATGTGAGCACTTTAGACCAGGGTTTTTGTTTTATTTGTATCTACTGGAGGGAGGCGATCATCAGCAAGAGGAAACTTTTTAGCTTTTGTTGATCTCTGATCAGCTTTTGACATAGTCCCGCGAGATAAGATATGGAGGGTGTTTGAGGAAATGGGTGTTCCTGCCTCTTTATTGAATATCTTAGTGAGGCTATATGCTGATACTCTTGCCCAGGTGAAATTTGGGTGATCCCATTAGTATTGATTGGGGAATACAACAAGGGTGTGTTTTGGAACTGACTCGGTTTACCTTTTATATTAATGATGTGGTTGAGTAGCCGGAGAAGGAGGAGTGTGATGCATCCAAAACAGGAGGGTAGAGGGGCCCCTGCCCTCCTTTTTACCGATGATACCTTATAGATTACAAAACCACCAAAGAGACTTCAAAAGCTTTTGAATGCCTGCCACCTGTTTTGTGCTGATCTGAGTTTGGAGCTTAACAGCTTCAATACCAAATGTATGGGTTTTTACCAAAATAGGAAACATTATGTAAGAAACGGATTCTGGTCAGTGATACCCACTTAGATGAGGTTGCCGAATTGGACTATCTAGGCATAAAACTTACAAAACACATACGCTGGGCTCCGCAAGTGTAAAGGGCACAATTGTCCCTTGTTAAACACGGCCAACAAAGCAAAATGTGTAGAAAAACTATATCCAGGATGGTGGCCCCTGCTCTGGAGATCTTTAATGCTAAGGCATTAGGGTCAGTATGGAACTATGGAGTAGTTCAAAAGCTCAGAGTCGGTCTATAGTAGAATACAAGCTTTTAAGATCTTTAGTAAACCTCCCTGTGAGTACTCTACTGACCCTTCTCTAACCATGTGTGGCACAAAACAAAATAACTCACAAGACTGAATAGAGACTTATTTTTTGGCATTGCTCTGGTCCACCACAATCATATAGAGTGGGACTAAAAAAATCTTATGACCCCACAAAGTACATGCAAGATCCCATTGCTTTGGGGGGTTGGCTTAGCTGTGCAGCGTGATGGCCGCACATTAGAGTGGCTCCGCCGGCCTTGAATAATTAATCCGACATTAATTTGTATATAACACGCACCACCGTGGTCCATCCACTGGGGACCGTCACAGGAACAAGCCAGCAGTCAGGAGACAATTTTTTTATGGCCACGGCAGAGGTACAGGACAGCAGAGGTACAGAGACGATGAGAGGCCTGCCCGCAAGACCGCCGAGCAAAGCTAGGACCTGGAGTTTGGTGCCGCCCCAAAGCTCGGAGTGAAGGCATCGGAGGACGGGAAGCCGGAGAAGGTCCTGTCGGCGGAGAGGTCCGGGGACTAACAGAAGGGCGACTTCGGGAGCAAATGTGTGAATTTGCAGCAGGGGAAGGAGTGCCCTGAGCTCATACGGAGCGGGTTGCGGTGCAAGACAATAATGATGCTCGATTGCGAGCAGACGGAGGTGCGGCATCCGACCCGGAGTAAGGTCAAGAGGCTCAGACAGTGCGGGGTAAGGACAGCACTGAGAGAGAAAGCTTACACTGCCCCTAGATTTACTGTGGAGGGGAGCAGCTGCCTGTCCCCCGACTGACTTGGGGCACGAAAAGAGAAGTGTGCGCGGAGCTGCCATTTTGTGGGGCTCGGCGTGGAATCGCAGGGACGGACGGTTTGGGACACGGGCCCACTCTGACTACTGAGAGAGGGCGCTTTTGGCATAAAACCAATCCGCATATCCTGAAATGTTGGATGTGGCGTATGGAGCCTGCTTAACAGCGGATTGCCTCGGATCAGAGATTGAAGTACGCGGGAGCTGAGGAACGTTGAATCGCAGCAGCGTGGACATCGTAGCTGCGCGGTAACGAGCCACACTTTGGAGAGTGGACTGTGGTGCGACCAGGCAGCAGCAGCACTCCTGGCTTCATATACGGGGATAAGATTGGACATTAACAGAAACGAGAAGAGGTAAATATAACCCATATGTAGTGGAGGTCTGTATGCAAATATAAACAATAACACAGACTCGTCATTGTAGCACTGTCATCGCCCCAGGTTGTAGTGCGCAGGCTGGATGTAGAGGGTGGTGGAACGCCCTGGACAGAAGAAGTGATACCTAGTACGGGGCCTACCATTTGCAACACGAAGAATCTGCGGGACATGGATGGTGTACTATATGCAATACAACAGAAGAATGAGGATTTTTAGGCCAGGTCGAGGAGAAAGAACATACGAATGACAGGAATTCCGGAAACGACAGATATCCAAAATATGGAGAAATACATTGAGACAATGACAGACCTCTTAAGACCTGACAATGTCCCAAGGACCTGTCCGCCATGTTTCTAATTGAGCAAGTGCATCGCACGTTGGGACCAAGACCGGGTGCGCAGGCAAGACCAATCCTGGCAAGAGTACTTAATTATAGAGTTCATGACAGGATACTCCAGATGGCCAGGGAGAAAGGACATATACAGTACAAAGGTAATAACATCGCACTGTACCCAGACTTCACACTCCAGGTTCAGGCAGCCTGGAGGGAGTTTATTCCTGCTAAGAAATTTTTTTAACAGCTCGGAACTAAGTACGCTTTGATATACCCTGCTAAACTAAGATTTCAAGGACATGGAAAGCCCACCTTTTTCACAGACGCGAAGGCTGCTCTAGCTTACGCGAAACAGATGGCGAAGGAGCAAAAACAACGAGCGGCGACCAGCGAATCACAGACTTAAAATAATCTGAGCGATAACGATTGATGAACCTGAGCCCGTACGCTGGATACGCAGATAAGTGTCACCCACAGGTCACTGTGGTACTGTACTTTGCTGCTACTCAGCAGCAGTTATGTTGGACCAACATATTCATTATTTCTTTTTTTTGGCGTTCTTTTGCCATAAAAGATTTGAACAGCAAACATTTCATTTTAAAACAATCCAAAATCCAGTTTACATACAATAACAATAATAATTATCATATATAAAATGAATAAGTTAAGAATCATAAAATGTTACAGCATGGCGGTCTAATTCAGTCAACTCAACCAACTCTTAAAATACATGTAAGCACCCCATGACATTACAACTTTAAGCCTTTTTTCCTACGAACAAAATAGATGGAATGGAGGTATCTGCTGGCACTGAATACAATGGTCTGTGATGTGTCAGATTTGATTATTCTAAGTGCCGTCATACATGACCTAATTCCTAAAAGATTACACAAGGGTTTAATCCACTTTCTTCTCACCAGCGTATATGCTGGACAGAAGAAAAGGATATGCATGTCATCCTCCTTGTGATTGCCCTCGCACAAGGTGCATAAATCTCCTGCAGTTGGAATATCATTAGCGTTTTTCCTAGACCAGCGTGCAAGAGTTGAATTAGTCATGAGGTTGCCATATCTAAATTTCATGAAAAGGGTTTTAGCAAGTGGGGGCTCGACTTCATCAAGGAAACTCTCAAATAGGGGTACGTCCTTGAAGGTTAAGAAGTTGCTAACAAGTGACCCACCACTGTTGCTATTGAATATTTGATTATTTATAAAACCCCAAAAAGCCTTTTTTACCACATTTTTTGAATTCGGCGGCAACCTTTCAGGGCTTTTCCAAAATTGAGGAAGACCTATTTTACTGAACCACATTCTGATATGTTTTAGCCAAGCATTGGAGTTGGATACATCTAAGCACAGTAACTCTTTTAGCCCATTCCTATAATCCAGCAGATCTGGAGTCTGCCATAGTCTGACCCAGAACATCAGCAGCTGTACAATAGTGTAATGATCAGTCCTCTTGAAGTCCAAGTCTAACTGGAGGGGTACCAAGGGCATGCCTTTCGGGGCCCTTACGATGCTACGCATAAATTTATTATCCAAAATATCAAAAGCATCGTTTGACATCGGCCCCCAGATTTCGGCGCCATAGAGAGCTGCTGGTTGTACTTTATGTTTAAAAAGCTCTACAGCTGGTGATACCGCTTTACTGGTACTTAAATTATGCTTTGTGAGGATGGGTTTGCATTCTGTGCAAATATCACCTTGCTTTTTTCAATCTGTGGGTTCCACGTGAACTTGGAGTCAAGCGAAACCCCCAGGTAAGAAAAAGATAGGACTGATTGCAACTTTAGGCTATTTAAGAATAGAGATCCTTTATCAGATTTAATGGGATTTAGAGTCATGCATTTTGTTTAATTTGTGTTAATTTCTAACCCTTTCTTGCTACAATAGTCACTAAAACGAATGGAGTAGTGCCTGGAGACCTTTCCTAGTTTGCGAAATTAGAATGGTGTCATCCGCGAAAAGTAACGCAGGCACCCTCTCTCCATTCAATTTTGGTGAACCATTCAAGCAACCATCTAAATGTTCAGGGATGTCATTCACAAAGAGCGAAAATAATGTCTGGGCCAAAACGCAGTCTTGGCGGACGCCACGCTCAATTGGTATGTTCTTGGTAAGTTCACCGTTGGGGCCCCACCTCACTTTGGCGAAGTTCCTGGCATGCAGCTCGACTATCTGGGCTAACAAACAGCCGGGTAATCCAGTGTTATAAAGGGACCTCCAAAGCAGTTCTTGCGGTACTAAATCGAATACCACTTTAAGATCTACAAAGGTGACATACAAATGGCCCTTTTTAATGTGTACATATTTCCAATGGAGGCAGCAGAACCTAAAGAATTGGTCAATGGTGCTCACTTTGCTCCTAAACCCGGCCTGGAACTTTGTAAGGACCATCTTGTTTTCTTGCCACTCATTTACTAGGGTTAAGATATGTC
Organism: Lissotriton vulgaris; assembly: GCF_964263255.1. Classification (NCBI taxonomy): domain Eukaryota; kingdom Metazoa; phylum Chordata; class Amphibia; order Caudata; family Salamandridae; genus Lissotriton; species Lissotriton vulgaris. The sequence goes on along the minus strand of NC_141691.1, from coordinate 672,644,810 downwards.
TTGAGGGGGGAGGAGGGGAGGAGGGGAGGAGGAGAGGAGGAGAGGAGGAGAGGAGGAAGGGAGGAGAGGAGGAAGGGAGGAGAGGAGGAAGGGAGGAGGAGAGGAAGGGAGGAGAGGAGGAAGGGAGGAGGAGAGGAAGGGAGGAGGAGAGGAAGGGAGGAGGAGAGGAAGGAGAGGAGGAAGGGAGGAGAGGAGGAAGGGAGGAGGAAGGGAGGAGAGGAGGAAGGGAGGAGGGGAGGAGGGAGGGAGGGAGGGAGGGAGGGAGGGAGGGAGGGAGGGAGGGAGGGAGGGAGGGAGGGAGGGAGGGAGGGAGGGAGGGAGGGAGGGAGGGAGGGAGGGAGGGAGGGAGGGAGGGAGGGAGGGAGGGAGGGAGGGAGGGAGGGAGGGAGGGAGGGAGGGAGGGAGGGCTTCGCGCGGATCCAAGATTGACGCGTGAGCACAGGGCTCCCGAGACCCTTTCCGCCTCCCGCATTTATCCTGCCACATATCCTGATTCTGACGACGGGTTCTACTAGCTGGCGCCCTGCTGACACGATATCTTCTTTTAAAAATTGATTTGGCCGCTGGGAACCGGACTCTCTGCATCTTGGAACTTTGAGGGCTACATCGACGATTCTCCGCGGACGAGTCTTCGATGTCCCCAGGTGGCAATTGAACAACAACGGTCATTGACATCCTAGCGTCGCCCCTGTGGTACTTTCGGTTTCGTTTTTGGTCACCATCTACTGCGACTTGCTGTCTGTTGAGACTGCTGGCCTGTGCCTTGCTGCTGGCCCTGCGCCTATCTCCTGCCTCTCGCCCTAATCCCCGACTTCACAAGTTGGTTCTGCAGAGAGCCATTCTCACCAGATCTCAAACGGCCCGACTGGGCTCGCTACCCAACATGGCGGGCAGGACGGAGAGTGAGAAGAGGGCCACCAGGGGCACATTCCGAGAGGGTGTCGCCCAAACCAATCCTATGGATCGCTTCGCCCGCCCGAAGGGATCCCCTGGTGGAGTGGGTAAAGTCTTGGATGAGACTGGGGAAGGCTCTCCTGCAACGGAAGACTTGACATTGCAGGATGTCATGGGCGGCATTGCCAGTGTGAAGACCTTGATGGGTCAGCAGTATGAGACCTTGACTTCAAAGATAGACACTGTGGCGATTGAAGTCAACCTCATCAGGAAGGATCTCGCAAAGACCAACGAACGGGTCAAGACGCTGGACATTAAGACCGCAAGTCGCACGACCGATGTCTCGGACCTACAGGCGGAAGTTCGTAATCTCCGGACATCGAATGACTTGCTTGCCCGTCGGCTGGATGACTTAGAGAGCCGGGCCAGGCGCAACAACGTTCGCATTATTGGTGTTCCGGAAAGTTCCTCGGAACTATCTACGGATCTTTTGGTGGAGGACCTTGTGCTGCATCATCTAGCGCCTAAGGGCCTCAGCAACTTTTTCACCGTGGAGCGCGCCCACAGAGTCCCAGGTGGTAGGCCTAAACTGGGTGCCGCACCAAGACCTATTATAGCCAGGATTTTTAACTTTCAGGACAGAGACGCTATCCTGCAAGCATCACGCACCAATGGACCCACAAAATTTGACAATGCGTCGATCAGTTTTTATCCAGACTTTACGCAAGCGGTGCAAAAACAACGCACAGGCTTCACCGGGGTGAAACGGCGCCTCAGAGACATGGGACTAAAGTACGCCATGCTTTTCCCGGCTCGATTGAGGATCGAATAAGAGGAGCGTGCACTTTTCTTTGACCGCCCGGAGGTTGTCAGTGACTGGCTTGATACTTTGCCGGCGCACCGTGATCGACAGGAACAATCAAAAGGCGCTGAAGGTGGCCTGGAGGAACGGGTGGAGTGAGTCCCTACCGGTGTGCCAACTATACGGACTTACGGCGGGGAATTAATTATTTCTATGTGCATAAATTGTTGATTACACGGGGGTGGGAGGGCTCGGGATTCTTCCTCCTCTAAGGGGTTCTTTCTCTCTTTTCGTAGATTAGTTAAATGGGGCGACAGGCACACTGCAAGTTGGGGTGGCTCTCGGGTCTAACGCAGGGGTGCAGGGTGGGGGGGGGGTGTTCTAGGGACTTTCCTGGAGGTGGGGGGGGGGTTGTTTTCTTGTTTATTCTGAGGCTCTATTTCGCTACATACTCTGTCCATTATGCCTGTTTCTATGTGGGGGGAGCACAGTTCATGTTTCTGGAATGGGGGGTAGGGGGCTGAGGGTGCTGAGTTGGAATGTTAATGGTCTGGGTGATAGGATCAAGCGGGGGATAGTTTTACAATATTTGAAACGTCTTTCATCGGATATAGTGTTGCTGCAGGAGACACATCTGATAGGGAATGCTTGCCATGCATTGAATAGAAGGGGATACCGTCTGGCGGCACATTAAGGATTTACTACTGGGTCGAGGGGGGCGGGCGTCCTGGTCAGGAGTTCCCTCCCCTTTGAGATAGATGATACTGTGCTGGATGATAGAGGCCGGTATGCGGCCATTACGGGTCGCTGGGAAGGGAAAACTATCTCCTTACTCTCTGTGTATATCCCACCGGGTTTACAGTCCACCACTTTTTCTGATTTGGGTAGGGTGGTGTTGAACTTCCCTCAGGGCATGTTGGTTGTTGGTGGGGACTTTAACTCGGTTGTTTGTGGCAGCGAGGATCGCATTCCCCCCAGGACTCTTGAGATCACAGTTATGGTTGAGCCACTTCCTGGATATACTGGGTTTAGTGGATTGCTGGAGGCAACTGCACCCTGGACAGGCACAATATACCTTTTATTCGGGAGTGCATGGGAGTCTCTCGAGGCTTGATTATATCCTAGTGCCAGCGGTGCAGATGGTCTCTGAGGGAAATTCGACATCTAGCTCGGGGGATCTCGGATCACTCCCCTCTTTGGCTTACGATTGATGTACAGCTGGGAACTGAGGGCCGGGTTGCTCCAAATAACCCCTGGCATCTACGTAATCCGAAAACTAGGGCGGAGGTGGTCAAATGTATGGATCATTACTTTGCGGAGAACGTGGGATCTGTGTCCTCCTCCATTTCCTTGTGGGAGGCCTATAAGACGGTTATCCGGGGTCAAGCCCTGTCCCTGATCGTTTGCGCGAGGAAAATCAAGAATGAGGAAGTGGTGTGTTTGGAGAATAAAAACACAGCTTTGGAAGAAGAGTTGGAATCTGGGGTTACACCTGAGGGTTTGCATGTTTTGGCCCTTAAACAGGCCGATTACGGAGCGCTGGTGACAGATGCGGCAAGGATGAGGAGTCGTGAGCAGCAGGGGCGTTTGTATGATGTTGGTGACAAAGCCGGGAAGTTGATTGCGTGGTTGGATAAGAGAGAAAGGTTGAATCGTGTGGTGCCTGTTGTGGAAAGAGAGGACGGTGAACGGGTTGTGGACCCGGCTGAGATAGTCACGGTCTTTGCTCAGCACTTTCAGAGGGTCTACGCGCCGGTCTCGGACAGGCCGGAGGAGGATTCACATTTGCTACTTAGGGATATCGCGCTGCCTAACCTTTCGGAGTCAGACAGGGAGCTTATGGAGGTGGATTTCTCCACTGATGAAATAGCGCTCGCTATCCGCTCCCTTCGCTCGGGGAAGGCCTCCGGCCCGAATGGTATCCCGATAGAGCTGTACAAATTGTGTCCAGACAAGATGGCGCCGCACCTTCGCCGAATGTTTCTGGAATCGCTAGATCTCGGAACCCTTCCCCGGGATCAGAGATTGGCGCCCATTGTAGTCATCCACAAAGACGGGAAGCCCGTGACCAATGTTCATCATACAGGCCGATCTCGCTTTTGAGCGTTGAGCCCAAAATTTTGGCAAAACTTTTGGCAAATCGTCCGATTACGGTGATCAGTGATTTGATACACCCTGAACAGTCTGGGATCATTCCTCATCGGAATACTGCTCTCAATCTTCGCCGCCTTCACGGCGTACTGGCAAGGGCGGGGTCACTTCGTGAGCCGGCCATCTTGATTTCTTTGGATGCCTCGATGGCCTTCGACACGATAGAATGGCCGTATTTATGGGCGGCCCTCGCAAAATTTGGTTTTGATCCCAATTTTATTGGATGGGTCAGACTTCTTTATGAACAACCACTGGCCCAAGTGGTGGTCAATGGTAGGGCCTCGGAGCCTTTGGTCCTCGGAAGAGGCACACGACAGGGCTGCCCGTTGTCACAGCTCCTCTTCGCGCTCGCTCTTGAACCCCTTGCCGCGTGGCTTCGGTGGGAGCCATCGCTTAAAGGCATCAGTTGGTCCTCTGATTTCGAGGACCGTATATCGTTGTACGCCGATATTTTGTTATACCTCACTTCCCCTCGTAAGTCTCTAGGAGTGTTGTTCGACGTGTTACGCTCCTTCGGGAGGAACTCTGGTTTGACCATCAATTGGGCAAGTCCTGCATCTACCCGCTTACTGAAGAACTGCCCCTGTTGCCCCGTGTCTGTCCGATACCGGTATCGCGCGACGGCTTTAAATATTTGGGGATTTACATTTCCTTGGCCTCAGCCGTACGGTATGAGAGGAATTTGCTTCCGCCACTCTGCCGGCTTCGATCGGACATCACAGCGTGGTGTGGTTTGCCGCTGTCCCCGGAAGGGAGAGCGGCCCTGTTTAAGATGATGTCCCTCCCCCGATTTCTGTACGCCCTCCAAAATACGCTTGACTTGGTGCCTGCTAGTTATTTCCGCGAGATTGAGGGCCTCCAGAGGAAGCTGGTGTGGGGCGGGCGACCTCGCATTGCACTGGCGAAATTGACTTTGCCCTGGTATGACGGCGGCATAGCGTTGCCCGATATAAAACGATACTACTGGGCATCCCAACTGAGTGCAGTCAACCATGCAATGTATGGTACGGTCCCGAATCCGGCATTCGAGATGGATAAATGGCAGCTACCAGGAGGCGATTACAATAGGGCGCTCTACTCTAGATCGGCTAGGAAAAATCTTACCGGACCCACTAGGGTTGCGGTATGAGTGTGGGGCTCTGCGACTGCTGCCACGGGATGGACAGACAAGTTGACCAGAGCCACCCCGCTTTACGCGGCAGAGAGACTGGGTAGTCTTTGGACGATGAAGGGATTTGACAAATGGGATCTTATTGTCATAAGTAGGGTTGGGGAGCTCTGGGTCAAGGATAGGATCAAAACCTTCGTGGAACTCCAACGAGAGTATACACTGAGCGATAGGGAGCACTTCCAGTATATGCAGGTTCGTCACGCACTTGAATCAGTCTTCCCGGCCGGTACCGCTATCCCAGAGTCCTCTCCCCTGGAAGACAGAGTGCTTGACGGGTATGTCCCTGATAGTACCATCTCTCTCATCTATAAAAAAAAAAAAAATCATCAATGACTGTTCAGATCTTCTTGTGCAGCTTCGTGGGGCCTGGACCGGTGACGGGCTGGAGTTGGATGACGAAGATTGGCAGGCCGCGATATCATCCCCTAAGGACGTCGCGATTCCGGCGTGTCTCCGGCTGGTGCAATTGAAGATTTTACACCGCATGTATGTCACGGGTCCACGCCTGATGAGTATGGGTTACTCTATGGACGGGTTGTGCAGACGAGGCTGCGGTATGCTTGCTACTTTTCTCCATATTTTGTGGGAATGTCCGGACGTTATGTGTACTGGAGACATGTGCATGAGGTTATGGAAGAGGTTACGGGTGTTTCATTATTGCCAGAGGCCAGAAGGTGCCTGGTGAACGTTTGGGAGCCGAATGATTACAGTGTTGCGCAGACTCAATGGGCCACCCTCTGCAACATGGTAGCGAAAAGAGACATAGCCCAGCTGTGGGGGTCTCAAAGGGAACCTCTGGTTTCAACCTGGAAGGACAACATGGATTGGTGCATGTTTAGAGAAAAAACTGTATACAACGCCCGTGGTAGGCCCAAGAAATGGGGGAGGATAGGAGGTCAATGGAACTCGTATCGTGGGGAGATTTGCACCCCCCCTTTTATAGAAACCAATGATATTCCTCTGTACCCATGACCGAGCATTCTGCACGTCTATATCCTATTGTATATTGCTTGCCTAATCTCGACCCCTTCCTTCCCTCCTTGAGATTCCTTATCCTTTCTCACATCAGCTTGTTAGCTGGGTCGCTCCCCCTGCTATCGGAGACAGCCACTTATATTATAGATATCACCTCAGATTTTTGTTGGTAGGTTTGTTTTTAAAAATGTAAAATGTGAAACCTTTCATTTATCCTCTTACCATCACAAGAACATCGCATGGGCATATTATATCGCTGCCGGACCCCCGGGTTGTCGGCTGATGAGCTGTGTACTATTTTTGATTTCGATATTTACTGCTACTGGCCGGCCCCTGTGGTTGTAGGTCTGTATTTGTATTACTTTGCTTGTAATAAAGGTTTTTAAAAAAAAAAATTTTTTTTTAAAAAGATATGTCTTGAGTAGATTTTCTGGAGAATGTCCATTAGGCTGATTGGTCGATAGTTCGAAGGATCCGACCTTTCGCCTTTTTTAAAAATTAAGACAATCTCTGCTCCCCGCCAACTATTGGGGAAATCTTTGCTGCGCGACAGTGTGTTGCATAAATAAATTATATATATGCAGGTGGTTAAGTTGTATGTTGATTTAGATGACTTGATAGATGAATGTTGATATGTGGAACAGACTGGCTCCATGGACCGGGGTTGTGTGTTGACTACTCTACCCCCATGGAGGATTCCCTTGTGTTCACTACTGTGGAGCATAAGTTTACAGTTATTAGTGTAGGGGGAGGGTGATTCACAACCTGATTGGGGGGGGGGGGGGGGGGGGGTCGGTGGGGGTAGGTACATGTTCTGTTTATTTGACCTGCCATGTTAAATGCCAAAACTCATGAGACGAAAATGTCTGGTACGTACTTGTTCATTCTTATGGGTCGAAAAAGGACATGGGACTGCCTCACAGCATCCGGTCTTTGCTCCGCATACTTCCGTCTATACATTGGCCACATGTGAGAGGGATGTGGACCACATATATATACATCACATATATATACACATCACATACACTCCTCACGATGGCCCTCACGTGTCTTTCATGGAATGTTAGGGGCTTAAATGACTGTAGGAAGGCCAGGCTGATCCGCTCTTATCTCTTGAGACATAAAGAGGATGTCCGCATTTTGGAGGAGACTCACTTAACGACCACAGCTACGAACACGCTCAGACATAAAAGATGGGGGGAGGTGGTGGAAGCTGGCTATTCAAATTATTCTAGGGGTGTGGCAATCCTTATTCTTAGAGGACTGCAATGGAAAACACATTACACTATGATAGACAGGGAGGGTAGGTATATTCTGCTACAAGGTACTCTACACAACACACCTGTGGTGATCATAAACACTTACGGGCCGAACACAGATAGCCCAGTCTTTTTTCAACATATATGGCAGAAAATCCAGGCTCTGGGCGACAGTGATTTTGTGGGGAGGAGATTTTAATGTTCATCTCTCACCTATAGCAGACAGACAGGGAGCGTCTCGTGATCACCACCCGAAGGCAGCCGAGATGCTGGCGGGCATTATAGAGGATCTAAATTTGGTTGACTCCTGCAGAACACTTCATCCGACGGTTAGGAAAGGCACATGCGTGACAACACAGAAACACATGGTCCAGACTGGACTACTGGCTGGTATCTAGGGACATGCACTCCTGGGTTAAAGAAGCCACACTACTCACGCACCTGCTCTGATGACGCGCCTACTCAGATAAAATTGCAAATTCCACCGCCAAATCTACAACCTTTTACCTGGTGTTTTCCAACAGGCGCACTGTTGGATCAGGTTTTTCACGAAGAATTAAGAGAATTTTTTTTTTTAATACTTAACATTAAATGAGGGGACAGTGGATTCGCCGGGGACGCAGTGGGAAGCATTCAAAGTGGTCACTAGGGGTAACTGCATAGCACTTAAAACGGGGGTACTCGGGGACATACGAAACACGCTAAACAGGTTGGAACGCGAAATTAGCGAGCTAGAACGATCACTCCAATTAACTCCATTCCCTGCTGTTACAGCCCAACTTAGGTCAAAATTAACGGAGTTCCAGAAAGAGCCAGAGAGGGAAACGACATATACGTACAAATACACACAGGCAAGGAGATATGGAGAGGGAGAGCGTGCCGGGAAAACGCTGGCTGGACTGCTCCGTTCTCAGAGGGGATCTAATTATATCACTGAATTGCGTACAGATGGTTGCGAGGTAGCTAGAACTCCGGGTGACATTTCACATGACCCAATTTTATCAACTGTACACCTCCCATACCAACCCAGCCCAGGCAGGCATAACTGACTACCTGGATACCGTGGCGCTGGAATGGTTTAACAGAGGCTCCCGAGAATATATGGACCTGCCAATTACGGTGGACTATGTTAGGCAAGTGATAAATGGTATGCCAGCTGACAAGTCCCTAGGAGCGGACGGACTAACTGCAACCTTTTATAAGGAATACATTGATGTTCTTGCTCCCAGTTTATTACAGGTATATTGGGAGGCAATGGACACGGGTGTCCTCCCCCCTACTCTTAGGTAGGCCACGATAATCACTTTATTGAAACCTGACAAAGACCCCACTAAACCAGAATTATATCGACCACTGTCGTTAATCAATCTGGATGCCAAGCTTTATGCCACACTACTTGCAAACAGATTGCAACCGATGCTCCCGCAGATTGCTTTGCCAGATCAATCTGAGTTTATTCCGGGTCGATCGACCGCTCATAATCTAAGAACAATATTCGGGCTCCGGCACTACTTGGCTCCTCATGCCCAGACAGTGGCTGCATTATTGGACGCTACAAAAGCATTTGACTCTTTGGAATGGAAGTTCCTAGTCGCCCAACTGACCCGAATGGGACTCAGCCCCATGTTTATTAAACAAATACAAATAATATATACTAACCCGATGGCGAGAGTGAGGGTGAATGGGCAGGTGCCGGAACCCGTCTGTTATCACGAGAGGGACGAGGCAGAGCTGCCCTCTATCGCCATTATTATTCGCAATTGCCACCGAACCACTGGCAGCTCGGTTCTGACAACATCACACACAACGGAGTATAGGTTTTACATCTAGAGGTCTACTGATATCCATGTATGTTGATGACATCACAATATATCTAGTAAATCCCAGAGATAATTTTGACGTAGTTATGAGGGAACTGCTTCGATTTGGCAGGTTAACAGGGATACAAATTAACTGGGCAAAATCCACGATGCTACCTACCACTTACAGATGACACTGCCCCATGTGAAACGGAGTTACTGATCCAGTGGGCGGAAGGCGAAATACACTACCTGGGTATCTGGATTAGTAGGTCCAGACAAGAAATATGGTCAGCTAACTATGGGAAAGTGATTGACTGGATTGAAAGTAAGATACAACGTTGGAAACAGCTTCCGTTATCCCTGAGAGGGCGTATTACAGCCACAACAAGCATTTGCAATGCAATAGGTCTCGCATTATTAAAGTTTGAGCTATTGGCATTGCTAAATAATGCAACACCAATAGCTCAAACTTTAATAATGCGAGACCTATTGCATTGCAAATGCTGGTTTCCTCTTTGTTTTTACATCAAACAAATAAACATTGTAGAATGCCTATTGTTGGTGATTTTTAGTGATGCGCCACTGGATGAACCATGGCCCCTTTAATTCTCAACTAAGCAATTTCAAATCTCACTACAATGCAGCATCTGCTGAACTTCTGTAATTTTCATATTTTTAAGTGGCACCTAATTCACAGGGCTCAACCAGAAGCAGCTAACAGTAGGACAATCGTCGACCCTTGTGATGTCATTAGGGCTTTTTAACAAACAACATCAATAATGCAACGGAGCAAAATTAGGGCCGCCGTCCCGTGAATAACGCCGCACACTGAAGGACAGTCGAACCCTGCGCACCGAAGGACGAGCGACAGGCAAACCCTGCACACCGAGCGACAGGCAAACCCTGCCCACCGAGGGACAGGCAAACCCTGCCCACCGAGGGACAGGCAAACCCTGCACACCGAGGGACAGGCAAACCCTGCACACCGAGGGACAGGCAAACCCTGCACACCGAGGGACAGGCAAACCCTGCACACCGAGGGACAGGCAAACCCTGCACACCGAGGGACAGGCAAACCCTGCACACCGAGGGACAGGCAAACCATGCACACCGAGGGACAGGCAAACCATGCACACCAAGGGACAGGCAAACCATGCACACCAAGGGACTTGCATAGTATTGAGGCACTTTCAAAATGTTTTCACCTCTGTAGAGCTTAAGATCTCTGGCTAAGATATAATAGCAAGCATTTTTATAACTGAAAAGTCGGCAAAGTGTTCGCACTTTCAGAGTTGAAACGAAAACAAATAAACCAATAAATATTCGTTGCACCATAGCGTTGGCTCCTTCAATGTTTTCTTTATATGAGGAGTCAGAAATTATCACTGAAGATCTTTTCACTCAAACCCTTATTTTATTTGATTTTATTTCGTGTGGGAAAAGAAAGCAGACACAGCACCAAGGAGGAATTTCAATGCTAACAGTAGCGACTCCATAGTCATCTTTATTATATAACCTTTGCAAGGCTGCAGTTGCATTTAATTTCAAATATAGACACCACATGGAGGAAAAATGCTTTAAGAATATAGGAGTGCAACTTCTAAACTAAGTAAAAAAATAATAGTATAATGTATCGAACAGTCATCTGGCCCCTACCAACAGGAACACAAGACTACTTTACAGCCCCATGGTGTAACAGCATTGGCTGCCCACAGCTCAAAACATTTATCAAAAAGGTAGCAACAATGTTCCTGCTTTTAATACAAGCTTTCCGCCCCATATGCAGCGATTCTGATCCACTGTGCCCCTCTTTCTGCCTCCAACACTGGAAGAGAGGCCAGGTTCTTGTTGCGATTCAGAAAGGGGGGGGGGGGGCCAACGCATATCGGAAATAATACATTCAAGAGTAATAGTATGCAAACATAAAGTGAAATGGAGCCTGAGCAGACAGACCATTTAAAGGGTCGAGGAGGACGGCCCCGCGCTAAGGTACTCACTCCGTGCTGCCGCTTTCTTCTTCTGCCGAAAACAAACATCCTGGAAAGGTTTGCAGAGATGCTCCAGAAACGATGTGCTCCCGCAGGAATGAACGGCCACTTAGATGTACAATTATAACTTATAAAACAATAACACTGCTCGTACGTCAGTCTGTGCGGCACTTACGCTTCATTAACCCCAGCGAGCGGAGGCGGCCCGGTGACCGTGAAACGCTCTAGTTTGTTCTTCTCTTCAAAAAGATATCAGCAGCGCACTATTAAATGAACCCACTTTTCTGCACAAGTATGTGTCCCTTTCTGAGGAAAGAAACCATGCCTGCGAGTGGTGCGCGCGCCCCACTGAGAGGCATAAGTTTCCAATTATTGCGTCCGTGTCTGGGCGCGATAATTGAAAACATATGGGCTTTGTTGAGCGTAACAGATACCAATAGGCCATGGGCGGAGCAATGCCCCCGCCTTTGGCCTATTGCGTGCTTGGTTTGAAAATAACACTCACGAAAAGCCCAATCACGGAACCCAAAAGGAATCGCACACGCACGAGCGTGTGCGATTCCAGGGTCCATTTTGAGATCCCGAACAAAAGGACTGTCGCCTGCGCGAGCACTGCTGCGCAGTGCAACGCAGGGGGAGAGCTCTAAAAATGGTGATACTACCCAAACTCTTATATTTGTCTGTAAATATACCGATGCCACTAAAAACTCATTTTTTTTTTAAACAACTCCATACGAGCATCTTGAGCTAGACTGGGTGGGCAGACAACCCCGGGTCTCATGGAACTTGTTGACTTCACCGTTTGCCCGGGGAGGCCTGGGAGCTCCAGACTTAGAGCTTTACGTGTATAGCGCACAGGTGCAATACCTACACTTCTGGCACCACCCAACTCCATACCAACCTCACGTGGCGATAGAAATAGATATGGTTGCACCTATCCAACTTCATGTGGCAGTATTCCAACCTTACAGGAGACCCTACTTGGAAATAGACACTGTGGGGACAACGCGCTGGGCATGGAGAAGTATACCAAAGAAGGCAGGTCAAAGTGTATTGTATGCTCCATCTATGCCACTGGGAGGCAATCCACTTACAGCACCGCTAACAGATAAGGCTACCACAATGAGGGCGAGGGCTCATGATCTAGCGAAGGGCAGCGATTTGTTTCCAGGCAACACATTTATGTTCCTTCAACAGATGTGCAAACAACAAACACCTTCAGCCCCAGGCATGTTTTACCACCAGCTTAGGGCTGCATGTAGGGCATACTGACTTCCCCCAAGCACCTCCCACATTGCCAGCTTTAGAGAACATATTGTCAAACCAGACTCCTCGCAAATTGATAACACGTATTTACAGCAGAACACAGGAAACATCCCCTATTATCTCAAGTTCGTCAAAAGCGAATTGGAAGAGAGAATCTGATACTTTAATCACTAATAAACAATGGCAATTCTGCTGTTTGCAACTAGAACATCTCTCACCAAACTATAGATTACGGCTCATACACTCTGTGCAAAACATTTAAGTGTATCATACACCGCCTCAATTACATCGCATGGGCATACATCCTGACACGAGATGCTGGAGATGTGGAACACAGGACGCCACATTCATACACCTGGCTTGTTACTGCAGACCAATAGCACAGTTTTGGTTGGAAGTCTTTAGACACATTGGAAACATCACCGAAAATCAATTACAAATTACACCACTGGGGGCACTGCTGGGCTTTGTGGTTGACATCCCAAGAGGTTCCCTTAAACTCACATCCATGCTGCTGTTGTTGGCAAAGCGTCAGATGGCCATACACTGGAAGAAACAACATCCTCCCACAATAGCAGAGTGGCTAAACGCGGCCACATACTGCAGGAATCAATTAACAAATTATTGGGAACTAATGCCTAGAAGATCTAGACGTTTAGACATTTGGGGACCTTTTGTGAGCTGGCTAGAATCGGGGGGTGCTGACCTCCGGGGCGATCGCACAGAGTGAAAATCTCATATCTAACTGAGGAGTTGAGATCGGTACATCTGGATAGTTCTAGGGGAGGCAAATGTGATGTTGCTACAGGCAATATGGTGATGATGTGTATGGAATGTAGTGGCCGGAGCTTACAACAGACGCATGCAAATTGTCCCTGAATGTATGCATTATTGAACTGGTACTTTGCGAGATGGCAGGAGGAGGCTGGGGGTATTGTTTTTTTATTGTTAGTTTACAAGATAAAATACATAGAATCAGAACAGCGATCCTCTTCACAATATTGTATTCCAACGCAACAAATTTAAAAATCGCTCCCGGTCCCCTGGGATGTCGGCGTGACGGCTGTGTTATACAAGTTAAAATCTATATTGTATGTGCTGCTGGCCCCAGGGTTGCAGGCAAATAGCTATGTAAACGGTTTACATTGTAATAAAAAATAAAAACAAAAAAAACAGCCCATTGCTTTGTACGGTAAGGGCATTACTTCAGTGGTTGAGCCAAGATACATAGTGATTCTCACCTGAGACCCTATGATCAGTCTCAAAAGGCTAATATCAGAGACATCTTTTGGGAAACTGTCGCAACAAGCAACACTGCAAAGCAAGGGATCGTTATCTGCTGCCTTCGTCGATTATAAACCCAGGGCTCTGAATGAGAATGCCATCAATGAAATTGTCCCCCCACTAGCAAGGAAGCTATACCTTCAATTTAGGTATGGATCATCATCTTTAAAAGAGTTTAAAAAGCATTGGCAAAAAGAATTTGTCACAGTTGATGCCCTCCTCTGTACAGGTTGTCGCATGGGGCCAGAAACGCTATTCCATGTATTGTTTTTTTGCCCATCTTACAAACATCTTCACACCCAGAAACAGCTTCATTTGACAGCAGTCTAAATCCCACTTGAGGCAAGCGTTCCTAGATTCACTTGCCCAGTAATTTATTTTTACAAACACAAAAAACACTGAAATCTACTGAGTCCGTTTTAATACGGCTTCAGCAGAGTTGTCAAACAACGTTGCTCAAATTTACAACTAGGTGGATCTACTCAAAAAAGGTCGGAAACATAGCTGCGCTTAACCTACACTGCCCATCAGCCAATTCATACAGGCTTTCTATGTATTCTGTTGACATAACACAATACATTCCCTTAATCCATGCATGAATCTCCAGCCTAATATCAAATGTCTCAATTTCTGAATCAATGACATATGTATCAAGCTAACTAACCGTCTGGCATACTAGTGGTAGAACATGCATGAAGGATGATAAATTGATTACCTTTAAGTACTACACAAGTACTTAGGTGCACTACAGATGTTAGTCCAATCACAGAGGTCATACTGTTGACACAAAATATAACATTCTGTGATCCACACTGCCTTCATTGTTAACAAGCATTTGCAATGCAATAGGTCTCGCATTTACATAAGTTTAAGCTATGGGCATTGTAAATGACAATGCCTTTTTATTTATGTTTTAAAAATTAAAACAAAAGTTAAAGGCATTGTTATTTGCAATGTCAGTAGCTCAAACGCACGTAAATGTGAGACCTATTGCATTGCAAATGCTTGTTAACAGAGGGGCCAGTAAATCCTCAGTCCCCTTCAAGACTAGTGTCAGCGCCCTGAAAACTTCACTTACCGTATCCGAGCACACTGTCTGCAGTCCTTAACCTTACAGGTCTAGTGACTGCACTTTGTGATCTTACCTCCCCTCGGCATGTCTACTGCCTCAGTGGTAGGACTTTCATCACCCAGCGGTGCTCTATGCCCTCTCCATGCACAGTGTCAGCACATTCCCAGCTGCTTGTGTGGCCAGTACTACTGGCACCTCCACCCAGTGGCAGAAGAATAATATCTCCCTCACTGAGCTCTTTGTGCGCAGTGTCATCTCTGTGCCTGCCCCCTTCACACCCAATATCAGCTCTCAGTAAGTAACCTTCCCCAGTCCAACCATTCTCCTGACACCGACCTCTGTGACTCTTCATGTCCAGAGTCAGCACCATGTGACCATGCCTGCCCAGGCCCCCATCCTGGACCCTGCCTGCCTAGTGTCAGCATGCAGCATTAGCACTGTAATGATACAGTACTCCCAACATGCTCAATACCCGCTGCTTCCAAAACTTCCCATGCTCTCTACGCCCTATGACAGCATACAAACCCCTTCTGCACTCTGTTCACATCACATTCCCCAACGTCAGCAGCCCTAACTCCTTATTGCCCTCTTATGCCCAGTTTGATCATTATACACCTACTCCCCGCATGCCAATTGCCTGCAGTAGCACTCTATAATGCTACATGCCCCCTGCTTAGCCAATATCAGCGTCTCCGTATCTCTTCTCTCTATGCCAGTTATCCAAAGCAGGGAGTCCAAACTCGAACCCCGTCGACACACCCATGGGAACAACTGTCCAATGCCCCTCGCTGAACTCACGCTGCACCAAGTCATTGTTCCTCAGGTTCCTCCTGATCGCATGGCTCCTTATCCGGGCGCTGCACACTTTCCAACCAGTCCGCAACCACCTCCGGGTTGTCAAAGAACCAGGCCTTACCCTCCAGTTCCACTCTGAGACGGGCAGGAAACATCATGGCATATCTCATACCTTTGTCTCTCAGCTTCTTCTTGATCGAGACAAACCTCTGCCTCCGTTTCAGCACCGCCTGAGTAAAGTCCGGAAAGAACAGGAGCGTTGCATTTTCGAATTCCAAAGGATCAGCCGCACAAGCCGCCTGCAGGATAGCATCTCTGTCTCGAAAATTAAGGACTCGGGCTATGATCGTTCTAGGATTCGCCCCAACGCGGGGCCTGCCACCAGGCACCCTTTGAGCCCGTTCCACCGTGAAAAACTTACTGAGGCCCTTTGGTTTAAGGTGGTTAAGGATAAGGTTCTCCACGAAAAGATCCGCAGCCTGCCCCTCCGCCTTCTCCGGGACACCAAGGATGCGAACATTGTTGCGTCGGGCCCGCCCTTCGTACTCATCCAGCCGCCGATCGGTACTCTCTCTATATGTCCAAAGATCACGTACCTCCTGCTGCAACTGGCTCACATAGTCTATGAGACTCGCTGTCTTCACCTCCAGTGATTTAACCTTTTTATTCGCCTTAGAGAGGTCAGCCCTGATCAGCCCCATTTCTAACGTCACGGTATCAAGCTTGGTCTCCAGAGTCTCCATCTTTTGGCCCAAGGACGTCCATGGATAGCTGCCATGAGGTCTGTTAAGGTTGGCTCTGCCCCTGTGGATCGATCTTCGGCGCCGCCACCCAGTCCCTTTTTTGACTCCTGAGGCGATCCCCTAGGCATAGTATACCTATCCAGCTTGTTAGATTGCACCTGCCTTCCTCCCCTGGAGGTCTTAGGCCACCGTTTGTCCGAGTCAGTCTTTGTCGCCATCTTATCGCACTCCAGGAGATCACCGTCTGGAATGAAGCTCTGAGGGCACCCAGCCGAACAACGGGTATTATACCTTCTTTCCAAAAAAGGCCTGACCTAATCCAGCGCCCCAGTATCAGGTGCTCAGCTGCCGAGACCCCAAGGGCGAAAGTCCACGTGGACCGCCTGCGCCACGACCAGCCCCTCCAGACGACCCAAGAAAAGGCTCACCGGGAATGCAGGTCAGTTGCAGTTCAGTTTCCAGCCTCTGCAACACTCCTCAGCAATCCATGAGACCTGGTGGTGCAACAATTGCCCACCGGGATCCAATGGGCACCCCCACCAGCTCGTGGGACACCTCCTGGACTGCCGGCACACCGGGCGAGACCGACCGTCCCACTCCTCCACCACTTCGAAAATGACGTGGTCGCCTTGGCCGCGGCGTCTTCAGGGCGTCTCACCAGCTACCTGCAGGCAGGCATAATTGCAGCCCCGGGCCCGGCCACAGTAATCACAACAGGGGCTGACAACCCCACCAAACCGGCTCCTCAGGCTCGCAGGGGGACCACCACACACCCAGCAACGTTATTCTGGGAGCCCCCCCCCTCCAGTGGGGGCTCCAGAAAGCAGGCGAGGCAGCAAGTGGGCAACGGCCAGCAACCCCCACGACCGCCAACCGGACCGGCACAAGGCCGTCCCGGCGGCCGATGTTGACAAACTCCGGCCGGGGGGGTGCTGTAAATTGAGGCCCCGGCTCCCAGCCGCCGTAGGCCGCAAACTTGCGGACGGCGCAGCACCAGGAGAGACCGGGGACTCCGCTATGGGCTCCGCTTGAGTTCCCCCGCCCGATTCACGGGTTGGGGGACAGGATTATGGTCAGGATCTCGAGCCGGTGGAGGAGCGAAGCCGGCCGGAGCCGATCTTCAGGCAGCCATCTTGGTCGCCGGCTTGGGTCCTCCCCCCAAAAAATTGTTTCTCTTTACTATCAGACAGAGGTCATTCTTCATCGCTCTCCACAATTTCAGCTCATTTGTTCCAAGCATGCAATGTTACTTTGAAAAACTGCTACACTCCTCCCCAAATCAAAACCAAAGCCAGTATATGCTCAACAGCGAGGTAGTAAGCATGTTGTACAAAATGCAAAATGGACCATGCCTGCTATCAGCAAAGTCAAAATTTACTAAACAAGCACTAGTTTGAGTCAAGACCCAGATAAACCCAGATAAAAAGGAATATAATCACTAATTACTTTTGTAATGTATAATATAGATTATTAACAAAATAAAACTTGGTGCAAAGATTCTTTATCAGTCACTGCCAGCACTACTCTCTGCTTCACTACTTCAACCAACATTTCCAACTGAAAGAAGCACTACAGTAATACCAACACGCATTGCATCATCCAATTTGTGTCAAATATGCAAAGCGCCAAATTTAGTTAGAGCTGGATTAATCCAGATTTGTTTCTTTTCTTGGGCAAGTAGCTTACTCATTGCATTCTAGAAAGTGTATCCAAGTCTTTATAAAATAGAGAAGAAGCTACAAGTATCAGAATAATTCTAAGGAAACTCAGTACTGGATATGTTACTTGCTTGCCATAGATCAGCTTCGGAGACTTTTGTTTATTCCCTGAACTATTCTGTGAAAAGCATGCTGAATTATAGCACTTGCACGCCTCATATTTGCCAACAATGGGTGAGTGAATGACTACCACCTTGGAGGTGGTTAAGAGTCTAGAAGGAAGCACGTGTGCTACCAGCACAACTGCAGCTTTGCGTGTGAATGGCTCTACCGGCTTTGGGGGGTTCAGGGGTGTTGGAGATGTCCTTTGAGCCACTGCTGCTGTGTGTGGATAGCACTGACGTTCTTGAAATATAAAAGTGTGCATGTATTTTACAATTAGTGACAAAACTCAGCATTAGCAGTACTTTCAAGCAAAATATGAAATAGTCCAACCTCTGGACATAGAGACAATGATAAGCACAATCATGAGCGCAACCACCTCAAATTCAAGTACTAAAAAATTAGTTCTAAGGCTCACCCTGGCAAACACTGCCTCAAAGTAAGCAATGAGATCATATTTGACCCACAGAAAAGTACTTGAGCACAGGACTACTGTGGGAGAAATCTTACCTCTGATCGCAGCCTTCCATTTCCAAGTACAAAAACACATTCTATCCCGGATCCATACATGGACACCTTGGCAATGAATGTGAAAGACGATTACAGGAAGATTTTAATTGTCTGTGTCAGTTCAGGCATGGCCAGTCACTGTGATGCAGCTGGAACTAACAAGCTAAATTGTATCTACCAGTAAACAAGCTATACTAACGTTGACAATGTTTTCAGAATGTTGTTAAATAGATATGGTTACAGCCACCAGACCCTCTATATAAAGAGTATATTAACTCCACTTTTTCTGCTTTTAATCAAACTTGCATACAAAAATACGGATTTAGATACACAGCTAGAGTGAAAAGCAGAACTTGTAAACTGTAATCCAATTTTTCACAAAACGCTTATCCACATGGTGTCCTTCAATGCGTCAATTTATGAAAGTCAAAGCAAAAACACGAATGATGGCAGAATCATTGGGCATCAATGTTTTCTTTTCTAGACCGGTGGTGCACCTTGAGGATTGAAGTTGAACAGAACCACATATTCCCAGGAGCACATACATGTTCAAGTTAAATGCCTAACTTTAAAAAGGTGCAGTACAAACATTCTTTGAATTTTGCACCGGTTATTTCACAACATTAAATACTGAAACAATAAGTACTGAGCACTTACTGATTCATACAAATCCATTTTGATCATTTCCTAGTTTCAGAAGTAAAGGACTTTCTCCTTGCACAGTACATCTCTATGACCATCACCCAGCACGCTTGGATCCTAAACATACTGTTATCCAACATATAAAGATCAGAAATTGCATATAATAATGCCAGACCACAAAAAATATCAATGCAATCATGCCAGTCTTATAACTACATTAGGTAATCTCCATCAACCTCCTTTCCCAAGATAGAACATGTGTAGGTGTCAAAACAACGAGGAAAAGGGTTTCAAAATAGAGCAAGTATTCAAAGGAGTATTTTAACATAAGTGTAGCTTTAGAAAGCAAGAGCTTTCATGCTTACTAAACTGTAAAGCAAGTGAAGTCACAACCACTGCATCTAGAGGAAAAAGTGAAAGTAACCACATACTAAAGACGAAAGGGATTGAAATATGGTAAGGTGCAGTCTAACATTATCAGAGCAAGCCTGGATTCTGAATGAGATTACCTTCAGGCACTGCATGTATACAAAACCATAACCAGGTATGCGGGCTAGCCACAAACAAACACACACACACACACACCCGACCAAAATTATACAGCTTTAAGATAGTACATAAGGACTACTGAGAAATCCAGATTTTCCTCCTAGGCACAAAACATGGAAAATGCTGCATAACTAAACTTGTTTGAGAGCTACAACTGACCAGCAGTACAGCCTGGAGCAAATCAAGTGTTTTATTTAATAGTTTCTTAAAAACCATTACAGTAGAATGAAGGAAAAAGGCGCCTAAGAACATTAAAACCATAAACATAAGACCTTTAACTGTGAGAACAGGTTGGCTAAGAAAGTCTGCATTTCCAGCTATTATACTCGTACTATACAGTGTTTATAATAGGACAATTAAACATTTAAAAACATACTTAAAGAGCTGAGCAAAATTTTAAAACTTCTCTGCACTCAGATTTTTTTTTACTGACGGCAATTAAACTGTAAAGAATTAAGTTATATGAACTCGGGAATATATATATATATATATATATATATATATATATATATATATATTCAATTCCCCGCCTCGGCGGGTCTTGGGCTCAAAAATTCCACGGACTCGATAATTCTCACTCCGGTGCCTTCTCTACTCACGGGTTCACACTCTGCGACTCTGGGCAATAGCTTGCTTAATCTCCACAACGGCCCCTCGCGGCGGGATGCCTGGCTTTCACCTTGTGGATACCCTGCCGGGGTTATCTCACAGGGGAATACCAGGACGGGTTCCCTAAGCAAGCGCCGGGAAACCCTTTGTGGGTAGCTGTGCGCTATATAAGCTCAAATACATTTACATTTACATTTACCATGTTAGAGGAATATTCAGCGCTTCTTAAACCAATATAGGGTAAGAATGTGTAAGATGCAAAACCCTATTCCCTTACAGACGGTTGTGGAGTTTAGCAGGTTTAGGGCAACTGTGCAACAAACTGCTACTACTTTAGAATGTTTAGGTTAAGGGTGGCTGTGGCATCATTCATGTATTTTAATATATCTAGTCACCAACTGCGGATTATCTCCTTTCAAGCAAAATATAAAGAGTGATGACAAATGCAGCTGTTAAAACAAATAAGAACGCGTAGCCATTTCCTGGGTTCAATATTTAGAAATGGGCAAGTGCAAAAGATTCTGTTTTATACCTGCACAGTCTGCAATAGAGAGTGACAGGCTGCAGTGGCCATTTGGGAAGAAAATCCAAAATTAGGAGCTAAAACTAATGCAGCTGAGATTAGACTTATTTATAATTAATGTTTACTGATATTTTTAATACAGAAAGGGGGATTTCTTACTACCACAGTCCACACGCCATAAGGTAAGGCAGAGTTCAGCATGAGGCACCAGGAGTTTTACAATTGTGCTTTTCCACAAGAATCATTTCTTCCTAGATGAAAAATGTAAAGGGATAACTTTGAGTAATTTACCGATTACATTAGTGTTTTAAAGACACTATGTTCTTTATATTTTGACTGAATGTCTAGCAGGGTAAATAGGCCTTAACTGCCCAGATTAGATAATGGCTGTAATATTGAGCAGTTCCATGAATCCGGCAGGGACTCTGGAGCCACACAATATGAAAATAGGCTCGAGAAGCTTGCAGCCAAGCAGTCGATTGCATGTTTATACAGGGAGCTAGGTAAACCATTTGGTCACGTAGCACCGTCGGATCTGCTTTTCATAATTGGATCCTTTTTTGTTGGAAGGGACACAGATGAGTATGGCGAAGAAAGTTTGATTGAAGGAGTGAAATAATTTCACCAAATGTAAGCAAGATGCACTCATTTAATGTAACGATGTGAGACACCTACACATTGTGGGGCACATTATTTCCAAGCGTTTGTGTTTGTTCTTTTTCTTTTCTGTTTATCATTTTAAAGTTTTCTTTGATTTTTGGTAGAGCAGGCATCCAAAAATTCTAATAACTATTATCTTTTAGGAGCCTTTTCTACTCTCAGATGGCTCTTATAAATTTTACAACTTTTAAAAAACTTTTGTAACGATTAGGTCATCCATGTTTTTATGTAATATTCTCATCTCCATCTTGATATGGAATCCACACCCTCCAGCAACCGAGATTTTGCATGACAAACGTTTGATCATTTTCTGTGGATATGGAGAATCAAATTGGTGACCTTGTCCAAGAGTAAATTAGTTAGCAGCGAACTGTGTATTTGCACCCAAACTTTAATCTTGTCTGGCTCAGTCAGCAGCTAACTGACGCCAAGTGCTCCTTCTACACGCCATAACGGTCTGGGACTTTGGAGTTCTATCTTACTCTTTACAGCCTCCACGAAGAGCAACTTTCCAAGTAAAGTCAGGCTTTTTTTTTTTAGATTTGATATATTGAATGTTGCTGAGAGAAGCTGGCTTGCATAAAGGAGAGGCCGCTCTGCGATTCCTCTGTTGTTCATAATGCAATAATATTCAAAGTGTGCACCTTTGATGAGCTGCTGCCAAAACAGAAATAGTGTGTTCAAGAAATAGGTGTTAAACTATTACATTTCAAGCTAATTGCTTTACTCTCATTCCAGAAAAATATACCACACCAGGGATTCATTACCAGATGACACTGGAATTTACGTACAGAAGGTTGAATGACATTACAATTGAGTAACATATATGGCTAGTGTGTGTTTGTTTAAAGGGTTTGTTTTTCCTCGCTTTGATATCCTCTCACTGGTACCTCACTTTCCATTGTTTTTTTCCTTCTTTCCTTGAAGAGTTTATAACTCCAGCGAGACCAATTCTTCAGTGAAAGTTAGCTTAAGTCTTCCACAGAGCCAGTTCGTAGAAAACAGCAATTTTTAAGTATAGAATAGTTAGGGGATCCAGTTCACAGCCGATTTATTGCATCAACATTTTGCAAACATGCACAATTTAATTTTGTGTGAGCAATCTATGCAGCCACAGTTATAAATATGTTCAGAAAAGTACAGTTTTAGTTCTAAGCCGTGAAAATACCTACTCCTTAAACATCTGTACCGGTTGAAATTATTTTAAACATGGTTACTTTTAGTCTTTTAAGATTGCACTTACAGATCGATTTGATAAACAGGTAGTTAAAGAACCATTTCATCAACATATATCTGGAGCAGGTAGGTGGCAAATCCTTGAAATAAACCAGGGGGACGCTGCCTAAAATAGAACTTCTCCCCTGAAACAGACTCTTACAGAAGATTAAACCACGAAGGCTTACTGATTTTTCTGAACTTTCAGTATGTGTCACAACTCCAATAAGGTTTGACGACTATAGTCAGAATTCAAAGAGCAAAGGCTCAACAGCTATTTTCTTAGCCCACAACTAGTGTGTGTCAACAAACTCACCCATTAGGTTAGACTAATATATGAGAGTGACTTCTATGAACATAGTCGGATTTCCATCAACTGTGCTTAGTGGCCAGTGTCATCTGGATATCCTTCTTTCCTACCACAGCACCTCTTATTCACAGAGGGGAATCATGTGGATCGGATTTCATACCGGTCACTGAAATCTCGGCAGAAAAAAGGCTAGTGAAACCTAATGACCCACTTGGTCAATAGCCTACAAAACGTAAACCTAAGATATATATTAGAGCAGCTGATGGATAGTGTTGGTGCAGTGCAAAAAATGTGAAGATTTAAAAGGATGAACCCTTTTTATTCTAATAGGTCTCCCAAACCTATAAAAAAAGTGCAAAAAAAGTGCAGAAGCTGCTTGTAACAAATACGCCGCTGATCTTTATTGGTCGACTGGTTTCAGCCAAATGGGCCTTTTGCCCTGGCTTTCTTCAGGACCTAAGCTTTACATAGCTACTGCATACGTGAAAACATGCCATCGTGCAATGTAATTATCCAATAAAATACCTCAATGCAGGCAGGGTGATCTTCACACATGAAAGAGATAGTGACATAGACAAGTGTTCTGAGAACATACCCATACGTATGCAGTAGCTATGTAAAGCTTAGGTCCTGAAGAAAGCCAGGGCAAAAGGCCCATTTGGCTGAAACCAGTCGACCGATAAAGATCAGCGGCGTATTTCTTACAAGCCGCTTCTGTGCTTTTTTTTTTTTTTTTTTTTTTTTAAATCGGTTTGGGAGACATAATAGAATAAAAAGGTGTCTTTCTTCCACTACCTTTTAAATCTTCACATTTTTTGCACTGCACCAACACTATCCATCAGCTACTCTAATATACAACTTAGGTTTACGTTTTGTGAGCTATTGACCAAGTGGGTCATTAGGTTTCACTAGCCTTTTTTCTGCCGAGATTTCAGTGACTGGTAAGAAATCCAATCCACATGATTCCCCTCTATGAATAAGAGGTGCTGTGGTAGGAAAGAAGGAGATCCAGATGATGACACTGGCCACTAAGGGCAGTTGAAGGAAATGTGACTATGTTCATAGAAGTCACTCTCATATATTAGTCTAACCTAATGGGTGAGTTGTTATTTGTTGACATACACTAGTTGTGGGCTAAGAAACCAGGTGTTGCGCCTTTACTCTTTGCTTTGACCATAATATTTTGTTGTTAATGTATTCTAGTGATATTGGGGATTAAATCTGCTAGTTGGTCGTAAAACTGTCCCTACAACCCTTTTTCCCTTGTGGAATTGTATGTAGTGATAACTCGAAGAGCAGCATACCTGTTTGAGTAACAGAAGTGATAAAGTCCTAGAGCGGGATCTAGTGTTCTTTCTCTCAGGTAATCCAATGGATGGAAAGAGTTCTCTAGGTAGGGAATTCTTTTTCAGCAAGCATCGAGTTTCCCTAATGGTGAGAGAAATTCTTCTTCTCCACCTTATTTTCCCCATGAGGAGAGAAACTGGTTAAAATACTTTTCTATATAGTAAAATGAGGACGTATCTAGGTTTATTTTTGGTTTAAATCATTTTTATTGAGGTTTTAATAACAAACACATGACAAGACGACATGATAATAGTTTGAAGGACCTCCCGCCCTTCCAGCTGGCTGCCCCTCCCTCTCGCTCAGGGGCGAGTCTCACCTCTGTGCAAAAGAATGTGTCCATGAAGGTGGGTGAGGGCCCAGATTTGACAGACAATGTCATGAAACAGTACCATCAACATCTAACAATCTCCATTCCCCCAACCCTCCTCCCCCTTTAACTCCCGTATCCCTCCCCCCGGTGTGGTCGGTGGAGGAAGAGGACCAAGCGATCTAAGGCATGCATATAGTGTGAGGTTCAGTTGGAGGTCTCTGTGTTCTTCCTAAAGTCATCCGGTAGACGGAGCACCCTGAGGTGTTTTGGGCATGTGATTTCGGTAAATTCGCCGGACAGAAGGGAAATTAGGGGTTGCCAAGTGTCCAGGAATGGGTCTCGTGTCTGAGTGAGGGGAAGCTTGTATCTTTTCCATACCCATGATGTACCATAGCCTGTGGAGCCACCCCGTGCGTGTGGGTTTCCTCTTGGTGCCCCATAATTATAGGACATGTTGAGTGGCAGCCCCCATGGCCAGCCCCATCTGCCTCCCCCTGAGCGATTTGAGGGGGAACATGATGGCGTTGGGGAGACCGAGAAGTGCATATGCTGGAATCGGGGGAACTCTGTCTCAAAGTGTTTATCAATATCCCATAACACCTGCTCCCAATACTCCAGTACTTCCGCACATTCCCACAATATATGAGTAAGTGTCCCTGTGTGCCCACACCCTCTCCAGCATGTCGGGTCCCTACGTGGATTGCTCTGGTGCAGCCGTGCTGGTGTGAGGTGCCAATAGTATGCTATTTTCACCGCAGATTCTCTGCTAGCTACGTTCCGGGCAGTGTGGTGGGCTCTGAAGTAAATGTCCTGCCATTCTTTGTCCGTGAAGGAGCGGCCCAATTCTCTTTCCCATCGCTTTTGGCCCTCTGACCGCAAGGCGGGAGGAGGAGGGCCGAGCATCTTGTATATGTCTGTAATCGCCTGTTTGTCCGTTGTTTTCGTGTGTAGCCATTTCTCGTAAGGTGTGAGATGTCTGCTCACGTGGGGCAGCACCTTTCTCGTCGTTAGCCAGTGCCTGATCTGAGGGAGCGTGTAATAGTCTTGTAGGGTGTGCATTTGCAGGAAACCCTCGGGATCAAAGAGGTCGCCAGCCACATTGCACTCCGACAGCCGCCATTGCGGGAACGACCCGGGAATCATGCCCGGTGGAAAGGTCGGGTTATCAAACAGGGGCGTCATCGGAGACGGAAAGGTGGTTAGGCCACACGGGACCGCCACTTTGTCCCATACCTGCATCACTGTTCTCGTGATGGGCGATTTTTTAAGGTACGAGGGCCTGTCGGTGCGTTTCAGGAATGGAACTTTCCCTAAGAACATCTGGCCCATAGCTCGCTCTTGGAATAACCACCTTTTCTCCGATTCGGGTCTGCTCCATTCTAAAAGGTATCGGAGTTGCGTCGCTTGAAAGTAGCGGCGTCGATCAGGAACCCCCAAGCCGCCCTCTGATGTTACACGCGTGTTCAGGTCTCTGCGAATTCGCGGGCATTTGCCAGCCCAAACAAAATGTCTGATGCTATCTTGCAGTTTCCAGAGCATGCCTATTGGCGGAGTCACCGGGATGGTCTGGAACAAGTACAGGACTTTCGGCAAGAGACATTTTGACTGCCTCCACTCGCCCCAGCCAAGAGAGTGTCTGCCGGCGCCACCTTGCCAGATCACCTTGCAGTTCAGCAAGCAGAGTCGTGTAGTTTTGTTCGACCGTTTGGGAAGTGCTCTGTGTCAGGGAGATGCCTAGGTACGGCAGCGACATCCGGGACGAAAGACCCCCATATCGCCATGAGTCTCGTGCAGTCGCACGGACGTTACACCCCAGCGGCAAGATCAACGATTTCTCGAAGTTCATCTTAAAACCCGACACTTTCCCAAAATCCTCCATCTCTGTGAGGAAGGCCGGCACAGATGTCGAGGGAGCTTCCAGGGCAGCGAGGACATCGTCCGCGTAAAGACTTATGGTCTGTGGTTCTCCGCCAAACCGAACACCGACAATGGCCGGGTTATCTCCAGCCCTTTGCACGAGCGGCTCGATGTTCAACGCAAACAGTAGGGGTGAGAGCGGACACCCCTGTCTGGTGCCCCTCCGGAAGTCAAATGGCCGTGAGCGCACCCCGTTGACATTAATCGTGGCTTGCGGGGCCGCGTAGCAGCTAGCGACCCACGTGCGGAACCGGTCTCCCATCCCGAACCGCACCAGGACTGCATCGAGATACCCCCAGTCCACCCTGTCAAACGCCTTTTCGGCATCCACAGAGAGCAGGACTGCATTGGAGTCATTGAAGTGGGCCTTATCGATGATGTGGAGCAGGCGTTTGGTATTGTCTGCGCACTGCCTGTACGGAATGAAACCCGCCTGGTCTGGTTCGATGATACCCGGCAAACATGGGCCCCAATCGCGCCACCAGCACCCCAGTGAATAGTTTTAGGTCGAGGTTAAGGAGCAAGATGGGTCTGTAAGCTGCGCAATGAGACAGGTCCTTGCCCGGCTTGGGAAGGACCACGATGTCAGCCTACAGCATGTCCTGGGAATAGAGCCCCTGCCCTGGAAGGAATTAAATAGCCTGGTCAGTATTGGTGCCAGTAGGGGCAGAAAGCTTTATAAAAGCCCGCCGAGGGGGCGTGGCCAAGATGGCTGGGTGAGCGGACGCTTCTTCCCGCAGCTCCTCCAGCCCGACTAGGCTCGAGCCCTTTTCTTCGGCTTTTCTCCCCCCGCTGATGCTCAGCGGATGAGAGGAGTGTGGCGGAGAACCCGGTGCACGCATTGATGCCGCTTTGGCCCTAATCGCTCCGGTGGAAGCGCCTCAAAAGACCGATCGAAGATCGAGAGACGACGGAGCGCCCGAGAGGCGGAGCGTATCGGAGTGCTGTCCATGCGCCTTGGCTGGGCCTAGTGCTGAAAGTTGGCGATCGGGGTGGAGACCGTCCCGGCGATCGACGGAGATCAAAAGGAGAGCTACCGGCTGGGGGGCCCGCTACGCAGAGGACTCTGAATGCGCGCTCTGGCGCTTGGACTTGAGGCGGTGACATCCTGCATGGCGAAGGTTCCGGTCTCGGGATCGGAGCGCGATCGGCTTGAGGCCGGGGCCAGATCTGCCGACTCTAAGTAACCGTGCGGCCCCGGCTGTGGAACTTTTCGGATTGCCCGGTTTCTGGTGTGGCCCGGTGGTGTCGCCGGGCTCGGGGGGGATCTGCTTGGCCCCACCCAGCCGCCATTTTGTCCTCGAGAGGTTGGTGTCGTTGGCCTCCTCCGGAGTCCCTTGGCGGCGGATTCTTGCGCCCTCCGCCTCTGCACAGCTATCTTCCTGTGGAGCGAACTGGCCGGGGCCCCCCCAGTGTCGGTTCCAGATGCCATCCCGACTGGGCGCCCGCGGCTTGTAGTGCCCGGATCGACCCGCCATTTTGTCGTCTGTGGCGCAGCTCCCCGGTCCTGCCGGGAGCTCCCCATATCGAGTGCTTGCTGGTGGTTGGACATTCCCCGGAGCGTCGGGCCTGTGCCCACTCTGCAGTTGAGGCGCTTGGAATGTCTGGAAGAGGTGGTTCGAAGAAGGGGGACCGCACCCTGCCGGATATGCTTGGCAGGGCCCAGCAGCTACGGGACAGAGCACAGCCGTCGCCGGGGTCTTCCCGGGCCTCGGCGGACGCGCCTACGGGGGAACCCCCTGTCACGAGATCTTTCATGGAAGAACTGTTCGGTTCCCTTAGAGAGGACTTCCAGACACTGAAGCGGGAAGTGGCTAGTGAGGTCCGTGAGGTCCGCAGAGAGGTGGAGGGCCTCGGTGAACGGGTTGAGACGGTGGCCCAACGCCGGGACGATGAGATTGTCCACTTACAACAGGACGTTCTCCGTCTCCGGGAGCAGTGCGTTGAACTCCAGGCCCACTCTGAGGATCTTGAGAACAGGTCAAGGAGAAATAACATTCGAGTGCGTGGTGTGCAGTCTGCGGACGAGGGGACTGACCTGGTGGGCTATCTACAGGACTTGTTCCGGGAGATCCTGGGGGAGGCCGCGGACTTCCCTATCCGCATTGATGTAGCTCACAGAGTTGGTCGACAGAGCCAGTCATCGGCGCCCCCGCCGGACATCTTAGCTTTCCTGCCCGACTTCCCACTGAAGGAGCGCATCATGTCTGAAGCCCGTAGGAAACTGCCACTGACTTTCCGGGAGCGGCCTGTGGCGCTCTATCAGGACCTGTCCGCCATCACACTGCAGAAGCACAGGTCCTTCAGGATTGCCACCGACTTCTTGCGCGAACAGGGGACGCCGTACTCCTGGGGGCACCCCTTCCGCTTGATCTTTCGCTGGAACGGTGTGCTGCATCAGCTACGCTCCTTGCAAGACATTTGCGGTGTCCTGGGGCTCACGGCCACAGAGGAGGATGGAGCCACACCGTCATGGAGGCGATCAGAGAGAAGGGGCCGACGGAGATCAGCGAGGAGACGATCGACGGCGAGCGCTGGGCGTCCTGATTCCCCTACCATCAGGGCGGACATGGCCGGTGCCTTGAGGGCAGCAGCCAGGGACTTAGCCGACTCCAACGGCGTGGCCTTGACGGCCTAGACTCACTCCGGGGGGAGATGAACATAGCTTCTTCGATGCCAGGTTTGGGGCTGGGAAGGACGGGGGGGAGCGGCCGGAGGTGAGTGGCCGGACGTCCACTTTTCTAATTTCTACGGACTTGCCCGCTTTGGGGCTTGACTGAGACAGCGCTTAATTTGTGCCGGTGCTTTCCGGTGCTTAGCACCGGCACTTTCTTTTCAGGGCCGGGTCTACACGCATCTGCACGTCGTCACGTATGATGACTCAGTTACTCGGAGTGTTGTTCTGGGTCTCCTGAGAATCCTAGTGTGCTTCGGTTCAGTCAGTGTGAATGTAAGCCGGAGATCCGGAGAAAAGCAATTGCTGGCTGCATTCATTAATCATAATAATGATTATGATATTCATAAAGTTATCATGACGGCCACGGCGTCGCACATGCAGGCACGGAGCCTTAGTTCACAACTGTTTCCGGTGGTGGGAGGGACTCTGGAGCAGTACTGGGCGGGAGTCAGGCATTGATTGGGTCAGACTCAGTTTTGGATGTGCGCGCTGCACGCTGTTTTTTTCCGCTTGCCACGCTCCGGCACCCCCGCACACCCGCACCCCACGAGTTACAGCCACTCCAACCACATTGAGGGAAGGCAGCACCACCACCACCAGGCCGCCTATCAGTTAATGAAGTGCCCCACAGGCCGTCCGACCACGGCGAGTGTAACTGTAAGTACTGTAGCAGTCAGTCAGACATCATGCCACATGTGACATGCCCAGTCAGTGGTGGCGTGGCGGCGTGCACTGGGGTAGCTCCGACTCCATTCGATGATGCACTGTTCTGTTCCTGGCCTGCTGTTTGGCCTAGTAGCGGTTGCTGATGCTTTACACACATTATTATCACAATAGGGCCGGGACGGCCGGTGTTAATGTTAAAGGCCCTGCTCGGCCCCTGCCTTTGAATTAAGTAGTAATATATCCTCTGTAGCTCCGGCAGCAGCTTCACAAGACTCAATGACGCACTGTGCCTGCCCTGGCCTAGTAGCGTCTGCCGGCGCCGGGCCACTTACACATTTATTATTATACATCACAATAGACAGGACCGGCCGGGGTTGAGAAGTTAAAGGCCTGCCCCTGCCCTTGAAGAATCCTCCATTTCCTTTCAAAAACAGCCGAGACCAGACCATACCTAATAAATGAGCCCATCCCACAGGAGCCACACGTGTCAACATGAGAGAGATAGTTGGCCCTAATCACCACAAATGAATACTTCCTAAACAACAATTGTACAGGTGAAAGCGAAAAAAAAACTCACTTTATCTCAAGTTCTCTGTAAAAATTTGACTTACATACAACCTACGCAACTTTCCCACAAAGCATTTCTATTGTACAACATCGTTAACATTGGTTTATTCAGCTATTTTAAATCCTTAATTCGACACACTTAATATATATGTTTCACAAAATATCTCCGTCAAAATATTAATGGTAAGGGATGTTACTTCCTGTTGCGCAGTGTATACATAAAATACAGTAGTGCAGCTACAGAGAGCCAAGCAGATAAGACTATTGCAACCGATATTTTCAATATTTGTTTTCAGAACATATATATCATTTAAATGACCTATGTGCGCCCTTCATCATACCACCCACTCTAGTATCTTAGGCACGTTTTTTGACATATGGGCACATGCACTGGTAAAGGAGCTCTTCAAGCGTGCCATGTTTTTCGTTCTTTTAATGTAAAGTAAGTGGTAATCGTGCCATATATGCAGATTAAGAAGACAATGTGCAAATGAAAAACTACTTACCGAAGTAGGTTCGTCAACCACCTGAAATGTCTTCCATTAATTTAATCTGAAGCTAGTTATATTGCGCGACGAGCAGTGGCTTCCAGCCCTAGTCCTGGTGGCAGGAGGGGCTGGGGGGGTGGGGTGGGGGTATGCTGGGGGCTAATGAATAACTTGTCCGCGAGCCATCTGAGATTAATAGCAGCACTCATTGTAAAAGACCATAATCTGCAGGCTACAAATTTCAAATCTGGCAAACGCATTGTTTCTTTTTTTTACTTGGCAATAAGTATAATTTTCAGAAGTGTATTGGCAAGGCTTCTCTATTTCTGTTCGATGTTGTGCGCTGCCTTTCCAATTAACAACGTTTTCACATGAATGTTGAATTTCAAGAAGTGGAGGCCTTTCTCATTTGGGAAACATTCTGCATTGGGCGAGTTGTCAAGGGTCGAGTCTTGGCTGCTTTTGGCTGTCATTCCATGTAAATTAGAAACGCCTACCCATAAATTGTGCATCTCTTCGCTACTCCTGTGGGGTTCCGTGTGTGCATCCTCTGCATGCTCTGTAGGGTGCCACGGATTTACCTCGCCAGCACTGCCTTGTATGATCATCAGTAGTACTAGCTTGCATAAATACCTGGAGGACTTCACAGGCATTGTATAAACCAGCATTGCCATGTTCGTGCACCCAAGGATAGAAACAGCAGTGCAGAATAATTCACGTTAGCAACACAGAACGTATGCTTTGGTGCAAGTTGAAGATGCTTAGTTACAGTGGAGTGGATAAGGGGCAATGGGCCCCAACACAAGAAGAAAAATGATCCTCCCCCACCCCCAGTTTTAGTAACGGATTGGCATAACTGAAGTTCAGTGGTTCGTCAACTCCCTGGGCCCCATTGTGACCTTGCCTGCAGTGCTTATGATAGCTACGTCCCGCAAGCATGTAATGTCCACACTCACTTTGATGTTTTTCCCCTGCTCCTTTTCAAATGTGTTTCTATCACATGTGCTCCTTGACTAATAAGACGAAGACAAGTTGGTGTCTTACTGCACATGTGTGGTTTTCATGCACAGCACACTTGTTTTGGTGGCTCTTATGGTAAATGATTCTCGAGGGGACACATTATTGGTGCAGTTGTGCATAATAATCAACACTTCCCTCTCTCAGTGTGAGGGGAAAGGGTTCGGATAAATATGCATTTCAAATTTGTAAAGGCCAGTGCACGTCGGGACAATGAAAGGTACAGAAGAGTACAGATGCGTCTGTACCTGGGACATCTGTTGCAGCTGTGACAGTGGAGGCTGTCAGAAAAATGTCACTGTGTCCAGGGAGAAGCTGTGTGTCACCTCCATTCCATGTGGAGATAGGCTGCCACTGGCACAATGTGACCGCTTTCACTTTAAACAACGTATTCACAAACACATTGTGCTCCACATCTCTCAGTACAGATGACATTTATGAAAACAGGCCCCAGGATGACATGCTGTATGTATAGCATAACCCAACGGTGTGTTTTTATTGATTTTATAAGTATGCAAGTCTGAGTCACCCTTGCTTGGATTTGAACTTGTCAAATGATGACTTGGAGTTGGGGCAGGTGCATTGTCACACACACTCAGCTGTTTTATCAAAAGACAATCCCAGGAAGTAGAGGTCCCTTGCTGAAATTCATCTGACTTTTTGCAGTGCCAGTTGAGGATGTGGGTGGAGCTAATAGAGGAAGTGGGTGGGGCCAGTTGATGAAGTGGGTGGAGCCATCGAAAAGTAGGTGTGGCGTCTGACAAAGATTTGAGCACCTGCACTTCATATTTTACAAATTAAGCACTGGACTGAGACAATGTGTTGTTTGAGTTTGCATTTGGCTAGTTGCCATGGATGTGTTTGGGGTGGGGTTGGGTGTTGTTCTAGAGTTGGGGAAGTCCTGTCCGATGTTGTCCATGCCCACGCTTGGCCTGCTCTGGCCTGTCCCGCGCGGCCGCCCCCCGCCCTCTGGTTCCTTGCCCGCAGCATAGCGTTCCTGGTCCCTGGGAGACATGTCGTCCCTGAAGGTGGTGACCCTTAACGTTAAGGGACTGAATAATCCTGTTAAGCGCAGGGCGATTTTGTCTCTGCTTGAGGGGATGCAAGCTGACATTTGCCTTTTGCAGGAGACCCACTTATTGTCCCGTGACTGCCATAGATTGCGCTCTGCTAAGTTCCCCACCCAGTTTTTCTCCACTGCAGCGACCAAGACGCTGGGGTGGCCATTCTCATAGCGAGCTCCTTTAGGGGGGGAGGTGCTATATAAATATGCTGAGCAGAAGGGGAGGCTTCTGGCAATTCGCCTCCGCCTGGGAGGTATAGCGTTTACAGTTGGCTCTGTTTATAGCCCGAATGACCACCAGGAACGCTTCTTGGATTCAGTACTGGTGGATATCACTGCCTCTCCTGATCGACATGTTATCCTAGGGGGGGACCTTAATATCGTCTTTGATTCCACATCGGATAGATCGGCGCAGCGGTTTCCACAGACTGGAGAACTTTCCCAGGCTGTGAAGGCCCGGATTGCAGACATGGATTTACACGACCTTTGGCGCTCCATGCACCCCACGGATAGGGACTACTCCTATTTTTCGCATGCGCACCGAACCTACGCACGGTTGGATTATCTTCTGGTTAGTGGGCCGATGCGTGCCGCTGCTACAGCGGCGGACATTGGGGTCCTGACTCTGTCTGACCATGCGCCGGTTACTGGCGCGTTTGCGTGGCCGGCGGCCTCCCCCTCTGGGGGATGTGGCGCCTAAGGGACACCCTTTTACACAAGAAGACAGTGGTGAAATGTATTGAAGAGGTCATACAGGATTATCAGACACACAA
Organism: Lissotriton vulgaris; assembly: GCF_964263255.1. Taxonomy (NCBI): domain Eukaryota; kingdom Metazoa; phylum Chordata; class Amphibia; order Caudata; family Salamandridae; genus Lissotriton; species Lissotriton vulgaris. The sequence continues at coordinate 672,610,945 of NC_141691.1, read as the reverse complement.
TAGTAATACCGACACTTCACTAGCGACACAGTGGGCTGCATTGAAGGCGGTTCTTCGGGGGGAGTTCATCTCCATCTCCTCGGCGGAAAATAGGGAGCGGCAACGGAAGAGGGATGAACTGACTATTCAGGTTCGGGAGCTTGAGCAGGTCCACCGCCGTACGGGAGCTCCGAGGGTTTGGAGGCAGCTGAAGGCGGCAAGGAAGCTTCTGTCGGCGCTGGACCTGGATAGGGCGGAATACGCTGCCTTGCGCTTGAAACATGCCTATTACACAGGGGGGGACAGGTGCGGCAAGCTCCTGGCACATCGGCTTCGGGTCGCGCAACAGCGTAATGTAGTGAAGGAACTTTTGAGTACAGACAGGGTGGCCGTTTCCGGAGACGCGGAGGTGGCGGAGACCTTCAGCAGTTTCTATGAGGCGCTGTACGCTGGGGAGCCCTCCTCGCCGCGGGACACCGAGGAATATTTAGAGTCGGTGCCCCTTCCGGCGCTGGATCCCGCTCAGGCGGAATATCTGGAGCGGGATATTCACGTTGAGGAGGTGATTTCCGCTATAGCCCGGTTGAAGCACGGGAAGGCCCCGGACGGTTACACGTCCCTGTTTTATAAGACCTTTTGCCCGGTTGTGACCCCTGTCTTAACTCGACTATTTAACTCCTTCTCCGACCCGGGAGCCATCCCACCGGATCTCCTGAGTGCGACGGTCTCGGTGATTCCGAAACCCGGGAAGGACCGGGCTTTATGCAGTTCGTATAGGCCCATCTCGCTCCTAAATGTCGACCTCAAGCTGTACGCGGGGATTCTGGCATCCAGGCTGGCCCTGCACCTCCCCGGTTTGGTTGAGGCGGACCAAGCTGGCTTTGTGCCCGGCAGGCAGACGGTTGAATATACCAAGCGGGTGACGCACATCTTAGAGAAGGCCTCGCGGATCCCGGGGGAGCGGATGTTGCTAGCAGTTGATCCTGAGAAGGCCTTTGATAGAGTTCATTGGCCGTATCTCGAGCTGGTCCTCAGGAAACTGGGAATTGGCGATAAATTCCGCACTATGGTCTTCAACTGCTATAAATATCCCTCAGCGTCGGTGCGAGTCAACGGGTGTAGTTCCCGCAGCTTTGCAATCGAGCGCGGCACGAGGCGGGGCTGCCCCCTCTCTCCACTCCTTTTTGCTCTCTACATGGAGCCGTTCGCCCAAAGGATCCGCCACAATCCGGATGCTATTGGGATCAAGATGGGCCAGTATGTCCACACGGTCAGCCTCTATGCGGACGATGCCCTGCTGACCTTGGACGACCCTAGGAGGTCCTTACCCGCCTGCATCCACGAGTTGGATGCCTTTGCACGTGTGGCCGGCTTTAAAATGAACATGAGCAAGTCGGTGGCTCTAGATGTGTCTTTGGCTGCGGACACTAGGAGGGACCTTCAGCGACTCTTCCCTATGCAGTGGTCTTCGTCCCTTGTACCGTACTTGGGGATCTTATTGGCACCCACGTTGCCAGCGATGGTGGCGGCCAATTACACTTCTCTCAGTAAAAAGATCAGGGAGGAGCTGGGCCGCTGGAGTAAGGGCCTACTATCCTGGCTGGGAAGGATCGCGGCGGTTAAGATGACGGTACTGCCCCAGATCTTATATCTTTTCCGAGCTTTGCCTCTCCAGCCTCCAGTGGGCTGGATTCGACAAACGCAGGCTGATATCTCCCGCTTTGTCTGGCAAGGCCGCAAGCCGCGGATGAAGAGGGTCCTCTCCACGCCTGCCCCGGAAGCAGGGGGCCTTGGTATTCCGGACCTCCGTAAGTACTTTCAGGCGGCGCAGCTACGATACCTTGTAGAGTGGAGCAGGTGGGAGTCCGACAAGCATTGGCTTTTTCAGGGCCAGGCGGTGGCGGGCCGCACCCTACAAGAGGTTCCATTCTTGCGCCGTGCTCACCGGCCCCCCAACCTTTACGCTTCCTTCGTTACGCGGGTCCCCTTGAGGGTGTGGGACGCAGTCTGCGAGGCTCGGGACCTTACCACCTTTCCTTCGCCATTTACACCCATTGTGGGTAATCCGGACTTCTCCCCGGGGATGGAGCCGGGCGCTTTTTCCCATTGGAGGACTGCGGGCTGCGGAGCGCTCTTTCAGGTATATGGGCCGGATGGCGTGGTTCCCTTTCAGCAGCTTCGGCAGGAATTCGGCCTGACAGAGTTGGATAGACTACGCTACATGCAGGTCCGACTTTGGGCCCTCCAGCCCCAAGTGCGAGACACCGCTGATCGTCCAATCACACCGTATGAGTGGTGGTTGGTGACCCGAACCTCTGATGCTAAATTGATTACTGATCTTTATAAGCATCTACAGCCCCCACCGTTCCACTATTATAACCCGGGGAGGGAACGATGGCACAGGGAACTAGGCAGGACACTCAGCCACAAGGAATGGGACCAGATCGCACACCGGGCAAGACACTCTGCGTACCATACCGGTCTTACGGAGACATTCACCAAGGTGTCCACGTACTGGTACTACACCCCGGAGAGACTGTATGAGATGCATAGGCACACTGATAAGGGGTGCTGGAGAGGTTGCGGACAGGTGGGGACCCTCTCACATATTATTTGGGATTGTCCCTTGCTGACCGCCTATTGTAAGGAGGTTCTGGATGAGGTGGATAAGCACTTTGAAATTGAGCTCCCGCGCTTTCCGGCCTATGTTTTACTGGGCCTCCCTAATGGCCTAATGTATCCGCTGAAGTCCCGCAGGTGCAGGCAGATCGCAATCGCGCTGGGGTCTGCGGTCCAGAATATCCTTATCCATTGGCGAACCACCACTGTCCCCTCCATCACGGGTTGGTTACATAGACTCTGGCACGTGCTGGGAATGGAGAAACTGTTGTTTACGGTGGCGGGGGAGATAGACCAATTTGATGAGCTGTGGCAACCCTTCCTTGCGCTGCTAACCACCGAATTCAGGGAACTCACCTGCCCGAGGTACCTCAGGCTTCTGAGGCTGACACCGCCGGTGACTCCGGCAGACTAGGATAAGTGGGGGGCGGGTTCTTGGTGGGGGGGGGTGTGGCTCTGGGGCGGGTAGTATTGGTAATGGGCCATTGGACGATGGGGTTGGGGGGAGTTGGGGAGTCGTTTTTTTTTCTCCTTGGGGCGGGGGTTCTAGAGGGGGACGGGTTGTGCTTTTCTGTGTTCACTTCATTGCCTTCTCTGATTAGATTTGGGATGCTGGATATGCGCAGAGTGGAGATATAAGTTGCATTTCATTTTTTCATCTACCATTGCTTCTCCTCTGGCCTAACGAACTGTTCCACGAAAACGCTCCTGATACGACGATTCTTCCTTTATTGTACTGTATGTAACTCTAACCTCCTGTTCCCTCTCCCCGTATTCTTTTGTCTTAATAAAATGCTTTAAACCTAAAAGCCCGCCGAAAAGCCATCGGGCCAGGAGCCTTTAACGGCTTGAGGCGTGCGATCGCGGAGATAACCTCATCCGTCCTGATGGGCACGTCAAGAAAATCCAGAGTGGCTTCATCGAGAGGCGCGATTGCCGTCCCGTTGAGATAGGACTCGGCAGCCGTCTGCCCGGTGGGCTGTTCTGCAGTGTACAGGGAGGCATAAAATGCCCGGAACGCCTCTGCGATCTGGTCGTCCTCCTGAGTGGTATGCCCCTCGCGGGTTTGAATGGAGGAGACTTTAGCGCGCAGAGTCTTGCCCTTAAGGCTGCTCGCGAGCAAGCCCCCTGTTTTGATCGCCGCCTACATAGTACGTGTGGCGTAAACGAAGGGATGCATATTCTGCTCTGTCCAGGTCTAAACTCGCGAGCTGGTCCCCGACTGCCTTGAGTTGGTGCCAAATCCTGGGGGCCCCGGTTCGACTATGAGCCCGTTCTAGTTCAAGCGCCTGGCTGGACAGGGATTGCCGCTTATCCCTCCACTCTTTGGCCTCCGAAGCGGCCACAGCGATTAGGTCCCCCCTCACCACCGCTTTAAGTGTTCCCCACACCACGGTCAGCGAGACCTCAGGAGTATCATTCACGCGTAGGTATTCAATAATGCGATCATGGAGCTGTAGCTTTCCTGTATGCTGCAGGAGGGCTTCATTGAGGCGCCATCTACCCTTCCGCATCGCGATTCTCGGGACTCGAAAGTGTGTCATGAGTGCATCGTGATCAGAAAGTGCTGCCGGGAGGACTTCTATGTCGTTTACCAGGGGGGCCAAGTCGATGTTACCAAAAAAAGTGATCAAGTCGAGCGTATGTGTGGTGTACGTGGGAGTAAAAAGTGTAACCCGGGGTGGTAGGGTGATGTTTTCTCTATAGGTCCACAAATCCCCTGTCCGATAGCCACTGGCTCCCCTCAGTTGAGATTGCTCACGCAAACCCGAATCGATGGCCTGACCTGTATGTGTTGGAGTCCATTACCAGGTTGGTGTCCCCACCCACCAGTACGGACTTCGTGTTAGGGGTTAGTGCGTCTGCCAGGGCCCCTTTGAGAAATGGTTCTTGTTTGGAGTTTGGAGCGTAAAGTGAGCCTATGACCAGCGTCATCCCACCCATCTGAAGGTTATAAGCCAAGAATCTACCTTTAATTTCAGCTACCTTATCCCCTACCCGTCCCTTGAAATGACGTGCCACCAGTAGGGCCACCCCTGCCTTTTTCTCAGGTGTTGAAGAGTAGTATTGGAATGGGAAGGCCTTGGATCGCATTCTGTGCCAGTCTTTGGGTAACAGGTGTGTTTCTTGGAGTAGGCACACCTCTGCGCCAGAGTTTTCCAAATAGGACAGGACGGCCCTGCGTTTGATGGGGTTGTTAAGCCCCTTTACATTCAAGGTAAGAATTTTCAGCGTGGAGTCCGCCATAGTCGGGACATGTAAGGAGTGTAATGCGTGTCAGAGGTTCGCCAACCTCTCGGACCTATGCAATCTGTCTCGGGTGAAGCACACCGGGAGTATCCCCCAAGCTAACCCTCCTTGAACACCTTCCTCTCCCCCCTCCCTCCCGCCTCCCAACCGAACCAACTCTCCCAACTTGACCCCCTCCAACCCTCAGCCCCAATCGTAACCAATGCCCCCCACCTCCCTTGCCCCCCCAACATTCCCCCCCCCCCCCAAACAATCCCGCAAAACTTTTCCCATAGTCTCGGGCCTATCGGAACAGAGTCCAGGTCTGTAGAGTGTCAAAGTGGTGGAGAACATGGCAGCGGCCGACTCAGTGGCCCCACGGCCCTTCCCCCCCAGATGGAGCTATAGCATGAGGGCAAACCCCTTAACAGAAACACCTTACTGTTTGGCCGCTGTGTTATCAGCTACCTCCTGCACAGCCGCCTCTCGTTCCTGAGCAGTCACAAGAGGATCAGGCTTCGGAAAAAACCTAGGGGATAGTCGTCGTCACACGGTCTGCCAACTGTCTCTGGAGCTTCGCGTGGGCTCCTCCGGCGATCGATGTGGGGATGTCCCCTTTGAGCCAGCTTCCTCCGAGAGATCAATGTCCAGCACCGTGCATGTGTCCCGGAGCGATCTGAGCTGATGTAATGTCCCTTTCCATTTAAAGATGAGGCAGAATGGGTGGCCCCCATGTGTATGGCACTCATTTGTCTCTTAGGAAGTCCGTAGCCACCCTGAAGACCCTTCGCTTCTGCAGGGTGATGGCGGAGAGATCCTGGAAGAGGGCCACCGGGTCTACCCGGAAGGTGATTGAAACAACCAATCGGGCCTCCCTCAAGATGCGCTCCTTCAGTGGGAACTCGGGGAGAAAAGCCAGTATGTCCGGAGGGGGGGGCTTGTGCGCGGCGCGCTGGACCGACCCTGTGCGCGCGGTCAATACGGATGTCGAACTCGCCAGGCTCCCCAAGGATCTCCCGGAATAACTCATGCAGGTAGGTGACGATGCTGTTCCCCTCATTTTTCAACGGAACTCCCCGGACCCGTATGTTGTTTCTCCGGGAACGATTCTCGAGATCCTCCAAGTGTGCCTGAAGGTCCACTTGTTGGTCTTGAAGGCGGAGGATCTCCTGTTGCAGCCGTTCCACCTCCATGTTGCGGATCTGGTTCTCTTCGTCCACCACCATCACGCGCTCCCCCAGACCGTCTATGTCCCTGCGTAGTTCCCGCTGTTCTCCCGCCAGTTCCTGCTTCAGGGTCTGGAAGTCGTCCCTCAGGGTGTTGAAGAGGGAGGCCAGGAAGGCCTTCGTGATGGGAGCAGACTCATCGTCCTGGCTGGAGGTGTTGACTGGTGTCTTAGGGCGCACTCCCCTTTTGGGGCATTTTTGTGAAGCATGTCCGCAATGTTGCGGGTCCCTTTGCGTCCCGCGGTGGCCATGGTGTCGGAGCTCTAGAGTTAATGAAGGGCCAGTGGGGTCTCCCGCCAGTCCGCAGATAACACCCCCGCAAAACCGTGGGCAAGGACCGTGAGGCCCATGAGCTCAGCCAGGGGTCTGAGGGGCAGCGCAGCGAGGCCGCTGGGGTGTCTTCAGGCCCTATCTCCCGTTCGACAGGGCCCCGAGTCGGCCAGCACTGATCCAGATCCGTCGTGCTCCCGATGTAATAGCCCGGGACCCTGCAGTTCCGTCCGATCGGGGGTGTAAGGCGGCAGGAGCTCCTCCCGTAGGTTGGCCATGGCTCTCGAGGAGACTCACTGTGCCGGTCAGTTGGGACATGCGGTGGGTCCACCGTATGCACAGGGGGCCCAGAGTGTAGCCGCCGAGGTTCCAGGGGCCAGCCGCGGCTGGGGATCCAGTGGAGCGGGCCACTGCCACCTCGGCGCAGGACCGGTAATGCTCTCCTTTCTTGTGTGGGGCAACCAACCGTAGTGCTCCTCTACAGGTCCGACCTTGTGGTCCCGAGCTCAGGGTCTGAGGCAGGTAGTCCCATGGGCCGGGGGGTGCGCTCCTCACTTGCCGGTCTCCGGGACGCACCCTAGCGGACCCGGCGTCGGCACACAACAGCCTCTGCAATTTCGGGCCTCCGGGTGGCTCCCGGCGCTCCCCAGGGCCCGAACCCGGGTCCTCCGCCTCCTCCGCAGTCCCCGCTCTGGCCGGCACACCAGGCGTTGGGGCTCGCTGCCACTCACCAGGCTCGGAGTCCCGACCTCCGGTAGATGCGCCACTCACCAGGCTCGGAGTCGCGACCTCCGGTAGATGTGCCTGCGATGTCCCTGGGTGCAGGAGCTGGCGCCCAGTCACTGCCCTCCGCGGACCAGGCCCGAAGCCGGGGCCTCGATTGCTGTGGCAGCCCGCCCAGCCGCCACCAGACACAGTTGCGGCCCGGGCAGACCGCGTCGTAGCCGTCAGGAGTCTTGGTCACCCAGCCGCTGTCCTGGGGGCCGCCGCAGGCGCTTCGCCGCTCTCGGCCGCTGTGGGCGGTCCAACTTTATTGCCGCACAAGTCCCAAGGGTGCAGATTTCACACCAGGTGCCGGGCTCCCGCAGCCGCCATAACGCTGCTTCTTGCTGGCAAGGGCCTCATCCATTCATCCACCGCTCCCGCAGGCAGCTTCGTCCCAGATCGGCAGCAAGAGAGCACCGGGGTAAGTGCTGCCCCTCCGGTCGTGGTTTCCGTAAATTTTAGGGGTATTGCACGCTAATGAAGGGGCGATATGGGGTTTAGGGCCGGGAGCCTCGCAGGACACGTCTGGTCAGGCCGCCATCTTAGCCACGCCCTCCACTATGCTTCCTTTTGAGCTGCAGCGGACTAAAGCCTTGCCCAAGAGAATCCCATCACTGCCATAGGATTAAAACAGTTCAAGTCAAACTAGTAAACTACGCAATTAGTAGCTTCAGTGCAAGAACTAAGACATCACCATTGTGATGGTTATAACACTTCTTGAGAGTTCACATTTCTATTGTGTATTATTTGGAAGCTCTGCAACAAATCTGTGTGAAAAGAGCTATGGTTTCGGGCTTTTATTCACGATTTCTAATAGTCAAAAGGAGCACAATAATCAGCCCATTTACTTTTTTTCTTGCAAAGTAAAGAAATGACAACTAAAGTCTCTTCCAAATTCCTCCCAAACTGTTATCCAATATTGGTACCAGGCATCATAACCCCCACTGTACCCCTGGCACCCCACACGTGAAGTAAACAAGGAGATGATGGACGGAGCGCTGAAACTTATCAGACACTCACCCCCAGTCACAGATCTGGTTTGAATTCATCATTCTTTAGGTCACTTCGCCACCTCAGTTCAGACCCAGCTATATGCAAATCAGTCTTGACCCTGTGCTTCATGGGAACAGTCCAGCCTGAACCGTCAAACCAGGTCTTCCCTGAACTGGAAACAAGCATCCTGGGACCGGTTTCTGGGTAACACCCTTTATCAGCCAGGCTAGCTTGAATCCAGTGGCAAAGTGAGCAAGGGACCCACCTCTGGGTATGTGAACCCATCAAGCCCAGAATTCTTTTGCAGATTTTAATTAACAAACTATTTTCATCTGGCAGTATGTCCAAGCTCTAGCAATTATTCTTGACATAATTTTAACAGCTCCGGATATTTATTTTACACCTCGTGGTCTTAGTAAAAGCCCAATACTTCTACGTGCTAACATCAATGAAAATCAATTGGGCTAAGGGAGTCTAAATTACAAAGGAAGCCAATCTGAATTTTTCCTTGCGAGAGGGTTTAAGCATATCAAAGTTCCACATCTAAGCTAGCTCTGCCCTACTAGAACAGAAAATGTTATGGGTGATCACACAGCATCTTAACAAGAACAAAATGCATAAGTAAAAAGAAAGATAATAAATCATCTAGGAGGTCGACAGCACTAAGAAGAACTCTAGAGTAGAAAAAAAGTATTTTACCACTCTTTTCCTCTCACCAAAAGAGTCCTACTATTAGTCTAAAAGCAGAATATCAGATTTCAGCTCAGTGGATTAGCACAACACAAACCTAAATCATCCATAATTCACATACCAAATTCAGGACATGTATATTTACTTAAATAAGAACAAATGTACCCCCTTGTGAGATTTGTATGTTGTGACGCACAATTTCATGGGTGATCTTGGGAGGCCAAAGAAGAGAACTGCACTATACGCAGATGATCTTCTGCTTTTCATCACCGGCTCACAAACCTCAGGCTCTCAGTGTTTGACGCAGCTTGACCTGTACGAGAAGGCACTGGGACTGCGAATAAACAGATCTAAAAAGAAGATCTAAATCCCTACTGATGCAGATTAGCAGCAACATGAGCGTCTAGTCCTGGCAATCGGATATCCCAATGTGACGTCTACCCTTCAATACCCGTGGATCCACATATCTTTACTCCCAGAACTCACAAAGCACCTCAACTTGGTACCTCTAGAGACTGCTATGAAAAGAAACTGCTAGAAGTGGATGTGCCTCTGCTTCATGTTTTACGACACATAGCCTCTTATAAGATGTTGCTACTGCCTAGCTTCCTATATACGTTTTAGAACATCGTACTCCAGATTTCTAACCAGTGGTTCCAAAACCTCAACTGCACCATTCGCTCCTTCCTGTGGTCAGGAGGTCGCACCCGGATCACAGTTGCCAACTGTTGGCATTCCCCATACGATGGTAGACCTTCCCTGTTACTATGCGGTCTCACAACTGATTAGGGTTAACGAATGGCTTAGCAGTGAATGGGACAACCCAACCTATCGCTGAGAATTATCCCTGCTCAGCCTAGACAACATAATGGGTGCATTGTACAGAGCGCCAAACCCACAGTCCCTGCCAGAAATTACCCGGGTGATCTCTGTGCTGGAGATCTTCACTTTGATTTGTTGCCTGGGACCATAAATATATGTTGCAGACCCCCTGTGGATAAGCAAACGGCTGCGCCATACAGCAGGCCTGGAGAGGTTCCATAAATGGGACAATATAGGCATCACACTGCTGGGGGAGGTATGTGGAGGGGGCCATGTGCAGTGGTTTTAAGATCACTCACAACTCGGACCCAATTTCATAAATATCTTATCTTAATGGAGTTTTGTATAGCGCTCTGTCACCATAAGTTTCCTGGCGCTGATTGGGTGCTGAGAGATGTAAAAGAGGGGAGCTAGCCAGACTGTGTGAAAAGACTGGTTTTCAGGAGTTTTCTGAATTCCAGAAGGAAGTTGGAAGATTTAAGCGGAAGGGACAGCAGATTCCAGAGTTTGGGGGCCAAGTGGGCAAATCTACAGCCACCAAATTTTTTGAGCTTAATTGGGGGTGCAGCTAAGAGATGGCGATGAGAGGACCGTAAGTTGCATACCGGACAGTAGGGAGTGACTAAGGATTTGAGGCAGACAGGGGAAGTTCGAAACATAGCTTTGAAGGTGAGGCAGCCGATCTTGAACGCAGCCCTCTGTTCGACCGGCAGCCAGTGGAGTTTGCGAAGTAGTGGTTTCGCCGACTGCCACTTCGGGATTTTATAGGCCAGTCTGGCCGCCTGGTTCTGCACAATTTGAGCCTATGTAGAAGATATTTGGGTAGGCCATGGTACCGAGAGTTGGAAAAATCCAGGCGGGAGAGCACCAGGGCAATCAAGACTTGTATCAGGGCCTCAGGTGTAAGGAGATGGGAGACTTTCCTGATTTTTCTGACCTGAAACATGCAAGATGATACAACTGCACCCACCTGAGGCTTAAGGGAGAGCTCTGTGTCTATGATGACCCCGAGACTCTTAGCTGACTTCTCCAGGACAGGCGGGGAGCCAAGCTCCACCGGCCAGAACTGTGGGCCCCAGTAAGTCGGGCTGTTACCCGGGAGGATTAGCTCTGTTTTCCCCGGGTTTAACTTGAGCTGGTTAAGGTTCATCCATTGCTGGATGTGTAACATAACCGCTTGACGGTCAAGGGCTGCATTAGGAGAGTTGAGGGGGAAGATGATTTGCAGATCGTCTGTGTAGTAAATGTCCTCTCTAATGTTCTTGACTAGATAGACTGTACTATGCCATCTGTGACATCATAGAATTCCTGGGTGACTCTCTGGCTCACAGTGTCTCTCTTTACCTGACTGTGGCAGTTGGTTAACTCAGGCTGAGCTGCTAACAGCTGGCTCCTGGTGGGGTCTTACTTCTGTACTTAATATCTTGGAAGGAACTTACAATAAAGGAACCTATCTCTACAGTGGACTCTGTTACTTCCTTTACCACAGTCTGCATAGTTGAAGACGGTAATGTCCCACCTCTTCAAGGAATGGATGAGCGGTTGGAGATAAAGGTTGAAGAGCAGGGGGGACAGGGAGGATCCCTGGGGCACTCCACAGATGGATAGCTCCTTAGCGGCCATGAAAGGGCCTAGACGTACCGTCTGGGTTCTGCCTGTCAAAAAAGATTTAATCCAGGCCAGAGCCAGACCCCGGATGCCGGCTTGTTCGACACGGTGGAGAAGGATGTTATGATCAACCGTGTCGAACGCCGCCGACAAATCCAGTAGGACGAGCGCCTGAGGAGACCCTTTATCTGCATTGCCCCTTAGAGAATCCATAACTGCCAGGATCACAGCCTCGGTGGAGTGGGCAGGTCTAAAGCCGGCTTGATTAGGTTCGAGGAAGTTGATACGCTCGATGAAGTGAGAGAGGCAACTGGTGACGTGTGCCTCCAGGAGTTTGGATAGGTAGAGCAGGAGAGAAATAGGCCGATAGTTGGCGAGGTCCTCCGGGTCGGCTCCGGGCTTTTTCAGTAGGGGTACTAAGACAGCCTCTTCGAAGGAATTGGGTACCAAGCCAGTTTCAAGGGAGGTGTTTACAGAGGCAAAATGCAGTCCAGCAGAGCCAAATCAGATGTCGCCAAGAACAGAGGGCGGGCAACAATCGTTAGGTGAGCCGGATTTAACTCAGCCAGCGAGTTTTGCCAGGGTGGGAGAATCAAGGGTTTGGAAGCATGATAATGAGAATGGATTTTCAGGGGAGGAAGCAGATTTAACAGCGGGAGAGACGGAAGGGATGGTATTCTTAATCTTAATTTTTTTCTATGAAAAAACTATTTAAGGCTTTGCAGGACTCTTGGGTGGGGGCCTGGGAAGGGAGGGTTCTAGCGTCAGACGTGAGCTCACTCATCACTCTGAAGATCTCCTTGGACTTGTTAGGGGCAACGAGGATCCTTTCAGAGATGTGTGAGGATTTTGCTGCTGTAATTGCACTTTTATATTTTTTTCGTGCGGCGACGTATGCTTCTCTGTCAATAGGCGAGTAGTTGCATCTCCACTTACGTTCCGTCTGGCGTAGTTCAAGCTGCTGGGTTTTCAGGGAGGAGTTAAACCACCTGTGTGATTTACTGTGACGAGAACGAGGGAATCTGGAGATGGGGGCAAAAAAGTCACTGGCTTTTGTGATCCAGCTGGAGAAGTCGTCCTCCAGAGTATGGACAGTTGCGACATTACGCGGTGGGGGTGGGTCTCAGCCAAAAAAAGAGAGAAAGCCTTGAGAATCAAGGGCGCTCCATTTGCGAGCGACCCCACCTGCCAGGGGAGGAACCTTGACACGACCCCTGATTGTGATCACCGTGTCGATCATATGATGGTCCGACCAGATGCAAGGAGTGACTACAGGACAGGAGAACGTGAGGTTATGGGTCCAGATATGATCTAATATATGTTCCCTAATATGGGTAGGAGAGGTGACAAGTTGGGTCATGTTGAAGTTAGAAAGAACTTCAAATAGTTCCGCTGCATGGGGGCCAGCGTTGCTATCATTGTACCAGTAATTAAAGTCGCCAAAAATAGCGACTCGGGCAGGTGAGGTAATCAGGTTAGCTAGCTGTTCGCTAAAGGCGACGGGTAACAGAGGCATAGAGTAGGGGGGGCGATAAACAACAATGAGGGTATGGGCTCCCTCCCCCGTTTCCAGACTGATGATAAGATTGTCAACGTCAGCAAGAGTGAGAGAAGATGTAGTGATAAATTTGAACTCTTTTCGTATGACAGCTGCCACCCCTCCACCAGCGCGACCAGAAGGTCGATTAATGTTAAGCATGTAGTAGTCTGGGGGCAATGCTGCCAAGATATCAGGGAGAGAGTTGTCAGTCAGCCAGGTTTCGGTGAGTAGGAGGATATTGGGGCTTTCGTCAGTAAGTAGAAGAAAAGGGTTGGCCTGATGTTTTACGAATGAACTTGTTTTTAAGTATAATACACGTATGCGCGTGTCACTAATACTAGGACAGGCGGAGGTCTTGACACTGGGACGTGGAAGGGATGCTCTGCGCGCAATGCCGAGTGATGAAACACGATCTAGGCAAGCGGGAGATAAAGCACAGTATGCGGATTGTAAATTCCTTAGAGTAGAAGGAGAATAAGTGAGGGGAGCGGCAGCATCCCTGGACCCGTCCGGGCGCAGACGGGCACGACTCGGGCACGTCCGCTGAACGCGTCCACTGCATGGACGTCCCCTTTTATGCGCAACTAGACCGCGAAGTTTGCGAAGCCACACTCAATATGGCCGCCTCTATTCTGTGCCCGGGACCAACTCCACAGCGTCAATACTCGGCTGGGAGTGGCCCAGGGCTGCGGGAGGGAGGGGGAAAGGAGTCAGCAGATAAAGCTTCTTCAGTCAAGCTATTTAGGTACAGTTGCTGTTAAGTAATGAATTTGCCGATTTTTACAAGCTTTCAAGTTAATAACAAATTGGGAACAAATAGAATTAAAATTCAAGTGACACAAGCAACACAGCCTCCCGGCTTCCGCCTCAGGAGGGACCCAGACACTCACAGAATCGAGTGCCGGGTCGAGTGAAGCCCCTTTTATGCGCAACTAGAGCGATAAGATTCCCAAGCCACACTCAATATGGTGTGTATCTGCAGTTGAGCCATGCCCTCACACCCAACATCCTTCCAGACACTGGCATCTCCGAGTTCAGCCCCCTCAAAGCAAAACTATTAACCGGGAAAGTTTCTTGGGGTGCAATGTCCCAGATGTACCGCTCTGTAATCATTAATACTGCGAATTGGTTTGACACACAAACACAGGTGGGATGCATGGATCGGGGTAATCAACAACAGAATGGATGGGAAGCTAGGATTGTCCCCGAATGATGGATGTCTCCAGGCGCCTTAGACTGATACAACTGAATTATCTAAACTGGATTTATACGACCCCCTATATGACTATTGAGGTGGTAGAATCAAACTGGTCACCTGTTTTCGCTTTTCTGTGCCCGGTCTTTTACCATGTGGTTTGGACTTACCCTTTGATGGTTTGCTACTGGCAGAAGGTAACATAAGAACTCTCACAGGTTGCTTGACTAACCCCTGGTTCTTACCCCTAGGGTGGCCCTACTGGGCATACCAGATGATCCTGGTGGCCCAAAGGTGGAATGGACTTTCATTGGTGTTGCCTCTCTGGTTGCAAACAAAGTACATGCCGAGGCAGTTTATGAATAACGCATACATGTCTCACACAAGACTAAAAGAAATACTGAAATTGAACTGCCATCACCAAGCATCTGTGTATTACAAGTGACTTGAGTGACTATATTGTTTGTATTAGTCCTAGATTCCAACAGGGAACAAGAAAGTATTTACAATCTAGATGTGAAGGAAAAATTGCTTCAAATCATGAAAGAAAAAGTTTATACATCTACCCTTGACTTTGTACACCCTTTGGTACCTCCCGTTATATTCTGCCCTTGCCTAAATGTAGAAAAATGAGGTGCAACCTTACCGAAACAGTGGATATCACAGCGGACAAATGAACTGCCAAACCTACGGACATGGGTATTGCAGTGCATCAAAAAGATTTTGCGCTCAGTGTACAGAATAGCAGACTGATAGCTTTCCCCCCAAAAAAAGGTAGCACATCAACACAATGTTTATGAAACCAAAATAGCTTCCTTCTCAACACAGCATACCTCGCCTAAACATAAATCAGTAACCTCCACCCTATACACAAGCAAATGCCTGCTCTCAATGTCAACAGCATTAATTACATGTTTGCATAAACTTTTGTTGCCCTTGGGAATTATTTGTTCCTAAAAGTCTAGCACCCGAGACTCTGAAAAGAAATTTCGAGACTATCATCTTCAAATAGAAAAGAAGATAAAAGTAATCAGCACAACAAATTCAAAATAGCATATGCGCCTAACTCTCATTGTGCTGGTAACAACGAAAGAAATCCAGTCCGTCCACCAGTTGAGGTCAGACGAGGCACCAATATGGGAGGCATATTAATTTTTGCTTCAACATGTCTCAAATGAAGAAATACTACCAGTCTTACAATGAGAACAGCACATGCATAACTTAATTTTGATAAGGAGGGGAAACTAAATAAACACGAACTTTAAGCACTACGAAACTTCTAACTCAATTGAGCAATGGTCTAGTATTTTCTGACTCTTAAAGATAAAATTCTAATACACAGACATACACTACTTGCAAGTGACTCCAAAAGTCAAAGCAAGTGAACAAACGTACACTTTCTGGGCAAGATGTGACATGCGCTGGTTTAGACAAGTATGGGGAGAGCAGGGTATTAAATATTTGCTAAAGAAAAAAAACTATGTACATATGCTTCTTGCTGGAGTGGGCAATAAACCTGACAATTTCCAATCGCACACACTATACAACTGTTACTTAACATTTGTATAGTGTGTCAATCCTTTCTATTTTCAGAAATATACAGTAGAGTACACTACCTATTTATTTTGGATGGTCAGAGTAGAACAGCTGCACCTCTGTGGGATTGTACAAAAACGTTTCAACACCACGAACATAAGAGGTTGGTTGACAGCGATGTTTGAAGCGCAGTATAGTGCAAAATAAAAATGCGGTAACAGAATATGTAAAGCAACAAATACTGTCTGCTAAAGGCACAACCCACGGAGGATGGAGAACATGGGCTAGCAGCAACGAAATTACAATAATTTTAAAAAGTAGCTAAAGTATTATGTATACTTAGAAAAGGCGGTCGGACACTAGTATTTAAAAAAACAAAAAAGTAAACAATTGTGACAAATAGCCATCCAACAGTGTTTTAAACACTATTCAATGTCACGCGGCACCAGAACGTCTATGTCAAAGTACAACTGTTTTAACTTTGACAGGATAGGAGCAGTGCTTGCCTCGTCAAACAAGCTGGGGGGTGCAGGCAGACCTTTAATCTAAGCAGAGAGAAGAGTTACCCGGTGTCATTGCACACCAGTCAGGGTTCCAGAAAGGAAGTAAAAGGAGGAAAGCAAAAAAGGGTGTCGAGGTAGATGAAATCACAGCCTTCGTCCCAAAACACACAGCATTGTCACAACAAACAGAGTACTCACATCCGTCCAGATCCTCTTGCAGATCTTCCTGCAGCAACGACAAATCTGAAACGAGGAACAAAAGAGAGACACTCATGAATGCACACAGGCAGACCAGGGGGAGAAGCAGACACGTTTCCAACAGTCCATCCATGCCCAGCAAGCACCCTCTCAGCCAGAAGGCAGGTAACCCCACAGCCCAGTGAAGGGACACACTCCCGCACTACAGCCAGGGCGCAACAGAGTCTGTATGGGCAAGGGAAATCATTGGGGCGACTACGAATACCCGAGGGCGTTAGGCAGCAGCGCCATGGGGCCCCCTTTCCAGCCGTCAGCCACCTACCCGCCATCTTGTTGTGTCCCCTCCCCAGGCCCGGCGCTACATTGGCTCCGCTTCGGCGCTGCGTGCGGATGCCGGCGGGAGCTGAAAGAGGTGCTGCGGCCGCTCGCGCTGCGCTCCTTCCGGCTGCAGCTGACGAGGCCGGGCCTGGGCGCTCCTCCTCGCAGCCAACAGCACAGCCCTACCGGACACACACCGCCCCGCGCAGGCACAGCCTCCGCCTCCTGCTCCCAGTGAACACACGCTGCACAGGCGGGCACACGCACGGCCCCGCGGTCAGCATGTTTTATTCACATGGCTCTCAAGAGCTGCCCCACCTCAGCAGGCAGAGCCCCAGTGCACAGCACACGGGCAGCTGCCCAGAGCAGGACACGTTTCGCCTAAGATAGCTGTGAGGCTGTTGCAGTTCACAGACAATTCATTACATTTCATCGCCCCTTCAGACACTAACCAAGAGGATAACTTTCCTTCTCTCCACTTATCTTTACATAATAACAGGAAGAAATACACGAGACCATGAGCGGCCTGACGAGGAACTACAACTCCCGATACCCTCCAAACCAGAAGTGCAGCGAGGGCGAGGCTTTCCTCTCTGTCACTGCCAAGGGCCGCCTTCTCGAGGCTCCTCCTCTTTCTTTTTTGACGCATCACCAGCTGGTTTTACATAGGACACAGTGAGGGCATGAGTTTGCAAATAACTTGCGAGGAAGGTTGTTCTACACTGACATTTGTGTGTTTTCACCACTCACGGAATTGTCAGACTCCAGGCCAACGCAGTTTTATGTATTTTTTGTTTGATTAGGCCCGCTCAAAAATCCGCTGCATTCATCTTGTAGAATTTATTCAGGCATTTTTGTTATGTAGCACGGATGTTACCAAAAGGTGTTGTTAAATCGCTTTACCATAGAAAATGAATATTACATAAGGTACATGTTTATCGTTACATAGGACAGCAATATTACATGGGGTGCGTGATTATTATTACATGGGGCATAGAGTTTCATTAGGCAACGAGAATGGCAATAAAGTTAGTATAACAGTAGTCCTAGACTTAACGCAATAGTTAGAAACGTATTAAAAGTACAATTATTGGTTGAAACTGTGGAGGAGGTTTAGCTAAAGTGTCAGTTTAGATTTAAAGACAGCAATCGAAGTGGTGGTGCATAAGTCTAGAGGTAAGGAGGTCCATAGTCCGGTCACTCTTCTTGAGTAGGAGTGTGCCATAAGTCAATCCTTTTTAAATGTCGGGGTGTAATGATGCTTGCAGAACAGGGAATGAAATTATAGCTTGTTTATTAAGAAGCAGAATGAATACAGGTGAGCGCCAGGGAACAGCCACTCCGACACACAGCTCTCCAACCGCTAGTCCCTTCCAAGATGCACCCACACATTCTATCAGGCATCATAGCGTTCTAGCAACACCACAAGCCTTAAAGACATACACAACACATCCCCCTCTCTTCAACGGAAGAGAAGAAGAACACAACCATAAGCCATAAAAAAAACAAAAGGGAAAAGAAAAACCAAAACCAAAACCAAAAGGTACCGACACAACTGAAGTCGATAATAAATTATTCCATAACATAGTCTTTGAGCCGAGAGGGTAAAGCATGTGTTCTTTTACCCAAGCCCCTCTCAACACAATTGGAATCCCCATTGTCATTGTTAGAAACATCATTGTTGCAACCATTGGCAACCCTCCCCCCCCTCACAGGAGGACTGACCCAAAGAAGGTAAGTCACATACAGTTCCACTCATGTCCACATCAACACCTGCCAATTGGGGATGTATGCAACTATCATCAAAATGGTCATCAATCCAGTCAAATATATTTTGACTATTTTCCAACTCTGTCCCCACCACATCACACTGATCACGACCAACAGCAATGCTTTTCAAGTTCCACACTCTACCATCACTCAATCTCACAGCATTCCTCAGGACCTCAATGACCTGTTTTTTAGGCTCGAATTGACTCTCACCCTTGGGTACCTTATAAGGTTTCCTTACACACACCCACTCTCCAACTTTAATTTCCACATTTTTCGTGCCATGGTGGCTGTCATAATACTCCTTACTCTTAGAATGCAGTAACTCTAAATCGTTCTTCACCGCAGTAGGAGACCACTGTGCAACTTTGCCCTCCATTAACCAACCAGGATTGATTTTGCTTCTCGGTAATCTTCCCCTCATCATAACAAAAGGGGACAATCCCGTGCTAACTTGTGATGTAGTCCTGTATGACCACAGGGCATGAGTTTGCAAATAACTTGCGAGGAAGGTTGTTCTACACTGACATTTGTGTGTTTTCACCACTCACAGAATTGTCAGACTCCAGGCCAACGCAGTTTTATGTATTTTTTGTTTGATTAGGCCCGCTCAAAAATCCGCTGCATTCATCTTGTAGAATTTATTCAGGCATTTTTGTTATGTAGCACGGATGTTACCAAAAGGTGTTGTTAAATCGCTTTACCATAGAAAATGAATATTACATAAGGTACATGTTTATCGTTACATAGGACAGGAATATTACATGGGGTGCGTGATTATTATTACATGGGGCATAGAGTTTCATTAGGCAACGAGAATGGCAATAAAGTTAGTATAACAGCAGTCCTAGACTTAACGCAATAGTTCGAAACGTATTAAAAGTACAATTATTGGTTGAAACTGTGGAGGAGGTTTAGCTAAAGTGTCAGTTTAGATTTAAAGACAACAATCGAAGTGGTGGTGCATAAGTCTAGAGGTAAGGAGGTCCATAGTCCGGTCACTCTTCTTGAGTAGGAGTGTGCCATAAGTCAATCCTTTTTAAATGTCGGGGTGTAATGATGCTTGCAGACCAGGGAATGAAATTATAGCTTGTTTATTAAGAAGCAGAATGAATACAGGTGAGCGCCAGGGAACAGCCACTCCGACACACAGCTCTCCAACCGCTAGTCCCTTCCAAGATGCACCCACACATTCTATCAGGCATCATAGCGTTCTAGCAACACCACAAGCCTTAAAGACATACACAACACATCCCCCTCTCTTCAACGGAAGAGAAGAAGAACACAACCATAAGCCATAAAAAAAACAAAAGGGAAAAGAAAAACCAAAACCAAAACCAAAAGGTACCGACACAACTGAAGTCGATAATAAATTATTCCATAACATAGTCTTTGAGCCGAGAGGGTAAAGCATGTGTTCTTTTACCCAAGCCCCTCTCAACACAATTGGAATCCCCATTGTCATTGTTAGAAACATCATTGTTGCAACCATTGGCAACCCTCCCCCGCCCCTCACAGGAGGACTGACCCAAAGAAGGTAAGTCACATACAGTTCCACTCATGTCCACATCAACACCTGCCAATTGGGGATGTATGCAACTATCATCAAAATGGTCATCAATCCAGTCAAATATATTTTGACTATTTTCCAACTCTGTCCCCACCACATCACACTGATCACGACCAACAGCAATGCTTTTCAAGTTCCACACTCTACCATCACTCAATCTCACAGCATTCCTCAGGACCTCAATGACCTGTTTTTTAGGCTCGAATTGACTCTCACCCTTGGGTACCTTATAAGGTTACCTTACACACACCCACTCTCCAACTTTAATTTCCACATTTTTCGTGCCATGGTGGCTGTCATAATACTCCTTACTCTTAGAATGCAGTAACTCTAAATCGTTCTTCACCGCAGTAGGAGACCACTGTGCAACTTTGCCCTCCATTAACCAACCAGGATTGATTTTGCTTCTCGGTAATCTTCCCCTCATCATAACAAAAGGGGACAATCCCGTGCTAACTTGTGATGTAGTCCTGTATGACCACACTGCTTTTTGTACCTGAACTTTCCAATCCATCTTTTTACTGACCGCCGCCTGACTCACACCTTTGATCACCCTATTGAATCTCTCAACTGTACCATTACCACTTGGATTGTATAATGCAGTCGTTTTATGTTTAACACCACATCTTTGAAAATAACAAGCAGCCATGTGAGACAAAAACTGCACCCCATTGTCAGTAAGGATACAAACCGGTAAACCCTCCATAATAAAAATTTTGTCCAAAATTTTTAACACACTTTGTGTGTCTGCTTTGTCTACAAATCTCACAATTGGCCATTTTGTCAATAAATCAATAGCCACCAATCCAAACTCTTTAATTTCCCCAATGGGCCCAATGATGTCCACCGCAATCGTTTCCCACAGAAGTTCGGGAATCAACCCCTCACTCATGCAAGGTTTCAGAGTCCTGAGTGACTTATCTGCTGAATTACAAATCTCACAACTCCTAACAAAGACCTCCGTGTCCTTATCAACACCTGGCCACCAAAACACATTTTTCACCATGATTTTGTTCCTCCCAATACCAAAATGTCCTTCGTGACATAGCTCCAGGACCTTCTTCCTCAAGGACGCTGGAGGAACAACTCTGTCACCTCTGAAAAGTATATCCTTCTCCAAGGACAACTCCATTCTAACTTCCCAAAATGCTCTTAACTTGTCTCCCAAAAATCACTGTCTTGGCCAGCCAACACATATATACTCCTTGATCTTTTTGAGTTCTACATCCTTCTCTTGCTCTTTCAACCACTCTTTGTTGCTGATAACAGGGGCACCAGAATCATGAACCAGGGCAATACTAACAGTCCCTCAAGGGTCATCTAAGCATTCCTCAAGTGGAGAAGGTAACCTAGATAGGCAATCTGCAATTATATTGTCTCTACCTGGCAAATACACCATTTTATAAATAAATTCCTTCATGCGCATTGATAATCTTGCCATTCTCGCAGAAGCACCCACAATACCATCAGAAGATAACATTTTTACTAATGGATGATGATCAGTCCTGACTGTAACTGGTTTGCCCCACACAAAAGCTCTAAAATGTTCCAGCGCCCATGCGCATGCCAACGCCTCCCTTTCGATAATAGGATACCTGACTTCAGCTGGGGAAAGTGCCCTAGATGCAAAAAGAATAATCTTCTCCTTCCCCTTCACGTCTTTCTGAGATAACACAGCACCAATACATTTATCACTCGTGTCCGTTGTTAACAAACATTCAATGTTAGGATCAAAACTTGCTAGTGCATTGACTTTTTGTAAATCCACTTTCACCATGTCAAATTCATCTTGGCATTCCTTTGTCCAAACAAATTTCGTATTTTTCATAAGCAAATTGCGAATATTAAATACTTTTGACGCAAAATTGCTTAAAAATTTTGCGCAATATTCCGCCATTCCAAGAAATGCTCTCACCTCTTCTTTTGTACCTGGCACACTTGAATTCACTATATTCTCAATCAAAGCCGGCTTAGGTTTCACCCCTTCCTCACTTATGATGTGTCTCAAATAAGATACATTTCTTTGGCAAAACTTACATTTCGATAATTCCACTGTAAGTCCTGCCTTTTCTAGGACCTCCAAAACTTGTCTTAACTTAAAGTCATGTTCCCCCCTGTCCTTTGCAGCTACCAAAATATCATCCTGGAAGAACGCAATCATTTCCATACTTCCCAATAGCCTGTACATCAACCTTTGAAAAACAGCCGCAGCTGACGCCAATCCAAAAGGCATTCGCCTAAATTGATAACACCCAAACGGTGTGATAAAGGCTGTTAGGTATCTTGATTCTGGTTCTAACTGCACCTGATGGTACGCGGCGGATAAATCTATAGTAGAGAACCAAGTGGCACCTTTAAATGAAGAAACCATCTCGTTGATCTTAGGTAAGGGAAATTTTTCTACGATGATATTATTATTTAAATGGCGTCAGTCTATGCATAGGCAAATCTTGCCATTAGGCTTTCGTGCTACGACAATTGGACTAATCCATTCAGAAGCTTCCACCTCTTCTATGATACCCTTTGCCAGTAGGCCTTGTAACTCTCCTTTCACCTCCTCTCTGATCAACATTGGGACGGGTGTAACTTTATGCACTTTAGGTTCTGCATTAGCCTTTAGCAGTATTCTATGCTCAAACCCATTTAGTGTTCCTAGCTTAGCACAAAACACTCCAGGGAATTCTTTCATCAAAACGTCACTCAACTTGCTCTCCTCATCCATAACCAATACTTTTTCTTCACTGTTGGGGTCCAAAATTATATTTACATTTTTTTGATCGAACCATCCCAAAACTGATGGTCCCACCTTAGACACATATAACCTCCCTCTTGTACTCCTTCCTTTGAATATAAATGTGAGCCACCTATAACCCAACATCTCAATTCTCTCCCCCGTATAGCCTACGGGACAAATATCTGACTTCCCCAATTGATATCCAATTTTTCCCACAAATTTTTTTTTCCAAACCTCTTCATTCACGATAGTCCAAGGTGATCCTGAATCCGCATACACTTCCACAACTACACCACCTAAGGACACTTTACATAACGGTTTCCCTTCCAATGCTTTATCCGAAATGTTGATGACATAGTTACCTCTCGCACTCTTAACATACTCCTCCTCCTCCTCAACCACCACTTCATCCTCATCCCAAACATACTTGACCACGCTACGCTTGCAACACATTTTTGAAAAATGTCCAAATCATTCCACATATACCACATTTCTTATTAACAGCAGGACATGTCCTACTAAACGCCAAGTGTTTTTTGCTATCGCAGCGATAACATCTTCTTTCTTCTCCTCTAGTATCTTTCCTAGGAAATCTTGTCGGTTGACCAGTCCATCTTCCCTGCGAACCTTGTTGATATTTCATCTGTGGTCTGTTATGTGATTGTAATTTACAAACGGCACCTGCAGTTTTTTCCTGTTCAGTTTCTTTAACTACTGAAGAACACCTCCCAGACATCTCCGCTTTACTCATAATGGCCAACACATCATCCAATGGTGCATCACCATTCACCCATAGTCTATCCTGTAGCGTTGAGTTATTATTGTGCATCACCAACTTATCGCGTAACAACTCATCGTGTAAGGTTCCAAATTTACAATCAATTGCAAGTTTCCTCAAATCATCAATCCACTCGTCAACCGTCTCAGTCTTGCTTTGCTTCCTTTGAAAGAACTTGTGCCTAGTCACACCCATGCACACTTTAGGTGCGAAGTATTTATCCATATCCTTGATACAATTTTCAAAGACGTCCAAATTCACATCTTCCACTTTACTCATACGAGAGTGCGTCTTCAACCCAATTGCTCCTAAGGAATGTAATAAAATTCTTTTTTTTTGTTCAGGTTTCATTTTCTTTTCTTCATCTATAGCCTCAATATAATTAATGAAGTATTCCTTCCACTCAATCCATTTTATTTCTGGATGAGTACCTGTAGCCCAAAATGGTGAAGGAGTGCTTATTGTAAAATTCTGTTGAGCCATTTTACTTCCTTCGTTATCACTTGTGTCAATGACTACGATTTCACCTGAATCCCCTCTCTCCATCCTGAAAGTTCTTCTCTTTATTCCTCTCTGTTATTTATTAATACCACCCGACGATCTCACCTGTACAGCATACATCTTTGGATTTATTTCCAAACAATCCACCTTCGATGACACCACTTATAAAATATTCCTCTTTTGGTTTCCGATAAATACGAGTTAATCCCTTCCGCTTTTCAAAATGGCCGCTGCGTAAGGTCGCGTTGCGTGACCTTACGCTATTGCATCATATCCTTCATCGCAAAAGCTTCTTCAGCCTTCCTGTAAGCTTCCAAACACGCGCACAGCCCGTGCCGAACCTTGCCACTCGTTTGAACAATGCGAGCAAGCTGAGACTCAACGGACACTGTGCCAATCTCCCCAACTCTCTATACTAGGGGTATGTAGTTTCTCACCACATTCGCTTACCGCCGTTCATTTGTTGAAGTCCAATCTTGCTTCCGACTTTTTTTTATCCTTTACCAATCGTGTGAAACGATAAACGATAATCCACACAGCGATTCTTCTTTTGTCACAGTCCGTAAATCCACAAAATATAACTTCTTTACCAGTGCGTGAATTCTCCTCCACGTTCCATCGTCGCCAATTGTAATGATGCTTGCAGACCAGGGAATTAAATTATAGCTTGTTTATTAAGAAGCAGAATAAATACAGGTGAGCGCCAGGGAACAGCCACTCCGACACACAGCTCTCCAACCGCTAGTCCCTTCCAAGATGCACCCACACATTCTATCAGGCATCATAGTGCTTTGTAGCGTCCTGCAACTGTTAGTTGCTGCACGTTTGCATGTTGTTTATTGTGCCCTTATATGTTGCCGTGGTGGTTGGTGACCGAAACATGGTCACCACAGAGTGTCAATGCGCTGCCGGGTGACAACGTGTCTAGTACCTGTAAGGGACTGTGAGGGTGATGGAGCGCGCAGATCACCCGACTAACTTCGTTACCGGATAATGCACACTTGGGCCCATAAAACGTAATAATTTTCACTATACACTTTAATCAGGTAACCTACACACTCTTATCAGTAATCCCGTTCACTTTTGTTCATTTTCCGTGTACCTGACTTACCAATCCTTGAAACAGGTACCAATGCTCACAATGTATCAGGGAGCTAGCTGTGGGAGTAAGTAGACAACACCAAAATACCATGTAACATTGAAATAACGGTTTTATACTCTTTATAATGACCACAGACGCAGGAAGTTTTAAACACCTTTATCTAATCATCTTCTTCTTCATATGCCATGAGCCACAGGTTTACAAAAATCTATAACTAGAATTAGAAATATCGTATAGCTATGAATGAGAGTAAGAAACATTTAGAATTCGGAAATAAAGGAAGGGGAAAATAAGGAACACGCTATTTTAGATCTGCAGACTTTCACAATTTCACTAAAGGCGGGGTAGAGAAAGGGAACATACTAATCAAAGTAGACTTTTGAAATTCACTAACGGTTCAGGGAAACAAAACTTATGCAGTTTGACTTATCAAGATGTGCTTATTTTCTATAGGGAGGGTAAGAATGGAACATATTATATGTGCGAACGATTCAATATTTGACTAACGGTAGGGAGAAAAGTGGAACATGCTAATCGACAAGTTTGCATGAAAACCTTATTTATAGAGAGACAGGGAAAGGACGTAGGCTGTTATGCTTTATTCGGGACAAGAGAGAGAAGTTTTTAGATAGACAAACACCCACACTCAGTTATATTTACCTAGAATAGGTTGAAGACTAACCCTGGCCACGGGTCAGTTGGAAAAGGCGGGAAAGGACCTTCAAGGACTTATGCTGCCAGTAGGCGAGCAAGTACAGCTCATGGACAGTCAGGACAGGATAACCCCAGGATTTGGATCAGGACCGGGCTCACCAAAGGGTAGGGCCAACACCTGCAGCTTCGGTTGCAACGCCTGTGCTACTCCCTCTCTGCAAGGAATCTGCCAATAACCCCGAGTGGGTTCTCGAATCTCCCAGCAAAGTGCTTCGCCAGCACTTAATGTTCCCAAAACCCCGACTGGGTCTGTGGAAATTACGGACAGAGTGCTCCGCAGCTCTCTGTATCAATCACCTATAGAGTTCGTTGGGTCAGTGACAGGTCAGCTATTCGGACAAGTCAGACAATTTCTCTAGCTAAACCTAGGCTATTTATACTGTTTTTCGGGTCAGTGTACCACCCACCAATGTTGCAAGTGGAAGGTTCCCTAAATTCTGATTGGTCAAAGGAGGAGGTTAGGTCATCACATCATCTAAATTTTAGACTTTATCAGGCCTAATATTCATTTTTGAACCCACCCCTTAAATTCTAACTTCCCATGGCATATGTTTTACGGAGAACAATGGGGTACACATTAGTTAAATACAATTGTTGCAACTGCAGGTACAGTTCGGCTTCATCCTGCTGGGTTACCGGTCGATTCTCATGAGCATCTTGGCTTTGGCTGCCAGCTGGCTGAGTTCCACTGCTGCATGACTTTCTCTTCCCCCATCACGTGACTGGGACCATATGAGCTTCAAATATGGAGTAGCAAGCGCCTCTCAGGCCCAAAGAATGCGATATATAAAAAGTAAGCGAAAACAATTTAGAAACACAGAAAAAATGAGTACACTATATACCGTGATTGACTATATTACACCCCTTACTTTATAATAACTATAGCATTAGGAGTTAAGCAGAACAGACAGCTTTGCAAAAGCGGCAATGCAAGCTCGGAGCATATGAGAAAACAAAGCGGCCATCTTAGATGCATTGCGCATGAGCAACAATTTCCCTCCAGAACTGCGAGTGCGTCACATCACATGGGTATGACCGACGCATGCGCAGACTAAATTTCCGCAAAGCAGCAACCATTTTAAAGGCTAGTGTATTCCAATTAATAAACACATAGGCAAGCTTCTCTGGGACACCCCGTGTAGTGTAAAATGTGCAATATTAGTAAGACAAAACGGATTGGTTACAAAGTTAAGGTTATTAGAGGTTCTTGAATACAAGCAAGTCGCGTAACGTGCGAATACTTGCTCCATCAATCCCCTCTTTGATGATATTTACTATCATCACTATTAATGGAACCAGATGCCAACTTTTCACATTTTTCCCAGTTCAATTTCTTCAAACATTCGATTCAATTTTTTTTTAGCTTCTTTATCAGGTTGAGAATTTTTCACCCTTTTAAAAATCTGATTATTCAGTTCCTCCAATTCCATTTCATCCACATTTCTCTTCACTCCTCTCTTGTTCACAGTGTACTTTTTCTGATGTTTGCGACATTTACAACAAATGAATATGATAAACACTGCTATACTTATCCCCATGATTGGCATCAGTATATTACTCAAAAGACGTTTCCCTAAGTTAGAAAACCAATGACCTACAGAGGAGAGGCCATCAGTTAGTCTCTTCCAGGCACTGTCAACCTCCAGTGGTTTGAGCTCTTTTTCCAAATTTGTAATGTTCTTCACATACCTTTTGATTTCCACACTTTTGTCAGGTATGTAAGTGCAACAATGTTGCGCTTTCAACATTCTACAGACTCCGCCCTCTTTTGCTAATAAGGTGTCAAGAGCAAGCCTGTTTTGTAAAACCATAGATCTGATCGCAACCATTTCGGTATTGACCACAAGGAAACCTCCAGCAGTGTCAGTAGATAACCGATCCACTACTGTTGACAATTTGCAAATTCTGTGTGTATTCAGAGTCACTCCCACTGCAGGTATCAATGCACTAAAAATATCTCCCACTATTTCTCCGGCACTATCTCTTTTTGTGCGTGATAATTTATTAGTCTTTTCAGTGCTTCCAGTGCTTTCCCCCACATGGTATATCTTTGGGAAGACAATACCAAAGTAACAGCTTCCGTACCAATGGTCCGGCAATTTGAAATAAGCCTTGTTTCCACATATAAAATAAATTCCGGGAAACACTGGCTCTGACCCATCTTTGAATCCCCAACCCCCAATAACCTTGTAATTATGTTCGCATTCACTGGAACCAATGAATATATTATTATAATAACTAGTCTTTTCTCTGTGAAGACAAAGTTTCCCTTTCTTTTCGAAATCCAGCAACATGGCAGCATTGGCTCCACCATTTGAGGTGCTCCCTATACTTTCTGGCCATTTAGGAACCTTCTCAGTTTTGTCTTTGGCTTTCTTTTGGAAACTTTCTCTTCTCTTTTCTACCATATCCAGAAATTCTTTCACCTTTTCATGTAAAGAACAAGTCAAGTTATTTTTGTGTGCGTCATCTATGTTAATTTTTCCTACAGTTAGAAAATAATCACCCTTGTATTTAGCTACATCTCGAGTCGTATGTACAGGGTTCAGGTTTCTTCGAATAGGAATTTCAGAAAATGTCACATCAAGATTTGAGTAGTAATATTGTAACGGTCCTCTTCTGTAAAATAAGCTAGTTAGTATACTACAGGAAATTCCATAGGTAAAGGGCAAGTGGTGGTAAGTCACACCTTCAGCTACTGAAGTGGGTAGCTTCATGCAGACATAACAGTCATCTATTTCCATCGTCTCTACATAATGTACTAATAGGTTTGCGAAAACATTTAAATGAGTTTTGTTCTTAATCTTGTTAAAGTGTAATTCTTCCTCATCTGGTGCTTCTAAATCTAGTTTTGTTTGTTTCAGGCTAAGTGGTCTGTCTAGCACGTCTATACTTTGTGGTGTACTTCTAGTGTGTGATTCTGCAGTGTCATCCGGTAGGTTATTATTGGGGTACAGACTCGGGTTTTTACTCATCATGGACGGAATAGCTATTGTCAGTCCTATCCATAGTATCAGCAATAGTGCTACACTACATTAACATATTTGGCAGCATGTTTTACAACAATTACGTCTAGGCCTTCCATTCACATTGTAATCAGACATTTTGGCTCAAAAGAAGTTTTTCAACCCCTCTTTGTAACTTTGTACAGGTTTCTTACACAGGGCAACTTCAGGTTGGTCTTTCTTCTTCGGTACTCTGGTCAGCAATCAATTCTTCATCACTTTCGTCACTTATATCAAGATTCTCAAATTCCTCCAACACCAGATAAGTCCATTCAGAATTCTGATATTTACTGTTCAGTCTCTTTATTCGAGCACTTCTTCTCTTAGGCTTTGCTCCAGAATGTTCAGCTTTACTGGAGTCCTATTTCCTTTGCTCACGTTTCTCCTCTACAGTCTTTAGTCTTAGTCTCAGTCTTTTTATGAACCTTGGTTCTCTATTCTTCTTCTTGAATCTTTTGACTGGTACTGTTACTTGGCTTTCTTCTAATGCTCTTTTATTTTCGTTCAGGCACATCTGCTTCAATGGTTTCTTCTTCCCTATCTGTCTGACTAGTTCCGGGTCTTGGGTCAGTTTCTTCTGCCTGGTCCCTAAGCTGGCCTGGTTCAGGTATATGCTAAATTTGGCTTTGTTTTATTTAAGTTTCTTCTTCCTGAACACATTTATCTATTTCTATCTGATCCTGTTCAAGCACTTCGAACCTTTGATTTTCTTCTGCTTGAACTTCCGCCCTATTTTCTATTTGTCCCTTTTCAATTTCAGGAGTTCTTGGAGGTGTGTTGATAACCTGTTCTGTCCCTATCTGACCTTCCTCATTATCAGATTTGACATGGATTTCAATGATCTGATTCTCTTCTTCTATTCCTGTCTCGTCCTCACTATCCCACTCTCTATCTAATTAGGTTTGTCTTCTGGTTCTTATTGGATCGAACGTCAGTTCGATTACTGGGACCCACTCATCTTGACTGGTGCTCAGTTGTTCGTCATCAGCTACTTCAGGACCAACTTCAGGAGACCCCCTCAGCTGCACAAACTTCAGCCTTAGTTTCTTCGTCTTCTGTCACCTTTTTCGTATGGCTGGCATGGATCCACTTTGGTACACCTGCACACTTCACCGCTGTTGTGGTAACAAGAATCACTTGTCTCGGTTTTCCCCACTTCGGTGCAAGGCAACTCGACCGGGTGTGTTTCTTTAGTACAGCCCAATCACCCGGGTTCAGATTATGGGCTGGAGTTGCTGGCCTGGCGACGGCGTCTTCCCCAATCTGGTGAGAGATAGAACGCACTTGGTCACCCAGTTGCTTGCAGTACTCTAGCACCAAATCATCAGAAATGTTTATCAGTTTGTGTCCTGGTACCCATGCTTGTCGCATTACTCTTCCCATCAGTATCTCATGGGGGCTCAGGCCTGTCTTCCAATCTGGAATACTTCTGATTCCCATCAGGACAAGGGGCAAAGCGTCTATCCAATTCATTCCAGTAGATTCACACATCTTTCCCAATCTTGACTTGATAGTGCCATTCAGTTGTTCTACCACTCCAGAAGCCTCTGGGCTATGCACAGTGCAGTTTTTGTGTAATTTTGAATGCTTCACAGATTTGGCCTATGATTTCATTCTGAAAATGCCCACCTCTGTCTGATTCAATTGTGACTGGAAAACCGTACCTAGGTATTAGTTCCCTCAGTAACAATTTAGCTACAGTGATGCTGTCATTTTTCTTTGCAGGATAAGCTTCTACCCATTTTGAAAATAGGCAAACAATGACAAGGACGTACTTCATTCCTTTACAGGGGGGTAACTGAATAAAGTCAATTTGTAATCTTATAAAAGGACCTTCTGCTTTTCCAATTGTACCTGGTAAAACTACTGTTCCTTTTCTAGGATTGTATTGTTGACAGGTCAAGCACCTCTGGCAGAGTGCTTCTGCCATGTTTCTGAATTTCGAATTGAACCATGTCTGTCTAAAAACACGAACCATTGCATCCCTGCCTATATGTGCATCTCCGTGAATTAGCCGGGCCATAGGAGCAAGCAAGTTGTCAGGCAATACAGGCATACCATCAGTGTAAACAACGACACCATCCTTATTCCTTTTCTGACAACCAAACTTTCTCCACCTTCTCTTTTCCTTTGGTCCTGCTACATTTTGCAAATCTCTTAGTTCTTCCCATGTTTGCACATCTTCAAACACCATAAGTTGGCAGCTGTTTCCAATTCCCCCCAATTTGATATTGGCTGACATTCTATGTCTTGCACAATGTTGGGCCAATTGGTCAGCATATCGATTACCTACTGTCACATCGTCATTGCCAGATTTGTGAGCAGCACACTTGACCACTGCCAATTCTTTTGGTAACTGTATTGCTTCCAGTAGCTCCTGTACAACTTTCCCATTTCTGATAGGAGTACCTGAAGAAGTCAGAAACTCTCTTTGCAGCCACAATTGGCCGAAGTCATGCACAACCCCATAACCATACTGGCTATCCGTGTATATGGTTATTCTCTTATTTTTCCCAATTTTACAGGCTCTTGCCAATGCAACCAATTCGGCTACTTGTGCAGACTTGACTCCAAACAAATAGGACGCTTCTACTGAGCGTTCTAATGTACGCACAGCGTAAGCAGCACTTAGGCCTCCATCCTCATGTCTTAGACACGAGCCATCTACAAACAGTTCGTAATCTTCAATAGGCAGGGGCATTTCCTTGATATCTGGGCGTGGTTTTGTACTGAACTCGGTCAGGTCAATGCAATCATGCTCGACCTCTCCCTTTACTTCTGCAATGAGTGAATTTGGTAATATGGTAGCTGGATTCAATATGTTACATTGAGTAATGGTTACATTTGCTGCACCCACCAGAATTCTCTCACATTTAGTCAGCCGACTAGGTGTGAGAAACTGGGTTTTAGTTCGGGTCAGTTAGATTACAACTGAATGTGGAACATACACAGTTACAGGATGTCCCATAATGATGGATTCACTCTGCTCAAGACTCATGCAAGTTGCAGCTACTGCTTTCAGGCATCCAGGCAATCCAGCAGCCACTGGATCCAAATAAGCAGAAAAATATGCCACCGGACGTCTAGTCAACCCATGCGCTTGGGTTAGGACTGACAGTGCACAATTGTCTTGTGTGTCACAAAACAATGCAAACTCTTTCGAATAATCAGGCATCCCTAATGCAGGAGCTGTACACAGACATTCTCGTAATCTTGTAAAAGCTGACATGCTTTCTTCATCCCACTCCACTGGGTCCTTTGCTCTTTTCTTTGTCATTTTTATTAATGGTTTTACTAGAACTGCAAATCCCACAATCCACTGTCTACAGTATGTATCCTACAACTCCAAGGAACATTCTGATCTCTTTCTGAGTATTGGGTAGATACATGTTTCGAATTATCCTAATTCTTTCTGTGGTTACTTTCCTGATACCTTTCTCTATCTGGTGCCCCAGATATTTCACTGAAGAGGTACAGAACTGTAGTTTGTCTGGTGATACTTTATGCCCTCCTTCCCCTAAATGGTTCAGTAAGGCAATGGTGTCAACAACACAGTCTTTTCGACTTTTAGACGCCACCAAGAGGTCGTCTATGTATTGGACAAGGACTTATTCTCCAGGTAAGACCAATGATTCAAGGCACTTTTTCAGAATCTGATTAAAGATCGAAGGACTCTCTGTGTACCCCTGAGGGACTCGATTCCAGACGTAGACATGACTGTCGAATTCAAATGAGAAAATAAATTTGCTGTCTGGATGCAATGAGATTGAAAAGAATGTGTGACATAGGTCAATAACGGTAAATCATTCAGCATTCCATGGAATTTGGTACAAAATCACTGCAGGGTTTGGCACAATAGGACAGCAAGGAACAACAATTTTGTTTACCTTGCGCAGGTCCTGCACTACCCTGTACTTACCACTCGGTTTCTTGATTCCAATTATGGGCGAATTACAAGGACTGCTCATTACCTCCTGTATGATGTTTGATTCTAACAATCTTTTTATTTCGATGGCAACCCCTACTTTTACTTCTGCACTCATTTTGTACTATTTGGTATTTGGGTAAACTGCATCTTCTTTTATGGAAATTTTAATTGGGTCAACATTTGCCATTAATCCTACCTCTTTCCCAGTGAAATCCCATACCTCTGATTTCACTGTCTCTGACACTCTTCAGGTAAGTCTCGTATTGTCAGTCTTTTGATTTCTGAGTCAGGCCTTAATAGCATTAATTTATAAATTCCGTCTACATCTGTGGTATGAATTTCAACGTCTTTTGGTGTGAAAAAGATGGTATAGTTCATTTTGCACAGCAAATCACGTCCTAGTAAGTTCACAGGACTTGAATCGCAGACAACGAATCTATGTATTACTTTAAAATTCCCTATTGCAATCTCCATGGGCTCGGTAACTGGGGTACTAATTAATTGATTAGAAACACCCACTACTTGGATTGCTTCTCCCGAGAGGGGTAGGTTTGGAACATCTGCTGTTCTCACAGTAGAACGGGTAGCACTAGTGTCCAACAGAAAGGTGACGTCATTTCCTTCAACCTTTCCTTCAATTTATGGCCCTGACTGGGCTACCGGCAAGGAGGTGCCAAGCACGCACTCCTCGTCCTCCCCCCTCAGGCACCGTCAGTAAGGTTCATCGCAGAGGAATGTATCATTCAACAGGAATTGCGTAGTAGCTGCATTTCTATCCTCCCTTCCTTCCCAAACCTCTGCTTCCTCACCCTGTTGTGCTTTGCTCCTATAGTTTGACCTAGGTGCACGAGGCAACTGTTGCTGTTTTACCTGTTGTTGTGTCTTTCGTGGCCCCTCATTCTGCACCTGCGGATTTAAATCATTAATTTGGACATTATCATTCTGCACAGCCTTACACTTGTCGTTCCAGTGCCCTATCTTTCCGCACTCATGACAGGGAAACTTTTTCCGAGCCTCTTCTCGGCTCATTTTTACTCGGGGCTTTCCTCCACCCCCAGGGCCTTGATTCTGGGTATTGTTTATTTTACTTAACTGCTGTTCTTGGCGCTCTGCTAATTTTACTTGCGCCCACATAACTTTTTCCTTTAATTCTTTTAGTTTATTTTCCAGCTCATCTTCACAATATTTAGCATACTTCAGAACCTCATCAATAGGCTTGGCTTGCCAACAGATTTTATTTTCTTTGATCCATTGAGAAATTTCAGGTCTCAGCCCTAACACGAATCGATAAATGAAATGGGTCATATCCTTCATCTCAATGTTATCTAGGCCACTGTACGTTTTGAACACCTGTAACAGTCGTTCATAGTATGAATGTACAGTTTCATCACGATTTTGGGTAGTTCTATCTATGCGGGTCCAATCAGTTTCTTTAGCAGGCACCTTCCCTTTCAAGTACAGTATTACCTGGTCATACTTTCTCATCACCTCCTCTGAGGGAGCTCCTGTCTTTTTGTCTCTGGCATATTCTTCACTTGGCCAATAAACAGCAATTTTACATTCTGTCCACAAATCTACTGGAACCACAATGTCAAATAACCCATCTAGATCTTTCAGGAGGCATTTTTGCACTTTTACAAATCTCTCGACCTGTCTGTACCACTCTACAGGTTTCTCTCGTAATTTTTGGGAAATCATTGGTAAATGACACAATATCCTGTCTGGACCATGGAACATGTACATATCCTCCACCTGGCACTTCTCTCATAGGATACAATGTTTCTGCCTTGTCAGCCTCTTTTAGGACATATTCAGAAGACACTTGTCTGGATCTACTGTCTTCCTTTTTCTTTGCCCACCTGGCTTTCCATTTTTCTAAATCTCCCCATTTCTGTAACAGGTTCAGCAAGTCTCTTATCTGCACCTTTTTCCCTGACACGTTCATGTTTTCTAAATCTTTGTCAGAAAATTCTGCTCTGTAGGGCTTTTGCAATACTTTGGATCTGCTGACATC
This sequence comes from Lissotriton vulgaris, assembly GCF_964263255.1. NCBI lineage: Eukaryota > Metazoa > Chordata > Amphibia > Caudata > Salamandridae > Lissotriton > Lissotriton vulgaris. The sequence goes on along the minus strand of NC_141691.1, from coordinate 672,576,338 downwards.
TATTCCCATATTAGCTGCTGTGTCCATTAATTTCTCATGGAACACTCTGGTGTTTCTGGTAATATTTTTACAAATAAACAGCAACTCTTCCTCACTAAGGGCCAGATGTAGGTAGGCTTTTACCGGGTGGTAACGGCCGAATTCGGCCGTTACCACCCGGTAAAAGCAATTTGACATGTAGGTCCCTGTAATTTACAGACTCGGTAAATTTACCGATAGGTAAATTTACCGAGTATGTAAAATACCGAGTCGGTAACATTATGGATACCGGTAAATTGGTATGTAGGTGGGACTCTTCTGAGTCCCACAAGCAGTACAAAATCGGTATTTTACCATCAAATAATACTTGATGGTAAAATACCGTTTCAGGTGTGCATGCACATGTGTGCATGCACACCTATGCCATATGACAGGCAGACCTGCCCTTAGGGCAGGTATGCCTGCCACATGGCACCCGAGCCTCTTTTGGGGGTGCCAGAGGGTGTCAAAGTGACACCCCCTGCTCCCTTGTGGCTATCGGTATTTACCGATGTGGTAAATACCGACCGGTAAATGCCCGTTCATTCCTATGGGCTTCAAAGCCCATAGGAATGCATGGGCATCAACTGGTCGGTATTTACCGCATCGGAAATTACCGACTGTTTCCGATTCGGTAATTGCACATCTGCAATTACCTACATCTCGGTATTTTTATTTTCCGACCTCTGAAATACCGAGTCGGTATGACTCGGTATTTAAGAGGTCGGAAAATAAAAATTACCTACATCTGGCCCCTAGGGTGTTCAGCCTGTCTAGTCCCACATTCCCAGCCATCAGTTCTTCCAATTCTATTCTTAACTTGTAAATATCTAATGGTTTTGGCTGAGGATTTATCTTTTCTAATTCTCGGGTCCATCGATCTATTTTTTTTTTCCGGAGTCACTACCGTGGCACTTCGAGTACCTGCAGATGACTCTATCAGGACTTCTCTTGCACTAGTCTGAGTGTTCTTTCTCTATGCACTGCCTTTTGGTTCCCTTATGGGCAAATCCATTAGGGAAATCACAGATTTGCATTCACTTGCCTGATCATCAACTATTAAGGGCTCTTTTCTTGGCTGCACTACAGCTGGAGTAATACCTGGAGTGTTTGGAGTGTAGTTCCGTGGTTTGAGGGTCTGTGGTTCGGTGGTTCCGAACCCGTTCCATAAAGGTCGTCGGAAATAGACGATTTTGGTGTCAGCGGACAGCAAATCACGAGTGCGGTGTGTACGAGTGTTTTCGTCTTAATCGATCAATGAGAACACTACATATTCAGGGATCTCGTTTGGACCCTCGGGTTCCATTTTGTGTACGGCAGCCATTTTGTGTGGTTGCCCTCACATAGGCCGATGACTGCGGCCGAGCAAGTCCTTGGGACACGTACACCTTAGCTGACTTCTGAATGACCTGGCCGAACTGACTTCCTTGCCCGAGGCTGACCTCGCTGAGCCAGTTTCCTTGTTAAGCACCTGGTCAGATAAAGATCAAAGAGCAGGACATGCCGAAGTTTATGGTACACTGCACCCAACTTTCTATCTTGCTTCCAATCGGTTTCTGCTCCTTCCTTTACGACATAATCACTGATATGGGTTGAGGTTTTATAATGGGTTTGTCCGGCCTGATCCAACAGGATATTGGAATGTGCTTGGTCATTTCTGGTGGGCTGGACAACGGAAAATGGGATTGTCGTCATGCGCTACTTCTGAAATGTCACACTGTGATTGGTTAGTTTGTATGTTACTGATGCTACTCTGGAATGTGATTTTTGGCATAAAAGACCATGATTCGCTCATTGAAATTGTGCAGTCTCTAGCGAACCACCTGTGTTGTGCTTCGTAGACCTCTGTTCCCGGTTGCAGCCAATAAACTTTGGTCTTTGACGTCATCAAGAAGTGTCCCGTGTCTCTGTTTGCTGAGGCAGGGGAATCCGAAGACTTCAAGCGTTTTCCCTGGCGCTGCTGGGTTCTAAAACCCGGTTTTTCAGGACTAGCCTGTCTATCCCCATATAGAGGGACAACTGGGCCAATAGTTACTGGAATTGTCAGAGCTTCAGGACTTGAATTTAGCTGGGATGTTTTCTGAATGAGTTCATTTCTCTGCTTAACTAGAGCTTCTCTTTCTCGTTCCTGTAAAACCTTTTCCACAGAGGTTTCATGTATTACTTGTGGAATTAAAGGAGGGTAAAGATTTGGTGCAGTTGGAATTGTCATACTTGGTCCCTCACCACAAGACAGTCTATAACATGGAACAGTTGTATCGGGCATGCTCAATCCCTCATTACCACTAGGCCTATAACCTGGACCTGTCGTATCAGATGCACTGGCCCTTCTATTACTGGAAGGCCTAAAGAATGAATTTTTCGAACTCAAGGACCTAGACTCCTCATCATATGGCGGTGGATTTTTCATTAATAAATCCTCCAGGTATTCATCTTCTGAATCACCCGCAGTTATTAAGTGTTGGGTTTTCTCTGTCCTTTTTCCTCCTACGGGTTCGTCTACAGTACGTACTGGTAATAGTCCTTCTATCATCATGTTCTGTCTCCACTGTTTCATTTTTTTCTCTTTTGCTTCTCCCTTCATTTTCGGATACCATTTACTTATTCCTTTGTCAATTCTAGGTCTATCTCGCTCAAAGGCCTCAATCTCCCATTCTTCTAAAGCCTCATATTGCGTCAACCTTGGTCTGGGATGTAAATCATTCATTCGGGTCCTTAAATTAAACAATATTCTACCATTAAAGGTACCATCTAAAGGAAATGCTAAAATCCCGTCATCTTTGGTATACTCCACCCAATTTTCCAACCATACACAGGTATGATACCCTTTGTCAAATAACATGAAAGATGCGGGAGTATTAGGTGGTGGAATGATTATTCCCTCTCTAGTTTTGATGGGTTTATCCTTCTTGAAGTAATTTTTCACTTTATCTACGAGAGTCATTTTTCTTTTACTTCCGTACATATCATAAGGTCTGCCTCTTAGCATCTGATCCTTACCAAACCTAAGTATTTCGGATCAGGTAAAAATTCGGGATACCACACTAAGTAAAGTTTCACTAGCGAACTCTTTTGCTATCACTCAAGCTCCGACGAACCTACTACTCCTTCTTGTGTGACCCTTACTAGGTTATATCAGAACGGAAGTTTCATTAGCGAACTTGTTGCTATCATTCATTCAACTATTCATACAGAAAAACCCTAATTAGCGCTTCCAGTTCTGCTTAACCATACACTAATTTTCCTCGAGCCACTGACCTCAGCGCGAGGTGGATTCTACTCACCACCCTCAATTCTGCCTCCGGAGATTCCAGACAAACATATAACGATCACTAACGAGTTTGTTAATACATATAATAATATAGCAGCATTTCATCAAAACATTTCATAACATTTCATAAAATTTCAAAGCAATTTTATATTTGATCGATCGATTTAGCAGCAAAAAAAACTTTTAGCAGCACTTATTATTTTTCACAGTTTATCAACAAGTAACCTATCTACCTATCTTAACTAGTCCCTAAGCATACTACTGCTACCAGAAAATTACTGATAGAGCGCGCAGGTCACCACTCTTATCAGTAATCCCGTTCACTTTTGTTAATTTTCCGTGTACTTGACTTACCAATCCTTGAAACAGGTACCTATGATCACAATGGATCAGGGAGCTAGCTGTGGGAGTAAGTAGACAACACCAAAATACCATGTAACATTGAAATAACGTTTTTTATACTCTTTATAATGACCACAGACGCAAGAAGTTTTAAACACCTTTATCTAATCATCTTCTTCTTCATATGCCATGAGCCACAGGTTTACAAAAATCAAACTATCTATAACTAGAATAAGAAATATTGTATAACTATGAATGAGAGTAAGAAACATTTATAATTCAGAAATAAAGGAACAGGAAAATAAGGAACACGCTATTTTAGATCTGCAGACTTTCACAATTTCACTAAAGGCGGGGTAGAGAAAGGGAACATACTAATCAAAGTAGACTTTTGAAATTCACTAACGGTTCAGGGAAACGAAACTTATGCTGTCAGATCCACGTTTGCTTCCTGGATTCGTTATGATGCACAAAGGGGTGCACCTCCCGACGTCCCCAACTCTGGATGGAACTCAGAGTAATGAGGCAATCAGGTGAGGGAAAAATAGGATGTAAGGGCCGGAACCGCTGGGAAGGGGATGCCTGCAAAAAAGAACACAGTGTAAATACACAGCATATACAGTCTACTCTCGTAATGTCTCACTAAGTCGGAACTAATACCTGTGGTCTAACTTCCGAAGCCTTCTCTCCTCAAGATACCAACTAATAAACATCAACGAAGATACTTCTCTCCAAGACCACGAAAAGACAAATCTACAACAAATAAGGCATAAGATGTTATTCATACGGTCACAACGTCTTTCAGTCCAAACACTCATACATACCAAAATGCCACTCGGAATGGTTCACTCCAAATGGAAAAACACCCCCACGGTAGGTAGGGACAGCATCAAGAGGTATTATGCATGGGATGCAGTTGATAATTGATCGAACAGGAATAGTTCCAAATAAGTTCCAGCGGTAATAACAAAATAATAAACTCAGAGTCATTCAGAATCACCAATGATGAATACTCCCAGCGCCAGGCAATAGCGCGAGCAAACCAAGGGTTCTTACTCCCAGCACCAGGCCCCGCGTGAATAGCCAAGTTTGTAAATGTCCAGTGCCTTGTATCCAGCGCGAGCAGGAAAAGAAGAAAGAGCTTACCTGAGCACAACTCGGCTCAGTCAATCGCAACCCTCGAGGCTTACTTCAGCGTGAGGAAATCCAAAGTCAGTTTCAAGACAAACAAAAACCCCACGTTCAGTTCAACTCTCGAACGCTTACGTCATCGTGAGAGGAACCGAAACGGGGTCCAGAAGACAGCGCTGCAACAACGCGGCTCTAGAGAGTCCTTGCGAAGATAGTCAGGAAGAAATCAAATGGACGCATGACCAGAGCTGCCACCTCCCGCAGCGCGGTTCGCAACAAGGACAGAGGAACAGGACGAGAGTATCGGAACCAGCAACACCGGAGGGCGTTGCGGAATCTGCGAACAACAGCAGAAGAAGAACAGGAGACAATCAAGCCTGCTAGCCTCTGAGAAAGAACAGAATTACGCGCACTTCCTGAGCGCTCTTGCTGACCTTTATCGTTTGTGCTCCTCCCCTAGACTATGAGCATGCTGGGAGATGTAGTCCGGATTCCTTACGTAGGCGCATTGAGCAACTCCTGACATATGCAGTTTGACTTATCAAGATGTGCTTACTTTCTATAGGGAGGGTAAGAATGGAACATACTATATGTGCGAACGATTCAATATTTGACTAAAGGGAGGGAGAAAAGTGGAACATGCTAATAGACAAGTTTGCATGAAAACCTTATTTATAGAGAGACAGGGAAAGGACGTAGGCAATTATGCTTTATTCGGGACAAGAGAGAGAAGTTTTTAGATAGACAAACACCCACACTCAGTTATATTTACCTAGGATAGGTTGAAGACTAACCCTGGCCACGGGTCAGTTGGGAAAGGCGGGAAAGGACCCTCAAGGACTTAGGCTGCCAGTAGGCGAGCAGGTACAGCTCATGGACAGTCAGGACAGGATAACCCCAGTATTTGGATCAGGACTGGGCTCACCAAAGGGTTCGACCAACACCTGCAGCTTCGAATCTCCCAGCAAAGTGCTTCGCCAGCACTTAAGGTTCCCAAAACCCCGACTGGGTCTGTGGAAATTACGGACAGAGTGCTCCGCAGCTCTCTGTATCAATCACCTATAGAGTTCGTTGGGTCAGTGACAGGTCAGCTATTCGGACAAGTCGGACAATTTCTCTAGCTAAACCTAGGCTAGTTATACTGTTTTTCGGGTCAGTGTACCACCCACCAATGTTGCAAGTGGAAGGTTCCCTAAATTCTGATTGGTCAAAGGAGGAGGTTAGGTCATCACATCACCTAAATTTTAGACTTTCTCAGGCTTAATATTCATTTTTTAACCCACCCCTTAAATTCTAACTTCCCATGGCATATGTTTTACGGAGAACAATTGGGTACACATTAGTTAAATACATTTGTTGAAACTGCAGGTACAGTTGAGCTTCGTCCTGCTGGGTTACAGGTCGATTCTGTGAAAGATGAAAAATTAATTAGCCCTTTGATGAAGGGATACATTAAAGTGAACCATAGTTTTACATTAATTTCTGTGTTTCACCTGCTTACAAATATTATGAGCCCACTAATCATAATGAAAGGCAGCTCCATGATGCACAGTTGGTTACACTAAATTGTCTGAAATTCAGCTAAAACCAAATGGATTGAAAATGAAAGAGTACGTGTCACTTCTTGTGTAACTCAACCACATGTAATGATTCACTGGCCTTCACCTGTTTACAGAAGCCGGTTCAGAGAGTTAATTCCTAGAACTGGCTCTCTGAACTGGGACGTGTCAATCTGCTCTGCCCCTGCTTGGGTAAAGTGTTTGCTTAGGACAGATATCGTGTGTGGAAATTGTGCGTAGAAAGCAGAAACCACGAGCAGCTGCTGACCATCTCAAACAGTGCATGTTTGACAAAAACAAGATAACAGACTTAGGCTCTAGGTCAGGAGGCAGTAGCGTAAGAGATTGGCTAAATATTAACATGGTCATGTGCGTCATGTATAAGGTAAATGCACACGTGGACTATTTGTGAAATGCTCACACCATGATGTTGTTGTTAATCATTAATGTGTCCATGTACACGTGGACATATTTGTGAAATGCTCACACCATGATGTTGGTGTTAATGATTAATGTATCCAGGTTCTGTAAAATGTATATAAGGACTGATTTCCTTTCTGTAAAACTAGATCTCTTTGCAGTCCTACTGGCAAATTGTCTCAACTGCAGTTCATTGGCAATAAAGAGCCACACTTGAAGCCTTTGTGTGTGTCTATCTTAATTACCCTTAAAAAGCAGTGCTTTAACAGATGGTGCTGTGACTCGCTGGGGACTGTTGGTCTCTGCAGGGGTTAAAGAACTGCGGTCTCGGGACTCTTCGGGGGCCTTCCAGTCTCGGTGTATGCTGCGCAGCTGCTGATTGGACTTGGTTTCCTGCAAGGCCCAGACAAAAAAAGGCTCCAGTTGATAAGCCTTTGACATCAGATACCAGCAGCTCCCTTCGAGCCATCAGGTGATTTTGCCAAAACAAGAAGGACGCATACAATGGCGTTACTGGTCTGATGATCAGGTAGGCAGTGCTTAATGCACTGAACTCAATTTTATAAATTGAATGTTGTTTTTATGATACCTCAAAGGGTACACACTGGGATTCATTAGGGGTCCCTAGGGGAGGTCTGAGGGCGCCTTTAACATAGGTGCCTAAGGAAGGCTGTCCAGTCTGTGAAAGATCGTGAGGATCCCAAGGACAGAAGAGGAGCCGTGGGTGGTTGCCTCAGGAGGGACAAAGTGTGGTTGCCTCCAAACAGAGCATGCCTATGCATTCAGCTCTGAAAGACATCTAAAAATACATGCATATGGTTAAAATAGGTTGTACAACTGTGTTTTTCTAGTAAAAAAAAAATGCTCAGTAAACTATTTCATAGTACCGCCAAAGGGCGTAGGGCAGCCTTAGATGTCACTCAACCGACACCTCCTCGTGGCACACCAGCATGGTACGTGGCACGTAGAAAAGGATACTCTACAGCTGTTCATGTAGATCAATGGACTCATTATACCAGGAAAAATCCTGATTTGCAATGGCCAGAATATGGCACACTTGATAGAGCTAAAATGCTTTATTTAGAAGATTGTTTAAGGGAACGTGAAAAGAAAGGGAAGAAAGTACGTTTATTACAATGTGATGCGTTTCATGCATGGCGGTCATATGCCGCTAATAGATTGTCAGGGGAACCTTGGACAACGATAGGAAAAGCTATGGCACATGATAGGGACAAGGCACAAGTAAGATGTGTAACAAGTTGTAGGGAAAAAGAAATGGAAATAGACAAATGCTTTACAGTTCACAAACCAATACCAGATGTTTACCCCACTCTACCTAATGCTCCCTTAGAACAGGAAGATACAGAGGATCCTGTAATAGAAGCATTATTAACAACTCATCCTCCATATAGCCCACAAACATCACAAAACGCATCACAAATACAAAAATACACAACTACTATACAACAGAAAGAGACATCTTCTAACCTTATAGGAAAAAGGGGTCTGCGATCACAACTAGCACTTTCACAGAAAGAACAGAGTGAGGTACAGGCATGGATAGATGAAGTTATGAAGAAAGGGTCCTCATTGTGGTTGAATGAAAGGTGCGAATTCCCAGTACATTACACACCAGCATTTCAACATTTTGCTTTGATAGATTTGGACAACAAGGCGTTTCACAGATTTAAGAATTGGGAGAGGTTTTGGCCCTCTTCTGACGGATACCCACGTGTTGAAAATTTGCCTAATAAATACATAACAAATTACTAACGGTACTAGAAGACACAGCGGCAACAGAAAAAGAGAGATTAGAAGCACTAAAGATATTAACTGAATGGGTGGACGCACAGATAATAATAGAAAGAAAATGTCAAGGGTTGAAGAAAAGTAAAGAGGAGGGGGAACTACAACAGTCATCTAAGTCTCAGTGGCAGCTGGTGACATTTGAAAGTGGTGAGGCATAAAATGAAAACCGTACTGCAGACGACAGACAAGCAAACAGGCTGCTCAGACAGCTACAACTAATTGAGCCTCTTCTACTGGCGCACATTAGCAGCTCAGATGGCTCTGCGCCTCTGCCAGCCAGCGACAAACTACAGGCGCATCCACAAAGCTGCACACGTACAGGCGTCCAATTTACTTCACGCATTGTTTCAGCACCAAACCAATTGAAATATTCTTTGCGATCTATTACGCATTTTTTTATTGTATGCATGGTTCATTAAACAACATTGAAATTTCAGCTTCGAATAATAGTAACTTACTACATTATCTGAATGAACAAAAAGCACCGTTAACCACATTTGCTAAAGCTTTGCACGGGCGCACTACACACTTAAAAGATGCATTCTGTTTACTTATTATTGTAAAGGCCCACCTACGCAGCTATAAATCGCGCTGCATCGCGCTAGTCCAATCGTAACTTTTTAAATAAATACGCAGGCAGAACTCTTAAAACAGCAATCTTTTTTAAAGAGAAAGATAGATACAGTAAAACTATACTGTGCGATGAAGTTCATTATGCAATACAATACATGCTTAACAACCCGTCATTTATTTTTGTTCGTAAACTAAGATGCGCAAGCGGGTCAAAGTGCGGGTCTCAATGCCATACATAGAACATACCTAAGCTGAGTGAAAAGCTAAACGTTCTGACATATCTCCCTTGCTCTACAATTATTTTGTTACTTTTGACCGCACATAATTAGCAAAAGTACGTGAATTTCCTATTCTACCATCGAGGCATCTCCGGCCCGCCCTCCGCCATTGTTTCAGCAGCCATTGTCTAAGGCAATCTCTGAATTTTTTAATGCACAATGTGGTGATTAGTTTCTTGCACAGATGCACAGTGTCGGTTAGAGAGTGTGATTGATATAACCACTATGTGTGCCAGCGAAAACACGTAGCAAAAACAACACCTTGCAGCAATTCTCCAAAAACAATACTTTTAGTGTGATTAAGGCTACTCGAAAGCAGTGCCCTAATGCAACTACCATCCTTTTCCGAGTCACTTTGGGAATTAGGAGGTCTGTAAAGTTGCAGGAGATCGGTCACATTTCCCCTAGCTTATGACATCCCCAGCGGTTGAAATTAAGATATTAAGTGGGAAAATGAAAGTAGAATTAGAGATTCCCACAGTAATTCAGTATTCAGCTTCCACACTTCTCCTGTCTTTCTTTCCTCCCTCTCTCTATCTGCCCCGCGCACTCCACACCTCTCTTGTTCCAACTTTCCTTCCTCTCTCTCTTTCTGCCCCGCGCCCTCCACACCTCTCTTGTCTATCTTTCCTTCCTCTCTCTATCCGCCCCCGGCTTTCTGCACCTCTCTTGTCCATCTTTCCTTTCTCTCTCTCTATCTGCCCCGCTCCCTCCACACCCCTCTCCCCCTCTGTCTCCTTATCTCCCCTTTGACCCCGTATTCAGTGACATCTCCTTGCAGGAGGGACGGCGGCCCCCCATGGGGGGTGGGGGGGCCTTGGCCCGGTGGGGCCCTCTTCACCCCTGCCAGCGGCCCCCAGACCTCAGATCTCCCCAAGAGGCCCCCCAGGAGAAGTGATAATAGAACCATTTGCCGGACACAGATGCTTTACAAGCCCCCCATACATTCACCCCCACACTTCTCACACCCTTGCCACGTGGGAGTGTCACATCACAAACTGTCTTTTCAGTTTATAAAGTTTCTCTGCTGCGAAAAGTACCACAGAGAGCTTTTATCACCGCAAATAATAATAAAAAAAGAAAAGAACAAGTTGAAAAGTGAGCAGCCCGGCAAGTCAGCCTGCTAGTTTGGCCCAGACCCCAGCGGATGGTTTGCCTGATTTGGGGTGCAGCTGTGGGATATATATCTGGATCAATTCAACACTTGATTTCTTTCGAAGGTGCGCAAGACACTTTTCAGCTTGGTCCTGGTCATTTCTTCCAGCATGCCGGATTCATGTAAAACTGCGCTGCTGATTGATTCATATACCCCAGCGCTGCGCTGGCCTGGGGTATATGAATCAATCAGAACCCTGTGCTGGAGTGACTTGAGGAATTCTGCGGACTCGACTCACCTGCAACAAAACCCAAGAGATCACATCAAATGGAGGCAAGGTGACGATAATTCAAGTGCAGGTGGGTGCAGACTCGACGACGACTAGGCCTCAGACCAGACAGTCTCTGTCAGTCCCTCATGCACACGAGTCAGGACTACCACGAGGACTGGAGCCGGCCCGATTTGCCCAGCAACTAAGAAATGCCCAATCACTGAATGGCTTAACACTAAGCCACTACAGTGATTGGGCATTGCTTTCCTGCCACGTTACATGCTCCCACCCCCGCGGTGAGACACTAGACTGTCACTGTGGTACAAGTCAAGAACAGAACAGTGAGTCGTAGTCAGTGTAGCCAATCCTGACGCTGCTCTCTTTAGAGGAGAACTGCTCTCTAAAGAGAGCAGCATCAGGATTGGACTGAGCACGAAAAAAACGCCGCTCATTGTACAAGCACTGGGGTATGTTGCATACGGCAAACCCCGTACTCTGCAGTGCTTGCTTTTTAAAATCCATTGAGTTGCAAACAGCAGAAAGGCAGTCGGGCAAACGCTACATGCGCAGTGCGCACTGTGCCGGCACTCCAGCGCCACCCAGTGTCAGACAGTGCATACTGACACACATGAGTGAAGCTTGACACCACGGCCGCCAGCAGGGCAATAATTATCGGGCAATTTATTCGAGCGGCGCGTTAATTTATAAAACTTTTATTAACGCGCCGCTCGAATAAATTGCTTGATAATTATTAGTGGGGCAACGCCCCACCGCCCAAATGGAAAAACCGCCGCTGCTAAGTCTTGTGTTCTTTCACCTAATCATACCATGCCTTTGAGAGAAGTACCAGGAAGTCAGCCAGGACACACTACTATTAAAGTGCACACACCATGGTCTAACGTTGAGTTACACAGATTTGCGCTTCAGTTTCCAGATATTAGACAAGACAGAGAAGAATGGTATAGACAGACAGAAATAATACTAAGAGTTGGCACTCTCACCCTGGATGACATAGAACAAATGTTTTCTATAATATTGCCACCAGACATTTGGGGAAAAATAAGGAGAGAGGATGATGAATGTTTAAAGATAAAATGGGAAGATATAACGTCAGAAAAAAGGGAACAAGGAGAGGATATATCGGATGAGATTAAAGACCTACCAGCCAAAATAATGGCTAAAGTAAATACACTGGTAACAAGAAAACAAACTGACTGGTCAAAATTAAATGGATGTATACAAGATACTGAAGAAACTGTCTCTGCGTTTTTCGCTAGAATACAGAAAGTGTTTACAGCCTATGTGATTTAGACAGTGAAAAAGAGGCAACACAAAGCGCACTTGTCTCCTGTTTTGTAAATAATTTAAAACCTACAATTAAGGAAGGGATTCTAGAGTACAATCCAACTTGGTCATGCAAACCTTTGACAGAGATTTTGCAATTAGCACAGTATTACGAGATGCTAGGGAAAAAGGACTTGGAAAGCAAAAATAACAAAATAAAAGAGTTATAAACAAAAGTTTTAATTCAGCAGGCAAACCAGTATAGCGGCCGAGGACAAAGAGGCAGGGTGAGAGGAAGGGGCCGTGGGGGCCCACAAAGGTCATTTTCGGCTCCCCCAACACAGCATACAACTACAAATGAACAAACACACACACAGGGATGCTATAATTGTGGGGAACATGATCATTGGAGAGCTCAATGCCCACACCCCGTCAAACAGTCACAAAGAGGGGGTGGGATGGGGAGATCAAGAGGCCGGGGAAGGAGCATGGGAAGAGCTGGATATCAACAACAAGGACGTGACTCACAACCTGGCCCAACAGAGTATCCCCCAACACAAATATCTTTGACTAGCAGCCCGTCCCGACGTTGTCCGGGGGGGGCCCCCATTGCGCACCCGCCACCTTCAGGGCCCCTAATTAGCTGCACACAGTTCACCGCTCCTCCCCACGTTAACGGGCCGGGCCGCTCCTCCCCTTGCTTCACCCACCTCTTAGCAATAAACCTCATCTCCGGCGACCAATGCCATGTGCAAACACGCACACATGTCTCTATTTTTTATCATGTTATTTTGCGTTCCACCTCTTAGCAATAAACCTCATCTCCGGCTGACCAATGCCCTATGCAAACACGCACACATGTCTCTCTTTATTATTATGTTATTTTGCGTTCAGTCTTTTATTTCCATTGTGAATGTGGTACCACATTGGAGACTTCCCGCAGGCGTGTGTGAGCGCTAACGGGCCGCTTCTCCCCTTACTTCACCCACCTCAGCCCGAGTCCTTTCCTCCGCTCCTCCCCACGTTCCTGTCAGCCGCACATTGGAGACTTCCCGCAGGCGTGTGTGAGCGCTAACGGGCCGCTCCTCCCCTTGCTTCACCCACCTCAGCCCGAGTCCTTTCCTCCGCTCCTCCCCACGCTTCACTCAGCCGCACACGTTCCGATCCTCCCCGCGCTTCACCTACCTCAGCCTGAGTTCCTCGCTCCTCCCCACGCTCCTGTCCGCCGCTCCTCGACCTCCTCGCGCTCCTGTCCACCGCTCCCCCCACGCTAGATGATGTCAGAACGCACGTTCACGTCGTTAGCGCACACGCCCGGTGCTACTTCCAAGGGACTACTTTTTTATGAATGTATATTTTTTATAGAACTTATATTTTTTGGGTATATATAGCCTATGTCACTCTGCAGACCCTGACAATTCTAATGATGTATCGTGTGTTTGGATTGGCGCTGTGGTTCCCGAGTTTACCCGCCTCAAAGGTTCAAAGTTCTTACTTTATAATAGTAGTATAGATAATGAACAAATACCAAAAATGCAGGTGCACCACCCTTATGATGGGATCTATCAAGAAGGGCCCCAAGGAGAATGGGACTACTATGTTCGATAGGGAGGCCCGAGAGAGGTAATACAGAGGATGGTAATCCCTGTAGATCCCACTGGACCATATGTAAGGGCAAAGATTGAAGGTACACCTGTGGAATTATTAATAGATACAGGGGCCACCAATTCCTCCTTGACAAAGAAAAAGTTTCAAGATGTTCCTCTCTCGGGACAAGTAAATAAGTCAGTGGGATTCACCAACATACCTGTAACAAGTCCAATTTCGGCACCCTTGAAATACAGTATAGGCCCAATACAGGACACCCATTCATTTCTAATATCAGACAAATGTGCATTTAATTTGTTGGGATTGGACTTGCTAAAAAAAAATGAATGCAACAATTAAGTGTAGGGCAGATGGAGTTTTCTTGGAAGTAGATGGGCAGATGACAGAGGAAATGGGGAACTGTTTACTGTCAATAGGAATAAAAAATATACCAGCACAAATATTTGACCAGATAGATTCGAGAATATGGGCAAAACATAAAAATGACACAGGGAGAATGAACATCACACCTGTAACAATTACAGTCAAAAAGAATGTGAAATTACCAAGGATACCACAGTACAAAATAGCTCCAGAAGGTCTAAAGGGGTTGCAGGATATAGTAGCTGACTTAATAAAAGAAGGGATTGTGAAAGAAATAACAGGCAGTCCTTGCAACAGCCCAATTCTACCGGTCCTGAAAAAGGGGAATGGAAATACTGATGAAAAGAATTACAGATTCATAGTTGATCTCAGAGAAATAAATAAAATAGCGGTGCCACAGTTCCCGGTTGTCCCAAATGTAGTATCAATATTGTCAACATTGTCACCAGAAATGGCATATTTTTCAGTAGTAGATTTAAAAAATGCCTTCTTCTCAATTCCAGTGGATGAGGCTAGCATGAACCTCTTTTCATTCTCTGTAAACGGAAAAAGTTACTGTTTCCAACATGTCCCTCAGGGGTTCACAGAGAGCCCAAGCATTTACAATCAGGCCTTGAAAAGAGAACTAGACACATTCAATTTATCACCCAATTCTGTGCTAATACAGTACATAGATGACCTGCTGATTGGTAGCACCTCTGAGACACACTGTACAACTGACACCGTTAATTTGTTAAACTTCCTAGCTGAACGTGGTCACAAGGTTTCACCAGAGAAAATACAATTTGTTCATCAGGAAATGTCCTATTTAGGACACATCCTGTCAAAAGGGCAGAGAAGATTGGATGATAAGCGCATTAAATTGATTCTGCAGACACCAGTGCCACGCACCCAAAAACAGGTGCGAGCCTTTCTAGGTATGGCCAGTTATTGTCGACATTGGATTGCTAACTTTTCCTTGATTTCAAAACCTTTATTGGCCCTGACCCACAAGGACACGCCCGAACCCCTTCAGTGGTTGCCAGAACATGAACAAAGCTTCCTTGCCATTCGGCAAGCTCTCTGCTCTGCTCCTGCTTTAGGCGTACCAGACTATTCTAAGTCTTTCCAACTCTATGTTCATGAGTCTGACGGGTGTGCTCTTGGGGTTCTCTGCCAGCGGTTCGGTGACCACAAAAGACCATGCGCATATTTCTCTGCCACCTTGGATACTGTAGCCAAGGCTTTACCTTGCTGTATACGTTCGGTTGCAGCAACTGCCTTATCATTACAACGTGCAGAAAGCATAATAATGGGACATGAAGTTGATGTCTATGTTCCACATGCCGTGGAGCTGATACTGAATAAGACACGTACTCAGCACCTCACAAATGCCAGGCTCACGCAGTATGAGATCTGTTTATTTGCAGCACATGTAACACTTCACAAGTGTAATGTTCTTAACCCTGCCACTCTGTTACCTGTTCCCACTGATGATCTAGTGGACTCAGACCATGATTGTATTTTGTTAACTGAGGAGCAAACAAAGGGTAGAATAGATATGACTGATACACCCTATGCAGATGCTGAAGGAGAATTGTGGGTGAATGGTTCCTGCCTTAGAACAGAGGAAGGCAATACATCAGCAGCCTATGCAGTTGTAACAAATAAAAATGTGGTTGAGTCCTGTAAGATACCTGAGTTGTCTGCACAAGCAGCAGAACTTGTGGCACTCACACGAGCTTGCGAGTTATCTGTAGGAAGGTGTGTAACATATTCACAGACAGTCAATACGCCTTTAATGTGGCACATTCCTTTGGAAGACTCTGGAAGGAAAGAGGTTTTATTACCTCACAAGGCACAAAGATACAGCACGGAGTGCTTATCACCAAATTACTTAACTCCTTGGCACTTCCAAAGAAATTGTCCATAGTTAAATGCAGTGCTCACAAAAAGGTTACAGACAAAGTAGGCCAGGGAAATGCATTTGCTGATACAACAGCAAAACAGCCAGCACAACGTCATTCAGCATTAGTACTAACAGCCCAAGAATTACCTCTAGAAGTGAAGTCACTAAACCTAACAACTGAAGGTGTAAGACTAATGCAGCAAGGAGCAACAGTAGAGGAACAGATGAGTTGGTCAAAGAATGGGTCATTTGTTCAAGGATGCTGGATGAATGAGACCAAGGAGAAGTACATGTTGCCAGACAAAATGGTCTACTCCATGTGTTTGGCCATGCATGGCCCGGCCCACATATGCAGGGATGGCATAGTGAATTGTATGGACAAATTCTGGGTGAACAAGAACATAAGAAAAACAGCACAGGAGATATGTCAAACATGTATGGTATGTGCACAGTACAATGTGGGTAAGACTGCTCCAGTACCTAAAGGCCACTTTGAAAAACCAACAATGCCGTTTGAAGCCCTGCAAATTGACTATGTGTAGATGCCACCTACAAATAAGTATAGGTATATCCTGGTGGTAGTGTGTATGTACTCAAAATGGATAGATGACGTATATTTAGCAAGGACCCCCTGGAAACATAGATACAATAGTTCCTAGGTCAGGGAAAACAAGGCATTTGACAAAAAACAACCTAGGCAACTGATATTTAGGACATAAAACAATATAGAAGGACAATTGGCTACAACTTACTACAAAAAATGGGTATTTTATTTATTATTTAAAAATTGAAAGATCAATGACATATTACAGTTTTTAAAATAACGACGAAATGACAAAATTAGAATCCTGTATAATACATTGCCAATAAAAAATACATTCAAAAGACTTTATATAAACACAGGTTAAAAATTGACGAATAAGTGGCACAATGAGTTTCTACGCGCGTTTCGGCGACCAGCGCCTTCTTCTGGAGCAGCCACGTAAACTCTACAAAGTAAAAAGTACATACAAAAAAATAAAATGGATAGAGGCATATCCAGTAAAACATAACGATGCCACCTCAACAGCCAAGTGCCTGATAAAAGAGTTGATCCCACGTTTTGGGGTCCCAAAAACAATATTTTCAGACAATGGCAGCCACTTCTGTAATGAAATAATAAAACTAACATGCAAGGCTCTGGGAATACAGCAGAAATTGCACTGTGCCTATCATCCAGAGGCTGCTGGTGCAGTAGAAAGGAAAAATGGCGTATTAAAGAACAAAATAGCGAAAGTATGTGCTGACACAAAATTGACCTGGATGGATGCCTTACCAATTGCCCTAATGAGCATGAGGAGCACACCGGATGCCAAGACAAAACTCAGTGCACATGAAATAGTCACTGGGTTGCCAATGGTAGCTTGGGGAGTTCCAGACAAAAATGCTCTGCCTATGATGACGAATGAATTGTTGAATGATTACTGCATGTCACTCACACGTACTCTTGCTTCTATCAACCAGCAGGTGAGGAGGACCCTTCCAGAGCCACTGCAGGTCGAGGGGCACAAGTTCAAGCCCGGTGACTGGGTGCTCATAAAATCATTCCAGAGGTCTAACTGTCTCCAAGCTCGCTGGAAGGGTCCACACCACAAAGACAACAGTGAAGTGCACCAACAACAAATCCTGGATCCACGCCAGCCACATCAAGAGGGCACCTCCTGAGACTGCATCCAGCCAAGACCCAGGTCAGCAGCACATGCCAACACCAGAACTGATCAAAGAGGAAAAAAGGTACAATTTGAGGTCTACAAAGAAGAATGAGATGAAATGTCAGTAATTCCGGTAACTGATCTTCTACAGGAAATAGATGAAGTACTACTACTAGATATTATCCTAACAGATATTTTGACAACAATTTTTGACTTTGAGAATAGCAGTGAAGAAGTCAGCGAAGACGCACTAATTTACCTTCAGGAAGTATTTGATCAGCTAGAATACCAACTAATGCGAGATTTAAATAGTATAGCATTACAAGAAGCTTTGAGTAGAGTACTTTCAGGCTGAGAAAAATTCAACTAGGGTATATTGCACACTACCACCAGGGGTAATAGCCTGTTTGCATAACAAGAAGAGTCTACAACAAGTCATCAGGGAATGATTAGTCTAGAAAGAAAGCTGAGTAGCAAAGAGTGTGCCATTGCAGCAATTAGTAGATGAACTGATCCAGGAGGTATTTGCGAGTCCTCCTGCCACTGCAAAGTGCCCGTGCCACTGTAGCAATTAGTAGATGAACTGATCCAGAAGGTATTTGCGAGTCCTTCTGTCACTGCGAGCACCCGTGCTGCTGCAGCCACCAGCAAAGAACTTTTTCCAGGTCATCAAGACAGCCAGCTTTAGAAAGCTACTTTTGGGGTGAGGTACAGTGGACACTCCTGTAAAATTAAGTGTGGCTGCACTAACAATTAATATACATGATCAAAGGATCGTGCATTACAAGAATTACATGCATATCTTTGGGAGGCGGGAAGTACCAAGAAATTCTCAGAGGCCATCTGAAATATTAACGAATAGCTGTGCGCAATATATTGTGTACTACAGCCTCACCTTATATGTGTTCATGCTTTTTGTGTGTTTAGCTTATATTATAGTAAAGATTCACAGTGATAATTCACAACATAGTGTCATCAATAGCGCTACACCTAATTAAAGAAAGTATACGAATAGATAGGTATGGATAGGGAATATACAGCTCTAAAAATGGAGAAAAAATGTTACAAGTCTAAAATGTGCATACCTGGGGTGATATTCTGTCTGTTATTGCTAGCATTAATAACTGTATATCTATTGGACGTGTTCTATCCCATGGAACAGTTGGTCCCAACACCAACACCCCCTGCTACCATACTTGCATACACTTTGTCACCTGAAGAAATAGCCCACAGAGAAGATATGCACCACAATTCCTTTGTGACATTGTTGCATCATACCAATAAGATATTAACAAGGGGAAATTGCTGGATATGTTTGCAATTCCCAGCTTCTGTAGACCAAAGTTTGCCCCTGGTTCAAGTTCCATTGCCTTTTGCAGCATCCTGTTACGCCATTTACATAACAGTAGTAAAAATAGAGCTAATAGCTGTTTTGCAGAATTTAAAGATAAGAACTTCTGGTGCAGGGACAACTATGGCTCCGCCTGCAGGAACATTATATAACAAATATATGGCAGATATCCTGACACTGGGGAACTGCACGGAAGTAATAGAACAGAATGCAACATTCCCCCTGTCTGACATCTTTACTCCACTCTTTCCAGCTCAGAATACAAGCACTGGAATAGCAGGCCCATCAAAAGAGGCAAATAAGAATATACCATTTTTGAAGTTAAAAATAAGAAAACACAGCGCAATAGGGAGTATTTGTATTAAAAGTAATGGGACATATCAGGTGGGCAATAGTACAAATTGTAACATGACATTTGAAATGACGGCCGGAAATAATAGCATTCCACTTTACTTAGGTGACTCAATTTATTTTATTTGTGGAGAAAAGGCTTATACATGGCTTCCAACAGATTGGAATGGTTGTTGTCATCTAGGTTTTGTACTACCTGCTATAGCAATAAAAGACACAAATTACCCCAGGTATGCACATTTTAGACTTGTAACATTTTTTCTCCATTTTTAGAGCTGTATATTCCCTATCCATACCTATCTATTCCTATACTTTTTATACAAACACCCACACTCAGTTATATTTACCTAGGATAGGTTGAAGACTAACCCTGGCCACGGGTCAGTTGGGAAAGGCGGGAAATGACCCTCAAGGACGGTATTCACCTGTTACAACGCATTTTTTACAACGCACTACCACTACAACGCAGGCATTACAACGCATACCATTACAACGCATGGCGCTGGGGGGCGCTCTAGGATAAGAGGTAAGTTTAATTTACTATCCAACACCTTCCCTAGGGTCCACGGGGACTGGAGTTAGAATAGTAAATTATACTTACCACTATCCAGCACCCCAAAGCGCTATGCGTTGTAGTGGTATGCGTTGTGAATACCGCGTTGTAATGGTATGCGGAGTAAAAGTATGCGTTGTAACGTCATACATCCCTCAAGGACTTAGGCTGCCAGTAGGCGAGCAGGTACAGCTCATGGACAGTCAGGACAGGATAACCCCAGTATTTGGATCAGGACCGGGCTCACCAAAGGGTACGACCAACACCTGCAGCTTCGAATCTCCCAGCAAAGTGCTTCGCCAGCACTTAAGGTTCCCAAAACCCCGACTGGGTCTATGAAAATTACGGACAGAGTGCTCCGCAGCTCTCTGTATCAATCACCTATAGAGTTCGTTGGGTCAGTGACAGGTCAGCTATTCGGACAAGTCGGACAATTTCTCTAGCTAAACCTAGGCTAGTTATACTGTTTTTTGGGTCAGTGTACCACCCACCAATGTTGCAAGTGGAAGGTTCCCTAAATTCTGATTGGTCAAAGGAGGAGGTTAGGTCATCACATCACCTAAATTTTAGACTTTCTCAGGCCTAATATTCATTTTTTAACCCACCCCTTAAATTCTAACTTCCCATGGCATATGTTTTACGGAGAACAATGGGGTACACATTAGTTAAATACAATTGTTGAAACTGCAGGTACAGTTCGGCTTCGTCCAGCTGGGTTACAGGTCGATTCTCATGAGCATCTTGGCTTTGGCTGCCAGCTGGCTGAGTTCCACTGCTGCATGACTTTCTCTTCCCCCATCACGTGACTGGGACCATATGAGCTTCAAATATGGAGTAGCAAGCGCCTCTCAGGCCCAAAGAATGCGATATATAAAAAGCAAGCGAAAACAATTTAGAAACACAGAAAAAATGAATACACTGTATACCATGATTGACTATACTACACCCCTTACTTTATAATAACTATAGCATTAGGAGTTAAGCAGAACAGACAGCTTTGCAAAAGTGGCAATGCAAGCTCGGAGCATATGAGAAAACAAAGCGGCCATCTTAGATGCATTGCGCATGAGCAACAATTTCCCTCCAGAACTGCGAGTGCGTCACATCACATGGGTATGACCGACGCATGCGCAGACTAAATTCCCGCAAAGCAGCAACCAATTTAAAGGCAAGCGTATTACAATTAATAAACACATAGGCAAGCTTCTCTGGGACACCCCGTGTAGTGTAAAATGTGCAATATTAGTAAGACAAAACTGATTGGTTACAAAGTTAAGGTTATTTGAGGTTCTTGAATACAAGCAAGTCGTGTAACGTGCGAATACTTGCTCCATCAGTGGTATGTGTGTGTGTCGCATGCAGGGAGTCACTATCGGGGCAGAGCTATCTGTGGTCTGGTCAGACAGATCCACATCTTATTGCAGCGACGTCAGGATTGCCTCCCAATTAGTGGATATGGGTATTTTCCTGAGGCCCTTGATTTCCTCATGCCGGATCGCTATACCTTCTGCCCTAGCACACGCCAGAGTGGAACTCCTCCATGCCTGTATGTGTGGGGGGTCAGGTGCTTTCCACCTTTTAGTAATTCATCTTTTAGCTGCTATCATGCCTAGTTCCAGGATTTTGGAGGTGACTTTGGTATTGCGCTTCCTATGGAACATGTGGAGCAAATACGTGGGCCAGTCGAAAGGTATTTCTCTTTCAGTACAGGTACGGAGAATGGTCGTCACTCCCTCCCAGTATGCAGCCAGTGTGCTGCAGCCCCAAAGCATGTGCACCAAGTCCGCTTCTACAGTGGCACACCTGGGACAGGCTGAGTCAGTCCGGTGAAAATATCTATTGATGTTGGCTGGTGTGAGGTACGCTCTCTGCACAATGTAGAATTGGATTTCTCTAAATCTAGCATTTCTAGGGATCTGCACCGGGCTAGCCAGTGCTTGCTCCCAGTTTTTCTCTGTGAGTTGCCGGCCCAAGTCATGTTCCCATTTTTGTCGGAGGGGGCTAAATTTACCTCTGCGTGCTGTCGCAATGAAGCCGCAAACTACCGCATTAGGTGTCGACCTCGTCCCATGACATGCAAATATTGCACTGTAAGATGTGTTTGCGGTTCTATTGCAAGATCCCCCCAGTTCGTTGCAAGTGTAGTAGGAATTGTCCTGCTGGGAGTCACTCGCCAGACACCAGTGTAGTGTACGGAATAAGTGGGCCGTCCCAAAAGAGATCTCCCAGTGTTTGTACACCAGCATCATGCAAGTGCTGCAGTGTGGTAGACGTAAGTGTTGCTTGGCCTGCAGGGGTTCCCTCCAGAGGAAGTGCAGGGGCGTAAGGTGGTCTGTCTCGGCTTCTACGGTAACATCTGTATGCGATGTTCAGAAAAAGGGGTTCAGGGGTCGCACCCTCGCGCCAGGTTGAAAGAGCACAAGGATCTGTGGGGGCGTGTAAGATGGGCGTCTGGTCGCTGTGTCATCACGCTGGTGGACTGCCATCCATCTGGCAATCCATTGAAGTTGGGCTGCCAGCCAGATAGTAGTGCTCAAAGCAGGGCAGCACCAGGCCCTCTTGATCGGTGTGTAAATATAGCTTTTTGATTGCCACTCTGTGCCGATTGGGACCCCAGATGAAATCCCTGAGTATCATCTCTAGAGCAGCAAAAAAGAAAGCAGGGACATAGATGGGAAGATTGACTAAATAGTACAGAAATCTTGGCAGAGCCACCATTTTGAGCAGTGCCACTCTACCAGCCACAGTGAGAGGGAGCGTACTCCAAAACTGCATCTGGGATTTCATGGCTGTCAGTGCCCTGCCTAAGTTACAGTCTAAGAGGTCCAGTGGTTGGCGATACACCCGTTTGCCCAGGTATCGGAATGTGCCATAGGGAGGGCTCACAACAGTTCTTTAAAAGCATATAGTTTAGACTGAGCAACGTTTACTTTTAATCCCGACACAGTAGCAAAATCACGGAGGATGTGGGCCAGTTGTTCTGGCACCTGAGTGATGTCAGGTAGATCAGTAGATCATCAGCATATAGCGACACCACCTGGGTGCCATCACCAGTAGTATGCCATTGTGTAGCTGAGTTCCTAGGGATTCCACCTGGGCAGCCCTGTCTCGTTCCCTGTCTTACTGGTATGGCAGTTGAGACATACGGCCCCAGCTTTACTCTGACCTCCACGTTGGTATAGAGGTGGCGGGTCAATTGCAGAAAGCCAGGGCCCAATTTGTATTTTTCAAGGGTTGCAAACATATAATCCCATTCAAGAAAATCAAATGCCTTCTCAATATCAAGTACAAGGCTGCCCGCTCTTGGCCATTCGCAGTAGGTTGCGACTTTAAAAAAGCGGCGCAAATTATATGAGGTGTTGCAGGAAGGCACAAAGCCATTTAGGTCTGTATGCACTAGATCGGGGACTGCTTGTGCCAACCTATCTGCTAGGATTTTCGTTAAGATTTTGTAATCGGTATTGAGTAAGGGGTCGGTATGACCCCATGTCTGTTGGATCTCTGTCAGGCTTGTGCAACGAAATCAGATGCGCTTCACCCAGCGTTGGTGGGAGCCGTCCCGCGTCTACCGCAGCTACATAAAGGTCACATAGACAGGGCACCAGTAACACTTGATACACCTTATAGTATTCTGCCGGGAGTCCATTGGGCCCCGTAGTCTTCCCTGTAGCGAGGGACATAATGACTTCTCTGATCTCTTCTGCTGAGAACTGTGCGTCCAGTATACCATTGTGCTCCTGTGTCGCCTCTGGTAATTGCACCCGCGTCATAGACATATTCATGATCGACAATACTCGATTTTCGAAGTAAGACTCCAAGAGACTCGATATACAGATTGAATAGGGATCGGAGCTAAAATTAATCCTTCAGAGACCCCTTGAGTAACAGCCATCAGTGTTGAGAGACAGTCATACCTGGTATGAATTACTTTATTATGTAGTTAATTAAAACCATTACAATTTAGCATGAAATGTACCAAGTACAACAACGTTCTTATTAACGCTTTAAACTTGCCTAGCATTGCATGAGGCGTTTTCCTTATGTTGTGGTATTCCACACCGTAATTTTTTTTTAAACAACAGATGGTGCGGTCCAAGCTGATACTAAAGTATTTTCAAGCAAATATCTTAAATGACACTTTATACATCTTTTAGCTAAAGCAATTGAGTGTGGTGTGTATACAGCCATGTGCGAACTGGCCGCTGTTCTCGTTTTTGGTCGATGCGTACATACACTGTGTCTTTTAACATTAAATGAAAGAAAATTACACATTCATTGGACCTTCTTAAAATGGGATGCTGAGCATGTTTTGTCTGAGAACCAAGACAACACATTTGTGTGCAAAATATGCAAAGTGTTCACTGACCTCATTCTAAAAGATTGTAAGGATGCTCTGTGCAATTTGAAGCTGCCACAGGGCTAAAATTAGATGTATAAAAATTACCATTTTGGAATTAAGAGTGTCCCTACTGAAAAGTGCATGTTTACATCTAACACAATAAAAATAGCTCTATGTACAAAAACGAGCTGGACATCCACTGTCCTCTTTTTCGTTGGTTATAAAGTTGCACTACGCAGTTAGGAATGTCTGCAAGACTATAGTCTATAGTCAGCGAGATTAATTTAATGTATTTTGTAACAGTTTGCTGACTTGTTGCAAAAACTTTGCTGTCTTGCATCAAAGCTATAGCGACTCACTATTTAGTAATGCCATCACAGCGGGTCGGCATGATCTTATCCGAAGAGACTGAAGAGTTGGAAGTAGGAAGTGACGTCTCCATTGTCTGGCTGCTGGGCAAATGCACAAGAAGTGTAAACCTGACTCTTCCGCATTTTCGCAGAGTCGGCACAGGGTAGTCGGCCATGTTTGTTTCCAAGTTGGGAACTTGATCTTTTGAGCAAAAAGTGCTGTATTTTTGAAGATATGTGATGTACGAGATATGGTTGTGGCGACCGGACACCCTATGACGATCCATCTGTATTTCTTCATTCCAAGCACAGCTTTATCCACTAACCAGGCTTTGTGTTTGGCATCATTATTTACAATTATTTTTTTAATACGGGGAAGTGTTGTTTGTGCCCCATACTTCGTGCATGCAGAAGATGGTTAACGCTTGCTCAAGCGCTGTAGGCCAGCCTTTCTTACTTTTGGGCTGGTGCTTTAATTCCGTCCAGCAGAGACCCAACAGGGATTCTTCGTGAGCTGCTCTCATCTTCCAACACAATTTAAGTTTTGATGCTGACCTTACCGGCAGTTGGTGGAACAGTCCAAATTCCAAGCGAACCTGCGCCTGGCATGGAAAGTGCGGAATCCGAAATATTTGTTTAAAAAGACAGGATTGTTGGAGGTTCAAAAAATTTGCGTCTTTGCCTTTGAATAGTTCCGAGCCGTAAGTAAGCTTTGGAAGAAACTTAGCAGCAATTACTTGTAAAAGTTGGGAATTTGATGGGCACATACATTTGATCTTAGTGTGTTTAGTGCGCAACGCATTTTGTTGGCCTGGGCTCATCTTTTAATTAGGTGGTCTTTGAGTGTAAATTTCGAGTCTACCACCACTCCTAGATTTTTGTATGAGCCGACCTGTTCTATGCGGGTCTCTGCTGCAAATCATTTGTATTTCTTGTTAGGACTACTGGTGTTTGCAGAGAAACAGATGATGTTTGTTTTGTTGAAGTGTAGCGATAATCCAAGTGCATCTGTATATTCCAGCAGTTTCGTTATCAGACTATATAGGCCATTAGGGGTCTGGCTGCATAGAACGATGTTGTCAGCATATTGTAGACTTCTAAATTGGTTGTTAACTAGCTTGGGAGGGTCACTTTGGACTTCTGACAGCCTGATGTCTGCTCTAAAAATATTAAATTAACTGGGCGCAAGCATTCGCCCTTATTTTAATCCTCTATGCGCTGGAATCTTTGCTGTGGTTCTTCTCCAATTCCTAGCTTTACATGTACCCAAGTTGCTGAGTACAGATGTATTATGGCACTTAATAACTTTGGCGGGATACCCCATTTTCCATCTTTTTCCATAGGAGCTCTCTAGGTACCATATCAAAAGCCGCTTTTAACTCCAAGAAACATCTGTACGGGGGGAGGAGCTTTGCGCGGATCCAAGATGGACACGTGAGCACAGGGCTCCCGAGACCCTCTTCGCCTCCCGCATCTATCCTGCCACACATCCTGATTTGATCGACGGGTATTTGTTGACTATGCCCCGCTGACTCTGAGGAACTTTTCGGAACTTAAATCGGACGCCGCAAACCGGACTTGCTGCATCCTGAAGTTTGTGGCCTACATCGTAGACCATCCCCGGCCTTGAGTCCCCGAGGTACCCAGGTGGCAACAAAACAACAACGGCCAGTTGGCCCCTGTGGTACTTTCGGTTTTGTTTTGGGCCATTGTTGACGACGCTCTACGGCTGCCCCATTCGTCTTCTCGTCCCAGCTACGGATCCTGAGTTTGCTCTAGTTCTTAGCCCTCTTGCCCTTGAGGTCCATCGAAAGCGTGATCATTTTGACCAGATCACAACGACTCCGTGGGAGTTCAAAGCCCACTATGGCGGGCAAGGTGGATGCCGAGAAGCGGAACACCAAGGGCACGCATCGTGGGGGTTTCATCCAAACCCAGACTATAGAGCGCTACACTCGCCCGAAAGGGTCCCCATGTGGAGCGAGCAAGGCTCTTGAAGGGACTGTAGATGATACTCCCTCATCAGAGGAGCCGACACTAAAAGACATCATGGGCGCCATTACTAGTGTTCGGACAGACATGGGCCAACAATATGAGACTCTTGCTGCAAAGATCGACACGGTGGCGATCGAGGTTAATCTTATCAGGGCGGACCTGGGTAAGACAAAGGAACGGGTCAAGTCTCTGGACATTAAAACTGTGAGCTTGATCACTGATGTCTCAGACCTCGGACCTTCAGGCTGAGGTCCGCACTCTCCGTACCTCCAACGACCAGTTTGCCCGCCGGCTGGAGGATTTCGAGAGCCGGGTCAGGCGCAACAACGTCCGCATCGTGGGGGTTCCGGAGAACTCATCGGACGTCCCACGGACCTTCTGGTGGAGGATCTGGTCCTTAAACATCTTGCACCTAAGGGCCTCAGTAACTTTTTTACAGTGGAACGAGCACATAGAGTTCCCGGCGGGAAGCCGAAGCTGGGAGCCGCACCGAGACCCATCATCGCCAGGATTTTTAATTTCCGTGACCGGGACGCTATCCTGCAAGCTTCGCGAACCACGGGTCCCACTAAATTTGACAATGCCTCGGTCAGTTTCTATCCAGACTTCACCCAGGCGGTGCAGAAACAGCGTATGGGTTTCACCGGGGTGAAGAGACGGCTCAGAGATATTGGTCTGAAATATGCCATGCTTTTTCCTGCCCGACTGAGGATCGAGTATGAGGAGCGGGCGTTTTTCTTCGATTGCCCCGACGTGGCCAGTGACTGGTTGGACACCTTGCCATCAAATCGTATGAGCGGCGAGAGCACGAGAGGTGCCGAGGGTGGCCGGGATGAACAGGAGTAGTGAGTCTGCAGCGGCGAACTGGTTACTTTGGACTTCTAGCAGTGGCTTTTTAATAGACTCGCTTATACTGTGGGTACCCGGGGGTGGGGGGAATCGGGCCTCCTCTTCCTCTTCTGGGGGCTTTCTCTCTCTTCTTGTAGGTTAGTTTCATGGGGCGACAGGCACACTGAAAGTTGGGGTGGCTTTCTGGTCTAATGCAGGGGTGCAGGGTGGGGGGGGTGTTTTTCAGGGTTCCTTGGGGGCGGTGGGGGGGTCTTTTCCTTTTTTTTTTCTTCAAGGCTGCTTCATTTCCTGTTGTCTGTTCTGTGTGCTTATTCCCGGGCGAGGGGGGCTGGGTGCTCATTCCTGGGATGGGGGGGGGGGGAGCTTAGGATGCTGAGTTGGAACGTTAACGGTCTTGGAGATAGAATAAAGCGGGGTATTGTATTGCAATATTTGAAACGTTGTACCCCGGATGTGATTTTGCTTCAAGAGACGCACTTGGTTGGAAATGCATGCCGTGCACTAAACAGACGTGGCTACCATATGGTGGCGCACTCGGGGTTCACTTCTGGTTCGAGAGGGGCGGGGGTCATGGTACGTACTTCTCTCCCCTTGGAGATAGATGATGTAGTGTTGGATGACAGGGGCCGCTATGCGGCTATTACGGGTCGGTGGAAAGGGAAAACGGTCTCCTTCTTGTCTGTGTATGTCCCCCCTGGCCTCCAGTCTACCACGTTTGCTGATCTGGGTGATGTGATCCTGGGGCTTCCTGACGGCGTGTTGGTAGTGGGTGGCGATTTTAACTCTGTAGTTAGTGGGGATGAGGATCGTAGCCCCCCCAGGACCTTGCCTGCAGCGCAGCTCTGGCTCGGGAGGCTCCTGGACACGCTTGGGTTGGCTGACTGTTGGAGGCAGCTACACCCTGGTCAGCTCCAATATACTTTCTACTCGGGTGCACACAGGAGTCTATCGAGATTAGATTATATTCTTATGCCAGCAGCACAGATAGTCTCTGTGCGTGAGGTTAGGCATTTGGCCAGGGGGATTTCTGATCACTCTCCGCTTTGGCTTACAGTTGACATGCAATTGGGTGCTGAGGGCCGTGTCGCTCCAATCAACCCCTGGCACCTTCGTAACCCTAAGATCAGGTCGGAGATAGTAAAATGTATGGACTATTATTTCACTGAGAATGAGGGATCGGTTTCCTCCCCGGTTACATTGTGGGAGGCCTATAAACCAGTGATTCGTGGTCAAGTCTTGTCCCTCATTGCCAGCGAAAGGAGGCGTAAGAATGCCGTGGTGGTAGATCTGGAAAATGAGATCACTGACTTGGAGGGGCAGATGAAGTCTGGGGTCACTCCGGAGGTGCTGCATTCTCTGGCCCTGAAACAATTTGAATATAAGGCGCTGGTCACTGATGCGGCCAAGGCGATGCACTGTGAGCAACAGGGGCGTTTGTATGAAGGACAAAAGGGATAGATTGAACCGAGTGGTGCCTGTTGGGGAGCGTGTGGATGGTGTGCGAGTCTTTGACCCGATTGACATAGTCCAAACATTTGCCCGTCACTTTCAGGCGGTTTATGCGCCGGTCTCTGATAGGCCGGAGGAGGACTCGCATCTTTTGCTTCGAGATATCGCCCTGCCTGGCCTGTCGGATTCAGACAAGGAGCTTATGGAGGCGGATTTTTCCACCGATGAAGTAGCGCTCGCTATCTGTTCACTTCGATCCGGGAAGGCCTCGGGCCCCAACGGTATACCGGTGGAACTGTATAAACTATGCCCAGACAAAATGGCACCGTATCTTCGTAAGATGTTTTTGTCATCGTGAGATCTCGGCTCTCTTCCTCTGGATCAGAGACTGGCGTCCATTGTTGTCATCCATAAAGATGGCAAGCCCCGTGATCATTGCTCATCATATCGGCCGATTTCGCTCTTGAATGTTGAGCCCAAAATTCTCGCAAAACTTCTGGCGAATCGGCTGGTTACGGTGATCGCGGACCTGGTCCATCCAGACCAATCTGGATTTATACCCCACCGAAACACCGCTCTTAATTTACGTCACCTCCATGCCGTCTTAGCAAGGGCGGGGTCTCTTCGAGAACCGGCCATTTTGGTTTCTCTTGATGCCTCGATGGCCTTCGACACGGTTGAATGGCCGTATTTGTGGGCTGTTCTTGCTATGTTTGGGTTCGGCCCTAAATTCATTGGGTGGATCAGGCTTTTGTATGAGCAGCCGCTGGCACAGGTGGTGGTTAATGGTAGGGCTTCGGAGCCATTCACCCTCGGGCGGGGAACGAGACAGGGGTGCCCATTGTCGCCGCTCCTCTTTGCACTTGCCCTTGAGCCCCTGGTTGCTTGGCTGCGGAGGGAACCATCGCTTAAGGGCATCCGATGGTCGCCTGATTTCGAGGACCGCATATCACTTTATGCTGATGATATCTTGTTGTACCTTACCTCTCCTTGTAAGTCGTTGGGCGTCCTGTTTGATGTGCTACGCTCCTTTGGGAGGAATTCCGGTCTGGTCATTAATTGGGCCAAGTCCTGTATTTATCCACTCACGGGCGATGAGCCCCTTCTTCCCTGCCGTTGTCCGATACCGGTTTCTAGAGATGGTTTTAAATACTTGGGGATCTACATTTCACTGGACCCCAAAGCCCGCTATGAGCGGAATTTGTTGCCTCCGCTCTCCCGGATTCGTTCCGATGTTGTGGCGTGGTGCGGCTTGCCACTATCCCCCTTGGGAAGGGCGGCCCTGTTCAAAATGATGTCTCTCCCCCGCTTTTTATATGCCATTCAAAACACACTTGATTTGGTACCTGCCAGCTATTTCCGAGAGATCGAGGGCTTGCAGAGGCGGTTGGTATGGGGTGGGCGACCACGTATCGCACTGGCGAAATTGACTTTGCCTTGGTACGATGGAGGTATCGCCTTGCCTGACATCAAACGCTACTATTGGGCCTCCCAGTTGAGTGCTGTGAACCACGCTATGTACGGCCCTGTCCCGAACCCCGCGTTTGAGATGGACAGATGGCAACTCCCCGGGGGAGATTACAATCAAGCGCTCTATTCCAGAGCCGACCGGAAGCACCTCACGGGCCCTACTGCTGTTGTGGTGCGAGTTTGGGTAAGCGCGACCGCCGCCACGGGCTGGACGGATAAATTGACGAAATCTACCCATTGTATGCTGCGGAAGCACTAGGTGGCCTGTGGACGTCGAAGGGTTTTGACAGATGGGATCTCATCGGCATCAGTAGGGTGGGCGACCTCTGGGCCAAGGGCACAGTTAAGACCTTCGATGCACTCCAGCGAGAATATAAACTGAGTGACAGGGAATATTTCTGGTACCTCCAAGTCAGACATGCGATTAATTCTGTTTTCCCGGCTGACACTCCTATCCCGGAGGCCTCCCCTCTCGAGGATAGAGTGCTTGATGGATACGTCCCTGACAGCACGATATCTCTTATTTATAAGAAACTTATTAACGATCGTTCAGATCTCCTTCTGCAACTGCGGACTGTTTGGACCAGTGACGGATTAGAACTGGACGATGAAGACTGGCAGGCGACGATATCCTCCCCTAAGGAGGTTGCGATTCCGGCACGTCTTAGGCTTGTGCAACTCAAAATACTGCATTGGGTATATGTCACGGGCCCACGACTGATGCATATGGGTTTCTCTGTGGATGGATTGTGTAGGCGGGGATGTGGTATGCTGGCTACTTTTTTGCATATCCTCTGGGAATGTCCGGAGGCGGCGATGTTTTGGCGCCGAGTGCATCCAGTTATGGGTGAAGTGACGGGGTTGTGTTGTTGCCTGAGGCCAGACGTTGTCTGTTGAATGTCTGGTAGCCAAATGACTGTACTGTTGCTCAAACTCAATGGGTTACATTGGGTAATATGGTTGCCTAACGGGACATAGCCCAGTTATGGGGTTCCCCAAGACCACCGACGCTCCTAAAGTGGATAGAAAATATGGACTGGTCCATGTTCAGAGAGAAAGTTGTGTATGTTTCCCGCGGCAGGCCCAAGAAATGGGGTAGGATCTGGGGTCAATGGAACGCATACCGTGGAGAGATTTGCACCCCCCCATTCACCGACCTTCCAGATCCGCTTCTTCTCCCTTGACCGTGCGTTCCCTGTACTCAGTGCTTGTTGATTACACTGTATTGGATTGCTACCGGGTTCCCCCCCCCACCTTCCCCGATATTTCTCCTTCTTTCTATTGAAATACGTCTTTCACCCGTCTCCCACTGCCATAAGGGACAGCCAGTATATACACAGCAATGCCTCGATCTCTTTTTCGTATTTTTGTTTGTGGTTTTATTTAAATAAAAGATAAAATGTGAAACCTTTCACTGATCCTAGCTATACCACCTGCTTCTACATAATCACGAAACATCGCTGCCGTACCCCCGGGTTGTCGGCTGATGAGCTGTGTATTTTGATGTTGATGTTGTTGTGTTTGACTGACCAGCCTCCGTGGTTGTAGGTCTGTAACTGTCTTTCTCTTTACATAATAAAGGTTTTCAAAAAATATATAAACATCTGTACAATTTGGTAGACTTTTATTGTGCATTTTCGGCCAAGAGATTTAAGGCCAAGAGGTTAGTCGTTATGCCTGTGCCTGGTCTGAAGCCTGTTTGTGAGATTGGAAGGTTGTTGCTGGAATTGACCCATTCTTCCAGATCTATGAGAAGCTTCTACATCTATGAGCGCGATCAATCTATAGTTTGCCGGATCTGATCTGCTGCCAGCTTTAAATAATGGGTGAAGGATACTACCTCTCCATTAGGCTGGTATACTATTTTATTGAAATGCGTGGATAAACAACGGAGTGAGATGATCAGCCCAGAAACGTTGGTCAAACTTAAATAGTGCGTTCGGCAAGCCATTTGAGCCGGGGGCCGGCTTGACATGAGATTTTTTTAGGACTTTCTCTACTTGAGTCATTTGAAGCAGATTTCCTTCAGACTGATTATCTAAAAGCTCACTTTTCAGTTGGTTGGGAGCTTGATAGCTTTCGTCCGCTGCAGCTTGTTTGTCTGGCATGTTCAGATGTGCTATCCAGTTGGCCTCAGAAATGTTTGAGTAGTGATGTCGAAAAGAGCCGTTTGCTATGCTGTTTATTTCTGTCCAAAACTTCTTTTTGTTATTGTTTGATGTGCTTGCCTGCAACAGCTTTAACCATCAGTTTGTTTGGTGTAATTTCTTTTCTGTCCATAATTCTTGTTGTATTGATGCCTTAAAAGGTTGACTTGAAGATGTGCGTTTTCGCCGAATGTTGTTGTGTGTCTCTGGAGTCTTCTTAGCTCCCAGTGAAGCATCCTTTTTTTCTATGTTAACGAGTTGACAAACCCAGGTGTTTCTTTACTGGTTCTGTTATTGTATTGCAGAATTTAGAGATGAGAATCGTTATCATATTTTCCCAAATTTGCCATGATATCTGCTAATTTATGACTGGCTGAGTTGCCATCAGCTTTTTTATAAAATTCATAAATTCTGTTGCGTTTTTGCAATTCCATGCTAGCCTTTTTAGGTTATAAGGGCTTGGGACTTCCAGAAGTCATTACTTGCTGCGGCTCTTGGAGGATAATTGAGGAGTTCAATAAGCTGGGGACTATGATCACTCTCTAATCGAGGGGTGATTTGATAACTGCTAGTTATTTGAAGTAACTCAATGTCAACTATTGTGTGATCTAGATTGGAATTAGCTTGCTTTGATATTCTGGTCGGTGCTGCTGGTTGGTCTTGTGGTAGTCAGCAATTTAATGTGAACATCCCTAAATTGGCTAGAGATGAGGCACACGTTTTACCATGATGATCATTTCTACGATGATTGGTGAATACTAAGGGAACGTTTTTCCCGTTAGATATGAGTTGTTGTTTTCCTTGAGGTAAGCCGGATTGTAGTAAGAACATATTGAAGTCACCTGACAATAAAATACCGGCTTGCGGGTAACTGAATTGCAACAATTTTAGCAAGCCGATTAGGGACTCAATTTTCTCTGTTTTTTCCTTCAATGCTGGGTGGATATACACATTGCAGATTAATAATGAGTAATTCTGGTATTTGCACGGGGAACAGCGTTTACAACGCAACTTTTACCACACAGTACCTTTACCACGCAACTTTTACAAGGCAAGTCGTTACAACGACTTGCGCTGGGGGGCGCTGTAGGATAGGGAATAGTTTAATTTACTATCCAAAACCTTCCCTACTATCCACGGGTACTGGAGTTGGAATAGTAAATTAAACTATTCACTATCCAGCGTTGTAAAAGCATGCGTAGTAACGACATACATCCATTTGCACGAAGATTCTCTGTTGGGATCTTGCAGTGAGGGCATTTTAATACATTGAATCCAAGGTTGACCTAGATCAACTGATTCAGATTTCCACCTGAAATCCGTGGCAATGTAAGTTGATAGTCCACTAGATGCTCTGCTTGAGTTTCTTCTCTTAATGGGTTTTTGATGAAACTCTTTGAAGCCAGTGATCAGCGTTGGTACAATAGCCCAGGTCTCCTGGAGTAACAAAATATCAAATTCTTGGAGGAAGGTTATGAGGTCAACCTCCTCCATCTTGCTGCCAGTGCCATTGATGTTCCAAGAGCAGAGCTTTAGATTACTTTTTTCCTGGAGAGCGAGCTCACTTACTCATCATGTCTCTATCTTTGTGATGGGGCACCCCAAGCTGTTGGGATGGAAACTTGTCTTTTTTGACTGGCTACTCCAGATACGGCATAATGGGTAATGCGTAAGTTGGACAGGCTCTACAGGGCGCTATCGACTGACCCTGTGGCCCCCGAAGTAACCCACTGCCAGTTGTCTTCCTAGCTTTTGCAGTATTTTTATTTCGATTTCCCATTTTAAAAAGAGATCCCTTTGGCACCAGACTTCCATTACAATCTTTGGGTTGCTCCAGGTTACCATAGTAATGTATTTTCCTTTTGATTCCGAATCCATTATAAATTTTAAGAAACTTTAGTGTTTCAATGGAGCTATCAAGTTTTAATATTACGCTGTGTTTAAGTATATCATGGCGATGGACGTGGCTTGGAAAGCCAACATGGGCGATGCAGCCTAACCGGGCTCCGTGCGTCCACGTCAAAATCGGTAAATAATCCTGCCATATTCCTGCTCAGATGTGCTCCATCAGCGGGGATTGTGCCCCTGATCGTGGGGGGGCCTTGTCTGCCAAGGTGCCGTGTCTGGCGGGCGAGCTCCGGTGAGGTGCCAGCCGAGTCTCCCTTCCGGTGCCTGAACTGCAACGTGGGTCACCTGCGGTGGAACTCAGGGCCAAGACCTGACCTGGACGTGTGTTGTATGGCGAAGAACAGGGCCACCTGATATCCGGCGCCCGTGAGAGCAGGAGCTGGCGAGAGATTCAGCTGGGTGTAGGTGGGAGCTGCCGCCCCACCTGGAACTCCACCATTGGCCGCCATTGCCAGTGAGACGACGTGGCGGTGATCTTTCTGCGAGGCTCCTCAGTCGAGCCATATCCTCCATCTGCTGACGTGCCACGGAGGCTGTAATCTCTGCAAGAGACTCCGGCACTCAACTCCGGGCAGCGCCTTCTTCCAAAATCTGCGTGTGTGGTGTGGCCAGGCAGACATCCTGTAGACAGCGGTCACCGGAGCAGGGCACGCCGGGGTTGACTGGGGCTGGGCTGTAGCCCCTGAGGTGAGTGCGTCGCAGTGACGCTGGACTGTGGTGTGGCCCAGCGCCCCCCTTCCCCGCATGGACACCATCGACCTCTCGCCCATACCTTGTCATCGATGCACCCCTCCCCCCACCGCCTGGTAGAGTTCTTGATAGCGGAGAGGCCTACGTCGGAGTTTTCCCTAACCACTGCTGCTAGATCCCAGGCACAGCCCGCCGCATCCTCCTGTCAGCTACTGCTTGATCGGCTGCTGTGGAATCGACCAGCTGGGGCTCCCCCGTGTGTTTTGCTTCTGGCTGGAGCGGGCCCGGAGAAGATCATAATGGGAGGGCGAAATCTCAAGTGGGGGTCACCCCCGTGGACCATATTCACGCCAGGGTGCGTGTCGCCGCCTGGCTGGTAACCCCTCTTCGGTCAGTGACTCGCCTGGAGTGACCGCCGCGCCTTGCATGGTGGGAGTGGCCTGACCCCTTGTGGGCTGGCACGCATCGAGAGAAGCGTTGGTGCGAAGTGGCAGACTTCCAGCAGACTATACCCCGTGGGGCCGGTGGCCCCATTCTAGGCCCTTCGGTAAGGCATTGCTAGATCCTAAAGACCTGCTCCTGCACTACGGTAACCCCTCTTTAGGTGCACATATGGCCTTGTGATAGCGGTATTCCCTCCCCGAGCGGCAGTGACCTCCTACACGATGGGCAGGGACAAGCCGGGCAGTGCTGGCCCTAAACAGGGCACCATGGACCAGTACACTGTGCCCACCGGGGGCCCTGTGGGCAGTAAGGGGGCGTGCTCGACGCCCGATAATGGGTCCTCCTGGCGGCAATCAACAACGCCAGGGACACGCTGGAGGCCAAGATTGGTGCGGTGGGGTCGGAGGTTTCTTTCCTGTGCCAGGATCTCCGTAAGGCCGTAGATCGCATCACAGAGGCGGAAACAAGAGTCTCGACAGTGGAAGACACAGTGTCCACCCTCCAGAAAAAAGTAAACAAACTACTGTGGTGTCGCAAGAGCTGGCCTCCAGGGTGGAGGACACAGAGGGCCGGGCGTGATGCAACAATCTGCGCTTTGTGGGCCTGCCAGAGGGATGTGAAGGTGCCTCTATGACCCGCTTCACCACTGAGTGGCTCACTGACCTCATGCCTAGGGACCTGCTGTCTTCCTGCTTTGTGGTGGAGCACGCTCACTGGCCTTGACTCAAAAACCTCCCCCTGGCAAAATCCCAGACCGGTTATTGCCAAAATACTGAACTACACCGACCGAGATGCAATTTTGCGGTATGCCAGGACACACAAAGGCCATATTCAACACGAGTCGAGGTCCATAATGGTGTTCCCGGATTATACACGGTTGGTCCAGCAACAGCGCCAGTCCTTCTCAGCTGCAAAACGCAAGTTGCGTGCCATGAACTTACAATATATAATTTTTATATCCAGCAAGGATAAGGGTGATTTTTAACTCCAAGTCGTTTTTCTTTGACACTCCAGAGGCTGTCTTTGCCTGGGCCGAGGAGTGCCCACGACTCCAGCCAGGCTCACCGCCGCTACTGGACTCAGACTCCTCACGCAGATTGCAATGAAATAGGTCCCGCCGGACCAAATCCAAGAGGCGTCATGGCTCCGGATCTGACAGACTGTCAACGAGCTCAGAACGGCCCCCCTGAGCTGCTGGACGCACCACTGGCTGCCAATCGCAAGTTGATATTAATCGTTGTTTACTAAGACTCTCCAAATGCATTTTCCTCTGAGTGGGCATGGATGCCAAGCCCTGACACTTTCAGACCAAAGACTCTTTGGGTCCCCCCTTGTTTCTTATGTTTTGTGGGTGGATAGGGTACTTTTGGTGTGAGGGCTCAGGGTTCTCCCGTTGGGGGCCTGGTGTGCCTCATGCCACGACAGATGCTCCTAGTTCACGGCAGTGTCAGGTGGGGGTGTGTGACTTCAGGGAAATATAGTGTTAGGTTGTTTTATAACTTATATGTAGACGTGCTACCCCGATCCCGATCTCTCCGTTGCTACACCTTTTGCGACATAGGTTAATGGCAGTGGGTGATGTAACCCCTCTTGGGGACCTTACTATGGTTTCATGGAATGTTCGGGGTCTCCAGAATAAAGTAAAACAGGGTGCGGTCCTGCGCCAGGCTAAGAGGTATGGGGCGGATATCCTCCTATTGCAAGAGCCCCACCTTTTAGGCACCAAGGCCCCATGCCTGGCCAGGTTTGGTTTCCATCACATTTATCATGCAGGGTTCACCAGGGGCTCCCGGGGGGTGGCAATTTTAATACATTGCAGGGTCCAGTTCCAACACATATCCCACAGGACAGACCCCGGGGGCAGATTCCTCTTCGTCACATGCATGCTGCAAGGCGAGCGGGTTACTATTGGCAGTATATATGCCCCCCCTGTTGGGAACGGCTTTCATAGACAGAATTACGGGTGTCGGGGGGACCTCCAGGAGGGTTTGATACTTCAAGGGGGCGACTGGATTGATATGATTGGGCCACTGGACCGACAACGCAGTACAGACCATCAATATCATCACTAGGCCCCACTAAGCTGAGCTTCCTGGCATCCACCCTGTGTTGGGCAGATATTTGGCAGGAATATCATCCCTCCGAGCAGGGCTACACATACCTGTCTACAGTTCATGGGTCACAATCCCGATTAGATTACTTCTTAATTTCTCTCATATTCCTCCACTGTTTCTCACAAGTAACTCACCATCCCCACTGGCCCTCTGACCATTCCCCGGTCGCCCTGCAATTTCCAACGTGTGGTCGCAAACCCCTCTTTCGCTGGCTCATGTCTCCCTGGCACCTCTGGTTCCTGGATTATCAGGATATGCTTCACACGGCTATTTCCACGAATTTGGATTCCAATGGCCCCTCTGCCCCTCCAGATGTATTCTGTGGGAAGCCCTTAAGCCTACCGTTCGAGGGGGGTGTGGCCTGGAAGCATGGCTGGCTAGATGCGTTTCAGTGGTGCTCCTGCCCCATGTTGAGTTAATCCTTTACAAATCCTGGCACTATGGTATCCCTCGTCCTATCCCTCAAACTATAACGGAACCCTCCCCTGACCCTGAGGTGCCCGGAGGTATTCGCCTGCAGTGGGGGACTGTTGTTACGGGCCGAGGCGCACCCTGGGAAATCCTGATCCCCGTAATGACGGCCGCTCTCGGACTTTGAGAGGGGAGATCTAACGGGCGGTGATGGTTGTCCCGGACCCCGGGGGGTCCCGCCGTGCGGCTGTCACTGAGCTGAGATCCCAGGTGGGGAGAAATACTTTGTATACCGGCGCCCTCAGTGTGAGACCGGCGGGCGGGTCTCCACGGACTGGGGGCGAGTGCCGAGAGAGGCCACGGCGGTGAGGCCTACCTGCTTTCCGGGAGCCGAGACGACCATGCTAACATCCTGCCCCAGAGCTGGGGGACTCTTGGTGGCGCTGGTAGGCAGGCGTCGGAGGAAAGCGGAGGAGTCCCCGGGGCCTCGGTGAGTCTGGCCAAACATAGGCATCTGATATAAGACCCCAGGAGACGAGTCGCGAGAGGGTAGAGACGGCAGGTGGTACCCCGCAGGCTGGAGGAGGGAACTACGTGAGGCTGCTGCAGTGCGGCCTGTATGCATCCTGGTGGGCCGGGCCTGACTACAATGTAGAGCCCACCTGGGGGCCCAGGCGCAGGCTGGTAAGGCCAGGGGCCTGCGCTTAGAACCCGGTGGCAGGGGTGTGCAGTCCCACCTGCCAACATTGACTGATTTGTTCCCCTGTATCCTGGCACAATAAAAACTGAAGGCCGGTGACAGGCCCTAACTGAGTTGGCGCAGGAGAGGTGAGGCCTACTTGCGCGCTGGCTAGTGGATCTGAAGCAAGGCCTGTTGACTACTTGGGGGCCAATCATTGGGGCACAGTGCAGGAGGCCGGGAGCGATACCCCGGGTGTTGAGGTGAGGGGGTCCCCATCGGATTAACGTTCCCCTTGGAATGAGACAGCGGGCCGGTGGCGTTCGTTCCGTGGTTCGGTGGAAGGCTGGGCTCGCAAGAACTGGACCGGTCTGGTGAGGCAGGTGAAGAGTGTTGGACGGCCGGGTCACTGAGGCAGATGAGGAGCCTGCCGAGCCAGGACAACGCAGTGGCCCCTGAGGTGAGCTGGGCTGTTGGAAGGAACCTCTCCCCATGACCGTTAACGCCACTACTGGGTTTTGTTTACAACAAGGGGTGGTGAGGGACAGAGTCTCTGAATTAAGCAGAAAGCTCTCACCCAGTCAAGAGATCAGGGCTAGATCCAACACCGTTTTTTTAGCTCACTGCACCATCCCAGTTTCAGAACCTGGCTGTATGCAAATTAGTCTGTTCCTGTCCCAGTGCATGATGGGAACAGGGCAAACCAAACTACAAAAGCCAATTCTTACACTGGGAAGGAAACAAGCTCCCGGGGACCGGTTTCTGGCATTACAGCCGTCTTTGGCCCAGTTTGCTTGAATCCTGATGGTGCAATGAGCAAGGGTCTCACATCTGAGAATACCCTTCCACGCTTAGGGTGGACAAAAATATTTACAACAAGGGGTGGTGAGGGACAGAGTCTCTGAATTAAGCAGAAAGCTCTCACCCAGTCAAGAGATCAGGGCTAGATCCAACACCGTTTTTTAGCTCACTGCACCATCCCAGTTTCAGAACCTGGCTGTATGCAAATTAGTCTGTTCCTGTCCCAGTGCATGATGGGAACAGGGCAAACCAAACTACAAAAGCCAATTCTTACACTGGGAAGGAAACAAGCTCCCGGGGACCGGTTTCTGGCATTACAGCCGTCTTCGGCCCGGTTTGCTTGAATCCTGATGGTGCTACTGGGTTTTGGACAGAGAGGCTACTGAGAGATACTCGAGGATGGCCTAACTGATAATGGGGAGGGACCGACCCCTACGATGCGCCCAAGTGAATAAAATTGTGCAGTACAGGGTTCCGGGGCCGACTACGGCGGACCGCCCTCGTGGGGACATGGAACAGGGGGCCCCATCAAGACTCGGCCGCTCGGGATAAGCATGACATTTTGAAAGCGATTCGGTACTCCAAGGTGGCATTGGAGACCAAAATGGATGGGATGGTCATTGATATCATTCACCCGCGCCTAGATCTCAGGAAAGTGGCAGACAGAGTCACCATCTCAGAGGGGGGCCTGAATGCTCTACAGACAGAGGTCTGGCAGCTGCGGGAGACGGTGACGGCACTCCAAGACCATATGGCCCGGCTAGAGGACAGGGTGGAAGACGCAGAAAGATGCTCAAGAAGGAACAATCTCTGCTTTTTAGGATTCCACAAGAAGGCGAAGGGGCTGGCAGCAGACCTATTTCTGGAGGACTGGATTGGCAAAGCATTCCTCAACCTCAGGCTCTCCAAAATGTTTGGGGTGGAAAGGGCACACCAATCTCTGGGGCCACCGCTGATGCCAGGGTCCCTGCCTAGAGCCTTGATTGCCCGGATGTTTAATTTCAAGGAACGAGACATGATTCTACAGCACATCTGTGCCAATGGCCCGCCTAGATTCGAAAATCAAGACATTCATATCTATCCTGACTATACTGAGAAAGTGCAGGACCTGTGGAATGACTTCCTGAGTGTTAAACGCCGGCTGCGTAGCCATGACATCAAATACAGCCTGATGTTCCTGGCCCGGCTTCAAGTGCAGCACGCAGGCAAAGTACACTTCTT
This sequence comes from Lissotriton vulgaris, assembly GCF_964263255.1. Taxonomy (NCBI): domain Eukaryota; kingdom Metazoa; phylum Chordata; class Amphibia; order Caudata; family Salamandridae; genus Lissotriton; species Lissotriton vulgaris. Next base: position 672,535,614 of record NC_141691.1, on the reverse strand, counting down.
TGGTACCCCATCGGAGGCGGCAGAATGGATGGACTCGCTGGGCCTGGCCGAACCGGACCACAACCAGGGTTGGCAGGAACAAAGACGCCGGAGCAATCGACAGAGGAACCATAAACGTCGGGAAGAAGGACAACAGAGGCGGGAATGGGATCGGGCAGATGGAGGACGCATCGTGGTGGGACCGGATGGACCTTCCTTGCGGAGCGGGAGGCGATCCCGACGCAGAACCAGTTCTCTCCACTATGTTTGGTGCAGGAAACACAGTCGGACGTGGATGGCATTACCGGCCCGGCTGTAAGGGAGGCTGGGACTGAATGAATGGGAGGCTTGACGTGGAGATCTGGAGGTTCTAAAACATAGACACTGTGAGTACTGGGTCCGGCCCGCGAGGCGCTTCACTTTACTGTGACACTCTGATGAATGGGCATTGAGCCCACTGGATTTGAGGGGGGGGTTCGATAGATGATGGAGGAGGGTACACGATTTTGCCTATTTACTGGTTAGATTTGCCGGCTCTGGAGTGCCAAGACAACCTGGCTAGAACCCGGTCGGGCAGGGCTGTGCGGTGCCAGTGAGTCGGCTTATTCTCAGAGGCTAAGTGGAGAGGGAGGTTTGTACGGGCCTGGGTGGGTTAGTGTGGTTGTAATCGTACTTTCAAAGTTGAGAGGGGTATTTTAGGGGTGGGTGGAGCTTCAGGGCGGGGTTCGGAGTCCTCAGACCGGGACAGGTTGTGAGAATGAAGGGCTACCACCTGTGGGTGGGGGGAGTTGGGGTTTCCAGTTGAGGGTTTGTCGGGGTTGCTGCCGGGTTTGGTCTATGTTGTCACACAGGGGTTCGAGGATATCCTCTTCTTGGGGGGCAAGCTATGACACTACTGGGGAGTCCCCACACAACCGGTGGGGGACTGTGATTCTTAAAATAGCTCAATCATGCCAGGGGATAACCAGAATTACAAATTGATGGCATGGAATGTTCGGGGGCTCAATAATAGGGTGAAAAGAATCCGGGTGTTATCATACCTTAGGCGATATGGGGTGAGTATTGCATTACTCCAGGAAACGCACCTGTGGGGAGACTGTCTTAAATTTGTCCAACGCAGATGGAGGGGTCAGTTTTTTGCTACATCCTAATCGGGGTTTGCTAGGGGAGCGCTTATTTGGGTGGCACCAAGAGTCCCCTTTAAGGCGTTGCATGTAATGCAGGATCCTGATGGGAGGTTTGTGGTGGTGAAGGGGACACTATATGGGTGCAGGATATGCCTAGTAAATGGTTAGCGATGATGGGGGGTATCTGAGCCGAGTGATGGGACAGCTAGATCTGGGCCTGGATACAGAATTGGTGGTGGCAGGTGACTTTAATTGTGCCCTGGATTGGGAGCTCGACCGATTTCTCCCCAAAATTGGATGCCAAACCCAGAGCCCGGGAGGCGATGGGTCAGCTGCTTTACAATTATGGGTTGTTGGACTTGTGGCGCCACCGTTATCCTAGTCGTAGAGTGTACTCGTGTCACACGCCCGAGATCTAAAGTACCACTCTGGTGGCTCAATATTGAAGCTTTTGGCGACCCGATCTACAAACACGCCATATCAAATGGGCTGGACGATTATATGGGAGTCAACTGGGTCTCCGCTAGCACTAGGGCGATCGAGCGGGAGGCAATGAATGTGGTGGTACGGGGATATGTATGTCCACGGAGGTGGGGGTCAAAAGAGTGTTGGAACGTGACCTGCGGAGACAGGAGGAACGATTAGCAGAGTTGGAAAAGGAACTCCCCACGAACAGGGAGAGGTCGGCTGAATGGGTTGAAGTGCATCGGCAGATAGGGGACATATGGGACTCTGTAGGCAAATATGTTAGAACCGCGAGTAGACGTCGCTGGTATACAGAAGGAGATAAGGCAGGGCGGCTGCTGGCACGACTGATGAGGGCAGAAACTCAGCCTCACCCAATCCTGGCACTCAAAAACGACCTGGGATGGATGGTGTATGCTCAACATAAAATAAATAATGCATTCCTAACCCACCTACATAAAATATACTCCGAGACTCAGTCACCCGCGACCCTTGAGGATGTGGAGGCCTATCTGGCAGGGGTGGAATAGCCTAGCATAGACGCAGACAGTCAAGAGGCCTTGGGGGGGCCCCTTCAGTGGGGAGGAAATAAAGCAGCAATCACCCACCAAAAGACGGCAAAGTCCCTGCGAATAGATGGTATAGCAGCCAAACTCTATAAAGAGTACGGCGGAGTCCTAATCCCCAAACTATTAGAGATCATGGTGGAGGCCGAGGAGCGCGGTGTGCGCCCAAATTCTATGCGGGAAGCACTGATCGTGATGATTGCCAAACCTGGAAAGGATCCCCTGCTCCCTGGCTATTATATAGGCCCATTTCTATGTTGAATGTCGATCTTAAAATTATTAGCCAGGTATTAGCGTCTAGGCTCCTTTCTTATCTTCGGCGGCTGGTCCATGACAACCAGTCTGGGTTTACACCGGGCAGAAATACGCTGCAGAATATCCCCCGCCTGGCACACATTATGCAATCCTTGGAGGGACGGGCCCAGAATAACACCTTGGTGTTCCTTGATATCGAACAGGCGTTCGATTCAATCAGATGGGATTGCCTGTGGCAGGTACTGCTTAAAATGGATCTGGGGGAGGGGTTTGTAAACTGGATCAAATTACTATATGCCCATCCGTTGGCGAGGGTCCGTACAGGACGTTACGTGTCAGACTCATTCCCTATAGCAAGGGGGATGCGGCAGGGTTGCCCGCTCTCCCCCATGCTATTTGCCTCTGGCAATGGAGCCGTTGGTGTGTCATCTGAACAAGATACTTGTAGGACAGGGAATAATTGTAGGGGGTTTGGAGCATGTGGTGTCAATGTACGTAGATGACGCACTAATATACCTGAACAAACCGACCCAGTCATTGCCGCCGTTGATAATGGCGCTGGCCCAAATCGCTGATGCCTCCAGGCTTTATATTAACAGAACAAAGTCATTGCTCTACGTGATTGGGACGGAGATTGACTGGAGGGAGGACCACCGCCCGGTGTTGGAGCTTCCGTGGGCGGAAGACACAGTCCAATACCTAGGGATTCAGATCTGTAGGACTGAGGTAGAGTTTTATCAGCATAACATGGGGAGGATAATCCGGGGGCTGCAGGGTAGTATTACCTTTTGGAACACGCTTAACCTCTCCCTGATGGGAAAGATTGCACTAATAAAAATGGTGGTACTGCCCCGATGTCTGTATACTATGCAAGGCTCCTTTTTTGAAATTCCGCACCGGGTATTCAGGGAACTCGATACACTGTTGGTCCAATTACTATGGAATGGAAAGCGATGCAGAATTAGTTTAGAAGTCATGAAATGCAGTTGGGGTAGAGGGGGTTTGGGGATCCCAGACTTGAAACTTTATTATTTTGCATCGCAATTGCAGCATGCAATAGCCTGGTTGGACGCGATCCCTCTTGGGAGAGGTCCCTGCTGGCAGGTACGTATGGGGATCGACAGTTAGGGGCGTTTTTCTGGTGGGCCAGGGGGCTAAAGAAGTTCGGTCCTCCTTTGATGTGGCTTGGGGCTGCAATTTGGCATCGAGTGGTCCATAGAATAATCCAGGAACGACCTTTCGTCCCGTAGGTGGACTTCTGGCTGATGCTGCCCTTTGCCCAAATTGACCAGGTGATGTCGAAAAAGGCCTGGAAGGCGGGAGGCTGCCTGTTGTTGTCTGACCTCTACCCGGGTGGTAAACTTATTACTTATCAGGAGGCGGTGACCACCTTAGAGTTGGGTGCTGGGCAGTTCTTGCAATATGCAAAAATAGCTGCAATTATGGCCCACATTTCCGGAAGCCCTCGGACACACCCACACCCTGGTCACCTTGATCGCTATGGTGAGAGGGCGAAAGTGTGTTACTCACCTGTATAGGGTGTTGAGGGACGATAAAAAGCACAGCCCCCTAACAATAGAAGGAGAATGGCAGCAGCTGTGTCCATAGGAGGTCACAACGCGAGACTGGGAAAAGATACACAGGAGTGTACGGAAGGTGTCGGTGATCAATCGCTTTAAGCAAATCCAGTATAATATAATACATATGACGTACCTCTCCCCCTGGAGGCTGCATGCCATTGAGGGCTCCAGAGATCCACGCTGCCCCAGATGTTGTTATGATCAGGCAGATTTTCTGCATATGGTATGGACGTGCCCAACGATCCAGATGTATTGGGGGGTGGTTTTCGGGGATTTGACCCGGATAACGGGGTGGACGATAGCCCTGGATCCGCGCACTTGTCTGCTGGGCTTGATTCCTCAGGATCCAAAATGTAAGATAAGCAGAAGATTCCTGGTCCTGGGTCTAGTTATTGCCAAGAGGCGCATTGCGATGCACTGGTTAACTCAGCAAGGACCGCTACTGACAAAATGGAGGACGGACCTACGGTAGTGAGCCCTAGCAGAGGAGGGGCACATATGGAACACCAGAAGAGATGCCAAACTACCCGAGGTGCTACTGGCATGGGGAGCGATGATGTAGGAGATAGCGGGACAGGCATCCCAAATCACCATAGACAGCGCAGATGAGGCGTCCTCCGTAGAGGGGCAGGCCCCAGGACAGGGGAGGGAGACACAGGATGAGCCCACTTGAACACTTCAACACGTGGACCTAAAGTTACATAGACCCGGCAGCGGGGGGAGGGCACTGAGGGGGGATGTTAGTGAGGAAGGATGGGGGTGAGGGGGGGATGGGGCGGGGGGGAGTTTAACACAGTTGGGGTTGCGTATGCATTTACAGAGACAAACCAAAGATGCTGTTGAAGATAATGGGATTTCCACGGTTGCGAACTCATGCAGTATGGTCAACATGTATATTCATTGTGATGTTCACCACCTTGGCTGAGGTGGGCACACTGTATACTTGTTGCTTTGGATGCGAACTTCAGATTTGGAGAAAACCTAATAAATAATTATTTTTTAAAACCTACCGGTTGAGGCGCCCAGATTAATTATTGCACCAATGAAAAACACGCACAGCGGGAGCAATTGGCGGCCCTAGAGTCGCGCCAGACGGCCCTTGCATTGCTTAACAGAGACCCTAGCCTTGATATACGGTGCAACCTGTTACAGGCGCAACAAGAATTACTGCAATATCTAATGGGAGAAGCCAAAGAAATCTGGGAGGCGTCGTAACACCGGGTTTATCAATGGGGAGACAAATCTAGTAGAGTGCTCCACCGGCTGTGTCAGGCGGATAAATCTCCATTGATGGTTCCCACAATTCGCTGCGCAGATGGGTCCTTATGTACATCACCGGAGGGTGTAGCCAGAGAACATGCACAGCACTTTACGGCACTATACGCCCGGCACAAACAGATCTTGGCCGATCTAACTGCGGAATTCCGAAGAGACATCCCGCCACGAAAGCTTCCGGACCAACTAAGCGAACATTTGGAGACCCCAATCACAGTGGACAAGCTGACTGGAGCCCTCAATGCGCTTCACCCTGGGCGGGCCCCCAGTCCTAATGGATTCCCTATTGAATTCTTACGGCAGAACATTCACCTCTTAGGCCCCAACCTGTTGGCGGCGATCCAGGAGGCCGTGGACTCCTCCATATTGCCCAAAGATTGGCGACACGCTGGAATAATTCTCTTCCTCACGCCCGGTCACCCGCCAGAAGACCCCTCATCCTACCACCCCATTTACCTCATTAATTTTGAGCCTAAGCTGTTGGGGAAGGTCCTTGCAGATCGCCTCCGTACGAGTGTTTCGGATCTGATCCATCCCGACCAGTCGGGATTCATGCCCCAGAGAGCCACCCAACATAATATTCGACGAGAACATAACGCTTTGGCAGCTGCCCCAGCGCTGGGCTGGCTGGCGGCAATGCTATTGGCTGATATAGACAAAGCCTTTGACTCCCTTAGCTGGACCGCAACTCTTCCTCTTACATAGCACAGACAACATTGGGGAAAATGTGTATAAGCAACATTTACTATTTTTAGCTCTCACTATTGCTAAGAGAGACATAGCACAATTAGGGAAAGGGACATCTCCTCCAACGATGGGTAAATGGAAGACTGAAATAGACAGATGTATGGGGGCCAAAATGGCAGTATTTCTAGCTCGCGGTTGCCCCGTTAAACATAGGAAAATGTTGACCCGATGGGCGTCGTATCGAGGAATCGAGCTGCCCCCTTGCCGCTTACCGACCCTTGTTTGGTACCTCGCTTCCTAATGTATTTTGTTTGGATTATCCCGCATTGCTTAGAAATGGATCCATATACTAATTTAACATGTACGCAAGTCTTGAGATCTAGTAATGTCTGCACTCTGTTTGAGTTTTAACTCCTGCATGTTGGGCCGGTGTTGGAATTTGGTAAAAATGCTGACATTATTGAGATATTACGTCATTTTCTCCTACAGGTCATTGTAGGGCTGTCACCCCTCTTTCCAATGAAAAACAAAATAACATTTGTTGTTAACAAAAGTATATCATGGCGTCCTCTTGAACTATAATGGGGAATCATTTCCTAATATTAGTGGCCCTTCTGGAGATGTATGTACTTCACTGATTGGTTGCATCTCTGCACTGTAAGTGTATAGGTAAACAAGGATACCATTAAATTTTATTTCTTCTGTGGATGGATTTGTTTCAATTGGACTTAAGGCCAAAATAGTTATTGACTGCTCTACTATTTTAGTCTGGGTCTCAACTTGCTCGTTAGTTCATATACTCAGAGCTGTTTGAGTTGACGAGTTGTGTGACATTTTAACTTGGGACCAACCATCCTCCGTGCCATTACCGTTGCGTAATTTTGGTTGTTTTGGGAAAAATATTGGAATAAGGTTGGCTGTTCTTACTGGGAATTGTTCAATAGTTTCCCATACTCTGTTTGAGATGGTCCTGTGAAATTTATGGAGGAGAATTGGTAACGAAGCAGCTACAGAGCCGCTGGAGTTGTGAGTTATTAAAATAGAATAAACTGTGTACTTTTTACGGTGTTCTGTTTGAGATTTGTATCGAGCGTGTTTCTTTGGGGTTTTTTTAGGTAACTTGTTGGGTGGCACATATGGCCCACATAGGTCAGTCGGTGTTCGGGGTGCCTCTTTAATAAGATTCAAAGCATCTGGACTATTTATTGCTTCTTAATCAATTTGTTGTTCCTCGATTTCCTTACGTTTCCTTTTTGTTAACGGGATGCTGTTTTTTGCATCAAATTAGTGTCACTTAGATAAGGCGACTGACCACCACTATGTTGGTTTGTTTGAGTGAGTGTAATAGTCCGATTTTCTTTTGGTGATTTGCTTTTTGTCTGCCTCATTCGTTTTCAATCTCTTTCGTTCTCACTTTCCGATTTGCCTTTTGAATTAGAGGGGTCAAGTTTACTCTGGCTTGAATTTGTCGGGACACTGGGAGATGATTGATGTTCTGTGGTTTTACTTCTGCCAGGATGTCTGTCAGAATAGAAGGGATGGATTTTAAATGGTCCATGGTACTGGTTCATTGACATTCCTGGTAAGTGGTTTGGGGATCTTTTAGGACACGCTCAATTAGGAAGTTTAGGTCATTATGTTGTTAAAAAAAGACCATAACGGGGCTGCGAGTGGTAAAAAATATTCTGTGTGTTGTGCATCAAGTTCTTGCATACATGATTTAGGTAAAATTAGCTCAGTGCCAAATGTGGTTAAAAAGTGTAAAGGTTAATAGCAGCCCGATCTCCCGTGGACAACCGTGAAGGCCGGTGAAAGTGCAGGATGTGTGAAATATTGACCCCATGTGTCAGGAATCAAGTAAGTACAATAGTTGGGAGACAATGCAAAAAGCACAGAATCATCGTAAAATTATCTAGCTATAACCTGTGGTTGGATGTTAATTAGGTTAAGCATGTCTTAAGATGGCAGCCACGTTAGTAATCAGTTGAACATAGGTTTACATGGAACTACGAAATCTCGCAGGACTTAAAATCTCGAGTCCCGAGAATGAGCTTTCTTCTGCGCACTTCAATTTACCTAGTGAGAAGGAAAGTCCGGTTTTCGAACCGCTCCGTGAAATTAGTTCTTTTCAGGAGTGTTTCCGTCATAGTGTCCATGTTCGTTGTGACTACATTTCAGAGATTCTTGACTAAAGGAATCTCTCTCCCGTTCCTGAATTTTCCTGAGGCATTACTTCTCGTGAGGAGAAGAAACCAAGCGGAGACTATTTAGGCTACCGAGTGAGCTCTTTGACGAGTAGCCCTTGGTGTATACGTGTGTGCTGCTTCGCTGACAAGCTCCACAGAGATCCTGAAATCTTCAGAGTGGAGTAAGGAGAGAATTGGCGAGTTTGGTGCTTCGTCAAGAGTGCGCATTCACGTGCTCTCATTATCACTGCATTGGCTCACAAGTAAGACAGAATTAAGCATTGCTCAGCAGCGCTGGGCAGGAGACTTTGCTTGGTTGCAGAGTAGATAAGTCTCTCTTGAGCTTCATTGCCCCTCCCCGCAGCTTCCTTGCGTTCCTTCCTCATTTTCTCCTTTCTTTCTCTCCTCCCTTGAACCTTTTTGCGTGCATTTCCCAGGAGCTGATCTGATTGGAACTCTGCATAATCTGCATTACTTGTACTCTGAGGAACTCTACAAAGAAACTGAGACTGTATATATGTATAGCAATTGATTTACCAATTCACCTCATACTAGGAGACGATAGACTACAAGGAGAATTGCAAGTAACAAATAGGTGGGAATTGTTAATTAAATTGCTGGCTTACAGAATGGTGGTGCGGAAGGGAAATGTTTAACCTTGAAGTTGTATTTCCCTTTGTGCATTAGGTATCTTTGGCTAAAGAACTACAGAAGCTGAAAATTCCTTAGGAAATAGAAGAGAAGCAAGACTCTAGCAGAATCTGGTAGGGGGAGCATACGGTATAGAGAGTAGATTTATAGAGCAGGTTAATAAGGTATTGTTATTAAGTTTTGTCTCTCTTGTGCTTTAGGAACTCTCCATTCCAACAAGTAGAGTTGAAACAGAAGACTCCGCAGAAGTGAGAGAGAGAGTCCAGGATCAGCCAGAGTGTCTCTTCTCTGTCCATAACCCCTTTCCCCCTTCTTGGAGCAGCTGCAATAACAGGCAGTGTGTTCTGGGGAGATTGCATTGGGACTTAGCAGCGTTCTGCCTCTGTGGATAATCCAGCGCTAGACACCATGTTAATGGATTTGACTGGAAGGGAAAGCTTAGGGTGGAGCCGCAAAATAGTCTGTTATTAGTTTTTGAACAGCGGCAGGTTTGAAGGGAGCTAGGCGAGGGAATAGTAGATCTTCCAGCTTCCAGACTAAGCATGGGCGGAAAATCCGTTTCGCGCGCGGATTTTGCGGATTTTCGGTAAATTCGCAATCCGCGAGATCCGCGAATCTCCCGCAAAATCCGCAAATCCGCGAGCAGCGGATTTTATGGCTTGCTCGCACTGTTCGCGTGAGTTCGCGGCTTGCCAGTACAACTTCGCACCCCGCGAGTAAGTGCTAAATTGCAGAAATACGATCTTAGCAAAACTGAAACTACTTACCAGGTTCAAAAGTTCAGGCTCATCATTAGTAGCCATTTCCTGTAGTGCTTCCTGTGGGGCCCCTCCAGAGTTCAGTTGCCAGTTGCAACTATTATGTGACCCTGCTCTGAACCTCAGAATAGTTACACATATGCCACAAAGGTCCTGAATTACAGCTAAGGGAGACAAGCAGGAGCCAGGCTGGAAGTTAAAATCCATTAATCAGCCCCTAATTCATTATTGTCAGTTGGGGCAGGGCAGGTGTTGTAACTAATTTTGCAACAAGGAAAGCACTTAGCAAGTGCAAAAGATCACTAATCAGGAAGCACTAAGGAAGCAGGTGCCAGCTAAAAAAATATTCTGTGACACATTAATCAGCCCCAAATTAATTCAGGTCACTTGAGGCAGGGAAGGTGTGCTTTGCTTTGCCGAAAATAATGTACACTGGACAACCAGAGGGTGTGGTGATGAAACAGAGGGTGGCATGGGTGGGCCAGAGGGTGGCATGAGTAGTCAGAGAGTGGCAGTGGTGACAGAGAGTGGCAGTGATGAAGAATAGTGTCCCAAACAGGCTGGACACGTAGAAACAACAAGTTCGCAAAACTTGCGACCCGACAGGTAAGTTCGCAAATTGCGAAATTGTAAAAACCCTCGCGAACTGGCAGAAACACGCGCGAACACAAAAAAAAAATAATCCGCAAATTCGCGGGAATTCGTGGATTTTGCGGATTGCGAGTTCGCAAATCCGCAAAATTCGCGAACGCGAGATTCGCAAAATTCGCCCATGCTTATTCCAGACGTATTTGCCACACCGCACTAGGATTTGAATGTCAGCGTGGGAGAAGCATAATGCTGATGCCTCCAGGCATGAATGGATCCCTCTTTTTAAGTAAAATGGCTTCAGGAGAGAACTCCTAGGGGCATTCAGGGAAGGACAGCAGCACAGGAGGTGGAGCCATGATTCGGTCCTGCAGGCCCCTCCCGCTCCGTGTGTGACCCAGTGGTTGTAGTAAACAGTTTACAGAACTAGCAGGCACAGAAACATGACATTCCTTCTCGCTGTTCCGTTTAGGCTGTCTAAGAGGTATGGTTGAGGTTTCCCTGGTAGATAAGAATCATACAAGGGAGAAAAGCTTGTTGAGGACTTTAGGGACCGAATGTCCTGCTGGTGTGAGATTAATCTCACCTGCCTGTTTATTACCCTTTTCCAGGCTACGTAGGGGATAGATTCCGATTTTAGCATTGTGTCTTCGATTTGAAGTGAGCTTATAGCCTTTTGAATTTGTCAGTTCCAAGGCTTCCCCGGGGTTCTTAAACATTTCGATTAAGCAGGCGTTGAGTGTGTTTTACGGGGCTTTTAGTACCCTAATGTAGAATTTCAGGGTGTCGGCCTCGCAGTTGAGTGATTGTTCTGAGAGGCTCAGCCCTAGCCCTAGTCTTGTTCTGCATATGTATTTGGGGAGTTGGAAGACACGCTCGAAGGTCCTGCATTGGGAAAGGTCAAGGCTAGGCGCACATGCCTCGGGGTAGGCTTGATGCCCATAGGATAGGGCAGGGAGAAGGGTGGCCTTTACAACCCTTAAAATAGGGTCTGCTGAGGCGCTACACAGGGTCAGTTTGAGGATTGTCAAGCTGTGGTTATAGCTCTGGCTTTCTTTTCCAAGGCGGCTAGGTGGACCAAGTGTCGAGAGGACTCACTAAACCATACCCCCAAATAGTTGTACTTAGATGTTGTTTGGATCGAGGCAGCTCCAATGCTCCAGGTTAAGAATTTCTTTTTTTTGGCAGTGACAAAAGATCAGGTCTTTGGTCTTGTCCTGATTGATTTAGAGAGAGTTGGCCTTGTTGGATTTGTTGAGCCTATTCAGAGCAAATTGGAATCTAATTTTGGAATATCGTTGGCATATTGTAGAATGTGTAATTTCGAGTGGCCAAGATGTGGAGGAAGCAAGCAGCTGCGCTCCAGAAATCTCACAAGATCGGCTGTGTAGGATTTAAAAAAAATTGGACTGGTGAGAGAACGCATCCTTGCTTCAAGCAGTCTGTGGTGGTGATTTTTGTAGAAACGGTTGAGGGCTCTGTTCTCAACCGAACCCAAGTGTTTGGGTGCAGGGATATGAGAGCGCTAAGCAGGTCCCAGGGTATCACCCAGGCATCTAATTTTCGCCAGAGAGTATAACGGACCACTTTGTCAAAGGCGGCACTGTAGTAAATGAAACATCAGTAGAGAGGGTTTTGACTTTTTTGAGCAGCTTGATAGCTCAAGATGGCTAGGGCGGTGATGTTATTGTTTGGGGAGGCAGCTGTGTGGAACCCAGTTTGGAAAAAGGGTAAGATATTTTTTTCAACGACCCATTCCTCCAGCGATTTGAGGACACACCTGGCATAGACCTTGGCCTCTATGTCTAGCAAGGCAATAAGGGCCAGATGTAGGAAAAATAGATTTACCGATTTTTTAATTACCGAATTTTACCGATTCGGTATTTAAAAATCGGCAAATCTAAGGGGTGGATATGTAGGTATTCCAGATGTGCTGGAATACCGAATCGGAAGAAATCGGTAATTACCGATTCAGTAAATACCGAATCGGTAATGCCCATTCATTCCTATGGGCTTTGAAGCCCATAGGAATGAATGGGCATTACCGATTCGGTATTTACCGAATCGGTTATTACCGATTTTCACAAGGGTGCAGGGGGTGTCACTTTGACACCCTCTGGCACCCCCAAAACAGGCTCGGGTGCCATGTGGCAGGCATACATGCCCTAAGGGCAGGTCTGCCTGTCACATGGCATTGGTGTGCATGCACACATGTGCATGCACACCGAAATCGGTATTTTACCATCAAATTGGATTTGATGGTAAAATATCGATTCGGTAAGGCCTCTGGGACTCTGAAGAGTCCCACCTACATCTGGGTGCCTCACAATCGGTAAAATTACCGATTTTTTATTTTACCGATTCGGTAAAATTACCGATTCGGTAATTTTACCGATTCGGTAAAATAATGCCCCCTACATACCTGTCACCCATTTACCGATCGGTAACGGCCAAAATCGGCCGTTACCGCTCGGTAAATGGCCTCAAACGGCCACCTACATCTGGCCCCTAGTCGGTAGTTGTAAGGGATGATCAGGTCACTGTATTTGAAGATTGGGCTAAGGTCGAGCCTCGCCACGATTCAGGGATCTGGGCTGTGACGTAGGCTTGGTTGAATTTGTTAAAAAAAAATGTTTTAAACCCTTGTGACTATATATGCAGGTGCATACCATCTTTACACTTGTCCCGATTACATCTATCTTGTACCGCTATATAAATCTTCCCCTTAAAGCATATAAAAGTAAATAAAAACCTTACATTTGTTAAAATATACTTCAATGGTAATAGCGTTTCAGCCATATAGTAGGAATATGTAGAAAATTCCCAGCAGGATTAACCTACTATTTCTTTTGTCCTTCTTCTTTTTTCTTTTCTTTCTATCTTTCTCTGTGTATTCACAGTTATCTCTGTTGATAGAGCTCTAATACGTGAAGGTCATGTAAATGAACTATTTCTTAGTATGTTCTAATAAGTCCATGTATATAAATAGAACTTGTTTTCAGCAAACACAAAATGTTATTCAAAATTGAGATTCATATTGCATTATAACTGTAAAATCAAGAATGTTTAGTCCTAAAAAATAGTATCAACTTAAAATGGACTGTGAAACTTTTTTGTTGCTTTTTGTAAATATAAACTTATAACTATTGCCTTGCTGTACAAAAAATGACCATGCCTAGAGGTGGAATATAAATGTATATATCAATACTATTTAATAATAATATACACAACTGAATTTTTGATATATTTTTTATACTTTTTGCAGTATTGTCTTTATTGTTCTGTTGCAAATGACGGTCTCCTGATGAAGGCAGTGGCCGAAACGCGCGTAGTGTTAAAACCCACCGCATTGCCAACTTCAATAGTCCCTTAAACAACTAGTCATTTGGTGTTGATTTATGTTTTCTTATTGATGTTTTTATTGTTGACCAGATTCACTTGAAATTACATGAATTTTTGAAATTTAGTATAATTGAATGAAGATAAAACTATTGTGTTTTTATCTAGGAACCTAAATCAATATTGCTATTCTATGCCCTTGTACGGCTATAATCAATAATATTCCTATAATGGCATAAGAATCAGATCCATATTTAGTAAATAGCCCTTGCAGTCCAAAGCACGGCAAAGCTACTTTCTTAGATTCCTAGAGAGCACAACGAGTTCTTTCGACACACCAAACCTCCAGCAACCTGGGAAATCCCCATTTGCTTTTGTTTTGATTTGTCATTGAACTCCTGCGAACACTAAAGGAACAGTCCGTTCTTAGTGACATCTTTATTGACGTCTTATGTCCAAACCTTACGTCAAACTCGGGACCTTTCAGGTATAAATATACCAACGTTGCCTTAAGCAAACACACGGTGGTGGTTTTGGAGCCGAGCAGCTATCTACTTGCCCGAGAGCGCAGCTGATGCGAGAGCCCGCGGACGCTGCCCCTCCTTTTTGACGCACTGAGAGAGACTCTGTCTTTTCTCCTGCCGAGAAATCCAGCTCCGGTGTTCTCAGCCGCCTTCGCGGGCTGCTGGGATATCGAGTCCTGAAAGAGAGATACCAGACCTCCTGCATTCTATTACCCAGGTACGGAGCTGACTAAACCCTTAAAGAGAATTCTTGAGTCAGATTCTTGGCAAAACCAACTTAACTTAAACTGCTACTTATTTACTCCTTCCCACGTATTAGGCTTAGGTCAGGTACACCGGGGTAGGCGTAGTTAGAAGCACCAGTTGAGTATGATTAGTCAATGTATATATGTAGGTATATATTTTATCCATTTTAAAGTATCTTATGGCTAAGAAACCATATCAATGCTTTTACAGTATTATTTCATAATACTCTTTTTACTGTACGCACTTTACTTTACATTAAGTATTGCAATTATGGCAATTCATTTCTCTTGCATGAGAAAGAAGACTGCTCAATAAATTACACCTTTTATTGAAAACGCCCGTCTCTCTTTTCTCTGCACTCTGGTGAAACTAAGTACGCACATTTGACTGAGTGAAATGGCTGTCTATTGTTTTCACACGATTCTAGAGATACATTCTTATTCTGAGGGAGCAAAGTTGTCATGTTATATGGTTGTCGGAAGCTAATCCCTTCTTGTCTATCCAGGGAGGTTAAACTCCTCCTTGTTTATTCGAGAAAGTTTCTAGTGACCTCTGAGCTAGCTGGTAAACCTTAAGTCTAATATAGTCAGTAGAGACCTAGTCGACCTCAGTCCTACGTCTACACTGCTGAAACTATTATTCCAATGCGCAGAGCCTATTGGGAATATAGGAACTACACTACAAAACAAGAAAAAATATAAATGAACAAAATATATTTTTATAAAATTTAGCTAGTTATTGTCTGCTTTTTCATGTTGTCATGTGTACTGTATTGATACAGAAGTCCACCTTATAGGAAATGGCATGTAAGGTATCATTTGTTTGCTACAATTCTCCTTTTCTCAAATGAGTTCAATTGAAACTGCTACATTGGTTATATTATTCATGCGCTACGCTAGTCAAAATGAACAGACTTACCTCTGCCCTTTGTCCCAAGGTCTGTGGCCAAGAGGGCACCTTTTTACATCTGTGGTGGAGCTGCCCCAAAATAGGGGAGTACTAAAAGAAGATCGCCAAGCTTATGCACCAACTGTTTGGCAAGGATCTACCGATCTCACCCCAAAAGTGTTCATTAAACATCTGGAATACATTGGACATGAAGGGGGAGAGACTCTGGGCCATATTGGGTTTTATGATAGCTAAATGCAACAAAGCGAGGACATGGAGGGCCGAGTCTAGCCCATTTTTCAATAACAGGGCAAAAAACATGGACTGGTGTATGCAGGCAGAAAGGGTGGGTTATGAGAGATGGGGATGCCCACATAAATGGACAAAGATCTGAGGGTAATGGAATGAAAGTAGGTGAATGCTCTGTCAACCAGTTCACACTACCGACCCACTCAAAGTCACTGCATAGTGAGACACTGGGGCCGGGGTCATCCCCCGTGATGGGAAAAGGGGGGGCCTGTTGTCATAATGGTAACCCGCTTCTGTTTACAATCACGAGACATAGGATGTATGTCCTGCAGCGTATACAGCATGTCATTAGTAAATTTATGCAGATCGAAATGATCCTGGCTGTCTTGATGATGTACAGTTCAGACTAAAATAATAAACACAATTTTAAAAAGATCTATGAAAACAAAGGTGTAACTTGGTAGCTGACCTAGTTCAAGTTCAAGTTCGGGCATTTCTATAGCGCACTGCTCACCCAGAGGGTCTCAAGGCGCTTGGGGAAGGGGTTCATTATTTGTCGAATAGCCAGGTGTTAAGTTCTTTTCTGAAGGAGATGTGTTTTTGAGTAAGTCGGAGGTGAGTGGGGAGTGAGTTCCAGGTCTTGGCAGCAAGGAGTGCGAAGGATCTGCCACCCATGGTGGATTTTCGGATGCGCGGGACAGCGGCGAGGGCTTGATTGAATGATCTTAGTTGTCGGGTGGGTTTGTAGAAGGACAGTCGAGTGTTGAGGCATTCGGGTCCTAGATTGTAAAGGGCCTTGTGTGCATGGGTGAGAAGGCGGAATGTAATTCTTTTGTTGACGGGAAGCCAGTGGAGGTCTATTAGGTGTCCGGTGATGTGGTCTTGGCGAGGAATGTCTAATATGAGTCTCGCTGATGCGTTTTGGATGCATTGTAGTTTTTTCTGTAGTTTTGCTGTGATTCCGGCGTATAGTGTGTTACCATAATCCAGTCGACTCGTGACCAGTGGGTGGGTGACAGTCTTTGTTGTCTCGAGGGGGATCCAGCAGAAGATCTTTTTGAGAATGCGAAGTACGTTGAAGCAGGAGGATGAGACTGCGTTGACTTGTCTGGACATCGAGAGAGATGAGTCTAGGATAAAGCCAAGGTTACGTGCATGGTCTGTGGGTGTTGTGCCCAGGGCGGAAGGCCACCAAGAGTCGTCCCAGGCAGAGGGGGACGATCCTAGGATGAGCACTTCCGTTGTGTCTGAGTTGAGTTTTAGGTGGCTATGTTTCATCCATTCGGCTACTTCTTTCATGCCTTCGTGGAGATTGTTCTTGGCGGTGTTAGGGTCTTTGGTGAGGGAAAGGATAAGCTGGGTGTCGTCGGCGTAGGAGATGATGTTAAGGTTGTGATGACGCGCGATGGAGGCGAGTGGACTCATGTAAACGTTGAAGAGGGTGGGACTGAGTGAAGATCTTTGTGGTACGCCACAGATGACTTCAGTAGTCTCAGAGTTGAATGGGGGAAGGTGGACTCTTTGAGTTCTCCCAGCGAGGAATGAGGTGATCCAGTCCAAGGCTTTTCCTTGTATGCCGATGCTGCTGAGGCGTTGTATAAGGGGGCTGTGGCAGACTGTGTCGAAAGCGGCGGAGAGGTCGAGTAGAATGAGGGCCACTGTTTCACCGTTGTCCAGTAGTGTTCGGATGTCGTCAGTCGCTGCAATGAGGGCGGTTTCGGTGCTGTGTTTGGCTCGAAACCCGGATTGAGATGGATCGAGGGAGTTGTTGGATTCAAGGAAGGCGGCGAGCTGGTTGTTGACGGCTTTCTCGATGACTTTGGCCGGGAATGGGAGGAGGGATATGGGTCGGTAGTTTTTGAGATCCGAGGGGTCTGCTGTCGGTTTCTTCAGGAGGGCGCTGAGTTCGGCGTGTTTCCAGATTTCTGGAAAGGTGGCACAGTTGAACGAGCAGTTGATGACATCTCGGAGATGGGGTGCGATGATGGAGTCCGCTTTGTTGAAGATGTGGTGGGGGCAGGGTCGGTAGGCGAGCCAGAGTGGATGGAGTTCATTAGGCGGATGGTGTCTTCAGTGGTGATTGGGTTCCCGGCGCTAAGGTTGTTAGATGGCGGAGCAGGATTTGAGGGGGGTGGGGAGGGTTGAGCGCTGGGAGTGTTCTTGAAGCTGTTGTGAATGTCGGCAATTTTGTTGTAGAAGAAGGAGGATAACGCATCGCAGAGGTCTTGGGAAGGAGTGATGTCGTTAGAAGCTGCGGTGGGGTTGGTGAATTCTTTGACGATGTTGAAGAGTTCCTTGCTGTTGTGATTGTTGTTGTCGAGACGATCCTTGAGTGCAGATTTCTTGGCGGATCGAATCAGTTGGTGGTGTTTACGGGTGGCTGCTTTGAGGGTGGACATGTTGTCGGTGGTTGGGTTTTTTCTCCATGTTTTCTCCAGGGCGCTGCATAGCTTCTTGGATTTTTTAAGGTCATCATTGAACCAGGGGGCCTTTTTTCTGGTTGATTTGATCTGGTGCTTTTTCAAGGGCGCTAATTCGTCAGCACAGAGGGCGATCCATTGCTTGAGGTTGGTGGCCGCTTGGTTTGGGTCCGATGAGAGGGTAGGAGGGTTTTGGTTGAGTGAAGTGAGGAGTTGTTCGGGGGTGATTTTGTTCCAGTTTCTTCGAGGTATAGGTTGTGGGCGGTTGTGGGTCAGGGTGGTTTTGTAGCTGAAGTGGACACAGCTTCAGTCATCCCTCATAAAGCTTCAAAGTCTCATCACATAGAACTTTGGGTGTTCAGAAAAGGCTGAATAAAACAATTAAGACAGTATTGGACTTTTGCCGTCTGCTGACTGAAGAGGTCACGTGTTCTGGAGTGAATATTCTTCATCCCATGTCTAAAGACCTTACGTCTTGTAGTGCCAGAGGCACTTCCATGTATTGGGACAACGTGATGACCTTTGACTACCATTGCTTTAATTTACTTTAGGTGTTTTCTTGAATGTACAACATCATTTTTCCTGCATGGGCATTTTTCCTTGAAGTTTTATTTTGTGTCTCCTTGCAGCTTCAGAGTGGGAGTATTTGCTTTTTACAGCCTTGCATGGAACAGAACCTGTGGGATGTACATTTGAAAGCATGAGAGCGAGGAAGGTGTGTAATGTACTTATTTGTCAAATGTGCTTTATGTTGTAAATTGGGAGATGAAGTGTTTAATGCTATCGGCAGTGGTGCACAAATGTGCATTGTGTTGTACATTGGGAAGTTTTATGAAGTTTTTACTATTGGCTTTGACATGCCCTCATGCCATCTTGAAATCTGGCTCTTTCTAGCTTGAGCGTTGTGAACACAAGCAGGCCCCTAGACCATTCAAGTTTTTTAGGCTATCCAAGTTCAAGATTGTTTTCTGTACTTTTAGAGAATGTTTTCTGTACTTTTGGAGACTTTTGTAACCTTCACTAAGATAATGTGTGGGATGTGCAGTTGGTACCTTTCAGGGCAGAGATTGTTGTTGCCTGAGAAATGTGCGGAATGTCAAGCTCTGTCTTGGTGTCAAAATACAGTGGTCTCGCCAGCTTCTGTCTTGAACCTGACACAGACCAGTACGATCAACTTGGTTTTCGTAACAGAAGAAATGAGGCGAGGTTCCCAGAAACTTCTCCTCAGGTTGAGTTAAAGGTATTAAAGGTGGGATGTCTTGGCGCTCAGATGGAAGCACGCTGTGAAGCAGATGTGTTACCACAGGGAACTTTGAGGGTCCCGATCGAGACTTCGGCCTGGCTGTCAAAGGCTCCTTCAGCCGAGTTGGCAAGAATGTTGAAAACTCTTTTGGTGATGTATTCTTTTTGAATATTGGCATTGTGATGTGTGTGTCCTTGTGCACATTCAAGTATCCAGGAGGTAGAATCATCTGATGTATTTAGTGTATATATCTTTCTGATTATTTGCATTTAACAGTGTTTATTTCTTGCAGTGGACATCCAGTATTATAATCTGCTTGTATTTTATTCCATGCATTTAACAATTGCATTTGCTTATTTGTAAGTGTGTTATTATTGCTTGCACGGATATATATTTCTATATACATTTATATGTTATTTCACTTGACATCTGGGAAAGCCTTTCTGTTAGAGAGTGTTGCGCAACTAAAACTCCACATTTTAGTCTGAAAACTGTCTTTTGATGTGCCTCATTTTATGAGTGAAATCCCTTTCCAGGTGTTTTTATTGCTTTGACGTATGTGTGCCTCTGTGTGGGAGTGCAGCAGTTTTTGTTAGTTGGGAGGGCTAAGCAATACACATCTGAAACTCTTCAACAGGGTATGCTATGTTAGGTTATGTAATTTGTGTTTTCTGTAGCATGCAATAACCTGTGAGGGTATCCAAGCTGCTTTGTAGCACGTGTGAGGCCAGCCTTACTCCAAAAGCCAGGTCTTCAGCTTCTTGCACAAGTTACAAAGAGAGGAAGAGGCTCTGATGTGTTGTGGGAGGTCGTTCCAGGTATTAGGGGCCAGACATGAGAAGGCGTGACCCCCTGCTCGCTCTGCTTATGTGCATGCATCGGGTGTGTGCTAGTGAGAGCCTGGCCGATTGGTGGAAGTGAATGCAGCTGTCCACGTATCCAGAGCCCATGTTGTGTAGAGCTTTGCAGGTGTGGGTGAGGAATTTAAACTGTGTGTGCTTGAGTATTGGGAGCCAGTGGATTTCCCTAAGGTGTGGTCTGATGTGGGCTCGGTTTGGGAGGTTGAGCACTAGTCTGAATTATGTGTTTTGGATTGTCTGCAGTCTTCTTGTGAGCTAGTTGGTAATCACTGCATACAGGATGTTACCATAGTCTAGTCTGATGGTGATGAGGGCTAGGATGATCGTTTTTCTGGTGTTGCTTGGTAGCCACTTGAAGATTTCAGACACAGCAACATATGTTTTACACACAGCTTCTTCCACAAAATACCACCATAAAGCCAGGGCTGAAACAAGGAAAGAACCTTGTTAGCATCCCAAAGCTGGCAATATTTGCATTGAGCGGTCTGGAAAACCTTATTCTTCAAAGCAACTTGCACAGCAATGGTATCTCCTCCACTTGATTATAATCCTGAGGGACATGACCCACTGAAATGGCTGATCTAAAGGAATTGTGAAAACATCACCACATTGTGGCCCCTATCTAAATCTGATGCCATCTAACTTGATCGTGTGTCTGGAATCTCTCTGAAACTGCCTCACAATCCTCCATATGATCCAGCAGGCACTCTATTTCTCGTTTATGTTCCTCCTACAGCAGACTGTTTTTCACATATGAGATACCTTTCCTCAAGTGCATAATCTTCAAACACTGAATATCCATCTACTCTAAATAGAATATGCCAGTAGGCCCATGGTCCTGGCCACACCTTGGTTGGACATTCACTCAGTTGAGAGAACTGTTAGGTGTTCCACTTAATGACTCCCATCTTCTTGTTTGCTAACTGTTGGGTGGTGTTCACCGAGTCTGTGATGAAGCCCAGGAGTTTCATTGTGCTGTTAGGCAGCAAATCTGAGTTCTTCCCATTGATAAGAAATCCACAATTCTGCAGGAGAGAAAACCACCATCTGTAGATGCTGAATCAAAATGTACTGGTCTTGTCTGGATAAACTATAAGCCTTGTCCCATGGACTCTGAAATGGGGCACCAACATGGGACATCACTGGCTTCAGAAGCTTTGAAGCAGCCAATATCCCAAGGGAAGAACCCTAAATTCCCAGACCTGACCCCTCCATGAAGTCAAGGCCTACTGCTACTACTTCACCCTGTTTACCCATATACACCAAACATTTAAAAAAAATATATTTATGCATTTTCAAATACAACGCAACATAACAAAATGCCATGTATTTCGACATCAGCATCTCATCACAAATAATCTATCACATCTTACAGGTATACATTACAGATGGTGACCGATTCACATTAAAGGGCGGGACAGCCCATCTCATATGGTCTAGTCGTTCTGCTGATTCCATAGATATATAGAGAGAGGTTCCCAGATATCTTTGGGTTGTGAGGCCTGAGGGAGCTCCTCAGCATAATATTCCAATTGGTCCTGACAGTACACCAGGTCAAGTATCCAGCTTTCGTGTTTAGGGCTACCTTTCCCTCCCCAGTGCATCAACACCCTCCTTTTGGCCAATAGCAGGGCAATCGCCGTCAGTTTGCAGCTAATAGGTTGGATGCCTTTGGTGAAATGAAGGAGGCATACCGCCGGGGAACATTCCACCACCTCTCCCACCATTTCGGATATTGTGTGCGTAACTTTTATCCAGTAGTTGTGTACCTTTGAGTATACCAACACCAGGTGCATAAAGTCAGCGTCTAGTGCCCTACATTTAGCACAATTTGCATTCTCTCTGAGGCCATATCTGTTTAGCCGGAGTGGAGTATAATACATTTGGTGTAGAAATTTGAAATGTATGATCCTCAGGTTGCAGTTTGGTGTAATTTGACCAGTAAGGCGCAGCATGTGTGCCAGTTTGGCATTGTGATTGGTGCAGGGAGTATTTCATTCCATTTAGGGAATGAAGCGTCTTTTGTTGGAAGGGCATCTGTATGGGACGTGTTATATAATCGCGTGGCTAAGTGCTTACGAGTGTTGGTCATGAGAAGCAGTTGGAGAGCTCCTAGTGCAGGCGGTTCTGCAGGGAACTGTGGATGATACAAATTATAGCTCTAGGTCTGCAGTATAGGAAGGTGAACAGAGGGATCTAGCTGCCTCGCAATGTAGATCAGTCAGATTTATGACCTTCCCTCCTCGGTATGCATCTTCCAGCGTGTGTATTCCTGCCGCACCTAGGATAGGCAGTGACCCCGTTTTTGACGATACCAAGATCCTCGGATGATAATCAAGTGGTAAAGCTGGTGCATAGATTGGCGCTACCTGTGCTCTTTGTCGTAGGGCTTTCCAGGCTTGCACGGTATACTGTGTAGTGTATTTGTGGTCTTTTAAAACCTTGTTGCTTTCATATGGAATCATAGCCCTGAGCGACACAGGATATGCAGCATCTGTTTCAACTGCTCTGTGTGTGTCAGATATTTTGGGGTTTGCAGCCAACAGTGTGCATAGATAATAGAGATTAAGGTCCGGTGCTGTAAACCCTCCCCAAGTGTAAGGTTGTGTTAAAATATCCCATATTAATCAGGGTTGCTTTCCTGCCCATGTCAACCTGATCAGGTGTGTGTGTACAGTTGTGGAGAATGTTTGGGGTAGGCATATTGGGATATTTGTGAACAAGTACAGAAAATTTGGGCTTATTATCATTATCATTAACGCCATTCTGTTCCTAGCGACAGAAGAAGACATATCCACCTCGATACCTGCTCTTCAAGCCCGGACACCGCTTTTCCGTAGTTATACTGTAGAACTAAGCTTGGGTCTCTATGGATCCATATACTGAGGTACCAATTTGGCTCGTCACACCACTCCAGGGGAAATTCTAGTGCCATCGGTGTCGTGCACTTGGCTAGAGGAAGTATAGTTGATTTCGACCAGTTTATCCCAAAACCTTTTGTTGCATATATATTCCCTAATTAAGCGTTCCAGATTAGTTCCGGGTCCCTCACATATAGTACCATGTCATCTGCATTCAGTGAAATCACCAAGGGACGTTGGCGAAATCGCAATGCAGTTGCCACATGTTATTGTTGCACAATGCATGCCAAGGGTTCTAATACAATGGTGAATAGCAGCGGTGACTGTGGGCAACCTTAACTTGTGCCTCTGCATATCGCAAGGCTTCAGATGTGTGGCCATCCACGCGTACTCGAGCAGCTGGTGCAGTATATAGCATTATATCCAGCACGTGAAGGCTGCTGGAACACCTATACGGTGGAGTATAGTGAATAGAAAGCGCTATTGAATGGAGTCAAACGCCTTAGCGGCATCCAATAGGCCTGCCGCAGCAGGTGCAGGTTCGCAGGTTATGTGCAGTGGAGCGCACTGTTAGGAGACCAGGTTGGTCCGGCAGGATAATGACCTGCCAAGGCGCCTGCGAAAATTTTAGCATCTACATTTATGAGGGATAGCGGCCTGTATGATTTGCACCGTTGAGCCAACTTATCAGGTTTCAACAGCATGACTATGAGGGCCTTGCGGATTGCCGGTGGTAGGATTTGTTTTTGATATGCTTCCTCATACATTGCATTAAAATGTGGGGCTATTAAATGTGAATACTCATTATAAAATGTACCCGGTAGCCCATCACTCCCAGAAGCCTTGCCATTGGGAGTTTGTTTATTGCCTCTTTTATTTCATCAGTGGTAACTCCCTTTGCACCTGGGAGATCCAGACCAGTGCGATATCCTCCAGATAACTTTGTGTTTCGACTTCCGTGGCGGTGGCTCTGCAGCATACATGCATTCATGGAACTTAACAGAAGTTTACAGGATGTTTGGCTTATCATGACAAGAGGTGCCCTCAACCGTTACCACCTTCACAATGTGGGTTCTCGCCCAAGGTTCCGCTATTTTTTGGGGGGGAAGTGCGCGGCCCGGCCTACCTCCCTCACCGTAATTCTGGGATATCCATCCTGGCAACATATGCTTAACCTCCGGTTCTGCTGGTTCATTATATTCAGTAATCCCATCACGTATCAGCGCTAGCACACTAGGATCGGGGGTGCATTCATATGACCTCTCCAGATCTGAGAGTGTTGATTCTATCGTGTTCAAGCGATTAAGTTTTGATTTCAGAACCCCAACCTGGAGCCCCATACATACCCATCGGATTGTTACTTTGATTGCCTCTCATAGGGTAGCTGCACTGTCCACCGAGCCAATATTAGTATCAAAGTATCTGACTATAGCTTCTCTGACCCCCTCACGGAAGACCTGGTCTAGCAAAGCAGATGCCTGCAGTCTCCACTGAAAATGCAGTAGATCCTGCCCAGGGATATCCATCATCAACTTGACCGGTGCGTGATACGAAAGTGATTTGGGGAGGTGTTTGACACTGTGTACCATGCGTTCACATCCCTGGTAACCAACCAGAAGTTAGGTCTAGACCAGGAGTTATGGATATTTAAGTGTTATGTCCCCTCTCTTCCGTCAGGGTTCCTCACCCTCCATACAGCTAAAAGGCTGTGTCCCCGATTCCCTCTGGAAGCACTGCCACTGCACGTCCACCAGTCCTGCATGACGCTGATAAGCGATCTTCCTGCAGAAGTAGAGAAGTATTAAAGTCCCCCTCTATATGACCATGGATGATTGCAGTGTATGTAAGTGGTTCCAGACAGTCGTGAAGAATTCTGAATCATCTATATTTGGACTGTACATATTGAGTATCGTTAGTAGCGTATTACAATGTCCCTTTTAGTATGATGTACCATCCTTGATCATCCGTTATCACACGGGAGACTATGACGAGTACCTGTCGTTTTATAAGAATCAGCACCCCCAAGAGTATGAGGAAGCAACTTTTACCCCTGCTCAGCGTGTTGTTACATGAGTTTCGGAGTGACGTGTAAGATGTGTCTCCTGGAGTAGTGCGATCTGAATGTTATGTTGGTCTAGATATGCTATTACTTGCCTAGTTTTCTTTGAGTTGTTTAGGTCCCTCATATTCCATGTTACCCAAGATATGTTCTCTGCCGCTGATCGTGCTGCATTACCTACTCCCATGATGTGTCAGTATGAGTCAACAAATCATGTTTGAATGAGGTCACAATCAAATAGCATTTGTGATCACTGGCATTATACATGGCATATCAACAACATCCCTCAACCAGACTAAAGGCAACCCAAACTTGCCAAAGAGTTTCCCTTGCCTTGTTAACTGGAGAACAAGAACACAGTTATTATAACATTTGTACCAATATCTATCCCAATTTAGAGAGTCTATAGATATATAGGGCATACCCTCTAGTGGGCCGCCCGTGGCCCGTTTCCCCCACTAGGCAGGGGTGGCTAGGGGGATAGTATGTAGACAACTTGCAATCAAAATACTTGTAATACTTAGCATGGCCAGACACTTCTGTTTTTTTCTCGTCTCTAACCTGCGTGAGTTCTTTACAAAGTGGACTGCGCAACATCATGATGCAGTCAGTAGGAACCACACCTCTCCCAGGTGAAGCCATCAGTTTCCATGAGTAGCCCAGCTTCTCAGGGAGTGGGGCTGTCTTAGAATCCAATCCATTACCTTGAATTCTCACCGTCCAACTTACTGCGGCCTCCTGGTAGCCGCCATCATTCATCGGGTTAGAACTTAATCTGAGTTGTGTTCATTTTTTGCGCCCTTCTGTACTCATTCTGTGTGCTATTGCTTTTTTAGGTAAGCCACTGCGTCCTTTGGGGCTGTGAAGATTTTCGATCTGGCATCATGTTGAATCTTCAGTCTGGCTGGGTATAGCATAGCACATTCCAATTTCATGGCTTGCAATTTCTGCTTCACTTGCTGAAATTCACGGCACACTGCCTGTTCTGTTGTGGTGAAGTCCAGGTATAGTGCTACCTTGTTTCCTTGATAGCTTGTGTTCCCCCTTTCACACACTAGGCATAAGGCTGAGTCGCGATCCCTATAATTCAACAGCTTATCGATGATGGGTGAGGCGGTGCACCCAGTATAGGGCGGGGGCCAGGGATCTGTGCACACGGTCCACAATTAGTACAGGAGAAAAAGGTTCAGCTCCCAACATTTCCTTGAGCCTAGATTCCACATAATGTTCTACTTTCCTCTTGTTGTGTACTCTGGAACACCTGTGATGCTTAAGTTATTCCTCCTTGAGTGGGCCTCCAGGTCCTCATTTTTAGCTTGGGAGATATGATTGATAGAATTTTCTTCATGCCTGAACATTTGCGGCCACAATTGTCAACCCATCTTCTGCCGTGGAGATTCGCTGCTCCGCCTCTTGGATATAGGCGCCATGCTTGTCTAGTTTACTTGCCATGTGGTCCATTCTCAAGTTCAGTGCATCTACTTTGCCATCTATAGACTGCAGACTCTGCTGCATTGCCTATAGTGTTTTTACACAGTGGAGCCATTCCCGTCTGCCATGTCCTGTGTAGGGTTTGACTGCATGTGGGATTGAGTTTTAGTGGAGCGTGGCATTTTGAAGCAGAGAGTCGATTGCTGCTTATCTGCTTTGCCCATATTGTATCTGCGGTGTTGTGGTTCTCCTCAAGTCTAGTTGACCAGTGGCCACTGCACAATGCCCGCCGCCAAACTGTCCCTCGTCATTATCGCAGTGCCAAATTTGGTGAACACTGGAGGTAGGCTTAGGTCGTCAGCCTCGCGTCCCCACCCGCATTTCCTTCAGCCACGTGGCCCACACCCACTCTCTTGGACTCCACGGAGGGTCGGTGTTTTGACGCAGCCGCGTTATCCTCTAGACCCTGTAGGGCAGCTATTTGCAGTCCAGGCATCTCACGCGACTCCAGCCCGTCTTCAATGTCTATTCATGCGGTGCACAGTCTCAGAGGTGGAACCCACTTGCACTGTTTAATGCTCTGTGCAATCCTTAATTTTGAGCCTCTGGTCAGTAGGCTCCACCCCAGTGGCTCAGCAACCGGTCCGGGGCTCTGTGGCCGTGTCATGGGTCATGGTCGTATTTAGGCTGCGGCCGCCATGTTGTTCGGATCTGGGCCACATCTGAGTTGATTCTTCGCTTCCTGTGTGCCGATTTCACTGCTGTGGCTCGTCGCAGTATTCTCATGTGTCTGGTTTATAACTGCTGTGTTTCTGAGTTATCGATTACAGTCGTAATACATGATTTTTGTCGAATTTATTGCCCCGGCCAACAGAGCCACACTAAAGCATGGCCATCTTGCTTTGGGCTCACTAGTGCCCCCAAATACACCAAACATTACTTTCCTGCTCACTTAAGACTCATGGATTCTTGCTGCTATATAAGGACAAGAGAACACACTTAAACTCATCTTATGATAGCCTTATTCAGGACACGGAGAAACCTCAGCGCCTGAGGAATTAAAGGTCATAGCAGTTAAGGCGGCCTGGGGCATGGAATAATGGAACTCATCATTGTATTTACATTTTCACTTTGCAAAATTTTGCCTAAGTCATCTTGAGCAGGTACAATATAAAAGTAAGCACCTTTCTTCAAAAGTCTTGTGTTTGCACTATTGCCTATAGTTCACACCCAGCTTCTCCACTCCATGTCCTTTGTTGTTTTCCCCCTCTTTGCCTATAGTTCACACCCAGCTTCTCCACTCCATGTCCTTTGTTGTTTTCCCCCTCTTTGATTGCTTCAGGATTCTGCTTAAGAGTTCCACCTGTGTTTTCCTGGCACATCACTTACCTTGAGCTTACTTGCAGATTCACCCGCTCTGGGATCAAGGTTGGTAAGGGTATTCCTTGGTGTCATCCTACAGAGAAGGTAGGCGAGTGAATCTTAAAAAAAAAACTAAGAGGAGACCATCTCAATATATCAGGTTAGTGCAGAGGAAGCATGTCATAAAAACAAATGAAAGACTGACAGTACGATTCTACAGAAGCACCCATTGGCATACCATGGAAATCTTTTTCCCAGGTGCAAATCATAGAAATAATCAAATACCATTCATCTCTAAGTTACACCCACATACATAAACCAAAAGCGCCCTCTGTAGTGAGCCCAGCAGACTCGCAGTGTGCAATTTGTTAGAAGGCACCGTGCCACTGCGCATTGTATTCTGTCTTTTAAGAATTCTTAGGAACGGAGTCGATATCTTTTCGAAACAAAGCAATTTATGATGCACACTTCACATTAACCGTTCCATTATGCATAAATTCCATATTTTATTCCTCCAGATAGAAACAGTGGGCTTTTTAGGCCCTTTCCACATGTGTGCCATTAATAATCTTGCTGCTAAAACTAGTTAGGCAATATTTTTATGCATATTCAAACAATAGATAAGTATATCAATGTACCTCCTGTTGATTCAGTATAGGCCGCCAGTAAGCCCTGGATGCACATATTTTGGCTCACAAATCAGCTCCAGTACTGCTCTTCCTCACAGAAACATTACTAAACCCAACCTCAGCACCAAACATTGCTATAGCCATTCCCGCCTCTTACAAAATTGCATGGGAAGTTTGTTAGCACAAGCCAGAAGGTGGAGTCAGCATCATATTCAAATATACTATCAGCTACACCACCTACCTTGCACCACCACTAGCCTGCTGGAACTCTTCACATTCAAGGTATTCATCACAGCCAACTTCTCCATGGGCTTTACCCTTGTATACAGACCACCAGGACCCCACACCAATTTCTCCAATGACATCACTGACTTCATTGCACCCCTCCTCATTAATGTAAGCACCTTCATCTTCCTCTGAGACCTTCACTTTCACCTAGAAGACTGCACCAACACAAATATTATGGCCCTTCTAGAAAACCTCTGAAAGCTTGGCCTCACACAGCATTTTACTGAACTCACCCGTACCATCAGTCTACTTAACACAATTATCTCCTCATGCAGCAACTACACAGTCGACTAGCCAGCAACTTTGTACTGGACAGACCATCACCTCGTCAGTTTCAGCATACCCATCCCACACCACCACAGACTGCCCACCACAAGAATATAATGAATATTTCTAACTTCGTTAAAGTATCATCTAGAGCCTAACACCGTAACATCTACTTCTATGTGCTACACTGAGAAAGAATGAAAAGCAGAGCAGCTTGCAGTCTAGAGGTTCTTATGGATAAGAGATGCACTGAAAACCTAGTTGACAACAAAGGCTATCTTTATCAGCCGTGGCGTGAAGACAGTAGTCCCTGCGAAGGGCAAACACACACCGCAGTAGCGGTCTTCTTCAGGGACTCAACTTTATCGGCGTCAGATGAGATGTAACATCTGCGAAGTGTGCTGATATTAGGTGAGACCGTCTCTGGCAAAATCTTGTGCAATAATCTGGGTGACCGACCTCTCCTGACAAGTGGCCAAGTGTCAGCCCTTATATACTACATTTTATTAGAAATTGAAATTTCTGACATAAGTTTAGGAATGTCTGACATAGATTATGTCCATCAATGTGTGCATCCCAGATGTTTCCTTATGAACATATAAGTTAAGTGAAAATCAATTCGGACTACATTATTTCAACTATATATTTGTTCTTATTTAACCTTGACATGGTGAAAAGTAGACATTTGTCCCAGATTAATGTTGCACAAAGTGTCATATATATGCCATTAGTTGAATGACTTGAATCTTTCACAGTTCTTAGAAAGATAAGGGTAGATGACATCTTCGTCAAATGGCAGACATGACAATGAATCTTTATAGATCAGGAAAGATGGTAACTTCCTTTGTCTAAGTTTGAGAAAATAGCGACCTCCACTACCTAAGATGGAGACAGTGCCTACATAAAATTTAGTCTGACCTAAGGGGCTTTACCTCTGCACGGAACGGCCTCCCATTCTGCATTAGAGACCCCTCCTCTATTCTTGAAAACACGAGAAGCTATAGGCCGGGCTTTTCAATGCACCAACGTACCATAGACAGGGCTAGGCACACATACCTGTTCAGCACCAAGATACCCTCTAGGGGAGTTGTGTGCTTTAAATATACACATAAAATAACATAATGCTTAAACAACACTTACCAAAAAAGAAACAATTGCACAATTGACCGTAGATTTTAGATTTCCCATAGAAAAATCATTTCAGATAACTGTGTGTGCGCGGGAAGGGACTAGGGCCAGGGAAACACATCTACCCGCCACATTCATAATGTACTGCCATACATTTCATCCTATGGGACACTTCTAACGTCACCCACAGACTATTAGATTGTGCTTGCCTTGTCTAGCACCCCTGAGTTCCAGAAGCAACACTTGGCTTGTTTGCCTCTCCAAAGGACAATATAAGCTATTCCCATCCTTGCATTCGTTTTCTCTTGCCTCTGTCCCTGCAGTTAGCCATCCAAAGCGATTTTACTCCCATTTATTCCCAGTAAAATACTATATTGATCCATTGCACTACTCTTGGGCTCTTGAGTGGATTTCCAGGGAGTATCTGTACCTTTCTTTGCCAGCAGTTGGGCCAGACTGATAATTCTATTCCTTACCTTTCTTTTTACGGGATGGGGAAACAGACCCAGAAGGCAGCTCTGTGGTTTCAGTAGGCCTGGCCTGCCTATTGCATTCTCCACTATTGACACTACCTCCTTCCTGCGTCCTACTATCATTGGGCATATCCAGGCCAAGTCGCAGAAACCCGCCTCCTCTCTACACCTAGGGCATACAGAGCAGGTGTTTGAATAGGTACATCTGTGCAGTTGTCTTGGGGGGTGAGGTATACCCTGTGACGCAATTATGCTGCTGTAATTTAAATCATGCCTTTCTCAATACATAGGAAGGATATACCAATGCAACGATCCAGTCCTGGTCTGATAGTTCTTGCCCCAATCTGAAGCCCATTCATCCCTTTATTTAGATAGGTCCCGTCCATATCTGATTGCAATGTCTTGTATAGCTGTGTGATAGCTCTTTTCCCCTTACTCAGTGTCAGTATTGTGTGTAATGTATAGTTGCTGTTGTGTTCATTCAGAAATGCAGGTCCCCACTTGGACTGTATGACGCCTGCAAGTTTTTTTTATAATTCAGGCATTCCATTTCTCTCCAGCAGTTTAGTAAAGGTTGTCAAGGAACCAGCTTTGTACAAATCACCCGCTATAGCATTGTGCTGCTTCCAGAGTGCTGACCTACCTGCCCCTACATTATCAGCATTTCCAGTGGTAAACAGGGGGCATAAAACTGTTGGCTGCTTACACTTGCATGAGAACTTTCCCCTGTTCTGCTTGACTGCCTTTAAGAGTTTAGGAAGGTTTCTCTGACTTTATTTGTCGAGGACAGAAGTAGTTCCTACCAGAGTTGGGCCTTTAAATGGTAGATTTCGTAGGTTGGTAACGCCAGTCATTAGTTTTCTCAGAGCTATAATATGATTTTTCTCGTTCCACATGAGTGCTAACAGGTAGGAGTAAAGCGCTTGAAATATTTTGCAGGTATAGTGTGTGGCAGGTTGGCAAAATAATAAAGTAAACAAAGTAACATCACCATTTTTGTTAGTGTCACTCAACCCTTACTGCCAATCAGTAGTTTCGTCCAGAATGCAGCATTACTCTTTAGTGATCTAATCGCCCTACCCTCATTGGCGTCAATTGCATCACTCTGGAATACTTGTATGCCTAGATATTTGAACAAGAAGGATTCAGAAGAGCTGCCCTTTGCCCTTTCCACCGCATCTTGAGTTTAACTCTTTCATCTGTAATGAGGTGCATCTCTTGTAGAAGGGCTATATCCACCACCCACCACTTTAGATAAATGGAAATGTTGTGCCTTTTAGTATAGTTATTCGAGCCTTTCACATTCCAAGTTAGGATGTTGTACTTGTTAAGCCTATGGAGTTGCAACGTCTTCTCATTGTTAGGTTTTACTACACTCAATGCCTTCCGCATCCCCGCTCCCAACTCCATCTGCCTTCCTTCAACCTGGCAGCAAGCTGTCACACCACCACTCAATAATAAACCCACAACCTAACTCATTTATCCCAAGAGCAAGATTAAACTATATCTGTCCAAAACTATCATTCAACCTAACTAAATAGCTGTTTCCAATTATTCAAACGTTGCATAAAGCAATTGAGGGGAAAGCGGCTTTGGGCCAATCACTATCTTGATGCTTCACTTTGTCCGCCAAGTAATTATTCTCAATACTCTCAATATTCACCCCTCATCACCGACCACCTCCCAACATTTTTGCAAACACCCCAATTGCATTGCGCCTATAGGGCCCATAGGTTGTACTCTTATATAAGCTCAGCAGCTGTCTCTGACACTGTCAATTCTGAGTCTGATTTCATTGTGTTATCTGTTTCTAGCCATGACTGGGTTGGATCTACATCAGAGGTTTATTGGTTTTCTTTTTCGGCAATGCATGAGACTTTCAGCTGTTTTGTTGACATACACTTCTCATTCTCATTTGGCCTGGCACTCTGTAGAGCATCCTTCTCAGAGTGTCTTCCTCACACTATTGTGTTTTTGATGCCCTCCACCGAAAGATACTAGATCAAGCAATTCCTTCTTGTTCTACTTTTCTGGCCATTTCTCGCTTTCTTTGGGTCCTTGAATAACACTGCCTTACCATGTACCATTATCTTAAGTAGAACCGGGAAAGCAATGCATATTTGAGTCTCACTTCTCTAAGGTGTCTTTATTTTTTTTAGCAATAAAAGCAAAAAGAAAGCTTTTTCTATTTTTAGAGGTAATAAAGGGGAAAAAGAATGGGGGGAAGAGGGGAAAAAGATAATACTCCTACAACTGCGAAATATGTATAATGTAGAACTTCAAATGAATGTGAAAAGTAAGCTTATTATAAACTAGAAAATGCAATATGCCAACAAGTGATTAAAGAGATGAAAGAACAAAGGAAAAGGCAATTAAGGTGGTTTAACATTTTCAGAATGTAAACAAGATTTTTGTTTTGCTATTACATTTTTATCTAAATATGAGGTAAGTGGCATTCAAAATAGATCTCAATTAAGCATTGGTTTAAAAGAGGAGGCAAAAGCAATATCTAGTCGATGAAAATGGCATAAATTATTCAACCAGTGTTGAACACAATTGAGTGATATTTGTTGAAAAGTTAAAGCTAACATAAGGTCAAAAAGACCAAGTGCATGATTATAGTCCAGTAAATTCCCAAAGAAAAGGATGAGATTTGAAAAGGGAAGGTGAATGTGAATGTGAAAAATATGAGAGACATGGGACCACATTTTTCTCCAAAAACAAATAACAGGAGGACAAAGAAAAAGTAGGTGCATAAGGTCAGCTGTGGGTGAGCCACAAGTCCAACAATTCTTGTCTGTAGAGTGTGAGAAATAAGCTATAGAAGTAGGTGTGAAGTAAAGCCTATGATAGAGAAAGAACGTAGATCGAGTGACAGAGCGGCGCTTGTAATACACAGGCTCTGAATTTAGCTTGCCTTTTAAAACGAAATCCAGTGCCAGCTATTACGCCAACTTTCACACTGTTAGCTAACGGTAGCTATTTACTTTTAAATAATGAAGCTTGCTACGGGATATTGGCTGGGATCCCTTACACTGTGACTGTCTCACAACGTGTAGTTTGCTGTAAAAATGTGCTTTTCCCACCCCCGGAAAGGAGGCTCGACATCTCCATTTGGCCTTCCATTCCGACCCTGAAAGCAGAGTTCAACAAATTGAGCAGAATAAGGGCTCTATTGTCCCAAAAAAAAGTCGCTCTTACTTCTTCTCGTGAAACATTTGTCCTTCATGTAGCTAACACCCCTACAGAGGTGCATGCAGTTTTAAATACCGATCTCCCACTTCATTTCGCCGCCTTGATCCACACTATATTCAATGGACCATTTTTTAAAACTTGTGGGGTCCGGCCTTGTGACCTCATTCTAAACTATGGGGCTCATTAGGATTAAGGTTAATCCGCATCCTCCGGGCCGGCGTAAGCCACCGCCGGCCCGGAGGATGCGGATTAACCGCTGCGGACTGAAAAAAGACCCCCCGCCAGATTAGGATGGCTGGGGGATCTTTTTTCCGTCCGCCGCTATTCCGCCGCGGTCGCCTTCCGACCGCAGCGGAAAAGCTCTATCAGACACCGCCAGCCATATTAGGATGTCAGCGGTCCTATGCCTTTACACAGCGGCATTTCTGCCGTGGAAAGGCATACGGACTTTTCTTTGGGGGCCCGTTGCGGGCCCCCAGCGGTGAAGGGGGGATAGGGGGTGCACATGGGGGGTACCTATGGTACCCCCCTGCCTCTGCGTGCACGAAGCGGAAGGCACCACACGGTGCGTGCAGCTTCGTGCACGCAAAGGAAAAAATTGTGTTTTTAACATTGCTTCAAGCAGCACCCGCCGCAATGTTAAAAATACAGGATGTGACCGCCAGGGTGGCGGTCACATCCTAATTAGCACGGAGGGACCGCCGCTGCCCCTGCGGACAGTCCCTCCTCCTCTGGGGTGGCGGACGGACTCAGGTCCGTCCGCCATCCTAATGAGCCCCTAAATTTGGTGTGATACCAGCATTTTTTCATTCTATTTTTTCCAGCATCTTTGGCGGCTTCCCTCTAATTCTCACCTTGGCTGCTGGTGTGCTGCTGTTGATTTGCTTACTCCGGAATGGCTGCACTGTCTGTGTCAAGAGACAGCCGACCCCGGCTGACACAGCTCCGTAATCGTATGCTTGAATACTGCGTGGCATATGGACTGTCCTTCCGATTTTCATACTTTACTTGCATCCAACCTGTCTTCCATTGCCTGGATTGCCAATTTGAATGGGCATTAGATCTCTGCCTCTCCAATACGGTGTCTCCTGCCCCGGATTATGATCAGCTAATGAGTTCCTTAGTAGTTCATGAGCTGGCCTGTTCTGGTGTTGGGATTATGGCCTACGCGGCTGTGCACAGAATTTTGGCTAATTGGGATATATGTGCGGCTGCACATGATTTTCTGGAACAGAGTTATATCGAAGAACAAACAAGTTGTCCTCTGATAGTGATAGAGGCTCCAGTTATCGAAGATAATGTATATTCATTTACTTTACTGAATTGGATGGCAGATCTCTGAGCTGATAATAACAATGACTTCCTCTTGGAGGCTGTTGCAACATACTGTGCATACACGCTGATGTATTAATTTGCCAGCTGTCCATCTTATGCTGACTGCAATAATTAAGTATTTTTTTTTCTCCTTGGCTGGCTGATGCCACCATCTTGACATTTTTTCCCTGCGAAACATTTTTTTGAAACTATTTTTTTCTCTCCTCTCTTTTGTCGCTTTAAATTGACCCATTTGGCAAGACTGAACTTGTTTCTATCTCACTCAAACTTGAACTCTGCGTTAATTTTTTCCGACCCTTTGTTCATTGGTCCGATCAGGGGAGGGTGTACTGAACGCACGCATCTGCTTGCACACATTGCTATGTTAGCATAAGTGAATTAGATGCTTAAACGCCATTTTGCTGCTTTTGCACACAACACTACAAGCCTCTATTCTTGTAAGTCAATCTGCTTGCTTTTCTTCACGAGAACGGTCTGTTTTTCACATCTCTCGACTTACACCACGACCTCAAGTCTGTACAGAGTGTTCAAGGTCAAATAACAATGTATGCTGTTGATTCAGGTTGATCGGCCCACGCTCTAGACACAACACACACACACAGCTGCAAATAACTTGGGTGCCTTTAATATTGCATTGCATGCATGACAGGGGCACATGGAGAAAAAACCTTTCCATCCACAGAGAGCTTTGCTGACCCTGGGATGTGATTCACTTCACCTGATCATGGAGGTATGGGGTTCCCTGTTTTAAACTAGAGATCTTCTATTATTGTAAAAGCTAGCTCCTAGAAAGGGGAGAGTGGAACACAAGGTGCTATAGACCTGGTTCCACCATCATTTTAGTATGATTTCTACCTTTGTATTTTATGGAATTGTAACAATGCTGATTGATTTATTTCTATGAATTTGTTTGCTAATGTTGGCCAACATACTGCATCTTAGAACACATAGTTAAAATAAACATTTTAAACTCTACTGTGTCTCTGATTACACACGTTGTGGACTTTTATGAGAATAAAAACAAAAGAGTGTTCTTGATTCCCACTATTTCCACTATTCCTGAGAGTTCACCAAGTTGCTTGTTCTGGGTTGTCTAACCATTGGTAGCTTCGCTGTAGCACCAAGGACGAATGAGACACTGATGCTAGTCGGATTGAGGTTCTGGGCACTAAAGTGGGTTTTTGGTACACCACAATACCCCGAGGTCCTGGTTTCCTGCTCATAGTTCTATGCATGAGCAGAATCCCTGCAACAGCAAATCTAGAAATTTTTAGAGAACTGGACCAGAATTTGTCCCAGAAATTGATGCTCCATTCACATCCCAGGTCTAATTCCCAGGAAAGTTCTACTTTACTCTTAGGAGGATCCGGGATGTGTTTCTAAATTAAGGAGGCCCTAAAGAGAGAAATCAGATTCTTAAGAAGGAGGAGGGAGTTGCGGGAAGAGAATAGAAGGTGCCAAGATTTACTGCCATTGAAGTAGAACATTTCTGCAAGAAGGAGCTAGGACAGCCAAATTTGGATTGGAAATAAGGAAAAAAGCAGGGAGTCAAACCATCAAATAAGTCATTAACCCAAGATATCCCCCTTCATCTCCAGGAATTAAAAAAAATAGTTCTATTGTTAATAGTAATAAGGGAATTATGCCAAAGTGGTGAACATAAAAAAGATTCTTTGGAAACAATCTTTGGTTGAGTCAAAGGTTTCAATAAAGAATAGGTATGCCTAAACAAGGGTAAGGAGGAATGAGGAGACTTGGATGAAAAGGCCAGGACTTTGTTTCATAGAAAAAGGTAGAAGCAAAGAACGTTCAATAGTGAACCATAAAGGTGTGAAAAGGGAGGAATCAGAAAGAAGCCACTTGGAGGTTTGACGGAGAAACAAGGCTTTGTGATAAGTACGAAAGTCAGGGAAATTAACACCCCCATTGGATTTTGTCTTACGAAGAAGGGATAAGGATATTCTAGCTTTTTAGGTTTCACCTGGCGAACAGCTGTGCAGCAGCGTTTTGCGCAGGCGAAATCTTATGTTAACAGTATGTGTGTGTTGTCCCGCCTCTCTGTTCCATTGGCTAGCTCCATAAACGGAGGCTAGCCATTGGAACAGAGATGCTTCACTCATTCCCCGAGCAGATTCGTGCGTTCCGGCGATTTTTACTCATCCCGCCCATTTTTGTGCGTCATGCGGCGGTGGGCGGTTGTTTTTTTTTTTCGTATCGGCATGTTGGTTTCATTTCCAACGTGTGCTTTGCGGGGACAGGCACCGCTGTCCGTGTGCCCGTCCCCGCACCCCCTCCCGCTGTCTGTGTGCCCGTCCCACTCCCGCTGTCCGTGAGCCCGTCCCCCCTCCCGCTGTAGCCCGTCCCCCCTCCTGCTGTCCGTGTGCCCGTCCCCCCTCCCGCTGTCCGTGAGCCCACCCCCCGCTATCCGTGGGCGATAAGTAACAGAGATTTGAGTTTCTTGAGGACCTGCTGGCGACGGCTTTGGAAGAAGGAGATTAGTGCGTAGAGGTGGGAGGTCTGGTCAGATCAGGGAGTGCGGAGTGCAAGGGAGTGCAGAGTGCAAGCAGAGTGCTAGGGAGTGCAGAGTGCAAGCAGAGTGACTAGGGAGTGCAGAGTGGCTAGGGAGTGCAGAGTGGCTAGGGAGTACAGAGTGGCTAGGGAGTGCAGAGTGGCTAGGGAGTACAGAGTGGCTAGGGAGTGCAGAGTGGCTAGGGAGTGCAGAGTGACTAGGGAGTGCTATGGAGTGCTAGGGACTGCAGAGTGACTGCAGAGATTAAGCTAATGACAATGTAAATGACAATGCCATTTATGCCTCTGTTTTCAAAACCAACACATAAATACAAATTTTGTCATTTACAATGCCAATAGCTCTAACTTTTCTAAAGGCGAAACCATTGCATTGTAAATGCTTGTTTTTAGATGAGGTGGCACAAACTAAAACTGAACCAACCCAAACTGTAGAAATAACAGAATTATTCCAGGAGGATTAGCTGGAGCAGCTGAGGAGGATAAACGTGGACCCAGTCTATGTGCTCGTTGAATGTTTAGTTTGGTTGAAGTAGGAAGGATCAATCACTGTGGAAGAAAACAAGTAAAGTATGCAAGAGGGTCATCCCCTTCAAGGCCTTCAGGAAGCCCATAAGTGTTCAAGTTATTGCGACGATTTCTAGTTTCCAGGTCCTCTGTAGATCTTCTGAGTTGTAGAACCTCTTTCTCCAAAGAGAAAATTCTGGAAGTAGAGTCTTGTACATCGTTAATATGCTGTTCCACCAAATAAAGGCGGGAATCCATAGATGACCATTTATTTTCCAAAGTCTGTAGATGAGAGTTAGTTTCTCTGTTGAAAGGTCGAAGGGCAGGGATCTCCTCCAAAATAATCTCCAAAGAAACCGGATACACAGCTTTAGGAGGGTAGGGAGGGTCATGTTTTATTCTTTTAACGGTAGCTGAAGGTTGTGGTGCCTTAGATACTGTGGTCGATGGACCAGTGACACTAGAACAAGCCTTTTGTGCCAAAACCGCAGAGGGGTGAGAGGATTTATTTAGAGCTGTAGAATGGGTATAGCAAGCTGCTGGATCATTGGACAGTTGTCTCTTAGTGCAATGGAGTAAGTATTTGCTCCTACCAATGAGACGTTACATTAAAAAGGCACCAAAAAAGAAAAAGTTAAAATTACCTCACAAAATTTCAGCAAATTCCATTAAATAAATATATTTCCCAATGTGAAAGGCTATTTAGTCAGTGAGAAGGAGAAAAAAGGCAAAGAAAACGTTGAAAATTAGCCTTCCAGTGCGCCATGTGAAGAGGTTTGAGGAGAAGTAATGAAAAATAAAAAACAAAATGGCAGTCGCAAAGCAGCTAAAGAGTCTCCTGCATATTTTATGCGAAGACCCTGGAGAAGTAGAGCAAAAATGAAAAGCTCCTGTAGAGCCCACATGATGACAGGAGGGGGCTGGAGCCGCCGAGAAGCAACCGCGATGTCCGGAGCGGAGCTCCGTAATTAGGCGACCATCTTGGGTGCGCATCTCCCACTAAGGTGTCTTTTAATTCACAGGTATCAGGACCTCGGGTGTTGTACTGCAAGGGTACAGTCTGGAAAGATCATCACTTTTGCAACATTAACTCTTGATTGCAGTAGTGGCTGGCACAGATCAGGAGTGGCGGGGAGGGTGGGGGTAAAGATAAATAAAGGAAACTTACCTCCTCACGTCCCTCATCATCCTCGTCCATCCACTCCAGCCGGAAGAGGAAGCCAACAGGCTCCCCTGACCAATTACAAAGTTGTAATGCAGCATTGCAATTGGTAAGCACCCAGGCTCCACAGACCAATCGCAATGCTGCAGTGCAACGTTGTGATTGGTCTGAGTGCTCTGGTTCAGTGCTCAGATAGGGAATGCGGGCCTGGGCATGTTCTCCAAGCAGGCTGTAATGAAACCTGCATGGAGAACATGCAAAGTGTGCATAACTGTTTTGCCGGCTGGTCAAACATTCATGTGCACCTTACAGAGTACCACCACTCCTTCCCCTGCTCTGAGAGCAGAGTAGCCCCACTCGGCAACAAATAAAATGATAATAACGTTCAGTTATTATCCTTTTATTTTCCCTTCATTTTCACTGCTAAAAGTAATGGGGCAATGATCCTCCGCCCTAGGGGTGGAGCCACCACTGCTTAATTATCAATTTTTTCTCACACGCTACAATATCGCGTCTCTGACTCTGTCATTTAAGAGTCTTATCACCACTGCTCTATGGGAACCCCGGCCAGAGGAGGTCTCGCCAACACCTATGTGTTTGTTCTACCACAAAGTAATTTGACTGGCCTTGTGGTGCTACTCCATGCCATATTCAGTTTTCAATGTAGGTTACTGTGTTCGCATTTTCTGTGCCCTCAGGGGCCAACCACTCTTATGTTTTTTCTGCATGATCTTCCCTCAGAGTCCTGCACATTCGGCTGTAGGAATCTGAACTTTTCTGTAAATTCTTTCACTGTAGTGTGCAGCTGGGTCATTTCAACAGATATGTTTTCCAGTATTCCTTCAGTTTTCTTCACCCTTTCTGCCAATTTCCTCCTGTTGGCTCTAAGGAGGCCCATGTCAACTATCATATTATCCATTTTCTATTCAAGTGCTTCTCTGGTACCAGTAATCGCAGCTAGTAGATTTTCTAGTTTCTCTGGCTAATTGTGCATTCCATGATGCAGCTTCCTGGTGTCTTCCCCTGGAGTGAGATATGATGCTCTATCCCTGACTTCTTTCTGCCTTCTTCAGCCTTGCCTTGCCTGAAAATGTCCCCATTTTCAATCTGCTCAATGTGTTACACTCCCTTCGCTTTTTGAGACTGAGCATAGGGTGTTTGTTATTTAGCGACTGATCTGCTCATACCAAAAATGAGTGATCTCCTTTTACTGCCCTCCCAGACTC
Organism: Lissotriton vulgaris; assembly: GCF_964263255.1. Taxonomy (NCBI): domain Eukaryota; kingdom Metazoa; phylum Chordata; class Amphibia; order Caudata; family Salamandridae; genus Lissotriton; species Lissotriton vulgaris. The sequence continues at coordinate 672,495,279 of NC_141691.1, read as the reverse complement.
CTCTGAGTATTCCACAGGTCTCCATTTATGACAAAGGGCTAGTAATTATTGTATTGTTTCGAAGTCCAATCTGCTTGCAACCATCCATGAATTCAGGTATTCTTTGAGTGAGGGGTCAGGTGGATAAAGTGTGTTACACTTTACTCAATAAACCATCATATAGTAACAGTAAAATCTGAGGCCATTCTTAGCCAATCGTTTACTGCCACTACAGAGTCACATTGACATTAGCTTTCTCAGCAAAAATGTGCTGTGCTCACGCTCCCAACATTCCCAATATTACAGTTCATCTTTCTGCTGCCTACTTAGTACAGCACCTCCAAGAGTTTGTGTGGCTCCGTGATCACAATCTTTTGTGCATTTCAAAGCACCACAGCAGTTTGTTGTCAGAGTGGGTCCCACTGTCATACAAGAGAGCTGGGCCAAAGAGATAAAAATTCAGATCGTCCACACCGCTCTCCAGGGCGTTGGTGCCCCATCACTGAGGCTATTGCTATATTAGGCAGAGCTGCTCCACCGGTCAGCGAACTGTGACTCTCATCTCTGAGACATGCATGCCACTGGTGCCCTTTTGTTCCTACACCTGCTTGCAGAGATCCTTCCAAGAGCCATAGTCACTGCACATCCAATCGCTCAGCTATATCCTCATCCAGGCATGCGAGCCACAAAATAAGGTGTCCCAACTCGTTAGCCTGCTTGCAGCTGCGTATAATCCAGGCTTAAACGAAAGAAGTGTTCCCTAGGCCACACCTCAAATCAACAGAAATAGACCTCTTTTGTTCAATATTTAGACATTTGTGTATCATTAGGTCTCGCGCCTAGCGTTGCACTGCATAACAGTGCTTCGCGTAGCGCGAGGCATTTTGTAATCGAAAAACGGGGTTTCAGCAGTCACATTTGACTCTACGACGCTCGTGCGTGTGCTTTTTTCTTTAGTGTTACTTCATTGGCCTTTGCGTTCTTTCGATAATAAAAGACTGCAGACTATTGGCTTTTGGTGCGAGCATTGCTCCTCCCATGGCCTATTGGTGTCTATTACATGCATGAAGCTCGTAACAGACACCAATAGGCTTTGGGAGGAGCAACACAGTGACGGGCATGCTAATGGAAATGACATGCCTTGCTGTGGCGCGCGCGCGCGTGTTTACCAATTACATTTTTTTTTCTGAACTGCGTGCTTTAAGCAACAGTAAAGGAATGCCAACTCCCCCTCTAAATTCGGCTGTAGTTGCTTGTTTTCTTTGGATCCATTTCACAGGGAAGCAACCCGCAGGAGCCGGCTCCCGAGGCAGCCTTCAACAAGGCGCAGAAATAGATCGAGGTGAGTGTCGGGCTGAGCGGGTGTGCCCTGATTCATTATGTCGGAATCCTAGTTCACATTTGGAGCTTTCTATTTTCAACTGGAGTCCTCTAAAACATCCATCTCGTGCGATGAAGTTCAATAAAGATCACAGCACCCATCTCACCAGACAACCCAGAAGGCACGTTCTGTGAATGCAGGAACACAAATATTGACAGCCTGTAAGCACAGATACCCAGACACATTCTGTGTAGAGTGACGCACAGGCTCGTACACAGAGACACTCACAGATGCACCGAGACGGCCGCGCGTGCAATCTTTTGTGCAAACTGTGTAGACAAGCACAGAAAAACCGTGAAAGGCGGGTAGGACTATAATAACAGTCGGAAGAGTACACTCCCATCCGGGAGCACGGCTGCTCTGTGCGATGCAGAGACAAAATATGGAGACGTCATCTATCCGGATGTAACCCTGAAAGTTGTAATTTGAGCGGATCGGGCCAGGTCTGTTCGGGACACCACTCCATTGGACCTGCGCTGCTAACAGGGAAGACCTGCCCTGCTGAGCAGAGAGCTTAGTACAGCTGTGCTTGGTTCTAGCTTTAACAAAATGTCGTAGTCGTGTGTGTGAAGCGTCCAGTTGTCACAAGAGTCCCCCTTGGAGCATTAAACTCCACAACAGAGAGAGCTTGGGAGCAATCGCCAGAAGCAAGCACGCCGGAGGCTTCCGGACAGTCTCGGCTGCCTGCTCCTTCCGGTGCTCTGCCCGGGCAGGGCTTCCTGCACAGCACCGGAGGAAGGAACAGTGTGTACTCCAGGGGCCTGCATTCCGATAGCGAAAGAGACACAGTCATTAAATATAAAATGCACCCCTTCTCTAAATAGCCAGCTTAAACATTTAAAGATTCAGCTCTATTGAAGAGTGGGCGTCAACAAATGCAATACCACTCAAATAAAAAGACGGCTTCAAACAGAAGTGTAAAGCAGGCCCCTGGCATGCAGAAGCCCCCCCCCCACCTCTTCAAGGTGACTCCAATCCGAATAAAGCCTACAAATACCTGAGTTAACCATCCTCAGGGGAACACGAATAACCAGTGGCATAATGCAAAATGCTGGCCCCCTGCAGAATGTGTTGAGGGCCCCCTGATCTGTCAATGGCTCACAAATATTAATTGGCCTTGGGCTGAAAGACCCGCCGCTTAAGAGATGGGGCAAGGGGAGCCCCAATGTGCAGCAGGGGGCTGCTTTATGCAACCTATCCTTACGGCTTTCAAAGAACAGTCCTAGCAGACAGCCTAGTGCGGACACCCAGAGCTCCTCAAAACAAGGCAGGTAAACACTGGTTGGGAGGGGACCTGACCACACCATGCACAGAGAGTAGCCACTTCACTAGCATAAAAATCTTGGAAATCCCCTTCTTCATATGCTCCTCCACTTGTAAAAAAAGATTAACAGTTAGAGGGCCCACCCTCTTGGACACAACACCGAAACTCTACTGCCTTCCAAGAGAATTTCAAATTGGCTTCTCCATAGAGAGTATGAAAAACTCCCTCTTCTGAGTGAGCTGCAGCTATCTTTGGCAAGCTTGCAATGGGTTTGTGTCTTGAAAATGTTCAAAGTAATTACAATTAAAAAAATTCCAACTGCTTCTAGGTTGAGTTATCAATTCTGGCTGAAGGCAGGCACAGAGCTTTTAAAATGATTGGAAACGTCTGGGGAGGTTCAGAGGAGTTTGGAGATGGGTGTGATCTCTAGCAAATATGTAAAAAACTTTGATACCTATAACAGTTTTGTACTTTGTTAAACTTCTGACAAATTCTCGGTTGCCTGCACTCAAACTTTTTTTGTGGGCATTGGAATTTAGAAAATAGGAAAAACAGACCGATCACATCACACTTCATATATCTGTTATATTCTATTTAGCACTGTTGTGTCATTGGCTAGGATTCAGTACTGCACTACAGAAGGCGGACGATGGGCCAAAGGATTCTGAGGACAGCGAAGAACAAACAATGTTTTCACACTAAGATAACATTACCCCATAAATGCCATAGTTACCCTAACTCTTACAGCCTTTCTACGCATTTGGATAACATTGCCCCATACATGCCAGAGTCGCCCTAAATACTACAGCCTTAACACATAGCTCTTTCAGTGTGCATCTTGGCCCCAGAAGTTATAATGTCCTTATATTAGTTTTGTGTATCCTGTTTTCTATCAAAGATGTAGCTCTGACCTGGAACCAGCTGTGGTTTCTGGGAGAGTGCGTTGGGGCTCCGCTCCATTTACTTTCGTCCCCAGGTCAGAACTGGAGAATAAAACAAACGTGGTAATGCAAAAAATGCTAAAGTGTTTTTAGAAATAAACACATTTTTAACAAGCATTTACAATGCAATGGTTTTGCCTTTGTTAAAGTTAGAGCTATTGGCATTGCTCTTGACATTATTTTTATTTATGTTTTTTTTAACATAAATGGCATTGTCATTTACAATAGCAAATTCAACCACTCATCTAACCCATCTGAACACCCAGCCACTGATCCACCCGCTCATCTATCTACGCATGCGCTTGCCAATCTCTTCATTCACCCACCCAGCTGCCCACTTGTCCATTCCGTTACCCACTCATCTATCAAAGCAGGCGCCCGCCGACCTCATCATACATCCGCTCCCTCGTCCCTCCCTCCAGCTGACCACCTACTCATCCATCCACTCATCCTTCCACCTATTCATCCATCCGCTCACACATCCATCCGCCCACTCATCAATCTGCTCATCCTTCCACCCACCCATCCGCCCGCTCATCCTTCCACCTACTCATTCATCCACTCATCCTTCCACCTACTCATCCAACCATCCACCCATTCATGCATCCGCTCATCCTTCCACCTACTCATCCATCCGCTCACTCATCCATCCGCCCACTCATCCATCCGCCCACTCATCCATCCGCCCACTCATCCATCCGCCTACTCATCCATCCGCCCACTCATCCATCTGCTCATCCTTCCACCTACTCATCCATCCGCTCATCCTTCCACCAACTCATCCTTCCACCTACTCATTCATCCACTCATCCTTCCACCTACTCATCCATCCATCCACCCATTCATCCATCCGCTCATCCTTCCACCTACTCATCCATCCGCCCACTCATCCATCCGCCCACTCATCCATCCGCCCACTCATCCATCCGCCCACTCATCCATCCGCTCATTCTTCCACCTACTCATCCATCCGCTCATCCTTCCACCAACTCATCCTTCCACCTACTCATCCATCCGCTCACACATCCATCCGCCCACTCATCAATCTGCTCATCCTTCCACCCGCTCATCCATCCTCTCACTCATCCATCCGCTCATCCTTCCACCCACGCATCCATCCGCTCATCCTTCCACCTACTCATCCATCCATCCACTCATTCTTCCACCTACTCATCCATCCACCCACTCATCCTTCCACCCACTCATCCTTCCACCCACTCATCCTTCCACCCACATAGCTGCCAAGGTTTCAGATTGCTTTGTGTGACATTTTCAGAATTGTACTTTAATTATGAGTGACATTTAATGACTACGAGTGACACTTTCTCACGCGCAAAATCAAGCAATGAAAATGAGGGAAATAGGTATAGGCTGAATAAATAAGACTTTACGCAAATGAGTACAGCGTCTTGCTAACAAAACTGTAAATATCACAATCGAACTGCACTTTAACACTATTGAAATCATTAACCCCGAGCAGCCGCCTCTGTTGGCGCGCCGCTACCTGCCCAACCCCGCAGGCATCGGCACACATCAACATGACCCACCGGCTATCACAGAGGCTTTGCTGACAGACTTTGGCGACACCACTGGCACAGAAAATAATTGGACGGGCAGCGGCACCACTCATAGTCACAGAATCCATCAGTACTGTGACCCCGACCGTCTAAACAGGAGTTTGTGGGCTTAATGTCACTTAAGTCAGAGAGTAACTTCAGCTGTAACAGGGCACATGTACCAGGGCACATGTACCAGGGCACACTGTACCCTCTCACCCCTTAGTTTAACCAACAGCACGCATTTTATGTGCAGACTTCTTTCTGGCATCCTGACGCCCTCAGACATCCCGAAGAATCTACCCGCTAAACCCCGCAATGGAGCAGCACCGACAAAGGCAGCAGTTAGGGTTATACGAAGCAATAATTTTTAAGTTAGGAGGGGCACAGTTTACTAGTAATCCATTAGGGTAAGACACAGTTACCGATTTCTTTCTTTCTTTCTTTGCGATGTGTTCCGACCACCGGCCGCTGCAATCGCCGATCACTGTGTGACGTGCAGCTCAGCTGTAACTGAATTAGGCGCGGTGCTGGTCCATTAGATTTTGACTGCACGCAGCAGCCCGGACCGGTACGGGAAGCCGGAGGCGGCAGCGCTGCATGCGCCATGATTAAAGCGCCATCGCAAATTTGCCCGTAACAAACCCCCGCCTTTGGAAGCAGGACGTGACGGCCCGGGCGCCGCGTGAGACAGGAGCAGGAAGGCGGGTGCCCTCAATCCCGGACCAGATTCGGGGGCGTTGACGAGAAGAGGATTTCGGCTGACGTAGCCAAAAGCCAAAAATTCTCGGGAACGCCCCCGAATCTGGTCCGAGATTGACGGACAGAGCCGTCTCCCAATGGCTAGCCTCCATTTATGGAGCTAGCCAATGGGAGGAGGGGGCGGATACCCGACCCCACATAGAAATCATAACGTGAAGGGACGGTGCAGGGAGAGGCTGAGGAGAGTGCATCAGTGAAGGGACAGTGCAGGGAGAGGCTGAGGAGAGAGTGCATCAGTGAAAGGATGGTGCAGGGAGAGGCTGAGGAGAGAGTGCAGCAGTGAAAGGATGGTGCAGTGAGAGACTGAGGAGAGTGCAACAGGGAAGAGACGGTATAGTGGAGCTGAGGAGAGAGTGAAGGGATGGTGCAGTAAGAGGCTGAGGAGAGTGCATCAGTGAAGCGATGGTACCGTGAGAGGCTGAGGAGAGAGTGCAGCAGTGAGTGATGGTGCAGTGGAGGAGTGAGGGCTGCAGCCTGGATGGGGGGGCTGAGCAGAGAGTGCAGCAGTGAATCGATGGAGCAGGGAGAGGCTGAGGAGAGAGTGCAGCAGTAAAAGGACAGTGCAGTGTAAAAATAAAAATATGCCTTACCTCTAACATAAACTAAAATCAACATACATACCTGTCTGAACAACTCAGTGCACAGTGGTGCACATCGCTGAAGGGAATCGCCACGGGCCATGTTGAACCTAGAAAAGAGAGAATAAACATAAGATTAGCAAAAAAAAATGGCTTACCTCTGAAAGAAAACAGACAGAGAGTGAGGTAGTGAAAGAGAGTGAAAGTGACTTAGTGAGATAGAAATAGAGAGAGTGAGGTAGTGAGAGAGTGAGGTAGATAGAGTGAGACAGAGAGAGTGAGGTAGTGAAAGAGTGAGTTAGTGATGGAGAGTGATTTTTGGTGGTAGTGAGATAGAAACAATGAGTGATGTTGTGACATAGTGAGATAGAGAAGGACTGAGGTAGTGTAAGAGAGAGTGAAAGTGACTTAGTGAGATAGAAAGAGAGAGAGTGAGTTAGTGAGATAGAGAGTGACGTAGTGAGTTGGAGAGAGAGTGAACTTGTGAGCTAGTGAGATAGAGAGTGAGTCAGCGAGAGAGTGTTGTAGTTATTTTTTGAGTGAGTGTCTTGTGTTATAGTTAGGTAGTGAGAGTGATATGGAAATAGATAGAGTGATGTTATGGAGAGAGTTAGTGAGAGAGAGAGTGAGATAGTGTTATAGATATAATTTGAGTAGTGATGTAGTTATTTTTGTTTTGTGGGAGAGTGAAGTAGATATAGAGTGAGGTAGTGAGAGAGAGTGAGGTAGTGAAAGAATGAGGTAGTGAGGGTGAGAGTTGTTGTGCTGTATTGAGATAGAAACAGAGAGATGTTGTGAAGTAGTGAGCTAGAGAGAGAGTGAGGTAGTGTATGAGAGAGTGAAAGTGAGTTAGTGTATTTGAGAGAGAGAGAGAGAGAGAGAGAGAGAGTGTGAGGTAGTGAGATAGAGAGAGAGTGAAGTAGTGAGTTAGAGAGAGCGTGAAGTTGTGTGGTAGTGAGAGAGTGATGTAGTGAACTTTAGAGAGAGTGTCGTGATATAGTGAGAGAGAGAGATAGTGAGATAGAAATAGAGTGAGGTAGTATATAGAGAGAGTGTGAGGTAGTGAGATAGAGAGAGAGTGAAGCAGTGAGTTAGAGAGAGAGAGAGAGAGAGTGAAGTTGTGAGGTAGTGAGAGAGTGTTGTAGTGAATTTTTGAGAGTCATGATATAGTGAGGCAGTGAGATAGTGAGATAGTAATAGATAGAGTGAGGTAGTGATGTAGAGAGGGTGAGGTAGTGAGATAGAGAGAGTGAAGTTATGAAGTAGTGTGTTAGAGAGATAGTTACTGTGGTAGTGATATTGTGATGCTGTGAGAAAGAGAGAGTTGAGTAGTGAGGTAGAGAGAGAGTGAATGAGAGATAGTGTAGTAGTGTGAGAGATAGTGAGGTAGTGAGAGAGATAGTGAGTTAGTGAAAGAGAGAGTGGGGTAGTGAGAGTGAGGTAGTAAGAGAGAGACTTTGAAGGGACGGTATAGTGGAGCTGAGGAGAGAGTGAAGGGACGGTACCGTAAGAGGCTGAGGAGAGAGTGCAGCAGTGAGTGATGGTGCAGTGGAGGAGTGAGGGCTGCAGCCTGGATGGGGGGCGGGGCTGAGCAGAGAGTGCAGCAATGAAGGGACAATGCAATGGGGGGCTGAGCAGAGAGTGCATCAGTGAAGGGACGGTGCAAGGAGAGGCTGTGGAGAGTGCAGCAGTGAAGGGACGGTGCAAGGAGAGGCTAAGGAGAAAGTGCAGCAATAAAGGGACGGTGCAGGGAGAGGCTGAGGAGAGAGTGCATCAGTGAAGGGCCGGTGCAGGGAGAGGCTGAGGAGAGAGTGCATCAGTGAAGGGATGGTGCAGGGAGAGGCTGAGGAGAGAGTGTAGCGCTGAAAGGATGGTGCAGTGAGAGACTAAGGAGAGTGCAACAGTAAAGAGACGGTATAGTGGAGCTGAGGAGAGAGTGAAGGGATGGTGCAGTGAGAGACTGAGGAGAGTGCACCAGTGAAGGGACGGTGAAGGGAGAGGCTGAGGAGAGTGCAGCAGTGAAGGGACGATGCAATGGGGGGCTGAGCAGAGTGCATGAGTGAATGGACGGTGCAGGGAGAGGCTGAGGAGAGTGCATCAGTGAATGGACGGTGCAGGGAGAGGCTGAGCAGAGAGTGCAGCAGTGAAGGGAGGGTGCAGAGTGCAACAGTGAAGGGACGGTATAGTGGAGCTGAGGAGAGAGTGAAGGGATGGTGCATCAGTGAGAGGCTGAGGAGAGTGCATCAGTGAAGGGACGGTACCGTAAGAGGCTGAGGAGAGAGTGCTGCAGTGAGTGATGGTGCAGTGGAGGAGTGAGGGCTGCAGCCTGGATGGGGGGGCTGAGCAGAGAGTGCAGCAATGAAGGGACGATGTAATGGGGGGCTGAGCAGAGAGTGCGTCAGTGAAGGGATGGTGCAGGGAGAGGCTGAGGAGAGTGCATCAGTGAAGGGACGGTGCAAGGAGAGGCTGAGGAGAGTGCAGCAGTGAAGGGACAGTGCAGGGAGAGGCTGAGGAGAGAGTGCATCAGTGAAGGGACAGTGCAGGGAGAGGCTGAGGAGAGTGCAGCAGTGAAGGGACAGTGCAGGGACAGTGCAGGGAGAGGCTGAGGAGAGTGCAGCAGTGAAGGGACAGTGCAGGGACAGTGCAGGGAGAGGCTGAGGAGAGAGTGCATCAGTGAAGGGACAGTGCAGGGAGAGGCTGAGGAGAGTGCAGCAGTGAAGGGACATTGCAGGGACAGTGCAGGGAGAGGCTGAGGAGAGAGTGCATCAGTGAAGGGACAGTGCAGGGAGAGGCTGAGCAGAGAGTGCAGCAGTGAAGGCACGGTGCAGGGAAAGGCTGTGGAGAGAGTGCATCAGTAAAGGGACTGTGCAGGGAGAGGCTGAGGAGAGTGCAGCAGTGAAGGGATGGTGCAGTGAGAGACTGAAGAGGGTGCAGCAGTGAAGGGATAGTACTGTGAGAGGCTGAGAGAGAGTGCAGCAGTGAGTGATGGTGCAGTGGAGGAGTGAGGGCTGCAGCCTGGATGGGGGGCTGAGCAGAGAGTGCAGCAGTGAAGCGATGGCGCAGGAAGAGGCTGAGGGGAGAGTGCAGCAGTGAAGGGACGGTGCAGTGAGAGGCTGAGGAAAGTGCAGCAGTGAAGGGACGATGCAATGGGGGGCTGAACAGAGTGCATCAGTGAAGGGACGGTGCAGGGAGAGGCTGAGCAGAGAGTGCAGCAGTGAAAGGACAGTGGAGGGAGAGGCTGAGGAGAGAGTGCATCAGTGAAAGGACAGTGGAGGGAGAGGCTGAGGAGAGAGTGCATCAGTGAAAGGATGGTGCAGGGAGAGGCTGAGGAGAGAGTGCAGCAGTGAAAGGATGGTGCAGTGAGAGACTGAGGAGAGAGTGCAGTAGTGAGTGATAGAAATAAACATAAGATTAGCAAAATAAACAAAATGGCTTACCTCTAACAGCAAAACAGCAGCATACATACCCGTCTGAACCACTTCGTGCACAGCAGTGCACACAGCTGCACGGAGACGCCACGGGCCATATTGGACCTGAAAAACAAAGAATTAAACATAAGATTAGCAAAATAAACAAAATGCCTTACCTCCAACAGCAAAACAGCAGCATACATACCTGTCTGAACCACTTTGTGCACAGCAGTGCACACAGCTGCACGGATACGCCACGGGCCATATTGGACCTGAAAAACAAAGAAATAAACATAAGATTAGCAAAATAAACAAAATGCCTTACCTTAACTGAAAAACAGCAGCATACATACCTGTCTGAACCTTTTTGTGCACAGCAGTGCACACAGCTGCACGGAGACGCCACGGGCCATATTGGACCTGAAAAACAAAGAAATAAACATAAGATTAGCAAAATAAACAAAATGCCTTACCTTAACTGAAAAACAGCAGCATACATACCTGTCTGAACCACTTCGTGCACAGCAGTGCACACAGCTGCACGGAGACGACACGGGTCATGTTGTATGTAGAAAAGAGAGAAAAAAAACTAAGTTTAGCAAAATCAAAAAGATAGATTACCTCGAACATCAAAAGAGCAGCATATCGGAAGCAGTTCGTGCACAACGGTGCACGCAGCTGCACGGAGACGCCACGGGCCATATTGGACCTGAAAAACAAAGAAATAAACATAAGATTAGCAAAATAAACAAAATGCCTTACCTTAACTGAAAAACACCAGCATACATACCCGTCTGAACAATTTTGTGCACAGCAGTGCACACAGCTGCAGGGAGACGCCACGGGCCATATTGGACCTGAAAAACAAAGAAATAAACATAAGATTAGCAAAATAAACCAAATGCCTTACCTTAACTGAAAAACAGCAGCATACATACCTGTCTGAACCACTTTGTGCACAGCAGTGCACAAGCTGCACGGAGACGCCACAGGCCATATTGGACCTGAAAAACAAAGAAATAAACATAAGATTAGCAAAATAAACCAAATGCCTTACCTTAACTGAAAAACAGCAGCATACATACCCGTCTGAACCACTTCGTGCACAGCAGTGCACACAGCTGCAGGGAGACGCCACGGGCCATATTGGACCTGAAAAACAAAGAAATAAACATAAGATTAGCAAAATAAACCAAATGCCTTACCTTAACTGAAAAACAGCAGCATACATACCTGTCTGAACCACTTCGTGCACAGCAGTGCACACAGCTGCACGGAGACGCCACGGGCCATATTGGACCTGAAAAACAAAGAAATAAACATAAGATTAGCAAAATAAACAAAATGCCTTACCTCCAACAGCAAAACAGCAGCATACATACCTGTCTGAACCACTTCGTGCACAGCAGTGCACACAGCTGCACGGAGACGCCACGGGCCATATTGGACCTGAAAAACAAAGAAATAAACATAAGATTAGCAAAATAAACAAAATGCCTTACCTTAACTGAAAAACACCAGCATACATACCCGTCGGAACAACTTTGTGCACAGCAGTGCACACAGCTGCACGGAGACGCCACGGGCCATATTGGACCTGAAAAACAAAGAAATAAACATAAGATTAGCAAAATAAACAAAATGCCTTACCTTAACTGAAAAACACCAGCATACATACCCTTCGGAATAACTTTGTGCACAGCAGTGCAAACAGCTGCAACAGGAGCGAGAAAACCTTTGCAATCAGCAGGCGTATTTAAATGCCACAATGAAATAAAAATGGGATTTAAAGAAAAGCCACTGCTGGCGCGCGACCCCCCGCCAACCCACTATTCCCCTCCCTCCACTCCCTTGCGCGAGTAGCGACTGCCGCAGTGGCCCACCCGAATGCACTCTTTTGGCCCACCCAAATAAAAATTCCTGGAGCCGGGCCTGGGTGGGGGTGGGGGGTATAGCAACTCTACCCGGGCCTCCCATTCAGCCGAAGACCAATGACTATTTGTGAGATAGGGGAGAGTAGCGTAGCCAGTGTGTCGTGGCCCCACTGCAAGGAAGGATATGCCCCCGCGCTGCTCTTCGAGTTGTAAAAGACATCACTAAGCATGGTACGGAGCCCGGCTTTTACACAACCCATCACAAACATGACTAACGCTCCCCGCCTTGTAAGGGGGCGAGTTTTGTTGCACATGAACGAGACTCGAAGGCCAGTCTCCTTACCTGCACGGAGTCTCCCGAGGCCGCCTCCAGGGTTGAGGCGGACACTGGCGAGAGGAGAGAAAACGGAGCCCGAACCAAACGAAAACAAGAGAAAGCTTCCCGCAGGCAGGTGACTCCGTGCACTATCAAGACAGACCACCAGTCAATCCTGGAGCCAAAGTAGAGACGAGGCTAGCGCTGGGAACAGGGAGCCACTGAAAGTTTGATTAAACAAAGGTTTCTGAGCCCAAAAGTGTGTCCGGGCCTCAGGTGAAACGCAGGTCGCTGACCCCTAACAGCGCAATAGGGAAGGGCTGGCTACGCACACCCACCAATGGTACGACGGACCTTGTAGTCCACCGCCCCCTTTAGAACTATGCACACTACGGAAAGCAATGCACTTGGGTGGGACACTTTGTTTTGGAATGAGCGAGTCCTGCAGGTTTACTTCTGCCCTCTGTTTCCAGGGCTCCAATACCGTTTCCGTGCACCTGGTAGTCTTATTCCTGCCGTCACTCCTTGCCATTCACTGAGGGACCACTTTTTTAGTCCATCACTTTTAGTTTTGCAATCGTCGTTTTCAATTGTGTTGACTTAGCTGAGCTAAATCGAGACTGCAACTCCCATAATGCAGTTTTAAAAAAAAGGAAAGCCCAGAATTATAAACACGCTGCCCCTGGTGACACGGAGACAGCCAGTTAGCATTGGCCCCTTGTAGTGAGGGTATTTTCAGGCCGTACTGTTTCTAGCCTTAACCCCATAGCCAACAATGGCCCATTGCCTTTAAGTACAGAGTCGAACTATATATCCCAGCAGGCCTTGTGCTGATGGCTCAAAACTAGTACTGGCCGAAGGCCCCCCCACTCTTCACAATGGAATTGAGCAGTTCATCTGTATGCAGGAGCAGGAAGGCGGGTGCCCTCAATCCCGGACCAGATTCGGGGGCGTTGACGAGAAGAGGCTTTCGGCTGACGTAGCCAAAAGCCAAAAATTCTCGGGAACGCCCCCGAATCTGGTCCGAGATTGACGGACGGAGCCCTCTCCCAATGGCTAGCCTCCATTTATGGAGCTAGCCAATGGGAGGAGAGGGCGTATTCCCGACCCCACACACACACATCAAAAGGTTTTTTGGCGCATGCGTACTGAAGTACGCATCGCCAGTCAAAACCTAAAAAGGACCCACACGCTCGATCTAGTCTTGCAGGCTACTGGCTAGAGGGTTGCTGCTGCACACTGCCATTCACCGCAGTCATGCTTGCTTTTTGGTGAATGACTTCCACATTCTCAAAACCTACCTAGAGTCTAGAGTATTTGCCAGGCTGGCAATCTCACAGCCCGCGCTGTATTTACTGTGAGACGCCATTCTGCTCCTGCGTTCCAGTTCCACTGCCTGAAGACTTGTGTAACAGCGTTGCCCACTGCAGGTTGCATGTGTGTTGGTCTAAATGAACAAGCTAACTTCCCTCAATATCCTGCAGTGGGATCAGTGACAGAATATCGAGGAGCAAAATATCGCCCTGCCAAAATATTGTGGAAAAAATATAGAATGCCAGAATATCGACTTCCTATCTTCAAACAGGTAAGTACGAAAATATCGACTCCAAAATATCGTTGTAAAAAATATAGACAGCCAAAATATCGAATTTTTAAAATGTCTTAAAAGTAATTTAAAAGTAATATATTATTAATATAATTAATTTAAACATACTTAAAATACTTCAATAAACTTAAAATTAATAAATAATTAATGTAACTTTTTTTAAAAATAATTGTAATACATATATATATATATATATATATATATATATATATATATATATATATATATATATATATATATATATATATATATATATATATATATATATATATATATATATATATATACACGATATATCGATGATTTATTTATCATCTGGCATGGGACAGAGGAGACTGTACGTCACTATATCGCCCACCTGAATGAAAACGATCACAACTTGCATTTCACTGGAACAATTAGTCCAACCTCTGTGGATTACTTGGACCTGAGAGTACAAGTTGTTGGGGGTAAGATCAAAATGTCATTATATCGGAAAGCCACTGCTGGCAATTCGATATTATATGCAACCAGCAGCCCCCCTCCCCCCCCAAACTAGTGCAAAGTATCCCCTATGGGGAATTGCTTAGACTCAGGAGGAATTGCACACGCGATTGTGACTTTGACATAGCAGCCACAGAAAGTATAGGCAGATTCATTGTAAGAGGTTACAACCTAATTACACTCAACAAAATGCTTTGCAAAGTGAGAGCCATGACCAGGGACAGTTTGCTTGAACAAAGTAGGGACAAAAAAACTGATGGAGGAAAATTTCGATTAATCACTCCATATTCAGCAGAAGCTAATCACCTAAAACATATGCTGAGGAAAAACTGGCATATTTTAAGGGCAGATAATGTCATAGGTGAGGATGTCCCTGTTTACCCACTGGTCACATTCAAAAAGGCTAGGTCCATCCGGGACCAACTGGTACGGAGCCACTTAGAGAAGATACCGTTGAAAACGAACACCTTGAGAAGTATGAAAGGCTTTTTCCCCTGCCATAAGTGTAAAGGGTGCTGTAACAGCAAAAGGGCGCTTACCTATATCATTCAAGACACTGGCATGGTCAGGAAAATTAGCAAGTTTATTACTTGCAGCACATCATATGTGGTGTACTGTCTTGTCTGCCCATGTGGGCTGCAATATATAGGCAGTACGGTGCACCCACTCAAAATCCGAATTTTAGAGCACATGAGGGTGATAGACAAGGTAGATCAAGCCTATCCGGTCGCTAGGCACTTTGCAGAAAAACATCAAAGTGACCGGAACCAGTTACGGTGCTACGGATTAGATTTGGTTCCTGACAATATCAGAGGAGGGGATAGGCTAAAGAAACTTCGCAGACTCGAGTCAAGATACATTATTGACCTTCATACCAAAACACCTTGGGGTATGAACAGTGGTGAAGACCTGATGGTCCATATTGGCACATAAATGAATGTTAACAACAGATGATGGAATTGCAAAGAAGTAACTACGATACCTCGAAATGTATATATGTATATAAATGTATATATGCACATAGAAATGGGGATCTAAGAGTGTTTTTGGATGAATTACCTGTTTATTTTCGTTTGGATTACTGATTGATTTTATGACTCCTTAAAAGATGAAATTTGATTTGGAGTAATGAGAAACACCTTGGTGTGTCCGCTAACCGAAAAACATGATTTTGATTGATGAATTGAAAAAATGAAAAAAATGCATTTTGAAATTGATCAAACAGTATATAAATGTACACAATATATATAAGTTAGGAATTGTTATTGGGTGATTTAATTTGATAAACAGACCTGAATAACATCATAGGAAGGATAATGGCCGATCCACGGCTTAATTTTGTTTGCAAAACAAGTAATAGAATTCAATCCTAAATACGAAAATTGTATACGTGAGGTGGTTATAAATTATGTACATTTCACGCTTGAATTTACTTGTATAATGAGTGATTACATCTTTGTTAAAAAAACACCACTCTAAGATGGCGCTGGTTAATGTCAGCTAGCCAGTAGTCCTTCCTTGATTGTGAGGAAATAATTTAAAAACATGCCGATGTCTGGTGGCTACCGACATCGAGAAAGGCTGTGTGCCGAAACGCGAGGGCGTCTGTCTTGTCTGTTTGAATAAAGCAACCTTGGAAACGGTAACCCGTGAGTGTGGGTAATTCTTCATAGTACTAGGATTTGAGCGCAAAAAAAAAAATATATATATATATATATATACATATTATTAACAAAACATATACACTATTTTCAACGTAGGATAGCGAGAGGGTTAAATATACTATTACCACTTCAGTGAGTGCAACAGTAGAGAAAACATTGGATAGCGTAGGGGTAAAAATTACTATTCCCACTCCAGAGAATACAACAGTAGGGAAAGTATTGGATAGCGTAGAGGTAAAAATTACTATTCCCACTCCAGAGAGTGCAACAGTAGGGAAAGCATTGGATAGCTTAGGGGTAAAAATTACTATTCCCACTCCAGTGAGTGCAACAGTAGGGAAAGCGTTGGATAGCGGGAAATTAAAAATTACTATTCCCACTCCAGTGAGTGCAACAGTAGGGAAAGCATTTTATAGCGTAGTGGTAACATTTACTATTCCCGCTCCAGAGAGTGCAACAGTAGGGAAAGCATTGGATAGCGTAGGGGTAAAAATTACTATTCCCACTCCAATGAGTGCAACAGTAGGGAAAGCATTGGATAGCGTAGGGGTAAAAATTACTATTCCCACTCCAGTGAGTGTAACATAGGGGAAAGCGTTGGATGGCGTAGGGGTTAAAATTACTATTCCCACTCCAGTGACTGCAACAGTAGGGAAAGCGCTGGATAGCGTAGGGGTTAAAATTACGATTCCCAATCCAGTGAGTGCAACAGTAGGGAAAGCGCTGGATAGCGTAAGGGTAAAAATTACTATTCCCACTCCAGAAAGTGCAACAGTAGGGAAAGTGTTGGATAGCGTAGGGGTAACAATTACTATTCCCACTCCTGTGAGTGCAACAGTAGGGAAAGCGTTGGATAGCGTAGGGGTAAAAATTACTATTCCCACTCCAGAGAGTACAACAGTAGAGAAAGCATTTGATAGCGTAGAGGTAAAAATTACTATTCCCACTCCAGACAGTGCAACAGTAGGGAAAGCGTTGGATAGCGTAGGGGTAAAAATTACTATTCCCACTCAAGAGAGTGCAACAGTAGGGAAAGTTAATACTTCATATATGATTAAAAATGTATTAAATATTATTACCAATAATTTTTTTTAATAATTAATAATTTTTATAATTAATTAATTAATCAATTAAATACAAATAAAAAATAATTATTTATAAAAAATTATCTTTTTTTCCTAGTCTTTCCTATACATGTGCTATTGTCGCAATATCCGGACTCTGATCCTTAACTTCTAGTGTCAGGTTGCCATGATTCTCCTGCTATTTGATTTGCGGGTGAGTGGGTTTTGAGGATCCGCTTCTAAACTGTTTAGCGACTATATTACTGTCAATTCTACTTCTGTGCTAATATTGCGGACCTCTCGAAGAATTTTGCTGTTTCAAGTCTATCCTGTCTTTTGTACTAACTCACCCTGTTAACATCGGATGTACTTATGGCACCTGATATGTCTGTTTATTTTTTATTTTCGCTTTATAATAATAAAAAGATTATAAAAAAAAAAGAATTACCTACTAATACAAAGTATTTAACAATTAACAATATATTAATTAACAATTACAAAATAATAATACATTAATACAACAAAAACCAATACATAAATTAAACAATGTTATTATTTATAATTAAATTACTTCCCAACCTATTCCCCTATAAACCCACAACCCACTACTGAAAAGAAATTAACATAACATAATTAACATTTAATCAATTAATTAAAATGAATTACCATTTATATTTCACTTACTTAGCAATTATAAATTAATTAACAATGATTTACCAATTATATTTTAATTAATTACCAATTAATCAATTAATTAAAATTATTACCAATTACATTTTAATTATTTACCAATTAATATTTAATCAACAATTAATTAAAAATTAATGGCAAGAAATAAATTAACATATTTAAATAATTATAATTAAATTACTTCCCACCCTATTCCCCTATGAACCCACAACCCGGTACAGAAAATAAATTAATATAATTAACATAATTATCAATTAATTAATTACTTAAAATGAATTACCAATTACATTTTAATAATTACCAATTAATAAATAATTAACAATTAATTCAAAATAAATACCAATAAATAAATTAACATATTTAATTAATTATAATTAAATTACTTCCCACCCTATTCCCCTAGAAATCCACAACTCGCTACTGATTTATATTACGCAAAAATAAAATACCATAAAATTAATTATTTAAAATAAATTATAAATTAAATATATAGTAACATAAAAAACACTTTAAAAAATTGATATTAACTTACATCTAATTCGATATTTTTGTTGTCTATATTCTGTCCATTCGATATTTTGTCCATTCTATATTTTGGAATCGATATTATTGCTATTCTAGTCGATATTTTTGTAGTCTTTATTCTGTCCAGTCGATATTGTGTCCATTCTATATTTTTTGAATCGATATTAATGTAAATCGATATAAAAAACTCGATATTTTGACTCTACACCCCTGCGGTGCCCTGCAGCCCCAGTCCTGGAGTGGGCCAGGTAAATTTTGAATAAATGTAGTCGCTGTTGTTCGAGTATTAACAGCATAACTACTGCTAACAGGTGACCTAGCTGAACAGTGCAATATGTGCCTTAAGCGTTTTTTCTTTTCCATTTTCTCTTAGTAATTAATTTTTGCATCCCACACATTCCACTGATACGGGTAGGACACAGCTGTCATCCTGCATGCAAGCGCCTAATGCAACATTCTATATATGCCTGTACTGTATACCCTAAACCTAGGTGGTAAACAAGGGATTACTGAAGTGTACACCGTGAGGAGCGGGGTGACTCAGGATCGTGCACAAAGTGGAGGGAAGAGGAGGCGGTGTAGCTTTCATTCTTATTAAGACCCGGGAGGCAGTGGGGGAACTCGATGCTCTTAATCTTTTGATAAAACTTCCAATGCATAACATTTCAAAGGCTCCACATTGCAGCCGCAGGTCATTCATAAAAAGAGCGGCTCATTTTGGCACTGGGGATCCAGGTTCGTATCCCGGCCATCTCCCAGCATCTTACGGTTCTAGGCACATCATTAAACTTCCCTGCGCTGGTAATATGACCTTATGTAATGTAATTGGTGCTCATGTAAAGCACTCCAAAACTATTCAGGTCGAGTCCGTGCATTTAAAACTGCCTGAAAAAATTGTGCAGAGAATCTGACAACATTTTATCGTGAACACGTTCCCTTACTGATTACTGACGCAGGACCAAGTGGAGTCAGCTGCCGCCACTGCAGTTCATGCACCTCTTATTTGCAGGCCCCAGCACACAGAATAAGTCCCTACAAATGTCCACGTGCAAAGGATCAAGAAATTTGAATGTGCTTGCCATTTCCAATTTCCCCCGTCCCCATGGACCAGCCACCCACAATGTCATAGCTGGAAAAGCAGAAACTACTCTCAATGGGTGAGCAGAGCTTCATCAGATGAGTGCAATGATTGGGGAATGAGGGGGTTTACCTAAGGGCAATGCCCTGTGGGCAATGACCTGTGGGCAGGGGCGGATTGGCAAGGCGGGCATTCGGGCATCGGCCGAAGGGCCGGTATCTCCGTGCCCTCTGTGGGCCGTTTTTTTTCTCCCCTTTCCCAGCTGCACAGTGAAGCTGCATTCATTTCTCTGTCTCTGTGATCTCTGTGGACTAGGAAAGGGGAGAAAAAAAACCGGCCCACAGAGAGCACGGAGACAGAGACAGAGAAATGAAAGCAGCTTCACTGTGCAGTGATTATCCGCTGTGGCCTCTCCTTCACCCCTGCCCAGCAAAGCAATCAGGCTGAGGGTGGCTGGGGAGGGTGTGATTGTTTGCAAAAATCGGCCTCCCTGGGGGCAGGCGTTGCTCAGGCCTTTGAGCCATTTTCACCTCGGCCCCCCTGGGGCCCACACAGCACATAAACAGTGTTAGGGTTTTTTTTTTGTTTTTAACTTAATGCGATTTTATATCGCGCAAACTTTACCAGAAGGCGTCAGAGCGCTTTACATAAGAATCAGTTGCGAAACATAAGGACTTAGGATTACATGCGTTACATAAAAGATACAAGCAGAAAAAATTGCAAATGTACAAGATGTAAAGTCACACAAGGAAGAGATACAAACAGAAAGAAAAATTGCAAATGTACAAGATGTAAAGTCACTCAAGGAAGAGAAACAAATGGATATACTCTAAGAGTCACATAGGAATGGTAGAGAGTATAAAGGTCTACTGCATATACCAGTGATTAGAGTTATCTCTATATGCAAAAGGAAGGGATACGAATGGATATGCTCTAAGAGTCACATAGGAATGGTAGATAGTACAAAGGTCTACTTCATATACTAGTGATTAGAGTTCTCTATATACATATATATACACACATAGTAGATTTTCTCAGGCAGAATTCCATTAAGTGGGGTTGGAGGGGGGATGCAGTCACAGCACCAAGGGAGGGTGGGAGGGATACAAGGGTATGGAGAAAAGGCAAAACAGAAAAGGGAAGAAACATTTGAGGATTGTCAAGGGGGAAACGAGGGAGAAGGGTACAAGACGAGGGAATGGACAAGATGGCGGTCCGGTGTCCTGAGAAAAACGGCCGAGGGAATAGTGGGCGAGGAAGAATGGGACTCGCTGTGGGGGCCAGGTGATCTTTGCAACTTGCACCATCTTCACTCAGCCTCCCCCTGGCTACCATGGATGACCCAGCAGCTGTGTTTTGTGCTCACCTGCCAGGACATTGCCCTGAGGCCTGGAGGGCTGATTAATTTACTAATTGCAGGGGCCTCACTGCTGTTCATGTGCTCCTGAGCTGAAGGTCTGGGGAGGGCTGAGTAGGTTAGTAATAGCAGGGTCTTCGCTGCTTATTAGGTGCTCCTTCCCTGAAGGGCTCGAATAATTGTGTGACAGAAAGGGACCTTGCAGTTTTTTAGTTGCTCAGCATGGCGCCATTGTCACCTTTCCCCCGTGTCTCCTGTGCAAGAACAGTATCCTCTCACTTTAATTCATTTCTGTGCCAAACATCTTAAGGATGTTGGGGCCCTGGGCCAAACATATTTTTGGGTCCCTGTTCGGAACAGATTTGAATTTATAATCCAATTTCTGATCTTTCATGCCCTCTATCAGCTGGCCACTGGACAGTGCACTACCATACTTGTCCAAATTCCTAATGTATTTACATCTAATATTCAAGGACATTGACGTGTGTAACCAAATGGTGTTTCATGAAAGGGCACGCCCCTTGAATGTGGGCCACGCCCCTTGAATGTTGGCCACGCCCCTTAATTGTAGGCTACGCCCCTTGAATGTGGGCCACTTTTTTCGTCAGTGCCCGGGCCAAATTGTGATCCCAATCCGACCCTGCCTGTGGGGGGCACACAGCAGGAGAAATGCTAGATTCGCCAGCCGTTGTACATAAGGGAGCAGGAAGAGAACACAAGTAGCAGCGAACGTGAGGGCAACACGAGTTCTATTGGTAGGCTGGAGGTGCTGTATTTTCAGAGCCTTCAACCCAATGTGTTCTTGCAGAAGTGGGCCCTTGTATGAATTCACTGCTTTCCTAGCATGGCTGAATGCCTCCTCCGAAGCTTGTTTTCAAGCGACAGGAAGCATTTCCAGGCCACGTTCTACTGCTGTACTGCTGGGACACCCGTCCTCTCCCCCTCACTGGATGCTCCTGCTGCAGGCCCTGTTCTGTGACCTTCTGTATTGCAGAGCCATGTACCTAGTAGTCACAGATGCTGCACCGCAATTTTGGAGTGAAAGGCAGATAGGTGCATTTATTCTAGTCTTCACTTGGCCATGTCGATCTTCTTCGAGGTCGCTGCGCAAGCATCTGAGGGTGACTTTGGGCCACAGCTAGGCATCAGCATTCAAGCAGGCTATCAGTTTTGCCCAGGTATAAATATAATATGTAGTATAATGTAGAATAATGTTAGCTACTTCCAGGATGTTGATTCTGTACTTTTTCTTGTAGCACATTACTCTTGTACAGTGCATAGTTTGAACTGAGTTGCACCACTTTTTTTATTTTGCTAATGCTTTGTTTATTTTATAGATGCAGCATAAGTGTATATTTTGTATTTCCCCACAATGCACTAGTTATGGCCTTTAATAGCAAAGTGATCTGCATGTCATTCGGTCGCATAAGTGTGTCAAGCATTTGTGCTGCATTATATGCAGAATCTGTATGGTGACTAACTTTTAGATAACCACTTGTATTAAGCTTGGAAGTTTTTCTTTGTGTTGGCCTCAGGTAAGGAGAACTACAGCAAACCTTCGCCAGGACAAACCTCCTTCCTAAGGGTCACACAAGTCTCATGTCCATGGGTGAGAATGCTCACATCGCTGAAAGGCTGCTTCCAATGTGTCTCACATGGTCATGTGTTGGCCTGCAAGAGCTCTCAGTTGGCTGACTATTGCATATCAAATCTCTTTCGCAGCACCCTGCCTAGCTAGCTGCTTGTAACATAATGCTCTCAGTTTTAGTGGGCATATAATATTCAGGTAGTTCTTTCATATGTGCTCTTTCGATTGTCTCCTGCAGTGGTGTAATTGCATATATGTCAAATTATCACTCAACTGCAAACAATAAATATAATTAAAAAACAGTGTCATTTACAATGCCAAAAGTTCCAACTTTTAATAATGCGAGACCTATTGCATTGCAAATGCCTGTTTTGCTAAAGTATTTGACTACCTTCAAACTTCCCAGAATGCTCATTTGGTGTTTCTAACATTAAGACAATGAAAAAAATAGACTTAGGTCTTATGATAAATAGGGTAATTGGTTGAAGGAGGGGGATGAGCCATTCTAAGGCAACAACACCAGTCTTTGTCAGGATGAACCACAAACCGTCACTAGATTAACTTGTGTCTAACCCTTTGGTAGCTTGACACAAAAGCAGTCAGACTTAACTTAGAGGCAATGTGTAAAGCATTTATGCAGCACACAAACAGTAATAAAGAGAAAACACAAGACAAATCCCAAACCATCTTAGAGAAAAGAGAGTAAAATGTCATAAATTATTTTAAACCAAAAAAAAAAAATCTAATCAGTAGAACCGGAGATATGCAATTTCATAACTTTAAGGTAAATTTAGCACCTAAAAGCACAAACAACCACTTGCGGTTATCTGGTTGTGTGAGACTGGGTAAAAGTCACAAGTTCAGGCCGACTGCGATGCAGTGTGAGCTGGATACAGGGACCAGGTTTTTCCCTGCTGAAAGAGTTACCTTCTCAAAGACCGGCCATAGACTCCTTTTCTTGGTGAAGAAGGCCACAAAGAGCAGGTAGGGAATCGTGGATAATCATCGATGTAGCACGAAGAGCAAGTCGTGGTCGCAGACAGTTGTCTCTGTGGCATGAACATCCTGTCTTGTGTCACGGGCAAGCTGCAGCTTCACGTTGGCGGTCATCAGTAAGCAAGATCTAACCGCAAATTAATCCGTTCATTTTGCAAAGAACCCAAAACTTCAGGATTTCTCTTTCTTCTTCAGATGAGTGCACCAAGGGCCCAGGACTTGGGGAGGCCCCTCTTGGGAATCAAGGACTCAATCTTGCAGAGGCCAGCTGGGCATAGGCCGGCCCAGTTGCAGGTCCAGGCACGTCTGGTTGTAGCAGATTAGCTGGGCAATTTCAGGGACGCCTCTGGAGCTTGTTATGTCCCTGTAGCTCTAAACGTGAGGTCAGTCAGCTGACCCTTGGGGTCGCTTCAGGTAGCCTGGGATAAAACGAGCAGGCCGTCTTCCTTCCCAGTCAGCAGAGCAGGCAGCAGGGCAGTCCTCTGGCAGCAGGACAGTCCTTCTTCTGTAATAACCACAGGTCCTGCAGGGTACTCAGGCGTGGTCTAAAGGTCCAATATTTATTCCTGTTACAAGTTTTGAAGTGGTAGAAACTTATAGGCTCCCCGCCATCTGAATCTGGTATTTCCTTTCTCCTTGCCCTGAACTCAGGATGTCTGGGGCAATAATCAACTAGTGCTTAGTGCTTTGTGAGTATGCTGAGACAGCTCCTTTGAAGTGCAAGTGTGGTAGTTGACATCTTCGCCCCCACTCATCTTGTCAAGATGGCTCATCCTGCCAGCACCCAATTCCACTTTCTGACACTGTCTGAGAGGAATACATGAAGGCCAACTACACCTAGTCATGGGAATAAAGACACAGGCTGCAGGCATGAGATGGTTAGAACAAGAAGATGGCAACTTTCTAATAGTGGTATTTTTTTAGAATTGCATCTTAAAATTTGACTTTACCATTGCCTTTGACCAAACATGACAGTTCTACCTGTTCAGAAGCAACAGTTATCACTTATTGAGGTGTAATAAGTTAACCCAATGTTATCATCTGTGAGAGGAAGGCCATGCAGTAGTGAAACATTAATTAATGAGTTTTCACTACCAGGACATTTAAAAATTAAAAGTATGGTCAACCTTTTAGATTCAATGCACCCTGCCCTATTGTAGGAAATTCAGGAGACAAGTTTCCTTTTCATATGATTTATTTTCATCAGATGCTCCCAGCTTATATCCAGCTGCCTCTCAGCAGAAGCTCCAACTCCAGTATTGGTTCCTTTTCACATAATACATTCTCCCCCATAGTACCAAGTTCACAATTCACAGTTCCATTTACATAATTATCTCTACATATCTCCCCCTTTACTAAGCAAACAAGAGAAGAAGAAAAAGGAAAGAAACTTCAACAAAACTGTGTACTAACTACATGAAACTTTATACAAGAATCTAAACAAAGACTAATATCAAAACATTGCCTGAAGATACATCTCAAGATAACACAAAAGTCTACAGAACATTATTAAAATATTGCATTTAAATACATCTTAAAAGTCATCCCTTTCTCTCTGATAATTTACAATTTTACAAACATTCGCTAAACTCCACACTGAACCATCTTCCAACTCTACCACACTTTGTTTCACTCCGGTGACTTTGAATGGAAATTAAACTTTACTGTCCCCCTTTTTCACACTTCTACCTCTTTTTATTACCACCCAGTCCTCCAATTCCAAATGAGTGTCCTTCACTCCTTTTTTGCATTATAGTATCCCTCCATACATTTCTGCCTTTCAGTGACTCCTTTGAAAATTGCCCCATGATCAACCCACACTCTGTCCTTGTCAACCAACCAAGCAGGAATCTCTTTCCTTCCCTGCACTCTTCCCTTTAAGGAGACAAAGTGTGAAATTATTTTCATCGAATGGGGCGTGGTCCTGTGGGCCCTTATTAACTTCCTCAATCTTTTCCCCAAGACAATCCATTAGCCAATGACAGTTGTAAGTATTCCATAATCATACAGTTTACTCTCTCAACCACACCATTTGCTTGCGGCCTGAACAAGGCCACCCTTTCATGTACAATACCCAACTTATCTATGAAACTTTTCATCTTCTGGTACACAAATTGTACATCGTTATCTGACACAATGGTTTTTGGTGCACCTTCTTTTAGAAACACCTTCTCCAGGAAGTCCACCACCCTTTCTGTGTCTATACGGTCCACAGTCTTAACCACAAACCACTTTGTATAGTAATCCACAAGAACAATCATCTTCCTATTCTCAGCTCCCAGTTTGTCTATTGGACCAAGGAAATCTATGGCTAACCTTTCTCATGATCTGTTGGGTAACTCTACACATTTTATGAGGTTGCATCACGGTTTTCCCTTATTACTGTTTGCACAGGCATGACAATATTTCACCACATTCTCAACCATGCTGTCTAGCTTGGGCCACCAATATGACTGCCTTATCCTCCTCTTGGTCATATATGGCCCTCATGTTCAATTTGAATGATGCGGTTACGGACACCTACCAGAGGAATAATATGGTTCCTCCTCATGACCTTTTCCCTGCATATGCTCAGTTCATCCTTCACTCCACGATATTCTTCTAATTCAACGTTCTGATGCAACTCACTACACAACCCCTGTTTCACACACTCTTTCATATCCCTTAACACCAAATCTTCATCCACAGCAAATTTCCATTCTTCCTTGCTCAGCGCTATTTCCTCCTGGTATTCCCAACCTTTTACTCACATCAATGTCTTCATCATGTGCATCTTCATTGGCAAGTAGCCTTGATAGGCAATCCCCCATCACATTCTTTAATCCTTTTAGCTATTCTATCTCAAAGTCACATTACCCTCCAAGTTGCTACCACCTTTAAATAAGTCACTTAAGGCTTATGATCTCTCCTATGTTAAAAGGTAAACCCCAAAGAAAGTATTTAAAGTGATTAATCCCGCAGCAACATGCGAGGGCCTCTCTTTCAATTACGGAGTAGGACTTCTCCGCACCTTGCCGCCTCGGGGAAGAAAAACCCACAATCCTCTCCTGATCATTCACCACATGTGTTAATACTGCTCCCACACCTATGCTAAAGGCATCCGTGGTCAAAAAGCTCATCACCATCACCGCAAAATGCCCCAATGTAGGAGCTTGCCAGATTCTTTCCTTTACCTGTTCAAAGGCTCTCTCACACACATCCCTACACTCACAGGTAACATCCCTTTTCATTAATGTTCACAAACATTCAACCACCTCAGTGAACTTCTTTGCAAACTTTAAACAATATTCTTGTAAGCCCAGGAACGATTTTAATTAGTCCTTGTTTTCTGGTTGTGGTGCATTACTCATTCCTTGCAATATAATTTTTTCTAGTTGAATTCACTCCTCTGAAATTTCATGCCCTAAATAGGTGACACATTTCTTCTTTAACCAGCATTTGTCTCTCCTGACTGTCAAGACATGTTCATCAAGTTGTTTCATAACTTCCTTAAACAATTTATCATGGTGCAATTTATCCTTCCCTGTAATCAAACCATTGTCCTGAAAACACACTACATTCTCCATGCTATTGAAAATTTGCTTCATCTCCTTTTGAAACACAGCCAAGACGGATGCCAGGCCAAGTGGCATCCTTAAATAGCGAAAAGAGCTAGGATGATTGACAAATATTTGAGGTGCCTAGATTTTTTTGTACAGTTGGATCGCTGATACGCTGATGACATGTCGACAACACTGAAAATTCTTCCCCAGCCATGGACGACAACATTTTGGAAATAGTTGGGGGGGTTGTCAGTGGACCCATATGTTCTGATTAAAATCTTGCATGTCTATGCATAGCCTAATGTTCCTCCTCCCGTAGGAGTGACCACTATCGGTGCCAACCTCTCCGATGATCTATGGGTTCGATTATCTTTTGTGCTAGTAACTTATCTAATTCCTATTGCAAAGATTTTTTTCTTTAAATGAGACACATTCCTGACCAATGCAGAAATAGAATTGCTCTCCTCTTCAAAATAATTTTGTGCATAAAATGATTTAGCATCCCAAATTTGTCATTGACTACTTAGGTATATTGTTCTACAATGGAGTCTCCAAACCCATCAACTTGGTATATCGACGTTTGTTCTGTGATCATGATAACAGATTTCTCTGCATTAGGATTTAAGCTCATGCTCAAATCCTTTTGGTGTCGCCAGCCTAACAAGCTTGAACCAAAGTCTGTCACATACACACACCCATATTCCTTCTCAAACCCAATGGTCATCCATTTAATTGCAATGATTTTGATTTTCTTACCACCCCCACTGCCCTTATGTCTGGGTCAAACCAGGCCTTCGTCCTTCTGAATGTTTTTGAGGCAGGGCGTCTTTAGATATCAGGGTATACAAGCTGCCAGAATTCACTAGCACTTATACCTGCAGATCATCCAGTCGTATGATGCAATGTGGCTTTTCTAGCTTACCAATGTTCTTTTTTTTAACTTCCTTGCTTTCTCTCATGACATTAAGTTTAGTATCTACACCAGATATACCATTAGAGGTATCTTGCAACTGTTTATCCTGATTAGGTAACACCACCTCCCTGATGTTTTCGCATACTTCGTCAACCTCTCTTACTCTTGCTGGTGTAGATTTCACGCTACAGACTTTGACAAAGTGCCCTTTTTTCCACAACTTCCACACACAGTACCCCTTGCTGCACACTTTGAGCTAGGAGCAATGTGAGCCAGAGCTCCGCAACAATACCATTTTATCTACCTAGGCTCTTTTTTCATGTCAGCATCCAGATTGTCTTTTTTAACTTCCTCCTTTAAAGACCACACTTCCTGGACAGGAGCATAATCTTTACTCACATTGTTGATCACTTTTGTGGACGTATCCATTTCTTTCTGCCACTTCACTGCTTGTTTCATCCCTTTAACCACTTGGCTTCCTCAACAATGCATGGGCTTATGGTACAACCGGTAAATTAACTCCAGCACTAGGGTGACCAACTTTCTGTAAATTTCACGGACCGTCCATAATTTGGATTTCACCTCCGTTGTCTGTGACGATCCCTTTGAAAGACGCCTTTTGGCCATAATTTTGGGCATTGGGGAACATCACTGTTCCCCTGTCAGAAGCCTAAGCTCCCTGATGGGGCCACCTCACGCTCCTCTGAGCACAAGAGCAGCCCCACCCCGACCATTGTCATTCTGACTCTGGCTGATCACCACAGACAGAATGACAATGGGCCAGTCTGTGCTCTTACTGCACGTGGTGGGCCTCCTCCTGCCTCGGTCTAGGTCAGGACATTCAGTCAGGTGGAAGAAATAAACAAAAACGCCCATGCTGCTGGGTGAGAATCCGGGTTCATCAAAAGGTGGTTAAACAAGTTTAAAAAAAGGGTTATATGTCTTTCGCTGTCACATCATTTTAAAACGGACACATTTTCAATGTTATATTCAACAAAGCCATGGTTGCTGTTTTTTTATTTTATGCAACTGGCAACCATTGGCTTTTAAGTGTAACACTACTTGTTGTGTTATATATCTGGATGCTATGACAGAAGCAGCAAATTACCAGTTGGATGGCACACTATGCTAAGCACAGATTTTTTGCGAAGGTATTTTAAGCCTTGCCCCTTATTACATCGAACACCCGCTTTGGAGAGACCCACAGTTTTTTCATCCCACTTAAAGCCCTGGAAACAACAAGATGGCACAGTGGCATTGTGCATCATGCATGACTCATGACTTCCACTTTTTTGGATTGCCTATGTGCAGGGGCATAGTGAGCCCTCCCACGCCCCACCCCTTGCTTTAGGAGCGAAGGTGAAGTCCATGATGGGCCTCTTCTGTCTGCAACTCTGCAGACAAAGGCTCAGCTCCTAATTAATGTGTGTAAGTGCGGGATGGCTGGATGGATTGGTGAAAGGGTGAATAGATGAATGAAAGGGTGAATGGATGTATAATGAGAGAAAGGATGGACAGATGGGTGAGTGGAAGGATGGATGAGAGAAAAGGTAAGTAGATGGATGTATGGGTGGAAGGGTAGATGGACGGGTACATGGATGGAGAAAGGATGGATGAATGGGTGAATGAGTGAAAGGTTGGATGACAGGCGAGTGAATGGGGGGATGGATGAGTGAACTGATGGATGGATTGATGAATGGATAAGTGAAAGGCTGAATGAATGGATGGATGGAGGTGTGAAAGGGTGGATGTCAGGCTGGTGAGTGAGTAAAATGGAGGGTGGATAGATGAGTGAAAGGGTGGATGGATGAGAGAAAGGATGGATGGATGGATGAATGAAGGAGTGAAAGGTTGGTTGAATGAGAGAAAGGATGGATGGATAAATGAAGGAGTGAAAGGGTAGACGGATGAGGGAAAGAATGGGTGAAGGAGTGAAAGGGTGGATGGATGAGTGAAAATATGGATGAGTGATAGGGTCAAAGGATGGATTCATGAATGGACGAGTAGATGGATGGGTGGATGGAAGGATGGATTTGTAAATGAAAGAGAATAGAGAGAGAAAGGGAAGATGGATGGATGAATGAATGGGTGAATGGGTGGAAGGATGAGTGACTGGGTGGATGAATGAGTGAGTGAAAGGATAGCGGATGGCTGAATGAATGAGTAAATGGATGGATGAGTGGAAGAGTAGATGTATGAGTGTATGGATGAATAAGGTGAAAGGATGAATGGAGGGATGATGAGTGAAAGGGTAGATGGAGGGATGGATGAGTGGAATGATGGATGGATGGAAAGATAGATGATACTTACCTAATATAAACTTCTTTTCACTTATACTTAAGTTGTTGTCGATTTACTTACTTATATACTATTGCGTGACCTCTTCTGATGTGTCTTTGAAACTTATCTTTTATCCTGAATTTAGACCTCCTGTCCTGAATTTTTGTCCTGAATGTTGACCCTTTGTCCTGAATTTTCACACTCACCATCCTGAATTTCCACCCATGCCAGTTGGTTACCCTATCCAGCACTGATTTTTAAAAGTCGCGCGGAGGTCTTAATATTCAAATACTGTTTCAGTCTCTTGTAATTTACAATTAAAATGGAATAGTCTCTCTGGGCACACACTGGTCACAGGGAAGTATAATTCACGCTCAAAGGAGCTCTTTACCATCCAAATATGCTTGCAGGTCATGCAGGGTTATTTAACTGAGTCAATTACACACAGAAAATTGTGGACTCACTGAATTTGGGCTGTTCCTTTGCTCAAGCACACCTGGTACACACAAGAATGTTCTTAACCTCCTCTTAAAAGGGTTATTGTGCTTTCATGTATTCCAGATGTGGAAGCATCACTCAGCTGCCCCTGTGTAGTTCACCAGCTTGTCACCACTTTATGCAGG
The DNA here is from genome assembly GCF_964263255.1 of Lissotriton vulgaris. Classification (NCBI taxonomy): domain Eukaryota; kingdom Metazoa; phylum Chordata; class Amphibia; order Caudata; family Salamandridae; genus Lissotriton; species Lissotriton vulgaris. Next base: position 672,464,809 of record NC_141691.1, on the reverse strand, counting down.
AATTTTATGAACAGGTTTCCCTTTCATATGATTTATTGTCATCAGATGCTCCCAGTGTATATCCAGCTTCTTCTTAGCAGTAGCTCCAACTCAAGCACTGGTTCCCCTTTTCACATAATGACATTCTCCCCCATAGTTCCATGTTCACATTCCGCACTTCCACTTACATCATCATGTCTACACCTATGTGCTGTTTGGTGCCTACCTTAGGGGTTACTTACATGTATTAAATAGGACTTTTAGGCCTGACAAAAGGATTATTTTGCCAGGTCAAATTGATAGCTTTTAACTATACACAGACTTCAACGGCAGGCCTGAGACATGTTTAACAAGACTACTTAAGTGTGTGGCACAATAGGTGCTGCAGGCCCCCTAGTGCATGTAGTACCATATACTAGGGACTTATGTGTAAATATGTAAATTATATGTATATTATATGTATATATGTAAATTAAATGTGCCAATTAGATGTCGGCCAATATTACCATGTTTTAGTGAGTGAGCACCAGCACTTTAGCCCTGGTTAGCAGTGGTAAAGTAAACAGAGTCCTAAAGCCCAACAAAAATGGGTTCAGGGAACAGGAGGGTGAAGACAAAGGTCTAGACATACATAGTGATTTAGCAGGGACAAACCCTGGGAATCACAAAATTACAGGGTTTGCAATGCAAAATTCTTCTTATGTTCCAGACCCATTGTGCGATTTGGAAAAGTTTTTCAGATTTGCAAAATGTTTTTAGAATTGTTTTCAGATTCATAGTTTGTAAGTTGCTTGGTTTGGTCATTCCTTCCAAATTGTGAATTGGTGACATATGTATCAATGAGTTGCGGCTGTAATTCCAGTTGTAAACCAGTGATTAATTACCAACTCCCACGTTGGTTGTACGGAGGAGTTACCTTTGGCCCATTCTTCTTGGGAATCGGGTTGACAGCGTAAAGGGGAGTAAGAAGTGAACCAGAGGATCGTTGCCTGCTCTCACAAAAGTTTTCCAAAACAGAATTTTTGGGCTGCTTTTTTTTTTTATCCCTGTTAGAAAACGATCAGAGATGTGGTGTTCAGCTGTCTCTTGTAGGCCCCATTTCCTGTGATTGTAGCCAATTTGCACAGATGAAAACCTGCCTAATGAATATTAATTAAGGTAGTCATCTTGCAAGCCCCATCGATTTGATATTTTGTGACCCAACCTACTAGTGCATAGGTCTATTCTCAAAATAAAAAAGTGCTTGCAAAAAGTTAGTCCTCATTTTGCAAACAGTTTTTGGGCCATTATTATTGTACATCTATAATACCCACTTCCAACAATCAAGGGCTGAAAACTAATTGGCCAAACAAGGACTAAACATTCTACAGTGGGTTATGAGATCAGCCGAAAGACACTTTGGCTTTAGTAGCGAATTGACATTCAAAATGTGTAGCATAAATTGATTTAACACTACAGATAGAAGCACAATAAGTGATTTAAGTACTGAGAAAAAGATTATACCTCAAAGGTGGGCCACACTAATTAACCCAGAAGCATCTGATTCAGGAAAGACCAGTGTGAAATCAATGCAGATTAGGCCAACACATAAGACTTTGTGATTGGAAGAAAGAGACATAGGAAAAGAGAGAAACAACGCTTATATTGTGGTCAAGGTGGCTATTTCAAATGGATATGCCTTTCTTCGCAGGTAAAAATCAGGCTTGTCACAAAAAAACAAAGCCTGGGCAAACCTTTTGTCACCAAAAGTCTTTTCTATTAAAATAACTAATTTTCATCTCCAACTTAGTATCGCCACACCTCAAGGCCCCTTGAAAAATGTGGCATTGATAGGCTGTAGGGCTTCGGGCTACTTTGTTAACAATGAGTTTGGAGAAAAACGTACATTTCCACTATATTAAACTACTGTGGCAGAAATCGTGCTTGGAACATCAGTATAGCTTTGGTCTCCAGCTATGTACAGTGGCAAACAGAACCCTTACTGATGCCAATGGAGAAGGGACATATATAATCATTAACGTTCACCTCCCGTGTTTCCCTTTGCATCAGCAACCGCTTGGTTAAGACTGCACAATCTAGAGATCAACTGACAAAAAGTATATATCATCATGGGTTCTAGGTTAACCGTATATTTCGAGCAGCCTATGACATGTTTCACTCTGCAGTTATCAAAAACAACGGTGCTTAGCTAATTTACGAATCAAAACAATACAGTATAGAAACACCATGGAAAACTATACGAATTAAGATTTCCAAACCCAGCCGGGAAAGGAGTTTATTTTATGGAGACAATGTCCAATCTTGGAATATACACAAAATAGTTTGACACAAGCCTGTGCCGTACATAGAAAGAAAAAGAATAAAGTTAGGGTGAAAGGGGTGTTTTTCAGGCAAAGGAAGAGAGCTAGGACAGGGTACTGTGAGCAGATCAAAAAATAATGATAATAACAGTATCGCCTGGAGTGAGGTATACACAATCACATTTACCAATATTATTAGTGTAACCACACTTATTAGTGTTGACGTTTCGATCCCTAAAGCTCAACTAGATAAGTGGGATCATCATCAGGACTTTTTGGTAAAACATGCCTGAATGAAAAAGCCTGTTCAGGAGACAAAGAAGAAAAACATAGATTTTTTCAATGACTTAAGAGAATTTTGCACATATATACCGACTTTGTAACGATTTGCCAGTGCGTGATCAAGGGCATAGTGTTTGTGCCCTAATGGAGAAACATAATAACAACAAAAATTGACACAATACTCGGAATCGCGGTGCCATGCGTGAGAGGCTACGTCAAGGAACTGTGTCGTGAAGGTGCTTAGTCTGCTGAAGAAGTGATTTCCAATGTGAGTGATGGTGCCAGACTTAGTGGCTATGGTTTGTGAAACTAAAAGTGCCCTAAGGGTTACTAAATAAGGAAGGGATTACTCATACCTCAATGTACCGAGGTCGAGGACCTCAAAAAGAAGTGAGGGGGGAATGATCCTTCTCTTCAGGATGCAGCGTAGGTACTACAAGGGGATCAGAATGTGGTCAGATTTAGATTTGTAAATCTGAAGGGACACACAAGCGGTGGAGAATGGGTACATATAAACCTACCACGTAGATTTTACTTCAGGGAGGTCTTTATGGGGGTCCAGAAACGCTTATTTCAATGAAAGGGTTTCAGGGTCCGCTTGAAACTGCATACAATGGCAGCTCTGGAGACAACAAATAAAAATAAGGAATAAATAATGAGCTCGGGGGGGAAAGTATGGAACCCAGCTCCAGTGCTCCGTAGCCGCTGCACTGCATCCGGCATTGTCCTAGCAGCCTCCGGTGAGACGCGCCTCCACCGAGACTCGGTGAGTGTTCTTTCTTGTTAACTTTCACAGCCCGCCCCATGGCATGTTAAAAAGCCATGCCCTGACAGCAGATCCCGTTTTTCTTTTTAGCGTCTATAACGCCACATTATTGGTATACCTCGTGCATGGCCACTGATGCCTGCACTGTCCAAGCTACTCCCCGATTACACTAACAGCGGAGTAAGGTAGGACCTTCATTTTTTCCTCACTGGAGCTGGGTTCCATACTTTCCCCACCGAGCTCATTATTTATTCCTTATTTTTATTTGTTGTCTCCAGAGCTGCCATTGTATGCAGTTTCAAGCGGACCCTGAAACCCTTTCATTGAAATAAGCGTTTCGTTTCTGGACCCCCATAAAGACCTCCCTGAAGTAAAATCTACGTGGTAGGTTTATATGTACCCATTCTCCACCGCTTGTGTGTCCCTTCAGATTTACAAATCTAAATCTGACCACATTCTGATCCCCTTGTAGTACCTACGCTGCATCCTGAAGAGAAGGATCATTCCCCCCTCACTTCTTTTTGAGGTCCTCGACCTCGGTACATTGAGGTATGAGTAATCCCTTCCTTATTTAGTAACCCTTAGGGCACTTTTAGTTTCACAAACCATAGCCACTAAGTCTGGCACCATCACTCACATTGGAAATCACTTCTTCAGCAGACTAAGCACCTTCACGACACAGTTCCTTGACGTAGCCTCTCACGCATGGCACCGCGATTCCGAGTATTGTGTCAATTTTTGTTGTTATTATGTTTCTCCATTAGGGCACAAACACTATGCACTTGATCACGCACTGGCAAATCGTTACAAAGTCGGTATATATGTGCAAAATTCTCTTAAGTCATTGAAAAATCTATGTTTTTCTTCTTTGTCTCCTGAACAGGCTTTTTCATTCAGGCATGTTTTACCAAAAAGTCCTGATGATGATCCCACTTATCTAGTTGAGCTTTAGGGATCGAAACGTCGACACTAATAAGTGTGGTTACACTAATAATATTGGTAAATGTGATTGTGTATACCTCACTCCAGGCGATACTGTTATTATCATTATTTTTTGATCTGCTCACAGTACCCTGTCCTAGCTCTCTTCCTTTGCCTGAAAAACACCCCTTTCACCCTAACTTTATTATTTTTCTTTCTATGTACGGCACAGGCTTGTGTCAAACTATTTTGTGTATATTCCAAGATTGGACATTGTCTCCATAAAATAAACTCCTTTCCCGGCTGGGTTTGGAAATCTTAATTCGTATAGTTTTCCATTGTGTTTCTATACTGTATTGTTTTGATTCGTAAATTAGCTAAGCACCGTTGTTTTTGATAACTCAGTTATACCCATGGTACTTAGCTATCCGTTGGGTCCCCCTTGTATCATAAAAAAATGTTTCACTCTGCAGCAACAATCAGAAGATCTACATATACCTCCTGCATATCAAGACTTTGGAGATGATCTGTTACCCACAGCAAACACAAGAGTGTGTATGACTGTTCTATTTACCTTCAACCCAGGGCCTAGATTCCACCTGGGAGAATGTACCCATTATTACCCAATGAGGATTTTTTACTGAAAGAATATTTAAAAGAGAACGTAACCAAAGGTTTTATTTGTCATTTTGTTTCAACTGCAAGGGGCTTTTATATTTTTGTATATCCAAGTCAAATTGTGACTGTGGATCTTGCATAGGCAATAGAGGTCTGAATGTTATTACTGTCTGTTTTAGACTTCCTCCCCTCTCATCAGTGAGGATGAGTGGATCACGTAAAAAGCTACAAAGGTCTTCTGTAAATTAGATCTCGGAGTGCCTACAGTTTGGTTCGATTCGGTAGGAGGGTGAATGGAAGACAGCATTCAGTACTAAATAAGGCCATTCCGAGCATTTGGTGATGCCGTTTACCTTTGCAAAACCCTGCTGCATTCCAGCATTTTGTAAATTATGCATTTAGAGACACCCTTAACATTTTTGCGGTAATTTCCATCAATAACATCTTTTTTTCTTCGAATTTACAAGAACATCAAAAACATCTTTGATTAATACTACTCTTCGACCAAGTCAGAACTCTTTTTATGCCAAAGCTGAAAATGCTCTTTGAGACCTACTTAGTTTGCCATATGTGATCAGGGAATTCAGGTGGATCTGGATAAGGTGAAAACAGCCATGGATAGGCTTGCTCCAAAGATAAACAGATGCAAAAATCTTTGGGGATTTGCCCATTTTTAGTTCATTTCGTTAAAAGTTTCTTGCAAAGGATCAAACTGATAATAGAGTTAGCCAAGAAGAATCACCTGTTTAGCAGGTCAAGAAAAGGCCTTCCAAAATCAACTTTAAGACACTCATACTGTACGTAGCTTCTCTTTTAGAGATAGATGCTGTTGTTAACATCTTATCAAAAAAACATTCAGAAACTCATAATATTCACCCAGTAGCCTTTCTTGCACTATTTCTGCTGCTGAAAAAAGTTACTCCATTTATAATCACAAACTTCTGGCAGTCAAGGAGCAGTTTGTATATTGGAGATACCACTTGGAAGGCTCACCACATCCTTTCACATTTATTTTAGTTTTAAAGAACTACAGAACATGTCTGGATTCAAATTCATGAATCCTCAGTGATATATTTGGTAGAAGTGCAATGGCTCAAATACAGATCTAGCTGTCTGAGAGAACATGACATTCTTTCCGCGGTTGTGTGCAATATATGTTTAAGTAATGTAAATGAAAAATGTAATACTGTATTATTTTAGTGAGTCAGATCATATATATATATTTATAGATATCTGGTATTTACATCAGCTTACATTAGCTCATACAACTGCAACATGAAAGGGATGATATATTGTGAGGGAAATTTCTGTCTCTAGTTTGAATGTATTGGAGTGTATGGGACTTTTCCTTTCTGGATCAGAATTTATACTGAGGAGAATATTAGTGTATTTGGTTTAATAACCCTTTTTCCCAGTGTTTATATAGCGCAAACTCTTTTTTGTATGTATGGGGAGAGTGGCCTATTATTCTTTATTGGTGCAATAACAAATGACTGAACACTAGGAGAGTGGAGCCCCAAGTTACTTAAAGCCGCTACTGAGAGCAACCCTCAATATCTGTGTTCTCTTATCCATAGTGTGCAAACATCACCCTAATTGTTTCTTGAAAATTTCACAGGTATAGAATTGTGCAACCTAAAACTCCTCTACACAAGCAGTTCTTGGTGAGCTCACCATCAGACCCTGTCACCAAGTGATGGCAGCTTCTATGTTCACAGATGCACGAGCCAGGACCTGGGTTATGTCTTGAGGCAAGGCACTGCTTGGTTCCATTGTAGTACAGGCGAACGGGAGACAATGGAGGGCTTCCAGGAAATGGGAAATCACTCCTGCATGCATTATCTGACTTACCGTGCACCTTGGTGTTGTTCATGAACTACAAAGGCACCTCCTGACAATGCTTCTTCAGCAAATCTTACATCTGTTTGGCTCTTGTGATCCCTTTACGTCTTCCCCACTCACTTCCCTTGATCTATAGAGATCCCACCACCAGCATGTTTTTGTTAATTGCCCTCCGCAAGAATAATTTTCGAATCCCTAGAAGTCTGAGGAAGGAAGATCTTCTAGGGATGTATTCCTGAATCTTCACTTTTTATCATTTGTTTCTGATACTTTACGGAAAGGATTTCAAATTAACTTAATAAATATGTTACAATCCTTCAACTTCACTGATCTTTTACATCAATCCCATCACATGGTGATAGATTTTTCATGTTCTTGCCAGATAACGATTGCTGTGTACTGTGACCAATCTACGAGAAAGAAGAAACTCTAGGGAAAAACAGTTTATCTATTTTGACTGAGAAGCTGAGATCTATTGGTTGTTTCTTGCATTCAGGCCTGGTAAAAGGATTGCAGCTGACCTAGGTAAATAGTGTAGTTTTCTATTTCCTGCTCCATAACAAACTTCTGTGTATTGTGAAGCATTGTATATAACAGGCCCTTACCATTACTACTTTTATGGTGCACTGTTTTCCGACCTCATAAAGATGAACTTTCTGAGTCTGTTTTTTGAGGATTTGATCTAATGAGTTTCATATGGCCACAAGTAAAGGGGCGGCTACTCCGCAAAGGTTGAGCGTCGCCCAACTGAAAAATAAAACAATATTTTATTATCATTTTATTGTTCAGCTGCTGGCTGAGCCAGCGTGTGTAGAGAGGGGCACAGCTGGGCCATGGGAGGGGGGTGTAGGAGTGGAGTGCACTTCTAAGTGCGCTCGTGTGTTTGGATGGCCGTCTTATGCCGGCCAAACACAAATGACGGCCAACCAAACACAAATGCACAGTTAGGTTTCTCCAACCCAGCCTTATTGCACAACAGGGTTGGAGAAACAGCACAGACTCCCTATGCCTGAGCGAGTGTTAAACCAGCCTGCTTAGGCCAATCCCCGCTCTGCTCTCATAGCATAAGAGCAGTGCTGGGATTGCACAGGGAGTCCCTGCTGCTGTCCCTATGTCTGCAGAGACGCGAGGCAGCCAGCAGTTTAAGGTAAAACCTCTTTCTTTTTATATTATTATTATTCACCCATCCACCACATGCTCCCCCTTCAGCACTCTCCCCTGCTCACTACTTTTTAGGTCTCGCCTGTCGATGCACATGCGCATCGAGCTTGCGAGACTATAGGGGCTCATCGACTCTTTATCCACACTGCAAGGAATCGTGGCGATTCCTTGCAGTGCACGAGAAATTTAAGCTCAATGCGCATGCGCATTGAGCTTAAATGCGCGTGCACATGCCCCCAGCCGCCTACTCTCTCTCACAGCCTCCCCCAGCTCCGCCCCCTCACTACTTGATTGCACGGCCGCTAGGCCGTGCCTCCCCTACTCTCCTCCCCCCTCCTCCTCTCCTCCCCTGCCTGCCTGCCGCTAGGCCGTGCCTCCCCTACTCTCCTCCCCCCTCCTCCTCCTACTCTCCTCCCCTGCCTGCCTTTAGTTTAATTTAACCCGCTCCGCCCCCTCCCCTTCCCGCCGTGTCGCATTTCTCCTCCCCCCTCCCCTCTCTTCCCTCCGTCTTGTTTTCCTACGTTCATGTTTTGAAATAAGCACTTCTAAATAACGGGAGCAGGGAACGACAGAACACCGGCAGTAGTTCGGCAAGTCTTTCTTTGATTTTTATGCCCTCTTCGACATGCTGGCTAGGTTGTAGGTTTCGGTGTCAGAGAGAGGAATCTGTTCGCTGTTGGATCTTTCCCGTTGGTGTTGCAGAAGCTGCAAACGTTAACTGTGTTCCGGTTTAGCGTAACTATCCATCTGTAGAGTGTATGACTTCGGTGAGTGCGAGGACTCTGGTCCTCTTTCTGTTTCTATAGTTCAGCGTGCAGTTGTAATCTGCCCAGCTCCTCGCTCCTTAGCCTAGCCGTTCTTTTCTTTCTTAACTCGGTGTCTTACTGCCGTCGTCACACCCTTGCTTGTAGTCTATGCGCTTTCAGTCTACCACGAATTTGTCTGAAAGGTAGAGATTCTATAGGTGCCTTTGAAATTCGTTGTTTCTGGAATTGTAGGTGCGACCACACGGGGAGGCGTGTATCTCGCACAAAAAAACGGAAAACATTTGTCACAAAGAAAGAGTGCAGACTCCACAGCCAACCAGCACTTCGAAATTGTGTGGCGTGCACTACGATTGGGTGTTGTGCCTTCAATGCTACAATGCCAGGCCGTCTTTCATTTTAGCAGTACCGCCTACTTCCTGAAAGTGTTGGGCAGTGACATTGGTTGGTATTCCACCCGGAAGTTCCGAAACTACATACAAAATGCATTCGTTAAAAATATCCACAACAGAGAACGGTTGTTAGGCTGAATTGGTTGTGTAAGTAGTGGACGGATGAAACGGATGAAGCCCTTTAATTCAGTATACCTCTGGAACGTCCTTTTGTGTCGAATTTTTGACACCTGGGTTGTATAATTATAGCCCTTAGCCGTCGATGTGTTTTCAAAGCTAACCTCTGATTCGCACAATTTCCATCATAGTTTTTGTGTAAATCATGATGTTTGTGAGATTTTGTTTTTGATCCACCTTTTATTTTTCTGCAGAATTTTGATATTATACAAGTCACATACACTCACCCTCACTCACCCTCACTCACCCTCACTCACCCTCACTCACCCTCACTCACCCTCACTCACCCTCACTCACTCACTCTCACCCTCACTCTCACTCACCCTCAACCCCTCATCCTCACTCACCCTCAACCCCTCACCCTCACCCACCCTCACCCTCAACCCCTCACCCTCACTCACCCTCACCCCCTCACCCTCACTCACCCTCACTCACCCTCAACCCCTCACCCTCACTCACCCTCAACCCCTCACCCTCACTCACCCTCACCTTCACTCACCCTCAACCCCTCACCCTCACTCACCCTCAACGCCTCACCCTCAATCACCCTCAACCCCTCACCCACCTTCACTCACCCTCACCCTCACTCACCCTCACCCACCCTCAACCCCTCATCCTCACTCACCCTCAACCCCTCACCCTCACTCACCCTCAACCCCTCACCCTCACTCACCCCCACTCACCCTCAACCCCTCACCCTCACTCACCCTCACCCTCACTCACTCTCAACCCCTCACCCACCCTCACCCTCAACCCCTCACCCTCAACCCCTCAACCTCAACCCCTCACCCTCCCTCACCCTCACTCACCCTCAACCCCTCACTCACCCTCAACCCCTCACCCTCACTCACCCTCAACCCCTCACCCTCAATCCCTCACCCTCACCCTCACTCACCCACACTCACCCCCACTCACCCTCACTCACACTCACCCACCCTCACTCACCCTCACCCACCCTCACCCTCACTCACCCTCAACCCCTCACCCTCAACCCCTCACCCACCCTCAACCCCTCACCCTCACTCACCCTCAACCCCTCACCCTCAACCCCTCACTCACCCTCACCCTCAACCCCTCAGCCTCACCCTCACTCACCCTCAACCCCTCACCCTCACTCACCCTCAACCTCATGCTAAAGATTTACAAAAAAACCCATAAACAATTCTAAAAGCACTAACTCTAATGCTGCGAGACCTATTGCATTTCTAATGCTTGTTGTTTGTGGGCGCCGCCACTATACAAATATCAGTATTTTGAAAGTCTTCTACTTATTCCTGGGAGCAGCATTCTGCCGCTTCTTTGAATAGTCTGTCGTCTGCTTCTGTAGACCATAAGTGGCTACAAAACTTGTTTTGCTGGAGAAGTGGCCTTGCTTTCCTGGAAGTAATGTAGTAACAGTATCAAAGGGATTACGACTAGCGAGGCAAAGTAAATCCTGTAAATATCCTAATTTTCCCTAGTAATTAATTGCATTTAGCAAGATTACTTTTTTTCAGTTGGAAAAAGTATGTTCTTTAAACACCAACGTTAGAAATACAATCCATCTGATCACATGATCAACAACCCCCAGGAACAATGAGTAAAGGAAAGTTATGCTCTAGAAAATAGTCAAACCCTGTGTGTAATACATATGCAGATAGTGTAACTTAAGCTTCATGTTTTGTAGGCGTAGTTGTATTTATCTTTAACCTACTCATAGCCTGCTAAGAATTCAGCATGTTTCAGTCTGCCGGTCATTCATTTTATCTCGCTCTACGATTAAAAAAAAAAACTGACACCTGCAGTGCATTATAATACAGCTTTATAGCCCACTGCCAAAGATTATTCCAGCTGTTAAAGGCCTTGAACCCTAGTTACAGGCCCAGCTTGCAGGGAGAAGGGTTATAAGACTATTAGAACTCCACTAAGAGTAGAATGTTCTAAATTAAAAAGGTAGAAACAGAAAAACAAACATTGGAAAGATGAAAGAGAAGGCTTATAACAACCATTCCATTAAAAGCCATAGCCACTCCTTTGTCTTCAATGGAGTGCTCAACATTCCAATGTTCTAATATAGCCTTATAGCCCATAGCTGAGGGCAATATCGGTTGTTAAAGGCCCTGACCTCAAGTTATAGGCCCGAGCCACAGGTGACAGCCTAAAACGCGGGAGAGGGCCGATAACAACTGATATAGCCCGAGTCAGAGGACCTGCAAGCCTATTAGAACATTCCACCCACTATGGGTAGAATGTTCTAAATTAAAAATGGAGAAACTTGAAGACAAGCCTTGGAATATTCGATCTGTTGGCTTATACTAGCCATTATAAGCCTGGAGCTACTCTATTGTCTTCAATGGAGCTCTCAACATTCCAATGTTCTAATAATAAAGTAATTTCACTTATGAAGGAACCTGGTGTCGGTACATCATGTTAATACTAATTTTTAATTTCTTAATCAGGGTCCTTATTTGCTTATTGTACCCATGAATATGCCTTAGAGTTCCTTTTTTCTTAAGATGAGGCCATCTACCCTGCTGTTTTGAAGTACTAAAACTTTACTGATTCAGAGGACTTTAATCTACATGTGGAAAATGCTCCCTCTGACAAATCGGATCTTGTGCTGGTCGTTACCTGTATGGCATTGAACTTGCAGCAACTTGTCACAAAACCCTTCTCATCAAGGGGGTCACACTCTTGACTTAATTCTTTCGAATTTGCTAATTATTGATGAACCTACAGTGCTTTCCTGGCATGATGGTCATTATTTGATCTCATTTAGCTGGACAGGGGCAATATTGTGAATTATTTTTAACCAGATAGGGCAATGTTATGTTGCAAGCCTGGAATGAAATCAACCCCAAAAAGCTCCCTTAATTACTGTCAGCATCCTAGCTAATTTTTTCGGGTGACATGGAAATCTCTGGCTTCATAAGGCTGTTGGTACCCTGGTCACTATTAACATTGTTAAAGCTAAGCAGAGCCCCATCAGCCCCATTGGTTTCGTCAGAACCTTTGGTCTTAAAGAAAGTTTGCAAACTATTGAAACGCACATGGATGCTGAATTATGATAAGGATGATCAGAGGCGTAGTTCAGGGGGGTGTTTAGAGTCTTACACCCCCCTAATGAATATTTTTTCTGATAGACAGTTTGGTACAGGTGCATTCAGTCAGGTATGGTGAGGTGTCTTTCACATTTAACGAGGAATGTTTATAAATACAGACAAAAACGCACATACATTCCCTCCCTATCTGTTTTGAAAGTCCTCGAAAATGTTGATTATTTTACAAGATATTGTGTATCCTCTCACTTAGTAATCCTGCCAATCTGCATTCCTCTCACCTTTGCCTGCCCCTTAGGCCTCTGTCATGCTCCCCCCTTGTCCTACAATGTATTTTAACATTGTATGCCAGCCTGATTGTTGCGAAAATCTGAAGCTCACCATCCCCCAATCTTACTGACCAAGCTACGCCCCTGAAGATGACAAAGAGTCCATAAAACAGCTTTTAAACTGTCCCACAAGGCCATTTCAGCGGTCCAAACTGTGTATTATGCACATCTCTTCACTGGGGCTAATAACATCCCTGGTGAAAAATTCAAAATCACTGCATCCTATCTGAACCCTAAAGTCTGTAGCCCAGGAATTCCAGCATGTTATCTACCCTGCAGTTACTCTAGTCATTTTACTGTAGACATTAGGTAGTTTGAAACTTGTGCGCTTTTTGAATAAGTCTTGCCCCATTTCTAAAGGAGCAAACCTGGCAGGCCTTGTTACAGTGCAAATCTGGGTCTTCTTGTGACCCTCGCCTCCCTCCTTAATACTTGAGAACCCCGTAAAGGCCAAAAGTGCCCATTCTTCACCAGCTTTTTAACAACTCACTAGAGTCAGAAGTGGTTGTGGCTAAACTTCAAAAATACCTGTCATGTTCGTGCTGGGCACAGGAATGTATGTCACACACAGGACGCAGGTTAGTGTAACATTTCTTTATTGTCGCATCGCGCAGCTGCTCGTCCCCACGTCCGTCTACGTCCCTGTCCTGGTCATCCTCTGTCCCCTTCCTGTCCCGTCACCGGATCTGGTGTCCGGTGACCTGGTCACTCTGCCTGAGGACCCACAGGGTCCTACTGCCCTACTGCCAGTCGCCCACACTGTCGGATCCCAACCTCTCCGTCACAACATCTCCCCCCTTGTTGCAAACAAATGTTCGTGACACATTTATCATAGTCCTCATTCACAGTTATATTGATGAAGGTGGAAGAATGAGAGAGAGAGAGAGAGAGAGAGAGAGAGAGAGAACTTGTCACTCTACATCTCTTCAATGAGTCTCTGTTATTTACTGAATGTCCTTCGTGATCTAGTGTCTCCATCGCTTCCTTATCCTCTATCTTTCTCCTTCTATGTGGCTGCAGTTGCCGCTGCCATTTCTTCTTCATCCGCTTTTAGCTCCTTGAAACGCTATCTTTTCCTTGTTGTTTGTTGTCGGTCGGAGACAGCCATTATCATCGATCCTTTCACTTTCGTCACCGCCAGTGAATCTTTGGAGAACCGGTTGTCTGAATATCGATATTCTTTCTTTCTGTCTCACCACCTTTTGTCCTGGCCGTGCAGTGTCTCTTGCCTTGATCTTCCTTGGTGGCGCCTGTCCGCTCTGCTCATTGTATGTCTTTGTCCTTTCCTTTTGTTGCTGTTTCTCCGGCGCCAGAGTCCTGTCACGTTGCTCCTTTTTACCCATTTTATTACCTTTGTCTTTGTGTCTTTCCTTTTGTTTTCTTTTCTTCTATGTTCTCCTTTTCTCTTTTCTGTCTCTTTGGTGACCTTTGTCCCTCTTTTCTTTGTTATTTTCCGTTTCTGTCTTTTCCTCTATTTGGCCTCATCTCTGGTTTTTCCTTTATTTTTACTTCTTTCTTATTTGTCCTTTTGTTTCTTTTCTTTTCTTATTCAGCCTCTTTTGGGCTTTCCTAGTCTTCTTCTTCTTTATTTCCTTGTTTTCTTATATTTGCATCCTTCCTGCGACTTATTCTTATATTTATGTCTTTCCTTTTGTTTTCTTTTCTCTTTGTCCTCTTTTCTCTTTTATCTCTATTTTCCTCTTTTCTTTCTTCCTTTCTCTTTCTCTTTCCTCTTTTCTCTATATTCTCTTCTTATCTCTTTATCTTCATTTCTTCTTCTTTTCTCTTTATTTTCTTCTTATCTCTTTATCTTCTTTCTTCTTTTCTTCTTCTTTTCTCTTTATTTTCTTCTTATCTCTTTATCTTCTTTCTTCCTCTTTATTTTCTTCTTTTCTCTTTATCTGTTTTCTTCTTTTCTCTATATTTTCTTATCTCTTTATCTTCTTTCTTCTTTTCTTCTTTTCTCTTTATCAATTTGTCTTTTTTTATGTCCTTTCTCTTCCTTTCACTTATTATTTTCCTTTTTCTTATTGCACTGTCTTCTTTCTTTCTCTTGTTGCCCTTTTTCACTTGTGCGCCCTTTTTGCGCTTTATTTATCCTTTATTCTTCACTCACACTTTTATTTTCTTTCTCTTTTCAGATCTTTTCCATTCTTATTTTCGTTTTCTTTCTGTCTTTTCTTCTCTATTCCTTTTTTATTATTCGCGTTCTCCTTAATTCACCTTGTCTTATGCTATTCTTATTTGCCCTTTGTCTGGCTTTGAAATGTCTGCTCAGCTGTTTCCCTCTGCTCTTTTCTTGAATGTCCCATTCATAATTTTTTATCATAAAAGTCTTCTTGTAGCAGCTACACCCCTTGCCACAACTGTCCTTATTTCGTCTCCTTAGTTTGTCTTTATGTTCTTTTCATTTCCTTCCTTTCTGACGTTATTTGGCCTTAAAATGGCCGCTCCATTCTTTTTGTCCTTCTTTCCTCATCCAAAATGGCCGCCACCGTTTTCGCGCAGTTTCGCGGTCACAATCACATTGCCTGTTCATAAGATGGCCGCCACTTCAAATTCCTCTTCACAGACATACGGGATCACTTGCCCGTGTTCACGACATCTCCCCCACAGCACAGCCAACCACTAGTGGAGAGTCAGCATCTCTGCACCCCTTTCGCTGGTGTCGGCCCACTGCCGTTCTCGGTGCTATTTTCTCAAACTCGCCCCATTCAAATATGGCCGCCGAGGCTCTGGATGCTCTCGCGACGGCTCGCGCCAGCCTCTTCAACACACTCCCCTTTTTTTTTTTTTCAGCGCTTACCGCATCCGCGCTCGTCTTCACCGGGATGTGCTCCCACGTCGCTGCTCAATGGGCATTCTTTCTTTTTGTCTCCTGCACTTCCAGGGTGGGCTCCTGGTGTGTCTCCAGCCATCTGTTTTCCGCACTGTGACCCACGCGTCGTTCGTCACTTTCCCTCGTCGCCAGTTGTCATGTTCGTGCTGGGCACAGGAATGTATGTCACACACAGGACGCAGGTTAGTGTAACATTTCTTTATTGTCGCATCGCGCAGCTGCTCGTCCCCACGTCCGTCTACGTCCCTGTCCTGGTCATCCTCTGTCCCCTTCCTGTCCCGTCACCGGATCTGGTGTCCGGTGACCTTGTCACTCTGCCTGAGGACCCACAGGGCCCTACTGCCCTACTGTCAGTCGCCCACACTGTCGGATCCCAACCTCTCCGTCACGACATCACCTAATTTGTGTTTTTCCGGTTAAAAAACTATAATAGTTCACACATTAAAAATATAAACACATTTCCATAAAAAAAGCATTAAACATACAGACTCAGCCTTGGCCCTTGCAAGTAAGAGCGGTGCGGCGGTGGGGCGGTGGAGCCGGCTGAGAGTGGATTTCGACAGAGGACGACGAGGGAATTTTCCCTCATGGTCGTCAGTCGAATCATGCCTCGCCGTTCTGACCTGCACGGGCCTCGGCTGACAGACATACAGTTTACCCATCAGACAAAAAGCATTTCCAATATTTCATTCCTGTGCAAAGTTCTCACACTGTTTAAGTATTAAAATAACCCGCTGTTTACGTATTAAAATAACCCTCTATAAACATTTTAACACAGCAAAAAACTCACCTTAAAGGAGTGCATTTTTTGTAAAAAATGAGACACTGGTCGGCACTGCATAAAATTACATTTTCTGTAGAAATTGCTTTAAAATTTCTGACTGTGGTAGTTCATAAGCTTTACAAAACAAAGTAAGATGCAAGGTATATTGTTGCGAGGTGCCATCACACGGGCAATTAGTTCGTTTGGCCACCCCCTCATTTACAAGAGGCAAAACGATGGATAATATTAAATCTAAAGCGGGTCAACACAAATCTGTATTGGGGGATGTAAACATGTTCTAGATATGATTGAATATCCTCTGTTACGTTCAACAGATTGTATTGTACCATGCTCACCTTTGCACATTTCTTTAACGATATGTCCTCCTCAAACATATTCACCACTAATTCTGACTCTTTGGAAAAGGGCTAAAGTGGTTCCTTGACTGGAAAAACCTTTGGCCAACCCTTCAGTGCTTTGTAATTTTCGACTTATTTCGCTGATACCTTCAGCCTCTAAAATTGCTGGAAAGGTCAGTAAATTTCCAGCTGTCCACTTACTTGGAAGACAACAAACTCCTACACTACATTAAGTCAGATTTCCATCCCCGCCATAGTATGGAAACAGCTCTTGTAGTGATTATCAAGGTTATTAAGATAGCTCAGGATGAAGGTGAGAATGCTGTCTAGATCATGCTAGATCATTCTGCATCTTTCGATATCATCTTTCATCTAATCCTTATCCAGCTCCTGTCTCGGCTAGGTATTTGTTGCGCTGCATTGATGTTGATAAAGTAATTTATGGAAGGTATAGAGCAAGAAATCTGGCTTGCCCCATAATCTTTGAACAGAAAACAGCTTGCTTTTAAGGAGCTGTAAGGCTCCTCTTTAAGCCTAACATTATTTAATATCTATGTGGCCCCCTAGCTAAACTAATACAATCATAAGAGTTTGAAAGTATTTCATATGCTTATGATAACCAGTTACTTCTCACGTTAGACCATTAATCAACAGACGCATCTGCAACTCTATCTTAGCCTTCCTGAAAAATTGATCAGAAAACTACAAGTGGTAGAAAATGCGATTGCATGCCTTATCCTGGAAATACAAAAACAACAGTTGATGGACAGAATGCAGAACAATGTCATACATTCACCCCAGTACAGAGATCTGGGCCTAAATCCATCGTTTTTTTTCACTCCACACCACCCCAGTTCAGACATGGCCATATGCAAATCAGACTTGACCCTGTGCCTCATGGGAACAGTCCAGCCCGAACTGCCAAGCCATGTCTTTCCTTGACCGGAATCAAGCATCCTAGGACCGGTTTCTGGCTATCAGCCGTCATCAGCCAGGATAGCTTGACTCCAGTGGTGTGGAGAGCATGGACTCACGTCTGAGCATACCCATCCCACTCGGGGTGACAAATGCAAAAACAACAGTTGATGGACAGAATGTAGAACAATGTCATACAGTACAGAGATCTGGGCCTAAATCCATCGTTTTTGCACTCCACACCACCCCAGTTCAGACATGGCAATATGCAAATCAGCCTTGACCCTGTGTCTCATGGGAACACTCCAGCCCGAACTGCCAAGCCGTGTCTTTCCTAGACCGGAATCAAGCATCCTAGGACTGGTTTCTGGCTATCAGCATTCATCAGCCAGGATAGATTGACTCCAGTGGTGTGGAGAGCATGGGACTCACGTCTGGGCATACCCATCCCACTAGGGGGGACAAATGCGAAAACAACAGTTGATGGACAGAATGCAGAACAATGTCATACATTCACCCCAGTACAGAGATCTGGGCCTAAATCCATTGTTGTTTTGCACTCCACACCACCCCAGTTCAGACATGGCAATATGCAAATCAGCCTTGACCCTGTGTCTCATGGGAACACTCCAGCCCGAACTGCCAAGCCATGTCTTTCCTAGACCGGAATCAAGCATCCTAGGACCGGTTTCTGGCTATCAGCCGTCATCAGCCAGGATAGATTTACTCCAGTGGTGTAGAGAGCATGGGACTCACGTCTGAGCATACCCATCCCACTCGGGGTGACAAATGCAAAAACAACAGTTGATGGACAGAATGCAGAACAATGTCATACATTCACCCCAGTACAGAGATCTGGGCCTAAATCCATCGATTTTTTGCACTCCACACCACCCCAGTTCAGACATGGCCATATGCAAATCAGTCTTGACCCTGTGCCTCATGGAAACAGTCCAGCCGAACTGCCTAGCCATGTCTTTCCTAGACCAAAATCAAGCATCCTAGGACCGGTTTCTGGCTATCAGCCGTCATCAGCCAGGATAGCTTAACTCCAGTGGTGTGGAGAGCATGGGACTCACGTCTGAGCATACCCATCCCACTCGGGGTGACAAATGCAAAAACAACAGTTGATGGACAGAATGCAGAACAATGTCATACATTCACCCCAGTACAGAGATCTGGGCCTAAATCCATTTTTTTTTTGCACTCCACACCACCCCAGTTCAGACATGGCCATATGCAAATCATCCTTGACCCTGTGCCTCAGGGAACAGTCCAGCCCGAACTGCCAAGCCATGTCTTTCCTAGACCGGAATCAAGCATCCTAGGAACGGTTTCTGGCTATCAGCCGTCATCAGCCAGGATAGCTTGACTCCAGTGGTGTGGAGAGTATGGGACTCAAGTCTGTTCGGGCTGGACTGTTCCCATGAGGCACAGGGTCGAGACTGATTTGCATATGTCTGAACTGGGGTGGCATCGTGAGCAAAATAACAATGGATTAAACACAGATCTGTGACTGGGGGTGAATGTTTTGCCATTGTGCTGGTCACTCTATGTGGGAAGGGTATGCCCAGACTTGGGTCCCGTGCTCACTAAGCCACTGGAGTTAAGCTATCCTAGCTGAAGACGGCTGATAGCCAGAAACCGGTCCTAGGATGCTTGATTCCGGTCCAGGGAAGACATGGCTTGGCAGTTCAGGCTGGACTGTTCCCATGAGGCACAGGGTCAAGACTGATTCGCATGTGGCCATGTCTGAACTGGGGTGGCTTGGTGAGCAAAATAACGATGGATTAAATCCAGATCTGTGACTGGGGGTGAATGTTTTGCATTTGTGCAACATTCCGTCCATCATCTTTTGTGGTTTGCTGTTCACCCTATGTGGGAAGGGTATGCCCAGACGTGAGTCCTGTGCTCACTAAGCCACTGGAGTTAAGCTATCCTAGCTGAAGACGGCTGATAGCCTGAAACCGGTCCTAGGATGCTTGATTCCAGTCCAGGGAAGACATGGTTTGGCAGTTCGGGTTGGACTGTTCCCATGAGGCACAGGGTCCAGATCTGTGACTGGGGGCGAATGTTTTGCCATTGTGCAACATTCCGTCCATCATCTTGTGTGTTTTGCTGTTCTCCCTATGTGGGAAGGGTATGCCAAGACGTGAGTCCCGTGCTCACTAAGCCACTGGAGTTAAGCTATCCTGGCTGAAGACGGCTGATAGCCAGAAACCGGTCCTAGGATGCTTGATTCCAGTCCAGGGAAGAGATGGCTTGGCAGTTTGGGCTGGACTGTTCCCCTGAGGCACAGGGTCAAGACTGATTTGCATATGGCCATGTCTGAACTGGGGTGGTTTGGTGAGCAAAATAACGATGGATTAAACCCAGAACTGTGACTGGGGTTGAATGTTTTGCCATTGTGCAACATTGCGTCCATCATCTTGTGTGTTTTGCTGTTCATCCTATGTGGGAAGGGTATGCCCAGACGTGAGTCCCGTGCTCACTAAGCCACTGGAGTTAAGCTATCCTGGCTGAAGACGACTGATAGCCAGAAACCGGGCCTAGGATGCTTGATTCCGGTTCAGGGAAGACATGGCTTGGCAGTTCGGGCAGGACTGTTCCCAAGAGGCACAGGGTCAAGACTGATTTGCATATGGCCATGTCTGAACTGGGGTGGCTTGGTGAGCAAAATAACGATGGATAAAACCCAGATCTGTGACTGGGGGTGAATGTTTTGCCATTGTGCAACACTCTGTCCATCATCTTGTGTGTTTTGCTGTTCACCCTATGTGGGAAGGGTATGCCCAGACGTGGGTCCCGTGCTCACTAAGCCACTGGAGTTAAGCTATCCTGGCTGAGGACGGCTGATAGCCAGGAACCGGTCCTAGGATGCTTGATTCCGGTCTAGGGAAGACATGGCTTGGCAGTTCGGGCTGGACTATTCCAATGAGGCACAGGGTCAAGACTGATTTGCCTATGGCCATGTCTGAACTAGGTTGGCTTGGTGAGCAAAATAACGATGGATTAAACCCAGATCTGTGACTGGGGTTGAATGTTTTGCCATTGTGCAACATTCCGTCCATCATCTTGTGTGTTTTGCTGTTCACCTTATGTGGGAAGGGTATGCCCAGAGGTGAGTCCCGTGCTCACTAAGCCACTGGAGTTAAGCTATCCAGGCTGAAGACGGCTGATAGCCAGAAACCGGTCCTAGGATGCTTGATTCTGGTCCAGGGAAGACATGGCTTGGCAGTTTGGGCTGGACTGTTCCCATGAGGCACAGGGTCAAGACTGATTTGCATATGGCCATGTCTGAACTGGGGTGGCTTGGTGAGCAAAATAACGATGGATTAAACCCAGATCTGTGACTGGGGGGGAATGTTTTGCCATTGTGCAACATTCCGTCCATCATCTTGTGTGTTTTGCTGTTCACCCTATGTGGGAAGGGTATGCCCAGATGTGGGTCTCGTGCTCACTAAGCCACTGGAGTTAAGCTATCCTGGCTGAAGACGGCTGATAGCCAGAAACCGGTCCTAGGATGCTTGATTCCGGTCCAGGGAAGACATGGCTTGGCAGTTCGGGCTGGACTGTTCCCATGAGGCACAGGGTCAAGACTGATTTGCATATGGCCATGTCTGAACTGGGGTGGCTTGGTGAGCAAAATAACAATGGATTAAACCCAGATCTGTGACTGGGGGTGAATGTTTTGCCATTGTGCAACATTCCGTCCATCATCTTGTGTGTTTTGCTGTTCACTCTATGTGGGAAGGGTATGCCCAGACTTGGGTCCCGTGCTCACTAAGCCACTGGAGTTAAGCTATCCTGGCTGAAGACGGCTGATAGCCAGAAACCGGTCCTAGGATGCTTGATTTCGGTCCAGGGAAGACATGGCTTGGCAGTTCGGGCTGGACTGTTCCCATGAGGCACAGGGTCAAGACTGATTTGCATGTGGCCATGTCTGAACTGGAGTGGCTTGGTGAGCAAAATAACGATGGATTAAATCCAGATCTGTGACTGGGGGTGAATGTTTTGCATTTGTGCAACATTCCGTCCATCATCTTTTGTGGTTTGCTGTTCACCCTATGTGGGAAGGGTATGCCCAGACGTGAGTCCTGTGCTCACTAAGCCACTGGAGTTAAGCTATCCTAGCTGAAGACGGCTGATATCCTGAAACCGGTCCTAGGATGCTTGATTCCAGTCCAGGGAAGACATGGTTTGGCAGTTCGGGCTGGACTGTTCCAATGAGGCACAGGGTCCAGATCTGTGACTGGGGGTGAATGTTTTGCCATTGTGCAACATTCCGTCCATCATCTTGTGTGTTTTGCTGTTCTCCCTATGTGGGAAGGGTATGCCAAGACGTGAGTCCCGTGCTCACTAAGCCACTGGAGTTAAGCTATCCTGGCTGAAGACGGCTGATAGCCAGAAACCGGTCCTAGGATGCTTGATTCCAGTCCAGGGAAGACATGGCTTGGCAGTTTGGGCTGGACTGTTCCCCTGAGGCACAGGGTCAAGACTGATTTGCATATGGCCATGTCTGAACTGGGGTGATTTGGTGAGCAAAATAACGATGGATTAAACCCAGAACTGTGACTGGGGTTGAATGTTTTGCCATTGTGCAACATTGCGTCCATCATCTTGTGTGTTTTGCTGTTCATCCTATGTGGGAAGGGTATGCCCAGACGTGAGTCCCGTGCTCACTAAGCCACTGGAGTTAAGCTATCCTGGCTGAAGACGACTGATAGCCAGAAACCGGTCCTAGGATGCTTGATTCCGGTTCAGGGAAGACATGGCTTGGCAGTTCGGGCAGGACTGTTCCCAAGAGGCACAGGGTCAAGACTGATTTGCATATGGCCATGTCTGAACTGGGGTGGCTTGGTGAGCAAAATAACGATGGATAAAACCCAGATCTGTGACTGGGGGTGAATGTTTTGCCATTGTGCAACACTCTGTCCATCATCTTGTGTGTTTTGCTGTTCACCCTATGTGGGAAGGGTATGCCCAGACGTGGGTCCCGTGCTCACTAAGCCACTGGAGTTAAGCTATCCTGGCTGAGGACGGCTGATAGCCAGGAACCGGTCCTAGGATGCTTGATTCCGGTCTAGGGAAGACATGGCTTGGCAGTTCGGGCTGGACTATTCCAATGAGGCACAGGGTCAAGACTGATTTGCCTATGGCCATGTCTGAACTAGGTTGGCTTGGTGAGCAAAATAACGATGGATTAAACCCAGATCTGTGACTGGGGTTGAATGTTTTGCCATTGTGCAACATTCCGTCCATCATCTTGTGTGTTTTGCTGTTCACCTTATGTGGGAAGGGTATGCCCAGAGGTGAGTCCCGTGCTCACTAAGCCACTGGAGTTAAGCTATCCAGGCTGAAGACGGCTGATAGCCAGAAACCGGTCCTAGGATGCTTGATTCTGGTCCAGGGAAGACATGGCTTGGCAGTTTGGGCTGGACTGTTCCCATGAGGCACAGGGTCAAGACTGATTTGCATATGGCCATGTCTGAACTGGGGTGGCTTGGTGAGCAAAATAACGATGGATTAAACCCAGATCTGTGACTGGGGTTGAATGTTTTGCCATTGTGCAACATTCCGTCCATCATCTTGTGTGTTTTGCTGTTCACCCTATGTGGGAAGGGTATTCCCAGACGTGGGTCCCGTGCTAACTAAGCCACTGGAGTTAAGCTATCCTGGCTGAAGACGGCTGATAGCCAGAAACTGGTCCTAGGATGCTTGATTCTGGTCCAGGGAAGACATGGCTAGGCAGTTTGGGCTGCACTGTTCCCATGAGGCACAGGGTCAAGACTGATTTGCATATGGCTAAGTCTGAGCTGGGGTGGCTTGGTCAGCAAAATAACGATGGATTAAACCCAGATCTGTGACTGGGGTGAATGTTTTGCCATTGTGCAACATTCTGTCCATCATCTTGTGTGTTTTGCTGTTCACCCTATATGGGAAGGGTATGCCCAGACGTGGGCCCCGTGCTCACTAAGCCACTGGAGTTAAGCTATCCTGGCTGAAGACGGCTGATAGCCAGAAACTGGTCCTAGGATGCTTGATTCCAGTCCAGGGAAGACATGGCTTGGCAGTTCGGGCTGGACTGTTCCCAAGAGGCACAGGGTCAAGACTGATTTGCATATGGCCATGTCTGAACTGGGGTGGCTTGGTGAGCAAAATAACGATGGATAAAACCCAGATCTGTGACTGGGGGTGAATGTTTTGCCATTGTGCAACACTCTGTCCATCATCTTGTGTGTTTTGCTGTTCACCCTATCTGGGAAGGGTATGCCCAGACGTGGGTCCCGTGCTCACTAAGCCACTGGAGTTAAGCTATCCTGGCTGAGGACGGCTGATAGCCAGAAACCGGTCCTAGGATGCTTGATTCCGGTCTAGGGAAGACATGGCTTGGCAGTTCGGGCTGGACTATTCCAATGAGGCACAGGGTCAAGACTGATTTGCCTATGGCCATGTCTGAACTAGGTTGGCTTGGTGAGCAAAATAACGATGGATTAAACCCAGATCTGTGACTGGGGTTGAATGTTTTGCCATTGTGCAACATTCCGTCCATCATCTTGTGTGTTTTGCTGTTCACCTTATGTGGGAAGGGTATGCCCAGAGGTGAGTCCTGTGCTCACTAAGCCACTGGAGTTAAGCTATCCAGGCTGAAGACGGCTGATAGCCAGAGACCGGTCCTAGGATGCTTGATTCTGGTCCAGGGAAGACATGGCTTGGCAGTTTGGGCTGGACTGTTCCCATGAGGCACAGGGTCAAGACTGATTTGCATATGGCCATGTCTGAACTGGGGTGGCTTGGTGAGCAAAATAACAATGGATTAAACCCAGATCTGTGACTGGGGGTGAATGTTTTGCCATTGTGCAACATTCCGTCCATCATCTTGTGTGTTTTGCTGTTCACCCTATGTGGGAAGGGTATGCCCAGATGTGGGTCTCGTGCTCACTAAGCCACTGGAGTTAAGCTATCCTGGCTGAAGACGGCTGATAGCCAGAAACCGGTCCTAGGATGCTTGATTCCGGTCCAGGGAAGACATGGCTTGGCAGTTCGGGCTGGACTGTTCCCATGAGGCACAGGGTCAAGACTGATTTGCATATGGCCATGTCTGAACTGGGGTGGCTTGGTGAGCAAAATAACAATAGATTAAACCCAGATCTGTGACTGGGGGTGAATGTTTTGCCATTGTGCAACATTCCGTCCATCATCTTGTGTGTTTTGCTGTTCACCCTATGTGGGAAGGGTATGCCCAGACGTGGGTCCCGTGCTAACTAAGCCACTGGAGTTAAGCTATCCTGGCTGAAGACGGCTGATAGCCAGAAACTGGTCCTAGGATGCTTGATTCTGGTCCAGGGAAGACATGGCTAGGCAGTTTGGGCTGCACTGTTCCCATGAGGCACAGGGTCAAGACTGATTTGCATATGGCTATGTCTGAGCTGGGGTGGCTTGGTCAGCAAAATAACGATGGATTAAACCCAGATCTGTGACTGGGGTGAATGTTTTGCCATTGTGCAACATTCTGTCCAACATCTTGTGTGTTTTGCTGTTCACCCTATATGGGAAGGGTATGCCCAGACGTGGGCCCCGTGCTCACTAAGCCACCGGAGTTAAGCTATCCTGGCTGAAGACGGCTGATAGCCAGAAACTGGTCCTAGGATGCTTGATTCCAGTCCAGGGAAGACATGGCTTGGCAGTTCGGGCTGGACTGTTCCCATGAGGCACAGAGTCAAGACTGATTTGTATATGGCCACGTCTGAACTGGGGTGGGTTGGTGAGCAAAATAACGATGGATTAAACCCAGATCTGTGACTGGGGATGAATGTTTTGCTATTGTGCAACATTCCGTCCATCATCTTGTGTGTTTTGCTGTTTATCCTGGAAATACCCAAGAGGGACTCAATTTCACAACTTCTTCATAAAAGGCATTGGTTCCAAATCAAGAAGAGGATCTTATTCAAGCAATTGTCAGTATTAACTGAGCCTTTTACAAATGTGGTCTCAAGTAGAGAGTGGAAAACCACCCATCTAGAATTTTTAGGTCCATGTCTGCCATATTAGTTAGAGTACCAAGGTTTCGCCTGAGTAGAGAGGGAGGCTCAAACTTCACTATTTTAGCAAGCAGAGAAGGGACTTTGTTCCCTTTGTTCCTATAGTATTTTCCTCATGATCTTTTATTTGGAAACTGACAAAATATTGGACAACCCAATAGACCCACAGAGGCTTGGGTAAATCAAAATCTAGATAAGGTATGAGTGCCTACAAGGGATTTTTTTCAACAAAGAAAATCTTCTTGGCTCAAAGAAATACAGTGGCTTCAGGCAAAAAAATTAACAAAATACATTATATTTATTCGAAGCACATATATCAAAAAGGGAAATGCAGGTAAAACAAGACTGGTGTATTCTTTAAAAGTACACATTTATGTAGAAAATTATCTTTATAAATAAGGGTACAAAATACAACTCACATGAATACAAAAGTGACTGAGATAGACTATCTTCACGGCAACTGTTTTCTCATAAACACTTTTGTTATTGCCTATTTCAAATATGTTCAATGCGGAGAACATCATTGAGTATACAATGAGCATTTCCAGAAAGATAATTTATACATGAAAATGGGTGGAATGTTGGTGAACAACAACAGGATATAATCAAGAGTAAAAATGGACACTTGTAACACTTCTCAACCTTTGGTTCAGGGAGATTAGGAAACCCTCAAAAACTCAATGTTATTTGGAATGCGGTATATATGATTCCTCCGCCCCACATTGAAGTTATGGCAGTTATCATAGGGTGTTCCTAGATGTGTTGGCTGCCAGCCTCATCCAGAGGCACCTCTGGTCTCGAGTGCAGTGTCCAGAGATAGAGGGTTTTCCCCACAAGTAAAGTATAGACAATTAACATTCATGGGAAAATTTAAAAAACGGAAAGGACACCCAGGTACTTTATTAGGGGGTGAGTTTTCACTGGTATAAAATGAGGTTTATACTCTAAATGGACCGAGTTACCAGGTCCTGTAGTATTAATAAACAAAAGGTCAGTAGCGGTTGGTGGACTTGTAAAGTAGTGGGGCGTAAACTGCCACACCAAACCGCACCAAGTGTGCAATATCTAACCTTTTCATGTTATCGCTCATTGAAGGATGTTGACAGTGCCGCTTTTATTTTCCTGTCAAATGTTTGTGCACAAGACACATTTGGGAGATAAAAATGTGAACAGCAAGTATGCTAATGCACATCCCCTTTTTGTTTTCATTTCACAGTAAGACACTTGTCTAATTCAACATGCACACTTCATTTCAAGCTCTTACTTCCTACTGCCAATGAAGCCCCACATCGCCCCCAGGCAGTACAGCACCTGATCTGCAACACCAGTGAAAGAAGGCAGCTAGCAGGGAAAAAACAGTTAATTAAACGCAGTCTAACTTTAAATTGGCTCACTGCAGGGGGTCAATGCTCTTTCGCCCCTAAGGAGGATCCGCCCCTGATTGTCATCCAAACTATGTGCAGTCCAACCCTTCCTACATGGCCTGAAGGTACCACAGAAACACCCGCAGCTCTCACACCCTACATTCCTCAAGTGAGAGAAGAGGGCGGAACTCGTGAAAACAGTTTGTGGAATTCACGCACTCTCAAGTACATCCACCCCCGTGGAACTCACAACTTCTCCGCAACTCACAACAGCCTTCTTGCACTGTCTCTTGTGCCCTAAACTCCCTGAAAATGCAAAGTCTCGACGGAACGTGTACCCTGTTTATACCAACAACCTATCCGGTGCTTTCAAAGTCTGCGAGCCTCACACCCTCTCTGGTACATTCAGCCTCCCTAGTCTCTAAAACTCACAGCCCCTCTCCGAAACTCACAACACTCTGGAAATAGCACTGTCTGACATTTCAAACTCCCTGATTGAAAATTCAAAGACTGGACGGAACGTGTAACCTCTTTGGTACCAGCAACCTCGCGTATGCGTTCCAACACCACGAACCTCACACCCTCTCTCACTGACACCTGCGACGTTTCCGGAACTCACACATTCTGTGGAAACTCCCAACATCTTCAAATGTCACAAAAATCTCCATAACACTCAGCCAAGCAGAAGTCTAAAACCTTTCAGGAAGTGGGAATCAATTAGGAATTCGCAAAGGCTTTAGGATAGAAACCCTTTCTAAAACTACAAAGAGTGAAGAAAGGAGCAACCTGTATCATGAGTGAGTTCCCACTATGTCTCTATCCCTCCTACCCGAGACCCGCCCCAAAGACTACGGCAAACCGTGTGTGATTGACAGTACAAATAAATGTAAAAAAAAACTTACCTTGGCTTGGCTTACCGCTCTGGCTCTCGACTCGAGTCCTGTCCCGAGGGCCGAGACTGTAGACTCCCGCGCGCCATCCTGGATTTTTTTGAATGCCTCGTCGTCACTAAAGGCTGCATGCAGCCTCCCTCCCCTCCATGGCAGCCGGCGCTGATTGGTTCGGCCGGCTGCCCTAAACACGTCATTCCTCTTGGTCTGCATGCTGCAGAACGGAGAGTGGGAGGAGGCTTGGGGGAGCGGCTTGCCCACTGTTGCTAATACTGTCTGTTTGGACAGCCTCTCAGGCTGTCCAAACAGTCCGTATTCACAACAGTGGGCAAGCCACTCCCCCAAGCCACTCCCCCCTGCCCTGAGGCTAGAGCTCGAGGAAGTTTGCTGATGCTGACTGATTTCTCGCCGTGCGAGAAGGGCAGGCAGAAACAAATGGTAGTTATAAATAAATAACTACCATTTGTTTCTGCCTTCTTCTCGCACGGCGAGAAAACAGAGGGGGCGGCGCCCAAACGCCCCCACGGTAAAACCGCCACTGCAAAAGGTTGTCGACATGTTTCAGCTCCTTAGGCCCTAGGGGTCTGTGGAGCTTTCGTCAGGACTTACAAAGATATAATGTTACTCACACAACTTGTGCGGTATTATTTCTCCAAAGTTTTACTTCTAAGGGAATTCCACTCTCCAAAATCTCTAAATGGAGAGCTAGGTACTTCCAACGGGGTTCCGCTTATTTTAAGCGCAGAGCCGCGTGGTGACTTCACATCGGCCTTGTGCTGACTCTGCCCCCGGTTCAAGGTATGAGTGCCTACAAGGGATTTTTTTCAACGAAGAAAATCTTCTTGGCTCAAAGAAATACAGTGGCTTCAGGCAAACACATTAACGAAATACATTATATTTATTCGAAGCACATATATCAAAAAGGGAAATGCAGGTAAAACAAGACTGGTGTATACTTTAAAAGTACACATTTATGTAGAAAATTATCTTTATAAATAAGGGTACAAAATACAACTCACATGAATACAAAAGTGACTGAGATAGACTATCTTCACGGCAACTGTTTTCTCATGAACATTTTTGTTATTGCCCATTTCAAATATGTTCAATGCGGAGAACATCATTGAGTATACAATGAGCATTACCAGAAAGATCATTTATACATGAAAATGGGTGGAATGTTGGTGAACAACAACAGCCAGCAATTGACACTGTGCTGTTTGGGAAGGAGTTCCCTTCCTAATTCTGAAGACCGTGATACATATGCTCCAATCAAGTAAGACAAGTGGTCACAGAAGTATAATCAGTTACTGTGATTCTCTACTACAGCCAGCAATTGACATTGTGCTGTTTGTTAATGAGTTCACTTCCTAATTCTGAATAGCGCGATACATATGCTGCATTCTCAATAAGACCAGTGGTCTTGGAGGCATGGTCATTTACTGTGAGTCTCTACTTTTTGTTCCTATAGATTTTTGGAGGCCATTCTATGCTCCATCTCTGTGTGTCATTATCTAGATGCTTTGTAAATCAGATTACCTTAATTCATTTATCTAGTAATTTTGCATAACCTATTTCATTTCTGCACTAAGCTGGTGAATGTTCTCTTAATTTAGATTAATACTCAGGGTAAGAAACGGCTCTGGATCATGTAACTAGATTTACTTTCACTTTTTTACCAAGCTGGTGAATGTTCTCTTACTTCAGTTTAATGCTCAGGGCAAGAAACTGTCCTAGATCATGTCACTTTTCCTTCTTTTTCTGCAACTTAGTTTGTCCTTGATTTGTTCAGCTGACACAATTTTTCCTTTTCTTCTCTATTTTTTTTATCACAGGTGTATATCTCTTTTTTTCATTGGTAGTACTTAATTGATACACGCAATTCTTTAGATTATTAGTTGTATGCTCAATGATATTCTCCTCATTTGAAAATATTTGAAATGGGCTATAACAAAAGTGTTTATGAGAAAACAGTCACCATGAATATAATCTATCTCAGTCACTTTTGTATTCATGTGAGTTGTACTTTGTACCCCTATTTATAAACAGAATTTTCTACTTCAATTTGTACTTTTAAAATATTCACTGTCTTGCATTACTTATGATTATGTTTTATAAAGCCGCATGGCTACTCGAAGGCTTCCCCGTGCTGGTGGGTACTGTGCTGAGAGTAGGGCCTCTGTTATGTTATGTTATGTTATAGTACTTATAGAGCACATGGCTACCCCAGCAACGGGGCGTCTCAGCGCAGACTGGCAAAATAGGGTGAAGAATCAAAGAGAAATTAGTGGTTGGAGAAAAGCCAGATCTTCACCATCCTTCTAAAGGTCCAATGATCAGGGGTGCTGTGGATAGGAAGGGGTAAGGAGTTCCAAAGAGCAGGTGCCAGTGCTCTGAATAAGTGGCCACCCGCTCTGACCCTCCGTATCCGAGGGACTCTGGCCAATTGCAGATCTATAGAGCACAAAGCGTGTGGGTACGTAATGCGAGCACATATCGCTCAAGATTCCCAGGTCGATGCCTGAGAGGATCTTGTGAATGATACACAAGGCTTTGAAGGGTATTCTCTGTTACATGGGTAACCAATGTAGCCGGCAGAGGAGATTAGAAACATGGCAGTATTTAGGAAGAGCAAACAGAGCGCAGGTGGCAGTGTTCTGGACGCGTTGAAGCCTTTTGATCAGAGATTTGTCGGATCCCAGAAGTAGAACGTTGCAATATTCTAATCTAGCCATATTGGAAGATTGGATGATCAGCTGCCGGGTTTGAGAATCAAAAAGACCTAGTATTGGCTTTAGGCCACATAGCAATCCAAAACATTTGCCTGCCACTAATTTAGCATGAGCCTCGAAGGTGAGATCTTTGTTCTCCAGTATTCCCAAATTCTTAACCACAGGTTTGGGCATCAATCAATCAATCAATCAGGGAATTGTAAGCGTGCTACTCACCCGTGAGGTTCTCAAGGTGCTGAGAGGGGGGGGGGGGTCTGCAGATATGTTAAGCCAAAGAGCGAGCCAGGTCTTGAGGGTCGTCCTGAAGGTGTTCAGGGAGGGGCCGCATCTGATGTCTCCCGGTAGCTCGTTCCAGGTCTTGGCTGCAATGTGAGAGAAGGATCTTCTGCCTGCCCTGGCTCTGTGGATGCACGGGGTTTCAGCCAGTGCGAGGTTGGAAGATCGGAGGTTTCTTTTGGGTATGTGGAAGTTAATTCTGTCTTTGAGGCATTTGGGTCAGTTGTTGTGTAGGCATTTGTAGGTGTGAGTGAGGATTTTGAAAGTGACTCTTTTCTCCATGGGGAGCCAGTGGAGACTTTGCAAGTGTTGGCTGATGTGTTCGTGTCGGGTGATGCAGAGGACGAGTCTGGCAGCGGTGTTCTGTATTGTCTGGAGTTTGTGGAGTAGGGACTTGTTGATGCTGGCATGGAGTGCATTTCCGTAGTCCAATCTGCTGGTGATGAGTGCGTGGTTGACTGTCTTCCTTGACTCAGGGAGGATCCACTTGAAGGTCTCAAGTAGGATGCAGAGGGTATTGAAACAGCTGGAGGTGACGGTGTTGACCTGTCCGTTCATGGTGAGTGATGAGTCTAGCACAATGCCTAGGTTCCTGGCGTGGTCTAAGGGGGTAGGTGGGCTTTCGAGGGTGGTCAGCCACCATGTGCTGTTCCCTGCAGAAGGGGTGCTACCGAGGACGAGGAGTTCTGTCTTCTCAGCGTTGAGCTTTAGGCAGCTGTTGGTCATCCAGACTGCGACGTCTTTCATTCCTTTCAGGAAGTTGAGTTTGGTGGTGGTGGGGTCTTTGGTGAAAGAGAGAATGAGCTGGTTGTCGTCGGCATAGGATACGATGTTGAGGCTGTGTTGTCGGACGATGGCTGCGAGGGGGACCATGTATATGTTGAAGAGGGTGGGGCTCAGTGATGAACCCTGTGGGACTCCGCAGGTGATTTTTTGGGGTCAGAGAGGAAGGGTGGGAGTCTGATCCTTTGGCTTCTTCCGGTGAGGAATGATAGAATCCAGTCCAGGGCTGTTCCTTGTACGCCTGCGTTGTGTAGTCTGGCGACTAGTGTGCGGTGGGAGACAGTGTTGAGGCCGCTGATAGGTCGAGTAGGATGGGGGCCGCGGAATGGCCTTGGTCCAGGAGGGTGCGGATGTGGTCGGGGGCAGCGAGTAGGGCGGTCTCTGTGCTGTAGTTGCTTCGGAATCCGGATTGGGACGGGTTGAGGACGGCGTTGGCTTCAATGAATCGTGTCAGTTTCCTGTTGACTGTTTTCTCTGCAACTTTGGCTGCAAAGGGGAGGAGCGAGATGGGCGATAGTTCTTGAGGTCGGTGGGGTCAGCTGTGGGCTTCTTGAGCAGGGGTCTGACTCTGCGTGCTTCCAGTCATCTGGGAAGGTGCCTGTTTTGAAGGTGGTGTTGATGGTGCATTGTAGTTCGGGTGTGATGGCGGCCGCAGCTCTGTTGTAGATGTGAGGGGGCAGGGGTTGGTGGGGGCGCCCGAGGGGTTGCTTTTCATGGTCAAGGCTGTGTACAGTTGGAGATGGTGGGCCGTCTGTGGTGCCTGGTGATGAAGTTGTCGAAGCGGTTTTTGATCTTGAGGTGGAAATAGGTTCCAAGCTTGTCGCAGAGGTCTTGGGATGGGGTGATTTCTGTGGCTTCGCTGCGTGGGTTGGTGAATTCTTGAATGGCACTGAAAAGTTCCTTGGAGTTGGTGGAGTTAGCCAGGATTTTGTTGTGGATGAAGGTCCCCTTGGTGGCTCTGATCTGGTTGTGGTAGTCTGTCATGGCGTCCATGTAGGTGGTGTGGTTTTTGGTTCTCTTGGTGTTTCTCCAGTTCTTCTCGAGGCATCTGCAGGTGCATCTGGCTTCTTGGAGAGTGGTGGTGAACTAGGCGGCTATCCTGGGGCGTTGTCTGTCGGGGTTGCGTACCGGGGCGAGCTTGCCTGCGCAGTTGGAGATCCAGGTGTGAAGTTCTCTGGCTGCGTCATTTGCATAATTTGCGTTGGGTGCCCAGGTGTGGTTGTCTCGGGTGAGGGTAGATTTAGTTGCTCGTCGGTAAGCTTGCTCCAGTTCCTTCGTGGTGGGCGTAGGGGTGGTTTGGGTGCCTTGGGTTTGTTGATGGCGAAGTGTATGCAGTGGTGGTCGGTCCATGGCAGCTGCGTTCAGGTCTCCAATGAGTATGTAGTTTGTTGAGGCGATGGCGTGGGGTGCGATGAAGTCTGTGATGGTGGTGGCGAAGGGTGTTCGGGGGCGGGGGGTCTGTAGACGAGAGTTCATCGCAGTGTGGTTTTGGGGGTGGTCTGGATCTGGAAGTGCAGGTGTTTGGCAGAGGAGAAGGTTTAGCTGGAGCTGGTGAAGCAGAGGGTGCTCTTATGGGTGATGGCGAGGCCCCCTCCTGGGTGGTTGGGGCGGTCTTTCCTCTGGATCTTGTATCCCTCTGGGATGGCGGTGCTAATGTTGGGGTCGGAGAATGCGTTGGTCCAGGTATCTGTGAAGAAGGTGATGTCGGGTGAGAGAGTCGAGTAGGTTCCAGATTTCTATGGCGTGTTTGTGTATGGAGCGTACGTTGAGGAGGATGCAATTTAGGGTTTCACCGGTGCTGGGGTCGGGGGTGTTGGAAGCCGGGTGGCGGTGAGGGTCTGGCGGCAGTGGACGCAGGAGAATTGGCCGTGGGTCATGTTCGGTGAGGTCTATTGACATTTTCTAAGTCCTCCAGTGAGGTAATAGAAATTTTCAGGTAGCCAAAGTGTCCCCCAACTCGCACCCTATCCATGCACCCATGTTCCTTGTATGTCGTGTAACTTCCGTTCTGTTCATGCTAGAGAGACGCAAATACATTTGCGTCCATCCTTAACATGTTAGCTATCCAACCATACCAAGAAATCCCGTTCCTTATGTTCCTAAGCATACGGTGCCACCGTCTTTATGTGGTGCACTTCTGGAATTCGCACACTTTTTCTCCATGTTTCCTGGCCTAGTCGAGCTAGGCCCTTAACGAGGCCTCTCTGCCTCATCTCTACTGTCTCCTAAAGCTGCACGCATCCCTGACCCCTGCCTTACTTCCTGCCAGCGCGGCGGTGCCCGGCTCGGCCTGGACTGCCTGCCAAATTCATGTTTTGCCTACCGATATCTGCTCAGCCTCCTCGAAAAACACATTCCAGTCTAGTGAAAGGGGTAAACATATTCCCGGCTGCAGAGCAAAGGGCCCGGCCTTCCTGTCCTCCTTGCAAGTGATTTACTGAACCCGTTACCATGGTAGGCCCATGGCTCCGCGCATTGCACCAAGACACGTATGCATGCACTAGCATTCGGTATTGAATGGCCCCTGCCCAAGAGACCTTTACTTCAGACACTACATCCTCCAAATAACAGATATCAGATATGCTATAGGTACAGGTTGCCCTGACACTCCAGACACCAGTCTCCTCCACTAGTGCTAAAGTCAAAGCCCCCAGTTTCACGTCATACTAGTTGCGCGCGCACATAGGCGAAGGGTTTCCCCTGATTCTGCAACTTTTCACTTTACTTCCACCCACATGTGACGTATCTTGTGACGTTTCTCTGACATGTACAGTGCACGCCCATGTGTACGCCTCTTTTCACGCCTCCTCTTACGCTCATGTGTTCTTATCTCTCTCTTTTCACCTGTTACGCCTACTGTATTGGATTCAAGTGTAACAATTTACTATATATAATATGTAATGTTAATAAAACGTTGAATGTCCCTTCCTGAACCTGCGTGGTGATGGAACCCGATATCCTTTGCTTCGAAGCATAATATTAAAGCCTGTATGACTCAGATACCACGGACTCTGCCTCTCATTTAAATGAGCCGTCTTGTATCGATAATTATATGGAAAAATTGCTTAGGTAAAAACTTATTTACCACATAATTTGGCGCCCGAACAGGGACCCCCCCCCTCCCCACTCGCCGGTGAAGTCACTCGGCCTTTGACCCCTTCTACAACCCCGACGGAAACCGTGCACGTTTGCGGGTTTTCCCGCTACCTTCCCTCGGGTCCACGAGGGAGACGGAGACTGCGGTCCGGCGTCCAGACGAGGCGGTGAGGAATGCGGAGGATCCCGACCAGAGCCCTAGACGAGAGAGCAAGGTCCGAGGTGTCCAGAGGCTCACCTGTTCCGAAGCGCATGCGTAGGAGAATCGTCACCTGACGCAGTCCAGTCCAGTCCAGTTTCCGTTCCGAGGCCTTCAGTTTCTTGCTTCCCGGTGAGTACCGTTGTTGGGAACGCATCTAGACGGGTTCATTAATTGGTTCCCGGTCAAGACAGGTCTGGGTACACAGGCCTGGTCCGTACGTGTTCACTTAGGTGGATACGGTCCGACGTGTCTCTTTATGGGACCGGTCTGTACTGTTTCAGCAGTGCATCTAGTCTAGTAATTCAGTGATTCAGTATCTAGTGTTGCAACTCGAGTTTTCAGTCTTGCTCTTCTGTGTTCTCTATGTATCAGATAACTTGTTTTAATGTGTTTCGATGTCATGGTATGAATGATTGTTTACTGTCTATTACTGTGTTTATTGTGTTCACATCCGAATCACTCTAGTCATGCCGCTGTTTTCGAAATTACGCCAGATAGGTACTAGGAAAGGGATACTCGAGGAAGCAGTTCCTGTCCCCCCTAGGGACACTCCAGGATATTTTATGTACCACAAACACGGCTTAGATGCTGTGCTGTATTTAGACTTATGGGTGGAGTACACCAAGAATCTGGAAGAGAAGTTTAGATGGCCTGCCTCAGGGACATGGGATGCCGAGTGCATCATGAGAGTAGAAGAAGCATTATGGAAGAAGAAAGCCAGACAATCCCAGAAAGACGCCATGGAATTGTGGCGTAAAGAATCGCATAGACGAACAGAAAAAGAATTTAGGAAAGCCGAGAGAAGTAGAGAAGAATCCGAAAAAGTCAGAGAAAAAGAGCTAATAGAGGAAGGAGAACAGGTCAGATTAGAACAATTAGATCGCCAAAGAAATGCACTCATTACAGGCATGTATCCAGTTTTAACCGAGGGCCTGCCCAAGGCGACCCTGGAAGTACCCCGTAGCTTGCCACCACCATTGGTCCCGACCCAACTCTGTCACAAAAAGACCGCAGCAGACATCTTCCTTTCTTCCTATTTAGATGATGTAGCTCCAGCGTATACCAATGTACCCGTACAACCAGCTAATAATGTACCGCAGCATTTTCCGGCTGCTCAAGCCACGACCCCTCCACGCCAAGATTCACTTCCCGCACCTACTGTTACTTCCCCTTCTACTGTTGCTGCTATTGGTCCCCCTACTATTGGTCCTCACAATCCTTTTTCGACAGATGCGACCCAGAGTCAGTCCCCTGTACTTGTACCACTCCCACACGCCATGACGTCAAGTCATGCTCATGGTTCTGCTTCAGGCGGTGCCGTGGGAGGCCGACTTCACACCCCGCCGCAATTGCATCGAGTGACAATGAGAGAATTAGCAACACAACGTACTCCGAAAGCGATGCCTCATGAAAAACTTAAACAGTATCTTACGGATTGTAGATATGATCCAGTACCTGGCAAGACAGGAGATATGATGTTAGCTTCGTTACGTCTACGACGTGTTACAGATTATCTGATGATATTTCCAGAAATGACAGAACATCTAGACAACATATATCATTTTATTAGAACGGGTGAAAGACCAGAATGTATTCAAGAAGCCATGGCATATCAGAAAGTTGAGACACAAGGTTTAATATTACGATTCTTGATTAATTGTTTGATTAGGGAACAAGATAAGCCAGGTGTTGTTCAAGCGGAGCTGGATGTACTGACAAAATGGAGTCAAAATATTGCAGATTGTAAACATGATAAACAAACCTGTATAGATGCCATGTCCAGAAAGATTCGTAAAGAAATAGTAGCAATACATACAAGACAGAAGGCTGAAGCCGAGTCAGACAAGAATGAATCCTCGGAGGAGGAAGAAATAGATAATCCAGTAGAGAATCAGGATACAATAGCGTACGTAGGTAGAGTGAAACTCCCTAAACAGTATCCTTCTGATAGAACTTTTGACAGATCCATTCGTTCAGAAAACAAGAAACGTTTCCTTTCCCCGATACCAGAGCAATGTTCTCTTGAACATGTTTTTCAAGTTACTAATAAAATACTAAAAGAAAGAATAGGTTATCATGAACTCAATACCTTACGTGATCAGGAACTAGCCCGGTCAGCAGTCCAATGAGCCGGGGATGACAGTATATATAATGATGATTTAGTAGTGCAAACATTTTTAAGCCTCACTCCAGAAGAACAGCGACTAGCTGGTATATACATGACCCAACATCTCATTACCCTATATGAAAATCAGCAATCCGATCCAGGTCCATTGTATAATTTATTGCAAGACTTACTCCTGAGAAGATGGAGAGGCCTAGGTACTGATTTAATTGATATTATTCTAGAACAACGTCATAAATATAGAACTTTCCTGACTCCACATCTTGTTTCCGTTCCACCCCCAGTAAGACAGCCATATCACCTAGATAGACAGAACCCCTTACGAGAAGTACATCCAATCCGGAAGCCAGATAATACTTTTGAACGCGTATTCGTATACACTCCTCTGACTAAAATGGAATTATTAGAAATGAAGAAAATTGTACCTTGTCATGATAAAGATCCTGCAGGCTTCCACCGTGAATTAAAAGACATGTTACTTATGGGAGATTATACGTATCCCGATATTCTTAAAATGCTAAAAGTATTGTTGCCAGCAGGGATTTACGAAAAACTGAAAGAAAAAGAATGGGAGGTGGGAGATAAAAAGATTATTCGGACTGAATTAGAAAACAAGGAAAATGGACGAACCCCAGGTGTAGGTCTTGGGGAGAAAGCTAAAGCATTACCAGGATTACTAGTACAGGTTTTGCCTAGATTATTGACAGTTAAAAAGGAAGACTGGGATGCGATCTCAGCCTGCAAACAAAAGCAAGACAAAGACACTAGTGATTTTTATTCGAGATTCGAGAAATGTTTCATTATCAATAGTGGCCTGAAAACAAGTAGCGAGTCTTTCCCACATCTTTTTGTGACCAAACTAGTCGAGAATTCTTTACCCCAGGTTAAAAACAGAGTATTGAAAGTAGAAAGTACATGGCAAGCTAATACGCCTTCCCAAATGTTACAGATGTTACAGTACCACCAGAACAGGATTAGAGAGGAACACGATCATGAACAGAGATGCATGAAAGACACGAAAATGAAAGTACTAGTTGCCCAGTCTGTACCAGCAAATGGTCAGAAGAGTGGTAACACGCAGAACACACAGACTAGTCATTATACAGGTCCTGTTAAAGGAAATTGCAATTATTGTAAGCAGCCAGGTCACTTTATAAGTGATTGTGCCGTTCTCAGACACAATATTGCTACAGGCAAAACTAAAGAAAGACCACGTCCGCCTAGACCAGAACACGTTCAACAGAATATTCCACAGAATCCGCAACCTCCACAGCATGTACAGCAACAGACAGTAGCTGTACCCCAACCCCAGCCTATTGCTGCAACTCAACATGTTACGTCACAAATGTACCAGTATGCACAGTCAGATTACCCCGATTATCAGCAGTACACATGAAGCAGCCTAGAGAGGGATGTTGGCTTGCCCCTTATCGAGGTTCCTGTAGATCAAGATGGTCCAGTCAGGTATTAGGGAAAGACAGAAAATTTTTGATTGACACGGGGGCGAGCAGAACTACCATTAGTCATGACGAGGTTCCAGGGGCACCCCTCTCAGGCTCACAGAATGTTTCCCTTGGATTTTCAGGAAAACCTATTGTTAATGAAGTATCACAGCCAGTTCCCCTTGCAGTTGGTCCGTTGTCCCGTACTACAGATGTATTGCTTACAAAATCATGTCCTGAAAACCTGCTTGGTATTAAAACACTGAAAGCTCTAGGAGCTGTTATATGTTGTTCTCCGGAAGGAGTGAGACTGTTCCTTCGTGATTTCAAGGGCCATTATGTGTTGAGAGATTTTGATGTCAGATTGCAAAATGTTCCACAGCATTTATGGGCGCAAGGTCCAACTGATGTAGGTTGTATGCACATTACTCCCTATCGTGTCACACTCAAGCAAGGTGTTGTACTGCCCCGTATCCGACAATACAAATTGCCCCCCGAGGCTGTAGCAGCCTTACTGAAAATAATTGACGAACTCATTGCCCAAGGAGTAGTCGTAGAAACTGACTCCAATATATGTAATTCTTCAATCATTCCGATTCTTAAACGAACTGACCCAAATGCACCTCCAGTCTATCGGCTGGTGATCGATCTTCGTGAACTCAACAAATGCATTGTACCACAGTACCCAGTGGTTCCAGATATTTCGTCACTACTGACTGCCATTGATTCCGAAGCAGCGTTCTTTACTGTAATTGATCTTAAGAACGCTTTCTTTAGTGTTCCCATCCATCCGGAAAGCCAATATTTGTTCGGATTCTCATTAAATGGCCGAAGTTTTAAATTTGCACGTGCACCTCAAGGGTTCACGGAAAGTCCTAGTATTTACAGCCAAGCCCTGAAACGACAACTAGACAGTATTCACATGCCTACTGACACTGCTCTGCTCCAATATGTTGATGATCTACTGATCACAGCACAGACCGAACGTGACTGCGAGAGCGCGTCACTGACAGTCTTGTTTTTTCTTGCCGAAAAGGGGCACAAGGTGTCCCCTTCGAAGCTCCAATTCTGTGCCCAGCAAGTGGTATACCTTGGGCACTTGCTGTCCAAGAAGGGTAGACAGTTGACACCAGATCGTATCCAGTTAATAGCACATCTGCCACAACCCAAGACTCAAAAGGAAGTACAGGCCTTTATTGGCCTCACTTCGTACTGCAGACAATGGATTCCCCAATATGCATTTCTAGCCAAGCCACTTATTCAGTTGACAACACAGGAGGCAGCGACTTCGACTGTCCTCCCTTGGACTCAGGAACATACACAAGCTTTTAATGACTTGAAGAAAGCTTTATGTCAAGCACCAGTTTTAGCGACACCATGTTACAGCAAACCTTTTACACTTTTTGTCACAGAACGCGATGGCACAGCGTTGTCCGTTCTCACACAAGATCAAGCAGGACACCATAAGCCTTGTGCTTATTTTTCCAGTACATTGGATCCAGTAGCCCAGGCTCTGCCTGCGTGCTTAAAATCAGTTGCAGCAACAGCTCTAGCTATCAGACAAAGCGACTCGATAGTGTTAGGACATCCCTTGACAGTACAGGTTCCACATTCCGTGGAAGTACTTCTGAACCGAACCCAGACTCAGCACTTGACCATAGCACGACTGACAGGTTATGAACTGACACTGTTCCAGCCACACATAGAAATCAGACGCTGCAACATACTTCATCCTGCCACATTGTTACCCTCAATTACAACAGATCCCGCACCACATGACTGTGTAGAAGTCATTAATACAGTAACTAAGCCCCGACAAGACTTGACAGACATTGCATTACCCGATCCAGACCTGACACTTTATGTGGATGGTTCATGTATGAGAACAAACGCAGGAGAGTTAGTGGCCGCCTATGCAGTGACCACTGAAACTGAAGTTTTAGATATGCATCGTATTGACACACTATCTGCTCAAGCTGCAGAACTTATAGCTCTGACCCAAGCATGTATACTAGCCAAGAACAAGAAAGTAAACATATACACTGATTCACAATATGCATTCGGAGTTGTTCACGACTTCGGAGTCCTTTGGGAAGAGAGAGGTTTCCTAACTTCTCACGGTACCAAGATCCAGCATGGTCCCCTCATCCAAGCCCTGTTAGAAGCAATACACTTGCCTACAGCCATAGCCATTATAAAATGCAAAGCACATACCAAAGTCACTGACAGAATTTCCCAGGGTAACGACCTGGCAGATCGTACAGCCAAACTCACAGCTCAGACTGTTATCCCGACTGACATGACAAAGACTGATCCGACTACACTGACACATTGCCTGACAGTCAAGGATCCCATTCTAGATGTACTCGACATACAGACACATGCAACACCAGACGAAATCAAGAAATGGACTGAACAAGGAGGGATCCAAACAGACCAGGGATGGATGATGAAAGGAAGAGCCACATGGTTCCTCCCCGACTCTATGGTTCAAATCATCATTAACACAACACATAGTCCAGCACACTTAGGAGAGAAAGCCATGTTAGACAGCTTACAGAATCTCTGGTATAACAAACATTTAAGAGCGGCAGCAAAACAGAAAGTGCGTACTTGCATGATCTGTTGTCAGTTCAATCCCGGAAAAGGTGTCCCCGTGGAACAGGGTGGATTTCATCCTCCTGACCATCCTTTTGAAGTCCTCCAGATGGATTATATCCAGATGGACCGATGTTGAGGGTTCAAGTATGTCCTCGTAGTTGTATGTGCTCTTTCCCGATGGACAGAAGCATATCCAGTCCCAGATTACACTGCCCCGTAGAATTACTGATGTTGACAGTTGTATGCTGACAGATTACCTAGCTTCCTTGATGTCTGCACTACAATCTTGTCGTTCACAGGTCGCGGCTGCCTTTCCGGACAATACTCAAGTGAAACCGCATGAAGTCCGCCCGGGAGATCTGGTACTTATAAGGAACTTCGACCGGAAGAGTCCGCTGGAACCCAGATGGAAGCAGCCTATTGCTTGCCTACAGCCATAGCCATTATGAAATGCAAAGCACATACCAAAGTCACTGACAGAATTTCCCAGGGTAACGACCTGGCAGATCGTACAGCCAAACTCACAGCTCAGACTGTTATCCCGACTGACATGACAAAGACTGATCCGACTACACTGACACATTGCCTGACAGTCAAGGATCCCATTCTAGATGTACTCGACATACAGACACATGCAACACCAGACGAAATCAAGAAATGGACTGAACAAGGAGGGATCCAAACAGACCAGGGATGGGTGACGAAGGGAAGAGCCACATGGTTCCTCCCCGACTCTATGGTTCAAATCATCATTAACACAACACATAGTCCAGCACACTTAGGAGAGAAAGCCATGTTAGACAGCTTACAGAATCTCTGGTATAACAAACATTTAAGAGCGGCAGCAAAACAGAAAGTGCGTACTTGCATGATCTGTTGTCAGTTCAATCCCGGAAAAGGTGTCCCCGTGGAACAGGGTGGATTTCATCCTCCTGACCATCCTTTTGAAGTCCTCCAGATGGATTATATCCAGATGGACCGATGTCGAGGATTCAAGTATGTCCTCGTAGTTGTATGTGCTCTTTCCCGATGGACAGAAGCATATCCAGTCCCAGATTACACTGCCCCGACCACTGCCAAACAGCTGGTTCGTGAATTTTTCCCACGATACGGCTTGCCCCGTGTCGTGTACTCTGATAATGGACAGCCATTCTCGTCCGAGCTCATGAAACATGTTTCACTTTTGTTAGGTTACCAATGGAAGTTCCACTGTGTCCGACATCCTGAAGCCGCAGGTCTTGTAGAGAGACACAATCAGACCCTGAAAACACGTCTAGCAAAAATCTGTGCCGAGAAAGGAGTAGATTGGATAGTTGCCTTGCCAGTTGCACTCTTTTACATGCGAATGGTAGCCCATTCCAGGACAGGGCTATCCCCGTATGAGGTGGTCTTCGGTAGGCCTCCAAATATGTGGGGGACGCCTATGCCCCGTAGAATTACTGATGTTGACAGTTGTATGCTGACAGATTACCTAGCTTCCTTGATGTCTGCACTACAATCTTGTCGTTCACAGGTCGCGGCTGCCTTTCCGGACAACACTCAAGTGAAACCGCATGAAGTCCGCCCGGGAGATCTGGTACTTATCAGGAACTTCGACCGGAAGAGTCCGCTGGAACCCAGATGGAAGCAGCCCAAATTGGTTTTATTATCTACAAGAACTGCAGTTAAAATTGAGGGGAGAAAGGGATGGCTCCATTCGAGCCATGTGAAGAAAGTGCACGGACTGTGTCCAGACTTGCCAATTAAGGACTGCCCCCTTTCAGAGACTGATACTAAACTCCCCCTGCTAGAGAAAACTCCCCAAGAGGAATACCGTGCTAAGCTAAGGTCTAGTAAGTCAGACAGCGTTTAATTGTTTAAGTCCCCCTCGGGTGAAGCGGTTAAACAGGTTTCTGACATGTATAGAATAGACCCCAGTAGTCAGAGAGATAGGCGCAACGAGAAGTGGAAAAAGCACTGTAAAGTTTTGCACAGCGGATGCATAATTGCCTTGATCTCAATGTTTCTTCTGAGTCTTACGATAATCTGTATAAGTTTAATGTTACACGTCTTTTTTCCTCTTGATTCACATGTACATGTTTCCTCTAATGACTCTATGGAGCACACTTTCAGCGACCTGCCTCCCCACGAATTATCCTATCGTTTAGCCATGCGCAACAATACATTCATCCGTATGTTACATCATTCACACCAAACCAGCAATGCCACTAATTGCTGGATATGTGGCTGACTCCCTCCCTATCAGAAGTACAAGGGAGCTCTGCCCCTCTTTCCTTACCCGTTCACACATAATGGTTCGTGTGGTGCATGGTTTTCTTTAATGTCCTCCCTAGATAGTAAGTCCAAAGTTTCCCAAGGCAATTGGATATGGGGGAACCTGAATACAGTCATGAATAAAGCATGTTTCCCAGATGCAGACGGTCTCCCACAAAGGACTGGGACCGATCTAGAAAATGAAGTATATGCATTAGGTAACTTCTCCCTCAACCTCATGATCCTGAACGTCCAGTCCGAGACTAATTCGGACTTGCCGTTTATTACAGTTTTGCCAGTGAGGGGTGAATTATGCGTCAGAAAGAATGGCTCAGTACATTTAGGACACAGTGATTGTAATACTGTTGTCGAATTCAGTGATAAAGGAAAGTCTACTTTCAAAGCTTCTCGCCATTCTTATTTCATATGTGGTCAGACAGCCTATATACGTATGCCATTGGATTGGGAAGGGACGTGCTATATTGCGTTCCTATTGCCACCTGTTTTCCTAGCCCCGCCTGATTATCACAGAAACTCACATCTCGTTCATGTAAGACATAGAAGGGAGATCAAGATCCCGATTGTCGATCAGACTGAAACTACATTAGAACAATATATAGATTTCAATAAAGGATTCTTTCCATTCATAGGCACTGTCTCAAATAGTAAACTAATTCGAAAACTGACCAGAACATTGGAAGCAGTAGTGAATGAGACTGCTTCGGCTTTAGGTAACCTGACCGAGGAACAGTCTGCTATGAGACTTGTTGTTCTTCAAAATCGCCTTGTCCTTGACGTCATCTTGGCAGATAGGGGCGGAGCTTGTAGAGTCATCAGATCCAGTTGTTGCGTGTTTATTCCAAATAACGCGCCATCCGTGTATAAGGCCATAACTCGGCTTCATGGAATAGCCCATCAGATGCATCAGAATCCAGGCTCCTGGACTTGGTCCGGTTGGTTCTGGAGTGTAGTCTCCGCCTGGGGATGGAAATTGTTGTAGTTCCTAGGAATAATATTGGCCATAGTATTCAGTTGTTGTCTCTGTCTGCAATGTGGGCCAGCGATTTGCGGCTTATGCGCCACAGCCTGTATTCCCCGTCCAAGTACACATTCCCGCTCTCGAATAAAGAAAGATGAACAAATGATGCTCTATGAACAGATAGATGGT
Organism: Lissotriton vulgaris; assembly: GCF_964263255.1. Lineage (NCBI taxonomy): Eukaryota > Metazoa > Chordata > Amphibia > Caudata > Salamandridae > Lissotriton > Lissotriton vulgaris. The sequence continues at coordinate 672,420,390 of NC_141691.1, read as the reverse complement.
CTCATGAATATAGATATATCCTGAAGGGTGTAGTAGGGTCCAAGGAGGGAATGAGGTAATAGAAATTTTCAGGTAGCCAAAGTGTCCCCCAACTCGCACCCTATCCATGCACCCATGTTCCTTGTATGTCGTGTAACTTCCGTTCTGTTCATGCTAGAGAGACGCAAATACATCCTTAACATGTTAGCTATCCAACCATTACAAGAAATCCCTTTCATTATGTTCCTAAGCATACGGTGCCACCGTCTTTATGTGGTGCACTTCTGGAATTCGCACACTTTTTCTCCATGTTTCCTGGCCTAGTCGAGCTAGGCCCTTAACGAGGCCTCTCTGCCTCATCTCTACTGTCTCCTAAAGCTGCACGCATCCCTGACCCCTGCCTTACTTCCTGCCAGCGCGGCGGTGCCCGGCTCGGCCTGGACTTCCTGCCAAATTCATGTTTTGCCTACCGATATCTGCTCAGCCTCCTCGAAAAACACATTCCAGTCTAGTGAAAGGGGTAAACATATTCCCGGCTGCAGAGCAAAGGGCCCGGCCTTCCTGTCCTCCTTGCAAGTGATTTACTGAACCCGTTACCATGGTAGGCCCATGGCTCCGCGCATTGCACCAAGACACGTATGCATGCACTAGCATTCGGTATTGAATGGCCCCTGCCCAAGAGACCTTTACTTCAGACACTACATCCTCCAAATAACAGATATCAGATATGCTATAGGTACAGGTTGCCCTGACACTCCAGACACCAGTCTCCTCCACTAGTGCTAAAGTCAAAGCCCCCAGTTTCACGTCATACTAGTTGCGCGCGCACATAGGCGAAGGGTTTCTGCTGATTCTGCAACTTTTCACTTTACTTCCACCCACATGTGACGTATCTTGTGACGTTTCTCTGACATGTACAGTGCACGCCCATGTGTACGCCTCTTTTCACGCCTCCTCTTACGCACATGTGTTCTTATCTCTCTCTTTTCACCTGTTACACCTACTGTATTGGATTCAAGTGTAACGATTTACTATATATAATGTGTAATGTTAATAAAACGTTGAATGTCCCTTCCTGAACCTGCGTGGTGATGGAACCCGATATCCTTTGCTTCGAAGCATAATATTAAAGCCCGTATGACTCAGATACCACGGACTCTGCCTCTCATTTAAATGAGCCGTCTTGTATCGATAATTATATGGAAAAATTGCTTAGGTAAAAACTTATTTACCACACCAGGGTTAAGAGCGAGGAGGGTGGTGGTGTCATAGCGATGGGTAGTAAGAGGTCCAGGGTTCCTGGCGCTGGCCACGGTCGGGTCACGGACGGGCGCAGAAGGGCTTGCCCGGGGCGCGACCCTGCAGCAGCCACCATTAAGTAGGGAAGGTGGGAGGGAGGAGAGGCTTGGAGGCGGGAGCGGGGAAAACCAGGGAGGAGGGGCTGAAGGGGCAGCAGCGGCAAAAGGCGAAAGGAACAGGTAGGCACAAGAAAATAAAGACAGTGGTGGAATTGGAGCAAGACACAATAATAGTGGCACAACAGGGAAAAATTAAGAAACAAAACGGCTGAGAAAGGTTACAGTGGTTACAGGCAGTCTGGTCCCAGTTGGAAGAGGCGCAGGAGCAGGTAGCAGCCTCGAACCTCCAAAGGAGGAGGTCAGGGTCTGGAGGCAAGAGACGGCACAGCGGAGCTGCGGGGAGAGAGTGGACCTAGACCGAGGGTCAGCATTGGGGGTACTCCAAGAGCAGGGGACCACCACTGGTTTCCCCAAAGATGAGAGTCCCTGCCTACCAGGAGGATTTTGGATTTGGCCGAGTTCAGCTGCAAACAGTTGACTGCCATCCACTCAGAGATGGCAGTTAGATCATCTTTACAATTTGCAGTATCCTGTCTGGTGTAATTAGAGAAGGTGATCTCCAGCTGGGTGTCATCTACGCATGACACCAGAGAGATGCCCTGGGCATTCACCATCAGAGCCAATGGTCTGGTGTAAATGTTAAATAAAGTAGGACTTAAAGCTGACCCCTGGGGTACACCGTAATGGGTGTGTGAGGGAAGGAAAAGAGGGACTTGGAAGGTCTGATTGGCTAAAAAGGATGAGACCTAGGAGAGAGCCTTGTCATCAACACCGATCTCTATCAGGTGATGGAACAAGACCTCGTGAGACACTGCATCGAAAGCCAGACTCAGATTAAGCAGAATTAATACCGCAGTTCTGCCCTCATCTAAGGGGTTTCGCAGCTGTTCTATAACTGCCAGCAGAGTGGACTCGGTACTGTGACATGGCCGGAAACCGTTTTGAGATGTGTCCAGTATTGAGTTCACTTCCAGGTCTTGAGTTAGAATCATGTAAACATATGATTCCATGATTTTAGATAGGAACGGGAGCAACAAAATCAGTCGGAAATGTTCAGGCTTAGACACGTCTAATGTTGACTTTTTCAATAGACGGACCACTTTAGGGTGTTTCCAGGGATTAGGGATCGACGCAGGGGATATAGACAGATTAATCAGCTCCAAGCGCTCGGGTAAGAGACTCTTTTGGAATTTTCTGAATGAATCAGGTTTCAGGGGGTCATCTGGAGACCCTGATTTTACCTTAGCAAACAGAGCTTCCATAACTTTAAGGGGGATAGGAGGGAACGAGGAGAGAGAATGGGTCACAGAATCCAAAGGCACATTCTGCCCCATGCCACAAGAGGTATCCCCGGATACAAACTGCTGTAGATACGCTCTACCTTATCAATAAAGAATTTAGCCAGTACTTTGCATTGCAGACTAGAGGATATGATGCTGTTGGTAGCAAAGGGAGACTTAACCAGGTCCTTCAGCAGTGAAAATATGGTTTTAGTTGGGTTACTACTCATAGAGATCAATTTGGCATAGTGTGCAGCCCTAGTCTTGCGGACTAGTTTATGGTATGCTTTGATCACATTTCTGTACTGAGGGTCATAGGAGTGCCTCCATGCTCGTTCTAGAACCATGCAGTTCTTCCTGGCTAGAGTCAGGGACTCATTGAATTAGCTGTTATCCCGTGCGCTTATAGCGGGTGTTCGTTTGATTGGGATGCAAGTGTCTAATGCTTGGGTGACGCACTCCCGAAAAGATTAATTAGCGCTTCAATATTGGTGGACCTTTCTGGTACATTAATGGGGAAACAGCCATGTCTTAAGTTTCTTCTTGAAGGAAAGTTCATTTTCCAGTGCTCTGAGACTGGGTGGAAGATTGTTCCACAACTTCTGCACTACGTGTGCAAACGATCTTTCGCTCATCTCATCCTTTTTACTCTGGTTGTACTGAGGAAATGAAGATGTGAGGATCTCAAGTGTCTAGTTGGAACATAAGTGGTTACCAACTCTCTGAGCTTTACTAGGCCCTTGTTATTTATGGCGTAATGAGCAACACAGAGGGATTTAAACTTACTCCTTGCCTCAATTGGGAGCCAATGCAGCTGTTTGAGGGGTTCTCTTGGGGAGACATAACTAGGATTCTTTAGAAGGAGCCTTGCTGCCGCATTTGCACACTTTGAAGTCTCTTTATTATATACTTGGGTGAGCCCACATAAAGTGAGTTCCCATTATCCAGATGGAAAACTATAAGGCATTGAATGACAGCTTCCCTTAGATGCCCTGGGATCAATACCAGTATCTTCCTGATCATTCAGGGTAAAGAGAAACAGATGCTGGACAGTTTATTTGCTTGGTGGTCCATTGCTAGCAAATTGTCCAACCAGATTCCCACAATTTGTATCACCGGTTTGGGAACAGAGGGGGGGGGGCAGGGCCATGTCAACAGACCAGTTGATCAGAGGTCTGTGTATGGCCTGGTTTCCAAGGATTATTAATTCTGTCTTATCACCATTCAGCTTTAGGTGGCAGCTTTTCAACCAGTGGCGCAGTTTATCCAAACAGGGTGCCAAATGTTTATTTCCTGGATTAGGGCCTTCTGTAAGAGAAACAACGAGCTGGGAGTCATCTGCATAGGAGACCGCTGACAGGTTACAGTCCTGCACTAAGGTGGCAAGCTGCGCCCATATATATTGAACAACGTGGGGCTGAGAGACAATCCCTGAGGGACACCACAAATCATTGGAAAGCTGTCAGAGAGGGAGTCTTTGTCCATGACTTGGTAGGATCTGTTTTCCAGATACAAGGTGAGCCAATCTAATGCTTTTCCCTGAATTCCCACCTTTCAAAGTCTAACTCTTAGGTTCTTGTGATCCACTGTGTCGAATGCCGCACTTAAATCCAATAGTAGGATGGTGGCTGAGCCATCCTATTATTTCCTTTGTCGATATACTTGCTTTGAATGAATATAATTAATTTTATGTTTGCCTGGAACCACTAATAAGGGCTTTATAAATGTATTTCTTTGAGCCAAGAAGATTTTCTTTGTTGAAAAAAATCCCTTGCAGGCACTGGTACCTTATCTAGACTTTTATTTAGAAAAGCATTCAAAAACGACTTATTTGCATCATACTAGCCGCATTAGTGCTGATTCCTGGCTACTAGTCTGGTGCCAGGACACTTTGTCCATGCATTCAAGGTGACTTTACAGCAATACAGCACTAGGGCCCATAGAGTTACACCAGCATAGATGCAGCAAATTTCTCTTAAAACGTTTTGCAATCCTTGCCTTTGTATGCATGTAGGAGGTGGTTGTTGTATTTTTGCTGCATCCAACTAGAGGTAGCTGATTCAGAATGCAATGCATCTAAGACAGCAGAAAGATGGGGGAAAAAGTTCTATAAAATCAGGCAGGCGAAAACTAAAGCATGGAGCTTATGAATAAGACAAACGATTAATTGGATTTAGGTGGAAAATATATTATTGAAACAAGTTGGTCTTCAGGTTCTTTACGAACTTTGAATGTTCTTCATTGTTCTTGTTGTTGGTTTATAGTGACTTCTGTTGCTTTCAGCTTCATTGTTCTTGTTACTTGTTGGTAGAAGCCTGTTTTGCTTTCGGCTTCAATTATAGTAACATCATGGCAACAGGCCCCCACCCCTCATAGCATGCATCCCGCAAATAACACACACCACACAAGTGTTAACTTGGGAAAAGCTGCTGCAGGTTTATTACATACAACTTTATGTAATCATTGTGGGTTAGCTTACGGGCGATCCAAGGGCAGGCAGCATTCTAGCCACCTGCCCGCCTGGGGAGCCAGGCAGCACCGTGGCGACCCACCTCTGTGCTGCCCCTTCTGGTAATCCTTCAAGGATCACCTCACCATTGGTCCTTATGCCTCACACCCCTTTCGGGGCGGAGCGGAGCTAGGCAAGCCCCCGGTTGCTCAGGCCCACAACCGCCCGAAGGACTACTGGGGCGCCGACATAGGTTCCAGGAACCTCCCATGAGGACCCTGGTGTTAGACTCTGGCACCCCTATGTGCCACGCTGAGGTACCCTTCTGTACCCATCTGCTTTCAGATTGACCTGTAACTCCGCCACAGACCTGGCGGCGGCCACTATCGCTGACAGGGCCCCCCACACTACCCTGCTCCTTTGTCCTTACCTACAACCTCTCAACTGTAACGCTTCCTTCAGATCTCACAAGAATAAGTCCATCCCTACTGGTAATAGGTGGACCCCATCCTCTTCATAGTACCCTCTGACACTCTTCTTGATCATTTCATGTCTGATGAACCCCAGGCCGCTCTGCTCCGTGAACTTACGCATGGAGCAGTTGACTCGTCTCCTGGATCACTCCACTACCTGTAATGATTTAGCACCGCGTCACACCCTACGTGGCACGATCTCTGACCACAAGACCTCACACTGCCCCATGCGCTTGCTAACCTCCCCCAAAGCACTCTTCATCCTGTGTAGCAATAAAGTCCTTCTGGAGGTAGTAAGGTCATTGCCCCCCAGATGTATCACCAAACAGTTGGGGTGGGCTCCTAACGTTGCTAGCGAGTGCTCGAGTCTGTTCATGAGGCTATTCCACCGCATCCCCGGGTGGCCTAACCACTCAAACTTAGTCTGTGGAAATCCACGCGTCCAGTTCCTGATCGCTGCCCAACGGGCTAACCTTGAAATAGCTGAGTGCCCAATGACCCACACTCTGGACCCTTACAAAACAAAGGACACGTTTCAACTTGGTGTTTTTTTTTAAAATTTTTATTTTTGTTGCAAAATACAAATAGTAGCATCATCATCATCAGTCACATAAAAGCTTACATTCGTAGGGCCTATTCCTAACATAAGGTAAATGTGAAACGGTATGCATTGTGATAGTTCCCACTGGTCGTGTAGCGAAGTCATTATTTAAGGTGATCTGATGAGCCGGGAGTATACGTACACCGTAAAAATTACAATTTGCATTTTATGTTTTTTTGAAATAACATCGAACATAAACCAGATAAACTGCACACGTAAATCGGCATGTCATTGAGGTAGCTTCAATAACATCTAGCATCATAGTCGTCATAAAAGGGACCAAGCAGACTTTCCTATACCCCAAGCCCCACCCCATCCCCCCCCCCCAGCAACCTTCCAGCACAAAACCATCCCACTCCCATATGCGTTGCCCATCAATCAACCCCAGACCCAATCAGTGTTCTTCTTCACTCTCAGAACCCTCAAGATCTTCCTCATCCAGTGGCTCACATATGTCCCCCCTATAGGAGTTCCAAGGCTGCCAAACCCCATTCCATTTACGCGGATTATCCCGTAATTTGTATACTGCTCTTTCAGTCAGCATGAGCATGTCCATGTTTCGGATCCATTGAGCCAGTGTGGGGAGATCAGCCGACCCCGATTTCTGTGCTATGTCTCGTTTGGCCGTGACCAGCCCTATTGTGGTCCATGCTCTAGCATAAAAGGTAAGGTCAGTAGGCCCCCAGACATTCAGCAGGCACATCCGCGGTTCCAAGGTGAGTGTGGTGTTTAGCGCCTGGGCTATGGTATGTAGAACCCGTTGCCAATAGCTAACAATCAACGGGCATTCCCATAACGTGTGTATAAACGTGCCCTCTGCCCCGCAGCCCCTGAGACAATAGGGATGATCCGCCCTGTGCAGTCCATGTAGTGTCGTGCGAGTGTAGTAGATCCTATGCAGAATCTTTAACTGTACCAGGCGGAATTTGGAGGATATGCCTGCCTCACGAGGGGACGCCATGGCTGCGTTCCAGTCGGTTTCATCTAGGTCCCCGACATCCGTTGCCCATCTGTCTTTCAGCTTCTCTAGTGGGTCGGGCATGTTATTAATCAATTTACGGTAAGTCATCGAGGTCGCCCCTTCCTGTAGGAAGTCCATGAGTAGGCGGTCCTCTAGTGGAGAGGATTCTGGTGGGGATGTGTCTGGTGGAATTGCCGCTTGTAGGGCGTGTCTAACCTGTATATATCTGTATAGCTCATTATCCCCCAGCTCATACTGCTCCTGTAAAGTTGCAAAAGGAATCACCCCCTCCCTCGTCCATAGGTCCCCCACAGTTGAGATCCCGATGTTATCCCACTGGGTGAATCCCTTAGTGCGTCGTAAATGTCCCAATGCTTTCGTGTCGCATAGAGGTGTACGTTTTGTAATGGTCCCATCCCATTTCAGTTTTGCTTGCGCCTTGTACCAAAGACGAACCGTGTGGTTCGTGGGCCCAATGAGTTTCGCCGCAATACCGCGGTGGTACAGTGGGGCCAACAAACTGTTCGTACCAAGTTGTGCCCTATCTGCTTTGAACGCTGGATCCTCTTGCGGGGCATGTATCCATTGATTAAGGATCTTAAGCTGGGCCGCCCAGTAGTACAGCCGTATATTGGGCAACGCAATGCCCCCGTCGTACCAACTCCTATTCAACTTTATGTGCGAGATCCGGGCTGGCCGGTTCCCCCAGAGCAGGCCCGAGATCTGTGCCGTTATCTTTAGGAGGAAGCTTTCCGGTATCAAACGTGGAGCATTTTCAAGAATATACAAGAAGCGCGGCAGGGCCATCATTTTAAAGAGCGCTGCCCTCCCCAGTAGTGTCAATGGGAGTTCTTTCCAGTGTTGCACATCATTACGGAGTCGGAGCAAGGGAGGCTGCAAATTAAGCAGTGCGAATTCTGCCTCATCTCGGGTAATATGATTCCCCAAATATTTAAAAGAAGTGGGCGCTATCTCTAGCGGACAGGAGTCCGGGAGTGGCGGGAGTGGCCCCTGGAGCTCGAAAATTGCCGATTTCGCCCAGTTGATGGTATAGCCCGAGACTCGCCCATGGGCATTACAGAGAGCCAGGAGGTTAGGAAGGCTGTCCTCTAGGTCAGTGAGGTAGATCAACATGTCGTCCGCGTACAGGGACACTCTATCCTCCCATTGTGGAGTCCATTGGATCCCCTTCAGGAGTTGCGTGGTGCGAATAGTAACCGCCAACGGTTCCAGAACCAGAGCAAAAAGGAGGGGTGAAAGCGGACAACCCTGTCGCGTGCCACGACCTAGATGTATGGTTCTAGAAATATGGCCATTAGCTACCACTCTGACTACGGGGTCTTTGTAGAGCATACGTATCCAGGAGATAAACACCGGACCGAAGCCCATACGTGCGAGCACCGCAAAGAGATAGTTCCACTCCACCATGTCGAACGCCATCTTGGAGTCTAGTGAGAGGATCGCAGCTGGCTCTCGCAGTAGTGAGAGTCTCGCCACAACCCCATGCACCCTGCGGAGGTTCAGGGCCGTACTTCGATGTGGCATGAAGCCGGATTGGTCTGGGTGAATCAATTGAGTTAAGCACGGCAAGAGCCTATTTGCCAACACTTTAGCTATAATTTTGGCCTCTGGGTTCAGAAGGGAGGTAGGTCTATATGACGAGCATTCACTGGGGGGTTTACCCGGTTTCGGGATGGCTACAATAGTCGCCATCCGTTGGTCTGGCGGCAACGTCCCCTTCAACCTACATTCCTCGTACATTTGAATGAGGGGTGTACCCAAGGATTCTGACATGGTTTTAAACCACTCGATGGGTATTCCATTAGGGCCCAGGGCCTTACCCGAATGAAGGGAGCCAATGGCTAGTTGATTCTCATCCATTGTCAAGGGTGCGTCGATGTCCTTCGACGCCTCGTCCGTCAATTTCGGCAGGGGCACATGTTCGAGGGCAACACGGGCCTCCTCCTCCGCTCTCGACAGACGGCCACCGGGAAACAACGGAGGAGGGATTCCGAATCTCGGCGCACCGCCTTTCCAGAAAGCATACACGTTTTCGGATAGTTTTCTCGACTGAGGGATCCCCTCCCGGTCAACACCTGAAACACATCGTCTTTCAGTGTTCTAACACTGAAGTTAGTAATACGCCCGAAAGGTTCTCAAATGAGTGGAGATCACTCGTCTTGCTCATAATTCCACTGGATAACCTACCACTACCTATCAACAATTGTTAGATACAAAGAAATCCCAGTGTCTCTCTCGAGTTTACCCACGTGAGACATCACCTCAATTCCAGACTAGTCTCAACCCACACGCAGGAGTTGAGTCCTAAGCCCTGAAGAGTCGTGTTGACTCTACGGCACACGACGAAACACGTGTCGGCATATTGTGACATTCCTTACGTCTGGACAAAATAAATCTTCGCCCTGCTGGGATAAGAAACACACCAAAGAATCTGCTTCTATTGTATTGTTGTTATCTGTTTTATTTATGCTCATTTGTGTCACACTATTTTGTGGTTGCGAGAGCTTCGCTGTATAATGATCGAATGGTCTTTGACTTCTTAGACGGTTAAGGGTGTTTTTCCGCCTGCTCTTTACGCACCACATAGCTACCCATTTTTACACTACACACAGTAACGTTAGATTTGAGGCAGTGCGCCCAAGATATCTGAACTCCTAAAAAACCCCCTAGCAGCTCACTTTTCCTCCTCCGCCACCACTATCGTAGGGGTGTATACCTCACTAAAATAGTCAGCCAGGACCTCCACTATCTCGCCAGGGCGGGTGTGGACGACTCCACACGAGTCAGTGAGCTGTATGATATTTCTCCCTCCCCCCTGCTTCTTGTCTAGCCACGCCAAGAGTTTGCTGGCTTTGTCCCCGATGTCGTAGACCCTGTGCTGTGTCGCAGCAATATCCGCCACCGTGACCTTCCTTAAGTGGTCGGTGAGGCGACGTTGGTGGACCTGTAGGTCGTGGAGCGTATCGTCCGAAGGATTTGCCATATGGGCGGTGTTGGCCCTCTCGAGGCCCAATTCTAGATCTAATGCCTCCCTCCTGTGTGCTTTTTTGTGGTTCGCAACAATGGCAATGGCTTGGCCCCTAAACACGGTCTTATACGCTTCCCATAACGTGGAGGGGGAGTCTACCGAGGACCGATTCTCCTCAAAGTACAGCCGGGTAGCTTTCTTCAGGTCTTTACTGATCTGTGGGATTTTAAGATATCCAGGGAAGATCGGGAACAACCGCTGTCGTTTAGTGTCTGTGGTGGTGATTGTCAGAGTGAGCGGAGAGTGGTCCGAGATGCCCCTCGGCTGTATACTTGTCTCGGCCACAGTAAGATGCCCGTTGCCCAATACGAGAAAGTAGTCTATCCTGGAGAGACTATTGTGGGTGGCAGAATAGTATGAGTATTGTTGCTGGCCAGGGTGTAATGTGCGCCATATGTCCACCAATCCCTGGGCGTCTAGAAAGGTCTGGAGCCTGCTGGGACCGTCAGTGTGTGCGCGGGAGGGAAACCGGTCGAGGGTGTCTGTGAGTGTCATATTGAAGTCCCCACCTATGAGCAGGTCCCCCTCAGGGAGGTCCAACAAGAATCTGCCAAGGTCCGGCAGGGCTACAGAGTGTAGCGCTGGCGGTATGTATACGGAAACTACATTTAACAATTTCCCCTCCCACTGACCATGGACTGCCGCAAAGCGGCCATAAGCATCGATTGCTGTTGACCTCACAATAAATTGGGAGGATTTCTTCTGCAAAATACCCATACCACGGGACCCTGAAGTGAATTCCGCATGCACTATCATTTGATAACCTCTCCTATCTAGGGCCTTCGTGGCCACCCCCGTCAAGTGTGTTTCTTGTAAGAGAACAAGAGCAGGCCCCTGTCTTCTAATTCCCTGTAGCACCAGACCCCTCTTAATCTTGTCCCCCAGACCTCTAACGTTCCATGACATGACTAGCAATGGGTTCGGTGTGGTGTGGTTATCTGTTCCAGCCATGAGAAAGATGGCGAACCATCATGAGGCCCCCTCGCCGTATGCGAGGTGGCATGCGGAGACAGGTGTAGGGCAGATGAGACTCTTTCCGACATTCCAATCCCTCATCGTCCCAAATAGACCAGATGCTCTCAGTAGAATTAAACATACCAGTAAACATATGTGTGCATAGAACAAAAACTCGCAGGACCAAAGGGTCCCGTAGTGCAAACTCACCCAAATCCCTCTCCCCCCCTCCCTGCCCCCCTGCTGCACGGACTCGAAACTGCCCGCCCCCCCAACTGAGCAGAGTGCATACCCCATCCCCTAAACAGTGTACTTGCGCGTTGGGGTGAGGGACTCTCCGCTGCCGGCAGTCTCTCATTCACACCCTCGGAGGCCCTTCACCCAGTGTCCAATGGCGGGAAGCGCTTACGCAGCACTAAATGTCTGTAACAAAAATAGAGTCTGAAGCTCATTGTTCCTCGAACTCCTCTTGGCCGCCTTCTGCCCCCAAAGAGTCGCTATTTTCTGGTCCACCTCCCGAAGCCTGGGAGTCCTGGCGGTGACCTCCATTTCGATCCTTCTTGGGTCGATTTGTCCGTCTCGGATTCTGACCCGGCCTCCAGCCTTCCAACCATTCCTGCACGTTTTCCGGGTTGTCGAAGAACCACGTTTTGTTCTCTGCTACCACCCTCAATCTTGCAGGAAAGAGCATGGAGTACGGTAGTTCCCTTGACCTCAGTTCCTTTTTCACATCAAAGAACGTTCGTCGCCGACGGGCGACCTCCGCTGTGTAGTCAGGGAAAATGGCGATGTTAGCGTTCTGGATCTTAAGAGGAGGAGAAGTTCTGGCCGCCTGCAAAATGGCGTCCCGGTCACGGAAATGAAACAAACGGGCTACTTTGGGCCGCGGAGCTGCCCCCGGCTTTGGTTGGCCTCCTGGTACCCGATGGGCCCTTTCAACTGAGAAAAAGTTGGACTGCCCTTTTGGCTTAAGTTCATCCTTGATTAAGCTCTCCACAAAGAGGTCCATGGCTTTAATTCCTTCCGACTCCGGTACTCCAATAATACGGATGTTGTTCCGCCTCGAACGTCCTTCCTGTTCATCCAGTTTCTCCCGGAGCATTTTATTGTCCTGCGCCATCTTCCTCCTCTCCCGTTGGAGTTCGGAGATGTCCTCCACTAGAGATTTCGTGACCACCTCCATGTTCTTAACTTTCTCTGACATTTTGTGGAGGTCCGCTCTGAGCAAGGTGACATCCGTGGAAATCGTACCCACGGTCGTTTGCAGCTGAGCCAGAGCATGCATGACATCGTCCAGCGTCGCCTTCTTTCCCCCTGGGGTGTCGGCCGTCTTGCCTCCCAGATCTTTCCCCGCCGGGGAGGCGGTTGGCTTGTCGGAGGTATACCGTTCGATGCGGGTCTGTGTGGCGCCGCCCTTGGGACCTTTCCCTGCCATTCCGCTGGAAATCATGCTCCTCGTGCCCCTACGCTCCAGGATGTACAGAGCGGCGCGGACGCACTACCCAAACCAATTGTATAGTATTCAAGCCTCAGCGAGGTGAGTCGTAGGGCGAGGAGCGCCGGTAATTGCCAAGTGCGCAGCACCTTCCTCGATCTAGAAAATGGCGGACGTCCCCTTCGTCACCGGTTCCATGACACTCAAAGCCGCCTGTGTCGACCGCTGGGACGGTCGGAGCGCCGGCGACAGTGCTATCGTCCACCACACTCCCGTGGTCTGCGTGTTTCGCTGCTTCTGACTGTCCGGGAGGCACTCGTTCTGCCGTCTCCCGCGCCCCGCGGGCACTTCCGGTTCAGATTCCCAGGTCCGCCTGTATCTCCTGCTGGGCCACTCGACCAGGGGAGGCCCCGGCTTATGGGGTCGGAGTAGGCTAAACCGCAGCTTTGACGTATCTCGGTCCCCAGACGTCGGATCTTGTCGCCGCTTGTCGCTGCTTACTCCACCCGGTCCTGAGCTCTGGTACCCTCCGGTAGGGCTTGGAAAGTGTGTCGGATTATATATCGGATTGACGAAGAGGCCGCTTCAGCTGCGGAGCTCGTCCCTTATGCTGCCGCCATGATCGGCTGCTAGCCACGCCCAACTTGGTGTTTTTTATTGACATCTACATCACGCAATAGAAAACACTGCAAACAATAATATCACACGACACTGCAAGCCATTTCAACCACATGGACGCCTTCAAGGGCGGATATAACGTTTATAACATTGGGACTCCCAGGGTCCGACCTTCCTAACCTCTGCAGGTCCCATGCCTGATGTGAATGCCGACGTAGCAGCGCCAATCCTAAATGAGTGACGTTAGTATCTTTTGCCCGAGCGAAGGATGCCCGCCCTGGACAAGCATGCCCCCATGATGCGCTCCAACTGATACTTTGTTAATGGACCCTTGTCCTCGTGGATCAATAAATAGCCGTGTGCCCCTGGGCGTCACGCCAAGTACTCTCTGACCTTCACCACAGGGCAATATCTGTGGTCACCCAACTGACTTAGTACTACATCTACTCCTTTGCCCGCCTGAACTGTCTTGGATTTCCTGAGATGAACCATTAACTTGTGATCTAGGCTAATGTCGGCTATACCCAAGGCATACCCTGATGAGTCGGCTTTTGAGCGCGCAACCAGCTCGCTGATGTGGAAGGCCCCGAAGAAGGCTAAGCAGAATGCTGCCGCAAATAGGGAAGCCTCAAAGGGTGAGTGGGTGACCACTCCTAGTACACCCACCATGGCCAGTAGTATGGGGAAGTCTATGGGGGACCTGCTGTCTGGGACCCTAGGCTCCTCCCTGGCCCACCCTTTCAAGGCCGCCCTGATGACAAAGGACTTGGCTGGGTCTTGACCTCCTTTCAACCTTGCATCATGACTGACAGTTGCCAGATGCCCACAAACCCAGGAGTTTGATTTACACCTGTTTTTTTGCCCATACCACAAATGCCTGTACTCTGCCCTTCAATGGAGTCTCAGCTAAGCCCAATGCATTCACCACTTTGTTGAAAGAATTCAGCTGGCTCCCATAACGTTTCCTGGTGCCTGGAGCCAAGGATCTCTCCCCCAGAGATCTCAACTCTTGCTCCACTCCAAGATTCGCCAGAGGGTTCCCGGGAAGGGGGTCATCTCTGCTCTTGCCTGGGGCCAAGCCTCCCGAAACCGGTGCCACTGGAAATGAGAGAGAGCATCAGCTGCCACATTCTTGACCCCCTCTATATGCCTGGCCCTACACTCGATGTTGCAGCGCAGGCTCCCTCTAGCCAACTCTCTCAGCAAGCACAGTACCAACGGGCACTTGGCTGTCTGCCCACTGATTGCCTGGACTACCGCCATGTTGTCAGACCAGAATAGGACCTTTCTGTCTGACAGGATCTCTGGCCAAAGGTGAAGTGCGATAACAATAGGGAAAAGCTCAAGGACAGTGATTTTGGAGGTTATTCCGCGCTTGCGCCAAGCGTTGGGCCATTCCTGTGCACACCATCGTTCGCCCAGGATTGCCCCAAAGCCCTCTCTCCCTGAAGCGTCCGTGAACATGCTCAGCTCCGGACTGTCCACCTATGGGGCCTTCCAGATAACAGTCCCATTGAAGTTTGGCGGCTGCCAAAGCGTTGAAAGGAAGGTTGGAAGGTCCCAGCAGGGAAGCTGCTCCGGGACCAGGTAGGCACTGTTGTCAGGTAGACGTACTCAAGTGTGCTGTCTTTTTCTTTCAGCCTCGGCAGTACTCTTCGAGATTCGTGGCAATTTGGGCGAAGCTCAGGCCACGCAAGGTATTTTAGAGGTAATGCGGAAGGGGTGCGTGGTAGGCACAAAGGGCCGCGTTGAGGCTCCGAACTGAACTGGGGGGGCTATCTAAAAGGCATAGTGGTGGGGATGAGACAGGAAGGGATGGCAAGGATTGTGATCGAGGGCAGCTCGGGCAGCTGGAGGTGTGTTTAGTAAATAATGCCATTCTTTCCCCACAGGATCTCATCCAAAATTGCCCCTTCACCGGCACGCAGATCCCGGGAGCCCCCCCACCCCGACGGGAGGGTCCGTGGGGTCAGACCGATCTTTCAAGGAAGTAGCAAAGGAAAATTAGCCCGAAGCGCTGGAATGAATAGCCAGGGATTCCCCTGCTTTTTTTGCAGACGTCTCAGGTGGAGGATTCACTGCCTGGAACCTCCCAAGATGCGCAGCTGGCAGCCGTGATGGAAATGGTCAGGGCAAAAGGCGTGGCTTGGGCCAGTGAGCTATTGAGAGCAAACAGCCCGGGTGATTCTGGAATTGTCATGTCTGCTACCCCTACGGGGCACGAACCCGCAGAAGAGACAGGGCCTACCAGGTCAAAAAGGGTCCGCAGGCCCACAGTCAGAGACTTTCCAGCAGAACCTTTGCCAGCAGAAAGTCGGAACAATGAACAGTCTAGGCCAATAGTCGTGTCAGCGCCTCCCACGCCACCCCCTCAGCTGGACCGATGGTACCCCCAGCACACGCCACGCCGCCGTCGAACTTTGCTACATGTGAGGACCTTGGTAAGCTCACAAACACAATAGCAGACTTTATGTCCGAAGTAAGGACTGGCCTCCGGGCTGCCAGCAACACTGGTGGGGTGGTTAGCACAAACAGCAGCGCTGGGCCGGTGGCCGCAGCTCCACCAAGTCAGGCACAGGTGGACACAACCATTTCACAGGTGTGGGTTGGGGGGAAACTCCAGTGGGGACGCAGGCGGGCCCGAGTTCATGCGGCAACAACGCAGGGGCAGACGGGACAGGGGGCGCCACTAGAGACTTACACGGTCAGCAAGGGACAGAGCCGGCTATACATTCCACAGCAGCACCTGCTCCACCACTGCCGAGCGCCGTGGTTGCACTCATTCCACCCCCACCCCTCGCAGCGACCAGCACCACCCCCACGGCAGCAATACAGATGACGCAAGCGGTTCCAGGGCCACTAGTCACGTTGGCCCCTCTGTTGTCTGGTCGGTGCTCCCTAGCATGGCAGGTACCATTAGCAGCTAAGGAAGGCATATGGCGTAGGGAGTTCATTAACATTTTCACACTGCTAATGCATGGCGCTGAAGGGGTGGATACTAGAAAAATGGGCGGGAAGGATGATGAGAAGAAAGTGCGCTTTCAGGTATGGCCGGAGAAATCTATTAAAACATGGGCACATGCATTTGCTATCTTGGCTGTGGTAGTAATGAAGCGCTTCCCAGAGCAGGGCCCAGGGCTGTTAAAAATATGCTAGCACCATTAGCAATGAGGCATAGACGAATGGGGGCATGGGGTGGTATAAATACGATTGCGAATTCAGGAAAAAGATGGCCATTTGCCCAGATCTGGGATGGGACCAGAGGAGGTGAGGCTATGGATGCAGCACATGGGCAAAGGAAGGGCTGAGTCCAGTGAGAAGGCGACCAGCAGCCACAAGAAGGGGGAGTGGAGTAAGGGACAAAAGCACGACAAAAAGGGGCAGTTTAGGCAGTCCTTTCGGGGAGGCCGGCGCTGGGGACAGAAGCAGGGAGCTAGAAGGCCATTCAATGGAACATGCAGGCTTTACAATGGGGGACATGTACCTGGGAAAAGCATGCCGATTCTCCCACACATGCAGCAAGTGTGGTGGTACCCATCCCGCAACAGCGTGCGACCAGCGGGAATCCCCATCGGAACCCACTAGACAGGACAAGTAAGACTTTTGGCCAAACAAGTTACGAAGGACCCACTCTAACCTCCTCCCCCCTCCACCCAGCTGATTTACCCAATCCCGAGGGGGCTATAGTTTGCCTGCCTTCACCCGGTGCGATATCAGGAACTTTCCTGGCCAAAGGGCACTCACCCATTGACATTCCGAACCTGCTACCCCTACTTCGGGAATACCCCAAAGCCAAAAGACAGGATCGTGCTAGCGGAAGGGTTCTTGGATGGTTTCAGAATTCTGTATCAGGGGCCTCTGGTCAACAGGGATGCTGAGAACCTTAGGTCAACCAGGGACCACCGTGAGGTGGTGGGGGCAAAAGTTAGGAAGGAATTAGCCCTGGGGAGGGTGGCGGGCCCCTTCCGGCACCCCCCCTCTTGAACTTCATGGTCTCTCCCTTGGGGGTGGGCCCCAAGAAGGAACCAGGGGCTTTTAGGTTGATCCAACACCTCTCATACCCGGAGGGTGATTCAGTAAACTCCTGGCTAGAAGAGGGCTCCTGCACCGTCTCGTACTGTTCCTTTGACATGGCTGTAGATATGGTTCGGAGGGCGGGGAGGGGAGCTTTGTTGGCGAAAGCAGACATTAAGTCAGCGTTCAGACTCCTGCCCGTGCACCCTGAGAGCCTTGATAGATGCATGCCAATGGGCTGTGCAGTATCTTGAGCCTTTTTCGAAGCCTTTAGCTCTTTTCTACAGTGGGCCTCTCGCTGAGATACAATGTGGAAAGAGTCACCCACTACCTGGAAGACTCTTTGTTCGTTGGGGGAGTGGGCACGCAAAAATGCAGCCAGTGACTCCAAGCCTTCCAGGATTTGGCCCGACACCTAGGGGTGCCATTAGCACCCGGCAAGACAGAAGGCCCTGTGCAGGTCCTCACTTTTTTGGGCATTGAGTTGGACACGGTCAAAGGTGTGTCAAGACTCCCTGCTGGGAAGGTGCAGGAACTGCAACTGGACATTCGGTCATTGCTGGGGAAAGACAAGGCGCCTCCTGGGGTTATCCACAGCCTATTGGGCAAACTTAACTTCGCAGCTAGAGTGATTCCGGTGGGGAGGGTTTTTGCTAGGAGGTTGGCCAGAGCGACCACCAAAGTTGCAAAGAAACACCACTTCGTCAAGCTCTCCCTAGGCCTGAAGAAGGACTTGGCTATGTGGGGCGAGTTCCCATCCCACTTCAACTGGACTGTTATCTGGAGGGCCCCATGGGTGGACAGTCCAGAGCAGAGCATGTTCACGGACGCTTCAGGGAGAGAGGACTTTGGGGCACTCCTGGGCGAACGATGGTGTGCACAGGAATGGCCCAACGCTTGGCGCAAGCGCGGAATAACCTCCAAAATCACTGTACTTGAGCTTTTCCCTATTGTTATCGGACTTCACCTTTGTCCAGAGATCCTGTCAGACAGAAAGGTCCTATTCTGGTCTGACAACATGGCGGTAGTCCAGGCAATCAATGGGCAGACAGCCAAGTGCCCGTTGGTACTGTGGTTGCTGAGAGAGTTGGCTAGAGGGAGCCTGCGCTGCAACATGCCTCACATGTCTCCTCCTTTTCACCTCCCTCCCCGTTGGGGACAGAGATGGGGTGGGACGAAACTGGGCGGGGGAAGCCCAATGTTACTAGAGGGCCGCCCTCCTGAGTGGCCACCTACGGTGGCCTCGGGCGGCCTCATTCTTGTTGCTGGTTGGTAGAGACTTTAGTTGCTTTCGGCTTCATAGTTCTTGTTGCTAGTTGGTTGAGACTTTCGTTGCTTTTGGCTTCATTCTTCTAGTTGCTGGTTGGTTGAGACTTTTTCTGCTTTCAGTTTCATTGTTATTGTTGCTGGTTAGAAATGACCTCTGTCGTTTTTGGCCTACCACAGCCACTCACTGCCTGACCCCTTCTTCGGATTTCTTTGTGCTGGGGATCATGAAGTGTTTGGCCTCAATGGATATGTGGATCCTGATAGGTTAGTGTTTTTGGAAGTAGAGATTGTCTCTCCTCTCTCTTCTTCCTAACGAAAATAGCAATTACTGCTGTGCCCTACAGAATCTTTAGTCCCGAACTGAAGCCAGTTCTTGTGCCTCCAGCTATGATGGTCCACTTTTTTATGAGTAATGAAAAGCCGGCAGTCAGGAAGCGCTTCGGATGCAGCGTCATTGGTCTCACTTGAGTCTGAGTAGATTTTCACAGCAGAATGCAGAATCGCTTTTGAAGACCACATAACTATGGGTTTGCTGGGCTTCTGTGAGGTAATCTTCTGGATAGAGCTTTCATGTAGAGAAGCTTTTAGCGCCAGATAGAGATACTGGGAGTTGTTATTTTATCATGCAGTGTTGGAGCTGATGCTGAAAGAAAGGAGAGTGTGAGAGATAGACTTGGCAAGAAGCATCAGGGCATGGGGCCTGCTTTGTTCACCAAGTGTTCTACAAGAGCCTTGAGATATATAACCTCCAGATCAGGGCACAATTTTGTAGAGTTACCCGGGCCTCTTTTCAAGCTTATAATGAAAGAGGTCCTTATGATCCGGACAAAATGACACAAGCTGAATCTGTACTTTAGTGCGGTTCCCTAGGTGAGAGGTGGGCTTTACAGTCACAGGAAATTACAGGTGCTCCATCAGGATCCCGCTTGAGTAGCACAGAAGCAAGGATGTCCCCGACAATGACCTGACATCCTTTGATAGGACAGAATGAATGGGAAATGGAGTCTGGAAGTCTGTTTGAGATTTTTAATGATAGAGTTACTGAGTACCATGAAAGTACTGGTCAAACTATACAATGATTCTGGATGAAAGGAGAGGCATCACAATAGTAAATATATTCTACTAGAGAATTTAATTTTCCTTTGGATGTTTATATGATCATGAGGAATTAATTTCTGTCAAAGAATTAATATGATTGGAGTATGGTATTTCAGTACCTGTGTACTGAATAGGAAAATTCACCTTACTGATGAGACTGATTTGCAAATGGCTGAGTCCAAACTGGGGTGGCGTAGTGGGCAAAAGAACGATGGATTTAACCCAGATCTTTTGACTGGGGTAGAATGTTTGCATCGTCAGCATTCTGTCCATCATTTGTTTGCTGTAACACTTTTCACCCTACGTGGGATGGGTATGCCCAGACGTGGGTCCCTTGCTCACTGTGCAACTGGATTCAAGTTAGCTTGGCTGAAGAAGGGTGACATACCCTGAAACCTGTCCCAGGATGCTTGTTTCCGGTCCAGGGAGGATCTGGCCTCGCAGTTCGGTCTGGACTGTTCCCATGAGCAAAGGGTCAAGACTGATTTGCATATGGCTGGGTCCAAACTGGGGTGGCATACTAGGTAAAAGAACAATGGATTTAACCTGGATTTAACCCAGATCTTTTGATTGGGGGAGAATGTTTGCATTGCCAGCATTCCGCCCATCGTTTGTTTACTGTAACATTAAATTTATACCCAGCATGAGTTCTTGGGTAAGTAGATCTGAAAGGAATGATTAAAATAAGTAGAGTTGATGTGGATTTCACAGTTAATGCTGAAGAAGGGGAGCTATTAGGGTAACACGACTCAAAACGATGTTGACGGTCAATATACTGATGTGGCTGGATGGGTAGATAAGCTTCAGAGCTCCAGTAATGTGTCAAGTAGCATATTCCGTAGCCAAAATTACATTTTCACTAATACCGCAGGTCTGACCATGCAGTAGTAACTTTTCAGTGAGACCCTGTGAGTAGGTTAGAAGATTTACTGGTATTATATGTGGAAGCTTATTTCACATATTATCAGTAAAGACCATGCATTGGACTAATGGCTGTCTGAAATCTTAAAGTGTCCTAAACTGGATGAATTGTAATTAAACGTAAAGTTGTCGTTCATTCGCATATTCAGCGCAGGACAGCACTTCTTGCTGAACGTGAGTGAATGTCAACCTTTTGGTCTCTTATCGGGGAGGGATGTGGAGCTGAATCACGAGCACTTCCTGTGGCCATAAAGGAGCACAAATGGGTTAGCTTTATTCAGGATTTGTATGCAGATAATGCAACGGTAAATAAGTATATTATACTAATGGAAGGCCCTTTATCATATGATTCACCATCTGAAAAGGAAATAGAAATGGCAATTAGGAGGAGCTTGGCGGGCATCCAAGATGGTCGCGTGAGCACAGAGCTCTCCGGACCCTCGCCACTCCTCGCAATTTATCCTGATGATACCCTGATTTCTTGGACAGCTCTTCGAAGATGAACCTCAGCTGAGTCCATAACTCTTCTCAGAATTGAAATCGGACATCGGCGACTGAAGTTATTGCACTTTGAACTTTTCTGGCCCACCTGGAGGCTGTGCCGGGGTCTTGGCGACTTGCGGATCCGGGACGGAGTTGAACAACAACGGCAGTGGGGCCTCCTTGGTGGTCACATCTCTACTTTCGCTTTTGTTTCCCGATCCCCGCATGGTCTGATTGAGAGACTGTTTCGCCCGGCTGGGGACCAGTCCGGCCCCCACTCAGTGTTTGAACCGTCTCCTCATCTCATCCCTTTTGGATTACATCGTGACTTTTTCTTGGTCATACGAGCCAGCTCTTGTCGTTTTGTTGGCGCCTGGACTGTCGGCGGCCATTTTCACCAGGTTGTGTGGGCCCCTCCGGGGAGTAGTTTCCAGTATGGCGGGCAGGGGTGACGCCGAGAGTCGGAAAACCAAGACGTCTCTTCGTGGTGGACCGGTCCAGACAAATGTTATGGATCGGTATACCCAAGCCAAAGGCTCCCCTGGGCTTTCCAGTCATACCCCGGAGGACGCCCGAGATGACCCTTCTGCTCCTGCTGAGTTGTCCCTGCAGGACATTATGGGCGCCATCACCGGCATGAGGGAAACCATCGGCCAGCAGTACGAGGCCCTGGCTAGCAAAATTGACACGGTTGCCGTGGATGTCACTCTGATCAGGGCCGGCCTGTCTAAAACGAATGAAAAGGTCAAATCACTCGATCTGAAGTCCTCCAGCCTCACGGCCGATGTGGCGGAACTCCAAACCGAACTAGGGAATTTAAAATCGGTAAATGACCAAATGTCCCATCGGCTGGAGGATTATAAGAACAGGGCAAGACGCAATAACATCCGCGTCATTGGGGTCCCAGAAAACCCAGAGACTCACTCGGTGGACCTCCTGGTCGAGGATCTGATCCTCACCCATCTTGCCCCTTCTGGCTTGAGTAAATTCTTCGCTGTCGAGCGTGCATACAGAGTCCCGGGCGGTCAACCCAAGCCGGGCGCCCCTCCGAGGCCTATCATTGCGAGACTTTTTCACTTTATAGACCGTGATGCGATTTTGCAGGCATCGAGAGTGCATGGCCCGGTGAAATTTGAAAACTCCTCGATTAACTTTTTCCCCGACCTCACGCAACTTGTGCAAAGACAAAGAATGGGTTTTCTTGGAGTGAAGCAACGTCTCCGGGACCTGGGCCTCAAGTACACCATGCTTTTCGCTACTAGGCTTCGAGTGGAATATGAGGAACGGACCTTCTTTTTTGATCGACTGGACATTGTGAGTGACTGGTTGGATTCCCTGCCGGGCCTAGGCGATCGTACGGAGCACCCTGGCGGTGCCGAGGGTGGTGAGCCTACGCATAAGTGACTCTTTGGTCCCTGATTTCTGAACATTGGACTCTGCTCAGCTGGGTACTATCTTTCTTGTTTATGTCGCCTTGTAGTAGTCCGCATTTGGGAGGTGGATGGGGACGGGCCTCTTTCCTCCTCCGGGGTCTTCATGTAGAATGGGATTGTTAGGGCGACAGGCACACTGCATTTTGGGGTGGCTTTTCAGTCTTTTGCAGGGGTGCAGGGAGGGGGGAGTTGTAACGGGTTCTAGTTGGGGTGTGGGGGGGTGTTTGTGTTTGTGTTTTTCTCTCTCATGGCGGCGTATTGGTTCTTTTTCTGATTTTAATGTCCTGCTCTTCATGGGGAACCCCATGCAATATGTTTGGGAATGGGGGGTAGTGGGCTGAAACTTATATCTTGGAATGTCAATGGTTTGGGTGATCGTATAAAACGGGGTGTTGTTCTGCAATATTTACGACGCTTGTCCCCTGATGTGGTACTCCTGCAGGAGACGCACCTAGTTGGCAATGTGTGTCACGCGATGAATAGATGAGGCTACCGATTGGTTGCACATTCCGGATTCACCACTGGTTCTAGGGGCGTGGGTATTCAGATCCGGTCTTCCCTCCCTCTTGAGTTCGACAACGTCACTCTTGACAACAGAGGGTGCTACGCTGCCCTCACTGGTAGGTGGGAGGGTAAGACTCTCTCTTTGGTTTCTGTCTATGTACCCCCGGACCTCCAGACCTCTACTTTCTCAGATGTCGGTCGGCTGATGCTGGGGCTCCCTGATGGTCTTCTCCTTGTGGGTGGGGACTTCAATTCGGTACTTTCCGGCGATTTGGATCGTCACCCCCCCAGGGACATTCCCCCGTCTCATTCGTGGCTCGGTGGGTTCCTGGATACCTTTGGTCTGGTGGATTGTTGGAGGCTAATGCTTCCGACGTTACGTCACTATACCTTCCACTCTGGCGCTCATGGGAGTCTCTCCAGGCTAGACTACTTCCTTATGCCCGCTGTCCAGTCCTCCTACATTGGGGAAATTAGCCACTTGGCCCGGGGTATCTCAGATCATTCTCCTGTTTTGCTTCTTTTTGATATGTGTCTCCATACTGCGGGACGGGTCGCCCCTATTAACCCCTGGCATTTGCGCAACCCTAAGACCCGCGCCAGCCTCACAAAGTCACTTGACCACTACTTCCTGGAGAATGAGGGGTCTGTATCATCCTCTGTGTCCCTGTGGGAAGCCTTTAAGGCTGTTATTCGCGGACACGCTCTATTCTTAATAGCAGAGACTAAGAAAGCGAGGGATGGGGAAGTCGAGAGTCTGGAGGCTGAAATATTGGATTTAGAAGATGACCTGGACACAGGTGTCACCCGGGACAAACTCCACGCCCTTAGCTTGAAACAGTTTTATTATAAATCCCTTGTGACAGAGGCTGCCAAAACTATGTACAGAGAACAGCAAGGCAGATTGTATGACGTTGGTGACAAGGCGGGTAAGCTGCTTGCATGGCTCGATAAGAAGGAGAGAGCGAATCGTGTTGTCCCTGTGATTCAGAATCCTGATGGTGTGGAGGTGACTGACCCTGGTGAGATTGTGGAATG
Source organism: Lissotriton vulgaris (assembly GCF_964263255.1). Taxonomy (NCBI): domain Eukaryota; kingdom Metazoa; phylum Chordata; class Amphibia; order Caudata; family Salamandridae; genus Lissotriton; species Lissotriton vulgaris. Next base: position 672,396,473 of record NC_141691.1, on the reverse strand, counting down.
TTTTGCTGACTATTTTCGTGTGGTCTACTCCCCGGTGTCCGACAGGGACGAGGATGACTCTCTTTTTTTGTTGAGAGACATCCCGCTGCCCTTCCTGTCTGAAGCAGATTGGAGGCATCGTTGTCGGTCGACGAGATAGCAATTGCCATTCGTTCCCTCCGTTCCGGCAAAGCCATGGGGCCTAACGGCCTGCCCATTGAATTATACAAACTTTGCCCGGACAAGGTTGCACCATATCTTCGTGATATGTTTACGGAGTCACGTGATCTTGGCTTTCTCCCTATTGATCAGCGCCTGGCCACTATAGTGGTAATTCCTAGGGAGGGCAAACCTTGTGACCGTTGTGCCTCATACAGGCCCATCTCCTTACTAAACGCTGAGCCTAAAATTCTCGCTAAGGTCCTTGCCAACCGCATCCTCACTGTTATTTGTGACCTGATCCATCCGGATCAATCTGGTTTTATCCCGCACCGGAACACTGCTTTAAACCTGCATCGTCTTCATGGCGTGCTCGCGAGGGCGGCGCTTCTGTCCGAACCGGCCATCTTGGGTTCATTATACGCCACAATGGCCTTTGACACGATAGAGTGGCCGTACCTCTGGGCCACTCTTGAAAAGTTTGGCTTCGGTGCGGGATTCATTAGTTGGGTGAGGCTTTTATATGCGGATCCGCTGGCCCAGGTGGTTGTTAATGGTATGGTCTCCCAGTCCTTCGCTCTTGGAAGGGGCACTAGACAGGGATGTCCGCTGTCCCCCCTGCTCTTTGCTCTTGCCCTGGAGCCACTCGCGGCCTGGCTCAGATGGGAACCCTCGATAAAGGGCATTCGCTGGGCCCCTGACTTTGAAGACCGGGTGTCGTTGTATGCAGATGACATTCCTCTCTATCTTACCTCCCCTCGCAAGTCCCTCAACGTCCTCTTTGACGTCCTAACTTCCTTTGGCAAGAACTCCGGGTTGATTATCAACTGGTCCAAGTCGTGTGTATATGTCATCTCCGGTGGTCTTCCTCCCTTGCCTACCAGGTTCCCCATTCAAGTTTCTCACTCTGGCTTCCAATATTTAGGGGTTTACGTATCGTTGGACTCGGCTGCCCGTTACAAACATAATCTCCTTCCTCCTCTCCGGCGCTTGAAGCTTGACATGGCCCGTTGGCGTAGATTGCCGCTGTCCCCACTTGGTCGAGCGGCGCTGTTTAAAATGATGTCCTTACTCCGATTCCTCTACGCACTCCAGAACTCCTTTGACATTATTCCAGCGAGCTATTTTCGGGAGGTGGAGGGACTACAGCGGAGACTTGTTTGAGACGGTCGAGCACGCATTGCTCTCTCAAAACTCCCCCTCCCCTGGTATGACAGGGGTATCGCACTCCCGGACATCAGGAGGTATTATTGGGCCTCCCAGCTGTCCGCCATCAACCATGCTACATACGCACCTGGGCCGAATCCAGCGTATGCCATGGATAAACACCTGTTGCCCGGTGGCGACTTTAACAGAGCACTCTACTCTCGGACGGCGGGGAGGAACCTCACGGGACCCACTATAACTGCAGTGCGTGTATGGGTGGATGCAAATGTGGCTATGGGGTGGAATGATCGATTGACGCAAGCGACCCCTTTGTTTGCTTCGGAACGATTGGGATGCCTCTGGACGACGAAAGGTTTTGAGAACTGGGACACGATTGGACTTAGTAGAGTGGGTGATCTTTGGGTGAAAGGTGCGGTGAAATCGTTTGCGGAGCTTCAGAGTGAATATGAGTTGAGTGAGCGAGAGTTCTTTAGGTATGCACAGGTGCGTCATGCTTTAATGTCGGTCTTCGCGGCCGGTACCATGGTTCCTGAATCTTCCCCGCTTGAGGACTGTATACTTGATGGTCATCTGCCCGATAGTACGATTTCCTTGATCTATAAAAAGTTGATCAACAATCGGGCAGATCTCCTTGTGCGCCTCAGGGAGACCTGAACTGGGGATGGGTTTGAGTTGGACGATGTAGACTGGCAGTCTGCACTATCCGCCCCTAAAGAGGTTGCCATTCAAGGCCCGTCTCCGCCTTGTCCAGCTTAAGATTCTTCACCGCGTGTATGTTACTGGTCCTCGTTTGGTTGCCATGGGTTTTTCGTTGGATGGGTTATGTAGACGCGGTTGTGAAATGAGTGCCACTTTCCTTCACATCCTCTGGGAGTGCCAAGAGGTCGCTGCGTATTGGCGCCGCGTGCACGCTGTGATGGAGTGTGTCACTGGGGTCGCTCTGTTGCCTGAGGCTCGAAGATGTTTGTTGAATGTGTGGGAACCGAATGACTACAACGTTGTCCAGACCCAGTGGGCGGCACTTGGGAACATGATTGCCAAAAGGGACATCGCACAGCTTTGGGGTTCCCAACGGCCTCCCACCGTGTCGTTGTGGAAGGAGAACATGGATTGGTGCATGTTTAGGGAGAAGATGGTATGTTTGGCTAGGGGCAAGCCTAGGGCGTGGAGTGCAATTTGGGGCCAGTGGAACGCGTACCGAGGAAACATCTGTACACTCCCCTTCATAGATATCCCAGACGTTTCTCTGTCCCCCTGACCTCTGAGGTTCCTTGATTACCGTGTTCCTTACCCGATTGTTCTGACTTCCCCACTGCCTCCCTCCCCCACTGGTTCTCTCCAACGTCCTTCTGATTCCCTATCCGTTATGGTAGTTCCCCAATGTCTGAGCTCGACTTCTTATATAATGTTTTTCGCCTTGAGTTGTTTCTTCTTTTGTTTTTTCTTTGTTCTTTTACAAAAAACTTTAAAAATTTTGTATCCTGCATACATTCTGTGTTGCCGAAAGTGTATCCTGTACTTCAGCGGGACCTACCGAGGTCAGCTGCTGCCTTACTCACTGCATATTTACTCGATAAACGTTAGCGGCCAGCCCCTGTGGTTGTAGGCCCATCTCTGTAATTCTTTGTTTTGCACAATAAAGTTATATATAAAAAAAAGAAATGGCAATTAGGGGGATGTGCTCCTCCTGAGCAATGGGCCAGATGAATTACCAATCACAGTTTTAAAACAAAATAGTGTACTGTGGAGTAAAATTCTCTATCCGGTGTTCAAGCACTGCTATGCAAATACATTGGTTCCCCCCTCTTTGAAGGGGAGTATAATAGTCCCTCTATTTAAGAAAGGAGATCGAGAAGCTCTACAGAACTATCGTCAAATTGCACTTCTTGACACATTGGGTAAAGTTTTTGCAATGCCTTTTGTACCAGATTAATGATTGGGTGGTTGCGGAAAAACTGTTACCGTTGGAGCAAACCGGGTTTAGGACAAGGCAAGGAACTATTGATAACCTAACTGCATTACAGGTAATAACTAAAAAATATGTCAAAGTTAGAGGAGGAAAAGTGTATACAGCCTTCATAGATTTTGCCACAGCATTCGATGAAGTAGATTGTTTCTTGCTGTGGAAAAAACTGTCAGACCTCGGTATGCCGGCTAGCCTTTTGGAGTTAGTTCAGGCTCGGATCTATGACAGAATTTCGACAGACAGAATTTCGACCTACACAAATATCGGCGTAATTATATCGATAGCAAAAATATCGACGCCCTATGTACAACATGGTAAGTACCAAAATATCGAAAAAATAATATCGATGTTAAAATTATCATTGTCAAATATATCAATTTTTTTGGATTTAAAATAACATAAAAAATACTGTAAATAATACTTATTAATTACTTAAACATATTTAAATATATGTAATAATGGTAAAAAAAATATGAATACATATTTAATAAAAAAAAATATTTAAAAATCATTTATAATATATACTTACTTAACAATAATTACTATTCCCACTCCAGTGGATGCAACAGTAGGGAAAACTGACCCTGAACCCTAAAAATACCCCTTTACCCAAAAACCTAAAACTGACCCAGAACCCTAAAAATACCCCTTTACCCAAAAACTGAAAACTGACCCTGAACCCAAAAAATACCCCTTTACCCAAGAACTGAAAACTGACCCTGAACCCTAAAAATACCCCTTTACCCAAAAACTGAAAACGGACCCTGAACCCTAAAAATACCCCTTTACCCAAAAACTGAAAACTGACCCAGAACCCTAAAAATACCCCTTTACCCAAAAACTGAAAACTGACCCTGAACCCTAAAAATACCCCTTTACCCAAAAACTGAAAACTGACCCTGAACCCTAAAAATACCCCTTTACCCAAAAACTGAAAACTGACCCTGAACCCTAAAAATACCCCTTTACCCAAAAACTGAAAACTGACCCTGAACCCTAAAAATACCCCTTTACCCAAAAACTGAAAACGGACCCTGAACCCTAAAAATACCCCTTTACCCAAAAACTGAAAACTGACCCAGAACCCTAAAAATACCCCTTTACCCAAAAACTGAAAACTGACCCTGAACCCTAAAAATACCCCTTTACCCAAAAACTGAAAACTGCCCCTGAACCCTAAAAATACCCCTTTACCCAAAAACTGAAAACTGACCCTGAACCCAAAAAAGACCCCTTTACCCAAAAACTGAAAACTGACCCTGAACCCTAAAAATACCCCTTTACCCAAAAACTGAAAACTGACCCTGAACCCTAAAAATACCCCTTTACCCAAAAACCCAAAACTGACCCTGAACCCTAAAAATACTCCTTTACCCAAAATTAATTAATATTACAATTAATTTACTTCCCACCCTATTCCCCTATAAACCCACAACCCGCTCCAGTAGTAAAACATATCATTTAGTTAAAAATATACATAAATTATCAATTAATTATTCAATTAATCAATTAAAATAATTCATTGCCAATTAATATTTAATTGCAAAATAAATTAATCATTAAAAAATAATTATTTAATTACAAATAAATTACTTCCCACCCTATTCCCCTATAAACCCACAACCCGCTCCAGTAGTAAAACATATCATTTAGTTAAAAATATACATAAATTATCAATTAATTATTCAATTAATCAATTAAAATAATTCATTGCCAATTAATATGTAATTGCAAAATAAATTAATCATTAAAAAATAATTATTTAATTACAAACAAATTACTTCCCACCCTATTCCCCTAAAAACCCACAACCCGCTCTGGTAGTAAAACATATTATTTACTTTTATATATTTTTTATTTATAAAAACATATTAAACACATATTATAACAATTAATTTAAATACTTAACTAAAATTTCTAACACATATTAGTAAATCGAAATTACTTACATCGATATATATGCTATCGATATAAGTAATTTCGATATTACTTACCTTAGGGTCGATATTCTGGCCATCGATATTCTGGACATCGATATTCTGTCCCATCGATATTAGCAACTCGATATAAGTGTAAGTCGAAATTAAAGATTCGATATTTTGACTGTGTACCTTCGGGCTCGCCCTACGGATACTTGGTGCAAAGTCCTAATTGGTGGAGAAAGAGGTCTCTCCCAAACCATCCCCACTGCAAATGGCCTAAAACAAGGATGTTTATTAGCTTCTTTACTTTTCTCCCTATATATTTCTGATCTCCCTCACAATTTGGCTCAAAGTGAGGGTATTGCCCCGTTATTGGGGAGAAAACCGATTGCATGTTATTATGCAGATGACATAATAATATTGGATTTAACGCCTAGGGGATTAAATTGTCGTCTGCAGGCACTACATGAATTTGCAGAAGCCCATTATCTAAAGGTCAATATATCTAAAAGTAAAATGATGTGCATGCACGGATGAAAAAAGCTGCAGTATGGGAATTTTGTATGGTCTGTGGGTGGCCAAAAATTGGAACTTGTAAAATCTTATGTTTTCTTGGGAAAAGTAGTGTGTGGCAACCTAAGTGAAAAAGCCTATATAGAAAGTAACATCCGTAAAGCTACCACGCATGGGAAAAGTTTGGGTTCCCTCTATAGATCAACTGGAAAAAGACATTTTGCATTCTTGTTAGAGGTTTTCCGTGCAAAAATACCTTCCTTTCTGTTATATGGTACTGAATTGCTTGACATAAAGAAATATTTTTTTTTTAATACAACAGAAGGACAAATTTTAAGGAGCCTAGCCTCAGTCAACTCTGCTTGCCTGCATTCCCAGTGGCTGCCCTAAGGTAAGAATTTGGTTTAAGAAGCAGTTGGGTACAGGGTCTTGCGGGGATACTGCGATGGTTTGCAAGCCTGGTAAAGGGTGATCCTGGCACACTAAAATTTTTAATCCAGAAAGATATATTAGAAAATCTGAAGGAATAGTCATTAGTTCTTAAAAATGTTAGGATTGCAGTTAATTGGCTTCAACTGAATGAGCCTCTGCTTTTCACCCTCTCGCCATATCCATTAACCTCATAGATGCTATTAAACATCTCTCCCCAGTGCTGCGCTGTCCATTGGAACTAGTGCTGAATGGACGTCCAATGGTCGTGCGCAGCACTGGGGAGGTAGTGCTGCCGTCGGCCAATGCACCGAGGCAGCACTTAAGGGGTTAAGGGCCATCTTGAAACAGGCTACCAGGGAATTAAGTTTCACTAGGGATAGGGATGCTCACATCCTAAAGAGGGGTATCCATCCGTCTATAGACTCCTGTGAGATAAATAAAGCACAAGCTTATATTTCCTGGAACCTGCCCCATGGAGTGCACCGCTTCTGACTATGATTGAGACAGGGTATGCTCCCTTTAAATATTGTGCTGTCTAAATGGTCTGGTTCTCCCCCGATCTGTAATCTGTGTAATAACTCCATTCAGGACTTAATCATGTGTTATTTATTTGCCCCGCTTTATTATTGTATCGGTGTAAATCGATGAGACCTATTGTCTAAAATTATCTGTCCTCTCAGCGTCGGCACTAATTGATTCTATTTATGAGCCACCAAATGAAATGTTTTGTCATAGAATTTGTAACTTTTTTTTAAGTGTTTTATAAATTTGTATTAAATTATATGTAGGGAGCAATTATTAACTTTGGTTTTAACCTGATGTTTTAGTGTTAAGGGCATAAAGTATATTTGAATTATTTCCTAATGTATAAGAAACTATGTACAAAACTTTTATATGTAGTTGGTCATTCAATTTATGTGGATCTCTTTGGAGTTCCAAGAGCATAAATAAATAAACTTGAAACTTGAGTGAATGTCAATACTGTAAACCGAAAATAATGGTTTTACCAACTCCTCTAACGTGCCTAGAAGGCAAAGCTCAGACACTCTATAGCTGGTAGGATTACTGTTGAGCAACCTAGGTAGTCAGTTGCCATTGCATCAGTGCTGTGCTGTAGAACTAAAAGAGGGCTTATTGATTTAGCTTTGCAAAGTGGCAAGAGAGTCAGAGCCCTCCTTTTCCTGTTTCTTTCTAATCTCTACTCTATTTTTAGGAACCTGGTAGTAAATAGAACCAAAGAAAGGGGAACTGGGGCCGTGTAAGACAGAGAATGGGAGCCAACTGCATATACTATTGAAAAGGTACATCTGTAAAACTAAAGAAATTTCAAGCGAAATCTATTCGCCTTTTTCAAAACATTCATCGTGACCCCCCTCCATGACAAGGAATTGTCACCTTTTTACCATGCTGCTAAAACGATTGGCATGGAAGTTCATATGAAGGTGTAAAAGGTCCAAAACTGTCTTGATAGATCCCATAACCTTTCTTAAAATACCCCACCCTCACACCCGGATATTTCAATGCATCAAGTGCCGACCTCGTGTCACAGGAGCCAGGTTCACCAAACATTAAGAATTTGAAAATGATGTATATTTCCTCTTAATTCTAATTCTAAAGTGTGAACTAACATTTACAGTAGGGTAAAACAAAGCTAAACCAAAATAAAGGACACTACCGGTGTGTCATTTACACATCACAAATATAATTATATTTATAATTGTTTTTGTTTGAATTTTTAATGTTCTTCAATTGCAATCAGCACAAGGCTAGGCCCACATAAGCTTGGTATGAGATCAGAGGGAGGTTTAAAACTGTATTACCATTAAATGTCGATTAACTGTGCCTACAATATGGTGTTTCTTTCAACTTTCCAATCTTTGAACTTCAACACTTTAATTTTGTTTCATATTATGTATACTATGGCATGCTTTGCTACGTTCTACCTTATTGTGCAGTACAATATTATTGCATCAGATTTATTTCTGTATATTTGTTGTTTTTTTTTAAGATGTGTGGAATCTGTGCAGCATGTTAAGGGCCCGGATCTGCCGAATCCTGACTGGCTGATAATCTTTGCATAATGAAAGCTGGTCTTACTCTTTATGCGATTTACATTTGCAGAGGTCGAATAAGTCCGAATTAAAGCTACTTTGAACTTTTGATATTTGCTTCAATTTATGTTAAGCACCTTTTCTGATTTTTTTTAAATCTTTAAATATGTAAAAAACACACGTGACAATTTTGAATTGACATTCTTAATCTTGTGAATAACTTGAATGCTGGGATTTGTCAAGCGGTGTTACCATGAACATTTACTATGCTTGTATGTGGTTAGCAATATATATCCCACCCATGGCACACTAGGTGCCATGGGTGGGCTCCAGGGCAAGCAGTATCTAGTGGCCAGGCCACAGTGGATGGGGTCCTCAAAGACCAAAATAGATCTGCACGCCCTACTCTTCTGTAAAGAATCTTCCTTGGCTTGGTAAAGCAAGTGTGTTTTCTCTGCAATTCCACATTGAAAAATTATCTGAAATCCTTTGTGGAGGTGAATGCATTGTTTATCTGTTGGAGTGGAATCTGTAGTGACTGTGATGAGTTGGTTCTTTCTTGTCTTCTCCTGGTGACAGCAGAGTGCATGGTTCTTCCTTTAATTTACTACAAGTATGCAAATGCGCAAAATCACTTGGAAGCCTCACCCGTTTTGCCCCGCCCCATTCACCTTAGTAGTATACAAAGGTCTTTCCGCCTTTTTCCAGGATGATGGACCTCTTCTCAAAAGAGCCCCCAGCGTATTTCCTGCAGATTTCGGTGACGCCTTCTTTATGCAATAAATATGAGGACATCTCCACCAAACAAAGAAGCACCTACTTTACATAATGAAGAGGATGTTCCCTTTTTTGGTGGAGATTTGCCTCCTTGTAGTCTTGTCAAACTACTCCATAGGAGAATTCATGTTATCACAGATTTCTGGAAGAAGATGAACGAGGAACAATTATATTGCTGAAATTAAATGCACAGAAGGTCACTGGAGACATTTCTTTCTGGTCCACTACGCAGCTGTAGTGTAAAATATGCACCAGATATTATACCCAATGAGTTAGCACTTACTAATTAACCAGTACAGAGGACTGCAGTTGGGTAGACATGTTGTGCAAGACTATGGACTCTTGTTGAATAAAGAGGCAGGTGAGGTTCCATTCTGGCACAGTCACACAACAACTGACTCACCCACACAAACACTGAGATGCCCACTCACACACCCATTCAGCCACTCTCACATTCATTCACAGACCCACATAGGTACTCACACACCCATACAATCGCTCACACATCCACTCACACACCCACAAAACAACTCACACCCCCACTCACAGATCCCTACAGTCATTCAAACACACACTCACAGGCCAACACCTTTAGTGTTGACTGTAATGTTGACACTACGGTCAACACTGAGGGGAGCGCAAATTGTGCACTGCATGTACCATGATGCAAAGGAGAAAACTTTTCTGGGTTATGATGTAGTGTCTGGCCGTACCCTTTTCCCTGCCCAAACTGTTTTCATGACCTCCTCTACCATTTATCACACATTCCTAATGTTCCTTTTTGCAAAATGTGCAATCCCACCCATTGATTACACTTTATACGGCTCCAGCTGGAGATTACGGCTCAAGCCGGAGAGTATGGCCCTAGCTGGAGAATACAGTCCTGGTGCGGAGGGCATGGCCCGAGTGCGGAGAGTACGGTCCGGGTATGGAAATTCCGGCCCTAGTGCGGACGTAAAGTTAGGAGTCGTAAGTGCATTCTGTGAATACCGAAAATCGTAAGTGCCTTCTGTGAGCACCAAAAGTAGTAAGTTTAAGATTTTGTCTCAGATTAGTTCTGTGAATCGTCCCCATACATTGGAATGGGCTAGAGTGTAGTTGCGTCCAGTGGAATAGCAAATAGTGGAGTTGTGTACAATGGAGTGGGGTACAGTTGAATCACATACACTAGATGGCATAGAGTAAAATTGAGTACAGTGAAGTGGCATAGAGTGGAGTGGTGTAGAGTGGAATAGCATACAGTGAAGTGGCGTAGAGGGGAGTGGTGTAGAGTGGAGTGGAGTGACGTCGAGTAGAATAGCTTAGAGTGGAGTGGAGTACAGTGGAATAGCATAGAGTGGGGTGGCATACAGTGAAGTGGGGTAGAGTGGTGTGGCGTACATTGGAATACCCTAGAGTGGAGTTGAATAGAGTGTATTTGCAGGTATTAGAATAGAGTATAGTAGAGTGGCGTAGAGTTGAATGGAGTATAATGGTGTGGCACTGTGGGGAGGAGGAGCGGCTGGAGCACTCCGAAGCGGACGAGGAAGAAAGAAACACCACTTCCTGGTTGCCAAGAACACAGAACCAGGAAGTCAACAGCCGTGGTCTAGCAGTTGAACAGCGGAAGGGGGAGGAGTCCTGTCAGCCGGCGGAACCAGGAAGGATAAGAGGCGGAGGCATGGAACGGACGGTGTGCGAGGTCGGAGCGGAGGCTGCGGAGCACCCGGAGGCAGAGGAGATCCGAAGAGTGGAGAGCGTGCGAGCGGAGGCAGAGGAGATTCGAAGAGTGGAGAGCGTGCGAGCGGAGGCAGAGGAGATTCGAAGAGTGGAGAGCGTGAGAGCGGAGGCGGCTGCGGAACACCCGGAGACAGAGGAGACTCGGAGAGAGGAGAGTGCACTGCGAGTGCTACTGAGCGACGTTCCCGACACTGCTTCCATACCCGGTGGGCTGAAGGGAGAAGACGCCACGGGTCCTGCTGCTGTGGTCCGAGAGTCGGGCCACACCCCAAGGCAAGTGCTGTTAAAAGGGGCATTCTGGTGGGGTGTTTGGGGAGGTGGGAGGTAGCAAGGTTGGGGAGGCGGGAGGCCCCGCGGTGACCCTTGCACTAAAGCCACAACCCCTTTTCTTTAGTTTGGTGAAGGTAGCATTACATTTAAAACTGAGAGCAGATCAGTAAACCCGTTTGTTTTCTCTTTCCCTGAGGCCACAAGAACCGGGACATCGGACCAAACCCTGACGTTCCCTGCAACAAGAAACAACCCCAAGAAGGAAGGACTGTTACAAAATCCCTACTTAAGAGTAAAACTTAATAAAAAAAACTGAACTGTAAACAAACAGTGCTCTGGTCTCATACTCTGTCCACCACTAGCCCCTGACAAATTGGTGTCAGAAGTGGGATAGACAGGTGACGCCATGACACAGCCCGTGCCTATCCCGGTGGAAAACATTATCACTCAGTTAGCAGAGGGACAGAGACACCTTCAACTGGTGTTCGAACAGCAGCTTCAAACTGCCAAGACAGAAAGGGATTCCCTGCAAGAGGCCTTAAAGGAACAAGCCACCCTTCTTACTACCAACCAACAGGTACAGGATACGGCTATCCTGCGCCTTACTGATGCTATAGCCACTGCTCGCATCCATCCCAATGTGCCCAGTTCTGTACTACAAAAATTCCAGGACGGGGAGGATCCGGACTATTTTTTTACTAATTTTGAACGTGTAGCGACAACTGCGTCCTGGCCAAAGGAGAGATGGAGCCAGTATGTAGCCCCCCTTCTTGCAGGCGAGTTACAGGCGGCGTACCAAGCTGCGAATCCAGCAGGCAGGACATCATATGAGGACGTGAAGAAAGCTATCCTTGAGATCTTGGGTGCGACCAAGAGTACTATAGGGCCAAATTCAGGAAAGAAAGGTGGAACCCAGGAGATAATCCACGAGCCCTGTACTATCGGATTCAAGATTTAGGCATTAGGTGGCTGACTCCCCTTAACACAACCGTAGAAGATCTGATGGCAAAGGTCTTCCTAGAACAATTCCTGGATGCCTTCCCCCCTTCCACTCGATCCTGGATTAGGCAACATCCCAACCTTACCCCAACTGTAGCGGTGGACTTAGCCTGTGCATATCACAGGTCGCCTGAATTCCGCACAAGCCCTAGTAAAGCACCCGTTCCCAACCCTCGACCCCTAATTCCCAGACCCCAAAGCAGACCAGAACCCAGGGTTCCCCTCCTTCCCCGCGTTCCGTTTAGGCCGGCCAACCCCGGATCTGGGTCCAGTACACAGGGACCCCAGTGTTATCACTGTTCTGAGTGGGGACATATAGCCCGAAACTGCCCCCATAGAGCCCAACCGGCCGAACCCATGGAGATAGGGTATTCCAGAGGGCATGTATACGTCATAGGCAAGGGACCTTGTCAGTATAAAAGAGAAGTATTCCTCAATGGAAAAAAACAACAAGCCCTATTGGATACCGGTTGTCGTGTATCTGTGGTTGACACCTCACTGATCCATCCCCAACAGCTACAAAAAGATGAGACTGTATATGTGACCTGTGTTCATGGTAATACCAAAGGATATCCGGTGGCGGAGGTCTTGCTGGATGTATCCAATGACTCCCAATTGCGTCGAGTGGGCGTTATACCCTCCCTGCCAGAGGCCGTTATAATAGGCACTGATCACCCCAAGTTCGATCAATATATTGATGAAGCCAAGAAAGATTCCGTAAATTGGTGGAGGGAGGCCCCTTTCGGGAACAGCGATGTTGAAGGGATAGCAGGAAGGGACCGTAAGAGTAGAAAGGAAAAGAGAAAGGATAAAGCCGAGTATTCCCAGATGAAACGACGGTTATCTGTTTTTTCTATGACCCCTGCAGATACGGTGGGACCTGCTCGTAGCTTCCGGTCAGCCCAGTTGGATGACAATACCTTGTTGCATGCCTGAGAAAAAGTACAAGAACAGGACAACAACAAGGTAGGACCCTATTTTTATGTACAACGGGGTTTGTTGTATAGGGCCACCAGAAAGGGTGACACGGTAACAACCCAACTCCTTGTGCCGCTAGCCTTCCGTAGACATGTGTTGGAGCTTGCCCACAATTACACTGGGGGAGGACATTACGGCAAAGAGCAAACTCTTTCTTATCTTCTAACCAGATTCTATTGGCCCGGTGTTTATAGAGATGTGGCTAAACATTGTGCTGCATGCCCTCGGTGCCAGTTCTCCAATCCCGCTGCTATCAAAAAGGCTCCCTTACACCCTCTCCCCATTATTGATGTACCATTCAAACGGGTGGGTATGAATATTGTGGGACCCCTAACTCCCTCAGCAAGAGGCCATAAATATCTGCTGGTAATTGTTGATTATGCCAGTAGATACCCCGAAGCCTTTCCTTTGTCTTCTGTGTCTACTCCGGTAACAGCCAGGGCTATGATCACTCTCTTCTCCCGAGTGGGTTTCCCTGAGGAAATCCTGACGGACCAGGGGACTCCCTTCATGTCTCGCTTAATGACACACATATGTGAAATCCTGGGCGTCAGGCAGATACAGACTTCAGCCTATCACCCTCAGACAGATGGCCTTGTGGAGCGGTACAACAAGACTATAAAGAACATGCTCCGCAAGGTCATCTCAGACACAGGAAGGAATTGGGACCATCAATTACCCCTTATACTGTTTGCCATAAGGACTCACGAACAAAAGTCTACGGGGTTTTCCCCCTTTGAGGTTTTGTTCGGCCGGAGACCCCGAACCCTACTAGATATGGCCGCAGAACAGTGGGAGGAGGAAGAAGAGGAGGGCAAACCTCTACCCCAAGATGCAGCTGACTTGAGAAGTTCCATTTCTCATATATGGGGTATGGTCCATGACCATTTGGAGGACGCCCAAGTGTCCCAGAAACACCTGTACGACCGCAATAGTCAGTTAAGGACCTTCCAACCGGGGGATAAAGTGTTACTACTCCTTCCCTCGTCCGACAATAAACTGTTGTCCAAGTGGCAAGGACCCTACACTATAGAGAAGCAGGTAACCCCTGTCACGTATAGCGTACTTCAACCCTTACATCCAGGTGGGAAGCAAATATACCATGTTAATCTGTTAAAAAAATGGGTAGAACCCCCTGAAGAGGTAGCGAAAGGACAGTCATCTTTACTCGTAACCACACAGACACCCCTGGGCATTCCTATAATCCCCACTGCCATTTCCTCCCCGGAGAACGTCCCCATAGGAGAGGTCATAAGCCCAACCCAAAGAACCCAACTCGAGGCCACTCTCGCACAGTTCCCTGGTCTCTTTTCCTCCAAACCCGGATTAACTTCAATGGTACAACACGACATCGTCGTTCTAAATGACACCATTGTCAAACAGATGCCCTATAGAATACCCGAAGCTAGAAGGGAGGCCGTAGAAAAGGAAGTATCTGCCATGCTAGAGACCAATATCATAGAACCCTCCACTAGCAACTGGTGCTCTCCCATCGTGATAGTACCGAAGCCCGATGGAAGTTTACGTTTTTGTATCGACTTTAGGCAAGTGAATAGCGTCACCAAGTTCGATACATACCCGATGCCAAGGGTCGATGAGTTGCTAGAAAAGCTAGAAGCTGCAACGTACATGACTACTCTTGATTTAACAAAGGGTTATTGGCAGATCCCTTTATCCCCACTAGCCAAAGAAAAAACTGCCTTTTCAACCCCCTCAGGACTCTACCATTTCCGTGTGTTGCCCTTCGGCCTCCATGGGGCCCCCGCTACATTTCAAGGGCTTATGGATCGCCTCCTCCAACCCCACAGAGAATATGCGGCCGCATATCTCGATGACATTGTGATATTTAGCACATCCTGGGAGGAACACTTACGACATCTATTCGAAGTATTCACAGCCATACAGAACGCCGGTCTGAAAATTAATCCAAAGAAATCCTTGTTGGCCACTGATTCCATTCATTACTTGGGGTATATTATTCAAGGTGGCCATCTAAAACCCCAGATGAGTAAAGTGGAAGCCATTAAAGCGATACCTAGCCCCAAAACGAAAAAGGATGTCAGATCGTTCCTTGGCTTTATTGGCTATTACAGGCGGTTCATTCCGCACTTTTCCACTCTCGCAGAACCCCTTACTGACCTGTTAGCCAACAATCGACCTACACACATCAGGACATGGGAACCAAAACACGAAACCAGCTTCCAAAAACTTAAAACTGTGATATGCTCCACGCCAATCCTACGGTGTCCTAACTTTCAGAAACAATTTGTGTTGCAGACGGATGCCTCAGGAGTTGGCCTAGGGGCGGTTCTTCAACAACCCGATCAGACGGGTGAACTGGTACCTGTGATATTTATAAGCAGGAAGCTGTTCCCTAGAGAAGTAAATTACTCCACTGTTGAAAAAGAGTGTCTGGCCATCAAATGGGCGGTGGAGGCCCTGCAGTGTTGTCTTTTGGGTCGCTCATTCACTTTGCTGACTGATCATGCTCCCCTCACTTGGCTAGCTCGGAACAAAGACACCAACCAACGTATACTCAGGTGGTTCCTGTCATTGCAACCCTTTTCGTTTCAGACCCTGCATGTTCCTGGATCCAAGCAGATCTGTGCTGACTATCTGTCCCGTCATCCATACCCCGAGTGGCCACCCCGTCCGTTCTTGAGGGGGAGGATGTGTGGGGAGGAGGAGCGGCTGGAGCACTCCGAAGCGGACGAGAAAGAAAGAAACACCACTTCCTGGTTGCCAAGAACACAGAACCAGGAAGTCAACAGCCGCGGTCTAGCAGTTGAACAGCGGAAGGGGGAGGAGTCCCGTCAGCCGGCGGAACCAGGAAGGATAAGAGGCGGAGGCATGGAATGGACGGTGTGCGAGGTCGGAGCGGAGGCTGCGGAGCACCCGGAGGCAGAGGAGATCCGAAGAGTGGAGAGCGTGCGAGCGGAGGCAGAGGAGATTCGAAGAGTGGAGAGCGTGCGAGCGGAGGCAGAGGAGATTCGAAGAGTGGAGAGCGTGAGAGCGGAGGCGGCTGCGGAACACCCGGAGACAGAGGAGACTCTGAGAGAGGAGAGTGCACTGCGAGTGCTACTGAGCGACGTTCCCGACACTGCTTCCATACCCGGTGGGCTGAAGGGAGAAGACGCCACGGGTCCTGCTGCTGTGGTCCGAGAGTCGGGCCACAGCCCAAGGCAAGTGCTGTTAAAAGGGGCATTCTGGTGGGGTGTTTGGGGAGGTGGGAGGTAGCAAGGTTGGGGAGGCGGGAGGCCCCGCGGTGACCCTTGCACTAAAGCCACAACCCCTTTTCTTTAGTTTGGTGAAGGTAGCACTACATTTAAAACTGAGAGCAGATCAGTAAACCCGTTTGTTTTCTCTTTCCCTGAGGCCACAAGAACCGGGACATCGGACCAAACCCTGACGTTCCCTGCAACAAGAAACAACCCCAAGAAGGAAGGACTGTTACAAAATCCCTACTTAAGAGTAAAACTTAATAAAAAAAACTGAACTGTAAACAAACAGTGCTCTGGTCTCATACTCTGTCCACCACTAGCCCCTGACAGGCACCTACTGGAGTTGAGTGGAGAGGCGTAGTGTGGAATATTGCACAGTGGAGTGGTGTACAGTGTAGTTGTTGCATTCAGTAGAATAGCATATAGTGGAGTGGCGTAGTCTAGAATGGGGTGGAGTGGAGTCCCATAGACTGTAATAGCATAGAGTGGAGTGGGGTAGAGTGGAGAGTGGAGTCCTGTAGACTGGAGAAATTAACCAACCTTTGTACATAATAATTATCTCTCTCTATGAATTGTACCTTCTATCCCCTCTAGTTTTAATTTGTCAAAAGTTCAGAAATGTAATTTAATGGAATTTTTATTGTGTAATGTATTTTTATGATGGTTTTTGATCGTCGAAATAAAGATTTACTGAACTGAACTGACTGGAATAGCATAGAGTGGAGTGGGCTAGAGTGGAGTTGTGTAAAGTGAAATAGTGTATCATGGAGTGGTGTACTGTGGAGTGGGGTACAGTTGAATTGCGTACACTGGAGTGGTGTAGAGTAAACTAGCGTACAGTAAAGTGGCATAGACGACTTTGGCATACATTGAATATGGAGGAGTTTCATGTGATCTTTTCACTTAGTCCCCCTACTTTAGCCAGTGACCCCGATCTGGCATATAAAACACATTGTGACCGGATTTTGTTTGCTTTGGATTCACTTATTCCAGCCAAATGTTCCAAGGGCCGTTGCAAAAATTCCAATCCGTGGTTTAATGATTCTTTGGCCGCCAATGCGCAAATCCTGTAAAAAACTGGTACGGGTCTGGCGAAGGGATTATGGCCCTGTGGCCAAAAAAGGCTACCAGGATGTTATCAAGAACTATCACAGGGCCATATACTCCACACGGGCGACCTACATTATCAAGGAAATAACGCCCAGTAAGAACCCTGCCAAGTGTATTTTTAAAATCCTTAACGATCTTAAAAGTAGGAAAGACTCTGCTACCTCTGTAATTATGTCTGAGCGACAGTGTGCGGGCCTGGCTACTTTTTTTGTGAGGAAGGTGGAAGCGATCTATAAGTCCTTTCCTGGGGCCACCATGGGTCTTGCTGCTGTGCATGGTACCCCTCCCACGCACACTCTGGCAGCTATCCCCTCTATCTCACAGGATGAGTTTCTCCTGCTACGTAAGAAAGTTAAATCTGGTTCTCCCACGGATCCATTGAAACCAGCTCAGTTTAGGGATTCCCTACCTGTGCTTCTTGTACTATTGTGTCAGATGATTAACATCTCACTTACCACAGCAGTTGTCCCTAGGATGTGGAAGCAAGCAAGTGTTGTTCCTCTACTTAAGAAACCCTCACTGGATCCAGCAAAATTGGAAAATTTCCGCCCTATATCGTTACTGACATGGGTAGCTAAAATTGCACAGGCACACGTTAACAACACCCTCACATGCTTTCTGAATAACTTTGGCTTCTTGGATCTGTCCCAGAACGGTTTCCGCCCTAGTCACAGCACGAAGACTGCTCTCCTAGCTGTGACCGAACATCTGCGGACCATTGTGGATAGGGGGCACACCGCGGCGCTGATACTGCTTGATCTTAGCACCGCGTTTGACACGGTCTCCCACTGGATCCTTCTAGATCGTCTGGAAGAGGCTGGTGTCATAGGTCTAGCATTGGAATGGTTTAGATCGTTCCTGTCAGACAGAACATTCCAAGTATCTTCCCCCCTTTCTGTCCAGCACCCAGTCCATCGGTCAGGGTGTTCATCAGGGCTCTGCCCTCAGCCCCGTACTTTTCAATCTATGCATCCAACCCCTAGCCACGGTGGCCAGGGACAATGGCTTTATCATGGTTTTGTATGGTGATGATACGCAGTTGGTGGTGGCCCTCTCAGATGACCCTATGCAGGGCGCCGCCAAATTTCGGAATGGCCTGGCGGCGGTTGCGGAGTGGATGACCACCAACTGCCTTCAGCTCAACGCCAATAAGTCTGAGGTGTTGTTGGTGGGGAGAGATAAGGGACTATGGAGTGAGCATTGGTGGCCCAAGACTTTGGGTTAGGCTCCCACTCTCATGTTGGCAGTAAAAAATCTTGGGGTTTGGCTGGTTGCCACTCTCCGCTTTCAGGAGCTCACCAAGAAAATAGCAGGTACCTGCTTTGGCCCTACTCCGGGGATTAAGGCCCGTGTTGGGGTTCTTTGATCCATCTACCTGCCAGATGATAGTACAGGCGGTCATCCTGTCCAGATTGGACTATGCTAATTCGCTCCTGCTAAGGGCAAATAAGGCAGAAATGACTTGTCTGCAGCGTGTTCTGAACACAGCAGCCCGAGTCCTGCTGAGGCTTCCCAGAACCTGCTCTGCGGCGGGGGCTATTCGTCACCTACATTGGCTCTCTATGACCAAAAGGATTGAATTTAAAACCCTGTGCCTGACTTTTAAAAACTTAAAACTTTCTTCTCCTGAGATCCTGTCCAATTTGCTGATACCCTACATCCCACGCGCCAGTTTCGATCAGCTGGGCAATATCTAGCTACGGTCCCTCGAGTGAAGCGTCTCCGAACTGAAGGACGATCTTTATGCTGTTTAGCGGCTAAGCTGTGGAACTCCCTGCCTACGCAGATTCGCTGTCTGTATAGCCTGTTGTCCATACGTAAGGCTGCCAAAACCTTCTTCCTTCCCGTGGTTTAGTCTTGTGTATCCTTAGTGACACTGCTACTAGCACCGGGACGCCTCTTCGCTGAGGCAGCTGTGCACTATATAAAAAGAATTAACATAACATAACAGAGTGGAGTGTTGTAAAGTGGAGTGGCATATAGTGGGGTAGAGTGGAATAGCATACAGTGAAGTGCGTAGAGTGGAGTGGTGTAGAGTGGAGTGGCGTAGAGTGGAATAGTGTAGAGTGGAATGGAGTAGAGTGCAGTTGGGTACGCTGGAGTGGTGTAGACTGGAGAGGCGTAGAATGGAGTGGTGTAGAGTGGAGTAGCGTACAGTGGAGTGGTGTAAAGTGGCATAGCGTGTGATAGAGTGGCCTACATTAGAATAGCGTACAGTGGTGTGGTGTTGAGTGTAGTTGCGTACAGAGGAACAGCGTACAGTGGAGTGGCCTAGAGTGGAGTGAGGTAGAGTGCAGTGGTGTGGAGTGTAATAGTATATGTTGTTGTGGTGCAGCGTGGTGTACAGTGGATTAGCATAGAGTGGAGTGGCGTATATTAAAGTGAGATAGAGTTGAGTGGTGTAGAGTGGAATCGCATACAATGGGATAGGGTAAAGTGTAGTGGCATACAGTGTAGTGGTGTTGAGTGGAATACCATACTGTGGAGTGGTGTAGAGTGAAGTGGGGTAAAGTGGTGTGGCATACAGTAAAATAGTCTAGAATTCAGTGGCATTGAGTGTAGTTTCATACAGTGAAATAGCACACAGTGGAGGGGCTTAGAGTGGAGCGGGTTAGAGTGGAGTGGCGTGGAGTGGAATAGGGTAGAGTGCAAAGGCGGAGAGTGTAGGTGCATACAGTGGAATAGCAGATCATAGAGATGCGTAGAGTGCATTATGGTAGAGTGGAGCTGTGTAGACTACAATGACGTACACTGGAGTGGTGCACAGTGGAGTAATGTACAGTTCAGTGGTGTGGTGCTTTATGTCATAGAGTGGAGTGGTGTAGAGTGTAATAGCGTACAGCGGAGTGTCATAGAGTAAAGTAGTGTATAGTAGAGTGGCATACAGTGGAGTGGCGTACAGTGAAACAGCATAGAGTGGAGTGGTGTAGAGTGGAGTGGCGTAGAGTGGAGTGTGGTAGAGTGGAGGACCATACACTGGAATAGCGGAGGGTGTATTGGCATACAAGGCAGTGGCGTAGAGTGGAGTGGCATGAACTGGACTAGCTTACAATAGGGTGGCGCACAGTGAAATAGCATAGAGTGGAGGAGTGTAGAGTGAAGTGGCGTAGACTGGAGTGGCATACCCTGGAGTGGTGTGGAGTGGAGTTGCGTAGAGTGGAGTGGCGTACAGTGGAATTGTGTAGAGTGGAGAGCCGTACAGTGAAGTGTGATAGAGTGGTGTGACAAACAGTGGAATAGCTTAGAGTGGAGTGGTATAGAGTGTAGTTGCAGACAGTAGAATAGAGTATTGTGGAGTGGCGTAGAGTGGAGTATAGTAGAGTGACATTAACTGGAGTTGCGTACAGTGGAGTGGCGTAGAGTGGAATATTGCACAGTGGAGTGGCATAGAGTGGAGTGACATACAGTGGAATAGCGTAGAATGGAGTGGTGTACAGGGTAGTTGTATACAGTAGAATCGCGTATAGTGGAGTGGCATAGACTAGAGGGTGGTAGGGTGGAGTCCCTTAGACTAGAATAGCATAAAGCGGAGTGGGGGAAAGTAGAGTCCCATAGACTGAGATAGCGTAGAGTCAAGTGGGCTAATGTGTAGTTGTGTACAGTGGAATACTGTAACGTGGAGTGCCGTACAGTGGAGAGGGCTACAGTGGAGTTGTGAATATTTATGATTTGATTTGATTAGAGTGGAGCTGAGTAGACTGTAGTGGCATACACTGGGGTGGCGCATAGTGGAATAGTGTTCAGTTAAGTGGTGTAGGGTATTGTGGCACGGTTGAGTGGTGTAGAGTGTGATAGTGTACAGAGGAGTGGAGTAGAGTGGAGTAGTGTACAGTAGAGTGGCATAGAGTGGAGTGACATAGAGTGGAGTGGCGTACAGTGGAATAGCGTACAGTGGAGTGGCGCAGACTAGAGTGGCATAGAGTGGAGTGGCATAGAGTAGAATAACGTAGAGTATAGTAGCATAGAGTCGAGTTGTGTACAGTAGAATAGAGTACAGTGGAGTGGCGTGCAGTGGAAGGGCAGACAGAGCAATGGCGCACACTGGAGTGTCGTAGACTGAAGTGGGGTAGAGTGTAATAGCATCCAGTAGAGTGGTGTAGAGTGGAGTGGCATAGAGTAGAATAACGTAGAGTATAGTAGCATAGAGTGGAGTTGTGTACAGTAGAATAGAGTACAGAGGAGTGGAGTGCAGTGGAGGGGCATACAGAGCAATGGCGCACACTAGAGTGTCGTAGACTGAAGTGGGGTAGAGTGTAATAGCATCCAGTGGAGTGGTGTAGAGTGGAGTGGCCTCTAGTGGAGTGGCATACACTGTATCAGCGCAGAGTGGAGTGGCATGTAGTAGAATGACAGAGTTGAGCGACGTAGAGTGGAGTGACATAAAGTGGAATAGCAAACAGTGGAGTGGCATAGAGTGGAGAGGCATAAAGTGGAGTGGCATAGCATATAGTGTGGTAGTTTAAAGAGACGTAGTGGGAAAATGTGTGAACAGATTTAGATGTAATGTAGCAGGAATATAGATTATGGAGTGCAAATGTTAATTTTTGGTATTAGGTTTAAATAGATTAATTTGTGTTAAAGTTATAAGTGTGAAAATACTTACTTGTCAAGTCAAGTCAAGTCAAGTCAGAAATTTATATAGCGCGCTACATACCCAGAGGGTCTCAAGGCGCTTGAGGAGGGGAAGGGAGTTACTTGTCGAATATCCAGGTTTTAAGTTGCTTTCTGAATGCTAGGTGGTTCTGTGTGAGACGTAGGTGGGTGGGGAGAGAGTTCCAGGTTTTAGCTGCGAGGTAGGAGAAGGATCTACCTCCCATGGTGGATTTATTGATGCGAGGAATGGTAGCAAGGGCTTGGTTGGAAGATCGAAGCTGGCGAGGGGGGGTGTAGAAGGAAAGTCGTGTGTTGAGGCATTCGGGTCCAAGTTCGTAGAGTGCTTTGTGTGCGTGGGTTAGGAGTCAGAAAGTAATCCTCTTATTGACGGGGAGCCAGTGGAGGTTTTTCAGGTGGCTAGAGATATGGTCTTTGCGTGGGATGTCTAGTATGAGTCTGGCTGATGCGTTGGAGTTTTTTCTGGAGTTTTGCGGTGATACCGGCGTATAGGGTGTTCCGCTGTATACCGTGTTAACTTGACGGTATACTAAGGTACATGCCAAATACAAGGCAATATATGATTGGCTAACGGCTATCTTTAGAAACGCAAAAGGCATACGTGTAATTTTCAAAACACTTTGGCGTCTATTTGGTTAATGGCCTAAGGTATAGGCAGTGGCGGCTGCTTCTATACAGGGATGGGGAGGCATGATATAAAAAAATGTTAAATGACACCTTTTTGCCGCTGCTGCACGTCTCTCCCCTCATCCGCAGTCCTGCAGAGCACCCAATTCACGGACTCTACCAGCCAATCACGATGCTGCAGGAGCAGCATTGTGATTGGTCGGAGCGCCAAAACGGCCGCTCAGGCAGTAGCTGGGAGGCTGGGCATGTTCTCCACTGGCTGTGTATTTAGACACACACACACAAGGCTGAACCCCTGGATATGGAAGCAGGCATGTGAGGCACTGCTGGACATAGACATTTGTATTTGGACATGTCATGCCTGTAGTTGACCATATGAAGTACAGAGAATAAATCCGACCCTATAGACAAACTGATGTTGATTTTCAGATAGGAGAATACATGAATGTTGCTATTTGCTCTTCAAAACATAATTATCACACGTAGATAAACGGGGGATGGCACGCAGGTTTTGGTGAGTTAAACAAAATATATTTCCTGGTATTTTCTTAGAAACGATAATGTGGCCTACTGGCCTTCAATGTGCACAATGGATAATTAAACTAACTAACTCCTGTCTGCCACAGGAGGCTGTTGACTGCAGGCACCTTCCACAAAAGACTATGTTAAAATAAAACAGGCACAGCATGGGTCGATTCCGTCCAGCATGCTCTGACTCAGAAGTAAGGTGGTGTGTACTTTGAGCCAACCAATAGACTGCTAAAATTCGGACGGACTTTTTTCACTTCTTCCTGTGTATAAAAGCACTAAGGACGAGCAGGCTGCCCAGTAACAGCTCCCATCGGTTTCCGATTGAGCTGCCGGAGTGAAACCTCAGCTCGGCGTCTGCACAGGGAGGGGGCGCCGCTGGCTCAAGCTTCGCCTGCCTAGGATGCGGAATTCTCACAGTAACAGATGATGGCTATCCGGGAGCTGAAAGTCTGTCTCCTCGGGGTGAGTGCGGCGGGTCCCCGACTTCCTTAACGACACGGCTGTCTTGTTTGTAATCACGGGGTGCTGGGGGGATGTGAGGAGAGTGTTGTGCGCCCGTGTCGTGGGCATACTTGTTTTTGGTGAGCTGTGCGCTTCCTTCAGCTTCTGGGGCGACTGTGGTGTTCTGGCAAAATCATTACTTGGGAAGACGTGAGGAAAGTTTTTGTGAAATCTCTCTGCGTGGTTAGGAAGCAGGCCACAGTCTCTTCGACTGTCCTGCTGTATGCAGCGTCTTTTCTTGGGACTCTCTCCTCCCTGGTCCTGGATACAGGGGATAACGTTTCCTGGAAATTCCTGCTCATAACATTCCCAGCTGGGAGCCCTGCGGCGGACCCAGACAGGAAACCACCTCAAGGGGGAGGGGGTGGGGAAGGACCCCCACCGAGGATTACACATGAGGCTCTAGGCATAGTGTTTTCTTTCATTTTTTGATTCTTATTAAAAAGTCAGTTTTCAGCCACATGACCGCAGTTCACGGAAGTAATTACGATTTTACTAATTAAAGGGCTTGCTGTTGAGCCAGCCCGTGTCTTTGTTTTTGGAAACGGCACAGCTGGAATTCGAGCCACTCCTGAGGCTTTGATGCATTATAAAATGGTCCACTGGAATAATCGAACTCGAAGTAACTCACCATAACGTGCCACAGTTGCCACATAATGTATCTATCATCTGATGCTTAAGTTACGTATTTGAACAAAAATGTGTTTCTAAGTCAAATGCATCAAACTTTACGGTAAAAACATATGGGGCCGCGCCGAGGCACCCTTTGCAAGGGGGCCACTGCTTCCTTGCTGTATTTAAGTGTTATACACGTATTGTTGAGTCGAAACTTTTATTTAGACTGGATCAACGTGCGTCAACATGACAAAATAGGAACCCAATACTGCCACAGAATGCGTCCTATTCTGGTACATAGTTTGCCTTTTCTCAATGCATAATTTAGTAAACCGTGAAGCAAAATCAAGTACGCGTTGCCGCATAATACCGTGCACCTAATTATAAGGGGATCGCAAACGGGGTGAGGGGTGGAGGCACACGACATTGCAGTCGACATTATAGTATTGACTTCAAAGGTTCTTTTGTGTAAACTGCGTTTTCCAGGGTTTGGACTTGTGTATAATCACAGCACAAGGTGACTGCCACGGAGTGAGGGAGGGAGGATGCACCAGAAGGGTCGGCTTGGGTCCTTGGTGGGGACTCACTGCTCCTTAACTGGCGCCGTGCAATGAGGTTGACTTTGAAACAGCCCACTTTTCTCAGTCAACGGTAACGAGCATGCTGGAAATTGTAGGCGCATATTTGACACGAGAACAATGGAACTAAAAGCACCAGCATGCCTAGTGCGGTAAATTGGAATAGCAGGACGGGGTCAGAGTTATGCACAAGGCATGGGTCCAATTGGTCAGTGCTTAATTTGAGCCGGTAGTTTCCGGTGACCGGCACCTAATTGTCAACACCGGCATTTATAACAGTTCACCACAGTTGTTTAATAATTTAATTTGCATTACAAATGACTAATATCTCTAGCCCTTCTTACAATTTTGTGTGGCATGGAATAGTCGGAATTGTCACTTGCACTAGTGTGAGCTTAGTAGTTGTGTTGGTACTGTCAGTGTCAGCGCTGGCAAAGGCAATTGATGGTGGAAGCTGTAGTAGTGGCCTTAGGACAAGGGTCCTGGCACTTATATTTTTACAAATTAAGCACTGCATGTCATGTATCAATTGTCTGACGCCGATGTCAGTAGCAGAGGCAAGCGGGTTGGCTAAAGCAGTATATGTAGGGAAGGAAGTTACGGAATTGACCATAATACTTTTTGGCTGTAGGGGGCGTCGAGGGGAGTCCGGTGAGAAAGCAGAGGAATTGGAGCTTTCCGCTTATATCTGAGCAGGGAGGGACCCCTGCTTGAGGCAGTCTTGCCTCGGTTGCAGTTGCAGACATTGCCTATCACGGTTTATGATGACGCAGCGCCCCCTTCCCGCCCCCACCACTCCACCTCCTGGCATCTAGCCAAGAGCAGAGTTTCGACATTTGTCCTAATTTTCTTAGAAATGATGACTGGGGGCCAGCTTCCTGTTTTTCCTTTTCTCAGCTCCTTTGTTCCTCTTTGTTTCGAAAACGAATGGCCTCTCGTGCCTGTTCGAACTAACGAAAGCTACAAACCGCTATGCTGGCGTGTGTACCGTCGCCGACCAGAGCAGTCAGACATCAGCAGAAAAAAACATATTTTGTGTGCGATTCCCCCAGAGTTGTGTAGCTGGCAGTACTAGATGAAGGGCTAAACCCAAGAGTGAGACCTCTAAGCGCTAGCCAACAGCATCAATTACACCCCCTCGCAGCTCTTTTTCCCATTGAGAAGTCTGTGGTATAAAAGTGTCAGGCAGTCACACGCCAGGAATGAATGGTGCTCTGAAGGTATTAAACTCCACAGACATCCAGTTTTCCAGGCGTAATCGTGAGAAGGTAATTCATCCAGTCCAGGTTTTCTTTCCATTCCGAAACATGCAGTAAGCCGCGTTTTATAATGAGATGAACAGGACTTAAATCTCTGATAACCGCGGGTGGAAGAGGGGATTTGACATCTGTAAGATTTACATTTATTGATCTGCACACAACCTGTACACAGAACACTTGGAACTGAGCTGTTACCCAGCCGAAACTGGCGCGCGTTAGAAGGCAGAACCGACCATTCAACCATGTTGTGATTTGAATGTCAAGATCACAGCGAGCCCTTAAACCCCTGGGCTATCCTATTGACTCCAGATGCACTCATACAACGTACTGGCCTTTACACTGGGAATACAAGCTGCTCTGTTTCGGAAATGTGTTCTCCGGGCACCCCGTGTTTGAATGATACACGGCTCAGCGTGCAGCCTGTGGGTGGGCTGTGCTGGCATCATGCCTGGAGCTGACACAGCTTCGGCAATGGGCACGAGACGCAGAATGTTGGGTCAGGTGAGGACCAGCAGGTCTATTAAGGTAGACTGTGCATTGGTCCTCAGCTTACCCTTAAAGTACATCACAGCGTTACCTCGGATGACTCTCTGATCCTGTGCAGAAGAGCAGACAAGTGCACTTTACGTCAAAAAAGAACGTTCAACCTGACATTCTGCAGATTATATATTGCTTCGGTGCACTGCACTAATAAACGCACTTTCGCATTTATTCACTACAGTACAGCGAGACTGGTGAGAAAAAACACGTTTAGTGTCTCATTAACTGTAAGCTACAATTACTTTATTTAGGGATCAACTCTGCTAATAGTCACGAGGCTTTTTTTTAATGTAGTTTCAACTTACAGTGCAAAATTAAGCCCATGCATTCTGCTTTTTGTTAAATATCTTTTTTAAATGAATGGCATGAAAAAAACGTCGTTGCATACATTATACATGAGGCAAAACAGTTTAATGTGCTATTCATTATCATTATTGGAGGAGGGGAAGGGGCAAATGACACACCAGGAGACTTCCTCTCTATCCTAGGTCGTGGGCTCTCCCCATACCCAACAGTGGTAATAGATAGTATATTCCACTCTGCGCATCAGCATTTATACCATATATTCAACTGCGCCCATAGCATCAATGTAGTTATGCTCAAATGCACTTTCCACTGAAAGGCTTTTTTTTTCTCTTGCTAATAACCTAGCCTTATTTTGCTGACTTAGCACGAAAGTTGCCACTCCTTTGATTCATGTAGTTTTGTTTTAGTATGTCATGTTTGGGGCAGATCCGTCGAGGGGTGGACAATCTTGATTCACTGCTTTCTGAATTAATATGGGGTGCTGTAAGGAGTAGAGGTGCGTTACATAAGCCCACACTGTCAACTAATGATGGCGGGCTCAAAACCCCAGGATTTTTTTTTAAAATATTGTTTTTTATTGCAAAAATCAAACATAACATTGCGATGACATCAAGAATCATGGTACAGTATACTGAGTCCAACAATGGGCGAACTGTATCAGTGTCTAGACAGTCAACGTATCTCCAACTCACTGACTTTTCAGAGGTTTCCTGCCCCTTCAAACACAGTTTGTTCCAACATCCCTACTGGATCAGCTCGAGGAACCAGCATAACAACCCGCTATATTCGTTCCACTTTCCCCAAATTGTGGTCCATTTGTTCGGGTAGCCTCTACTCTCGTAGACCACACTCTCCGCCTGCACACACCAATCCATATCCTACTTCCACTCCTACAGGGCAGCGGCGAATATTGCCTCCACATCTTGGCTATGTTGTGTTTCGCTGATTTTTTTTACAGGGGGCTGATATTACCAGCCCCTTGTAAAAAAAATGGACCCCCAGGGACCCAAAACCGCCCCCCACCCTGGCGACCCACCGGTGAAACTCCCGGTGCCCTATACGGCCAGTCCGGCCCTGGACGTCACCTCCTCCCAGTATTTTCAGAGCACCGGGCAATCCCACAGTATATGAAAGAATGAGCCATCGTGTTCACACCCACTGGGGCACATCGCTGAATCAGCCCTGCCCATCTTAACCAGTGTTGCAAAGCCCCAGACTTTGAGCTATATTACTTAGTAGCCCATCTTTATTGGATGGCTAGGTGGTTTGATGTTGAGGGCTCTAGTGAATTCATAATGATTGGGAGGAGCTTAAGTACCAGAGAACGGGCCAGTATGAGGTTGTACTACTGAATATCAACCCACCAAATATCGACCTACACAAATAACGTGGCAGAATATTGAGGAACAAAATATTGAAAGGTAATTGCATATAGGGAAGTATATATTTACTATTCCTACCTCCACATCAACGTACCTTGAAGATATACATATAGTCAAGGTGCATAGATATGGAGTTAGGTATAACCATCTATACTTACTTAGCTGTCACTATTTCGGTTTTGATATTTTGCCTTGATAATCCGTGCCATCAATATTCTGGTTTCGATATTCAAGTTGCACACCATATATGATATGGGGAGACAGGAAACTAGATAATGATGTCCTTGGAATTATACATACAGCCAGATACTTTTAGGGCAGATGTCTAATACGGACATCAACAAAGTTGCCATACGCAGTGGAACTACCATTGTGGTGTATACAACACTTTGAAAGAAGTGGCTACCTGGGTGGAGTCTAAAGTATGGATGAGGGCTGGGATAGCCGGGATGAATGACTTTTGTATCAGCACAATATTGAGGGGTTTAAGGAGTAAGTAGGGTAGTTCTTGTATTATGGTGCTGTGGTAGGAGCAATACACTGCACCGGAGGCGTACTGCGGGATGAACTGCCTACCCACTGAATCTTGCACCATGTGCTTACCATCGGTGGTGGGAAGAAACTAGTCGTCATACTATATCAGACCCTTTTACAATTGTTGCACTGTGACATAGCAGATCTTAGATGTAAACGGGAGGGCAATGTAGGCAGAAAGCTATAAGACATAGCCTGGAGCTTTGCAGCTGGACACCGCTTGAGGGGCTCTCGGAACTCCAGCCTGAAGCTTTTGCAAGCAGTTTTCTGCACAGAAGCTCCTTGATCACTTATAGGCCAAGTTGAATATATCCGGGCACCATGACAGAATGATGTGGGAGTGGATTTTAACCACAAAGTATGGGCAGGACTCGTTGTTACTGTTTATAGGGTCAAAGTAACAAAGTACTTACAAGAAATTACTTAACAGGAAACATGGCCATTGGACCGCATGACAAGAAATAAAAAAAACGGAAGTAAATGCAAATGTATAGATTAAGCAATATTGCTTGCAAAGAGGTTCACTGCGATAAATTGAAAGTAAGATAGAGCCCCCAAGCTGAAACAGTGGCAGACTAATTTGCTGAAATGGGCGGAAATAGAAAGCACTAAACAATTTCAGGAGAAGATAAAGGGGGAAGAGGGATAACGCCCTGGATTGGATCGAATACGAATTCTTTTTAAAAATTGGCAAAAAAGTTCTCTGATTAAAGAATCAGTATAGACACATGATGAAATGTGCAAATATACCTAGGCATACTTTCCGAGACAAAACCGGCATAGAGGGGAAGAGGATAAATAAGACCTGAACTTGTGGTGCTCCTTCAATGATTTTATAAGTAAGATAAAGCGATTCATTGTAAGTTATGAAGTAAGATCCACGGACGGCATATTGCCCGGAAAGCTTAGCCTTCTAACTGGGATGTATGACGTTACAACGCATGCTTTTACCACGCATGCTGTTACAACGCCAGTTTTACAACGCAAACCTTTACAACGCATAGTGCTTTGGGGTGCTGGATAGTGAATAGTTTAATTTACTATTCCAACTCCAGTCCCCGTGGACACTAGGGAAGGTGTTGGATAGTAAATTGAATCTATTTCCTATCCTAGAGCGCCCCCCAGCGCAATGCGTTGTAATGGTTTTCGTTGTAAAATCTGCATTGTAATAGCACTGCGTTGTAAAAGTTTCGTTGTAAAGGATGTTTCCCTTCTAACTGCCACCTGCCAATCACCCGTAGAACAAAATGACTTAGGAGGGGGACCGTAGAAACCGGACAATAGAAATAAATCAATTTAATGAAATACCGAGAACCCAAGACTACTCTTTGTTTTGATCTCCAGATTTGCTTAAGCACTGTGCTGCGGCGGCTTTTCCCGCTGTGTGCGGCGTTTTATCAGCATCGAAGGGGTTAAACATTTATGATCAAGATGAAATGGAGTCTCAAGGGAGATTACTGCTTGTTGATACAATGGGTGATAATACAATGAAGGCACAACTTGTTTTGTTTTAAGCATAGTAATAAAACATATTAAACAAATAGTGATGTTATCGATGTCATCAGTGATGTAAAGTGTAACGTCATAAACAGTGCATGCCTGTAATTTATGGTTTGTGTACCATACCATCACTGGTGAATTTCAGTGGCTCTTTTTTATTTTCGTTGAAACCAATGTGGTTAACTTTAGGACACGCATGCTTTGAAAAGGCTTTTTTAGGTCTCT
Organism: Lissotriton vulgaris; assembly: GCF_964263255.1. Lineage (NCBI taxonomy): Eukaryota > Metazoa > Chordata > Amphibia > Caudata > Salamandridae > Lissotriton > Lissotriton vulgaris. The sequence continues at coordinate 672,366,001 of NC_141691.1, read as the reverse complement.
TCTGCAGACAACTTTTAACTGTCTGTAGGCAAAAGTCCCTTATAACCACGACAAAAACCTACAGTGGACTTGGAGACCGCCCCCTGCTTAACATTGCTTTGGTTTATTGTCACTCTTATTTGCTTGCTCCTTACTGGATTTCTTGCCTTTTCTTATGTCTGTACCTCCCATGGAGTATAGCCTCTTTACTATCCTTTTGATTGGATGACTTCTAGTTTTCCACTGTTTTTTTCTTTTTGTTTCAGCACTGTAAGAGTGCAGAGGTTTTCGAGTTCTCCCCCTCATGAGTGCTGCTCCCCCCCCCCAAACAAACCTCACCACCTCACTCACTCGCTCCATGTTGCTACTTCATTCCTACAAGGATGACCATTGCTCTCTCGACTTCTGCCCTGGATTTTCTTTTTAATAATTTTTGTTCACACCGTGGCTCTTTGAGCCATCCTCAAAGGCCTACATTGCCTCCACCCACTCCCTGTTGCTTCCTCCCCCATCTCCCGCCACCCACTCCTCCGTTGCCACCCAACCCCCACAGGGTCATTGGAAGACAAAGCAGCTGCTATTCGTTGCTAGCCGCTCCGCTATATAAAAAGCCTTTTTATGTGCAAGTCAAATTTAATTTCTTTCATTTACCAATTCAAATAGCTTCCACCATCTTGGATCGGTAAATTAAAAAAAGCACTGCCCCATTTCAGATGTTTGCACTTTTTACTTATTTTTGACGGTGCTTCACAGCATCAGCAAAAAATGCTTTTTGCTGATGCTCCACGGCATTGTCAAAAGCATTGGCAAAGTCAATATATTCAAAAGGCAAGACTTATTGGCTTTCTCAAAAGCTGTTTGATTTGCTTATACCTTTTAAGACCATATATGGATCTGCACCAAATTTGCTATCGCTAGGCTTAGTCACATAAGGCCAATCAATGTTCGTAAAGATCTGTACAGGAAAAAAAGTTAAGGAAGTGTGTGAAAAATTTTTTCAGCATCCCATAGGATTTTCAGCTCACACCTACAGAAAAAACTACTGAAAGGATTCACGCCAAACTTGGCATGAAAGTGGAATTTACTCAGAAAGTGTGTGTTTTGTTGGATGAAAATCTGTTCAGAAGTTTTCAAAATAGCCATTTGAAAAAGTTGCCTGCTGGACGTGAAAGGATTGACACTTCTGTGTTGCATCACCATTTAAAGTTGTGATTCAGTGATTCACGACTGATGTCAATCAGATTTGATATTTTTTTGATAAATGTGTTTAGCTGGTGAAGGTCTCTGAAGAATTTTTCTTTTGCAATTTTGAAAATCGCAAATTGAATTCAGATCGCAGCTTTCACACTGAGGCAAAAAAAAATTGACCGGAAAAGGGAGCAGCTATAAAAAGTGTCTGCACCCTGGGCAGAGATAAGGAGAATCCAGAGGCATGGAAAACTTAATTAAAGAGACCAGGAAATAGCAAAGAAAACGGCTTATGATTCTAAACAGAATCGTGATCCACAGATGCCATTTTAAGTAGTGGATTTATCAGCCATTTCTTGTAAAAATAGCAAATCAATTTGATTTGTAAATTTTACAATAGGGTGAAAAATAATTTTTTTTCAATATCTTGTATAAACCCCCTTAATCTGAGACAAAAAAAAATATGTAAGCTATCTGCGTGATCGGCTTTACACCGAAAGCATTTTCCATCAAAACCAACTCCCCATTTTGACATTTGTTGTGGTGTGTAATATAAATCAAACAAGGTTTTAAAAAACTGCGCCTTTAAATTGGCTGACATTAGGACTTCTTTGGAGAGTAAGATCAGATCTTCCACATCAACCTCAGTATCTGCTAACATATCGGCCCATTTTACCCTTATTCTCTCCAAATCGTCCGGTTTCTCCTCCACAAGCAGTCTATACATAGTACCAATCTTCACTTGGCGATCTATACCCTCAACAACTTGATGCTTTTGTAAGCTTAGTTTTTGTCTACTAAGAAAATCCCTGATTTGTAAAAATTTTAAAAAATAGCTTCTTGGTAAACTAAACTGCTCACTCGGTTCCACAAATGATTTACACTTGCCATCTGCCAAAAAGAAATCCCCCAAACATGTCACCCCCTTTCTTTGCCATTTCAAAGCCATTCCATCCAAAAATATAATGGGCAATAATCTTGACATGGTAAAGGGAGTGTAATACGCCAACTTCCCAATACCAATAGTATGAATCAGCCATTTCCAAGTCTTATGGGCTCCTATCAGTACTTTGAATCTAGTCCGCTTGTAATAGCTACCATCTATTTCAATAAAAAAGCTTTGTCTCACTTGTGGTCCCATCAAAATACCAAATATAGATGGGTGGTTGTACATGGATTCCGTTGATTCCCCTGTTGTCAACACTCTCATTCTTAATAAAAAACAAACTATATAATAAAGAAAAAAATCAGGTACTCCCAACCTTCCCCTTTCAACCGGTAACATCAAAAATTTCATAGCCCGTCTTGGTTTCCCAGGACTCAAAATAAATTTTCCACATAATGATTGTAAAGCCAGTAGCTTAGATTTTGAAAATTCTAAAGGTATTGAACGGAACAGATAGAGCACTTTAGGTAAAACATTCATTTTTATAACATTGGTCCGTCCAACAATAGTCAAAAATAAACGATCCCATCTCTCAAGAGAAACCTTAATTTTGGCATATACACTATTCCAATTTACATCAACCAATACAGACATGTTTGTCTTGATCCGTATGCCAAGAAAGTGACCTCTCCCACCACTCTCTCATCCTCCCAAGTTATGGCTTCTGAACATAAGATCTGAGTCTTTGATGCATTAAGTTTATAACCAGTTATGGTTCCGAATTCTTGCGCCAACCTCTCAATCTCTAAGATAGCGGTGTCTGGTCTATCTGTAACCACCTCTATGTCATCCGCATAAGCAAACACTGAAAAGCAAAAATCAGATGCTATAAAAGGAGGAATTAAGGGGTTCTGACTTAATAGTTTTATAAACGGGTTAATATATAACGCAAATAATAACGGAGAGCATGGGCAGCCCTGGCGAGTCCCTCTAGTAATGTTAAAAGAATCAGAGAGCGCTCCCAGAGCTGAAATTTTAGCCATAGGGTTAACATATAAAGATTTAATGGCAACAATATATTTCAGTCCGAAACCCATTTTAGCCATTAATATCCACAAGTACTCCCAACTCACCCGGTCAAACGCTTTTTCTGCGTCTAGCAGAAAAAGCGATAACTTCCGTTTGTTTACAGCTGCCATATCAAACAACGTAATTACTTTATTGATATGATCCACAGTTCCTCTTTTTCGGGATAAACCCATGTTGATATCGCGAAACTAGAGATGTTACTACTTTGGATAATCGATTAGCCAAAATCTTTGAATAGATCTTAATATCCACATTCAATAACGATATGGGTCGATAAGATCCAACATTGTCCACGGGTTTATATTTTTTACAAAAGACCGCAATGGTTGCATCAGACCAACTGGTAGGTGGATTCCCCTGTTGTGCTGCCAAAATTACTTGGAGCAGTTCGTCCTTTAAGATGTTAAAAAACAATTTTTAAACTTCAGCTGGTATTCTATCGGGTCCAGCGGCTTTACCAACTGCAAGACTCTTCACTGCTATCTCTAACTCTAACATAGTTATTGGTAAGTCCAGTTCTTCCGCCATTAGAGGTTCTACAACCTTCAAACCAGCCAACATTCTATCGTGCCATTGCATATTTAAATCTAAACTATTATCCCTAGAATAAAGTCCCGCGTAATAACTTTGAAATATTCCAAGAATGCCTTCTGGATCTGAATGCGATTTACCTTGAGCATCTATCATTGAACTAATATTCCGAGCTGTCTGCTTCATTCATAGTCTTACTGCCAGGGTTTTGCCTAATTTCTCCCCAAATTCATAACTTAACATTTTAGTTGTTAAAAATCTTCTAGCAATTTCCATGTCCCAGAAGCCAAGAATATTAGTTCTGACCTTAGCCACCTCAGAGAGTTCTATTTTACCCTGTGCAACTTCCCTAGTTAACAAAATCTCTGCCCTGACTAAGACCTCATATAATATATCAAGTTCTTTTTTAAATTTTTTTACGTTGCCAAGATGAGAAGCTAATACACTCCCCCCCGAAAGCCCGCTTTAAAAGTATCCCAGACTATGCCAGTATTAGCCGTGCCATGATTATTACTAAAAAAGGATTGAATCCAACTTTGCATATGAATTTTAAATTCTTCATTCAGATCTAGTTTCCGATCATAAGAAAAATTAAGTGGTGCTGGCTTCTTCGCTGAACTCTGTATATCAATCACTATGGGGGAATGATCAGAAGTGATTCTAGGATAAGTTCTAATATTAGTTCCTTCCAACAAATATTCTGGGACAAAAAAAGAATCTAATCTAACTAATTTTTTATGGGGATGTGAATAAAAAGTAAATCCGTTATCCCCCTCCCGCAGCATTCCCCAAACATCAGCTAGGCCTTGATCTTGTAGTAAATTAACAAGAGCTCTATATACTCTCGGTTTACGGCCTTTATAATTTTCATGCCCCTCCAGTAAAGCATTGTTGGGCAAATTTATGTTCATATCCCCACATATCACTATCGGCTGTGGAAAATTAGCTAACTCCAAATTAATTTCAACCAGCGGGGCAGGGTCATCCAGATTAGCTCCATAAACCGTAACCAACGTTATTTGTCTACCCCCACTTTTACATTCTACAATAACCCAACGGCCATTTTTGTCCACCGCCTTCCGTCCTAGAATTATAGAATTATCTTGAACTAAAATGGCTACTCCCCTTATCATACTGGTCTGTTTAGAGGCAGAAACTAATATAAATCCAAAATCTTTTAGCACCTCCCTTTTTGACCACGGGATGTGCGTTTCCTGAATACAAACAACATCAGGTTGAATATATTTCAATTCTGTGGCTATTTTATGTCTTTTCATTACATTATTCAATCCACATACATTCATTGAACAAATTCTTAAACCTTTTCCGACCATTTTAAATCAAAATATCCAGCCTTACCGAAGCTATAAACAAAGACAAAAGTAAGTAATACGGAGCCCTTCTTTTCAAGTATCCTTTTTACCACATTTTTTTCATGTATTTGCCGTGAACTCTTTTTATTTGCCGTGAACTCTTTTTCTTTAGTGCTCAAGGTTCGCGTAGTGATCACTCCCTCCATGTTGATGCTGGGGAAGACCCCTAACGACAATCGTGCTGATGGATTATATTGCTTTCGCTATTTCATTTTTTTACTATGACCGTAGCACGGATATGTATTGCTACAGAGTGGCTTCAGGAAAATCCACCTTTATTTCGGCAATGGCGAGCACGATTGTATAAATTATATAAATTAGAGTGGGGTCTTTTTTCAGTTTCTGGGTCTAGGAAAAGGAAAAAAATTGGACTGAAAATCTGGGGGGCATTTCAGATTACTATGAAGATTGAAAATGTCATTTGATGCCTCGGAGACCATTATCCTTTATGTAAGTTTTGTATATAATGGACAATATGGTTTTTTCTGTTTTGAATGAACTAAGTCATTTCCTATTTGTATTTTTTGCTGTATTTATGATCTAAGATGTATTTATGCTGTGAACCAATAAAAAAAAAAAAGGGTGAAAAATAAAAAGCTAGAAGTGGTGTGAGGAAAAAAAAGTACAAGGTAGAGCAAACTGCCATGCACTGTGGAAGCTGTGCGCAGCAGGGGTTGGCCACACATAGTGGCTAGGGTTCAGTGCCTTGACTCTGGCCCATACCCACTGCACATGGCCATCGGATATGTGCAGTGGGTGATGGCCACCAGCAGCAGGTTGGGTAACCAACCTCTGCTGTGCATGGTCGAAGCGGAAGTTGAGAATAAGTGTATTATAAAAAAATATAGAAGCTTAATGAAAAATTACACTTAAAAACTGACTTATGGTTATGCCACTAAAATGCAAAACCACTGACATTTGCCAGTTATGGTATGCAGTGCATGCCATAACTCACATCACCGCAATTCACAAAAAGCTATTTGCAAATGGCAATCGAAAAAAAGCAAGAGTTAAACATGGCATGTTATGTGAATTCTGTATAGCATGCGTTGCATACCATACCTGGCGCATTTCAGTTTATCTTCAGTTTTGTTTTATAACCAGAACTTCACTTAAACTTGCGTTTTTTAGTGAATTTCTGTGTTTTTTTTCAAGATGTACTACATCCAACTTCTATGAAAGTATTGCATACAATGCAAGTTGGGGTGACTGGATGCACAAATTATTGTGGGCAGCGAAGCAGGGGTTGGTCTCTTTACATACATACATATATACAAACATTTGCTTTATATGTATGTATGTATATATAGGAAAAGTGTTTTTTTTGTTGCAAAAAACATTTGCCCCGTTTGACGAATTTTCACAACATTTTCAAGACTAGTTTGCTACTCACTTCAGCTGTGGTCTGGAAAGTTTTGGGGTAATTCGTCAAGTGGGGGCTGAGAAGATGGGGATCCTAAAACACTTTTATCCATGCAATTTCTCATTGGGATTTTAGACTCCACTACAGCCCGAACTGCGGAACGGAATTTCACCAAATTTGGCAAAAAGGTAGCTCTTGGTAAAAAAAAGAGCAATTTTTGTAATTTGGAGCAAATCCATTCAGTAGCTTTGGAATTAATAAATAATTTTGCTTTATCTATATCTAGGGATGCAGATGCTCAGCAGACCTCATGATGAGATCTGATTGGCTACCACCACTTCAACCAGGAAGTGATGGCAGCCATCTTGGGACTCTGGACTCAGTCCTATGCCCCCCTGCCTCTGGCCAAAACCACTTTTTTTTGTTACTGTGAATTTGCAGTGAATCCGCCGTAGAAATAAAACAAATACAAGCCCAGGCTCCGCTTTTGCTTTAGTTAGAACTCCTTTAAAAAATAAAAGACAAGAGACGTTTGGCAAAACAGAACCAGTTTGTTTAATTAAACATTACGGTTGGGAAAACAGTTACTTATACAAAATAATTACAAACAACGGGGACAACCCTAGAACCTGAACCAGGGGTAATTAACACTGTAATCCAAACAATGGTTCAAGTACACCACTTGGAAAAAAAGAATTTTAAAAGAATAAAGAAAGGGGAAAGACCTCCCCAATTGGAGAGAGAAAAGAAAAATTGAAGTGTACTACCCAATTCTTGGGCTCCTAATACACACAATACCCATGTACAGATAATCTTTTCAGTTTTCAAAGATAAATTTTAATGTTATCAAAAAGGGGAACATATAAATACACTGATCGGGGCGCTCATACGGTTACACAAACGGTGTTACAATTGCGAACAATACCGGTGTAAACAAGTAGTGGCTGAGGGAAAGTCGCAAAAACATGTTTCCAAACAAAACAAAAATACACAACAAAACAATGGTGTCCTCATTCATTAAAGCCACCCTATTGGCGTCAATGGCGTTTCAACCCATAAGTGATTGGAGGGTCATCATCAGGACAAAAATATCAATTGAAGGAGCGTCCACTGTGTTTCAATAAAAACATCTCAATCATCATGAAGAGTAGATCAACATGGAAGGTGTGTAAAGCACAAGTGTATTCAACGACTCAATACAGGAGAAAACACAATCTGCTAGAGTGTCAGAGAATTTCACAGGAAGTATGATCAAACTCTTAGAGTATAAGAGATGAAGGCCAGGCATTGGCTATAAGGACTCAGTCATCTAATGTACATACATAGAAAGTCAGCGATCATGCTGGGTCAGGGGATCCCGGTCTATGCATTCAGTTACGTGTTCAATATAGACCGCCTCATCAAATCAGCATGCCAGCTGTCCTAAACTCCTCAGCGTCAATTGCTTGAGTTAGAACTCCTTTAAAAAATGGAAGACAAGAGACTTTTGGCAAAACAGGAACAGTTTGTTTAATTAAACATCACAGTTGGGAAAATAGTTACAGGCATAAGGTCCGAGGACTGCCTCAATTTATAATCAGGTAGTGTCCTTATTTTATAAAAAACATAATGGATTATAAGAGTTTCAGGTGAAGTCCATTGGTTCCATATGGACAGAGTCGTAGCCTGTAGGTCACTTTGGGATCCTGCATGGAGGCCCTAGCATGCCCCTAATTGCAGTGCATTTATAGTCACCTCCTACTAAGATGGTCCTTGACATCTGGGACAAATTGGCCCTCGCAAAGGGACTGACCACCTTCCCTTCACCTAGCACACCTAATGCACGAAATCCGGCGTTTGCCACTCAGCTGTCCCCCTCTGCCTTTAAAGACTGGCTGGGCTGACCATAACTGTGGACTCTTCACAACCTTTTTATAGGGATGGAAAGTGGAGTTTCATCTCCCTGACACAGCTAAGATACAATACCTATAGCTGAGAGACTGGGTGCTCCATCCCATGGTCTATCCAGAGGCCATTTAACCTTACACCCTTTTGAAAAGTTAGTGCATGCTTATGATGGCTCCCATGGACTTATTTCCATCACATACACCACTTTGCAACACTCCACACCTGCCCATACTCACCCACACCAATACCGGTGGGAGGGGTGACAAAGAAGAGATAGCTTCTAATCAATGGGATACCTCGTGGTGAGGCATCCCCAAAATGTATTGTAGTATCTCCCTCCATGAAACAGCCCATAAATTCATATATCAATGGCATTATACCCCATCTCTGCTGGCCTCCATCTACACTGGGTCCTCCGACCTCTGTTGATGATGCAGTAAAGACTGCTGGGATTAACATCACATCTGGTGGGCATGCACATCAAGCAGTACCTTCTGGAAGGAGGTCATTAGTCATATTAAAGCCACAGTGGGGTAAACCCATTCCTAATTCCCACACTAGACCAATGGTTTACCCACATGTGGCACATCTTGGCCATGGAGCAAATCTTGCATAACCTTTTTTAGAATGGACACTAAATTCCAAGCTGTGTTGCGTCCCCGTCTTCAATATCTCACGCGGATAGAGTTTACTTGCTTTAACCCTCCTCATCTCAGGGTGTTAGTTATTTTCTTGACACTCTCTGGGTGTGAGTACATACCAATTGACACCACCCACACACTATAGCATGGGACTACACTTGATACTCACGATGCACCAGTTCCTCATAAATCTTCAACCCCCCTATTTAGGTCTCTCCTAGGCAGTACTTGCGTTGTCTTTTCGAGACATGCTGAATTCAGGTAAGGATTTGACGCTCCGCCCACTTTCCACCCATCTTTTTAATTGGCTCCTTTGTAAGCTGTGGCTTTTCATTGGTCAATAGGCTTAGTAGTCCCTCATGGACCCGGCGGCGTGGGTAGGTCGAGAGGACTGACACACGGCATCACAATTCCATACTCTATGGAAGTTTGAACCCGGTGTGCAGCCCGCCGGGTACTGATGATGCGGGGAAACTTTACACAATAGGTAGTTCCAGCATTCATCAGGTACACATATACACAAAACACGTTCTCCTTTTGTGTGTTTTTAGAACCGCATATTGGATACTCCTTGAGATCCTTTATACGTAGACAGTTTCTTATGATATATTACTTTCTCCTTAGGTCCTGAAGAATCGCGAGCCAGTGCACATTAACGCGAGAAACATGTCGACCACTTCACACACTAACTGAGACTCATGTAGAGAACATTATTTTCCATTCAGTACCGGTTAGTACTTCCTTTTTTAACTAGAGCAGGAGACCCCCAGAATAAAATTATGCACTGGGACTCCCAGCTTTATTTTAACTCACTAAAACGTCTACCTACTACTGCCCCACACCCACACTTCACCAAACGGCTGTTGGATAAAAGATATCCGCCAAAGTGCCCCTCTATGAGGTGTCTCCCGTTGGGTATTGCACCGCCGACCCAACGAGGAGCAGCCCAGATGATGAAGCATGACACCTGAAAGGGTGTGTGAGGGCATTACATCCAACGAAATGGATGCCCAACTGTAGGACTCAATGAGGTCAACAGCATCCAGACAACCCAGTGATACGTACATTCCCCTAATTGAGGAACAGCGCAGCTCCTTTTGTATTATTTACTTGCTGAGGGCACCTGTTGTAGCTGGACCTACCATTCCTGGTGAGTGGAAATTGCCCTTCTACCTCTCTCCCTCCTTTTGTACACAAACATTGCTTTAACCCTCCTCATCTCAGGGTGTTACAGTTATGTTCTTGACACTCTCTTGGTGCGAGAACATACCAATTGACACCACCCACACACTATAGCATAGGATTACACTTGATACTCACGATACACCAGTTCCTCATACATCTTCACACCCCCCTATTTAGGTCTCTCCTAGGCAGCACTTGCATTGTCTCTTCGAGACATACTGAATTCAGGTATGGATTTGACGCTCCGCCCACTTTCCACCCATCTTTTTAATTGGCTCCTTTGTAAGCTGTGGCTTTTCATTGGCCAATAGGCTTAGTAGTCCCTCCTAAGTACCGCCTTGTCTCATCTTGTAACCTCCCATGAGGACATCCCCTGCTACATGTGTTGTTACTTGGTAGGCTTTAATTACTGCCTCCGAACACTATTGTCTTAAAGGGCTTTACTTTTATTTTTACATTGGCGGCACCCGCTCTTCACCGTTAAACATGTTAATCTAAAGCGCAGGTGCTTTACACAGCAGTTTTCATTAAAAAGCGTTTTTGCACTTTGGTTTGATTTTAGTTACAACTCAGATCAGTAATTGAAAAGAAAAAAAATATTTGCGGCACCCACCCGGATAAACATGTTAAGCTAAAACGTGGATGCCACGATTGCTTCACAGGTAAAGAAATAAAAAATAGAAAACATATTTTTTTTCTATTTCTTTACTTTAGCAGCAATCGCAGCACCTGCGCTTTACCGTAACATGTTTGGAGGTACAGCACAGGTGTCGAGATTGTAACAAATGTAAGCAAATATTTAAAAAAAAAGCCGACTGCGCATTTTTTCCCCCATTTGTTTAACTTTGTTACAATCATGGCACCCGCATTTACCTTTAAACATGTTGAGCTAAAACGCAGATGCCATGATTGCTGCAAAAGTAAAGAAATAGAAAAAAAAAATATTTCTTTACTTTTGCAGCAATCACATCACCCGCGCTTTAGCTTAACATCTTTAAAGGTAAAGCACGGGGGCCACAAATAATTTTTTCCTTTTAATTACTGGTACGATTTGTAACTTGAATGAAACCAAAGTGCAAAAGCGTGTTTTTTTAATGAAAACTGGTGTGGGGGAAGCAACAAGGGGTGAGAGTGGATGGCTACTCTAGAACATCTTCCAGACCTCATAAATTATCTAAAGACTGACATATTTCAGAAATATTGTTTCAGAAAATGGCGACTGGAAAGAATCCAAAAGCAAAGTCTGTAGGGTGGTTTAAATAATCCTGTATCTGCTTTTACTTCCAAACATTTCATGGAACTAAATGAGATGGAATACTTTCCTTGTGCCTTTGGTTTGTTTGCTGTGCCGAATTTAGCCGCATGTTTTTTTTTCTTCCTATTTGTTCACTTTTTTGTCTTAGAGCGGCCCATGCCGCGCTTTCATTTTAATGGAGACTGCTCACCTTTTTTTAGGCAAGCCACGTCTAAAGAAAGGAGGGTGGCCCCCATTGAAGTGGAAGTGCAGCATGGGGCACTACTACAAACAAGCATTTGCAATGTAAAAGTTCTCGCATTTGCGAGAGTTTAAGCTATTGACATTGTAGAAATTTGACATTTAATAAAACTTAGTAATTCGCTGAAAACAAAGATTACAGGGACGACTACCTATATTAAGTGTAAAATGAGCAAAACCTGTTTTCGTAATATGGGTGCTTTTGATCTACTGTTTTGGTAGCTGTAAAATTAAAACATAACGGTATGCTCTTCTGTGGTAGTAAACGAATGTGTAATAATTATGTAGGAGTATGCTGAACGTCCTGTGAATATAAAGATATATATATATATATATATATATATATATATATATCTATAGTCACTGAAAAAAACATAGGTTTCAGGGGTGTTATAGATAGCAGGACATTTCATGCGTACAAAACCATTGAAATTCCTCCGTTATAGTTAGTTCTACTAACTATAACTCGCGCGCCCGCAATCCACTGCTGATGATGTCACACATTACATCATTCATGACATGGTCAGTGACATCACTGATGACATCTCAAATGACATCACTGATGACATCATCCAGTGAATGTGGTTTGGTTCGATATTTAAATATATTTTTTATATATATAGCAATCTGTATTGAAGACTGTTCTGAAGCTTTGCATAAATTAAAACAGGCACTTGTTTTCAAACCATGAAATACTTTACATATCCAAGAACAGCGTCACATTTATAAAATGACGCTGTTAGCATGGAAAAGAGTACTACAGACAGAGGCTTGGAATAAACTCAATCAAGCAGCAGATACAAAAGATATTAAAATTATTTTGGGAGACTATAAATAGGCCCTTTCTAAAAAATGATTGCGTACCTGAGTTGACTTTGCATGTAAACTGTAGTGCTTGGATCGAACATTTTTCAGGTATTTTTAATCCAGATAGGTTGGTTTTATATTCAGATTCCCTCCCCTTGAACAATAAGTCGTTATGGGACATTTTACCTTTAGAAATACATTTAGATGAGATTTATGAAGGGATAGTAAGCAGCAAAGGAGGCAAGGCACCGGGTCCTGACGGTGTACAGGTAGATTTTTATAAATGTGAAATGAATTTTTGGGCTCCAATTTTATTAAGGTTCTTCAACGCAGCTACAGAAAATGACCTCCCCTTGTCTTGGGGCCAATCAATACCTATCCCCCTTTTTAAGAAAGACTCAAGAACCGAGGCATGTAACTATTGCCCAATTTCATTATTGGATTCATTGATTAAAATCATGAGCAGGATTTTATTAAAACGCTTGGAAACCTGAGCTTCTGATAACAATATATTGTTGCAAGCCCAATATGGTTTTAGAGAGGACATAGGGACATTGGAGCAATGTGTTAACCTGGATCTTCTTATTGATAAATACACAGTTGCCAAAACGGGGAACTTGTTTTTTTGTTTTGCAGATCTGAGTAGTGCTTTTGATCTTGTAGACCACTCTATTTTATGGCCCACACTACTCGACTGCGGTGCCCCCAAGGAAATTATACATTTTTTTGCTAGATTATACGAGAGGTTATCTTGCAAAGTGAGTTACGGACCGGCTGGTGAATGCACTCCGTTTTTTAATGTTTTTTAATGTGAAAAGAGGCATTCGCCACGGTTGTGTTTTGGCTCCACTATTATTTTCATTATTTATTAACCAAATTGATGTAATATTAAAAGAAATCCCTGCTGATGCCCCATTAGCAAATTGGAAACCAGTTCCAATTCTGCTTTATGCAGACAATGCTGTTTTACTATCACGTACACAAAATGGCCTTCAGTTACTTATCGATAGTTTTTCAACTTTTATTAATGGGAGGAAACTTTTAATTAATAAAACCAAGACTTTTACTATAACATGCGGTAAGAATATTAAATCAACTAGAACCTTTTACATAGATAATTCAAAAGTGCAATCAATCAAAATTTTTTGTTATCTTGGTATAACTTTTGCAACGAAGGGAAGTGGTTCCATGAACAAGAAAATGTACATTTTAAAATGAACAGGTGTATCAATAGTATTTTTAGGTTCTCTACTAAATTGGGAGAGCGAAGAATAAAAGACATGGTTACGATTTATAATGCAAGGTGCGTGCCATCTGCTCTATATGGGGCGGGAGTTTGGGGTCACCAAAAAGTAAAACAACTGCAGATAGATGAGAATATTTTTCTCAAACGATTATTATGTGTACCAACCTCGGCCTCAACACAAATAATACATCAAGTAGTAGGATTGAATTATATTGCAGAGTTAGCGGCCCTACGCCCTTTGTTATTATGGCATTCGATTTAGTCGAAAGATGAAACTCTGTTTACACAGCCTATTATAAGAGACTGTATGAAGTTGGAACATAGCTCCCGTATCCCGTGGCTCAAATATATCTATCATTGGTATAAACTCCTGTTCAATTGCAACATTTTCCTGGAACCAGGATATGCAGCCTCAATATCAAAAAAGGAGATTAAAGCAACCTTTTTGGCACATAGTAGGGAATCCAGGGAGAGTTTAATCGTGAAACTACCAACTGTTACATTTTATCAAGAATTAAATCTTAGAAGTGGTTTCCAGTTATATTTAACCGAGGTATCAAGAAACTCGCATCGCTTTGTGTTGGCACGCCTTAGGCTGGGAATTGTTCACCGTATAGCAGCTTTCCCTGATATGAAAAAGAGTTCTAATTCCGCAAGCCCATGTGATGGTAAATCTATGCAGAGTTGCTGTCATTTTTCTTAATGTTTTATATTTTTTTAAGGAAATTCTATCTGAAACCTATCTTTTTAAAATATAATGTTCGTACCACTAAAAATGTTATGAAGTTAATATCATCTCTGGAAGGCCCAGATGTTTGTTTTTATGTCGCCTCATATATTTTAAAATGTATAGCAGCCAGGAAATCTATTATTATCTGAATTTGTACATGCTACCTTCTAAAGCTTATTAATGCCTAATTCTATGATATTTTAGTTATTTAGTTAATTGCACTTGCACTTTTGCAAGTTTTTGTACAACTGTATGCTGCTGGAATATGGCACTTTATTGAGTAATTTGCTCATGTTGCATATAGCACTTTTTGCAGGATTTTGCACTTAATGTAACCTTGCACAAAAAAAGATTTTATCTAATTGTATGGACTAATGTATTCATTTAGACAAAATTGTATCATGTACTTTTTTATAAATGACTGCTTGTATGGTTGTGTTTCACAAACCGAATAAACGCAAATGAACTAACTGTATTGAAGACTGGGTATATAAGGGTCTGGTTTGAGGATTTAGTAGCACTGTCATTGACTGTCTAAGTGACTAATTTAAAGTGTCTCACTAAATATATGGGATAGTGACTAAACTGTGTGAATAATTGTTTCACTGTATCTCTTGTTGTGTAAACTTCTACATAAGTTGGTTAGTAGCTATGTACAGTCTATATTAGTATTAATTAATTAAGTGAGAATTTGTATAGGATAGTGAACGTGTGTGTGGTTGGATGGGAGGTGTGTGTCAAAATATGTATAAATACTGCATGTGGAAACACTTGTTTGGGTGAGTGAATCTCTTTATGGGTGTGGTGATGAGTAAATATATTTCTCAATGATACATGTGTAACAAAGTAGAAAAATAAAAGGCAGTGTATGTGACAGTTGTTGTTTATAAATAAGTATACTTAACACTCAGTGATTGCATGAGTGACTGTATCAAACTGTATACTTCTAATAGGGATTTTATAACACATTAAGTATGAGTTACTATCTATATGAATAAATGCAGTGGTGTTTGTATAAGTGTGTAGCTTAGTAAATGTAAGCATGATCAATTGTTTGCATAAGTGAGTAGGATGACTGCCTAAGTGAATAGGATGTGTGCTGGTGTGTAATGTCGATGTTGGTGTATAAGTATATTTATTAATGTTCTATTCATCTTTCTTAGCATGTATGAGTGAATCTTTAGGTAAGCGTTTAGATGTGTGTGTAGATGTAGGAATCACTGAGTGGGTCTTTAGAAACTTGTATTGGTGTGTCAATGGTTTCAAATATGGTACTCGAGTGTTGAAAGGTTATACTAGTGTATGATGAGTTGTATCAGAATGCCACATGGATGATGTCATCAGTGATGTCATCAGTGATATCATTTGAGATGTCATTAGTGATGTCATCAGTGATGTCACTGACCATGTCATGAATGATGTAACATGTGACATCATCAGCAGTGGATTTGGGGCGCGCGAGTTATGGTTAGTAGAACTAACTATAATGGAGGAATTTCAATGGTTTTGTACGAATGAAATGTCCTGCTAACTATATCACCCCTGAAACCTATGGTTTTTTCAGTGAATTTCAAAGGTTTTTTAAATGATAATTCCTAACTATAACATGTCTGAAACCTATGGTTTTTTCAGTGAATTGCAAAGGTTTTGTGAATGACAATTTTTAAATGTATTAATTGTTATTTTTTTATACTGATTTTCTACATTTTCTTGAAACAATTTATTTTTAGATATTTTATTTTTAAATTACATTATAATTACGTTATACATTACAAAATATACTTTCTCAGAATTAATTACTTTAGTTTAAATACTTTGCAAATAGGCAATAGACTTTTAAATATAGTAGTTACAGTTGTTGTAATGTGCAACACAATTTCAGACACAATGCAACATTGAGGTCAATGTGAATTTCTAGTTAAATGCAATTAGTTAATTTTTGGATTACTTTTCTAACCACAGGACTGGATCCTAGATTCAGTCCTGGGACATCTCCTGTAAACAGTTCAGTAAAATCTTTTTGGTTACAGTAGTGATTTTTAAGGAATATTATTGTATTTTAAAAGTTGACACTTTGAAACTTTTTCACATAGAATCACCAAAGGTTATCCTACGGGAGGTAATTCCCTTATCAGGTAAGTAGTGTTAACGTTACTTTTTCCTACTCAGTGGTGGATCCTGGCTCCAGAACGGGTGCATCTCCTGTAAACAGTCGAAAGAATGCGTTTAAGTCATACAGACAAATTTTAAGGAATATTTTTAGTTTGTGAAAATAGTCACGTAGAAACTTTTCTGGTGAAAACCAGACAATGGATTCCTATGGAAGGAAATACAAGTTACTGGTAAGTACGGTTAGAATTACTTTTCAGGATCAGTACTGGGCTCAAAGAAGCAGCACTGAGGTCACTCCTGATAACAGGTGAGTAAATCGGAATTCATAGTTCTGCTGATTTTATAGCAATTTTTTAAAGTTCAAAAACTCCACACAGAAGAATTTCCAAGTGAAACCAGGCAATGTTAGCCTATGGAAGGAAATTCAAGTAACTGGTAAGTACGGTTAGAATTACTTTTCATGACCAGTGCTGGGCTCAAAGATGCAGCACTGACGTCTCTCCTGATAACAGGTAAGTAAATCGGAATTCATAGTTCAGCTGATTTTAGTGGAATATTTGTACGTTTCAAAAATCGACACTTCAACACATTTCTGCTTAAAACCACACATGGATTCCTATGGAAGGAAATACAAGTTACTGGTAAGTACGCTTAGAATTACTTTTCAGGGTCAGTGCTGGGCTAAAAGATGCAGCACTAGGTTCTCTCCTGATACTAGGTGAGTAAATCGGAAATCGGCAGATTTTAGAGGAATATTTGTACGTTTCAAAAATCGTCACTTAGAAACTTTTCTGCTGAAAACCACACAATGGATTCCTATGCAAGGAAATACAAATTACTAGTAAGTACGCTTAGAATTCCTTTTCAGGGTCAGTGCTGGGCTAAAAGATGCTGCACTGTGTTCTCTCCTGATAACAAGTGAGTAAATCGGAATTCGTAGTTCGGCTGATTTGAGAGGAATATTTGTACAATGGTGAAGGAAGGGGGTGGGGCCTGAGGTGACATGTGTGCAAACACGCCCTGTGCTGTGTTTTAAGTTGCGGGATTAAGTCCCCTTGAATACTGAGGTCCCCTGTGGGCCAACTAGCCCACCAGGTACCTCCAGTATGCGCCAAGGAGCTGCGTTGCGTTTGGGCGCCCACTTTAACCGTCTGCATATCTTCCCTGTCCCACTGACGGCCATTATCACACTGTCCCACAATGTTAATGTCCCTGCAGATATGGGTGGGGGGTTGAAGGAGGGGGTGGGTCTTGTACATACTCAACTAGGATTTGTGCGCTTAAAACTGGGCAGATAATCGGAAATTAGACCTGCAACAATAGCCCTCAGCTGTTTGGTGTGCTACTTTAACATGACAGATATACTTATGGAAAAGCATTGGCAAAGCCAATTGGTCTCGTCAATGGGCGAGCAGCTATTGGCTTTGCCAATCGGATGTGGTGAGGTGGGTGGAATGAAGAAGGGAGGGGAGTGGGGGGAGGGCGGCTGTTAGTCAACAGGATGGGTAAAAATAGTACATGGCGCCAAAAAAGTGAACGAGAAAAGAAAAGCTTCTTAGTGTGTGTTTTTCCTGCAGTCTTGGCTCTAAACTACCCGACTCAGTACAGCCAGGGCCTGGCCCCTGGCATCCCTACCTCTGCCCTCTTACACCTCATGCAAATAAGAACCACTGCGTGTTTACATATGCTGTCACCTCTGCCTCTGGTGCCGAAAGAGACACCTTGTGAGGATTGTGGTGTCTTATAAAGTATGGTTGTGCAACTTTACCATGTTATACACTTGCAAAACTGCCCTGGGTCCTGGGTCCTATCAGACTCATTCGTAAAACCTTTATCTCAACTCTAGGTAGCTGTGGCTTCGAGCAGCAAGGCTTGAGCAAAGCAACTAGTGTAAAGCATTGAAGAAGCACCAAAGGACGGAATAGAAAGTTACGTCACATGAAAGAAATCTGACACCAATTTATAAAAATAGATTATATTTTTATGTTAGTACCCACATCTCAAGCAGCAAGGATCACTAGCCCTGCCCATGCAGTGCATTCTGACCCTATCATAATAGACCCTATGCAGTATTTTATATTGGATGAGACGTAGTCGGGTTTTAGTCGCATCCTCCCTGTGGTGCATGGACACCATAGACCCAGTCTTATGGTGTCCATGTCGCCCACGTCTTGCTCCCAGATCATCCTCAATTTCCCTAACCCGTCCGGTGCATTATTATTCAGTGTTTTATATGTCAAGGATACCAGTTTATTGGGAACCTGTTCTTGTAACAGGCGACCCTCCAAGGGGGCATACTCCGTTAGTGGGGATGCTAGCGCCGCCTCAGCCTTCCCTGTATGATGCAATTGTGCATATTTGAAGAACTGCGCTGGGGTCAGCCCATATTTCACCCTTAGGGACTCATAGGGACTCATATGTCTTAACTCTCCTCTTGCCACTAGGTCTCCAAGTGTTGAAATCCCTATGGCGTCCCACCCACCAAAGCCGGCAAGCTTGTGCAGTTCTCTCAGCCACGCACAGGTCCAGATCGGTGTCTGCTTGGTCAGTTTGTGTGTCCACCCCATCATCTTCGTCAACCTGTCCCATACCTCTATGGTAATCTGTGTGGCCGGTAGTAGCCGTCTTCTCCCAGCTCCCCAATCAAATAGTGCAGACTAGTGCGGTGCGTCATCGTGGCTCTCTCCAGCCGTAAGGTCGGGTGATCTGCGGGTGCATGTAGCCATTCATTTATCGGTGCGAGATGCTCTGCCCAGTAATAGGCCTCTATATCCGGCAGGGAGATCTCCCCCTTATATTGATTTCGTTGGAGTGTAGCTAGGGCTATTCTAGGTTGCCTCCCTAGCTATAGAAAGGCGCGCAGTTCAGCATTAATTGTCTGGAATGTCTGTCGGGGTAGGGTAAAATATTCATTCTGTACAGCATACAGAAATCGTGGCAATGTAATCATATTGAACATTGCCGCTCAGCTTAGGATCGTCAGAGGTAGGGACTTCCACCGGAGGGCTTCTGTTGCAATGTTCTAAATTACCCAAAGTAAACTTGTTTGTCGGTTGTCAGGTAAACCCTCAGGTATTTAAATCCAGACTGGGTGACCTGTAAGGCTCCCTGTAGTGGGGGCCAATCTTCTTCCGGGCGCGGGCTATATAAAAACGATTTGTGCCAGTTTACCTTGTAGCCTGAAAAGGAGCCATACTTGTCAGATATTCAGCTTCGTGGTCAGTCCCTAGGGCGTGTCGGGGAAGGAAGACATAGTCTAGACGGGAATGTACGTTGTGTGCCCTGAGTAGTAGGAATAACTTCTCGTGTTGAAATGTAACAATCTCCAGACATCTGTCAACCCCAGCGTTTCTATGGGCCTGGCTAGAGGTGTCGTATGGGAGCCCTCAAGTTGCGTCCCAGACCGTTCCAGGGGGTGGACATAACATCATTAAAGTCGCCGGCTATGATATGTAGCGTATCTGGCGTGTCCAACAATATTTCTGCCACCCCTGTCAGTGTCCTGGCCTGTAGTTTCGGGGGGGCATAGACCGAGACTAGACTAATCCGTGGTCCCCCCCATGTTCCTGTCACCCCCACATAGGTCCCCTGTAGGTCTATCCAGGTTCGAGTCACAGTAAAAGGTACAGATTTTTTTTTTTTTGTAAGACTTTATTAGAAGTTGTCAAATGTACAAACATTCCTTGTATGTCCGGAGACCATTTGTCATACATTTAGTAATTCGACTTCGGTGTAACACAGCTCTTCAGCCGACAACCTTCCGGTCCGGCAGCAATTAATGGACAATGTACTTAAGACAGTTCAGTAACAATTAAAGAAAATTAAACGTCTTACTTTTTATTATTTTTATCTGAACACAACTATAGACTCATTAGGATTGATGAACATTCTAGAAAGATATCAATATAAATTCGACCTTTCACATAAGTGGGTTTCCCCGGACCACTGTTCTGTCTCTTCCCTTTGTGGGTAATATAAACTAGCAATCACATGTGTACCTAAACCCCCTCTCATCTCCCCTCAGTATTCTAGGTGAGTCGGTCATCTAGCTCGTCCTCATCTCCGGAGCTATCATCGTCCTCTTCTGGAAGAGGTTCACACAGGTCACCCCGATAACTGCTCCAGGGTAGCCATATTCTGTTCCATTTGCGAGGGTTAGCTCTTATCTTGTACACCGCTCGCTCGGTTAACATCAGTCTATCCATGTTTCCGCACCATTGTGCCAAAGTCGGTATTTCCACCGCCCCCCATTTCTGCGCTATATCACGCTTGGCTAACATTACTCCCACTATTACCCACTGTCCCTGAAGTGTCAAATCATTCTTCCCCCATACATTCAGCAAGCATACTCGCGGGTCCGGCGTGAGCGACACTTCTAGAGTTTGGGAAATGGTCCGCATAATGCGTCGCCAATATTCGTTGATAATTGGGCAACCCCAGAGTGTGTGTAGCAGTGTCCCTTCCCCTCCACAACCCCGCAAACAATTTTGAATGGTCAGTCCTATGCAGTCTGTATAAGGTAGTTCTGGTATAATATACTCTGTGTAGAATCTTAAATTGTACCAGCCGGAAGCGGGCCGAGATGCCCGCCTCTCGTGGGGATGCTAGTGCAGCGTTACTGTCTGTCTCATCCATTTCACCCAACTCTTCCTCCCATTTCTCTCTCAGTTTAGTTAGTGGATCAGGTAGGTTATTCAGCAATTTCCGATATGTGAGGGACGTGGCACCCGTTTGCATAAAATCAGTGAGCAAACGGTCCTCTAACGGGGAGGATTCGGGGACCTTTGATCCCGGTTCAATGGCCATCATCAATGCATGGCGTATCTGTATATATCGGTATGTCTCATTGCGACCTAGGTCATACTGCTGTTGTAGTTGCGAGAAAGGGACCATACCAGTATTTGTCCACAATTCCCCTACTGTGGTAATCCCTATATTGTCCCATTGGGTGGATCCCTTACTGTGTCTCAGACATCCTAGCTGCTTAGTGTCCCACAAAGGTGTACGTTTTGTTATCACACCCCCCCATTTGAGTCTAGCCTGTGCTCTATGCCAGAGTACCACCGTGTGTTTAGTCGGGCCCATCAGTTTTGTCAGAAGACTTTTATTATACAGCGGTGCCAATAGGCTGTGTGTGCCTAACTGCGCCCTGTCTGCTAGATAAGCTGGGTCCTCTTGTGGTGCGTGACTCCATTGGTTTATCACCTTGAGTTGCGACGCCCAATAGTACAACTGCATATTCGGTAAGGCTATTCCACCGTCGTACCAGCCTCGATTGAGTTTTATATGTGCCACCCGAGCCGGTCGCTCTCCCCATAGTAGGCCTGTAACTACCGCCGTCACTTTTTGAAAATATGAGGGTGGCACTAGAGTTGGTGTATTTTCTAGAGTATATAGGAGCCGTGGTAGCGCCATCATTTTAAACAGTGCCGCTCTTCCCAGCTTGAACAAAAAGCTACTGGGTTCGGGCTCCCAACAGCACTGCTTGCCACAAGCTACTAAACAACAACGGAGATTTGCAGGTGCTGCCACTCACTAACTTTCTTATTTTGATTTGAACATCTGACATTAAACAAATGTTACAAATGACCAATTTGTGTCCTTTTAAATTGGGTTCTTTTATTTGAAAGGATATTTATTTTATATTTAGATCTCACCCATTTAGAAATTTCAAACGAAATTTTTTTTAAGACCTTATGTACAACAACAAAGTATTTCCTATTCGAACAAGAAAACAATTTTTTACAAGAAATAGAAATTTTTAGACTTTTTTGGACAACATATACTTCATACATTCAGTCATACCACTCACAAACCACGCTATTTACATATATGCACAAACAACAAAGAACATATAAATCGTATCTACAATGTAATAGCTTTGATTTACAAAGAAGCCTTGAAGACAATCATATATTTTCAAAAACGTTTCAAAATTAAATATCACAGTTTTTTTGGTTTTTTAAGGCTTTAAAGAGTCTACGCGTTTCGAACTCATATAGATGGATGAGTTCTCATCAGGACCAAGGTCTGTGGAAAGAGAAGGGGAAACTTATTGGTATGCTATTTGTTTAGACCACACTGACTACCCCTACTACTAGCTTCAGTCTCTTACCTCTCAGTCACTTGGAGACCAGAAGTATAGATAAAGTTGCCATGCCACCACAACATCTGAAAAAATGGTGATAAATCTCATCACAATCTATAGATATACAGCCATGTTGCACTACACTCATACCACAGGTGTTGGAATCATGCTTACATGAGTGGGACCAGGCTCCTTGTTGGAAGGGGTGTTGTAATTGAGCTGTTGACAAAAACGGAATAGTTGTGTAAGGAATCTGAGGGTCTGACAGATTGTCTGCAAGTAGCGGGTTGCTTGAAGGAGAGAACTTGTTCTCACCTGTATAGCCGTAAATCTTGTCCAAATGGGTTGGTGCTGCGTCTCGTTTGGACGCGTCGCCTGTGCGTGGGGTTTGAGTCTGCAGAAAACGGAGACAACAGACCTTGTTTTAAAGCAGGGAATTTGTAATTGGGTGGTTGCGTGGCAGAAGCGCCACGCTGCTGGAGTGTCTCTTACCGTATCCCGAGTGTTCTAGTGCCGGATAGCGTTCCTTGTCACCGGTCGTTCGAGTTGCACGGACAGCGTTCTCCTCTTGCTTGCCGTCTGGGTGGCGCTGCGCTTCCGGGTCCGCAAAGGATCCCGGGAGTGTGGGCGGATACCTGTTGTTAGCTGCTCTCGTCTTTTTAAAGGGCTAAGACGCTTATTGGTATTTCTTTTAAAGCGCTACGAGGCTTTATACTTTTTGACACTCTGATATTGACTTGAATGTTTTAGAAGTGCCTCATGGCCCGGTGCGCCCTAGTAGTGCGCAAATTCGAGGGGGAAGCCAGTGAGGACGTGGCTTGATAGTGAATGCATTGGTTTGGTTATGGGTCCCCAGCTTGATTATGTCATGAAGTACACGGAGGAATGATTTTTTAGCTCAACCATGTTGGTGAACATATGTGAATATGATTGGTCCCGGAAGGCGTCCAAGAATAGAGCCCTATTCAAGGAGTATGTTGGACAGAGTGGTCTGTCGAGGGGTTAATTTTATATATACGTTCATGGTTAAACCATCAATCAGGGTGAGGTGGTCAGTCCTGGGTGGCCTGGGTTGGTATGAGGTTGGCACGGAGGAACCAGATGTCCTGTAAATTTGATGAGTATGGCATGCTGGTGTACTGGCTAGTGTTAAAAGCAACTGTGGAGAATTTACAATTTGTACATTTCTGACATTTCATTTAACCCATGGAATGCTGTGTTGTATTTGACTATTAGCATTGCTTCCATTCTTGTTAATTTTGCCTCAAGATTACCACCTCTCGTGTCACTTTCTACTTTTGCAATGACTGTCCAGATTAAGTCTGTCTCCTTGTGTTGTTTGTTTTTCCAGTGGTTCACCAAAGGAGCTGTAGCCACATTGTTCCGAATTCTGGATTTGTGTTGTTGTATCCGTAGGCGGACTTCTTGATTTGTCTTCCCAATGTACGCCAATTTGCAAGGGCACAAAATCCCATACACTACGTTGCGTGATTTACAGTTGGAAAACCTTTCATGTTTCCAGCTAATGTTGTTATAAGTAAACACCGAACCTTCGATTGTGGTGTCACAGCAGGTACATGTACCGCATTTGTGGTGCCCCTGGATGGGTGGAAAGTTAAGCATAGTCCTCAAGTCTGGGTTTGGTTTTTTGGGGAGAGCAGCTCTGATTAGTTGGTTGGCGACACTGTGATTCTTTTTGAAAGCAAAAAGTGGCTCTTGATTGAATGATTGATCTAAATTGCGCAAAAGATGCCAGTTTTGTTTAACCACTTTCTTTAAGGCGTTTGAATTGGGGCAAAATGTCGACACAAAGACCAGCCTGTCTGTGTCATTTTTTGTTCGTCTTTCGAGAAGGCTTTCCCGTGGCGTCCACCACGCTCTTTTGGCTGATTTTGTTAGCAGTTTTTTGGGGTAACCACGTAATAGTAGATTTTCCGTGAGTTTCTGCGCGTGCTTCCAATATTCATCTTTCAATAGACAGTTGCGTCTTAGGCGTAAATACTGCCCATATGGCAGGTTTTCTTTTAAACTCCGAGGGTGATTGCTTCGGAAGTGTAGTGCCTTATTTCGATCTGTTGGTTTTTTGTATAGAGTTGTTATCAATTGTCCTTCATATGGGTACACCTCTACATCAAGGAATGGCATTTTTTCTGATGAATATTCCATGCTGAATTTTATAGTTGGCACTCTGTTGTTTATCCAGTCATGGAATCTTTTAAGTTCTTCCATTGGTCCAGTCCATACGAAAAAAATATCGTCGATATAACGATACCAATGGCTTATCCATCGTATGTACGGATTGTTCTTGTATACAAATGCTTCCTCATATTTGGCCATGAATAGCACTGCCAATTCCGGGGCAAATGGACACCCCATTGCCATGCCACTGACTTGGAAATAGAATTCTCCATCGAAATTGAAGTAATTCTTTTTCAGTGCGAATTCTGCCAGTTTCAAGATTAAATCCGTCGGTATTGGGTGAGGTCTTGTTCTTTCCTCCAGAAATGATTCGAGGACATAGATTCCTTCATCCTGCGGGATTGAAGTGTAGAGTGAAGTAATGTCCATTGTCACCATTACTTGAGAGTTTTTTTCAAACTTTATTGTCATCAATTTTTGAATAAAGTCCGTTGTGTCTTGTATATAAGATTTCACTGTAGGTAAGAAGGGTTTCAGAAAGAAATCAACAAACTTAGAGATAGGCTCCAATAGGGAGTCGCAGCCAGACACTATTGGGCGTCCTGGGGGCGATTTTTCATTCTTGTGTATCTTAGGTAATACATAAAAAAGAGGAGTCCTGGGGTATTTTATCTTTAGGTACTCAAACTCTTTTTGCCCAAGAAATCCCTGTTCGAATCCATCATCGATAATCTTGTGAAGTTCATTTTTCAGTTCCAAGGTTGGGTCTTTGTTAACCTTTTTATAGCATGTCTCATCATTCAGTTGTCTTTTGACCTCAGTTCTATATAACTCTATGTCCCAGACGACAATTGAGCCACCTTTGTCGGCTTGTTTTATAATAACCGACGTATCTGTCTTTAAGTTGTTTAAAGCTTGTAACTCTGTTTTAGGTAAATTGAATTTCAGATGTTTTTTCTTTTTCTCCATTTCTATAACTGATGATAGTAAAGTTCTTTCGAAGGTGATCACCTCCTTGGGTATTTTATTTGCAGGAGGACAGAAAGTTGATTTATTTCTAAGTCCTGTTGTTTCATGCCTTGGTTTGTAGGGTTGCTCCATGAAGAAAGTTTTTAATCTTATTTTTCTACAAAACTCAATAACCTCTGTTTTTAATTTTACGAAGTCTGTGTATTTGGTAGGGACAAATGTGAGACCTTTTGTTAGAATTTTTTCTTCTTCGGGTGTCAAGATTTTATTAGACAGATTGAAAATTGGTGATGGTGTTAATTTTTGTAATTGTGTCGTCTTGTTGACATCTCCCATGTTTGCGGGGCAAAGCGAGTTTTTCCACGTGGTTTGGGCTGGCCTCTGCCTAAAAAAGGTCCTTGATGTTGTTGTTGAAAGCCTTGATTTTGTTGGAATCCACCTCTTCTGTTGTTGTTTCTCCTTGGTGGGGGATCCTCTCCTTCGTTGCCACTTGCTGATGATGTATCTGAGAATGTTGTAAATTTGTTGAATGATCTACCCTGATACTCTTGTAGATGTTTTCTAGAATCCGGTTTGGAATAGAAATCGGATTGTAGGTACGGGTACACTTTTTCCAGGCTAAAGTTTTTTTTATCTTTTTCGAATTGCACAGTTTTTTGGTTAATCGTGTAATCTTTAAACTCTCCAATCTCTTTTTGTAATTTCTCAAGTAATGCTTTAGAATCTGTAATTAATTGATTTGTAGAGATTGCTGTTTCCAGTGCTTCTATTTCCTCTAATTGCGTTTTTGAAAGCCTTTGGGCAGTCTCTATGGTCAAGACCATCAGGTCACGACTGCATTTTGTCTCTATATAACTGTATCCCTTTTTGTATATAGGATCTTCTGTGAATATTACAGGCACGTTCTTAATCTGTAACCCTGTAGGAATGGTGCCTCCTCTCAAGTGCTGAAGCAAAAAATGACCATGCAGATCAGTACGAATTTGTTTCTTCTTCAAGCGTGTTAATTTGTCTATCTCATTCTGGTTCTGTGCTGAGACGCTCAGAGAAGCAGAAGCGAATAGGGGTGGGTCAGCTAGCAAGTTTTTTATATGGTCTTCCGAATACGCAAAAGTTTCATTATCACTCATACTCCTGACGATCAATCTACACACAATGAACCAACTACACACAAGGTCACCCTATTACAAAAACTGCCACAAATAAGGAGCACTGCTCCCTGTTTTGTGGTGTGAACAAATGACAAAAACACAGTTAACCACTTAGTACCTCTCCTATTTCTAGAGATGAGGGACCACACAGACCACTGTCTGCAAAAAACACCTTGAACCAAAAGCTACTGGGTTCGGGCTCCCAACAGCACTGCTTGCCACAAGCTACTAAACAACAACGGAGATTTGCTCTTCCCAGCAGCGTCAAGGGTAGAGTTTTCCAGTGTCTCACGTCTGCTTTCAAACGAGTGAGTGGCGGTAACAAGTTTTGGTCATAATATATCGAAGAATCTCGGGCTATGTGAATTCCTAAATATTTGAACGAGGCGTCTGCAATCGCCAACGGGCAGTCGCTGGGAAGGTCTGGTAGCGGACCCTTCAGTTCATAGAGGACCGATTTCAACCAGTTGATAGTGTAGCCAGAATTAATACCATGCGTATTGCATATTTCTAGTAGTACCGGGATACCAGTGGCTGGGTCGGATAGGTAAATTAACATGTTATCTGCGTAGAGGGAGACCCTCTCTTCCCAATTATCCCCCCAACGCACTCCTTTCATTAATGCGGTGGCTCTAATGCCAGTCGCTAATGGTTCTAGGACCAAGGCAAACAGTAGTGGGGAGAGCGGGCAACCCTGTCTCGTCCCCCTGGCCAGCGGTATTTCTTGGGAGATGTGGCCATTGGCCGCTACGTGCGCGACAGGATTTGTGTACAGAAGTCTTATCCATGCGATAAATTTAGGGCCGAAGCCCATGTGTGCTAGGACTGCGAATAGGTATTGCCATTCCACCATGTCGAATGCCATTCTGGTGTCCAACGATAGTATGGCTGCTGGTTCCGATAGTAAGGGGGCTCGTGCCAATGCTCCATGTACACGTCGAAGATTCAGTGCCGTGCTTCTATGGGGCATAAAACCCGACTGGTCCGGATGGATCAGGTGGCAGAGGTGGGGCATCAGCCTGGTGGCTAGTATTTTTTGCTTCAGCGTTGAGAAGCGAGATCGGGCGGTACGATGTACACTCGGCGGGTGATTTACCCGGTTTAGGGATGGCCACAATAGTTGCCATCCGTTGATCCAAGGGCAGGGTCCCACGCTCCAAACTATCCTCTAACATGGCCAACAAGAGTCCACTTAGTGTGTCTGCCATTATTTGGTACCATTCGACCGGGATCCCGTTGGGGCCTACCGCTTTACCCGTGTGTAGTGCGTTGATTGCTATCTGTATCTCCTCTAACGATAGGTCTGCCTCCAATTCATCTACTGTTTCCTGCGGTAGAGTCGAGGTTCGTACATTCTGGAGGGCCAGTGTTGCTGCTTCTGCTGTGACTTCCACATCTGGAGTATATACTCCTTGGAAGTGGTCCGCTAGGATTTCTAATATTTCTGATGGGCGCGAGTGTAGCTTCCCATCCGGGTCTTTCAATTGCAATATGTTCCTACAACCCTCTTTCTTTTTATCCAACCAAGCCAGGAGTATACTGGCTTTGTCACCTATATCATACACTCTATTTGCTGTCGCAGCTATATTCTCAACCGTCTGCCGCCGTATATGGTCATCGTGCAGTTGTTGGCAGAGATGAAGTGTGTGAAGTGCGTCCTCAGTTGGATGTGCCATGTGTGCCGCGTTTGCTGCTTCGAGTTTTAACTCTAGGTCCAGCAATTCTCTTTGTTGTGTGCGTTTATGCCCCGCTATCGTTGTAATTGCTTGCCCTCTCAAAACCGTCTTATAGGCCTCCCATATGATTGTGGGGGATGATACAGAGGCAGTATTCTCTGCAAAATAATGCCGGGTCGACTTTTTCAATTCCTTCCGGACATGCGGTATCTTAATATAACCTGGATAAATTGGGTAGATTCGTTTACGGGCTCTTTCCGAGCTCGAAAGGCTCAATGTTAGTGGGGAGTGGTCCGAAATACCCCTGGGTCTGATCTTCATGTCATTTATGGTAAGGTGGCCATCGCCCAGTGTAAGGAAGTAGTCTATGCGGGATAGGCTGTTATGAGTTGCAGAGTGATAAGTGTATTGTTGGCCCTCAGGGTTAAGATGCCTCCAGATATCTAGCAGTCCTTGCGCCTCGAGGAATTCACTGAAACGGGACGGACCAAGAGTTTGTGACCGGACCTGAAATCTATCCTGTGTGTTGTGCGCCACTGCGTTAATGTCTCCCCCCACCACAAGGTCGCCCTCCGGGAGATCTAACAGTAATTTCAGGAAGGGTAGTCGCATGTAATGCTGGAGGAATATATACTGAAACAATGTTAAGTGGTTTACCTTCCCATTGTCCAATAGCTGCCGCAAAACGACCGTGTTCGTCAGTTCTAGTGGAATGTAAAATAAAACGGGATGCTTTTCTCATTAAGAGACCCGTTCCACGGGACCCTGAGGTGAAGTCTGAGTGTACTATCATGCTGTAGCCTCGCCTGTCTAACGCCTTACTGGCCGTACCCACTAGGTGTGTCTCCTGAAGAAGGATCAGATCAGGATTTAGTCGTTTAATACCCTGCAGAACCAACTCCCTCTTTATCTTGTCTCCCAGTCCCCTCACGTTCCAGGACATCAATTGTAGTGGAGTTACCGGCCCCGAGCGAGCGCTCTCACCTAGGGTATCAGTTTGTACGTCGTGTGCCATTGCATACCTGGAAGGACTGACATGATTTTCTCAGTGCATGGTTGCCGTTGTATCCGGCGTATACCCATCTGCGTGTTCAGTTGGTCACGATGTGTGTTATCCTTATGAGTCAAACAAAACAAACAATGAAAACCCCCCCTTACCCTGAGTTCCTCTTCCGTTCTTTGAGATGTCTGTGAGCCCTCAGGAACTCCCGTGGTTTTGTTCTTTTGTGTCCTATTTGATCGGCGGGGCTGGGTAGACGGTCTCCATCCCTCCAGCCAGTCTCTTGCCACTTCAGGAGTGTCAAAGAACCAAGTCTTATTTTCCGATACCACTCTCAGCCTCTTGCTCTCAGTTCTTTCTTTACCTCCAAAAACGTCCTCCTGCGGCGCGCCACTTCTGCTGTGTAATCTGCAAAGAAGGCCAGCGTGGAGTTGAGGATCTTGACCAGAGGGGACACTCTCGCCGCCTGCAAAATGGCGTCTCTGTCCCGAAAGTTGAATAGGCGGGCTAGAATGGGCCGTGGTGTCGCACCTGGTTTGGGTCTACCCCCCGGTACTTGATGTGCTCTTTCTACCGAGAAAAAGGCGGACAGTCCCTTGGGTTGGAGCTCTTTTTTAATCAAGTCCTCCACATATAGGTCTGTTGCTCTATTGCCCTCAGATTCCGGTACGCCAAGAATTCTGATGTTCCTTCTTGAGCGTCCTTCCTGATCATCCAGCTTCTTGCGTAATGTTTTGTTCTCCACCGCCATCCGTTCCATCGTCGTTTGGAGCTCAGATACATCCTCCCCAAGTGACTTCGTGACCACCTCCATTAACTTCACCTTTTCAGACATTTTGTGAAAGTCTGCCCTGATCAGTGTGATTTCCGTTGATATTGTGCCCACTGTGGCCTGCACTTGTGTTCATGCTCGCATGATGTCCTCCAGCGTTGTCTTTTGCGTGTTCGTCCCGTCCGCCATTTTGCTGGCTGGGGTCTTCCCGTCCGATGGGGAGGATGAAGCCCCTCCACTGGCAAATCTATCGATACGAGTCTGTGTAGTGCCTCCTCTCGAGTTCTTGCCAGCCATCTTTGCTTGTTTTGCACCACAAGAGTCTCGTAGGCTGCGTCTCTTAGCCTTTCAGAGCCCAGTGGACTTTTCTTGTAACTGGTCTGCGCCGGTCCCTTCGTACGATCAGTCTGAGTAGTAGGCCCACACCATCCGTATTGCGCGGGTCCTCGCAGTTTGTTAATCTGCAAGTTCCCGAACAAGTTGGAAGCAGGTATTACACGGCTAGTTGAGTTGAGAATTCAAAGCCTTTTCAGCAATCTTTGCCAAGACTGGGAGGTTAGCAATGGGCCGATAGCTCTTAAGTTCATCCATGTCGAGATTGGATTTTTTGAGCAAAGGTCTTATTAGGGTTTTTTCAAAGTAAGTGGATAAATACCTGTTGTGATCATAGTGTTACAAATGGTGGTAATAGCAGGAAGAACCACTTCAGTAACTGAGGAAAGTACTTTGAAAGGACATGGGTCAAGGGTGGAGCCTGCTTTAATGGAGGACATAATGTCCCTAATCTGGGTTGTGGAAACATCTGCAAACTGGAGTAGCGATGGGCTGGTCCTTGGGATACAACCCAGCTCAGAGATGGTTTTAGGAGTGGATTTAACACCGTTAGCGAAGGCTGCATAGATATCATTAACTTTATTAAAAAAGAATTCTGCCAGCGCATCGCAGAGTGGTTGGTAGGGGGGAGGGTGTAAGTTGGGCGAGTCACCTGCTAACTGTTTTGTGGTCTCATACAAGGCCTTGTTGGTATTTTTGGAGAGTTACATTCTTTCGCAGTAAAACTTGTTCTTGGCCTCACTTATCATCATTTTGTATTTGGTCACCATTTCTTTATATTTGGTTTTGGCCTCTTCGGAGTAGTCTCTACGCCAACACCTTTCGTACCTTCTACACAATTGTTTCTGTGTTCTTAAGGTCTCGGAATACCAGGGGGCTGAAGGGGAGGATCTGTTGCGAGAGCGTTGTTTAGTCTGGACCAAAGCGGAGGTCGCAGATCCCACCCACTCATTAAATTGAGTAATGGCAATATTTGGGTCGTGTGAAAGGAGAGGTTTGGTTTCTACCCGGTCCTAGGCTTCGGGTCCCTCCGTTAGAGCATCTTTTCTGCACGGATAAGTAGTCGAATATTAGGAGAGGCCGTCCGATCTACGGAGCTCTTCTTTTAGGCTGCCGCCATGCTCGGCTGCTAGCCACGCCCCCAAGGTACAGATTTTTTTATCAGGATAGCCACTCCCCTTGATCCCGATGTATATCTTGCATGTGCTAAGACTTTGTAGGCTCCTCTTGCTAGGAATCCACACTTCATACCCTTAAGGTGAGTCTCCTGGAGGCAGACTATGTCTGGGAGTAACCGTTTAATATGTGCCATCACCAGCCTTAGTTTTATCTTGTCCCCCAGATCATTGACGTTCCAAGTGTGTATCCAACAGGGTCCCGTCTCCCATCTACCCCCAGGGGCACCGTGTGTATCTACAGCAGTCATATTGTAATAGCAGGTAGGTGTAGTGTGACGACGTGTGTGCCCGGCAATGTGGAGCTGTATGCCATATGCCAATCAAACAAAAAACAGAACACAAAACAACTTTCTCGTAACCCAGAGCCCATTGTAACTCCCTCCCTCTCCCAACCCACCCCACCCCCCTTCCCATCGACCCCCTCCTGGCAACATGACATGGAGGTAGACTCTAGGGCAGGTGGAGGTCTGTCGCCCTCCCTCATCAAACTCAGTCCACAAGTTCCAACTCCTGTGGGAACCCCTGAATCATCAGGGTCGAGCCCTGAAAAGACGTGAACTTAGGAGTTAAAACACTTAGGAAAGAAAGTAAAAAAACTAGGAAGGGAAGAAAAAGGCAAACACAATCAAATAGTGAGAATTCAGAAACAGAACAAGCAAGGGGGGATGTCCAACTTGCGTGCTCCAGGCATGTTCTATCACCGCTTGGTCAGCCAAATCGGTCCCAGCTTCATGAATTAGAGTCCAGGTGGTCCCCCTGAGATTCCACAGTGTCCGGCGTCTGTCCTTTTTCCAGTTAATTTATTTCCATTGCCAAAGGGTGCAGAGACTGCTTGTCCGCTTCCTCCCCTTCGGATGAGGTAACCTGCGGATCTTCTTCCCCCTCTGAGTGTGTTTTTCCTGCCAGATACTGAAAGCGAGATCCCGAGGGTCGGTGGGGGCCCAGGGAGGCTACGCTCCGACGTCTTCGCCTCGTATGTCTAGCCGTGTATTATGGAGTTGCAGCCAAGGAGCGGGCTCTCCTTCCCTGTCGAGAGCTATGTGTCTTCAGCACCCTTCCAGGGCCCACTGTGGGCCTCTCCGTCATATCCACCTTTGGAGCCCCTGACTTCCTCCCTGTCAACGTTGGGCACTCTTCCAGCCATTGCCACGCCTCCTCTCATGTCTCTGTCCAAAAAAATTAGGAAACGGGCTATGACCGGCCTGGGCCTCGCTTCCACTGGTGGTTTAGCCATTAGCACGCGGTGAGCCCTTTCAATGATGAAACAAGTCGAAAATTTCTCCTTGGAGAAGTTGCATAGCAGCCAAGAATGTAGGAATCCCGCCATGTTGGCACCCTCGATTCCTTCTCTAAAACCCACAAAGTGGAGGTTGTTGCGTCTTGCCCTGTCTTCGACATCGTCCACCTTCCACTGTAGTTGCTTATGAGAAGGTTGGAGCTCCGTCATCCCTTTTCTCAGGTCTTGTAGTGTGTCCTCCGCGTCACCTAATCTCGTTTCTGATTCTGTCACTCTTGCCGCCAGATTTCTGAGGTCCTGTCGCAGGAGAGTTACTTCTGACCCTACCGCTCCAATCTTGTTCTCTAGGGCTTCGCTGGAGGCCTGTATTGCGTTCAACAGCAGGGCCTTATCCAAGCGGGTGGCCGCAGAGTCCTCCTCCGATGTGGGGCCCATCTTAGTATAGCGATCTAATGTCCCCTGCTTGGGAGGTTTGGGGTCCTTATCCCTTGGCTTGCCCATGCTGCCTCGCCTCACAGCACACACCCCCAGGAACCTCTGTAATACAGTGCCGTTCAAGCCCGCTCCTCAACCCACCACTCCCAGGCCTCTCGTTGGAAGGTCTTCCTGTGTACTTATTCGGGCCTCCAGCACACAATCGCCATGGGGGAGAGAAGCGGGGGGAGAGGGGGCAACCAGGTAGGGTACAAACAGGTATCTCCACAACCCCAATTGGCCGGGTCTAATAGGGCCCGGGGCCAGCACCACCACAATAGTCTAGCCTCGCCCAGGCTTATCACTCACAGCTTGCGTAGCTCAGAGGGGGTCATCCAGTGAAGCGCTGGAGACCAGGCCCGCACGTCTCTCGTTGTGGCTCGCCAATCGTCTTTGTTGGGGACTGCCGTTCGTTGCCTGGGGACGGATCAAGGTAGGGGCCCTCGCAGTCTGAGCACTCCTTCCCACCCTCTGGGGTTATTCCTACCTCTGGCCTCCCCGAGGATCGTCACTGTCCCCCTTCTTCCATGGGCTTCGTGGCCCGCAGCAAGCTCCTCACTGCCTCCACCTTGGGCATGGGGACCCCCTGTCCGACCCCTCGGACTCCACTCTTCCCGCTGACCGCCACCGCTGGGCCTCAACCTTCACCAGCCGCTTCTCCCCGTACCTCTGGGCTGGCCGCCTGAGGCGGTTTCAGGGCCTCATGAGCGCGACCCCTCCTGTTTCAGCCTCAGGGATAGGGTTCAGTATTTCTCCGAGCTCTCACCGCTGCAGGTAGCCTCTTCTGTCAGCATTTAGCTGCGGATCACGGCAGCCGCTCTGCGGCGTCCCCTGCCTACCGCCTCCCCGCTGCTCACTTCGGGCACTTCGCCCGTCTTTGCCTGTCTCTGCGCCCGACACTGCGCCCTCAGCTTGGCCGGTGGTTACACCTCCACTCGGTGTCTGGCGGATGTCCGGAGCAGAGGCAGAGCTCCTAAGGCACTCCGCAGCCTTTGGTGGCTTCTCCGGTAGTGCGGCAATGCAGCGCCAGGCACGCACCACTACAGATCTCCTCCACGGTCCCCGGCCGCCTCACCACTCTTCACAGTTTCATAGCACCGCCATCTTGAAGGCCGCTCCGGGGTCCACACTCTGGCCTCTGCTGCAGCGGATTACCGGCGGTATGTGTCGCTCCCTTGCTTCCTGGTGCCGTCGGAGTGGGTATAGAACCCCGGGATGCGTTTGTGTCAGTTTTAGGGACCTCAGGCTATCAGTATATATGTCGGATTACTTCAGCTTGCTGAAGCAGAGCTGGAACATGTCTAACTCGGTCATGTTGCTGGCCACGCCCCCTTAAATGGCAAAGTTGAACTATCTGTTTCAAAACTACACTTCCAGACTTCAGTATCAGGCTGGGAGACGTTTAGTATTTTGTCTCGCCCAACCAATGTTGCAGCCCTGAAGGGACATTCTGTCTTACATCCCCTTGGTACCATATTCTAGGGACTTATAAGTAGGTCAGCTTATGCTAACTAGGGTTAGCCAATTCAGCATACATTTTGTAATGGGTTAGAACTTTGCCACTGGGGTCTGGTTAGCAGGCCTCCATCAGTCCAAACACTTTGGGGATAATCATGCAAAAAGAGGTATTTCATTACACACCTCATTACTTTATACAAGTTGAGAACATGGTGTTGCTTTTAATTGTGAGTAGCTGAGTCTAACTGGTGTTATGGCAACTTTTTTATCGTGCCCCCAAGCCATAAGGCACTTATATTCTATCTGTTCATTGGCTTCTTGGTCCCACATGATAATTGTCACGTCAGTGATGTTTATTTTATTTATTTATTTTATATTCTTATAGAGCGCCAGATTAGACTCCCGAAGGGGTATCTCCGCGCTATTACTGTGCCACAAAATTAGTGCTGTTACAAGAGAGTAGTTAGTATAGGGTAGCGAGGCCGGGAAGTGATTTATTTGTCAGAAAACAGATACGTTTTTAAGTTCTTCCGAAAACTCAGATGGCTGAAAATTGACCTGAGTTCTTGGGGTAAAGAATTCCAGAGTGTTGGGCCGGCATAAGCTAATGCACGGCCACCTTGTCTGGTCTTCTTTACTCTTGGTGTCTGCAGGAGCTGCTGTTGGCTGGAGCGCAAATGTCGTCCCGGGATGTAGGGCTGGAAGATCTTAATCATATGTTTCGGGCCCTCTCCTGTCAGGCTCTTATGGATGGTACATAAGATCTTAAAATGGACTCGCTTCCTAACTGGAAGCCAGTGGAGTCTCATCAGCAGGGGACTGGA
The DNA here is from genome assembly GCF_964263255.1 of Lissotriton vulgaris. Lineage (NCBI taxonomy): Eukaryota > Metazoa > Chordata > Amphibia > Caudata > Salamandridae > Lissotriton > Lissotriton vulgaris. The sequence goes on along the minus strand of NC_141691.1, from coordinate 672,330,190 downwards.
AGGGGTCCTGGCTGGAGCATTCAGGACAACCCTTGCTGCTGTGTTTTGAATTATTTGCAATTTACTGAGCTGCTCCTCATTAGCTCCGAGGAGCAGCCCGTTGCAATAATCCACCCTACTGATGACCAGAGCCTGCACGAGCGTTTTTCTGTGATGGTCTGGTATGTAGGGAAAGACTCGTCTCAGCATCCCGATAGCCCGGAAACAGGTACCAGCAACCTGATTGACATGCCCCTTAAAAGTAAGTTGCTGGTCAAAGAGCACTCCCAGGTTCCTGATGGAGCTCTTGGGAGTGGGGACAGGACCTAGTTCCACGGGCCACCAGTCAGAGGACCAATATGTTGCCGCTTGTCCAAAACACATGACCTCTGTTTTCCCCACATTGCACTGCAGACGGTTAGTTGACATCCAGTCTGCTATGGCTCTCATCCCATCTGCAAAAGATCTTTTTATTGCAGATGTGAGGGTTTTGAAAGGGAAAAGGAGTTGGGTGTCGTCAGCATACGACACCGGGGTGAACCCGAAGGATCTAGCTAAGTTGGCTAGGGGTGCCACATACACATTGAAAAGTGTAGGACTAAGGCATGAGCCTTGTGGCACTCCCTTATTGAGCTCCCTTAGTGTGGATTTGTGGGAGCCCAGCCTAACTTCTTGGACACGACCAGTCAAAAAGCTCCTCAACCAAGTCAAAGCCTCTCCCACCACACCCACCTCACCTAGGCGGTCAAGAAGCACTGTGTGAGACACCGTATCGAAAGCGGCGGAAAGGTCCAGCAACACCAGAATCACGGAGCTGCCCTCATCCAGTGCCATTCTGATGTTATTGGTCACTGTCTGAAGGGCTGATTCTGTGCTGTGGTTTGGCCTGAACCCAGATTGTGAGTGGTCCAGGCCATCCGTCGCTTCCAGATGTTGAGAGAGATAGGTGTTCACGTGCCTCTCAGTAACCTTACCCAGGTGAGGCAAGAGGGAAATAGGTCGTAGATTGGAGAGGTCTGTCCAAGGAGAGGATGCCTTTTTCCGAATCGGGTTCACCACCGCCATTTTCCAATCTGCAGGAACCTGGCCTTTAGTTAGAGAGATGTTAATTACATCCAACATATGCGGGCTCAGGATAGAAGTCATGGGGCCGACCATTTTAGTTGGAATAATGTCATTAGGCGACCCAGATTTAATATGACTGCAGAGGGAGAGGAGCTCAGTGTTGTTAATCGGAGGAAAGGATGAGAGGGTACGTGTGTTACTATGTACCGACGTTTGTGGATGCGGTTGGTTTGTACTGGAAATTATTATTGCATCATTTGCTGCCACAATTTTTCCATAGATGTTTTCTATTTTCTCCTCAAAGTATCTCGAGACTTTATCACATAGATCTTGTGAAAAGTCCTCAGAGCTATCGCAGGCAGTCGGCTTAATAAAATTCTGCAGAATGTTAAAAAGCTCCTTAGAGCAGTTGCCAGCCTGTGCTATCTGCTGCGTTAGTTGTTGCTTCCTGGCCTGCTTAATATCTTTATAATATTTGGCTTGGATATTTAGAAAAGCTACCCTACTCTTCTCAGTCTTCCCTTTCCTCCAAGCTTTCTCAGCTCGTCTGCAGTTTTGCTTAGCTACCCTTAGTTCGTGTTACTTCTGGTGCTGTCACTTACGGTGTATCAAGAAACACAAGCGACTCATACGTCCATGTGAACTAGGTAATAGCTAATCAGCTTAAGCACAATTGTTCACAAGGAACTCATGTTAAACGATTAATATTATTTTTGCAAATATATCACTTTTTGCAATGACTTTGTCAAGCCTGACAAGAAAAATACTTTACCAATATATTTAAATTAATTTACACACTGTAGTATTTAACCTAGCCTCAAGAATAGATCATTAATATTCACTTCAGCCGAAGTGAGTGATATTTATTTCTTCATACAGAATTTCTTAATAAAACAACTCCCAGAACACACATATATTGATACTATGCACACCAGGCTCGCAACACCCATTGGACTCGAAGGGCTTCAGCCCCCCCGTCATGTGTGGCAGTCCGGGATGAGACAGCTTCCCGTGCACACACACAGCCGCACCCGAGCACTTCACAGGTCTTTAAAAGACCATTTGCATGTTAATGAGGCTTTGTTGTTGTTTCACCCCTTCTAAGAGCCCCTGCAGCTCCACTCTGCCTATTGCTTAAAGTTTCAGCCCCCCCCCCGAAATGTGGCTCTAGTTGCGCCTCTGATGTACACATACATGAAACAGTAGAAAAGTGACTCAATGTGACCCCAGTGAAGTGACCATGACAAACATGTGATAAAACACAAATTGACTGTATGAAAAGGCAGGTTATTGGAATTTCTTTGGATGTCCTTTGGAAATTTCTAATTAAAGCCAGAACTAAAATGTGTTCCGGTATTTCCAGGACTATTCTATATTAGTTGTCGACGACGTTTCAAGTCCAATCTGGATGTCGGAGTCTCTTCAGGACAGGAAGTTCTGGGGACTATGAACATTAGATAGTCTTAGTGAGGAATTGTATGAAACAACGTAAGGGCTACTAGAATTATGTAGGAGGTGCAAGGCTTACCTAAGGGCGCTTAGGCGCAAGTCTTAAGCACCAATATTAATGGTCCTATTAATCATTAATGGTCCTATTCAATGCAGTCACATGAAAGGGATGTACCTGCAATAAGGATGCAGTAGTGTTTATAACTCATGCTGAGGTGCGATAAATTAGGTAGCATCATGAGGAAGGAAAAACCCTTATCCTCCAGATGAACGATATATTTTTAGCATGGTGGTTGGATGATTTCTAAGGACAGGGGGCCTCATTTATGAGAAATTACGCATCGCTGCGTGAAAGCAGCAATGCGTCACTTCTCAGTGCGCACTCCTTGCAACATACCTGATGCGTCATATTTAATATATGACGCATCATGTCGCAAGGAGTTACAGATACGTCAGTATTTCTGACGTATCTGTAAGCGCAAAAGTGACGCATTGCTGGGGTGTGTCACAAAAGTGACGCAACTCCAGCAATGCGTCCTTTCACGCCTGCTGTGAAGCAGGCGCAAGATTTTGACGCAACAGCGTCCTAAAAGTGCCCCCCTTGCATACATTATACCTGGCGCAGGTAAAATGTGGCGCAGGGGTTTACAAAGTGACGCATCTACCTAGATGCGTCACTTTGTAAATATGGCGCAACAAGGCGCATTTTTTACGCCACTGGTGCGTCACAAAAAGTGGCGCACCGGCGGCGTAAAAGTGACGCACGGCCTCATAAATGAAGCCCAGGATGAGTGTCAGATAAGACTTACCCACAGAGAAATAGAATATCCTATAGTCAATTTGCTAGCAGTCCCAATGCTCACAGTTATACCTTTAAATCGATGCGGGGACCACTAAATAATTATTCAATGTAGCCAACAGATAATTATTGCTGTTTGCTTCACAAATACAGAGTTAAATTGTAGGCTGCCGGATCTGCGGCTTGCCTCACCATTGACTTTATCCTTGGTCCCCGCATATATTTAAAGGAATACCTGTGAACATTGGGACTGCTAGCAAATTGACTACAGGATATTCTGTTCCTCCGGTGGTCATTTGTTTCTCAAAACGTAGGGGGATTCAGTCATACTTCTTGTGTACCAATACACTTTCCCTAATTTTACTCTAGTATCAGGCCTAATTTTCTGGTGGTCCACCTCAAGATTGGGACACTTTCTCCTTAACTATTTGATTTTTATGTTGCCTCCTTGTTGATATGGTGCAATCCTATGACTATTATTTTGGCGTACAGGCTGATACCCAGATCCTATTCCGGATGAGTATTGTCTTTTGAATATTGAGATGTACCTGAAAGCAGACGGTGTGGAGCTGTATTGTCATATGAAATTCAATAGCAATTGAACATATTTTGACGCTTTGAATGCTCTCAAAAGATCAGACCTGTCTTCCAGACATGAGCTCATGCACTGACTCATGTGAAAAGTTCTAAAACTTGGCAATAAAGATGCCCCTTACTTATCCAGATCTTGGCAGTGACTCAGTAATGTGCCTTTGAACTGCCAGTGTTGTGGAGAACTGTGTTCCTATATTTCCGTTTTCATGCTGTTCAGTAATGTGGTTGTATTAGCTAGACAGGACGTCTGGCATGAACTTATTTTGGGTGTTTCTGAGTATGATTTTAGAAAATGGCCCAAAATACAGCACTCCTTCTTGTGGTGTATATGTTTTAGAGGGTTCGCATTTTGACTACTCTGGTTGTATTGCTTTTGTTGTGGGGGAGCAAAATCTCAAAAGTTGGACACCCAAAATGTATCTCGTTCAGTTCTCCCACAGTATACTGGAACAAAGACGGAGCTTAACCTCAATTTTATAAGGCACTGTGTCAAGTGTTAAGGCACCTCCCCAAACATCATATTAGCAGAGTAAAACAGCTCATTAAGTAATGGGGTACATTCAATAACTGAGTTCTAGATCAAGAAAAAGTTAAAGAGTTTTATTGCAAACATTTAAAATATGAGATATATAAAGCCATGAAGGCTCTTAGTTGAAGAGTCATTCAGAATATGCAAAAATCTGATTTTTTTTAAAGTCCCAATGGGCAACAAATATCATTTGAAAAACAGGCAGCATCTCTAGCAGCATGTGAAAGCTCCGCAAAATCTGGGGATTGGTTCACAAATCGTGGGTTTTTCATACACCCTTAGCAAAAATCATTGTCGTTTGAGCAAAAGTATAATTTCTGAAGCAACTCAGAACAAAAGAATAAGAAGTGTCATTACCTTAACACATAAGCACCATCCCAGTTCTTTGAATAATTATTATAAACTCTCTATTTTAATACCATCCGGAGATGTACGAGCAAATACGTTACGTAACATTTAACAATAAGAATGTCTCTGAATGAACAAGACCAGTGAAGAAGCTGAATTCATGGATACTTGTTGCAATCTTACATCCACAATATAGAAAATTAATCCTGAGGAAAACAATATTGCAATGAAAATATGCTAATATGACCTCAATTTGACTGTGTGCTGGGGAACCTGAGGGGAGAGCATGTGTGCGCAGCGGAAACAGGAGTGAGTGACACAGATGGCATCCATTTTGTCTAAGATAGCGGTTTACACAGAAATGTGGCATAAGCAAAACACATATTTAAACAGTCTTCTACACATCAAAGAAAATTCGTTTTAAAGGTCAGCACAGTATATCAGTCTATATATGTTAAATCAGGTGTGAAAAAACATATTAAACATTGGTAGCGAGATGCAAAAATGTAAATCTATCACGTACTTTTCCAGTTTCAAACTGAGAAGCAGGTAAGAGTTAAGACCCTTGGCTTGGTGCATATAAGGGAAGCCTTATCATGCCGCCATATTTTAGAATTCGTTACCTAACCATAATATGGTAAATGATTTCCCATCTTCAAAATGTAATGTCTTGTAGACCCGATACGAATAAGCACCAAGAAACCTTAAGGTGCATTTTGCTCTTTAAAGAGATAAAATAAATGCACAATAGTTTGCCTTTCAATCTCTTGATGTTTCGGTTTAATGTTTTAGAAGCAGTATATGAAACACATTTTTTAAAAATTTGTTTTGGCTTACATACTGCTATTCATTGAGCATCCATCTTGATTTAACTGGATTGCTACTTGCGCTATAATTTGCATCAGTAGTTTTCAATTTTACATGTACACACCAAGGGCACCTAGATTCTGCTCAGATTAGTTGGGCATCTGATTTGGTAAGCATTCAAGTTCAAATCATGGTTGGAGAAGGTAGGCTTGTGAGTGTGACACATGCAATGAAAATGTATTTCCTGCAAAACAGAAAATCTGTATTCAGTATGATCTCTAGTTTCCATGTTTGGGATTTGCCTGAACAGCATGCATGCACTGTCAGCAATATCTACTGTTAACAAACAAAAAGCTTAAAGAGCCCGCCCATTACGTACCACTGGTTGGCTTCCATGTCACACTTGTTTCTTTGCTTCTGATTGGTCAGCGCCTCCTGTTCCTTCCTGCTTCCTTTCAGCACTTCTAGGGTTTATTCCTGCTGTGGAGCATGGACCTAGTACAGTTTGCTGTCTGTTTCCAGTGTCCTACCACCTCAGGTACTTTTATTTTTACCTTTATCTTAAAGAGTGCATCTATGGAGCCCATCGCCCACTCCTCCATCGTGTTGCTTGTCCTTTCCCTGCCTTTCTCCCGCTATCCTTTGTGTTCCTGCTCCATCCCTCCTCCCTCACAACTCCCTTGTGTTGCTTTTGTTTTGATTTTTGTTTTTTTTCTTTGCAGTTTTATATAGTTTTATATAGCATGAACTTGATCCTGAAGGTATTGGAGCACTTTAAATGAGCACCAGTTACATTAAACAAGGACATATTCATTTTTTTAAGCACAGATTGAGCTTAGGTTTAAAAAAAAAGTGTTATAATGTGGTCAACTATGGCCGCATCATAGCACTTGTTTTCTTTACCTTTAGCCATTTTGCACAGCAGCCTACACTGCTTTGCAATATGGTTTAAAGTTAAGAAAAAAGCACTAAGACCCGGTCAAAAATATCCGCCTCATAGCACTTCTTTTTGTCTGACTTTAAGCCATTTAGCACGGTAGCTTGTGCTGGTGTGCAACATGTCTAAAAAAACAGTGACAAAGCGAATAGATTTTGCATAAGCGAAACCTATTGGCTTTGACAAGGCTTGTTGGTCTTGCTTCCGTAGGGCGCTGTCTCCTGTCTTCACTGGTGGTTACAAACCAGCAATGTTAGTTCCATGTCATTTTAATCAGAATTAAACATTTCTTAGAAATCACATTGCAGGCATCAGTGACGGTTAAAATGAGAAGGTGCTATACCTACCCTTATTTCTGCAAAAATCTTAGACTATTAATTTTGGGATATCTCACTTTATCTTGATTCCCTTTATTTCCTCTTTGAGGACAAGGGACCTCCTCTTCAATCTATTCCTGTCCCTAATCATAATAACTCTCTTCTTTTGTTTTAAGATTACCCTTAAGCTAACCCTGAACCTAAGACTCACCTTAGCCTAAAATTAACACTTACTTTACCTGTATTTCCCTAAACCTAACCGTTCCCTAATTAACCAATTATTTCATTTTCTGTTATTGCTAACGTAACCCTCACCCTGTCCCTTACTTCAATCCGCACTCTTACTATAACACTCATCCATTAAAATTTAGTCCTATCTTTACCTTAACTCAAAACTGATTCCCATATCCCCGCTGCCAGCTCCCCCTCGCTACCTGGGTGCTTTGATTCAGTGGCTGCCCACTTTCACACTGTTTTCTTGTGCCAGTCATTGCCATTGTTCCTGCCTTTTTACTGTAACTTTGTGCATGTAACTTTTTTTACCTTCTGTTAACTATGCCTTCGTGCCTGTTGCTTTAGCCTTTTATACAATTTACCTTTGCTTCATGCCTGTTGTTTTATGCCTTTATTGGCTGTAATGAAAACTTTCCTAGCTAGCGTAAAGGGAAGTTTCAATTCTATTAAGGACACGGAGGCGAGGATCAGGCTTGTCTCTCTTTAGTTTTATTATAACTAGATTACTCCATCAGCCATTTTAAGTAAAAATTAATCAAAAAACTACATCTCCCATGAACACTAGGGAGGGACATCAACATATGTCAACCAATGACACAACAGTCCATTATGTAACATCTCAGGTCACCCTTCTAGATTCCTCTTTCTTCCTCCGACGGCTGTCAATCGCCATTTTTATTGTTCCTGTTTGTTAAAATCTGCCCCTGTAACAAAGAAATTCTCATAACTTGCTACGGTAAAGGAAATTCAAGTATCATAACACAACATGATTCAAAATTATGACGACAAATCCATAAATCAAATGCAAATCTTAAAGTTTAATCATTCCGTAATAACAACAACCTATTTCCAATGAGAAAGGGAGAATTTTTCAAGAATTCTTAGGGCCGGCTAATCCTCGCCTCTGTGTCCTTAATAGAATTGAAACTTTCCTTTACGTTAGCTAGGACATTTTTCATTCTATGTTAGGACCCAGAGGCGAGGTTTAGGCTAGTTCAAAGCTTATCCATCACCACGCTTGCCAGAGAGGGAACTGGTATGAAATAAAAGGTCTTGAAGGCGAATCATTTGACCAGTCTGCCGCATTGCGAGCTCCTGACAGAATGCTTTTGAGGCCATGGCCCCTCTGACTGAGTGGGCTCCAAAACATGAAGCATCAATCCCTTCTTCTTGCTTGACCCACCTGACCCATCTGGCAACAGTAGGGGACGAAACTGCTCTGTGAGGTTTGGTGAGTGCAATTAGCAATTGTTTCTCCCCATGAGGGCGGAGTTTTTCAGTCACAACTTCATAAGCCTTAATAGTGTGAACTATACATAATTTTGGATTTTCTCGTCAAGCTGGATAAGAAACAGTTGTATAATTACACTTTGTTCTGCGAGAAATAAGAAACAAAACCCCTTCCGGGGTAAACACTCTACCTGTTATATCCAGGGCTCGGACATCCGAAACTCTGCAACAGGATAACAGACATATAAGCATTGGCAATTTTGTGGACAGCTGTTTTCTGGACAGATATTTATTATGAAGCCAAAATTGAAAAAAGGACAGGACCTTGTTAACATCCCATAAGGATGTTTACTTGGGTTCAGGAGGAACTGAAAGTCTAATCCCTCTTAACAGTTTCCTGACCAACGGAGGTTCCCCGGGTGGGTGACCATCCACAGGCAAGTGACCTACCGAAATCGCTGATCTATAAGTATTGATAGATCGATATGAGAAACCCTGGGAAGCCAGACACGCTAGAAAGTGTACCACGTGGACAACGTCTGCCCCCAAGGGATCAATTTGGTGTTGATGACCCCAACATATCCATCGCGACCAGACAGAGTTGTATCGTCTGTTTGTATTATCTGCCTAGGCCTTAGCGAGCAAGGAGGAAGCTTCTGTCGAAGGCCTGGGACTTGCCAATGCCGCCTGTAACCCTCCAGGCCATAATACGAAGAGACCCGGCTAGGACCAGTGGGTTAGGATTGTCTTGGGGATCCCGGAGGTGATCTGTAAATGTAGATTTGATTTTCATCAGCCCTGATGGACAGAAAATCAGGATTTTATTAAAGACACGGAGGATAATATTATGCAATCCTCTTTATTGCGCCACCCACAGCAGCATCTTCAAAGAACATAGAACACAATAAAATATCTTAGAACACTAACAAAGAGCCAGAACCTCCATAACTCTTCCTTCTTTTTGTGCTGCAGTAAAATAAATAAAGTCCTTATTAGTCCATTTTAAAACCAGTAAACCAATAATCCAATATAGTATAAACTCCTTCCTTTTTCATTGCTGTCCACGAGCTGAAAAAGAAACAAATAACTGTTACCAACAAGGGTAGGGAGAGGAGGGATAATATCAGCCTCCTGGTCTTTAATAAAATCCAGATTTTCTGTCCATCAGGGCTGATGAAAACCTACATTTTATGGCAAGACCAGAGGCTAATATTATGCAAGTTCATAGCCCCTCTACAAATAGCGAACTTGCATTCATTACAGGCTTAAAATAGAACTTCCTGAAAACAGAATCATTGGACCAATCCGCACACCTCAAAATAGCATGCAAACCACCTCCAAGCATAAAAGCCTTTGATGCCGAAGCACCCCTCACAGAATGTGCACCAAATCTACTCACATCAATCCCAGCGTTTTTCATGACTTCTTTCACCCACCTTGCTAAAGTAGGGTTTGAAACAGGTTTATGAGGTTTCCTATAAGAAATGAACAATTGATTTTCCATTGAAGGACAAATTCCCTCAGTCCTCCTTTCATAATCCTTTAAACACCGCACCACACACAATCGTTCATGGCCATCAAAATAAGGATACAAAATGCTATCTGAATTAGTCTTAGTTCTTCTACAGAGATAAAAACAAACACCTTCTGTATTAAAAATCCTAGCTCCCACATCCAAAGCTCTTACATCAGACACCCTTCTAAAAGACAATAAGCACAGTAACATAGTCACCTTCCCACTCAAAATTCTCAAATCTAAAAAACTGTTACTTCCCAAACTCTCCAAGTTCTCAAGAACCCTTGAAACATCCCACACTGAAGAATACCTCTCCACAGGGGTTTTTAAAACTCTCACACTCTTCATTAATCTTCTTACCAGATGACTTTGCCCAACAGATATACCATTAACCAATTCATGATCAGCTGCAATTGCTGATCTATGCAAAGTAATAGTTCCATACGCTAAACCTGAAACAACAAAGATGTCAAATAATTTACCACATAAACTACATCTACTGAAATGGGATCGTAACCCCTCTCCACATACCAGCGTAACCATTTCTTCCATGCCAATCTATACATCTTCCTAGTTCCATGAGCCCAGGATTCTCTAATAAGTTGTGAAGTGTCATTCGAAGTCCTGGCATTTCCTAGACTCTCCCGAAATTCTCCATGCCATCAGACTCAACTGACCTGAAGTTACTAACTCGTGGAACTCTTCTAAAGCTCCTCTGAGAATGCCCTGAAAATTTGGAAGTAGGATTGGACAATCTCCCGACATTTCTAAGTGGATGAGATACCAAACTTGAGATTTCCAATTCGGAGTTATTAACATCACTGTCTCCTTTCACCTGCGTACCATCAAAGTCACTCTGGTTATCAACACAAATGGAGGGAAAGCATACGGACAAAGACCCCTCCAATCCTGCCTGAAAGCATCTATCCCAGTCGATTCCGGATCTGCTTTAGAAAGGGGTTGAAAACGCTGTTGTTTAGGAGGTCCTTGTGAGCCACTTGGCTAGTGGATGCCTTTCTGTATTGTTAAAGTTGTTGTTTTACCATCGATTCCCGAGCGCTTAGAGGCCTGCAGGTGATTGAGCGCGCTACAAATCAAAAATAACAATAACAACAATAACAATAACAACAATCTGGACGCCAACTGAAAAACTTCTCCAACTGAGTGTTCCATCTGTTTGCAAACAGATCCACATGGCAAGGACCCCAGAACTCCATTATCCTCTAAAATACTGACCGGTCTAACATCCAATCGCTCAAATCGGTTCCATGTCTCGAATAACAATCCGCTTGCACATTTTTCTGACCTGGTAAATACTCTACATGAACTGAAATGTTCTGGTCCAGACAATAATCCCAAAAAACTCTTGCAAGATCCGCTAGGTCTCTGGATTTCGGACCCCCTAACTTGTTCACATACCTCACTGCTGAAACATTGTCCATCCTCAGCAAGACTGAACATTTGGCCTTGTTTTTCGTAAAATTCTTGATTGCAAATGAACCTGCCAACAGTTCCAAACAATTTATATGCATACAACTCTCCTCTACAGTCCACATTCCTCCTATCAAATTTGCACCACAACGTGCCCTCCAACCAGTTAAACTTGCATCCGACTCTATTACCAATTCCGGATTTACTCCAAAAATTGCTTTCCCATTCCATGCCTCCATATTCTTCAGCCCCCAATTTAGTTCTGATCTTGCCTCTCCACAAAGAGTAATTTCCTGAGAATATTTCATACCATTCCTTAAATGACTGCCCTTCAATCTCTGAAGAGCACCATAGTTCAATGGTACTGGAAAAATAGCTTGTATTGTTGAAGATAAAAGACCTACAATTCTCTCCAACATCCTCAACGATATAACATTCATGGACAATACCCATCGAATTTCCTTCCTTATCTTCTTCATCTTGTCTAAAGGTAACCTCAACTAACCTTGAATAGTGTCTGTCATGAAACCTAAAAACTGAGTTTCCTGACTTGGATTTAAACCTGACTTTTCCCTGTTTACAATAAATCCTAGACTTTCCAAAAGATTCACAGCCAATTTTGTGTATTCTTCCACTCTCCTCTTCTCCTGATACATGATCAAAATGTCGTCTAAATAGATTATCACCCTAATTCCTCTTTCTCTTAAGAATGCAACAACTGGACGAAGGATCTTTGTAAAACACCAAGGGGCTGATGAAAGTCCGAATGGGAGACAAACAAACTTCCATAATTTTCCTCCCCATCTGAACCTCAGAAATTTCTGATGCTCTAACCATATCGGAATTGTGAGATATGCATCCTTCAAATCCAGACGAGTCATCCAATCCCCTGTCTGAAGTATATCTTTCAACATATGCAATCCCTCCATCTTGAAATGATGGTACTTCACCCAATCGTTCAGACTCTTCAAATTTATCTCCGGTCTCATACCTTTCCCTTTCTTTTCTACCAAGAAAATGTTGCTTACGAACCCCGCACACGTTTCCAATTCTCCTACAATCGCTCCTTTCATTCACAACTCCTTTACTTCTTTTTCTACCAACTCTGACAGCTCTGAGCTGAACTTGATCATTGGTGGACAGTGAAACTGTACTGAATCTTCTATGAAGTCTATTCGATAACCCAAAACTGTCTGCAACACCAAAGGATCCCTTGTTAACATACACCAATTCTTGTAAAATTGGGCAAGTCTGCCGCCCAACTTTACATGGGTAACAAAAGGGTCTTGTCTTACCTGACCTTCTCGGTCTTCTATTTCCCCTATAATTTCCTCTCTCCTTCTGAGGATAGAAACCTCTGGGTTAATATCCAGTCTGTTGTTGGTAGTTATAGTTGTAATTCCTGAATCCCCTCGCAAATGAGGCTTTTTTGATTCCTTGACCACGGCCGTGAAAATGACCTCTACTTCTCCCGGCCCTTCCAAAAACCCAACGATCAAAAACTATCTTAATATCTCTCTGGGATTTTTCCAAAGAACTGAAAGCACCCACATATTTGCTCATCTCTTTAATAAAAGCTTCTCCAAAAAGCATTCCATTTGCATCAGATCCACCCTCATTGTTGGACAATTCCACTAATTTTGGATCAATTTGTAAGAGAATGCCCTTCCTTCTTTCAACTGAACTTGCGGTGTTCGCATTCCCCAACAAACACACCGCTCTCTGAATCCACTCTCTTAGTTAATCTATGTCCAGATCTTTCTTATCAATATAGGCCTCTTCAGCCATATCGAATATTTTTGTTAAAGGCCCTGTTAGATCAAGTAACCTGTCCTGACACATCTTTAACGCTTTTTCCAATCCCTTTTTTGGATCCTTACCACCTTTTGCTACAAATGCAATAATTTTTGCATCAAGCTCAGGTATCAAAGCAATCTTATTTGCTAAACTTGGTCTAGGACACTCTGAATGGAGTCTCAACCTCACGTCCTTTGGAATTTGCTTCCTGAGCCACATTTGGACATATCCTGCAAAATGTGGAGCTGGGCTCCATTCAGGCGATAATAGGTGATTTATCATCAAAGGATCAAACATAGACTCCCCCAAAAGAATGTATGACCCCAGCATTCTCTTCTGGTTTCTCTTTTGCCTTAGTCTCAATGTCTTTAACCTTAACCACTATTTCAACATCTGAATCAAAATCAAAACAACTTAATTCTATCTCCGCACTACCCGAAGACTCATCACATAACACGGTAATATGTCTTTTACTACCATGAACTCTTTCTAGGTCACCATGTGTGTCCTCGCAACCTACTTGTTTTGCACGTTTCCGCAAAAAACCTGAGTCTGGGTATGCAGTTTTTGCTTTCTTACTTTTCAAACCATCTGCATCCACATTCTTTCTCTTCCTGTTAACTTTCCCACCTTTCCTTTCCAACACAGGAGCCTCACCAGCTGACCAAAAATGTTCCTCCTGGCTAGTGGAACCACTACTCTTTTTAAATTCTTCAAAATTTTTATCTATTCTTGAATCCAAATCACCAGCAAACTTAGACAACATAAGAGTAATTCTCTCCTCCATACTTAAATTACCCTGAGTCAAAGCATTAACCTCTGACATACTGAAATACCTTAATCTACAACTCTCTTACCAAACTATTCTAAGTATAAAATAATCAGCAAACAACTTTGAATAATAAAATTCCAGCATCCAACAATTTAAAATATGCGATCTTCCAATCAGCGTTCTAGAAATCACTGTTTTCTCCACCTTAAACTATTATTATTTTCAGAACACAGCTATTAAAATATACTCTCTTAAAAACACTGTTTCGTTCGCTACTAAACCAACCTTCGAGCACTCCAAACTCTTCCGTCTCTCTCTGCCCGAAACCGTCTCGTCAGTTTCAGTCAGGAAAAAACCGATTCTCTACGCATGCGTCGGTACGAGTGCACGTGCGCAGACGTAGTCCGACATTCCGCTCCTCCGCGCATGCTTACGCCAACACGCATACACTCATAATGTTCCTGTTAAAGCTGCACCGATTGGAACCCTCTGACGCAAAAGACAAACGGTAAGCTTCCGTTGCCACTGCCTGCCTTCAAACTATTTTCAAGAAAACGACTTCATGAACTCATCCTGAAACTTAAAATGCCCTTGAATCTCTCATTAGAACTCTGACATTATAACGGTTCTAACTCACACATAGAGCGGAATGCAAAATGCTTTTTGTACTCCTACTTTCGTGTCGGATTCACGCTCACAAAACGCAGAATGAAATAAACTTCACCAAGTCACCCTGTATTAAAACTGAACTTAATTAATGCGTAGAATAAACCCAATCTCTCTCATCAAAACGTATACTTAATAGCATTAACATATATAAAACATTCAATCCTCATTTTCATCTTAACACCAACCAAAACTCATACAAACTGTAACATTTAAGAGAAATTTAAAACATGACTTATCTTATGGGCAGCAGCAAAAAAGAAGAGTCATGGAGGTTCTGGCTCTTTGTTAGTGTTCTAAGATCTTTTATTGTGTTCTATGTTCTTTGAAGATGCTGCTGTGGGTGGCGCAATAAAGAGGATTGCATAATATTAGCCTTCGGTCTTGCCATAAAATAGGGGTAGAGGGATATGGAAATCCAAAGAAAGTTCCATCATCACTGGAAACCAGACTTGAGATCTCCAAGTTGGCGTTATCACCACTACTTACGCCTTCTGCATGCGCACTCGCACCGTCAACCTGGTTATCATGGCGTAGGGGGGAAAGGCAGAAGGTTGTTCCTTGCTCCACTCCTGTAGGAAGGCGTCCAAGGCTGTCGCCTGTGGATCTGGTCTCCAGCTGAACTACCTGTCGAGCTGAAAATCTAGTCGGGACGCGAATAGGTCCATGGAGAAGGGACACCACCTGTTCTGGATTTGCCGAAAAATCTGTGAGTTCAATTTACACAGACTGATATCTCTCCAATGATGGGAGTGCTAGTCGGCTACCTGATTGAAGCTCCCAGGAAGATGCTCCACTGACAAGGAGATTCCGCTAAAATTCACCATTTGCTACTCGTTTTTTCCCCAAAATTTTCTTGGGGGAACAAGCCTCCCAAAACCCCATTTTGTCACTCGGCCTCGCTCGCTTTGCTCACCCGCGCCATAACTCTCCCCCACAACTTTTACGCCCACCATTTATTTTTTAACATAAGATTTTATTGGAAAGAAAAAGGAAAGTCAATAAACCAGTCACATACGCCCACCATTTTTAAATGGGACCAGCCAGCCCTGCCTGTTTGGGATCTCCAAGTTCCTTACATATTCTTTGTCGTCTACCAGGGTTGAAAATAATTATGGTGGAGCCTTGCCCATGCTGGACACGAGCTGCATCTCAGGTGCGTTGCACATAACACATGGGCCATGACTGACCACTGCAGGCTTGTGCAATTACTTTAGTGATCTGCCGATTTGGGGGTGCAGGATGAATGGGCATCCCTTTATTTTTTTGGGGTAGGCAAAGCACACACCCATCTTTGTACAAAAATGCGTTTGTGGATGTAAAAGTCAGGATTCAAACCGACAAAGGCTTTCAAATTTGAAAGAAAATCTGATAACCATTGAATCAGTCTCTGGGCCTAAAAGGGGAAGTAACTGGTTAAAGCTGTGCAGTTGCATAACTTGTAAATAATATTCCACGGGTGTAGCCCATGTGCATAACCAGATGCAGTTACTGAGTGCAAAATTGGTGCATGCTCTATCGCCCCTGGTGAGAACACTACACCCCTAAAATCTCTTCGGAACCAAACAATATTACAATGCGAGTTTCAATTCCCCATTGTTTCTTAACAACCACGGCCCCAAAGTATATGTAGTCTGATTTCACCAAAAGCCGTTCTTTCTTCATTACAATTTACTTGTCAATATCTATCTCATTGACATGTTAGACCAACTTTTTCAAGGCTAACTAGTGCACACTGTTTGAATTTGATCTTTGTGTGTTGGAAGCCAGTACAGTAACGGAGAACCTACCGACCCAAGGAATCCTATGTGCACAGATAGATTTGGCAGTTGTCCGATTCAACAGCACCTCATGTCAGTAAGGAGAGCTCTGTGTTTGTCGAAGTAACCCAAAACCTCAGAGAATGGATGCTAAGCATCAGTATGCAGGCGTTGCAGTAAGTACCAGGTTAGGCGCACAGTAGCACATTAAAGCACACTGATCGCCATTCATGCCTACCGTTGAATGCAGTGCACAGTGGTGTAACTTAGGCCCCCGCAGTGTTGGGGGGCCTCGAGATCCAGCGGGCGGGAGCCTCTGGCCTGAGAGCTCCTGAATAGGTCCGGAGGTAGGTGGGGGGGGACTCCATGTACTTTGCAGGGGGGGCCTCAAGCTTCGTTACGCCAGTGGTACTGCAGCACCTTCTTACTGAGCTAGGATGTAACTGGAGTCAGCAAGTTTCTGTCACTGGGAGGTCACAGCCTGTTTGGAAAGTATGTTTTTAGGTCTCACCTAGGCAGCGCTTGCGCAGTCTCTTCGAGACATGCTGTATTAAGGTTAGACTTGAACCTTCGTCCACTTTGCGCTCATCTTTTTAATTGGCTCCTGTCACTGTCGTTTGTAAACTGTGGCTTTTCATTGGTCAATAGACTTAGTTGTACCTCCTTAGTACCGCCTTGTCTCATCTTATAACCTCCCATGAAGACACCCCCTGTTACATGTGTTGTTACTCAGTAGGCTTCAGTTACAGCCTACGAGCACTAATTGATTAAATGGTTTTCTCCTACCTGGTGTTGCAGGTAGGACACACTCTCTCGCAAAGCTTTCATTTTGGTTTTTCATAGCACAGCACACCTCAGCTGATATAATGGCAGCCGTACCTTTAGTTTGTTGTTTGCAGAACAGAATACGGCAGTGGTCCCATGCATTCACGAATATATGAAGCAATAAATATAGACAGAATCAGTTCTATATTCTGAGCGACATGTCCAGCCGGACAGAGGTCTTCAAGTTTACTCAATAAACAATGAATCCATACAAGTGGAATACCTTCAACTAATCACCAGTGTGGTACACAAGCCTGTGCGCAACACTAACGGATCAAATACAGAAGGTAGGTTACAAACAAAGAAGGGCTTTTAAGGCAAACAAATGTTTTCTGTGTAAAATGCAGTTGTACAGAAAAATCAGCAGAGCACCATTACATTACATAGCAATCACGTTTTGTATAGGGTGCTAAACAGGTCAACGGTGTTTCGTTTTAGGGACCATCATCAGGACATTTGAATAATGCCTTAACGTTATTAGCCTCTAATTGCCTAAGGAGGAAAAATTGGAGAAAAAGAGATATACATTGGTTATTCTTAGGAATAGAAACTGCTAGTGAAGAACTCAAAAAAATGGATGATATTATCAAAGATTTGGAGAAACAAATAACTGATGATAAAATGGTTACTGACGCTAAGGCCCTACTTGAAAAAATTGATAAAACGGTTTCAGAATTCCACCGTATTGAACAAAATAAAAAGTCCAACAAGGTGAAGAAAGATATTAAAACTTTCACCCGTGAACGAACCTACCCTTACTTACAGAAAGATTTTTATACGAATCGCAACTTCCATACTCACCAACAAACCCCAAGACCCTGGGGTCGTTTCAACAGAAGAAACACTGTGGTGGGGTTCACTGATTCATCTGCTGAATCATCTGATAGTTCAGACCCCAGCGA
Organism: Lissotriton vulgaris; assembly: GCF_964263255.1. Taxonomy (NCBI): domain Eukaryota; kingdom Metazoa; phylum Chordata; class Amphibia; order Caudata; family Salamandridae; genus Lissotriton; species Lissotriton vulgaris. Next base: position 672,312,233 of record NC_141691.1, on the reverse strand, counting down.
GGGACCGAGTGGTCCCACACGCAACCAGAGCCATTTTTTAGCCAGAGGCAACTCCGAACCCCCAAAGAAAGGGAGAGTAAAACAACAACAGAGATGGCACAACCCGCCAGGAGAACGTCAGACCAGACACAAGTTTTACCAATGGTAACGAATGATACCAACTTGGATATTATCCCTATCTTTAATATATTCAACCATACTCTTTCAAGTCAGGAGCCATCCATCTTAAGTAAAGGCTTATCCCCTACGACTTACCCTAATTTTCTGGATCTCCAGTCCGAATTAATGGGCTTCTTTCGTAAATTGAGATTACGGGCCTTTATTTAACTCAATCCTTCGGAACCTAAAATTGTGGTCACTCCATTCAGACCCCCTTCCACTTTCTCTCCCACCTCTAATATGATCCCCAAAGAAATCGTCACGTTTGAAAAGGTTATCTTAAAGGAAATTTCCGATCTGGAAAAATCACACCTATTCATACCATATAATATTTCGCTGGACGAAAAATCTGCCATTACCACTCTCAAAAATAATGCAAACCTGATTATCAAGCCGGCAGATAAGGGTGGAGGGATAGTGCTACAAGATATTGGAAACTACAAAAATGAACTTCAACGCCAGGTTTCTAATACAGACCACTATTGCAAACTCCCTTGCAATCCCACTAAGGATATACAAACCGTGGAGAAACAACTGACCACAGAAGCATTGGATAATGGTTTCCTAAGCAAACATGAATACAACTTTCTTAATATTACTAACCCCAGAATCCCGGTCATTTACACACTGCCCAAGATCCATAAAAGATTAATGAATCCTCCGGGCAGACCCATCGTGTCTGGCTGTGGATCCATTCTGGAACCGTTGGGCCATTATGTAAATTTCTTCTTGAAGGACTTTGTGCCAGTAATCAAATGCTACATTAGAGTTAGCATGCATATGATTAATCTCATTGAAAATCATCCATACAATCCAGAAAACGAGACTCTATGCACATTAGACGTGGAGTCTCTTTATACGAACATACCCCAGAGAGACTCACTCCTCGTCATGGAAAGCATATTAAACACAAGATCACGTCCACACAGGGTTCCCACCTTATTTATAGTTCAACTCCTAGAGATTTGTCTCACTCAGAACTTCTTCATGTATGACTCACAATACTATCAGCAGGTGCGAGGCACTTCTATGGGTGCTATTTCTGCCCCCACTCTGGCGATCCTGTATATGGATTGGCTGGAATGCAATACCATCCTCTCCGTCAGCAACCCATTCCATCAGGGGTTGCTTACCTGGAAACGCTACATAGATGATATTTTCCTCATCTGTGGTGGGTCTACTGATGATTTCCCGGGACTCCTACACTGGCTCAACAACAATTGCAATGGTCTCACATTTACTTTGACCCATAGCAAGACCAGCATTCCCTTCCTTGATCTTACCATCCAACATCAAGGTGGGGTACTGTATACGTCTCTCTTCCGTAAACCGACAGAAAGGAATACCTTGTTGAGCTATGGCAGCTGTCACCCCGGGGCTCTGAGGGACAGTCTTCCATACTCCCAATTCCTTAGACTTAGGAGAAACTGCTTTAAGAAAAAAGACTACTTTAGTGAGGCAAATACACTTCTTGACAAACTAAGAACCAGAGGCTACCCAAGGCGCCTAATTAAAAACGCTATGAAAAGGGCGTGGTATTGCCCCCATGAGACCCTTTTGGAACCTAAACTAAAACAAACCTCTGACAAAACGGAACGTGTCACTACCTTTTCCACCGTCTCCAATCGTGTCAAAAAGAGCATAAAAAGGAATTGGCACATACTGAACTCTGGACCACTCAACTTAGAAACTCCCCTTTTTGCCTTTAGGAAAAACAAAAACCTGAAAGCCTAGCTAGTTAGGGCAGCCTTACCGACTAGTAATGTAAAAAATACCACCCTACACGATCTCTGGTCATTACCACCTCTTCGGGCCACTCTAAGTGTGGCTCGTGTGTCGTTTGTGATTTTTCAATAGACTGCAAGGAATTTGTATACAAAGAAGTAAAAAATGAATTAAGAACTTTTACTAACTGTAATAGTTGCAACATCGTCTATGCTATCTTTTGTCCTTGCAACCTAATTTATGTAGGCCAGACCAAGCAGAAAATCAAGTTGCGAATATCTCAACATCGAAGCCGGATTCGATGCAAAACACCGAATGCTCCTTTGGTCGAACATTTTGTCAACAAAGGCCACACGGAAAATGAAATCCGCTGGACAGTGATCACACAGGTCATCGTCCCACCTAGGGGTGGTGACCTTACTCGAATGCTCAACAGAGAAGATCTTAAATGGATACTGAAAACGGACAGTTTGAACTCTGGCCTGAACCTTCAAGAGGAATGGACTGCCCTCATTTGAATCTGAACAATTTGAATATTTGGATCTGTTTGTCCTGTGTAAATTTTCCCCTTGTTTTGAACCTTCATATTGTGTCCCAGCGTAATTTTAACATTATTTCACTTTCACCATGCACTGTGCACTGCTCCACAATTGATAAGCACTCTGCCTCACCCAGCATGGCCGCTCAGTTTCGTGTCCGCTGTTTATGTGGAAGCTCCGGCACGCCCCCTGACTCTAGACCAATCGGCCTCACTCAACCCACTTTGTAACTCCTCTCGTCGCCTCGCCGAGCACGCCAGGCAACATTTTGAATTACCGACTAACCCGGTAAGTGCCCAGCAGCCCGCTGCTTTCTCCCCTCGTTCAGGCCTTTAGCCGTATTTTACTGATGGCTGCCGTTCTTTGACAGGCAGTATCCTGGCGCCGTTGGAATACGATATTTAAACGTGGCACGAAACGCGCCCGATTCTGGTAAGATACCCTCCATGGTAACCAGCGCGTAATTGTTTACCACTGGTTGTCTTTCCCTTTCTTAACAACTCCCCTCATTTTAGGGCTGCTGTACCAATACGGGGTACTCCTCATTGCCGGCCACACACGAGTGCCCGGGTAAGCCTTGCAATTATTTTCACTAAGTTCTGCTCGTGATAATGCTGACCCCCACCCCCGCACTTGTCTCCGCACTCTCGGTAACACTCGGATTCAACTTCCGCACGTTCGTCAACACTCGGACAATCAATCTCGCTACGCCTTCCGCCTGGTTGGCACGATATGTGATATTCCACTGCTTCCAGCATGTTCCCGCACCCTTGCTGCGCCTCTCACCTGATAGGCACGATATGTTCATAACATTGTTTATTCTCTGCCCGTTTCCCTCACTACCCACCCTGAATCCGGTCCTAAGCGACACGTCCGCCCCAAACTCTCATGTTTATGGTCCCAACCCATGGGTACATTAAGATAATTGGTTCACTTTCACCACAAGTCACTTAATTTAAAATATTTTAGTCCCTCGTATTTAAATGTATATCTCTTTTTCTCCAATTTTTCCTCCTTAAGCAATTAGAGGCTAATAACGTTAAGGCATTATTCAAATGTCTTGATGATGGTCCCTATGATTAATAGGGGGACCGAAACGCCGTCGACCTGTTTAGCACCCTATACAAAACGTGATTGCTATGTAATGTAATGGTGCTCTGCTGATTTTTCTGTGCAACTGCATTTTACACAGAAAACGTTTGTTTGCCTTAAAAGCCCTTCTTTGTTTGTAACCTACCTTCTGTATTTGATCTGTTAGTGTTGGGCACAGGCTTGTGTACCACACTGGTGATTAGTTGAAGGTATTCTACTTGTATGGATTAATTGTTTATTGAGTAAACTTGAAGACCTCTGTCCGGCTGGACATGTCGCTCAGAATATAGAACTGATTCTGTCTATATTTATTGCTTCATATATTCGTGAATGCATGGGACCACTGTTGTTTGATAAAGTAAGTTCCCCGAGGTCCCCTGCTGACTGATTTGGGGCCCCTTGTTGTTGCTAATAGAACAGAATACGGCTGCATGTTTTTTTTTCTTCCTATTTATTAACTATTTGGTTTTAAAGAGCCCTATTCCGCGCTCTCATTTTAATGGCAGCTGCACCCTTTCTTTAAACGCAGTTTGTCTAAAGAAAGGTGCATGGCCGCCATTTAAGTAAAAGCGCGGAATGGGGCAATTTTGAAAAAGCGCCCCATACTGTGCTTTCACTTTAATGGCAGCCATGCACCTGGGGCGTGGTCGCCATTAAAGTGAAAGTGCGGCATTGGGTGCTTCTACAAACAAGCATTTGCAATGCAATAGGTCTCGCATTTGCAAGAGTTTAAGCTATTGGCATTGTACATGACAATGCCTTTTATTTATCTGTTTTAAAAACTAACACGTAAATAAAAGGTATTGTCATTTACAATGCCAATAGTTCAAACTCTTGCAAATGCGAGACCTATTGCATTGCAAATGCTTGTTTATTCTTTCACTCGATTACATCGGGGTTCTGGAGACCTCTTAACACTTGAGAGCAGATTGTGCTTTAAAAAAGCAGCCAGTGCATCTTTCCGAAGGCTAGGGAGATAGGTTCTCTAGGTTTTAAAAAACTCCAGCAGCTATAGAATTCTCTATTTCAAATCTGTCGGTAGATCCTATAAACAGGCATGCAGTGATCACGTTTTGAGCCACTGATGTCTCCTGCTACATATAGAAAACAATCAAATTCTGTATACTAATCTTATGGAGCAACTGGAAGGTAAAACAATTGTTTGTGATAGAATCAAAATTCCCTCCCACAGTTTTTACTTTTTTCAATGGAGTTATGAGATCCCTGCGTTTGGAAACAGTGTATACAAGTGTCTGATTTGAGGAAGTGCTCCTCACAAGGGAAAGAACAGAATTCTTCTTTTCTCATTAATACTACAAGAGTTTTTCTGTCTATCCTCTACTGGCTTTTGTGAAGTCGCCCTTAATGAACATGTAGTCCGCAACTGAATTATGTGTAAAAATTTAATATAGCTAATATGTCATGTCTGTTGTGAAAAATAATAGATTGATTAATCAGTAATTCATGTAATAACTGGACATTGACTGAACTGTAGTGGGAATAGACACGAAACAAGGCATACCAAGCAAGAAACAACTGGATCTGCAGTAGATTGCGAATTTGCCTAGCCTTGGTGCTGGTAAGTTCCAATTCTATTAAGGACTCGGAGGCGAGGATTATGCCATTCTTTCATCACTTTATTCTCTACAGCAGCAAGAAAAAATATATAACACAACTACTTTTCCCATGAACATTTGAGGTAAAGAATAAAGTCAAACATGAGTCCTATTACAGTGTTCATGTACAGGTGTCTCCCATCATGCTCCACTGTACTTGTCTCCTCCTCTTTCTTCGCGCGAAGCCAGAACATCCGTCCACTCACGCATTTTGTTTAGAATTATCTGCTCCTGCAAAAGAACACACCATCAGATCCATCCTATATCAATAGAACATCAGCTGTAAAACAGGAAGAGCAGTACACCGCAGAGCCATAAGCGCACATTCGAAAAAGAACATAAACGCTTTACTTACATTGCATACGGGGAGGGTACACTTCCATGAAGTCACTGGGAGGGATAATCCTCGCCTCCGAGTCCTTAATAGAATTGGAACTTACCAGCACCAAGGCTAGGCAAATTCGCATTCTATGTCAGGACAGGAGGCTTCCGATTATGCCAGTTCAAAGCTTATCGACCACCAATCTGGCCACCTCAATAACTGGCTTGAAATAGAACCTCTTAAACGTGGAGTCTGAGGACCAATCGGCCGCTCTCAGCAGATCCTCCAACCGAGCCCCAAGGGAAAAAGCTTTAGACGCCATGGCACCTCGCGTAGAGTGCGCCCCAAACTGTTTAGTATCAATCCCCGCCTCCTGCATGATCCAACGCACCCAACGGGCGATCGTCGGTGAAGTCACTGCCTTATACGGTTTACGCAGGGCAATAAGCAACTGTCGCTCACCCGGAGGGCGAGTATCCTCTGTCATATCCTCATAAGCACGGAGGCACTGCACTACGCACAGCTTAGGGGAGCCCTGAAAAGCCGGGTTCGAAATGACCCTAGTATGCGTTTTGGTCCGTCTGCTGACGGTAAAGGAAACTCCTTCAGGAGAAAAAACCCTGGCCGTTATATCCAACGCTCGCACATCCGAGACACGCCTGCAGGACACCAGGCACAACAACATGGCCAACTTAGCCGTCAACTCCTTACGCGTTAAAAACCTGTTCGGTTGCCAGGAAAGGAACAAATTCAGCACCCTGTTCACATCCCACAGGGTGGAATACCGAGGCTCCGGCGGCAAGGCAAGCCGTATACCGCGTAAGAGCCTACAGACTAAGGGGTGTTCGCCAACCGGGGACCCTTGAACCAGGTCGTGCCCCGCAGACACCGCCGACCGGAACGTATTGATCGATCGATAGGCCAGGCCGCGATCAGACAGTTCCGCCAGGAAATTCAAGACACGCACTACAGGTGCCCCCACGGGATCCAAACCCCGTCGCACACACCAACGGCTCCACCGGAGCCAAGCCGATCTGTAGCGTTTGGTCGTGCTGTCGGCCCAAGCCTTGGAGAGCAAGTCCTCTGCCGTTCTCGAAAGGCCAGGCAACGTCCAGCGTCGCCGGAGAGCCTCCATGCCATCAGGCGCAACGAGCCCTCCAGGACTAACCTGTGGGGCGCTCCTTCCGGATTCAGTAGAATGTGGGGAGACTGGGGGAGTAGGATCGGAAAATCCCAAGAAAGTTCCAGAAGAACCGGAAACCAAACTTGCGACCTCCACCACGGAGTGATCAGCACTACCTGTGCCGACTGGCGGCGTAACAACGCTGACACCCGCGTTATCATTGAGAACGGTGGAAACGCATAGCCCTTTATTCCCGACCAGTCTTGGAGGAACGCATCCGTCGCCTCCGCCAGAGGGTCGGGCGCCAGCTGAAATACCGCGGGAGCTGGTGGTCCAAGCGGGACGCGAACAGGTCCACTGAAAACGGGCCCCAAAGATCCGAGAGCTCCGCAAACAGGGTAGGGTCCAGCTTCCAAACGCTGGCATCCAGAATATTCCTCGAGTGCCAATCGGCCACCTCGTTCTGACGACCCGGCAAATATTCTGCCGTAACCGACACCTGGTGGTCCAGACAAAAGTGCCAGAAATCCCTGGCCAGGTCCGCTAACATCTTGGACCTGGTACCGCCCAGGTGGTTGATATAACGGACTGCCGACACGTTGTCCATCCTCAGAAGGACGCAGGATTGCACTCTGTCCTTGGTCCAACATTGCACTGCGAAGGAGCCCGCTAGCAACTCCAAGCAGGTGATATGCAAGGACTGTTCGAGAACAGACCAGGCGCCGCCTGTGGAGAAATCTCCGCACCGTGCCCCCCAGCCGGAACGGCTGGCGTCCGACTCTATCACGATATCTGGGGCGGAACCGAAAATCGCACGGCCATTCCAGGCTTCCATGTGCGTAAGCCACCACTGCATTTCATCCCTCACGTCCTCCGACAAAGGAATCAGTTGAGAGTACGTCAGGCCCCTCCGCAGGTGGAATGCCTTCAAGCGCTGCATGGCGCGGTAATGAAGGGGCCCCGGGAAAATAGCCTGGATCGAAGAGGACAACAGGCCTACCAGCCTCGCCAGGTGGCGCAAGGAAATCATCCGCTTCGCTAGGGTTTGTCGCAACTCGTGTCTGATCCGCGTCATCTTCCTGGCCGGCAGGCTCAAGGTGGCCGCCACCGAGTCTATGGTGAAACCGAGGAATGTAGCACATTGCATGGGAACCAAGAGAGACTTCTTCTCGTTGATCACGAACCCCAGGCCTTGCAAAAGGTTCACCGCAGACTGCAACTGTGACCGCAGTCTCTCGGGGCACTGATCCATGAGCAGCATGTCGTCTAGGTAGACTATCATCCTGACCCCCTGAGCCCGCAAGGCCTCCACCACCGGCCGCAACACCTTTGTGAAGCACCACGGTGCTGAGGAGAGCCCGAAAGGAAGAGTAGTAAACTCGTAAACCTGGCCGTCCCACCTGAACTGGAGGAAACGCCGATGGGGCGGAAAAATGGGAATCGTTAGATAAGCGTCTTTCAAGTCCAGCCTGACCATCCAGTCGGACTGTCGCAAGACGTCGCGCAGCAGATGTATCCTTTCCATTTTGAAGTGCCGATACACCAACCACTCGTTGAACTCCTTCAGATTGATCACGGGGCGACTGCCCCCATCTACTTTGTCTACTAAGAAAAGATTGCTTATAAAACCTGAGGGGTGCTCGCAAGCGCAACAAATCGCCCCTTTTTGGAGGAGGGCAGCGACCTCTTCGCTCACCAAAGCCGCATCGCGCTGGGAAAAGGTAATGGGGCGAAGACGCTGTAGCTGACACGGACGGCCATGGAACTCCATTTGGAAGCCCTGGACCATCTGCAGCACCCAAGCATCGCTGGTAAGGGAGGCCCATGCAGGAAGAAACTGCGCCAAGCGCCCCCCCACTTTCAAACTCGCGGAAAGCAGAACACTCACCTCGGCCACCGCCTTGCTGTTGGCCACGCTGACCACCACGACCTCCGAACTTCTGCCCTCTCGTGGGGTAGAAATTATTGAACTTGGCCCTGTCCTGGTACTGGCCACGTCCGGAGCCTTGACCTCGATCCGAGCTGGCGCCCCGGCCGAACGAGCGGCCCCTGCTTCGTCCGGCCTTGTCGAAAACCCGGGGTGCGAAAACCTTTTTGATATTGGACTGGGCACGATCCAGGGACGTGAAGGTCGCCACAAACTTCCCCAGTTCTTTGAAGAACGGGTCACCAAACAAGCCCCCCTGGGCTACAGCACCCGCCTCCGACGAGGCGAGGTCGCCCAGCTTGGGATCCACCTTGATAAGCAGGGAGTGCCTCCGCTCCGTAGAGAGGGCGCAGTTGGCGTTGCCAAGGAAAATAATGGCCCTCTGGGCCCAGTTGGAAAGAACCTCTGGGGAAATCGCGTCACCCGACACCTTGGCCTCCTCCGCCATATCCAGGATCTTGGTAAGGGGCCCGACAGCATCCAGAAGCTTGTCCTGGCAAGTGCGCCAGGATCTGTCGATACCCTTCCGCGGGTCCTTGACAAATTTCTGTAGGAAGGTCGCCATCTTCGGATCGATGTCCGGGGTCATGGCCACCTTGCCATCCAACGACGGCCGGGGACACTCCGCGCGCAGGCGGCTCCTAGCATCCTTGTCCACCGGCTTCCGTAGCCTATTAGCGACGTACTGGGCCACCTTGTCACACGGGACCCACTCTGAGGAACGCGGATGGACGATATCGTCCGGGTCCAGCATGTCCGACGGACCTGCGGAGGATGAGGGCTGAGAAGGGAGCCACGACCTGGAAGAGCAGGCCTCCTCCTCCGAGTCCGGGGAGTCGTCGTCATCGCGCTGCGGGTCCGGAGACATCGCAGGTGGAGAAAGCGGCGGAGCCTCCGAAGGAAGAGGAGCAGAAGCTTGTGCGTCCTCCAGGGCCTTGAAGGTACTCTTTACCCTGGCGAAAGCCGCCGAATCAACCCCCTCAGTGCAAAGCTTCTTGGGAGGAGGCGGGGTAGGGGACGAATCAGGCCCGGAGGCTGGGACCGGCGCCGGAAGCAAGGCGGCAAACTTGGCATAGGCCTCATCCAAGCGCGCCGAAAGACGTTGTTCCAGGTGGACCATAGCCTGGTCGACCGCGCGGTAGATGGACTCGTCGACCGCCTGGTAAAAGTCATCGTCCAACGGGACATAGTTCAGGGGGTCCTCCTCCGGATAATTGTCCGCGTTCCCCTGCATAGCGAGTTAAATTAGGCTCTAGCAATGGGAACGGCAGACAAGACCAATGACCCTCCTCAGGGCGCTCTATAGTCTGGGGAGTCCCAGCGATATGGGTGGCCAGAGTCACACAATGAACGGGCAAAGCCCTGGAAACGCTGCAGCCCACAGAGTCTCGGGGCGCCTCCCGGCAAAGCGGTCCCACAGCACACTTACGACCCCGTAGGGTGTTCGCCAAAAATACAACCCAAAGGGCGTTCAGAAGCAAAGGGAAAACCTAATTGCGACCCCGCAGGGTGTCAGAGCCGGGAGGCTAGGCACGGGTCCGCTGGTGACAGGAGCGCGCCAGAACACTCTAGAAGCTTCTGGGAGCGCCCCTTCAGCAAACGAGACACCGGCACCTGGTGGCCGCGCCACCACACCACACACTACTGGGCAAAGGTCGCGTAAGGAGCGCACTAGGCGTCCCGCGACCAATCAAGGGAATCTGTGGAGAAAAAACAGAAACCCGACACCCGGCCCAAAGGCCAAAGGCACCACACAGAAACCCAAACCCAGGAGAGAAGGAAAAAACCAACTTAACTTGCTGCGAGCAGCGAAGAAAGAGGAGGAGACAAGTACAGTAGAGCATGATGGGAGACACCTGTACATGGACACTGTAATAGGACTCATGTTTGACTTTATTCTTTCCCCCAAATGTTCATGGGAAAAGTAGTTGTGTTATATATTTTTTCTTGCTGCTGTAGAGAATAAAGCGATGAAAGAATGGCATAATCCGAAGCCTCCGGTCCTGACATAGAATTAACATTTTCCATATAGGTAAATTCTGGATTAATGAGATCTGGCATTGTTGATGTTGCTGGATTTATCGATCGCTTTTCAACAGCCTGGACCGTCCCCTGCTTTTATCAAGTACCTGGGAGCTGGTTGGGGTTTCTGCCAAAAACTATGAGGTGGTTTGAATCTTTTCTCATTTGGGAGAAATAATGAAAATTGCCTCTTAGTTTATTCATGCACTCCAATCACCTTTTCAATTTTATATGTTTTAATCCTATACTCTACCCTATGACCTGTCGATCACACCACTCCCTCACACCTTTCTACGCCTCATCTTTACCAGTTTCATTACCCTTGCACCTCTCCACCACCTTCATTCCTGACCCTCGTCCTCCTTACCCTTTTTCTTGTGTCACATCAAGTTCTTTCTTCCTTTGTCTGCCCCTGCTTAGACTTTATTTAGGGTCAATAAGATTCCTCCGAAATCTATTTTCCCTCTTGAACAACAAACTTGATACAAATGCATTTCCTTTTTTTAAGGAATTTGCTGAAGTTTTTTTTATCAGACTCAGGCTTTAAAAAAAAATGATTAGTTTGGCTATTAGACATTACAACCAATATACATAAAGGCAACGTCATAGGCTCCGTAGCTTACCTATTCAAGACATTACTAAGTGATCAGCATCGTGTTTTCCACAATGAGGGGGCAACATGAAACAGTAGTACATTCGAGCTGTAAACAGCGGACTGGGTGGTGCTGTAATAGATAGAAGTATTCATAGCAACATGTTGGATACAATTGTGCTAATGGGTGACATTGTCGAGACCCAGGCGTTGATACTGGGGCCAGTATTATCTTGCACAAAATTCACCTGGGATTTTGTCGAAAAGGCTTTTCACCTCGACCCCACGCCCCAACCCTAGAGTCACCATTGTTTCCATTAAAAAACGGACTGAAGTGTCCTCTCATTGTAATGTACTGTATAGTAGCATTTCGATAGTGCTTTCTACCTCTTGTTGAGGCCTCAACGATCAAGCCGGACCATTAGGTGAACTGTTGCAACTCTTGAAGTATTTGAATGTGAGTAGGGTGTTGGTAGAGTAGTTATTGGTATTGAATATTGGTGTAGTGCACGAGGACCAGAGAGTGTGCTGAAAACGCGGTTCAGTGATGAGCAAGCATATTTCATGCTTATGGTGTAAAGTGAAAACAGGTGACACTAGATTCACAAACAGCATGCACAAAGAGGACACCGTTGCCCTGGTTTCGGCAAGAGCCAAGAACTTTTTGCGCATCTGAATTCTCAGTGGGTGTTGATTGCCCTTTGGGAGTAAATTCCAAGGATTGCACATCTGAACTGAGAAGCTGCTACTTCCCAAGCGAGGTTTTTTTTAATGAAGTCATTATCAGGAGTGTGGCCGTTCTTGATCTGAGTTTTCTCCCTTCATTTTAGAAACTAAGTATGGATTGCAGGCAGGGCCGAACTGCCATAGCGGGCACTGGACGTTTTCCCAGTGGTCCCGAAGGGTAAGGGCTGATTTTGGACCGATGGGGGCCGATTTGGTCCAGGGGTCCGGTTTTGCTGCAGTGCTGCAACATCAGACCCATGTACCAAAACAGCCTCCAGCAGAGGGCCAGCTGCAGGCGGACACTGCACTTGCAGCCCGAACAAGGCCTGATGGCTGCAGACATAGATCTTGGTAGCAAGGGAATCCTAGAAGCAGCTAATGCTAGATAGCTGTACAGTGGCAGTCGATCAGGGGTGCGCCGGAAGTGCTGTCAATAAGTAATATGGACCGACAAATCCGAACTGCTTTAGTAGCTATGACAGATGTGATTAAAGTATTAAGTACTCCATGGAGTGAAATGACCATTAAGGTGCGATGTTTATGATCCATGTTTCGTTTTGTGAAATAAACTGCAGCCATAATGTGCCAAGAGTGGCTACCCTTTGTGTACACTAAAATGGGTGGGAGGGAGGCATATGGATGGTCGAAAGGGGGCTGGTAGTTGCTCGCATGTTTGGGAGGGGTTAAAAGGTTTGTTATGTTACAAGCATCTACATATTGGGCCTCATTACGATGTTGGTCCGAAAGCAATCCCACCGACTCCTTGGCGAGTCCGACCGAGCGATTACGAGATTTCCGAACACCGTTCGGTCAGACTCCCATTGACTTCAATCGGAGCCTGTGTTCAGACTGACAACACAGGCTCCCGTTGAAAGGGGCAGTTGCGGAAAACCTTGCACCCTGTGGCAGGCACCCCTATGGTGCCTGCCACACTGTGCATGGTTGTAAAGAGGGGTCCCATGGGTACTCCCACGGGCCCAACCGGAGGCCTCCGGGTGAAGGGGGGCTTGCTAAGGGCCCTAAAGTCAGTTTCCGACAGCCGTTCCATGTCAAGCAGACCGATTCGGAAAGGCTGTCCGAATCAGACATTGTAATACGTTGGTTGGAAACTCAGTCCGTAGAGCTGTACGATTCAACTCCGACCTACTCCGAGTCTCCAAATGCTGGTCAGAACTGATTTGGAAAGAATAAACGGTTACCTTCAATCATAATTTGTTGGTCGTAAATGGTTCCGGGTCGGTCAGAAACATGGGTTCCGACATGGGTTAGGAAAATCAGATTGCCATTTGGAATCTTTCCGACCAACATTGTAATGAGGCCCATTGTCTTTGTCAGTTACCTTGAACATCTTGACCGACCGTTTAATAGTGCAATATAGTTATCACGTACAGAGGGTACATGGGCCTTCAAGATGGCGAGACAAGATATATTTATTACTCTACAGGCAACAGCAGCAGCGGTGCGTCCATTGGGGCGTAGGGGCGTAGCCCTACCAGCCACAATGGACCCGCATCGCGGCCGCCGGCCACAATTCTATCTATACATTTTTTATGAAATACATTGCAAAAATCAGCCTCCGCCCTCAGCCCTCCGCCGGGAATTGTGCAGGGGGGGGGGGCGGGGGGGGGGGGGTGGCCTGCAGCTTGAGTGACACTCAGGCAGACCGTAGTGCACTGTGCGCATGCTTGGGATTGTTGGTTACTGTCTCAAGCATGCGCACTAACTTCCCCAGCGGGACCCAGGGGGGTACTTGTTCGCCTGCTGCCAGTGCCACAGCCCGGGTTTTCGAACGGCGACAGGGCGAGCAGCAAATGTGCCCTCCCAGCGCCAGGATTGGCTGGCCCACCAGCATGCAGCAGCCATCATTGGATGCCGCGCGGGGGGGGTGGCGCACACACTGTTGACGCACACGCTGCGAGGAGGAACAGGATGTCGGCGGACGGCGGTAAGAAAACTTCGGCAAGTGTTGTAAATAATGTATGTCTATCTATGTAGTTGCATTCCCCGACCCCTTTGCAGAACGGAATTAGCCACCAGGGTCCGGTTAATTGCTTGAGAGTGGAACGCAGAGGAGAATATGAAAAGTAATTATTTCCGGGGGGGACTTTATTCTTCTGAGCGTTTACATTCTCATCATCCGAGTTCCAGGGGAATGTTGAAAATCTATCTTAGTCAATGATGTGTGCCAAAGAACTGAAAATAATGAAATCCGTGAAAGGGGCTCCACCTGCGCAGTTGAAGCCCGGTTGCGTAATATATAACTTTCCATTTCAAAAGTAATTTTTTTTCATTAGCCAAGAAATCAAAAATGCCACGGGGCATTATTGGGATTCTCGGGTGTTCATATTAGCTTTGAAAAGTCAACTTTCCAGAGGAATGACAGAGTATTAATACAGCTCTGAAAGGGGTTTCTACGGGAAAGTGAGGTGAATATAAATCAGAAACCTTATTCTGCTCTGTCCTCCCTCTCTGGGCCCATCACTAGCTTTGCTTCTCTCTCTCGATGTACATAATAAATGATGGCTATTGTTATCGTAAAGACCCGTATACTCAGACATTGCCATAACTGCGAGTTATAGGTTACCATTGACAAGCTGAATTGAATTACATAAAACCTCTATTGGTGATAATTGTTATATCTGTGCTGCACAATGTATAAATAATAAGCACTATTCACTAATCACTTGTTTTCCTTAGCACATCCGTCCTTCCTTTATTTATTCAAGTAGCTCTGTGACTGGAGCTGGTTAAAAAGCATGTTTAGGTGCCATGAGGCGTCGTTGTTTAAAACTTTGTTGTAAAGTGCAGCAAACTGAAACACAAAGCACAGTCTATTCTGCTACTTGCTCCTGTAGGACCGAAAGAAGCCCCTGTAGGAATACCCTTCCATTTTCCTTCAGCTTTGAGCTGTGCAGATGAGCTGTGCAGACCTATGAACACCATCTATTCTTCATGGAAGTATTATCCAATTTCGCGAGAGGCAGGAAGTCATTTTATGAGGATACTAAACAGGTCTTCAATGCTTCTGCCAGAAAATTTGGATAATAATCGCTACACGAAAGATGACCGACCTCCGTAGCTTACACTGAGAGGAGCACAATAATGTCTGAAATTACGTCAATTGACTATGTTAAACCAAGAGGACATTAACCCAATTACACAAAATAATAAGGGGTGCAGCCAGGAAAGGGGGGCAAGCAGGCGGGCCAAGCAGGGGGGTGGACTATACTGCAGTCTGAAGGGTGCAGCCAGGGCAGGGAGGGCAAGCAGTGGGGGTGGGGTGTGGGGAGGGCTGTACTGCAGACCGAGGGGTACAGCCAGGACATGGGGTGTAAGCAGGGGGGTCGGAGGGTAGAGGGGAGAGGTGTGCTATAGTCCGAAGAGTACACCAGCACAGGGGGCAAGCAGGGGGGGCAGGGTAGAGGGGAGAGCTGTGTTGCAGTCAGAGGTGTACAGCCAGGGCAGGGGGTGTAAGCAGGGGGCAGGTGTGGGTCACAGGGGTGCCGCCAGGGCAGGAGGGCAATTAGGGGGACGGGGTGGAGGGGAGAGCTGTGCTTCAGTCCGAGGGGTGCAGCAGGACAGGGGTGCAAGCAGGGGGCGGGGTAGAGGGGAGAGCTGTGCTGCAGTCAGAGGTGTACAGCCAGGGCAGGGGGTGTAAGCAGGGGGCAGGTGTGGGTCACAGGGGTGCAGCCAGGGCAGGGAGGGCAATTAGGGGGACAGGGTAGAGGGGAGAGCTGTGCTGCAGTCAGAGGTGTACAGCCAGGGCAGGGGGTGTAAGCAGGGGGCAGGTGTGGGTCACAGGGGTGCCGCCAGGGCAGGAGGGCAATTAGGGGGACGGGGTGGAGGGGAGAGCTGTGCTTCAGTCCGAGGGGTGCAGCAGGACAGGGGTGCAAGCAGGGGGCGGGGTAGAGGGGAGAGCTGTGCTGCAGTCAGAGGTGTACAGCCAGGGCAGGGGGTGTAAGCAGGGGGCAGGTGTGGGTCACAGGGGTGCAGCCAGGGCAGGGAGGGCAATTAGGGGGACAGGGTAGAGGGGAGAGCTGTGCTGCAGTCAGAGGTGTACAGCCAGGGCAGGGGGTGTAAGCAGGAGGCAGGTGTGGGTCACAGGGGTGCAGCCAGGGCAGGAGGGCAATTAGGAGGACGGGGTGGAGGGGAGAGGGGGAACATCCATTACAACGCAACTATTACAACGTAGTGCTATTACAACGCAGGTATTACAACGTAATCACTATTACAACGCATGTTTTTACAACGCATGGTGTTACAACGCTAATGCTATTACAACGCATGTTTTTACATCGTAATTTAATTTTTTAAATTTATTTAGTGTATGTAGATACATAGTTATTTATATAATTATTTTTTTTAAATAATTATTATTTTATTAAAATTAATTTTAATACTTAGTGATTAGTTGTAGATTTTGGGTATTATAGATATATTTAGAATTATTTAATTATTTATTTATTTAATTATTAATTATATAATTAGTGTATTAGTATATTATGTTTGTTATTTCATTATTTATTTTTTAAATTAATTATAATACTCAGTGATTTTTTTTTGTACATTTTTATTATGGGGATATTAAGATAAACATTTATTTTATATTATTTTATTAATTGTCATAGAAATATATATTTATATATTTTTATTTATTTATATATAAATATATATTTAGTTTATTTTAATTTAATAAATGTAGGGAGTATTAATATTTAGGTAATTATTTATTAACAATTTAAATTTATTTATTAATACTCAGGTACTTTTAATAATATAAATATAATAATAAGAAATACTTTATTTTTGGTAGTTTAAATTAAATTTAAATTTAATAATTAAATTAATTATATTTTCATTGATTTAATTTTGTAAATAATTAATATAGGGGTATTAAGATAAATATTTATTTTTAATAATTTCATTAATTGACTTAGAAATATATATATATATATTTTTATATATATATACTTATATGTAGTGTATTATAATTTAACCAATGCAGGTAGTCTGAATATCTAGGTAATTATTTATTAAAAATTATAATTTAAATATTAATTCTCAGGTAATTTAATAATTTAAATTCCATGTTTAGTATTACTTTATTTTTGGTATTTTAATTTAAATATTTACTCATTATAAAAAGTAAAGAAGATTAAAAAAACAAGAATTTAAACTCATGTTTTATTTAAAAAATTAATTTAATATTGTAAAGTGTAATATTATTAAAAATAAAATCTATTTAATATTGTTTAGTGTTTATAATTTTTTAAATGTAATAAAATTATTTTTAAAAATATTTAAAGAATAATATTTATACATTTTCCCACGCTTTTGAATTGATTCCAATGAAGCGTTTAGTCCTTCATTTATTTCGTTGACGTCTTGAATGGGATCCGCGGGACAGTTTGCTATGCTTTTAAAACAACGGATGCAGGAGGGTGAAGAAGGAAATAAGGGAAGGCAAAAGGTAAGTGATGAAAAAGATAATTTTGCATGTCTTTATTGTAATTATTAACGTTTAAAATATAAATAATAAAAGTTGAAACCACATTAAGTTGGATTAAAATTTTGTTTATTGATGACATTAAATGTAAAAAAATATATTTATTTTCTTTTCAAATGTAAATATTTTTATTATTTTTTTATTAACATACAACATTATTTAGAAAATAAATTAAAAAAATAATATATTATAATGTAAATGTCCATTTTCTATTTTCATGTCTTTGGATGACGTCTTCACGTTAACGTCGACGCAAGCCGCCATCTTGGATTTTCCGATTGCTGGAAGTAGCTGGAAGCTGATCTGCGCTAAAGGTAGGAAACTTTTCGAACTTTTTTAAGACTAAAACATATCAAAATAGATATATGTAATGTAATGAGAGGTTAAGTAGAGGTTGCTTATTAAACTAATAGTTGTTTGAATTATATTACAACATGTCGTCGAACATTTCACTGTTATATGCCATTGTCGGGTTTTTTTAACGGGAGAAATAAAGTGTAAATATGTTTTAATATATAGAGAGATGATTTCTATTGTATATATTTTGAACGTAATATTGTTTGTGTAGTGGTAGAATAGTTTGGATTCTTTTCATTCGATGAAGACAGATAGGATTTGTTAGAAATAATGTTTTGGTAAACTGATTGTACTTGGCTTGTTTTGTATAAGAGAAAACTGGTTGTTATGAATTTAAAAGATAGTTCGTCGTTTAAATATCATGCAAGGTTTCGTTTCTTTGCTTTTTTGGAGAATTTAGAAAAATGTTTATAATTGATTGATTTGGTTTCATTTTGAAGTTATCGATTTGTTTGATAAAGTTGTTATCGAGGTCTGTGATTTTAGAATTCATTGTTTTTATATTGTGGAAAAAAATAATTGTCATTGAAAGTTGTAATTTTGTTTAGAAAAAATGCCAATTTGAATTTTTAAGTTAGCGAGAAATACTGCAGTTAGGTTGTGTAGTTAGCAAGAAATACTGCAGATAGGTTGGTGTGAAATAAATAATGAAAATGTCAAATTGATAGGGGTACATTTGATAAAATACATAAAATAATGCTTTTAATTTAAGCGTAGAAAAATAAAGTATTTTATCTTTTTCAATAAATATTTCTGTTTGAAATAGCACAGAAATTTTGGCAAAATGTAAAAAAGAAACAAAACGTTTTTTTCTATAATACTACCAGTTTACTAATATAATTTATTACAAGCCAGCATCAATTTTCCAAAATAAAGGGGTGTCATTTTGTATACTAAAAATTATATTGGTACGTTCAGAATGTTTACAATATTTTAAAAAAAAATGGAATGGAAATTTTTTCTAATTAAATTGTTAAAAAGATTTATAACAACTATTATTTTAGGGTTTTGTTTTTTGTGAAAGAGATAAGGAAATAATTTTTTATTATTTAAAACTGTTGTACTTAGAGATTAAAAAATGTAAAAAAGGTAAGGGAACCCGACAAGTAATAATTTAAAAATTTTTTAAAAAATTTCAAATGAATTAAAAAATTGAAAAAATAATTTTGGGCAAAGCAGGAAAGTAAGTTAAATAAAAAAAAATTAAAAATGTATAATATTAGCAACATTCTCGAGGTAATCCAAAGCCACACACAACGAAAATTGTTGTAGTACACCCAATAGTCTTTCAGACATTTCCTTTGTTTGCCGAGAAGGACGTGGGTTTAGAATACCTGACAATGCCTGAGCAAGTCTCATTTCTTGAAAACTTTGCTCCTTCTTCAAAGTTTTCAGGAAAGAGTAGAAATTAGGATGGTGTTTGCCAATCGTGTGACTGAAGGAGTTATGCCATCCCTCTATGGCATTATTTGTTTTTGCACCACCTTCTAAGCAGGTTGAGTAGCAATTCCACCACTCCACATGGTAACGTGGCTTCCTCCTGCGACCCGACCTGTTTAGACGTCCGATCCATGTGTCTTCGAAATAATTTAAAATGGGTGCCAATTTTTCCTCATGCTCTACAAAATATTCTGACTCTGAAATTGCTGTGTAGTAGTCATCTACACTATCAGGTGGTACAAAACAAAGTGCAGTTAATTTTTTCAGTTCGACTTGTAATTTGCTATCAGATGAGTAATCAGCAACCAGGGATGTTTTTTGAAGCTTACGCCAATATGCCTGGGAAAAATGGAAAAAACATCCCTGAATTTGGGTATCCGTGTACAATTTGTTGATGACATTCATCATTGTCAATTCAAAATCTAGTATGATTTTCCTAGGACTTATTCCTGAAGTTTTTTCTTTAATAACTGATAAAAACTCAGTATAGGTTGCTGATTGCTTATCTGGTAATAAACTGTATACTAAAGGTACTACATTATTATTAATTTGTGCATGTATACTGTAAATTTGGGTGAATGGATGGGGTGTACTTTTAAACGTCCCATCCATCATCCAAATTTCTGTATTTTCTAATTTAAAAAGGTTACGGGGAGTGCTAAAAATTAATATGCGCTTGAGAGGGTTTTGGTTATCATAAAGAAGAAAAGGTTCATTAGAGAAGGAAAGGGTTAAATCATGAGGAATGATAATGTCAGCAAAAGTTTGAGGAGTAACAGTTTGGGTGTTACTTGCCTGCTTTTTTCTTTGTATAATTCTACGCAAATTTGGGATTGTTGGCATATTACAAGCAACATGTCCAGGGACATGTTGAGCAACCTCTCTCAAAATCTGACCAGGAGTTTGATTGGAGGTGGATGCAATATCTTTCATTTCATTGATGGTATCGCGTATCTCAATGTCCATTGCAGAGGCAGAGTGGTTATGTTCTGTGGTTCTTACCACTATCTCACCAACAGTAACCGCTCTGCCGCTGCAATGGGCGGTATAATATTGCACACACCTCCAATGTCTCCTGGGTTGACTTAGCCTCTCATTACAGTACACATACCCACAATGTTTCAGGAGTCTGTTTCCTTTGCGAGATTTGGTGTATGTTGCAGTATTTTGGCTTGCCATTTCCTGTTGAAAAAAGGAAATTTAAATTATATTTTATTTAAGATACACACATTTTATAATTTTATTTTTAAACATAATTTGTAAAAAATTTATTTGCTTTTACTGTTGATTTCAGGTTTGAAATGTACATTTTTCGACTTGGAATTGTAAGTGGCACTTTAAATCAATGCAACATTTTCTTTGAATATGCACTCACTTGGAGTTACAATAGTAATTTGCACTTGGATACTATCCAGCACTTTCCCTGATTATGCACTTACCTGGAGTTAGAATAGTAATTGGCACTTGGACAGTATCCAGCACTTTCCCTGAATATGCTCTTACCTGGAGTTAGATTAGTAATTTGCACTTTGACACTATTCAGCACTTTCCCTCAATATGCACTTACCTGGAGGTAGAATAGTAATTGGCACTTGGACACTATCCAGCACTTTCCCTGAATATGCACTTACTTTGAGTTGTAATAGTAATTGGCACTTGGACAGTATCCAGCACTTTCCCTGAATAGGCACTCACCTGGAGTTAGAATAGTAATTTGCACTTGGACACTATCCAGCACTTTCCCTGAATATGCACTTACCTGGAGTTAGAATAGTAATTGGCACTTCGGACACTATCCAGCACTTTCCCTGAATATGCACTTACCTGGAGTTAGAATAGTAATTGGCACTTGGACACTATCCAGCACTTTCCCTGAATATGCATTTACTTGGAGTTAGAATAGTAATTGGCACTTGGACACTATCCAGCACTTTCCCTGAATATGCACTTTCCTTTGAGTTAGAATAGTAATTGGCACTTGGACACTATCCAACACTTTCCCTGAATATGCACTCACTAGGAGTTAGAATAGTAATTGGCACTTGGACACTATCCAGCATTTTCCCTGAATATGCACTCACTAGGAGTTGGAATAGTAATTGGCACTTCGGACACTATACAGCATTTTCCCTGAATATGCACTTATCTTGAGTTAGAATAGTAATTGGCACTTGGACACTATCCAGAACTTTCCCTGAATATGCAATTACCTGGAGTTAGAATAGTAATTGGCACTTGGACACTATCCAGCACTTTCCCTGAATATGTACTTACTTGGAGTTAGAATAATAATTGGCACTTGGACACTATCCAGCACTTTCCCTGAATAGGCACTCACTAGGAGTTAGAATAGTAATTGGCACTTGGACACTATCCAGCACTTTCCCTGAATATGCACTTACTTGGACTCAGAATAGTAATTGGCACGTGGACACTATCCAGCACTTTCCCTGAATATGCACTTACCTGGAGTTAGAATAGTAATTGGCAATTGGACACTATCCTGCACTTTCCCTGAATATGCACTCACTAGGAGTTAGATTAGTAATTTGCACTTTGACACTATTCAATACTTTCCATGATTATGTACTTATCTTGAGTTAGAATAGTAATTGGCACTTGGACAGTATCCAGCACTTTCCCTGAATATGCACTTTCCAGGTGTTACTATAGTTATTAGCAATACGACTTTATTCTGCACTTTATCTACTATTGCACTTTTACAGAGTTGGGATAGAGTTTGGATTATTTTACTGGTTATTGTTTAGAACTTATAATATGTTTCAAAATGTTTTTTAAAAGTCCTAAAATATGTTTATTTAGGAAATTTACCTTGGGTTTCGGAGGATTGTTTGCGAAAAAGTTTTGAATGTAGATGTGGAATAGGCTGGCTTCCTGGGGATATCTCCCTTGTAGTGGTTTCTGGTAGGCTGTGAAGAAAACAATTTGAAAATGGTGGTCAATGTTTTGAAAATGTATTATTTTTTTGGCTGTTTCATAAATATATGTTGGGGGGAAAAGCATTTACCTGTATGCATGATTATAAATATGGCACATGATATCATTAAACTGCACCTTTTTTGAATATGTATAATGTGGTCTTTAAATAGTAAGAGGCATTTGGATTGTATCTAGCACTTTCCCTGAATATGTACTCACTAGGAGTTAGAATAGTAATTGGCACTTGGACACTATCCAGCACTTTCCCTGAATATGCACTTACCTGGAGTTAGAATAGTAATTGGCACTTGGACAGTATCCAGCACTTTCCCTGAATATGCACTTACTTGGAGTTAGAATAGTAATTGGCTAATGGACACTATCCAGCACTTTTCTTGAATATGCACTTGCCTGGAGTTAGATTAGTAATTAGCACTTGGACACTATTCAACAGTTTCCATGAATATGCACTTATCTGGAGTTAGAATAGTAATTGGCACTTGGACAGTATCCAGCACTTTCCATGAATATGCACTCACTTGGAGATAGAATACTAATTGGCACTTGGACAGTATGCAGCACTTTCCCTGTTTATGCACTTATCTGGAGTTAGAATAGTAATTGGCACTTGGACAGTATCCAGCACTTTCCCTGAATATGCACTTTCCTGGTGTTACAATAGTTACTAGCAATACGACAATATTCTGTACTTTACCTACTATTGCACTTTTACAGAGTTGAGATAGAGTTTGGATTATATTACTGGTTATTATTTAGAACTTATAATGCGTTTCAAAATGATTTTTAAATGTCCTAAAATATGTTTATTTAGGAAATTTACCTTGGGTTTCAGAGGATTCTTTGCGAAAAAGTTTTGAATGTAGATGTGGAATAGGCTGGCTTCCTGGGGATATCTGCCTTGTAGTGGTTTCTGGTAGGCTGTGAAGAAAACAATTGGAAAATGGTGGTCAATGTTTTCAAAATGTATTATTTTTTTGGCTGTTTTATAAATATATGTTGGGGGAAAAAGCATTTACCTGTATGCATGATTATAAATATGGCACATGATATCATTAAACTGTACCTTTTTTGAATATGTATAATGTGGTCTTTAAATAGTAAGAGGCAGTTGGATAGTATCCAGCACTTTTCCTGAATAGGCACTCACCTGGAGTTAGAATAGTAATTGGCACTTGGACAGTATCCAGCACTTTCCATGAATAGGCACTCACCTGGAGTTAGAATAGTAATTGGCACTTGGACACTATCCAGCACTTTCCCTGAATATGCACTTACCTGGAGTTAGAATAGTAATTGGCACTTGGACACTATCCTGCACTTTCCCTGAATATGCACTTACTTGGAGTTAGAATAGTAATTGGCACTTGGATAGTATCCAGCACTTTCCCTGAATATGTACTTGCTTGGAGTTAGAATAGTAATTGGCACTTGGACAGTATCCAGCACTTTCCCTGAATAGGCACTCACCTGGAGTTAAAATAGTAATTGGCACTTGGACACTATCCAGCACTTTCCCTGAATATGCACTTACCTGGAGTTAGAATAGTAATTGGCACTTGGACACTATCCAGCACTTTCCCTGAATATGCACTTACCTGGAGTTAGAATAGTAATTGGCACTTGGACAGTATCCAGCACTTTCTCTGAATATGCACTTTCCAGGTGTTACAATAGTTATTAGCAATACGACACTATTCTGCACTTTATATACTATTGCACTTTTACAGAGTTGGGATAGAGTTTGGATTATTTTACTGGTTATTATTTTGAACTTATAATGCGTTTCAAAATGATTTTTAAATGTCCTAAAATATGTTTATTTTGAAAATTTACCTTGGGTTTCAGAGGATTCTTTGCGAAAAAGTTTTGAATGTAGATGTGGAATAGGCTGGCTTCCTGGGGATATCTGCCTTGTAGTGGTTTCTGGTAGGCTGTGAAGAAAACAATTGGAAAATGGTGGTCAATGTTTTGAAAATGTATTATTTTTTTTGGCTGTTTCATAAATATATGTTGGGGGGAAAAGCATTTACCTGTATGCATGATTATAAATATGGCACATGATATCATTAAACTGTACCTTTTTTGAATATGTATAATGTGGTCTTTAAATAGTAAGAGGCAGTTGGATTGTATCCAGCACTTTCCCTGAATAGGCACTCACCTGGAGTTAGAATAGTAATTGGCACTTGGACAGTATCCAGCACTTTCCATGAATAGGCACTCACCTGGAGTTAGAATAGTAATTGGCACTTGGACACTATCCAGCACTTTCCCTGAATATGCACTTACCTGGAGTTAGAATAGTAATTGGCACTTGGACACTATCCAGCACTTTCCCTGAATATGCACTTACCTGGAGTTAGAATAGTAATTGGCACTTGGACAGTATCCAGCACTTTCTCTGAATATGCACTTTCCAGGTGTTACAATAGTTATTAGCAATACGACACTATTCTGCACTTTATCTACTATTGCACTTTTACAGAGTTGGGATAGAGTTTGGATTATTTTACTGGTTATTATTTTGAACTTATAATGCGTTTCAAAATGATTTTTAAATGTCCTAAAATATGTTTATTTTGAAAATTCACCTTGGGTTTCAGAGGATTCTTTGCGAAAAAGTTTTGAATGTAGATGTGGAATAGGCTGGCTTCCTGGGGATATCTGCCTTGTAGTGGTTTCTGGTAGGCTGTGAAGAAAACAATTGGAAAATGGTGGTCAATGTTTTGAAAATGTATTATTTTTTTGGGCTGTTTCATAAATATATGTTGGGGGGAAAAGCATTTACCTGTATGCATGATTATAAATATGGCACATGATATCATTAAACTGTACCTTTTTTGAATATGTATAATGTGGTCTTTAAATAGTAAGAGGCAGTTGGATAGTATCCAGCACTTTTCCTGAATAGGCACTCACCTGGAGTTAGAATAGTAATTGGCACTTGGACACTATCCAGCACTTTCCCTGAATATGCACTTACCTGGAGTTAGAATAGTAATTGGCACTTGGACACTATCCAGCACTTTCCCTGAATATGCACTTACCTGGAGTTAGAATAGTAATTGGCACTTGGACACTATCCAGCACTTTCCCTGAATATGCACTTACCTGGAGTTAGAATAGTAATTTGCACTTGGACAGTATCCAGCACTTTCCCTGAATATGCACTTACTTGGAGTTAGAATAGTAATTGGCACTTGGATAGTATCCAGCACTTTCCCTGAATATGCACTTGCTTGGAGTTAGAATAGTAATTGGCACTTGGACAGTATCCAGCACTTTCCCTGAATATGCACTTTCCCGGTGTTACAATAGTTACTAGCAATACGTCATTATTCTGCACTTTACCTACTATTGCACTTTTTACAGAGTTGGGATAGAGTTTGGATTATTTTACTTGTTATTATTTTGAACTTATAATATGTTTATTTAGGAAATTTACCTTGGGTTTCGGAGGATTCTTTGCGAAAAAGTTTTGAATGTAGATGTGGAATAGGCTGGCTTCCTGGGGATATCTGCCTTGTAGTGGTTTCTGGTAGGCTGTGAAGAAAACAATTGGAAAATGGTGGTCAATGTTTTGAAAATGTATTATTTTTTTGGCTGTTTCATAAATATATGTTGGGGGGAAAAGCATTTACCTGTATGCATGATTATAAATATGGACACTATACAGCACTTTCCTTGAATATGTACTTACTTGGAGTTAGAATAATAATTGGCACTTGGACACTATCCACCACTTTCCCTGAATATGCATTTATATGGAGTTAGAATAGTAATTGACACTTGGACAGTATCCAGCACTTTCCCTGAATATGCACTTACCTGGAGTTAGAATAGTAATTGGCACTTGGACAGTATCCAGCACTTTCTCTACACATGCACTTGGGTATTTTGCAATTTTTAACTATCCTGCAGTTTTACAGAGTGGGAATAGTATTTGCCATTTTTTCACTAACCATGGACTTTCTCTGAATATGACTCACCTGGAGTTAGAACTTTCAATGAATATGTACTCGCCTGGAGTTAGAATAGTAACTAGCAATAGGATACTATCCTGCACTTTACCTACTCTTGCACTTTCACAGAATTAAGATAATAATTGGATAACTTTACTGGTTATTATTCTGAATTTAGAATTCGTTTTCAAATGATTTTAAAATGTTCTATAAAATGATACTTAGATGTGTTTATTTACGAATTTTACCTTTGGTTGAGGGAGGATTTTTTTCGAAAAACAGTTGTATCTAGTTGTGGAATAGGCTGATTTCTTGTGGATATCTGCTTTCCAGTGCTTTCTGGTACGCTGAGAACAAAACAAGTACAAAAGGTGATTAATGATTAGAAAATGTACCATTTTTTTAGGCTGCTCTATATATATATGTGGGGGGAAAATATTCTATTTGAAGGATGGTTAGAAATATGGATAATGTTATTTTTATACTGCACTTATAACCTTGATTACATGGTTGTTTATTTGCCATGAAATCTATAAACGCAATATATATATTCATGGAAATTACCTTTGTATTTGAAGGTTGATTTTTCAAAATTCTTTACAATATTCTCGATTGTGGCTGCTTTTTCAACGTTCTGTGAGTTTTGCGAATTCTTCAGTTTGGCTATAAATAAGACAATTTCACAAGTTTAAATTATATGTGGTGTTTTTGATTCATTTTGAATTTTAAAAATTATTTATTACTGCATATTATCGTACGACTTTGTATTACTATTTATTTTTTTCCGATGGAATGGAATCTGCTTTTTGTATATATTAAGTTCAGTTAGGTCTGGCAGAGATATTATTTATAAAAAATTTTAAAATAGATTAATAGTTGCGTTGTAATTATTGTTCCTCTTTTGAAATCTAGGTATTAGTTATTATTAAATCGTTTAGTATGCATTTTGATGTACGAATTTTTGAAGAATTATTTTTATGTATTCTCTCATTACTTTAGAAATGTTGGCGTTTCTATAAATACATTTTTTAACTCATTCTTGCTTTACGATATATTTTACATCGTTGAATTAATTATATTTTAATTATGGTTCATTATATATATATCATTTCGCTTAACATACATTTTAACTCTTATTACCGTTCATTATCTTACCAAAAAAACCAAACAACTTTAAATATTTTGTTATATGTATTACTAGATTAATGTGTACTTCTACTTTAATTAATACAAAATTGGAACAGTTTTAGGAAATATTTCGTAAAGACTATGTCAAGTTACTTTATTTTACTAAATCGTTTTCAATTACTTACTGTTTACTGAAATAGAAATGCTTCTACGCTTGCTTTCAGTGATATTTTTCTCAAGAGGTCAGAGGGTCAGGTTGTCACGTCTGATTACTCTGGTAGTTGATAATCAACTGTTTTCAAAATGGTGGGTCACGTCTATTTATAAGTTTTCTTAAATAGCATTATATTTTTCCTAAATTAAATTTTTTTCTTTCTTTTTTTTGGGGGATTCATTTCATGAGGAAACGTATAATTTAAACTGTTTTATTAAAAAGTATGTTCAACAAACTTTCGTTCCGTTTTAGCATCCATTTTGAATTTCTTGTTGACATTGGAGGGCATTGAAATAGTAGATGGACATTATTTTTCATTGCTGTGTTTAAAATGGCGTCCATTTCTTCGTTAGGTGACTATTTATGTCTATCGAGTTTTGGAAACTGTTAAAGATTTCCATGGCATATACTACTTTTATATGTTTTCGAGTATTTATTTATTAATGGTCTAAATCGGCATCGTGTTATTATTTTGATTTTTAAACCCATCTTTGTAAATTAAATAAATATGTTTTTAAATACTCGGGTATTAATTTATTAAATAAATAAATCGATTTCGCGATATTATAGTAGTTTAATTACCCGTTTTTTAATACACTTACCCACCCAAAACCCCTAATTTCCCTGCATCCCGTGCCAGATTTTATTTTACAAAAAAAAATATATATATATAATTCTATGCTTTGAAATGTATAATTTTTTAAATACTCGGGTATTTATTTATTAAATAAATAAATATGTTTTTTAATACTCGGGTATTAATTTTTTAAATAAATAAATCTGTTTTTAAATACTCGGGTATTAATTTATTAAATAAATAAATCGTTTTCGCGATATTTTAGTAGTTTAATTACCCGTTATTTAATACACTTACCCACCCAAAACCCCTAATTTCCCTGCATCCCGTGCCAGATTTTATTTTACCAAAAAAAAATATATATATATAATTCTATGCTTTGAAATGTATAATTTTTTTAATACTCGGGTGTTTATTTATTAAATAAATAAATATGTTTTTTAATACTCGGGTATTAATTTTTTAAATAAATAAATCTGTTTTTAAATACTCGGGTATTAATTTATTAAATAAATAAATCGATTTCGCGATATTTTAGTAGTTTAATTACCCGTTTTTTAATACACTTACCCACCCAAAACCCCTATTTTCCCTGCATCCCGTGTCAGATTTTATTTTACAAAAAAAAAAAAAAAAAGATGTAATGGTATGCGTTGTATTAAAATGCGTTGTAATAGTACTTTTGAATTAGTTAGACTATTTTACGATGTAATAGCATGCGTTGTAAAAAAACGCGTTGTAATAACAGTTGCGTTGTAATAAATCCGATGTAAAAGCATGCGTTGTAATAACATGCGTTGTACTGACACCAATCCAGGGGAGAGCTGTGCTTCAGTCCGAGGGGTGCAGCAGGACAGGGGTGCAAGCAGGGGGCGGGGTAGAGGGGAGAGCTGTGCTGCAGTCAGAGGTGTACAGCCAGGGCAGGGGGTGTAAGCAGGGGGCAGGTGTGGGTCACAGGGGTGCAGCCAGGGCAGGGAGGGCAATTAGGGGGACAGGGTAGAGGGGAGAGCTGTGCTGCAGTCAGAGGTGTACAGCCAGGGCAGGGGGTGTAAGCAGGAGGCAGGTGTGGGTCACAGGGGTGCAGCCAGGGCAGGGAGGGCAATTAGGGGGACGGGGTGGAGGGGAGAGCTGTGCTTCAGTCCGAGGGGTGCAGCAGGACAGGGGTGCAAGCAGGGGGCGGGGTAGAGGGGAGAGCTGTGCTGCAGTCAGAGGTGTACAGCCAGGGCAGGGGGTGTAAGCAGGGGGCAGGTGTGGGTCACAGGGGTGCCGCCAGGGCAGGAGGGCAATTAGGGGGACGGGGTGGAGGGGAGAGCTGTGCTTCAGTCCGAGGGGTGCAGAAGGACAGGGGTGCAAGCAGGGGGCGGGGTAGAGGGGAGAGCTGTGCTGCAGTCAGAGGTGTACAGCCAGGGCAGGGGGTGTAAGCAGGGGGCAGGTGTGGGTCACAGGGGTGCAGCCAGGGCAGGGAGGGCAATTAGGGGGACAGGGTAGAGGGGAGAGCTGTGCTGCAGTCAGAGGTGTAGAGCCAGGGCAGGGGGTATAAGCAGGGGGCAGGTGTGGGTCACAGGGGTGCAGCCAGGGCAGGGAGGGCAATTAGGGGGACAGGGTAGAGGGGAGAGCTGTGCTGCAGTCAGAGGTGTACAGCCAGGGCAGGGGGTGTAAGCAGGAGGCAGGTGTGGGTCACAGGGGTGCAGCCAGGGCAGGGAGGGCAATTAGGGGGACGGGGTGGAGGGGAGAGCTGTGCTTCAGTCCGGGGGGTGCAGCAGGACAGGGGTGCAAGCAGGGGGCGGGGTAGAGGGGAGAGCTGTGCTGCAGTCAGAGGTGTACAGCCAGGGCAGGGGGTGTAAGCAGGGGGCAGGTGTGGGTCAGAGGGGTGCAGCCAGGGCAGGGAGGAAAATACACACATCCAGGATATTTAGCCATCAGTGAAGATTGAGACATGCTGCAACTCTTTAAATGAAAATTTAGGGCAACATAAAGTGATTGTCTGTGCTCTCATTATATGTGTTCCGTGGAAATGTGGACAACAACACTCCCTACGTAAATTCGTTCACACCTCCAGTAGAAGCGCAGTACGTACAGCTGTTTCCACAGGTGTGCAGAAGACATTGCACTTTAAGGATGGAGCTACTGGGATGCAAATTGTCAGGTCAGCCTATAACTTTATGATATTAATTTGGAATGGATTGAAAAGACTATATGTGCATATTGCTATAGTATATACAAATGTGCAGAGTGTCGTATGGCATTTACTACTATTCAGAGGGTGGGAAAGGGCTATGACTCTTAAGAGCCGAAGCCTCTTGCTGAACTCAGAATCTCTTGAGTCCACTCACGCCGCAGGTTCTTCCAGGTAATAATGACGCTTTCAGGCAACAGGGGCGTTAATGGTGAGAGAGAAGCATCAGGGCGATTAATGGTGAGAGAGAAGCAGCAGGGCGATTAATGGTGAGAGAGAAGTAGCAGGGCGATTAATGGTGAGAGAGAAGCAGCAGGGCCATTAATGGTGGTGAGAGAAGCAGCAGGGCCATTAGTGGTGGTGAGAGAGAGGCATCAGGGCAGTTATGGGGAGCGAGAAGCAGGCAGTGCGTGACTAGTGAGTGGGAAAGGTGTTAACAGTAGGAGGGAGACAGGAGAGTTAATGGTAGAAGGAAGACAGGACGTCAGCGGAGAGAGAAGGCGACGGGGGCACTGTAAGAGGGAGACGGGCATTAATAGAGAAAGGAAGACTGGGGCGTCAGGCAGGCCCCTGCTACGCTTCATGGAATGCGGGGCTTCCTGCCCAAGGCCACTGAATATATTTGGAGACATGGGAGACTCGGCGGCTCCTCATCGTGTTCCGTGAGGGGAGTGGGCACCGTTTTTATCACGCCTCTGAGGAGCATTCGTGGTGAGATGGAGACATGGGCCTTAACGGAGAGGGCAGTGGTTTTAGTGATGAGATGGATAGAGTGCTCCATGGAAAGGAGACCTTGTGTCAATGGCAAAGGGAGACGGGCATCAGTTATGGTTATAGGGAGAGCATGCGTTCATTATGCTTTAGGGGAAAAAGGCAGAGGTAACCCTGAAAGTAAGGGGTGACATGGAGGGCTTGGCTTCACAAAGAGTTGAGGAAGGCAGCCAGTAGAGCAATAGGAAGGAAAATCGAGACCTCGCCATAATAAAACCTAAATAAATGTACGAAGAGGAAAACGAGAAAAGAAAAAGGAGCTGGGCTTTTTGGGGTGTGTGGAGAAAAGGGACAGGGCAATGTGGGAGAACGCAGACGAAGCAGTCAGCCACGTTTGTCTTATATAACATGTCCCATACACTGTTTTACACACCTATGATTGCTAGTCTCTGTGTAATGTGTGCGTTATGTACAGTGCTGTTATGTACTGTGGTGTTCATTTGACTTCCTATGTTGCTGGAGTGCATTTGTTTTTTTTGCAACTGATTCTATGACTTTTAGGGGTGTATCCTCGAAAGTCTCCTGTTAATGTGGCTGACCTGCTTGCTGAAGTGCACTTTATACTTGCTTTTGAGTGACACCAAGTATTGCTGGTTTAATTCGATTCCGTTTGCTGACTTGTGATGCACGGCTTGATGGGTGCATGCGTTTATTTCCCTGTGACTAGTTTGTTCTGATATAATTGTCTTATTTGCAATAGTTTTCAGTACACAGTTTGCCCAATCAGTTATGATTTTGTGTGACTACCTGGATTCCTGGAGTGCCTCTGACTTCATTCTGTTTCTTTACTTTTTGTGACTGTTGGTCCTGCGGGGAAACATTTTCAATTTATGTTGTCTTGTTTACTGGGAGCATTGCTTTTATTTTCCTTTAGTGTAATAGGCTGGCTGGTGAAGTGCACTTCCCATAGTGTGCAGTCACTTCAATTTGCCTTTAGGTGACTACCTGGCTTGATGGTGGTTTTCTATTTGATTTCATGTAACTCCTTGTCTTGATGAGTGCATTGGTTTTAGTTTGTTTGAGGTAACTGCTTCACATGCTGGTTTCATCACACAGCTGACACCCACCCTGAGAAAAGCCAGAGATGCCCTGTAAGTGGTATGAACACCAGTACGCTTAGGTTCCTTACAGCTCCTTCACTTGAAGTGGGTTACCACCTACCCGTTACTTTTTGTATCCTGCTCGTACCAAGTCAGATCCGGACCCAGACCAGTCCCCACAGTTGCTCCGGATTAAGGGACATTGTCATGTCATCTCAGGCGCGATGTAAAGATTACCAGTGAGCTGAGGACTCTTTTGGCTCAAGAACAAACTAGCTGGAGACCCTTGCGGTTGTTTAAAGATTTAAGATCAGCCTGTAACTCAGTCTTGAGCTGGGTGGGTGACCTCGATTACAAAGTGGCTGTGCCAGATGTCCCATTATGACCCCTTTTGCCTGTCTCCCCTTCAGACGCAGAGGGCGTAAAACTGGGGGGTGCTCAACCCTGCCAAAAAACTGAGGGGTGACCCTAAGAGCACAGCTGCCATCCAATCAGGGGTGGGATGCTTTGGTGTGCTGGTCTGGTTTTCTGGTTGACTGGTTTTCTGACTTATGACTGCGCATTCCTTTCAGTCTGCACTTGCTTCAGTTTACTTTTTGAGTCACTGTCTAGTTTGCTGGATGTATTGCTTTCATTTTTTTACTTGCTTGGTGCTTTTATGTTGGTGCCTGCATGCTGAAGTGTACTCTTCTTCAGTTTAAATGTATGTGACTGGCCTGTTGACTAACACCCTGCTTTCAAAGTGAAGGTTCACAGGTTCACTCTTGCTTTAGTTTACTTTTGTATGGTTGACTGCATGCACTGTTTTGCTGGATGCATTGCTTTAAGTTACTACTTGATGCATTGCTTTCAGTTTGCTTTCGAGTAATTGCCTCTCGTTTTCCTAATGCTTTGTGAAGGCTGTTTCCCAACTGCTGTGCAACTTCTTCTACTCTTAGAGCTGAGATTTTCATGAAAGTCTTATAGTCTGAATTCAGCACCTGAGCGTAATAGGACGGAATGTATGAAGCTCTGTGGTTATACTGAATAAGCAGCTACCTATGTTATGCCATCTACTAATGTAATAACTGCACTTTCACAATTGCTTTATTAACCTTCCTGCTTTCTCAAATTTGCTTGAAAATGCACGATTTTTCTTCTTTTTTTTCAAAATTTTCTTGGGGGGGGTTATACCCCCAAACCCCCCTTTTGGGGTTCGGGCTCGCTCGCTACGCTCGCTCGCTACGGTGCAGTATGCAAATCACTTTGCGCCCCACCACATTGAAATGTCATCCACCGCTACTGGGCAACAGTTGTTTTAAGTAATGCATTTCCCCCACTCTGTTATTTATTTGACGTTTCATGATTCCATTTAGCTCATTCTAAACTATCCCATGTTTGTGAAACATGGAAACTGAAGCACAGAGGGATGAAGTAATTTTCATATTATCGCCCAATGTGGTCAAGTGAGGAGAAGCTGGGTTTGCAAACCATTTTCCGGGATCCGCAATAGGCAACCATAAAAGTTTGTTGAAACAGCTACAGCGAGGAGTCTGTCGGTGAAACACCATAAAGAGCAGTCATCAGTATAGTCACACAGTCATCCTGATCCCAGCAAGTGTAGTTGGACCACACCTGGACTTTGGACATCTACAACTTGCATAGCTGAGCATCCCAAAAAGAGAACATCTATGCATGTCGTAGTTAAACATATAGGAAGCTCAGAATTAATCATTTGAATGTTGACTCAAGCTCTTAAAATGTATTTAAAAATTGTAATCTCTCCCTTATTGAATCCTCATGAATGAAAAAACACAGTAACACTTATTACATGACTGCTTATAATTAAAATACATCCTTTCTATAGCTTTTTTACCTGTAGTTTATGAATTATTGTCATAAAATAACAGTTTGCAAGGTTACCTGAATGGGCTGTTTTGCTTAATTTGTATGCCTATTCCCAAGAATATTGTCTGTTCTTTACTAAGAGCCAGTTTCTCAGTGCCTCAAACTACCAGACAGATTTTTGCAAATGTATCAAGTAGTGTATGATATGCTTGCCTTTGGTCCCTATTTTGCAGTGGCTCTGGTATAATGGGGGTAGTTCAGTGTGGTTGAGTTCAGACTATTGGCATATTACCACAAACAAAACAAGCACTGGCATAGTCAATAGATCGCGCCTTTGAGACCTTATAAGTGTTTTGATAGAGGTATTGGCTTTGCCAATGTCTTTAAACGATGTTGTAGAGCATTGTGATTGCTGTGCAGCATGTTGCAAAGTTATAACGAAGTGGTATAAGCATTTGTGTTGCCTAGTATATAAACAAGAAGACATTATGAACAACCCTATTAAAAAAACAGAAACAACATAAAACATGTCTTCTCGTTTTTTTGCCCTTGCAATGCTGGCAACTTCTTCCTGCCTGTTCGAATGCTTGTTTGTTATAGCTTTTTTTGTTATGGGGGGCATAACAAATGGGAGGGTGAAAGTTGGGAAATAGAACCTGAATTACAACACGAGCAGTGGATGGACACCAGTGGAGAATCAAGAGATGCCAGATTCAGAGTGTAGACTGTGGTGGTGCTGAGTGATGCTGAGGGGGTGGTGTGCTGGTGCGGAGGTGATGCCCACATAATGCTTATTAATACTCAGGTGGTGCCGAGTGATGCTGAGGTGGTTGTGTGCTGGTACGGAAGAGATGCTGAAGTGGTGCTGAGTGATGCTGAGGTGGTGCTGAGTGATGCTGTGGGGCTAAGTCATGCTAAAGTGGTGCTGCTGCACTGGTGCTCAAGTGGTGCTGAACTGCGCTCTTGTGGTGCTGGGTGATGCTGAGTTGGTGTTGCGATGAGGTGGTGCTGCACTGATGCTGAATTGGTGCTGCATTGGTGCTGAATTTCTGCTGAGGTGGAGCTGCCCTGGTGCTTAGGTGGGGCTGTGCTGGTGGGGGTGCGCTGATGCGGAAGTGGTGTTGTGCTGATGCTGAGATGGTGTTGTGCTGATACAGAGATTGTGGTGCAGTGGTGTTGAGGTGGATGCTGCGCAGAATCAGAGTTGGTGTTGCACTGGTGGTGGTGCACTGAAGAGGAGGTGGTCCTTTGCTGATGCTGAGATGGTGCTGTTGTGCTGATCATGAGGTGGTTCTTCGCTGATGCTGAGGTGGTGCTTCGCTGATGTTGAGGTGGTGCTTTGTTACTGTGGTGGTGCTGAGGTGGTACTGCACTGGTGCTGAGGTGCTGCTGAGTTATACTGAGGTGGCATTGAGGGGGGGTGTGCTTGTGCGGAGGGGGTGCTCAGGTGGTACTCAGTGGTACTGTGGTGGTGCTCAGGTGGTGCTGAGCGATGCTGAGTTGGTGCTGCACTAATGCTAAAGGGGTGCTGTGTTGGTACTGAGTTGCTGCTGCGGTGGTGCTGCACAGGTGCCAAGGTGGTGCCGCACTGATGCTGTTTTGGGGCTGTGCGGGTGCTGAGTTTGTGCTACACTGGTGCTGGTGCACTGATGCGGAGGTGGTGCTGTGGATGTGTTGAGTCATGCGGAGGAGATGCTGTGCTGGTGCTGAGGGATGCTATGGTGGTTCTGGGTGATGCTGATCTTGTGAAGATATGCTGGTGCTCAGGTGGTGCTGGGTGATGCTGAGTTGGTGCTGAAGTGGTACGCTGATTCTGAGATTATGCTGAGTGATACTAAGGTGGTGCTGATGATGGTGTGCTTGTGTGGAGTGATGCTTTGGTGCTCAGGTGATGTTGTGCTGGCGCTCAGGTGGTGCTGAGTGACACTTGGGTTGGTGCCTGTGTGCTACTTCTGAAGTGATGGTGCATTTGCACTGAGTTGCTGTTGAGAGGGTGCTGCACTGGTGCTGAGGTGGTGCTGTGCTGATGCTGTGGTGGGGCTGCAATGGTGCTGGGTTGGTGCTGCACTGCTTGTGGTGCACTGATACAAAGGTGGTGCTGTGCTGTGGTGGTGCTCTTGTGTGATGCTGAGGAGATGCTGTGCTGGTGCTGAGGTGGTGTTGAGGGATGCTGCGTTGACCCTGAGTTAGTGCTGCTTCACTGTTGCAGTGCTGTGCTGGTTGTGAGGTGGTGATGCGCTGCTGCTGAGGTGGTGATGCACTGCTGCTGAGGTGGTGCTGCACTGGGGCTGAGGTTGTGCGCTGGAGGTGAGTTATGCTGAGGTGGTGATATGCTGGTGTTGTGGTGGTGATCAGCTGCTAAGTGATGCTCAGGTGGTGCTGAGGTGGTGCGGCTGAAGTGGTGCTGAGTGACACTGACTGGTACTGAAGTGGTGCTGTGCTGAGGTGGTGCCGAGGTGTGTTGCACTGTCTACTTGCACAATACATTAAATAACCTGCCATTATATGTCACATTTGGAGAGCACAAGAAGGCATCCCTTGAAAACCGTGCAACTTAAAGTTGGCTTCTATTTTCATAAAATGGAGCAATAACAGCACATTTACCTCTTTAATCGTATCCAAATAATCACACTGTCATAAGCACAATGTAACTACGTTGATCCTACTCTCGGCCGTTTTCTTAAACTACACTTCCTTTAAGTAAGAATATTATCTAAGGTTTGGACATTTGAGCCAATGAATCTAAAAAGGTTAGAGGATGAAAAACAACATAGTCTCTGACTGAAAAAGCTCTTGTAAAAACAAAGACAGTCGAAAAGAAGATGAGGACATGATTTGCAGCCCTCGGCTGAGGGCGTTCGGAAAGATAAACCAGCTCAAGCAATAGAAAAGGTAATGTGCTGAAACTAACTTATGTGGCTGATAGTGAAGTGAATAATACCAACAATGGAGGAGTACCCCCTATGCAACAGTACAGAGAAAGGCCTCTGTTTAGAGCTTGGTGCTCGGGTTAGCACAATGTGCCCCAACCTGTTACTGGACAGTGGATGTCCTTTTAGAAGACCCCTCACTCTCCAACCTAGTTGGAGACATGCTTCATCATCGGGGTCCCACCCCGTAGGCCGAATGCCCACAGGGTGTGCTGCGACACCTGACTAAGGTGGAGCTGGATTTTTTTCTTTTATATGTGCATAAGATTTACAGTGAAAATGTATTAAAAAGGGTGCCAAAACTACTCACTACAAGACTTTATTCTTGAGTGCTTGAACCCCTGGATAAAAACAGTGTGGCACCTGTGCCTAATTTGGTAGGTTTCGGTGTCTCAAAAAGTGTACTGATTTAAAAATAGCGTAGTGTGCTATGTGACTGATAAGGAAAAGAAAATAAGGTCTACATGTTTCAACCAAAATATAAGTGTACGGTTTTCATCAGGACCGTGCTGATTGAACTGGGTGGTCCGCACACACTAAGGTGCGCCCTAGCCCTCTCTCAATATTCAAGATCGCAAAAATGAGATCAGGTGTAAAAAGGTGTGTCTCTTCCTCATTCAGGAAAGTGAAGTGATCCATGTAACAGGGCCAGTCTGTAGGGCGTGACCAAAACAGCAAAAGGAGGAACAAATGTAAACTATTCACCAACGAAAACAAGGGAGTTTCAAAAGTAACACTTAGGAATGAAAGAAAACAGCTGGGCGTGATGAAAGCCCATACAGTAGATGCAGCATGTCTCGAGAGACCGCACATGCGATGCCTAGGCAAGATGTAAAAAACTACACAGATCAAGTCCACAAATGTCACGAGAAAAAGGAAGCCGGTCGCAAAAGAAATGAGCAGCCTCAATGTGTTACATGAGTGTTCGCTATGGATACAGTTTTATGAGGAAAACACGAGAGCTGCTCCCATTTTATGCCTAATTCTTGTATGGAGTATATCACAAGCAGGGGTGGGGCTAAGTGTGCCTGAACCTTTTAGAAAGTCCTTACATTTCTATATATAAATTTCAAATGTAATACATCACTCGTGTTAGTCAAACACTGGTTCTCAAATTTAATTTACTCTTTTTTTTTGCACTGTGCCTCACATTTGCTTAATTAAAATCCTTTCTCGTAGGATCTATGTAGGTCACAGTCTGCATAACCAAAATATGCGTTCTTCTATCCCCTCTATGCATAACTCACGTATAATCCACTTTGCGCTGAAACTTTACATTAGAATTTGCTATGAATAATCAAAACAAAACTTATCGTGAATATATTTTGAATGTTTAAATTCCACAATTTGCTTACACACCATGTTTTGATGAGAAACTACCACTTGACTGTAACTGAACCACATCGCTGTGACTCAATCAATCAATCCGAACACTTGTACAGTGCACTATCCACCCGTGAGGGTCTTAAGGTGCTGAGAGGGCGAATGGGATGCTGCTACTGCTCAAATAGCCAGGTCTTGAGTAGTCTCCGGAAAGTTAGTAGGTCTTGGACCTGCCGTAGGAGGGTGGGGAGGGTGTGCCAGGTCTTGGCGGCGAGGTGGAAGAACGATCTGCTGCCGGAAGTCGCTCTTCGGATGCGGGGGACGGTGGCGAGGGAGAGGGTGGTGGAGCAGAGCTGGTTGTTGGGGGTGTAGAAGGTGAGACGTCTGTTGAGGTATGCGGTCTGGTGGTGTGGAGATCCTTGTGTGCATGGGTGAGGAGCTTGAAGATGATCCTCTTCTTTACGGGAAGCCAGTGCAGGTCTCTCAGGTGGGTTATGATGAGGCTGCGGCGAGGGATGTAGAGGATCTTGTTGGCTTCAGAACGGAAAGGGGGAGGCAGACACTCTGGGTTCTGCCGTAAAGAATGGAGGTGGTCCATTCCAGAGCCTTGTCTCGGATCCCAGAGTCGTGGAGGTGTATGCGTAGGGTGCGGTGGCAGATGGTGTTGAAGGCGGCTGACAGGTCCAGGAGGAGGAGGACCGCGGTTTCGCCATTGTCTAGCAGGGCCCTGATGTCATCGGTGGAGGCGATGAGGGCAGTTTCGGTGCTGTGGTTGCTGCGGAACCCAGACTGGGACGGGTCCAGGATGCTGTTCTCGAGGTAGCCGGTCATTTGTCTGTTGACTGTCTTCTCGATGACTGTCTTCTCGATGACCTTCGCCGCGAAGGGGAGCAGGGAGATGGGTCAGAAGTTCTTGAGGTCCTTTGGATCAGCCTTGGGATTTTTGAGTAAGGCGTTGATCTCGGCGTGCTTCCAGCTCTCCGGAAAGGTTGTGGTCTCAAAGGAGATGTTGATGGCCTTGCAGAGATGGGGTGCGATGGTGGTGCTGGCATTGCTGAAGATGTGGTGTGGGCATGGGTCTGACGGAGAGCCGGAGTGGATGGTGTTCATGATTTTAATGGTGTCTTCGTTTTTTATGTTGGTCCAGATGAGCAGGGTGTTGGTGTGGATGGTGGCCGTGAGGTTGGTGCTCTCGGTGGCTGTTTGTGTGGTCATGGTGTTGAAGCTGTCGTGGATGTCAGCGATCTTGCGATGGAAGAAGGTGGCAAGGGAGTCGCACAGGTCTTGCGAGGGCGGCATGTCCTTGCTGTTGGAGCTGGGGTTGGAGAGTTCCTTCACGATGTTGAAGAGCTCCTTGCTGTTGTGTGCGTTGTTGTCTAGGCGGTCTTTGAAAGAGGTCCTTTAGGAGGATCTGATGAGGTGATGGTGTCTGCGGGTGGCGTTCTTGTGGGCTGCGTAGCTGTCTGGTGTCTGTTCGTAGTGACATTTCTTCTCTCGTTTTGGGCAGGTTTGCTTGGAGGCCTGTAGGTCCTAGGTTAACCAGCTGGCTTTCTTGTTGGTGTGTCTGTTAGAGGGTTTCTTTATCGCGGCAAGAGTGTTGGCGCAGTCGTCGATCCACTGTCTGAGGTTGTGGTCGGCGGTGTCGGGGTCGGTGGGGTTGGCGGGTGGGCTATGGGCGAGGGTGGTGTTGAGCTGGACTTCGGTGACTTTGCTCCAGCAACGGCGAGGGATCTGTTGGGTACGGTGGTGTGTGCTGGGTTTCTGTAAGGTGAAGTGGATGCAGCGATGGTCGGTCCAATGGAGTTTGGTGGAGTGGCTGAAGGAGACGTCGGGGCTTGCGGAGAAGATGGGGTCAAGCGTGTGGCCGGCAGAGTGGGTGGGTGTTGTGACGAGCTATCTGAGTCCCAGGTTGGCGAGGTTGTCAATCAAGGTGGTGGAGTTGGTGTCGTTGTTGTTCTCGAGGTGGACGTTCAGGTCCCCGATGAGGATGCAGTCTGTGGAGATGAGGGCATGTGTGCTGACAAAGTCGGCGATGGAGTCGCTGAACTGTGGCTGGGGGGGTCTGTAGAAGAGTGTTCCTCTGAGGGTGGTGTTGGGGTAGTGTGGAACTGGAAGTGCAGGTGTTCGGCGGTGCTGAGGGTGTCGTCGGTGGTGGTCGAGACTCTGAGAGTTTTCCTGTGGACGATGGCGATTCCTCCTCCTGTTCCGTTGGTGAGGTCCTTGCGGGTGATCTTGTAGCCGTTAGGTATGGGTATGGCGATGTCGTGTGCAGAGGAGGGGTTCATCCAGGTCTCTGTCAGGAAGGTGACGTCTGGGGAGGTGGAGTCAAGAAGGTCCCAGAGTTTGACGGAGTGTTTGCGGGCGGAGCGGGTGTTGAGTAAAATGCATCTGAGCTGGGTGCGTCTTTTCTCAGTGGGTTGATTGGTGGTTTGGAGGCTGGTGAAGCTGCAGTTCCAGCAGGAGAAGGGTCCTTGGGTGCACTTCGGGGTGGCCATGAAGCAGTTGTGTGATCGTCTGGTGTTGAGTGCGTGGAGGGTGCTGGCATTGTAGCGATGTCGGGCGTCGTGGCGTTTGCGGGGGCCAAGGGGTCTGGTGCTGGGCACGATCCAGGCGCAGATGGGCTTGCATTAGGCGCACTAGCGGCGCGCCCGCTGCGTGGCCGCACAGCGGCCGCCATATAAGGGGAAGTGGGAGGAAGGAGCAGCTGGGAGGCGGGAGCGGGACTGCAAGGACTCTTACTGCAACTGTGTTTAACAGACAAACTCTGATGTGAAAAATGTTTTTTACTTCTAATAGCACTTTGAAGCAAGCAAAGGACGGCATTAACTACTATACAATTGCCCTCACAGAATCTTCAGCTGGTTTGTGCGATATTCACACTTTACAGGGGCGTAACAAAGGCCCCCGCAGCCCCTGCGTTGCGGGGGGCGGGCCCGATGCTCTAGGGTTCCCTTCAGCACACAGTAGTCGCTGCATTGCTTTTACTGTACTCATACACAGCAA
Organism: Lissotriton vulgaris; assembly: GCF_964263255.1. Taxonomy (NCBI): domain Eukaryota; kingdom Metazoa; phylum Chordata; class Amphibia; order Caudata; family Salamandridae; genus Lissotriton; species Lissotriton vulgaris. Next base: position 672,271,175 of record NC_141691.1, on the reverse strand, counting down.
ATACAATAAAACAATGTTTTTATGTAAAGTGCTCTGATACATGAAACCATCGGTCAAGTACGCCTATATAAAACTCTTAAAAAATAAATAAATAAATAAAAAAGCAGTGCTAAATTCGCAAACAAACAGAAGTGCCAGAGCTCTGCTCAGGAGGCCACTGCAGCTTGTACCACTTGTGGCAGAGTGTTACAAACACTGGTGTTGAAAATTAAGTGCTGGTGCTGAGCACCGGAAACTGCCTGCTCAAATTGAGCACTGGACAAGGGGCGGAAGCGCACTGTGGTGAGAAGTGTACTGCTATTTGGGAACCAAGATTAGAGTTGAAGGCAAATAGTTAGTATATTTATAATATATGCTTTACTTTTTCCTTCTGGATTAGTACAAGAAAGTTTGTTAAGTTTGAACTCTGGAGGTTTTGTTCGTTTAATAGTGTTTTGAGTAGGGATAGTGTAGTGACTTGTTATCGGAAGTAGTGGACATGTGCACACGTCAGTTGGGTGAATTGTTTTAAAAGCAAGAGGTAGTATGAAAAGCCCTTTCAAACCATAACTGCTGAACCACGTCACATGAATTAAACAGCAAATCCCCACAGTTCAGCGACCGATGCACATTGTTCCCCATCACAAAGCAATACATTAAACCGTACCCAACCAACAGTGGGGTAACAAAAGCCCCTGCAGTGCCGCCCCAATGGTGCGGGGGCCCAGAGTACCAGGGGCCCCCTCCAGCACTGTGCACGGGTGGCGACTAAGCGCTCCTGACTGGGTATGGAAGGTGGGGCCCCCTCCAAGAACTTTGCAGGGGGCCCCCCTCTAGTTTCGTTACGCCACTGACACTTTACTGTGGGTTAATACTATACATTGTTTAGAGACTTGAGACTACGAGAGATATTCCGGGACTAATTAGTTGTGTCACCCCATACATAGAGTGCTAAACTCAGGTGGGCTTGGGCTGTTCCTGGAGTGACATGGTCCTGCAGCCCACTTGGCCCACCGAGAAAAGCCTCTGTGACTGACTGCACCATCTCAGGGTCCAATAGATCTGTATAAGGGGCTTGCCACGAATAATTGCTGAAAAACAATTTGTAAAAAAAACCCACAAAAAGTAAATACATGGTGTAGAATTAAAAATAAATTGGTTTTCTCTGTAGGTGTACTGAAATTGGATAGCTTACTGGACGGGAAAGCCTGTACAGATGGCACCACCAGCCTGCTAAATGTTCTATCCCACTTAACCTAGACCACTGATCTCTGCCCTTACACCTCCCCTTCAGCGCACGATGCTGCCCCTGTACAACATTACTCTGGAAATACTCCCTTGAGCCTGCTACTCCCTAAATCAGACTCCAGTCATTAAATGCCTCTGTTCTGAGCGGAGTTCACTGGTCACTGCGTCTTTGATGGCATTAGTCAACAGGACTTAGGAGTTTTCATGTGGCGCACACATTTAGTAGAGGAGGAGATAGGAAACCAGATGAGCTGACATCAAAGGACCCGCCTCTCTGTAACTCTGCCAGCATCCCTGCATTCCTTCCTTGCCACCCTCTCCATGCCAAACATCATGAAGGGGCCTAACCAGAGATCAAATGGTGGCCTGTGTGGAGGGTGGAACAATGTACTTAAGGTACAACGACAGATACCTCTCTTGAAACTTTTGGGAGGCCCTAAATGTGAGCCAGGTGCCCAGAGCTGCCTCTCACTGAGTGCAGAAATACCCCACCCCGGGTCTACTGATAACGGGTGCTGGGGCATTTACCAAGCGCGGTATTACTGCTTCATTCTGAATTCCACATCTGAGTGGATGGGGAATAACTCAGTAATGGCTGGAGTTTTTCCCCTGATCCGAGATGTGAAACTGAGAATTATGTGCTTTTCATCGCACGAATTCCACCAGATTTTTAAGTGGCGAAAATCAGCAGGAGGTGGGGAGGGGGGCTGTTGGGACGGAGTGGAAAATCATGGGGGCAGTAATCGCCACATAACTTGGGAATTGCGATTCTGATGCAAACTAATTTGCGTCTGAATCAGGATCAAAATGAGGCCCAAAGAGCCTCATATTATCTATTTTGTTTTTTTATGATAGCGCTTGTGGTTAGTTTTGCGACTTAGCTATGTTATAAGTAGCGAGTTGCCATTACCAATACGATTGTACTCTTTTTTTTGACCTTTTAAATAATGGAAATGCTGCAATAGGTGCAATAGCCTTCACAACTATTTCAACAGGCTAATTTATCTCTCTTCCGTTTTTCCGCCAACCATTGCCCTAGCGATGAACTTAACTTAATAATCACCTTACTACTTGTTGTACCATATGTTTAGATGATATCCTGACTCCCGAAATCTTTGTCCTCACAATAATAGGGTATGATATTTTTGTAGGACGATATTTTCCAGTAAATGCTATGGCACTACTCCCCTTAGACCATTCCGGGAACATTTAGTAGATTTGAAGCAGGAAGAATCATGTATTCCTCCAATGAATCCACAGACGTTGTAAGGGTCCTGCCTGGTTAGAGGACATGATGGCCTTATCTGAATCCAAGGGTTCACTCTAGATGCACCTGGTGTGAGGGTCCTCCTGCCTGCTCTCAGATGCAGGGATCCTGCCTGAGCGCATTGGTGTGAGGATAATGCCTGCCTTCAGAAGTTCTGATGGCTGCTCCATCTGTATACGAGTTCTGTCTGGTTGCAGATGGTATCAGATGGTTGTGTTAGTGCCTGGTGCTTCGATACTGAATTTAAATGTCCTTCCTGCGTACAGAGATTGTAGGGTGCCTATGATGAGTGTCGAACCTGGATTAACAGCATGTGAGGTTATAATTTCATGCAGTAAGAAACCCTGGCTCAAGTCAGATGTCTGCCTCTATCTTGGCTTTAGGTCACATTTGAATATCAGGCCAAAGGGGATTCTGGGCATTTCCCCCCCAAAACACAGCACCCTGCTAAATGAAGGGGAACTATGGTAACGTAGTATGAGCGTATCACAAAATCGAAATCTGCATTTTTTTTTACTCTTCTTTAATGGAAACTGAGGTTTAAAATAAATACAGAATAAAACAGCACAAGTGTTACAGCTGCGGCTGCACTTTACGGGCCTGCTTTTTTGACAGTCTGAAACCTAAGAGCACGCTTAATGGGGCCTTGAGATTTCCTTGTCTTTCTGGCTTCTGTTGAGGCTAAACGCCGCTTGTAAAACAGTTCATTGTAAGTCAATTGTGGCAATGATAATGCCATGTGAAGTGCTAATTCTTCACATGCAGTGGTCAATAACACATATATGTTCAGATCTGGCTGCAGAGTGCTTTAGCACTATTAGTTCAATAATCGGTCCAATGAGAATAGAGATGTGGCTTTGGGTCCTCCTCTATCGGCTTTCATGCGTTTTACATGGTTTACCATTGATTTGGCGGGCTGTCTATGAAGGCCATGATGTATTGTTATTATTTATTTATTTGATGCATTATTGCACTTTTATATAGCGCGTACTTAATCAAAGGGTATATGAGTTCTTTACAATAATTACAAGGAATACTCCAGCAATAAAAGATCAAAAAGGATTTTATCAGTAGGTATATCATTATCAACTATAAGTAGTGGGAAGGTGATTACATTCTCTTTACAAATATCGATGTATTGGTTGAGTTGAGATGCAATATAGGATCCTTGCTATGAATGGAGATTAGTTACTGGGTGGATATTGTTCAGATCTCTCCTTTTTCAGCAGTGTGGTGAACTGTCCTGTTTTCAGAATGGCATCATTTCTCTGTAGGCCAGTGGGAAGCTGATCAGCTGTGTTCAATTAAAGGATATGTGAATGCTGACCTCCTAGATTAGAGTGGAGGGGATTGAGTCCACAAAGCGCCAGGCATGTTTCGTCTTAGGTTTTATTATGATAAACTATCTTTTGTTGACCTCTGAAATTCCCTCCAGCATGCGTTGCTGTTTAGGGTTGTGGAAAGGCTGTCTACTGACTGAGAGAGATTCTTGTCTGTTAAGATTCAACCATTTCATCTTCTCTACAAATAATTCATAAATCCCCTCTGCCTTTCTTTAGATGTGTAGGTAACTAACTTCGACAGAGGTCTGGTGTGTTGGTTGATAATGTTGAATAGTTTTATGAAGCACTTTCTGGCTTGGTCTGATATCTGAAGTACAAGGCATTAGCCTCATAGGTGTTGGTTTCGTACATTTTCTTTCAATGAAAAACAAGTTGAAAGTTTCTTTCTACTGCTGTTCATCCAATCTTTGACGCCTTCTGCTTCTGTTTAGGTCCTTATTGCATTATTGAATTGAGATTTTATTCTTTTTTTGACATTGTTCAATTTGTGTTCCCAGTAGGTTTTGTTGATAGGGCAAAAATGTGTTCTTTGCAGAAGCGACGTGATTTGTAGATTGTAAGTCACAGTGTGTTCTTTGATATACTCACTTTGTTAGATAACATGTTTAATTGTTGATTTAAGGCTTTTTTTGTGTGTAGGGAACAGGGTATCTGAATTCCTGAGGCTGATATGAAAACACAGTGCTATTAACCTATTGACATTCCACATTCATTTGTTTAACTTTGCAGTGATGTTAGCATGTTGTTGGATTTACAGCTTTCTTTGTTAATGCAAATACTATTTCTTTAAAATTTCTTCTGAGCATTTTTAAAACGCTCTTCTTTGAGACTACAGCTTAATAGTCCTAATGATTTATGTAAAGCCAATGGGCCCTATTCTCAGCTTCCAACTTGTAACCCATGATGCTTGTTTATGGAATTGTCTTTCTTGGAAAGCTCCGAGCAACGTACACAACGTCATTCAACTAGTACCAAGCATTTCCTCTAATAAAAAACAGTCCTATTAGAATTGCCAATGCATGTTTAATCCATTTAGTTTTCATTTGCTGAATTGCTTTAAATTAATTTTGTAGACATTCATTCTCTTTTTTTCTCTTGCCCCATTTTAGAGTGAACACATAGTTTGCTTAAAATGGATACAAGAATTATTTATGAGGTTGATTTATGATGTTAATGGCAAATGTGTGTGTAAGAAATGTAAACACCAGTCCTTTCTAAGAGGAATGGGCTCCACCGGGTAGTGCACAATTCTCTCCATTGCCTGGTCCAGAGGCACCCTAAACTATCAAACAGAAGAGGCTCTCCATTACTCGACTAGTGGATAATAGCTTGTGCTGTGACATATGTGTGGCATCATTTGGATCTTTTGCCACATTCTCAAACTATGAGGCTTTTTTTCTGGGTCCAAGCCTTTCAGTGGTTTCTGGGCAGCATACACCACGCAACACCTCTGACTACTCCTCTGAACCCTAATCAACAAGAGTGTCACCTTTAAGCTCCTCATTCATCCCTACAAAGCCCTATACAATAAAGGACCAGCGTACCTGAACCACCGCCTCACATTCCACGTACCCACCAGACAACTCCAACCCTCCCAACTCGCCCTCGCCTCCATACCCAGGATCCACAAGACCAGAACCGGAGGAAGATTGCTCTCCTACCTTACTGCCAAGACATGAAACTCCCTGCCCCTGCACCTCAGGCAATCTGTCTGCGTCACTGACCCAATTCATGAAGGACCTCAAGACCTGGCTTTTCGAAGGATCCTCCACCAAGTCCAACCAGCAGCCCCCTCCCCCGGTGCCTTGAGACCCTCACAGGTGAGTAGCTGTGCTTTACAAGCCCTGATTGATTGTTTGAGTAATGTTTTCAACTGATGTCCCACGGCCTTCAGTATTATTATGCTTTAGTTCAGTAAGCATGTCCATTTGGACTCATAGCTCTCCAAAGGTAGGTAGGTTGAGTTTTCAAGGCATATTTTGAGTTGGCAATAGCTGTGGAGCAATATACAGCTGGTAATAATCGTAAAACAGAATACATCTGATGTCCAGTCTTAGTCGTATCTTCCAAATTAATAGGTCTTTATTTTCTTTTAAAGAAAATTTAGAGCAGTTGAAATGATCAACAAGCAAACAGACTAGTTTAACCTCCCAGAGTACCTAAAGACCCCCCAAATTGTTTCATAGTACTTAGTTATGCAAGGCAATTCGAAGAACATTGTTGTAAATGGTCAGTCTTATCCTGAAGAAAAAGGATCTTCAGTACTCTGGTTTCCCTGTGAATCTTTGATGCAGCTTTGACCCCTGTCAAAGGCTCCAGAAAGATTACAACATTGAATTAAGGGCCAGATGTATATATGTTTTGTTTAGCGATTTCCAAATAGCAATTGCATCCGAAATGCCAATTGGAAATCGCTATTCGAAGTGTACGAAAGGTAGTTTTTCTCTAGCTGCAAATATGTCTGATTCAAAATTGCTATTTAGGGATTTCCTAATAGGGAATTGCTAAAATGCAAATCATTGTTAGGAAGTAGCAAATAGGAAAAGTCACATTGTGGTAGCAGAATGGTGAGTTCACAATGTAGAAGGGCATAAATGCACCTCCTTAATGGTGTTCTGCAACATAGTGGAAGATAGTGTTTTTCAAGAGTGTAAATGTGGAGTCTTACTGGATTTTTGTACAGCAAAGAAGGAGATCTATGTCAAGGTAAGAAGGTTATAATGATCTTGTTGACAGAAAGTGCAAGATGTAGTTTCAAGAGGAGGAGCTGAAGGTCCTTACTAAGGAGTGGATGTTCAATAATGAGGAGCGCTTTGAGAAGAGTTCCTTCAGTGTGTCAGAATATCAGAAAAACTAAATCTGCACAGACAGCCTGGACAGGGTTAATTCCATTGGTATCACATAGCATATCATCCCTGAAAAAGATGGTATGATTTAAGATCGCAAACCAAAGAGAAGGCATGTGAGACAGGCAGAGGACCAGCTCAGGTAAGACCATTATTTATCTAAAACCTTTGGCTTTTGAGAGAGTAACAAAGAAGATCACAAGCACCCATGGAATCTTTAGTTGAGGCAACAGTTTAGCCTGAGTGTTGTGGGTGTTCCCAATGTTGATACCTCGAATCTAAAATAAACAACTTAAAGGAATAATATATAATGCATATGTAAAATAAACAACTTAAAGGAATAATATATAATGCATATGTAATTTCCATAGATTTGTATGCATATTTTCTCAGGGCCTGATTATGACCTTGGCAGATGGGATACTCCGTCACAAACATGACGGATATCCCGTTCATCATGTTACAAGTTTCCTAGGCTATAATTGACTTGTAATGCGCCGGTCAGGACAACTGTCACATTTGTGACAGAGTGACCCCATCTACCAAGATCGTAATAAGACCCTTCATTATTTAATCATACTTTGGAGAATTCCTTTTTTTAATGCTTTTTGTAACTTTCTAATCCGTTACAGGAGTTGTAGTATAAATAATGATTCTTAATTTTGATGTGTAGAAACACATGTACATTGTTTGAGCTTTAAACAATTTCTCATTCAGAATAGACGGTGATCAGAAAAGTACATGTAACACAAATGTAACATTAAAAAATAAATAAACAGTATATTAATATTTATATATTTCTCACAGATGTGTCATAACAAAGAGAGCTTGATAGAGAGCAAGAGTCCATTATAGAAAGCCCATATTATATTGAGGAATCCACAGAAATATCTGCCACACAGACATCCCAAGGACCATTCAGAAGGAGAACTACAGTTTTACCACTCCCAGATTTTGAAGATGTATCACAAAAAACAACCAGAGGCAGAGCAACCAGCCCAACATCCCTGAGAGCCAGGCAGATGCACTGCAGGGTTTTTCAGCTGCATCATGATGTCACAGCTTCCCGTAATACTGGTATTCTTACAATGGATGATGGTTCAGACACATCTCAATTGTTTGGTGTTTTGGAGGCATCAATGATTTCTGTGCAGTGGCTGCAAGCAAGATATATATAATGTGTAAATCACCAATTATCTATATATTTAAAAAACATAAGTATGTCTGTCTGTTTGTCCTTTATGCATTACTACACCATTCATCCGATCGCCATGAAACTTTGGGAAGCTGTTGAGTCCACTCCCGCAAAGGTTTCTGTCAAAATGTTTTTTTTTAAATCGGCCCCCCAGGGCCCTCATAATCTTTCGAATACTGAAATAGACAGCGAATTTGCGAGCATCATCGACAGTTATGACCCCCAAACGGAAATCGAATGGTCAATCTACATCAGAAGCACAAAAGAAAAAGGCATTACGAGCTTCAGAAACAGACGAACAACAGGAAGCAAGAATAGAAGCTGTTCGAATACAATCTGCCCCATCCCGTAATGCTGTTCGAATACAACCTGCTCAAGCACGTAATTCTCAAACGAACGAGCAAAGAGAATCAAGATTGGAAACAGATCGATTACGCACTCCTCAAGCCCGCTCGAATAAAACAGGAGAGCAACCAGAATCAAGATTGGAAGCCAATTGAGGACGCACTGCTCAAGCCACACTTAGAAATGTTTAAAAAAATAAAATGAATAAGTTTCAATAACAATGACACAATGTAAATTTAATGTTATCATAACGAGTTTCCTTAAATTTCCTTTCTTCTGAGATTGCAGCAACGCGCGACGGGTAAGCTAGTCTATATATATATATATATATATATATATATATATATATATATATATATATATATATATATATATATATATAAAAACGAATGTATGTCTGTCTGTTTGTCCTTTATGCATTACTACACCATTCATCCGATCAGTATGAAACTTTGGGAAGTTGTTGAGTACACTCCCGCGAAGGTTTCTGGCAAAAAAGAAAAAAAGAAAAATGTGTTAAATATCGGCCCCCCGGCACCCCAGGGCCCTTTCCAATACTGAACGTTTACAGTTTCCGGTGCGACTCGCTTTTGTAATGACCACCAACAAAGCACAAGGACAATCGCTGCAAGTGTGTGGACTAGATTTGGAGAATCCGTGCTTCTCACATGGACAACTGTATGTGGCCAGCTCACGCGTCGGAAAACCTTTTGATTTATTCGTGTACGCACCAGACGGAAAAACAAAAAATACCGTGTATCTACAAGCACTTGAATAAATAAACAGAATTAAAACAACACTTTAAAATGTTTTCCATATTAAAATGAATACGTTTCAATAAAAATGACACAATGTAAATTGAATGTTATCATAACCAGTTTCCTTAAATTTCCTTTCTTCTGAGATCGCAGCAACGCGCGACGGGTAAGCTAGTTGTGCATAAATCACACAATGGCTTTGAAGGCCAAGAAAGGTTTAGAAAAATAGTTAACAATGAATCAAAACTTTGCTAAACTCACAGACTCTCTGGACAAACACAACAACAAGGCACCAACACTGTACAAGGAAAAGGTGTAGGCATCCCCAACACATGTTCCGGTTTGATATATTGAGCAGATCCATTAAACGTCTGGCACAGGCTCCTACCACCTTATCCAGGCACACTGTAAATATACAGACAGTGATGGGTCACTGCTTTAGAGATGTGGCACGTGGCTTAGTGCAAGTCACATCTGCCTTGGAAAATAGGCAAACCAGTACTAGATCTGTGCCTGCAGGTTTATGGGCAGGTGAAAGTGAAGAAGAATCAAGCCTAAGTAGACCTCATTGTCTGATGTCTCTAACCTAACGTTCACTCGCCGACATACATCTAGTACAGGTGTTATTGGTACTCCAGAGGCAGGTAATGCTGAGAAAAGTAGTGCAAGCAGAGCTAAAAGAAAGCACCTATGTGGTTGTTGTATTTTCCATATACTACTTACTTATGAATATTTTGTTTTGCGAAACAGAAAACTATACAGGATAACTTTGTGTCGAGATACATTTTATTTGCATTTGTAAAAATTAACAGTATGATGCTTTCCTAATAAAATGCATATTTGGAACTTTAAAAGCATAACACATGTATTCTTGTATTTACCTTTTTTTCGTTTCAGTTACCTTTAAAATAACTGTGTAATCTCTTTATGGTGTGCTCTACCATCAGCAGCATAAGAGCCATCCTATTAGTATTCCTTCCTTAGGATCAGATTCTGAATCAATTTCCACATTGACCCAAGCCCCCTCCTCATAGCAAGATTATGGAACAATGTACATATAGCTATGATTTTGCAACATTTACACGGACGGCATTGGATGGCTTCACCACTGTTGTGCAGACACCTGAAGGGTCTTTTTAAGATTCCAAAGATCCTCTCTATATCAGAGCATGCTATTTTGTGAGCACTGTTGCAGCTCTGCCTACTCCTTGTACTTGGGTTTAAATATGGTGTTATGATCCAAGGCTATAATGCATATGCAATGCCTCCTGAAAACTAAAGAAAGCCCACATTATTATGGGTTATTATGTGTTGATGGTTGATTGGGTGTTAAATAATTTATATAGGCAGGTTTACCATGTAGAAAACCGTCACCAAATCACCTTTAGACAGCCACTTAAAAGTCACTGTGGCTCAACATATAGGAATGTGTGATGCCTGGAAATAGGGCAACACGGCCTGTTATACAGGAAGCATCACACACAACCCTTAATATTAAGGGAGTGACTATTTATGTGGTTTCTAAAAATAAATTAATTCATAGATGGTGAACAGATAGCAACATGTTTACTATCCACACGTCCTTTAGCATTTGGAAAATATGTCATATGATAAAACAAAAGTTTGGTATGTTGGAATTCCTGCTGAGATGCATGAAAATAAATGTAATCATTTATTTTGGATATCGTAATATCAAGATACATGTGGGAAAACACGACAGCGCACTTTGAAACACTGATTACTTCCTGGTAACTTCAAAAAACTAAAAGGTATAGGTAACACAATACCTGCACATGCGGTGGGATAGCACTGATTCTGTCTGTTTGGGTCTGAAGCCGTAATTCAGCTTTTAAATCCAAAATGATCTAACTACTAAGACTGTACTCATCAAATATCTCCTTTTGATCAAAAAGGGTTACCGTATCCCTAAAAATCGTCTCCTGTCTTCTTCTCAGCATACCAGTCAAAATTCTTATCCTCCTCACCAGAACTTACAAAGCCGCCGTTGTGTAAGGGTCACTTTATATAGGTTGCATCTGATTAATACCAGATTTGATTTGGTGGTAATTGCATTTTCTAAAAATTCATTTTGCTACTAGTCGCAATTAGGAAATGAATAATATATACTATTTGCAATTTGGAAATTCCTATTTACGATTTCTTCATTTGGAATTGCAAATATAGTAATTACCAAATGGAACAAATTGCAAATTAGAGCTACCAAATTGCCTTTTGTACATTAGGAAAAAGGGGTTTTGTTTGCAAAAGACCCTAAATAGCGATTTGGAAAATTTGCAAAAGCAAAATTCTTTTGTGCATCTGGCCCATTGTGTGCTTCTTATATTGTTTGCCCCTTGTCCGTGTCCGTGCAGCACAGCACCCAAGCCCTATGGTTCCCATCTACAGCAAAACAATGGAGAACGGGTGCTGAAAGGATTCCTCCAAAGTGAAAGTTCCAGTGTGTTGTTGATGGGGTTACTCTTACTTTCTCTTGATAAGGTGCCCAGTGATGAGGTCATTGGAAACAGTTCAATGACACCAGTTCCTGTTGCAACTGATCTGTAAAGTCAAAGGTCATGTGGGGGCTGGAAATGAATTATCACCCGCAGCAGATCAAAGTTTTCAAAATGGAAAAAAGAGGATACAACTAATAGACATTGTCACGGGGGTTGGGGCAGGGGATCAGACCCACTGCCAAAAGTTTCCACAAGCATTGCATTGCACTGTTCCTCCTGACTATGTTGTATTAAATACTAAGCAAAACAGGAAGCCTTAAGAAGCTGTGAAAGCTATAAGCACAGGCAACATGCCAGCTTATGAATTGATCTGTTGACAGAATGATGAATTCTGCCATTTTGTCCTGGGCCACAGACCCACGTTTACACATACGGAGGAGTGTGCCCCACTATTATCAGCCCACATCTACCATACTGTCCTAGACCGTAGGCAGTGTGGATGGGGGTGGCACCTGCCTACAGAACACAGGAGGACAATAGCAGTGAATCCACAGCAACGGAGTCATGCCTGACCTCACTTATTAGCGGGCAAGAGACTGAGGGAGGGTAATGCCGGAGTATCTCAATGCTGTTTGCGCGCTCCATCGCAGTTAGCACCAGAACCATAAAGCCTCTCGATGTGGTTAAAACAAGTCCAGAATCAGGAAATCAGACTGAATAGACTTGGCTAACTTAAGACTACCTTAAGCCATTGCTAAAAGGGCGGTAAAGAGGGTGCTTCAGGCTTCCATAATGTGAGGGTAGGTTGATGTAGGATCACTACTCTCAGTTATGGAATGTTTCCTGCAGGTCACCGTCTTCGACCTCTGAGAAAGCTGATGTCTTGAGCTTCGTTTTGACCAGCCGGCTTACAAGGTCCCTGCCTCGTGATGACATGCACGCAGGCTTCAGTCCTCTGAACCTTACTTCTGATCCTATTGGTACGAGATGAAGTCCTCTCGACACACCAGGCAGTTTAGAGTCATCTGCTTCCTCTTCGGGACACAGCAGCAGGGCTTCCTCCAGAGTTCTAGGTTTGTGTCCAGCTTTGGGGAAAATAGCAACTTGCAAAGTAGTGTCCCCTTTTAGACATCACCCAGTTCTCCAGGATCAGACATATTCCAGGAGCCCGGACATGTACAACATACCGGCTCAGGCAAAGCCACTATTTACCTAAAACCTATGACTTTAGAGAGAAGGCAAGAAGCTTCAAGCTGAGGTGCTAGATTAAAAAATACAAATACCTGCCAAGTTAGAGAGCATGTTCACAGGCTTGATTCACAGGCTTGATTCACAAAAGAAAGAGCAGGCATCAAGTGATAAAGAAAATATGGAATTTCCAGGCATATGGTATGGTCTCTGTTGTAACCTTGCAGTCCACATGACAGCACAAATTGGGGAGGACCGGGATTGTCATTGAATGCCTCTCCATGCAGGTCTAGAAACAGCCCTACCTAGCTGGTTGGACCAGTTTAGATCAGTCTCCTGTGTCCAGTCATGGTTGGATCTTGGCAGAATGGATTTTACAGCTAAACAGACAGGGTGAAAACGTATGTATGTATGTATGTATGTGTGTTCTTATATAGCGCTCGACTTACCCTTGGGCATCTCGGCGCTTGCATTGGGAACCCGTCCTGGCTTTTTCCCTGTGAGATAACCCGTACTGGGCATCCCCAAGGTGAAAACCAGGCATCCCGCCGCAGGGGGGCCGTAGTGGAGATTAAGCAAGCTATTGCCCAGAGTTGCAGAGTGTGAACCCGTGATTCGAGTAGGCACTGAAGTGAGAATTATCGAGTCCGTGGACACTTGGGCTCAGACCCTGCCGCGTCGGGAATTGAACCCTGGTCCCGGGTCTGACCTCTGCTTCAGGGTATGCCTACTCTAACCAGTGAGCCACACTTCTCCACCAACGCAATGGGGTCTCCAAAGCACAGCCCGAGCGGCTGCTGTAAGGATAGGAAAGCCATGAGAGTTTTTCCATACCAAAGGACCCACCATCTTGTGCTGCACTGATACTACCCAGGCACTGTACACATACCCAAAAAGAACACACTACATGTATGCAGAAGGAAGTGAAGGGCCCCTGTTATGGGGGATAGAATTGACTTTACGTGGAAATTATTGTTAGACTCCTGAACCTAGGTGCCCAGGTAAATGTGTCTCTCTGCTAGATTCTGAGCTGCTATGACCTTTTATCGAGTTTCCCAGTCACCATCTGCAATGGGTGGGTGTCCACTTTGGGTGTACCCTGTGCCTCGCAGAGTCTTTGGTTGCACCATAGCATGACACCTCCAGCTGCGTCCTTGGCACGGTGGATAGAATTGGGTGAAGTTCTGCGACTACAAATCACCAATATTTTTAGTAAAAATGTTGCTGACTACACCAGCACATGAATCATGTTATGTCATCATGCTACCTGCTATATCTGAAATTTGCAGCTTCTTTTTGAAGGTAAGAACGTGTGTGTTAGTGCTCTCACACCGCATGCTGCAGCGCTCTAATTTTCTGGATACCACTTGATACCTTTATAATACTGTTAAGCAAGTAACTCTTTATCTTTCGTTGATTTTAATTATCATTTTCTTTTCCTAATATGCAGTGCCCCACTGATTTTAGTAGAATGGTGTTAAAAATGCGCTGGAACATAAGTTCAAAACGTAATGTCGCTTCCTGTGACGTCATCAGGGCGCAAAAGCTGCTTGACTTGACTTGCAGCTGGTGGCATCACCGGGAAGCCGCTCTCCGAGGAGCAGAAATAGTTTCTCTGTCCATAACCCTCTCTTATTTCACCAGACTGTGCAATCTGCTTGATATGTTTGTCTTCAGACAAAAAGTGAAGGTCAGCATTTCTTGGTCAGTGCGTTCCTTCCGATTCGGGGAAATCTGGTGGTTTTTAAAGAACTACGTCAGTTTTATTTTATTTCTGTTTCCCAGACTAGCACACGTTAAGCAAGTCAGGGCTATATTTTGCTGACGATGGAGTTTAACCAGACCCAGAACACTTCAGTTTTTTTTGTATGGTTTGGCCACACTGTCGGCTTTATGATGCATGAGTTTATGGTTGTAGTTTACATTACACTAAAGGGGGTTTTACCCATGCAGTAACGGGGACCTGGGCGCTATGTGGTACATATAAATACGGGGTCCCCGTAAGAAAGGTGTGTTGTACTAGCTATACTAGCACTTAACAAAATTCAAGAACAAAGTTCACATTTTTATGAAACTTGCAAGTATTGCAGTTTATTAACAACACTGAGCACCTATAATGGTGACAATCACTTTATATTAATTAATATTGGATAAGAAGCCCCAAGGTGAGGGGAGAAAGGAAAAGAAAGGGGGTGCTTAAAGATGTGAAGTTCAAAAAGAGATAGGCATATTTAGTCAAAAAGAAACCACAATGTTGATACCACAATCAATACAGGATCAAACATTTAAAATGCAACAAACCGAAATTTGTGGCCAAAATTAATAAAACATTGAAAGGAGACATTCTACGGTCACAGCCTATAGATGGAAATGTCATACCACTATTCAGACCAGGAGTTTTGAGCAGGGAGGGCGCACATTTCACTTGAAACACCACACAAACTGCAATACGGCCTGCGTAATTTACATTATTATGTGCCCATGCAAACAGATCTATGTAGGCCAGACTCAACAAAAGGTAAAAGCAAGGATTTCATCCCATAGTAGCAGACTAAGATGTAAAGTGGTAGGGGCCCCTTTGGTGGACCACTGGCAAAAAACTGGCCATCTAGTAAGTGATCTGAGGTGGCTGGTCGTTGAAAAGGTAACCCTTGGCAGGAGAGAGGGGGGAACGTAACGACAGTATTAAACACACATGAATCAAAATGGCTGTCCCTTTTGGATTCAATCAAACATGGCCTTAATGAACAGGACAGTAGCCTGTCCCAAATGGCAGCACTTGGCTAATAGTGGGATATTTATAGATCTTGATCTTGCATGCTCTAATAAGGCTGTTTGTATTAATCACATGTTCCGAGACTACAACACCCGGTTACACTCTCATGCTAGAGAAGTGCCCGAGTCATTATGATCCGCCTTTCATTGGGCATTATGGTAACAGAACATTCATTATTAAACTTACACAGACATGAAACTGACACCAGGATATTGTTATCCGTCACATACCTAGTGATGTCACAAATTACATGTTGGACCTAATCCGTTTACAATCTCATGCTTGAGAATTGCACGGTTACCTCTTATGGAACCTAATAAGGTAGTCTGATTCCTTTGACTTATACCTACATTTAGCCTTTAGATGGCCTTCCTATATGTTGCATAACCAGTAGCACAAGTGTATTACAAACATGTTGTTAATTATGTTTGATTTAAAATCGTTTACAACCTCATGCTAGAGAGTTGCACGATTTTTGTTTATAGAGGTATTTATTTATATCATGCATGGTATCACAGACATAGTAGGTTTCAACCGTTGCTCACAATTTCCGTAATATTTACCCATGATTTCCCATCCGAATCGTTATCGGACACACTGTGGTTGGTATTTACATTTTCTTTTCTTTTTATTTTTTATAACTTCCCTCGAATATAAATTTTCTTGCCACGAGTTGGCTCTCATACAATGACTCAAAATTATTTAGAACCCATTTATCCACTCGGGTTCTTGTGGATAGATCCCTGCTTGATCTGGCAGTGAAGTATGTCCTCACTCTCTATTATGGGTTGGCCACGTGACCCAGCTTTCCAAAACTATGCGTAGTGTCAACGGCGCGCTGACATGGCTTTCGGTGACCTGATGGTTGGCGTTCCGAGATCGTTTTCTTGACTGGCCGATGTAAGTTGACTTCCCTTCCGAGTAGAATGCATTGTCACGAGAGCCAACACACGCCGATTCCATCAGCTAGTGACGGACTGCTTTCCGTGTGTTTGTTTTTCCCACACAGTGAATCGGATTACACTTGATAAGCAGAATAATCACAGCACTATGCTTCTAGAATTAAGTAAGTAACCCTTTCCCTTTGTTCGACATGTTTTGGTTGTTTTACACACACCGGCTACAACGTGGAAGAGCCTTTTTAACCAAGGCAAGTTTTCCTTTGGTTTGTAGTGCCTCACTGATGCGAGTTTTGGGAACAAGCGCACGCCTGTGATTCTAACACTCCCAGTCCATAATAGTAAGTGATTATACCGTATTCGATATTATTCGGCCTTGCACTGTCATACCTCCTGATACAGCATGGCTAATATCATTTGATTAGTCTTACCTTCTTTTGCCCATAGCGCAATTTTTTATCACACGCCTTCGAAATAAGGTGCCATTGTCATATTTGATTATCGATGACCGTGAGTAGGAATTCTGTAGCCCTATGAAGAAGTCCGGTTCCTTTAGATGTCCTAGTTTTCTCAAATCAAGGGTGAGCACATTTTTTATGCCTTGATTGCAGTTGATGTTTTATTCCATTAAATCCTATAATTAGCTGGGCTATCTTAATTAATGATGCAATTGCATCTAGTTGTCTCCAGCCTTTCATTATATTAGATCTTGAGACCATTCTAATTTTCACCCCATCATTTGAAACCATACCTTTTGTACGCTGGGATTCGTTTTCCTCTAATGACCAGCGGCCACTCTGTTCACACGCAATCTCATCATTCTGATACATGAGGTTTACCCCCCTGTGAACTGATGTATTTAGCTGTATATTTTGACAGGATCACTTGGAACTGAAATGTGTCTGATAACAGATCCTTTTCTCTCACTTGTATTCCTCTGTAGTTGCGAACTTGTTTCGCGGCGGCTGTCCACTACATTTGAGTGGTTCATCCGAGTTCCCACATCAGAGCCCCTTGAAGCCTGTTGACCATGGTAATTGTCATTAATAGAAATTACGGCGTCGTGCCCACGACGTTTAAATTGAGCTGCAATTTAGTTGTGCCACTTTGAATGTTTGATTTTCTGTTTTTAACTTTTCAGATACTATTGCCCCACTACCTCTTTCCTTGTTTTGTCCTGATGAAGACCCCGCTTAAGGACCTAATCTGACCTATAAAACAGGGGTCGAAACGTCGACGGCTCTTTTGCTTTGGACATCTGCCGATTTACTCGCCTTACGACAACCAGTTCCTTTACCGCCTTGTGCCATAAGGATGGCCCAGGAGTGCGGTATCTTGACTATTCCAATCTCAGAGACCCCCAATCCGCCTTGCCCCACTCCTACTTCCGCACCCCCGCTCTCCACCTCCCGAGAGCCAGAGACGCGTCCCCTAACCATTCTATACCTAAACACCCGCTCTATGGTGAAACACCAGCTGGAAATCCATCGCCTGCTCAAAGATAGCGCCGTGGATATTCTTCTCCTCTCCGAGACCTGGCTTACAGATGATTCTGTACCCGATATTCTGGCCGCCATTCCCAATGGTTACTATATTATGCAAGCTAACCGCCCAGGGGGACAAGCTGGTGGTGGAGTTGCAGCCATCATTCGCAAAGAGCATATCTTTTCCACCTTAGATTGCACTCCCATCCCCAATACTCAAACCCTTAAACTTCGCTCGACCAGGTCCTCCCTTACTTGCGTTCTTATGTATAGACCCCCTACTTACATGCCCTCTTCCCCACAACAAGTTGGGGACCTTGTCTCTCAAATTCTTATTAATCATGCTAAAGTCATCATCATAGGTGACTTTAATTACTGGCCTACTGACCCTCGGGAAAGTCGACTGTCTGAGCAGTTCTCAGAAATCCTAATTAGCATGAATTGTCGACAATTGATTTCCACGCCTACTCACTGTAAGGGCCACATATTAGATCAGGTCTGGACGGCAAATTTAGACATCCTGCCCCCACTGGTAACCCCCTGCTCATGGTCAGACCACTATTTTATTTCCTTTTCAGTAGACCTTTCTATCCCCCACCGCCCCCTCTCCCTATCAACATCTCAGCCCGTAATTGGAAGAAAGCCAATTTATTTGAATTACACTCTCTTTTGGCAGCCTCAGTCCCTCCGCCTTCCGGCTCAGCCTCCCACCAAGCCTCTACCCTTGAACAATGGCTGACGGCGGCCTCTAATTCAGTAGCACCTCTAAAAACTATAAAAGCTATGCGCCCCCATGACGCCCAGCGATGGTTCACTGACTAGTTAAAACTGGATAAACTGGCCCTCCGCCAAGCCGAACGCCGATGGCGCCACAACTATGATCCCCTGCTCAAAATCGAATTCACGACCCTCTTGAAAAAATATAAATCCTCTATCCTAGAGGCAAAAACATCCTACTTTTCTCGCAAAATCTTGGAGTCGGCCTCCAAAGCAAAAGACATCTTCTTGATTGTCAATGAGCTCTCCCTTCCCGATCGTGTCACTCTTCCCCCCATGCCTACTCAGGCTCTGTGTGACGAGCTTAATGCCTTCTTCCAGGATAAAATCTCCACTATCAAAAACAATATACCTTCACCTTCCTCGTCCCATTCATTTTTACTACCCCCCAAAAACTCCCAGCAATTCGACGCATTCCCTCCTATTTCCATTACCGAGCTCCACAGCCTCCTGCACAAAGTCAGTTCCGGGTCTCCCAACGACTGCTGCCCCCCTCACATCCTTAAAGAAATTTTTCTGACCTGCCCTGACCCTGCTTTGGCTCTTCTAAACACCTCTTTAGCCACTGGAGTAGTCCCAGATTCCTTCAAGCAGGCTGTAGTGCTACCAATTCTAAAAAAAGCCAACGCAGACCCCTTAGTCCTGAGCAACTATAGACCTATTTCTCTTCTTCCCTACCTGGGAAAGATCTTAGAGACTTATGTGACTCGGTGTCTGAGTACCTTCGTCGAGAGCTCATCCTTTTTGGACCCCCAACAGGCTGGCTTCCGCCCCCTCCATTCCATCGAGGCGGTCATTGCGGCCGTCATGGACACTTTAAGAACAGGAGCGGACAATAACATCCCTCAAGCCCTCGTCCTGTTAGACCTGTCGGCGGCCTTTGACACGGTCGATCACTCTATATTGATCGACCGTGTCACTAGGATGTACCATGTTACAACGCATACTATTACAACTACCTACTGTTACAACGCGACCATTACAACGCATACCATTACAACGCATAGCGCTTTGAGGTGCTGGATAGTGGTAAGTATAATTTACTATTCTAACTCCAGTCCCCGTGGACCCTAGGGAAGGTGTTGGATAGTAAATTATACTTATTCCCTATCCTAGAGCGCCCCCCAGCGCAATGCGTTGTAATGGTATGCGTTGTAAAAGTCGCGTTGTAACAGTAGTGCGTTGTAACAAATGCGTTGTAACAGGTGTATACCGTGTCACTAATGCCGGCATTCAGGGCGTTGCTCTTGACTGGGTCCGATCTTTCCTTGACGGCCGCTCTCAAGCAGTTCACCTCTCCACCTTTTCTGCTCCCCTTTCCTCCCTCTCCTGCGGTGTCCCTCAGGGTTCGTCTCTATCCCCTCTCCTTTTTAATTTATATATGCAACCCCTCATGGTTTCTCTCCGTCACTCCCCTCCTACTATCTATAATTATGCAGACGATCTGCAGCTGATCTTTCCTCTGGATACCTCTCCCTCTTCTCGTACCAATTTTCAAACCACCATGCTATATATCTCTGATTGGATGGCCCACAGCCAGCTCAAGTTAAATCCATCCAAGACGGAACTTGTCCTGGTGGGTGGACCGGCCAATCCGTGGAATGACAACTACTGGCCCTCCTCTCTTGGCGCCCCCCCTGCCCTGTCAGCTCTGTGAAAAGCCTTGGAGTAGTCATCTCTGGTGATCTATCTATGAAATCGCAGATCTCAGCAGTAACATCATCCTGCTTTTTCCATCTGCGCAGGATCCGCAAGATCTGTCGATTCCTCAACAGAGGCACTCATTTTAGTCATCTTGGCTCTAGTCATCTCCAGGGTTGACTTTGCAAACATCTTATATGTGGGGATTCCTGCTTACCAGCTCCAGAGGCTCCAACTGATACAGAATCAGGCCGCCCGCTTGGTGTTCCACCAGCCCAAACACCAGCACGTCTCCCCACTGCTGAGGAGCCTCCACTGGCTTCCAGTGGCCAAACGGTGCACCTTTAAACTCGGATGCACTATTTTTAAAGCTCTTTACAATCTGGCGCCCGCTTTTATTTCCTCCAAGTTAAAGCGGTATTTACCAACTCGTAACTTACGCTCCTCCGCCGACAATCTCTTGTGCATCCCCCACATTCACCGCAAGAAACATGGTGGTCTACGCTTCTCCTTTTTAGGCCCTTCCTTTTGGAATTCCCTCCCCTCCTCCTTTCGTCACTGCCCTTCCTATGAGCTCTTCCGTAAGACATTAAAAACGTTCCTTTTTAAAGCTGCCTTCGAGTAACCATTGACCCTTGTCCGCTGTGTTTGTTATGAGCGCCAAGAAACCGCTTCGTGAACGTGCGCGGTATAAGAATTTTAACATAACATAACATAACATCCGGCTCAATTCCCTGACATTTCCATCTATAGGCTGTGACCGTAGAATGTCTCCTCTCAATGTTTTATTAATTTTGGCCACAAATTTCGGTTTGTTGCATTTGGAATGTTTGATCCTGTATTGATTGTGGTATCAACATTGTAGTTTCTTTATGACTAAATATGCCTATCTTTTTTTGAACTTCACATCTTTAAGCACCCCCTTTCTTTTCCTTTCTCCCCTCACCTTGGGGCTTCTTATCCAATATTAATTAATATAAAGTGATTGTCACCATTATAGTTGCTCAGTGTTGTTAATAAACTGCAATACTTGCAAGTTTCATAAAAATGTGAACTTTGTTCTTGAATTTTGTTAAGTGCTAGTATAGCTAGTACAACACACCTTTCTTACGGGGACCCCGTATTTATATGTACGGTTGTAGTTTGGCATAGGCTACCACAAATGGATACTTCAATTACCTTGGCTAAAGTCCTTCTAAATGTCACAAAACAACTTCCTCAACTGATGTACACATCTTGAATCATTTGTATCATTCGTGTTCTCTCTAGGCCTTTAGTGATAAATTGTGCAGTAACCTTAAAACCAGTGTAGTAACCTCAAAGTCTGAACCCTTCAAAGTGCTTTATTGTAGCTCCCCGTAATAGTAACCATATTATTGTTTTCTCGTATTATGCTTCATAGAGCAAGCTATTTCACCTCCCAGTTCTGTACACAGCATGCATTAGTCATTTAGAAGTACTCCATTTACTGATCTGTAAAGGATGGAAGACTGAGTTGACCCATCTCTCCAACCATAAACTTGCATTGAAATTGAGTTTGTTCCCACAGACAAGAGATGGGTTGTGATTGGGGTGATGGCTCTGAAGCTTTGGGTGTTTGGGTAGTTGGGGTTTTTGCTGCTCCAAATTTCTGTTATCTTTTTCTAATTTGGTGTTGCAGTAGTACTCTCTTTTAAGTGAAATACCCCGGTAGGACTTTCAGACCACACCCATAACCACCTCGTAAACGTTTTGCCACAGCTACCGCCAAATAGGGTCACTTGGCTGGCGTTTTCAAGCAACATTATGGGTCCTGCTACAGCAGGTTCTCCAACATTTGGCTTTTGAGCTTCTGTTAGCTCTCCAGTTACCTGAAAGTAGTTCTTGTGCGCAGTCCAGACTACTAAATTGGACCTTTTGCTTGGTTGAAATAATACAAGGAGTTCTGTTTTCTGTATGCCTACCATGAAGTATGCTGTAGAGCTATTTGGGATATGGAATTAATTGTATATATGCAATTTTGAATGAGCAATTTGAATGACCAATTTATTCAGTTATTGATTTTGAAATATTGTGTAGGTAGAATACTATTTACAAATGATACTTTCAATATGGCCACCTTGGAACTTGGATGAAACGCAAACCTGTGTTAAAAACGCTGATAATGGAATTATGTGAAGATAGAGTTTAGTTGCATCAATAAATTATGGAATTGTGCTGTACCTTTTGAACACAGTTGATACACTTGTGTTTACCAAGCACTTTCAAGGTGAAATTAATTAATAAGTTACTCTGATTTAGATTAATTCATTCAACTAATAAGTAGAGCAAGAATTTAATATAAAATTGTTGAATTTGCATTGGGTCAGATGTGAAGGTCGAGCAGTATTTTGTTTGTCTTTTTGAGCACACTGGGAACACGTATTGTATATACAGAACGTAAAAAATGGTGTTCAACAATGTGGACAAGGCCTTTGATTGCCGAAATGTGTTGATGCTCCTGGGCATTTCAAGAAATGAATTGGAACACACTTTCTGGAGTGCCGGCCTTTCTTTCATGGTGAAGGAGAAGTGGACCATTTTGCTGATACGATTGGTGGACGCACCCACACTGAGCACCACCGACCATCAGGTGTCTGCTGACATCAGCCAAACAGATTCAGGATGTATACAGATATGCTTTCAATATCATTTCAATCATTTCAATTCATAAAGCATCAGTACATCTACTAAAACAATACAGTAGTAGTAAGCAAGTTTACCAGATTTACATCTGATGCGTTTATAGGAGTATAAAGTGCTTGCAATCTTTCAGTGTCTGATCAGGTTGCCAAGAAATGAGTCATACGAACTAGCTGCTGCAGTTGCTTACAATACAGAAGAATATGCTCTAATGTTGTAACAGTTTTTTGGCAAAGCCAGTGGCAGGCCCATTTAACTACCAAGAGAGGTAATTGGCCCATCTTGATACCGACCAGCCTTTTGTAACAAAAAGATTCAGAAAAGGGGGTGGTGATGAACAGAGTGTCTGAATTAAGCAGACCACTCTTACCCAGTCCAAAGATCAGGGCTTGATCCATCACCGTTTTTTAGCTCACTGCACCATCCCAGCTCAGAACCTGGCTACATGCAAATTAGTCTGTTCCTGTCCCAGTGCATGATGGGAACAGGCAAACCAAACTACCAAGCCAATTCTTTTATTGGGAAGGAAACAAGCTACCGGGGACCTGTTTCTGGCATTTCAGCCGTCGTCGGCCCGGCTTGCTTGAATCCTGATGGTGCAATGAGCAAGGGACTCACATCTGAGTATACCCTTCCACGCTTATGGTGGACAAAATGATTCAGAAAAGGGGGTGGTGATGAACAGAGTGTCTAAATTAAGCAGACCACTCCTACCCAGTCCAAAGATCAGGGCTTGATCCATCACCGGTTTTTAGCTCACTGCACCATCCCAGCTCAGAACCTGGCTACATGCAAATTAGTCTGTTCCTGTCCCAGTGCATGATGGGAACAGGCAAACCAAACTACCAAGCCAATTCTTATACTGGGAAGGAAACAAGCTACCGGGGACCAGTTTCTGGCATTTCAGCCGTCGTCGGCCCGGCTTGCTTGAATCCTGATGGTGCAATGAGCAAGGGACTCACATCTGAGTATACCCTTCCATGCTTATGGTGGACAAAATGATTCAGAAAAGGGAGTGGTGATGAACAGAGTGTCTGAATTAAGCAGACCACTCTTACCCAGTCCAAAGATCAGGGCTTGATCCATCACCGTTTTTTAGCTCACTGCACCATCCCAGCTCAGAACCTGGCTACATGCAAATTAGTCTGTTCCTGTCCCAGTGCATGATGGGAACAGGGCAAACCAAACTACCAAGCCCCTTTTCTGAATCGTTTTTGGCCACTATAGGTGTGGCAGGGTATTCTCAGACATGAGTCCCTTGCTCACTGCACCATCAGGATTCAAGCAAGCCGGGCCGACGACGGCTGAAATGCCAGAAACCGGTCCCCGGAAGCTTGTCTCCTTTCTGGTGAAGAATTGGCTTGGTAGTTTAGTCTGCCCTGTTCCCATGATGCTCTGGGCCAGGGACAGATTGATTTGCATATAGCCAGGTTCTGATCTGGGATGGTGCAGTGAGCTAAATAACGGTGATGGATCAAGCCCTGATCTTTGGACTGGGTAAGAGTGGTCTGCTTAATTCAGACACTCTGTTCAT
Source organism: Lissotriton vulgaris (assembly GCF_964263255.1). Taxonomy (NCBI): domain Eukaryota; kingdom Metazoa; phylum Chordata; class Amphibia; order Caudata; family Salamandridae; genus Lissotriton; species Lissotriton vulgaris. Next base: position 672,246,778 of record NC_141691.1, on the reverse strand, counting down.
CACCACTCCCTTTTCTGAATCGTTTTGTAACAAAAAGGACATCTGAGCTTTTTGTCTTCACATAAGAATGATTTAGCAGAATTATAATGATTGAAACTTGGGAAAAAGAGCAAATTCCAGACGTAGAGTGTAAATCGGCAACCTGTATTTCATGCTGCGTCCATTCGATCATTTTCGCATATATCTAAGGATACTGATAAATACAGCATTTATCTTTTAGCCTAACCATTGTAGTGCATACGCATGAGAAGTGAGTTTTTTTTGTATGGATGAGGTCTTCATAAATCCAACCAGTAAGTGTATTTGGTTTTTGCTCAGCTAAGCAAAAGTAGCTATCAGAGAGTTACGATAAAGCAGAGGCCCAATTAGATTTAATATCTACCTCCTGCCTAATCAACTCAATTGGAGTATTTTTTCTTAGACAAGTAATCATATTGGTGCCCCATGTGTAAGGATCAGTCTAGCCTTGGGACCTGATTCACAAAGAAGAGGCGGCTGCTGATCACTGAATGCCTTTTGGCCTGATTCACAAAGAAGTGGCGGCTGGTGATCCCTGAAAGTGGTGAGCATAATACTTTTTTTCCCAAACCTTTATTTAATTATTTTCAAACGATAGAACAAGAGACATAATTGCAGTCAGCATTTGGCACTCACAGCATGCACTTTTACAAAAGTAGTAAAACAATTTCGTACAGCAGTACAAAGTACAGAATCAATAAGTAGTCTCAGGACACGCTAAGAAGGGAAAACAAGTATTTCAGTCTCTCTTGAACAGGCGTCCAGTAGATCATGTAGCTTTAGCCAGTCCGTAAGGTCCCACCTACGGTTCAGGGAGTAGGTTGGTCACTTGGTGGGCTAGTAGGTACTGGTGCAGAGGACCCCATATATCTGTATGTCTGCAGGCCCGTGATAGTAGAGTACTATAGACTTTTAAATGTGTGGAGTAGTTAGTGAGATCCTGCAGCCATGGTGCATATTTAGGCTGAGGTGACCTCTTCCAATGCTTTGCTACTCTACCCTTATCCATCAGCAGAGCGAGTGCCATAAGTTGCCTATATATGTTGGGGACGTCCTTTACATATCCTAAAAAGCCAATGGGGGGGGTTAAAGGTCAGGGTGAGAGATGCCATGCTGGCAATCTATTTGTTCAGTGTGATCTAATATGCTTGGATCGGTGTGCATTCTTATGCAAGGTGTAAAAAGTCTGCATCTGGGGCACCACATCTCTAGCTTTTGGCATTGATAGTAAAGCCATGTCTGGCCAGAGACACTGGAGTGTAGTATATCCTATGTATGAACTTAAAGTGCAGGAGACACTATTTTGACTTGCCATTTATTTTTTGTATTGGCAGGTGGAAGGGGGGTTGCTGGGATTATGATATTATAGATGCTGGAAATAGGTATTAAGTGGCCTGTGTTTGCCCTTATGATTGTCAGGAGCAGCCACTCCTTAGGCTCATCCAGAAAGGAGGGGTAAATGTTATGTATTGTACTACGGAGTCTATTATGTAGTAATGTTGGCATTGGGTAGGGTGGGTACTCGGGGAGAAACTCCCCAAGGGAGAGCAATCTAAAATGTACAAATCTTCCATCTTCATTAACCACTTGGCTTGCATTTACCGAATCACCTGAGTTTTGGTCATCATGGGCACTTTGGGATTATTAAGGAGTGAAATGCCCGGAGAGTACATGTCTGTGTAGCCTGTATGAGTGCAGGAGCATATCCAGGCTGTGTGGCTCTCTATGAATTTCGGAAGGGGATCGAATAGGGTCCAGCATGATTTTTAGTGGAACTGGAAGAGCCAGCCCCGCTTCTAAGTTGTGATGAGACGATTGTAGTGTGTGATGCATCCAGTTGTGGGCGAACTGGGCCTATGTGATTAAGTAGCATTGTTCCAGGTTAGGGGCAGAAAAGCTTCCCTCATATGGCAGTATCAACTTAGCCTGGGCAATTCTGGGTTGACCTACAGCCCGTGCAAGCCTAGTTATGCAGGACGTTAGTTGCATAAAAAAGACTCCAGTGAGTGATATTGGGAGATTTTGGAACAAGTATAGTCGCCTGCGGAGAACTACCATTTTCATTCTTGCCACTCTTCGTGTTAGAGTGAGTTTGATCCAACAGTTAACTTGCTGTTCTAGTCTGGCTGTCCATCTCCCATAGTATTGCCTAATCAAGTTCTCTGTATCAGTATGGAACCAGACACCAAGGTATGTTATCAGCTTTGTTTGCCATTGGACAGTCCAATTCAGGGCAGTCCGTTGACTCAGTCAAAGGACAGCCTACTGACTTATCCCAGTTTATTTGTATGCCTGATCTAGCCCCAGAGGCCACCATCTCGTGTATCACCAGCACCAGATGTTTGCCTGGGTCTCTCAATATGAGCAATAATTAAATCAGCCTAGAAGGATATAATTAGCCAGCGTGGGTGGAACTGTATTCCTCTGAGGATGGTGTTGTCGAATTATACATTCAAGGCATTCCATCGCTAGTGCAAACCGGACTGATGACAGGGGCAGCCTGCCACGTTCCTCTCATAATAATAAGGGCGGATAACAAACAATTGATGCTAATCTGTGCCTGGGGGTCCCTGGATAGGGGCTTTACCCATACTACCAGTTGTCTTTCCATTCCTTCTCACCAGCATGTCAGGAGGTACTGCCACTTCATCAAGTCAAAATCCTTGACGGCATCCAGAAAGGCTGTAGTCACAGCCAATGCAGGGCCAATTTGGTGGGTGAGAGTAAATAGCGAGGGTGAACAATCAGAGGTGGACCTGTTTGGCTCAAACCCTGCCTGGTCTGGCCGTATCACATAGGGGAGTATTGGGAGCAGTCATTTGGCTATTAGTTTAGCCAGGATTTTTGTGTCCACATTAGTGAGAGCGGGTGATATTACCCACTGTGATAGGGGCGCACAGAGGTTTTAATTGGTGGTGTTCTAGCCAGGTTGGTGTAGCTCTAACGTGGTAAACATATATTTGTGACAGAGGAGAGTCATGTTTAGTTGTATAGCGGTCCATATAGTATGTTACAAATGTGTGTTGAATGTCTCTCGACTTATAGTGTATGGTCCCGTCCACTGTGTCATTCTGTTATCCCCGACGCTGCCCAAGAAGGGGCGAAGCAATCCCGAGGACCTACCAGAGCGCTCCCCTTCTCCATATCACATACCTGCTGCCTATCTGTCAGTGCCTTCATTGCAAAAGAATTTCACTTCTTGTTCTGCAGTGTTTCGGAATTCCAACCACTTGGCCCCGAGTAGCTCCCAGGTGAGTGTTGCAGGACTTTTTAAAATATATTTCCCAGATTTAATATCTCTGTTTCTAGCCTCATTAGATATCCTTGTATCGATTTCAGAATCCCTTGCCTCATAGATATAAATTTGCTTCTAAACACGTTTCTAGGTTTATTCCTTTATCAATAGAGAGCAACCATTCGTTTTGGGAGTGCTGCAACTGCTGTCCAAAGTCTTCTAAGGTCTCTGTACCACTCATTGGACGTAGCTGCATCAGCATAAGCTTGGGAAGGAGGGTAGGAGCGCACTGCCTCACACCCCAGGACTCAGTTTGCCCCAATGTATCATGGCAAATGCAGAACATGATAACACTTCGTAGTAGTCTTTAATTTTTCACACTTGTTGGTGCAACCATTGCTTAGTAACTCTAAACATGTGTTTCTGGATTAATTCCTTCACCAGTAGAGCGCACCAAGTCATTTTGGGGGAGATGGAAATGCTGTCCAAAGACTTCTCAGGTCTCTGTACCACTCATTGGACATAGCTGCATCAACACAAGCTTGGGAAGGAGGATAGGTGCACACTGCCTCACTTCCCAGCACTTAATATGCCCCAATGCATCATGGTAAATGCAGTACATGATAACACTTACTTCAGTAGTAGTCTTTTTTCACCCTTGTTGGTGCAGCTATGCTGTGTAACTCTAGACATGTGTTTCTGGATGAATTCCTTTATCAGTAGAGCGCAACAAGTCATTTTGGGGGTATGGGGAATGTTGCCCAAAGTTCTCTCAGGTCTCTGTACCACACACTTTGCATTGGTCCATCAACACAAGCTTGTCAGCTCAGTAGCTCAAGGGAGTCTTTTCAAAACAGAAAGAGGGTAGGAGCACACTGCCTCACACCCCAGCACGCAAAGTTCCCAATTGTATTCTGGTAAATGCAGTGCAAAAAAGCACTTACTTCTATAGAAGTCTTTAATTTCTCACCCTTGTTGGTGCAGGACTGTAGCCAGAAACACCTGAGATGATGGTTTGTCATTCTAAATCTAAATTATTCAAAATGAACCTGCTCTCATATGCCAGTGAAGTCTAGTGAATTCCTTAACCTGTATATCACCTTTAACTAAAAGGTACATCCTTTATTTTCTAATCTGATTCTTAAAAACACATAAATAAAGCCAAATAATTCAGGTAGAGCAAAACTTGGCAATCACTCTTGGATATAGACCATCACAGAAATTTTAGAGCCATATGACTTCAGTGCCGTCTTTGCAAAGGATTTTCACCAGTGTTGCTAAGCCCTTTTATGTCTCTTGGACAGTTTACGCTTAAACATTTGTAACTATTTTCCGCACAAATGATATCCCAACAAAAACTGCGTACTTTTTGCCCCACATGTTGGCAATTTTAAAGGTACACAAAAGTTGTATTTTACCCTTGAGGGGCCGGAGGAAAAAAAGAAACTTTGCGAAATCATTGGATAAAAAACAAAAACATATATAAAAAGTATCTTTCGAAAAAGAGATTTGTTTCCTAAAGCTTTCATATGCATAAGGTTTGCAGTGCCAAGACTGGCCTTTCCCCAGCTTTCAAAGCAAACCGAGAGGTTCCCGCAGTTTTTGGCCCCACCATAATTATAAAATGTCTACTTTTATCCAGAAGGAAGCCAAAAACTCCAGGTGAAAGTCCCGCCCAAAATGAGGAATTTCTGAGGGAATTTGGAATTAGTGAGTTTTATTCTCCAAGTAATTCCTGGTTTCTTAGTTGCCTCTCTGGGTCTAAATTGTAATGAGAGCTTTTGCTATTTAAAATCCACTACTTCTAAGAAGCCCCTAAATCCAAACTATGAAAATAGGGATCCATACGCGCAATCCCTGTGAACTGGGGGAGGTATGCGTGTGTGTGTCAGAGAGAGAGAGAGAGAGAGAGAGAGAAAGGTTTGTGTTTTTTTTGTTGATAGTCTGCTTTGGATTCAGTCCATCACTGCTTCTGCTTTACATTTTTGTCATGGCCTATCTTGCTTCAAAGCTTATGTAATGTTTCTTCCTGTGATATCACAGGGGTCAAGTACCATGTGATTACACTTCCAACTAATTCTTTGAATTTGGTCAGATGACACATCTGAAAAGTATGTAAAAAATTAAAGGAGGTTGTTAACCATTGTTTGATACAGATATGATACTCGGAGACCGACTGCAGCATACTCGCCTCACTTTAAAATCGTCGCTTCATGCCAAAGGGTGTTTTCTGTACAAGAACTAGAATGTTCTGTGTCTGTGGAAAGGAAGGTATGTTAGGGTCAGCCAGCATGCATAGTGACGTCAGCAACATCCTGCCAACATGCTGACGCAGGCAGACCCTTTGCCAAAACAATGTTTCGGCCAGTAAAAGCAAAATTGGCATAAGTAGTTTTAGCAGTAATATAGTGCCCTGCAGTTGTAAGCATTCAGGAAAAATATAAGAGCACTGTTAACTATCAGCCCTCCCCAGTGGAAAATGCAGGCATGAATTCTAAACATCACACCATAAAAAGAACACATTTCTAGATTCTATAAATATCCTCTCAAGATGTCTTGAGGGATCCTGTAGTTGAAAGGATGTGTGTTTTTGAACTTGCTAGCCATGCCTATCAGCATATCTGGACAGTTCAAATGCTTGCCGAATTAACTTTTCGGGTTCCAACTTTTTCCATGAATCAGTGTCTCCATGTTTTCTGTGAGCCAGCATTGGTTGGGACAGCATTGCAGGTAAATGGAAAAGTGGCTTTAAAATTTAAATGTGAAGATTTATATACACAATAAACTACCTTAAAAAGTAAAGTTAAAGGTCCGTCAATACTGAGCTTAAAAGGAATTATACTACTAACCCTAACTAGACATAAAGGGGTCTATTACGATGGAGGGCGAACTTTCAGTAATGGTCAAAGGAACCGCCCACCATATGTGCGGCGGTCCCGTGATGCTGATTAGGATGTGCCTGCCACACAGGCGGGCGCATCCAGCACTTTTTACATTGCGGCGGGCGGTGCTTTCAGCAGCCCCCGCCGCAATGTAAAAAAGGCATGTTGTGCATTTGCATGCACAACGTGGCAGGCACCGCGCGGTGCCTACCATGTTGTGCATGCAAATGCAGGGGGGTACCATAGGTACTCCCATGTGCACCCCCCAACACCCTTGGGGCCCGCAACACCCCCCCACATGCAGACACCCCATGCCTTTCCATGGCGGCAACGCCATGTAAAGTCACATCTGCTCCTGCATTATGATATGGATGGCGGTGTCTTGCAGACACCGCCATCATATTGTACCCCTTTTCCGCCTGGTCGACTTGTCAATGGGCGGAAAACCAGCAGATGGTCTTTCCGTCCGCTGGGGTCCCCCCCGCCATTGTAAGATCCGCCTGCTATAGTAATAGACCCCAACGTTCACAAGTTATGGTATCTTCTCCAGGGCTTTAAGTGGGCTGGGTCCACACTAGCAGTTCTACAAAGCAGGTGCTGAGACTGTCTCTCTGTTATTGCCCTCATCCTCAGGGTGAAAAAAAGTCTTAGCTCTACAGCCGTACCATTCTTCACCTCCATTTGAGGAAGATCTTTCACAGTTTCATCATTTCAGAACTTAAGCATTTTCAGTGTTATATACAACAAAGACGTAGTTGTTGCTTATTTATCTTATGCAACAACCTTTGACAAAGCCAATAGTCCTGCTTGTTGTAGGTGTAATGTTCCTTGCTGTATTATATATCTGGATGCAATGACAGAAGCAGCAAAATACCAGCCAGAAGGCACACTATGCTAAGCACACATTTCTATCTTACCTGTTTTTAAGGCACACCTTAATTGCATCTGCGACGCCCTTTTGTGAGACCCCCAAGTTTTATCATCCCACTTAAAGCCCCGATCCTCAGCCTGGTGGGGTGGGACCTTTAGCTAAGGCTGGACAGGGTCAAAGCCATATCTCAAACAGGCAAAGGGCCAACTCTTCCTCCTACTGCCATTTGGCAAGGGTGGGGAAGGAATATTTTTTGGCGCACAGAATTGTTTCCAGGAGCACTTCATTGACGTTTCAGGTTATGGGCATAATGGGCATTTGCCCAGGGACCCCACCTTCCAGATGACCCATTGGCAAAGTGAGTGGTGCAGTTGAAATTCTTGCAATAACAGCTATGCTCTCAAAACTTTATTTTTCCTATTAGATAGCTGGATATGCATTAAAAAAATGCATTAAAATATATAAAACGTGGAAGCAAATTTAGAATTTTTCCACACAGCTCAGGAACGAAATTCTAAAATAAAAAAGAAATGGCTTAGTTAATGCTTGTTCAAGCTTTCTTCTGGTACTGTTTGGGTGGTGTTCTCTAGGTAATTTGAGCTTTCCGTTGTTTTTTTGTTTTTTACTCCTGATCCTCACAATTTTACATATAATTCAAAATTGTTTTGAGGGCTCGAGTAATCTGAGAAAGGTTAATAAATTCAGTTCCAAACAACATGCCTAGGATATATCTTGCCCGGGGCCCCCACAAATCCTTAACATGTCACATGTTGGTGGACACGACTACAGGATCTGATCAAGCAGAAGATGTGCTTCTTCACCAAAAGAGTGCTTGCACTGCTCTCCTACTGGCTAGTAGATCGCTATGTTGCAAGAGTGGCTGCTGTTGATGGGAGTAAGGGGCATTGCTCAGCCACCTTAGTGAGGAAAATACAGAATGAAAAGAAGCACCAAGCATCCAGGTAATGGGTGATTCGTATGACAATCGGGTTCTACTGCCTTTTCAAGCACTGCAGGAAAGGTATGATCTACCGCGAAGAGATTATTTGCTGCATGCAGCCTTGGTTACAGCAATACAACGCCATTCGAAAGAAGGGCTTTTAGAACCATGGACCACTATGGTGTGTCAATATGTAGTGATGGCAGCGGGGACGTTCAAGGCGATTACTTGAATCTATAGGCGACTGGTCTCAGAAGGCCTGCAACCACTGACAGAATTAATGAGAAAGTGGGAGGAGGATCTTGGGAAGGAAATACCGGAAACAATGTGGGCGCAACTGATTCGGAGGGCCTGGAATAGTACACGGAATTCAGGCAGTGCCCGATGAGCTGGTCTGACTGGTCAGTGTGTGGATTGTTTTTTTGTCTGTTTGTGGGCCTGTTTTATGGTCTTCTTGGCAGATTTTTACTGTTGGTTACCCTGAGATTAAAATAAACTCCACCTGCAGCAAAGCACAAATGCATGCAGTCTTCTATACCTTGCGAAACACTGCTCCAATTTGCAAATAAGGGCCATTTTCGGAGGTATCTAATTCACTAATGGGGGCTACTTTTATTTTGGTGCCTGGCCTATTTACTGTCCCAGTCCTAAACCTGCCATTTGTGTGCATTTTTTTTCAAAACCTTTTTGCAAGGGGAAAATCCCCACTGATTTCCCTTTTTTAGGTCGAACCTGGGCAGGGCATGCGCTGCTCTGCGAGGTATGCTGTAATCTAGACTGTGGCTTGAAATACCTCCTATCTTTGCCATTCGTTCATGTTTATGCCTTTTATAAATGCCTGCTTTTGTTTGGCCTGCATGCTTAATTAGTCCCTCCTTTTTGTATTTTGGGCCCTCCCAGCAGACTGCCCCTACTACACGTGGCCTTACACTTTTCTTATTATGATCTTTCGTGTGTACAATTGTTTTGGGGGGGGGGTCCGCCTCGGCTCCTACACCACCCTTTCTTTCCTCTTTAGTCCATGCCCATCTCCTCCATTACCTTCCCCCCTCTCCTTAATTTGCACACCCGCCTGCCCTACTGCACCACGCAGTGCAGACATTGTCTGCTTTTATTAGTTAAGCCTTGTTTTTTCATGAGCAAATCTGAACTTTCTGCTTTTTCCCCTCTCCCTACTGCTGTTCCTGCTTTCTCTGTAGCAGCTGTTCTCTATTGCTGCCTCTGTGCCCCCCACAGCTCATAACTCTCTCACGAGTATAGTGAATGGGAAAAGAACAAAAGAAAAACGTAATAAGGATTGGTAAATGCAAAAGAGAAATTACCCTTGAGAGGACAAATCAGCAGTAGTAAGTGGAAGAGTGAGTCAGGATTGGTGCATTGCAACGTGCGTAACGGTGAATGCCTAGTAAGCCACAAAGAAAACAAGCATTGGCACAGCCACAGTGTGGAAGCAGCTGAGCATAGGGGTGAAAAGGAAAGTGTGGAAGAAAGCCCCAATTAGTCCTTGTCACGATGTCTGTTCCCCAGGACAATGCAGCACAAGGAGGAGCATCACAGGTAGCACCCCCAGCACAGGTGGCTGGACAGCAGGCAAGGGTACAAATGATTCAACAATCTCCACACTCACAAATCAACCCCATACCGCCGTTCAGCACATTAATCGATCCAGGGACAACAGCACCAAGGTGGACAGTGTGGCTAAGCAGACTAAACAATTACTTCACTGCCACTAGAGAAAAAGACAACGAGTTAAAGAGATCGCTGCTCCTGCATTTTGGTGGGGATGAGCTCTACAAATTGTTCACGCACTTGCCGAATACTGGGCTAGCAACAGACTATGATGCGGCTGTACAAGCATTGAATGCGCACTTTGACCCTCAGTTGAATCCTCATTATGAACGTTTCAAGTTCAGGCAGTCCAGGCAGCGGGAAGGAGAAACGATGGACGCTTTCCATGCGAGACTGAGAGAGCTCATAAGTACATGCCCTGATGACGATCGAACAAAAGAGGTAACAGCTCAGCTGATTCAAGGGTGCAAGAACAAACACCTTTGGACACTAATACTGAGACAGCCCCGAATAACACTGGACGAAATATTGATGCTAGCCCGGTCACACGAGCTCTGTGATGCACGAGCCACAGCAATGGAGGCAGCCATAAACCCAACAGCGAGCGCAGTGGAGCAGTGGCCGAGGAGGACGAGGAAGATGGCCGAGCAGAACGCCACGCCGCACGCCTTGCGGATCCTGTGGGTATGAAGAACACAACCAAGATGGCTGCCCAGCACGTGGCAAGGCATGTGCCAAATGCGGAGGACTGAACCATTTCGCCAGTGTCTGCAGAAGCAGTGCGAGAGGAAACTTTCGAGGGTCTGGAGCAGCAAGCAGGAAACCACCGACGAAGGCGGTGAGACAACTAGCCCTAGAAGAGACCCACCACTCAAAAGGAGCGAGAACACAGGCCCGCTACCCACAGCGGTTGGATGATTCATCAACCGACGACGAAGAGGAGTGCTACTATGTCTCGTTCGTGAGCGAACTCAAGAGACGACGGAGACCACAGCCAAAATGTCAGATTCAAATTGACGGCTCGACAGTCACTGGAGTCATAGACACGGGAGCCACAATCAACGTAATGGGCATACAGCACTACAAGGCGCTACAACCCAGGCCACAATTGGTGCCATCGAAAGCTCGAATATTGACGTATGGTTGCAAAACGCCGCTACCATTACGAGGAAAAATGACTGTGCAAGTCAGAGCAGAGGGTCAAGAGCTGACAACCACGTTCCATGTCATCGACAGGGAAGCAGACTTGCTGATCGGAAGTCATACCGCAGAGGACCTCAGCTAATCATTTTTGCCAATAGAGTGAATGCGCTGCATGCGGAAGAAGTCCTACAGATGTTTCCATCGTTGTTTCAATGGCTGGGAACAATCAAAAGACCGCCAGTCAAACTGCACATTGACAAGGCCATCCAGCCCATAGCATTGAGGCATCGGAGAATCGCATTTCATCTTCGATCAGCAGTGGAGCAAGAACTGAAGAAATTAGAGGACCAAGGTGTCATAGAGAAGGTAACTGGACCAACGCCATGGGTTTCACCGATGGTGATTGCTGAGAAACCCAGACAATCAGGTCAAATACGGATATGCATCGATATGCAGATGCCCAACAAAGCGATCAAAAGGGAGAGGCACCTCACGCCCACGGTAGATGACATACTGACAGACCTGAATGGAGCCCAGTGGTTCTCCAAACTAGATTTAAATGCAGGCTACCACCAGCTGAAGTTGGCCGAAGAAAGTCGCTATATCACGACCTTTTCTACACACCTAGGTCTAAGAAGATATAAGAGACTGAACTTTGGAATCACATCAGCTGTGGAAATCTTTCAAAACGCAATCAAGGAGATCTTGTCAGGACTTCCGGGAGTACTAAATGTCAGTGATGACATACTTATACATGCCAAAACGAGTGAGGAGCACCATCGAAGATTAAGAGCCACACTGAGGAGACTGTCAGACTTTGGAGTCCCACTCCACAAAGAGAAGTGCCAGTTCTTCAAGCAGTTCATAGAGTTCTTTGGATACGTCTTTGACTCGGAAGGTGTTAAGGTGGACCCCCGAAAGTCATCGGCCATAAAGTGTGCTCCAGCTCCAACGTCCGCGTCGGAAGTGCGAAGTTTCATGGGCATGGCGCAGTACTGTGCCCGCTTCATTCCTCAGCTTGCCACCATAGCAGAACCTCTGAGGAATCTGATGAAGAAAGAGAATCCCTGGCGGTGGTCCAAGGCGGAAGCCGAAGCGTTCGACAAGGTGAAGGCAGCGCTATTGGACAGTACAACAATGGCGTATTTTGATACAGCAAGGCAGACAGAGATATTAGTGGATGCCAGCCCGGTAGGTCTGGGGGCACTTCTAACGCAGGAGGCGGAACCGGGAGTATGGATTCCCTTAGCGTTCGCCAGAAAGGCCCTTACAGCTACGGAAGCCAGATACTCACAGATTGAGAGGGAGGCGTTGGCAGTGAAATGGGCCTGCAATCACTTCCACCTATACATAACGTTGCACCCGTTCCGGATGGTCACAAATCATCAGCCACTAGTACCGTTGTTTAGAGGGACGGCTCTGCATCCCCCGCCTCGGATTGAGAGATGGGCCATTCAGGTCCAACACTATCAAATGGACCTCTTCTATAGGCCCGGGGCGAAAAACCCGGCGGATTTCCTGTCACGACACCCCACGAGTGAAACCAGTGTAATGATGGATCAGGAAACACTAACAGAAGAATTTGTGGACATGGTTTCTCAACTGTCGTGCCCTCAAGCGTTGGCAGCAGATCTCATTATAGCCCAATATGACAATGATGCGGTAATAACGAGAGTAAAAGAAGCAGTAGAAACTGGATCATGGGAGAACTTCTTGCGCAACGTCAGTGGCTGGAATGAAGCAGATCGTGCCCGCCTGTCACAATTTTGGAAGATACACAACGAGCTCAGCAGAGCTAGTAATGGACTAATTCTTCGAGGATCAAGGGTAGTTATCCCTATCAGCTTACAGGACCAGGCGACAATGTTAGCGCATGAGGGTCATCAAGGAACGAGAAGAATGAAAGCACGGATGCGGGAGAAAGTGTGGTTTCCCAACATGGATGAGAAAATTGACGAGGTGGTACGGAACTGCCGGGCATGTCAGCTCACCAGTCTGCCAGAGACACCTGCACCGATTATCACGGAAGACCCGCCTCCGTCACCCTAGACATGGCTCAGCCTGGACTTTGGTAGCTTCCCGGATGGGAGAGTGACAGTAGTTCTAATAGACAGCTATACGAAGTACCCGGTGGTGGAAGTAGCACAGTCCACCAGTTTTGTGAATGTACAACCGATACTGAGCAAAGTGTTTGCAATGTTCGGAATTCCCCTGTTGATCAAAACGGACAATGGGCCGCCGTTCCAAGGCAGTGACTTCCGGGAATTCCTACACAGCCTGGGAGTAAAACGCCACTGTGTCACGCCTCAATGGCCTCAAGCTAACGGTGAGGCAGAAAGATTCATGAGGACTGTAAACAAGACCCTAAGAATAGCCATGGCTGAAGGGGTAGACCCGGAAAAGGCACTGCAGCATTTCCTGAGGGAGTATCGAAGCACTCCGCACAGTACAACACAAAGATCCCCCTGGGCGTTAATGTTTGCAGGACCCCGACGAGATCTGCTGCCGATGGCAGATGGTTGGACACCTGAAACATATGTTCCCGAGGCCACCAAAGAAAGGAGAACAAGGACCAATGAACGAGCGAGTCGGCGGGGACGAGCAAAAGAAAGGAGACTATGTCCTGGAGATGCGGTATTGATACGCACACGGAGGCCAGGAGGGAAATTCAGGACCCCGTATGAACCTGAGCAGTGGACTATCAAAGCAACCAAGGGCACTGCGGTGACTGTCCAGAGGAATGGAGAAGAAGTGACCAGGAACGTATCGTGGTTCAAACGTATCCCTCCTGTGACAGATTCCATGGGGAATAACGACAGGTCAAATGCTGAAGCCGCAAGCCAGCCTGAAGACACAGAGGATCTCGCCACTGATGGTAGATCTGAGATCGCCCCACCGTCTCCGACCAGAGAAGAACTGGATCCCCAGATGGTCAGGGGTCGGGGTAGCTACAACCTCAGGCCAAACCCAAGACCGAATCAGAGACTGGATGATTTTGCATGTTGACTGAGTAAAAGCTCCCGAACATTTACCAACTTGGAAAGGGATATAGCGCTCTAGTGTTTCGCGGGTCTCGGCCGAGACCTGGATACACCTACACACAATGTAGAACCTTCTGGCCAGGCGTGGCCAGAAGGATATAAATAAACGACTGGAGGTCGCTCGTGGCTTCCGGTCCCCGAGAGTAACCAAGAGAGTTGTCGTTTATTATCTGTCCTGCTCAGGCCCTCCCAGTAAGTTACCCTCCTCCCTTACAGTCCACACATTCAATCTATATACAGCTACTTACAAATATAAAACCGACATGTAACTATTTTTTCACCCACTGAAGAGATCTGTGTGCATTAGACACAGCCCCTCATCCTTCCGAGGTTGATGCATTAGGGGGCATTGAATAGTTCCCGAAATGTAATGCTAACATTTGCTTGTTTACTCTTCCTACTACTTACTTTACCATAGCTGGCCACCATGTTACATTGGTAAATTAAAAATATCTGATGGGTCAGTGCACATACATGTGTATATATATATATATATATATATGTATATATATATATATATATATATATATACACTACCCCTGTTAGCCACCCTCACCCCATTAACAAAGTCAATAGGACTCCCATTACTCCCTGTCTCTCCCTGTCTTGGTCTCTCTCGTACTCTCTCTGACACCACTCATGCACTAATCCAGCATTTCTAATATCAGTTCACTTCAGGTCTTTCTGCACAGTTTCTTTACCATACCATTTTAAAAATTTGGTGCTCCAAGCGACAGGCGAACATCATCATTGACCCTCTCCTGCAGATGTACCTAGAAGCGCGAGACGTGGAGAGGCTTCCGCCAGATCAGAGGGAGGCCACTATTGTAGTAATCCATAAGGCAGAGAAGCCGGCCGATCAATGCTCTTCTTACTGGCCCATCTAGCTTCTGAATGTGGAGGCAAAGGTCTTGGCAAAGGCCTTGGCGACTAGGCTGCTCTCCATTCTGCCGTACCTGATACATGTTGATCAGTCAGGGTTTATGCTGCGCCGGAGTACTCGACATAACCTACGACATCTGTATGACAGAAGACGTGGGCAACACCCGAACAGCATTGATGGCCCTGGACCCCTAAATGGCCTTATTTATTTATGGTTCTCCAGCGATTGGGCTTTGGTCCAATATTTTGTTGTTGGGTACGGCTGATATATGAACAGCCCGTTGCCAGGGTGAGAGTTAACGGAGCGGTGTCTTGTGTTTCCCCTGCGTAGGGGTACCAGAGAGGGGTGCCTTCTGTCTCCCCTCCATTTTGCCCTTGCCCTAGAGCCATTGGCTCACTGGATTCGGGGAGACAGGTCATTATGGGGCCTGCCGCTAAACGATCAGTGGGAGGAGCGTATATCCTTATACACGTACGATATTGTGCTTTATATGGCCAGACCCTATCACCCGATAGTGCAGGCGCTCCACCTTTTTGAACAGTTCGGTAGCTACTCAGGCTATACAATCAACTGGGCAAAGTCGTTGTTTTACCCGCTCTTGGGGCCCCCCCCACGGATCCCGACGAGGTGTCCAGCCTCAATCAAGGTAAATGGGTTTAAATACTTGGGGTTATACATTACCAGAGAAAGGGCAGATTTCCTGGCAAGAAATCTGGAACCCCAAGTGGCACGTCTGGGAACCGACATTAGGCACTGGAGGTCTCTTCCTCTTTCCCTAATGGGACGAGCTGCATTGTTCAAGATGTTGGGACTGCCCCGGCTTTTATACATACTACAAAATATGCCATACCCGGTGCCTAGTGGTGTTCATGTGCATATCTCAGGCATTGTGGACGTTGCTCTGGGAGGGAGGCAACCCAAGGATAGCGGTACGTAAGCTTACGAGGGAAGTGTATGATGGGGGGCTGGCCCTCCCGGACATACAACTCTACTACTGGGCTTCCCAGCTGCAGGTGGCCAATGACTGAGTGTATGCGGCTGGTACGTAGCCGGCCTACAGAGTGGACAGGTTTGCTATGCCGAGGGGAAACTACAAGCCACTCCTATACGCAGGAAGACTGTGAAAAGACCTACCATTGCATACATGGATAGTGAATCAGTGCTGGAGGGAGGCCAATAAACTCCTGTGGTGGCCGGGTTCCCTGACTGGTAGAACCCCATTGTGGTTGGGAGATCAGTTAGCAGAGGTGACTTGATTGACCGGCTTTAGGGGATGGAAATTAATCGGCCTTGAGTATTTGGGAGACGTATGGAAAGGGGAGGCCCCTCGATCCATTGATTATCTTAAAAAAGAGTACCACATCCACGACTCCCAGCAGTATCACTACATATGCCTTACCCATGCTTTACGCTCACACATACAGGGTGGTACATCAATCCCGGAGTATTTACCTAGGAAGACAGGCTCCTCCTGGATTCCATATTGGAGCAACCCACTTCCACAATCTATCCTAAGCTTACAAATAACATGCCAGATCCACTAGCGTCCCTGCAGGAGACATGGGAGGGTGACATAGGTGCCCTGGAAGATGAAGATTGGCAGGATGCTTTGCAGAGCCCCCGCGAAATTGCAATTTGTGCTAGGTTCCAACTGGTGCAATTAAAAATCCTCCATAGAGTATAAAGTCCTCAAACTCACCTGTTCGCCTGGGGAAAAAGCCAATTCCCCCTCTGTGCAAGGGGATGCTGGAGGGAAGGCACATTCTATCATATCCTATGGAAATGCCCGTAGATAGTGCCCTTCTGGACCAAAGTAGCAGACACAATGGCAGCAGTAGTGGGTTCACCCGTCCCGTTGGAGCCCAAGTGACTATTACTGATGATCAAAGGAGCCACCGACTGGTCCAGACATAACGAGATATGGTTAGCGATGGCAGCAGGGGTGGCAATGGCAGCGTGACCTAGATTGGTGCCGAAGAGCTGAAGAAACCATTTATAATTCCAGGAGCTGCACAAAGAAATGGAAGAAGGTCTGGGGGCAGTGGCAGAAATACAGGGCTACGGGGGGCGGATCAAGGCCTGGTGTATAAGTGTTAACAGTTCTACATATGTCTAGTACAGCTTTATACTGTATGGTGAAGTGTTGTCCTATTGCATGCTATATGAACACTGTAGTGTAATGTATGATATCATGAGCACAGTTAATAAAAACTTTATAAAAAATCCGGAACTCAAACACACTCTCCTCCTCTTCGTTCGGTGTCTTCTGCGTACTGAAACACACCCTCTTTATGCATCTAAAGCCTTCTCTCCCCTTCTTTCTCTCTTTCTCACAGTGTTTCTTCTTCTCTGTCTAAAGTTAATTCACCACTTCATTCACAAACCACCTATCCCTCTCAAACTTCCTTTCTATCTATTCTATACAGCTCTCACCACTATCTATTCACCATGCCACATAATTCCACTTCACAAATTCATTACACACCACAAAATTCCACAAGCAACAATTCCAATTCAAACCATATAATTCCCCTACTAACAACATACATACATGCCAAACAAAAAAAACACAAGTAACAGACCATGTCATTTACAACGCCAATAGTTCTACCTTTCACAAACTTGAGACCAATTGCATTGCAAAGGCTTGCTTATTTCGGGGTCGGTCTCTGCACTCGCATGCACATTACAGCTGTCCCTAAAGTTCACACTCACCACTTTTGAAATACATCAGCCGCCACTGATAATATGGCCACCACTTTAAAGCATAAAGGCACAGTGGCGAAGGAGGCGGACTCTAACTTATGGTGTACTATTATTATTGTTTCAGAGATTTACCCTCAGTTAAGATTGTGCAGAGCTAAAATACAATGACACATGCAAGGGGAAACCCTTCTTTACTGATCTCAGTAATCCACATTCATAAATTGGCTTCATTCAGCCTTGTGCATAACGCACCAAATAAGGAGTTCCGGGTGCATAAACACATTGTCGGCCCCAGGGGGAAGTCTGGTCGCAGACCTGTCTTCCCTCTGGATTCTTCGCGCAATAGGCGGCAGGACATGCTGTGGAGGGGATCAAGGGGTTGGGCAAGGGAAGGGATTGGGGTGGATATAAAGGTGGAGGAGTGAGCTTTCGGCCTTTTCCTGCACCTTGGCATCACCTGGGAGAGTTAGGCAAAGTTTTTCCAACCTCCCACCCTACAAGTTTTAGGGCAGGGGAGCAGGGCCGGACTGGCCATAGCGGGCATCGGGCAATCCCCCGGTGCGCCTCACGGGTGGGGGCCGGTTTTGCGTTTCTGGTACAGGGCCATTGCAAAATCGGCCCTGTACCAGAATCGGCCGAAAACCGGCCCCGGCAAAGAGCTCGGCAGCACCTCCAACCCCCACCCCCCCCCCCCCCCCCCCCCCACCCCCCCCCCTGAGTGGGGAGAGGGGGCCGGCCGAGCACTTTGCCAGGGCCGGTTGTGGTTCCCAGTCCGGCCCTGCAGGGGAGGTGAGTGAGCATGCCAGTTTAGGACAGGTTGTGAGCGTTTTTGGGTTGGCAGTACTTTGGAGGGGTGGTGAGTCACATACAGGCGCATCCACTCCTCGGGGGGAGAAACAGGTGACTGTTGAGGGGGTGCGGGATGCAAGAGAGCGACGGCACGAAATCGAGGAGAGGATGTTGGTAGAAAGGTAGAGACGAGAATGGAAAGATGGTGGAGGCTGCAGATTGAAACAGGATGAGTGCAACAGGTGTGATGGTTTGCGGATGGAGCGAGTGAATGAAGGAACTAATGAAGGGGAAATGTTATATTAAAATAATGTTTTGTTTAATGTTCAATTGTTACAACCTTGTCCTAATAAAATGGCCTTTTACGTTTCAAGCAACAGCCTCGAGTGTAAATATTGCACAAACGTTCTGGTGCAGGGAGTGAGTGATTGCAACCATTAATATGTATTCGGGAGCAGGGTAAGGCACTGTGAAGCGGTAGTTCAAAAATATTGTTTTCGAGGGTGACATTGTTAATTTTTTCTTTAAATGGGTGACATTGTTAATGTTTTCTTTGGAGTGTGGTTTTTGAGCGATCGAGGCAGAGGCTACAGGGTAGGAAGACCGCTCGCTGATAAGGTCCTGGGTGAAGTGCCTGCTGCTCTCTGGGATTATGAAGTTCCTGCTTTATTAGTACAAGACACTTCCCTTGTCCAAATATTTGTGGACAGAGAACTCCACGATCTCCTTTATTTACACTGCTAGGATGGATGGGTGGCGTACCGCATAAATATGGCGGGATGGCAAAGGCCGATGGCTACTTGTGTGCCTGTCAAGTTTTTTATTGGTAGACTGAATCCAGCTGCAAGACAAAAATACGCTTTTATTCAAAGACTATTAAAGAATAAGGGACAAAGAACTGAATGCTTTAGTTTTGTGAGAAGAATATGAATACTAATGCGACTTGCATGGATAGTGTACGCAAGTGGTATATGCCAACAGAACTTACAATTTTATTTTTCTGTGTTTTATCTATGTATAAAATGTTTGTTCCCCACATTCAAACTCCAACAGGGCTACGTGACACCTGCTTTAGATATGTGTGCTACCTGTAAAATGTAGGTGAGCTCATCCCTCCATGCTCCTGGTGGCTGCATCATCCCAAAAGGCCCCTGGTATGTTATATTTCTATGGTTACCCAGCCTAACACAGTGACTGGGAAGCTGGTGAATGGGGCAGGATGCACGCCATTCTTTCTGTCCTGGGTAGTCATAAATCCAGTTCTGCTACTAACACCCAGGCTGGACTGGGAATGAAAAACAACTTCACAGAGTTTGTCATAGAGCCCCATACCATATAGCATGAGTGAATGTGGTGAGTGAGCATGTACTCTGCAGGTGGGGCGTGCAATTATTGAGGCAGGTCTCATCTGTGACAGCAGGTTTTAGCCTGGTTTGAGGTTTTTAGGCCTCACCTACCGACAGTTTATCGCTGCCGCGTGTCAAAGACCTATTGTGGACAATACCAATGCTTGAAGTGGGCTTTGGGTTAGCCCATAGCTACCATTGGGTGCCTTTTTGTCAATCTCATTTCATTGCTTCTTATTCAATATTGTTCCTATCTGCCTTTTGTGTTCGTACCTCGCCTGGAACATATCTTCTTACTAATCATTTTGATAATATTACTTGAATCCTTCCACTTATAATAATGTTGCTACTTTTATTTCCTTTGAGCACTCCATAAGAGTGTTTTTGTTGTTGTTTCTTGTCCTCTGTTTGCACACTCACATCCGCACCCACACTCCCTTTTATTACATTTTATACCCCCTTCTCCTCCTCAATTGCTTTCTCTGTGCTACTCAAATCATCCAATGCACGCTTCACCATTGCTCTCAACTCAAAACCTTAATCTTTTGTAATGTTTCTACCCTTTTTAGGAGCGTCTCAGCATCTATAATTTGCTGCTGGGCCACTGCTTTCAGAAATATGCGTGCTTTGGTGCACTCTTGATCCGTATTTAAAAGACTGCACCTCAATTGGTGTCCACCATCTTGGAACAGCTGTGGAACAGATGTGCAGTAGCATCAGTAAAACCAAGCATTGGCATAGCCAATAGGTCTCTCCTTTTGGACCTTATAAGTGCTTAGGTTGTGGCTGCTGTCTTCTTGCCTGTTCTCATGCTTGTTTGTTATAGATTTTTTGTTATGGGGGGAGCGGGATATAAACGGGGGAGTGGAGGTTGGAAAACAGTACCTGAATTACAACTCAAGCAGCCGACGAACACTAAGGGAGAATCAACATATGCCAGATTACAAAGGCAGACTGACGTGGTGCTGAGGTGATGCTGAGTGATACTGGCCTGGTGCTGAGTCATGCTGAAGTGGTGATGCTGCAGTGGTGCTCATGTGGTGCTTAGCAGGTGCTCAGGTGATGCTGAGTTGGTGCTGTGCTGAGGTGATGCGCCGATGCTGGAGTGGTGTTGCGTTGGTACTGAATTGCTGCTAAGGTGTAGCTGCTCTGGTGGTGGTGCGCTGATACGGAGGTTGTGCTGTGCTGATGTTGAGGTGGTTCTTACAGGTTCTGTGCATATGCTGAGGTGGTATTGCGCTGATGTTGAAGTGGTGCTGAGTGATGTTTGGTGGTGCTCAGGTGGTGTTGAGTGATACTGAGTTGGTGATGAGGTGACCCTACACTGGTTCTGAGTTGGTGCTGTGCTAATGCTAAAGTGGTGCTGAGGTGGTTCTGCTATGGTCCTGTGGTGGGGCTACACTGGTGCTGAACTGGTGCTGCAGTGGATGGCGGTGCAATGATGAGGAGATGGTGCTGTGATGGTGTTGAGTGGTGGTGTACTGGTGCTGCACTGGTGCTGAGTGTTGGTGTACTGGTGCTGAGTCATTCTGAAGTGCTAGTGCTGCGCTGTTGCTCAGGTAGTGCTAAACTGGTGCTCGGGTGGTGCTGAGTTGGTGCTGAGGTGGGGTTACTATAAAATGTGGATTGGAGGTACGTTGTGGAGTTTTGTTGTGTAGTTGAAATATGTTATTTGTTGTGGAATTATGTGATGTGTATTGGAAATGTGTGGCCTGCAACTGTGTGGTGTTGACTGAAATTGTGCTTAGTAAAAATGTATCATGGTGTGGAGTGCATTTATGTTGATTGGTGGTATGTGGCATAAAGTCCATTTATGTGGGGTGTATTTATGTTGCATTGAGTATAATTATGTGCAGTGTAATTGTGTGGCACTGAGTTGTATTATGTAGAGTGTTATTATATTGTGTGGTGTAGAATTACGTGGCATTGTGTTGTTTTGTGTAGAATTAAGTGGGATGGTTTGGAGTGGTATTATATGGTTTAGATTTTTGTGGTATGATGCAAAGTTGAATTTATTGTATGCAATGCCAGTAGGTTTAATATTTGCAAGAGTTAAAAATATTGGCGTTCTAAATGACAATATTTTTTACCCATGTTTTATATATAGAGTGGAGTGGACATATATGGTGTGGGGAGGAATTATGTGGTTTGTTTTGAAATTGTTAGTTATGGAATTGTGTGGTGCAGAAATGTGTAGCATGGAGTGGATGTGTGTTGTGGAATTATGTGGCATGGTGTGCAGTGAAATTATGTGGATACTTGTGTTTTGACTGAAGTGGAATTATATGGAGTGGGATTGTGTGTTGGAAAGACTGGAAGGGCTGGGGCAGTCTTAGTGGAATGGCTAACCCTGCTTGCCACACTGGATGTTGGCCAAATGCATTACACAATTTTGGTAAAACTGACGTCTTGATGTTAGGGGTGCATTTTACAACATTGAATGGAACGCTGAACTTTTATTGCGAAAGTACCACAAAAATGAAAATGGTTGAAAATATTTAGTCAAGAAACAAGACCTGAATACTGCATGTGGACTTGGCATCAGTGTTTAAATATGAAGAAGTTTGATAAACTCCTAATCCTTTATATGTACAATCTTAGGTAGATGTGTCTATTGTTCAAGTGTATAACATGTGAAATGTGCATATTTATTTAAACTTTGGGATTATGCAAGTTTAACAATTCAGTGAGATGTGGGAGAACTGCGTATATTTTGTAGCTAGTCTTGGTTTATGACATTATTAATGTGCCATTTTCTTCTTTTACTGACTTATAAAAGAGCTGCTTTTCGTTTGTAGGTTTGTTATCGTGTACTTAAATAAATATTTTAATGAACAATGCAGGTGTATTGCTTGGTGATTCTGAACTGGTTACCACACTTGACAGTTTTAAAAACGTGGAGTATATGACATTTGTGACTCTGTGTCATTGCGGTTGCTTGAAACTGCAACCCTACTGTGTCCACCATCATTATTAGGTCATAGTTCCACTTGTTATTGTTTGGTAAATCCCCTTTTTAATCGTGAGAGACGATCCTTCAAAGCTACAGCAATGTGAGGGTGCACTGGCATGTGGGCGGTGGGTGCAAAGGGGTGGTAGACACAGGTATTGATGGCATGGGAAATTAGTCTAGCTAGTTGCAGTCCTTGGTTGACGAGTACAAGGATTTGGGTAAAGGGAGGGGTTGCTAAAGAGAGGAGATAGCCTTTTTCAGCCTGGCTCGTTAGTTATGCTACTCCTTTGCAGACGGGCTGTTGCAGGTCGAGCTCCCCTCTTCTCCTCCCCTTGTCCTCTCCAGATTACCCCTCAATCATTTCATGCTCTCTTTGAGAATTGAAAGGAAAGACAATTATCGTCGCTGGCTCCTAGGCAAGATAAAATAGATGTTTTCGTAGGCTTACCATTGCCAAAACGAAGCAACACGCTGTACCCAGAACTGAAAAATGTACACGGAATGTTCGTTTGTAAGTTTTTTATTTCATGTCCTTTTAACTTAAAGTCGAGGCACAAATACCTAAGCCATAAGAAGTGCAATTCACCTAAACGTATGTAAGGTCCATATGTCTATATATTTTTTACATTTTTACTGTGGTCTGGCTCTGGGAGTTAACCCCATCTGTCTTGGCTATAAAAGAACCCCAAGTTATAAAAGCGTGCTGATTAAATGTATGGGGAACAGTGAGGGGGAAGCTTCAAGCCCTCAGTAGACGGGCTCCCAATTTATGAAAGACAGATAGGCTCGGGTTACGGGTCATGGATGCTCGCTCCTGATGAATAATTATATAATTATACCTGGAAGAAAGCTGAAGCAAAGCGGGCTAATTCGATTTGATGTACAATATGCGGAAGACACTGAGCTAAATGTAAAACATTATAAACCTATTTGCTTCACTGAATGGGAGCTATGCACAGTGCCTCCTCGCCTCACATGCTGCCTGGGTTTGCTGAACTCTCCTGCTCTGAGGGGCTGCCCCTGCTTTGGGCACGGCTGCCTGCCGCTCCCTTCCCCAGTGCATATGTGACTCACCCAATGCACAAAATAAGTAAGTAGTTCAAGAGGTTGGGCCACCTACCGTCCACCTCCTCTCCCCATTTGCAGGCACAGACTAGCAGGGGAAGAAGGGAGAAGAAATGGTGGAGGTGTAGATGAAGCAGCAGCAGAGCGTGTGCTCTGCTTGAGGAGAGCCTTCCTAGTTTGCAAACAAAAAAGTGCAACCAACTGTGTGGGAGAGTTCGGTGGAAGGGGATGCAAACAAAGAGCATTTGTTTATTTAAGTAAATGGAGCGCTGCCGCGATATGCTCAAGACAAATGGTGGGGGTGGGCACAGGAAGGCAGAAGTCTCCCTGTGCGCGCCGCTGCTGGTTCCCGAGACCCCCAGGCCATGGAAGTCTCTTGGAAGTCTGAAGTGATTCCAAGAGGCCCTCTTCCTAGAGCAACGCATGCGCACAGCGCTAGGCAAGGCCTAAAAACAAAGTCAATGGATCTGCATTAGCAGTCAAAAGGCTTGCTTTATCTGTTGCCCCACACGTGAAGTCACAGGACACTTGGGAAATCGAGTGACATTAAATAAATTGTTGCCGTTGGTACACCTTCAAATACGAAACAGTTCACAGGTCTTCTTAAATCTACCGCATCTAACTGTTTTTGACTTGTAAATTATAACATGTAATTTTATGTTACTTTATATTTATACAACACTATTTTGCCACTGCCAAGGTAAAGTACATTTGATTTTCAGATGAATGAATAAACAGCTTTCAAGTAGGTCTGGCTTCTGTATAGTGCGGGAACACCAAGGCACACAAGCTCGAGAACCCACACAGCATGCACATGTGCTCACAGATCAACACAGCTGTGCAACAACCACTTACACAACATGCAAGAGAGATAGAGACCTGCAAACATAGAGGCGTCAGTCAGTGCACACAGACCAACAGTCATGAATAACCCTGTGCCACAGGGCGCAAATATTAAAGTGCATTTAAAGGCACATAGTGGGGTTCAGCAAGATGGCACTGGGTTGTGTGTCTCAGGAGAGCACACTGTGATATGCATCAGGGCTCGCTAGCGAGGCACCTCTGGGGGACACAGAATCATG
Source organism: Lissotriton vulgaris (assembly GCF_964263255.1). Classification (NCBI taxonomy): domain Eukaryota; kingdom Metazoa; phylum Chordata; class Amphibia; order Caudata; family Salamandridae; genus Lissotriton; species Lissotriton vulgaris. Next base: position 672,222,255 of record NC_141691.1, on the reverse strand, counting down.
TGTATTTGGGTACTGCTGGGCACAACGGGCGCTGGGTACAGGTATGTGTTCAGTGTTGCTCAGTTCTCATTTCCTTGTCCTTGCATTATGGAAGCACAGTGCGGTGCAGTGGGTCAACATGGCAATGCAGAATAGAGGGAGCATGGAGATGTGCACTAAAGGAACACATCGATGCACCCCATGTCACATGACACTTGCAATCATTCGGGTTCTTTTCGCCAGCATAATTTCTGCCGGCTTGGATTTTAATATATCAAAAAAACGAGAGGAACCCTTGGTTTCCCAAAGGACTAGGGTTAAGTCAAGATCTATTATCAGATGGTGTCCTCTGGGAGACATACATCCTTAAATATCAATCACTTCTCTCACTTTCATTCAACATACCCAAACTCTCAACACTTATTCAACAACACTCTTAATGTTACCTTCCAAGTTACCCAAGTAGTGGCACAAAAAACCTAATTGTATGTCAAAAATTATTTTAAAATGTATTATCACAAAAATTCTTGAAATAATTCCATGAAGATAATCCGTCTTAGATCAAAACATCATGATTACTTCATTACAAAACTAACATCATAAAATCACATTAAAATCACATGAAAATTAAAAAAAACTTGTCCCACGAGAGTTTATACACACAATGAACTTTGTCATTAAGTGCCACAATTTGATGTTGCCAAAATGTCTTGACCTAAAACACCTTATTGTCTATTACATTTGGTACTCCGAAGGTGGTAGATGAACAATAAAATTTGTGGCTGTGCTATGTGCAAAGCCACATATTTCAATATTATAACACCTTCTTTTTCAAGACCATGGATATTACTTCAGTCAGTGGCGATGTATTCCCCAAGTTTTAAAAAAAAAAGGCTAATTCCTCTGGACGGGCATTTGTGTTCGTAAGGGTTTAAAATCTGATCTGACTTGACTCTTGGGCTTTTTCAACACTCTCTTTGTAGTGTTCTATTATAAAAAAAAAGCTTGTTTTTAGTGGCTGTTACGCACACTCTTCTATCTGGAGGCGCCTTTATGTGTTGCCAGCTCTGATAATACAATGGCGTCCTCGCGTCTTCGTTTTGGATTTTAAGCCTAGACCTCTTTTAGTCAAACTATAGGCCCCAGAATGCAGATATTTTGGCTAAACGGCTACAACTGACTGTGCATAGCAGCCAAGGGGCCTGTGTAATACCTTCAAAGCACGACGAAAAAACAATAAATATATATATATATATATATATATATATATATATATATATATATATATATATATATATATATATAGTTACAATGTTTCACCAGGAAAGTTCCGCTTGCACTTGTCTTAGTAACTTAAAATTGATATAAATTGCTCCAGCAATGTTTATTTTCAAAGCGTGACAGCAACCCAACGCATTTCAATCTCCACAGAGATCTTGCTCACGGGTAATTTGACAAAGACACAGCAGCATTTTTTTCTTTTTTAAACAAAGTTTGCTATATCATTACATCACTTCCTACAGGGCGCCGACATGCATTCTGGATACAGTAGTTTATCTTATATAAATAAAAAACGAATTTCATATATACAATCTACCTCAACTTTATGTTTTTACTTTTTTTTCTTTCTTTTGTTAATTTTTTAAATTTTTCTTATTTTAACCATAAAGAGTCACCCAGTGCACCAAAATAAATATTTCTACATGTATTCACAGTTGTTTCGCTTGACAATTAAGTCATTGACCATCTGTATTGTGATTTTCAATCAGTTATATAACGCCTCACAAAACCCTTTTTACATTTCAGTTATATTACTGGTTAAGATAAGACTAATCATTGCCCCATAGCTAAGATCAAATCATTATTATTTTTCACAATTTGAACCTGTGCTAACTTCATCATACCTCAAAATTGTACTTCTATTTCCAGCCCTCCAGTGGGTGTTTTTTAATGAAGACCTCATTTTGATAAGTATCAATTCATCCATTTTCTTACCAGTTACATAATTTCCCAGTATAATGTTAGGATTTGTAAGGCGACATTCATTAAGAGCATTTTGTTATTGTAATCTTTTCCTTACATTTTACTTTTTCCGTATCTATGATGGCATCAACTTTCATAGTGATCTAAATTATTTAACGCAAGCAGGTGCAGAGATCAGTTCTTGCTCAACTGTGCACTAAAATCATCAAATTTATGTCAGCTAAATACCATGAGTGCTCACACCCAAAAGAAAATTAATAAGAATTTTGATTTAAAAAACCTCCTAGAAGACCATGAATAATCCAATATTTACATATATACATTTCAGGGAAGTAAAGTCACAATTATCAGTCAAATTCATAGCAACTGTACATTTATGAGTTATAGGTGACAGTCTAACTCTTCGTCTTGATTAAGCCCATGCGGAGACAGAGTGCGGAAATTTATGATATGTCGAGACTCCTTTTGTCTCAAGATCTTTTCTCTGTCACCACCTCGTGTACTTCGTTCATTCGCTTCTACTGCGTAGAATTCAAGGTCTTTTCAGTTCCCTGCATGTTCACTCTCCATGTGTTTGGCCACTGCGTTGCTTTTATCATTGTTTATAGTGGCTCGTACGTGTTCTAAAATCCTTTTCTTAAGTTCACAAAGTATACTACCCACGTACTTTAAGTGACATGGGCATTCAATGATGTAAATAATAAATTGGCTTTTACATGTGATTAGTTGTTGTATCTTCCATTTCTTTTTGTTGGCCATCTCAATTTCCTTCATGTTTTTTGCAATTATGCAAACTTTAGAATTTGTCCATTTGTAGAATCCCTCAGGTTGGATCCATGTTGTTGCATTTTTTTGGTATTAAAAAGTGTCTGTGAACTAGCTGATCTTTGAGGTTGCTTGCTTTGTTGAATGTTATACTTTGATGATCCCCTACTAATTTTTCAACTGTGGCATCTAGATGCAAAATATGCCAGTTTTTTCGTAGTATTCGAGTGATTTGTTTATTCTCATTAGAGTAAGGTGTGATCAGGCGTATTTTTTGATCATTTTTATTCTTATCACCTATCTGATTTTTCTCCTTGATTAATTCAGATCTTTGTAATTTTTCAGTTTTTAAACTGCAATTCTGTACCACTGTCTTGTTGTAATCCCGTTGTCTGAATCTGGCTGCTGTTCAAATGCTGTTTTTATGCCATTCATTCATTCTCTTGCGAACAAATCCTCCTTCTCCTTAGGAATTCCCCATAAGGAATATTATTGCTCAGGATAGGTTGATGGAAACTGTCTGTGTGTAATGTGGCATTAGTTGCTGTTTTCTTGTGGTGTTATTTGGTGTGAACTTCATTATTCTGAATGTACATTTCAGTATCAAGTAAGACAACTCTCTCCTCACTTATTTTATAAGTAAATCTGAGATTCTTTCTGTATTGTTTAAAATCTCAAAGTACTCCGCAAATTCCTCCTTGGAGCCATCCCAGATTAATATTGGATCGTTAATATAGCTTGACCACATGATGATTTTCTTGACATAATCATCATTGTTAGGATTCCAGGCCAAATTGCTCTCCCACCCATATATATGTATTCTCTTTAGTGACATTTCAATCTGCTTTTGTTCGGATTTCTTTTGAACAAAAATATTTTACCCAAGTGAAAATGTTGATTATTTTCATTACTGTTGAGAATTGAGCACTGTGAGATTCTTGTTGCTGAGTATCAGCTCTGAGTGATGCAGAGAGGTGTAAGGCAGGATGATGCTGCTTGCAGATACCTGCTATCATCCAAGTGCTTGAGTACGAGGCCATCAGACCAAACAGGGGCCTACTGTAATAGTATTGGCGCTCCAGGGCACTACAGAGGACCTGATACTTCTGTCCATTGAATGTTGATTTATGCAAGGTATGTCCACAGACAATAGATTGACTTCGGCAAATTATTATGGACTTGGTGTTCCACATCTTGCCAATTCTTTCTCCTTTAATAAAAGGAGACTGACCTTCCATTGTCTATTATACCCTTTTCACAATTCAGTTTCAAAATATATACTTAACAGCAAAGTTATCAATAAACTGCAATTTATAAAAGAGTTTTCAAGGAATTTTTTTGTTTTTGTTTTATTTTTTAAAGAGGAAAGGTAACTTTTCAGTAAATCATTTTTGCCGAAAAATGCCATAAACAGCCAAAATAAAATTAAAGAACGTTTCTATAAAACATACCTGATGATCTGAAACAAAGCACTATCAGATACCGCCCAGTGCAACTAGAACGAAGCCTGGTGCTTAGGCAGACACTCAGCTGTTCAACAGAGTTTGGTTGCTGTTGGGTTTCCTAGAGTTGTATTAGCTTGCTCTGAAATTCTTATTTTCGACGTCACCCTCATCCTATTGCAAGAAATGGAAGTTCATAAAAAACAATTACAATTTCGCATCTCTCATTACAGTGTGAGAATCTAAAGTAAGCCACATTCCAAAGATTAGCCACATTCCAAAATACAGTAAAATCAGTTTGGAAAAGCAAAGTTATACAACCTGAGTAGACTATTGTAGTTTAATATCATTGTAAACTTTATTCATTTATAATCTGTTACGGCTTTTAGGATCTATAGCCTGAGAATATGTCAGCTAAAAAAATGGAAGTGTGTTTTACCCCAAATCCTTTAGCATTTATTTTAGTAGAATACTTTTTTTTTCAGCGCATGGCTTAACTATTTGTTGGCTAATTTGTATACACTGACTCTAATAAAAGAAGCATTGACAATGGCAGAAACTGTGGCTTTTGTACCGTGCATGCACCCAGGCACAATCTAGATACACACAAAGTCCCAGAAAGGCACTCATGAATTACTACGATGTTAATGTTCCTTACTACCAGGATTTACATGGTGGTAAGGAACAGTAAAAAGTGTAGCGGCGTAGCTTGGTCAATAAGATTGGTGGGGGTGTGGGGGTAGGGGGGCGGGGTGAGCTTCAAATGTCCCAACAGTGATGCTGGGATATCTTGTTAAAACATAAGAGAAGCCCAATGTGAGGGGGGATTAAGAGCCAGGGAAAGAGAAAGGAGGTTAGGGGCACTTAAACACATTTTTCAAACTCTTCAATAATATTTAAGGCCTTCAAAACAGAGACGAGAGAGTGTGTGTGTATTTGTCTCTGTTGGCATATACACATCCCAAAGATGATACAAAGGAACACGATGTAGCGATTATGCAAGTTTGTTCTTTCTAAACTGAAAGATTTGTTTGTGAGATTGAATTTCATACCATGCACCAAAGAGCTTTCCGGTGGAGGACATGTGGCCAAGTCTGACCATCAAAAGCTTCCTCCTTCCAAAGAGTCATTTAAAGATTTACAATACACTTTGAAGACTGTTCCAAATATGATTAAAATATAACATGCACGTGGTAATTACAATGCCTCAATCTTCAATCTTTAAAACAGTAGATGAGTTCTTTATAAACTTGCAGCCAAACAGTTCTGTACATTCAGCTTGCAAAACCCGGGTGTAGCATTTTCATTAGTAAACATTTCTGTCCAAAGTAATTTAGCCACTACAAACACAGTACTTCAAAATAGGCAAAGAGTTCAGGTCAGGCTTGAAAATCTCACTGTTAATCCACTTTCGTTATAGATTTGTGGTGTAGAACAGATAAAGTACCAGACCAGTAATGTCTGTAATGCTGGTAGCGATCTAGATGCCAGACCAACTCTTGAGTACTTCAAGCGGTGTATCCTATGGGACTCCTACAAACTGTTTCTAAATTGGACATTGGCTCTCAGGCATATTAGCTACTGCATTAATGGTAAAGGTACTTACAAGTGAAGTGCCAGATTTATTTTTGAAAATCGTTTTCTACGAAAGATCTTTTAAAATGGTAATCCTCAGTTACCTATATTCTGCATTCCTTGTAAATTGCGTGCAGTCCAGTACGAAGTGTGTTTTGAGGCACCAAAAGCCACCATTTTCCTTTTACCAAAGTGGATTTTTAAACTATTCTGGTCTGCATTATTTAAAAGGGCAGTAAATGCTTCCCGCATGATGACTCCCATATGACCCGAGAATAGTAGGTCATCGACATAGTAAAGTTCTTACAACCTGTTGGTGTCTAAAATTTGAAAACTGAAATTCCAAGCGAATAAAGAAGTAGTGTCAGCTATCCACACACCATCATCATCAATATCCTTTATTACTGTGACTTATGCAGAGATGGCAAACTGACTCTTTGGCAAATGTACATCACGGCTACCCCTTTCACTCATGATCAGATTTCATACATTTGCATTAGTGCATGGCAGTATAGCACTAACATTTGCAGTGACTTGGTAAGTCGACATGTTGATTTGGTACTACAAACAACCCCAGAAAAATGATTTTTGCATTACTTTTCACTATAAATGTCACAGTGTTAGGATGTTAGCACTGAGGTATCCTGCACTTGGTGTTGAAGAAGCTGGGTTCCATGTTCTAGATCTGCTCTGGAACCTCAGGTCAATGGATTTTTTATCAGCATTAAAGTGTGGTGGGGGGAGAAGAAATAGTGAATGAATTGTTTCAATTCCAATTTACTATGACTCCTTAAGAAACACAGAATCCCACTTGAGTTTAGGGGTTCATTACAAAGCCAAAAATAATTGGACATACAGGCACCTCAAAGTGAGGGTGTAGAAATACATTGCAACCAATACAAAGCCATGTCTACGGATGAAATTAAGACAGTGCAACATGCACAAGAAAATTCGTTTTAGGATCAGGATGAAAAAAGATGACTGAGCAGACATCAAGATTCCCCTTCATTGGAAGTTCATGGGTATAAAGCATTAATCTGTCCCTACACTACTACTAGCGTGAATTCCCTACATAGCATTTCCCAAGGCCAGATCAGTTAAGGTGTCAGCCCGTGAAGTCTTCCTAAAATGTCCATTCACATCAGTTGGGTCAAATAGCATAAATCTACAGAGCTCGTTCTAAGATGCTCTCGCAAGGCAGAAGTTCCCAGACACTTTCCCTTGTTACGATACATCAATACCACAGGTAGTACTCCATGATCCTGTGCAAAATCACACCATCCAGTCAGGCCACCTCCTCGTAGGTAACTTTCCATTAGGCAGCGATTCCCAGGCTTGCTCCGATGAGAAGGTACAACAGTTCTCCATTATCAGTATCAGTGGTCAAAGTGTCATCTTCTCCCTAAGCCTTACTCCTAAAACAAAAACATTATAACAAAGATGATTCTTCCACCTGCAAAAGAAAAGTGAGAAAGTACAAATCCAACATGCACAGGAAATTCAACTATTAAATCTAATGCAAGAGCTTCCAAGGAAAATGCATTTCAGATGTACAGAAATCGGCCAACATAAGATAGCACACAGACCTTACGAAATTACATATAAATGATTACAATAATTACAATTACACTTTCTGCTGAGCACTTCTTTCTCACCACGTTGCATAAGTACATCAAATCTGTGAATAACTGTAAGCAGCATACACAGTTTATGCATGTTAATGTTTTCAGCTAAACACACATAAATTTCAACGTAATTGCTTCACATTTATATGACAATGTTCCTACTACACCATAATACAGGTTAATACAGTTCATGTTCTACTGTTCCAGGTTAATATGACAAAGGAATTTATGGGGGAGAAACTACTACTCGTGATTCTGATGCAGCCCTATGAATGAAAGAGCGAAATTTGCGCTACATCAGTGTCATCACTACTACTTCAATTATGCTGTTTTAATGACTGTGTTTTATTTTATGACAACAGTCCTTTGCAAAGTCCTCTAATAAGAGCCTAGCACACACCCTATTTTCAAGTAGATGTCATAGGAATGCATATGTAAAACTTGCTCTGGACGTGCCGCAAATTCACCAATGTTGTAGAAATATCCTAAATGTTTTGTGCAGAAACTAATCTAAAAAGGTTCATCTTGGATCTCTGTTCAATTTTTCAGGATACTGGTGTCGGGAAGTCGAGCATAGTTTGTCGTTTCGTTCAAGATCATTTTGACCACAATATCAGCCCAACCATTGGGTAAGTACCCTGCATGGTGAGATGACAATGCGTTCAATTTATTTCATTTCATTCACTGACCTGCAATTACTTGGACTCTACTAGTGGCAATGTAGGTAGAAATTATGATATATCCAGGCATATCTAATAAGGGCACAGGCTGAATTTATGAAAGCAGCGAAGGCCTTGGATCTCTTAGAGCTATCTCAGATGTTTACTGTTGGTGTGTGATGGTCGTAACAAGTCGTATTTGAAGGGCCATTATAGGTGTTTGATTTGAATATTGACTTTGTCCGTAAGGCAAAGCAGATAAGTCTCAGAGCTTCAATGGGTAGCCGAGATAGGAATTATAAACAGAGTGAACATTGTCCACCTAGGAGAAATCAACACTTTTTATTTTTATTTTACAGAGTTTTATATAGCACGAACTTGACCTGAATCGGGTATTAGAGTGCTTTACATAGCACCAGTTGCATTACATGAGGAGACACTCATTTTTGATAGGCACGGGCAGATTAAATGATTTGCACAGAATCACAGGATGTTCAGGGTCAATGCCAAGAGTCGAACCCAGTTCCCCAGATTCGAGGTCGACCGCCCTAGCCTTTAGGCCAACTCCTCTCCACTTCTTGTAATGTATTGTTCACTGGTCAACTCTGTAATATGGAATGGGCAAGAATGTTGGGGTAAATGCTAGACCCCTTTCAGTGCATTGCTGGAGGATTTGGTTAACTAAAGGGTTAAACCATTATCCCCGTTTCGTGATAAAGAGATGATTGTGCATATCCATCCAATGCATGCATTGTTTAATGAAACTGGAGTGTCATATTTATCATAATGGTAGTTTGAACAACAACTAGGTTGCTAGACAAGCTATTGATGTTATTATATTTATTTGGTTGTTTAAATAATATAATAGTAAATCACTAACCATTGCCTATTCACCAGATTTGCCAATGTGCGGCCTACCCGTGATCACCAAGACGGAGAGTTTAGCTAATAGATGCCATGGACTAAGGCATCAATCACATGTCTTGAACTGTATGAATTGACTCGGGATATCTACACACGTTTTTGGCACTGTACGAATCTTATGCTCTGCCAGTTGAACATTTCCTAACACATACTTCGAAGGATAGGTAGTGAGGTATTATCAGCGCATAGCCTATCAGGCAATAAGTTTACAGCTTACTATCTTAAAGTGGGGCATCAAGGGAACCACAGACAGCTACTACCCACCGCTGTCAAGAGACAGTAAATTACAACCGTAATTATTGTCACAATAACAAGTTTTGCAGAGTTCCCTGAGCACAAAAATATATGAGTGTATCTGTTTGATTTACAGATGATATCAATTCAAACAATGAAAGTCCATATCCATGTATCCAAGTTTGAAAAAAGTCCTTATTTTATTTCTCTTCCAGATGATCACGAAGACTTGTAGATACAGCAGTACAGTCCTGATATAATTTACAACAGCCAAACGCCAACACGTGTTTCGTCAAGGGGCATCACCCAATGACTTCCTCAGGGCAAAAGAATGGTATAACTTGCAGATGTAAGAACCGCTGAGTATCAGGAATTTCTATAGACCAATCCACCTTTGAATGGTATTGTAATTTATTCCTCACTAGTGTCTTCGACAGTTTACGACGTATACGATCTATATCCTTTGGACGGCGTCCAAAGGATATAGATCGTATACGGGAGCCCGAGATATACTCGATGGTCTCAAGATACACAGGCTTATTTTGCCTATCGTGTTCACAATGAGATTGGTAAACTGTCGAAGACACTAGTGAGGAAGGACACTTGGGTAATGTAATCACTAGGAGACCGGTCTGGGAGAATTGTTTGTGGCCAGGGATAGATATGTTTGTAGAACATCAAATAAAGGTGTGTCGTAAAGGCGCTAACTCCTGATCCCCAGCCTGTTGAGTTTTCTGAGGCTCCATCGTGGAAATCGGGTCTGGATATTATTGGCCCATTTTCAGTGTAACCTAGACAGGAGGCATTTGGCATTGTTATGGTGAATTATTTTTCCAAATGGCCAGAAATTAAAATGGTGAAGGGTGTCACCTCAGAAAATGTTGTGGAGTTTTTGGATGAGGTTCCTGCAGGAAGGGGATTCCTCAAAAAGTGGTAGCTGATAATGGACCACAGTTTGTTAGAAACTATATGGAAAGTTGTCTGGAGAAGTGTGGTGTGGTGCATAAACAAATTGCTGTGTTCCACCTTGAAGCGAATGGTCAAGTAGAAAGGTTCACCCGAGTGGTAAAGGAAACTATTCAGGTGTCAGTGAAAGGGGATTTGAATTGAAGGAAGACATCATAAGCCATGTTGTTGGCATACAGGACTTCACCCAATTCAGTGACTTCTGTGATCCCATTTGAATTATTGAGGGGACGGAAACCTAGCACGAAATTGGTTCCCTGATGGTTGACGAACAAGGAAAAAGGTTTTGATTATGTTGATGTTATGGATTTTAAGGAAATCTGGTGCAGAGTAGAGGAGTAAAAGTTGAAAAGGAAAAGAAAAGTAGCTAATAGTATGCAAAGTAAAGTGTAACTATTGATGAGATAGTTCGCCCCATGAAAAGGAAAACCAATGTCCAGGTTAGCATGTTAGTCGGATCCTACACGAGTCATTGATGTTTTTAAGATCGCTGGCCAAGTGGAGTGTGGAAGCATCTGGAATCTCTCAATAGGGTGTCCCTGTTCAAAGAGAGGTAATTCCGTCATGCGAACAGATGGACAATGTCTCTCTGGATGTAGAAGAATCTGATTGTGTTGAGAACACAGGCATGAAGGGGAATTCTTTTCCCAGGGAAGTAGTTGATGTTATGGGTGCACCTAGGAGCATGAAGCATGTGGACACGCAAACCCCCCCCCCCACCATTAGATTTCAAGATCATGTGTTGTCGTAAAAAAATAAAATGAAACAAAAAATAAGGTGGAAAAGTGTGTTACATGGTGTTGTCATACACTAGCACGACATGGGGTGGTACGCTTGTGTCTATTTCAATTAATGCTGTTTCTTTAACGATGTGTACACAAGCATGAAATGGGGATGTTGCACTTATGGCGTGCTCCTGGGAATGCATTAATTCAAAGGGTGTGTTGTGTATATACATATATATATCTAGAGGTGTGGCGCCTCGGCCAGGGCGACTGACGCTGGAATCTGGGGATCACGGTTCGATCCCTGGCACTGGGGGCAGGTTAGCCCACCACCATGTGACTCTGGGCAATAGCTTGCTTAATCTTCCCGACTGCCCCCAGCGTCTAGAGACCTTACGGGTGATAGTTAGTGCTTTACAAATGTGGATTTATTTATATATATATATATATATATATATATATATATATATATATGTATATATGTATACATATATATATATATGTATATATGTATATATATATATATATATATATATATATATATATATATATATATATGTCAGGGCTGGCGGTTGCTCAGCATCAGTTGGTTACATGCACTTTGTTAACATACATCTGCTGAAATAAACCCTGCCTGGGTGGAAAAGTGCTTGCGTTTTCTGTGGATATTATTTCATGGCGTGCCTTTGGAGATTTGCAACAGTTGCTGTGGAGTAGGATTTATGTTTTGGAGGAAGAAATTCAGGCGTAGCAGCGAGTTTTCTTTCTGTATTAGTTAATGTTTAGATCTGGCGCTAGCCAAGACATTAGATTTTACTAAAATTATACATATACTTATTTAGAGGGGCTTTTCAGCCCGACTTCTTTATCCATTAGTCTGTGTGACATTCCCTGTTATCTTTCTCTCCCACAGCAAACAGCATGGAGAATTGAATCACTCCACTTCAACCACTGGCTAGGTTCTGGCATTCTGCTCGCTCACATGGAGCACATCCATTCATAAACTAGTTCCCCTAAGTGCCAGGCCCTGTTTTATTTTTGAGACCAAGAAATATTTTTTGCTTGTGGCCAATATTTTTTTCCCTTTAGATTGATAAGAGCATGGTAGCGTCCACAGCAATACAGTTTTGCAAAAATCATGACAAAACAAGCATTGACAGCCAAAGTCTTGCAGCCAATGCCAGACCGATTGGCTTAGCCAGTGCTTGTTTGGGTCCCCGGTGGAGGTTCTGTCTTTCATTATGAAAGTAGCTGGAAGTCTTCAAAGCTGTAGAATGCTGGCCCTCGGTCTTTGACACATCCCAGTATGCACCTTTAGATGTATATTTTTTCCAGAGTCAAGATGATTTTTGTTAACACATGTTTTTTCACAGAGAGACGGTTTTATTGAAGGCAGCAGTTGGAAATTAAGTTTTTCACGCCGTTCTAAGGCCTCGTCTGCTGTATTGGTATTTACTCAGTAAGGGAAGGTTGTAAACAGTATTCGAGCAGTCATCTGAGGACTATCTGAGCGTGCTACCGCCAAAATATCTTCCTCACGAAGCAACACAGCTGGAAGTAATCTAAGCATGACTAAGCAAAAAGAATGTACGCCACTAACTTATTTTTGTCGAGTTTTGGTAAACGCACTGCAGTCTTTATTTATCGTGCTCTGTAAGGCAGATGTTGAATAAGATGAGCACAGCAATGTTGTCAAAGCACGTTCCACAAAGGCACACTCGGGTCATATTGTGAGAGCGAAAAAAAAGTTAACAATCTTATAAAGTACATATTAAGCTTTCCAGTGTTCGCTAAAGGAGACCGCCTGGCAAGAAGGCAGATTGGGAGCACTGACTAAAAATTCAGAGCAAACGACTAAAAATTCAGAGAAAACGGTTAAAATTCAGGACAAACATTCAGGAAAAAGGTTACTTTTAGAAATACCTCTGGAGAGGCCGTTTATTTCTTATATATATAGGTAGCCGACAGAAGTAAAAGTCAAAAAAGGTTTTATATAACACATAGGGGTATTAAATAAACACACATATATCCGAGCATTTTAAAAAGATGATCAAACTAGCAAACATATAAACTCCAAGCAGCATTCAATAGCCAGTTCTATCCTTTACCATGAATGATTTATAGTTCTAGAAACACTTCTCTGTTGCTGATCATGGGCTTAGAGTTCATAGGGAGTAGCGCTACAAGTTTTCTTTTTTTATTTCTGAAGGTGGACTTTTTTCGGAGTTGGCGAACTTTACAAGGCCTTTGTGTTGTATGCAGGAGCGTGTCATGTGTCATGTCGCGCTCGTGTATCATTTACTTTCATATACCTTGCTGTTGTACGAAATGGACACGAGTGGGACACATTGTGAAACGCTTGTGTCTATTTCAGAAGATGCTTTCTTCGGGGGTTTATGTGCGGGTCACAGAAGGCAAGTCTGCTTTAAAACCCTGGGGTGTGTATATATAGGTGGGGGTGGCAGTTGGTGGCATTCAGTTACTGGATTTGTTCATGTGGACATCCTGTCGAAACAATGAACTTGAAGTTGTTACTTGCATCCTGTTTGTAGTCTCTTCTCTTCGTGTGCCTCGTAATCCTTATCTTTACACTTTGTTCTCAGGAGAAGTTGTAAATTGATACTTGTATAGCGCACTACTCACCCGCAAGGGTCTCAAGGTGCTTGTACGAATACCGCTGTACAACCCATCCTGGCTTTCCCTGTAAGGTGTCCACTCCTGGGCACCCCCAAGGTGGAGGCCAGGCATCCTTAGCGTTGTGGGGGCCGTTGTGGAGATTAAGCAAGCTATTGCCCAGAGTTGCAGAGTGGGACTCCATGATTGGAATAGGCACCGAGGCGAGAATTATCAGGTCTGTGGAATTTTTGAGCCCAAGACCCGCCGAGGCGGGGAATTGAACCCTGGCGGGGAATTAAACCCTGGTCCCAGGCTAGACCTCTGCATCAGGGTTTGCCGCTCTAATCATGTGTGCCAGAGTGTTCCGGTGTTGTGAGAGGTGTTGAGAACACAATGGCGTTAAAGTGTTGGGTGTGAGATAGTGCAGTTGTGAGATTTGTGTGAGAGTGCAGGGTTGGACAGCGATGGTGTGGAGAGAGTGTAGGGTGCCAGAGTGCTCTAATGTCGTCAAAGTGTGGAATTAGCAAAAATGCTTTTGCAGGAAGAGTGCCTGTGGTGAAAGAGCACATTGTGTGACCAAGTTGGGTGTGAAAGTGCTTACCATACCATGCTACATGTACAGCTGATTGTCTGTGTTCTCTCTCAGCACCACTGCGTGTGAGCTAGAATTGGATGTGGGAATGCAGCTTTTAGTGTGTTCCACTTGCTCCACTGCCTCTGCCTGCAGACATATACTCAGAAAGATACAAGGCTGAAATGTTGTATTTATTGCTAAGAGAGCCTCGTTTTTCCAGCCGTATATCAAGAAACAACGGTTCTTGTGGAAACAATAATAAATTCTACTGTGATACCTAAAATGCACAATGGCAATAACCATGGGTTATATGGATTTCAGACATAAAGGAAGCCGAGTACAGTGTGATTGTGTATTTATAGTTTACAAGCCCACAGCACAACGCAGACACGCCCACAAGGGACTACTTTTCTGGCATGGTTCTTTTACTTTTTAAATGTATGTGGTGGGCGTCTGCATAGCCTATGTCCTTCTGCTGCAACTGCCCTTTCCAACGCTGTATTGGGTGTTGTGATTGGTGCTGTGGTTCCTGAGATTACCCGCCTCAAAGGTTTGGGCTCTCTCTTTATTATATTAGTATGGATAACAAATATTCAGACAGATTTCAAAATATACACAAAAATTGTTTTTTCCAGCCAACAAGAGGGTATCTAAAATTGGATGTGAGTTGAGAGCAGTGAGCGTTGAGAGCTGACGGACAAGAGCTTCACAAGGAGACTGTAGCATCCTTGGCGGCTATGCCTGTTACTCCTACCACCCCGCGGCACCTCCTCCCCTAAGGCAGAGGAGCGTTGCTGCACTGCTCTGAGAGCATTTTAAGAAGAAAAATATAATGATAATAATGCAGCGTTATCATTTTATTTTTCCTACTGCAGTGGCTCAGTTAGTTATGTGCGGGCGGAGCTGGGCTCTGTTGCGCCAAAGCACTGCAGGAGGAGGAGTGGTGGGCTCTTTCTGTAATTGCGCATGAAGCTTCGGCCGGCCGTTCTCCTCCCAAGCTGCATTACTGCCTGGGTGGAGAACATGCCCAGGCTCCCACTGCCAGTCTGAGCGTCGAACCACGGTGATCGGACCAATCACAATGTTGCATTGTAGCATTCTGAGCCTGGGTGCTTCCTGCTGCTGGACTCAATATGAAAAGGATGGAGGAGAGGAAGCGGCCGGCTGGAGATGAAGAAGGCAGATGAGCGGCGGCGGCCGGCTGGAGATGAAGAAGGCAAGGAGAGGCAGCTGCCGGCTGGCCGGCCGTAGACAGGTAATTGTTTTAAAAAAAGCTAAAAACTTTTCATTCCCCCAAACCCACTGCCCTGTCTCACCACTGCAGTCTGGTAGGAGCTTCTACTGCTATCACCTGGGGGTGGGCGGTAGAGTGCGTCAAAGCACAGAGAAGGGGAAGGGTAGGGCACAGAAAGAGGGTGGGTTAAACAAGGGGGCGAGAAAGGAAACAAAGGAGGTAGATTGGGACAGAGAAGTGTGTGACACAAGAGACAGAAGGTTAAAATAATGAGAGTGAACAGGGATTTTCCCTCCCGGAGTGCGCCAAACCATCTTGCAAGCCTCCATTCTTGCGAGGCTTGACTATGGCAACGCTTTATATCTAGGCGCCAATAGAACGAGTATTAAACACCTCCAGAGGGTCCAGAATGCGGCAGCACGTATGCTAGTAGCGATTCCTAGGTCGCAGTCGGTGACTCATGTGCTCTCTAAGTTGCACTGGCTGCCTATTGAAGCTCGTATTCATTTTAAGGTGCTGTGCTTTGCGCACAAAATCTTGATGCACCAAGCCCCTATCGGGCTAACGGGTTTATTGAAGCCCTATCTGCCCGGGCGTGCTCTGAGATCCGACAACTGTGGGCTGGTGTGTGTCCCTCGAGTAAGGAAAGCTAAGGCGGGGGGCCGCTTATTTGGCCTGTTGGCGGCCAAACTTTGGAATTTCCTCCCAGCGAACATCCGAGTCATATCCAATCTTTTGACATTTTGGAAGGCTGTAAAGACATGGTTGTTCCCTACCATCTAACATAGGACGCTTGTTGCATCCCCCCGCTCCTCCCCGGTCTCTGGCTGCGCTGGTACGCCTCGTTGCTGAGGCAGCCATGCGCATTATAAATCCTGTATAAATAAAATAAATGAATAGAAGCAGAAAAGGAATGAGTATCGCCCTTATAGAGAACGGTGAAAGAGAGAAGAGAATCATAGAGGGTGGTGGGGCAGAGAAAAGAATGAAAAATATACTAAAATATGCTGAGGTTGACAGAAAAGGATGAAAAGAGAAAGGTATGGAGGGCCGTGCAAAAAACGAGGTACAGGAAACAGAAAAGAGGAAGCATGTGGTAGAGAGAGCACCAGTGTGAAACAGCAAAAGTAGGCAAGAGGAGGCAACAGAAAGAGAAAAGAGAAGAGGAAAAGGTTGAAAAGGAAATGAACAGAGATTATTTGATGGTTCAGATTGTAACTTGCATGTCAGAGCTTCAACCTCATATTTAGCCAAGGGAGCTGAGAGGGATAATGCATGTGTTGCTGATATTTGTGTCTTTGCACAGAGTCTGCAGTGGACAGAATCTACTGGAAATGACGTTCCCAAGCTTTTTTAACTTTACCAAAACAGTTACCATTTGTTTGCTATAAACAACCACTCCTCATTGGTTAATAGTGGTCTTGAATTGCCTCAGGCTGAAACAGGAAGGAAAGGATCTCGAGAGGAAGGACAGACACACGCCTTCTCTCCAGGGTGCTTCTCACCTGAAAGAAATATAAATGTGTGCAACTAGGTAATCAGCAAATCTAAAAGCTACTGGGATCCATGTTTAGACTTTGTATAATAAATTTTGTAAACGTCTTATACTGTTAGTAACTCCTTTTTTCCAGTTATTGCCTTTATATTCACTCTGCTTTCTGTCACAGCTGGGAATTCATAGCATTACATTCGTGTCATTAGTCTGCAGGGTACCAAAACAAGACTGGATTCGTGACCCTTTGTTTCAACACACAAACATCTAAAGTGACCTTATTAACCAACTAGGTTTGCTACCAGAAGAATGCTTTTCCCAGAGATTCCTTTTAATTGCATTTATAGTTCATTTAAGGTGATAGAGCACGCTAGTCACCCGACTAGGATTTTACCAATACTCCCCTGGGCCCATAATTCAAAAACATACATTTATTCAGTCAGGAAACCTACGCTCTTTAATACCAGTGTATTTTTCCTACTAATACCTTTACCGTTGACTTACCAATCCTTGTCACTAGATACCTAAGGTCACGATGAATCAGGGAGTTTTATAAAGAAAGGCACTCAAAAATACTATAACATTTGCATTGATCTAATAACCACAGACTCAGGGTAGGTTCAATTCTTTATCTAATCATCATCAAAAGTCATGAGCCACATATTGAAAGCTATTAAACTATCAATAACCAAGATCAGAAACAGTGTATAGCTATGCAACAGATAGATTATGCCAACCATTTAGAAAACTCGAAATAAAGGGAAGGTAAGAACAGGAAACATGCTATTTCGAGAACAGACTTTTGCAATTATGACTAAAGGAAGGTGAAGAAAGGGAACATACTAGACCCAAGAACTTTTGCAATTATTGGCAGTTTGGAAAAAGAGAACACAAATATGCAACTTGAGATTCAGATTTAGCACAATAACTATAGGTAAGGTAAGAATTGGAACACACTATAAATTCAGCGTATCTCCTTAAAGGGAGGGTAAGAAAGGGAACATATACTATTATGGAAACATTAAGCATTGTCTAAAAGGTGGGTCGAAAAGTGGAACACGCTAATAAACAGTAAACCATGAATTTATTATTTACTTAAGGGAATGGAAAGAATGGAACATATGCAATCAAAGCTTTGCAAATTCAGGGAAGGTAAAGAAAAAGATGCAAGTTATTTGACAATTACCCACACAGACTTATATTCACCTAGAATAGTGTGAAGACCAACCCTGGCTATGGGTCAGCTGGAAAAGACAGGAGGAACCCCAAAGACTTCGGTGCCAGTAGACGAGCAGGTGCAACTCATGGAAATTCAGGACAGGATAACCCCAGAATTTGGATCAGGACTGGACCACCAAAGGTTAAGACCAGCACCCGCAGTTTCGGTTGCAACACCTGCGCTACTCCCTCTCTGCAAGGAATCTGCCAAAACCCTGATTGTGTTACAGCTTTCACCAGCAAAGTGCTTCGCCAGCACTTTCACTTCCCAAAAACCCTGATTGGGCTCTCGAACCTCCCGACAGAGTACTCCGCAGCTCTCTGCTCTTAGTCACCTATTGAGTGCGTTGGGTCAGTGACAGGTCAGCTATTCAGACAAGTCAGACAATTTCTCTAGCTAAACCTATGCTAATTATACTGTTTTTTCAGGTAAGTGTACCACCCCCCAATGTTGCAAGTGTAAGGATCCCCAATTTTGATTGGACAAAGGAGGAAGACCGGTCATCACACCACCTATTATTCTGAATTTTGCCGTCTCCTATTCAAATTTTGTTCACGCCCATCAAATTGAGGTTCTTATGACATATTCCTTCCACCTAACAATGGTGAATTTTACATTAAATACATTGTAATAATTTGAGTACAGTTTAGCTTCTTCTAGCAGGGTTAGGGTTCAGCTTCCCAGGCGCATCTTGGCTGGGGCTGGCCCGAGTTCAATAATAAAGTTCATCTTCTCGCTGCCGACTGTCATGCGCAGAAAAGACTTCCAAGATGGAGTAATAAGCACCTCTCAGGCCCAGAGATTACGATACATGAAAAGTAAAAGGAAACCGTTTTAGAACACAGAAATACATGATTACACTGTATACCATGACTTTCTACACTATACCTATTACTTTATAATAAACTATAGCATGAGAATTGGGCAGAACAGCTTAGCAAAAGCAGCAGTGCAAGCCTCTTGCATGTGAGAACACAGAACAGCCATTTTAACACTAGTGCGCAGATGCGACAGACTTCCCTCCACAACTGCGAGTACGTCACGTCACGTGGGTATGACAGACGCATGCGCAGTAGAAATTCCCGCGTAGCAGCAGCCATTTTAATTTGCAAGCGTATTAGGATTAGAAAACACATAAGCAAGCTTCTCTCGGCTACCCAATGTCAACGGGAAAAGGAAAGAATTAGTAAGACAAACATGTTGATTATACAATTAGGGTTATTCGAGGTTCACGATACAAGCAAGTCGCTTTTCGTGCGAATCCTTGCTCCATCAAAGGTGTATGCATTATATTTAGGTGAAAGGCCAGCCAAATAGGTACCTAATACTTTGTTCTTTTAGCCGTGCCCCTGGCCCCTAACCCCACTGCACTCAGGCTCACAGTTCCCATACATTTTTATGCTAGTTCTGCAACAGAAAAGGTGTGCTACATGCTGCAGAACTTTAAGGTTTCTTCCAGGGGAGCAGCTGCAGGTGGGCCATGCCCTGCTCCTCTTTTTCTGGGCACTTCAAGGCTGTTTAAAGGTCTCATTTCTCATAATTAGGGACTAAAGGCGGCCAACTGTAAAAGGGATAATGATGGATGAAAGATTCGAGTAAATTCATTGAAATGTATTCTAGGGTGGTCCAGTTAGTGGGCAAGCATGCGTATGAACTTATGCGCATGGCTATGCGGAGATCCATGGCAGTAGATGGGCGACTGTGTGTACAGGATAGCATTTTACTGAATGAATGTACAAATGAATGAGGCCCTCTCTTTGTGCACATCCAGCT
Source organism: Lissotriton vulgaris (assembly GCF_964263255.1). Taxonomy (NCBI): domain Eukaryota; kingdom Metazoa; phylum Chordata; class Amphibia; order Caudata; family Salamandridae; genus Lissotriton; species Lissotriton vulgaris. Next base: position 672,202,470 of record NC_141691.1, on the reverse strand, counting down.
TCTTCTTCCACCTAGCCAGGTGAGAGGAGTGTCATACTTTAGTGATGTAACATAAGCCTTTTATTCTATTTTATAGAAATTATTGGAGCACCTGAGACTCCTGTGACAGACGTTCATGGGCATTAGGTTGAATGGGGACCAGATGAAGGGCCTGCACCCCAGGGGCCCCAGGAGTCTGTGCTACCTCTCTGCAAAACTCACTAGTTAGTAGAAGTGCAAAGTGGAATTCTCATATCTTACATTTTTTAATTGAGAAAGTAAAGGAATTGGTGAGTTTTTCAATCTGGGCCTGGAACAGAGAGGCTGGGATCATTGGAGATGTTATTGGAGCAAACACTGGACTTCAGCCAGTTTAAGAATCCTGATGAAGCTCCCAACCTGTTAGTCCTACTTCAAATGCATTCCAATCTATGAAAGGCTTTTACATCGTAGCTTTCATTTTGTCTGATTATTTTCCTATTTGTGCTCTTAAATATCACAAAACGAATTCGCTCTTAGAGTAAGGAAAGCATATTGTGGTAGCAAATACTTTGGGACTGCACTTCGCACATGGAACCCTTTACTCCCAGGTTGTATGACGTTACAACGCATTCCGTTGCAACCCATGCCTTTACCACGCATGCGTTACAACGCGAATGCCATAACCACTCATAACCTTTACCACGAATATTCCTTTACCACGCATACCTTTACAACAATTTTCGTTGCAAATTCATGCATGGTAAGGGCATACTCTTGGTAAAGGTTATCTCAGACCCCTTGCCCATTACCTATAACTAATCCCTTGCCCCCTCCCCAGTTCTCTCTTTTTTTTTAAATACCCCTCCCCTGTACCCCTGCGTGACCCTCCACCCCCAGCTCCCAATCCTTATTAGAATTACCCCTGCAGAGAACCCTTAAAATGTTTCCCTTTGCGATTACCCCACCCCTAAACCCTTTTAACAAATACTCCTCCCCTGCCCTTAACCCTAAATTTGGACCCCTGCGTAACACAACCCCTCAATCCTTATATATATATATTTTTTTTAAACTAAAATTCCCCTTACCTCTCCATGTCGTCTCCTCTCCAAGATCTTCTGAGGTGACGTTGCACGTTGTAAAAAGGAAGCGGAATTGTCTTTCCGTTTCCTCTAACGACGCTGATTTCCTCCACATCGCAACGGAAACAGGTGCGTTTCTTTGGGGGGGGGGCGGTGACCCCCCAAACACCCCCTTTTTTTCAAATGTCTTTTTGGGGGGGGGCCCTAAACCCCCTTTTTTAATTTTAGCCTTTAACACACATGCCTTTACTACGTATCTCGTAGTAAAGGTATGCGTGGTAAAGACTATTCGTGGTAACCACGCATGCGTTGTGATGCATGCGTGGTTAAGGTTATCCTTGGAAACGGCCGCGTTGTAGTGGCTGTTTCCCTTACCAACATTGACCCATCCTCAAGCCATTGACGATGAACCACCTTTCAGTAAAACTCAATGCGACACAATAAAATTAAACAACATACTCAGATTGCCTTTACATCCCAACACCCTGAATGCCAGATGAGCCCGCCAGGGTACAAGCACCTGAGCTTTTGGTGAATCCAGGACCACTAATGTATTTCAAAACAATTTGAAAGGTGTTGACTGCATTACCGTAGGTGCAGTGATGTTCTGTTCTCTGCAACAATCTAAGAGCAGCTGCAGGAGCAAATAAGAGTGATGCTTGAAAAGGAGAAATACGGTGGTCTGACATAGCATGGGAGAACATGTACATTTCTGATGCCCAAGAGTAAGTCTTAACAGACACTGTTTGAAAATCTGAGTTAGTTTGAAGAAGTAGTGAGATAATATAATATTACAGCCACAAATTGTGTCCAGGAAGTAAGGTGATTCCTGGGAATCAACACCTGTTTTGTGCAGCTCCATCTGAACCTGGAAGCACTCCCAGAGCCCCTCAGAGCATCACTGTGCAGCTAAATAGAGTGCAGAAGGGCATTACAAAATCAGGAGGTATTCCTGGCCATCACAACTTTGCTGATGACTGTTTTGAACACGGATCTCCTTGACTCGATGATGCCACTGAACTCGAGGTCCATACCATCCCTGCGAGATAGGGCTGTTCAACAGCAGGACAGCAACAGTAGGTGCCCACTTTCCATTACTTATGGGCGATCATGCCCACAAAACAAAGTATTCCAAAGTTACGTTCTGTTTGGGTGTATACGAAATGGAAACACACCTCAAGCTACTTACTCAAGCCGGCCTCTTCTGTGGATATTGCAGCTGTAGAAATAAAGTGATAGTGTGTCCTAGCAAGGGACATGCGACTCAGCACACTACCGACCCCATCGACCGACTCTTACTATCCCCGCACGTTCAAAGAGGCAGTCAAAGAACAAGGCATTTCTACCATCAACTGGACCTGGAGGCAGTTATATAGCTCTGACGCAGACAAAGCGCTTTCAGGGAAAGGAAGGGAAATGGGTAAATTTGGGCAGAATCATGAAGAATAGTAGTAGTTGGCACTGGAACTATAGCAGTAACTCTGGCCCAACCTACGCGCCTGTCAGAAATGATGAGGGTTCATAAACCCTACAATATCGTCTTCAGTACACAGCAGTGTCCAGAGAGGTACAGGAAGCGAGTTCCACCTGGAGGAGTCCTGCATGAACGTTCTGTTCACCGAAAAGTTTGTATCTTGTCCAGATATAAATATTGTTATTTATCTTAGACATCTGGCCATCTGGCATGATGTCAACGGTTTAGCAAGGTAAATGGGTGCGTGACCATCAAGGTTGTGTGCACAAGGGATGAGACCCTGAGTTCGGCCCTCTGGTTGGGTGGGAGCCAATGAGATGCATCAGTCCTGGCGAGAGATGGCCAGTGTCCTTCAAACGTCGTATGAAACATTTTCATATTATTGTGCTCCTTGAAGTTCATCCATTGTTTTTGGCGACTCACATAATAACAAACAATTGTTGGGGAAAGTATAAAGGCAACATAATAGTGGAATTGGAACATTTTGTGTTGATTGCATACATTACTTGTGCATGTTTAGGGAAATTGACCTATACTAATTCACAATTGTATAGTAATGTCATTCATGTACACAGAGAACAACAAAAACGTGATGGTGGAGTGGATTAATCTGGCACGTGCCAAATTCTCGAGTCGCATTTTAGTAGATCATTTTCTTGACTCTTACCACCTCAGACAGAAGCCAGCCATTTATAACTCAGCCTTGCTTCTGCTCCAGTACCGCTAGCACAGCCTGAACTTTCTGGTCACACTCCTTTGAACAGAAATGCAGGCAACCTCAGACGGGTTTCAGCCTGATTGGGCCTTGTCAGTAAGGTGCATCTTGAGCTCTATGTACAGTGAGCACAGGGGCCATGTCCAGGCATAGCCCTCCCATCTAGGGCAATTCATAGAGAAAAACAAATAAGTGATTGATTGAATGCTGGACAATCTCATTCACTGGTAAGTAGCCAAGGCCACATTCCAGTGCATCAATTTTTTTGCACACCTTGCCACCTTGGACAAGAACCAGCCATATTCAAATCCGCCTTGGTCCTGTTCCAATAGGAACAGTCTACCATACACTGCCAGGACAGTTTCCTCTAACTGGAACACCAGCACCCCCAGACTGGTTTCAATGTGTTTTGACCTCGTAGTGCGATGTGTCTAACATCCCACGGCACAGTGAACAGGGGACCCAGTCTGGACTTATGGCTGGTCTCTGCCTAAAGTGGCACAGTGGGTGACAAACAATGGACTAGAATCCTTTCCATCACTTTGTTGTTTTTTGCATTCTTTACCCTTGTGCATAAATAACCATACAACCAATACACCTGAGTTACATAGATATTCATTGTACTTGGCAATTCATTGTAAACTATGCACGTTTGTACGCCTAAAACAGGAGTAATTTCCATATTTACTCCGGTGTGAATTGCACACTGTTTCATTTCTACCTTATCTCATTTTACAGATCTAGGTAAAACGTCATCATCCAATCTCTCGGGGGGATTTGAAAGTACATGCAGATGGTAGTTTTGAAATTGCTAATTTTTGGAACCCATAAAAATCTGATTAATCATTCAATATTATTTCACAATTTCAGCGCATCCTTTATGACGAAAACGGTGCCTTGTGGTAATGAACTTCATAAGTTTCTCATCTGGGACACAGCTGGCCAGGAGCGTGTAAGTATGCCACAGTGGCCTTCATTAACTTCTGCTTTGGGACAAAAAACACTGTTCAACGACGAAAAGGATCCCTGATTCAGTTTACAGATTTGCCAAACCACAATGCTGCTTTATTCCACCATTTTATGCGAATTTCAACTACTAAAATCTCCCAGTCTGCCTTTGAAAGAGGAAGTTACTTAAAGCTATAATTTCCGACAGAGTTTTCTCACGCTGGTTGTTGACAGCTGTTAAAAGCATGGCTGCTGTTCCTAATTTTTACCAACTGCGGGACTGTACAAAACTAAGTAGAATATATCCACTTATCCATTCATTTTACTCCCACATCTCTGTCTTGTCTTTTCATTTCAGCTTTCACAGTTTAAGTTATTCTGCAAGTGCAGAAAGACAATTATGTATGTAGCATTTGCAAAGTGCCAACAGGTAGCGAACCGCTATTCAGGGTCAAATGCAAAGATAGGGTAAACAGGTGAATACAGGTGTGACTGGGTTTTGTTAGGGGAAGTGGATTCTTTCTGCTTTATGATTGTGCTTTCCTTAAAGAGGTGTGTCTTGAACTTTTTCTTAATTAAAAATGTATTAATAATTGTGTTCTATTTTAAGAAAATGTTTTTTACTTTATATAAAAAGTAATTATATTATAAGTGTTTTAAATAATGTAATTATTTTAACATCAGGTCCTATGGGGTTTTATTTTAAGTTCGGACCTCCATTATTTTCTCTAGTTGGTTGCTGAAGTACATGTGAGTGGCCATGGCTTTGGGCTGGAGTACATTACACCTGTTGTGGGTCCTTTGTGGCTGCATTAACTATAGAAGGGCAATTTGAGAACAGAAAGGGGCGTGCTCTTATGTGGTTGAGTACGTGCCCCAGCGTAACCCTTCTGTAACCTTCCCTTAACGTCTTCTTATTCCCCATTTCTCAGCCACTGCTGCATTTCCTTCCGCAAATACTACTAAAACATACACTTATGTCTGTGAGATTTTCACAGTCCTGACCGAGATCTCCACACATAAAAGATAGGAAAGGCAGAGGCGGAGACCTCTGCACGTAGGTATATAAATAAACATTTTTAGTACGTTACTAGTATTACAAAATGTCCTATAAAATGCAGATGCCACACCCACGGCAAGGAGAAAGCCACCTATACCTCTAAATGACAAAATCTATCAGATAACGCCATATCACCAGAGACGTCATGTTTCAGGCCATGGCTCTCATGTATCAGAAAATAGCATTATGGGAGCTGTAGTCCTGATACTTTGCATTCTGACAATTGCAGCTATTTGGGGAAGGAGAAAACAGCTATCTGGTAACTTTGTTGAGCAGAGTACATTTAAGGGTCCTAGGTATGTTTAAGGCTCATTGGTTGTTAACAATGTGAACAGAGAGCTCCCTACAACATCTTTATTTAATGTGCATGAACTTCATGCCTGAAGTGGATGCTCTGAGGATGGTTTTTATTTTATCGTCCATGGCTCTGTCATTCATCAGGAAACAGCAGACAGACAAGGAGATAAGCCTATCATTGAGAGCCTGCAGTTTACCAAAAAACACCCATTTGCATGTCTCCCTCTACAAATACAAATGGATATTCATAGCCTTTTTCCCCCGCTATAATATTATTTTTAAATATCACTTCTTATCACAGTTTTGATGTGCTCTACATAACATGTGCTACTGTGACCCAGTTCAGTGGTACTCAATGTACTGACTTCGTAAAATGAAAGACTGTAATTGTCTTGCTGGTATTCAAACTTGAGACCTCCAGGTCACAACAAATGCCATAAGTTAGTCTCAGCCAGCTCCGATCTCACTGTTTGAATGTGCTAACTAAAATTTCCATTGTGCATCACATTTTGGTCTAGTTTTCAAGATGATCAATGTGGACTGGAACCTACCCCTCTATGCTTTAGTCACTTATATTACCAGGCAAAGAGGCTTCCCTAGGCATGTTTTACTCTAACATAAATTGGTTTTGCTTCTCCTTTCATGGCTCCTCGATCTGGTTTATAGAAATGCACATTTTCATATAAGTTCCTGTTTGGACTAGTTGGATAATGTGAGGTCTGATGTTCACAGATGCCGGTCAGGGCAGGAGAGGGCATATGTTGGACCATGTGGAATGCCCAAGAAACCCTCCGGTGACCTCAGCGACCTTAAGAATTACCACCCCATCTCGATGGTGCCCTTCTGGGCCAAGGTCGAAGAGAAAGCCATCAATCACCAGCTCACAGATCACCTGGAAGGAAACAACCTACTCAATGCTACCGAGTCCGGCTTCTGCTCCAACCACAGCATCCAGACTGCCTTGATCGCTGCAACTAACGACATCAGAGCAATTCTCAACAGTGGCAAAACAGCAGCCCTGATCCTCCTTAACCTCTAAGTGGCCTTTGACACCATATCCCACCATACCCTCATCACCAGGTTACATCACATCGGCGTCAGAGGAAACGCTCTCAAGTGGATCACCTCCTTCCTCACAGGATGCACACAGATAATCCGCCTACCGCCCCATCATCTCCAAACCCAAGAGCATCATCTGCAGAGTCCCAGAAGGATCCTCCCTCAGCCCCACCCTCATCAATGCCTACATGACTCAGTTGGCCGAAATCGCTTACATCTACGGACTCAACATCATCTCATACGCTGACGGCACACAGCTCATCCACTCTCTCACAGAAGACACTGCCAGCCCCAGAGTCAACTTCCAGAACGTCATGACCAACGTCGTCAACTGGATGAGATTCAACTGCCTGAAGCTGAACATGGACAAGACGGAAGTGCTCATCTTCGGAAAGAACACCTACCCATGGGACAACACATGGTGGTCCACCTCACTCGGACCCTCACCTACTCCCATTAACTATGCCTACAACCTCGGCATCATCCTGAACAGAAACCTCTCTATGAAGCGCCAGGTTAACTTAGTAGCCTCCCTCTGCATCCACACCCTCTGCATGCTTTGTAATAATTTCAGGTGGATCCCCACCAGCACCAGGAAAACAGTGACTCAAGCCCTCATCACCAGCCGACTAGGCTATGGAAATGCACACTGTGCTGGAACCACCACCCATCTCCTCAAACATCTACAGGTCATACAGGACACCTGAGCCTCCCCAAATGGACCAACATCACCCCCTTAATTAGAAACATCCAAGTGCCTCCCGTCCAGAAGAGGTGCCAGTTCAAACTGCTGAATCTACAACACTGGATCCTCCTGCATCAATCACCGCCTGACCTACCACCAGCTGACCAGACACCTCCGATCTGCCTCCCTCAACCTTGCACACATCACCTGGATCTGGCAGAGCCCCAGTGGAGGTCGTTCTTTCTCTTACCTGGCCGCCAAGTCCTGGAACAACCTCCCACTCCACCTCCAAACCTCCCCTTCACTCACCGACTTCAAGAAGGGACTCAAGACTATTTTATCATCCTACATATGCCCCCATTACTAGTGTCTTGTAGTAATCCCTGTCATTTCCCTCCTGTGGAATTATAACTACAGATGGTCCTGGTAACTCTGGGGGTGGGGGAGGAGAGGGGGGGGGGGGGTAAAGCTACTCGTAATGAAGTTGGTAATCAGTGTGCATTTGAACTTTCACGTTGTTGCACCCAGTGCATCTTTAACAGGCAGCTGAATGCAATTGCTCGCTCTCTGCTTCAGCAGACATATTCCTGCCTCCTTGTTAAAGTAGCCTGTTTGCTGCTTAGGTATAACCTCCTGACATGTGCTGCACCGTCGCTACAGTAGGCCTGGCCCAACCTGGTGAACTACCCTGGATCACATTAGTCTACAAACTATTAAACGGAGAGAATCACTGATTTTTCCTGGAAACAGATTGGGATTTTGATTAAGATTCATTAAAGGGAAGTTTTCTCTCTGATATAAAGCTGTCAGGCGCTGAATATTTTACAAATGAAACACTGCAGCTGTCCGCAGCCCCTGCAGGGGGCCTGTCCAGAAGGGCGGCCCTTTAGTGCTATTTTGGCACTGCCCTCCGCCGCTCTAGTCGTAGGGGCCTTCTGCAGGAGCCCACTTGCCAGGTCGCCACTGTGGCCTCCTTCCGGTGCGCCAGGTGGAGGGGAAGGCATATAAGCCTCCCCCACCTCTCCTGGCGGTCTCTGTTTGCCAGCCTCACCGTCTTAGCACTGACGGGGTGTCCCACTGAGCTGGCTCACCAGGCGGCGGGGGCAGGATAGGTTGGCACAGCTGCCCGCTCTTGGATCATCCGTAAGATAACCCACATATTGCATACTCTTGTATGGAATAAACCTGCAGCAATATTTTCCCATAACAAAGTTGTCTTGTGTATTTATTCATTCTTGCATGCTCAGAGTGGGGGGTGGGAAAAGTTGCCAGTAATGACACTATGCATTTATCTCCTCCGGGTCCCATGTTGGTACATAAGCACATGCACGTCTAGAGAGTAACCATTGACGTTCCCTTACCAGCGCTGAATTTCAAACTAAAATCAACCCTGGCAAAAATGTTAAGCAGCCCCATTCTGCAGGAGGTCACACTCCGAAAGGGGCATGGGAACACGGTCTCCTCGTAGGACCCCACTCTGCTCTATAAGCAGCCCCTCGTCTGCAGGCTACAGGGCAAATGCCAGAGTTGCATGCAGTACTTTTTAACTGGTGGTGTAAAACACCATCCTCCCTGTCCCCCCTCACCCCCAAATTACAAGAAACCGGCTGATCCATTCTCTACAGGGAGGCAGAAAAGACTCTACACTCAAAAGGAGGCATTAAAGCAAGAATGGTTGTACTGCAAGATTGTCCTATGAGCCCTTGAGCGCCACCAGGAGAGCAAAATGGAGCCCCAGTTGGGTAACAGGCTGATCCAACTGGGACTCATGAGGAGTCAGAGAGGATCTTCAGTCATGCTTGTTAGTAGCTATTGTGGTGCTAAGGTCACAATTGTGATGCTTTGTTTGCCCATCTCTGGTTTAATGGCGACACCCAGTGTTGGCTTAGGTTACCTGCGGATCGAAAATGTATCCCCACAATTCGGCAATCTTGTTCTTTCAATATATAGGTTTATCAATGACAGTGCAGGCCCTTGAAAAGCATGGGGCATGGGGCATGGGGCATTAAGTCCCAGCTGCTGACACCCACCCCAATTTCAAAGGCTCTGTCTTCAAGATGTCATGCACACATCTTGTTGTGACCTTGGGTTTGTGATAAACGAGATTCATCTTATCAGCTGTTTTCAAAAGGCTCCAGTATTGCAGGACCGTCCTGAACAGTATATTGGGCATAGATTCCACCCCTCCCGAGAGCTGCTTACCTTTCATAAAAGTCATCAGTGCAATTGTTCTGTTATGTCTAGGGCTCCTGGTTTTCTGGCATTTGTTTTGATAGCTCTGTCTGTATTTATTCATATTTATTTTTGCCAATTTTACCTGTATTTATCCTTATTAATGTTGTGTTTAAGGTAAAATTATATATTGCAAAAACTTAAGGGGTAGATTTACGAGCCCCTTGCGCCACGTTTACGCCGATGTTGCGTCACGCAAGGCGGCGTAAACGTGGCGCATCCCTACGAGGCATTTACAACGTGACTCATCTATGGAGATGCGTCACGGTGTAAGGCCCTGCGCCACATGAAACCTGCGTCAGGTTTCATGTAGGCGTTCCGGTGCAGGGGGGCGTTCCGTCGCAGGAACGCCCCTGGAAAGTGACTCGGTGAAATCTACAAGATTTCACTGAGTCACTTTCCCAAAGCTGCTACGTCAATTCCTTACGCCTGCTTGAAGCAGGCGTAAGGAGTGACGCACTATGTAATGTATGGGTGGCCCCTGTGCATTGCAGGAGTTTCGTCACGCTTGCGACGCGACTCCAGCAATGCGCCGCCCGTAAGCCAAAAGATGCGTCACGCATCTGGCCTTCCTTGCACCATGGTGCGCTGCATTGTAAATGCGAACAGGGAACATATAAAACATTTTCACAAGAATTAATCCAAAGCAGTTGTTGGGATCCACACAGTTTTATTCACTATGGGATCAGGTATAATTAATACACATATCATAGCAAATAGTCAACTGTATTAAATGTCATACAGTGCCCCAGGAAGGAGAGAAGGGGTGATAGTGTGGAGGTAGGGGAGTGATAGGAATATGTGACAGTAAAATCAGCAATTCGAAACATTTTTCATGCCATAACTTGTATAGCAAAGGTGCCACAATAAAATGGCGACATTATTTTCATGAAGGCATACAACACAATGTACAATATATATACAGATATTAGCATGTGTGGTTCCCGAAATTAGAAAGACCGTTGACGTTTCGACCCTCTGAGACTGCAGGAAGAATTAGCCTTGCTGCGGGGTCTTCATCAGGACCGGGGACGGGGCAGAGGACCACAAGGTCAGAGAATGTCCGCGTGGTCTTTTAGTAATTTAAAGCAATGGCGGTTTCTGAATCTGCACCGAAAAACGGCGAAGCAAGATGGGCCGATATTCAGTCAATTAGGATATAGTGGTGATAGCATCCACGGTTCAATTCGTCAGTATACAGTCTGAATGCTCCGTACGAGGGCAGCCGATCGGCCACGCGGACATTCTCTGACCTTGTGGTCCTCTGCCCCTTCCCCGGTCCTGATGAAGACCCCGCAGCAAGGCTAATTCTTCCTGCAGTCTCAGAGGGTCGAAACGTCGACGGTCTTTCTAATTTCGGCAACCACACATGCTAATATCTGTATATATATTGTACATTGTGTTGTATGCCTTCATGAAAATAATGTCGCCATTTTATTGTGGCACCTTTGCTATACAAGTTATGGCATGAAAAATGTTTCGAATTGCTGATTTTACTGTCACATAATCCCATCACTCCCCTACCTCCACACTATCACCCCTTCTCTCCTTCCTGGGGCACTGTATGACCTTTAATACAGTTGACTATTTGCTATGATATGTGTATTAATTATACCTGATCCCATAGTGAATAAAACTTTGTGGATCCCAACAACTGTTTTGGATTAATTTTTGTGAAAATGTTTTATATGTTCCCTGTTCACACTGGGACCCATTCCTCTTAGTACTTGCTAAACCCAGGTCCCAGTGACTTTATTGGGTAACCCCCTTGTATACTAATTGCATTGTAAATGCGGCGCACCATGGGTGGCGGAGCTGTGGCGCACAATAACTTTGATCAGTCCAAGGGTCTGGTAAAGTGTAAGACTGAGCTAACTATAGACATGGTGGTACCGTAAGATTCATATTGGGTTTCTGCAAAAAGAGCTTCCATAAAGATTCTCAGTATAATTAATACCAAAAACATCTTTGAAGGCGTATGAGGACTTAAAAAAAATTAAAAAAAATAAATAAATAACTGGCGCATCCCTGGGGATGCGCCAGTTATTGTACATCTGCCCCTTAGTACATTGCCAGATTTATTTGATTGATAAATATAAAGTCATGCCTGAATGCTTACCGAGTTTCTCTATATGCAATAGAAATATACTCATCTGAAAGAAATTACATTGTAAAACAAGTTAAATGATTGTACAGCTATTTAATCTTCCTTATAAAACCAGCTCCCCTTACAATCAGTATGCGAAGCTACCGACTTGGCAGATTAACCTTAGTGAGAACTCTCAAAAAAAAGACACATTTACTGTTTTTCTTCACAGTTAGAAATACTGATATGAAAAAATGGCTTATTGTCCCTTCTTATCTATAAAAAAATAAGCAAAAACGGAAAACTGAAAACCTTAGTTATGTTAACAGAGACTCGTCTAGCTCTTTTCAGCATTAATATTGAGATGGTAGCATGCCCTTGTTGCTTCTAGTATGTAGGGACCCTCCTGGAACATGTAAGGATTAGGATACATCAAAATAATATGTATACAGTCCCAGTGTACTTCAGCTACGGTGTGTCAAGTTACTTGGGTTTGTTGTAACTCGCTTCTGCCATATGAATTGGAACAGAGAGGTCTTACGTTTTATAGAATTGTTGGCCATTTACCCATGTACTAGCCGAGGGCTACTGTTACCACAAGTGAAACGAAAATGATTTATTCAGCCACAAATACGTATCCTTGAAGACTTCAGTGGTTGGAATCGGATATGTCTGTTCTTCTATTCAAAAACACCCCCACCCTCCACGTTTGATAAAATTGCACAAACATTAACAATTCACTCTAGGTGCTCAATAGAGGGGGATCCGTTCTCGCGTGGGAAATTGTACGGTCATTATTTAATTTTCAGATTCATCTTTAACGTTCTTTGTCATTATTATTTTTGCTCACACATTTCTTTGGTGTTTTGCCTGACTTTGCCATGGCGCCTATTTGTGATACACTTAGGAAATATCGCTCCCTGGTGTCAAAAGGAAGAAAAAAGCTAATTTGCGGAATATGGTTTATAAATGACTGACAACAGGCATTTGTGGCATGATACTGCCACCTACTGCAGACTTCTGCTCATGGCTGAATTTATGGTGTTCTATTGAGGGCAGTAATATTGTTCCTGGATTTTGAAGTTTGATCGATTTTGTATCCTGTGATTCATTTATATTATTGAAAACGTGGTTTTCCTTAAGTTGGCATTGATTCACCAAATAATTTCTTATTTATGTTTTAAATATCTGTTTAATGAATTAAAAGCAGTTTTCAAAGTAGAGGAAAAGAACATCTTTCGAGAATTCATAGGAGAATTTAAGAGAATCATGTCAGTCTCAGCTTGTGTATACTGGGGACATATATTGACTATTTATGATTTTTATTTAGTAAGATATGTATATGTTCTTAGCCTGGTAAAAAAGGAAACAAAAATGATCAAACTAAGCTCTTCATCAAACTACGTCTTTCTATCTGAATACTACCTTTAATGTAAATCTCCTGAGTGCTTGGTGTTTATAATTTCACTGGCTAACCTTTTTCCTTCAAAATGCTATTAGACCATCTTTTGGTAAGTTCACAGGCGAAAACGATATTCAAACATTTGTTCACCTCCATACCATTTGACTTCCCTGGAACCCTCACTTTTTCTTCTACACCACTAGAAAGTTTCTGCTATCCTTCTGCACTATGCAAGGGTATAACCAGTGCATGGAAAAGGTCTGAGTTATAGGTAATGTAGTGTGGCAAGTGAGGTGACAAGACTGCGCTTGGAGGTGCACAACTTATAATAATTTGAAAGTGGTGCATGAATTATAAATTGAAGTTATAAATATAACTTTAATAAAAATGTGTTTCAAATCGTAGTGTGGAGTGCCATTCATTGGAGCATCATTAAGTGGACTGTTGTACAGTACCGTAAAGGAGAGTGTCGTAGAGTCTAGTGATGAAGAGTGGAGTATTGTAGAGTGGAATAGAGTGGTCGTGAGGGATGTAGCAGAGTAAAGTGCTATACAGTCGAGTGGAATAGTGTATCCTATAGAGAAGTGGAGTATCATAGAGTGAATTGGCTTGGTGACCAGTGCAGTTGTGTGTTTATATAAATATAGAGTTGATTGCTATAGTGGAGTGCCGTCAACTGGAGTTGCATAAAATGGAGTGTTGTGGAGGGTAGTGTCACCAAGTAGATTGTCATAGAGTGGCATTGAGTGAGCAGAGTTTTGTAGAGAGTAGTGGCATAGGGTGGAGTTCTGTGGAGTAGAGTATCATACAACTCAGCATTGTCGAGTGGAGTGCCATTTATTTATGAGAACACAGGGCATGGTCAAGTGGGAGTTATAGTTAGTGTTGTCTGGTTAGCAAGCTGAAAAGAGTGTGTATGGAGTGGTGCTACTTATAACAATGTGAAGGTGGTGGATAAATTGTAAATGAAAGTTATAACTACAACTTAAACATTTCAAAAGTTTGTGTTGCTTAAGTTCGGTTTGTATAGGGTGGAAAAGTTTTCCTAATTATAACTAAGCTTTCACCTTTAGTTTTGTCATTGAATTTCAATGTTCTAATTTTTTTAAATAAAAATGATTCTGAAATTGTTGCAGGGATTCTGCTCATACACAGAACTGTGAACAGAGACCCAGGACCTCAGTGAATTGTGGTGTACCAAAAAACTCACCTCAGTACCTAGAACCCCTAACCGACTAGCATCAGTGTCTCATTAGCTTTCCGTCTTATAGCAAAGTTACCAATGATTAGACAACCCAGAACATGCAACTTAGCTTACTCTCAAGAATGGTGGGAATCAAGAACACTCTTTCATTTGTTATTTTCATACCAGTCCACAACGTCACTAAATAGAGACACGAAAAAGTTTAAAATGTTTATTTTAACGACGTGCTCTAAGATGCAGTATTTTTGCTAACATAAGCAGGCATATGATTAAAAATAATACGATCAGCATTGTTACAATTCCATAAAACACAAAGGGAGAAATCATATTAAAATGATAGTGGAAACAGGTCCTACAGTGCCTTGTGAACCACCCTCCCCTGCTAGAAACTAGGTTTTATAATAATAATAGAAGGTCTCTTAGGCTTGAATGGGGAACCCCATACCTCCAAGATCAGCAGAAGTGAATCACATCAGGATCAGCAAAAGCTCTCTATCTCTGGAAAAGGATTTTCTCCAAGTGCTCTAATCATGCATGCAGTGCAATATTAAAGGCGCTAGAATTTCAGTTAGCTGCAGCTGTGTTCATGTTGTGTCTAGAGAGTGGGCTGATCAGCCCGAATAGCAGCTAACATTGTTATGGTAACCTTGGAAGTTTCTGCACACACTGTACAGACTAAGGTCGCGATGTAAGTCTAGGGATGTTAAAAATAAGCCATTCTCGTGTGAATAAGTCAAGCAGTCTAACTTACAACAACAGTTTACATGTAGTGTCATGTTCAAAAACTGCAAAATAACAAAATGGCATTTAAACTTCTAAGCGTATGCTAACATAGCAATGTGTGAAAGCAAGGCCCTGCCTTCACTACAAAATAAGAGTCCAGTGTCATCAAGTGGAATGCCATTATGTGGAGTGTCACAAAGTACAGTTTGAGGAGAGTGTTGTAAAGTCTATAGTCATAGAGTGGAGCATTGTAAAGTGGAATAGAATGGAGAAGAGAAGAGTGGAGTGGCGTAGCGTACAGCGTAGTAAAGTGTTATATAGTGTGGTTGCTTGGTGTCTTATATAGTGGAGTCAATTATAATAGAGTGGAGCGGCGAGTTGTACAGTGGGCTGGTGTGTCGTACAGCAGAGTATGGTAGAACATTTTAGAGTGGAGTAGGGATAAACTAGATTCGTAGAGTGGAGTATTCTCTAGTGGAGTGCAGTGGAAGAGAGTGCCGTTTATTGGTGTGCTGCGTCATATAGTGAAGTGGGATATAGAGAGGAGTGGCGTGGCATGTCGTTGAATGTTATACTGTGTAGTACAGTAGCATAGAGTGGAGTTACATACAGTGGAGTAGAGTGCCAGACAGTGGACCGGTGCTGAGCGAAGTATGGTACAGTGGCTTAGAGTGGGATAAAGTGTAGTAGAGTGGAGTTTAGTGCAGTGGAGTACACTGGAGTAGGGTAGCTTAGAGTGAGGTAAAGTGTTAAAGTGGAGTGGCATGTCATAGACCAGAGGTCCTCAAACTTTTTTAGGTTGAGCCCCCCCAGCTGAATTTTTTTAGATGTCGGGCCCCCCCACCACTTGACAGAAATTTTTGGAATCTGGTACACTACATAATCGACTGCCATCCGCATCCGCATATCCACGCCATACCCGGCAAATAATGTTAAACAGAGTAAGAGTGTTTAGTAAACTGCAGGTTTGTGAGTGGGTGTGGTTAAATGACAGAGGCTTATTAACCAGTCTAAATCAAATTTTTCCAAGATAAATTGTGCGCAAATTATTTTTACTAGGGATTTACGTATACAGTTGAGTCATAATGGGACAGTGTTATCTGGAGCAGCCCATTCACCTCCACAGCAATAACCCTCAATTGAGGTAAATAGTTTTCTTTCCATAGCAAGCAAGGAAGGAAAGGCTAGCTCATTTATTTAAACAAGCATTTACAATGCAATGGTCTCGGCATTATTAAAGGTAGTGCTATTGGCATTGCTCATGACTTTTTTTTTATCATAAATAAATGGCAGTCATTTACATTGCCAATAGCTTAATCGTTAAATAAATGCCATTTGCCAATAGCTTAATCACTCCCAAATGCATGACCGAATGCATTTACACCCACACAGAGCCACACGCACAAAGCCACCCACATACAGAGCCACCCACACACAGCCACACACACACACACACAAACAACAAACCACATAATTCAACAACACAATTACACAACAGATCTCATACATCCACATCACAGAATTTCACATCATGCCACAAAATGCATCAGCATACCACATAATTAAATTCCACAACATACCACTCCACAACACAACATACCATTCCACTTAATTACACTCCATAACCCACAATTCCACTTCAAATTATGCCAGTGCTCAATATCATATAATTACTATCCACACAATTCCACTGCACACAATGCCAAATAATTCCACTACACCAATCCAATCCACACCACACAATTCCACAACTAACAGTTACAATCCAACCCACATATTTCTACTCCACACCACATACAGCCACTCCACTCCAAACCAAAACATATGTGTGACATAAATTATCATTTACAGCACCAATAACTAACTCTCACAAATGCAAGACCTATTGCATTGCAACTGCTTGTTTAATTTTATGACGGTAGTGGTTTTAAATACATCCCTGGCCAGTTTGGGGGCTCATGTTATAAAGATTTCCAAACAACAGAGTAAGCACGACCAATCCTGCGAGTCCCCTTTGGTGTTGTGAAGTAGATGCAAGGTGATAAATTCCACACGCTTTGCCTGGGAAAGGCTATGAGCAGATAATGTTCACACAGAGAACTTGCCTGGGGACTGGGGAGACATTTTCTCTTGGAACCAGTCCCCTTGCTGGTAACTCAGTGACTTTTGAATGCAAGGTCTGACCTCGTGACCATTTTTTATTTGCGATACCCCAAGAAGTTTCCTGTATGAAATGTATTTTCAATGCCACAGGTTTAAGAAAATTGTGATTTTTTTTATTTCATTGAGCGATTTCGCGCACCACCCGTAGATGGTCAGCCTTTTACAAATAAATAAATAAATGGACGTATGTCAGCGATTCCATTAGTAGCAGATTGAGGGACTCTAATGACAATGTCTAGGCCAGACCTGAAAATTACACCACAAGTCTAATCAGAATCTAGTCTGTAACAGAAAGGTCTGAAAAGTTACCACAGGGCAACCGGAAAGACACACAATGAGCTACTGATGGAAGATTGTGCACAATACAATTGAAAAATAACAAAAACAATAGAGTTTAATATTTGACGAGACAAGCAATACATACAATATGAAATTGAAGACTTTTAGGTGTCTCCAGTCAACAGAAAGGGCCCGGTCAATCAAGGTTATGATTACAGAACCCCTGGAGTGGAAAAGTGACAGGATATGGCAGGGTTTCCAGTGCATTATTATTCACTACATGTATATACACCCATACCACACACCTGTGCGTGTAGGCTTATTAGTTATTGCACAAGACACTCATGAAAGGAAATTTAATTTGTAGGAAGCTAGGGGAGGAGCTAAGAGCCCATGTGACTTTAATCTCCATGCTGCTGGTCGCACTTGATTAGGATGTATAGCGCTCAAAGGGGATTCAGGCAGTTTGGTCATATAGCACTAGCTTCGACAGATTTACGATCTTGTGGCACTTCAAACAGCAGTTATTAACCAATTTCAGCAGTACACGTTTTGATCAAAGGAGCTACCGCTTAATTAATTTACCCGGAAGTTAAACCTATTGTCTGCAGGGATCGCACTCAGATTTCTGCAGCAGCTACATGAACACACTGAGGTACCTGCAGCTGGGCACCAACTAAGACAAGCAATGGCATGTAAGACAAATCCCGGGAGTTGTGTGCACGCACGCGTGTGATGATGATAGATGATACTGGCAATAGACAGAAAAGAGGGAAAGCTTAGGTTCGCACTATTTTAAAAGAGCAAGATGAAAGTTTAGCTCTTACAGTGGAGTTCGCGCCCCCCCCCCCCAAGAGATGGTGTTGCGCCCCCCCTAGTGGGGCGCGCCCCATAGATTCAAGAACTCTGTCATAGACTATAGTGGTGTGAACTGCTATAGAGTGGAGTGCAGTAGTATACAGTCCAGCAAAGTGTCATAAATTGGAATACTGTGTTGTGCAGTAGAGGGTAGTGGCATGTCGTACGGTTTTGGAAAGTGTAGACGAAAGTAGAGTGGGATACAGTCTAGTAGAGTTTTGTGGAATGGTGTAGAGTACACTATTGTAGAGCGAATTGACAGACAATGTTATTAAGAACAATGGCATAGAGTGCAGTAGAGTGGAGTAGTGTACAGTGGAGTAATGTGTCATAGATTAGAGTCAAGTAAAGTGGGGTGCAGTGGCATACAAAGAGTTGTGCACAGTGTTGTATAGTGGACTAGAATACCATAGAAAGGCATAGTGGAATAGAGTGCTGTACAGTGGCATACAGTATAGTGTTGTGCAGTGTAGTGTAGGAGTAGAGACAGGAATAAAGGGTAGGAGAGTGATATACAGTGTAGTAGAGTGTTGTAGAGTGGGGTAGCAAAGAGTACACTAGTGTGTTAAACAGTGGCAGTGTAGCGTCTATTGTTGTACAGTACCAGAGCTCATCAGGTAAAGTCTTGTACAGTGGAGTAGTCTAGTGGACTGGTTTAACATAGTGTGGAGTAAAGTGTGTATTGGCATATCATAGAGTAGATTGGCATGGAATGTAGTTTAGTGGCATAGAGTAGGTAATAAACTGTTATGAACTGAAGTGGGGTCTCGCACAGTATAGTGGAGTGGTGTGTCATAGATTATAGAAAAGTCTTGTTTAGTGGACTAGGTAGTTGTACAATGGAGTGTAGAGCATTCAGTGGAGTATAGAGTTGGACAGTGGAGTGTACAGGGATAGAGTGGAGTAGAGTGCCATAAAGTGTAGAAGACTTTATAGAGTAGAGTTATATGGAGTGGAGGAGAGTGTTGTACATTGGAGAGGCTTAGAGTGGAGTGATGAACACTGTAGTGGCATAGAGTGGATAACTGTTCAGTGGGGTAGCATACAGTTGATTACCGTACAGTGGAATACCATACAGGGGAGTGTATAAGAGTGGTTGTAGCGTGAAGTAGAGTGGTGTACACCAGAGTGTACCGGTACCGAGTACAATTTGGACAGTGGAGTAGAATGTAGAGTGTAGTAGAACCTAGTGAAGTGCCATAGAGTGTAGTAGAGTTGTTTAGAGTGGAGTATATTTAGAGTGCAGGAGAGTACACTGAAGTGGTGTAGAGCAGAGTAGCTTACAGTGGACTGGCATACACTGGAGTGGCATAGAGTGGCCTACAGTGGAATAGCTTAGAATGGATTGGCGTAGAGTGGAATATCGTATAGTGTAGCAGCATACAGTGAAGTGGCGTACAATAGAATAGCAGAGACTGGTGTGGCGTACAGTGGAGTGGTGTAGAGTGGAGTGTTGTACAGTGCAATGGCATAGTGTGTAATAGCATATAGTGTAGTAGTGTACAGTTGAGTGGCATAGTCTGGAATGGTGTACAGTTGAGTGGAGTAGAGTGGAAAATCTTAGAGTGGAGTGACATCCAATGGAATAGCGTAGAATACAGTGTTCTACAGATGAATGGGGTAGAGTGAAATACCACAGTGGAGTGGCAAAGATTGAAGTTCCATACAGTGTAATAGCATACAGTGGAGTGGCGTATAGTGGATAGCGCAGAGTGGGGTACAGTACAGTGGAGTGGTGTGGAGTAGAATAGTGTATAGTGGAGTAGTGTACAGTGGAGTGGTGCACAGTGGAGTGGTGTAGAGTGTAATAGCATTCAGTGGAGTGGTGTACAGTAGAGTGGCATCCAATGGAATAGCATAGAATGGAGTGGCATAGAGTGGACTGGCATCCACTTGAGTAGCGTAGAGTGGAGTAGTGTGGATTGTAATGGAATACAGTGAAATAGCATACACGGGAGTGTTCTAGATTGGATTGGCATACAGTAGAAAAGCTCACAGTGAAGTGTTGTTCAGTGCAGTGGTCTAGAGTGGAATAGCATATAGTGGAGTAGAGTACAGTGGAGTGGTGTAGACTTCAGTGACAAACAGTGGTGTAAGTTGCAGTGGCGTACAGTGCAGTGGGGTAGAGTGTAATAGCATATAGTGGAGTGGCGTAGAGTGGAGTGGCATCCAATGGAATAGCATAGAATGAAGTGGCGAAGAGTGAAGTACCATAAACTGGAGTGGCGCACAGTGGGGTACACTGTAGTGGCATATTGTGGAATAGCATCCCCTCCTTGTGGCCAATTATCATGTCCTCCATGTTGTAGTTTGTGTAGCTCACTGCTAGGTCACTTTTCCATTTTTTTGCACTGGAGTGCATAAGGAACATGTAAATACTGAGTCCAGAGCGCATGTGAAGTTAGTTTATGTACCTCATGTAAGGTGCATATATCACAGTCTTAGTGATGGGAGTATCATGAGTAAGGAAACAAGACCGATAAACAACAGTTGGTTTTCTTGTTTTTTTATATGGTTCTGATCCTCTTACAAGAGGAAATCCAAAGGAAAAACCAGCCGACACGTGTTTCGTCAAACGGGTGGGTACCCGTGACTCTTCAGGGCTGGGGGTGATACAAAGAGGAAATGGGTACAGTATATAGTACAGTAAATAATGAAACGTTAAGCCAAAATCAATAATATTGTGTTAGGGAAAAACACCTCCAGGTGAGTGGAAACCCTAAAAGGAGTTAGTGGAAGGACAAAAAAAATATCTTGTGACAATCACTTCACATACGATAGTACCCATGGTGAGTGACAGGAGCTTTTAAGACTGCACTTAAAAACACAAGTATTATGAGACATTCAAGATACATATTGGAGGGAAAAAAGGAAGAAAAGCACAGGAGAAAAACCTAGGATGGCACTGGAAAAAGTCAAAATATGTTGACCCTCTGGATAGTATCCCAATGTCTCACTTTAATAAAAGGACTGCAATAAGTAATGAGCATTGAAGAAACAGGAAAAAGTGAGTGACGTGAAGGTGGGTGATGAACATGAATAGCTCTACATAATTATTAGGGGGGGAAAAACACATGTATTCCTAGTACTCTACAAAACTAAATGTAGGCCAACCAAGGATTATAAAAGACCTGTGAAACAATCACTTTTGAAGACCTGTAAAGTAAGGTAGGAGACAAAAAAAATAGAAAAAGCATAGAAATGGTCCGTCTCACAGCTCATAATGCCATTAATTAAAAGGTAATCTCTTTAGGACAAAAACAATAACAAGTAGCGAATATTAAGTTGTAAACAAGCATCGTTCAGGGTAGAAAAAACATCAGCTAGCGTGTCCTAATCATCATGGAAAAAGTCCATACTCCATAGCATAAGTCTAAATCTAAGACAGCAACGTATACACGAAATAATCAGTTAAGATATCCTAATGAATTCCAAATCGTTGCGCAGGGAACGTGAAACATGACAAATTCAAGTATAAAAACTACTCAAGTATAAATGAGTGTGCCCCCAAAAGGGAAGAAGTAAAGTAAAAAAGAGTAAAGTAAAAATGGAAAGGGGAGCGGAGCCAGGGGAAGTGAAAAATACAAGGTAATAAGGCAAGAAGTACCTGAATATAATGGATAATATTGGTATCTGTAAAAAGCAAGAGGGGAAAACAATTGGTGTAATGACAAGGACATCAGTCAGGGAATATACCAAAAAGTCATATCAAAATATGACAAAAACAAAACTCACCGGGGGATCGGTGATACTTCCAACCAGGTCCTGAACTAGGCATTGAGGGGTGAAAAAAAACACAGTGGGCTGTATATCGTCAGGGTTTAGCACAAAGTAATGAGACTTCACAGGGTTAGGCGGGTATTACCATCAAATAAAAAGTCATTATGGCACGCTAAGGAAAAAGAAGGGGAAAGGGAATGGTAAGAATGGGTGTTCAGAAGCGAGAAAAATTATAGGAAAGTAAAAAAAGAAGCGGGAGCGCTTACCTCGGTTAGAGCGCGGGGTGCCGCGAGCCGAGTGCTCTGTTGTTGCCGTATATGGAAGGAGCAAATGCATCACGGCCCTACTTGAGAATGCGACGTACGCATTGAGCGGGAAGGACTAGACCGCTGAACTGCCTAGTGACGCTCAATGACCGGAAGTGAGTGTTACAAGGACAAAGATGGGTTCACAGGCCGGAACTGAGAAGAGAGCAACAAGGGTAAAGAATGAGTAAAAAAATATATGTTATGCAGTGAAAAGGAATTAAAGTGATGAGAAAGTTGAACATCAAGATGGAACCACTACGAAAAAAAGTAATACTTTCCTTACCTGAGACGCAAAAAAATAAAAAAATAAAATTTAAAAAAGAGGGACCTATGGTATAAATACATTTACAATGCAGAAAGAAGACACAGGTCATAAGTACACAAATCATCACACTATCATAATGGCTGATAGTTAAAGGAAAAAAACACAAAAATAAACCTTAAGACATTACAAATAGTGGAAGCCATAATGTGTGATGCACTGTTATATAAGGACGGTTTCAGAAGGAACATGGTTTTTGTTTGGTTTATTGGGGTCAGTTTTATCCTGTGAGCCAGGGAACATGCAAAGAAATCTTATATTGATTAAGATGTATTCTATTTGTTTTTTTTGGTTTCCATTAGCATGTGACCATAAATGCGTCTTTCTGTTGTTCATGTAGTAAATCTGAAACTTTACATATGCAGGCTAGTTTATTTTTGGGCTTCCTTGTTAATTTTAGTAATACTGTGATTTATGAAAGAACAGCTATCACTAATATCATTTGTCTTATAACTTACCAACCAGTAAACCAATTGGTTGACACTTAAACAAGCACTGGAAATGCCATTAGGTTGCGCCGACGCAAGAGCTATTGGCTTTGCCAATATGTACCAGCCATGTTGTACAACAGCGTGGCTGGTGTTCAGCATGGCTAACCATTAGTGGGGTAAAGGAGACTGGCATGGAGTGGAGTGTTATGGAGCGGTGTAGAGTTGAGTGACATGGAGTGAGGTGGAGTGGTGTGGTATGTTGTAGAGTGTCATTGAGGCAGCAAAGTGTCATAAAGTGGAATTGCGTAGAGTGAAGTAGAGTTGAGTGGTGTAAAGTGTCAGTGGAGTAGATTGTCATTAAGTGGAGTGGCCTAGTGTTGTGGAGCAGAGTGGTGTAAAGGGGTTGTTGCGTAGAGTGGAGTATAGTTTTGCAGAGTGGAGTAGATTATTGTAGAGTGGAGTGACATAAAGTGGTGTAGTGTAGCAGAATGGAATGGCATGAAGTAGAGTGGAGTAGGGTAGAGTGGTATGGATTAGAGGGTCATAGAGCCCAGTGGCATAGGGTGAAGTGGCGTAGAGTGAAGTAGAGTGGAGTAGTGTGTCATAGAATAGACTGGAGTAAAGTGGCATGGAGTGGCATAGAGGGAGCTGAGTAGAGCACCGTAGAGTGAAGTAGTGTTGTAGAGTGGCATAGAGCGTTATAGAGTGTCATAAAGTGTTGTGTTGTGGAGTTAAATGTTGTGGAGTGTCGTAGAGTGGAGTGTCATGGAGTTTCATAGAGTGCAGTAGAGTGAGCTAGAGTGAAGTGGCTTAAAGTACAGTGGTGCAGAGTAGATTGGCATAGAGTGCATTGGCGTAGAGTGCATTGGGTTCGAGGAAAGTGGTATAGAGTGCACTGATAGAGTAAAGGGACATAGAGTGCAGTGCTGTAGAGTGGAGTGGCGTAGAATGGTGCAGAGTAGACTGCATTGGCATAGAGTGCATTGGCGAGAATATTTGTTTCAGAGTAGAGTGAAGTGGCTTAGAGTGAACTGCGTTAGGGTAGAGTGGAATGGTGCAGGGTAGAGTGCAGAGGCGTAGAGTAAAGTGGCATACAGTGCCGTTGTCGCGATCCTGGGCCAGGAACAGTGGTATGGGGGCTATGGTTCTTTGCCCCTCCTACCTCTTTTGAGTGTGTGTGCATGTTATTGCCTGCAGTGAACAAGGCGCCGCTAAGGGGTTTGAGAAAAAGAAGAAACGACATGTCCAATAAGGCCATGGGACATCGCCCGGTAAACCGGAACCAGCGCTGCCAATTAAGCAACGGCTATAAAGCCCCTCCTCTTCCTCGAGACGGGGCTTGACAAACGTCCTGGAGTTCCTGTGTTTCAGCAAAAGATTATGGTATTCCCCGCTGGAGGTACTTGTTTCCCCTGACTGACGTTGCGTCCGGAAGGGAGCCTTGCTATCTTTGCCCGATTCTTTCTGCGGTATTGTGACGCCAGTCTTTTGGGAATCTCCGTGCAGCTGCCTGGGGATTCCAGTTGGACAGCGGATATTAACACTCCCAGAGGTATTTTCGTGTGCTGCGCGGGAGGTCTGCGCAGGAGCGCTCTCCTGTGCATGAGACTTTACCTTTTGTTTTTGGCAGCCCTTGAGACGCTGGGCTGTGTTCCTTATTGTATTCTTTTAGGCGCTCACTCGCTGTAATTTAAACAGTGATTTGGGGGCTGAGAGTATTTGTTCTGGCTTACGTTGTGTCATTCATGGCACTCCTGGGCTCCACACACCATTAAAGACGCGTTGTGAAGCAAACAACGTTTCGTCTTCCAAAGAGAAATCATAGGACTAGAGGTCCCTTCTAACACATGTGACAGTTGCGTTTAGCTGAAGAAGATATCAAGTCAATGGTGAGCTGCTAGGCACTAGGGTACATGGGGTATGAATGGTTCTTTCAGTCCCTTTGCCTAATACGTGTTTTCTTGTTGTTTCCTTTGTATACAGTACTCTCACGAGGGATCTTATCATAAGTTGGGCTGACCTCTATACCAAACGTAGTTTGGAAGACCCCTCTGTTACCGCAGTATTTTATGTTTCATCCACTTCCCTTTTCCACAGCGTGCTTCCTTGCACAGTAGTGTTTGTAGCCCTCTGCATGGGGTTGCGCCCAGGGGAGGAGAGGGGGGGCTCTCTACGCGCCTTTGTCCCTGCTGGCAGACTTTTAAGGTTAGTAGCTTTCTTGGTTTTATGCTACTGACATCACAACAGCAGTGGAGTAGAGTGGTGTAGAGTGCAGTGGTACAGAATAAATTAGAGGTGTATGGAGTGATGCAGGGTGTAGTGGCATGCAGTGCATTGGCGTAGAGTGCAGTGACATAGAGTGCAGTGTTGTAGTATAGATGGCGTGGAGTGATGTAGAGTGGAGTGGTGCAGAGTAGTGTGGAGGGACTTAGATTAGAGTGGCAAACAGCGCAGTTGTGCATGGTTGAGTGGGGTAGAGTGCACTGGGCTAGAGTTGGGAGGCATAGAGTGATGTGTCATAGAGTACAGAGGTGCACAGTAGGATCGAGGGGCATAGAGGGCATTGACGTAGGATGCAGTACAGTAGAGTGGAGCAGAGTAGAGTGTAGTGGCATAGAGGGCAGTGGTGTAGAGTGGTGCAGAGTAAAGTGACAGAATGAAATAGTGTAGAGTAGATTGGCATAGAGTGCGGTGGCGTACAGTGTATTGGTTTGAGTAAAGTGGTGTAGAGTGCATTAGCTTTGAGTGCAGTGACAGAGTGCAGCGGTGTAGAATAGAGTGGATTGGCGCAGGTTGGATAGCAGTGGCGTAGAAAGGAATAGTGTAGAGTGGAATGGTGCAGAATAGTGCAGAGTGGAATAAAGTGGTGTAGAGTGCACTGGTGTGGAGTGCAGTGGTGTAGAGTGCAGTGGTACAGAGTCAATTAGAGTGGCTTATAGAGGATTGGCATTGAGTGCAGTGGCATAGAGCGGATCAAAGCAGAGGAGAGTGTCATAGAGTGTAGGGGCATTCAGTGTATTGGCGTAGAGTGGCATAGAGTAGAGTGGTGCAGAGTAGAGTGCAGTGGCATAGAGTTAAGTTGTGCAGAGAAGACTGGCGTAGAGCTCAGTGGTGGAGAGTGCAGTGTTGCAGAGTAGACTGCCATAGAGTGACGTGATTTAGGGTGGAGTGCTAAAAAGTAGAGTGGAGTGGTGCAAAGCAGATTGGAGTGGTGCAGGGTAGAGTGCAATGGCATAGAGTTGAGTGATGCAGAGTGTAGTGGCATAGAGTATTGTGGCATAGAGCGCATTTACATAAAGTAGAGTGGTGTAGAGTAGAGTGAAGTGGAGGAGACTGCAGTGTTACGGAGTAGACTGTCATAGAGTGCAGTTGTGTACAGTAGAGTGGCATAGAGTGCATTGGCGTGGAGTGCAGTGGCCTTGTGCGGTGCAGATTAGAGTGGTATAGAGTACTGCAGAGTAGAATAGAGTGGTGTGGAGTGCAGCAATGTAGAGTATATTGGTGTAGAGTACATTGGTGTAGAGTACATTTGTCGTAGAGTGTTTCAGAGTAGAATATAGTGGTGTAGAGTGCAGTGGTGCAGAGTAGAGTGGCGAAGAGTGCATTGGTTTTCAGTGGTGTAAAATGTATTGGCATGAAGTGCAGTGATTCAGAGTAGAGTAGAGTGGAGTGGAGCAGAGTGGAGTGGCATAGATGGAAGTGGTGCCGGGTGCAGTGGCATAAAGTAAATTGGATCAGAGCAGAGTGGATTGGTGCACAGCATAGTAGAGTGGCATAGAGTGCAGAGTAGAATAGTGTGGGGTAGAGTGGACTGACATAGAATGCACCAGTGTAGAGTAGCATGGTGTAGAATGCAGTGGTGCATAGAAGAGTAGCATGGGTTGAGTGCATTGGCATAGAGTAGAGTGGTGCAGAGTAGAGAGGCATGGAGTGATGTGGAATAGGGTGGAGTGGTGCAGAGCACACTGCCATTACAGAAAACATATCTTCAATTGAAATTACCATTACATTTACACAGACATGAGTTCTAAAAAACCCAAATCTGGATGAGGCTGGTACCAATGCGCTGGGGTTTTTCCACACCCCTTAATGGGAGTCAGCAGTTCAAAGCCCCGGAAAATGAGCTGAAAATTCACTATTTACATTGGTTTTCAGTTTGTTTTCCCCACCACATGTAATATCGGCTCCCCACCGGGTGACCGTATGAATGGAGCCGATATTTTGTGTCACACTGTGGCTCCATGTGAGCTGGCAGGTCTGGTGGTGCGGGATACCCTCCCTTTTTCTTTAGATATGACTTGGCAGCACAGCTGTTGGCAGGCATGACGGGTTTGAAAAAACAGAGCTTTCAGGAGTACTTCAGAGAGGGACTGTGCCTCCACCCACATCTTGGTTCATCTGAGTGCAGCTTTTAATTGGGCCGAAGCTGTGTTCTTTCACAGGAAAGAGTGTTTAACTTCCAAAAACCTGTGATCATGTGTTTATCAAACTGTGTGAACCAGTGCTCTTTAGCAGGTCAAACTATTGTATTACAATAGGCACTTGACCTACAGCCCCTTGGGGCATACACATGCCACTGTAGGTCTTGGCAACAGCACATATGGGAGGAGGGCAGTCAGGAGGAACTGTTGGTGTATTGCAGTCCCAACCCCAGTTCCATTCCCCTCTTACTTCTCTTTAATGCTACCCGCCCCTGAACTCTAAAATCTAACCTTCCCTGAACCCTAAAAACACTTACTACCGCTTAACGCTACCCTTACCTGAACTCTAAAAACATTTACTAACTCTTTACAGTACCCATACCTGAAGGAAAAATCTTTTACTACTCCATAACAATACCCGGAAAAACCCTTACTACCCCTTTATGCTCCCTTCCCAGAACACTAAAATTAACTTAACCCATCCTTCAGTGAACCCTAACAATCCCATACTACTCCTTAATGCTACCCATCCTTGAACCCTAAACAACCTTACTACCCCTAATACCTGTTGCTGAATCCTAAAAGCCCTTTTCTATACCTTGATGCTGTCCTTCCCTGTACTTGAAATGTTTACTACCAATTATTGCTACCTATCCATGTACCTTAATAGCCCTTACTACCCCATAGTTACCTTTACATGAACCCTAAAAACCCTTACTACTCCTTAACAGTACCTCCCCTGAACTCTAAAAATGTCTTACTACCCCTAAACGCTACCCTTTCTTGCTCATAAAAACCCTTAATACAGCTTACAACTAACAACTGTGAACCCTGAAAAACAATTACTACCCCATAATGCTTCCCATTCCTGAATTCTAAAACCCCTTACTACCCCTTACAGCTATCCATCCCTGAACCCTAAAACCCATTACTACCCTTTAATGTAACTCTTCCATGAACCCTCAAAACTCCTACTACCCTCAACACTACCCTTCCCCCAACACAAAAAACCCTTATTACCCCTTAATACTAAGAATCCCTGAAATCTAAAAATCTACAAAACCCTTACTACACCCTACAGCTAGCTACCCAACCCTGAACCCTAAAATCCATTACAACCCTCAACGCTACACACCTATTTAAAACTCACTTTCTCTAAAACCCCATTACTGCCGCTCAATGCTATTCTCTCCTGCATCCTAAATAGCCCTTACTACCCCTATGACTTCATGCTACCCATTGCTGAACCCCCCAAAACCTTACTTCTCCTTAACACTGCCCTCCCATGACCCCTAAAAGCCCCTTAAGGCCATCCTTCTGTGAACCTGAAAAAACACTTAATATCCCTTAATGCTACATTTTCATGAGCACTAAAAAAACCTTGCTACTTCTTAACACTACTCTTCTCGGAAACCACAAATTCCCTTACTGTCCCTTAACACTTCTCATACCAAAAAACACTTACAGATACATATTGGTGAACATTAAAAATCCCATACTACCTCTTAAATGTACCCATTCCTGAACCCTAAAAACTCCTTACCCTTAGTGCTATCCACCCTGAGCCCTTACAACCCATTTCTACCCTTTATTTCAACCTTTGCCCTAAGCCTCAAAACTCCTTCCTACTAGCCTACTCTGCACCCTAAAAAACCCTTATGGCTACCCTCACATGAACCCCAAAAAATCCTTACAACTACTTTGTTACCTTTCTCTTAACCCAAAAATCCCCTCTTTATCCCTTAACGCTACTCATCCCAGAACACTAAAAACCCTTACTAACCCTTACAGCTACCATCCCTGGAGCCTAAAACACCTCACAACTACCCACCCTTGAACCTTGCAGACTTCCTACTACTCCTTAACGCTCATTCAGGGGCCCTGCCTTCTGAAAACAGGTGTAGCCTGAGGTGAAATATTGGGAACAATCGGTAACTTAATTACGGATTCCTTATTTCTAAGTGGATCACCCACTTGTGAGCACTGTCATTTCTATCACCACCTCCCTCCATGCAGTTATCAATGCTTTCTTGACAAGGCTGCTGTCTGGATGACATATTGTTATACATTCTTTAAAATATGCATAGAGTGGGCTACAGCGCAGCTCCAATCAGATGAGTATTACACACTCACCCCATGCAATCAGCAGCCAATGTATCATTAAAATGCACAAGGGATTATTCTAAATATGAAAAATACTATTCTACTGCTGTATGTATTATACACAGAAACGCAGCATTATTTGTTACTTTTTCTTAATATTGGCATAGCCAGTAGGCCAGGTTTTAATGTAATAAAAAAAATTGTGCATACAATGCATAGAAACAGCATTTGTGAATGCCTTTGTTTACGTTTGTTGGTATAATAAATACAGGCCTATCGGCTTTGCCAATGATTGTTAAGGCTGGCGTCTTGCATGTGATGGCATAAAGTTTCTTCCATAGCAACTTTTT
This sequence comes from Lissotriton vulgaris, assembly GCF_964263255.1. NCBI lineage: Eukaryota > Metazoa > Chordata > Amphibia > Caudata > Salamandridae > Lissotriton > Lissotriton vulgaris. The sequence continues at coordinate 672,172,590 of NC_141691.1, read as the reverse complement.
ACCTATGCTAACACTCGTTAAGTAGCCCAAGTCATTTCTCATTATCATCAGACAGGGAAGGTGGGTCAGCAGAATGTATTGGAAGAAATGAAAAACTGAATGATTGTCCGGATGTCATTGGCCTTGGTAAGGCTAGTGGCCTTCTTTGGATGAACTGACCGACTCAGCCGCCCAGTAGAATTGGCCATTGGCTGCAAGGGTGCATAGTCATGTGAAGGATAGAGATGGAAGAAAGGCCAGAGCTTCAGGCTGTAAGGCAGAGTGTCTATCAGTGGGAGAGGATAGAGTGCATGCCTTCTTTGCCAAAAGTGGCAGCCTGAGATCTTTGCGTTTTTCAGCTGCCTTAGATCTTTTAGTTTTTCGGAGAACCAATGAGCCAAGACTTGCAGTAGGAGCAAAGCCTTAGCTGCTTAGTTTTACAAAAAACTCAAAGATCTCAGGCAGCAATGCCTCAAACAGGAGCGCCATTGGCGCACTAATCTAGACCATGCAGAGAAAAACAAGCACAAAGTTTTATTAGCAATAAATAAGTGCTTTATCTTTGAAGACCTAATCATTTTTAATACTACCAAAATAAGGTCAGCTAAAACTCTACCAATAAATTATTTAAAGTGGTCAAGAGTCTTTCGAATCCTCCGGTGCAAGCAACAGGCTAACAGTGGCGTAGTAAGGTCAGGTGGTAACTGGTGCGGAAATTTTCTTCTGTCTCCCTACCCACATTGAAATTATTAAAATAAGGAAAAAAATATAGTTACACATATTTTTAACCACTAGGCTAACATGCCCCATCCCGCCTGCAACACCGTACCTCGCGGTGTGCTCGCCAGGGATAGGTAGCTTGCCAGTAACCAAAACACGGGTGCCGACTGATCCTTCCAATGCCTTCACGAAGATCGGCCGCACGCGCCTTAGCACGCCACCCCCTTGTTGCCTTAACTCACTGTCTTTGCCCGTTATCATATTTTAGCTCAACAACCACAACCATTGGAACACCCGGATTTGAACACATCAACTTTGAAGTTAAGTTCTTTTTAAAAGCAATTGGCCGCATCACTGACAAATTACTAGCAGCACGGGTTTCCGAACCCAGGAAGTAAAAAATTGCTGCTAATTCCGTCACGCGGCCGGTGCCTAATGTTGACTCATTCTGATGACATTAACACCTCTGTGCGGGCCCCAGACACAGCGCGAGCCCACCAAAGAAACCCAGCATAGATTCACCACCTGCTCCAACCTGGCCTCACACAGCACTTCTGCACTGCAAGACCTCAGCAAACATGCAAACTGGGGCATGCTGATCGGCGGGGATACTCACCACCCCACCTGCAGCTAAGCAAACCAAGCTCATGCAAGAAAACCGGGGTGCATATTATTTACAATAAAAAAAGAGCCACATACCACATGCATAACTCTTCAATGAATCAACAGCATGTACGTCGCTTCCCGGGGATACTTACAAACCAAGCTAAAAGTTAGGCCTGCAGATGGTTGTGTGTACTCGCCTCACACCACCAGCTGACTACTGACTTAAAAAACCCATAAACCATGCAATGACTCCCCCTCCAGAAGCCCTACACAGAAGACCAGTCTACAACCTTTGATCGCGAACCAGATATCGCCGAGCCGTTGCAATCCAAAGGATGCCACTGCCAATCCCTCACCGTACCGCTAAAGTCCTGAAATGCCGTAACTGGCTGCCGATCCGCCTTCAATAGACTCTGGAGGGGACAAAGAGGACATAGATTTTATCCTCATCCTGGAAGCCTTGCGCACCCTGATGACATTAGCGACCGCCCCTCTTCCAAGAAGTGCTTCCGGGGCACCAAGAAGAAAAACATAGCTCCTGCCCGAGATGCAACTAAGGGCGCCATCCCCCGAGGTGCGGGTGGCACAGACTCATTTTTGCCATTTTGTCATTCCGCCCCCCTCAGTAACATTTTGTGACCCCCTCAGTGATGACACCCGGGCGGCCCTAACCCACAGCATCCCCCTTCCTACCCCACTGCAGGCTAATGCTTCACAAGCCTTCTGTGAAGAACTTGCTACATTTTTAGGAACAACATTTTAATGTAATCCTTCTAAGGTTAACTAAGGTTAACAAGGATAGTGATAGGGCCTAGTACTTGAATCTTATGGCCCCTTGACTACCTGCTTTTACACCCATTTCAGCCCCTCAAGTTAAAGTACTCTTTAGGAGTATTAAATTGGGTTCTCCGACAGATTCATATCCCCCCAAAATCTTGCTGCTGGTTCCTGACTTAGTGGCAGAAAATCTGACAAAGATTTTGAATCACATCCTGGAAACTGGAATTTTCCTAGTTCCTGGAAAGAAGCCATTATTGTCCCTATATCAAAGAAACTAAATGCATATCTTATTGCTTGACATTTATGGCCAATACATTTAAACAAGGCATGGCTGGTATTAGCAGCTGGATGAGACAACTTTTTTACATTAAACACTGATTAAACTAAGGCTATGGTGTTGGGGCACAGCAGTCCGTTTGGTCAGAGTTATGATGGGCAGAATCATGTGGCCCTGAACCCATTCCGGTGAAGTCAGTTAAGAACCTTGGGGTTCTTTTTGATGATTCCCGGAATTTTAACATGCAGATTAACTGCATCTCTAGCATCTGCTTCTATATCATCAGAACCGTAAGGAGAATTTTTCCTTTTATTCCTGCATTGTGCTGATTACGATTGCGATTAGACTACTGCAATGCAGTGTGCTTAAATATCAATAACTCTTCTTTGAACAAACTTCAGCTTGTGCAAAACATAACAGCAAAATATCTCTCGGTTAGACATGGCTTCTGAAGCCTTCACTGGCTACCGGCCAGGAAACAAGTGATTTTTAAGGCTCTCAGTACAGTACTTCTGACCTTACACCAAAAGGGATCTTTGTTTATTGGAGTGTCTTGTGAGTTAGCAATAACAAAACCTTTTGGCTTCTGATGGACTCCATAGAGCTATGACGTAGATGTTAGAGGGGGATGGGGGGATGCAATGAAGGCTGATTTAGAATGTTTACTTCTCAGTTACATTCAGAAGAGTAAAGACTTACAATAAAAATCTCCATGTGTGGCGTAGTCATTGATGGGTACCGAGGCTGGGGAAGACGCTACATATGGCAACGAGATATGGGATAAGTAATCAGAAGATCCACCATGCTCTCCGAGAGAGTTTGCCGTGGTCCAAGCAAATTACTCGTGCATGCCACGTGTGCCTTCGTCAAAGTCAGAAATCGATGCTTAATGCATTTGGCGTCAAAGCTCAGCTCCAGCCGCTGTGAAGCAGTTGACAATAACGAAAGCACTGCAGACAATCTACACATCGTTATCCGAGAACCTGCTGTTCAGGCCATACAAAAAGATACTGCACTGGCACCCAAGATAAAGTCATACGTTACACGGAGTGTAACAACGTCACTCAATTGGGTGTCCGTTTATATCTCTGTAGTGTGCTCAGACATATATCCACAATTCTTGATGGTAGATATATGAGATATTGGTATGGAACATCTATTTGTATCATCAATGTTTTGACCCTTTCAACAACGTGTGTTCATGAAAAACATCACAGCGGTTCTTCCTCAGGACTAGAAAGTGTAACTACAGACTGGTCATATTATAAACATCATGATGCTTGAAGAAGAGGTGTGCAAAGGATCAACCGTATCCAGGATCAAGGAGGGGGTAGTCCTAAATCATGCATATTGAGATTTCTAGAACGATAATGTATCCAATCTGAAGGTGCTACACTTAGGCCCAAAAAGGAGCCTTCACTGGTCAACTGACACCTCGGAGATCCACAAAGGATTCTCTTACTGACTTTTGCAATGATGGAGGGAATCAATCCATCCTCTAGTGCCGTGTGCCACGTCAACGAATACGAATAGGTTTTCCGTAATAATATCTCACATATCTACCGTCATAAATTGTGGATATATGTTTGGTTATTATTTTATTTTATGTAATAATATACATGTCACACCATTTATTGGCATATCCTAGTTATTCAGGATAAGTATAACCTAGCTTGAAAGAAATTGTACCTTTCCCTACAGAACCAATTGTTGTTATTTGCTATACGATCTAGAGGCCAGCACATCGCAGGGCCTCATTGATGAGGCGAATAAACCAAGTCACAGTGACCTACCATCGGAGTCATTAAGTTCCACAATGGTCTACAAAGCTGCTGCGTTACTGAAACCACCACCATCGTTCGATACCGCCTAAAAGCAAAATATTGGCGATAGATAGATTGAGTGGTTAGAGACGTTTGAAGATTTTATTGATGCACTTGAAGAGACTGATAACAAAAAGATTCCCAAATGCCTCAAAAATCTTGCTGGTGATGGTGTAAAAAGCAGTCATTATGAAGATGCCGTGAACAGACAAAGAAATCACATACCGTCAGATGAATGACATTTTGAATCTCAATTTTAATCCAGTGCCCATTGTAGATTGCAACAGATACATTTTCAGTCAAGAATGACAGAAAGCTGGTGAAACCATTGATGAATTTGTGGAAAGAGTTAACACACTCCTCAAACACTAAGTTCAATGAATTTAATGATGAAGAAGCTATACATCTTTTAGTTATTGATGGATGCTTGTCTTATTCATTCATACGACAAGTGCTGAGTCTAGAACAAATGTTAATGGCTTTCAGAGCTGAAGAGCGTGCCAATAACAAGCTCCTGACATGGAGGACGGAGGTGCCCATAATGAATCAGTCATGGGTGTGAAAAGTAAATCGAAACCAAAGTCTTAAAGACACAAGGTGTTGTCTACCCATAAAAATAAATTGTGTTTTACACACAAAGGTAAATCTCCCTCTTTTGAACAGATATGTAAAGGCTGTGGGAAGGAGTACCATTTTGTGATAGTTTGCAAATCAAAGGAAGAAGCAAGTGGGTCACAGCGCAAAGACAAGATGGCCACCGGAACATTCCAAAAGCAACGTTTGATGCGCAACTACAAGGCCAAGTAGAGATATCAACTAAGACAAATCATCATTGAACGAAGTTGATTGTCATCTAAATCATTGCCAAGTGGTTCTTCTAGATCAGTATCAAGTGAAAGTGAAGAAGATGGTTGTGCCATTCAGATGTTTACCTCAGAAAAGCGTGTGAATGTTGGACTGGCCACACGTGAAGAAAATATCAGTCAAAGAAAAGCCAACATGCTAAAGCACCAAAGTCATTCAAAAATTTTCCAAAGATGACCTTAAAAATAAATGGTTGTTTGATATCTTTCATCATCACAAGCGGTGCTTCGATAAACATTATGCCTGAGGAGAAATATAATGAATTGTTTCCATTCCCGCATTTTACACCATCGAAAACCAAAGTGTTTACATGGGCTGCATCAACACCCTTAAAAGGTCAAGGTTCATGTGTAGCAATGATGTAACACAAGAAAACAAAGGTGGAAGCACCCATCAATGTACTTCAATGTACAGTGTCCAGTGCATGTCTACGCAGGTCCAGCACAGCTGCTGGTCTGGGACTGATTTCCGCAAACTACACCATGAATACTCACCATGAAATAGTAAGTTAATTCCCTTCATTGCTTCATGGTTAAGGAAAGCTTAAGACTATGAAAGTAAAGCTTCATATTAATGAGGATGTCTGTCCTTTTGCTCAAAGATGCTGTTGAAAAAGGACTTGCATCATTACTTATGTATGATATCATTGAGTAGTCTACTGGTTTCACACCCTGGGTTTTTCTCATAGTGGTAGTACACAAAAAGGACAGTGAAGGAACTGTACGCATATGTGTTGACATACAGCAGGCAAACAAGGCAACTGAACAAGAGTGACATCCCGGTACACACATTGCTGACATAACGCAATTAAATGGAGCAAGGTTTTTTTCTAGCCTTGATATGAATAAAGATTATCAGTTGGAACACGAAGAAAGTTGCAGGTACATTACAATTTTTTCTGCATATGTTGGTCTGTTTCGATAGCAAAGACCAAGTTTTGATGTATCATCAGCTGCATAACTTTTTCAAGACATTATTTGATATATCATACAGTCTGTCATGAAAGCTCTAATTATACTGATTACTTATTTGTTTTTGGAGCTATACAAAAAGAGCTTGATAAAGCTCTCATACAAGTGTGTCATTTTCTTGCAGCTGCAGGTTTGACTTTGAATGCAAATAAATGTGAGTTCCACAAGACAAAGATAAAATGATTTGGCCTTATCTTTCCTGATGGGGTATGGCACCTGATCCTGCTAAAGTACAAGCACTGTTAAATGCTGATCCCCCACAAAATGTTTCTATGGTGTGTTCATTTCTTGGCATGGCCAGTTACTGTTCCAGATACATACGAGACGTTGCCACTGTAGGTCTCCTTTGAGAGACTTGACAACATTTTTATTTTATTTTATTGGTCACATGAATGTGAGATAGGTTTTAAGAAAATCAAACAAGCCATTGAGAATGCTACTGAAACAGCCTATTTAAATCCGAAGCTTTATACAGAGGATTTTGTTGTCGCTATCCCAATCGGGTTAGGCACCATCCTTGGACAGCAGAGCGGATGCCCGAAAGCTCGAAGGCATATTGTGGGTATGCAAGTTGGAGTTTATCACAAACAGAACATTCTTATTCACAACCTGAAAAAGAAAGTTTAGCCATGGTAAGAGATTGTGAACATTTCCATGCATTCCTGCAAGGAAAGCCTTTTACTCTGGTAACTGATCATCAAGCTTTACTAACTATATTTGGCAATCCAAAGGCCCAGAGGCCTCCTCACATTGAATGATGGGAACTATTTTTACATGAGTACAATTATAACATTGTGCATTGTCCAGTGAAGGACCAGAACCCTGCTGACTACTGTTCTTGAGTGCCTATCCACGGTCAAAGTACCCCATCCAAAATGTCTGAAGCCTTTATCAATTTCATTGTAAAATCAAACTCACCAGATGCTATCTCGTTAGCCCAGATTATCAATGCCACTAGCCATGACAGTGACATGCTAAAGTTGAGCCATGGAACCAACACCCTCGACCGTTCACTAGTGATGGTGAATATCAAAAATGAGCTGTCCATAACTCAGGAAGCAGTTATATAGCGAGGGTTGAAAATCCTGATTCCGGAGAGTCTGAGGCAGATGATTGAAGAGACCCACGAAGGACAACGTGGAATCACTGCCTCAAAACAATCTCTCTAAGATCTAGTATGGTTTCCGTTTCTCAATGAGCATGTTGAGAAGAAACTAAAGGCCTGTCATCTGTGCAACTACCTTTCTACTAAAGTTACTCAACACACCTTAACCATGTCAGAACTCCTGAAGCATGCCTGGGAGAGAGTGGCCAATAACTTTTTCGGTCCACTTGACAATGGACATTTCCTGCTGGTGATTGTGGACGAATACTCACAATTTCCCTTAATTGAGCTTCTCTCATCTCCCACTCAAGACCTAGTCATTGAGAGACTAGATGGCATCTTTGCGACATGGGGCGTTCCAGACATGTTGAAATCTGACAATGGGCAGTCGTTAGTTTAAGCAATTCTTGGAGCATCTGAATTTAAAGCATCCGAAGAGCGCATCTCTGTGGGCGCAGGCTAACAGACTAGTTGAGCGCTTTATTAATATGCTAAAGAAAGTAGTGCAGTGTGCTATGCTTGAAAGACTTGATTTAAAGGGTGTGCTAAATTCTACCTTAAGAGCTTATCTCTCCACACCACACTCGACCGCAGGTGAAAGTCCTGCTATATTGATGTTTGGGAGAGCAATGACAACCAAGATAACTCAGTGAATCAATCAAAGAGCGAAAACTGAGAACTCAACTTGTGAGAATGACTTGGTTCAGAAACAAAAGATGAAAGTGTTTACTGTTAAAAGACGATTTGCGAAGAACATCGTTTTTAGGAGAGAAGACCGAGTGCTTGCATGCCAGATGTGAAAAACAAAATCTGATGCTCCATTTGATGCAGAACGTTTTCAAGCGGTGTCTATGAAGGTGCACATGGTGACTGCCCAGCGCCATGGGAAGTCTATCACTAGAAACTCTTCTCACTTTTGACATTTAACTCCTTGGTCAGCAGAACCACATGCTGACGGAGAGACTGGGTCTGACGCACCAGTGACTGCTGTTGCTTTTCCACCATCAACACTGATCCTGGACTCAATGGTGACAGTTTCCAGTTACAAGATCGGGTAAAAAAATTAAAGCACCTAAAAGATTGGTCAAAGATATTTAATTACACATATATGTATTTTGTAAATATTTTTTAATTTATCATTAACAGAGAGGCATATGTAGTGTCTTGTGAGCTAGCAATATCAGAACTCTTTTGGTTTCTGGTGGTTGATCAGGATGCAATGAAGGCTGATTTAGAGTGTTCAGTTCTGTGGTGTAGTCATTGGCAGGCACTTAGGCTGGAGAAGACGCTGCATTTATCAGATCATCCTTTCAATGGTACGTGTTAAGTAGGCTTTGAGATCAGCATCTAATAACAAGCATTTGCAATGCAATAGGGCTCGCATTAGTAAAGTTTGAGGGCTTAGTATTGTAAATGACAAATTTTTTATTTATGTTTTTGTTTTGAAATTTTGGAAATTAATAACTTTGTCATTTACAATGCTAATAGTGTTAACTTGTGGAAATGTGACACCTATAGCATTTGTAATCCGTTGCTTGTGCTACACAAGGGCCGATATAACAGCAAGTTTAAACATATGCAACAGAAGCAATGAGTGAGAGTTACCACGGACAGCAGGACGACGGCGGGGGTGAAAGGAACTACAGACAGCAAGAGGAGGGCAGGCCTGCGGCCGTGTATAAGTGACGGCGGGGGGCGGGGCAGCGAAGCCTTTGATGTGCCAAATGCTGCTGGGGAACCGAGTTAGAGCCTCGGCGTGGGCTCAGCATCCTGTGATTCTGATCAAATCACTTTATCTCCCTGCGCCTACCACACAATGAAAGTGTCCTTGTGTAACATAACTGGTGCTCAAATCATTCATCAGAGAGCATTACCATGTGTAAAATGACAAAATAATGAATTAAAAGTATTAAAGATGTTGCACATTGTACCACATAATTTGTCTTTTCTTGCCTCATAATTTAGACAACCTTGATGCATAATTTAGTGTCCCCCCTGCCGAATAAGTCTAGTTGTAATGAGTATTAATGAAGGATCAACTGTCCACACTTAACTACTCGAAAATGTGTGCCCGTGTGACAGCCCTTATGATGTGCCCCTACACTAGGTTAAATCTCTGCTCATGGACAAAAGCCCCTCGATTTGGGGATGGGAGGCTGGAGGCTAGAACAATGCTTTGGAAAAAAGAGCAAAGGATGTGGTTCTGCAGGCTCAGTAAAAAGCTTCAGGGCTCGAGTGACAGGGATGTAATTAGGGGGGAGGAGGGACGGAACTGAAGTGCTCTGGATTTAATAGATGGTCAATGTCCAGCTGGTTTGGTGTGTTATTTTATCTGCAGCAGGGTGCTTTGCACAACTTCAGCGTGTTCTAAGAGACAATCTGCTCTGCACACCCGTGTCGCACGGTGCACACGCTGCACAATATCCGACTCGCTTTACCAACAAACATCAGTATTATCGACTCGGTGAGCTTAATAAAAGTGTTGGTATAATGCCACACGAGCAGTTTAGTCTCGAAAGCTTTACGCCGCTCCATATGCACAACACACTTTCTTGCACTGTGTTTCACGTTCTTTCCAGCGTGATGAACAATGAGAGGAAGAAGGAAGCGAGAGAGCGAGGAAGAAGGGAGAGAGTGAAAAGGGCGACAGGGGGAAAAGAACATGGTGAAAGATGGAGGGACAGAAAGATAAAGATAAAGACAGCTCACAGATGGACTTGGAGGGAGAACGAAAGAGAAAGAAGAGGGCAAACAAAGATGAAACAAGGAACTGGACGACAGCAAGGGACTGGGAGACAGAAGGAGGTGGGGGCTGGGTGAAGGGATAAGGGGTAGGGAGAGACGGCATAGGCTGGGCAGGCTTAAAACATGTAATTATAAAAATTTCGATCTAGCGCTGAGAAACCCTGGATACGTTGTAGCGCTTTAGAAATAAACATTTATTTTCCTCAAAAGAAAAGGCCCTTAACAAAAACAAGAGAAAGGGAAATGCGCGCTGTGTGCTGGGGAGGAGGGGGGGTTCTATTAGCCTGTGAGAACTCGCGGCCGGAGAAGGGAGAGAGTGAAATGGGCGAAAGGGGGAAAATAACATGGTGAAAGATGGAGGGACAGAAAGATAAAGATAAAGACAGCTCACAGATGGACTTGGAGGGAGAACGAAAGAGAAAGAAGAGGGCAAACAAATATGAAACAAGGAACTGGACGACAGCAAGGGACTGGAAGACAGAAGGAGGTGGGGGCAGGGTGAAGGGTTAAGGGGTAGGGAGAGACGGCACAGGCTGGGCAGGCTTAAAAACATGTAATTATAAAAATTTCGATCTAGCGCTGAGAAACCCCGGATACGTTGTAGCGCTTTAGAAATAAACATTTATTTTCCTCAAAATAAAAGGCCCTTTTCTGATTTGCTCACAAAGTTTACAGGTGAAATAAGATTAATCTATAGACACCCGGTTCGCAGTAAGAAAATAATGAATAGCTATTTTTAAATGGTACATTGTTCAGCATAGTCAGTGTTTTGTATTTACAACATTATAAAGGAGTCACCGCCTGCTTCCGTGAAAAAGTGTCTGGCCTAATGTTTAAAATTGAAGCAGAATGCCTTTACAGCAGCACACAGAAAGCATTACAACTGGCAAATCATTGGTAAAGGAGTCACGGCCTGCGGCCGTGAAAATGTGAAGTGAACGAGCGCACACTGTGGAAGCTTGGAACTCGAGCGACCATATGGAGAGGGAGGGGGTGGGCTGCCTTCTGGGAGAAGCTGGGCTGGGCTGACTTGAAGTGAAGTACCGGGTTTTTCAGAACCCAGCGGTGCCAGGGAACACAACCAAAGACTTCGAGTTCTTCCTGTTTCAGACTACAGAAACACAGAGTCTTCTCGCTGAAGTCAAAGATCGTATTTATTGGCTGCAGCCAGTAACAGGTATCCTAGAAGTACAACACGGTGTATGTTCTCAGGAGACTGCTCAAACTTACAAAGTCAGTCTTCTCTTTTATACAAAATATTACGCTTTAGGCAAACATTCCTTCTTTTACAGTTGACCATTCACATATTTTCACTAAAAAGAAAAAGCAGAGTCATGATGACAACCCATGTTTTAGTTTGTCCAGCCCATAATCAATTACCCGGCAAGGCCTAGTTTTCTCATCAGATATCGACGGACCCCCAATAAAAACGGGCACCTCCTCCTCGTAAAGTAAGTCATAAAGAAAGAAACAGGGACAGGTGTGTGTGAGATTAGGCATAGTCTGTATGCGATGAAAAGGTTTATGACATGTGCGCCTTGATACTAATCTCATTCGGCCACTGGGAAAGGAACTGGCTAAACAGGTTTGGCTTCAGGCAGCGGAGGCAGCTTGCCCAGGTCACAGAGGAGTCAGCAAAGGTGCACGTGTCCTTCAGACTCGTTTCGGCCTTAGTCATTTGGCCTGTGTGAGGGCAACCACAAAATGGCTGCCGCTCACAAAATGGAACCCAAGGGTTCAAACTAAATCCGTGAATACAGAGTGTTCTCTTAGATCGATTCATGCGAAAACACTCAGACACACTACACTCGTCATTTGCGGTCTGCTGACACCAAAATTGTCATGATACGACGATGTTTATGATACGGGTCCAGAATTTTCAGTACCAAAGACCCTCCTTTTGCCCTCACATAGGCAATAACCTATACTCACGCTAATCTGAGTCCAGGTCTATATTCATAAAGTCATTGAGGTGTTGCTGTAGCATCATCCTATTACTCAGCTCATTTCTTGATACAGGTTTCCTTACACACGATGTAGCACAGAGGCCACATATTGCAGGAGCATACTGTACACACAGACAGAACTGAAAAAGAATGGCTAAGACCATCCCAATGACTATCAGAATTTTCCATCCCCAGGCAGATATCAGTTCCCAGAACCATCCCATCAATGACCAGTCTCCTTTATCCACGTGGATAGATTCAGAGATCTTATGCAGTTTAGAAATGGCCTGGTAAACTGTCAGAGCGTTATCTGGGATGAAAATGCAGCAACTTGATTGGATCACTTTACATACCCCACCTCGGTCTGCAAGTATGACGTCTAACGCGACCCTGTTCTGAAGAGTCATAAGGCGATCCGACTGGAGCTCAGCTGTCAAATTACTAAGGGCACCGGCAGTTTCAACTACGGTGGATTCAACCACCCTTGTCAATTGCCTTACGTTCCTGCTGTTTACAATAGGCCCCCAGAGTGGCAGAAAACCCTTTACGAAATCTCCAAATTCTTGTCCTGCAGTGCCTTCTTCACTGATGACACCTCTAACTATCCTTGTCTTATGGTAATCTGCCGCAGCCGTGTAGGTGGGTAAGCAACAGGAACGAAACAAAACATGTGCCCGAGAAGTCAGGGGGCAACCATGTATAGGCTCTATCATGGCAGATGAAATAGGTACCCTTAGCTGCTAAAAACAAAGGGGAAGTCTGAGACGTAAAAACATATGTTTCAGTGCAGATACTTCTCCCTAACTGAGCTCTAGGATTCTTGCCATTACCTTGCAGACATAGGTGACCCTGATGGGGTACAATCCAAATCGGGGAGGATCTCTTTGCTCGCTGGTTCTCACTCAAAGTAACTCCATATTCTGTTATATTCCATCTAGCTCGCAACTCATCTCTGGGAATCGTTCTGTACGAGTCAATTGTTCTGCTCATATTGGTGATTCCTACTACCAATGCTTTGTTGCTCGAATTACTTCTCGTGGAACGTGGGGGATATGGTTGGATGGCATATATGAACATCGTCTGAAACGCCCACAAAGAACCATTATAACTAAATGGTAAGACTAAGTATGGAATACCCTTATCTGTTGTATGTGGCATAAGACCACACACCCAACAATTAGTGGTGTTCACTACTAATTGGTGTTGGTGTAGGAGCTGAATGAAAGAGTTATTGGTAAACTCTAATCTTCTCATGGACTCATGCTCAGGCAGAGGGTGAAAAGAATGCGAGGAAACAGTAGAAGGAGGTATAGGCTGTGTAATGGGTGCAAAGGTCACTTGAAAAGAGAATAAAACATATCCTATTAAAAACGTCATTACACTCAGCAACATGAAAACACATAATATCAGAAATCGTTTCTTCGTCATTAATATACACATTCTGGCTTTAAAGTCCATCTGTTTGGCAGGTCTCTCCATCTCGAAAAACTCCATCCTCTCTAATTGCTGCCCGTGGCGGTAGGGTGTTCTATGCTAAGGAATGCTTCTGTCAGTCCAGGACAACTCCCTTAGACCAACCAGAACTGTCGACCTAACGTCTTCAGCTGCACTCCAAAGACTTTGGCAACCACGACCCTAGCAGCTGAACCGGATGGCAGGTCAAAAAACAAAAATAAGCAAGTTTCTCCGATGAAAGAGCTGCACATTCAAAAATAGAAAAAAATAATTTTTATTTGTTCATAATTCTCGGCCTCAAATTATAACGGCTTTTCCCAGGAACTGTCTGGTTTTGGAACAAGAGTTCAGGCTCTGTAGTGTTCAATCGAATTGACGGTGGCACAGCTTCTTGCTAAATTTTATCACTTTCTCGTTCAGAAGTTGTTCCCTTAATACGTGCATCGCTAAAAGGCAGAAAACGAGGCACAGTCTGTCTCAGAGTCAGCTATCCCCTCCTGGACCCGCCGGTCGTACGGTAGAGGCAAAGGGACCCTCTTGACATGTACGCCGTGGATCCAGTGCTTTTTCCCTTCTACTCGAACTGCTGATCTTGTTGAGAGATGGACAAGGTGAGGGCCGGTCCAACGGGGCTGGTCATTCTTTGTCCGTTGGAAGTTCTTCACCAGCACCCATGATCCAGGATCAATAGGATGTCCCGGAGCTTCAGAGACCTGAGGCAAAGTATCGTGCACCTGTTGGTGTAAAACACGCAATTTAGCCGTCAATTCATACAAATAATCAAGCAGTACAGGGTGTTCAATCTCACTAAACTTTCTCGGCCTTGGCACTCCCCATATGTTGGCCGGACGGCCAAACACGATTTCATAGGGACTAAGTCCCAATCGTGAGTGAACAGTCATTCTTGTCGATAGGAGTGCTAAAGGCAGAGCGTCAGGCCATTTAAGACCAGAACTTGCTTGAATCTTGGCCAATTTCAGTTTTAGTGTGCCATTATAGCACTCTACTAGTCCAGCTGATTGGGAGTGATTTGCAGCATGGAACTTTTGTTGGACACCTAGCCCTTCACATGCTCTCTTCATCACTCGACCCACAAATTCACTCCCATTATCACTCCAGACCATTCTCGGCATTCCAAATCTAGGGAAGAATTCTTTGACAAGGGCTTTAGCTGTGGATATGGCAGTATTGTCTTTTAGGGGGTATGCTTCTACCCATCTCGAAAAGGCACAAACAACAACGAGTACGTATTTCAAATTGTTGCACCTTTCCATGTGGATGAAATCTAGCTGCAAAACCTCGAACGGATACGTAGGAAGAGCAAAATGACCAGCTGGAGTTGGGGTTCCCCTCCCTACCAGGATTGTATTTCAGACACACCATGCAATTCTTGACCACATTCTCTGCACACTTAGGAATTCCAGCATTTTGCCATACTGGAGCTAACAACTTGCAAATCCCTTTCACGCTGATATGAGCCATTCTATGAGCCATTGTCACAACCGCAAGCACATACTCATCGGGTAACAACCATCTCTGATGCTCTGACAAATCAGTCCAACAACCATTTGCATCCAATTTACCCTTGCTTTCTCTCCATTCATTCAACTCTTTCTCTGTTGCTTCAGCTTGGATGGATTTCACACTCTCAATCGTATCTTCACACATACTCTTCTCTGGAACCCATCTCGCTGGACCCGCAACGTACATGCGACTCATCACATTTCTTGCAGTTTCTTTCGCAACTTCATCAGCAAACGCATTTCCGCGACCAACATCATCAGTAACCTTTTTATGGGCACTGCATTTCACAATCGCAACTTGTAACGGCAAGGTCAGTGACTCAAGAAGCTCATTCACCAACTGACCATGCTGTATCTTAGCTCCATGCGAAGTTAAAAATCCACGTTCACGCCACAAACGTCCAAAGCTATGAGCCACGCCAAAAGCGTATTGGCTATCAGTATATATAGTCACTCGTTTTCCTTTCGACAACACACACGCTCTCATAAGTGCAATCAATTCTGCTGCTTGTGCTGAATTATGTGGGATACGTGCAGCTTCAACAATCGTATGCAAAGTCGTAACAGCATATGCTGCAGTAGTATCACCATTCGGCAACTTAAAGCACGAACCATCAACCCACAAAGTACCATCCCACTTAGGAAGAGGAGTATCTCTAAGGTCTCCTCTCCCTTTCGTCTCTTCTTCAGTTCTCAGAAAACAGTCATGCTGTTCTTCACTACCTGTCTCAACTGTAATTGGCAACAACGTGGCTGGATTCAACGTGTTGCATCGTTTAATGTGCACATGACTCGCTAGCAACGTCAACTCATAACCCGACAACCGAGCTCTAGTTAAATGCTGTGTCTTCGTACGGTTCAAAAAGGTATCCACTGCATGTGGAACCATAACTACTAACGTACTGTCCATGACTAAACCAGCAGACTGTCGAATTGAAACAGCCGCTGCCACTGTGGCTCTCAAGCAACTCGGCAATGCTCTAGCTACAGGATCTAAAGTCGACGAAAAGTACGCACATGGGCGTTGCTTATCGCCAAACTGCTGAGTCAAAATTGACAATGCACATCCCTCTCTCTCGTGAACATACAATGTGAAAAGCTTACTGTAGTCGGGAGTACCCAACACAGGAGCTGAACACAACGCATTGCGTAATTCTGAAAAACTCTTCTGACATTCGTCAGTCCAAGGAATAGGATTTGGAGTATCCTTGACAGTAAGAGCTATCAAAGGCTTCGCTAGCAAAGAAAAAGTAGGGATCCACTGTCTACAGTACGACGTAATACCCAAAAAGGCACGCACTTCTCTCTGTGTCTTAGGAACACTCATTTTCACACTAGCTTGAATTCTCTCTGGGGTCAGTTTCCTTCCCTCCTTCGATAAGAGGTGACCTAAGCAGGTTACTTCTTGTCGACAATATTGTAACTTAGAGAGAGAAACTTTATGCCGACAATCAGACAAGTGTCGCCGTAATGACAAAGTGGCTTCCTTGCAAATCTCTTCAGTATCAGCTGCAACTAACAAATCATCAACATACTGAATAAGGGCTGCACCATCAGGTAAAATCAGCAAATCCAATTGTGTTTTCAAAGCTTGGCTATAGATCGATGGACTCTCGCAATAGCCTTGAGGATCGCGCTTAAAGCGGAAACTTCGTCCTCCTAAAGAGAATCCAAAGATATCCCTACTCTCTATGGCAATCGGGATACTGAAGAAAGCGTTCTTCAAGTCTATCACCGAAAACCATGTGGCTGTAGCCGGAATCAAAGTCATCAAGGCCGTAATATCGGGCACAACGGGAAATTGTGGAACAACAATCTTGTTCACTTCGTGAAGATCAATGACAAACCTATATACAGGATGTTGTGAAGAATCAGTTCTCTTCAAGACAGGCAAAACAGAACTATTGCACACATTACCTCTCGTTTCCTCAATAACACCTCTGTCGATCAGATCATAAATGATCGCTAAAAGTGCACGCTCACCATCACTCGAGATGCGGTATTGTGGAATGCGTGGTAACTTAGCATTCGCCTTAAGCGTCACAACATATGGAGGAATGTCCAACAAACCCACATCATTCGGACCAATAGCCCATAATGAATCCGGTATAGAAGACAATTCAGATGGAATACTATCCTTTGACAGGTACATCGGAGAGATCACTCTCTCACCCAAGGTAAGATGAACTCCTGACGGAGAACAATACAGTGTCACAATCTCTTCAATAAATCCAAACCCAACAAATTCTCATTACAACCGGTAGTCAACAGAAGGGGTGCTTCCATTTTACGCGGTCCAACAGAAAGAGACAATGGAGTAGAAATTGGATTAGTAACGGGGGCGCCAGAAAAACCTACAGAAACATTCATTTCGCCAGACAAAGGTGCGCCAGGGAGTTTCGAGTGCCTAATAGAACTCTTTGTAGCACCAGTATCCAGCAGAAAAGGCTCTGACACACCTGATGCAATCACTTCAACATAGGGTCCACTCTGATCTACTGGAACTGAAACAACTCCCTCTCTTTGTCCATGGCTGTCCTAACAATCATTACCGTTCGCTTTGTCACCTTCAACATAGTAATCATCCATATAGTACTGTGCTGTCCTACCAGACGAACCTTGCTGTTGATCAAAGCTATTCATCGAGTTCTTTGGAGGCAAAGAAAGTACATTCGGTCCGCGACCTCTACCTCTAGGCGCTTGTTGAGCACCTCTACCTCTAACACCAGAAGCACCATTCTTGCGCTGCAACAAAGTCGGACAACTATTCTTGTAATGACCCTCTTCTCTGCAATAGGCACACTGGTTAGGTCCATACGGGAAACGCTGTTGAGAAAACTCGTTCCTCTGCGAGTTTCTCGAATACTGCTGAGGTTGCTGATAATCGCGCTGACTATTAGTACATGGTGGATAAGCTTGTTGTAGAAGAACTTTAGTCTTCAATTCCTTAGTCTTCTTATCCGCTTTCTCTAACTCATCTTTGCACCTATTTTCATAGTACTGGGCCATAGCTAAAATCTGTGCTGACGTAGAAACAGGCCAAGCACTCTCGGAATCCTTCAACTTAGTGCACAACTCGGGAAGCAAATTATGCACAAATTTGTCGACGAACAATCTCTGGCCACCTTCGGTAGCCATATCCTGACCACTATGATCTACAAAAGTTTCTTCAAACCGCGTGAAGAAATCAGACACAGTGTCATCTTTCTTCTGCTTACATGCGGACAACTTGTCCCAATTAACACGCACTTCGGGCATCAGAGTCTTCATGAAATTAATGATCCTGCCAGGCAATTCGGTAATAAGATCTTCAGGCTTAGCACCTCCGACTTGTCTATCATTTGCAGCAACAAGGTTAACCCAGGTATCACACAATTCATTATCATGATCCGTATGTCGAATCACGTTCCAGATAGGCTGTGGAACAACATTGCCAAACAGCATGTCTATGTCCGCTAAATTCATGACGCACGAACCCATAGTTTGAGTGAGCTCTTTATAATATCCCGCCGGAATTTTGCGCGGATACGTTAAAGTCTGCTTAAGAGCTAGGACTTCAGCACGCTTCCAAGGAACATGTACCCAAACCCGCTGAAAGTGCGCAACAACAGGTGGATGAGCATTAGGATCAGCAGGTCTCCAAACTGGAGGAACCTCACGCATCGGCTACTGACGCGCTTTTCTCCTCACTGACGAATCAAGCTCAAACAGTCGCTCAGAAGGAGCATTATTACGAAACGACAACAACGTCGACACCACTCTCTCGATGTCGAGGAGACTCACAATCGTCCCTTTCGCAAACTCGGAACGCACTCGATATAATTCTTCAGGTGCTTTACCCACTTCGTCCATCCACTGTTCATGGAGGAACACACACATCATTTCAAAAACGTACCTTTGCTTTGGTGCTTTCCATTGTCGGAAAACATCCATAATACCCTCAAGATCATACTGGGAAGTATACGTAACCCATCTACGTGCCATGTGATCCAATACTACATGCTCATCCATATCAGGCAACTGACTACGTGATTGTCTATCCTCATTAACAGGGGACATACCCAATTGTCCCAACAAAGGAGTCAGAAAACCAGAAAAAGCAGCGGTTATACGCTGTCTAGTAGAAGGAGAAGATGGAAGAATAAGGGAGGTCGGACCAGAAGGAGTATTACAGACAGGCGTAGTAGTAGCAGACAAAGGGGGAGGCAAAGTTGGCGGCCCCTGAGGAGGCTGCGCCAAAGGAACAGTAGCCAACGAAAGAGGAGCTGGCTGTGGAGGAATTACGGGTGGCACAACAACCGGAGGTTGCACAGCCACAACTGGTGGCGGTGGTGCCGTAGCACTTTGTGCATAAGGAGGTGGTGAACTCAAGAGATGTGACATTAAAGGATCTTTCGCAAGATCTTTCTTCTCTTCCTGCTCTTTAGGTGGCAAAACTGGACAGCATCTATCTACCGCTAACTTCTTCACCCTAAGCATCTGTTTCGCTTTCCTGCTCTTCTTCATTGTCCCTAAACGCAACAGCAGCTTGTACCATTGACATACCTCGTTCACGTTTATTCCTCTTCGCTAATTTAATTTCTTTCTGTTTGGCTTCTTTGCGCCATATGCGGAAGGAGTCAAACATTGCCGGCCGGGTTTTCTTCTTAAAAACTTTGACCTCTAGATTATCCAAAATCTCTGCATCAACGCTACCATATTGGGGCCATTTTAAAATACCATCCTTCCTGGTGTATCAGATCCATACTTCATTATATGCGATAGGGCCTACGCCATGTTTCACATAAAGTTCATAGGTTGGAGTTCCAATCGGAGGAACCGCACACGAGTCCTCCAATCGGGAATCCCTATTACAACCAAGACTAAACAAATTTCCAAGTCTGCTAAGACCAGGCATCTTCGCTCTCTAGTCTAGCTTCAAACTTCAAAGGATTATCGAATACGATAGTCTCGTGAATACACAAGTCCTTCGGTTTTGGCACTTGCAAGCTCCAAACAAAATGATCCCAAAGGATACCCAAATACTAAGACCCAAACTAAGGACTGGGAGACGCTCCACTCATACTTAACTGAGGTATCGATGACGTCATCAGAAGACTCATCTAACGTTTCGCTCTACCAATCATCAAGGGTCCAAAACAGGGCGATAGTCAGGGCAGCAGTCCTTCGTAGCCGTCGGGAAGCGGGGAACCTCGCAGCAAAGACTTTCAGACCACGTCGACATACAGGGGTCGATGAAGTGGCGGCTTTCCTCCAGAATTTTCACACCAAGCTCCTCACGAACCTCTGGCTTGGACCGGTACCACTGATACCGCCCCACATTGGGCGCCAAATGAAGTACCGGGTTTTTCAGAACCCAGCGGTGCCAGGGAACACACCCAAAGACTTCGAGTTCTTCCTGTTTCAGACTACAGAAACACAGAGTCTTCTCGCTGAAGTCAAAGATCGTATTTATTGGCTGCAGCCAGTAACAGGTATCCTAGAAGTACAACACGGTGTATGTTCTCAGGAGACTGCTCAAACTTACAAAGTCAGTCTTCTCTTTTATACAAAATATTACGCTTTAGGCAAACATTCCTTCTTTTACAGTTGACCATGCACATATTTTCACTACAAAGAAAAAGCAGAGTCATGATGACAACCCATGTTTTAGTTTGTCCAGCCCATAATCAATTACCCGGCAAGGCCTAGTTTTCTCATCAGATATCGACGGACCCCCAATAAAAACGGGCACCTCCTCCTCGTAAAGTAAGTCATGAAGAAAGAAACAGGGACAGGTGTGTGTGGAATTAGGCATAGTCTGTATGCGATGAAAAGGTTTATGACATGTGCGCCTTGATGCTAATCTCATTCGGCCACTGGGAAAGGAACTGGCTAAACAGGTTTGGCTTCAGGCAGCGGAGGCAGCTTGCCCAGGTCACAGAGGAGTCAGCAAAGGTGTACGTGTCCTTCAGACTTGTTTCTGCCTTAGTCATTTGGCCTGTGTGAGGGCAACCACAAAATGGCTGCCGCTCACAAAATGGAACCCGAGGGTTCAAACTAAATCCGTGAATACAGAGTGTTCTCTTAGATCGATTCATGCGAAAACACTCAGACACACTACACTCGTCATTTGCGGTCTGCTGGCACCAACATCGTCATGATACGACGATGTTTATGACACGGGTCCAGAATTTTCAGTACCACAGAAGGGACAGGAAAACAACGAAAGGGTTTTGGCTAAAGCGTAGTAAGGCTGCGCCAACTATCAGTTTCAACGGAACACAATGCCAATACTGCTAAATGAATGAATATGTTTCAACAATGCACCATGAATTAAACAAATGCTGCATAAACACAACTCAAAGTGTATCAGTATTAATCTTTTTATTTTTAGAAAAACATTTTTTCAGTAGTTTTTTTGTCTTTTATGTTTTTGCAAATGATTATAAATTGGATAATAGGCAAAGGGAAAGGGAAGGGGTATTTAAAAATCTATTTGCTGATTAGTGATGTGTAGAAATTATGAAGAAAAACCACAAATACCAAGAATAGGGTAAACATCCAGAAAAGAAGAAAAACCTCAATCATACAAGCTAATGTTCCATCAATCATTCATTCCGTGAATGTTTCAAATATAATTTTCTCACACACCAGCTCAAACAAACAAGACAAGGGAAGAAAAATGATATGAAGAAATGACAAAAGATAGGACACACATGTGCATCAGAACAACGTGAATACCCTCACCTAGATTCAGAGGAATCTATTATGATTATGAATGGTGGGGTATTAATGGAACAATTTCAAAGCATTTTTAAATGACAAAACATAAATCTTTTTTGACAGGCCATCTAAATCTTTTTTTACAATTTTGACATTTCACAAATGATATTCTCATAAGATTGGCCTCATAACAGAAAAAGGGTCGACGCATTTCGAAGCCCCTTAGTAACGGGGGTTTTCCTCAGGACCTTGGGGGATTCAGTCCTATAAAAGATGTAAAAACAAAAATTCTTACTTTCCTGACACCTGAGCACAACCTTCAACTTAGGACGGACAAGCTACACCTATACAACAGTTACCTTATACTTTTCATCAAAGGCTTCTGTTGCCCAAATTCAGCGTATCAACAAATTGCGAGACTCCAAAGGACTATTGCACCAATCATGTGCTGTTGATAAAGAAATGAAAATAACATAACCATCCGTTTTTTGAAAAAAAACACGAAATCAACCTTCTAATTGTAGCAACACACGGTTACCTTGATAGGATGGCGTAGTGGAGTAACTAATTATTCATCTCCCATGGTTGATCTGCTTTTGACCCGGTTTCTGTAAGGAAAGGAAGCCATGGTCACCGCATATCCCCAATTGCCGCAGTGTGAAAGTCTGTCATTTTTTTATGGGAAATCCCTACTTGTTGGAACTATGTCGCAGCCGATTTTGGGGCCAAATCTAAAAGCACAGCGTCTTCGCGAGTGTAAACATACCTTAATTCCGGAGCGGTTCCCTCTCGATGGCGCGGCGTCTTTCCGTCGGCCGTCGCCCTTCAACACAGGCATGGAATCGCCACTGATTAAATGACGTGTTCGGACGCCCTCAGTATGTCGGGAAATGTAGTTTGAGTTACGTAGCTCCTACGCCTTGCGCAACTTGCTAAACACGGTGGTTGTTAGTGCTTTTTTTCATGTTTTGAGCGATGTTGGATGGAAAATCTTGTTAGATGCACAATTCTTCGATGGGAAAACGGGGCTATTGTTGCACATGGTTTTGTTGGAAAATGTGCATGCTGGTAAATGAAGTCCATGTAGTTATTTGCCTTAGGTAATAGTCTCTTGATGAATAGGATTTAATGTGAGACTACTTTAATGGCATGAGATGATGTACTCTGTATTATAAATGATATAATTCTGACATCTCGTTGAGTCCTGTAACTGCCAAATTGTATTTTAGAATCAGGGTTGCCTCTCGAGAGGACAGTTTTGCCTCCAGGTCGCCTCCTCTTGGGTCGGGTTCCACCTTGGAGATGACCGTCCATTTCAGGTCGTTTTCTGTATGTGAATGATCAATCCAGTGTTGCACGAGTGGTGCAGTGAGAATGGTTTTTTAATTCGCGATCTGTGTAGGTTTATCCTCTGTCGGACTTTTTGGGTAGTTTTTCCTATGTACAATCTATTGCATGGACATATAATCCCATAAATGACGTACTTTGTCTTACAGTTGGTGAATCTAGAGTGTTTCCAAGAAATACCATTGTGTTGGAACAGATCTCCTTCCATTGTCAGGGGACAAGATACACATGTTCCACATTGATGGTGGCCTGTTATAGGCGGTAGATTCATGTATTCTCTAAGTGTTTGGGGCTTTTGTTTTGGCATTGCAGCCCTGATTATATGGTTCGCCACACTTTTATCCTTCTTAAAAGCAAAAAGGGGTACTTCTGGTAGTTGTCCAACCAGATCTTTAATAAGGTGCCAATTTTTGCAGATCTCTTTTTTCCAGCCAGTTTGATGTAGGGCAGAACGTGGTCACACACACTATCCTGTTTTGGTCAGTCTTTTTTGGTGAGGAGTGTCTCTCTGGGAGTCCACCACGCACTTTTGAGCGCGCGTTTCAACAGTTTAGATGGATACCCTCGAACAAGTAGTCTATCTCTTAGGGCGTTAGCATGAAACATATACTCATCCTTAAAGGTGCAATTTCTGCGTATACGCAAAAATTGGCCGAGTGGTAGATTTTCTTTGAGACTTCTTGCATGGTAGCTTGAGAAGTGTAACGCTTTGTTTCAATCTGTTTCCTTTTTATACAAAGTTGTCACAAGCTCTCCATCTGTGCAATACACTTCCACATCCAGAAAAGGCAGAACTAGCAGTACTATTTATGAGCAAATTCGAAGATAGATTCATCTAGGAAAACAATCCTTTTTCGCAATGTATCGGAGGGTGGCTCTGATACATAGATGATATTTTCTTCATGTGGTCGGGAACGGAGGAACAATTAGCCGAGTTTCATCAATGGCTCAACAACCGAACCGAAAACATAAATTTCAGCTTACAACATTCAAAATATAGATTGCCTTTTCTGGATGTGGAAGTGTATTGCACAGATGGAGAGCTTCTCAAGTTTTATAATTATAGTTTGTTTCCTGTTTTCTTATCTTTTTAGCCTCTGTTTACGCGTAACTCTTCTTTCTGTGCTCTTCCCCAGCAGTCTTTGTCTCAGAACATGGCTTAGTGCTTTGATAGCTTCTGGTTTTGTGCACTTATTAAATTCAAGTCATTCATCTCAATTTAAAAATCACATGCTGCCCTCACTGGAGAAATGGTAGGTGTGAGGATGACCGTATTGTCTCTATTAGGGTGTCACTCAGTGTTCCCATACCTTGGCTGTACTAACCATTTGCCTCATTGAGTATTTCCCTGGGAGGTTGCAGCATATGAAGGCTGGTTTTTGAAGGCTCACAGCCACCTCTGGTATCACTGTTCCTCTTTCCAGATTAACTGCAGCAGGCACAAAGGAGGCACGTGCTGAGAAAGAAAGGAGGGAAAGAGAAATAGAGGTGAGGGAAGGGAAGAGGAGTGAAAGGAAATGGGTGCAGAGGAAGGAGATTGGAGAGAGAGAAAAGAGATTAAAAAGAATGGATGGATGGATGGAAGAGCGAGTGAGAGGCGATTGAGGGAGCGGAGCTGTTTTGTACAGTTTTGTTAAGGCTGCACTTGGTTGTCTGGCTGTGGTAGAGCTGGGGAGGGGTTTGGAAGAGAAAGCATTCAATGTCCCCATAAGGATGGTGCTAAGAAGGGTGGTGGAGGGTGTACTAAAATGCAAGCTTAGTCTTTAGTCGCCTCAAAAACAAAAACACTCCTTGTTTACTTAAAGTGATGTATTGGAAAAAGAATGTGCTTTATGACTGTTAGTCACAGAATATAAATCTTGTCCTCATGTGCATGCGCCTTCTGCATTTTTCATAATTACATAAACATCCACAGAAATACTAGGAATTGCTCACTTCCTGTCCCTCGAAGCCAAAGGAATGTTTTCTCTCTTCACAAAGCACTCTTTTTTTTTCTTCGACCACCAATATTTTGAAGTGCAGTAAAATGATAACTTTGAATTTTCATGATTGTTTTTGAAGAACTTTGAATTTTCATGATAGTTTTGGAAGTTTAAGCCCATTACTTGGTATATTGTTTCCTAGTAATTAAATATGGGTAGTTTGTCGACCAACACGCTTTTGTGGTGGGCTTTTTTCATTGCACCTCATTCAGGAGGTTGTAAGGTTGGTGAAGGGCCCTAGGCCCGCATGTTAGGAGCAGCAATGATGGACACGCAGACACCAGATGGAGGTAGTGGGAATGGCCACGAGCATGTGCGCCCGGCCCCATTGATTGGCCTCGTCACCTGACCCAGTGACGTAGGTGGTGGGTGTGTGTAATGTGTGCTTACAGGCTGCAAACACTAGAACGTGTCTAATGCTCAGACACTACATCCCTCCCATTTTTAATTGCAAAGACCCACATTCAGAAATCAACCTGTAGGGAAAATAACATGTATCAGGATGCAGTAAAGTGTTCAGCTTCCGCAGTGTCTTACTATCCGCCGCTGCTTGGAATCACAGATGATGTTCAATCTGCTGCGGGGAACATCAGTTCACAGTGGCACCGGTTTGTGGTGCACGATGGAAACAGTCTGTTGACGACTCGGCAACCAAATTGTCCTCAGTCTTTCTTTTGTTGACTTCCGTGGCAACAGGTGCAGTTAGAGTTCTTGTTGTTCGCCGTGGAATGATGTTCACATACCGGTCTCGGCCTTGGTTTCACTTGTGGTCTTTGTCTTACTTAGCAAAGTCAGATCTGTTGAAAGGCATCCCTCTCACTAGGATGACTTCTCTCGTTGGTGTTCCCCTGCCACGAGATATCCTTGAGGTCCTCCTTTCTCAGACTTGCGCTGGGCTGGATGTGCCACATCAGTTGCTCTAACGCCGCCTTGAGTGGGGGTATGGAGGAGACGATGTGCCTCACCTCAGATTCCACAGCCTCGTCCCGAAGGTAGCTGTTGGCTTCTGTCTTTGCTTGCGATGTCTTCGCCCTCCCCTGACCTTTCGGATGGGCGTTGGATGACCATCTCTCGTCGCGGGGACTGTCGTCTCGGAGGCCTCTGCCCCTGGGCCACCACGGCTGGCATTGTCCAGGGTCCGTGTGACCCCAGAGGTGGATCTCACAAACGGTCTCGCTTGCTCCTCTCCGCAGATCCTGGGTGTGCAGAAACATCGTCGATCAGATCAGCTGGTCTTCTTTGCCACTGGAGTTCTTCCGGCCTCGGGCTCCTCGCACCGTTGTCCTGGCACTTGTCGCCTTCCTTCTCTTCACGAGTGTGAGAGGTCTTCCTGCACTCCTCTCTCTTTCCTTGGTTGGTTCACTGTGGGGACGTTGCTTCGCACTGACTTCTCCTTCCACTCTTAACTGTGGCAACAGGCCACGTGGATATACTTCCTTCCACTCTGGCAGTGGCAGACATGCCACTCAGATCTCTCCTTTTCTTCCTTCCTTTTCGCGGTGGCAGACGTGCCACTCGGATCTCCTTCCTTCCTTTTCGCAGTGGCAGACGTGCCACTCGGATCTCTCCTTTTCTTCCTTCCTTTTCACGGTGGCAGACGTGCCACTCAGATCTCTCCTTTTCTTCCTTCCTGCTTCGCGACATCACTTGGTCCGATCTTGTGTCTTCTCTGCTGACCTGGCTCCTCCATGCAGGGCGCGCCCGCTGCATGTGTATCCCTGGTCTTGTCCCCATCGGGGACACTTTCTCCTTCTTCCTCAGCAGCCAGAGTTGGTGTCGCGAACCCTCTTCTCTTGATTCTTGTTGGTGACGTTCGTGGGTCCATGTCCGTAGACCTTGTCTTGGTTGAACGTCCTGGACCGTTTGGCGGTCCACTTCTGCCGATGCCTGGCAGGTTATCTTCGGTCGTCCTGTCGGACTTTGCGCTTTAACAATTTTTCTGTTTGGGGACCCGTCGTGGGTCAGCACTTGATGGGCGATCATTCTGCGGATCGGTTTCTGGGAGGCGCCGCGTCTTGTGGTCGTCCGCGATAACTGTTCTGCGCGATGGCGCTGCCTGCGCTCTTCTTTGTCCTTGCGGTGGCTGTGCGTTGCCACGTGGCGCGTTATCTGCGCACTTACTGTTCAGGGCTCTTGGACGCCTGTTGCGTGTCGTTGGGTACTTGCTGCTTTGGCTGTCGTTGGGTACTTGCTGCATTGGACCGCTGGCGGGAGTAGTTGATACTGCGGCGAACACCTGTGGCCACTAGGAGTCGCTGCTCTCTCCGTCTTCTGATCGCGGCAGTCTTTTCCCTGGATGTTCTTCCAGTGCTTGGCAGTCGTTTCCCTCTAGACGTTCTGTCAGTGCTCGAGTTCTCGCTGAGGCGTTCGTGCCTCTTCCCGCGTTGCGTTGGAAGTGGCGACTGCCGACTCCTTGCTGGTGCATGTGGGTGTTTCCTGCGTGGTTGCGCACTTACTTGCTGCTTGGTAGTAGATTCTCCTTGGGGGCCCTACTCAGTCTGTTGCCCCTTTCTGCTGCTGACTTATCTTCTGTTGTGCACTTGTGCAATGCTTGTTTTCTTTCTTTTCTTGCTGGCAGATGCACTTTTCTTTTTTTTGCCACTGGGTGGCAGTGATGCCTGTTTCCTCCTTGCTCACGACTGTCTTCCCCTCTCAGTGCACAGGGGGCTGGAGCTGCTGTAGTGAACTGGTGAGTCTCTGTCCTTGGGTGCACAGGGGGCTGGGGCTGGAGCTGCTGCTGGGCATCGGGTCTTGCGCTGCCTTCCTGGTAAGTCCGTTCCCTTTATTTATTTACTGGTGGTGGCAGGAGGCATAGGCATGAAGGCGAGGTAGTTCAGTGGGTATGTGCAGGGGGGGAAACCATGCTCAGTGTCTTGCTGGTTGCCCGTGCTCTCGCGCACACTTTAAAGTTTCTTTTGTACACATTTCCAGTTTATTCTGGCGGCGCTGGCCGCTTACAGGCACTTTGTTCCTCAGATGGAGCCCACGAGGTGGGGGCACATTAGATCTCGGTGGCGCTGGCCGCATGTAGGCACTTCCTTATTCTCCTGCTTTCCCCTCCCAGCCCGCGGCAGCCTCGGCAGTCCTCAGGGGGGGGGGTGGGGTGTTGTTGCTTCCCTCAAGCGGGGGAGCGCGTCGCTCCCGTCACTCCTCTCTGGGCGGGGGCGCTCGAGGTAGGCCGTGGGTGGGCTTCGCCGGCTATGCCTATTCAAACGCTGGTAATTATCCGGCCCTGCAGGCTCCACTCTCCGGTCTCCCGCCGCAGCAGCTTCACCTTGCACACGCTGCGCGGCGGAGACCTGCCATGCTCGTAGCAGGCCGCGGGTGGGCTCCGCTGGCTCTGCTTTGTCCTTCCTTGCTGGGGTGCCGCCGGCAGGCCGCTGGTGGGCTCCGCTGGCACTGCTTGTTCTTTCTTTGTTGGGGGTGCTACTGGCAGGCCGCGGGTGGGCTCCGCTGGCCCACTGACTGCCCGGACCACGTTGCGAGGGGGGTCAAGAGGCGGGTAGCTACTCCGCTCCCTCCCCCTCGTTGTTCTTAGTGATTGCGGGTCCGCCGCCCCTTCCCACGCCGTCTCTAGTCTCTATGCCCCTCCGCTTCCACTCACACACGCGGCGGGGGCAGGGGACGACTCTGGCAGGCCGCGGGTGGGCTCCGCTGGTCCTGCTTATTGCTGGGCATTAAAGTTGATGTCTATAGCGGGTGGGCTCCGCTTTGGTGCACAGTCTTCCGGGGGAGTCACCTCCCGCTCCCGGCTCACCTTCGGCTGACGGGCCAGGTCCTGGGCTGCGGTCGTGGCGGGTGGGCTCCGCCCGACGCACCTCTCCGTGGGGGTCTCTGCCTCGCGGCCGTCTCAGGTGGGCACTGGGCGGTCCGCTCCTCCCTGGTGGTGCTGGATGGTGGCGGCCGACGCGGGTGGGCTCCGGTCGGCTCGTCCTTCAAGGCTGGTGCGGTGGGCCTCCCGGTCGCTGCTGGCTGTGGGGCTCAGACGTGCCCACCGGCTTTCCGGCGCTTTGCGCCTTGCTGCAGGGGATGCCCTTCAGGCGGGCAGCTCTCTTCCCCTTTTTTTTTTGCTGTTGGTAGTGGCACGCATGGGCTGCACTACCGGCCTCGTCGCCAGTGTAAGGTTGGTGAAGGGCCCTAGGCCCGCATGTTAGGAGCAGCAATGATGGACACGCAGACACCAGATGGGGGTAGTGGGAATGGCCACGAGCACGTGCGCCCGGCCCCATTTATTGGCCTCGTCACCTGACCCAGTGACGTAGGTGCTGGGTGTGTGTAATGTGTGCTTACAGGCTGCAAACACTAGAACGTGTCTAATGCTCAGACACTACAGAGGCGAGTGTTCGGCTGGCACACTATTGAAAGAGGGTTTCACTTCCAACATGGTTGTGCTCTGTGCTGGTCACTTTTCATTTCACTACTGCAAGCCGTATTTCAATTGGCACACCATCTTGGGAGGAAATTGTCTTAGTGGCATGTTTCCAGTGAAATGTTTCTGGCGTAGGATTATGGATGCCCTTGTCTTATCGCACACTATCGCCATGGTTGTGTGTCAGAATATACTATGCAGAAATATAACATGACATAAAGTTGTGTCCTCCGTGGTAAGCTCTGTGGTATGACCATGGTGTCGTACGCAGATGACACCCAGCTAGCGGTCACGATCAGCGGGGACTCTGGGGTGGATGCCCCAAGATTCAGAGAAGGACTCAGGGCGGTGGCTGGTTGGATGACGTCCAACTGTCTCCAACTAAACGCGAAAAAAACGGAGGTGATGATCTTTGGGAAGCGGACGGACCTATGGGGAGATACTTGGTGGCCCTCTGAGCTGGGGCCGACCCCCACTCCGGTTGCGGAGATCAAAAACCTTGGTGTTTGGCTGGACCCTTCCCTCAACTTCGTTGGCCACACCAAAAGGACGGCGGCTTGCTGCTTCGGCATCCTGCGCAATCTGCGCCCTGCCCTTAAATACTTCGATGCCGCAACTCGTCAATTGGTGGTGCAAGCAACGGTTTTGGCGCGGTTGGACTATGCCAGCTCCCTTTTTATAGGATTAAACCAGGCTGAGTTAACCCGACTTCAAAGAGTGCAGAACGCTGCGGCCAGAGCGATCGTAGGTCTTCCTAGGTTTTGCTCGGCCGGTCAATCTTTGCGAGCCTTGCATTGGTTACCCGTTAGGCAGCGGATCCACTTTAAAGTTTTGTGCCTTTCCTTCAAAATTCTGAAGGGCCTATCACCTCCCTTACACTGCACCAACTCTTGCGCCCTTACATCCCGGGCCGCACTCTGCGCTCGCTAGACCAAGAATTAGCGGTAGCCCCTCGGTTCAAACTCAGTCGGGTGGGGGGTCGCTCTTTTAAGGTGCGGGCAGCCGCACTCTGGAACGCTCTCCCTTTGAAACTCCGGACCTTTGGTGACCTGCTCTCCTTCCGCAAGGCCGCTAAAACTCATTTATTTTCTGAGCTTTGTTAAATCCTTCACTCCCCAATTTCTTAATAATTATTTCTGTTCCCCAGTTGTGTTGTGTTTGCCACCTTGTCGGTGCGCCGGGACGCTCCTTCGCTGGAGCAGCCGTGCGCAATACAAATAGCACTAACATAACATAACATAACTTCCGTCACAAAAATATCGGCCCATTGGGGCTGTTACCTTCAACGTGGCGATATTTTTTGTAACCGATATGTAGGGCACGATATTTATGTCAGATAGCCTGCTTTTGTATTACAGTTTTCCCGGAAAGGGGGGGGGGGGCATTAGTCTCCTCTAGAGTATTTAAGAAGCAGAATGTTTCTGGATCTATATCTTATTGGTTGTTTTTTCGTTCATAGAATGTTATAGGAAATACTTTGAAAAAGTACTATGTTTCAGTTTTTCTTGGGTGAATTATGTCTGATTTCTGTTTCCTATTAACAGAGCACTTTAGAGTAGGGATGTAAAGGATTTCCAATTCAAACTTTTCAGCCCACCAAACTTGAAATATGACCATAAGTCTTTGCACACATCAGTTTGAGGAGTATCATTTCTCTCGATTTCCTCCAAAAAGGCAATGCTTCTCCTGGCACAGTGTTCTTGGGGACATATTTTTCATGATACAGGAGCTCTGATTAGCACCTTTGTTTATTTGTGTAAAACACTACGAGCCCAGACCAAACCCTTGCAACTCACCAACTGCATCTTACTGCTTCTAGGGGGCTGCTGTATACAGCTGGTATGGCGCCCTCGTGTAGTGGATTGCAGAGACTACAACAGATTGTTTAATACAATGAATAAGCGGAATATGTACATTTTACAGATCTCAGGAAGTGACTGTGTTATGTTTTGTGTATTTGTAAAGCGCACTATCACCCTTGAGAGTGTCTCGGTCCTGTGCAAGTGCCTGAGGTTCGCCCCGGAGGGGGGGGGGGGGGGGGGGGGGGGGGGGGGGGGAATTCAGGGGCAAAGGAATTATTCGAAGAGTCACATCTTCAGTTTCTTGCAGAATTCAAGAAGAGTGAAGGAGGCTCTCATCTGATGTGCGATGTCTGCCTTAGATCCTTATTTACCCAAAGACTCACCAGTCAGCTGGAGTTGAGAGCGCTTATTCTGCCCCTTGAAGTATTCCACCAGTTTCTCTAGGTTGGACATGTCAAAGTTAGAACTAGCAACCACACTGCATTGTTTCATGAAAACAACGTAAACAATGTCAACGCTTGCCCACATCCAGCGGTGAATGAATTGAATGCTCTGCTCTCTGTTAGGGGTGGACATATTAGGCATACATTGTGTCAGTGAAAAAAACTCACCTGGCACACGTTGTAGATACAAGTGACTTTATTCATCTGTATCGCCAGCTGGTAACTCAAGAACACACAGAATAGAGAAACTTAAACATTGTTAAAATGTTAGGAAGGTTTACTATTTTCACATTTCCAGTAATAATTTTGTAGGATTGGATCTTTATCTCCTTCCTAATCCACTGACCTCTCTGCTATGACCACTCACACTCTTCTGGTAGATTTGGAAATTTTGTTAATGGCTGGGTAGGCTTGTTCTTGTTTTTTGGGGGGAGGGCGAATTCTCAGGCTAGGACTACTCATTTCTTCCAGAACCCCTAACCTCTTCCACAACGATTCCACTTTCAAGCAGGTTTCTGCTGGTTTTTAAAAACAATTTAAGAGATTTTGCTCTTAATCTATAAATATGTAAAGAGATCATCAAGGTTGAACAACTAATCTTCTCCTTCAACTCAAAAACCTTTCCCCTGACCCATTACCACAACCTAGAGCTGCTGCAGTCTACATGGCCCAAAGATTCCTGCATACACCATGATGCAAATGTTTAAGCCTTGAGAAAAGCTTTTCAATATTTCCATTAAGGTATAGTGGATGTCATGTTTGAATTAGCTTTAACAATAAAAAGATCTGAAAGTTCAATAGTGCCCTAGGAGTGGGGTACTGTGACCTCGCGAACAAAAGTATATTCCAGAGCTCTGGTGTTTCTATTGTTGGCTCTCAATCAACAAAAAAAACATTTTTTGTTGGTACAGCTTTGGCCTGGCTCTCATTCCCTGCCATCTGCATGATCATTAAGAGACTGGCAGGACCCAATATGTCAATCAGGATGTGGGTTCTGCTGACACTCTATCTGTCCACTGCGAGGTCTGTGGCTAGATCTTCCCACACTATCTAACATAGTAGAAAGGCGTGAAACCTGGCTCTTCAGTCCTGGATGTTTACATCTTGCTTCCTAGAAGTATAGAATATGCTAGGTGCTATCATGTAAGCAGAGACAGCTTCAAGACCATTATCCACCAAAAGCCATCCAACCCTCATGTGCATAAACAGACTTGGATCAAGCCAAGGATGAGGCCGTCTCCTTTTTACAGCTCATGAAATCAACTCCTGGTTGAGGTCTGGTTGGGTTCCCTATTGCTATAATTGAAGAGGAGTTTCCACTTAGAATTCTCATGTCACAGTTTAGAAGTGGAGACCCCTTCTCTGACTTTGTCCTCTCACTACTCTC
The DNA here is from genome assembly GCF_964263255.1 of Lissotriton vulgaris. Lineage (NCBI taxonomy): Eukaryota > Metazoa > Chordata > Amphibia > Caudata > Salamandridae > Lissotriton > Lissotriton vulgaris. The sequence goes on along the minus strand of NC_141691.1, from coordinate 672,139,761 downwards.
TTCCTTCACTCTTGATTTGATGTTTGTGAACACGGGTGTCCACTTGAGGGGGGTTCCTTTAACCACTGTAATTGTCCTGTGTATAGTACAGTTAATATGACAGCATTTAGACTGGTTATATTATATTCCATAAGCATTCAGTAGCATCCACACCCATACTTGTTATATGAGGCTTGGAAAGGTGGATTTTCATTTCTACTAGAAGATGATTTTCTTTATTTTATCTGAAAGGCCATATGGTGTCCCAGTTGCTAAATAACTTTTAAGCACACAGTCATGGTCGCAGTCATGGTCGTTTTCCAGTAGGGAGTGTACTAGAAACATTTGGAGTTTGCAGGATCTGTCCCGTAGACATGAAACTCTACCAAGATCCAGTGCTTGTTATCATGTAGGCTAAGGTATACAGTGGACACAGTAAAGCTTCTCTAACATATCCAGTGCTAGTTAGAAGCCCATTATGTGCACCCCTCAGACCATCTCGGCAAGTCCATGTCGGCTCGAGGCCTGGCCTTCCATGCAGCACAATGACTGGTGAGATGCCTTACTCAAGCTGGGGCTCCCTTACATTCCCTGGTCACTAGCACGGCACTGATTTCCTGATGATACATTTCTCCTCTCTCGTGCCTCCACCGGCCTGCTTTAGCCCTGGGTGCTGAGTCCAGAGCTAATACCTATCAGGAGAACTGGTACTGGCAGGAACCACCTGCCTTCGTACCTCCAGCTTCATTGCTGTCTTTCTCCCAATTAAAGAATGTGTTCAGTGCCCTTTGGAACCAAGAGTGAACAGGCTCCTTAAGTCTTACCATGGTGAGAGCAGGGACCCTCCCCCGGTCTGACCAGGGTATTCCCTTGCATGTGATTGGCCCACGTTGTGGTTGAAGATGCAGGCCACCATAGCAAATAAGGAAGGGAGAGGAGCAGGAGAGGAACAAGGAGCTAGTTAAAGGAAAATATTCCTATCTAAGGATGTCGTTAGTTTTGATAAGAAGCACTACCTTGCACTTATTCAAGGCCCAATCCTAAATTATTATTTGTATGAACAAATAATGGCACTTTGATTCCAAAGGGTGATACGAGGTATTGCAATAGCGTTCATTGTATTTATACTTTATGGCGCTTCCTTATATCCCTTCACTCTCACTGTTGTAGACTATCAAGGAACTGTTCCTTTTTAGGTCGAGCCTTAGCGCAGGGCACATGCGCTGCTCTAAGGAGAGGGCCTCTTGCAGCTGACCAGCACTTCGCGCACAAGAGCGCAAGCTCCTGCTCGAAGTCCTGATATTCCATTGGCCTTTGCGTTCGTCTTTGTAAAAAGACTTGTATGAAAGTACATGTACTTAACATTGCCTATTAATTGATGCCATTATTGTACAGCCACACTACTCTCTTGATCAATTGCCATATGGCTTTGCTTAAATTATATGTAACATAGTCTACTGTTGAAATACATTCTGTAATCGTGACTAATTGTACTCTTGTACCAGAGTTATGAACGTACCAAATTGGCTCATTGCCTTTATGTATACATGTTTTCCTACAGAGCATAATTTGTTATTTAGTTCCGATTAGTTCCCCTGCAAACATAAGCGCATTCTGAACAACGTAGGAGTCACTTCTTGGCCTGCGACATTGTGCCGATATTCCGGTAACTCCCCCCTTTTTCCGTCCCCTCTTACCCGGCCCGCCCACGTCCATGACTAGGTTGCTTGATTGCCATAGCAACACTCAAGCTTGACTGCATGTCCCGGTTTCTTTCCTCTACACGCATGCGCGATTCCGCGACGCGTTCCCCTTGCTAGGCCACACCCCTTCTGGTCACCCCTCTGCGCCCTTCTTGGCTCGCCCAGACATAAACAGCCTCCCTCACCCGGGTTCTAATTAGGCTTCTTCCCGCACATGATGGTGGGGTGGAATCGAACTACGCTGCTTCACTCAGCTACCAGGTACGTGTTCCCCGGCCTCACGCCAGATCCGTGACTAATTTCATAGCGCCTTGTTCTCCCAGTAGCCTTTTTGTCCCCGCGAGTAACTTTACCCTACCTTCCATACTTAGGTCTACCTCGATCCCACTTCGGACCCCAAAGATGCCAATTGATGTCTACGACCCTAAATTATTCCCATTACAGGTAATTTAGGTTTCACTGCCTTGCTCATGTCTGAACGCTCCGTGGCCGGTCCACTTACAAGTCTTTCTCCCCCCAGGAGCACCATCGCGGCATCCACTTCCCGATCAAGGCTCCACTACACTGAAACATTGGATCCCTCCTCTCTTCTGCACTAAACAGGTAATTCCTTGCTCCCCACCACGCGGCGGTGAGCGCCAAGGATCTTCCCCTTTTTTCCCCCACATTCTCCTATTAGCGGTGTCCATTGGGCACTTTGACACATGGGATGTATCCATTAGACTGTAATTGTCCTTTAGTACCTCTATTCCAGGCTATCCCATTCCTTTTCCCTCCCGCCCCCTCGACCTCACGTTCTGTCATTCAAGTGCCCTTACAATTCTCCCTTTCCCTTTACTTCCCTTGTACAGCACTGCTCCTATCAATACGAATCCGTCCTGAAGATGATCCTAACTAACCAGGATCGAAACGTCATCGACTGCCCAGTTCATTAAATGGCGCAATTACCGAACTGGCTCAAAAGAAAAGTTTCAAGAAATATAACTAAAGTGTATAATTGTATGAGCCACTCGCCTCTTTGATTCACTGTATATAGCCGCACTACTTGCACTTCACGCGCCGTCCTAGCTGGTTCTAATTGTCACTTGCGTCGTTTCACGTATGTCACCTTCACATACTTTGCACCAAGTACAATTGGGTTTGTTTTTTGTACAGTGCTGATACAACTGTCCTCTCCTAATATCTTTTTAAATACATGATGCTGTAAGCACTTATATCAAATTATTGTGAGTCTCTTTATTGCTGTTCGTTTAATGCTTCTGCATACTATTGTAACTGTCTCCTATTAATACCAGTGGGGTCCCTGTTGATTATTACAATTTGTAAAAAGACAGCACGCAATTGGCCATAGGCGGCTTTTTGTCCCACCTTTTGGTCCCAATGTTGACGCCCACGGCCTAATGCTTGCGGTTACATGCAGCAGCAGCAGCATCTGTTTCCAATTATCGTGCCCAGACGGGCGCGATAATTCAAAACAGATGGGCTGCTGCTCGCGCCCTCTTTTGTTTCTGATTCCATACTTCCCCGCTCTCCGCATTCCATCATATCCCAAGCGCCCTCGGTAGGACGACGGTAAAACGGCCATCATTTGTATGTGTGTCTCTATGCGGTGCCTGTTTGCACTGTGTGTGCGTTGCCTATCTACGGTGTCTGTGTATGCAGTGTGTGTATGCAGTGCCTGTCTGAGGTGTGTTTATGTGTGCACGCGTGGTGTCTTCTGTGTGTGAGCATTCACAGGATCTCTGCTTCCATTCTTCCCCGCTCTCCGCATGCCGCCATACCACGAGCGCCCTCGGCAGGGCGATGGTAAAACGCCCATCATTTGTATGTGTGTCTCTATACGGTACCTGTTTGCGGTGTGTGTGCGGTGCCTATCTGTGGTGTCTGTGTATGCAGTGCCTGTGTGTGTACGCGTAGTGTGTCTTCTGTGTGAGCAGTCACAGGATCTCTGCTTCCATACTTCTCCGCTCTCTGCATGCCGCCATACCCCAAGAGACCTCGGCAGGACGACGGTAAAACACCCATCATGTGCATGTGCGGTGTCTGTCTGCGGTGTGTGTGTGTCTCTATGCGGTGCCTGTTTGCGGTGTATGTGTGGTGCCTATCTGCGGTGTCTGTGTATAAAGTGCCTGTCTGCGGTGTGTGTCTGTGTGCAGTGGCTGTCTGCAGTGTTTTTGTGTGCACGTGCGGTGTGTCTTCTGTGTGTCAGCTGTGTGTGTGTGTATGTGTATGTGTACATGTTCAAATTTGCACTGTCAAAGTACTTTAAGTAATGCCTGGGTTTTTTTTCTGCAACGAAACACACGCTCCCCACAAGCACCTGTGTAGGCTGGTGTTTGCACATTGGAAATAAGGGTGCCATAATCCAGCATAGTGCAAAAATAATGCGACTCGGGGTGCCCCGTGATTCATTGAGACGGTTCCAGCCCCAGTAGGTGTGTACTTCGCATAGTATTTTGTCAATGAACCACATTTTTACTAAAATTGAACTCTGCGATAGAGATGCACAACAACGGATACTGATTACAGTTCAGGCATTTGAGGGCAGAGCGTTGTGGTCGATGAGAGACACTACATTGTAGTAGCAGTCAAACTGACTAGTCTCTTAGTAATGTCAGCTTATTTTTATAAAACTCTTAACTCCACAATTTACACCAAGTCTCATTACTGAAAAATGGCCAACTTTAAGGGTACTTCATCATTTATCGACCCATGAAGGTTGAAGGCTTTGTAACTCTTCCAGGATTCAAACTGTAGTTTATAAAAGTGGCTCATAAATATAATAATGTCAACAGTTCGCACAATACAGACGAGCATTTCATTAGATCCCTGAAGTGTCTGTCACGAGCCGTGACCCCTGTAAAGTTCCAACTGTTTCGCATGCAGACACATATTGTTTTTATAGACTCTGCTTGTTCTTGGGCCCCTAGAGCACAACCGGAACCCTGGCTCGGATCGTCATGGGAATTCTTGGCCTCCCCACCTCTGTTAAATGGCCATTGTGGTTGGTGGAAGCAATGTCATGTCTTGGGCCAGAGGCGCAACTAGAGACAAAATTCGGGGTGGGGGGTGGGGGGGGGGGGGTTATTCTTTCAGCAATAGGCAGAGTGGAGATGCAGGAGCTCTAAGAAGGGGTAACAAGCATTGGCATAGCCAATAGGTCTCGCCGTTGGGACCAAGGATATTGTGCTACATAACTAAATACTTATAAGGTCCCAAAGGCGAGAACTATTGGCTATGCCAATGCTTGTTTTCAAAAGTTACAGCCATCCCCTCAATACGATATTCCTATACTACTTAGAATGAACTCAACACAACTCTTCCACACAAAAGCGTAAATTACATATTGCCTGCAGACTTTGGGTGACATTTCGAACATTTCACAGGGTAGGCGAAATTAGGTTTCATGCCCTTTGAACCTGTAGATATGCAAGGAATGTCACACACCACTGGACCTGAAAACGAGCAATTGTATGCTTTTAAAACAATGATCACTGAAAACCCAAGACTCTGTACATAAACAACCGTCCTCCAGAAAAAATTTGCAGAAGCTAAAAAGGTCTTCTTTCTTTTGAAAGATTAGTTGTCGGATTGGTTAAATCACACGGGTTGAAAAACATCTCACATCGGTTTAAACTAGAAACAATAATTGCGCAACTGTTGCCTAAAACTGAACACGTCACACACAAAAAAAGCCCCTTCCCCACTTTTCTCGCCCGTAAACTCCTATTTGTGTTGTTATTCTCGTCTTCTCTCTTCCTATTAAAAACGATCTGCACACAGATAACTTTCTCTGTAATAATGTTGTCATGGTAGACCCAAGGCTACTTCTTTGCGCATCCTCATTTATGTCCTGGTCACATCTCACTGTTTTATTTATTTATTTATTTATAAAGTTTTATATAGCGCGAACCAGATCTGGAAGGATATCACAGCGCTTGACGATTTACCTTTCACAGCTTGGGATTCTGCCAGCCACGTCATCAAATAGTTCTATTTCAGCTTGTCGGTAATGCTTTGCTCTCTCTGCAAGCATTCATTTGACATCACGTCTTCACCCACAAAGCTCCATACTAAATATTGCCTTCAGTGCACAGTTAAACAAAACCCATACCATGGTCTCCCTTATTCCGTCCAACCAGTCCCCTTGTCTCCTCCTCTAAGCTTAACTTTCTGAATGCCCTATCTGTAGTGTCTTGTAAATAAAGGAACGCTGGAACTCTTTTGGTTCCTGTGATGAAGGACATAAAGTCGTTGGAGAAATTACATTTATGTTTATTCCATACATGGGGAGAGCAGGTAAACGTGTACAACTCCAACAAGATCTCCTCCAACTGTATCTCCGAACGGTCCCACCCCAACATTCTCTCCTACTCCTAGATTGATGTCACACCTATAAATACAGTCAGGCGCGCAACACCCATTGAACTCACTGGGCTTCAGCCCCCTCCGTCGTGTGTGGCAGCCCGGGATGAGACAGATCCCGTGCACACACAGAGCCACATCCGAACGTTTAACAGGTCTTTAAAAGACCATTTGAATGTTAATTAGGCCTTGCTGTTGTTACACCCCTTCTAAGAGCCCCTGCAGCTCCACTCTGCATACTGATTAAAGGTTCAGCCCCCCCCCGAAATTTTTCCCTATCCCCCACCCCCCCGAAATTTGGCTCTAGTTGCGCCTCTGCATACAGTACTTCACAAAACCACACATCTCCCTCTTTACAATCAATATGTTTCTGAATACAGGAATTATAGAATCACAATTAGACATTACATTATGATGCCAATAATGCAACACTTGGAAGAACATAACATTTGTTTTGAAACTTTTCACATGACCAATTCAACGTATTTCTTGGGCAAATGTCACATGTCTGCCCACATGAGTGGATTACCCTGAGCAACTAGGAGCTTGTACATCTTCATCATGTGTCACCTCATCACGAGATGCCTGATTTCCCTAATGCATTCTCACTCTCATCTCTTTCTCTGTTCTCGCAACCAATTTGTTCCATTTTCAAACCACAGCTAGTCATTACTCGCTGCTGATTTCCCACAAATCCTTTAATCATGCTTCCACCACAATACTTTATTTCACTTGGTCATTCTGTTCAAATGCCAAATTTTCCTGTCACTCAACAATGTCAAGCGTGAATAAAGGTCCTTCACTTGGAGCAGTTCATAAAAATTGCTACTTTCTTTCCTAGAACTCACTCCTAACTTCACTCTCACCCAGTCTCCCACAGACAACTTTGCTTCTTTCACGCAGTGTTTTGTCATAATACTCTTTTTACACTTTTTGTGCCCTTAGCAAATTACTCTTGACAACTGACGGGACCACTTGCTCTGTAACTTCATGTTCAACCAAGCTGATTTATCTCTGGTATATGGTTCACTCCCCCTAAGAATTCTAAAAGGGCTGTATCCTGTGACAGTAGGAGTGAAACGGTAGGCCCACATAGTCTTGGCTAACTCATTCTCCCAATCCTTTCCAGCATTGATTGCAGCTTGCACAGAGCCCATAATCACCTGATTGAACCGTTCCACAGCTCCATTCCCAGCCAGATGGTAAATAGGAGTATGTTTTTCCTTTACACCATTCCTAGCGAAGAATGCTTTCCACTTGTCAGAAATAAACGGTAGGCCATTGCCACTTAAAATAGATTTTGGAATTCCTTCTCTCCAAAAAGACATTGGTCAAGAAGGAAACCAAAGTAAAAGCATCAACCTTATCATACTCCTCAAACTCTGGCCATTTAGAATACAGATCCAATAATACTATAACGTATTTGGGAACACCTCATGAATCCAAAATAGGACCCAATATATCCATCACTAATTCATCCGAAGGGCACTCAGGACATTTATAATCCCCCAAATAGTGGTCAGATGATAGTTAATAATTTGTCAGCACTGGCGCAAGAAGTAGAAGATCTCACATTCCATAATATCATATAATATCACCCCAGGCAAGGGTAACCGGAACCCCACCGACTCCTTTAGCGACACCTAGTTCACACAGCCTCCTCTTTCCCCCACCTCCCGCCCAAGGCAGTCCCTCGGCTCACAGGGAAGAAAGGTCCCTCACGGGCCTGCCAATCACTAGTCGTGTTCAGTTGCCCAGAGTAACCACTCCCAGACCAAGGGAGTCTCGCCTCTGTAAAAGCAGCTCGGCAACCCCCATCTATTTAGTATGCAACAATGTCATCGGGCACCCCAACTTCCGTCGCCCCAATCATGCTGATCCATATGGAAACCACACGGCCTGAATGCCTTTGCTATTAGTTTCCCCCCAAGCCTCTCCCCTATAGCGAGAAAAAACTTAAAACATAAGCTAATAAGACAGCACCCAGAAACGCTATTTATGGACACTTGCCACTGCACATCCACAGGGCAGATAAAGATGGATCTCATCTTCCACACAGATAGACCTGAGATCTGGAACACCACATTAAGAATGCAACTCCTGAGGAGCTACGCAGCAACCAAGATGGCCGCATAGGCTCCCGGCTCTGCCGACCGCCGTCTGCTGCTTGATGGTCCTGCCAGATATCCTGATTTTACGCCCGACCCCCGTGTGGATGAACTGTTGCTGAATCTGACGGTGCCGTCCCGATAATTTTATCGCCCAGATTGACGGAGTTGTGTTGTGTTTAAGATCTCGGCCTAACCCAGCTTCTGAACCGGGGCCTTGAGTACTTGCCCAGCCGGGTCGCAGTTGAATAACATCGGCCGTGGGACTCAGACAGGGTCCGGTCTCTTGCAGTGGAGGTTATCCATGCCTGTTTTTGGTGGCGAGCGTCTTGTCTGTTTTATACTGAAGGAGTGGTGATAGGCTTCGTCTGTGGCTGTGGAGGGAGTCCCCGTCCCCGGCGACCCGGTCGCCACCTCCCGGGTCTGCTGGGCCGGGGCCCTCGCTCGTGGTTGCGTACTGCTGACCGATAATGCACCCTCCGTTGCCGTCCGCTCCGCTCTTGCCCCTTCTCCCGGAGAGACCCGGCTCTCTGAGGAACCCGCCCATGCTTAGAACTGAGTGAGTGGAGGCGGATCGGACGAACTGTGAGCCATCCTTGAAGACCGTAATGGCCGCCATCGGGGCACTTCAATTGCATCTGGAAACCTTTGTCCATAAAATGATCGCTGGTGACATCAAAACTGGGCGACCTAGTCTGGGCTCTGTTCTATTGCATGACTTTCAACGAACTGATTCTCCCACGATGCCCGTAGTAAAGGAGGATGGAGACCCCATGCGCGATAAAGTTTTGATGCCATTGATCTGTTTGCAGAATACTTGCGGAATTGTTTCTCTGGGGGTATCGCTGCATTCACCATCGCAGCCGATTATTGTGGAGCTACCTGGTTCTTCACTCCTTGAGACTACGACTAGCAAAAACCAAAAGTCACTACCGTCCCTTCCCGCCTTTGTGGTTCTTTTACATCTACGGAGGAAAGGATATCTGGACTGCATGTCGGTAAGGGAGATCTTACCTGTGGCGGATGCTTGCAGAGACTTAATGTGTTTAACTGGTCTCATATTAATCTTAATTGAATTTCCTACGAACTTTGACTCTCCTGGGGCAGTGACGGTGTTACCAGACAGAGTCCGCATGAAAGATCAGAGGGATCAAGGATGAGACTGTTGGTCTGGGTCTGATTTCGGGGCTTTAGAGGACAAGGAATTCGCTAACGAAATGCTTGCGGGAGGTTGGGCGGTGTTCAACGTCTCCCCTGTCTGACTCGGTCTATAATATTTTTGAGTACTTTGTGGTCTTAGGACAGGGGTTGTTCGTTTCAGGCGGGGGGGAAAGGGGACCAGGAGTTTGTATGACATTCTCCTCCACCATTCTTCTTTTACTTTTTGTAGTTTAGTTAGTCGGGCGGCAGGCACGCTGCTAGTTGGGGTTAGGCGAAAGCCACATGCAGGGGTGCAGGGTGGGGGATGGGTCTATAGTTTTGTTAGTTAGTTCAGTTTTTATGATTTCTTTATCTCACGCTTTCCTTTCGCTCTCCTTTCATAACGTTGGGTTATTATCCTGATTTCGTATGTATTCCAGTATCTGGTAACCGTACTTCTTTTTCTATCCTGGCGTCAATGGTTGGGCGGGGTCTGAGTGCGGGCGACTACGTTGGGTTATAGATTGCTTTGTCGTACATCCTGTTTTGTGCTTGCTAGCGTAGGCGTCTCGGTCTCTCCCTATACATTGATCTGTGATTATTCTATTTTTGTACCTGCTCACTTTAACATAGTGTTTGACTGTATGGCACCAGATAGGTCTGTTTCTCTTTCCTCACTTTTTAGGTTGGGGGGGGGGGGTTAAACATAAATTGAAACCTTCGTCTTATCCTGTAACGTGTTGTGAGTTCAATACAATGTTTATCCTGATTCGCTGCCGGACCTCATGGTTGTCGGCTGAAGAGCTTTGTCATTTGATAATATAGTGGGTCTTATTCTTGTGTTGCGGCCGGCCTCTGTGGTTGTTGGCCCGTGCTTGTAATTATATTGAACTGTACGATAAAGGTTTTTTAAAAAAAAGAATGCAACTCCTCATATCCAAAACGACGACCACTTCACATAGCTGTAAACTGACGACCTCTCTCTCCAACCAGGCTACTAGAAACAGGAACACATCAGTGACCATTTACTCAAATGGCACAGTCTTGATACAGGTCCACAACAAGAACCTTGAGGCCTTTGACTCCCTTTTCCTTACCCTGCGTTCGGCCCTACCTCACTCTCTTCGAACCTCTCCTCCCCATCCTCCTTCTCTGGGCAACATGTCCCATCAGGCAAAGCAAATACCTATTCCCACTCCCCCGACGAGATCCTTCAGCCCCCTCCCTAGAAGCTCCTTCCATTCTTCCGCCCCCTCGAATCGTATCCTTCAATCTCCAGACGCTGATCAAGCCCCTCCACACCCTCAAACTCATCTTCCTCATCATCACAACGCCATCCAAAGGGCTTGGTCTACTGACCTCCCCACTACGCCAGCAAAATCATTGAGGCAGAGCCCACGTTCAGACCGCCCTCCAATTGTCTCCAACAGAGACAGTTGGGACGACCGACTTACCACTAGGCCGCACAACTCAACCCAATTCCCCATCCTGAGTGATGTCCCTATGCAAAACTGCACGCCCCCAGCCCCGGAGAATATGGCCCTCCAGCTGACCCTATTAGAAAGTCAGCTAGAAATAATATTCAGGGGCCTTGATGAAATCCTAACCAACCTAGGCATGACCCGTAAGCCCCAGCAATCAAAACCCAGACCCTCTTCCCAGACTGACTCTATCCTCCTAAAGCCGCATCTCGGACCCTCATCCCCCATCGAGAACTGGCTGCAGAGACCCACCAGGATCAACGCTGAGATCCTGTTTCAGTCTCTCATAAGAATCAAAGCCCCCGCATCTGGTTTACAGAATCCTCCTAGTAAGGTCGCTGAGATCCTATCACAAAGACCTTCCAGAACTAAAGCAGCAATGTCCGCTGAAGAAACATTGCACCTAGCCGCCACCTATGACTCTCCTCTCTCAGCTCCCCCGAATTCCAAGGTTCAAGTGATCACTGGCTTCAGAAGAGACCTCCCCCAGCGAAAATCTCAAGACCACCACCGCCCTCCCTCTCCTCAATACCGAAGGCCCCATCAGGAGAGTACCCGAACAATAAGAAATTATCCACCACATGCATGCTCATTAACTGTAGATCAGCCCTCAAGCATGCCTGGAATTAGCAGAAGCCATCCTCTCTCAGGATCTAGATATTGCATTCATCACGGAGACTTGGCTGAATGAGATCTCCCCGCCTTCCTTTGATATACTGGTGCCCCCAGGCTTCTCCATCAACAATAAAGACAGAAAAGACCAACGAGGTGGAGGGGTAGCCATCATCCATAAAGATGAAAGACATCACTGTATTTGACTCCTGCAAGTATAGCTCCTTTGAATGCCTCACTGTCAACATAAAAACCAAGGACAACAGCCCTTTATTTGGTCACCTTCTCTATCACCCACGAGGTAACACCCCCACTTTTGGGGAACATCTATCTGACTTGATTGCCCACTGCGCTCTCAAAGACACTAACTACCTAATCTTGGGGGATCTCAACCTACCCTGGAACGAAGCCAACAACACTCTAATTCAGTCTCTCAATAATCTCCTCTGGGACAATAACCTTTTCCAACATTGCTCGGAAGAAACTCACAACCTTGGATGCCATCATTGCCCATCGAGACGCAATCACGATTGACAACATTCTTCCAGTGGACTGGTCGGATCACCACATGATCCTATTCTACATCAACAAAAGAGTCCTATCCCTGCTTCCTGTTCAAGACCCTCCCAAATGATCCAGAAATCTCATTCATATCCCCCTGGACATCATGGAAGAAAGGCTGAAAGGTGCTCCTACCCAACGACAATGATCTCTCCACAAACAATCTCACCTCACTTTATAACACGAATATGGTAACCCTGCTGGATCAACTAGCTACCTTGAAACTTAGAAAAACTGAGTCAATCCATCCTGATCTTGGTTCGACTCCGACATTAATGATAAAAGGAGACAACTTCGAGCTTCAGGACGATGTTGGAGGAGCTTGCCCACTACCTCCCACCGCGATCAACTCAGAACTCTCAGGAAGAAATAAAACCGCCATATCAAGAACAAGAAATCTGTATATTTCCGCTCTGCACTGGACGGCGCAAAACACAGACCCAAGGAGCTCTTCAGGATCATCAGACAACAAACCTCCAAACCAGAGATGTCCCTGGGGCAGGCTTCCAAAGAACGGTGCGATAACTTTGCCACCTTCTTCAATTACAAGATCTCCAAGATCGAGCGCTCTTTGGTCACCAACTGCTCCTCGCCTCCCCTTAGCAGCCCCGTTGAAGTGCTTAGTTGTGCTCTCATTCCAAAACACTAAACCCTGGTCACTCTTCCAGCCCATTCCAGAAGAAGAGATAGCCAACCTCATCTCTACCTCTAAACCTTCATCTCACACCATAGACCCTCTCCCTGCTCTACTAACCCAAAAATTGAAACTCTCCCTAGCCCCACTCTGGTGTAGGATTATAAACAGCTCCCTGAAAACTGGAGTCGTTCCTGATTGTTTGAAAGTGGCACAAGTCACCCCGCTGCTGAAAAAACCAGGCCTTGACATAAATGACCTAAACAACTTTAGACCCATCTCCAACCTTCCTCTTCTCCCTAAAATTCTAGAAAGATGTGTACTCCAACAACTAACTCAACACCTGGACTTTACCAACCTCCTCGACTCCCATCAGTCGGGATTCAGGAAAGAGTGCAGTACAGAAACCGCAATCCTCAACATAATTGATGATATACACAAATCTCTGGACTCAGACCAATGCTACCTCCTCTTTTTTTTAGTAACACAAATAGCGGCGTGGTTGTACTTATAGGATCAGGGCGCTTAGGGTTGAGAATCGCACTAAGTGATTAATAACTCTCAATAATTTTAACGGTGCTCAAAGGAATGGAGAACCACAAACCTCCATGAATCTAGAGACAAGTCTCTCACAACACAAATTCTAACTCCCAAGCACACGTATGTTTATAAACACGGTTTCCCTTTTTCAATAACACACATATTTCATATGCAAAGAAAGTATAGATCAACAATTTCAATCTTCAAATCAAATTCTTGTCTTGTTTTATTCGGACTTCTTCCAAACAGCAAACCGCCAATGCGTTTTGTCGCTTTAGATAGTAGTCCTGCGACTTTCTCAAGGCTGTACAAGATAAACATACAAAATTGTATTGTATTTCTCCATAGTAATTACTATCTAATGACCAAAAGCACAATATTAAACTCCTACAATTGTAGTACTTGTTCACCAATTGTGGAGAAAAGAACCATTTGATAGCCAGTCATTTGGACAAATTTCAACACTCACTGTTTTGTTTTTAAAGTATTTGCAACAACATAAGCAAATACAAAATTATATATATAAAAAACCACGTGCTGGAGAGAGCGGAAACAAAATGTTCCCAATAGTCCATAATATCTCAACCTTATCACCCGGGAAAGGCACTGTTCAGCAGACTGTTTATAGAATCTCAATAGTAAACCTGTGTTAGAACGCATGCACTAGTGCTCATGATGTCCAAAATAGTGGTATATTATTTCATGCAAGAAGAAGATGGGGGGTGGGGGGGGGCGCGAGGAAAGGGGGTTTATTCTTGGAAAAGAAAGTCACTAATTAAGAATAAGTAAAAGATAATCTTATAACGCTACCTATAACAGTGTCGCGCAGCCAGAGTCCTTGGCCTATTGGTGTCTGTTACGCGCACCAGAGGCCATATGTCTTCAATTCTCGCGGCCGTCACAGCCGCGATAATTGAAGACATATGCTCACAGTGGCGCGCGTGCGCGCACCACTCCTGAGCTTCTTTTCTTTTTTTATTACAGGGGAACGATGAGACTTCTATTTATTTGAACATCCCGTCACAGTAGAGGCCATTGCCAGGTCAAGTGAGTGTCTAAATGTAACCCAACAGATTTATAACGTGGCTCAAATATGGAAATTCCAAAAAGTTAAACTGCACCGTTACAAGTCAGGGAATACATAACAATGTATTTACACTTATGACAGGTCTTTGAGAGAGCTCGGTTCTTTTGCGTCTTTCACGAAGGGGGTGAAGGGGGAGAAACTCAGTATATGGACAATAAATAGAGATGATGGGAGGAAGTTCAAATTAAAAGACATGGGCAGGTAAAAGAAGCAGGAAATGGAAGTTAAAGATGCAAATGGTGGTAGGTGTGGGCAGGTGTGGTGGGGGTGGGGGGGAGCATGCAGGGGCGCTGAGGGGATCTCCTCAGCCTCCCCATGTTTCTACGTTTCTTCTCTTCGTCCACAAGCTCTCTCTCTGCCTTCGCCGCTTTCTTTTACTCCACTCCCTAGATCTTTGTGCATTTTCTTCCGATCCAACCGTACACCGTCTTTTCATCCTCATTACTACTTTCCTGCTAGTTCTTTCCATGTCCCTCTTCCTTGTGCTACAACTGGTGAATACAGAGAAGGGGATTTTCAGAGGCAGAGACACATGCATTTCAAACTGCCTGGCATCTGATCCAGTTTTGTGGGAGGAGAAAGGAGAAATATTACCATCTGTGGGGAATCAATATGACTTCTTAGTAGGAATACTGGCATGCATTCTCCCCATCTCTCCCCTCCAGCTCCCTCCAATCTTATCCTCGTTCTTGTGATCTAATCCCACCTCTCACCTCTCTCGAACTCAGTGATGTTTTAGGAAACTAGGCTTTCAGTAAGAAAGGGTTATGAGTAAGGTTTCCTGTTTTCCATTGTTACAGATTTTTACAGATAAATACAGACAGAAAACATTCATTTTCTTGACTGTATTTAATTTTAAATGTGGATAAAAACGGAAATTGGGTTGCTTTTTGAGTAATTCTAAATACTCTCTGCCATGACTGCCAGGTCAATAGATGTGTGGATTGATAGATAAGGGGGATAAAAAAAGAAAGGAATTTTAGTAAAGAGGCTTCGACAGCAGTAGATTTGCACAAGGTTGATACTGGAATTTGCATATTTTCATATAAGTGCATAGATTTATCTTCTGCAGGTGTTAATATCCCTGAAACCTGGCAGTCATTCAAGCATGAGTGCATATTTATTGGTTAAATAAATGTGGAAATACACTACTTTCAGCTTAATTTTTGCACCAAACCCAAAATAAATATGGATAAACACAGATAAAATTAGCAAAAAATAAGGTAACAAGACAAAATATCGAATTCAAAATATAGAATTACCAAAATATCGAAGTCAAAATATAGAATGGACAAAATATCGAATGGACAGAATATAGTGGTAAAAAATATCGAATTGAAGGTAAGTAATGTAATATCGAATAGTAATTTTTACCCCTACGCTATCCAACGCTTTCCCTACTGTTGCACTCTCTGGAGTAGGAATAGTAATTTTTACCCCTACACTATCCACCGCTTTCCTTACTGTTGCACTCTCTGGAGTGGGAATAGTAATTTGTACCCCTACGCTATCCAACGCTTACTCTACTGTTGCACTCTATGGAGTGGGAATAGTAATTTTTACCCCTACGATATCCAATGCTTACCCTACTGTTGCACTCTCTGGAGTGGGAATAGTAATTTTTACCCCTACGCTATCCAAAGCTTTCCCTACTGTTGCACTCACTGGAGTAGTAATAGTAAATGTTATATTTATTATTTCATTAATTTTAAATTACTTCTAAGACATTTAAGAAAAATCGATACTTTGACTAACTATATTTTTTAAAGCTATATTTTTGATTCAATATATTTGTAGATAGGAATTCGATATTTTTGCATTCTATATTTTTTCTTCGATATTTTGGTAATTCTATATTTGTGTATTCGATATTATGTCAGTGATCCAAAAAATAAATATGGATAAATACAGATGGAAATGTCAAACAAATAAATACCATAAAACCGGGAGCCCTAGTTATGAGTCATATGACCAAAATCGGTGAAGTTATATTAGTGCGCCTCGACTGCTCGAGTTAAATCTTTGGAAAAATGGAAATTCCAGAGCTATTTTAACTAACGTAATAATATCTTGAGAGTGTTTGGATCCAGCTTAGTAGTTCATTCTGCTCCCAGATAATAGCATGTTACTTGTATGCCATATTGAAAGACTAAACAAACTAGAGTTTCAATGAATAAACACTGTAAGCCATACAGCCAATCAAATGTGTATATTCTAAGAGACCTCTGCTACCCGAAATCCTGTCTTAAAGAGGAGCAGGAAATCAGATACCATCTTAAACAATATTATAATATTTGGATAGAGTAAACAGATAAATGCTGCTTTCTATTACATGCTACTCCAAACAAACAGCATGATGCTGTCTTAAGTTGGTCAACCTCAGCTGCTAGAGTAAGATCTTAGAAAAGTGCAAGATAGAAAAAGCAGCATTGTCAAAGGTTTGATTGGGGCCGCATTATTTTCCTTCACTTTTCCTTCACTTTATAGCTACAATGCATATCTGTTAAAAAACCTCAGGAATCTACCATCTTACAGTTTAAAATAAATGTATCATCGCATTACCATAAACTAGGTGTCACGTTAATAGGAAATCTCAACTACTATTGAGAAAATGCTCGGTTAGTGACCAAACAGTATGGGGTGATGTAGGGACAATGAAAACAATTACCTAGAACAGTAAGGGGAACAACAGGGTGGGAGCAATATGTTATGTTACAGGAGTTTGTAGAGCGCCTGGTTACACTGACCCAGTGTGTCCCCGCTCTAGGTACCAGAGCAGAAAGACACCTAAGTCCACAGACAGCACAGCACTGATATGTCTTTGGGAATAAATGAGTCTTCAGACCCTTCCGGAGTAGAGTTTCGGATTCCTCCAGACAGAGGCTTTGAGGGAGGGTGTTCCATAGTTTACTTCAAAAAAGACAGGGAGATCTCCTTTTGGATCCAACCAGGGACAAGGAGTAGTAAATAGGAGAAATATAAGTGAGTCCCTAGCTTGCCATAGAATTGGGAGAAAAGGACATAAACTAAATGGTGAAGAAAGTTATCATTGCTCAAACTAAGGTTGAGGAAAACACAGTCACTGCAACTTATAACAGAAGTTAAAAACCAAGGAATTGTGTCTCTGCACTTCACAAAGAATTGTGGCCTTGGTATAGGTGTGTACCTGAGATAAAGTATGTCGAGCAATAGGAGAAGCTACTTCAGAAGAGTTCACCACTTAGGCAGAATGGCCACCGGGCTTTCCTTAATAAACAATGCATAACAAATGTTTTAAATAAAGTACACTTTAAAGCTATTTGTTTTGCATTGTTCATTTAAAAGAGCCAGCAGCTCCCCAGCAATAAAATCAGCCCCTCAGCACTGAACCTGGACTCCACCCTGCCACCCCAGCAAAAAATGCCAGGTAGCCAGTCCGGCCCTGGGAATGGCAGCAGAAGGAGTGGAAACTGGCGAGGCACTCCTCTGCATGGAGCACCAGCTACACCAAACTTCCCCAGTGCCTCATCCCACCTAACATAGTCACTCTCTTTCTTCCTCCTGTTCATCTTACATGCACACTCACTTTCAGGCTCATGCATCAGCCTCAGCTTCATCATAGAGATAACAGGTGTGAAGCTGTTTCAAAGAGCATGAACCCCCGAGATCTGGGAGTGAAGTGAACTCCTACAGATTCCATCGTCAGGAAGAGGACGTCACTCACCCAGCCATAAGCCAACAACTAGAAGCAGAAAGTTAGAGAAGCACCCACAAGCTGACAATGTCCCTGCAGTGCCATCTGAAGAACCAGTTCTGAGGCAGACAGAAAGCTGGCCTTCCTCTAATCCCAAAAACCTCCCGTTCAATGCTGTCCATCTAACAACCAAACACTTCCTCATTTTCAGCTTGCTTTATGTAACTATGTATCAAAAGCGCAAGCAACCCAGAAAAGCCCTTCAAAATATAGAAGTTCGGAAGGAGAGGGTGCACCCAAGAATAGAACAGGAGAAATGCTGAAAGTCCTGAGGTGAAGCTGAGTGAATAACCCAACCCTGGTCATTGGGAATGCCTGAAAACTGTTAGTAGCTGTCCATTATTTCTTGTGCTTATCTTCATTCCCCATTGTGAAGCAACATATGGTATATTTCTTTATGTGCTGCGGAGCAAAACTTAGGGCTCCGCGCCCTGATGCCATCTATGATCGCTGACCATTAGCCAGGACTTCAGTTCACCAAAATGCTAGGGATAGCAGAAGCAACATCACACACTCTTTAACCTTAATCACATTACACGAAGTGGCATCATATGGCCTTTGACCCTGTATCTTCCCAGCAAGTGATATCACATGACGTTAATACTGGTGACAATACAATAATTGACATTACTGAATCTCTATAATTGCTGCATGCTTAATATGACTGCACGTTTCAAAACAACAAGGGGCCCCAAGTAAATCAGCCGAGGACCTCAGGGAACAATCTTTTTGAAAACAACAGTGGTCCCATGCAGCACAGGATAAAACAAGTAAATAAATACAGACACAATGGATTCCGTATTGCGGTGACTTTTCCAGCCGGACAGTGGTCAGCATGTATTTTCCATAACAAAATGTTTGAAAGTATATCCTTCGACGGTATCACAGTGTGGGGCACAAGCCTGTACCTCAAATACACATAGACACTTTAGTACACTCAAAGTGAACAGAAAGGGCTTCTAGGCAAAAAGCTAATGTTCTTTTAAATCACAGTGTGAACAGATAGTATCAGATGCGCCATTACATAAACCTTGCACATAGTATACAGACAGTATATGGCACATGAATATGGTCGAAGGCGTTTCGATACCGTATTTAAATCACAGGGATCATCATCAGGACATTCCATAAATGCCTAATCATAACAAGCCTCTAAAAACCATGTAAATAGCATGGCTTGGTTCCGGGTGAATGGGTTAATTAACAGGGGTCACCCAA
The DNA here is from genome assembly GCF_964263255.1 of Lissotriton vulgaris. Taxonomy (NCBI): domain Eukaryota; kingdom Metazoa; phylum Chordata; class Amphibia; order Caudata; family Salamandridae; genus Lissotriton; species Lissotriton vulgaris. Next base: position 672,120,600 of record NC_141691.1, on the reverse strand, counting down.
GTGGGGACCGTTAGGCACGATTCAGGAATCCGATATGTTCTTGACACCAGGGAGTACCGGTTCACTCGGTATCTTCTCCTCCTCGTCGATGCGAGCTGGGTTGGGCTGGTGCACTCTCAAACATATATTCACACCCACTGACTCTCACTCACATTCCCTCTTAATTTCACACCATCATACTCAAATGCATTCCTTCTCATTCATTCTCATTTACTCTGATTCACTCTTTCTCCTCACTCAGTTACACTGACTTACTGCCACTCACTCGCACCTATTCTCACTTGCTCATTCTAACCCACACTCTCTAACACTCTCTCACACTCATTGTTACTCACTCTCGCTCATCCATTTTCACTCACTTGCAGTAACTCTAATTCTGTGCCATTCATGCTCATTCACGGACTCACGCATGCGCCCTTACTAACACTCAGCCTCACTCATTCTCACTCCCTACATTTGTCATTTTATCTCATACACAAATGTTCAGACATACAGACACACATGTTCCCACATACATGCTCTCTCTCTCGCTCTCTCTCTCTCTCTCTCTCACAAACCCTCTCCCATGCACGACACACATGCACACATAATCCATTTACAAGCATGTCTTTATGTACCTCAGCTGCCAGTGTAGAGCCCATTCCAGCTCCTAATGCTCAGCGGCGTAGCTAGGGTGGGGGCAGTGGGGGTGGTCCGCCCCAGGCAGCACTATTTTGGGGGCGGCACAGTGCACACATTACGTGCCGTTATGTTAGTGCACTGTGCAAGTGCACCTGCTTACAAGTGCTGCAGTGCACGCCACACACGCACCACCTAGCATAGTGGTGCGATGCGTGGTGTATCCAGTTTGTGGTACCAGGGCCGTCAATCTTGTAGCGCAAAAGCGCTACCAATGATGGCCCTGGGCCAGCCCCCGCGCTGTGCTCCTCTGATGCGCTTCAGCACCACGCGCTTTGATTGAGTGGAGACAGGCATGTTTGATATGTAAATGGCCATTGTTGGCTTAATTATACTGCATACCTTGTATGCAGAATTTAAGATATTAAAACAGTGTCAGCTTGTCTCCCAGCCAGCTTGTGAAGTGTCATGCATACAATATCTTTGATACCCTTAATGGGCTGCTGAGTCTGAAGTCAAGGTGTGGCAGTTTCCAACAAGACTAACTTTTAAATATTACAAAACTGGGCCTTGGCTGAGAGCAGGTGTCAGAGTTTTTGTGCATTATTAGCAATGTGCAGTACATGGATTTGACTGGTGCTAAAACGTGATAAAAGTTGAAGTGCCAATGGCAGACAGCGTGTGGTCCACGCTGCTCTGCAGGCATGGGGGGCTCCCGTCTGGCTGGGCTCAAGTGCAACAATGTAACAACACTAAGAATCACTGCGCAGTGTGGCACACATGTCAGGAGAGTGAGTTTGTCACGGTTATAGGGGGGTGGGTGGCGCCATAGTTGATATCAGTTTCGTTTTGCTTCCTGCAGCATGAGTTCAGCTCGCCGCCGTAATGATGAAATCCGTGACCGAAACAGCCGGTCCCAGGCAGGGCTGCAGTACATTGCAGCGGCTGAAACACACTGCTCCCTGCGGCGGCCAGCATAGAGATAGTTAATTCCTCATGGCTCAGGACAGCCGATAGTAGAGTGGTCAGAGCATCAGCAGCGCCGACCAGCCACCAGGCAAAGAGGCGACCCAGGCCGTCCGGTGTATGGAATGGCAGCTGCTCTCACTGGCCGCTCTCGCTGCAAAATGGAGTAAGTATGCCTAACTTAGTAAGCGCCCTCAGCGAGTGAAAAATTTCAGTTGCCGGAGGAGTACAGCCTGCTTCCAAAATGTGCTCAGCCTCACGGAAACTTCTACTAATTCCCGAGGCCCATCGGCACACATGAGCTACATTAAATTAAATTGTGCATATCAACATCACGCACATTGTCCACGTGTCACCCGCGACCCCTACCATGTGCTAGAATCCTTATGCGTGCCTAATGGCGCTGTGGCTGACATTACAGGACCGACCCGGCCTCCCCCATCAATTTGCCTCACATCCCCCGAGTTCAACCCGGAGTGAGTCGGTGCCGGCAGAGTACGCCGTCTCCACACAGCCCTAGTAACCACAGCTGAAGGCCCCGCACGAATGATCAAAAGCCATGGGCATCAATAGATTGCTGAAGTTGTGGAAAAGTTGGAAAATGTCCCTTGTGAGGAGATGGGTGCGGTTTCCACAACTTTGTCCAAGTTAAATGTAACTTCTGCAGCTGGTATTAGTGGGACTTCAGGTTGCAGGGCCTGTCTGCCACCCCAGGGAGGCAAACTAGCTGCCACCCAGGGCTGCCACAGGTAAGGGAACCAGCTGCCAGTGCAATGTTCCCTGCATGCGCGGGCATGTAAGCATGAAGAAAAAAAAGGGTACAGCGAGAGAGGTGTAGGGGAGAGGTGAGTGTGCATCGCGTGAGAAAACTAACATAGGATAGGGACGGTGCGGGTAGAACTGAAGTCTAGCTGTTGCAGTCCTTGTACTTCGCAGAAAACACTGTTGTTTATGTACTTCTGATATGTTAAAGAAAACCTGAAAAAATGTATTGAATAGTGTCTTTTGGTAAGGCTCTTTTATATATGAGACCTGGGACTCGTGAGCTGCAATGGTTTGATAAAATATTAATCAGTATTCAAATTTACTAGCATTTAACCTTAGAACCACTGACTAACAGGCACTGTGCCCTGGATGTAAATTGAGTACAATGGTGTTAGGTGGGCTTATGTCCTACAAGAGGTATTCTCTTCGGCAGCAGGTGCAAGTCATTCCTTGGTTGCACGCAGACTAGCGCACGGGTATAAGGGCCCAGGACCCACTGTTAGGGAGACTTGGGACTCTGTGCATAGTGTTCAGTTAAGGCCCCCTTCTATACGTTTGTCTTAAGTGTCCTTTTGAAAGAAGACTCTAACCACCAATACCACCACCACTGGTGGTAATGGTGGGGGGTGATATTGGTGGTGGTAGTATTGATGGTGGTGGTATTGGTGGTGGTGGTATTGGGTCCCCAGAGCACATCACCTTTGTGCACGTCCACACTGCTTTAATGGGGGGACCATGTTTGGTCACTTAATGTCAGCTGTAGATCCCCGAATAGTGTCATGTATGTGCATGTTTGCATTGAGTGAGGGGGAATCCAGATAATCGTTCACCCTCTCTGATGGTTGTCACATGCTGTTTTCCTGAGTCCTCAGATAGATCATGCAATCTATGTGGTCTCAATTGTACTGCCGGTGTATTTAACTGTGTAGCCTTGGTCATGTATGTGCAAGTAACTTGCATGATCGAGGCCACGTGTCCCTTGGACCTCTTTCAAGTGCTCGACGACCTTTTTCTTCAGCAGGCCCCCCAGCTACCTGCCATCGGCAGGAATCTGAGGGATAGCCCCAGGCGCCAAAAGCTCTAGCTACACCACTGCTAATGCTCCTTTTTTATTAGCCTAATAGTGCCTAATTGCTGTTTACAGTGACTCTATAAACCTGGAGTTGCATTATGGAAAGTGCCCCGGGAGCGCAACAGGCATGTGTACCTGCTTTGCATGCCCCGAGGCACTTTGGTATTACAGAAAGGGCAACAGATGCTTGTGCAGCCATTTCTATAACACACATACATCACCACAGCTCTCACCAGAGGGTGTTCCATCATTTGCATGGGGGCATAGCTCCATGCAAATGAGAGAATCCCTGTGCTTCTGCTCCTGTTTCTTATTATAGATGTGACATGAATGGAGCGAAACTTCACTCCAAATACAGGCGCACTGCTGGTGTCGCGAATATCACACATTCTTTTCAAATAACTTTGTTTCTCCTTCAATTTCAACCATAATTAATCCATGTACTCCAAGACTTTAAAACAATTCCATTTAATTTTCTTTGGTCTTTTCACACGTGGTTTACTTGATATTTTCATAGCTTCTCATGCCACGGATATGCCCATCCAAGCCTTATTCCGGGCACGTCAAGAACATAAAACATCCAAGTTGCAAGTCTTTATGTTACCCAATGCATTTCGGGCTCTTATGGGCCCTTCCTCAGGGGTTCACTACAAGATAAAAGAACACTACCATTAAACTCTGACTCTGAAGTGGATTTGGAGTGAAGTTTCGCTCCATTTCCGATGTTGTAAATTCCAACGTGAAAAAGGGCAGATCAAGTAATCCAGGGAGCACGCATAGAGCTTCAAATTTGGAAAATGAGGAAAAAATTAGGAAAAAAGGACTATAATGTTGAAAGCAGGTGTGCACGGCAACTTCTGACAGTTATTATAGATGTGGGCACAGAGGCATAGAAGCTGTCAGGAGGCACCCTGTCAATGCGCCCCCATGATAGCAGCCATCTGGAGGGGGGAAGGGTGGTCCTATGGACCCCCAGATACCCCCTTGCAGGTGGGTGCTGTCACTCACTGCACCCACCTGCAAGAAGATCTCTAATCCTCCTTAAAAGTGCAGGTGGGTTGCCGGCTGCACGGTGAAACATGGAGTGGCTGCTTCAAAGCCACTCTGTATTTCACTTGAATGCACTGCCCCAGGGCAGCAGGAGTTCACGGCTGCCCTGGGGGCAGCACATTCAATATTATATGGCGCACGTTCCTTGTTTGCTCTAGGCGCACCTTTTGAAAGGTGCACCAGGCACAAACAAAGAGAGCGCGGCGCCTTCTGTAATACGGCCCCAAATGCAGAAGTTCTATAGTTTCACTCAGATGAGAGAACAAAAGAGCATGTTGATGTGTATGGGAGGAAGACAATGCTAGCTTACTACATTTTTGTACGGGAATGTAGCACAAATTCCAGACGCCACATTACTTTCCCCTGTACTGAATGAATGACTTAACAGCCAATCAAAAAGCAACAGCCAGACATGGCATGCAGAGCTGAATTTCCAAGTACATTCACTGTAGCCAGAATTGTTCAATAATGTTCCTGCTTGTCATGTTTATCTGCACAGCTCCTACTTATAAAAATTGTTTAATGAAGTAATACTGCATTTATAACAGGTGAATATATTTTTTTTAACAGTTCCACTCATTGGCGCCAATGTATTATCGAGGGTCAGCCGCAGCTGTTATTGTATATGACATCACCAAACAGGTAAAACATTATATCTACACAATTGCCATTCATGTGCATATTTGATGCTACTTCCATACTTGCACCAAAAATAAACTCTATACAACTTAAATAAATGTTTTTGTGGTTGTACTTAAGGAAATTTGGAGTCAGATTTACTAGCTCTTTGTGCCACGTTTGCGTCACGAAAGTGAATCAAACCAATGGCCGGATTGGCCTTACTGGGCATCAAGTGTTTCCCCGGGAGGCTGGAAGGTTGGGGGCCGGTTTTGCAGCGCATGAGCTGGTCTTGCTACTGGGGGCATTTTTGCAGCAGTGGTGCATTATCGGCCCCCAGTAACAAAAGCAGCAAGCAAGCGTTTGCAGCCTCCTGGGGCCAGGCAGTGCTTCCCTAGGGGCTGGTCCGAGCAAATTGCCAGGGCTGCTTTGGTTTCCCAATCTGGCCCTGCTTAAACCACTGGTGCAAAGTGTTGTTTTGGGATATACTTTCAAGTGCAAATCCTGATTTATGTTGGAAAGTAACCCAATTGGGTAGCATATTGGTGTTTTCATGCAACCCACCAATGAATGTTGGTGCAAAGATCTGTCTACTAAACAAGGTAGTGATCAGTACAGAACATTACCACCTCTTTGAGAAAGATTTAAGGTTTGAGAAAAGTTTCCTTTTCTCAGGACTTTTCTAACTTTTCATGTGTGGCGCACTCTGCAGCAAACTTACAAAGTTAGAAAAGTTTTAAAACCCTTCCAGGGTCCATAGCCTTTGTGGTAGAAACTCCCTTTGCAACATTTATCTGGGACATAGGGTGGAAGATAAAAGTGAGGGTTTCCTTTATTTATTATTTTTTTGAAATGCCAACTTTTTTTCCTGAACTACTATTCAATTCCAAAATGATACACCAGCCTATCAAACAAATGACCACACTCTATAAAACTAAATGCATCTCAATCGCTACTTAGGAAGCTGGAGTATGGGGTTTCAGTAATTGTGGTAAACTCCAAGTACTAGAAAAGAATTTTATTAGATAGCTTTTGATGGTCCCTAAGAGCACACTTACATCCTTTTGCCAATTGGAACTGGGCCTTTTGTACATTACGGATCGTATTGGACTTCCCCTTTGTTATTATTGGTGAAAATCCCCTTTGTTATTATTGGTGAAAATCTGGCATACACCGTTGCTGGATTTTTCAAGATCCATTATTATGAATTGTCTTCCCATGGCCAATACTGAGAGGATCCTCATGCTCGGTTATCTGAAACATGCATTTAGCGAATTGGGTGTAATAGAGTTCTTTAATGACTCCTGTAATATGCCTCCTCGGGCAAAGTCTTTAGTAAAGTCTTTATATTATTCAAGTGCCCGTGCACGCCCCAACCAGCAATTGAATCAGCGAAGAGTCGTGAGTATGGACAGTGATAGTTTTTCCACCAAGCAGATTTGCCAAGAAATGCACATTTGAATAGTCTTATTGAGTTGCCATTTCGTTTCTTAACTCATTTGTTTCAATTTCTTATGGTTTTATTGGATTTAGCATATTTTTAATGATTATGAATGTTTTACTTAAATTATGCATTTTTACTCTGATATACTTTTATTGAACGTATTGTCATTTATGTGCTTTTATGATAATCACAAGGTGAAAATGCAGTTCAAGCTTGTGATGACTATTGTGACTGGTGTTCCAAGCGTAAATCCTATGGGATCGGGGATTGGTTCACCTTCGAAACCGAAGATTCAATATGGCTGGATTACTTACCCGTAATCTTCATTACTCCTGGTTTCACTTTCCTCATCCCATTACTTAGTGTAAGGTGTACCAGAGCCTCAACAATCATTATGCTGCGTTGCCACAGATCCAACTTGTTTCTTTTTTCTTGTTTAATCTAATCTGAGTTTTTGTTTACTGTCCCTGGCATCATACCTGCACTCCTTATGGCACTTTAAGAATTGCCACATTTCCCTGGCTCAGAATCTTATTCCAGACAATGTAGATTTTCCTAGTAGTTTAAGACGGAAAGTCTTTATTTTATTAAAGACACAGAGGCGAGTATTATGCTTATCTTATCTTGCTTTATTTCCCATAGCAGCAAAGATAAGTAAAAACCACAGTTCCCAGAGGGTCCAGTGAAAACAACTGGCCAATGGGAACGCAAACAGAACAAACATTGCACCCAATCATAGAACACCAGTCTGGATAACGCCACCACCTGACTGCGAACATTCCTCTTTTCGCTGGCGAGCAGCTAAGATAGTGTCAATAAACAGTGGAACAATAGAGAAAACAATGGAAAGGGCTAAAATCCAGGAACTTAAGTCTCGACCAACATCCAACCAGGGTCGGCGAAATGCAGGAATCTCTGTAGAAGAATCGAAACAGGAAGGAGAGGTGTCCAGGAGAAGTGGAAGGCGCTCTTGCAGTGGATTTGTTCCATCATGAAGATGCAGGAGGCAATGCTGGAGTCGCTAAAGGGAGGGAGAAATACAGGTTAAAAGTGTTGCGGTGGGATAATACTCGCCTCCGTGTCTTTAATGAAAGTAAGACTTTCCGTCATAAACTACTAGGAAAATCTACATTTTATGACAAGACTGGAGGCTCCTATTATGCTTGTTTAAAGCATATCAACCACCAAAGAAGCAGCGGTAAAAACAGGTTTGCAGTAGAACATACGAAAAACATTGTCATTAGCCCAATCTGCTGACCTCAGAATGTCCTCCAAACGAGAGCCCGCCCAAAAAGCTTTGGCTGCCATGGCTCCCCTGGTGGAATGAGCTCCGAAAACGGAGACGTCAATGCCCGCAAGGGACATGACCCAGCAAACCCAGCGGGCCAGAGTAGCAGAGGAAACGGGACGATGGGGTTTACGGAAAGAAATGGGAATGAGAGGATGTTCTGAGGTCAGAAGATCTTTGTTTGTACACCTTGAGGCATTGACCTACACATAACTTAGGATGGGAAGGGAAGTAAGGATAAAAAACTGAATTTAAATTTGTCTTTGTCCTCCTTTTAATGTGGAACATAACACCTGTAGGAGTAAACTGCCTGGAGGAAATATCCAAAGCCTTAACATCTGAAACACATTTGATCGAGACGAGGCAGAGTAACATGGTAAGCTTAGCTGACAACATTTTTAGAGAAAGAGCAACATTATCTGGCCAATCAGAAAACAATTTGAGAACTACATTAACATCCCATAAATTTGAATACTTAGCCAACGGAGGTTTGGAAAACCGAACTCCTCTCAGAAGATGGCAGATAAAAGGATGAACGCCCACAGGCTTGCCGTCAATTGGGGAATGGTTAAGAGAAATGGCGAATTTGTACAAGTTGACTGTCCTGTATGACATACCTGCACTGGCTTCAGAAGCCAAGAAATTGACCACAAAATTCAGAGGGGCTGAAAAGGGATCGATATGTCTTTCCATACACCAGCTTGCCCATAAAGACCAAGCGGATTTGTGAGCTTTTGAGGTCCCAGGGGCCCAGGCTTTGCTGATAAACAGAGAAGCCACTTGTGAAAGGAGGAGGTCAGGAGGGACATGCTGGAAACTTTCCAAGCAGGCAGGACCAGGGAATTGTCCAGAATAAGACTGTGTGGAAGACCTAAGGGGTTCAGCAGTAAATCCTCGCGTGCTGGGAGAAGCACCGGGAAATCCACCACCATCTCCAGAAGGGACAGGAACCAAATCTGAGATTGCCAAAAGGGAACCACGATGACCAAGGATGTCGACTGATGATGTACTTGGGAAAGTACACTGTTGATCATGAGAAAAGGAGGGAATGCATAATTAAGGTGAAGGGATCAATCCTGAAGGAAAGCATCCGTTGCAAGGGCTGAAGGGTCCGGTCGCCAACTGAAGAAATGAGGCAACTGAGTGTTGAGGCGGGAAACAAAGAGATCGATATAAAAGGGACCCCATTTTTGAGATAGGGATTGGAAGACGGATGGAAGAAGCCTTCAGTCGCTGGAGTCTTAAAGATAGCGAGAATGCCAATCTGCCACTGAGTTGAGATCTCCCGGAAGATACTCTGCTGTCAGGGATAGTTTGTTCAACAGACAATATTCCCAAAGGGTCTTTGTCAACTCTGCAAGAGACTGGATTTGGTGCCACCGAGATGGTTGATGTAGCAGACCCCAGAAACATTATCCATTCGAAGAAGAATGGAACATCGAACTCTGTTCTTTGAGAGGCTTTGGATCACAAAGGAGCCTGCAAGCATCTCTAAACAATTGATGTGCAGTTTCGACTCCTCGCGAAGCCATGTAACGCCAGTCGATATTGGTCCACAATGGGCGCCCCAACCCCACAGGCTTGATTCTAACACAAGATCTGGGGCAGACGCGAAGATAGTTCGCTAGTTCCAAGCATCTAAATGGTCGATCTACCATTGAAGTTCATCTCGAGACTCTTGATCTAAGGCGATAATGTCACCGTAGGCCAATCCTTGATGTAAATGTCTGATTTTTAGATGCTGAAGAGCCCAATATTGAAGGTGGCCAGGAAAGATGGCTTGAATGGAAGCGGAGAGAAGACTGAATATTCCTGCGAGAGATCTGAGGGAAATGAGTTAGGTCCGAAGGACGTGAGAAATCTCCGACTTGATAGTCGCGACCTTTGATTGAGGGAGCAGGAAGGAAGCTGTGGGGGAATCCAAAAGGAAGCCCAAAAACTCGATGCTCTGGGCAGGAAGAAGCATTGACTTTTCGTGATTGAGAAGGAAGCCCATATCCAGAAGCAGGGATTGAGTGGTGCTGAGATCGGACAGAAGGAGCTGTGTGTCCATGCTCAAGATCAAAATGTCATCAAAGTATATGATAAGTCTGTTCCCAAGGGATCTCAGGAAAGCCACCACTGGTTTCATGATTTTTGTAGAGCACCAAGGTGCTGAAGAGAGACCGAAAGGAAGAGAGGTGAAAAGATAGTTACGTCCAACCATTGGAATTGAAGAAACTTGGTATGAGCAGGATGAATTGGAACAGTGAGATGTATGCGTCCTGTAAGTCCAATCTTATCATCCAATCGTTTGGACGAAGGGTATCTCTTAAGTGAATAATAGTCTCCATTTTGAAGTGGCGATAAACCACGAACCGGTTGAACCATTTTAGATTTATCACAGGACGTATATTTTTGTTCTTTTTCTGAACTAGGAAAATTGAACTGAGAAACCCTGTGGGATCGAAGGGAGCAGCTTGGATGGCCTGCTTTTGGAGAAGGCATTGAACCTCCAGAGATTAGCTGAAACATTTCGGTCCAGAAAACCAGAGGAGGAGGGAACACAGTTTGGGATTGTGACCCATGAAGCTCTATAAGATAACCTTGAACTGTATTTAATACCCAAGGATCTGCACTGATAGTTCACCACTTTGGAAGAAAAAGTTTTAAATGTCCTCTTACCGGGGAAGGAGGTGTAAGACGTACCTTGCTGGTTGTTGTTGTAGTAATTTTTCTGACCTCGACCTCTGAATCCACGGCCTCTTTGTGGGTAGAATTGAGGCTTGTAGTCTTGGGAACCAGAATGGAAGGAAACTCTGGAGTCTTGATTGTGATAGGGACGGCCGGAAGAGCGACACCGTGCCTCTACCGGCCCGTCCAAAAACCCGAGGGGAAAACACTTTTTTGATTGACTGTTGTGCCTTATCCAAGGAGGCGAAGGTAGACACAAACCTGCTGAGGTCTTTAACAAGAGAACCCCAAAAAGGAGTCCATTAGCTTTAATACCTGGGTCCTGAGGGCCCAAATTAGCCAACTTGGGATCGAGTTTGATAAGAAGCTCTTTGCCGCGTTCATGCGTGATAGTGGCATTGGCGTTTCCTAGTAGACAGAAAGCTCGCTGGACCCACATAGAGATGTCTTCGGCAGACAAATTAGTGTCCTCCAAATGGGCAGCTTCTGCAAAGTCAAAAATACGCGCCAAAGGACCCACAACGTCAAGTAATTTATCCTGACAGGTGGACCAAGCCTTGTCCACCCCTTTACGTGGGTCTTTGCCGAACTTAGAGAAAAAGGTGAGCAAGGGCTGATCGATGGAAGGGACCATGGTAACCTTCTCAGCTAACGAGGGCTTAAGGTACCCAGACTTAAACCTCGACCTAACAGAAGAATCCAAGGGAAGAAGAAGTCTGCCTGAGATATAAGCGCCAACATGAGGGGCAGGAAACCATTCGGTAGAGTTAGGATGGCGAATGGTGGAAGGGTCAAACATAGGCACACCTTCCGAGTCCATGACAGGCTCAAAAGTAAAGGAATCCGCCTTAGATTTTTTTAAAGGAGGGGAGGGGGGGGTCAGACACATCAAAAAGGTCAAAGAGGTCATCTGCGTCACCCATGTCGTCATCTGTGTCCATCAAGGTGGAAATAACCAATTTTTTGGGTACCTCTGAATGCTTCGTTTTATTTTTGCGTTTGCCCTCTGAACCTGTCAACCCCTCCTTGGAAGGAGGCCAGGAAGGCGCATGGTCCTCAATCAAGCGCGAGGAAGCCTCGCTATTCAAACGTGACGCATTATTGGAAGCATGTAAAGAAGCAGAGGAAACCACCTTTCGTTTTCTGCTATCCCCGCAGACTGGGCCAGTGCTTTGGGCAACAGACCCATCATAGAGTTCCTCATGCCTTTAGACAATCGCCTCTTGGACGTCTCCACTGCATTCTCCACAGAATTATTTATAAATCTGTTTAAATCCTGTCTGAAGGCCTCGCCTTCCTCATGTTGCCGGTCTGAACCGGGAGACCTATCAATTTCCATTGCATGATATGCGAAGGGGAACAAATGAGGTAGGAAGGGGTTAACTTGCAAGAAGGAGGGAGGCACACAGCAAGGACACTCCCTTTAGGGAAGTGTAGCAGCCACTGAGCTCATAGGAGCCCCGGAATGCGGCAGAGACAATGTGCGCATTGCAGGGGGAAAAACGGAAGGAAGCTAACAGAACACTCCCTTCAGTGCAAGCGGAGAGAACCACAAGCCGCTACAAGCTCCGGTAAGCGGGCAAAAAGAACAGGAGACATGCGCGCTCCGTGAGGGGAACCACGGGACCAGCAAACTGCGCAGCGGTTGAAACCCACCAAACTCAGCGCCCGCGGGGGGTGCGGGGGGAGGACGAGGACGCGGAGCGGAACAAAGCGGCAGCGGCAAGAAAACGCTGAAAAGGAAGCGATAAGCTGGCAATGCAAGTATTTAAGTAAATACACAATAATATACGATATAAACCAACACCAATTAATTGAAAAGCATTTAACGAGAAAGGCAACAAGGATAAGTCACTTATCTGACTGCGAGCAGCAAGAAAAGAGGAATGCTCACAGTCAGATAGTGACGTTATCCAGACTGGTGTTCTATGATTGGGTGCAATGTTTGTTCTGTTTGCGTTCCCATTGGCCAGTTGTTTTCACTGGGCCCTCTGGGAACTGTGGTTTTGACTTATCTTGGCTGCTATGGGAAATAAAGCAAGATAAGATAAGCATAATAGGAGCCTCCGGTCTTGTCATAAAATTGTCCTCCTTACTGAGTTACGTCAATTAGTCTGCTTTTCAGCAGAAGGATCAAAGGCTTCTCCATTCAATAGAGCCATTACCAGTGCTTGCCACAGTTCCTGGGAACGGAAGGAATAGGGAGGACATCTGTATATGTTAGTTAGCGTGTTACTTTGCACCCGGGCTGACACAGCCCAAGCCCACAGAAACAAAGGAGTAGGTCCAGACCTTTGGAGCCAACACGGGAGGGGCTCATCTTTAAACTTTTGGTAGGAAGGGATCAGACAGCTGTGTAAGCCAGAAGCAGAGTGGAAGCTCTCAGGGAAGATCTTTCCATAGACAATTTAAAATTACCATACTAGAATGTCCCAGAATACTGGGCAAGAGGTTTGGGACTTAGGTGGAGTGATGATGCCGTATCCTAGAATTTGCCAGGGCTGCCTGGATTCTAGAGCTTTTCACCCCCACTTAAAACCCCTGCATAGTATGCAAAGACACTGGATCTGGGAGCAATGACGGCAAACGTATGCCCAGCTGGAAGGGGAATCCATGTGATGTCCCTTCAAAGAATGGAATGTGACTCCAGCTGACCCCCAGAACTAGGATGGGTCTCTCCAGGCCCTGAAGTTGCCGGTCCATTATCGCCATCTGAGGAACAGTTGGGGAAATGAACCTGCTAGCAGACCCTGGATGCTTCTCCTGGGACTACTTTGACCTTTGACTCTGCTGTCACACAGGTGCCCTGCAAGTAGCCACGGGGTTGTGGGACATGGGGGGTGCTGCAGAGAGGGTGGTCTGCTGGTTGGCGTGGAGGGACTGGGCAAGAAACCCACACAACTAAGAGAGCACCAGGAGACAAGGTAGAGGATCAGTCGCCGAGAGCCAGAAAGTCCTGCCCCCCACAAAAGGCGCCCCCTTGGATGACAGAAGACCTGAATAAAATGCCCCTTGTGGTGAGGGCTGGCAATCAGGAGCAAAATTAACTCAAAAGTCTCCAAATTGGCTGTACAGGGCCAGAGAAACAGGTCTGTGAAGTCTGGACTCCAGAGAGAAAATTAAAATAATAAATTGAGCGAATAACACCCCACCTATTTTCACAAACTACGCCCACGGTAGTCCAGGGCTTGAGTGTTGGTGCAATGTCAATATTTGAATTCTGAGAGTGGGACGTGAGTGGGGCACCCTCCACGAGTGTATTTATGCCCTTGCGGGTTCCCATGTCACCAGGGACCAGCACATAAGTAAAGGGTCCTGGGGACACTGTCCCCTGGGACTAAATTGATTACATCACCGGGTTTATTGTCCACCCACTGTGGCTTGTCTGGGATGGGGACACGCTGGCCTCCTATCAAGCTACCCGCACTCCTTACAGAAAGGGTAAGTGCACCGTACCCGCCCATGGGTGAGAGCAGGAAAGCAACTGTTTCCGTTGGGTGGGAGCCAAACAGAAGAAATAATGGCTCATGTGTATCATACTACAGGTGTGTGCATGGAGAGCTGACTGGCTCAGCTTGGGAGTGGGCTTCCTGCAGTTCCCCCGCCACAAGGCAGCACCTGGGAGTCCGATATGTACAAGGACCCAGGATTTAAAAAATAAAAAAAGAAAGAGTGCCAGCCCCCCCCCCCCCGCCTTCAGCAAGTGAGAAGCCACTCACTCCATATCCACTGCCTCTGGGCTTTGGAATGCCCTGTATGCCCTTAGGAGGGCTCACAGTCTTCATATTGTCGTTCTGTGGTGCCTCATGATGGACAGGGACACCACTGTTCATCATGCACTAACCCAGACATGCGGGGAAATGTTATTGTACATGCGGAAGTACATTTGCCATTCTGAGTGTCTAGTACTCGTGGCGCCACAGGAAGGCCAACAGCAGTGGAAGAGTCAGGTGATTGGAGGGCTGGAAACATAGGTTCTGCAATAACTATTTAAACTGAGATTTTGTGATTCTATGTGAGGATAGTTTTCTGTACTGCTTATCAGATTGTAACACTAATTATTGTGAACAGACAGACATGATTGGCTGTGAGAACTAATGGTGACAGTGAACCTTTGTACAGGTGATGGTAAAGATTCAGCCTGATAGGAGCTTATCCGGGATGGGTGCCTTTGAAACAAGATGACTATCAGTGACATAACCTGATCCTCGAACTGCAAAGAGAGAAGACCAAGTCCAAGTGTTTCACATGCATTGTTTACATGTAAAATGTGCATTTGTGAATCATTGGACATTGTCCTGGTGCAAAACGCCAATGAAACCTTTAAGGAAGGGTAGTGGGTAGCCTTTTGAAATGCACTTGTCAAACAAAATTGTGAACTTGGAGGAAAGCCAGAATAAAGTTGGAACAAATTAAGATCATAGTGTTCCTTTTCGACCGACACCTTAACTATATGCTCAGGGCCACTGGAATTATGCCATGTTGCAGCTGTGGTGTTTCCCACATAATTATGGATTTTCCTCGTTTGCCAAATAATCCATTTTCTGCTACATAATCTGCACATTTTAACAAAAAAACATTTCTAGCTCCAACAGATCAAAAGTTACTAAAAAATCAGCTACTGTGTTGGCGCACAGTGGAAGTCCCTTTGAAAACGTTGACAGGTCCTCTTTGTTTATAGTGTATTTGGGTGTTAAACTGGTAGCGATGGGGTAAAACCTTTGCCCAGGAAAGTGTTAACCGGGGTATAAATAACAAAATAAGGACGTATTGCTATCACAAATTGAGCTACATTTCGCCACATGCTTTCCTTTTCTTGCCGCATTATTTAATCAACCATGCTGCATAATTTGGTCCTCCCCTACCGCATAATTACAGTGGCCCTGAGTATACTCTTTGTCTCCATGCTTGTAGAGTTACCAGGAACACGGGTAGATGAATAAAGTGTAAAAATATAACAAGTAAGCCACAATACAGTTGGAAACTGTAAGAGACTGAGGGGTCGAATTTGAGTTGAATAGTCATCGAATTTGCTCCAATATCTTAAGAAAGTGCTAAACCTGGAGAAGAATTCACTGGTTGAATTTCCTTTCGGGTAGCGAAAGTTTGGTGGAGGGAATTCTAGTGTCAGATTATACTCGGGTTTTAGCACATACAATTAAGTCGTATATAACCGTTTCACTGTGTATATGTAAACACACACATTTAAAATGAGTAGGGCATGTTTGCCCTCATCTGACAGGCTCGGGTTACTGGAGGGGACACTTCTCATCTAAGCATGCAACTATTAAAAGCGCTAAAAAAACTTAAAAGCCAGTACTTTGAAGTTAAACGTTGTGTACTAAATGAATGCTTGCCGCAGCATGCTTGCATTCCTCACGCAACCACGGATAACCGGATTTCCTTTCAGCCCCAAAGGAAATTAGCTATGCTGGTTTGGAGCAAACATTAGTCAAATGACTTGGGAGTGTTCGTGTTTATTCGATTCATAGTCATTGCCTCGGCTCGTGGGGGTAATGAGAGTGGGAGAAATGTTGGACTTGAACTAGCAGAAAGCTCTCATGGTTTTAGAGGTATTCATATGGTCCCATCTTGCTAAAAATATATATATTCTTGTTTAGAATTATTTTGCCCTTGCTGGACGAGAGCAACATTCCTGTGGTCTGTTAGAAACTCCTGTCGAAGGTCTTAGCTGCCTACAGAATGACGGATTCCCACGAGAATTTCTCTTTTCTTAGGGGGCCATAAAGTTTCGTCTTTTATTCTTCCATTCATTCCATCCGCTCACTGTCTCTCCTACCTGCAGTTTCACGAACACCCCACTTATAATGAGGCACTATCGGTGGAAGGCCGCAGACCTGCCAACTCACACGGTGCCACCGTGTGTTACATGATTTCAGTTCCCTTCACACAGTCACCTGATGAAAAGCAGAAATCACATGGTGGCAGGGAAAAGGAGCTGAAAACCACTACAAACAGTGAATTTGCAGCTCGTTTTTGAAGGCAGTAAGCAGCTGATGTCCTTTAAGAGGTGTGAAAACAGTGGTCTACGTAGATGCTGGCCCCTGTGGATTTGCGACCAACAGAGTGTGACGCATAGTGCCCAGCAGCCACCGCTTATGGTCAAAGGAGCTTGCCCGAGGAACCACAGATATGTGAAGCTGACGAAGTGGAAGTTCGAGAGAGTGGTAACACTTGGACATTGTGCAGACTGGGATAGTTGGCTCACCTGCACCCAATAATGGTAGTAAGCCCAAAGTCACACATTGTTAGACACTACCTTATTTCCAGTCTTGACTATTACTTTTTGGAGAAGCTACACAACTCTCCCAATAAAGAGGAAACTGTATCATTGGGAGGTTGAGAAACAAGGTGTAATACAAGTGATTTTTGTGGTGCAGTGGAGGCCACCCAGCAAAGACATATTTTTGAAAGATACATTGCCTGAAGGGAGTGTAAGTAGCATTTCTGAAGGAGACCAAGATCTTAGAATCCCTTTACAGACTCCATTAAAAAAAGTCCCAGGAGATCTGGTTGGTATTACAGTCTTTATAATTGTTTGTAAAAACATAAACAATGCCAGTACGAGTAAGCTTTGTGACACCAAATAAGTAGAGCAATATGAAGCTATAGCATCTAGTTAGCAATGACGGAAAAACAGTAAAGCGCTCTGATACCGCCGGGTCTAGCCAGCGCTATATAAAACTTTTAAAATAAATAAATAAATAGTGTATCAAGGGACATGGCAAATGAGTTACCTAGCAAGTAATGTTGGGGTATATTTACAAAGGTAGAATACAAATGAGTAAATCTACTCATATAAATATACTCTTACACTTTTGAGTGACTTTACAACATTGGGCTATTCACCATTTCTGAGTGTCAGTTTACACAAATGTTCAGAGTTGCGGGTGTCCAACCCCTTAAATAAGGGGTGAAGCCTAATTTACAAGTGTAAACTTACTACATCCAAAAAGGAGCAGTAGTATGCCCAGCACCACTTGTGGTCAACCGGTGATACTGCAACACCTTCCCATAGAAAATAGAGGCAGGGACCTAAAATAGAAAATTGTAGGTCATTATAGGTAATAATGTTACATTTAAATAATATTTAAACATTTAAAATATATATATAAATACAATTGAATGTTAAAACGTATGTATATATATATATATATATATATATATATATATATATATATATATTTAAAAATAACAATATTTTAATAACATATTTATTATCCTTCTTTAATTTAAAAATAAATCTAACAATATATATTTTTTAAAACTGTAAATTTATTTAGATTGTCTGTACCTATCTTTTTGTAATTTTTACTACATAATATGTAAATGCAAATTTTTTAACTTCTGGTGTTTTTTTAAACCAGCAAAAATGAATGTTTATTCAATTAAATATATTTCAATTAATATAATCATTATGTAAAAAATGTAAGAGTTTATAGTTACCAACGGTATCTTTTTACATGTACGTAGAGGTCTCTACCATTCGAGTTAAGATCTCCATATGGTAAAGTAAGGGGAAAGTGTAAAAGTTTACTAAACTTAAAAATATTTTATTTTAAAATATAAATATCAATTTTATATAACTATTTTAATTTTAGAACAATATAAAAAATGTTGCAGTATTAATAAATTAATTCAAATTTAAAATGCAAATATGTCACATCATTGAATAAAATCACATTTAAAGTAAAAAAAGTATTAAGTATTAAAAATTTGCGAAAGGGATGTGAATATTATTTCCAATTAATGTAATTATATGAAAATTTATATTTTATTTTAAGATAATGTTTAATATTAAATTAATTTTGTTTATATTGTAACAAGTCTATATACTTGAATTTCTTTTAAAATAGTTTCCCACAGGGTTTCATTTTAAGTCCCTACCGCTTTTATTTTCAAGAAGACGGTATTGCAGCCGTTGGCCATGTGTGGTTCTAAAAATGCATTTATGACAGTTATTGGGTCTTTTTTTGGCTGTGGTACTTAAGAAGTGCATTTAGTGAATATGAAAGGACTTACTCTTTTGTGGGTGGGTGCATGTTCCTACCTAAGCCTCTCCCAAACCCCTTCCTAACCTTTCCTTACTCCTCCGTTAACCCATCCCCCAATATTAGTATGTATTCCACATTTTACAACCACTTCCCTCTTTTCCTCTCACTTTTGATAACCAATTTTATTCATTTTCGAGAAGAGAAAGAGAAATAAAAACAAACAGTACACCATGTCAGGCAGCATTATAACGTGGATTTCGGCATACAGTACAGGTACAACAAAGTACAGTGTAGTTGCTCTCCCTCCCTGGGGCATAGCAAGCTAGTTCCCTCCCACTTTTACTACTAAAACCTATACTTACATGTGTGGACACTCAGAGTGTGGGAAATGGTGCAGTGTTGTTGGTCGTTTGTGTTCCTTTTCCCTCCTCCACTCTGTAGGAGTGTCCTGACTCCTCCCCCTTTAGTCTCCCTCAATCTGTCTCTCCTCTCCACACTGCTCCACTCCTCTCTTTTACTGTCCTCCAATGTTCATTTTGCCATTCTACCCCGGTCCACTTTTCTAGCCTACTGTCTTTCAATGGTTTGTCTCCCCTCTCCTCACCCGGTCACACCTCTCATCCGCTCTCCTCCAATGGTTTGTCTCTCTTTTCCCCACCACTCCACTCTGCTCGACCACTCTCCGCCTTCAAATGCAGACACTCCACAAGTCTCCTCCTCAACTCGAACTTCCACAACAACCACTGGCTTTACTGCTAAAGTTTTATAATCACCACAAAATTCCTTCTGGGTTGCTTGCTCTTCTTCGGCAACTATCATCACTTCTGCCAGCAGACCCTGGAAGTGACCTGTGGTCTGATACCGAAAACCCATTATTCATATCATATCCTTCAGATATCGAAACACACTGACATAATACAAAAAAAACACAAAGGCCAAAAGGAAAAGACTGCACAGTTACGACCATGTACCAGGCCTGCTAGGGAATAAGTTGGGAGTCCTGGAAAATTGGGTCAAGAGTAAAGAGAAATGTAAGAATGCTGGTGTCCCTAGAAATAGTCGATCGTAGCTTCAGGCAGAACTTGTTGAATCTTAAACTGGTGTTAGGGGACACAGATTCAAAAGTGAAGCTTACATAGGACTTCAGACCCCCCCCAATCCAGTGCCCCCATAGTGCAGCAAAAGGAGTCTAGTAATGACATCGGAAAAAATTAAGTATTGTGCTATCCGCTAAAGCTGAAATTAAAAACCTGAATACTGTTAGAGGTTATGCTTCAGTGCAACATCCGGCCAGGTGACAGCTCCTCAAAAGGAGAACAAGCACACAATTTCACAATTAGAAGTGTGATTCTTTTTTTCTGTCAATGAAGGCATGACTTGACTAAGCACTCTCAATGCTTGAAAAAGTGATGCAGCACTCTAAATTGTTCGAGCTTCAATGAGATTCTCCTTCCAGGTCAAGATCATAATACTGATTTTGCTTTGCGCATAATGGTGACCCGCATATTTGGGAAACTTCTTGAGGGGTGCCATGATTTGGTTGTACAATAGAGCAGCCCATTGGATCCTAATAATCTCATGCCAGGTCTTTCCCCAATGTTGTCCCTATATCCAGTAAGTAACAATGATCATACAGCACGCAGAGCTGCAAGTTTACTTTTGGGGGTTGAATAATTGAACATGTGAAAGACCTAGAAAGAAGGTCGAATTAAATGGGACTAAGGGACTAATGCAGTGGCTTTCTGACTACGAAAGTTCTCTTATATTTTTCAGCAGAAACACATGTAGCGTATGTTCTGCTGCCCTCTTTTGAATGTAAAGCTGTACACAACATTCAATTAATTAAATAGCATCTCTACACCTATAAGGAGGATGATTTCCCGAAGTACTAAAATTGTTGATGTCAAATTTAAAGAAGTCATGGATGGATCACAATAAGTCAATCTGAAATGTGCCAGTGAAAGGCTTTTCCCAAAAATGTCTAGCACTGACAGTCTCAGTCCCTAATATCGCCTTTTACATTCATGTGCTATGCAATTAAGGCTAAAGGTGGTCATATTCCTTTGATTTAAGTTTGAACATGGAGAGGATGTGGCAATGCAGCTGAAATTTAGTTGGGTTCACTGGAAATGTTGCTTCTGGATTGTTATAGTTAGGACCACGTTTCCATAGGTAATAGAATTTTTGATTTGCTAATACCTTTGGCACCGTTTGACAAATGTTCACGAAAACCTACTAAAAGAAGTCTCATCCACCCAAGGTCCTGCTAAGGGGAAACTTAAACATGGCATTCGACAACTTCACTGACCGCTCTGGCAGCGCACAACACAAGTTGGGGCTCTTTCCCAGGCTGGACTGGATAGTCTCCGAGAGCTTTGACTCACGGACATGTGGCACCATTTTCACCCTCACAGCCGAGCTTACACTTATTACTCAGGGGCACATACAATGTATGCCAGACTAGACTACTTCCTTGGCTTCATCCCATTACAGGCTCTTGCGACAGACACCGAGATCCTTACTGCCTCCCTCTCCGATCACGCCTCATTTTTGGCAACCTTTCAATTCCCACGCGCTCAGCAACCACTACGATATTGGTGCCTACGCCATACACTACTACACCAGTCATCCATGGTCACCCAAATCAAAACGGCCATCGCAAACTACCTAGCCCTCAATGCCAACTCCGATATGTCCCTGGCGATGCAATGGGCTGCCCTTAAAGCCGTCCTGTGGGGGGAATTCATCGGCATATCCGCGGCCAGCAACGTGGAGCGTAGTCAAAAGCGAGCTGAGGTAACCAAGTGGATAGCAGAGCTGGAACAGATGCAACAGCGCACTGGATCGGCCAGGGCCTGGCGCCAACTCTGTGTAGAAAGGAAGTAGCTTGCAGCGCTAGATCAGGAAAAGGCCCTCCGCCACTCCTATTATACCGGGGACGACAGATGTGGCCGCCTCCTAGCTCACAATCTGCGAGAAGCGCTGCAGCATCAGGGAGTGCAGGCAATACAGGATCCCGGGGGCGAGTTCACGTCAGATGATGCAGCCATAGCGGAAGCTTTCCGAGATTTCTACACAGACTTACACTCGAGCGACTCTCTTGACGCTCTCCACAGTCTTGACTACCTAGAGGCCGCACGGATACCTGCGCTCCCTAAGGCACAGGCAGACCACCTCGACAGGGATATAGGGACGGAGGAAGTTATTGCGGCAATTTCCCGCCTCCGACTCGGTAAATCTCTGATGGCTACTCAGCAGCCTTTTATAAAACTTTTTGTGGCCAAGTTGCCCCCATGCTACGGGACATATTTAATACTTTTGCACAAACAGGAGCCATCCCCAGAGAAATGTTAGAAGTATCCATAGTGGTCATCCCTAAGCCCGGAAAGGACAAGACACTGCAGCACATACAAACCTATCTCCCTCCTAAATATAGATATAAAGCTCTACATGAGCATTTTAGCGACCCGTCTAGCGCCCTACATGCCCCAACTAGTGGAACCAGACCAAGCGTGGTTTATACCGCACAGGCAAACAAGCGATATCACTAAAAGGGTCCTACACCTCATTGAAAAAGCCTCTCGCACTCTAGGGTAATATATGCTACTGGCCATTGACGCAGAGAAGGCCTTTGATAGGGTGCATTGGCCCTATGTAGAGCAAGTCCTGTTGAAATGTGGTTTTGGGGACAAATTGCGCATGCAAATACTGAACTGTTATCGCTCACCTAATGTAACAGTTTGAGTAACTGGCCAGGCATCTTCCCGGTTGCCCATAAGTAGAGGCACAAGGCAGGGGTGTCCTCTTTCTCCCCTCCTCTTCGCGCTTTACATGGAACCGCTGCAGATTAGGTAGCACCGCCTCATATCCGGGATTAAATTTGGTGGGGATATTCATACCATCAGCCTATATGCAGATGACATCCTGCTTTCCCTCTCTAACCCGATCCAAGCACTGAGGGTTCTTTTCATTGAACTACATGGCTTTGCACGGGCTTCAGGGTTCAAGATTAACATGGACAAAACGACCGCCCTTGATATCTCCCTCACACCGCACACACTGGCTCACATTCAAGCGGAACACCCGATACAGTGGGCTACCTCTACAATACCATACCTGGGAGTGCAATTAGGCTCCACTATCCCCGCCACTGTCACAGCCAATTACTAGAGGCTTCGCACCCACATCCGTAAAGATTTAGACCAATGGAAACATCACACTCTCTCCTGGTTAGGCAGGATAGCGGCCACCAAGATGACCATACTACTCCAGATTCTATACCTCTTCCAGACACTTCCTCTGCGTCCCCCAGCAGGCTGGATCCAGCAAACCCAATCAGACTTAGTTGCGCTTTATTTGGCAGGTCCGTAAACCCAGGTTTAAGCATACCATAGCAATAATGCCACCAGAGCGAGGTGGTGTGGGGGTCCCCGACCTACAGCTCTACTTTTACGCCTCACAGCTCTGCTACTTAGTGGAGTGGAGCCATTTCGAATCCAAGAAGCACTGGTTGTTTCAAGACCTAGCAGTAGCCGGTACACCCTTGCAGGGTATCCCTTTCCTTCATAAAGCACATAAGCCACCTAACCTCTATGCCTCTTACATTACGAGCACTACGATTGAAGCCTGGGATCGTGCTCCCACTTCTCACGTGCTGACGACATTCCCCACCCCCACTCTTGCCACTATTTACTAACTCAGAGTTCCACCCGGGTACAGATGCCAAGGCCTTTGCACCATGGCACTTCACTCCTTGCGGAGCTCTGGGTCACCTATTTGATCTAGAAGGAATCATTCCATTTCCACGACTCCGGACAGATTATGGTATTCTGGAGATGGAGAGGCTATCCTATTTGCAGCTCAGACACTGGGCTCTCCAACCACAAGTCAGGCCTGGTGCCCAGCGACTGTTGACCACGTACAAGAAGTGCTTGTCACCCGATCCACTGACAAAAAACTAATGCCAGATCTGTACAAGCACTTATTGCTTACCACTATACACACGTATAATGCAGGGCAGGCACAATGGGAGAGGGTCTTAGGCCGCATTTTCACCCACAAGGAAGGGGACAGTATTTATTATAGGGCATTCAACGTACCACACAGGCCTCACCGAGACACTGACTAAGGTAGTAACCTACTGGTACTACACGCCGGAGCATCTCCATCACTTTGACCCCCGTCAAAGTGCTTTGTGCTGGAGGAGCTACGGGGAGGTGGGTACAGAACATCTCCTCTGGAGTTGCAAACGCATCCAATCGTATTGGTCCCACCAAATCCTAGACGAAATAGATTCTCACCTTGACACGCAACTTCCACGCTTCCCAGCCTACATCCTCTTAGGTTTACCCAACCCGCTAATGTACCCGGCAAAATCCCAAAGAGGGTGACTGATCGCAATCGCCCTGGGGCGGCTACTCTCAATATAATTGCATATTGGCGATCTCCCCAATCCCCACCACATTCTGGATGGCCTCAGAGACTCTGGCTAGTGTTAGGGATGGAGAAACTGACTCTCACTTTAGCGGGTAGGGGGTCCGAGTTCCTTGAGCTATGGCGCCCTTTCCTAACGTTGCTCATAACGGTGTTCAGGGAACTGACCTGCCCTCTATACCTTAGACTATTACGCCTGGCCGATACGCAAATTCCACAGGTGACCTCTTCGTGCAAGACTCATAGACCACGATGATCCTCGGTGTGCCTCACAATTCCCTTTTCCCTTCGTACTTTATTTTGTTTGGTGGACGGGGGGGTTGAGGGTGGGATTGTTGGGTTTCTTTTGTTGTATTGCCTCTCTCTCTGCGCTGGCTGTTAATTATCCACTCTAACAGACCCGCTCCATGCATTTACTAGAGTAATAACGCTTACCGCAACACTTGATGTCTGTATTAAGATGACTTTGAGAGCAGGGGGTCTTGTTCCTTATTCTGATATTTGTTCTGAAAATCAATAAAAGATTTAAACCATATTTAGTTATGGTAATAATATCTTACTTTACATTAAAAAGAAAAAAAATTCACTGAAAAAATCAAAGGTTAAAGTGATGATATATTTAGGTGAAAATATCAGTTAAAGAGTAACATTTTAAAGCAAAAAAACACTGCAATTCACCAGTTGCAGAAGCTATAACTATAACTCATGTCCTTGCCATATATTTCTTATGGTTTCACATATTACATCATTCATGAAATGTTCAATGACATCATTGATAACATCACTGATGACATCTGAAATTACATCATTGATGACAACTTTGTGCATGGCTGGGGCACGAGTTAGAGTTTCTTCAGGTAACTGTAACTGATGAATTTCATTTTTTTAGTTTAAAATGTAGAGTTTTAACTGATATTTCGACCTAACTATAACATGACTTTAACCTTTGTTTTCTTCTGTGAAGGTATATATAAATATATAAATTCCCCAAAATTCCACCAGGCTTTTGCCTACCTCACGGGCACGCGCTCTCCATATTAAGAGGGTGGCACTCACGTGAATATGCAGACAAAAAAGCAACACAGAGTCCTAACGGGATCTGAAATACTGTGTTTATTCAGCAAACATGTTATGGCCGGATGCCTTTCTCAATTTTGTTTTCAAAGTGAAATTGACCCCTTCAATTGATTGGTTAAAAAGTCTAATACATTAATGTGTTTCTTTTGTATCTTACACACACACAAACACACATACACACACACACACACACACATTACCTACTGGCGGTCGCCAGTAGGTAGATATAGTTAGGACCTAGTTTCCATAGGACATCCACAACATTCTATTTGGAATAACTGTGGCGCTGCTGGACGAATCTTCGCGAAATTCTCCAAGAAAATGGCCTGCTCCGCTCCGCTCCTTCCCTGAAAGTTTGGGGGTGCTTCGTCAAGTGGTGGCCGAGTAAAAAGGGAGCTCCCAAAACCTGTTTTCCCCATGCAATTTTCCATAGGACCTTTATCCAGGGCTACAGCCCGAACGGCTGAACGGAATTACACCAAATTTGGCAAAAAGGTAGAGTTCGGCTCGCAGATTGTGCTTTTTGTTAAATGGTGTAAATCCGTTCAGTAGTTCCTGAGAAAATCAAAAGTAATATCATAGTGATATCTAGAGACAAAGTACCGTACTCTGTACTGTACTCCGTACCTTCCCGAGCACGAGCTGTATGGTCATTGGCTGTCAACTGTCTGTCAACACTCCAAACCAGGAAGTGTTGGCAGCCATCTTGTGCCCCGAGGCACAAGAAAGCAGTGAATCAAACGTGCAAAACACGAAAAGGGGGCAGGGTAGAAACCCCTTGACCCCCTTGACCTTCTCAGGGGGTCCCACAGGACCCCCAAGGCCCAAAAACATATTTTCTTTTTTATTTTTAAATCGTGGGGTACGAAGTTCCGTACTCTGTACTGTACTCTGTACCTTCCCGAGCGCATACTGGAGGTTCCTGGTGGGCTAGTTGGCCCCCCAGGGACCTCCAGTATGCAAGGGGAATTAGTTCCCCCTCTGCAAACGCGCCAGGGGGCTGCATTGCAGAGAGGTGTAAAAAGGGGCGTGGCCTCTTTACACCTCTCTACAATGCAGCCCCCTGGTGCATACTGGAGGTTCCTGGTGGGCTAGTTGCCCCCAGGGACCCCCAGTATGCAAGGGGAATTAGTTCCCCCTCTGCAAACATGCCAGGGGGCTGCATTGCAGAGAGGTGTAAAAAGGGGCGTGGCCTCATTACACCTCTCTGCAAGGCAGCCCCCTGGCGCATACTGGAGGTTCCTGGCGGGGTGGTTGGCCCCCAAGGGCCTCCAGTATGCAAGGGGAATTAGTTCCTCCTCTGCAAACGCGCCAGGGGGCTGCGTTGCAGAGAGGTGTAATGAGGCCATGCCCCTTTTTACACCTCTCTGCAACGCAGCCCCCTGGCGCATACTAGAGGTTCCTGGTGGGCTAGTTATCCCCCAGGGACCCCCAGTATGCAAGGGGACTTAATCCCCCAACTTATAACACGCTACAGGGCGCGTTTGTACAGTGGTGAAGGTAGGGGCGGAGCTTGAGGTGATGTCAGTGCAAACACGCCCTGTGGCACGTTTTAAGTTGGGGAATTAATTCCTCTTCAATGCAGAGGTCCCCTTGGGGGCAACTAGTCCAACAGGTATCTCCAGTAAGCGCCATGGAGCTTTGTTGCAGAGTGTTGTAAAAAGGAGGCTTGCCCTCTGAACACCTCTCTGCAACACAGCTGCCTGGCGCATACTGGAGGTACCTGGTGGGCTAGTTGGCTCAGAGGGGACGTAAGGATTGAAGAGGAATTAATTCCCCAATCTAAAATGCACCACAGGGCGTGTTTGCCCACATGTTACCTCATGCCCCACCCTCTTCCTTCACTGTTGAGCAAAATATTCCTGTAAAATCAGCCGAACTACGAATTCCAATTTACTCACCTGTTATCACAAGAAACGTCAGTGATGCATCTTTTAACTCACTACTGATCCTGAAAAGTAATTCTAACCATACTTACAGTAACTTCCATAGGCTAACATTGACTGGTTTCACTTGGAAATTCTTCTAAGTGTGGAGTTTTGGAACTCAAAAATCAAC
This sequence comes from Lissotriton vulgaris, assembly GCF_964263255.1. Classification (NCBI taxonomy): domain Eukaryota; kingdom Metazoa; phylum Chordata; class Amphibia; order Caudata; family Salamandridae; genus Lissotriton; species Lissotriton vulgaris. Next base: position 672,093,523 of record NC_141691.1, on the reverse strand, counting down.
CGAAATACGAATTCCGATGTACTCACCTGTTATCAGGACAAACCTCAGTGCTGCATCTTTCAGCCCATATTAAAAAAAAATATATTAATAATAAAAAAATTATTTTTGAATTTAGTTTTGTTATTATTTTACATTAAGAATATGAATTATAACTTATAAAATAAATAAAAATATTTATATAAAAAATGTAGTAAATCAGTATCAAAACAGATAAATATAACAATTAATACATTTAAAAATTGTCATTTACAAAACCTTCGAAATGCACTGAAAAAACCAAAGGTTTCAGGCCTGATATAGTTAGGAATTAGCATTTAAAAAACCTGTGAAATTCACTGAAAAAACTATAGGTTTCAGGCCTGATATAGTTAGGAATTAGCATTTAAAAAACCTTTGAAATTCACTGAAAAAAACCATAGGTTTCAGGCCTGATATAGTTAGGAATTAGCATTTAAAAAAACCTTAGAAATTCACTTAAAAAACAGTAGGGGGTCCATTAGGATGGCGGGCGGACTTTGCCCGCCCGTCATCCTATCGTAAATCGGGACCGCCCGCCATAAGGGCGGGGGTCCCGGGGGTGCCATTAGGATGTGCCCGCCACAGTGGCGGGCACATCCTGTATTTTCAGCATTGTGGGGGGCGGTGCTCTCTGCACCGCCTGTCACAATGCTGAAAATGCACTTTCACATTTTCATTTGCAAAGCGGCAGGCACCGCGCCGTGCCTGCCAATTGCAAATGAAAATGAAGGGGGGTACCACAGGTACCCCCCATCTGCACCCCCCACCTGTACTTCACTCTGGGGGCCCGCAGGGGGCCCCCAGAGTGAAGACCGCATGCCTTTCCGTGGCGGCAGCGCCGCCGCGGAAAGGCATCTAACAATGCCCATGGTAATATTGCGGGCGGTGTCTAACAGACACCGCCTCCATGTTACTCGTTTTCCGCCCCGGCCGCTAGGCGACCGGGGCAGAAAACAGGCGGGCGGTATTTTGCACCACCACCATCCCCTCCGTCATCTTAATATGGCGGGGGATTTGGGCTTGCAATATCGGGCGGTTTGCCTCCGCCAGGCCGGCGGTGGCCACCGCCAGCCTGGCGGAGGCAAACCGCCCGACATCGTAACGGACCCCTAGGTTTTAGGGGTGTTATAGTTAGCTGGAAGTTTCACTCGTACAAAACCATTGAAATTCCTACGATATAGTTAGTTGTACTAACTATATCTCGCGCGCCCGCAATCCACTGCTGATGATGTCACATATTACATCATTCATGACATGGTCAGTGACATCACTGATGACATCTCAAATGACATCACTGATATATCAGGCCTGAAACCTATGGTTCTTTCAGTGTATATATATATATATATATATATATATAATATATATATATATATATATATATATATATATATATATATATATATATATATATATATATATATATTTGCTTTCAGGTTATTCAAATAGCAACCAAATTGAGAAAAACCCTAGCTAAAACGCTTCACCTTACACAAAGTTGACCGTAACAACGTGGATGAGGAGCTAGGTGGGGTACAAACCGCTAAGATGTTTGCATTTGAATCCACAGTGTGGTACGAGGTAATGGTTAACCCAACTGACGTACCTGAGAAGCCACACATGATAATAATTCCTGATAGCTGAACAAGTAAAGGGTGGGTGAAATATGCATTCGAACTTTACTAGGAGGTAAACACCACACTGGCACATTTCTTAGAACCATTTAGATACATTTAATATAATACACCAGCAAACATGTTACCTAGCTTATAATGCTATATATGAAACAATCTGAATAGATAGACTATAGACTATGAATAGCCCACCACCTGACTCAATGAAATACAGCAGACCTTTGGCACACCCAGCCATACACTTGCCATGCTGATAAGATCAAACTGATTGTACTTTCACTTTACCTAACACACACCATAACTAATTTAGTCACTAAACAATGCAGTACTAATGTTAAAATGTGATATGTAAATTCTTGTATTCTAACTTATCTAATGTGAATGAGACAGTCTTGTAATGCAATAATCCAATAATGTGATACTTACCTTGCAGACACCTCGTCCACCACCCACTTCTTCAGTCTGAACTATTTTGTTTTATCTAATTTCACATCTGTTATTTCAACAGGAACAGTCGCCTTTTGAATAAACTTACAACTTAGGACAAATATTATGCTTCCACAAAAATAACTCATGTCTTTCATCTAGGATTCTTTCCATACTTTGAAAAAGTGGGTGAAGGAATTGAAAGAACATGGTCCTGAGAACATTGTCATGGCCATTGCTGGCAACAAGTGTGATCTTTCAGACACAAGGTAAGAGATTGTTTTCTTGGCCCAGTTTATTGTTTGTTCCTTTAAACTGCACCTTGCTATTGCACTGTTTCTTGACAGCCTTCTTAGGAAAATACAAGTACATATTGTGGCACTTCTTCAGTACAGGCCCGATGCTCCATAGCCTTCAGTTCCACAATGATTACTTGTTTATGTCCCACTGAATTTCTGCTGAGGCACTTCCTTCATTTGCTGTCCTGTAAAATTCTCTTATGTAATGTGAAGGACAATAATGTGCTTATTGTCTCTGGCAATGGGATTCAGTGCAGGTTCTACATGAGGTAATAGATTTTTGAGATTATATCACTTTTTATTGTATCAGAGCCACTCATGTATATTTGTTATGAATATATGTGTGTTCTTTGCAACTTACAAAGAACAATGGGCAAGATGTACTAAGAAAGGATTCACAAAAATGGGTCACAATTTGCACTCCAACTTTTTGCTAATCTATGGTATGTTGCAAATCAACCTTAGTATTTATAGGTCAGTTCACAAAATACAGAACCGTAATGGGTTGCAATTCAACCTACTTCATGAATATTAAAGCGGTAGGTTACGCATTGTGGCCCACTATGATTTGCTGTCTTCACAAGGATGGTGAACAGCAAAACACACAAGATGATGGGCGGAATGTTGCACAATGGCAACACATTCACCCCCAGTCACAGATCTGGGTTTAACCCATCGTTCTTTTGGTCACCAAGCCACCCCAGTTTAGACATGGCCATATGCAAATCAGTCTTGACCCTGTGCCTCATGGGAACAGTCCAGCCCGAACTGCCAAGTCATGTTTTTCCAGACCGGAATCAAGCATCCTAGGACCGGTTTCTGGCTATCAGCCGCCTTTAGCCAGGATAGTTTGACTCCAGTGGCGTAGTAAGCACGGGACCCACGTCTGGGCATACCCTTCCCACATAGGGTGAATAGCAAAACACACAAGATGATTGACGGAAGGTTGCACAATGGCAAAACATTCACCCCCAGTCACAGATCTGGGTTTAAACCATCGTTATTTTGCTCACCAAGCCACCCCAGTTTAGACATGGCCATATGGAAATCAGTCTTGACCCTGTGCCTCATGGGAACAGTCCAGCCCGAACTGCCAAGTCATGTCTTTCCTGGACCGGAATCAAGCATCCTAGGACTGGTTTCTGGCTATCAGCCGCCATCAGCCAGGATAGCTTGACTCCAGTGGCGTAGTAAGCACGGGACCCACGTCTGGGCATACCCTTCCCACATAGGGTGAATAGCAAAACACACAAGATGATTGACGGAAGGTTGCACAATGGCAAAACATTCACCCCCAGTCACAGATCTGGGTTTAAACCATCGTTATTTTGCTCACCAAGCCACCCCAGTTTAGACATGGCCATATGCAAATCAGTCTTGACCCTGTGCCTCATGGGAACAGTCCAGCCCGAACTGGGGATGGTGGCCCGCTAGGGTCAGCAGACTACGAGGTTCGTGATTGCTTTGGGACTCCTTTCCGTTTGTGAATGGGTTACCACTACCTTTCAGTAGTCTGTAAAATTAAATGTTTTACGTTTGGAATTCGGTCACAAAAAATGTATATATACCTTGAGGAATCACTTTTTGGAAGGGATGATTTAAACACACCCTTTTTCAAATACCCATTCCTAAACTTTCCCTAAACCCATTTTCTAAATGGGTTTAGTACATTTAAAAAACACATTTTCTTTTTGTACACCCTGCGGTTTACCAAATAGCAGTGTTTGCAGCCAGAAAACATGTTCACAAACCTAGCTCAATGATTCAGTGAGCAGATTTTATTCATATTTGTCAAAGTTTTCTTTTTCTGATCCTGACGTTGAAGTACAAAATCCATTAGAGCACGAGTTAAAACTTTGTGATCAAAGATATAAGAAATAAAAATAAATTGCTATGGGATCATTTGTTGAAAACATATTTTGAAAGCAAACACAAAGAACGTTACATTGATAAATAGCACATCACATCTCCAAATTATTTTATCATGAGCAATACTATCTACATTTTAAACAACCATTGGCAAAGCCAATAATTCTGAGGTGGGATGCCATCCTTTTGGCTCTTTCTATGCTTTTTTTGCTTTGCATGATTTTTGTAAAAACCTTATTGCTGTCAAAACTGTCTGGTTCTCAATCTTGTAAAAGCACATCGTCTAAAAGCAAAACTTGCATTTGGATCGCAAATAGCAAGCAGTGCCATAGTAGTTTCTGGCACTTAACATAACTACTTTGTGTGTAGAAGTTAGCCTACTGCTTAAGTGAACTGACCCACTCCCCTATTCTGAATGCTGTAGTGGGTGGAAAGAAAATGTAAATAACACAATAACAGACCATTGGATGAACATGGTAGCTGAAAACCCTTCTATCTAAGAATATATGTTTAGTAAAATCGAAAGGCCTGGGCTAATGCCAGACATAAAAATAAAGAATCCAGATTTTTAAATTCTAAAATAATATCCTGGGACCTTTCCCCTTTTCATCTTGCAGTATTTTATAAGGAATGTCAATTACGATGCGAGTGGAACAATCCAATTTCAGTATGCAATTGCAGAGGCCGAATTTGCCCAAGATGCTTATATTTTTACAATGTGTGTGTTATAGTTGCCAATCCATATACTTTTGGAATGCCGTTTGAAACATGTATTCTTATGCCACCTCGTCCTCTTTATTACCTGTTCTGCGCTGGGGAGAGGAAACTGTACAGTCCCCTTTTCCTAAAATGGCTGTTCATAAACCTATGTACACCCTTCCGTTAGAGGCCTCCCCTTTCAAATTGTGCACTATCGCATCCCTCTCTCTATTCATAAAGATCTTTCATGGCTAAGGAATGCTAATTTAGTCCGCTCAGAAGTTTGTAAACGCTCACGCCCTTCCTGTCATGGGTTTAATCTCGGACAAGAAACCACTGCATGTGATGATGGTGTAAAAGGAAGCTGAAACGTTTGTTACTGAAAATAAAATCCCACATCAGGATGCTTGCGTCTCACTTGTGCACTAGTTTAATGAACTCAGTCTATGTGCAGAGTCTGAGTCCAGAGACTGACTGAAAGATGCAAGCAAACTGCCTGTTTCCAAATATTCTTGCATCTGAAAGTCATGCCATTGTCTAAGACACCTTATAGAAGCGTTCAATGTCTTCCCATCATTACAACAGCCACATTTAAGTTAGTGTTATGCATCATGCATGAAACATGGCATGAGTCCAGCATTACTTCAAGCTTACATTTACAGAATGGATGTGGAAAAGACTAACAAGAGGGTCAGGCGAGCCATTGAATTCTTGAGACTCCCAACGTTTAAATAGTTATGACATGGAATAAGTAACCTTTATTCTTGAGACTGAACTAGAGAAAGCTTTTCAATAAAACAGTAAATAATTGTGGGCTGGAGTCAAAAAGACATTGCTGTGAGTAGCAGTGACTTATTATTGTAGTACTCCTGGCCTAGCCGTGAAGTCCCCCCTGACCTACTCCTGGCATAGTCCTGAAATTCTGTTGTAAGTCAGTAGTACCCCAATAATAATTCACAGCAAAATCTTTGCGAGGAAGGCTTCCTTTATGCTGTGGCTAGATACTTTTCCATCCTTTCATTACACACAGTTCAAATGTGAAGACTTCCAAGAACAATATTTCTGAGCACAGAAGCATCAAAAACATGGTGCAGCGTGTGCACCTGGTCTTCCAGCAGTCCTGAGATCTACATCCTTTGCAAAAATCACTGATGCAACCCAGGCAAGAAAGATCTATTTTTAGCCCATCTACCAAAGTTGATGGAGTCCAAGCCGCAATTAGAATGAAGTAGAACTGCATGAAACATGCAAAAACGTAACCCCTGGAAACTGGAGAAATGTAAATTAAATGTTTATGTGGCACAACTCTAGTGCTCAACTGAGCAAATATGAAAGGATTTAAAAAATCACAAATCCAACAGACGTAAAAAGAGCATTTCTTCCTCTAGAAGGCAATGTTGGAAAATAGTGATCTGCTGAACAAATAGGTGACTGGAGACAAATTGCCAAATGTGTAGGTAAACGGAAGGTGTCAATTTACAAAGATTTTGCTTTGACCTATTCTTGTAGTACTCCTGGTTTACTCCTAACTGAAGGGGGCAATCACAAAGTATTTGCTTTGCATTAGTAAGTCAGGAGTACTACAAGAGTAAGTAACACATATCCATTCCAAAATCTCTATGAATTTTTGCGAATCCGTCCCAAGATATCATACAAGAGAAACATGTTGAACGTTTCCAACAGAACAGGTGCTCCACAAAGCATGTACACATGCTCGCTGTGCACAAACACAAGTATTTTCAGATATAGTTAAAAATAATCCAGATTTGCAAACCACATCAAAGACACGATTTGGTAACAGAGCCTATCCAATAAGCACATAACCTGAGGAAACTCAGTCCTCATAATAATTTGTAAACATTACAAGGAATATCCCCTCCAATAACAAAGGCCAGAGTACCTCAATTCTACAGTAAATAACATAAAAATTCAAATGACAACGTAATGCCACAACAGCAGCATAATACAAGCAAGGGTAGCTTGTAAACAAAATATGTGAAGGAACACGTGACAGTGCAATCAATAAACTAACAATATGCAAGCACCAATCTATTATTGATATAACAACAAGAGCTAAGGATGCATCCAGCCAGTAATCTTTCCTTAACTCCACTATCCGCACTTGCCTTGGTAAAGCTAATGCTTCCCTCCACAGATTCTTTGACTGTGTGTACATTTGCTGCAGCTCAACCTTCTTCAGCTTAAAACTGAAGTGTCTGGAACTACCTTCTTCAGTCTGTCCCCTTCTAAGATGTGGCCCCACACCATGGCCCTCAGGGCAACCCAAACCACTGCATTACCAATTAATCTATGTCAGTATATAGAAAGGGCACCCTATTTTGCTAATTTGGCATTCTATCAGAATATCGTGGATAAAATATTGTCCTACAAAAATATTGTAGCCAAAATATTTTTAACAGAAGCACTTCGAAGGTAAAATATATATATGTAACAATAGGTTTGCTATATTTAATTTAACTTAACTCCACACATATGTACCTAGACAATATATATATTCAAGGGACATGGATGAGGTGTTAAGAATGTAAAACTTGTACTTACTCATAAGTACTTACCTTCATTATATATTGGACCGAAACACCAGCACCCTGCTCGACAACCTCGCCAATCTTGGACTCAAGCAACTGGTGTCCACCCCCACCCACCTCGCCGGACACACACTCGACGCAGTCTTCTCTTCCAGCACAGACATCGACTTCAGCCACGCCACAGAGCTTCAATGGACGGACCACAGCTGCGTCCACTTCACCTTCAAGAGAACGACGACCCACCACCACCAGCAACAGGCCGCCCGCAGAAGCTGGAACAAGATCACAGCAGACCAGCTCGCCACCTCCCTGAGCCAGCACCCTCCTGCCAGCTCAGCGAACCCCAGCCAGGCCGCCGACAACCTCACGAAGTGGATCAGCATCTGCGCGGACGAGCTCGCCCCGCTGAGGACCCCGCCCAGCAGACCCGGCAGCAAGAAAGCCCCGTGGTTCACCGACGAACTCAAGAGCTCCAAGAAGAACTGCCGAGCCCTCGAGAAAGTCTGGAGAAGGGATCCTACACCGGACAACAGGACCTCCTTCAAGCTTGCCACCCGGAAGCACCACCAGCTGATCCGCGCCGCCAAGAAAACAGCATTCAAGGACAGGTTGGACAACAACGCACACAACTGCAAGAAACTCTTCAACATCGTGAAAGATCTTTCCAACCCCAGCGCAGGAAACAACGACATCACCCCATCGCAAGACCTCTGCAACTCCCTCGCTTCATACTTCCACAACAAGATCGCGGACATACACAACAGCTTCAACAACCAACCAACGCACACCATGACCGAACAACCACCCCCCACCACCACCCTCCACGCCTGGACCCCGATCAGCACCGAAGACACCATCCGCACGATGAACTCCATCCACTCCGGATCACCGACCGACCCCTGCCCTCACCACGTCTTCAACAAGGCCGACGCTGTCATCGCACCCCACCTGCGAGACATCATCAACACATCCTTCGACACCGCCACCTTCCCTGACAGCTGGAAGCACGCCGAACTCAGCGCTCTACTCAAGAAACCAACAGCGGACCCCACCGAACTCAAGAACTACCGCCCCATCTCGCTCCTCCCGTTTCCAGCCAAAGTCATCGAGAAGACCGTCAACAAGCAGATGGCCGCCTTCCTCGAGACGAATGGATCCCTCGACCCCTCACAGTCCGGCTTCCGAGCCAATCACAGCACCGAGACCGCCCTCATCGCCGCCACCGATGACATCCGAGCCCTGATGGACAATGGAGAAACAGCGGCCCTCATCCTCCTAGACCTCTCCGCGGCATTCAACACTGTCTGCCACCGCACCCTAGTACAGCGCCTCAGCAACATCGGAATCCAGGACAAGGCGCTGGAATGGATCATCTCCTTCCTCGACGGAAGAACACAGAGAGTCCGCCTACCACCGTACAAGTCAGAGGCCTCCGAAGTCATCTGCGGCGTCCCTCAAGGATCATCTCTGAGCCCCACCCTCTTCAACGTCTACATGAGCCCCCTCGCGGCCATCGCACGCAAACACAACCTCAGCATAATCTCCTACGCCGACGACACCCAGCTGATCCTCTCCCTGACCAACGACCCCGCCTCCGCCAGAGCCAACCTGCACGAAGGGATGAAAGAGGTAGCCGAGTGGATGACGACCAGCCGCCTGAAACTGAACTCTGACAAGACGGAGGTCCTCATCCTGGGCTCTTCACCCTCCGCCTGGGACGACTCCTGGTGGCCTCCCGCCCTGGGCACCGCACCCAAACCGACAGACCATGCACGCAACCTGGGCTTCATCCTGGACTCCTCCCTCTCCATGACCAGGCAAGTCAACAACGTCTCCTCGGCGTGCTTCAACATCCTACGCATGCTACGGAAGATCTTCTGGTGGATCCCCACCGAGACCAGGAAGACCGTCACCCAGGCCCTCGTCACCAGCCGACTGGACTACGGCAATGCCCTCTACGCCGGTACCACCGCCAAGCTCCAGAAGAGACTCCAGCGGATCCAGAACGCCTCAGCCAGACTCATCCTCGACATCCCACGAACCAGCCACATCTCCGGACATCTGAGAGACCTTCACTGGCTCCCCGTCAACAAAAGAATCACCTTCCGCCTCCTCACCCACGCACACAAAGCCCTACACGACCAAGGCCCGAGCTACCTCAACAGCCGGATCAACTTCTACGCTCCCAAACGCCACCTCCGATCAGCCAACCACGCCCTCGCCGCCGTCCCCCTCATCCGAAGAGCGACTACAGGAGGAAGGTCCTTCTCCTACCTGGCCGCCAAGACCTGGAACTCCCTCCCGACCGACCTGCGCCTGACCCAAGACCACCTCTCCTTCAGGAAGAAGCTGAAGACCTGGCTGTTCGAGCAGTAGCGGCACTCCCCCCCCACCCCCCAGCGCCTTGAGACCCTACGGGTATGTAGCGCGCTCTATAAGTGTCATTGATTGATTGATTGATGGTTTTTCGGCATTGACATTTTTGTACGATAGAATATCAAGGACAGCTATACTAAAATACAGTTGTTCAATTTTCGTTCTCCTGACTACCGGGTACCTCAAGAGATCATCATTCAGCTTCCAGTGACCACTCCCTTTTGACTCCCTCCTACCTCCCTCACTTGACCGTAAAAATAACAGGCGAATAGTCTGACAGAAACATGACTAGACGGTCAGCCCTCTCACGAAGAGAAAATATTCTCCTGTCCATAAGGACCAAATCGATCATTGTATATGATTTGTATAATTCCAACAAAAAAACACAAGCTAGTTACCATTAAATACAACCAACAAATAATGTCCATTCAGTAGTTTATCTGAAAAATTACATTAAGTTTTTTTAAAAAACCTAACGTAGTTGGTGGCATCCTTCATCGTTGAGTTCCCACCTAGGGTGTCGAGTGCATCCTAGGTGTGCTATGACGCCTGATTACTGCGGAGCTGGTTTCTTTTGTGATAAAGTGAATTTGTGAGTGAGATTTTAAAACTGCCTCCAGCATCCCCTTCCTAATCAGGATAAGTTTAATGATGGGTTCCTGGGGTAGGACTAAAAACAGCGGTGGATGTGAAAAGAGAAATTAGTGGTTTCACACATCCAAAAGTATGGTCTACACGTTTTAGCCAAAAATGCGTGCTAGATAAGTCAAAGTGGCTTTCTCTAGTACCATTGGTGTATAAGCCAGAAACAATACTTTCAAAAAGTGATTGCACACTCACTAAGGCATGTGTGTGTGAGGTGGTTTCGTAACTTACCATTTACACCTAATTTTTTATAGTATCTGAAAAGATAAACTATAAAGATCCATTCATGATGCATATCGACATAGTACATTTTTCAACAACTGAAGATCAGTAGATGCAGACCTAGTGCAGTGGGCGTGAAAAGTGCACCATGCTCCTCCTGCAACTGGATAAATACTTGCAGTTAATCACACACATGTGCTCAAACTGCATGCCGTTGCTCTTGAAACACTCACAAATTTGTATGCAAAAAGACATCACTCGTATCGTTTCAGTGAGTGCATTGAACTTATACCACTCAAGACTAATGATCTGTGCTCTTACAAGCCACATATCATTCTTAGTGAACACAAGCAATATTTGTGCGCTGAACTTCTTGCAAAATATCCTCACAACAAGTCGTGCACTCAAGCAAAACAAGCAGGGAACAGAGGCACTAAAAACAATCACAAACAGGGAACAGAGGCAAGAAAAAACGAGCACAAGCAGGGAACAGAGGCAAGAAAAAACGATCACAAGCAGGGAACAGAGGCAAAAAATCGAGTACAAGCAGGGAACAGAGGCAAGAAAATCGCGCACACGCAGGGAACAGAGGTAAGAAAAGCGAAAAATACCAGCCGACTTCCTGCTGCTGCTGCTCCTCCTCTGCTGATGCCTGGGCCCGCTGTGCGCCACGTTGATGCTGGCGGTGCCCGCCCTGGCTTGGCTGGTGCTGGGCGGCCGCGGGGACGGAGCACCCCAGTGACGGAGCACGCCACCACCCGGAAACCTGGAGGCAGTCAGAACAGCTCTCGGTTTGCCGCATTGGTAAACATACGAAGGCATGAGAGTGCTGAATACGGCAGAAGGTTTTACAGTCGCCATCTTTGAATGGGAGTATGTTGGATTTTGTGAGATAATAACCTGTTCAGAGATGACTTAATAGAGCCATGTGCGTGCTCACACAGTTACGAAGCATATTATTTAAAGGAAAATGTAAGAGCGGGACATAATGTGGTGTAACTGCCTAAGTTGCAGACTTTGGAACTGAGGAATCGGGTCCTAGTTTCTTCGTCGGCTCAAAAGCCTGTGATTCTGGGCAATTCACCTAATTTAACTACCTACAAAATTGTGTTGTGTAACGGGGCTCTTGTAACAAGCTCCAATACTTTCGAGTTGAGTTTGCGCTATATATAACGGTAAAAACAACAAGAGAGGATCGCTCCACACCACCATGTTTCTCTGAGGTGAAGCAGAAATGCCTCGGAGAAACGCCCCGTCATTTTCCGACTGGGGGGGGGCGTGTTTTTCTTTCTCTCCTCTTCCCATTGGCTGGAATGTAAAATTACAGCCAATGGGGTGAAGAGAGAAAGAAACGAAAAACACACCTCTCAATCCCAAAAATATGGGGCTTAAATGGACAGACGCCCCTCTTCTCCAATGGCTGGCCTCCTTTTAGGAAGCCAGCCAATGGAGAAGAGGGGCGGGTTCAAGCCCCACTCTGGAAAACATAAGATCTCGCCAGCGAGACTGCGCAAGCGCAGCCTACGCATACCGAGACCTAAAAACTGTGATTAAGGCAATCTATTCGAAAGCCCCAGGGGCAGTCTTGCTCTCTTGGTATGTTCGCTTAACAACTTGTATTCAAAGTAAGACAAGCGCTGTAAATGACATTGTAAACATCGTGCAGCATGCCCACACTTCAAATCGTAAAAGAGGGGAGTATTTTTACACCTAATTGTGTTGTGAAAAATCAAGAAACCTGGATCCCGGGGGGAGGTGGCGCCTAATCACACTCTGAGGGGAGGAAAAGAAAGTGTCAACCGCCGTAATGTCACTGGATGCGTTGTTGTGTTGTAAAGCATCCCTTGACCGCTTTCAAAGTGATGTGTTAATCACCCGTAAATCTCCCAAGAACCCACTTACTTTGTCACCGCCTGCCGAAGTACCTACTGCAACCCTGCGCGGGATCTCGAAGAGGCTGCGGTCAAGGCCGCAGAGGTCTAATTAGCTAGGCCGATGCCCCCGCACTTCCACGTCTCGGCACGGGCTGACGTAATGCAGTGCAAGCACCATTTACAATTGGATAGGCCTTCCAAGCTCCCTGGTTAACCCTATAATGTCCTTTCTATTTGGCATATCCATATAATCTACCCATGTCAAAATAACAAACGGGGGAGTGTTATGCTACACAGTAATCGGTGTAAATTTCAGGAAGTGGTGTAAAATAAAGTATGTTAAACCGAGGAGTATTCTTGTTAAAACACAACGGCTCACTTTGTGATGGTCATATTCTTGCTTTTCTCATTAGGTCCATTTGCCTAGTCCATAGCTGGGTCCTTATTGTCCCATAATTACTACAGGTAACAAAACCCATCATGTATAGCAATCTCAGGTGTGGTTTAGAAGGATTACTACTTAATTTTCAGAGGGCAGAAACTAGGATATCTTTACAGTCAAAGGGAAAAACTCATCATGTGTACATGGGATTCCTTAAAAAAATTTAATTATCCCACAGAGATGGTATTCCACTGTATATTTTCATTTAGTCCACTTTTATGTGTAGACAAACAATAAATCCATCTCTGTTCTTTTTCAAAAAGGCGACTCTAGGTTATCTTGACTAGACTCCAGTTGTTCAATTATTACCCAGCGTATGCCATCTGCTGTGTGGCCTTCCTTCAGAAAATGATCTACCATCTTTGTGGTTTTGTGTTTGCATCTCCTGTTACTGTGATGCTCGCTCACAGATCCTGGTCTGTATTTTTCTTCTGCTCATTCCTTGTCATGGCCTGGAATCCTCAGGGTCGTACATTGCTCAATAGGGTCCTAGGGCCCACCTCTCGATACCCCCAGGGTCTGATTGTGTATATATATATATATATATATATATATATATATATATATATATATATATATATATTCAATCACCTCCTGGATACTTTCTTTTCGTAGAAAACCAAAGTCAGAGCCCCAATGGTGCGCAAAAGGGTTTATTCAGGCACAAGGAAAATTACCCTACGCGTTTCGAAGTCAGCCGACTTCTTGCTCACGGGTAGGGTAATTTTCCTTGTGCCTAAATAAACCCTTTTGCGCACTATTGGGGCTCTGACTCTGGTTTTCTACGAAAAGAAAGTATCCAGGAGGTGATTGAATACTTGTGGGTCGGCGACCCAGTCAAGAGCCCGCCGAAGAAAGTGGCAGGAACGCGCCGCCTGTTGTGTTTGTAAAAAAAAAATATATATATATATATATATATATATATATATATATATATATATATATATATATATATATATATATATATATATATATATATATATATATAAGAATATTGCAACACCTAAGGGCGATAAAGAACAAGGACCCGTGCTACCCAATGGCCACACATTTTGCCCAACATCATCAAAGTGACTCCACTGTTCTGAAATATTCGGGAATCAAACTGTGCAAACTCCCGGAACGGGGTGGCGATCAATTACAACAATTGAGACGTTTAGAGTCACGAATGATACTGAACATGGGAACTGAGGCACCGTTTGGTCATAATTTGGATGCCGAACTGTATGTACATTTGTGATCTGATATAGAGACAATTTAATGATACTGTCATTTAAATGTGTGGAATTCTATGGAATCTTGGGAATGCCGTCTTTTTGAAGCTGGAATATGTACATGTTGTGAATATCATGGAATCAGAACAGATCGATTTTTCAGATCCTAAAATCTTCACTAGAGGATAGAAAATGTGGGGAAAATTGACTTATAGAACATATGACAATATTAGGACACTATGAGGGATTAAATCAAGATTGGTACTTTACAATAATTATGTTTAGCTGCATGGGGAGAAATTGTCGAAATAGTGCATGTAATTATAGATGAGAGGTTGTGCTATACCTGGATAATGACACTATGCATTACTGAGACTTTTTTCTATGTCTATATGATACTTTATTTAGATTACTGCAGCAATCTCGCAACTTTAAAAACCTTGGTCTCTCGTAAATTTTCCGAATTGATTGTCATATAATTTTAGGTCACCATCCACCTTGATTTAATTTAGTCCTCAGTTTGAGTACTTTACATGGAAAGGTATAATATAATACCATAAATGTTTAGATGGATCTGATTGTAAATAATTCTTGTAAATACTTTATTTAGAATTATCGGCTCTGTTTTACCAATGGTACTTCACATTAATTTTTGACATTGATATGTAAAATGGAACATAATAATGGTGCAAATACTTTATTTTGAATGTATAGTTCTGGATCACCACTATGGTACTTTACGTCAATTGTACATATTAGTGTATATACCTTTAAACATGTACTGGCCATGCATTTACGTTGCTGGGTGGGTTGGTCTAGATGACCATGGAAATGGTAGAGGGTACTTACACTGTTCACGTTATTTAAACAAGGTCTAGACCTAGGGACTCTATGGTCCAGTGGAAGGCAGGAGCCGAAACGCGTAGACCGTCCATTTGATGCACGTTACTTTTTGCACTGGTGTGTAAATAAAGAACGCTAAAAACCAATTGTTGCTGTGCCGTGTCTTTTGGTCTACTTAACGTAGAAAGAAGAAGCTGTGGCAATATATATATATATATATATATATATATATATATATATATATATATATATATATATATATATATATATATATATATGTATACAGACTCAATGGAGTGATCAAGCGGGGGAAGGGAAGGAAGGGGACAGCAGGGAGGGAGACCTGTAATGAGAACAAGACTGGTATGAGCAAACAACAGTTTGAAAACGTCTTGCCCCACCCGGAGCCCACTTTCATTACCGCTAACTGGGACAGTACCTGTAGAGAAAGATAACTTCTCCTAACCTATGTAACCAATAGGGCGTGACATGGTGCTCAGCTAAAAGCATAGTAGTCAGCAACTTATCATATAACATCACTAGCATATCAGAGTGCTTCAAGGTTAGTGGCCTAACATTCCAATGTGTCAATTGTGAAGGCGGAGACAGGGGTGCAGAAGAGCTGTCCTCCTGCTCACTCTTGGTACCCATGCTGTAACTACACAAGGAAACAAAACACACAAATTACCTCAAGGCATCAAAGCAGGCTCTACTGGAAGTGATCCCGGCACACTATTCCCATGCTTTCTGTTGAACAGCGGCCCCCTTCTATTTCAGCATTTCTCAAAACAATATGAAAGGACAAGGAAGTCTTTTCCGTAGTTCACATAAGAAATAGTCTCCCTCTGATGAGGGCTTAAGTTTACCTGTGCAGGCTTTCTCAGGTGAGTATGTACAAAACGAAGCATTCAAAACAGAAAGTAATAGCTATCAGAAACGGTAACGTAAAGCTCCTTGCTTTAAGGGTCACCTAGTCACTGGAATGACCGGCACACGGTCATTCGGGCGTTCTCTCCGCATGAACCAGTGACGGCTCCCCAACGTGAGAGAATGCCCTTACCAAGACCTTTGCCACAACTGAGGCTCTGTTCCTTGGAAATGTTCTGCGATAAATCCAGAAGGAGAACCCCCTGCAACACAGAGAAGGAATACCTCCTCGTTGTGCACTCCAAAGAAAACAAGGTATTCAGATAGTGGATTGCTCCGCAATGAGCCGACTTTAATGGTTCAGCCAACCGAGCCAACTAATCAGGTAACGCGGTTCCATAACCATGCCACAACGAAATTGAGCTTTCAACAGCACTGCGAAAAAGGACGCGGAAGGTTTGGTGCAATTGAACCCTTACCAGACCTCCTCTCGTCGCAGTATAAGCTCCTTGTATAATAAAGTAAGCAGCTCCGAGCTGATGCCCGGAGAGCCTTTTTTTTCACCCCGCCCCAGTTCGCGTGACGACGTCACCGACATCAGACAGCGGAGGCTCATGGGAGCAGTAGTTCTTTAACATGTAGGAGCTCTCGCTCTGGCACGTCTCTTCAGTGTTCCTTCGCTATCCTTCCGGTGTGACATGACATTCCTATAGAGAGTAGCTGACAAGGGCATGTGATCATATATATTGCATTCATTGAGTTGCAGTTAGTGTGTTTTTTAGAATCTAGGTCTTGCCTGGTCCAAGGTTCAAAGTCTTGGTAGTTGTGGTAAGGTGCCACATGCTATAATTGCCACAAGCGTAGTGCCCCATCATGTTGGGTAATCTCCAAATGTTCAACGCTGTATTCCTTAGTTCAGGTGTATTTTTAGGGCATGTTGAGACAAGACCATCTTTAAAGCTTCTTGCTCTTTTAAAGGAAAACAGGGGCTTCTCCTAGTTAAGCCTGTCTGTAATATGCACCAATATTTATTTTGTTATTTTAGTCACTTGGTTCGATATAGTACTGTAAGTTGTGACACATGTTAATGGCACTGTAGTATCCTTCCTAGTGGTTTCTTCCAATAGGGCGACTCTGTTTTGGTAGAGTGTACGTTTCCGGGTAGACTTAATGATCTTCTCTGGATAGCCTTGGCCCCTTTATTTTTCTGTAAAGGCTTTTGCTTGGACGTGGTAGTCTTCTATTATGCTGCAGTTCCTCCTGAGCCATTATCCATTGGCAATACAGTAGATTCTCCCTTAAGGCCCTGGGGTAAAAACTGTTTAGTAAAGTGTCCTTATCCGTAGGTTTGTGGTAAGTTTTTGTTTGTAATTCGCCATTTTCAGCATATCATAACATCCAGAAAGGTGATTGGTCTGGCATCCAACTGTGTTTGTGAGTTTCAAATTCGCCTCACGTTCATTAATCCATTCCAAGAACTGATCCTGTCCTTCCCAAAAGATCAGAATATCATCAATGTTTCGTTTCCAGTCTGTTATCTTTTCTTTATAGGGATTATGAGTATTCAGGATGTCTTTTCTCAAAATCGAATACATATAATCCGGCCACACTTGGAGCAAAGGTTCTCCCCATTGTCGTTCCGAATATTAGTCTGCCAAACTCTAAATTGTGTCTTAAATGTTTTCTTATGTGTAAGGGCATTACCACTTGTGGTAGTGCATCTTCTAATTCAGTGTTGCGATAAGTAAGCATCATTTTGTCAACAGTTGACCAATTGAAACAGCAATACTATTTATTGCCTCATCCGTTTTTATTCTATGGTACTCTATTTACATTGATTTAGATTGACAAGACTTAATGCAATATCATGTAGCATATTTGGAAAACAGCAAACAAAGGGGCAAGAATTATCTTTCTTTTTCAGCCTCCACAGCTTGCTTGTTACTGTGAGGGTGTGAATTCAATCATTAAAGTAGTGTAACACCACCCTGAAGGAACACAGGCCCAGATGTCCGAGAATACTGGTAGAAAAAATTGTTGCACGTTTGCAACCAGTTATTTTGCGACCAGTATCTAATTTTGTGAACCAACGTCTGTACTAACAGGTCAGTTCACAAAATTCCAAATCAAAGTGTGTCAAGGTCCAATCTACTTAAGTAATACTCATTAGGTAGGTTGCAAATTGCAGCTAACTCACACTCACAGGGATGGTGAACTGCAAAGGTCATCACATCACCATCACTTTTATTAAAGTTTAACAAAGGTGGCAAATTTCCTTTAAAGAAAAGGAGCTGCTATTAAAAAAGAGAAGTTTTCTGTTTGTAACAGTTTTAATGAGAGTCTGCAGTTATGTTCTGGACCAATTCTAGCTTCTCTTGAGAGTTGTACCCAAAATCTTAAAGAGGAAGGGGTGCAAAGGAGACTCCATCTTTTCTGCGTGAATAAGTTACCGCTCCAACTTGGGAGTCGGTCACAAACCATTGATCCGTCAGCTACCAATTTGGTATTTGGAAGGCATACCAAAAACATGCCCTTTCCAAATACTAAATTTGTATCCAGTTGCAGTCCAATTAAGGAGCCAGTGCAATTTTCCCGATTTTTAATGGATTTTGTACATGGGCAACTAGGAGGTTTAAAATGTACTCTGTCTGTGTGAACCTTCCTTCGACAGCCCAAGGGAATATGGACCTTCAGAGATAACCCTACCAACCATTCACCCTATTTAGAGTGGGTGGTCAGATGGTTGTTTTGTTTAGTGTCAATCACTGCCAGAAAAGGACAGTAAATAAAAAAACAAAAGGATTCCAAAACCATGGGAGTCCTATCCCGAAGTGTTGGGGCCATTAGTTTTAACTTTTCCCAAAACAAACTCTAGTTTTGGAAGTTTGTTTTTGGAAAATTACAACTTTTAAAAGTTTGTTCAAGCCTGTGTCACCAATGAAAGATGCAACAAACTTTTAAATGGATTTTTATGACTCACCGTGAAGGGGGTTCATACAAACCCATATCGTTAACTGCAGAGCCACAATAAATTCTAAATTTGTCCGGCTGAATAAAGGCAGGGTGGTAGACATAAAGTCATCTGCCACCCTGACTACCTTTTACTCTGTCTGTCAGCCTCTAAATCAGGACAATAATGATTCTAGAAAATGTTGCAATTTATCAATCCATTATATTTTGTGTTTTTTCACTTTTTCAGGGAGGTGACAATGAAGGATGCCAGAGAATATGCAGAATCTATAAGCGCAATCGTTGTGGAAACAAGTGCCAAGAATGCCACTAACATCGAGGAACTTTTTCAAGGAATCAGTGAGTGGATTATCTACTTCTCACCTCCTCATTGGTGTAATCTGCTGTAATTTGAATGTAGTACATATGTGTATATTGTATGATAGATATTACCTACCATCATGCCTAATACCTTACTATTTATCAATATGAATTTTAAAAGGCTTTAGTTATTGAACCTTAATGCCTGCTTGGGAACAGTCATGAGCGATGGTACAATTTGTACCAGGATGTTATCTCACTTTGCATTACGTCAATATGGGATCTGTTCTTACAGGCTGCAATTACAAGTTTAGAAATTCATGGAAAACATTTAAGAAGTTTTCCTAGCAGCTCAGAAGAGTTGGTTGATGCCTACCAAACTAGCTTGTTCATGATCAACTCAGCATGGGCCATGGGTATACAGTGGCAATTGACATTTTATTGGGACTGACCATTCAGAAATAATCCATGTTGTGCTCAACCCACCTGTCATCGAAGGCGCAAGAATGATTATCGACCTTGTATTTAAAGAGAAGTTGTAACACAAAAACTGAGGGGGTGCTAGAGGGCGCACTGCAGCATGGCCGCACTGCCGTGAGGCTCCTGCAGCCCGGAGCTTTCATCCGGCCATTTATCCTTCTGACCATCACCATCCCCTAATCTGACCCTAGACTTTCCCTTGGTAGGCAGTGGACTGCACTCGGTCCAACTCCCGAGCCGATCGGAGGTTCCTGGCCGGAGTTAGGAGGTCCGGAGGATTCACTGGCGGGCGCTCTGGAAGTCAGGCGCTCCGCGGCCCGGCGACTCGGCTCACTGTGGTCCGCTGCCTCACACGTGGGGTGGAGGCCTGATCCCCTTCCCCCTCAGGGACTCTACGAGATTGCCCGCCTGGACGTGGCTGGCTGCTGTGCAGGGGGCTCGTGATCGGTGGCAGAGGGAGTGCAGCGTCGACACAGGTGCCACCCTGGACTGCGGTGGCGGAGCTGCGGCGGGGGCGCCGATCCACCCCCGGATTTGAGGCACGGCCGGTACACAGGAGGGAGTGGCGGGGCATGCCTGGCTGCTCGTGCCCCCGTCTGTGGTGATTTCCTGGACGCTTGGGCTCTGCAAGGTACGAACGGAGGCGGACTGTGGCTGGTGATACGGTCTATAGAAGGACTGGTTGGTCGCGCTACTGGGGGACCGCCTTTTCCTCCGTTTGGCGCCATTATCGTCGCAGCAGCTGCTGTATGGCGGAGCCTGCCGTGCTGGAGGTTGCGGCGGAGCGCTGTACTGGTTATACTGGTGCCAGTCCCATCTGACTGCGCTATCTACCTGTGCCCCCTACGGTGCTTTCCTGTGCCATACTGTCTTGGATTGGACTGTTCTGCTCCTTGGGGAACGGCATAGGAGCTGATGCCTGCGCATTGTCCCTGTCGCACTCTGTGAGCGGCGCTGCCTTCCCTTGTCTGTGTTGTGCTGTGGTGGACCGCTGCTGTATCCTTTCAGCCTCCCCTCGCTTGCTGTCGTTGTAACTGCCCCCTGCCTTCCAAGAGGCAGCAACGTGATGTGACTATTGGAAGTTACTGGCGATACTGCGTGGCTGCACGACTACTGCACCCCACTCTTGGATTTTGCTCTGCTGCCTGTTCTATTGGGCGCATAACATTGGTTGGTGTACGGGGGCTTGTACCCGGGGATCCCCTCGCCTCCTCTTACTGTGGGAACTGCTACAGGCTGTGTGTGCATGACCATGGGGAAGCCGGACAATAAGCAGCCTAAGCTTTCATTTGACTCCGCGGCCTCTAGGAGGGGCGCTCGCTTGGTGCAGGAGGCTGGGAGCTCCCATTCCCCCCCCCCCACCTATCGCTGATGCCAGTCCGCAGTCCACTGCCCCGGATTTCCAGCAGATGATGCAAGAGATGCGGCAGGGGTTCGCTACCATTGTGGACAAAGTGGACAAACTATCCTCGCGCATGGATGCAGTGGTGCAAAAACTCGATGTCCACGAGGAGCGCCTGACCACGGCGGAGCAGCGCATCTCGGATCACGACGACACTGCGGCCACTCATACCACTCAACTGGCGAGGATGGACAATATACTGAGGGTAATAGCCGCCAAGAATGAGGAGTTGGAGGCGAGAAGTCGGCGTAACAACATACGCGTTGTAGGTGTGCCGGAGACGACAAACGTGGGGAAAATGGAGACGTATGTGGAAAGGCTTTTGGTTGGTGCGGTTGGAGCGGAGGCGTTTTCCACGCAGTTTATTGTGGAGCGGGCACACAGATCCCTTGGGCCACGTCCGGCCACAGGCGCGGCACCGCGCCCTATCATTGCACGCCTCCTGAACTATCGGGACCGTGATGCGGCTCTTCGTGCGGCTCGCACCACCCGCTCACTTTCCTTTGAGGGGGTCAATTTCACCATCTATCCGGACTTCACCCCGATGGTGCAGGAGCAACGACGCAAATTCCTGGCGGTCAAGAAAAAGCTTAGGGACCTACAGGTGGACTACGCCCTGCTATACCTTGCGAAGCTGAGGGTGACTCATCAGGCGAAGCAGACTTTCTTCACGAATCCGCAGCAGGCGGAAGACTTTGTGAAGCGTCTCAAGAGGGAGCGTGCTGCTGCTGGCCGGCAAGACGAGGCGGGACAGGATGGCCACCACTCGGCGGGAGAGGAGGAGGACGCCTGACCAGGTTTCTAGCGGCAAACAGGCTGAGCTACATACTTTGCACTGACGCTGCTATGGCTGCCCTTGATGTCTAGGGTTTCACAGGCATAACTGTTAAGAGCGGATGTGTGGGTTGCCGGTCTAATCCGGGAATCCGCTTGTTGAGACTGTTGTTGTGGCGATGGTTGATGATAATACTTTGCTCCGGGCACCCTCTCCCACACTGTGCCTGAGTCGTATCTTCGCCTTGCGGCTGAGGGATCGGCGTAGTGTGAGAGGGTGGTAATGTGCACCTCTGGTGGGCACCCCAACGGGAATACCCCACCATTGTTAAGTTTTCTTGTGCTACTGATTTTCTGGATGGCTGGATGGATGAATGGAGTGTGGGGAGGGGGGGTGGCAGGGGGTCCTGACAAGTCGGGGTTGGTCAGGTGGGTGGAGGGGGGGGGATGCCCTGGTAGGTTCTCTTTCACTTGACGGACGTACTTGGTGCGCGTTGTTCTTTGGATGTACCACGTGCTTGTTGCACAGTTGTTCTTATTTGTGTTGGGAAGGGGGGGTTTGTTGCTGTGGATGGAAGACGGCATGGATGAATGTGGTGTGCGGTGCGCGGGGTGTGCGGTGTATGCAGCAGTGAAGAATCGCCGCATGGAGTTGGGGACTGTGCCTGGTGCAGTGTTTCAGCGTTTACTGTCGTACATTCCTTAGGTGTGATGTCAGTCGTGATGTTAGATAGGATATTGATTTTGTCTTGGAATGTGCGTGGGCTTAATGATGCCAGGAAATGTCGTAATGTACTGCAATATCTTGATCGGCATGCCATACAGGTGGCATTACTGCAGGAAACGCATTTGCGCCAAGCGCCTGCACATGCGTTCAGTGGGAGATGGGCCTCAGTGAGGAAGTTTTCATCGTACTCCTCTTACGCACGTGGGGTTGTTATACTGATCAAGAAATCACTTACATTCCAGGAGCTGGGATCACGAATAGACTCAGACGGGAGATATGTGCTGTTGTGGGGGAGGATTGGGCAGATTACTGTGCTTTTTGTGAATTGTTATGCACCGAATGTTGATACACCTGCTTTTTTTCTTACACTATGGGGCCATATTCTTCCGGTAGACGCCTCGCATATTGTGTGGGGGGGGGGTTTCAATTTGGCACTGTGGGCTATTGAGGACAGGTCAGAGGGGAGCTCTCAGTACAATATCCAGGCTAGGGATGTCTTGCGGGGCATTGTGGAGGAGGCAGGCTTGATTGATAGTTGGCGATATATACACCTCACGGGGAAGGAGGGCACACATTTCACAGCACAGGCCCGTACCTGGGCGAGATTGGACTATATCTTCCTCTCCAGGGGACTTGTGGCAGGACTACAGGGTGTGGCGCACCTCCCCAGGACGTACTCAGACCACTGTCCAGTTAGGGTTGTGTTATCAGTGCCTGGACTGCACAGGCCGCGGCCACCTTGGAGACTCTTTCCTTCTGCCCTGTTGGATCCCATCTTTAAGGCGGAGCTAGGCGAGGAAGTGGAAGCCTTTTTCCCGAGGAATAGGGGATCTGTGGACAGTGTGGAAGTGATATGGGAGGCATTTAAAGTTACGATCCGTGGGGTCACGATCTCCAAGAGCTGTGGGGTACTCAGGACTATTGTTCGTACGCTTGCGAGCTTAGAGGCTGATTTACGACAGCTAGAGCGTGGGATGTTGGATGGCCCTGATCCTGACCTCATGCATCAGTTTCGGGGTAAACTCTCAGAGTACGAGGAGGAGGCAGCACGGGAGGGGAAACATAGGGGGAAATACTGGACGGCGAGGAGGTACTGTGAGGGTGAGAGGCCAGGGAAGGTGCTTGCCGCACTTACGAGACATCAGAGGCATAGTTCAGATGTGTTGGAATTGGTCTTACCTGATGGCACCCGCTGTAGAGACACGAAAGACATTCAAGACACGTTTATACATCATTACACACACTTATACACTTCGCAGCAATCAGGAGATCTGAGGTATGGGGGGTTTCTGGATGATTTGGCTCTCTGTTCGCTATCCGACGATCATAGGGCGTTTCTGGGTAGGCCCCTTGAGGTGGATGAAATCAGAAGTGCCATTATGTCCCTTAATAATGGAAAGGCTACAGGACTGGATGGGCTACCCGCCGAATTTTATAAATGTTACGTGGATATTATGGCTCCGGTGCTCCGGGAGGTGTTTGAGGACTCCCTTGAGGTGGGGAGACTGCCGGGGTCTATGAGGGAAGTTGCTATCACCTCGTTGCTCAAACCTGGGAAGGATCCCCTGGATGTGGGGTCCTATAGGCCTCTTTCATTGCTCAACTGCGATGTTAAAATACTGGCCAAAGTGTTGGCGACGCGGCTCTCTGAGCTTATGCCCGTTATAGTTTTACCTGACCAGTCGGGTTTTGTGCCTGGCTGGGCAACGTCTCATAATCTTCGAACGTTGCTCTCCTTGATTCCGACAATAGCGCCTGAGCTCCCGGTGGCTGCTGTCTTTTTAGATGCTACGAAGGCGTTTGACTCAGTTGAATGGGGTTACTTGGTAGATGTTCTGTGCAGAATGGGCTTTCCTCGGATTTTTATCTCATGGGTCAAGTTGCTGTATACCGATCCGGTGGCGAGGGTGGTTGTGAATGGTGTACTGTCCTCCCCTTTTCCTATCACGAGGGGGACCAGGCAGGGGTGCCCCCTTTCTCCCCTCCTGTTTGCCATCGCAATAGAGCCTCTTGCATGTAGGGTTCGCCAATTACACCAACAGAGTGCGTTTAATTGTGTCCAGCGTCAAATTGGGATATCTCTGTATGCGGATGATGTTACCCTTTATGTAAAAGATCCGCAGTTGAACCTTAACGCGATACTGCGTGAGTTTGTTGCCTTTGGCGGTATTTCCGGAGTGCATATCAACTGGCAGAAATCCCAATTCTTTCCGCTCACTGCAGCGGTTCACCGCTTCCCACTTGACTACCCCCTGGAATGGTGTGATTCGGAGCTACGGGATCTTGGTATTGTTGTGGCTTTGCACAAAGAAGAGACGATCAGGCTTAATTATGGCGTCGCTATAACTAAACTAGCAGATAACATTACTAGATGGATGTCGTTGCCTCTTTCCATGGCGGGTAGGGCGTCTCTGATAAAAATGGTTGTGTTACCCTGCTTCCTATACTTGTTTCAAAACATTCCATATCACCCTGGGGCATTTTTTTTCACGCGTCTCCGTTCGGAGCTGATTCGGTTGTTCTGGGGGGGCAAACAGGCGCGAGTGGCATGGTCTACGTTGACGCTGCCTTATGTCGATGGGGGCTTTGACGTCCCTGATTTTGCACTTTATTATGTTAACGCCCAGGCGCACTATGCGTATCACTGGATGCGCCCCACGCCGTTTATGCCTCAGGTTGCTGCTGAACAGTGGGTTGCTCATCCTCTCCCATTGGAGGGCATGATGCTGGGGAATGTTAAGGAAATAGACACTCACCAGACGACGGTGACGTGTACGGTTGATGCCTGGAAGCGAGTTGCGAAGACGCTGGATCTTGCATTTCTCTACTCACCTGCATTACCCATGGTGCATCACCCTGCCTTGTCCTTGTTGCAGGAGACGGGATTCCAACGCCTGTGCAAACGTCTTGCGATACATACTTGGGGGGACCTTTTTCGTGGGGGCACCTTCCGTACCCTTGAGCAATTTTTTGGGGGTGGAGAATACTCCCCGCTGGAAATGTTCTATTATGTCCGACTACGGCAAGGCCTGAGGTCGCTGCTGCCTGAGTTCCCCAGGGAGCCGGGCGTGGCTTTACCACTCCACGTGATGTTACTCTCCGATGGGCGTCATTTGGTGTCTAAGTTGTACGGTGCCATCAGGAAACAAAGGGTTGCGTCGCCTAGTCGGGTACGAGAGCAGTGGAATGTTGAGCTCGGAATTTCTATTTCTGATGAACAATGGACATACTGTTGTGGTGTGACTGCCAATATCTCCTCTAGCTGCCGTTTAAAAATCATACACTATAAATTCATACAACGATTCTATTACACTCCAGCTAGGAAACTCAGGTTCCGTTTAGCGGAAGACGATAGATGTGCTTGTTGTCATGCGGCGGGTGCCGACTTCCTGCACTTGGCATGGGAGTGTGGGACCATTTCAGAGTACTGGGTGCAGGTTCATGACGCCCTTCGGGTCATGACTGAGGATGGGGTGCTATTCGACCCTATGGTCCTATTGCTAGGTTATACCAAAGAGGTGCCGGCACCCTATCGTAGGTTTGTGGATGTGGCTTTACTGTTGGTGAAACGGCGAGTGGCCTGTTGTTGGGGGCGGGGCAGGATACCGCGGTTCAGGGACTGGCTGAAGGATATCATCTATTGTCAAGACCAATTTAATGTATACGCAGAAATGATGCCGGTGCGCTGTAGGCCTAGGGACTTTTGGAGCCCACTGCAGGTGTACCTACTTACCAGGGCTGTGCAAGATTCTGATTCGGACAGTGAGGATCGGGTTGGTGGGTTGACGGGGTCTCGCTTGATGGGATTACACCTCTGTCTACAACGCTCCATATGACACAGTGACCGGGAAGGTCTCTCTATACTACTGCTTCTTTACTTGCATGGCTTACACTGTATAATCATTGTGTGGGGGGAGGGGCCGCATTGCCTGCTCCTCTGTGGTGATGCTTGGAATGCCTCGACTCAGGGACTGATGAACTCTGGATGTGCACCCACTGTACTGATGCTGTTATTCCTGTAGAGATGTATGATTGATACCCACATTATTGGTGTACTTATATGTTCTGTACTGCTATGTTCCACCTCGTGTATTTGCTGATATCGTGATCCCACTCCTGCCTACCTTGTTCCCCATCTGGACTTGGTACCTGGACTTCACATGTACGCTACTGCATTGCACTGTTCTCTGAATCTTAATATGCTTTGTGTATGCTGCACTACTGTCTTTTGCTTGTCTTCCAATAAAAAGGTTTAACCCCTTAGCTGCGGCGGCTATTCCGCCGCAGTGCTAAGGGGGAGGGGGTGGCGCGCGGCGCTCCCGTGCCCGTGACGGAACCGCTCCGTCACGAGCCTCGGGTGGGCTGCGCTTGTGACGGAACGGTTCCGTCACAGCCCCGCCCGCCTAATAGAACCTTCAGCGCAGGTGTGGAATTCGCGCCGCGCAGGCGCGCCGAGCAGGCCGTGACGGAACCGTTTTGTCACCAGCACATCCCACCAAAGGCTCGTGACGGAACGGTTCCGTCACGAGCAGGCAGGGGGTTAAAAAAAAAAAAGTTGTAACACAAAAACTATTGTGGACCTGCACTTAATGAGAGGGTGTAAAATGATTGAGGTGCTGACTACATTTACCTCTTTCACTTCAGGTTAACCTGTGCAGGTCCCACAAAGACTGATGTGGCTACGGCTTCCCATTGTGTTCATGGCTTCACCAAACACACTGGGCCATATTCACAAAGGTAAACTTACTCTTTTGATGTAAGTTTACTATTTTTTTCCTATTCACAAACTATGCGTGTAGTTTTATGTGTAGTACTGCGTAGAAAAGTGCACATAAAAAGATAGGACAATCACTGCAGTCGTAAATATATTACACATAGTTTGTGAACAGCAAAAAAATAGTAAACTTACACCAAAAGTTTAAGTTGACCTTTGTAAATAAGGCCCTCACTAGAGAAAGCAAAGCTCCAAGCTGACTGATGATGGTTCATTCCTAGAATAGAGATACACACCGGGAAAAGATTCCATTCTTGAGAAGAGCGAGTACAATGACTAGCATCGCACCAAACCTAGATGAACCAACTCTCAGTAAGGAACAGAGAGGCACTATGGAATTCCTTGCATCCTGACTATGAAGCTTGAAAAACGTCAGCAAATACGGCTGGAATGACAGGGACCACACCGCTAAATGTAGATGAGCAGAGTGCAAGGGAACCTAAAGCAGAGGACAGTGGTCATAAAGTGAAGATTCTCCACCTTATACTGACACTGTGCATACAGTAGTTGCCCAAAGTGTCATAGCTTAAGAGATATATACACAGATGTTAAACAGTAGTGTAGATGCAAGTATGAAGGAATGACCGTTATTGACACTGGTGGAAATTCTAAAAGTAGAGGCATTCACATAGAAGTCTCTGAGCAAGGTTCCAACTTTAATAAAGGTATTGAGGGACAGTCGGGAACTTCAGAAAAGGAAATGTTGAAAGAATGGCTAAATCCATGTCAAGTGTAACAAAATGGTGGTTTTGGACCTTGATGGGGAGTTTAGCATCATGTCAAATGTACCAGTCAGAATGCAATCAGCCTTATGATTGTTAGGGATGGATTAAGGCACGTTCTAGTAAACTAATACAGATTTGTCAAGTTTTGACTTTTTAGCACGTTGATGAAATCTTCTCCCTTTCTTTCTCTATCCCGTTCATGCTATGTTAGATGGAGAGTTACATTAGGAGTGTACCATTTAAGAGTTAGTTCCTGATATAGAGTTTGGGAACAGAGAACTCAGTTGCAAACATGAGGCAAACCCCTCAGTCTGTCTACCTAATTTAGAGACAGGACGTTTAGTATTCTGTTGATGGAGCCCCATTGACTAATTTGAAAGAATACTTCCTCCAATGGCCTGACATAGTAGAGGGTCTCCACTGGAAGGAAATAACACCATCCGCCCATGGAAGATTTAATGCCGTTTCTTTCCCACCCGTCACCATCAGGTAAAATCTGCTGGTGATAGACAGAAAGCCTTCGGGATCTTGTTTGCGCTATATAAAACTAATAAATAATCCCCCACACTCTAGGAGAAGACTCCCAGGGTGTGAAGATCATTAGTTTTCTTTTTATACTTTGGTAGTTTGTTTTTGGGAAAACAAAAAAAAAGCAAAAGTTTGGTGTGCAGCCATCAAAACAGATGGCGGCGGCGCACCAACGTTTTAGTACACTGAAAGGAACCGTCATGTTGGTAATACCTTTCAATATCTTGAGAAAACCCCAGGTCCGGGGGACATCTCTGAATCTGGCGGGCGAGGTACTTTTAGGATGACGGAGGTAATGTCCTCCTCTATCCTGATGGACACTACTTTATCTACCAGTCTCTGAATCAGGGCCTCAGTTTGTAATGGTATTGTGTCTTATAGCTGATCAATAAATAAGTTAAATAAAGAGAAGGGAGGTCTCCTTAAGAATCCGATGAGGGACAAGGAGAAAGAGATAAATAGAACAGAAGTAGTCCCTGTGATCTTTATCACTTAGACATGACTCTTTAGTGTACAGAAAAAGTTTTTTCTTATGTATAAAAACCTCCACTGACCTCACACAACCCAAGGTTTAAATTTCAACAACATTAAAAATGACAAATTAGAACATAAATCCAAAGTGACAAATCTTAAAAATACATGATTTATTCGTAACAATCCAAATTCTGTACAGAAGTACCATGCAGCCAAATTAAAACAATGTCAATTCATATAGACATATTAAAAAGTTGAAAAAGAATAAAAAGAAAACACAAGTTGTCAACGCAGCATTTCGGTGAATAATATATATATATGTATTTTTAAGATTTGTTACTTTGGATTTATGTTCTAATTTGTCATTTTTAATTTTGTTAAAATTTAAACCTTGGGTTGTGTGAGGTCATTGGAGGTTTTTATACATAAGAAAAAACGTTTTCTGTACACTAAAGAGTCATGTCTAAGTGATAAAGATCACAGGGACTACTTCTGTTCTATTCAATAAATAAGTTAAACGCGGAGATGTTAATATAGTGCAGATTGACTGCAAACCTTTTACCTGAGGAATGCATATTCACTATTTTCCTTTAGCAGCTGCTTTGGAATTTCCCATGATTTGTAGTCAAGACGCAGGGTTGAAAAGATGGGTGGAAGTTGGGGCGTAGGTATACACTATCACTAACAGGTAGCCTGATTCATATTTCATCACACTGTGATGGTTCCAGTGATTTCTAGGGTAAATGACCTCCTGTGTTCAGATATTTCCCACCCGGTCCATGATAATCCACACACATGATAAAAAATGCACCCATCTTTGCGATCCCCTGGTGCTCACAACAGTGGTATGCTCACAGTATTGTTAGCAGC
The DNA here is from genome assembly GCF_964263255.1 of Lissotriton vulgaris. Lineage (NCBI taxonomy): Eukaryota > Metazoa > Chordata > Amphibia > Caudata > Salamandridae > Lissotriton > Lissotriton vulgaris. The sequence continues at coordinate 672,063,522 of NC_141691.1, read as the reverse complement.
TTTATCCCTCACTGGTAGCAGTTGAATCACTTCTGCTTCTGGGACATTATGCACTAGTATAGAATCTACACATTATACATGCTGATGTGATTAATTGGGACAGCTGGAGATCCAATTGGAAAGTTCCTCAATCAATAAGCCCCACTAGACACCATTTACAATTAATTGAGCAGGGCATCCCAACTAGCCAAGAGCAGCCTGTTGGGGAGGGAGCTAGCCTTTTTATGCTGCTCTTGAAAACTAGATGCATATTTCTGCTGCCTTGGAAACCAGATTGGATGGATGTTCTGAGCACGCGATACACTGACACGAGGACTCTCTGCCAGTCAGTCATGATGCCGGATTCAGGATATGTGGCAGATTGTGACAACTATTAACTTATAATATTAACCTTGGAAGATACGGGTATTTAACAGGCAAATGGATAGGCTTTAAGATTTTAGGAAAACAAAGGAATCTTTTCGACGCAACTTTCAGTATCTTGATGCTTATGAATTTTTGTTATCTTGCCCTGATGATGTCCATGGCTTACAGCCGCATGGACGAAACACGTGTTGGCATGGTCTGTGGCTTGAAGTCATTTTGTTAAGAAGATGGATATCATGGAAAGATACCTTGCAAACTTAGAATAAAACAAGAAGAATATGCCCAGGATTGATATTTGGACTTTATTTGTTGCTTCTACTTGTATGCTATTTGCTCGGGCTACCAACTGTTTACTTTGTACTTTATATGGGCTTTTGCCTACAGTTTACAACGTGGGGTGGTCGTTGTATGGTGACCCTTGAGCATCAGCATCTATCAGGATACCTATTAGAGCAACTTCAATCACTTCCCTGCGCGGAGATCACAGGCACAAATATGGTGACAATCACATAGAGATGCTGCAACATGCACCTCCAGACAACAAATTGCATCAGATTTCACGCGAAACATACAGACCAGGTCAGCCTTGGACCTGTTCTGTCTTTCCAATCTGCGCCCTTCCTCTCTCCTGCCAAGTTTGTGTAAGATGACAGAAAAATGTGTCAATATTCAACTCATAACATATCTGGAGGAGGCAAATCTGCTCCACTTCAATCAATCCGGTTTCAGAGCTCAACACTCTACAGAATCTGCCCTATTGTACACGGCCGAAAGACTAAGAGCAGCCCTCGATCAGGGAAAAAGAGCAGCCCTGGTGTTAGACCTGTCGGCTGCTTTCGACAAGGTCTCACACGGCATTCTCTTAGACAGTCTCGCATCCTTTGGCATTTCTGGCATGGTCCTAGCTTGGATGAAGAACTTCCTGCAAGATCACTGATAGGTGATCACACTAGGCCAATAGGACTCACAAGAAAATACACTGCTTTCAGGGGGACCCCAGGGTTCGAGTCTTAGCCCAACCCTCTTCAATGCCTATATGACTCCACTTATCAGGCTGATATCTTCCTTTAATATAGAGACTATCTCATATGCGGACGATACACAGCGAATTCTCGTCTTGGACAGTAACACCTCTCAGGCGGGAAACAACCTTTACAACGCAGTCATTACATCGCACTACCTTTACATAGCAGTCATTACATCGCAACATCCTTTACATTGCATGTCATTACAACGCAGCCATTACATTGCATGTCACTACTATGCATGTCATTATAACTCATGTCACTACAACACAGGCATTACATTGCAAGTCATTACAACGCATACCATTACAACGCATAGTACCTTTACACTATCCAACACTTACCCTACTGTTGCACTCACTGGAGTTAGAATAGTAATTATTACCCTTATACTATCCAACACTTACCTTAAATGTAATGTAATGGTATGCATTGTAATTGTATGCATTGTAAAGGTATAATGCGATGTAATGGAATGCGTTGTAAAGGTAGTTTCTGAAAATGTGAAGTAATGGCATGCTATGTAAAAGAATGCATTGTAAAGGATGTTGCGATGTAAAAACTGCATTGTAAAGACATGCATTGTAAATATATGTGTTGTAACGTCATACATTCCTCTAAGGCGGAATAAAATCTCCGCCAGTGCCTTACCACGACTTTCATTTGGATGAAGACTAACCATCTTAAGTGTAACTCTGAAAAAACTGAAATTCTACCTTTAGGCCAAGAAAACTCTTTCTCTTCCAAACTCTGGTGGCCAGCAAGACTACCCATCCTCCAAACATAGGAAATGTAATCAGGATATTGGGAATAAAATTTGATACCACTCTATCTTTTAAACAACAATCTTTGGCAGTTGCCGGCCCCTGCTTTCACATCATAAAAAGCCTAAAGAAATTGTTTGATCTGATTCCCATCTCAGCAAAGCAAACAGTTGCTGTCGCCATAATTACATCTAGGCTAGACTAATGTATTAGCCTCTATGCAGGTACCAATAAGTCTGTCCTACATAAGCTACAAATGGTCCAGCATGCTGCAGCAGGGTTAGTGCTGAAGTGGCCTAGGAGTTCATCTGCAGCGCTAGACATACTCCACTGGCTGCCAATCCATAAATGCGTCCTGTTCAAGGTCCTCTTCATCACTTTTAGGGCTTTCCATTACTTGGGCCCTCAATATCTCCGAACAAGATTCAAGCGCTACATTCCCTCCCGAAGTCTAAGATCGGCAAATGCCAATCTGCTGAAAATGTCAGCTTTCTGATTGGCATCGAAGGGAGGAAAATCGCTCACAGTGATAAGCTCAAAGGCATGGAATAAACTTCCTCTACAGCTTCGCCAGATCACATAAGAATCCCTATTTAGGAAGGCCCTAAACCTGGATCTTCAGTGCATCAGACACACTATGCAAAACTCTGATCTGATTCCCTGTTCTTACCGTCAGCAGTCAACCAGGCTCCTTTGCTTCCATCTTCCGTTTCCTTTTAGCGCCATGATGCTCCTCGGAGTGACAGTTGCGCTCTACAAATGTCCTTCAGCTCCTGCTTCATGAGTATCAAAATATAGGGTAATCACACAAAGCGCTGCTTCCTAAATTGAGAACTTATAATTTCTAGAATTATTAGCTTTTAATGTTTAATTATTGTTTTCCTACTGTTTCAACATTTGCAATCATACAGAAAACATAAACAGATGTGATATTCGCCATCTGTTACACGTGCACTTTCTTGCACAACGTTTCACTGAACATCTTCAAAATGTTATAGGAAAAAGGAGAACAAACAAGAATACACACGTTTCTGTTATTAGTCACCAGCATCCTACGACACAAATAATCACTGATCTTACCAACATCCTCAGAAATTTTACAAGAACGGATAAAGTAGTCCATAGCTGGTCTGTCTCAGATTTGATGTCATGGAGCACTACATGTTTTAAGTACCACATGGTCGACTTCGGCCACAACTTTCTTTAATTATATCCAAGAAACTCTTGGTGTTGCCCTGAGTATTGCAGGGATCTTATGCTATCTTTATGCCAGTGATGCACAGCTCCATCTTAAGATATCTAGTCCCAAAGATATTTTACACCCAGTCCACACACTGCAGATCGTACAAGAGTACACACAACCCATCACTTGAAACTAAACACATCAAAACTGAGTTTCTCTTTATTTCTCCCACGCACTCAAACATAGCTGTGCAATCCTGGACTGACTCCTGTCGTTTTGTAATGCCCTTGATTGTACAAATTCTCAGGAACAGAACAGGGCCCAGGCTCCTCAGCAGTAAGGCTAAGCCTATTAATAACCAAAACAAAACGAATGCCAATACTGGAACTATTTATTTTTGCTTTATTTTCAAAGATCTGTTGTGATTCAAACACAGCAGTCAAGGGTTTATTCTCTTGTTATTTTATTTAACACCTTTCTTATTTTTTTGAAACGCTTCTAGCTTTTTCTCTTTTTTCAGAAAAACTTCTTTGTGCATGTACAAGATATATACAAATATACAGAATGTACAACTTTATACAAAATTAACAACAACACTTCTTAACCTTCTATACAACAGATCCATACCGTACCTCTCATACACTAGACACTACAAAAACACTCATACATCTAACAAAATTCACTCTGAAGTATAGGTAGATGCCAACAAGAAATTATGACTTTTCAACAAGATTTCTCAGACAGATTGGATAAGTCACAACATTTTACAAAACTCAAAAATTTCACAAAAGCAAAATTAAGTCAGAAATTCTCTGGACCAATGGACGTGCAGTCTACACGGAAGGAAAGTCTGTGAACATGGAGAAGACGCTTCATCGGAGCAACTGAAAAAGAGTTTTTGTAATTGATATATCGACCGTGATACGTGGCGGCCATTTGAATAACCAAGCCCGCGAACACAAAGAGAAGCCCGGGCATCCCAAGTGACCCTCTGTTGCCCATTAGTGTCTCTAACACAACACGTCCATTGGTCCAGAGAGATTCTCTTTTGAACTTAAGTCATAAGAAATCACTTTGATCCTGAGGAGAACCCCACAATCAGGGCGTTCGAAACGCGTAGATCCTTTTTGTTGTTGCCAACAAATAAAAAAGTCTAGAGATACTAGATCAATTTCTGACTTAATTTTGCTTTTGTGAAATTTTGACTGCTGTGTTTGAATCACAACAGATCTTTGAAAATAAAGCAAAAATAAATAGTTCCAGTATTGGCATTCGTTTTGTTTTGGTTCTTGATTGTACAAAATCATTGCAAAATCACTGGGCATCATTATTAATGTAAGATTGGATGATTTAGAGTTTACTGGAGTAGATTCATCCACCATACATTTGTGGGGCTTCTGCCAGGCTGTACTCGGGGTTCCATTCACCATTAAGAGGTGAGCGAACTACCAGGTTTCTGACTGCAGAGGCTTCACTCTCAGAAACCCTTGACCCTGCAATCCACGAGACAGAGGACATTGGACCCAGGACTTAGAACGTCTGGGCCACATTGGAGGTAGTAACGTCCTATGTAGGGTGTGGCTACAGTTGCTGATATTGTCTGCCTAGGTCCACTATGCAGGATTAAAGAGAAAAAAAGGAATTTTGAGGGTTAGATCAAAACCTCTGGTAGGTCTATATCATTGTCCATGTGAACATATCATGATTGCCACCTGGTTTAACATCATTTATTTTACTATCCACCCTAGAGAAGGTACATACTACAGTTTCCAGGTACATCACATATATTATTTTCACAAATGCATTCATATGTTTATCGAATACATATTGAAAAATTACATCAACTAATTACTCCACATCTATATTCTTTCCTTGTCCTTCAATGCAGATTTTGAAGGGTACGGTTGTTTGGTAATTTATTTAGTTCACAATTCACTCGTAGGTAATCTAAAGTAGCAGGGAGTGAGACGAAGAACTCTCCGTTCATTTACTTCCTCCTGGGTTTCAAGAATTAATCAAGCCATAGTCTATTTTTACCCCATCGACTCCTCCGAATTGCGTTGGTCTAAGCACTTCGGACGTCATTACTGTAGGTCCTCTGCAGAACCAATGAAAGAGAAGGTCATGTTTCCCTGTGCTGTTTGATCTGCTACACTATCTCATTCTAGCCCCTCTATCTTCTAACAATGGCTTCTTATGTTTTGGCTTGTGCCTTATGTACCAAGCCTTCACTTCTAAGGTAACCCTTCTTTCTAAGACTTGCTTTAACCTTCTATGGCTTCTTCTTCTGTACATTTTCTGTACATTTTCCTGCTTGGAGAGCTTCTCCATTATCATGCATGTTTATCTATGTATTAGTATTTATACAGTGTGAATCTTGCTAGGAACAATGGAGTGCAGCATATCATGGCCCAGATTTAGGACTTTGCATTGGGTTTGTGTTACTTTCGTAACACAAACCTGATGCAAAGTGTTGTGTTGGTATTTACAATCCAATGCAAATTGTTGTATCGTAATCAAAATGAATGCACAGCTGCTTAACTTTTGCTCAAGGGGGAGTTCCGCGGGTGGTGCATAGGTGTTCCTGTGTAACCACCCATGGGTTTGAACACAAATCCCTTTCTATAAACAATTGTTGAGAGGCATTTGCGATTTTGCGATAAAATCCTGTATCTCCCTGAAGCGGGTGTAAGAAGGAGAAATCTTTTGATTTTGTATATCTCCTCGTCTTTTTTTCCCTTTGCATGAGTGTGGCATTCTACAGCACACACACAAAGTGGGAAACCGCCTTAAAGCATAGTTTATGAACAGAAATAAACCCCTTCCTGCACAAAAACTATGCTTACCACAATGCAGACATCCTTGGACTATTCCGCAAGGATATTTGTGTTGGTGTATGGCAGCTTAAAGTCTGCCAATACAGGGATAGAGCAGAATAGTGCCACATCTTAGTAGATATCTTCCCTCTACCCTCTTCAGGTTAGTCCAGTGTTACATAATTTCCTTGTAAATTTGAGCCACCGTGAGGAGTTGGGAGACTAACAGCAAGACCGTGTACATTAAGTTGAGGTTTCACCAATACATTTCACTTGTTACATTTAAATTTGTTTTTACTTCATGGCATATTTCATGTTGTATTGTTATTATTCCTTGATTTACACTTACTACTGTTCCATTACTTTCACACCAGTAACTTTGTTCCTCATTTATAAATTGCTTTACATGTCAGTGCTCATGAGTAGAAACGCTCATATTAAACATTACGTTCTGATGCGTAATGTTAAATAAAATAAATCTTATGCGTATATTTTTCAGGTCGGCGGATTCCACCCTTGGAGCCTCATGAGAATGGAAATAATGGCGCAGTTAAGCTCGGGAAGCAGGCTTCACCGATGAACCGTCAGTGCTGTTGATACATCATGCTCTGCTAGGTGTACTTGAAGAGGAACCGACTTGTCACTGTTAATATTGGGATTCTGACGAGACAACGCTTATTTCATGGAAACATTTTTGTGAAGACATTTTTAAATATTCGTATTTTCTAAATTGAAAAAAATCTAGTGTATTCTCACTGTGAAAGAAACTGTTGCTATTGAATTGAAATTTGAAATACAGGTGATATTTGCAGTCAAATGGGAATGAAGGGTAGCTGTGACTCTTTCCAATAGGGTGTGATCGAGCTCCTGCCAACCTCTTATGGTTGAAGAGTAACCGGCTTGACAAGCTCTGGACTGGTTAAGCAAAAGTGACAAAGAAAATGAATATCAAACCATTAAAGAATTATTCTACATATAAATACAATAAGTTGAACAATTCCCCATACTAGTGACAGCTAGTTGGGGCTGGATGTGATTTTCAGGTGTATCATGACTGCCAGTCTGCATCTGGCTCTTATGATAGTCTTGTGAATTTCCTTTTCTATTAAATCAAATAATTTGATTCAATATATGGTTCAAAGAGGTTGGACTGGGCCCAGGCACGTGGGGAGATGGTTAAACAACATGGCAGCCTTTAATGATATCTAGAGGAAAGTTGAGTTGGCAGACTCTGGATCCAAAGACCATTAGGCACCTGTCTTCACAGATAGAAAATGGACACCCACATAGTTTCTTTCCATTTTGTGAGGGTAATCGGTTAGTATTTTATTATTAAATTATATACAGTTTCCTATAACAGAAAAAGTCCGGCGACAAATTTCTGGTCAATCACGCATGACATCAAAACATTTCACACAAAGATGACACTGTAATTCAATGCTTTTCCAACTATGTACTCCCATGTGGTGTAACATGCTACTAGTCCCCAGGGTGCTTCAAAGCCTCATCAGTGTTATAAAGCGCTATATAAATGCAGTGAACAGTTTTCCACTGAATTAAATGGTTAAACTAATAAATCAACAACCTTTACGAGTACAATGAGAACGAGAACGAAAGTCCATTGCAGGGTGGTGACATATCGCTTATACTGCTGGACTGGAACAATATTTCTGTTTAGCTTCATGGCCAAGTTTGACAGATATCGCTTGTAGTTTTCAAGCAGGTGCATGATGGTCATAACTCGTCTTACAAAAAACTGTACATTCAAGACATATTTCCTGGCCTTTTTTGTTATATAGAGCAATTCAGTATTATTTTTCCTTCTCTAATTTTATTGTTAGGAAATTGGATTGTTCTCTCCATGCAATTCAGCTTCTTCAGTATAATGCAGAGTTAGAGGCCTTCTATGAACTATCTGCAGGAAAGTAGAATATGTTATTGTTATTTCAGATTTATTTATCAATCAATACAAGTAAATGGTACCAGTTCCAAGAACATATTGCTTTTAAATCGGGATTTCCTAATATCTGCATAATTATGGCCATTTTACAGAACCATTCAGTGGTATTTATGGAATTCCGCCAAATATTTCAGGGAAGGGTTGGTCAGCTTCATCAAGGACCACCGCAGCTTCTTTTCTTCAACATGTTTCACTACTGAACAAATAGAAAGTGGTCTTAATGTTTACATTTATAAGTATCTAGTGGAGCTCTGCCAGCAGTGCGGTAACTTCAAGGGTCAAGTTGCATAAGGTTAGCAGTGTGTTACTTAAAAAACAGGGTTTTCCTGCAGTTTTGGGTTGACTAGTGTCTTAATTGAAAAGCGGGGGCAGCGGTATTATACTACCTTTACAGTAGTGAGTTTTTTTGTCACTAGAGACGTAAAGGAATGGGCTGCTTTTGGGTGAAAATGTTGCAGAATTTGTTGACATCCCTACAGTAAACAACAGAACCTAACACAATAACATAACACAAAGCAACATAACTGTACAACTGAAGCATAAAGAGCATTGCACAACAAAACAGTAAACACAAAATCACAGTACAAAACAACAAGATGCAATAATTCAGTACAAAAAGACAACAAAGCAAACAAACTCATCACAACCACAATGCAAAGCAACACAACAAATGTGTAAATCATTTCTGTCACATAGTGCCAGTGCCTGTACTAGAAAATAATAGTGATAAAAGATGTTTGCACCAAGTACAGCCTTTCTTACCACCAAGTATATATAATTATGCTAGCCAAAAATATTTTGTGATCCGACGTGCTAAGTCAGCATGTATGACAATGCATGAGCAGAAAGACAACCCAGGGTGCTAGTAACAGTAGCATCCTATGCCATCAAAATAAATGTATTACTGCAAAGAAAAAAAACTTTCATCAGCAGAAGAGTTTGTCAGACCAGTTTGATATCACAATCGGATGAAAAAATGGTCTCTATAATTAGCTCAGAAACTCTACTTTTGAGATTAGACAGATATTTGTTACCTGATAAGAAAGTCACTTGCGCACAATATTCTTTGGAAAGTATTCAAGTGCAACAATGCCCGGTTGGTGGACTTTCGACTCACTGAAAGTCTGCCACAGATGATATAAAACGACCAGGGTAATGTTGTATTATATTTATTAGACTTTAACATTCCTTATAAACAGAAAGTACATAGAAGTATAAAATCCACATTATGAAGCGACTCGCCTTAATAACTGAAAAAAACTTTAATTCATTTAAATGTGTTGTTCTTTATGATTGTCATTAGGAAAGGAGACTCTAAGCCACTGAAAAGATGGTAGATGAGTATATAAAAGGAACATAATATTCATTTTTGCTCTTACAGTTCTAATTAAGATGGAATGAAATGTAGGTTGTATGAGACATTGACGCAGCTGTAGGAGTCTAAGACAAAGGGACTGTACATGGACGGAAGGAGATAATCTCTTAGTTACAGGCTTTGTCCTTTTTGGTTAACCTGACTCGTTTGGCTTGTTCAGCCACAACAGGAAAGGCCAGCCACATCTTAAGCTCCCTGTAGGATTGCTCAGAAGCAAGTAAAAGAAACTGGGATATTCCCAGCAAAGATTTAGAATTTAGCTACCTAGATAACAATGTTTTCCTTGTAGCTGAGTCCATATAATCTAATGTTGATTTTATAACTGTTATTATCTTACTAATCGGTGTCTCTGAGGAATGTGCCAGAGGTTTGGTACTGATTTAAATTTAAGTTTAGTCAAAGTCTCATGATCCGCTGTGGTCCAGTGTAAACCATGGTTCCACATTTCCTGAAAATACGAAATCTGCGTGTTCCTTTAGATGGATTCGTAAAAAATAACAATGCTTAAAAATCTGCAGTAACATTGAGAATCAGCAGCCAGAATTCGACTCGAAGAGCTTAAACTACACAATTGTTTATTTTGCGCTGAGGACATAAGCAGAAAACTGCTTGATGTGTCTCAGAGACAGTGTACTTCCACACTCAGTATTAGTTATATATAAGTTAGAGAATGAACCCCCTCCTGCTTGCAGAAGGGTCAGCAGGCCCTCTCTGGCCAGATACCTGCTAGAGACTCCATGAGACACAACAGCAGCAGCACCATCTGATGTTCCTGTATTGAGCAGAACCAGCTCAGCCTTTGCTGGCTTGTGACTTGGCATTTGATGACACTGCTGACTTTGAATGCAGCTAAAATCAAACTGCTATGCAGAGAGGCACTGCTATTCCCCCAGCAGTTGATTACATGTCTGCCTGTGGCTACTGATGAATCCTAACCCTAATCAAACATTCACAGAGGGCCATCAGGCTACCACCATGAAATTCCCCATTCTCGTAGAGGTGTAGGAACTACAGCGGGGCAAAACTTCTATTATATTGGGGTAATCACACTTATTTTCACATATTTCGTATTACACTTGTTATACGAAATTCACATAATTACGCCATTATGCTATGCAGGAGTTCAAGAATAATGTAAATGACCTAATTGTGAGAAGCCGTTATTGGTGGCGTTTGTGCTTTTACACAATTTATTTTATGGTGAAATACGTCCCCACCTCCAAAATGGACGTGGGGATGCATTTTGCAATAAATATAGCGCTAAATGCCACTTGTGCATTTTGCATAATTTTATCTATTTTTGTGGGATTTTGTATAATTACACAAAAGAAAATTACATAAATTTCACACATCCCCTTGAAACAATATGTCTCTGCCTCAATAATACCCATTTTGTAATGGGCAGTACCAGTGCCAGAGTTACCTTTCTGCTGCTGTCTGCCGGTATCACACTTCCATCCTGGAGTTTTAGAGAAAGGATAAGGCCAATGCTAAACACAAAAGGAGGGAATAAAACAAATCTGCTTGCTTGTGTTCAGTAGGACATCTGATAGAGAAGTTGAGAACACCCTCTGTCTACTGCCAGGGATGAAAAACAAGGACCTTAACTGAAGTGCTCATAGAACAAACAGGCAAAGGTAGGCAAAGCCATGTCCCCCTTGAAAGGACATACAAACTAATGTAATAGAATGCATGGAAAAATAGCAAAATGTGATATCACTCATGTTTCTCAACACTTGTCCAAGCACCAGCACGCTATTAGGACTGAGCATTAGACTTCCACACATCCCCCCGACTGACTCTGGTTGCATTAATATGTATTTTAGGATAATTCTTTAGTGTTTACCTTCTTTATTATAACCAAAACACGGTAAAGCAATGATTGACGTAAGTCATGATATCTATTCTGGGCTCACCACTTTAAACACAAACTGACATCTCTTTAAGGCTGAATGCTAATTTACTGCACATGTACAATTGGCCAAAACAATTCATATTCCTATTCAGAATGGCACAGTTTGTTCAATGATGTCACATTAAACTGGATTTGTATTTCTTTCTATATAGTGAGAATGTTTTATAAACGCCAACAAGAAGGAAAGCCATTCCATAATTATATTCCAGTTCAATCTACTTAATTCCTATTGACCCTATGTGTAGACTGGTTCACTGAGAACTATTTTGTATGATAAATACATTGCCTTATATTCGTACCTTTTAATCTACAGTTGATGTATTTTACCATTTAGCTTTAATTATTTAACTAGATGAAAAAAACATTTGTATTTGAATACAATTATTATTTTTCAGAGCTTTGACTGGGCTGGTCCCGCACTCTAGTTTCTTTGTAATTGCCACTCATGTATTATGCGATTTATAAAAATGTTGTCTGGTAAATTTTTACAAAATGTTCATGTTTGATGTAACCATAAGTATTAAAACTAATAAAAGTATTGACTATTTCACAGTCTGGTATTCTGTGAGTGCTATGCAAAGAATAACAAGCATGTGATAAGGTTAGTAAAATAAATTACTGGTTTGAGGCTTACTACCTTATTGCAAACAATGTTGCAGATCCCATACATGCTTAACTAAGCACATAAATATCAGTGGTGTTGTGCGGGGGAGGGGGGGGTCCTCCATGGGCGACATGAGTTGTGAGGCAGGCAGCCACCCCGGTCTTACACACGGCAGTGGGGCGGTAAATGCAGGGTTCGCCACGGGTGTCTTTAGGTCTAGCTATGCCACTGCATAATATCCACCCAGTGGTGTAATAAACCTTGAGGGGGCCCCCCTGCAGGGTACGTGAAGGGGCCCCCTCCGGACTCAATCTAGAGCTCCCCAGCAGAAGTGCGGTGCTGACGGGGCCCCCTGGAGGGTGAGGGCACCCCCACACCGCGGGGGCTGCAGGGGCCTGTGTTACGCCCCTGTATCCACCTCCCGATTAAACTTCTCTTGGTCTACAGATGAATCCGAAAATAGGCAGAAGTCGCACTGATTGGGCAAATGCATCAAGTTATTAACTGTCTCGCCACTGGGTGGGAAATGCAAACCCACCTACTGGATTACACTGCAGCCTGCCCTCTAGAAAAATGTGCTTTAGGCTTTGAACTAGGACATCAGTAGCTCTGTTACTGGGCCCTTTGGTACTAATTAACCCCTACAGCAACAGCTCTTCCTCTGACTGAGGTTGCAATGGGGAACCAAGGCCAACAGGGGTTGGTGGTCACTCAGTTTATCTGTGACTTGCATAGATTCAGGAAGGCAAAAACAGATAACAGAAAGACGCCCCTTTCCGTTATGTGAACCTCCTACAAGATTACTTGCTTGATAACTGCACAAGTCGTTGCAAGCATTTAGCAGGGGGTTCACAACAAAATTTGGTACATTTTTGAAAGAATGTACACTGTGTTTGTGCATTGCAATGGGCATAGCGATTTCAGATTCATTTTGAATACATTTTGACTGTTTGCATGGGTGCAAACTGGTTGGGTTTGTTCCAGTTTAGCTAGTAAACGAATCATGCTGTAGGGCTGCCTTCCCGAATGTCTTAGCTGAGAGTGCAGACAGTTATTGCAGAAGATGCATTGGTGCTGCAGGCAGCTGGGCAAGTCACAGTTTTGGAGTAGCAGGAGGAAGCACAAAATATAAGTCAGGAAGAAAGGATGATGTAATTGGGAATGCCTAGAACCAAATTTGTTATAAGTGACAGTGTCTGAGGTGATATGATTGCAGCATTTTTGTATTGCTCTCTGACTGTTGAGTGAATGCATGTATTCTCTGGAAGTTTGGGAGTCCTGCAGGGCCCTGTAGAACTAGACAGCACAAGCTGCTGTTATCTTGTGCACATACCGCCAACTCTGGAATGCTTTACTTCAGATCCACAACATTACTGTGGGCTGGTGGGGGTAGCAGACCGGAATAACAGGCGTGGAGGCCGTATGTAGTGGGCTATTTCGTAGCCGGTGTTTATTAATGTACAAAGGTGCAAATGGGATAATACAAGGAAACAGAGAGTTCCAAACGGATTGCGGGTTCCGGGTCCGAGGTAGGGAGTATTCCGGGTGTGGTCTTCCAGGGACAGCTGTTGGTCTTGCCGGTAGTCGGGCCGATTCTCGAGGTGTCCGTAGGTTCGGCTCCCGGACGGTGGTTCCTTGGAGGGGGGGGAAAGGAGAGAGAAAATAGGGCCGTTAGCTCTGTCGGTGGATCTAAGGATGAGATCCTGTTCCTTCACCGGAGTGTTGGGGTTAGAACGACTGTGAGGAAAGGGAGGGTAAGGTAAGAGGGGTGCAGATATAGCGCGGACAGGGAATAGGGTGACGTTGGTGTTAGGACGTGCAAGGGTAGTTATCTACAGTCGTGATAGTGCCACTCTCACACGTATATACAATCTATACACAGTGCACGGTGAATCGTGAGGAGGGAACTATTTTATACACGGAGCTCTGTACAAACTACTTATTTACACACTCTCCTAACGCCTAATATTTACACACACACGGAACTGTTACTCACTTGGCCCGCCGCAACTCCGTCCTTGAGTTGCGGCCGCTCTCCAGCGTCCTCCTCTGGACTCCACCAGTCCTCCGTCCAGACCTCGTCTCCTGGTTCCTGGTCGTCTCTCTTCTCCGGGGGTTCTTCGCACGCCGTCTCCTGCCACGAGTCTTCCTGCTTGAACGCTGTGTTGTTGTTTCTTCCGGCTTTTCTGTGATCCGCCTCCGGAAAGGGGGAGGGACTTCCGGGGTCGCGGGGATGTACTTCCGCTGTGTCCCGCGTTGTGACTGGTTCCTGCAGGGAAAGAGAAAGGGGTGGAGTCCGGGTTGTTTTGGTAGTCCGGGCAACAGGGGATTGTGGTGGGGATCGCGAGGGATGACGTGATATCCGTGCTGAAGAGGCCGTGCTCCCATCACATCCCCTTCCCCTAGCTGTCTTTCTTGATCGGGAAATTTGGCAAGGATATCGAGAAAGATAGTCAGCGTTGGCTTGATCCGCGCCCTTCCTGTGGAGAGTCTTGAACCTGAAGGGTTGCAGGGAAAGGAACCAACGAAGGACTCTTTCGTTGTGTCCCTTGTTACGGGCCATCCATTCCAGTGGGGCATGGTCAGTGTACAGTACGAATTCTCTACCTTCAAGATAGTAGCGGAGGCTGTCCACCGCCCATTTGATGGCGAGGGCCTCCTTCTCCACTACAGCATAGTTTCTCTCCCGGGGAAACAGTTTTCTACTTAAGAAAAGGATGGGCTGTTCGTCTCCATTATGATCCTTCTGGGAGAGAACTGCTCCCAGTCCCTGCTCGGAAGCGTCAGTCTGGAGTATAAAGGGCTTTGCATAGTCTGGACTGATGAGAACGGGACTAGAGAGTAGGATGTCTTTCAATCGGTGGAAGGCATCCAACAAGGAGGGATGTGGTTGCCTCAGGGCTTCTTCGGTTTTTGCGGTTTTCTTTAACAGGTCTGTGAGGGGAGCTGCTATCTGAGAAAACCGGGGGATAAAGCGTCTGTAATACCCTAAAAGGCCTAGGAAGGCTCGTAGCTCTTTTTGGGTCTGGGGAAATGGAATGGCGTGGATAGCGGCAATTTTGTTGTTTTGAGGGCGGATCAGCCCTTCCCCCAACAGGAAACCCAAATATTTCACTGTCTGAGCAGCCAAGGTGGTTTTCAAGGGGTTGATCGTGAACCCATAAGACCCCAGAGAGTGTATTACTTTACTCAGGTGACATAAGTGTTGGTCCCAGTCATCACTATAGATGATTATGTCATCCAGATAGGCCCCGGCGTAAGAAACATGGGGCCTTAATACCAAATTCATAGCCCGCTGAAAGGTGGCTGGAGCCCCGTGGAGCCCAAAGGGCATCACCGTGAATTGGTATAGGCCTTCGGGGGTAGAGAAGGCCGTCTTCTTCTTGTCGGCAGGACGTAAGGGGATCTGCCAATAACCTTTACAAAGGTCTAGCGTGCTGATGAATTTGGCCCTACCAATACGCTCGATCATCTCATCAACCCGGGGTAGAGGGTATGTATCGAAGGAGGAGATCTTGTTGATTTCTCTGAAATCGATACAAAAACGGACCGATCCGTCTGGTTTGGGGACTAATACAATCGGCGAGTTCCAATCGCTACTGGAAGGTTCGATGATCCCCATGTGGAGCATCTGGGCTACCTCGTCTCTGATAATGGGTCTACGAGCCTCAGGTAGCCGGTAAGGCCGCTGACGGACCGTTTTCCCGGGTTCCGTGATGATGGCATGTTCGACCACTGAGGTGAGGCCAGGAGAGGAGGAGAATACCTGCTGTAAGGGTTGAAGGGTGGACCGAAGTTCCTGTTTCCGTTGTTCCCCGAGTTCTGAGTCTATACAGACCTCATAGGGGAGTTCCGGTTCTGGACAGTTGTTCAGGAGGACAGGACGGGGTCCCACCCACTCCTTTAGTAGATTTACATGGAAGATTTGTGTGGTCCGACGGACAGGATCGAGCTCGATTTCATAGGTCACGGGAGTGACCTGTCTCAGAATCGGATAGGGACCTTGCCATTGCCCTAACAGTTTATGGTCGGAGGAAGGCATTAAAAGGAGGACCAATTGGCCAGGAAGAAAGGAACGAGGTTTGGTACCCTTGTCATATTGTTGCTTTTGTTTGGCTTGGGCTGCTACTAGATTCTGGCGTACAATGTCTCTTATCTGCCCCAGGTGGGTTCTGAGGTTTTGTATGTACTCTGGCAGAGGTCGGGTACGGTCGGGTTCTGCTTCCCAGGCCTCTTTGGCCATATCTAGTAGGGTCCGAGGGGGTCTGCCATACAGAAGTTCATAAGGGGAAAAACCTGTGCTGCTTTGGACCTTGCAGCAGATGGCAAAGAGGGCTAGCGGTAGCATTTCCTCCCACCTCTTACTTTCCAAGGCCAAGAGCTTCTTCAGGGTAGTTTTGAGGGTGGCGTTATACCGCTCCACCAGACCATCGGTTTGGGGGTGGTATGCGGATGTTCTGATTTGTTTCACACCTAGTTGGGAGCATACCTGTTTCATGAGGGAGGATACAAAGGGAGTTCCCTGGTCAGTCAGGATTTCTCTGGGAAAGCCTACCCGAGAAAAAATGGATATTAGAGCGTTAGCAATGTTCTGACTGGTAGGCTGGCGGAGAGGTATGGCTTCAGGGAAGCGGGTGGTGTAATCCACTAGGACTAACGCATACCGACAACCGCTTCGGGATGGGAGCATGGGACCTATAATATCCATCCCTACCCTACTGAAGGGGATGTCTATCAAAGGAAGGGGTTGTAGAGGGACTCTAGGAGGGCGATACCGGCAAATGGGGCAGGCCCTACAGTACTGTTTGA
This sequence comes from Lissotriton vulgaris, assembly GCF_964263255.1. NCBI lineage: Eukaryota > Metazoa > Chordata > Amphibia > Caudata > Salamandridae > Lissotriton > Lissotriton vulgaris. The sequence goes on along the minus strand of NC_141691.1, from coordinate 672,046,705 downwards.
CTTGCTGGTGGATGCCTGGCCAGTAGAACTTTTCTAGGATGGCCTGACTCGTCTTTTCGTCACTGAAGTGACCCCCCAGTAGATGGCTATGAGCCAGAAACAACACTTTGTCGCGGAAGGGTCCTGGAATTATTAACTGGGACAGCTGTTGGGGTCCTCCCTTTCTGTATAAGAGACCGTTCTTTTTATAAAAGTGGGGACCTACATGCAGCGGATCTTCATGGTCCAGGGCCCTTCCCCAGGCTTCTTGTAGTATAGGGTCTTCCTGCTGAGCAGCCCGAAATTCCTGGTCGACTTCCCAGGGATGTTCTTCTACTCTTACTGGGAAGGCTGTAGAGTAGTTCCTTTTTTCCTTTTTCTTTTGGGTTTTAGACTTGGTCATCCGAATGGTGTCTATTCCGCCTACTGGAGGACTGTCGGGAAAAGGAGCCTCAGACCACCACTTCTCTAAGCTGGTGGTGGTGTCCTGGAGAAGGCGAGGAAGACCAGGGTAATCGCTGCCCAAGATAACCTGTTCCGGCAGGGAAGGAACAAGCCCGACATTCAGGGTACTTCCAGGATCCAGGGAGTGTTGTACTTTAACCTCGGCCGTCGGGTAAACCTTTGTGTCCCCGTGTACACATTGGATGGCCACTGTACCGGTTATGGGCCCGATCGGGTGGGGTATCTCTTGAGGTCTGAGCACACTTTGTCTACATCCAGTGTCTGCAAGGGCCGACACCTGATGTCCATCTATTCGTACAGGTCGATGGAAAGCGGGAGGAGACGGGCCAGAGGATAGACACACATAGTTTCGGGCCATTCCCACCTCCATCGGCTCTTCTTTTTGAGGACAAACCCGAGCAATGTGCCCGTAGCCTCCACAATGGTAGCACTGGGGACCCGGTGGTGGGGGTCTGGACATCACTGGATAAGGAAACAACGGGGGAGGCTCAGGTTTCTTGGCGAGAAATGGACGGGGTCCTCGGGGTTGGCCATGGGGCTGTGTTCGGTGATCATGATTTTCCTTAGGTTTCTGCAAGTCCTGAGCGCGACTGTACGCGCTGGCGATTTCAATAGCATTCTCTAGGGTTAGACGGGCGTGCTGACGGACCCACTTTTGAGTGGCCGGATGGAGGGAAGCCAGGAACTGCTCCAAATATATTTTTGACAGTATTTCTTCTTTAGTAGCGGTCGCGGACTTCAACCACCGGTCAGCCAGATCTTTGATCCTGAAGGAGAGGGCTCTCGGTGTTTCCTGTGGTCCCTCTTTGGCTTGGCGGAGCCGCACCCGATAGGTCTCATCATCGATACCTAATCTTTCAAGGATACAGGTCTTGATGTCGGCATAGGGGGTCAGTCCTTGTACATTAGCCTGTTGGAAGGCTGCCTGCAGTTCACCAGTCAGTAACGGACCCAGGTAATGACCCCAGCGGTCGGGTGGCCAGGCAGCGGCTAGGGCCAGCCGTTCGAAATTAGTAAAAAAGAAATCCGGGTCTTCACCCGGTACGTATTTCTGGAGAACCACGGAAGGAAGCGACGCGGTAGGTCGTTGTTGGCCTAAGACATCTGTGAGCTTCCCCAGAGCCTGGTCCTGAGCGGTTCCCTGCCCCTTCAAGACATCGTGCAATTGCCCACGGTCTTCTTCGGCTGTCTTCAAGAAGAGCTCCATCATCTTCCCGAGTTGTTCTTGGGAATCTGCTAACTTTTTCACCGCGGCCTCCATGCTTCCGGTTAATCCCACTTCTGACACCACTTGTGGGCTGGTGGGGGTAGCAGACCGGAATAACAGGCGTGGAGGCCGTATGTAGTGGGCTATTTCGTAGCCGGTGTTTATTAATGTACAAAGGTGCAAATGGGATAATACAAGGAAACAGAGAGTTCCAAACGGATTGCGGGTTCCGGGTCCGAGGTAGGGAGTATTCCGGGTGTGGTCTTCCAGGGACAGCTGTTGGTCTTGCCGGTAGTCGGGCCGATTCTCGAGGTGTCCGTAGGTTCGGCTCCCGGACGGTGGTTCCTCGGAGGGGGGGGAAAGGAGAGAGAAAATAGGGCCGTTAGCTCTGTCGGTGGATCTAAGGATGAGATCCTGTTCCTTCACCGGAGTGTTGGGGTTAGAACGACTGTGAGGAAAGGGAGGGTAAGGTAAGAGGGGTGCAGATATAGCGCGGACAGGGAATAGGGTGACGTTGGTGTTAGGACGTGCAAGGGTAGTTATCTACAGTCGTGATAGTGCCACTCTCACACGTATATACAATCTATACACAGTGCACGGTGAATCGTGAGGAGGGAACTATTTTATACACGGAGCTCTGTACAAACTACTTATTTACACACTCTCCTAACGCCTAATATTTACACACACACGGAACTGTTACTCACTTGGCCCGCCGCAACTCCGTCCTTGAGTTGCGGCCGCTCTCCAGCTTCCTCCTCTGGACTCCACCAGTCCTCCGTCCAGACCTCGTCTCCTGGTTCCTGGTCGTCTCTCTTCTCCGGGGGTTCTTCGCACGCCGTCTCCTGCCACGAGTCTTCCTGCTTGAACGCTGTGTTGTTGTTTCTTCCGGCTTTTCTGTGATCCGCCTCCGGAAAGGGGGAGGGACTTCCGGGGTCGCGGGGATGTACTTCCGCTGTGTCCCGCGTTGTGACTGGTTCCTGCAGGGAAAGAGAAAGGGGTGGAGTCCGGGTTATTTTGGTAGTCCGGGCAACAGGGGATTGTGGTGGGGATCGCGAGGGATGACGTGATATCCGTGCTGAAGAGGCCGTGCTCCCATCACAATTACCTTTTTCAGTTTGCCTATTTCTAAGAGTGCCCCGCCTTCATTTATTCGATAAGATAGTCCTACATGTTAGTTTGCCCTACAAAATATTCTTCCTACCTCACTTACATATATCCTTTAGTACCATATACAGCGGAATTCAATCTTAGGTATGCACTCAGACTTTATCACTTAGAGCCGTGGCTGGAATGCAGGGTTTACCCTGCACCATCCTCATCAGACACTTCACTTGTATGCGTCGTGAGGCCACAAATAGCTAAAGATTGCAATCTCCACCAGTGTCTCATCCCCTTGCACTGCTATACTTCATGCATGCCGCAACTTAATCCAACCATTTGCTGTTGCCTCCGTACCAGTTGATGGTGCCATTTCTTGCTGTCTCCCTTATTGTGTGCGGTGCACCTCCGTTCATTCTCAGGGATCGGATCCAGTCACAAAATTAATCCATTTCCATGCTTCACACTGGATATGTAAAGAAGTGGCCTTTACCTTCATACTGGATTCTCAATTTCGCTGGCAAGATCAGGCTATATTTCAGATTCATCTTTCCGTTTCTTTTTGATTGTCATAAAGTTCTTCTCACCTGGACCTTTTTTGTGTAATCCTGGAAGAAGAGTATGTATAAGTTTTCATATTTCAGCGTGCCTGTCATACCTACACATTGCAAAATGGAGTCTCAGTTGCGATGATTGCGAAGTCTGGCAATCATTGTCCAGGGTTAGGGCACCCAGGGCGGGGCGTTACCAGTGACCTATGCGCCCTTTCTATTGTCAATAAAAATGTTAAGAGTTTTTTTGTATCCATTTGACAGCTATCTAATCTCACAAAAAAGATTGCTCAGATCTGAACAGAGCAAATTGACCAGAATAGAGACATTGTCAATTTTCCCCTCAAGCACCATCCTAGAGTTCTGTATTACTGCTACAATGTATGTTGGGGAGGGATACTTCTGTTGCTCTGGAGTGTCAAGCCTTTCCTATGGTTCAGATGGACATAATGCACAATCTTGTTGCTTTGTGTGGTTTTTGCCATCCTGGCATTGCCCATTTCCCTGTCTTCCCATGACTCTCCGCTATCCTTTGCATTTTTATTGAACAGCTGTTATCTACAGAGCGGCCGCTCTTTCTCAATTTCTGTGCCTCTTTAGTAAGTGGATATCCCAGTCCTCAGCAGATAGGGAGGGGGTCCTCACTCGGACCTTAACGCTGTGGTATTTACTCATCTCCGAGGCTGATTTTTTCATTTGGGATAGCAGTTTACATTAGTGTCTTTCATTTGTCTGTCACCCTATTTTGCTAACATCTGTGCCAAGCGGGATCTAATTGGTAGACATCAACCAATGATTAATAAATGTTATTGCGATTGCATTGTCTTTTCCTAATTTGGTCAGCCCTGTCCTTGGCCAATATAATCCTCATGGTTGAGCAATTCATTTAATTGAGGTTGCTGACTGTGCTGTTCCCAAGCCTCTTACTCTGGCCTTCCACCTCTGGTCCCATCAGACTGCTCCTCTGTACTACGCTTGAGTGTTCAGGTAGCCCGTAATGCCGGACTGGCCATACCGTGCATCGAGCATTTCCCCAGAAGGCTGGAAGGGTGGGGGCGCTTTTGTAACTGGGTGCCGGTTTTGTACCAGTGTAGCACTTTTAAAAGCACTGCAGTATTCCTTGTATATACAACAGTTTTCAGGCAATATTACAAGTGTCAAGATAACTCTGGTGATTAATGGACCTTCTGGAGAGAGATCAGAGATTTGTCTAGTGCCATGCTTGACTCATCTAAGGTAGCACATTAGGGTTATTATGCTTGCTAAAAAGAACGTATACCATGCAGATAACAGAACTGTATTTTACGTGTTTAGCTCAAGAGTTACTGCTTTTGTCACAGAGTCTTTTGTTACTGTGCAGTTCATAAGTTACTATCGTAATCTAGTTTAGAAAGTTATGTTTTTCCCAGTTTTTCATTATCCTAATTTTCTAAAAAGGGCTTATTAGGGTAAAAATGTGTTACGTTCTGAATCCTGAGTTTGTGCTTCCCTAGATCAAGCACTATTAAAAAATGCCTACCAGTATGGATCACCTGAATCCCACACCTTGTAGGCCCCTTTCCCCTATGTAACATTTTCTATACACCAATTTACATATGTATGATTCATTGTCTCTGTACATATGTATGTGAACCAACACCCTACAATGGTATGAAAGGCGCTACAAAACAAATGAAATACATGTGAGAGAGGGGATATGGAGCGATGAGAAGCACTGTTACAGGGTGATAGTAAGGGAATCATTGAAGAGCCCCAATAAAGATTGTGGTATCCTGTGCACTGTAAGGTCATCATTTGCTATGCTTTAACAACTAATGCAATTGAATATCTAATGAAAAATGTGTTGTAGAATGCACCATTTCCCCACAAATTGTCTTGGAGGAAGCAACCCCCAAACCCTCCTTGTAGTTGTCAGGCTCACTCACAGCACGTGTTTGCCATGGACCTTATGGGGGCGTGTCTGACAAAATTTGCCAGGGCTGCTTTGGGCACCCAGTCTGGCCCTGGTAGTCTGCCTCACAGATAAGCCCAACGCCTGACAGGGCTGCCTGTTTTTACTTGCTCTTCTGCTGCCAACTGAGGGATTTGGACATACTACAGGGGTAACCCAATTAACCTATAGGCCTTTGGGTATAAAACAAGGTAAACAAAAAAAGTAAAGCCTACGGAATTATAATATATCTAGATGATTATAAGAATGGATACCACCAATTATCCATTCTTGGATTAGTCATTCTCAACACAATTTAATTGAAAAACATTTTCAGATATAGAGATTCTCCAACTGGATTGCCACAACAAAACAAATCAAGTATATGGTTCAACTAATTCTTTTAATTAAACCACATTTTTCATAAATATTGGTCTCTCACATTTAACACAACTATACAAAATTCATATATACAAACACAAAGAAATATTTCTCATTTACACATATATACAATTTTTTAGAACCAAACTTAAGGTTAATTTGCTCCACTTATTTTACACAAGGATGTTAATGTATAATTAATCCACATAACATTCCTTCTTTCCGGATCACCAAAACAAAACCAACACAAAAGGAGTGTTCAAGGTTTAACCACTTTTAACCTATCTCCATCTAGCACTCCTTTTAAGATTATTATTTCATCATCAAAGTCATACAGATTTTTTTGTATTGGAGTCTTCAAAAAATGTGTGTCGACGCGTTTCAGCCTCCACTCAATCCAGGCTTCATCGAGACTATGAGGGCAACTATAATTCAAACCAGGTATGGAACTTATGTAGCCAAGAATAAGAGATCAAAATTCTCTTGCGGGCAGCTTCACTCATTCGGGCTTATTACTGGGAACGCTTCAAATTAAGGCAGTCGCCACAAATGAATTCCTCTTTTGTGGATCATTAGTGTATACACAAAGGTTGTTGCTTCCACGCCAGTCAAGGAGTAATCTCAAGCCTATCATCATATGAGAATATCTTTACTTACTTACCTTTTAATATTTCAGTTTTGATATTTTGTCCTCAATAGCTCCATGGCACAATAGTCTGTCTTCTATATTCAGTGTCCGTGTTATGTTGAACATTTTGTGAAGGTAGCACTGGCTGCACGATCCTAGAGGGAATTGGCAATAACCATGACCAAACTGCCAGTGTGAAAGGGACGCTTTGTAGCAGGTCAGTGCCTACTAACCAGGGATCATAATTTGATCCAAATAACCTTAGCCCTTTTTGCTTTTACTGACACAAGTGAAGCAAAATTCCTGATATCTCTCTGATCGCCTGGGCCAGGGGCATTTCCTCTCTCCCTGCCAATGCTATAGCAACAGTGGGATGAAGGCACAATGAGTAGTGAGGCAGTGTTGCCGGGATTCTGTATGTGCACAGAACTGTGCGTAGGGAACCAGGACCTCAGTGACTTGTGGGGTACCAGAAACTCACCTCAGTACCCAGATCCCCTATCCGACTAGCATCAGTGTCTCATTCGTTCTCCGTCCTCAGCGAAGCCACAAATGATTAGACAAACCAGAACAAGCGACTTGGAATACTCTCAGGAATAGTGGGAAACAAGAACACTATTTCGTTTGTATTTTTCATAGAAGTCCACATGTGTAATAAGAGACACAATCAAGTTTAAACGGTTTATTTTAACGACATGCTCTAAGATGCAGTATCTAGGCTAACATAAGCAGGCATATGATTAAAAATAATATAATCAGCATTGTTACAATTCCATAAAACACAAAAGGAGAAATCATATTATACTGATAGTGGAAACAGGTCTTATAGTGAGTGCCTTGTGTACCACCCTCCCTTTGCTCTAAGCTAAGTTTTATAATATTAGAAGGTCTCTAAGTTTCAATGGGGAATCCCATACCTCAAGGATCAGCTTAGGTGTATCACATCAAAGGATCAGCCAGCTCTCTTGTTGAAGGAAAGGTTTTTCTTCAAGTGCCTGCAAACTGCATGCAGTTTAATATTAAAGGCACTCGAATTCCAGCTTTCTGTAGCTGGATGCATATAATGTCTAGAGCGTGAGCCGATCACATTGAATCAACAGCATACATTGTTATTCGACCTTGACGCTGTGAGCACAAGCTGTACAGACAGTAGCTGCCGTATAAGTCTAGGGTTTGTGTAAAGCAGACAGTTCTCACGGGAAGCGAAGTAAGCAAGTTAACTTACAATAACAGATATAGGTAGTGTTGTGCACAAAAGCAACAAAAGTTGCAAAATGGTGTTTAAACTTCTAAAGCGGTTATGCCAACATAGCAATGTGTGCGTTCAAGCATCCATCATCCCCTTTTGAATCGCTTTGTTCACCCTAAGTTGGCAGGGTATGCTCAGACGTGAGTCCCTTGCTCACTTTGCCACTGGATTCAAGCTAGCTGGCTGATGACTGCTGAAATGCCAGAAACCGGTCCCAGAATGCTTGTTTCCGGTCCAGGGAAGACATGGCTTTGGCAGTTCGGGCTGGACTGTTCCCATGAGGCACAGGGTCAGACTGATTTGCATATGGCCATGTCTGAACTGGGGTGGCAGAGTGAGCTAAAGAATGGTGATGGATTAAACCCAGATCAGTTGACTGGGGGTGAGTGTTTGATTTGCTCAAATGCTCCGTCCATCATCCCCTTTTGTATTGCTTTGGCACAGTATGTTGCAACAGCCTCCAAGAGGAAGTTATTGTTCTCATCAGCAAAAAGTTCAGCCATCCAATTCAATAAAGTAAATGAACTTACATGTTCTTCAGCAGCAGGAGCCTCTAGCACTATCAGAGGACAACCAAACTGTTCTTCAAGCTAACTTTGTGCTAAGAAGTCATGCGCCGCCTCATACATGTTCCAATTCCCTAGAATGCCTTGGGTCGTCGCAAAGGCCATAGCCCCAATGCCAGAACAGTCCAACACATGAGCCACTAAGGCACTCATCAATTGATCATAACCCGGGGCAGGAGACACCGTATTCGACAGACACAATTCCAAAGAACATTCAAATGAACAATCCAGGCAATGAAACACAGGCTGGACGCATGTAAAGTACGCAAACCGGAAGGATTATCCTTATGCCACACTCAAAAGACGCCAGAGGTAGCGTTCCATAGAGTTCAAGCATTAGGTTGCGAAGGTGAAGTAGCCGAGGCAGGCTGTCTCTTGACACAAACAGTGCAGCCATTGCGTATCAAGCAAATCACCCGTAATGCACCTGCAGCCACGGCGAGAATTAAGGGCAGGCCACCAAAACCGCTTGGAAAAATAGAAAGAAAAAAGGGCGGTATCACACCAAATATAGTTTGAAAAGAGGTCACAAGTCCAGAGCTCACACATTTTTAAAAAGTGTGCTAAGCCACTTGTGGAAGAAACATTGAATATTTGTGAATCGAGGCACCGAAATGAAGTAGGAGATCAGTATTTAAAAGGTCATGTACCTCCGGTCTGGTGTTTGCAACGTGAAGGACAAACGTTTCACGGGATGTAGTAAGGGGGACTTCCTTCTGAGACAAAAAATCCCTTATTCTGCTCATCTTATTGAACTCTGCTTTCAAGGTCGGAATGGAAAAGCACATTTTTGCATCAAACCACACGTTGGGAAACAGTCAAAATGTACGGAATACCGGGTTGCATCCCACAGCATGCCTCATTATTCAAAAGTAGATAACTATGGTTAGCCAATAAGGTAAATGCTGGTGTTATAGCCGGTACAGGTGCACCTTTCAAAATGCAGGCTAAATTGTGGGCCTCCGTGTTACACGCCCCATGCAGTTGTACGTTAGTGCACACCAGAGAGTGATCAGGGGTGGAAACACATTTCTCACCTTTAAAATATACCTCCCTACCATCCCGCATGCATCTGTATGTAAATGGCAGAGACCAAACTTCATGGAGAAAAGCAGTACTCAACGGCTCATATCTCTCCAACGCATAATGTTTCATGCATGAATGGAACTTAAATAGGGGGAATGGCAGTGTGATCAACCCATGAATGAGCCATACAGTAGAATTAGCCTCAGGGACAGGAAACAGTAAAGGTTCCAACTTTTCAATATGTAACAGTGAAAATGTTGCATCCTTCATGGACATGAATTGTTGTTTTTCAGTCAAATTAAACAGCAAAAATAAAGATGAGGTATTCATGTAGTCCCATGGAACTTTCCCAGAGTTTTACGTTTGCAAAGTCCAAGCAAATTGCATTATCGATCGCAATTGATTTTGACCATGGAACAAAACAGAAACATAATTTTGTACAATATCCATAACAGATGAAACAATATTATCTAAAGTGTAAATTCTGGAAGAAGAGTATTAATACTATTGTCAACCACAGCAAGTACTTTTTCTAAGTTAGCTAGATCAATAGCTCAACCTAGAAGTGGCTTCAATTTGTGACAATTTCCAGACTTTGTTGTAAATAGCATAAATCCATCTATGGACCCGCCTCCTAGAGGGCCTTTTACAAAATCATTCAAATCAACATCGTCAGTCAATTGTGATAAGTGTTGTTTAACTGACGCTAAGGTGGAATGTTTCAGCCAATTTTGACATAATTTACCCACTGAATAAGTAGTAACTGAATGAGAATTATCAAAATGGGGGTCCACTTCAACCTGCGTGCAGCCTGGGGCCAGACCCAGAAAACAACGTTTTCATGAATCAGAACCTGTTTGCTAAAACAACCAGCCTTGGGGATCTAAGCCTGAAATATTAAAGGAGGAATTAGTAACCAGGGACTGTAATTCATCAATCAACATATCCGTGTCATTGTCCCAAGTAGGGTAAACACCCAAATCAGGAATGAAAGGGGCATTCAGTTTTTTAGAAGTAGCCAATCCAAAACAAGTGATTTAGAAAATAGCCGAATTTAAAAAACAACATATGAGCTGGGATAAGGCAAGCACGATGCAAGGCCTCAGTGCCTTATATCTGCCAGGCGTTAGTACCCCAAACAGATTTAAGATCAATGGTATCTCTCTACAGCTCATAACCACCTATAGTTAACTGATCAAATAAAGATTTAGAGTACAATAATTTTGAGTGTGTGAGTCTAACTTTGGAAGACAATTTGGTAGCAGTTTTAAAATAAAAGGCTTCTGGATTGGTTTGACTAAGATCATTGAAATATGTAAATTTTTTCAACTGAGTTTTCAAACTGCCTTCCATGGGAGTTGGACAATGTTCTCATTGAGTATAATGAACTGTATTCCTAAATGTATTTGCATTATGCAGGGAATGGTTTCCATAGTGTTTATAGCAGAATAGGTCTACATAATTAGCAGAATCTAAGTACAAATCCTCAGCATCAAAAGCAGCATAGTATTTCAAATCAGAAAAAAGAGCCTCTACGGCTTGGACATCCCAATCATCAGAGCGTATGGTTTGTTTTACCACATCCCCCATAGAGACAGGAAGTACATTGGGGACATTTATCACTTCTGTGGGCCATGAATCTGAAATCAAACAGCATCTCACACAATCCCATCTAAAACGGACCAAGCCGTTATATTAACAAACGGCTGCTCCCTTTTCATTATGTGTGTTGAAGAGTGTGGTGCCAAAGTTCCATTTATGAAACTGATTGTAGATCTTTCGGTCAGATAATGTCCAATAATAAAGCGAAAAAAGAAAAACACAAATCCAATAGACATGAACAGAAAAATAGAGAAAAGCCCCAACCTGATGTAAGTCCAAGGGGGTATAATTTTTTTTATTTTCAACCAAACAGAAAAAAGAGAAAGTTTTGATTGGGCTCTTGATTTTGTAGAAATAAAGTCAAATGAAAAACGGGACTGGTCAGCAGGACTTGTTTGCACATCAGGCAAAGACACATCAGAGGGATAGGTATACTCAGTATCTTCATTGGGATCAACAGTCAGTGGATTCAGTAAGGGATTTGTAATTGTCTGCATCTCAATGGCAATGTCAGGCCTGTTCGTATTCGCCGGGGCCAAAACAGAATTTCTAAGCAACGTTGAACAAGAGACTGCAGAATTCATAATAAGTAGAATCGGCCATTTGCTGTAGTTTAACATTGTCAATGGAGATGTACCTGTAATCCTTGCGACCAGGAAGTGGAGGTAAAATGACTGTTCTTGCGCCCTGCCTGCCAAGCACTGGAACTGGAGCTCGATAAGAGGGGCCAAATTATTTCTTATTTTCACCTTCTCACGGACCAGGTCTCCAACTCGAGGTAGCCAGTCTTCTACTGGAATTAGCAGTGCTGCATCAGATGTGGAGGGCAAATGTTCCTTTGAAAGACTGTCTTGAGTCTCTTGTAGGTTCTGTAACACAGCAGAATGATTATCTACGTCAAAGGGTGCGGTTGACGCCGCCATGTCTAGACCATCAAGGTCCAGGACAAACATTTTTATGCCAAAGAGCATTTCGAATGGGGTCCCCGCACCCATAGACCTTCTAGGGAGATTATTAAGTGCACGTTGGACGCCATACAAATGGGCCAGCCAGTTCCTGCCAGTGCCTATAACTCTAGCTGTCAAGGATTGAATAAAGTCACGGTTCATTCGTTCAACAACAGAATTGCCCTCAGGCCTGTATGGGGCCGAAAAATGACTTGGACCCCCAAAGATCCCATGGTCTCCTTTTACGCCTTAGAGGCAAACGCCGGACCCTGGTCAGAATGAAAGGTACCACAGGCAAAAATTCCCACTAAGACATGCAAATCCCTGATGACAGTTCGAGCATCAGTGCTACATTGTGGCCAGACCCATAGAAAGCGTGTGCACGAATCCACTGCAACTAAGATAAACTTATACGCAGAATCTGAGGAGAAAGGACCGCAGTGATCTAAATAAACACACCCAAGTGGTTTATAAGATATGTACAACTGTGTTTGAGGCGGGCACGCAGCAGTAGAACCTTAATCTGCTGCCAAATGTTACAAGTAAGGACATATTCATGTTTTTGTTTGTACAGTCCGCGCCACGAGTAACGTTGTTGCAAGATAATGACAGTCTCTGAAACGCCGGCATGCGCTGAAGCTATGCCCTCATGAGCAGCCGTTATCAGTGTTTGTCTGCGGTCCGCGTTGGGAATCAATCTGTCACCAACGTCGTTAATTCTCACATAGGGAACTTTATCAGGACTTAGAAGATAAGAGTATTTAGAAGGGAAACCTCTAGGGTAATCACTTCCCTTCCAAAATGTCATCATCAATCTTACTTTTGGAACGGGTAACTGCTGCTACTACATAAGTTGCTACTGCTGTCTTTGCTGCTTCATCAGCAAGACTGTTGCCAACAGCGTGTACGCCTACACGCTGATGACCGAGAGTATTAAATACATTTACGAGATGTAGACGTTCTTTTAGTTCTGCGACTCGAACCCAACGCATTTTGTGTTTGATTGTGCCACCTTTTGAATCACGATAATAAATTGTTGTTATAAGACTGAACACAGTAGTAAGAGTCACTTACAATTAAAGTAGTCACTCAAGGATCAGCAAACTCTAGTGCAAGCACTAGAGCATGTAGCATTGCCAACTGGACGGTACAGTCCCCTAATGATTGCGTATGCACAACATCAGACCTGAATTCACCATGGTACCAACCACTATTGCGCAGGCTACCGAATAAGCGTGCTTAGAACCGTCGCCGGTTGCGCCGAATGGTCGGTGTAAATGATACAATGGTAATCCTCAAGTGGGCGCGAGGACAAAGGAAGAGGATGAACAAATTCATACTGTAAGAACTCCTGAGTCTGCAATGATGGGTCAAAAATAAACGTGACATCCGGAGAAGTCAGTGAAGTGGCCCACTGTATCCAACAAGGACGTAAAGCTTTTGAAGTAGGTACACTGGTTCTTGTCACTGCCTCAAGTGCAGGATATAGTGTAACAACCAATATGCGTTTTCTCTGTGAAAGCACTCGCTCTTTCAGAATTACCATCTGAACCGCTGTTAAAACTTTTTTGACAGTTGAAAATCGCATTTCAGCCGAAGTGCACAAGTGTGACTTGTAAGCAATGGGGAGAGTGTCCCCCACATTAAACGTCAAGTATGTGAAACCCACAGCATGAGTATGCGTGCAGAGATCGCCACCGTTATGGTGGTTCTCTCTGAACACTAAAGATAGAGGTGAAAGCATAGACCACTGCCCAGAGCTTTGTAATAGCTTTGTAATAGCATTTTGTAATATGTGAGTAGTACTATTGTAGTGTTACAAAGCATACTACAACATACAGTGAACAGGGTCCCCAGAAACTATATGGGCAGGTGACCTGAATTGTGTACTCAACGGCAGATTAGAAAGACACCCCTCTAAGACTAATACTAAGATTGCTATGACCAAATGCATCTTGGAGGTTATGGCGGGGATGTGTCAGATGGACGTGTCCCAAGCACAACACCCCGCTGAAATGGCACAGGCATGATTTTGGTCCCCCCGCAGCACATACTGTAGACTAGACTACTTGCTGATGCAAAACAACCATGGGCTCAAAATCACAGAAAGTCCATATAGCAAGACACCTCTCATATAACTCACCGTTACTAGCTACACCGTATAGGAGAAAAGCTCAGAAAACCCACATGGCATTATGAAACAATCACGCAGTATTTTGAAGACAACTGGGGTAGTGCCTGCAATCCGTCTGCGGAATGGGAAGCGCAGAAAGTGGTGCTTGAGGGGGCAGTGCTTAGCAAAAAAATATGGCACTAAAATTCAATTGGAGAACACACTAAAATTACAAGAAAGACACCTAGAGGTAAAAGAAAGAGACTTGATATTGCACACTCCCTAAACACATACATAGATTGGACAAACCTAAAACAAGATATAGCTAACATGTGGAAAAGCCTTGAATGATATATCTGTACCTACTACAAAGACAGGTTATTTAGTGAGGGAGACGAGATGGGCAGATTTTTAGCCTTGCTCCTAAAAAGTGAACAGCCATAAGCCCCCATACTCATGGTGAAGGAAGATCGATGGAAAGACATTCTTGCTCAAGCAGGTATAAATAATAACCTCTTTACACACGTACATGGGTTATACAGGCAGCCCTATGCAATTGACTCTGAATAAATAACATATTATGTTCGAGGCATATGGGCTGCAGATGGTACATTATGAATAGATCGCCATCTGGTGTTGGGCTCGGATGATTGCACTTTGTTTTTCTCTTGGAGAGTCTTTTGTCTCTTGGTGACTCCTCCCTTGGTTGGTAGTGCGCATGGGCATTGGCTCCATCCTTAGATTGTTTTTTTCCGCCATCGGGTTCGGATGAAGATCGAGACGCTCCAGATCAACTTTAGAAGAAAGTGATTTTCGGCGCGTATTCCCTTTCCAATTCGACGGTATTGTTATTCGAACGCGTTCATTTCCATTCCGACGCGTTACAAATTCAAAATAGAAGAGAAAAACTTGGATCTACGTCGAAGAACAGGAGGCCTTTCTCGACGCAGTCAAGCCCGGAGTCCATGGAAAGGACTCCATTCAAAAAATGTCCAACGTGTGGTGCTAAGTTCCCACACAAGGACCTACACGAGGTGTGCAACCTCTGTCTATCGCCTGAACACGAATCCAGGGACTGCGAAGCCTGCGCAGCATTCTCCTCCAAGCTAACGATTAGAAATCGTCGAGCTCGAAGACACGAGGTTTCCAGAATGCAGGCGGAAGCGATCCCGGAGCTGTTCGGAGACGAACAAATCGAGGAAGAAGAGGACCAGTCGGGGTCGGAAGGGGACCAGTCGGAGGTTGAAGAACTCATCGAGCAACAAACCGTGAGTGACGACGTCCCCTTACCGAAAAACCGACCCCGTGCGGTAACGACCCCGCCCTCGGGCCCGGTCAAACCGCTGAAAAAAGTTTCCGACACCCCGCCCTCGGGCCCGGCAACGAAACCAAAACTGAAACCGAAACACTCGGACTCCCACCATGTCGGATCCGAGAAAAGGGCGACATCGACACCGAGGCTACATACAAAGGAGAGCTCGGTATCGAAACATTCCATGTCGAAACATAAATATGACTTATCGCCCAAGAGACACTCGATACCAAGAAAGTCGGAATCGAGCAAACATTCGGTGTCGAAAACAATAAGATCTGACGATCGAAAACAAAAGCACCTCTCGGAACCAGGACCCTCGGTACCGATTCAGGAGCAACAGACAGATCCCAAACAAAAGATCTTGTTTATTGATCCACAAACTGGGAAAGTGGTCACGAAGAAGAGAAAGAGTGAACAGTCAGAAGATAAACCTCTTCCTTCAAAAAAGAGAACAATGGGGACGAATATAACTCCTCCTGCTTCTCCTCGTCCTAGAGTAACACCCTCTTCTCCTATTCCTCACAATAGGCCAAATATTCCTACACCTTCCACACCAAGACCAGCTACACCTCAGTCAGATGTAGACAGTGATCTAGGGGAGGGAGAACCTCAAGGGGATGACGAAACTATCCCAGATGAGGAGGATCCATGGGAAAATTATGATGTAGGGTCAGATGAGGACAACGACCCAGAGCTATATCCCTCAAAGCCTTCACCACCTGATGATAACACAGGTTTTGTGCAGCTCATTAATAGGGCAGCAAAATATCATAAGGTAGATATACATACAGAACCTCAAATAGAGGATTTCTTGTTAGAGACTCTACCTAATGCACAGAGAACATCAGGTACTCTTCCTATGTTGAAGGGTCTTCTTACTCACACAGATGAAATATTCGAAAACCCAGTGAGAGCCAGGGTGTTAAACCCAAGAATTGATAAAAAATACAAAGCGGCTCCAAAGGACCCAATATTTATTAGAGGGCATGTACCGCTAGACTCGCTGGTGGTCTCAAACGCTCGTAAAAGAGCAAACTCATTATCTACAGGAGAGGCTCCTCCACCAGATAAAGAGTCGAAGGTAATAGATGCATCAGGCAAAAGAGTAGCATCACAGGCAGCGAATAGCTGGCGTATAGCCAATACACAAGCACTACTCGCACGTTACGACAGGGCACATTACGATGAGTTAGAAAAACTTCTCACACATCTCCCAAAAGAACATCAGAAGAAGGCAGACCAATTAATACAGGAAGGTAAAATAATAACAAATACTTCCATTAAATGTGCATTAGACGCAGCAGACACTGCAGCAAGATCGATTAACACTAGTGTCATGCTAAGAAGGCACGCATGGCTTAGAATCTCAGGATTCAAACAAGAAGTACAAATAGCCCTACTGAACAAACCATTTGATCAGAAGACATTGTTTGGTTCAAGCACAGACGAGACATTAGAAAAAATGAAGAAAGATACGGAAACGGCTAAGTCAATGGGAGCATTGCAACAGCCAACACACAGAGGTTCCTTTCGTAGATCCACCTATAGAGGGGGCTCAAAGAACACAGGAACGAATCAGCAATCCACATCTTTCACACCAACATCACCCAGAGGTAATTCAAGAGGCAGTTACAGAGGTAACAACAATAAGGGAAGAGGCCGCGGAAATAATAATAACCGCAACGCCTCAACACCAAAACAGTGACTTCATAGAACTCCCCCCAGACCACATAACACCGGTCGGGGGACGTCTATCACAGTTCCTACCTGTCTGGGAAAACATCACGTCAGACAAGTGGGTGAGACAAATTATCCAACATGGCTATTGCCTAGAACTCACAGCTACCCCACCAAACATCCCCCCCAAACAGCGTCCAATGAGTCAGGATCATCTGACATTGTTAAGAGAAGAAGTGCTAGCACTTCTACAAAAGCATGCAATAGAGAAGGTCCCAAAAGATCAACAGGGCACAGGAGTATACTCTCTATACTTCCTGATCCCCAAAAAGGACGGGTCCCTACGACCAATATTAGACCTCAGACCTCTCAATGCTTACATAAATTCGGAGCACTTCCACATGGTCACGCTCCAACAAGTACTCCCTTTACTGAAGAAAGGGGACTTTCTTTCTACACTGGATCTAAAAGACGCTTACTTTCATATCCCAATTCACAAAGCCCACAGAAAATACCTAAGGTTTGTGTTAGAAGGACAACACTATCAGTTCAAAGTCCTTCCATTCGGTGTCACAACAGCACCAAGAGTTTTCACAAAATGCCTAGCTGTGGTGGCAGCACACCTAAGAAGACAACAAATACATGTCTTCCCATACTTGGACGATTGGATAATAAAGCCAAGTCAAAGGAAGAATGTCTTCACAACACACAGAAGACAATTCAATTGCTGCACCACCTAGGGTTCACGGTGAACTACAAAAAATCACACCTGCAACCAAACAAGATTCAGCAATACCTGGGGGCTACAGTAGACACAGAAAAGGCAATAGCATACCCCAACCCAATCAGAGTACAGACAATGGTCGGGTTAATACAAAGATTTCAACCACAACACTCACTACCAGCACGAGTGTTTATGCAACTATTAGGCATGATGTCCTCCTGCATACTGCTAATACCACATGCCAGACTACAAATGCGCCCACTACAAGAGTGTCTAGCGACACAGTGGAATCAGGCTCAAGGTCAGATTACAGATCTGGTGTTGGTAGACGACCGGACGTATCGCTCTCTGAAGTGGTGGAACACAGAAAACATTTCCAAGGGACGGTCGTTCCTAGAGCCAATTCCACAAGTGATAATAACAGCGGACGCATCGCTCTCCGGATGGGGAGCGCATATGGACAGATACACAGTACAGGGGAAGTGGAGTGTGCAGCAAAAGAAACTGCACATCAACTACCTAGAGCTATTAGCAATGTTTCTAGCACTAAAAGCTTTCCAAATGCAAATAACAGGCAAAGCAGTCCTGATCAGAACAGACAACATGACTGCAATGTATTATATTAAAAAACAGGGGGGGACACACTCTCTCCAACTGTCCAGACTAGCACAGGACATATGGAGATGGGCCATTCCTCAAAAGATCTACCTGTTAGCGGAACACCTACCAGGAGTTCAAAATCAAATAGCAGACATCCTAAGCAGACAGTCAGAACAAGTACACGAATGGGAGCTGCACGACCAAATACTACAGCCATTCTTCCAAAAATGGGAGCAACCAGAGATAGATCTGTTTGCCAATCATCAGAACGCAAAATGCAAAGAATTCGCATCCAGGTACCCACACCAAAGGTCCCAGGGCAATGCACTGTGGATAAATTGGTCCAACAGATTTGCTTACGCGTTCCCTCCTCTACCACTAATTCCATTACTGGTTCGGAAACTGCAGCAACATTCAATGACAATGATACTAGTGGCACCCACGTGGGCAAGACAGCCGTGGTTCACCACGCTGCTACAACTCTCACAAGTACCACATCAAAAGCTAAGGTTATTACCCATGCATCTTACACAGAACCATGGAGAAATAATGCACCCAGATCCCAAACAACTGAACCTAGCGATCTGGCTCCTGAGGTCATAGAGTTTGGGTATTTAGATTTACCACCAGAATGCATGGAAATCATTAAACAAGCAAGACGTCCTACCACCAGAGCATGCTATGCAGCAAAATGGAAGAGGTTTGCTATACACTGTAACAGTAAACACATCAACCCTCTGGACGCATCCACTAAACAAATCATTTGCTATTTGTTACACTTACAGCAATGTAACCTAGCATATACCTCTATCAGAGTTCATCTCGCAGCCATAGCGGCGTACCTACAAAACAGGCAACATCTGTCACTGTTCAAAGTACCAGCAATTAAAGCTTTCATGGAAGGACTCAAAAGAGTCATTCCACCAAGAAGACCACCTTCCCCAGTCTGGAATCTCAACATAGTGCTTACCAGACTAATGGGGCCACCATTTGAACCTATGCATAGGTGTGAAATACAATTCCTCACATGGAAGGTAGCCTTCCTCATAGCTATCACGTCACTTAGAAGAGTAAGTGAACTGCAGGCTTTTACGATTCAAGAACCATTTATGCAGCTACACCAAAATAAAGTGGTTCTTAGAACAAACCCAAAATTCTTACCGAAGGTTATTTCAGCATTCCACATCAATCAGTCAGTGGAATTACCGGTTTTCTTTCCAAAACCACAAACAGTAGCTGAGAGAGCCCTACATACACTGGATGTTAGAAGGGCCATATTGTACTATATAGAAAGAACACAAACTTTCAGAAAGACAAAACAGCTATTTGTTGCGTTTTCTCCCACACATAAAGGCAATCCCATCTCCAAAGCGGGCATTGCCAGATGGATTGTAAAATGCATTCAAATATGCTACTTAAAGGCAAAGAGAACATTAACTGTTCCTCCTAGAGCTCACTCTACACGTAAACTAGGAGCATCTATGGCATTTCTGGGAAACATTCCATTAGATGACATATGCAAAGCGGCTACCTGGGTTACACCGCACACCTTCACAAAACACCATTGTGTAGATGTGCACACAACACAACAAGCTAGAGTGGGACAAGCAGTATTAAAAACATTGTTTCAGACAGTTGCAACAGACACGGGCGACCACCGCTAGGGAGAGAACTGCTATATAGTCTATTCATAATGTACCATCTGCAGCCCATATGCCTCGAACGGAATATGCTACTTACCAGTATGCATCTGTTCTTGGCATAGAGGGCTGCAGAGTGGTACATGCCCTCCCAGCCTCCCCGGAAACCTGTGTCTGTTCCAACATTATCTTATTTAGATACACTTACATGGGCACTCTTATCTGTATTCTACTATACTACTCCATCTAACCCTACTATGGCAAAACAATCTAAGGATGGAGCCGATGCCCATGCGCACTACCAACCAAGGGAGGAGTCACCAAGAGACAAAAGACTCTCCAAGAGAAAAACAAAGTGCAATCATCCGAGCCCAACACCAGATGGCGATCTATTCATAATGTACCACTCTGCAGCCCTCTATGCCAAGAACAGATGCATACTGGTAAGTAGCATATTCCTTATTTGGTCTTCCACTGAAACAGCGTTTCCAGGAACAGAGAGAGGGGCTTGAACTACCAGTCACCAAAGAGGAAATAGTCAAGACAATACAGGAAATGCAGAGATAAAGCTCCAGTTAGCAATAGCTTTCGCATTGAAATGTATCAAATAAATGCAGAGAAACTGGTGGGAAAATTGCTGGAAGTTTCTATCGAAGCATTCACAACAAGGTTCCTCTAACTGTGAGGAGGTGCTGATTGTTCTTGTACCAAAACTTGACAAGGATCCCGCAAACATGTCAGCTTACCGCCCACAATCAATGTTAAATGTAGACGGGAAAATATTTAGTAAAACAGTATGTTAGACCCGTCTGCTTCTGAGAGTCCCCTCACCACTATGATTTCTTTTGTTCCCCTGTACCTCCCAAAATTTGTCGCTTTTCTTTGTCTACCAGGACCTTTTGTGTGCTGTTTCATGGGGCTAGATGTTCCTTGACGCCCAGTTGTTCACAAGGTTTTTGACACCTATTTACAAGACACCTAGTGAAACCTGTGACATTATAGGCTGGGATTGGCAACCTGAATGAATGACCTCAAAACGGTGGCCATCCATTTCCCTCATGTGAGTGACTCCCTTTGGAGCCTCCATGAACCTTGACCTTTCAAGGTTTTGGCGCCCTTTTATTTGGAGCACATTCCTGACAGGAATTACCTTATTTCCCTCAGGTACACAAAATGGCTGCTCTAGAACCCCAGTATGGTGGCTGTTAGAGACCCAAATACCCCAGAAGTGCCATGTCATTGGCCTATCCCAAAGAAGGTTCTAGAACCTACTGGCCCGAGCCAGCACCTCAGGGCACTGACTATATAAGGTCCAGTCCCTGGCGGCCATTTTAGATGACTAAGAGACTAGATAAGATAATGATGTTCCAGATCTAGGTGAAGAAGGAGATTCCAGACTTGACACCAGATTGACACCTGCCCTGTTGACCCCTGAGGCAGCTGGTAGTGCGGGCAGTAGAGCAAGCAAGAGTCACTGGCGTGGATCCTGATTGGCGTTCCAGTCAGCTGTGTATGCGGTGACCTCGCGCCTACAGCGCCTGCCCAGCGAGTGCCTTGTCACCCCCAAGAGACTGTGGCCGATTTTCGTGTGCCTCCCCGCCCCCCCCCCGGTGGTGAATTACGACTGACTCGGGTCGCGAGGCGAGAGCAAGTTCGCCGCGACCGCGAGCGTCTTCTGTGCCCCTTTGTGTGACAGGCGCCTCCAGCGAGGAGTTCGGACGTCTCCGAGCTCCACCGGCGTAGAGTGCTTCCTGCGCAGACTGAGGTGAGGTGGTGCGCCGGGACAGGGATAGGCCGGCCTTCGTAGGGTGGGACTACTGTCTCTGCCCCTCCCCAGTGGATCGGCGGCTGTAGCTGTGGGCGGGAACTATCCCTGTTTGAGGAAGTCGGAGGGAGATCCGTGGAGCCCCTGAGAACCCGTTGCTGGCGAGAGAAGTGCTGAACCCGACTGAATCGCTTTTCGATTGCAGCCGATGTGAGGTGGGCCCGTTTCTTCAGGTGGGAAGCGCTGTTATAAAGGAACTGTGAACCGGCATTTATTTGACTGAGCGCAAAGATTGTGTGACCTCTTCGGCAGCCCCGTTCGGCAGTCTAAAGACTTGGAATTGGTGCCGGCTGAGTGCTAGCAGTGACAGAAACCCCTAGGCGCGCTTAGACCCCCACCGGCAAACAGAGATCTCAACCCGGTGGCAGCCGAGTGTAAATGAAGTGTTCACTGTCTTTCCTTGCCTTTTAGATATACGCGCATAACCCCCGTGTGATTCTTAAAGAGTCCCAGCACTCCCTGTTGTGCCCAGAGAAGTCTGTGTACACTAATGGTGAAATCGTCATAAACTGTAAGAGTAATCTTTCCAACCTGAAATGTATTTGCAAATGTAGTGTTCCTGAAGTATTTAATTGGTGGCAGCTATACCAGAATGAACCTGTAGATGTTCTTGTAACCGAACCAGTATTTATTCTGCTATACCGAAAGTGATATTTATGCTATTTATTGAAGATATTTATTCTCAATATTTATTCTATTTTATTGACAATATTTATTCTTGATATTTATTCTATTTATTGATGAACTGTCCTCCTAAGCTTATTTATTGAATCTATTCCAAAATCGAAACCCAGCAAATTGTGACCAAGAGAAATGTAAATGTGCTTCCCTAATTGATCCCCATTCACAACAGAGAATTTTTACATAAAGGAATCGTATTTTTCTACAACAGTGGTGTGGTGTCCTTCTTTTTGGTGGTTGTACAAGGAGATATTATTGGGTCAAAGCCGGCTTAACACGACAGCCTTCACTTGCCTTGACACTTGAGCCAAGCTACCCCTAGCCAAGCTACCCCTTTTGTGCTGGGCTTGCATCGCAGGTCCAACACAGTAGCAAATAGATTATTGAAGGTTATAGCGGTCTTGGTGCATGCAAATCAGTGTGGTTTTAATACTGCAGAGACGTACGTCATGCATCATTTAACGGCTCTCGTGTATGGCTTTTGATCTCACATGCTGCTTATTATGTCCTTGCCTTATTAGATATTGAAAGGGCATTTGGCACAGTTGACTGCTCCTATAAATGGGGGGTGTTGAAAACTATGGGCATAGGGCAATCATATATCAACTGTGTCAAGCTGTTGTACACTAAACCCACAGCTAGGGTTAGAATGGGCTCTGCGGTTTCAGACAGGTTTGAACTGGAAATAGGGACATGACCGGGCTGCCCCCTATCCCTCTTACTATTTGCACTGCCCACTCAACCATTGACATCTAGACTAAGGATGGTGTTGAAAAACGGGTTTGTGAGGGTGGGAGCCACCACACATGTAGTTTCACTAAAAGCGGATGACGGATTAGTGTAACTCTGCAATTTGATTTACTCTATTACTATCCTGTTGCATACTTTTGCAGAATACGGGGAGCTATCAGGGTTGCCTACAAATAAAATTAGTCCAAACTACTCCCTGAAGGACGCTTATGGGGCTGTTGGATGAGATGCTACTGGAGTTGGCCATTAAATGGGAACCGCAGATTTTAGACAGCTGGGATATGACTATCACACGAGGAGACGGTCAGACATAGATTGCATAGGGGTAGAGTGCTTCCTGGGCTGAGGGCCTCAATTAAGTTCTGGAATACACTTCCACTCTTACTAATGGGCAGCACAGAACTAGCTAGAATACTGTTTCTGCCATGTTGTCTCTATAATCTTGAAGGGTCGATCTCCAAAGTGCCACACAGTGTATTCACCGAACTAGACCAAATGTTGGTGGGTTTAATTTGAGTAGGTAAAATAAGTACTGCTTCTAAAACAGGAGTGGGATAGAGGGGGGGTGATGGAGATTCCAGATTTGGAACTATATTATATGGCGACCCACCTGCAACATGCAGTGCAATGATTACATGAATAAGAGAACTGGGAGAAGATGTTGCTAAGAAGGTCGCATACGGATAACCCAATACAGGACCAATTGATGATTGAAAGAAGCGTCCCGACTCAAATGCTTTGTGTCTGGACAAATGGATGTAACCTGAGATGAAGTAGCCAAGAACACTATGAAATGTCAGACATTTGCGACCGATATGCAAATCTGGATTATTCATCACTTAGCGCAAATAGCGCAAGACTTCTCAGTGGAAAGTTGGAAACAGGGAAGTTGTAGAACTATCTCTCTGACCTTTACCCGAAATACTGATTCATAACAATTGAGGAAGTGCAATTTGAGATAGGAAAAAGTCAATTTCTACAACATGCCTGAATAGCTCATACAGCTAGGGAGGGTCTACATTCCCTCGAGTGCCTGAGCCTACACAAACAATAACAGTCCTGCTATCATCGGAGCAAAGATTACTAACCAACATATATAGAGAACTCAGAGCAGACAAGCACAAGATAAGTTTATAGGTACAGGAGAAATGACAAGCAAGCTAGAGAAGCCTCTCACTGATATGGAGTGTGGGAAGGTTTTTCATGGAGTCTAAACAATTTTAAGTAATGCTCTCTTGAAACTAGTACATTAGAACTACGTTAACATGGCATACCTTGCACTGATTAAAATCAAAGAAAATTTACCTGTGGCGAACAGAACAGTATCCTAGATGTCATGATCATTGAGCTAATTCATACATCACTTGGAAATGCCAGTAAGTTCAGGGATTGAGTGAAGTGATTAGTCTTTTAAACCACAGCAAGGGTCCCCAGAACTAGCAATGAAACTGCTTGTTAAGTTTAATTCCAAATAACACAAGAGGAAAAATCTTTGCAAAATTTGCAGCATTATCAAATGTGATGGCAAAGAGGTGAGCGGCAGTATATTGGCTTATGTTATGTTATGTTATGTTAATATAGTCTTTTATAGCGCACGGCTACTCCATAGAGTGTCCTGGCGCTTTTATTGACAGACCTGCAACAGAGAAAAAACACAACACAGTAAAATAAAACGGACCAGGCAGAAAGAAAAGAGAGCGACTTAAAGGGCAAAAAGCCAAGTTTTAAAGGCCCTTCCTGAAGTTCAGCAAGTTAGAGGTGCTGCGCAATGCTAGGGGCAAAGTGTTCCAAAGCTGTGGGGCCAACAGCTTAAAAGAGCGACCTCCAATACGAGCCCTTTTTACTCGTGGGACCACCGCAAGGAACAGTGATTCAGACCTCAAAGATCTGGCCGGATGGTAAAAGGCAAGCCTCTTTTGGAGATATTTTGCTCCCGAGGTGTGGAGAGCTTTATGGGCCAAGGTCAAAGCCTTAAAAACTATCCGCTTCCGGATAGGCAGCCAATGGAGCGACTGCAAAAGACCGGAGACTCTGGCTCGCCTATACAGACCAAAAATGGCCCGTGTGGCAGAGTTCTGGACCACCTGCAGCCGTTGCAGGAGATATTCCGGCAGGTCGAGATATAGGACGTCGGAATAGTCCAATCTTGAACCTATTAAGGCCTGCACCGTCGTCTTCCTATGATCCTCTGAAAGCAGAGGAAGGAACTTACGGAGCATCCTGAGGAGGCCAAAACATGTTCCCGTAAGACCAAGGATCTGAGATCTTAACGTCAGACCATTGTCAATCTTGATCCCCAAGTTCTTTGCTAGCTGGGACGAGCCCGCTGGAGGGAACATGTTAACCGGCCACCATTCCTGCCAATCTGGATCGGATGGACAAACGAAGAAGAGTACCTCAGATTTATCTGAGTTGCACTTGAGGCTGTTAAGCTGGAACCATTTAAAAACAGCCCCAAGGCACTCATGGATACTCTCTCCATCAAAATCTTCTCCTTTCCTGCACGTAAAGAGGAGATGGGTATCGTCGGCATAGGAAACGATCTGGGCCCCAAAAGACTCCGCCAGTGCCTCCAAAGGGGTCATAAAGATGTTAAAAAGAGTCTGGCTCAACACAGAGCCCTGCGGAACTCCGACTCCCAAAGGCGGCATCACGGCAGAGCTAGGTGGGACCCAGACCGTTTGTCGACGGCCAGCCAAGAATGATTTAAACCAGCTGAACACCGTCCCCCTCAGACCGATCTCATGAAGTCTGGCGAGGAGACCCTTAGCCAGTGACCGCCCAACATTAATAGTTGGATTATGGACATGGTGGAGTGTGCTATGGCAGAAGAAATACAAATAAAAAGGTAAACAAGGATGACAAACTTCCAGGTGGACCTTGTGGAATTGGCAAGGATGATTCAACTGCTCACTGACCCACTGGAGCACCTGGCCACTATGATCACCATTTAGGAACACCAGACATTGTAATACAGTAAGGATGAAACATCTTATGAAATAAGTAGGTTAGACACTATACTATACCCTCAGTTGCATGGACGCCAAAGGGGTTCAGCGGATATATTTGCCCTGCAACCAACAATGCACAGTAATATGGTAAGAATATGGTACCGGTGAATGCCATGAATACCCAGGTACTTTCAAGCTGTTTACTCAATAGAACAGAGGCAAAAGAGGTTGTTTATATAAAAACAGCCTGATGCAGGTGAGATGGGCTGAAGGGACGTAGCTGAAAATGAAAGATTTGCCAACATCAGATTGTGTGCTATTTGGAATTAGTAGTTTGCCTTTGATGCTGGAAGTCTATGATGAAGATTTTTTCCACGGTATACTCCTGCACAGCAGACCAGAATATGACCGTTCTCATGTACAGGTGTATACCAGACCAAGATGTGCTATCTGAGGGAAGTGGTATAGGTATTACAATAATATACGAAACTAAGGAAAGAATATCATAAATTATATGACAGTGGCGGAACTCATAGGGGCACATCATGGATTATTAACGGTTGTAAATTGTAAGCTGGTCTTTCTGAAATCAACATATTTATGAAAAATCCCTCCCTATAATCGCTAAATTGCCTTATAAATTATCCAAATTAATAGAAATAATAAATCTACGACATGCATTTTAGGATGATGGTGTTCATTTTGTAAATTAAGAAATAATACTTCATAAGCATGGTCTTACTATCATCGGTTTGTCAACACAATGGCTTCCCTGCTTCATCAATCTCTTTATTCACACACTTTTAATGCCAAGAACACTTAACAACTTATGCATTACAATTATAGTTTTGAAATTGAGTCTCCCGTGGATAAGTAGGGCTCCCCTATGCAACTAGAAGTACAGACAGTACTTAATTCCAATGGGGAACATGACCACCTCATTTACAAAGTGCAAGTACAGAGGTATAGTTCTCCAGAGCCATGCCTGACTAGCAGTAAAGTGCTTAGTGCATGATACAATGCAAATAATTACTATAATCAAAGGGAACTGTACAGCTGATTGCCCAAGATGCCACATATTTATTTATTTAAGTAGCTTATACAGCGCGCAGCTACCCCCGGAGGGGTGTCCCGGCCCTAAAAACAGAACCTCAGGGAAGGAGGAGTGGAACACGCTTATTACAAGACAGGAATCATAGTTTGGAGAACAGCCAGGTTTTTAATTTAGCACGGAAGATGGATTCAGACGGACAGAACCTGAGGTCAAGAGGGAGGCAGTTCCATAGTTTGGCAGTGATTACGCTGAACCCTCTGCCGCCCATTCTGGAACGTCGGAAGCGAGGAGCAGTCAAGAGGCGTAGGTTGTTAGATCTCAGTGATCTGACAGATTGAGAGATTGACACTCGCTTTTTCAGGTAGCTAGGTCCAAGGCCGTTGATAGCTCGAAAGGCGAGGGTGTTATGCTTTTAATTCCATGCTTTAAGGCTCAGCCTTAGAGTTTGTTAAATGTGATATTCCGTCACAAACGTGGCAGATGTCTTGTCCACCATATTACAAGTGCATGATAGTGGGCGGGATGTCTACAGATGTTGACGGGAGTATCCTCTCCACCAAACTCTGAGGCCCACAGCCATTTTCATTTTCCTCCTTTGTTTCCCTTCTATCTGGTCCTTCTTAATTATCCCTAAATGTGTTATATCTCTGGACTCCTGTCAGTCACATGTGATGAATACTGTGAAAAGAGTCTAATACCCATGTACCTCAAGGTATGATTGGGATAGTCACTGTGTTCGGACCACATCTACAGTCACTTACCATACATGTGAGGCTTTATGTGCATATGATGTAAATCAAATGCACGTCTAGTATGCAGTTTTCATATGTTTCATATAGATGTTAAATGACATTCACGTTTTCAATATTATTTACCACTAGCATTTGTTTTATGCATTGTGCAGCTCTCTCACAAACCAGAGATGATCAGCCTCAGATTTCTTCCTAATTAAATGATCTCCAGTAGAGGTTTCATCTCTTTTGCATTTGTAGCTAGAAGCGCCTTGATTCTTACACTTGTAATTTTTTTGTAGGCCCATTGGTTTGTACAGTTATGTAAATAAATCTATTTGCAGGTGTGGGCTCTTAACAGAAGTGCGCATAAAGGCCATGATTTGACTTAGGGTAGAGCAGACAAACCAATGAGACAAAATAGAGGTCCGTGGGTAGAAATGGGCTTTTAGCAGAACAATAGATGGCATTTAAAAGAGAGATCTAGTACCTAGGGAAAGTTATAGCACCAAACTACGTCGCCTTTTGCAGAGCTAGGCTTGCATTAAACACATTATCATATGCTTATCTGATATTTGCATTGCTTTCAATTATTTGTTGCAGTTATTTTTACACATTACTGTGCATATATATCAATTTATAGTGTATCAGCAGATATAAATACAGCTGCCTGGAAGATGTTTTTCCTTTAGAGGAGATATTCTCATTTCTTGATTATTGTTATGACAAAATTAAAATCATTGTAAATATTTATGGAGCAAGTGGGTATGGAATGCATGGTAAAAACCTAATTGGAGATATAGACCAACTACTCTGTATCAGCACGTTCTGTCCAGAATGATGAGGCTAAATTAATATTTGTGACTGTGGACAGTCGACTGGTTCTAGCAGAGGTGATGGAGTATTCTCCATGCAATAGATGCATTGTACTTTTTTGTTAGCTATGGATTTTCCATATTTCTGGGTATCTTTATCTGATTGTTGATATTTTCTTGATACCTAATTTTTCCTCAATTTTCGAGTTAATGATCCCATTTACAGCTTTGACTGTGTATTTCCCCAAAAAGCTCACATGCCAATGTTCCTTCTCTTTGAGGGAATTTTGGATTTTTCTTGAGTTCTCCTATGCAGTCAGGCACCCCAACTGTGACTTCTGGGTGTTAATCAGCAAAGATCCAGATCATTATTTGCTCATGTTTCATAGGCATGAGATGCACATTATGGCCCTCAATCTGCATTTCCTGCTTTTGGATTACACATCACAACATTATTCATATAGAAAAGGAATATTCTCATCTGGAATTTACAATTACATATATCATGTTTCATCTTTCACCTTCTCTTCTTGATTTCATTTACTGCCAACCTAAAAAGATTGTTTGAACCTAACTGAGAAGATCTCTTTTTAATGATATTGATTGGAGCATTATAAGGCCAGTTTATGATATTTCCCATGCCCTTCTTTCATATTGATCTGTAATCACTTGTCTTACTTAAAACCTTAAAGCCTTAATCCCTGTTTCTTTGTCTTCTTTTGGTTTCATCAATGCTTAGAGGCCCACTTTCCCCACTTCATTGATTCAAGTGCTCTTTCAAAGTTAACTTTTTTTGTTCTCAAACTATTTATCACATTTATCATATAGACATTTTGTCCTATCCATTTATGTGAGTATTGGACGGAAAATAATGGATAAAGACGGACGGTGGGCCATTGCAGAGTGTAGGATTGAAGGGAGACAGTTAACGCTATGCACAGTTTACGGAGCTAATTTGGATGACCCGGCGGCCCTGAATGAAATAAATTTTGAATTAGCTATTTTCCCAAAACCAGTAGTGGTTTGTGGAGATATGAATATAAATCTATTGAATAGTGCAATACAGGATGGTTTTGATAAATATACAGGCCGGAAACCGAGAGTGTATAAAGCACTTGTCAATTTATTAAAAGATCAAGGTTTAGTGGATGTATGGGAGCGACTTAGGGGGGAAGACAATGGGTTTACATTTTATTCACATCCGCATAAGAAGTTGGTCAGATTAGATTATTTTTTTGTACCAGAGACTATACTGGGCGGGGCTATAATAAAAACCTATCCTAGGATTACATCTGACCATTCTCCTATAGTGCTGGAATTGCAGGGGTGTGTGAATAACCTTAAGCGCTCTAACTTTACCTATGACCGGAAGCTGGGTTTGAACAAGGAATTTAAGGTGCATATGGATAGCTGGATTCAGTCTTTTTTTAGCTATAACAAGGGGACGGCTAAGGTTTGCACAGTATGGGACACATTTAAAGCGGAATTCCGTGGTGAATGCATGAGTTATTCAATCTGGCAGCAAAAGACATTTAAAAAAGAGATCGCCATGCTATATGACTAGCTAGCAAAGGCGGAGACCTTATTAACGAGGGAAGTAGTTAGAGGCCAAAAATAGTTATGGGAGTTAGAGAATAAGGTGGCTAAGGACAGGGCTAATGTTCTTGGGTTTTGGAGTGCTGAGATTGCAAGAAAATTCCTAACATCTAAAACGCAAAGCAATGAGTTTGGGGAAAAAATTGGGAGAAGGCTTGCGGTTAGACTGCGGATGAAGGAGTCGCCTAGGAATATTCAAGCAATGAGGGATAGTGACGGGGCATTACATTCGGAGCCGCAGCAGATTCTTAGCATATTCCAGAAGTTTTACTCTGAATTATACACCCAGGAAGGTGGGAATGGTTCGGGCTCGAATTGGAACGATATGTTGGAAGTGGGGTTGAAGGCACTAGAGCCTACGCTAGCTAGTCATTTGGATTCTCCTACAACGATGTCTGAACTAGAAGTTGCCGTTAAGAGTTTGGCAATTGGTAAGGCGGCAGGCCCTGACAGAATTCCTGGGGAGGTTTACAGACAGTTTTTTAATAACATCAAGGAAGAACTGCTGAGTGTAATGCAGATGGCCCAGTTGGGAAGTCCTCCTAGTACTTGGTCGGAGGCGACTATTGCGGTATTTTGCAAGAAAGGCAAAGCCCCTGACTTGGTGGGATCTTATCGGCCTATATCCCTACTGAACGCCGACAATAACATTTACTCAAAGATTCTGGCCAATCGCTTATCTGAAGTTATAGCTTCTTTAGTATCTCAGCAACAGCATGGTTTTATACCTAAAAGAGGCACCGTAGACCACATAAATAAAGTTATTACGTTATTTGACACCGCTGCTGGGAATAATAAAGAATTAGCGCTTTTTTTACCCGACGCGGAAAAAGCGTTTGACCGGGTGCACTGGGGCTATATGTGGAGACTCATGGCTAAAATGGGATTCGGTCAGAAATTTATTGTATCAGTACAATCCCTTTATTCATCACCAAAGGCTAGGATATCGGCCATGGGATTACTTTCAGACTCTTTGAATATTACTCGAGGGACTCGCCAAGGTTGCCCTTGTTCCCTGTTATTATTTGCCCTGTATATTAATCCTTTTGTAGAACAATTAGGCCGGAACATACTTATCCCCCCGTATTATGTTTTTGATTATTTCTTTTCTGTTTTCGCGTATGCGGATGACATCGCTGTCGTAACAGTTAATCCGGGAACAGCCATTGTAGAGATTGAGAGGCTTGCTAACGAGTTTGGAACTTCGAACGCAAATTATGCTAACTCATTTCTTTGAATAGGCACTCAATCATAAGGTACTTATCAATTAAAAAGAACCTATCCAAACCTTTGTGCCAATGCCACCCTCCCATACAAAACAGGTTTCCTCACTTTATTTTGACATATATATACTTATGTATAGATTCACATCAGGCCCTAAGACCACCATCAAGTCCGGCTGAAATGTTATCTTGCGGTTGGGATAACAGAGCCCTCTAATTTCACATAAATGTAAATAGGCATGTAATTTGTTATTATCCCTATTTCTTTACTTGACACATGAATTTGTTATTTGCTCTGATTGGCCACCACCAGTGAGAACAAAGGCAACAACTAGTAATCGCTTTGCCCTTTAATATTTATAATAGCTGAAAGATAAAGAACCACATAAGTGATTATACCTATCTATACAGTCTTGGCATTTTGTTCCATTGTCCAACTTTGCTGTTTCCTTTCCGTGTTGTATGTTGGTGGAGAAGTGAAATCTTGATCCCATCTGAGATACTGTAGGGGTGCATCATAATCATGAGTAGTCAGCACTCAAATATGTTCTGTGTGATTAATGTTACTAAGGAGAGTGGAGTATTGCATATTTAAAGTACAACACCTGGAGAATTTGGGTATAGAACTTGGTAAATAAAAGTCTACTTAACATTTATATATTCACATGATAGGAAAAGTTAACAAAATGTGTCCCATTGTGAGGTTAATAAATTTGAATGTGTAAACGAAGGCTTAAACATTTATATGTGTGAAAATAGTTATTTCCATGCAGGTTTATTTAAAATGACATCTTCGTAATACTTTACAATTTATAAGTGTCTTAAGAAGCTGTATTTATTGTGTGTGTAGAAATGTGTAGATATTCTGTATCCATGTGCACTGTTAAAGTTGACTAGAATGGGCCTTGAGAAACTAGCTCAGTTCACTCTCACTTTTAGAATCTAACTTATAATTCGCATTTACCCTTCAGTGCAGAATGCATTTGCTTGTATTTTGTTTCTAATTAAGGTATGGACATAGCCTCATTAGTTAGCATAGAAAGGTTTTGTTTTTATTAGATAGCAAGGTATTAGACGATGAAGTTGGCAAGGAGAAGTGCGTAACGAGCAAGTAGGCGATTTCTCATGGAGGAGGGGAGGAATGACCAAGGACGAACAAAGTTGTAAATTATTGATGTGGGAAAGGTGGTGCAAGCGTCCTGTTGTGCCAGAGCCATGGAAACGTACTAGCAAGGATCATATGGGATTTTGTACCCTGAATGCAACTGATATTTTATGCTGAAACATAGTGAGGGACCGAGAGAGTCATTTTAGACTTCCACGGAGAGCAGATCTATGCTTCTGTCGCTTTATGCTATCTGATCCATGGTTGGAGTGCCTTCTACTGAAGACTCTGACAGCTGACACATTTCTGATTTCACTTTTACTAAATGCTTCTTAGTTTAGGGTTGCCCTTTGGGAGAAATAGCTTGCTCATTCTTACTTTGGAAAATCATCTGATGCAATCTAATTATCCATTCTTTTTTCGAATTATCTGTATCATCATCATTGTCACGGTCTCCTGGCCGCCGGTGATCACTGCCTGCCTTTGTTGCGGTGTGGTGGGTGCGGAATGATCGATAGCAGAAGACTACACTCCCCGGCAGAACCTGCAGGTCAAGCATCAC
Source organism: Lissotriton vulgaris (assembly GCF_964263255.1). Taxonomy (NCBI): domain Eukaryota; kingdom Metazoa; phylum Chordata; class Amphibia; order Caudata; family Salamandridae; genus Lissotriton; species Lissotriton vulgaris. Next base: position 672,013,711 of record NC_141691.1, on the reverse strand, counting down.
GTGACTTGCACGCAAGGCCAGAAACTGGATTTAGTGGCGACTGCTGGATGCCGCAGCGCCGATAATTCTGGATCCGAGGTCTGGCTTACTTCTACGTGGATTCTTTTGTATCCTCGAGGCGGTAAGAGTGCTTAGGCACTGTTTTTCCGGATCATCTATATTGCAGCCAGGGCGACTTTGTTATCGTCCAATTCTGTCTGATTTGGAGACCCGTTTTCTTTCTCCGTTTTCCCTGGTGTTTAACACTGCCCGTCATTGTTTTCTTTGCCCCCGCACTCCTCTGTTGGTAGAGACTGTGATGATGTGCACGGTCTAGTAGTTGGGATGGGAGGAGTTACGGGGTTGGAGGAAGAGGAGGTGCAGAGACAGGAAAGGGGCAGTTAGAGTAGGGACAGGGAACTGAGAAGAAGCAAGAATAAATCTCCTGAATATACACAACTGGTGTTTGTCGTTATTGCACTTACGACACGACAACTGGCGACGAGGGTGGGATGGTGCAGTCAGTCACCCACAGAACCCCACGGAGAAGCGTCCCTGTCCCGGCAACGTGAAAGGAAAAGAAACGCTGTCGAGCCACGTGTGGCTGAAGTAGGTCCGCCGCCCAGAACAAGAGGCCAGCGGTATTTGCCCCTGCTCCGCGATCTGCCTGTCGCGTAGAGCCCTGAGGGAGAAAGCGGCATTGAGGGCTGGGGTGCTTGAAGCGGTGCGCCAATTCGCGCCAAAACTGCGGTTCACCCTTGATGAGTGCAAACTGGCGCGTGACCCACGAGGAGAAGTCGGGTGCCTACCCCGATTCTGCCTACTACCCCAGCAGTCGGAGAGCGCTTGAGGTGCTGCCCAAAGTGTGAGAAAGCGTCCCAACGAAGAATGCCAGGACACGTGGAAGAAGACGGCTCACCCCCGATGCGTGAGAGACAGCCTGACCATCATCCACTGACGCTGAGAGCTTTCCCTGCTCATACCTGGAGGTCCTGAAGGTCTGGGAGTGCAGAGGCACTGAAAAACGATGCAGCGTGCAGAAATCGGCTGCCGGTGCGTACTGGAGAGTGAGCATGCCCTGAATGAAAGCAAGTCTCGTGTGGACCAAGATTTCATGTGCGGCAGCCTTCTTAGAGACAGGCAACCAATGGGGCACCCTATGTGTAAATCATAAGCAGCCATTTTGTAGTCAGGCACCACCCGGCTGAAAGAAAACAATCATTAAAATTGCTAAAAAAAGCATTGAAAATTGCAAAAACAAGCATTGACAACTACAAAACAAGCATTGAAAACTACAAAACAAGCATTGACGAGTGCAAAACAAACATTGATAAGTGTAGTGAAGTGGTGTGGCTCACTGGTTAGAGGCGGCAGACCCGAGAGCAGAGGACGGCCTGGGACCAGGGTTCAATTCCCGATGCGGCAGGGTCGTGGACCAGGGTCAGCGGACTCGATAATTCTCACCTCGGTGCCTACTCTAACCAGGGATCACACTCGGCAACTCTTGGCATTAGCTTGCCTCATCTCCACAACGGCCCCTCACATACGCCGGGGATGCCTGGTTTCACCTTGGAGATACCCAGTAGGGACCATCTCACAGGGAAAGCCAGGACGGGTTCCCCAGCGGTCTACTGCGCAGAGATACTCCTTCGGGAGTCGATTCTAGCGCTTTACAAACCCACAATTAATTAATTAAAGACAAGCAGTAGTCACTGAAAAAGCAAGCACTGGCAAGTGTATAATGTGGCATCAATTGCTTAGTCTGATATGTCGAACTCACCGCACCGAAATGGAGGTGGTGCAGCAGTGACGGCCCCTGTCACGCCCATAGTCTCGCATCTGCGCCCCCCGGAATCACTGACCCTGGTGGCTGGTGGGAGCATGGGCCCTCGATGGCAGGAGTGGTTGGAGGACTTTGAGGATTACCTGGAAGGATCGAAAGTCACGGGAGATAGAGACAAGCTAATTGCACTCCGCAATTTGGTCCGCAAAGAGATTGGAAAAGTGATCAAAGAATTGCCAACGGATGATAAAGGAACTTATGACAAAGTGCGGGATGCACTAAACAGAAAGTTCGTGCACAAAAGGAATGTGGACTATGAGAGGTATGTGTTCCATCAGGCACGTCAAGACAAGGAGGAAATGATGAGCACATTCATACGCCGACTGTCTCAGTATTGCAACTTTGATTCGTTCTCGACGGAGGATGCCATCCGACTGAGAGTCATTGAGGGCTGTCATTCAGAGACACTCCGAAGGCGGCTGTTAAGAAAGAGCCATGATCTTAACGAGATAGAGGAAATGACGAGAGTGTACGACCAAGCGGAAGAGCATGCGAAGAACATGGAGACAGGGCGTGGTGAGAAAAGAGAGCAAGCATAATGGACTCAAACCACCAAAGCTCAGAGAAGATCAAATGATCATCAGAGAAGATCTCGTCCAGCGTCCAGACACTCGCACAGAAGTCATCGACGCTATGAATCTGGAAGGAGAGACAAGAAATCGAGTTACGCCAAGAAGCCAGAGCGCCCAAGGAAATGCTACCGATGTGGGTATGATTTCCCGCACACAGATACGTGTCCACCAATGGGCCAACAGTGCCGGAAATGTGGATGCAAGAACCACTTTTAAGTAATGTGCGGAGTGTACAGCAAGGAAAGAAGGAGTGAGACAACCAGATCTCGCCCAGAGGACAAGCGACATCATGCAAAAGCTGTCCAAGACAGAGCACTATCATCCTTCAGCTCATCACATTCCAGCAGGGAATCTCACAGATCCCAATGGACCAGAAGGTCACCGTCGAGGGAATCGAGGTCGACTTCTCAGGAGACAGTATACACGGACGAATATATATGCATGGTGGCCAACCCGGATCAGCTGAAGAAATATCCTCAACTGGATATCAAAGTGGGGACACATGCCACCACACCAAATTTGTGCTTGACAGTGGGGCATCGCTGAATTACATGCCCGTGACCGAATATAACAAGATGAAACCAACGCCTGTCCTGAGTCCAGCACATGTCAGGGTGTTTACCTGGGTGGCGAAGAAACCACTTCCCTGCCTGGGCAAGTTTGCAACGACACTCAAGCTCGAATCCACATCAGTATCGGCGTACATTCCCGTCATTGAGGGCCCGGAGGCTGATTGTCTTCTCAGTCTGCCCACAGCAGAGCAACTTCGACTGGTTGAAATCTTGTACTGGGTCAACGACAATCCAGAAAATTGTCCGCAAGTTTCCCAAACTATTCAGTGGGCTTGGCAAAATGAATAAGTGTCTGATTCGCCTACACATCAACGACCAAGTGCGCCCTGTTGCTCAGCTTCCACGGCAAGTGCCTTTCCACCTTCAGCAGGCAGTAGAGGAAGAACTACAAGAACTACTTCAAGCGGACATTATTGAGAAAACGGATGGCCCCACACCATGGGTGTCACCGGTAGTCATAGTTCCGAAAAAGGGTACACCGGGAAAGGTACGACTATGTGTGGACATGAGGCCCCCCAATACAGCCATAGAACGAGAGCGTCACCCAGGGCCTCACCTGAGCGATATGATCTCAGCATTGAATGGAGCCAGGGCATTCTCAAAACTTGATCTCAACAAGGGATACCATCAGCTGGAGTTACACAAAAAATTAAGGTATATAACATCGTTTGCCATCCATCTGGGTTTGTTTCGGGAGAAACGGCTGAGCTTCGGTATCTCCCCTGCAGCGGAAATATTCCAAGAGGTCATCCGCAAAACCATCAGACATATCCCGAATTCCCTGAACTACAGTGACAACATTTTGGTGTATGGATCAAACACACAAGAACATGACAAAGCCTTGGATCGAGTATGCCATGCTCTCCTTGAAGCTGATTTAACTCTTAACAAGGACAATGGTGAGTTCCATCAGTCCACTCTTTAGTTTTTCGGACATTTGTTCTCAGGGGCTGGAATGAAGCCCGACCCTGAGAAAGTAGCAGCGCTCAACACCACCAAGAGCCCTCAAGATGTGAGCGACATAAGATCGTTTCTGGGCATGGCAAGCTATTGCTCCAGATATATCAAGGACTATGCCACAATCAGTCACCCACTTCGTGCCCTCACCAAGCAAGGACAACCATTTGTGTGGAGCCCTCAGTGTGAGCGGGCTTTCCAAGAGATCAAACAGGCGGTGGAATTGGCAAACAATCTGGCCTATTTCAACCCCAAAAGGAAGACGGAGGTCATGGTGGATGCCAGTCCAGTGGGCTTGGGTGCCATCCTGGCCCAATATGATAGTGACACTGATCGGTGTCACATTGTGGCCTACGTCAGTCGCAGCTTATCTGACACTGAGAAGGCCTACTCTCCGCCCGAGAAAGAGAGCTTAGCGTCGTATGGGCATGTGAGCATTTCCATGTGTTCATTTATGGCAAACATTTCACCATGATTACGGATCACCAGGCTCTTTTCACCATCTTCGGTAATCCCAAAGCCAAGATGCCACCCCGCATTGAAAGGTTGGGGTCTACGTTTACAGGAATACACATATACTATCATTCATAAACCTGGAAAGGCTGAGAATCCTGCGGACTACATGTCCAGACACCCTCAAGCATCTCACGCCTCACGCTCGTTGATAGCTGAAGAGTACATACACTTCGTGGTAGGTGTAGCCCGGCCACCGGCGGTTCCCTTGGAAGCGATAAAGGACGCTACTGCGCAGGACAATATCCTTCAGAAGGTAGTGCGCCGATTGCGCACACATCGCTGGAGACACGACAGTGAGGACGAGCGAAGTGATCCACAAATCCGTCTGGAAATGCAAGCCTTCCGACATGTCAGTGCCGAGCTGCCTGCCACCTCAGAGGGGCACCTGCTGAGAGACCATCGGATTGTCATCCCGAGGCAGCTACGTCAAGGAGTAGTCAACCTTGCCCATGAAGGTCATCGGGGAGTTGTTGCCACAAAGAGAGCTCTCTGGGAGCGAGTCTGGTTCCCGCAACTTGATCAAATGGTAGAGCTCACCCTAAAGGACTGTCCCCAGTGTCAACTGGTGAAGCCTGGAGACCCCCCGGCTCCTGTTCAAATGACTAAATTACCCAGTGGGGTATGGCAGGAAATTGCCATGGACTTCTATGGATCCCTCCAGTCAGGCAGGTGTGTGGTGGCTATCATGGATGAATACTCGAGATTCCCAATAGCTCAGTTTGTGTCTTCCACCAATGCCTCCAGCACCATCGCCGTATTAGATGAGGTCTTTGCCGCATGGGGTGTTCCCAAGGAACTCAAGACAGACAATGGTCCCCCCTTTAATGGTCATGAGTTTAGTGAATTCGCAAAGCATCTCAACTTTCGACATCGGAAGATCACGCCGCTGTGGCTACAAGCCAATGGCACCATTGAACGGTTCATGGCCACTCTGAAGAAGACTTTTCAGCAAGCCACTTTGGAGAAAAAGGACTTACAAATAGCTCTCAATGAGGTGCTCAGAGCCTATCGGACTACTCCACACGCGACCGCCGGAAAGTGCCCTGCCACTCTCATGCTGGGGCGGCCCATCAGGACAAGGATCCCGACGTGAGAGGGAGCTCTGACACCGGTGTCTCCAACACGCGCCCATCGAGAAACAGTGGTGGCTGATCGAGCGGGGACGAGCAGAATGAAAACATATGCAGACACTAGACGGAGAGCCAAGTCTCCCTCCCTTCAGACAGGAGACTGTGTAGTGGTCAAGCAAGAGCAGGCCAAGAAGACAGATTGCAGATTCAAAGAAGAACCATTGATCATCACTCAGGAAAAAGGCACCATGATCACTGCTGAATCTGAGAAAAGACGATCACGCAAAATGTGTTGAAGAACCGGGTTTTAGAACCCAGCGGCACCAGGGACACGCCCAATGTCTTCGGGTTCACCTGTCTTAGAATACAGAGACACAGGATACTTCTTGGTGACGTCAAGGATCAAATGTATTGGCTGCCACCAGGAACAGAAGTCTACGAAGCACGACACGGGTGGTTCGGCAGAGACTGTACAACTTTAGTATTGCGAGACATCATCTTTTATGCCAAAAATCACATTCCTAACTAGCATCAATTACTTACGAACTGTCCAATCACACAGTGACATTTCAAAAGGTATTGCATAACGACAAACCCACTTTCAGTTGTCCAGCCCATCATCAATTATAAGAAAAACCCAACATTCTTGCTCGGACAGGCCGGACGAACCCATAATAAAAGGACCTCTACCCAAACCATAAATAGGCCATAAAAGAAGGAACAGAAACAGATGAGAAGCAAGATAGAAGGGTGTGTGCGTGTACCATAAACTCAGCAATGTCCTGCTCTTTGATCTCTATCTTGACCAGCTGCCGAACAAGGAACTGGCTCAACAAGGTTAGCTTCGGGCAATGGAGTCAGTTCGCTCAGGTCATCTAAAAGTCAGCTAAAGGTGTACGTGTCCCAAAGACTCGTTCGGCCGTAGTCATCGGCCTATGTGAGGGCAACCAAAAAATGGCTGCCGTACACAAAATGGAACCCGAAGGTTCAGAACAAAATCCCTGAATACACAGTGTATCCATCAATTGAACATGACAAAAACACTCGTACATGCCGCACTCGTCATTTGGGGTTCGCTGATACCAAAATCGTCATAATACGATGACCTTTATTGAACGGGTTCAGAATCACGGATCCTCAGACCCTCCTTTTGCCCTTACATAGGCAATAAACCCAAACTCACGTCAGTCTGAATCCAGATCTAAATTCATCAGATCATCAAGATGTTGCTGTAGCATCATCTTATTACTTAGTAACTCTCGCTGGACAGGTCTCCTCGCACACAAAGTAGCACAAAGGCCACACACAGCAGGAGAACACTGTACGCAAAGACAGAACAGGAAAAGGATAGCTAAAACCATCCCAATGATCATCAGAATCTTCCATCCCCAGGTGGATAACAATCCCCAAAACCATCCCAGTAACGACCAATCTCCTTCGTCCACATGTACAGACTCGGAGATCTTATGTAGTTTGGAAATGGCTTGGTAGACTGTCGGAGCATTGTCTGGAATGAAAACGCAGCAGCTCGATTGAATCAATTTACATACCCCTCCTCTATCTGCAAGTATGACATCTAACGCAACTCTGTTCTGAAGAGTCATAAGGCGATCCGACTGGAGCTCAGCAGGCAAGTTATTAAGGGCACCAGCAGTTTCAACTATGGTGGACTCAACCACTCTCGTCAGCTGTCGAATGTTCCTGCTGTTAACCATAGGTCCCCAAAACGGCAGAAAACCCTTCAAGAAATCTCCTAATTCTTGTCCTGCAGTATCTTCCTTACTGAAGACACCTCTAACGACTCTCGTCTTGTGGTAATCTGCCGCAGCTGTAAACGTAGTAGGCAACAGGAACGAGACAAAACATGTGCCTGAGAAATTAGGGGGCAACCACGTGTACGCTCTATCGTAACAGACAAAATAGGTACCCTTAGCTGCTAAAAACGATGGGGAAGACTAGGACGCAAAAACATGCGTCTCAGTGCAAACACTCTTCCCTAACTGAGCTCTCGGATTCTTGCCATTACCTTGCAGACAGTAATGACCCTGATGGGGTACAACCCAAATCGGAGAGGATCTTTTCGCTCGCTGGTTCTCACTCAGACTAACTCCATATCCAGTAATGTTCCATCCAATATATGCTAGTGTCTCATCTTTCAGGATAGTCTCATAGGAACTAATTCCTCTAATCATGTCTACTATACCCTTAACTAGAGCACTATTCTTTGGATTGTCTTTCACAGAATGTAGGAGGTAAACTTCACGAGCATAGATGAACATCGTTTTGTATGCCCACACAGAACCATTATAACTGAATGGCAGGACAAGGTAAGGAATACCTTTATCAGTAGTATGAGGCATAAGACCACACACCCAACAATTAGTCGTGTTCACTACTAGCTGGTGTTGATGCAGAAGCTGAACAAAGGAATTATTAACGAATTCCAATCTCCTAATGGACTCATGTTTAGGCAGAGGGTGAAAAGAATGAGAAGAAACAGTAGAAGGAGGTATGGGTTGTGTAGTGGGTGTAAACGTCACTTGAAAAGAGAATATAATATATCCCATCAGAAACATCATTAGGCTAAGTAACATACAAAGACACAATATTAAGAAACATTTTCTGCTCATGACTTTACACATTTTGCTCTTAAAGCTCATTCTTTCAACAGGTCTCTCCGTTTCGAAAAACTCCATCCTCTAACCGTGCTGTTCGCGGCGGTTGGGTCTTCCGTGCTAAGGAATGCCTCTGTCAGTCCAGGGAACGCCCTAAGACCAACCAGAACCCTCGACCTTGTGTCGTTGGCTTGCACTCCCAAGTCTTTACACCGCGACCCTACAGCTGAACCAGGATGGCGGTTCGAAAAACAAAAATCGGTCAAAACAGTTTCTCGGAGGAGAGAGCATAGATTCAAAAATAACAAAGGAAAAGAATTTCAATTTATTTGTCCCACGACTCTTGGTCACAAATTATAACGGCCTTTGTCAGGCAATATCTGATCATGGAACAAAAGTTCATGTTCAGAAGTGTCCAAACGATTTGACGGAGGCACAGCTTCTTGCAGAAGATCGTCGCTTTCTCGCTTAGAGTTTGTCCCAATTAAACGTGCATCGCTAAAAGGCAGAAAACGAGGCACGGTTTCAGTTTCAGAGTCCGGAATACCTTTCTGGACCCACTGGTCATACAGCAAAGGCAAAGGGGCCCTCTTACTATGTACGCCGTGGATCCAGTTCTTTTTACCGCGCACTCGCACTGCCGATCGCGTCGACAATAACACCAAGTAGGGTACGGTCCAGCGGGGCTGATCGTTCATTGTCCGCTGAAAGTTCTTAACCAAAACCCAGGAACCAGGATCGATGGCGTGTCCTGGATCATCAGATGCTTGTGGCAATGTATCATGAACCTGTTGGTGTAAAACACGCAATATTGCCGTCAATTCGTACAGATAGTCAAGCAATACAGGGTGCTCAATTCCGCTGAATTTGGTCTGCCTCGGCACTCCCCATATGTTTGCTGGGCGACCAAAAACAACTTCATAAGGAGTAAGTCCCACTCGTGAATGTACAGTCATCCAGGTCGACAAAAGTGCTAACGGCAAAGCATCGGGCCACTGTAGACCGGAGCTCGCCTGAATCTTGGCCAGTTTTAACTTAAGGGTGCCATTATAGCATTCTACCAAACCAGCTGATTGGGGGTGATTTGCAGCGTGAAACTTCTGTTGAATACCTAAACCTTCACACACTCTCTACATCACTTGTCCCACAAATTCACTCCCATTGTCACTCCAGACCATTCTCGGCAAACCGAACCTAGGGAAAAATTCCTTAACAAGAGCTTTCGCTGTGGACAAAGCAGTATTATCTTTCAGGGGATATGCTTCTAGCCATCTTGAAAAGGCACAAACAACCACGAGTACATATTTTAAGTTGTTGCACCTCTCCATGTGGATGAAATCTAACTGCAAAAGCTCAAACGGATACGTCGGAGGTGCAAAATAACCAGCTGGAGTTGGAGTTCCCTTACCGGGATTGTACATCAGACAAACCATACAATTCTTAACCACATTCTCTGCACACTTAGGAATTCCAACATTTTGCCATACTGGAGCCAACAACTTACAAATCCCTTTCACACTGATATGAGCCATTCCATGAGCCATCGTAACCACTGCAAGCACGTACGCATCAGGTAACAACCATCGCTGATGCTCTGACAACTCAACCCAACAACCATTCCAATCCAATCTACCCTTACTTTCTCTCCATTCATTCAACTCTTTCTCTGTAGCTTCAGCTTGAATTGACTTCACACTCTCTATCGTATCTTCACACATACTTCTATCCGGAACCCATCTCGCCGGACCTGTAACATACATTCGACTGATCACATCTCTCGCCGTTTCTTTCGCAACTTCATCTACAAATGCATTACCACGACCAACGTAATCAGTAACTTTCTTATGTGCGCTGCATTTCACAATCGCAACTTGCAACGGCAAGGTAAGTGACTGAAGAAGTTCATTCACCAACTGACCATGCTGACTCTTAGTTCCATGCGAAGTCAGGAACCCACGCTCTTTCCACAATCAACCACAACTATGAGCCACACCAAACGCATACTGGCTGTCAGTGTACAAAGTCACTCATTCTCCTTTCGACAACACACACGCTCTTGTCAATGCAATCAACTCTGCTGCTTGCGCTGAATTATGTGGGTGTAAGGAATGTCCTCGGAGTAGGGGGGAATAACCCGTAGAGCAAAGGAGGTGTGAGAAGTTGGCCTGATATGCAGTGCTCACTATTCTAGTGATCACTATGCATCAGTCCAAACGACCCTTATGGTGATTGGTTGTAAGTCAACCTTAGACCAGCTATCCTAGTAGCGTGGATACGAGCAGTCTTCGGGCTAAACTCTAGAGGGCGTGTTAAGCCAGCTGTTATACCATCACATACCCCTTGAACACCAAGTGAAAGGACACCACACAAGTGTTATGAAAATAAACAGTGTATTTATTAGAATCACAACAGCCCTGTACTCTTTATGAGGACAGGGTACTAAGCACGCAACAAAACTCTTAGGAAAATACTTCAAGTGCACAATCAATACAAGTGCCCGAGGGCACGGAAAGTTTAGTGGTCTCGGGCGGACCCGATAAGGCAAGTCGGAAGCGATAGGGACTCGGGACCCTTAAATAAGGAGGCTATGCGGGCACCGAAATGCCGAAGTTACCTAGCCCCAAGGGCTGCGGCTGCACAAGTCTTTACAGACGTCGGGAGTCTTCGCTGACGAGCCAGGAGCCGGAAGGAAGGAGTTGCTGGCCGGCGACCAGTGTAAATAGTTCGTAGAGATCCAAGCCTGGATCTGGGATGGATGACACCTGAAAGCAGAGGGGACCAAGTTCGTACTACTAGCCAGTAGTCAGAGGGTACCAGGAGGGCACCGGATGATCATCACCTCGACTAGGTGAGTGGGCGACGCTAGGCTCTGCAGTCTCACGGACCAGGAGGCGTTGTCGGCGACCAGGATGGAGGTGCGAGCTGTCCCACGAAGGTTGATGCTGTCGGCGTCGCTGGGCCCAGGATTGGGGCAACAAGCCTTGGCAAATTTCAGGGCCACGTGGTGGGCCTAAAATGGCGTCTTGAGTGGACCAGGAGGGTCCGGGGTGCTCCTCTCGCAGAAGGGAGCAAAGGCCAGTCTGGAGCAACCAGACCAGCAGCGTTGGTTGTCGAGTGTCGTCAAGAAGGTCACAAGCCAGCGGCTAGTGACCAGACAACGTGCTGAGCGGCAAAAGCAGAAGGGCCCCACGCAGATCGTGGAGATGCTGGGAGGCTGCACTTCGGTGCTGGAGCTGCTCAGGGTCGGGGCTTCTCGGACCCCAGAGCACTCACCAGAGGATCCCTCGGCGGTCGTGCTGGTTAAGAAATCGTGCCGGTTTTGATGATGGCCGGTCCCTCGAGGTCTCGTCGCACCCACGGATCTCAGCTGAGCTGACGATGTGGGTAGAGGTCAGAGGTGCCAGGGAAGCCGGTTCTCGTCGAGCTGGGCAGTCGGACTCCTGAGGAAGGACTTGCAGCAAACCGCAGAGTTCTTATATGGTGCCTGCGGATGCAGGGTGACTACTCCTTAGCCACCAGGGAGAAATCTTGAGAAGAGTCTCGAATGTCCTTTCGTAGAAAGTAGTTCTTGATTCAAAGATGATCTAATTTGGAAGGGTCCCGCTCCTGCCTTTATCCTAAAGAAAGGGGTGGGTACGTGACTAGGTCCTGCCCTAGGAGTGGGACCAGGAAGGGGGGTGGTTACACCCCTCTCCCCTGCCGGACTTTCCCCAGGTCAGGGGCTGCGCGCCCCTGGAACTGGTTCTAGCCGGCAGATGCGTAGTGAGCACCGGGGTGCCACTCCGCAGTCACCTTCTTGTAAAGCCCTGCCTACCCAGGATACACAAAACCCTGTCTGGGATGGTGCGAACACCGCCCCAGACAGGAAACCCTTTGTCCAAGCTCTCCTCGCTGGAAGGACTCCCAGCAGCAGGAGGTCAGACTCGTGTCTGTGGTGGCAGCATCCATTTTGTGGAGCTGAGGCTTCAGTTAACTTTAACCGGGGTTCACAGTTACGTACATGTCGTGTCCCTCTAGAAGGGCGGAATGCTAACCTCGTCACCAGCATTGGTGAGGGGTCAGCATCCCGATTCGTATGACACCTTACTCGACATGTCTTGATAACGCGATACCGAAGTTACTGATATGGCACACGTTATCATGGAACAGCCATTGGGTCTTGGTTCCGCAAGCTGCAACCGGGCTCGGCTCGTGCCAGAGCCCAATTCACACGATTCCACGCACTCTGCCTTCAGGATTGTCAAGGCCTGCCATAGGAGTGACTGATAGGAACTCGGGTGTCCATTTTAGGGTTAGATATAGGGATACTATACCTACAGCAACGGGCGAGTACGCCACGTTGCCCCAGCTGCCGCGCAGCCAGTTGTGTCAGATTTAGATGGCCATCCAGGGGTGGCATAATACATGCTTCAGCCCCTGGTAGGCCCTGGGTACACCGATGCCCTGAGTTACAGGGTCTGACAAGGTGGCCCAGTTCCAATTGGGTAATGCACCTAAGGTACACGCATCAATTTAGCGAGAGAACAGCTAGGCTGTGGGTCTGATTGGCAGGCCCACAGCCCGAGAAAGTCGTAAACTAGTGAAACAAAAGCAAAAAGTCCGGGTGATCATAGGATTGCAGACCCTACTCTCCTACATGACCCCCCCCCCCCCAAACGTTGGGACAATAAACTAACCTTGACCAGGTGAGTCTTCTTGTTCTAAGTGGAAATACCCGGAGAGCCCATCTGCATTGCCATGATCAGTGCCAGGTCTATGCTCCACTGTGAAGTCCATCCCCTGTAGGGAAATGGACCACCTAAGCAGTTTGGGGTTTTCACCCTTCATCTGATTTAGCCATAAGAGGGGCTTATGGTCGGTCTGAATCTTGAAATGAGTGCCAAACAAGTATGGCCTCAGTTTCTTCAGGGCCCAAACCACAGCAAAGGCCTCCCTCTCAATAGCTGACCAATTTTTCTCTCTGGGGGTCAGCCGTCTGCTTATAAAAGCAATGGGCTGGTCATTACCATCAAAATTCAGTTGGGATAGAACAGCTCCCACACCCTACTCAGAAGCATCTGTTTGGACAATGAATGGTTTGGAGTAGTCTGGACTCTTGAGGATAGGTGCCGTGCACATGGCCTGTTTTAGGTCATCGAATGCTTTTTGACAGCTCGCTGTCCACTGAACCTTTTTTGGCATTTTCTTACTTGTCAGTTCATTAAGCGGAGTCACAATCGATCCGTAATTTCTGACAAACTTTCGGTAGTAACCAGTCAGGCCCAAGAAAGCTCGAACCTGAGTCTGGGTGGTTGGAGGAGCCCAGTCCCTGATTGACTGTATTTTGCTCTCCAGTGGTTGAACTTGGCCTCCACCGACAAGGTGGCCCAAGTATACAACCTATGTCTGCCCTATCTGGCACTTGGTAGCCTTGATAGTGAGACCTGCTGCTTGCAGAGCCTCTAACACTTTCCGCAGGTGGACCAGGTGATCCTCCCAGGTGGAGCTAAAGACAGCTATATCGTCAAGATACGCCGCACAGAAGTCGTCCAGCCCAGTGAGAACGTGATTCACCAACCTTTGGAAGGTGGCAGGTGCATTTTTCAAACCAAAGGGCATCACCACAAATTGATCATGCCCACCAGGGGTAGAAAATGCTGTCTTAGGCTTGGCGTCCTCAGCTAACCTGATTTGCCAATACCCAGCTGTCAGGTCGAATGTACTTAAGTAGTTGGCAGAAGCCAATCTATCTATAAGCTCATCCGCCCTTGGTATTGGGTGGGCATCAGTCTTAGTGACTGCATTGAGACCCCTGTAGTCTACGCAGAACCTCATTCTTTCTTACCACCCTGGGTGTGAGGCTTCGGCACGAGAACTACGGGACTAGCCCAAGGGCTATCCGAGGGTTCAATGACTCCCAACTCCAACATTTTCTGCACTTCAGTTTTGATGCAGTCTCTAACGTGATCAGGCTGCCTGTAGATCTTACTCTTGACGGGCAAGCTGTCACCAGTGTCAACCTCATGGGTACACCAATTGGTCTGACTGGGTGTTAGAGAGAACATATGCCGGAAGGATTGAAGAACCTGTTTACAATCCTCCTGTTGATGTTCGGAGAGGTTGCCACAAAAGACAACACCGTCTACCGATCCATCATCAGGATTCTGAGTGAGCAGGTCTGGGAGAGGGTCACTCTCTTCCTCCTGTCCCTCATCTATGGCCATGAGCAAGCTCATGTCCTTCCTGTCAACATATGCCTTGAGCCTGTTGACATGGAGCACCCTGTGGGGGCTCCTGGGAGTTTCAAGGTCCACCAGGTAGGTGACCTCTCCCTTTTTCTCCAGGATGGTGTAGGGCCCAGACCATTTGTCTTTGAGTGCTGCTGGGGCCACTGGCTCCAACACCCACACCTTCTGTCCAGGCTGGTAAACAGTCAGGACAGCCTTTTGGTCATGCCAAGCTTTTTGGAGTTCTTGGCTGGCCCTAAGGTTTTCAGATGCCTTTTCCATGTACTCAGCCATCCGCGAGCGGAGACCAAGCACATAGTCCACTATGCTGGTTGCAGGCTTTTTGAGAGGTCTCTCCCATCCTTCCTTCACCAAACACAGGGGTCCTCTTACAGGGTGCCCGTACAAAAGTTCAAAAGGGCTGTAGCCAACCCCCTTCTGTGGGACTTCTCTATAAGCGAATAAAAGGCAGGGAATCAGGACGTCCCATCTACGCCGGAGCTTTTCAGGTAGTCCATGAATCATCCCTTTTAGGGTCCTGTTGAACCGCTCAACAAGCCCATTGCATTGTGGATGATAGGGTGTGGTGAACTTGTAGTTGACACCACATTCCTTCCACATAGCAGTCAAGTAGCTCGACATGAAGTTTGCACCTCTGTCAGAGACAACCTCCTTAGGGAAGCCCACTCTGGAGAATACTCCAACTAGGGCTCTTGCCACAACAGGTGCTGTAGTGGTCCTAAGGGGAATAGCTTCAGGATACCTGGTGGCATGATCCACTACCAGCAGTATAAACTTGTGCCCTGATGCTGTTGGGGGTTCCATTGGACCGACAATGTCAATCCCCACTCGTTCAAAGGGCACCCCCACCACAGGAATTGGTATAAGGGGGGCCTTTGTCATGCCACCTGACTTACCACTGGCTTGGCAAGTGACACAGGAGCAACAAAACTCCTTGGTATCTTCGTTCATGTGAGGCCAGTGAAAGTGCGAGACAAGCCTGTCCCACGTCTTCGTCTGGCCTAAGTGTCCTACTAAGGGAATCTCGTGGGCCAAGGTAAGAAGAAAACCACGCTGAGACAAGGGGATAACCAGCCTCCTGGTCATGCCAGGCTTGGGGTCTCTTGCCTCAGTGTACAGGAGTCCATCCTCCCAGTATACCTTATGGGTACCTGTGGTGTTCCCAGCAGCCTCAGCAGCAGCCTGCTGTCTGAGGGGTTCAAGGGAAGGGCAGTCTAACTGGTCCTTCCCCAGGTCTTCTCGTGTGGGTCCCCCTGAGCCCAGAAACTCTACTTGATCAAGTTCGAGTTCTTTAGGTTCAGTTTCCCGCAATTCCTGGAGGTCAGCCTCCTCTGAGACTTGATCCTCGACCTGGGGCAAGGGGGAAGGCGATGCCTTAACCCGACTGCTCTTCTTCTTGGGAGGTGTCTGGTCCATTGTTCCAGGATCCAGCACCGGTTCAGTGGGGCATCGTCTGACCTGTGACCTAGTCACAGCAAGCACATGCGCTGGCAAGCCTAACATTTCCATGTGAGTCCGGTGCTCCACTTCTGACCATTGCGATGACTCCAAATCATTGCCCAACAAACAATCCACTGGGAGGTCTGAACTAACAACAACCTTTTTCTGGCCATTTACCCCTCCCCAGGAGAAAGCAACAATCGCCATACTATGACTGGTAGTGACGTTGCTGGCATTGGTCACCAGGAAATCTGTACCTGGCATGATCTGTCCAGGGTCCACAAAGTTAGGTGTCACCATGGTGACACTGGCACAAGTGTCCCTGTAGGCCTGAGCCATTCTTCCATTTATTAAAGGCGTCTGTCGGTATTTGCCCAAAGTATTGGGACTGACATCAGGGGATGTGTCCACATCTCCCATACAGACAAGGACAGCCTGAGTGAGTGTGCCAACTAAGTTGTCACACCCCTCAGAACCCAAGGTTAACCCAACTAGTCCCTTGAGAGGCGCACTACTACTGCTGGCTGTACTAGGGGGCACAGGTGCAGGAGTCTGCCCTCCTTTCTTGGTGCACCCACTAAACCAGTGAGTTTTACTTTTACAGTATTGGCACCACCTTTTCGATTGGCCTTCTTGATTCCTCTTTTTCCCGGGAAGCCTGACCCCCCCCCCCCCCTCTTTGGGTTGTTGGGGACCTGTCGAAGACTTCTGGTTATTTTGTTCCCCTTTCGAATCTTTACCCTTCTGGTCTGCTTTCTTCTGACCACCCTGGTTCTGGCCCTGGTTTTGCTTAACCCTTGTTCTGACCCATCTGTCTGCCTTCTTTCCCAATTCTTGGGGAGAGGTCAGATCCGAGTCGACAAGGTGCTGATGCAACAACTGGTTCTGACAATTGTTTAAAATCTGTTCTCGCATGATCAAATTATACAATCCTGTGTAATCAGTAACCTTACTGCCCAGCAACCATCCCTCCAAAGCCTTAGTGGCACAATCAACGAAATCAGACCAGTCCTGAGACTGAGTTTTCTGGGTATCCCTGAACAGCAACCTGTACTGCTCAGTGGTTAGGCCGAACCCATCAATCAGTGTGTTCTTCAGGACCTGGTAATCGTTAGCGTCCTCAGCTCTAGTAGTGAGGAGCTTATCTCTACCTTTACCTTCAAAGGAGAGCCACAAGATAGCTGCCCACTGACTCTGGGGGACGCACTGTACAGTGCAGGCCCGCTCCAAAGCAGTAATCCATTTGTGGATGTCATCCCCTTGCTTAAAGGGGGGCACTATCTTACTCAGGTGTCTAGTGTCTAAACTCCTGTTTTCCCGTGGGGGAATGCTGCCACCAGTGGGGTTTGTCCCACTCAATTCTTGCTCTCTAGCAAAGGCGAGTGTTTCTTTGGCTAGGGCAAGTTCTTCCCTTTCGATCCGCAGATTGACTTCCCGCTCCTTCGCTTCGTACACTCTCCTCTGAGGGGATGTCATCCCTCTTCGAGAAGAGCCTCGAGAGCCATTGGTTCGAACGGATCTATTAGAGCCTCTCGACAGAGACCTAACTCGTCCATTCCCAATGTTAAGCTGGCCTGAGAGGGGCCCCAGGGGTCTCCTAGTACCATTCTTGTGCCGGCTTAAGTTGTCCCTAGTTAGCTGGCTAACCACTACTGGACCTTTGTCTGCCTCGTCCCCAGATGTCTCTGGCTCCTCGTCCTCCTCTTCACCTTCTGCAGAGAGATGGATAAGGTCAGGGTCACCTCGGGTTCCCTCGAGGGGGGGCATGTTCCCTTCTGGATGAGAAGGGTCGGTGTTACCCGCCCTCCTAGCATCATAAATCTCCGAGAGACCAATCAGAAACGGAATGGTAGGGTTTGCACCCTGTTTTAGCTTCCGAGATGTACAGATTTGTCGCATCTCTTGGAAGCTAAGTGCAGCATATCTGGAGGTGACCTGTGGAAGGTCGACTGACACAAGGGGAGACTCAGAGTTTCCTCCTTTGTCTGACATGCTGCTTCTAGTGTGGTGAGGTTCCGTGACAATTGTAAGTGATGTTTTCGACTCGCACGAATATGGTCGAGTCTGGTATCTACGAACCGCAAATGACGAGTTTAGTAAGTGTGCGCAGTTTCGCTGTGCTAACTTAAACCGTTCGTTTGCCACGTGGGTTTTTCATCTGTACCCACGGGTTCCATCTTAGATATGGCATCCATTTTGTCTCTTGCCCTCAAGTAGCCAGCGAACGGACGTTGTCCGCTTCGCGACCCTGGGACTCCCAAGATATTTGCGGAAGACACATGTCCTTTGTAAGTGTCTTTATGATGAGGGGGATGATACTGTAAGGCAGATGGCCCCGCTCG
Source organism: Lissotriton vulgaris (assembly GCF_964263255.1). Taxonomy (NCBI): domain Eukaryota; kingdom Metazoa; phylum Chordata; class Amphibia; order Caudata; family Salamandridae; genus Lissotriton; species Lissotriton vulgaris. The sequence continues at coordinate 671,995,578 of NC_141691.1, read as the reverse complement.
AGGCTCATCTCGCCGTGCCGGTTTATTGTCTCAGCCGTGCATCTCATTAGGCACGTCCCTTTGATGCCTGTAGCTCGTGTTTCTCGATACCTCCCCTTTTACACCCTTTCCAATCTCCCCACTGTTTCCATCTTCCTCTGCACCTGTCCTTGTTCCTTTTTCGATCTGTTTTACTGCTGATTGGAATGTACTAATGGTGGGAAGATGGGTTTTTACAGTTGGGAACCGCCAAATGTTTCCGCACTTATGTTCCGGACCTTATGAGTATCAAAGTGACCAAAGCGACCCCTCTCGGGGATAATTGTGGGAACCGGGTTGTAAACCTTTGTCTGCTATGCAAACCTATGGGAGAATCGTGTATAAAAGGAGCGATCCACAGAACCAATTTGAAGCAGTCTCCCTGAACTACACTCGTTGTACTTCCGTGATTTCTGTGTTTCCCTGCAGCAAATAAACCTTGAATCTTTGACGCCGAAGGAAGTGTCCCGTGTCTCTGTCATTCGTACGCCGGAGCAGGTTACCCACGAAGGTTTCAGGTGTTGTCCCCTGGCACCGCTGGGTCTTAAAGAACCCAGTCCTTCAGTGGTGTAAGTGATGCACCTACCTACACTATATGTTTACCTACTGACCCCTTGCTAAGAGTTGTAGCCAAGGTGTGCTAAGCCTTGAGGAGCTACAACAGCTGGTTCAGTAGAACTCAGAGTATTCTAAGCTAAGTTATATGTACCTGAAGTACTTATGCGATCTTTCACAAGATATTCTTAGGATACGCGTGGTAAAACAACAGCAAGCTCAAATCCCACCGCTGCCACCAATGTGAGAAGTTGGCCTGATATGCAGTGCTCACTATTCTAGTGATCACTATGCATCAGTCCAAACGACCCTTATGGTGATTGGTTGTAAGTCAACCTTAGACCAGCTATCCTAGTAGCGTGGATACGAGCAGTCTTTGGGCTAAACTCTAGAGGGCGTGTTAAGCCAGCTGTTATACCATCACATACCCCTTGAACACCAAGTGAAAGGACACCACACAAGTGTTATGAAAATAAACAGTGTATTTATTAGAATCACAGCAGCCCTGTACTCTTTATGAGGACAGGGTACTAAGCACGCAACAAAACTCTTAGGAAAATACTTCAAGTGCACAATCAATACAAGTGCCCGAGGGCACGGAAAGTTTAGTGGTCTCGGGCGGACCCGATAAGGCAAGTCGGAAGCGATAGGGACTCGGGACCCTTAAATAAGGAGGCTATGCGGGCACCGAAATGCCGAAGTTACCTAGCCCCAAGGGCTGCGGCTGCACAAGTCTTTACAGACGTCGGGAGTCTTCGCTGACGAGCCAGGAGCCGGAAGGAGGGAGTTGCTGGCCGGCGACCAGTGGAAATAGTTCGTAGAGATCCAAGCCTGGATCAAGGATGGATGACACCTGAAAGCAGAGGGGACCAAGTTCGTACTACTAGCCAGTAGTCAGAGGGTACCAGGCCGACGATCGTGAGGAACTTCGTGTGAAATCTCCGAGGGAAGGTGCACTCCGCTTCATCGATCCTGTTGTCGAAACAAGTGGCCCGAAGACTTTTCCCGCGAAGATTCCCGCCTCCTGACGGCTGAAATGGACTGCTGCCCTGACTGTAGACCTGTTTTGGCGCCTGGCGTAGACCTTGGTAGAGCGAGACGATTGACGGGCCTTCCTGGTGACGCCATCGATCTTTGAGTTAAGTATTTGTGGGTCGCTCCCAGAGTTCTTGGTTGTGGTTGCTTAGTTGTTGCATGGTTCCATTGCATTTGTGGTTCTTGGTACTTTGTTGTGATATTTGACGTCTGCAGTCGCCAAAAATCGAGGGTTGTTGCTCTTTGCAGGGACTTGGTAAATCCCGTAACCCTTGAAGTTTGTGAAACTCGACTAGTGTGCAAGATGCCTGGTCGCAGTACTTTGTTTAGTTGTTTCAGACGTTGTGGTGCGGATTCCCGACTGGAGGACTCGTGTCCGATACCTCCGGTTGGAACTCCGACTTATGAACTGTACAGCAAACACGGGCTAGGCCCGATTACTTTTAATGATTATTGGATTCGCTATACTAAGAAGGACGGTGTCCTTAGTTGGCCACCTCACGGTAGCTTTGAGACCCCGATCCTAGATAACTTAGAGGCTAAATTGTTCGAGAAAAAGTCAAGGCCGGCCATGTTTGATGCCTTTCGGTTGTGGCGTAAAGAAGCCCGACAGAAAGAAATCAGACAGACTAAACGAAATCAGAGAGATGGTGTTGCTACCATTGTAAAGAAAGCAGAGCAATTTCAGCGTGATAAGGAGGCTAAGGAAAAGGAAGTGTTTGATAGACTACAGCGCATGACTATAGATAAATGCTATCCTGCTTTGCCTACGGAGTCGGAAAAGAAGGAAGAAGCAGTTGAGGATCCTTTAATGTCCTATCTTATGAAGTCGCCACCTCCGTATGTACAGGGTACCACAGCTCCTGTGGTTCCCCCTGTACCTATTCTTCCACCTATTCTTCCTCCACCTGTTCCTCAACCTGCACCCGTTCTTCCGACTGTTCCTGCTCCTTTGCCTGTTGCTATCCCTACTGCTCCTCCGCTTCCACATACTCCTGCTCCCGCTACTGCTCCTGCTCTGTTAACTCCTGCTGTTGCTTCTGTCTCTACTCCTTCGCTTGTTAGTCCTGTGTCCTATACTTCTCCCTCTACTCGTAGTCGTACTTCTCCTCTTGCGGCTAGCTTCTTCCATTCGCTCGGACCTGTTCTTGGGTCCGCTGGTTCCGATGGTCCTCAGAGACGTAGTCAGCTTCCAGGTAACAGGGAACGCGCTTCGCTATATAATATGGCGATGGGTTGGATGACGCATCCCCTTAGAAATCCACCACGTGTTGTACTCGATACGTTTTGTCAATTCAATATACCAACCCAAAGATTCGTGTTCGAAGAAATGTGTAAGGTTCTTCGCGATCAGATATCGGCCGACGCACCTGACGAGGTGCTGACCGCTTTGTCTGATCTGCAACTTCAGTTCTCGACTGGACTGATAGTGGATACCAACGTTCGACGTGCGGTTGAGCGGTTGCTATCTTTTCGTCCCACTCCTATACCTCAAGCCTTGTTTGTTGAGGATGTTGAAAGACAGCCAGATGAGTCTGGTCAATTTCCTATGCGTGAAGTTCCACCAGTATGGATGCCAGGTGATGCTAATGCTATTCCTATTATTCTGCCACATTTCCAGAGAGTGTGGATCCATCTCCCATGGAAACGATCAGAAGTGTTACAGGTGAAGCAATCTTTGCCTGACCCTCGCAAAAATCCTGCAGGGTACTATAAAGAATTATCGCAGCTCGTAGACGCTACGATAATGAATCTTGCCGATATCGACATGTTGTTCGGCAATGTCGTGCCTCAACCGGTATGGGCTAAGATTCGTCAGGAGAATCATCCAAACGAATTAGGTGGTGATTGGGCTGCCATTGTAGCGGCGGATGGTTTGCAAACTGGTGGTGCTAAACCCGAGCAGTTGATTGCTGCTCTTCCTCAAAGAATAATAACGCTAATGAAAACTCTTATGCCAGCTATGAGGGTGAATTGGGACAAATTGTCAGCTTGTAGACAGAAGAAGGACGAGAGTGTCTCCGACTTCTTTACGAGATTCGAGGAGGCATCCATCGACCATAGTGGCCAGGATATGAGCACTGAGGGTGGTCAACGGTTGTTTGTGGACAAATTCGTTTCAAACTTATTGCCCGATTTGAGCAATAAATTAAAGAATTCAGAAAGTGCGTGGGCCGTTTCTACTTCAGCTCAAATATTGGCTACGGCACAGTATTATGAGAATAGAGAGAAAGAAGAGAACGACCGTGCTGATAAAAAGACGAAAGAACTCAAAACTAAAGTGCTGTTACAGCAGGCCTATCCCCCACGTTCGAATCAGAATGCTTCGCAACAAAATAGATCGCAGCCGCAATCGAACCGATCACAATCTCGTAATGACTCCTCTTCCCAAAGATCTTCGTTAGGGTACAATCAATGTGCCTATTGTAGACAGGAGGGCCATATCAAATTCAATTGTCCTGTTCTAAACGATCGTAATAGTGGTAATTCATCTAGAGGAGGTCGTGGTGGTTCACAGCAGACGTCACGCGGTAGGGGTCGTGGTGCTCAGAATGACCGTTCAGATAACTCATCAAATTCCGATAATTGTTTTGATCAACGTGGATCATCGCAAGGACGATCTGCGCAGTACAATGTAGACGATTATTACGTCGATCAGGGAACTGACGACAGTAATTATTAGGACAGCCATAGACAAGGAGAGGGAGTGGTATCAGTTCCGGTTGATCAGAGAGGGCCTTACGTCGCGGTTGCTACATCGGGCGTCGTTGAGCCTTTTCTGTTGGACACTGGTGCAGCGAAAAGTTCCATAAAGCATTCGAAACTCCCTGGCGCACCTTTGTCTGGCTTAACAAATGTTTCCGTTGGATTCTCTGGCACCCCTGTTAGCAATCCAGTTTCGCGCCCTCTGCCCCTTACAATTGGGCCCCGTGAGCTGCAAGCTCCGTTGATTTTGACCACAGGCTGTGGTGAAAATCTTTTGGGTCTGGATTTGCTTAAACGTTTGTATGCAACTCTGTATTGTTCCCCTGCGGGTGTAAAGCTTACGTTGGGAGAGAGGGTTGTCTCTCCTATGTACTTGTCTCTCGATACGCTTCCACCGGAATTGAGTTCTCTTCCTGCATCTTTGTGGGCAACAGGTCCCAGCGATGTGGGCCTGCTTGACATCTCCCCTTATGTTGTTCAGTTGAAATCTAATGTGCGGTTGCCACGTATTCCCCAGTATCGTATCTCTCTTGATGGTGAACGAGCGTTGTTAGCGATCATCTATGATTTGATCGAGAAAGACGTTATTGAGGAAACACGGGGAAACGTGTGCAACAGCCCTGTACTGCCCATTCTAAAACGTACTGATCCTTCGAAACCACCTGTTTATCGTTTTGTTATCGATTTACGGGAGGTGAATAAAATTGTGATTCCTCAGTTCCCCGTTGTGCCTGACATCACGGCACTACTGACTCTGATTCCAGCTTCTGCATCTTGGTTTTCGGTGATTGATTTGAAGAATGCGTTCTTCAGCATTCCCATTGCAGAAGAGAGCAGAGATCTTTTCGGTTTCTCTCTTGGTGGACGCAGCTTCCGGTTCAAACGCGCTCCTCAGGGCTACTGTGAGTCCATCGATTTACAGTCAAGCCTTGAAGGGTCAACTGGATGCGTTTTCATTGCCGGCTGGTGCGGCCTTAATCCAATATGTCGACGACTTATTGGTAGCTGCAGATACTCAGGACATTTGCAAAATTGCTACGGTATCGCTGCTGCAACATCTCTGCGAGTTAAATCACAAGGTGTCACCTTCTAAACTCCAATATTGTTGTCAAGAAGTAACCTATCTAGGTCACTTATTGTCAAAGGAGGGAAGGCGGTTGACCCCAGAGAGAATTGCAGCAATTGCACGAATGGCTGTGCCAACAACCCAAAGAGATGTGCGTGCCTTTCTAGGTATCACGTCGTACTGCAGGCAATGGATTCCAAATTTTTCATTGCTAGCGAAACCATTGGTAGCTCTTACGTGCAAGGATGTTTCAACTCCTTTACCATGGACGGAAGAATGTCAGAAAAGTTTTTCTGAATTACGTGATTCATTGTGTTCGGCTCCTGTGTTAGGTACTCCTGACTATAGCAAGCCGTTTACATTATATGTTCACGAGAGGGAAGGTTGTGCGTTGAGTGTCTTAACGCAACCTTTTGGTGGTAAGCAACGTCCATGTGCATATTTTTCCTCGACCTTGGACCCGGTAGCTAGAGCATTGCCGAGTTGTTTGAGAGCAACAGCGGCAGCTGCGGTGTCCATCCGACAATCAGCAGGATTGGTCATGGATAATATGCTTACGGTGATGGTTCCGCATGCAGTCGACACTCTTTTAAATCGTACGAAAACTTAGCACTTGACGAGTGCGAGATTGTCTGGGTACGAGTTGACGCTGCTGGCAAGTCATATTCAGATAAAACGTTGCAATGTTCTGAATCCGGCGACTTTGTTACCAATTAGCTCAGAGTCAGATGAAATAACAGAACACGACTGTTATTTGAGGACAGAAGAGGAAACAAAAGGTCGAGTGGACCTTAAAAACACTCCTTTGGAAGACCCAGATGGAACGCTGTATGTGGATGGTTCATGTTTTAAATTACCGAATGGCGATGTGACTACTGCATATGCTGTTGTAACATTGAATACTGTTGTTGAGACTGCAAGATTAAATCAGAATTCTGCCCAAGCTGCAGAACTGATCGCTCTCACCAGAGCGTGTGTGTTAGCGAAAGGGAAACGTGTGAATGTGTTTACCGACAGCCAATACGCTTTTGGCGTCGCACATAGCTTTGGACGGTTGTGGAGAGAGAGAGGTTTTCTGACATCGCATGGTACGAAGATTCAGCATGGTCAGCTTGTGAATGATCTTTTGGATGCACTTACGTTGCCTAAGCAAGTGGCGATTGTTAAATGTAGTGCGCATCGTAAGGTGACGGATGATGTTGGTCGTGGTAATGCGTTTGCGGATGAGACTGCTAAGGAGACTGCCCGGAACCTTAGCACTCAAATGTATGTGACGAGTTCGGTTAGGTGGCCTACAGAATCGAGTATGTGTGAGGACACTATCGAGAGTGTGAAAGCAATTCAGAATGAGGCCACCGAGACTGAAAAGATGAAGTGGGAAGAAAGTACGGGAAAGTTGGATGCGAATGGTTGTTGGATTGACTTATCGGATCAGAAAAGATGGATGTTACCGGATGCATATGTGCTAGCTGTTGTGACAATGGCACATGGGTTAGCACATATTAGCACGAAAGGTATTTGCAAGTTGTTGTCTCCTGTGTGGAAGAATGATGGTATCACGAAATGTGCTGAACGCTTGGTTAAGAACTGTATGGTATGTATGTTGTATAATCCTGGTAAGGGAACCCCAACTCCTCCTGGTAGTTTTGCTCCCCCTTCATGTCCCTTTGAGGTGATCCAATTAGACTTCATCCATAAGGAGCGATGCAATAACCTGAAATACGTTTTAGTTGTGGTTTGCGCGTTCTCCCGATGGATCGAAGCCTACCCTCCTAAGGACAACACTGCTTTGTCAACTGCGAAAATCCTACTGAAGGAATACTTTCCTCGGTATGGAATGCCTCGGATTGTATGGTCGGATAACGGAAGTGAGTTTGTGGGGAGTGTGATGAAGAGTGTGTGTAAGGGCCTTGGAATTAATCAAAAATTCCATAGCGCCAATCATCCCCAGTCAGCTGGTTTGGTTGAAGGGTATAACGGTACCCTTAAACTAAAGCTAGCAAAGATTCAGGCTACGACTGGTCTCTCGTGGCCTGACGCTTTACCCTTAGCATTATTGTCAACAAGGGCAACTGTACACTCCCGAGTAGGGCTCAGTCCCTATGAAATAGTGTTCGGTCGTCCTGCAAATGTTTGGGGGGTCCCTAGACCGGGTGTGTTCTGTGACCTTGAGTATCCAATGTTGATCGATTATCTTCATGACTTGACTGCTAAACTGAGGTTAATTCACCAACAGGTTTACGAAGCATTGCCGACGCAGACGGAGGGTCCAGGCTACCAGCTCCTGCCCGGAGACTGGGTGGTGACGCGCAATTTTTCGCGCAAGAAGAATTTGGAGCCAAGATTCACTGGACCCTACCAGGTCCTCCTTGCCACGAGAACTGCTGTTCGTCTAGAGGGTCGGAAAAACTGGGTGCATGCCACCCATACCAAAAAAGTCCCTATTCCGTTGCCGGCAGACTCGTGGGTGAGGAGAGGCATTGCATCAACTGAAACCGAAGGATTGCCGGCGTTTGTACCTTTCAGCGACGCACAACCTGTCGGAGAATCCTCAGTGCAGCAGAAAGACACTGTTGAACATTTGTCATCACAAGACTCAAGACCAGAACATTCAACTGATCAACAGAACGCTGTCTCTTCAACGGATCCTTTGTTTGACGAACAGACACGTCCTGGGAAAACCCGATACTTTTTGCGATCCAGCACTAAAGACTAATAAAAGATCCTGTTCTGTCCCTTGACAATTGCATTATCCCGTTTTCCACGATCAGTTTGAACACTCGTATCATTGTAATTATTTTTGTATATATACACTGAGTTTCGTTCCTCATATTTTTGCTTCCACAGCTGAGAGACACTTTGCATACACATAATTGTGAACAAAGGCCGTAGGGCCGCGCGTGTACTTCCTTCTGGTTAGTAGGTCTTGACACTAGGTTAAAGACCGTCGGTTCCTGGGAACTCCTAGGGATTGACTACTGCTACACAGAACGAAGTGCGTCAAGAAACGTTGCGGACGGTCGTAGGGGATGGCATTTTCGAAGCTGATGGACTTGGAAGAAGCTCAAGCGCAAAGGTTCAAGTTGCAACAACTTAGTCGTACCAAATGTTTTATGTTCCAAATATTCGTATTGCTTTTGACTGTTTCTGCATTATTGGCGGGTGGGGTGTATTACATGATGTCTTGTTTCTTATCTCCTGCTATACCTACTCCTACCTCTAATCCTCAATCTACCACTGTTGCATCTCCCCATTCTTTTCACTTCTTACCCGAACACGAACAGGCTAGACGTGCAGAATTCCGCAACAATTCCTTTATTCAGCTCCTTCACCAGCATCAGTTAGTGGTTAACACTACTAATTGTTGGGTGTGTGGGTTGATGCCACATACTACGGATAAGGGAATTCCATATCTGGTGTTACCGTATAGTTCCCAAGGGTCCGCTCGAGCATTTCAAACAATGTTTCGAAGCGCACTAGATTCTCAACCCAATCGAGAGCCACGTTCTCCCTACCTTGGCCCTGGCTCGTACTATAAGCCTTTGTCTATAGCGATAGATATCTATGAGCCGTCGCTCATTCCAGTGGAAGAGGTACAAGCCTATAGGGTCCTGAGTAAGGTCGAGTACAGTGCGCTCACGAGTGATAAACAGCTTAAAAGCTCGCCTCCGATATGGGTCGTACCCCACATTGGTAATTTTTGTCTCATGGGTCGTGGCCGACGATCGAAAGCCCGACTTGGAGAGAGTGCTTGCGCTGAAAATTACATGCTGCCGATGATCTCGTCCCCTGTGTTTCTGGCTGCCAAGGGTACCTACTTTGTCTGTCATGATCGTGCGTATGCATGGTTGCCCTCTGACTTCATGGGCTCATGTTTTATTGCAAATTTGTTGCCTCCGACGTTTACTGTAGATGCAGATTATCACAAGACTAGAGTTGTGAGAGGCGTAATTAGCGAAGAGGATACTGCCGGTCAAGAGGCAGGAGACTTTTTCAAGGGTTTCCTCCCGTTTTGGGGACCTATGGTTAATAGTAGGAACCTGAGACAGTTGACTCGAGTGGTAGAATCGACAGCTAATATTACTGCCAGTGCCCTTGGTAATATCACCACAGAACTTCAGGCGGATAGACTTATGACGTTACAAAACCGTATGGTTTTAGACGTGATCTTAGCAGATCGAGGTGGGGTATGTAAGGTGATCCATTCGAGCTGCTGTATTTTCATTCCTGATAACGCTCCGACTGTCTATCAAGCCATCTCGAAGTTGCATAAGATCTCCGAATCCATACACGTGGATGTAGGGGATTGGACGCTACTTGGGTGGTTTTGGGGCCTGATGTCGACTTGGGGTTGGAGGATTCTGATGATCATCGGAGTTGTTGTGGCGTTCCTGTTCACGTGTTGCCTTTGTGTGCAGTGTGGTCCTGCCTTATGTGGCCTCTGTGCTACAACGTGTATGAGACAGCCGCCTGTTGCCAATGGAACTCGGTTGGACAGAGCTATGCTACAGCAACATCTAGATGGTCTGATGAATATCGAGTATGATTCCGACTAGTGCTTGCCTACATGAGGGCAAAAGGAGCGTCTGAGGTTCCGTGACAATTGTAAGTGATGTTTTCGACTCGCACGAATATGGTCGAGTCTGGTATCTACGAACCGCAAATGACGAGTTTAGTAAGTGTGCGCAGTTTCGCTGTGCTAACTTAAACCGTTCGTTTGCTACGTGGGTTTTTCATCTGTACCCACGGGTTCCATCTTAGATACGGCATCCATTTTGTCTCTTGCCCTCAAGTAGCCAGCGAACGGACGTTGTCCGCTTCGCGACCCTGGGACTCCCAAGATATTTGCGGAAGACACATGTCCTTTGTAAGTGTCTTTATGATGAGGGGGATGATACTGTAAGGCAGATGGCCCCGCTCGAGGCTCATCTCGCCGTGCCGGTTTATTGTCTCAGCCGTGCATCTCATTAGGCACGTCCCTTTGATGCCTGTAGCTCGTGTTTCTCGATACCTCCCCTTTTACACCCTTTCCAATCTCCCCACTGTTTCCATCTTCCTCTGCACCTGTCCTTGTTCCTTTTTCGATCTGTTTTACTGCTGATTGGAATGTACTAATGGTGGGAAGATGGGTTTTTACAGTTGGGAACCGCCAAATGTTTCCGCACTTATGTTCCGGACCTTATGAGTATCAAAGTGACCAAAGCGACCCCTCTCGGGGATAATTGTGGGAACCGGGTTGTAAACCTTTGTCTGCTATGCAAACCTATGGGAGAATCGTGTATAAAAGGAGCGATCCACAGAACCAATTTGAAGCAGTCTCCCTGAACTACACTCGTTGTACTTCCGTGATTTCTGTGTTTCCCTGCAGCAAATAAACCTTGAATCTTTGACGCCGAAGGAAGTGTCCCGTGTCTCTGTCATTCGTACGCCGGAGCAGGTTACCCACGAAGGTTTCAGGTGTTGTCCCCTGGCACCGCTGGGTCTTAAAGAACCCAGTCCTTCAGTGGTGTAAGTGATGCACCTACCTACACTATATGTTTACCTACTGACCCCTTGCTAAGAGTTGTAGCCAAGGTGTGCTAAGCCTTGAGGAGCTACAACAGCTGGTTCAGTAGAACTCAGAGTATTCTAAGCTAAGTTATATGTACCTGAAGTACTAATGCGATCTTTCACAAGATATTCTAAGGATACGCGTGGTAAAACAACAGCAAGCTCAAATCCCACCGTTGCCACCAATGTGAGAAGTTGGCCTGATATGCAGTGCTCACTATTCTAGTGATCACTATGCATCAGTCCAAACGACCCTTATGGTGATTGGTTGTAAGTCAACCTTAGACCAGCTATCCTAGTAGCGTGGATACGAGCAGTCTTTGGGCTAAACTCTAGAGGGCGTGTTAAGCCAGCTGTTATACCATCACATACCCCTTGAACACCAAGTGAAAGGACACCACACAAGTGTTATGAAAATAAACAGTGTATTTATTAGAATCACAGCAGCCCTGTACTCTTTATGAGGACAGGGTACTAAGCACGCAACAAAACTCTTAGGAAAATACTTCAAGTGCACAATCAATACAAGTTCCCGAGGGCACGGAAAGTTTAGTGGTCTCGGGCGGACCCGATAAGGCAAGTCGGAAGCGATAGGGACTCGGGACCCTTAAATAAGGAGGCTATGCGGGCACCGAAATGCCGAAGTTACCTAGCCCCAAGGGCTGCGGCTGCACAAGTCTTTACAGACGTCGGGAGTCTTCGCTGACGAGCCAGGAGCCGGAAGGAAGGAGTTGCTGGCCGGCGACCAGTGGAAATAGTTCGTAGAGATCCAAGCCTGGATCAGGGATGGATGACACCTGAAAGCAGAGGGGACCAAGTTCGTACTACTAGCCAGTAGTCAGAGGGTACCAGGAGGGCACCGGATGATCGTCACCTCGACAAGGTGAGTGGGCGACGCTAGGCTCTGCAGTCTCACGGACCAGGAGGCGTTGTCGGCGACCAGGATGGAGGTGCGAGCTGTCCCACGAAGGTTGATGCTGTCGGCGTCGCTGGGCCCAGGATTGGGGCAACAAGCCTTGGCAAATTTCAGGACCACGTGGTGGGCCTAAAATGGCGTCTTGAGTGGACCAGGAGGGTCCGGGGTGCTCCTCTCGCAGAAGGGAGCAAAGGCCAGTCTGGAGCAACCAGACCAGCAGCGTTGGTTGTCGAGTGTTGTCAAGAAGGTCACAAGCCAGCGGCTAGTGACCAGACAACGTGCTGAGCGGCAAAAGCAGAAGGGCCCCACGCAGATCGTGGAGATGCTGGGAGGCTGCACTTCGGTGCTGGAGCTGCTCAGGGTCGGGGCTTCTCGGACCCCAGAGCACTCACCAGAGGATCCCTCGGCGGTCGTGCTGGTTAAGAAATCGTGCCGGTTTTGATGATGGCCGGTCCCTCGAGGTCTCGTCGCACCCACGGATCTCAGCTGAGCTGACGATGCGGGTAGAGGTCAGAGGTGCCAGGGAAGCCGGTTCTCGTCGAGCTGGGCAGTCGGACTCCTGAGGAAGGACTTGCAGCAAACCCCAGAGTTCTTAGATGGTGCCTGCGGATGCAGGGTGACTACTCCTTAGCCACAAGGGAGAAATCTTGAGAAGAGTCTTGAATGTCCTTTCGTAGAAAGTAGTTCTTGATTCAAAGATGATCAAATTTGGAAGGGTCCCGCTCCTGCCTTTATCCTAAAGAAAGGGGTGGGTACGTGACTAGGTCCTGCCCTAGGGGTGGGACCAGGAAGGGGGGTGGTTACACCCCTCTCCCCTGCCGGACTTTCCCCAGGTCAGGGGCTGCGCGCCCCTGGAACTGGTTCTAGCTGGCAGATGCGTAGTGAGCACCGGGGTGCCACTCCGCAGTCACCTTCTTGTAAAGCCCTGCCTACCCAGGATACACAAAACCCTGTCTGGGATGGTGCGAACACCGCCCCGGACAGGAAACCCTTTGTCCAAGCTCTCCTCGCTGGAAGGACTCCCAGCAGCAGGAGGTCAGACTCGTGTCTGTGGTGGCAGCATCCATTTTGTGGAGCTGAGGCTTCAGTCAACTTTAACCGGGGTTCACAGTTACGTACATGTCGTGTCCCTCTAGAAGGGCGGAATGCTAACCTCGTCGCCAGCATTGGTGAGGGGTCAGCATCCCGATTCGTATGACACCTTATTCGACATGTCTTGATAACGCGATACCGAAGTTACTGATATGGCACGCGTTATCATGGAACAGCCATTGGGTCTTGGTTCCGCAAGCTGCAACCGGGCTCGGCTCGTGCCAGAGCCCAATTCACACGATTCCACGCACTCTGCCTTCAGGATTGTCAAGGCCTGCCATAGGAGTGACTGATAGGAACTCGGGTGTCCATTTTAGGGTTAGATATAGGGATACTATACCTACAGCAACGGGCGAGTACGCCACGTTGCCCCAGCTGTCGCGCAGCCAGTTGTGTCAGATTTAGATGGCCATCCAGGGGTGGCATAATACATGCTTCAGCCCCTGGTAGGCCCTGGGTACACCGATGCCCTGAGTTACAGGGTCTGACAAGGTGGCCCAGTTCCAATTGGGTAATGCACCTAAGGTACATGCATCAATTTAGCGAGAGAACAGCTAGGCTGTGGGTCTGATTGGCAGGCCCCCAGCCCGAGAAAGTCGTAAACCAGTGAAACAAAAGCAAAAAGTCCGGGTGATCATAGGATTGCAGACCCTACTCTCCTACAGGAGGTTCACCCAGAGAGAGAGCTTTGTGGGATAAATGATTGTTTTTATTGGGTTATAGTTCAAGATAAACAATAAGAGTCTCGTAACTTGAGATAAGAAACAATGTTTATATCCGGCCAGCTTTAGGTCCTTCACTGTAGGCTCCCAGGGTGTAGTCCAACAGAAGGTCTTCAGGCTTCGAAGGTACTCAAAAAGAAGGAAAAGAAAGAATACCCTGGGTTACTAGTGTGACCGATAGTCCGGTAATGAGAGTAAGGGGGACGGGGAAGTGAAGGGGATCACCAGGGACCGCAACCGATTTGTGCAATGCAGACTCGTGAAAGTGTTTAGGCTCGCACACACTCATGCATGTCCCGTGACCGGCCCAACCGCCCCTACCCGTTCCCTCCCTCTGTGAAGAACGCTCCCCGTAGCTTCGCCCGTACCTTGTGGAGCCACACTTCTCCTCCTGAAGTGTGGCGGGGCGGAGCGTGGTCCCGTTGGCCTCCCGGCATTTCCTTCTCCTGCGGCAACGTGGCGTCTGTGTCCTCTCTCGCCCCCTGCGGCGGCGACGCAGCTTCCGTAGACTCCTGCGGTATGGCGAAGTCCTCCGGAGGTTCGCAGGATGCTTCCTCCTCTCCTGTGCCGGTCGCCCCGTACTCCTCAGGACGTCGCGTTATCAGCTCCGTCGTTGCTCCAGATTGGAGGAACGAGGATGACGTCATCGGTGGAGCTCCCTCCTCCGGGTAAGCCCAGGCTGCCTTAAAGGGAGCGCAGCCGTCCAGCGTACGCTGGGGTGGAAAGGAAGAGGGACAAATGTCAGTACCCGACTCGTGGCAGGCAGGGACCTCCTGACAGTGGGATACGTGCAGCTTCAACAATCGTATGCAAAGTCGTAACAGCATATGCCGCAGTCGTATCACCATTCGGAAGCTTGAAGCACGAACCCATAAAGTACCATCACACTTTGGAAGAGGAGTGTCCCTAAGGTCTATTCTATCTTACGTTTCCTCCTCTGTCCTAAGAAAGCGATCATGCTGTTCAGAAACATCTGTCTCTACTGAAATCGGCAACAACGTAGCTGGATTCAACATATTGCATCTCTTTATGTGCACATGCCTCGCTAAGAGTGTCAACTTTTAACCTGACAATCGAGCACTAGTTAAGTGCTGTGTCTTGGTCCTATTCAACAGGGTATCCACTGCATGTCGAACCATCACAATCAACATATTATCCATCACCAAGGCAGCAGACTGTCGAATAGAGACAGCCGCTGCTGCTGTAGCTCTCAAGCAACTCGGCAATGCTCTAGCTACCGGATCCAAAGTCGACGAGAAATCCGCACATGGACGTTGCTTATCGCCGAACTGCTGTGTCAAAACTGACAATGCACATCCCTCTCTCTCGTGGACATAGTGTAAAAGGCTTACTATAGTCGGGAGTACCCAACACGGGAGCCGAACACAATGCATCACGCAATTCTGAAAAACTCTTCTGACATTCGCCAGTCCAAGGAATAGGATTCGGAGTATCCTTAACAGTAAGAGCTATCAAAGGTTTCGCAAGAAGCGAAAAATTCGGAATCCACTGTCTACAATACGATGTAATACCCAGGAAAGCACGCACTTCTCTCTGTGTAGTTGGCACACTCATTTTCGCAATTGCTTGAATTCTTTCTGGGGTCAATCTTCTTCCCTCCTTCGATAAGAGATGACCTAAGTAGGTCACTTCTTGTTGACAATACTGCAACTTCGAAAGAGACACCTTATGATGGAAATCAGACAAATGACGCAACAACGACAAAGTAGCCTCTTTACAAATCTCTTCATTGTCAGCAGCAACTAACAAGTCATCGACATACTGAATAAGAGCAGCACCATCAAGTAAGACAATGTAAATGTAAAAATGTAAATTGATACTTGTATAGCGCACTACTCACCACAAGGGTCTCAAGGCGCTTGTACGAATACCGCTGTGGAACCCATCCTTGCTTTCCCTGTGAGGCGTCCACTCCTGGGCACCCCCAAGGTGGAGGTCAGGCATCCTTAGCGTTGTGGGGGCCGTTGTGGAGATTAAGCAAGCTATTGCCCAGAGTTGCAGAGTGGGACTCCATGATAAGAATAGGCACCGAGGCGAGAATTATCAGGTCCGTGGAATTTTGAGCCCAAGACCCGCCGTTTTTGGCCACTATAGGTGTGGCAGGGTATACTCAGACATGAGTCCCTTGCTCACTGCACCATCAGGATTCAAGCAAGCCGGGCCGACGACGGCTGAAATGCCAGAAACCGGTCCCCGGAAGCTTGTCTTCTTTCTGGTGAAGAATTGGCTTGGTAGTTTAGTCTGCCCTGTTCCCATGAGGCACTGGGCCAGGGACAGACTGATTTGCATATAGCCAGGTTCTGAGCTGGGATGGTGCAGTGAGCTAAATAACGGTGATGGATCAAGCCCTGATCTTTGGACTGGGTAAGAGTGGTCTGCTTAATTCAGACACTCTGTTCATCACCACCCCCCTTTTCTGAATCAAGGCCCGCCGAGGCGGGGAATTGAACCCTGGTCCCGGGCTAGACCTCTGCATCAGGGTCTGCCGCTCTAACCATTGAGCCACACTTCTCCACAATTGTAGTTCCGCAATTCGTATCAAGCTGTGTTTTCAAAGCCTGACTACAGATGGATGGACTCTCACAATAGCCTTGAGGAGCGCGCTTGGACCGGAAACTTCGGCCTCCTAAAGAGAAGCCAAAAATATCTCTACTCTCCTCGGCAATCGGGATACTGAAGAAAGCATTCTTCAAGTCAATCACCAAAAACTACGTGGCAGAAGCTGGAATCAAAGTCAATAAAGCAGTAATATCTGGCACAACAGGGAATTGCGGAACTACAATCTTAGTCACCTCACGAAGATCTATCACAAACCTATACACAGGCGGTTGTGAAGAATCAGTACGTTTCAGAACAGGCAAAACCGTACTATTGCACACATTACCTCTCGTTTCTTCAATCACACCTTTCTCAATCAGATCATAGATGATCGCTAAAAGCGCTCTTTCACCATCACTAGAAATCCGATATTGGGGAATACGTGGCAATCTAGCATTCGCTTTCAGCGTCACAACGTATGGCGGGATCTCCAAAAGACCCACATCATTAGGTCCAGTAGCCCAAAGAGAATCTGCTGGAAGTCGATCTTTAGATAAATACATCGGAGAGATCACTCTCTTACCTAATGTAAGTTGTACTCCTGAAGGACAACAATGAAACGTTGCATACAATATTGTCAACAAATCCTATCCCAACAAATTCTCACCACAACCTGTCGTCAGAATAAGGGGTGCTTCAAATTAACAAGGTCCAACAGAAAGAGACAAAGGACTAGAAATCGGATTACTAACTGGGGCGCCAGAGAAACCTACTGAAACATTCGTTAAGCCAGACAAAGGTGCGCCAGGGAGTTTAGAGTGCATGATAGAACTCGTCGCAGCACCAGTACCCAACGGAAAAGGCTCTGACACACCTGATGTAATCACTTCAACATAAGGTCCACTCTGATCGACTGGAACTGAAACAACTCCCTCTCTTTGTCTATGGCTGTCCTAGCAATCATTACCGTCCATATTCTCACCTTCGATATAGTAGTCGTCCGCATAGTACTGAGTCGTCCTACCAGACGCACCATTCTGCTGATCAAAAATATTCATCGAATTCCATGGAGGCAAGGAACGCATATTCTGGGGGAACACACCACGTCCTCTACCTCTAGGAACTTGATGAACACCCCGACCTCTCACACCAGAAGCACCACTCGTGCGCTGTAACAGAACCGGACAACTATTCTTGAAATGACCTCTTCTTTACAGTACGCACACTGATTAGGGCCTGCAGTGAAACGCTGTTGAGAAGACTCGAACCTTTGCGAGTTTCTCTGATACTGCTGAGGTTGCTGATAATCGCGCTGATTATTACGAGGCTGATATACTTGCTGCAAAAGAACCTTCGTCTTCAACTCTTTAGTCTTCTTGTCGGCTCTATCTTTCTCATCCTTATCTCTATTCTCGTAATACTGTGCAGTAGCCAATATCTGACGAAGAAACAGCCCAAGAACTCTCAGAATCCTTCAACTTAGTACACAAATCTGGAAGCAAATTATGCACAAACTTACCGACGAACAACCGTTGACCACCTTCCGTACTCATGTCCTGACCACTATGGTCGATAAACGTCTCTTCAAACTTACAGAAGAAATCAGACACACTTTCGTCTTTCTTCTGCTTACATGCAGACAATTTGTCCCAGTTTACTCGCATAGCAGGCATCAAAGTCTTCATGTAATTAATAATCCTACCAGGGAGTTCTGCAACTAAAGGCTCAGGTTTAGCACCACCAACTTGTCTGCCATCCGCGGCACCAATATTATTCCATGTATCACCTAACTCTTGCGCATGATCCGTATGACGAATCAATCCCCATAAAGGCTGTGGAGCTACATTTCCAAACAACATGTCTATATATTAGCTAGATTCATAACACATGAGTCTGCTGTCTGTGATAATTCCTTATAGTACCCTGCAGGATTTTTATGTGGATCAGGCAAAGTCTGCCTAAGGGCCAAAACTTTAGCTCGCTTCCATGGAACATGTACCCAAACACGCTGAAAATGCGGCAGAATAGGTGGATTAGCGGCTACATCTCCTGCTCTCCAAACTAGGGGAACTTCTCTCATCGGATATTGTCGCACTTTTCTCCTAACAGAAGGATCAGGCTCAAACAACGACTGAGAAGGAGACTCACTCCTAAACGACAACAATGTTGCAACTGCTCTTTCAACGTCGAGCCCCACTATAGTTTCCCTCGCAAACTCGGACTGTACACGGAACAACTCAGACGGAGCCTGTCCCAAATCACCATCTTCCCATTCTTCACGAAGGAAAGTACACATTTTATCAAAAACATACCTTTGCTTCGCTGCTTCCCATTGGCGGAAAACATCCATAACAGACTCTAAAGTATACCTTAAAGGATGAGTAACCCATTTACGGGCTAACTGATCCAATACTGTCCGCTCATTGGGACCAGGCAATTGGCTACGCAACTGTGTACGCTCTGAAACAGGGGTCATACCCAAAGAAAGGAGACAAAAGACCAGTAACAGTGTCAGTCATTCTCTGTCGAACAGAAGGAGAAGTTGACAAAAGAACAGGAGACAAGGCAGACTGAGAGGAAACCAACATAGGAACAGTAGCAGTAGAAGTAGCAAGTACAGGAGACAGAGCTGTAGGAATTGAAGACGGAGCAGGTAGCAAAGTCGGCGGTCCTTGAGAAGGCTGCACCAGAGGAATAGGAGCCAACTGAAGAGAAGCTGGCGGTTGTAGAATAACAGGAGGCAAAACAACTGGAGGTTGCGCAACTAAAGGTTGCGGAGGTGCTGTAGCACTCTGCACATAAGGGGGTGGCGAACTCAACAAATGTGACATCAAAGGATCTTTCTCAAGGTCCTTCATTGCACCTTGCTGATGAGGTGGCAAAGCCGGATAGCACTTATCAATCGCCATTTTACGTTGCCTGTGCAACTGCTCACTTGCTTGTTCTTCTTCGTTATCTTTAAACTGTATAGCAGCCTGCATTATCGAGATACCCTTCTCTCTTTTATTTCTCTTTGCTAATTTCATTTCTTTCTGTTTGGCTTCCTTTCGCCATAGGCGGAAAGAGTCAAACATCGCCAGCCGGGCTTTCTTCTTGAAAAGTTTAACTTCTAGATTATCTAAAATCTCCGTGTCATAGCTACCATATTGGGGCCACTTGAGGACACCGTCCTTCCTAGTATAGCGAATCCATACTTCATTATATGTGATGGGGCCCACGCCATGTTTCAAATAGAGCTCATAGGTGGGAGTTCCAATCGGAGGCACCGGACACGAGTCCTCCAATCAGGAATCCCTATTACAACCACAACAAAATATCTGTCCAAGTCTGCTGAGACCAGGCATCTTCGCTCCCTAGTCTAGCTTCAAACTTCAAGGGATACCAAACTCGATAGTCTTGCAAATATACGAGTCCCTCGGCTTTGGAGCTTGCAAGTCCCAAATCAAAGATCCCAAGGGGATACCCACAACAAAACTAAGGAGTGGGAGACGCTCCACTCATACTTAACTGAAATATCGATGACGTCGCCAGAAGACACGTCTATCGTCTCGCTCTACAAATCATCAAAGGGCGCCAAGACAAGGCGACAGTCAGGGCAGCAGTCCTTCGTAGCCGTCAGAAAGCGGGTAACCTCGCAGCAAAGACTTTCGGACCACGACGACATACAGGGGTCGATGAAGTGGCAGGCCTTCCTCCAGAATTTTCTCACAAAGCTTCTCACGATCTTCAGGCTTGGACCGGTACAGGTGAAGTCGCCCCACATTGGGCGCCAACTGAAGAACCGAGTTTTAGAACCTAGCGGCGCCAGGGGCACGCCCAATGTCTTCGGGTTCACCTGTCTTAGAATACAAGACCAGGATACTTCTTGGTGACGTCAAGGATCAAATTTATTGGCTGCAACCAGGAACAGAAGTCTACGAAGCACAACACGGGTGGTTCGTCAGAGACTGTACAACTTTAGTATTGCGAGACATCATCTTTTATGCCAAAAATCACATTCCTGACTAGCATCAATTACTTACGAACTGTCCAATCACACAGTGACATTTCAAAAGGTATCGCATAACGACAAACCCACTTTCAGTTGTCCAGCCCATCATCAATTACAAGAAAAACCCAACATTCTTGCTCGGACAGGCCGGACGAACCCATAATAAAAGGACCTCAACTCAAACCATAAATATGCCATAAAAGAAGGAACAGAAACAGATGAGAAGCAAGATAGAAAGGTGTGTGCGTGTACCATAAACTCAGCAATGTCCTGCTCTTTGATCTCTATCTTGACCAGCTGCCGAACAAGGAACTGGCTCAACAAGGTAAGCTTTGGGCAATGGAGTTAGTTCGCTCAGGTCATCTAAAAGTCAGCTAAAGGTGTACGTGTCCCAAAGACTCGTTCGGCCGTAGTCATCGGCCTATGTGAGGGCAACCAAAAAATGGCTGCCGTACACAAAATGGAACCCGAAGGTTCGGAACGAAATCCCTGAATACACAGTGTATCCATCAATCGAACATGACGAAAACACTCGTACATGCCGCACTCGTCATTTGCGGTTCGCTGATACCAAAATTGACATAATACGACGACCTTTATTGAACGGGTTCAGAATCATGGAACCTCAGACCCTCCTTTTGCCCTTACATAGGCAATAAACCCAAACTCACGTCAGTCTGAATCCAGGATCCAGTACAACGAGATGCCGACGGACTGAGTCAATTGAGTCCAACCCTGAGACCTGACATACAAATGGAAGATGCGTCTGCAGAGGTGGGAATGTGTCTCCGACCTCGAAGAGACATACACAAGCCAAAGAGTTTGATTGAAGAACTATGATCGGATTAGCTAATTTTCTTTTGTTAACAAAGGGGGAGATGTGATGATGTGCATGGTCTAGTAGTTGGGATGGGAGGAGTTACGGGGTTGGAAGAAGAGAAGGGGCAGAGACAGGAAAGGGACAGTTAGAGTAGGGACAGGGAACTGAGAAGAAGCAAGAATAAATCTCCTGAATATACACAACTGGTGTTTGTCGTTATTGCACTTACGACACAACAGAGACCTGATCCAGGGTCTGGTGCAGAGGAGCCTTTGTGTTTGCCTCCCCCTATTTCGTGCTCTCCTCTGTTGAATGAGACCTGAGTACGAAGTTCTTGTGCAGAGGAGCCCCTGTTTGGTTTCTCACATTTACCGGCTCATGTGCTTCTCTGTTGGATGAGGTCGGAGGATTTCGATCTCGTGCAGAGGAGCTCCTTTGGTTAAAGGCAGAAAGAAAAGGTACTGCTAACAAACATTTGTATACTTTACATCTGAAGTGTCCATTCAAGGGAAATTAACTATTGGATGTATTATTGGCTTACGGAAAAGATAACACTGTGATTGCGTTCATTACTTCTACCTATTGAGTAAGAACTAGGAACAAGAGTTATTGTTCTTAGCTCAAGATTCTACAACTCCTAACCTATCGCCTTTTGTTGTTTCTTTCAAATATCTCTAGGAGAGAGGTCTGAGAGGGTATGTCACCACTGTTGTCTAGGCATCTATCTTCACTTCAACCGCACTGGTGGGTGCAATATGAAAAAAGTAAATGTCACATTAAATGTGGTAATACTACAGAAATACAGTTATGTGATGTTCTTATTTTCTTTTGTTTTGAAACCTAGCGTATTGAGGTGATCTTGCCACTGCCATCTGCCCTATTCTATGACCTATGTCCGAATGAGGTCGCACACTGCTCGTCCCATCAGCGTGTGACCCCAGAGCATGATGGTCGATGTAGTCGGTATCAGCGGGTGCGCTTCTACCCGGGTCTTGAGTCTTCAGGGTATTCACTTGGTGTGCTTGCCATCCCTGGACATGTTTCGGGTTCATTAACGCTCATCAGCAGGGATTAGGTGTGTGCACGAGGTTGCTGCGGGGCTGCCGAAAATATTCGTAGGTCCAGATACCTCTTAAGACGCGCAGGTGTGTTATCTCGAGGTCGTCACCTCCACCGGCTCAAAGGAGCCTGTATAAATAGTATGTCCGAATGAGGTCGCACACTGCTCGTCCCATCAGCGTGTGACCCTGGAGCATGATGGTCGATGTAGTCGGTATCAGCGGGTGCGCTTCTACCCGGGTCTTGAGTCTTCAGGGTATTCACTTGGTGTGCTTGCCATCCCTGGACGCGTGTTTCGCGTTCATTAACGCTCATCAGCAGGGATTAGGCGTGTGCACGGGGTTGCTGCGTGGGCTGCCGAAAATATTCGTAGGTCCAGATACCTCTTAAGGCGGCAAGGTGCGTTATCTCGAGGTCGTCACCTTCACCGGCTCAAGGGAGCCTGTATAAATAGTATGTCCGAATGAGGTCGCGCACTGCTCGTCCCATCAGCGTGTGACCCCGGAGCATGATGGTCGATGTAGTCGGTATCAGCGGGTGCGCTTCTACCCGGGTCTTGAGTCTTCAGGGTATTCACTTGGTGTGCTTGCCATCCCTGGACGCGTGTTTCGCGTTCATTAACGCTCATCAGCAGGGATTAGGCGTGTGCCTGTGGTTGCTGCGTGGGCTGCCGAAAATATTCGTAGGTCCAGATACCTCTTAAGGCACGCAGGTGCGTTATCTCGAGGTCGTCACCTCCACCGGCTCAAGGGAGCCTGTAAAAAAAGTATGTCCGAATGAGGTCGCACAATGCCTTGTTCCTAGTAAGAACTAGGAACAAGAGTTATTGTTCTTAGCTCAGGATTCTACACCTCCTAACCTATCGCCTTTTGTTGTTTCTTTCATATATCTCTAGGAGAGAGGTCTGAGAGGGTATGTCACCACTGTTGTCTAGGCATCTACCTTCACTTCAACCGCACTGGTAGGTGCAATATGAAAAAAGTAAACGTCACATTAAATGTGGTAATACTACAGAAATACTGTTATGTGATGTTCTTATTTACTTTTGTTTTGAAACCTAGCGTATTGAGGTAATCTTGCCACTGCCCTCTGCCCTCTTCTATGACCTAGGCTCCACTTATTTTGCTTTACAGGTGAGGGGTACGAGACGGTTACTGACGCAATTTTCATTCTTTAATGCTGTGTGTCTACTGTCATCTGTAAACATTGTGATCACTCTGTGTCCTTCTTCTCTCCTCCTCAGATCTCCCTCTCCGCAGTCCCTACCCTTTCCTGCCCCGCTCGATTGCCTAAAAAGTCTGTGTTGTTTCACAAAGCCAGACTTGGGGTTGTCCAGAGGACCCAGGGTTTTAACTAAAATGTGGGAAATTCACAAGAAAGAGTGCAAACTCAAACAATCCCTCTTGGAATCAATTGCAAGTAACTGTTGAATAGTTTCAAAGTTATCACTAAGCCTTTGGTGGTGAGGCGGGGGTTGGAGCGTGGGGGGTGGGAGGGGGAGCGGGGGGAAGAAGTTTAATAGTAATCATTTTAAAAAAAAGAAAAACTTACCTGCAGCTACTGGCCGAGTCCCCCGTTGCGCCTCGGTCTTCCTGGTCCCAGCAGACACTGGGACTATGTCACAGACTCCCAGTGCAATCCCTGCGATGCTCTCACATTCTGAGAGCAGCGCGGAGATTTGCCTGAGCAGGCGAAAAGATGCTCCGCTCAGGTCAGGGCATCTGTAGGGATTCTTTAGTCTGGCTGTTAAATACAGCTAGTTTGGAGAAACCTAAGTGTGCATGTGTGTTTGACCGGCCTAAGATGGCCCGCCAAACACATGTGCACTTAGAAGTGCACATAGCACTCCTCCTACCCCCTCTCAAGGCCCCGGCCCCACCTCTCCCTACTGCACGCTGGCTCAGCCAACAACTGAAAAATAAAACAATGAAATTATATTGTTTTATTTTTCAGGTGCTGGCTCTCTGAGCCAGTGAGGCGAAGCTCCTCCGCCATTGCGGAGGAGCTGCCCCTGCATACATGTCTAACAATTCCCAGTTTCTAATTTGTGTCCTGCTATCCTCCCCTTCCCCGCCAGTGTTAGTCATGCCTCAGGTATCAGTAACTCTGCGAGAGGGGGAGGAATATTGGGTGTTAACAGTGGCACCCTGAGGGTATTCTCAGAAATTAGGAATTACTTGGGAAACCCTTATCCGAATTGCCCGGTAATTCATCCAATTTCCCTGTTTTTTTCATATGGAGGATTCGCCTGCTTTCAGTAGGCAAAGCCCCTGGTTGAAAAACTCCTGATTCACACGTCTATCATGGATCTGGTCATTCCAATGGGGCTTTAACTCCTGTTACTGGCCCCATTAGAATTGCGGGGACATTCGTAACAAGGGACTAAGAATGACTGACACTGCAAATTTGTGTCAGGAGGGTCAGGAACTTAAAATTGGGCAAAATGCGTCACTAAGCCCTCTCGAACCTGGCCTGTTCGGTGCAGCAGTATGCCAAATATATATTTTGAAATTTTAATTTCTAATTTCAGGTTTCGAGGGAGTCTTTCAATATTCCCTTGCTCTCTTTCTACTTCCAGTAACTCTGTAAGAGGAGTGATATAACTGAGGGACTTGGGAAGGGTGTTTTGCTAGATATGTGGAATACCACACACGGGGATGTTAAATGAATTGGCTTAACCCACTTATAGGCCTTTGAGCATTAGCATAATCCAGAGTACGTAAATGACAATATTGCATATCTTTTAACTGTCTGGAAGATATGACTGCCAAGCCCTAGCAAACGGTCACGGAACGTCAGGGTCTATTTGCTCTTTGACCTGACATTCCAAGAACTGCTGGATCCATTCCATAGCGTCAGACTATCCAAATGGGATAAATGTACATACATATCATGAACCTCAATGCAAGTAATTAAGATAGTCTGTGGTTATTGTGCATATCAGGCTTTGATCCTGCCCTCGTACGCCAACCTTGTCCATCACACCTGTCCTGAGCCTTTCACATCTCCCATGACAGAACATTGCCAGGTAACCTGCATATAAGTATAGAATCTGATTTGAACACCAGACTGAAAACTGAAAGACTTTGTGAATTGAGAACCATGTAGATAGAAACCGCTGCAAGCTCTTACTTGGAGATGAGGTTAACATGTCTGAGGGAATATTTACTGTTTTTCCTCTAAAACTCAGCTTCTTGCTGTTCTCATAAAATGTCTAGACTAGCCACTGGTAGAATACAGAAATGTGATCTTCAAAGTGGTTTGCAAGCTGTTTGCTTTCTTTATAGGCTGTGGACACAAGGGCCAAGCATAGCAATATTTTGGAGAGAAATGTGTATGGGGCTTTTGATCATTTTAGCAGTATCGCATTTACTAATTGACTTTTCCTACAAAGCGTCCTATGGGCCAGATTTTTAAAAAAATGCGTGCAATGCAGCCCAGCACCCAAAGAGGCTGCAATTGTGTGACAGGGAGGGATCACGAGAGAACATTTCTACAGAGATATGACTCTCTCCTCCCCTCTCCATACCGCCAGCACTGATTTCAGCTGGGTGCGTGCCTGAGTCTAGCATACATTTTGTGCAGGTCGGGTATCCATCCTGTTCAAAATACTATGCCCAGACATGTTCAAACACTTTTCCCACATTGTATGTGAGCTGCACATTGCAGCAAGTATGCAAAGTCAGAAGAAAAGGAGAAATAAAAACATTTCTTCTGGTAACGCCTCCTTTGAATGATGTTAACTTTTGGTGCTAAACCCCGCCTACAATTCATTGTAGGTTGGGATCTGCGTAAAAACGTATGGAATGGTTGCATTGTAAACACCCATGTACCACCTATGAAATGCCCCTTGGCGTGAAGTTATGCAAAGAAGTTATTTCTGCTACTTTTATGGTAATTTCCTGAGCAAAAAAATAAATTCCCCCATAATACATTTTGTGCTGGTTAGCTTCACTTATGTGACGCTAACCCAGTGTGTACTGTTAATTGCAAAGCATGATTAGACAGAAGGGATGACCAACTCAGAGCTGCGGCCAATGATAGGTGAGAGCTATGAACACCAGTTATGCAAAAACAGGTTTATGTACACAAAGGAAATGGTCAGAGTCTATGTCCTTATTTAGGTCTCGTCAAGGGGCTTGCGGTCCCACCATTCAGGTGAAGATTTGCCTTGTCCGTGTGCCTGTCGGGGATATCCCTACTGTGAAGGGATTTGCCACCACCGCAGCTCTATTCACAGCAGAGAAAAATGAGTAACGGCAGCATGTTTAAATTGCCAGCTCAGCATTTTTTTTTTGTTCTGCTAAAACAAACTGTCAATGCTGGAGATTGTTTTTAAATAATAATTTCAGGGAGCCTTTTCCGTACCCGTGCAGGCAATTTAAGATTTTCTCTGTCTGTTTCCATCCTACCTTGCATGGTGGACATGATCAGGTAAAATGAGGAATCGTCGTCCTGCCCTCAGTTGTTCGGGACCATCACCACTGTAATCCAGTGGTTCTGTGACTGATGCTCTGCTGGGTCAAGGGCTGCTACTAGCAGAGCTCACTGATGGTAATCCAGTGGTTTCCCAAACTCCAAACTGAGTGAGGCAACCACAGGTTTGGTGGGGCAGAAGGACCATGGGTTTCTGGGTGTTCTGGCCTTAAGTGACCTTTTTAGCCTTTGTGGGGCTGTACTCCATTTGAACTATTTAGCATCTACAACAAACCAAATGAGGAATCTAATTGATCTCCTACCTTGGTTCGTTGGGCAATCTTGTGGTTAACATAGTAGACGTCCAGTAAACAGTGTTGGATGTCTTGCTACCTCTTGGAACTTGGCCAAAACATGGGAGTGATACTCCACCAACTCTATATCTCTTTTCCTCACTCCAGTCTTTATTTACGAGGTGCACCCCACCTCCTTGAGACAGGGAAAAAACGCAGGGGGTACTAAAATACAAACTCCACCTAACTTCTGAGTGCCAAAAACGGGTTGGCATTCCGAGCCTCTTCCTCCTTTTAGTCCTGTCTAGTACTGGGACAAGGAGTTGAGGATGTGCTATTTTGATTTATTGAGGATAATTACTATGGGCTCTAGTGGGGACTAAGCCCCATAAATTGTCTATCTAGATCTTCTCGTGCGGGACTTTGGATCTTTGCAAATGCACTAGGGTTATGCCATTGCATTCCAATCTGTCCCTCCAGATTCCAGAGACAGACTAACACTGTGGTTCATCGTCCAATCAAGAGACTGACATTGGAAGCCTTTCACATAATACTGCAAAAGAAAACATTCATTACTTCACCAGCTCCAGAAAGGTCTCTTAGAGTTTGTCATTATCTCCCTAGCCTAAAGATTCCTGTGGGTTATGGTGATAGACATACATTTTCTGAATCAATGGGTAACTTCGATAATGTTCATATGGATACTCAGAGAATAATTACTATAATTTCTTCTTGAGATGACCTGGTAACAATCGATCTCCAATATGCCTACTTTTTATATCCTGATAGCGAAAGAACATCAATGTTGTTACCTTAGGTTGTAGGTTAAGAATAATCCTCCAGGAAACCACATGAGGCCCAACATAGATAGTGAACAAGCATGAACCAGAGTATATATACAGGTAAGCCGTGTTTAAAATAATCTGAGAACACCTTGTCAGAATAGACAAATTAGCCAAAAATAACCTGTGAAGGCCTGCTCACTAGTAACCCTAAAGCCCAGAGAAGGATAGATGACTGTGTGCATGGGAGTCCAGGGTGAAACAAGCACTACAAAGGAGTTGTGGATGTGGCAGGATAAAGTACAAAACATACCCCAGATACCCAATAGGCCAATTTATTAGACAACAGCAATAAAGTTGGCTATGAAGTCAATCAATTAATCAATCAATCAAATTACTTTATTCGTATTTCATTTGAAAGACATAAAAGCCCAGATAAAAAAAATCAATTTCCAGGAAAATAAATAAGGCAGTACAGTTACTTTACAACCTGATAGTCTTTCTTAACCTAATCACACGTTTTAAATAACTTACTACACACCCGATTGGCAAGTCATCTTCCATACATTGTAATTTTAGGTATGCCGCTCTCCAATGTCTTAGACCATACTGTTTTCCGATCAGTAATAAAAACAACCTCCTCGGCGACGTATAAAACCTGCAAAAAAGAGTTACATGCAATGTTGATTGTGTCGAGCTACCGTCACAAGGACATAGTGCTAGAGTACGTGACCAATCGTTCATCATTGGGAATGTAATAACCCTGTCCACAATACCTAGGCAAAAGCGTGTCAGTAAAATCCGATCAAAGGGGCTTGTCACATATGACAAATATGGCTGAATCCCAATGCATGACAACATAATGTGATTTTCCATGACCGAATGTTTTTCTTTCTCCACAAGCCATCGCTTTTCCTCCAGATGGGACAAGTATTCCTTTTTAATAGCTTCCTGGAGGTAATATTCATACAGTCTGGATTTATAAATAATTCTGGATGGCCCTTTTCGTCTGCAATATCCGTAATATGTGGTAACCATGGAATGCGGTGTACATTATCCAATTTTAAACAGTTCATGATGACATCCCGGTTAAAAGCTGCTTCGGGGTATTCCATATCTTGTGCCAATAATACATTTCTTTGCAGTTCTTTTCCTACACTTCATTCTAAATGTTTTACTTATATTTACTTGCAGCCCCCTCACCTGCATGTAATCAACAAAGTGTGTAACTGTCTTCTGTAGGCCTGTTTGTGTCCTTGACATTAAAACCGTGTAGTCCGCGTATAATAATATTGGGACTGGGTTTCCATTTATATTTAGGTAATCATGGGGGAGCTCGGCCAGTTGTTCACCCAGACTATTAATGTATAATGTGAAAATGAACGGGCAAGGACGCATCCTTGCCTCACTCCTTTTCCAATACCAAATCTAGCTGAGCACTCCCCATTTTTCACATATCTCACCCTTGCTCCCGCCTCTCGGTAAAGTTCTCTAATAAATAACAAAATATAATTTTCAACGCCCAGCTCAAATAAAGATTTCCATAATTTATCATGTATGACACAGTCGAACGTGGAGGATAAATCGACAAATGTTAAAAACTAATTTCCACTTTTTGCCCGAGTATATTTATCGATTTTAAGACTAAGATTCAAACCTTGCTCTATTGTGCCCAGTCCTGACCTAAAACCATATTGTAGTCGTGCTAAAACCCCGGTTTCTTCTGCCCATAGTTGTAATTTATTTGAAATTACCCTCCCAACCACCTTTAAAAGAGAATCTAAGATTGATATGGGGCGATAACATTTAGGGTCATCGCGATTTCCCTTCTTAAAAATGGGTATTAAAATAGCATCTGACAAGGACTTTATAAAACCAATTTGACAGCACTTATTTAAAACATTCATTATATATAAGTGCCCAAATATCGGTGTTTGACCGGTAAACATCAACGGGAACACCATCCGGCCCGGAGCCTTGCCTGAAGCACTTTTCTGTATTGCACAAACTATCTCATCCAGGGTGAATCTAATATCGAGAGGGTATTCAGATAGGCCTACCTTTTCCGCATTAAAACCCTCTGTCTCAAAACCTCCTACTTGAGATGTTTCCCTCCCCAGTTCATTATCTACTGGGTTTGTACCGGCACGGCTTGCTGGTGGTTCCTCGAGTGAAGAAAGCAAGAAAGGGGGGGTGCTTTTTTAGTGTGATTGCGGCACGGAGCTGGAACAATCTCCCTTTGGAGATGAGACTAGAAGGCGCTGAAGTCAAATTTAGAGCATTGTTAAAAACTCATCTGTATAGGATGTAGGGTTCACGGAAGGGTGGGCAGTCTCTGTTATTGTTGGCTAGTTTTTTTTTTCCTCACTAGCGCGGGGACACGCCGTGAAGGTGTTACCAGGCGCTTTATAAGCTGTTTTATTATTGTTATAAATCACTGAAATAGCCAATCCAGCTATCTTCTGTAATGGCTGTATCCATCTTATCACAATCCCTCTCCGTTAAATATGGAAAGTTCACTATCTTCAAGAACTTGACATTATCTTTCTTTATACAAGCCTCATGTAGATCTTGCCAAACTTCCTCTTTAATTTATGCTTTCTATTCTTTTGGGCCTGTTTATGGAGCAATCTGGTTTCCTTATCTCTTCTCTATTCCTGGGTAGCTTTTTCAGGGCTATTTTTAAATTCTTATGAGCTTTGCTACATTCATGATCAAACCACCCCGACTTTTACACAATGTCGTCTTCGGTTTATCTGTAAGAATTTCCTTAATCTTAGCTGAGATGTTCAGGAATGCTTCTATCACGTCTGCGTCAACTCCTTTATTTTCCTCCGCTAGACACACATTAAAATCCTCTTGTGTTTCATTTACGAGCTGCCCCAAAAACGCAGTGGGGTCCACCTTCTGCCATTTTAATGTATATCCATTTCTACTTGATAAACGAATTTCCTGATTGTATGTAAAACCCACTTCTCCCATTCTATGGCGGGTACCATTCTCGAATACAAGAGAGACACTATAGGGGTAGTGATCACTCACCGCATTACAGAGTGTAGAAAATGTTAAAATCTTTATAAGTTTCTTATTTTTTTGAGAACAAAACAAAATCAATTGTTGTATTGCAACCTCTCCCTATATATGTGGGCTTAAATGCTACTGGGGAGATGCATAATTGATTAGCATAGTTTAGATTAAATCCAGACATAATTTCATTTAACATATCTCCCACAGCTGAATGTGTAAAGTGAGGTACAGCTTCGTCTATTTCCCCCCCTAACCCACATATACCACTCTGGTAGTGCCTACACAGATAACAATTGAAATCTCCACCCCAAATACAGCACAGTTCCCCTTTAGGCCTCTCTTGGAATTTCCTCAAATCCCTTTGTGGTTTGATTCAGGACGCTCAAAATCATATCTTTCGGTACATTATTATAAAAATTAATAATTATCAATCAGCCAACTTCCTTCAATTGTAGTTCCACGATCTGATAAAAATCACTTTTTCTTACAAAAGTTACTTTCAGAATAGTTAACAGATTTGAAATATAAGTACATAGGCCTCCTTTGGGTCTACCAGCTTTACTAGGAAGGGCTGGAGTATGGTGAGTCTGCAATCCCTCCATATGGAGCTCACTAATGTGCCAAGTCTCTTGTAAGCAGATTATCAGATGATCAGCCACAACCTTCAGCCATGCTGGGTCATGTATCTTTGCGGCCAACCCCGCTATATTCCAGAACAATAACTTACATTGTTGTTTTCTCAAAGATTGTGGCCTATCAGATGGCTTTATATTTACATTATTTATGATATCGTTAGGGATACTTTTATCAGATTGTTCCGTTACATGACTCACGATTTCTAATTCTACTACTCCTTGTTCGTTATGGCTATGAAGTCAATAAATAGAATTCAGAAATATTTGTGCATCTTACATCTCAATAGGGGCAATTCTCTGCTTTCTGCATCCCAGATTCCCAAATGTCTAGGGTGCTTCATGTTCTCACAAATCCGTATCATCTTAAAAGTTTCATACTTCACCTTGATGGCAATTACCTTGAACAATTCACCATACCTGAGAAACATTATTAACATCTCTGGTGATCTTTGAACACCTACAACAGCGACATCACCATGTATTTTTTGAACAGTGGCAGTCGACTGCATTTCCTGAGACCCAGCCCTGTGCATGGCACAGATGTGAATTGCCTCACATTCACTTGATAACATTGGAATTCATTTAAATTTTAATTTGTATTTACACATTAGACAGCATTAAACACACCTGAGTTGGATTTATAGTATAGCACTACTACCAATGCATGATTCCTGACACCTACTCGGTTCTAGTTGAATGGTGGTCTAATTCTAATACATTTTCTCTTCAGTCAAGAACACCTTGTTACATTATCTGAGAGGTGAAAACTCAATCAAGGCTCACAGAATAAATGATTTTCTGCACATTGTTATACCATCATGTAAGCAATGGATATTTCTCCTTCCACTCTCTTTGTTCCATATCAATAGTTGACTACTGTTTGTTATGGATAAATATTTTCTACCTTGCATGTTGCACTCTACACTCCTGCTCTGTGTCTTTCAATGTCACATTCTGTAAATATTACTGCCACCAGAGCTCAGAGCTCCGAAGCTCCGACACAGCACGTGCTCCAGACCCTGGCCCATTCCCACATATAGAAGAGTCAAATGCAATCTCCATTAACATCATTCAGGCAACCACAATACTTTACTGTTAAAATGTGCGTGCATTCAAGAATCCTATCCTACTTATTAGAGTAGTACCCCCAATGAACAGTGCACATCTACTCGCCAGTAGCCATCATTCCAGGTCATAGGGCATATTAGAACCTGTTTTTTCTAACATGCTACAACAAGGTGATGGATGGAATGCTTGAATTAATCTCAGCCACTGGCAATCAATTGGGCCACATTCCAGTCCATCATTTTTTATCCACCATGGCACTCTGCACAAAGGCCTGCCTTAATGCAAATCATTACGGGCCATGCTTCTCATGGGAACAACCCATCCCTAAATGTCAGGCGAAGACCCCTTCAGAAGGAACCACAAGAAACCCTAGACAATTTTTGCCCTGATTGGGGCTCGTCAGTAGGATGTAGCTTGAGTCCTAAAGCACAATGAGTGGGTATAACTCACATCTGGTAATACCCGTCGCAGTTAGAGCATCAACTGAAAAAACAACAAGGTGATGGATGGAATGCTTGCATTAATCTCCGCCACTGGCAACTGCTTGGTGCTGCATTCCAGTCCATCTTTTCTTGCCCACAATTGTACTCTAAACAGAGGACTGGATTATCCAAATTAATACCGACCCTGCACCTTGTTGGAACAGTCCATCCCGAATTGCCTAGAGCAGGTTTGCCCTATTTGGAGGTCATCAGAAGGGTGTAGCTTGCGTCTCCTTGAGACCCTGAGTAATTAACAGTG
Organism: Lissotriton vulgaris; assembly: GCF_964263255.1. Taxonomy (NCBI): domain Eukaryota; kingdom Metazoa; phylum Chordata; class Amphibia; order Caudata; family Salamandridae; genus Lissotriton; species Lissotriton vulgaris. The sequence goes on along the minus strand of NC_141691.1, from coordinate 671,962,527 downwards.
GCTGAGTTTAATTCCAGCCACCACATTTTAGTTTTTGAACTTGCTAAACTCTAGGTAAAGCCATTTTCTTTCAGTTTCCAAAAATATCACTTAATTTTCTGCTGCAATGTAATCTTAGACAATGGCCCATAGGTACATACAAATACAATGGTTTTCATTGGCAGCGTAAGTGTATGGTCCTCAGTAAATGTAAAATAATTTCAACCACTACTTACAAGTATGTGGCTCCGTGGATATTTGATACTGTGTAATATGTTTGTCCAGTTCCTCATTTTTTCTTGCACTGTCTGTATTTACCTTTGATGTATTTCTTTTCTGTGTATTTGAGGCTGAGTGTATTTGTATGTAAGGAGCTTCACTGTGCTTGTGATATTGGTTTAACAGTCAGATGCTTGCGATGTCACATTAGAATGTTCTGTACACTGGCTGTTGTGAGTGGAATTTGACAGTTGGTAAAGAAGGAATAACTGTGGTGATTGTTCTCGCGTCACCTTAAAATGTCTAACACATCTGCTGGTGAGATTGAGATTTGTCATAAGGTACGAAAGAAAAGGAACTATCATTGGGTGAGCTCATTTCTTTCATGAATACTCAATATATTGTGGGAGAGTTTCTTGGTTTGGGCCACTTTGGCATTGAGGCCAGCAGGGGCCTGTTGTAGGGTTTATTTTTTTGGGGCACAGCCCAAGTCTACTTTGGTTGGTTGCTTCTTCCACCCTCTGCCATTGGTGGTTACCTCTACAACGACACCAGGGTCACTGTTGTTGATTGGTGCTGCAGGTACTTCACGTCTCTCTGATCGTGTTCTTTTTTTTTTGTAATTCTTTTTATTTTAAAACAAATCGACATTACATACCATTTTGCGACATGAGGAAGAGATTATACATCGTCCAATTTTCCAACCTGGGTTACAGTGAATCAGTTCCCAATATACAAAACATGACAATTGGGGGGTTTCTAGAGTCTCATCGCTGTTCAGGTGAGCTGGCGGGATACAGATATCTCCTCTATACAAGTTCCAGGGCCCCAACACTTTGCTCCACTTCCCGGGACACTGTCTGGCCACATATACAGATTTTTCCCGGAACATGCACCAGTCTAAATCTTCCTTCCATTTTTCTCGCATTGGCGATTGGTGGGCCCCCCAATGTTGTGCTATGTTCCTTTTAGCCACCATGAGGGCCAGGGTCACCCATTGTTTCGTATAAGAGGTAAGGTCTGTCGGCTCCCAAATGTTTAGAAGGCACCAACGGGCTTCGGGCTGCAAGTCGACTGTAAGTATCTTGCGGAGAGTGTGATGTAAAATCTGCCAGTACGATTGTATATGCACACATTCCCATATTATGTGGATAATGGTACTGTACCAACTCCCCACACCCACGCCTGCACTCTCCAGTATCCATTCTGCCCATTCGTGCCAAACCTGGCCCAGTGAAGTACATTTTGTGCAGAATCTTTAGCTGCACCAGACATAGCCTCGCTGGGACTGCCACTTCCCTTGGGGAGTAGACCGCTGTTTGCCAGTCTTCATAGTCCAGTTGTAGTCCGTCTCTAACCCATTTGCCCTTAAGGGACTGGAGTGCGTCTTCCATATTGTTTATCAATTTTTTTGTAAATCAGCGAAATAGACCGCTTCGGAAGATGGCCGTCTAATATCCTATCCTCTAGAGGTTATGCTTCGGGTGGGGAGGGTCTGCTAGCGAGGTGAGTCCGAAGTGCGTCTATAATTCTCAGTGCCAGCCAGATTATATTGCCATTGGAAAGTTCTGACCGTGTTCTTGAAGCCACGTTGTGGCATATGGTTATTGGAAGTAATGCCTCTATACCCAGGGTCATCTCCATGGCACTCATACAGTAAGAGCCTGGCTTCCACTTTATATGTTATATGTTAAAAACAGAAGAAAATGCAAACTGAATGAGGGATCTAAGCACACAAGTACCAGATATACACTGTGCTGCTGTGCCATCCCTGTCATTTTTCCGCTATCCCTGAAAGTTCTACTGCAATATGCTTTCTTTCCACTCCAATGACGGTGAGGCAAAATCAGGTGCTGAACCAGCCCAAGAATAAGATGCTGTAGACTGACTCCAATCTCAAGTTATTTGTTCATCGAATGTTAAAGGCCCTGTTTGAAGCCTCATTGGATTTTGCCTTCAAGTGTTCTTTTGCTAACCTGTAGTCCTCACTCAATGAATATGTATTTCACAGGTAAAGGTCAACCGTCATTTTTAAGGATTTTTTGTAGCCTACATCAGATCCTCAGATACATGCACACAGATGCCAACTGATTTCAAATGGTAACACTGCAGATGCCTTGAGAGCATTCTTAGCCACTAGCGGCCAATATGCACCTTTTCTGAGCCAGCAGTTCACCGGTGTACAGAACAAATCTGGAAACCATTCTAGGCATTAACTGAAATACAAGGAACAGCAACACAATACAAACTATTTACCAGACTTCATTAACAGAGTTCAACATGGCTTTGGCTCTGTTTGATATAATTAATGGCGCAGACTTGAGGCAGCTGGTAGCTGGGCCTACTCATGCGGCAGGACATACCTTAGATGGTATCTTTTCTAACTACCCAGGTCTAGAGTTTATGGGTCTATTGTCACTCGTTTGTTCGTATATCATGCAGCAGTTCGATTTGAGTTGACTCTGATGGGGTTGCACATGAAGGGGCAGTGTCCCAAAGGCCCTATAGCCACTAGACCATGGAGTAAAATTGAAGGGATACTCCTGCAGGAGCTTCTAACTGCCACAGCAGGTCAACTACCAGTGGGAGTGGATGAAGCTTCTATGGTTTACACGAATTGGCTGGAACAAGCCTGCGAGACATTAGCTCTAATTAAGATTCTCCGCCCTAAAAGATCGCAACCCTCTGCGCCTTAGTTTTCAGAGGATCTGAGAATTCAGAAACTCGTGTGTAAACAACTGGAGCGGAACTGGAGGAAGGGCTGTAGAGAAACTGAGAAAACACTGTATGAGCTCAGTTTGCAAACTTACAAACAACTTATTTTTTCTGCCACACAAACGTTCTTTGCAACCCGCATTGACCTAGCGAAGAATTCAGCAAAAGAGTTATTTAGAACTGTTTCAAATCTGGCCTCTCCAAGTCCAGTCAGAGTTCAGCCTAGTCAGGAACTTTGCGAAGACATTGCTACATTTTTTCTCACCAAACAGAGTCCATCTTTTGCGCTTTCAGCGGGTCGAGCACGGGGGAATATATGCAACTGGGGAGGAACCAAAGTTAACAACAGTTTCTGCTGCCACGTTTGAGAATTTTTCATCAGTGTCCTTTGAAGACATTCAAGAGCTCCTCATGGCAGCAAATTCAGGGTCACCTTATGACCCATGTCCAGTTGCAGTGGCCAAGCTGGCTCTGATCCAGATTGCATTGTCTCTATTACCAATCTTAAATGGCATGTTTGTAACTGGGCAGTTTCCTACATATTGGAAACTAGACTGTATCTTGCCCCTATTAAAAAAAACAGTCTGGATCCTAAGGATCCTAACAATTTCTGCCCCATTTTGAGGCTTCCGCTCCCAGCGAACTGACAGAAAAAAATATGAATGCACAACTCAGTGCCTTTCTAGTATAGACACAAGCTTTGGATTCTTCCCAATATGGCTTTAGAAAAGGCCATAGTACTGATACTTCCCTCATCAAGGCCACAGATGAGATTAGGGGAGGGGTGGATCGAGGGGGGGGGGTAGGGCAGCCCTAGTTTTGCTGGATCTGTCCGCTGCCTTTGATACGGTCCATCATGGTATTTTGATGGACCGTCTAGAGCAGGGTTCTCCATCCGGTCGATCGTGAGGTACCGGTAGCTCGCCAATGCCCTGTAGGTAACTCGCGCTGGTAGTGTCGCAATTTAGTAGCCCATTGACATTGTTGTAATATTTTGGCCTTTTTTTATGTAGACGTCCGCCATACCCAAACAACCTGCTCAGATTGGCTTAACTGAGGAGGGGCGGGCCAAAGAGTATTACGTTGATCCTCCAGTAGTCTCTGCACCGCCGCCACCTGCCTTTCAAAACCTGGCACCGCGCTTTTCATCCTGCACGTTGAGGGCCAGTGCAGAGCAGCAGGCATGGAGGAGCAGAGCGCCAGGTGCGGGAAAGCGTGCAGGTTGTGCATGGAGTATTAAACTGCTACCGGTACCTTTGCCACCTGCTTTGTTCAGTCTGCCACCAGTTCGACTGGAGCGGCAGGTCAGCTTAAGGGGCCCTGCGCAGGCCTCATCAGTTCCACACCCGTAGCGAGCCCCTAATCTGGCCTGATAGTTGTATAGGCGAGGTGGCTCATTGCAGTCCAGGACACATGAAACCAAACAAAAAAAACTGATTAGAATGCTGCCTTGAAATAGATCGTATCTATGACAGTCATGATCTCCGGTGTTTCAATTAGGCTTCATGTTTGCACACTACAATGAAACGGAAAGTAATTTGTTTTCCACTTCAAGAGCGTAACAATGTTAAATGCAGACCATTGACTAAAATCATACATATAGAATTCTTAATTTGCAGAGAAACACTTCAATTGCATAAAAGATGATACATGCTAAAATAACCAGGTTTAGCTAAAATGTTAAAAACAGTGTTTCCTATCGGCATACGGGTTCCTTGGGAAAGCCGGAGACCTTCTAAGATCCTTTCTATCAGGCAGAAGGCAAATTGGTGCACTTGGAGATCATCAGTCAAAACCTTTAGCACTGCCCTGTGGGGTTCCACAGGGGTCTTCACTTAGCCTCACACTTTTTAATGTGTATGTTTCCTCTTTGGCGCCTATTGTTAGGGCGTTTGGACTTGGCCTTACATCATATGCGTACGACACCCAAATAGTGGTGTCACTGCTACCCGGTGTTGAGGCAGGTTTAGACAATCGATTCCAAGAGTGTATGCTATTAGTAGGGAGTTGGATGGCAGAGAACTACCTAAAACTCAACACTGGTAAAACCGAGGTGATCCGCCCGACATACTAATAGACCCCTAAGTACTGTATTTCTCCCAGGCGCCCCAAATCTTTTCACATTTCTTTGAGCATCCTCTGCTCTGGTAAACTACTTTCTCCGCTTGCAGGCACCAATCTAAATCTCGTTTCCAATCTCTAATCTTTGGAGGTTCTATGGCTCCCCTAGCCCTAGCGATGTTCCTCTTTGTCACCACAGTAGCTAACATCAGCCAGACCATGGTGTGTTTGGGCCTCGTCGTTTCCCCAGTTACTCCCCACAGGTGCCACCTTGCTTCGGCTGGAACTTGCAGACCCACTCCTGCAGCCATTATCCGGGCCACTTCAGTCCAGTATCTTTGAATTTTGGGGCATGCCCAGAGAATATGAAAAAAAGGAGCCCATTTCCCCGCAGCCCTTGGCGCATTGGCCTGAGTCACAGGGGCCTATTTTGTGTTGGAGCGTCCGAGAAGTATATGACCTATGTAGGATATTAAGTTGAATTAATCGGAACCGAGAATGTGTAGCACTTTCCAAGTTAAGAAAGTTTTATGTGAATCCAGATCCAGTTTATTTGAGGTAAGGGACTAGAAGTCTGATTTCAAAATCTTTGTATTTTATTATTATTGTTAAATGGACAACTTTTCAAATTTGTTCTGGAATAATCCCTTCTGTGCCTCCACGGAGTTTACTGCCTGGAAAAAATTAGGGGTGGGTGAATCACTGAAAGCTTCATCCAGGCTCGAGCCAGATCCAGATCTTTGGCTCCGGCTCAGCTTGAGTTCCTCTTGGAAGCTCATGCCCAAACCGAGCCATGCTTTCAAAGGAGTCCCTGTGGCTTAGTAGTGACATATGATAACCATGTAATATGGGCAATCAGATTCAATCTTGGACTTGGCTCTGCATTCTATAAATCCCCAAAAATCTCCATACGTAAAAAAAAAACATGTAAGTAGCCAGTGTATGTTATGAAGAACTTGGTAATCTGTGGGCTATGTGAAAGTGCCAAAAATAAAATGTGGATTCTGCCTGCCACTCATGAGCTGATCTCGTTTTTTCAAGAATTAAGGACAAAGCATTAACCTCTAAAGTCCGAAACAGATGCCTATCTGGCGACTGAACTGCACTGCGTGAAAATGGAAAATCTGGGATCAATCCCAACTTCCCTGCTTGACCAAATGATCCGATACTAGGCAAACACCTTGTCACCTACCTTCCTTTTTTATTTTTTATCACATTATTGGAGCACCTTCAAATGCATCTCTGGTGTTTGATTTAATACACTATTATGCTGCCTTGTGTATAATAAGAATGTAGGCGACATAGGGTGCCCATGACAACTAATTTATTTCTTAGATCACGAATAGCATTGTCATCGCCGTGGGAGCGGAAATCTTTCTCAGTTTAATAAATACCCTCTGCAAAGATACACTTTTGTGTGTTTAAGAAATATGCTTTTTTGAATTTGAATCTTACCATTCTCTAACTTGATGTTTGTTGCATGTTTTCAAGGCTCGGCTCTTACATAGGGTCTTAGAGCCAAAGCGGACCCTGGGCTTGACTTCTCCTGTTAATTTGTTATCTTGCCCACCTCTAGGTAATATGTTGCACATGTGGAGGTGGGAGTAAGTTTCGAAGGTGCGCGGTGCCGTGGGTGGGCATCTGCCTGTGGCGCTAGCAGCAAAACGTGCGCAAAATACACCAGCCGTAAAGATGGTTATCGGATGCCTCCACTCCCACACTTTAGTTGACAACCTAGTGCATTCTTGTAGTCTTGCACCTCTTCAGTTGAACTAAACAATTAAAAATGATAAAAGAGCCCCAGATTACAGTATTGCATTCTGGTGATTTATTTCTGAACGAATCAGGTGTTTAGAGTGCCTATTTCTGTGTAGTATTCTCTGCCATCATAAAAGAGGCTCAAATTCCCCCTACGTGGGTAGGAGCTAAAATTACTCCAATCTATAACAAGCATTGGCATAGGCAATAGGTCTCGCCTTTGGGATTTCAAGACAATGGAGACCCCGTCTCTAATTGTTACAACTACTTACAGCGGACGAGGTATCCAATGTAGGTATGACATGGAAAAAACACAGGCAGGTGATAACGTGATCATAGCATCTGCACAGAGAACGATACAGTAGCAGATTAGATAGACAAACGGATATCAATTCAATGTAATTGTATTCCCCTGATTATGTATTTGTGTCTGTGTGCTTTTTATGATTTGTTATTAATCGAAATAAAGTTGTTTGAACTTGAACTAGACAAACGGGTGTATGGATGGTCATGTGACTGCAATAAATGTAGGCAGGTAGGCAGATACACAGACGGCTGGAACAACAGACATGGAAATTAGTCGGGTACTTTAAACATGGTAAAATAACACGATTCCTACAGGAGTTTCTATAAAATTACAGATGGCGATTTAAGCTCTCACCGTCATTCAAGACCCAGATAGTTACAGAGGCAATCCTTTCATTCACAGTGCATGCGCTGAGAGCATTTGTTTGCACTAACTCTTCATAAGTTTTTCTAACATAAATTGAGAATATGTTTGTTTAAAAAAGATGCAACGTCGTTTAAAATATTTGGTACCAAAAGTCCCCTTTTCCTCAGGATTATTCTATTCAAGCAATGCCACGGATATCATATAATAGTTCTATCTCCATCCAACAATTAACCAAAAGGCTAAACATGTTTTTTTGTATTGTGCGAAGAAAAGACTTCCATGATCAAACTAAGCAACAAAGCATAACGAGCATTGGCCGCGAAAGTGAAACTAATGAAAGTGATTGAGCTGCCTGCAGAGAAGTGCGGGGGGGGGGGGGGGGGGGGGGGAGGAGTGGAGGCCAGCATCTGTGGTGGACTTGGAAGCACAGAGAGAGGCACGCAAAGTGCGTGTCCGAGCACATGCACTCAAGCTTTAGGCCGGCCATGGCAGTATCTTGTAGCACTTTTTTTTACCTCTTACTAACTGTCGAGCAAGCAGCGCTGCTCAAGGCTTGACCTAAAAAAGGGCCCCTGGGATTCCCCCCTCAACTATAGGCCCATACGTCTTATCGATAGCATGCAGAAGCCATTTAGCAAGGTAACCCTGGGTAGGTTACAGGAATGGAAGGCCTCCAACGAAGTACTTACCCCACTGCAGGCAGGATTTAGGGAGTTGGTTACTACCATCGGTCAGATATTCCAACTCCAAATGTTATATTGGGAAACTATTACTCTGGGCAAAGGCAGACTTTATGTTGTGTTTGTGGATCGTCCTTCAGCCTTTGATTTAGTTCCTAGAAGGACATTATGGGAGGCCCATGCTGAGATGGGGGTTCCAGTCTATTTCCTTGGCATCCTGGTTAGGTTACACACTGATAACTACGCACAAGTGAAATGTGGTAGTGCTGGAAAATTAACAAGAACATTCCCAGTGAACAGGGGAGTAAGGCAAGGCTGCGTCCTTGCTCCCACACTGTTTTCTCTGTACATCAATGGCCTTGTAGATTATCTTGAGTTGTGTGATAATGATGCACCCAAACTTGCTAAATTGAGGATCCCTGCACTTGTTTGCTGATGATATGTTACCCCTCTCTAAAAAACATATCGGTTAACCGAGGATTTGGATCGTTTCACCAACTTCTATAATGTGTATAACTTTGACAGAGCGTATGGGGTAGCACACTCACCTCATGTGCTGTAGGCTTAAGTTGGAACAGGTAGCAGGGGAACAATTAAGTTTATATTAAGGTCCCAGTTCTGACCAATCAGCCCTGCCCAAGAAATATATAATTCTCAAGCACTGGTGACAGCGTGTTATGGAGCTGAATTATGGGGTCATCTTAAAGTGGACCTCTTTTTAGCTGTGGAAAACCGTTTTATGAGGAAGCTACCTGTTAATACACCCCCGCATGACCTTGAGTCGAGACCAATCTCTGACAAAATAGGATTAAGCCCATTTGTGTATTGGATGAGAATCTGGTTTACACCAGAGCACATCCCCTATAGTAAAGGGCTGGAAGAAATTCTGTCTATTCCTGGATCCTTAGATATTCCATGGATAAGGTATATTAAGACATCTTTAATGGAAATCGGTCTTGAGAGTTTTTGGAGTTCCCATGGTGCAGTTAGGGCTACACCTAAGGAATTGCTTAAATCACTGTATTGACAAGCCAAAGATTTTGCGCTGCTCACTAGGCAGAGCCAAGGATCCTTGACAGAAACTTTTCTCTGTTAAAAACTTCTTCTGGAAGGAAACTTTCTGGAAGGCATGCATCCGCCACTAGCTAGGTGTCTATATCTGCAGCTTCAGCATGGATCTTTTGCTTATCGGCTTGTTCATAGCTAGTTGGGCCAAAACAATATTGCTCAGTGCTCAATGTGTGGCGCTTCCAAAGAAACCGTTGAACAAGTCTTGTTTTTTTGTCCCCTTTATAGCAACTACAGGAAAAGATGGATTATTGCATTGTGTTGAAGACTGGGAGTTGGAAAATACACAGAGGCCGTTAGGATGTTCAAATATGATGACAATCATTTAATTTGTTTTGGTGTTAGTAGCCTCCTGTTGGGAATGTGGGGACTAACCCCCAGATGCATCAAGCCCATATTCTGCGAATTCTAAATTGCGAGAAATACCGAATCGCAATTTAGAATTCGCAGAATGGGATGCATCAAGAAAAGCGAGTAAAAACAGTGGATCGCAATCGGCTGCAATTGCCGATTGCGATTTTCGCCAAATCGCATAAAATTCACAGAATCGCCCATTTTCCATGTAGAAATTGAAAACTCGCAATTACCAAATTCGCAAATTGCGATCTCGCTAATTGCGAGATCGCAAAAACGGGAAGTCGCATTTCGAGCACAATGATGATATCACAACCAGGAAGTAGGCAGTTCCCTCCCTCATTCAGAACACAGAGCCTGAGAGTGGAAGAAGCACAGCCCAGAGCTCCCCAAAAGACTACCTGCAGCACCACACCAGGACACAAAGAACAACTTAAAATGTCACAGGAAGCAGCAGGGAGCAGTGCACTAGGCAGAAAGAGAAAAATAAAATTCCCTGAGTAGGAATTGGAGTACCTCATTGAGGGAGTGTCAAAGGACCATGACAGGCTGTTTGGAAAGGAGTCCCGGAGGGTGCCTGAGGCCGACAAGAGGCGCATTTGGCTGCGCATCCGCGCAAAGGTTAACTCAGTCGGAGTGACCCAACGCTCCATCGATTATCTCAAAAAGAGGTGGTACGACCTCAGAGGGCGTGCCAAAGAACGCATCGCTGAGAGGCTGAGGGAGCGACTTGCCACCGGAGGTGGAGACCCCACAGTTGCACCCAACACTCCACTCGAAGACCTGGTGGAGGACACCCTCAATCCTGCAGCCTGCGTGGGGGTCACCCGGCTGGACTCCTCCTGACCCACCCAACAATCCCAAGGTAAGTGCCATGCGACTGCAACCCCGTCCCCTAACAATGCTCATGACTCCAGACCTAGCCATTTGATAACCCCAGTAATGCAGGCCATGCACACCTGAAATGCCCTATTGCATTGTGGGACCTGTAGTGTGACCACCATTCCCGGATAGCCACACACAGCCAGACCTGTCAAGTGAAAGTTATTCCTAAAGCCAGTCAGGAAATGCAAGCCTGCATGCATGTAGCAACATCTCATGTGCAAGATACATATCATTAATCATGCACCCATTTACATCACAGGTGCGTCTGAACAACCCAGCACAGACAGCGAGGCCCTCCACATAGAGGAGAACCCTGAGGACACCGAGGGAGAGGGCCATCCTGCCCCACGACGCGGACCATCACAGCCAGCAGCAGTAGTACCACCACCTCCCCATGTGGACAGGGCCACCCCTGCAGCCACAGGAGCCCAGCAACCACCCCATGTGACACCCATGGCAGTGGTACAGGCGACACCACCACCACCACCCAGGAGGCAGACACAGCGCACAGCCACTGTGCGATCTCAGTCCAGCAGACTGATGAGGCAGCAGCGCGACGTCTCAACGCGTGCTGGCAGGGGGCACATGTCCAGGATCCTGGCCTGGCCATAGAACACTGGATGCTTGCAGTCCACCAGAAGCTTCCACAGCACTTGGCAGCCATCCACCTGCAGCTCAATAAGACTGTACGAAATGTGAGCCAGCTCAAAGAAAGCATGCAGGTCATGACTGCAGCTGTCCGTGAGAACAGCCAGATCCTGGTGTCCCAGCAGGATATCACCCACCCCCGCCACCGCCAGCTGCTGACCCGCCTGTCAGCATACACAAGATCCAACCATCTCATAGGAAATGCCACCTCCCACCTTTCGCACCGCTCTCTTGCGATGCAGATACAGATGGTTCAATGCTGCCAGGACGTCGCCAGGGCCCTTGAACAAGTCACCACAGCTGTGCAGAGTCTGCAGGCGTCTGGCCATGGACAATCAAGTGGGGGGGGGGATGATGCCTGTGAGGGCACTTCGAGTCACAGCAGCCTGTCCTTGCCGCTGGTAACCGAACGCCGCCACAGCAGCAGGCCCACTGTAGCATCACGGGCCAATAGTGTTGTGGAGGACGTGGAAAGGCGATTGGGTGCGTCCGGCCGGAGAAGCCAGTGACTTAATGTACTCTACCAGCAGGGCCATGCTGATTACACAAGCACGCCCTCTTCTCTAACATGGGCTGTATGAGGGAATACAGTTCTCATGTAATTTGTAAAAAAGTGAAAGACACATTATTGTGAAAATATCAATAATAATTTATAGTCACAAGTAAATCCGACTCATGTCATTATTACATTCGTCATGCATGAGTGCAGTGTTGTGTGAGGGGAATGGGTGCACTAGAAACAGTTCATTGTGATTTGGTTGCGGCGCCTATGTCCTTCAGCAGGGTTCTCCCCGCGTGCATGATGCACATGTGCAGGTGGGCGGTTGTCCCCTTCCGATTCACTGCCAGAGATCTCCACAGGTATCCTCTGCTTGGTAGCAATATTGTGGAGTATTGCACACACGGCCACGATGCGGCAGCAGACCTCAGGCTGGTATTTGAGGGCCCCACCAGTCTTGTGTAGGATGCGGAATCTGCTCTTTAAAAGCCCAAATGTCCACTCAATGCAATTTCTAGTGCGAATGTGTGCAGGATTATAACGCCGTTGCTGTGGTGTGGCAGGGTTGAGGTATGGGGTGAGGAGGTACTCACGGAGGCCGGAGGCGCTGTCACCTGAATGAAAGGAGCAGAGGGTGAGTGCCTGTAATGCGCAGCTACATGTTCTCGATGTACTGTTTGTTGGCATGTGTACTTACCTAGAAGGTGTCCTTCGCCAAAGTCTCCCCTGGCCAGGCGTGTGTGCATGCCGCTGTGCCGGAATATGAAGGAATCATGCCTGCTCCCCGGGTATTGTGCCACTATGTCGGTGATGATTGTCTTTTGCGTTGGAGACCATCTGGATGTTCAGTGAGTGGTAGGACTTGCGGTTCTGGTATTCTGTCTCAGCGGGTGGGCAGATGTGGATGTGGGTACAGTCAATGCATCCAATTACATGGGGAAATTGCGCTATGTTGTAAAATTGTAGCTTGGTTTGATTCAAGTCCTGTTGGGTGGCTGGGAATGTTATGTAATGGTGTAGCCAGGCAAGCATGGCCTCCAGGAAACTCCTTAGGCAGCGGGACAGTGTACTCTGCGAGATCCCCTCTGCAACTGCAACTATCCCCTGGAAGCTTCCGGAGGCCAGGAGGTGCAGGCAGCACAAGACCTGGACATGGGTGGGCACGGCATTGGTCCTCCTCGTTGGGTGCTGCATCAGGGGGTCAAGGTCCCAGATCAGCTTGGTAATCATTGCCCTATTCAGCCTGTACTTTGAGTAGATTTCCTCCTCAGTCTGGCCCAGGAGTGTGATCCGCTGGCGAAAAATTCGCTCCTGGATCCGGCGCCTGTTCCTTGCTGCAGCCTGGAGCCTTCGCCGCCTTACCACCATGTAGAGTCCTGGCATTGTGAATGTCCTCATGTTCCTACTGTGTCTCCTTAAGTGTGTTTGTTCAGCCCCGAAACTGTAGCTAGTTAGAATTGTTTTTTGTTTTTTTACTTTATGGTTACCAGCTGGTTTGAGTTCTCCTTAAATTGCGCCTCGCAAATAGCGATTTTGAGCTTTTTCGCTAATTGCGATTTTTAATGCATTTGATTTGCGATTATTTTGCGATTCTGCAAATGAAATCGCAGAATCATTGGGAAATCGCAATTTCACAATCGCAAAGGGTGTTCCACCTTGATTCTGCACTTTTATTTGCGAAGTCGCAAAATATATTTTGCGTATTTGCAATTTGGTTACTTTTCTTTTCATGAATTGCTGTTTCGCAGCTATTGCGATTGCAATTTGTGTTCATGAACCTACCTGTAAGACAAAAGATGCTTTCGGATTTGGTAGAACGGGCTATGTAAATTATCTAGTGTATTGTTTTATATTTTATTACTCTATATATGTACTAGTTATGCATGATATAGGGGGAATTTTACCATCATTATATTCAGTATTGTATCCTTGTTAAATTGTAAACGCTAGAGACGGGTAGTAATAGTCGATTTTGCACTAGGCACTTTAAATGGTGATGTGTATATATCATTGTTTTACTATAGAAGTAAAGTGCCATCCTCTGAGTGAGAGACCGTATTTTACATCCCAGGATTCAGTTGAAGTAGTATTTAGATTAATGGACTGTCTCCTTTTATTGTATGACTTGTTGGAGATGTTTTATTGTTCAATTTTACCATTTGTTTTATTCTGCTTTTATGGCTTTGTGTTGAAATAAAGCTATTTTGGTGATGCATTTGCAGAGTCATGGTGTCATTTGCTAACTTTACTACAATGCTAGCAATTGTTTTAATTTGTTGGCAACCATATCACGCTTTCAACCCTGCTGTGCATGAGATGGTGTTCTTATTGGCTATAGGATCGGGAAACTTGGCAACACAGTCACCCTCCCCACAAATCGCAAAAATGCGGTAGATGGGGCAATGGTGCTGCTAGAATGGGAAGCCGGAGGGTGCTCTGTGTTCCTGGAAGTGCAATGTAAAATGTTAGTTGTATGGAGCTTTGGGTTCCCTTTGCTCTCGGATTGTGTGGGGTTCTACCGAATCAGACAGGAGCGCCTCTACCGAATCAGACTGGAGCGGGATACCCAGAGGTGCATCATCAGCAGCATGTCTATTATGGTCCTCCGGATGGGGTAACCACCTTACTGGGTCAATAAGGACACTGTATCCAGTCCTGAACTTTTCACCCATTACATAAATACAATTTCCAGAATGGACTAATTGCCAACTTGTCAAAAAACTAAATTATGACCTTTGGAAAGAAAGAGGCTTTAGGGGTGCCTTAATCGCAATAGTTAATAAATATGAGTACCTTGGAGTTACATTTGACAGTAAGCTTTAGTGGTCTAACCATCTATCCACAAGAAAGCTTAAGTCAACTACAATCACAAAATCTGTCATAAGATTTTTCATACTGTTCGGAGGCAGAGCAATCAAATCTTCATTAAAAGCACTAAATATAAAACGTATCCTTTACTTACTTTAACCATTACCTACGTTAAATAACAAGGTCATAGCCAGTCTTGATAAAACGTATATGCAGTGTGTATGCAAAATCTTGCATCTCCGCACAGCCAACCCCACACTGCATCGTTAGGCGAGGACTCAATCTAAAAACATTAACATCACTTCACTACAGAAGCTTGTAGTGTAATTCCTATAGTACCCCTGCAGGACCTGCACATTTGGATAATATACACTGGGCCTTGTGGCAGACCGACTCTGAGCACCCCCACTGCATATATTAGCCTTGTTAGCATTAGCTAGCTCACAGTGCCACTAGAATCTCCTTTTATCTGAGAGATTCGTTTTTGGCAAGCTCAGAACACAACAACCCTGATTCCTAAGACTCGTAGAAACAATGTACTGCTTTTCGCCCAGTCACTCGTGCTTACTTATTTGGATTCTGAGAGTTACACAGAAGAAACAGTTGAGCGTGTTTACAATAAGAACTTATTGCACAGTTGTTCTTCTAGTGTAAAATATATGTGCTGCGACAATGGTTAAACAGTAGCAGAGATATATGGTCAGCAGGACAGTGAATAAAAAGGAATAGTACAGTTCTAACATTTTGCAATAGTCATGAACATATACATGAATATAAAATGCATTTATAAAATAAAGCACATACTCCTACAGTGCCTGTCTAGATGTACCTAAGTGCACCTACCATGTGAGTAGGTACGAAAGAGCCAAGAATCCCGCTAGGATTTAGTCAAACCTCATTACCTGAATAATGAGAGTGTGGACCCTCGTCCTGGCCTCGAGTTGAACCCCAGCAAGGGATGGTTAGACCACTGTCAGCTGGAGCGAATGCATGCAGGAGCCTCAGCGTCACTGATCAGTGTGTCGGCCTGGAAGTCTCGGTTTCCTCTAACTACTGATAGCAAGAGGGTGCTGTATTTATACAGAAAAGTATAGACTCTCTTTTTCCCTTGTGTCTTGTAGTAGCCATTGTTTCAATTCAATTCAATTCAATTAATTTATATAGCGCTCTACATACCCAGAGGGTCTCAAGGCGCTTGAAGAAGGGTGGGGAATTACGTGTTGAATATCCAGGTTTTAAGTTGCTTTCTGAATGCTAGGTGGTTCTGAGTGAGGCGAAGGTGAATGGGAAGTGAGTTCCAGGTTTTAGCCGCCAGGTAGGCGAAGGATCTTCCTCCCATGGTGGTTTTGTTGATGCGAGGTACAGCAGCGAGGGCTTGGTTGGAAGAGCGTAGCTGGCGGGAGGGGGTGTAGAAGGAAAGTCGTGTGTTGAGGCATTCGGGTCGAAGTTCGTAAAGTGCTTTGTGTGCATGGGTTAGGAGGCAGAATGTTATCCTCTTATTGACGGGAAGCCAGTGGAGTTTTTTCAGGTGACCAGAAATGTGGTCTTTACGTGGGATGTCTAGTATGAGTCTGGCTGATGCGTTCTGGATGTGTTGGAGTTTTTTTCGAAGTTTTGCAGTGGTACCGGCGTATAGGGTGTTTCCGTAGTCCAGGCGGCTTGTAACCAGTGCGTGGGTGACCGATTTTCTAGTTTCGGTGGGGATCCAGCGAAATGTTTTTTTGAGCATGCGAAGAATGTTGAAGCAAGATGATGAAATGGCGTTGACTTGTCTGGTCATCGAGAGTGAGGAGTCCAGGATGACGCCCAGGTTCCATGCGTGGTCCGTCTGGATGGGTGCTTTTCCAAGGGCCTCTGGCCACCAGGAGTCGTCCCAGGCGGAGGGGGAGGTACCTAAAATAAGGACTTCTGTTTTGTCTGAATTCAGTTTCAGACGGCTGTGCTTCATCCACTCGGCTACTTCTTTCATTCCTTCATGTAGGTTGGTTTTGGCGGTGTTAGGGTCTTTGGTGAGTGAGAGGATCAGTTGAGTGTCATCAGCGTAGGAGATGATGTTGAGGTTGTGTTGGCGTGCGATGGCCGCGAGGGGGCTCATGTATACGTTGAAGAGGGTGGGGCTGAGTGAAGATCCTTGTGGCACGCCGCAAATGACTTCAGTGGCCTCTGACTTGAATGGTGGGAGGCGGACTCTCTGAGTCCTTCCGGCAAGGAAGGAGGTGATCCATTCCAGTGCTTTTCCTTGGATTCCGATGTTGTTGAGGCGTTGTAACAGGGTGCTATGACAGACTGTGTCGAAGGCTGCGGAGAGGTCGAGGAGGATGAGGGCGACTGTGTCTCCATTGTCCAGTAGAGTTCGAATGTCGTCTGTTGCTGCAATGAGTGCGGTCTCAGTGCTGTGTTTGGCTAGGAAGCCGGACTGTGAGGAGTCGAGGGATTTGTTGGTTTCGAGGAAGGTGGCGAGCTGGTTGTTGACAGCTTTCTCGATGACTTTGGCCGGGAATGGGAGGAGCGAGATGGGGCGGTAGTTTTTGAGTTCGGTGGGGTCAACTGTGGGTTTCTTCAGGAGCGCACTGACTTCGGCGTGTTTCCAGCTTTCCGGGAAGGTGGCGGAGTTGAGGGAGCAGTTGATGACGTCTCGGAGGTGTGGTGCTATGAGGGAGTCTGCTTTGTTGAAGATGTGGTGAGGGCATGGGTCTGTTGGGGATCCTGAGTGGATGGAGTTCATCAGGCGGATGGTGTCCTCAGTGGAGATTGGGTTCCAGTCATTAAGGATATTCAAGGGGGGTGAAGGTACGGCAGAAGGATGGGTGGCTTGGTCTCCGGGTTGGTTGTCGAAGCTGTTGTGGATGTCTGCGATTTTGTCGTGGAAGAACGAAGCTAGGGAGTCGCAAAGGGTTTGAGAGGGAGTGATGTCGTTGGAGTTGGCAGTAGGGTTGGTAAACTCTTTGACGATGTTGAATAATTCCTTGCTGTTGAGGGCGTTGTTGTCTAGTCGGTCTTTGAATGCGGCTTTCTTGGCAGTCCGGATCAGTTGGTGGTGTATGCGGGTGGCGTTTTTGAAAGCGTCCCTGGTGCTAGTGTTTGGGTCTTTTTTCCAGGCCTTCTCAAGGGAGCGACAGAGTTTCTTGGATCTCTTAAGATCATCGTTGAACCAGGGGGCGTTTTTGCTGCCTAGTTTGATTTGACGTTTTTTCAGAGGTGCTAGGTTGTCGGCGCTGTTGGTTAGCCATTGAGTGAGGTTAATGGCTGCTTGGTTGGGGTTCAAAGAGTGGGCAGGGGGGTTTTGAAGAAGCGATGAGGAGATCTGGTCGAAAGTGATTTTGTTCCAGTTTCTTCACAGAGTAGGTTGAGGATGGTTGTGGGTTGTGGTCTTTTTGTAGACAAAGTGAACGCAGCTGTGGTCCGTCCAGTGGAGAACTGTGGTGTGACTGAAGGAGATATGTTTGCTGGAGGTGAAGATAGGGTCGAGTGTGTGACCTGCGTAGTGAGTGGGGGTATTAACAAGTTGTTTGAGTCCGAGGTTGGCGAGATTGTCCAGAAGGGTGGTGGCGTTGCTGTCGTTGCTCTTTTCCAGGTGGAAATTGAGGTCTCCCAATAGAATGTAGTCCTCGGAGGGGAGGGCGTGTGGGGTGATAAAGTCAGTGATGTCTTCATTGAATTGTGCACGGGGTCCTGGTGGCCTGTAGAGGAGGGTGCCTCTGAGTGTGGTCTTGGGGTCAGTGTGGATCTGGAAGTGAAGGTGTTCGGCGCTAGCGAGGTTGACGTCTGAGCTGGTTGAGATGCGGATGGAATTCTTATGGACGATAGCGATGCCTCCTCCTGTTTGGTAGGTGCGGTCTTTTCGGATGATCTTGTAGCCTTCCGGGATGGCAATGGTGATGTCTGGGGCTGAGGAGGCGTTCATCCATGTTTCTGTTAGGAAGGCGACGTCCGGAGAGAAGGTGTCTAGTAGATTCCAAAGGTCGATGGCGTGTCTGTGGACCGAGCGTGTGTTGAGCAGGATGCATTTTAGGTGGTTGGTGTCAGATCTCTGTTTGGTGTTAGTGGCTGAGGAGTTGGTCTTGGTGCCGTCAAACTTGCAGGAGTTGCATGTGAAGGGTCCATGGGTGTGTCCAGGAGTGGCTTGGGCGCAGTTGGGGAGTCGACCGGGGTTTAGGGCTAAGAGGGTGGAGGCGTTGTATGTAATGCGGGAGGGGTGGGTGGGACGGGGGCCAGGGGGTCTGGCGCTGGGCGCGGTCCAGGCGCGGACGGGCATAGACGGGCTTACCTTTGGCGCACCTTTGGCGCGCATGGGGCGCGAACGCTGCGCGTTAATGCTGCGCGGGAAAGCCTCTGTCATATATGGATGGTGGAGGGGGCGGGGGCGAGGGAGGATCAATCTGGGAGGCGGGGGCGGGGTGGGGAGGCTGGCTGCAGGCACAACAAATAAAATGGTAACGATACCCCGAGTGAAACTGGCCGAGATTGGGGCACAGAGGTGGAATGTGCTAACGTCTCGGTGCAATCACGCCAAATTAAAGAAGTTTGCTTTCCCACGTTCCCAAAAGCAGACACACCCTAAACATGCAAATTGTGCAAAGCGATCTCAGAATACAGTACAAATCGCTACAATATCTAGGCACAAAGCAGGCAATGGGGAGAGCGCTACGATACCAGAGGTGGTATAGGAGGCCATTGTTCGGTAAAAACTCTCCTTTTGTACCCAAACCACAGTCTAGATAAGGTTCAGCTCTCAGCGCCCGTTATTGTGGAGAATAGGGATCTAATGTAGGTGAAAGATTATGCCTACATTACGGCATCTCAAACCTTGCCTATTATATTTGGGCATATATGAAACATAACAAGCTTTTTTAACTATTATTGGGACTGTGTAAGGGCCAATCCATCAACGTTATAATCCTTGATCAATCAGTAGCTAAACAAGACATCACACAAGGATAAGGAACTGAACATTGTATCATCAAAAAAGGCTCTAGGAACATGTACTTTTCCTGATATAGAGTCGCCCGTCCCAAAAATGTCTGCTTTGAGGGATCTTAGCTAGCAGACCGGGGGAGAAAAGCTATGCCAAATTACAATACAAACACCCAGACTTCGTTTTTGAAACCCTTGCCTCATGGATTCAATAATATTTAGGGTCAAATCTGCCTGGTTACTTTAAAATGAAATTCTTAAGATTTAGACTGTTCTATATCCCCATTTAGGAATTCGAAGGGAATTGTAATCCAGCACTTAAAGGAAAAACAGCTTTTTGACTCTGCAGACTCACAACTGAAACCCTTTTGCACATCCTATGTATTTGTCCTAAACTTTTGTCTTTAAGAAAAACGTACCTATGAATGATTTTTAATAAGGCAAAAATAAGATCTACTCTGGAGACAGACTTTGTTATAGACGTAAAGATAATAGTGCAATTATAAGAATCATGTCATTTTTAGATGACGTTTACAAAGTGTTAATCACTTAAGCAATTTTTTTAATTAGATCTTAACTTAAATATGCGCAGTACTTTTTTTAACTAACTTTTTTGATACATGCCGATTGTGATATACTGGTTTTTTTATTGTAATCTTTAGATTAACACAATACAATCTCTTACTACTACCACCCACAAGCCAGTCATTTGAGGTGTGTTGGTCTAGTTAGTTCAATGGAAGTGAATGAGGCCCCACCGTCCATATTATACACATATATATCTTACACAGTCAGAGCTGGAAACAATGTCTGTGAAGAGCTAAAGGAAGCTGGATTCACCCTCTGCCACTTGGACACCCCCAGGACCTAACAGTTCCCATGAATGATCCAAACACCTTGTCCTTTAACTATGTCTTTTGGGAGGTGTTTTACAATGTGTTTTGTTCTTTCTGTGCGAAATAGGTGGGGTAGGGCAATATGGTGGTAATTTTCTCTTTGATTGTACAAGGGGTTAAAATCCAGCCTCTGCTGCCCTTTGTGCCTTATGATTAATTGATTTTAAAGAAGAAGAAAACAAACTCACAAAACAAAGCATTTCCCCTCCTTCTCCCTTATCAGCCTGGCATTAAAGAGCGGCAGGGGATAAAATGGAGATGCCTGCACACAGACTCTGAGTAGTTACAGAGACCAAAGAACAGCGGAAAACAGTAATTACAGTTTTAAATACAGCGGTCCAGCCACTGCTAATCGTTCATTCTGTTTATAGACACCTTGAAGTCTGAGGGCCGTGTACAATGCCTATTATTGTAAGGAGGTGTACTTCTGTAAGGTAAACACATGGTCTGTGGTGCGGCGCTTTGAAGCCAAGGGACTAACTGTACAAGGAAACATTGAAGCCATGGTGGCAGTGCCCAGCATAGGGTCATGAGGGCCGGACCCATGCCGATATTCGAGATAACCACATAAGACAAATTTGTGTACAACTGTGATTTATAAAAAACAAAAGGGACTTTAACACCTGTTAGGTTCCTTAGTGGGATCAGTGTCTGCTGCAGAGACATATACACATTTCTCTGGTTGCAGTACCATCACACCTCTAAAACCTTGGGGTGGATAAAGTACAGTTTAGAATGATGATGAAAACAGTGGAATGGAAGACCACTTCACCCTGTGAAATGTTTATGTTAAATATTAAAATGCAATGGGTTTGCACTTTGTGCAGACAGGCCTGTGTTGGACAATCATTCACATGATGCTATGGGAATTTGAACACTAGTTACTAGTAGCCCCCCGAATGTTTTACAATAGGGATACGGCAGGAGGGAAGGAAGCTCCCATCATCATTTGAGCACAGAGATGTTTATCTGTGACACAGAAACCTGATTTGGCCCCTAAGGTGGACGGAGAAAGACAGCCCTGTAAGCCAAGGGTTCCCAAGACCCTGCATCAGAGCAGACATCTGATACCATTCCGACCCTCTAGTGAGACTTTTTCCAAACACAAGCCAGTCAAAGGCCCATTACCACTTACTGTTATTAATTTCAAACAAAGCATGTGCTTCTTGTAGGAGCGGCAGCAAGGAGCTATGTGGGAGGGGGATTGGATGCCGATAGGGTTTCCTATTTCCAGTTAAAACTGATTTTAACTGTTAAGACACCACCAAATGGAATGTTTGCTTTTAAGTAGAAACCTGAATGCACTGGATTTTGCTGCAAGGTCCCTATACTGTAATGACCCTTTTCCACACCCACTTTGGGAGCATGGTTCAGATCACTGTACACTATACACTGCTGTTCAGTGGCTAGCATGTTCACAGCTGAACTATGAGCTGGGTCCCAGTCCAAGGAAAGAGACTACACCATAATACCATCCTCCTTCACTGAGAGGGCGTCATAGTTTGCTTTCTGCAAGCTCAGGTATCATAATTGCGGGGAAAAATCTCACTTTCCATAGGGAAGCCTCTACAATCAATGTCCTTCCATAAAGGTCTGTACCTAATTGTGCTGTTTTTAGACGTACATGGTAATGGTTTCAATAGCATAACTATAGTAGTTGCAAAAGGCCAACAACCATATCATTATCATCTTCAACAATCAAGAGCAGGGCCAGAAATGTTCCATGCGCTAGTTTTGCTGAAAAACAGCTGCTTACATTGCATACATTAAATTTGAAAACATACGAGTTAGTGTATAGGTTAAAGACAACTGCTTTCCAAGTATGTGCAGCGGACAGCACAATTTTCAGCAAACAAGTGTACATGCACCCACTCAGAGCCTGCAAACGTAAGTAGATCCCGTTCATGATATGGCCCTAGGATCACCAAGTTCAATTTTAGTTCCTAGTGCCACCATGTCAAAATGAAGTGTGCAAGCCAAAAGAAGACCTAAAAGTGTCTCTGGCAACTCTCACGCAGGCCTGAAAGGAGCAGAGTCCCTGCACTGCATTCAAATAAACACTGATCCACATGCTTGGTAAAAGTCAATTCTTAGCGGTCCTTGTGCTAGCTTTCATATAAACACAAAATCCCATCGGCATGTCCCAACAATCTAAGATAAGCTTAACTGATGGTGTGAATTGTACAGGCAAATAATCCAAGGCAACCTGCAGCGCATGAAGCTTCTTTACTATCTCAGCTGCACAGCAGCAGAGTTTGCTGTCACCAAAGTCATATAGCTAACAGTCTGCATATTAATTCCTTAACATACATCTAACCAATAACTATATGGAGCAGGAATACAACGGAATCAGTTAACTACCGCATTTATTAACCTAGTCCTTTTTTGGTATCTTGGGTCAAAGAATAGGCAGAGTAACACTGGTTACCAATAACGAAGCACCCTACTGTATATATATATATATATATATATATATATATATATATATATATATATATATATATTTATATATACCAAAATAAAACCCTTTCAGGCAAAGAGTGACGCATAAATTATGCAAAAAAGAAGGAGAAAACTCTGGGTAGTTCTCACATTTAGGTGGAAAGCAGTTCCTGTTAGAGCACTCTCAACACCAGCGACACTCTAGATCTGCTCACCTCAAATGTCTGGTTTTCTATCAAAGTCTTTAATCATAGGATTAGCACAGTGCCATCCAGGCTGAGATAGAAAAGGACAAAGTATATATAGTGAGCAAGCCTGCTGGGCAGGTGAAACGCGTCTAGCACTTTACAAGTTGACAATAAATTATTTGTGAAATGACACGGCGTCGACTTTCCATTTTTCTGGAAGAGTAAGCTTATAAATATATATCTATCTATACTAATATAATAAAGAGAGAGCCAAAACCTTTGAGGTGGGTAATCTTAGGAACCACAGCACCAATCACAACACCCAATACAGCGTTGGAAAGGGCAGTTGCAGCAGAAGGACATAGGCTATGCAGACGCCCACCATATACATTTAAAAGGTAAAAGAACCGTGCCAGCAAAGTAGTCCCTTGTGGGCATGTCTGCGTTGTGCTGTGGGCGTGTGCTGCGATCGTGACAAACGCTGGGGGCGTGTGGTACGTTCATGCCATGTCTCATATCGTGTGCTGTGGGCGTGTGCTGGGGGCGTGATTACGAGAAAAAAAAAGCAAGAGTTGTGCCCAATATTTCATTGTTTTTTCTTCCCAGGTTCTGTACATTCCAGCTCCGGGTGTGCTTGCCCGCGCTCCCAGTGACGTGACCTGCTTTACTGTATGGAGGTCAGGCATGGCGCTATTCCCAAGGGCCGGAAGGAGCGCAAACAGGGGCCATTGTGCAGGAAATCTAATCTCGCCTTAACCTCCGGTGACTCCAGAAGCGCACACTGGAGATTTTCCACTTCTGTTGTGCACATGCCTCGCGCCATGCACATCTGGACACAAGGCCTGCCTCCACGGAAATAGCAAGAAAGGGACTATCCCTCCCCCGGTAAGTACATTGGTGGCACAGCGGTCCACATCTCCAGCAACATACTCATATTTTTTCACCACCCATTTGAAAAATGCGCAGGTCTCTCTCATTGATGGCCAGCACCGACATACACTTTTAGACACACCTCCCGCCAGAAGTTCGAAAATTGCGAACTTTAGAGCTGGGGAGCTACGTTCGAATCTCGGCATCAGTTCAACAACCTGAGATTCCAGGCAAAGCGCTTTGTCTCCCCGTGCCTACCACAAATGAATGTGTTCTTCTGTAATGTAAATTGTGCTCATGCCATGTCGAGTTCGCGCTATATAATATTGCAAGTAAAAATAAAGTAGGGAAACTCGAGTTCACACACTACTGACCGCGCACTCTTAAGTGAATCAGCAGTGCACTGTGAATCGGAGCGTTTCACAGGGCTGTCACAGATAAGAAATGCTATCCAAACGATATCCTACAAAAGAATATACTACTGGCCGGCACCAATTCATACCCGGACAACGTCGGGACGGGCTTCTAGTATATAAGGCAGCACCATCAGTTCATTTTGCGGGTTACTACGCTTTGCAGAGCACCCAACCCCCGCTACTTTCTTGAATTTCACCAAGAACGTCCGGCAGCAATAGTCACCTGGGAGCCACTGGTGCATCCTGGGGCATGGAGTCCGTTGACTTGCTCAGATCAGCTGAATCACTACCTGAAATCATCATTGCTGAGGGGCGGAGCTTATACTATGCACCTATCAGAGTGCGGTTTGGTGCATTTTACCTGCAGAACGTTGGGACTTCCTTTCCACTTACCGCAGGCGCTGACGAAGGCCAAACCGGCCGAAATGCATTCGCCATTTTTCTGAATTAAATGTTGCTGTCTTCTAACTCCCACAGTGGCTTCTGCTTCTTTCTACGAGAGGAGGTGTTTGTGTCATTCATTTCACGCGCATTCCAGAAGCGCGTTCAGAAGCTCGCTCATCGCAAGTGGTCTGGAGCATCTGGTTCCTGCTGCGGCATTTGCTTGTTTCTTCACGTTTGTGTAAATCTCCAGACTCGCCGGTAGCCAGAGCAATTTGAAGTGGCTCATTGAGACATTTCCTCTGCCAGGGTGGGATGCATTGTCCTCCTGCCCCTTTTGATTTGCAACTCTGACTTTCGGCTGATGAGACACGGGGACCCGAGGCAGCACCAACAGTTCATTTTGTGGGCTACTACGCTTTGCAGAGCACCCAACCCCCGCTACTTTCTTGAATTTCACCAAGAACGTCCGTCAGCCATAGTCACCTGGGAGCCACTGGTGCATCCTGGGGCATGGAGTCCGTTGACTTGCTCAGATCAGCTGAATCACTACCTGAAATCATCAATGCTGAGGGGCGGAGCTTATACTATGCACCTATCAGAGTGCGGTTTGGTGCATTTTACCTGCAGAACGTTGGGACTTCCTTTCCACTTACCGCAGGCGCTGACGAAGGCCAAACCTGCCGAAATGCATTCGCCATTTTTCTGAATTAAATGTTGCTGTCTTCTAACCCCCACGGTGGCTTCTGCTTCTTTCTACGAGAGGAAGTGTTTGTGTCATTCATTTCACGCGCATTCCAGAAGCGCGTTCAGAAGCTCGCTCATCGCAAGTGGTCTGGAGCATCTGGTTCCTGCTGCGGCATTTGCTTGTTTCTTCACGTTTGTGTAAATCTCCAGACTCGCCGGTAGCCAGAGCAATTTGAAGTGGCTCATTGAGACATTTCCTCTGCCAGGGTGGGATGCATTGTCCTCCTGCCCCTTTTGATTTGCAACTCTGACTTTCGGCTGATGAGACACGGGGACCCGAGGCAGCACCAACAGTTCATTTTGCGGGCTACTACGCTTTGCAGAGCACCCAACCCCCGCTACTTTCTTGAATTTCACCAAGAACGTCTGTCAGCAATAGTCACCTGGGAGCCACTGGTGCATCCTGGGGCATGGAGTCCGTTGACTTGCTCAGATCAGCTGAATCACTACCTGAAATCATCATTGCTATGGGGCGGAGCTTATACTATGCACCTATCAGAGTGCGGTTTGGTACATTTTACCTGCAGAACGTTGGAACTTCCTTTCCACTTACCGCAGGCGCTGACGAAGGCCAAACCGGCCGAAATGCATTCGCCATTTTTCTGAATTAAATGTTGCTGTCTTCTAACCCCCACAGTGGCTTCTGCTTCTTTATTCGAGAGGAGGTGTTTGTGTCATTCATTTCACGTGCATTCCAGAAGCGCGTTCAGAAGCTCGCTCATCGCAAGTGGTCTGGAGCATCTGGTTCCTGCTGCGGCATTTGCTTGTTTCTTCACGTTTGTGTAAATCTCCAGACTCGCCGTAGCCAGAGCAATTTAAAGTGGCTCATTGAGACATTGCCTCTGCCAGGGTGGGATGCATTGTCCTCCTGCCCCTTTTGATTTGCTACTCTGACTTTTAGCTGATGAGACACAGGGACGCGAGGCAACACCATCAGTTCATTTTGCGGGTTACTACTCTTTGCAGAGCACCCAACCCCGCTACTTTCTTGATTTTCACCAAGAACGTCCGTCAGCAATAGTCACCTGGAAGCCACTGGTGCATCCTGGGGCATGGAGTCCGTTGACTTGCTCAGATCAGCTGAATCACTACCTGAAATCATCATTTCTCAGGGGCGGAGCTTATACTATGCACCTATCAGAGTGCGGTTTGGTGCATTTTACCTGCAGAACGTTGGGACTTCCTTTCCACTTACCGCAGGCGCTGATGAAGGCCAAACCGGCCGAAATGCATTCGCCATTTTTCTGAATTAAATGTTGCTGTCTTCTAACCCCCACAGTGGCTTCTGCTTCTTTCTACGAGAGGAGGTGTTTGTGTCATTCATTTCACGTGCATTCCAGAAGCGCGTTCAGAAGCTCGCTCATCGCAAGCGGTCTGGAGCATCTGGTTCCTGCTGCGGCATTTGCTTGTTTCTTCACGTTTGTGTAAATCTCCAGAGTCGCCGGTAGCCAGAGCAATTTGAAGTGGCTCATTGAGACATTGCCTCTGCCAGGGTGGGATGCATTGTCCTCCTGCCCCTTTTGATTTGCTACTCTGACTTTCGGCTGATGAGACACGGGGACCCGAGGCAGCACTATCAGTTCATTTTGCGGGTTACTACGCTTTGCAGAGCACCCAACCCCCGCTACTTTCTTGAATTTCACCAAGAACATCCGTCAGCAATAGTCACCTGGGAGCCACTGGTGCATCCTGGGGCATGGAGTCCGTTGACTTGCTCAGATCAGCTGAATCACTACCTGAAATCATCATTGCTGAGGGCCGGAGCTTATACTATGCACCTATCAGAGTGCGGTTTGGTGTATTTTACCTGCAGAACGTTGGGACTTCCTTTCCACTTACCGCAGGCGCTGACGAAGGCCAAATCGGCCGAAATGCATTCGCCATTTTTCTGAATTAAATGTTGCTGTCTTCTAACCCCCACAGTGGCTTCTGCTTCTTTCTACGAGAGGAGGTATTTGTGTCATTCATTTCACACGCATTCCAGAAGTGCGTTCAGAAGCTAGCTCATCGCAAGTGGTCTGGAGCATCTGGTTCCTGCTGCGGCATTTGCTTGTTTCTTCATGTTTGTGTAAATCTCCAGACTCGCCGTAGCCAGAGCAATTTGAAGTGGCTCATTGAGACATTGCCTCTGCCAGGGTGGGATGCATTTTCCTCATGCCCCTTTTGATTTGCTACTCTGACTTTCGGCTGATGAGACACGGGGACCCGAGGCAGCCCCATCAGTTCATTTTGCGGGTTACTACGCTTTGCAGAGCACCCAACCCCCGCTACTTTCTTGAATTTCACCAAGAACGTCCGTCAGCAATAGTCACCTGGGAGCCACTGGTGCATCCTGGGGCATGGAGTCTGTTGACTTGCTCAGATCAGCTGAATCACTACCTGAAATCATCATTGCTGAGGGGCGGAGCTTATACTATGCACCTATCAGAGTGCGGTTTGGTGCATTTTACCTGCAGAACGTTGGGACTTCCTTTCCACTTACCGCAGGCGCTGACGAAGGCCAAACCGGCCGAAATGCATTCGCCATTTTTCTGAATTAAATGTTGCTGTCTTCTAACCCCCACAGTGGCTTCTGCTTCTTTCTTCGAGAGGAGGTGTTTGTGTCATATATATATATATATATATATATATATATATATATATATATGTATATATATATATATATATATATATATATATATATATATATATATATATATATATATATATAAATATGTTTGGCAGTGTGTTGCACCTCTGCACTTTATGAAATAAAGGAAGAATATCCGAAGAAAGTCTGGCTTGGATTTATTCAGCTGTGTCTGCGCACTGGGTTTGGTGTAAAAGCCGTTGCACTAACCTTCCGGTTGGAATTCATATTTATATATATATATATATGTATATATATATTTATATTTATTCACTTGTCCTCTCCGAGCATTCCTTGCCACTCCTGATCGACAGTTGCGTCGTAGCTCAGACTCCTCGAGAACGGATCCTATAAATCCTTTTAAAATTGTATTCTCTGCCGCCACCAAACACGTTTCGACTGTGAAACATTCTTGCTCACTGGTAAAAGATTTGTAAATGCGGCCCAGCTATGCGAATCTGCATATGGGCTGGTGGGAGGAGCAGGAGATCCGGGTACAGTACCAAAATGAATGGGACAACCATATCAAGCATAGGAGTCGTTTTATAGACGACTTGTTTTTAGTGTGGAAAGGCACTGAGGAGGAAGTGAAGGGTTTTATTGACAAGATACAAAGAAATAATATCAATGTAAGCTTCACTTGTGAAATCAGCCGATCAAGTGTACAGTTTCTTGATGTAACTGTGTACATTGGTGAGGGAAAGTTGGAAACAAAATTATATAGAAAGCCAACCTCTGGAAACACGCTATTGCATGCTCAGAGCTTTCATTCAGTAAATCTAAAACAAAGTATTCCATATGGAGAAAGCCTGAGAGTAAGGAGCAATTGTAGCGAAATAGAAGAAACCAAAAGAGAACTGGGCATTCTAAAAAAGAGATTTAGGAGTAGAGGGTATCCTGAGGATTGGATTGATAGTGGTATTAGCAAAGCCTCTAAGAAAAAGAGTGAAGAATTACTTTTCGATGTCAGTAAACTAACTATCAAGGTAAAGGAGAATCAGTGTAGATTCATTACAACATTTAGCAAGCAAGTTAAGGAGAGTGCCTAATAGGCACTGGCATGTAATCAGGAACGATCCACTATTGGGTAAACATGTCACTTAAAGACCATAAATCACATTGCGAAAAGCAAATTCATTTAAGCAGGCACTAGTCAAAAACAATCTAAAGAAACCTCAAGCGAAAACAACTTGGTTAAATAAGAAGCAAGGATTTGTTAAGTGTGTGAAGTGCAAGGCATGTGCACATGGAATAAACGCAGAACAATACAGACTAGGCCTAGCTAATAAAATGTGTAAGATTAGGGGCAAGTTTACATGTAGGGCGGATTTTGCTGTCTACATGCTGGAGTGCCCTTGTGGCTTGCGGTCCGTGGGCAGCACAATCTTAGAAGTCCATAAACTAATTCTGCAACATCTGTGAGCTATAAAGAATGAAGATCGAACATACCCTATG
The DNA here is from genome assembly GCF_964263255.1 of Lissotriton vulgaris. Lineage (NCBI taxonomy): Eukaryota > Metazoa > Chordata > Amphibia > Caudata > Salamandridae > Lissotriton > Lissotriton vulgaris. The sequence goes on along the minus strand of NC_141691.1, from coordinate 671,933,242 downwards.
GCCCGTCATTTCGAGAAGGCCCACAATAAGGATATTCAAGACTTAACTTACTATGTGATCGATTCTGTGACTGCAAATATAAGAGGAGGAAACAGGGAGAAAAAGTTGAGGAGGTTGAAGTCTCGCTTCATTATAGAGTTAGACTCAAATCAACCAGGAGGCCTGAATATGGAAGAGGACCTGCACATGCATCTGTAGAAAATAGAGAGAATGTACCGCCCAAAGAATAGCTGTTGATGAAAGTTTTTCAAAAGTAAACATAGAATTTTAATAACACACTCAAAATTTGAAAAGAATTAACAATTAAGACCTTTTATTACATCGGAAGCCAATTAGTCATAACATTGAAGATTTTTCTAAAGCACCGTATAAATGCAATAAGCCCACTAGGGCATGATATAGAACTGTATATAAAGAACTTAATTAATGTATGGCTATAGGACATGTTGAAGAATGCTTAATTTGAGACGTTAAATGTGTGATTGGCTCACTAGAGCAGGATCAGCAGAGTACATACAGCCCTGGTATATAAATAAAATGTATTTGTATATATTGGCAACTGGGGCATGATATGGGGTATGGAATCAGTAAGATTAGTGTGCCATACAGGATGTATGACCAATGGCGCCACTTTATTTAAAACAAATTTAATAATACATATAACTATCACTTAATGTTCTACTAATTGAAATGTGCAACAGAAAATATTTTATAATCTTGTGAAAAATTGCAATGATACTGACATGAAATAATGGAAATGTTGGTGTAATGTCAAACTACGAGAATGTTTTCCACATTAGTCACAGTTGTAGTTGTCGTGATATCACCAAATGCACTTTAAAAAATGGCCACGTTTACAACTCTTTTACAAGTGAGCAAGACTGTTTCACAGTCGAAAAGCGTTTGGTGGCAGCAGAAAATAAAATTAAAAAATTGCACACGGCGTCGTCATTTTTGTAAAAAGGATATATATACATATATATATATATATATACACGTATGTATGTATGTATGTATGTATGTATGTATGTGTCTTGGGACAACAGGTCACAGGGGTTCCAAGCATAACCTACAAAAGAGCCAGAACTATGCAGAACTGTTTGGTTTCTAGCAGTCCTGAGGTTAGAACCACAGGATTGTGGTTAAACAGCAGCAAAGACTTCCTCAGATGTTCGTCCTGCAAGGCCTGTAAAAATGGAGTCAGTAGAACAGAATATATGACCCCCTTCAGTAGCAGGCTAGTCACTATCAAACACAAGTTGACTTGCAGGACGGCGTACACAGTGTACGTGTTGGAATGTCCCTTTGGTCTGCGGTACGTGGGAAGTACCCGACCACAGGTGTACAAACGAATACTCCAACAATTTAGGGCCATCACGAACGGAGACACTGCGTACCCAGTCGCAAGACACTTTGAGGAAAGTCATAACAAAACCCTGCTGAACTTATATACTATGTTATAGACACCGTCCCCCCACAGAGAAGAGGTGGGGACCGTGAATCTACATTACGCAAATTAGAGACCAAGCACATAATTCTTTTAGATACAAAGACTCCGAACGGTCTCAATGCAAGTGAGGACTGTTATACATACCTATGAGTCTTAATATGTATTGGCCTTTACACTGTACATATATAGAAGCTGCTTTAACTACTATTATTCAATATATTAATCATGTATTTGATATAGCACTTTGTCACTTTCTATTTATAAGTTTGGGATGCACTGATTCCATGTCATGATTATTTGCGATTTTGCACATTCGATTTTGCACATTAATAATTGGATTGACCAACGCTCACTCGGGCTTGATTACCTATTGTTCCTTTGGTTTATTTAAGAGAACACGGGGATCTTATCTAATAGGAGATGAAACTTTTATTGTGTATCTTCAAATATTCTGTGGATAGTAGCTATTTATTGGCTATAACACGATTTTACACATGGTTTTCTCTTAATAATGCATTTATGCAGTAATATATGTGTTAGACCTGTCTGGCTTTTTGGCGTAGTCCCTCCTATTTATTATTATTTATTTTTTCCCCTTTTTGCCCCTCATATCTTTAATAATTTTTGTCCACTGACTTTTTATAGGTGTTGGCCAAGGGGATAGGTGTTCTTTTGTCCCTCATAGTTTTTTACCTCAGGCCCAGAGGCCTGTTCTGTCAGGAAACTGCTGTAATTCACAAAATGGAGGGCCCTAACTGTTTCCAACTGCCACAACCTAGACTGCCCCATAGGATAACCTTAGGCCTTCCAGAACCTTCTGGACCCTACTGGACTCTGTGGGGGTTGTCTATAAAAGGGCAGAGGTTGGGAAGCCATTTTGTGTTGACCAGAGAGTGGAGGAGTGAGGCAGTGGTGAAAGGAGGAGGACGCACTGGGAGCAGTTAGTTTGTCCCTATGACAGACAGCCACTACAGGGAGACGTTCCCCCTTCTACCCCTGACCAATCCCTCCCAACCACCTTCTTCTGCTGAAGAGATTGATCTACCTGAGGTGGAAGCCCCCCTCTACACCTGAGCCCCATTGACCCCTGTCGGGACGCTCTTGCTGAAAGACTTCCCTAATTTCCCACTGGCAGTGCTTCACTTACCAGCGTTGTGGAGAAGACAGCTTTAGCCCAGTGTTGAGCCCGGTGTTTTCCCCAAGGCTTTGAGGGAAAGGCGAGTGGCTGCGGAGCCTTTGTGGCCCTGTCGAGTGAGCGTTCCGCTCTAACCAGCGTTTTCCCTGGAGCCAGGTGAGGGGAAAGACTGTGGGCGAGGAAGCGGAGACAGCGCGGCGCCAAGCGGGAACACTAGTCCCTCGCGCCCGCGCTGCCCTGTTCTGCATCTGTGAGGCGAATTGCGAAGCGAGCAGGCCCCTGCAGGAGACGCTTCCGGCGTCAGGTCCGCGCATGCCCCAACTTGCGAGGCGAACCGGGAAGTGAGCAGGCCCCCGCGGAGGACGCTTCCAGCGTCAGGCGTCTAGAACCGACTCCCAGCCGGCAACACTACTCCCCCGCATCTGCGCGAAGGAACCGGAGTGTGTGTGACGCCCAGACCGCCTCAGAGACGATCGGTGAGGGAGCAGGCTTTGGCGCTTCCCCGCGTCAGTTACCTCCTTTTCCCTGCTAAAGCGCAACACAGAGGAGCCGCGCTGAGCAGTAGAGAAGGGGAGAACACCAGTCAGGCTCCCGCATTTGTGGCATCGACTTCCCCAGCGCCAGCCCAGGCTAAGAAGCTGGTCAGGGAAGCTGGGCAGAATCATTGGAGGCCGGCTGTCAGTTAAAAGCCGGAGGACTGTGGCAGAACTGCCACTGAGACAGTAAGGAGAGTGGGGGTGAGGAAGGAAGGTGCTGTGCCCTCTTGGTTAATGTTAAAATTCACAAGATCTAGTGCTTAGAAGGTGCCAGATAACCAATTCAACTACCCTCTTAAGTGGTGTCCTAGAAGGTGAGGGAATACTACCAAGCCTCCTCCTTTATTGGGACAGGTCTGATTAAGGCCACTTCTGAACCAGAAACCAGGGGGGGTAATCTATAGTCAGCAGAGCGCTGACAGTTCCTACCAACTGGGAAGTCCCCCCCCTGCTGACACTCATAGAGGTAGTTGAGGCCCCTGGAGAATTTGTGAGTGCCCCTATTCCACGCTGGGTGTGCACCCACCCCTGTGTGTTAAGGTGCAGATAAGGGAGGGAAAGTTCTTAACCCTGTAGAAGTCATAGCCAGTGAAATTGGCAGGGTAATGTAATGAAATGTAATGTTGTTTTTGATCATTAATGCAAAGTAGCACTGCTGAGAGTAATCTTATTAAGTTAAGTTCACAATCCCAAAAGTAAGCATTTCTGAACTCATGAAAACTGAATGTTTTGAAGTGTAATTCTTCCACAGCTAGAAGAGTGTTATTAACTTCTCGTGATCAAAGGTGTAATTTCTAAATTGTGAATACTTGTGAGCTAAAACGAAGAGTATATTATTTTTATAAAGCAGTACTTATTTTTCCACATTTTGGTGTAGCGTTATCTTTTTGTGTGGTATTGCGTGGTTTTACTGTTGGGTGGTCTGCAACCTTTACACTGTGCCTCTGAACTGTATGTCTTGCCCTAGGCCAGGCTACCCCAGGTTCTAACAGATTGGTGCCTAGCAGTGGGATTCTGACTTGGTTGCAGCTACTCAATAGTAATTCAACGTAATACACTAAACCTACACCAGGAGTTTTCTCCTTGCGGCCCTCCTAATTTGTCTTTTTGATTTTTCCAAATTTGTTCCTGGTGGTGGGTGGAGGTGGCTTTAGGTTGCCCTTGCAACTCTACAATTTCTGGTGTGTTATCTAGGTTTGCCTGACTCAAAATGGAGTTCGCCTTGGAAAACCTAGAGGTCTATTCTGTGTCACAGCTGAAAGTGTTCTGCCAGCAAATGGGGGTATTTTTCAAGCATGGTGCCAGGAAGGGGGAGCTCCAGACCAGTCTTAGGGCTTGGGTGGAGGCACACCAAGAAAGGAAGGAGGAGGATGAAGGGGTAGACCAGGACACGGTGGGAGAGATAGATGGGTTATTCCACTCTGAGGGGGGAAACTTACTCCCAGGACCAGTGTCCTACTCCAGAAGGGGCAGTAGCGCCTCTGGGGGAAGCTTAACTGAAGCCGAGCTCACGGATAAGAGGGAGAAAAGACAGTTGAGATGGGAGTTGGCTAAGTTGGAGCAGGAGAAGGAGGAGAGGAGGATGGCCCATGAGTTCAGGCTGAAGGAATTAGAACTCAAGAGCCTGCAACGGGGGTCCTCTCCTGAAATGAATGGTGGCAGCGAGACAAAAGAGACAGCCAGGGAGACTAGACCCTACTTGCCGAAAGACCTTACAGCTAGCTTCAGTCAGGGAGATGACATAGCTAAGTGGCTGGCTGCTTATGAGGTCTCCCTAAGAGCTCATGGGGTGCAGGAAAAGCACTGGGGGGGTGGTTTGTATAAATACATGCCTCCTGCTGGTCGGGACACCTTGCTGGCCCTGGAACCAGAGGAACAAACCAACTATCCCACCATGAAGCTGGCGTTGTTAAGGAAGTTCGGGCTTACCCCAGAAAGGTACTGTCAGAAGTTCAGGGGGAGCCACAAATTAAGCACTCAGAACTGGGTGGACTTCCTTGACTACGCCAGAAAGGCCTTAGAGGCTTGGGTCAAGGGCAGTGAGGTGAAAGATTATGAGGGGCTGTACGATCTATTTTTGAGAGAACACCTCCTCGAGAAATGTTTTCCCGAGCTGCGCCAACACCTGGTGGACAGCAAGCTGACCAATCCCCGGAAGCTTGCAGAGGAGGCGGACATCTGGGCAAGTACCCGGGTGTCCTCAAAGGGGACTGGAGGGGATTCTCAAAAAACCGGACAGGGAGCCCCCCAGAAGAAGGAGGGGGGAGAGAAAAAGAAGGAGTTCTCTAAAGGTCCCCAAAATAACTTCCAAGGGAAGGGAGCAGGTTTCACCCCTAGGACAAACCCGCCCAGAAACCCTAATCCTGGCCAAAGCCAGCAGCCAAGGGTTCTCCACTGTTTTGAATGTGGTGGTGTTGGACATTATAAGGGGGATGTCAGATGCCCAAAGAGACCACCCCCTCCCACCGGAGGAAAGTCACCGGGAGTAGCTAGTGTAGCGCTCGGGAAGGAGTTGCCCTTAGATAAGGGGGGTGAGTGGGCGGGTGTCACCTTAGTGTCCCTGGGAGAGCGGGAGATGGTTCCAAAGATCCAGGTGCCCCCAAATACTACAAAGTATGGGCAATGGGTCACCATCAATGGCCAGAGAGGGGAGGCTCTGAGAGATACAGGAGCCAGTATGACTAGGGTGAGAAGTCAACTGGTGTCTCCAGAGCAGGTTGTTCCTAATGTACTCCACCCCGCCGCGATGGCTGATGGCAGAATGGGCCACTATCCAGTGGCTGAGGTTCCCTTTGAGTGGGAGGGGGTTGCAGGTTCACTTCGAGTTGCCGTAAGCCCTGCCGTGCCAGTCGATTGTCTGTTGGGGAATGACATGGAACACAACACTTGGAGAGAGGTGGAATACCGGACGCATTCTGCGATGCTGGGTACACCTGACTGGGCCTGTGCAAGCACACGGTCTGCGACTGCCCGGAGAGGGAGTTCGCCTAGGTTGGAGCCTGGAACAATGGCCCAACCCGCTGCTAAGAAGGGACAGACCCGGAGACAGGGAGAGCCTGCTCCGGTTTCCACACCCCATGTGACAGATCGGCCACCTGCGGTGGTGGACCAGGAGTCCGTGGAGGGGGAAGTAGACTCTCTGGAGGATTTACCCATCCCTGCTGAGTGGCATGTGGAGGGAGGTCCAACCAGAGAGGAATTCTGTAAGGGGCAGAGGGAGTGCCCCACCCTTGAGGGACTGAGGCGACAGGCTGAAGCCCAAGCAGCAGGTGATGTTACGGGACACTACCATATTTCCTGGGAGGATGGACTCCTCTACAGTGAACCCAAGGTACCCTTGCCTGGTTCATCAAGGGCCTTGGTAGTCCTGCAACAATACCGAGCCTTTCTTTTGGAATTGGCTCATGCCATACCCCTGGCAGGACACTTAGGCCAGGACAAGACCTTTGCACGGCTTGTCCTCCACTTTTACTGGCCTCAGAAAGTGGCGTCCAACACTTATTGTCGGACATGTGTAACCTGCCAGGCCAGTGGGAAAACAGGGGTAAAGCTAAAGGCTCATCTGGAACCACTTCCGGTCGTTAGCACACCCTTTGAGAGGGTGGGCATCGACATTGTAGGGCCTTTAGATCCACCAACAACAGCTGGTCACAGGTTTATCCTGGTTCTGGTGGATCATGCCGCACGGTACCCAGAGGCAATTCCTCTGAGGACAGTTACTGCACCTGTAGTGGCAAGAGCCCTAATGGGAATCTTTACCCGAGTGGGATTTCCCAAGGAAGTTGTGTCTGACAGGGGGGCCAACTTCATGTCAGCTTATATGCGGGCAATGTGGAAGGAGTGTGGAGTGACCTACCGGTTCACCACTCCTTATCACCCCCAGTCGAATGGACTGGTTGAGAGGTTTAATAAGACCTTGAAGGGCATGATCAGAAGTCTGCTGTAATGGCTGCCCTTTTCTGGCTCCTTTAAGGGGAAGAATAATGGAGAGTGACTCCAGCCTATCACCCCCATAGCATAGGGATTAGGACTATAGACAGGGCCCCTGCCTTCCATATATTAGAGTATTTTCGTGTCACTTTCCTTAATGTAGGGCTTATGAACTTAAGTTAGGGGATAGATATATAGTTATTAGTCATGATCTGCTCATTTGCTAACATGTTAGGATATTTTCCATGGAGTTATGCATATTGTGGGCTTCGTAGGCCTTAAACGGGACAGACTCCATTTTGCTTTTTGCCCGGTAGCTCGAGAAGACTTTCTAGGTGAAGTGTAATGTTTTAGTTTCAAGCTGTTGTTCGCTTGGAGAGAACTGGCTCAGGCTGGCCCTTATCGAAGGAATGTATTTTTCTCCACACCGAAGACACAACTTCAGGCCGGCCGGCTGGGAACGTGTCCTTGGTACGGGGAGGTACAAGAATTTGGTGGGCGGCAGGTTACTGGCCGTAGCTTTCCATGAAGGAACGGGCTTTGATATTAGCGAAGGTGTTAGTCAGTTCGAGAGTTAGTCCGTAGGCGGCATCTAGCCGTTAGCATCTCTGCCATTAATTATCTCATGGCGGACAGTCGCCATCTTTGAAGTCCGAGAAAGATTTAAGACCGAAACTCTCTGAGAAAGACTGAAGGAGAATTAGCGCGGAGCGCACTGACACAGAGAGAGAGAGAGAGACGGTAGCTAATAACCAGCAAGGTTCCGGTGCCCTGGAGGGAAGCAGACGAGGTTGAGCCTAGCGGTGCAGACGTGTACTTGTGACGGCTGGGGTGTGACTGCAAGGCGAGCCAGGACACAGAGACGAGGAGGGAACCTAGATGACTGCCGAGTCCAGACTTCATGTTAACCAGGTGACCTCCGTCCTTTTCCCATTTAGTGTGCACTCTAATCTTTACCTTTTCTTTGCAGAAATTATGTTGCATAGTAATGTGATATGTGTGTATTGCCAATAAATATCCTAATTCTTATAGAATTACAGTGTGCCTCAGGTTCCTGTTCAATCTCGGTAAATGCATCTCCTAGTTGAGAGTTGTTTATGTGAGCGGATGTGAAATCCCGATCAGGTAAATGGTGATCGAACAAAGAGGGAGTGAGTGGACCTTTGATGCCAAGAATAGGAGGTACATTATATAATTTGGGGACCGTATCAAAAGTCATTATTATAGTTTTATCCCGAGTAGATAACTGAGACATTGTCCTGATGATTGTTCATAGGAATGTGGTCGTCGTTGATATGCGGCGTTAGTGAGAACGCTGGGTAGGAGACCAGCGTGTATACCCACAGGATTGTGGCTTGAATAAGTGAGAGCGTCAGGTGGGAGACTGGCGTGGAGATCTACAGGATTGTGGATCGTTTGGAAAAGGGAGCATTGGGTTCTGCAGGCCCATGTGTAGTCGCACCGGATTGTGCGCAATATCTGCCCTAGGGTAGACCGGTCTGGGTCGGGGTGGCCGCGAGACCAACTGATGTGAATAAGACATTGTAGAAAATCTATGCATGTGTATTGCTATTCCCCATCCTTAGGTGTGATTTGTATATATACCTGTATATCTATCCATTGTGAATACGTTCTAAGGAGGGAAGGTGAGTACGTTTTGGCTGGGTCATAAGGGGCCCCTGGGGGCTGATCCCATCTAAGCGGAAAATCCAGCCATAACATCTGCCCGAAAGCCTGCAGAGGAAATGGGACGTCCTCCTACCCTGTTTGCTCTTTTCCTACAGGGAAGTGCCCCAGAAGGGAGTGGGCTTCAGCCCCTTTGAGCTTCTGTATGGGCACCCTGTACGCGGTCCTCTCAGCCTGGTGAAGGATGGTTGGGAGAAGTCTCCCAGGAAACCCCCCCAGGATGTGGTGAGCTACATGCTGGGCTTCAGGAGCCAAATGGCGAAGTTGTGGAAGCAAGCTTCTGACAACTTGGAGGCCAGCCAGGCAGTCATGAAGGAGTGGTATGACCACAATGCTCACCAGGTGGAATTGGAGCCTGGCCAGAAAGTGTGGGTGATGGAGCCTGGGGAGCTTAGTGCCCTCCAGGATCGCTGGACAGGCCCCTTTGAAGTGTTGGAGAAGAAGGGTAAGGCCACATACCTGGTGGACCTTAACACCCCTCGACAGCCCCTACGGGTGCTGCATGCCAACCGTCTCAAGCCCCACCATGAGAGGCCCGAAGTCATGTTGATGATGGTGACTGACGGGGAAGAGGAAGCGGAAAGCGAACCTCTCCCAGATCTATTTTCGTCTCAAGAGAAGGATGGGTCAGTGGAGGGAGTGATTCTCTCTCCTACTCTAACTCCTGAGCAACGGGAGGACTGCCGCCAGATCCTGGAGCAGTACTCTTCGTTGTTCTCCCTTGTCCCGGGAAGGACTCACCTGTGTACCCATGACGTGGACACAGGGGACAGCCCACCAGTGAAGTCAAAGACCTACCGGCTGTCCGACAAGGTGAAGGCAAGCATCCATGGAGAGGTTGTCAAGATGCTAGAGCTGGGAGTTATTGAACCTTCCAACAGCCCTTGGTCCAGTCCGGTGGTGCTCGTGCCAAAAGCCGCACCACCAGGCACCACACCTGAACTGAGGTTCTCTGTGGATTACCGAGGACTGAACTCAGTGACAAAGACTGATGCTCATCCGATCCCTAGGGCGGATGAATTGATTGACCGGCTAGGAGCTGCCCAATATCTGAGTACCTTTGACCTCACTTCAGGGTACTGGCAGATCTCCCTGACAGATGGAGCAAGGGAAAGGTCAGCCTTCTCCACGCCTGAGGGACACTTCCAGTTCTGTGTGATGCCCTTTGGGCTCAAGAACGCCCCTGCCACATTTCAGCGGCTGGTGAACCAGGTCCTCTCTGGAATGGAGAGTTTCTCTGCTGCTTACCTGGATGACATTGCTGTCTTCAGTAGCAGTTGGGCGGACCATCTGCAGCATTTGCAAGCAGTTCTCCAGGCCCTGAGACAAGCTGGATTGACAATCAAGGCCAGCAAATGCCAGATTGGGCCGGGGTCGGTTGTGTACCTTGGACACTTGGTGGGTAGGGGGACTGTGCAGCCCCTGCAGGCGAAGATTGAGGCAATCATGGCCTGGGAACCCCCCAAGACACAGACTGAGGTCCGAGCTTTCCTGGGCCTCACAGGCTACTACCGTCGCTTTGTGAAGGGGTATGGCACTATTGTAGCGCCCCTCACAGAGCTCACCTCCAAGAAACAACCTCGACGGGTAGTTTGGACGGGAGCTTGTCAGCAAGCTTTTCAGAAATTGAAGCAGGCAATGTGTGCCGCACCGGTCCTGAAGGCCCCAGACTTCTCCAAGGAGTTCATTGTCCAAACAGATGCATCAGAACATGGCATTGGGGCAGTGTTATCGCAACTAAATGAAGAGGGCCTGGATCAGCCTGTAGTCTTCTTATCCAGGAGACTGCTTCCCCGGGAACAGAAGTGGAGTGCCATTGAGAGGGAAGCTTTTGCGGTGGTGTGGGCTCTGAAGAAGTTGCGGCCATACCTCTTTGGCTCGCACTTCCTGGTACAGACTGACCACCGACCCCTTCGTTGGCTGATGCAAATGAAGGGGAAAATCCCAAGCTGTTGAGGTGGTCCATCTCCCTACAGGGAATGGACTTCCGGGTGGAACATCGGCCTGGAGTGGACCACGCCAATGCAGACGGTCTCTCCAGGTATTTCCGCCTTAGTGATGAGGACTCCCAAGGGGTTGGGTAGTTCTCCCCACTTTCAGCTGGGGGGGACGCGTGTTAGACCTGTCTGGCTTTTTGGCGTAGTCCCTCCTATTTATTATTATTTATTTTGTCCCTTTTTGCCCCTCATATCTTTAATAATTTTTGTCCACTGACTTTTTATAGGTGTTGGCCAAGGGGATAGGTGTTCTTTTGTCCCTCATAGTTTTTTACCTCAGGCCCAGAGGCCTGTTCTGTCAGGAAACTGCTGTAATTCACAAAATGGAGGGCCCTAACTGTTTCCAACTGCCACAGCCTAGACTGCCCCATAGGATAACCTTAGGCCTTCCAGAACCTTCTGGACCCTACTGGACTCTGTGGGGGTTGTCTATAAAAGGGCAGAGGTTGGGAAGCCATTTTGTGTTGACCAGAGAGTGGAGGAGTGAGGCAGTGGTGAAAGGAGGAGGACGCACTGGGAGCAGTTAGTTTGTCCCTGTGACAGACAGCCACTACAGGGAGACATCCCCCCTTCTACCCCTGACCAATCCCTCCCAACCACCTTCTTCTGCTGAAGAGATTGATCTACCTGAGGTGGAAGCCCCCCTCTACACCTGAGCCCCATTGACCCCTGTTGGGACGCTCTTGCTGAAAGACTTCCCTAATTTCCCACTGGCAGTGCTTCACTTACCAGCGTTGTGTAGAAGACAGCTTTAGCCCAGTGTTGAGCCCGGTGTTTTCCCCGAGGCTTTGAGGGAAAGGCGAGTGGCTGCGGAGCCTTTGTGGCCCTGTCGAGTGAGCGTTCCGCTCTAATCAGCGTTTTCCCTGGAGCCAGGTGAGGGGAAAGACTGTGGGCGAGGAAGCGGAGACAGCGCGGCGCCAAGCGGGAACACTAGTCCCTCGCGCCCGCGCTGCCCTGTTCTGCATCTGTGAGGCGAATTGCGAAGCGAGCAGGGCCCTGCAGGAGACGCTTCCGGCGTCAGGTCCGCGCATGCCCCAACTTGCGAGGCGAACCGGGAAGTGAGCAGGCCCCCGCGGAGGACGCTTCCAGCGTCAGGCGTCTAGAACCGACTCCCAGGCGGCAACACTACTCCCCCGCATCTGCGCGAAGGAACCAGAGTGTGTGTGACGCCCAGACCGCCTAAGAGACGATCGGTGAGGGAGCAGGCTTTGGCGCTTCCCCGCGTCAGTTACCTCCTTTTCCCTGCTGAAGCGCAACACGGAGGAGCCGCGCTGAGCAGTAGGGAAGGGGAGAACACCAGTCAGGCACCCGCATTTGTGGCATCCACTTCCCCAGCGCCAGCCCAGGCTAAGAAGCTGGTCAGGGAAGCTGGGCAGAATCCTTGGAGGCCGGCTGTCAGTTAAAAGCCGGAGGACTGTGGCAGAACTGCCACTGAGACAGTAAGGAGAGTGGGGGTGAGGAAGGAAGGTGCTGTGCCCTCTTGGTTAATGTTAAAATTCACAAGATCTAGTGCTTAGAAGGTGCCAGATAACCAATTCAACTACCCTCTTAAGTGGTGTCCTAGAAGGTGAGGGAATACTACCAAGCCTCCTCCTTTATTGGGACAGGTCTGATTAAGGCCACTTCTGAACCAGAAACCAGGGGGGGTAATCTATAGTCAGCAGAGCGCTGACAGTTCCTACCAACTGGGAAGTCCCCCCCCTGCTGACACTCATAGAGGTAGTTGAGGCCCCTGGAGAATTTGTGAGTGCCCCTATTCCACGCTGGGTGTGCACCCCCCCTGTGTGTTAAGGTGCAGATAAGGGAGGGAAAGTTCTTAACCCTGTAGAAGTCATAGCCAGTGAAATTGGCAGGGTAATGTAATGAAATGTAATGTTGTTTTTGATCATTAATGCAAAGTAGCACTGCTGAGAGTAATCTTATTAAGTTAAGTTCACAATCCCAAAAGTAAGCATTTCTGAACTCATGAAAACTGAATGTTTTGAAGTGTAATTCTTCCACAGCTAGAAGAGTGTTATTAACTTCTCGTGATCAAAGGTGTAATTTCTAAATTGTGAATACTTGTGAGCTAAAACGAAGAGTATATTATTTTTATAAAGCAGTACTTATTTTTCCACATTTTGGTGTAGCGTTATCTTTTTGTGTGCTATTGCGTGGTTTTACTGTTGGGTGGTCTGCAACCTTTACACTGTGCCTCTGAACTGTATGTCTTGCCCTAGGCCAGGCTACCCCAGGTTCTAACAATATGCTTAAAGGGTTTTAACAGCAATGTTTTGAAAATTTACATTTTAACATATTTATTTATTTATTTATATGTTTTATATTTATTCTCAATTGCTGTGAGTGATGTCAGTATTTTACTCAACCCTTAGAACTTTGACTCATTGAAATTATTGGGATCAATGTACTCTTGATGGTACAAAGTTCTTTGATGTGCAAACATTATGACAGTATGTCTTCTATGTTTATTATCATGGCACGCTGCACTTTAAGTATAAATGAGCACTACGCCCTTTGATCGTTGTCATGTGATCAAGGCCTCTTCAGGCTGAAACGCGTAATGGCGGCACGGTGTTGAGCACGAATAAAAGATAAACGCACCAGCTTTGGGTCTCGCTTCGTCTTTTGATGCCAAATATCTGAGAAGACGTCCCTCTGCCAAGAGTAATTCTCGAGAGTGCTTCCTCGAATCTGGCGAGAACCCCTCCACGATCTGGGCTAACACAGCAAGAAACAGTGATCCCGTTCTCGGAATCCCCTTTTGTCGCTCCGAGTAGGAGAAGCCATGATTGCCCCGGGAGAGCGGAAGTACTGGCTGAGAGGCAGGGAAGCTCGACGGAGTTGTTCCAGGTCGGAGGTCGGCGTTCGCTGGCCAAGGACGGGAGTTACACCGCCAGTACCTGCCTGCAATCGGAACTCCGCAGTAAGTCCCGTGTGGAGTGTGCAAGGTTTCCGTAAAGAGATACTGATTGAAAAACGGAACCAGTTGTTATTATATTTGCTCACTGCAACACCATGTCCGCGGACACGTTAAAGGGTCGCGTTGAAGCAGCAAAAGGCATGTTTATTGATTCCCCGGCTGGGGAATATGTACAGACAGTAACTTCAAGTACTTCACAGGAAAGCAAAGGCAACCTAAAAGAATTATTTAAAGCCCTGGAGAAAACGAGTAAATCAGAACAAGCCAAATGGTGGGAGCATTGCTCTCTCACATGGTATCTAAAGGTGGGCAGGATACCTCGGGTTTAAGAATCATGTTAGCCCATCGTACGAAAGTCCTGACCCCTGTATGCTGTTGGAATGGGCACAATGCAACCTAGAATCATCCCGAAGGTTGCTTGAAATATTAATCAAGTATGCGGAGAGTGATCGGATTGTATTATTAGCAGAGATAGATCGGCTCAATGAGGAAATTGAAAAGATTCCCAGCACCCCTCTGACGATCAAATACCGCGAAGAAATGATTGTACGTCTGAAGCGGGAGGAAGAAATCATTAAGAGACGCAAGGCTTTCAAATTTCAGCGAGACGGCTTGGACTATGTACACAGTCAAATTTTTACATTCGCAAAGAAATACGATAATTTAAAAGCCACACAGAAGTCTCCCGCCAGTACCTCTACGGCGAAACATCCAGCATCCATCGCAGCGTCAGTAGCTTCATCGGTATCACATGCAGCTCTAATATCGATAGCGAATCAGACAACGATCTAAGGCGGTCTCAGACATCGGGGTTTCGGAAGTTTACTCTGGCACAAGAGCTGGAAGTGGTTCAACAGGATTGCAAACAAACCCTACGCTCTGGTGCCAGAAATGTCAGAGCAAACAAAGCTCAAACAACAAACGCTCCGCAAGGAGGCGCTGCAACAAACAACGATGGCCCAAGCAACAAAACCAGAAAACTGCGGAGACAGTGGAAGCGCAAATAAGCCTGAGCCAAGATGATGTGCAAACTGTTGTCAATTTGACCGACTTTCCGCTTACAACTAAGGAAACCTCTCCATTATCATTGGGCCTATCGTTCAGTGCAAGAAGCAACTTTGATTATGCTGGGACTAAAATCGATCTCTTCATATATGTGCGCAAATTAAAATTACGCAAATACTATTGCCTGCATACAAGCGCAAACCCAACAGCCACAATATCAGTCTTGGATTCTCCACCGATGTTAACACCTGACTCTACGTTGTTACAGGAGCTGCTAGACATGCAGGAGGAATCTGTTACAACACTGCGAAACCCCAGCCGGGGTTTGGGTACTATGACTTTTCCTGCCACTTTTAAGCCCAAGTCTAAGTTTTGTCCTCTCATGCTCAAGGGCAATATAGATATGTTCCATGATAAAGTGGCATTAGAACTCAGGACACTATACCTGAAACATACTAAGATCAACAAGAGGCACCATTATCGGGACTTTGAGTATCATAGTTTGATTAAAAAATTGAAAAACAATGAGAGCATTATCTTTCGGCAGTCCGATAAAGGGGGCAATGTGGTCCTATGGCCAAGAAAAATGTATATGGATGAAGCATTAGGCCAACCTAATGATCGGGACTGCTACAAAAGGATAAATCTGAATGATGCTCAACAGGCAAAAAATGAAATCTATTCGAAATTAATGGCATGGAGAAATGGGGCTGATTACAATGGATGAATTTAAGTATATGAAGAAAGAATATCCTGTTACACCGGCCATATACTTTATTTCCAAGATCCATAAAAATTGCAGCAAGCCTCCAGGCTGCCCCATCATTTCTGCATGCAACAGCATATTAGAAAATGTCAGCAAATATGTAGATTATTTTCTACAAGACTGTGTTAGAATGTTGCCTTCCTTTGTCCTTGACACAGGTGATTTACTTAGAAAACTGGCATATTTTACTTGGCAACCCAGCTATTTGCTGATTTCTCTCGATGTTACCTCCTTATATACCAGTATATACAATAAGGACGGTTTAAAGGCTGTGCAGCATTACCTGAGCACACGTCCCACTTGTCTCAATTATCATACAAAAATGATTCTATCTATGATCAATCTATGTCTCGAAAATAATATTTTTTTGTTTGCTAATCAACTGTTCCAGCAAGTCAGGGGTGTGGCTATGGGGGGCCTGTTTTTCTCCCAGTTATGCCTGTTTGCATATGGGCTACTGGGAGGAAAAGGTCCTCATACCCAGCTTTTCTAATATCATGACTTCCAAAGTGATAAAATGGTTGCGTTACATCGATGACCTTTTTATAGTCTGGGATGGTTTGCAATGTGAGGCAGAACACTTTATTGAGAGCCTGAATGACAACAATCTGAACCTTTCATTTACCCTGTCAAATTAGTGCTACCTCCATTTGTTTTTTGGACGTTGAAATATACATTCAGAAATGTAGACTGGAGACAAGACTCTTTCGCAAACCTATAGCAGGGAATACAGTGCTGCATGCCGATAGTCACCACCCGGCCCATCTCATACGCAGTATCCCATACAGAGAAATGCTCCATATTAGGAGGATATGCAGCACTGAGAATGAGTGTAGAATAGCACAACTGGCATGCAAAAATAGATTTCTGGAAAGAGGGTACAAAACAGATATCATAGACAGGGCTATGAATAGAGCTAATGCACAAGATAGAGTACAGCTCTTGGCCAATAAAACACCCAGTAAGAGGAACCCAGAGAGTGTTGAAAACAAGGAGACTAGGCTTAATTTCACCTACAGCAGCCAGCATCAAACCATCCAACGCATAGTGAAACGTAATTGGGCTCTTATCACCAGTGACCCGGTCTTGGGACAACAGGTCACAAGAGTTCCAAGCATAACCTACATAAGAACCAGAACTACGCAGAACTGTTTGGTTTCTAGCAGTCCTGAGGTTAGAACCACGGGATCGTGGTTAAACAGCAGCAAAGGCTTCCTCAGATGTTCGTCCTGCAAGGCCTGTAAAAATGGAGTCAGTAGAACAGAATACATGACCCCCTTCAGTAGCAGGCTAGTCACTATCAAACACAAGTTGACTTGCAGGACGGCGTACGCAGTGTACGTGTTGGAATGTCCCTTTGGTCTGCGGTACGTGGGAAGTACCCGACCACAGGTGTACAAATGAATACTCCAACAATTTAGGGCCATCACGAACGGAGACACTGCGTACCCAGTCGCAAGACACTTTGAGGAAAGTCATAACAAAACCCTGCTGAACTTATATACTATGTTATAGACACCGTCCCCCCACAGAGAAGAGGTGGGGACCGTGAATCTACATTACGCAAATTAGAGACCAAGCACATAATTCTTTTAGATACAAAGACTCCGAACGGTCTCAACGCAAGTGAGGACTGTTATACATACCTATGAGTCTTAATATGTATTGGCCTTTACACTGTACATATATAGAAGCTGCTTTAACTACTATTATTCAATATTTTAATCATGTATTTGATATAGCACTTTGTCACTTTCTATTTATAAGTTTGGGATGCACTGATTCCATGTCATGATTATTTGCGATTTTGCACATTCGATTTTGCACATTAATAATTGGATTGACCAACGCTCACTCAGGCTTGATTACCTATTGTTCCTTTGGTTTATTTAAGAGAACACTGGGATCTTATCCAATAGGAGATAAAACTTTTATTGTGCATCTTCAAATATTCTGTGGATAGTAGCTATTTTTTGGCTATAACACGATTTTACACATGGTTTTCTCTTAATAATGCATTTATGCAGTAATATATGCTTAAAGGGTTTTAACAGCAATGTTTTGAAAATTTACATTTTAACATATTTATTTATTTATTTATATGTTTTATATTTATTCTCAATTGCTGTGAGTGATGTCAGTATTTTACTCAACCCTTAGAACTTTGACTCATTGAAATTATTGGGATCAATGTACTCTTGATGGTACAAAGTTCTTTGATGTGCAAACATTATGACAGTATGTCTTCTATGTTTATTATCATGGCACGCTGCACTTTAAGTATAAATGAGCACTACGCCCTTTGATCGTTGTCATGTGATCAAGGCCTCTTCAGGCTGAAACGCATAATGGCGGCATGGTGTTGAGCACGAATAAAAGATAAACGCACCAGCTTTGGGTCTCGCTTCGTCTTTTGATGCCAAATATCTGAGAAGACGTCCCTCTGCCAAGAGTAATCCTCGAGAGTGCTTCCTCGAATCTGGCGAGAACCCCTCCACGATCTGGGCTAACACAGCAAGAAGCAGTGATCCCGTTCTCGGAATCCCCTTTTGTCGCTCCGAGTAGGAGAAGCCGTGATTGCCCCGGGAGAGCGGAAGTACTGGCTGAGAGGCAGGGAAGCTCGACGGAGTCGTTCCAGGTCGGAGGTCGGCGTTCGCTGGCCAAGGACGGGAGTTACACCGCCAGTACCTGCCTGCAATCGGAACTCCGCAGTAAGTCCCGTGTGGAGTGTGCAAGGTTTCCGTAAAGAGATACTGATTGAAAAACGGAACCAGTTGTTATTATATTTGCTCACTGCAACACCATGTCCGCGGACACGTTAAAGGGTCTCGTTGAAGCAGCAAAAGGCATGTTTACTGATTCCCCGGCTTGGGAATATGTACAGACAGTAACTTCAAGTACTTCACAGGAAAGCAAAGGCAACCTAAAAGAATTATTTAAAGCCCTGGAGAAAACGAGTAAATCAGAACAAGCCAAATGGTGGGAGCATTGCTCTCTCACATGGTATCTAAAGGTGGGCAGGATACCTCGGGGTTTAAGAATCATGTTAGCCCATCGTACGAAGGTCCTGACCCCTGTATGCTGTTGGAATGGGCACAATGCAACCTAGAATCATCCCGAAGGTTGCTTGAAATAATAATCAAGTATGCGGAGAGTGATCGGATTGTATTATTAGCAGAGATAGATCGGCTCAATGAGGAAATTGAAAAGATTCCCAGCACCCCTCTGACGATCAAATACCGCGAAGAAATGATTGTACGTCTGAAGCGGGAGGAAGAAATCATTAAGAGACGCAAGGCTTTCAAATTTCAGCGAGACGGCTTGGACTATGTACACAGTCAAATTTTTACATTCGCAAAGAAATACGATAATTTAAAAGCCACACAGAAGTCTCCCGCCAGTACCTCTACTGCGAAACATCCAGCATCCATCGCAGCGTCAGTAGCTTCATCGGTATCACATGCAGCTCTAATATCGATAGCGAATCAGACAACGATCTAAGGCGGTCTCAGACATCGGGGTTTCGGAGGTTTACTCTGGCACAAGAGCTGGAAGTGGTTCAACAGGATTGCAAACAAACCCTACGCTCTGGTGCCAGAAATGTCAGCGCAAACAAAGCTCAAACAACAAATGCTCCGCAAGGAGGCGCTGCAACAAACAATGATGGCCCAAGCAACAAAACCAAAAAACTGCGGAGACAGTGGAAGCGCAAATAAGCCTGAGCCAAGATGATGTGCAAACTGTAGTCAATTTGACCGACTTTCCGCTTACAACCAAGGAAACCTCTCCATTATCATTGGGCCTATCGTTCAGTGCAAGAAGCAACTTTGATTATTCTGGGACTAAAATCGATCTCTTCAAATATGTGCGCAAATTAAAATTACGCAAATACTATTGCCTGCATACAAGCGCAAACCCAACAGCCACAATATCAGTCTTGGATTCTCCACCGATGTTAACACCTGACTCTACGTTGTTACAGGAGCTGCTAGACATGCAGGAGGAATCTGTTACAGCACTGCGAAACCCCGGCCGGGGTTTGGGTACCATGACTTTTCCTGCCACTTTTAAGCCCAAGTCTAAGTTTTGTCCTCTCATGCTCAAGGGCAAGATAGATATGTTCCATGATAAAGTGGCATTAGAACTCAGGACACTATACCTGAAACATACTAAGATCAACAAGAGGCACCATTATCGGGACTTTGAGTATCATAGTTTGATTAAAAAATTGAAAAACAATGAGAGCCTTATCTTTCGGCAGTCCGATAAAGGGGGCAATGTGGTCCTATGGCCAAGAAAAATGTATATGGATGAAGCATTAGGCCAACCTAATGATCGGGACTGCTACAAAGGATAAATCTGAATGATTCTCAACAGGCAAAAAATGAAATCTATTCGAAATTAATGGCATAGAGAAATGGGGCTGATTACAATGGATGAATTTAAGTATATGAAGAAAGAATATCCTGCTACACCGGCCATATACTTTATTTCCAAGATCCATAAAAATTGCAGCAAGCCTCCAGGCTGCCCCATCATTTCTGCATGCAACAGCATATTAGAAAATGTCAGCAAATATGTAGATTATTTTCTACAAGACTGTGTTAGAATGTTGCCTTCCTTTGTCCTTGACACAGGTGATTTACTTAGAAAACTGGCATATTTTACTTGGCAACCCAGCTATTTGCTGATTTCTCTCGATGTTACCTCCTTATATACCAGTATATATAATAAGGACGGTTTAAAGGCTGTGCAGCATTACCTGAGCACACGTCCCACTTGTCTCAATTATCATACAAAAATGATTCTATCTATGATCAATCTATGTCTCGAAAATAATATTTTTTTGTTTGCTAATCAACTGTTCCAGCAAGTCAGGGGTGTGGCTATGGGGGCCGGTTTTTCTCTCAGTTATGCCTGTTTGCATATGGGCTACTGGGAGGAAAAGGTCCTCATACCCAGCTTTTCTAATATCATTACTTCCAAAGTGATAAAATGGTTGCGTTACATCGATGACCTTTTTATAGTCTGGGAAGGTTTGCAATGTGAGGCAGAACAGTTTATTGAGAGCCTGAATGACAACAATCTGAACCTTTCATTTACCCTGTCAAATTAGTGCTACCTCCATTTGTTTTTTGGACGTTGAAATATACATTCAGAATTGTAGACTGGAGACAAGACTCTTTCGCAAACCTATAGCAGGGAATACAGTGCTGCATGCCGATAGTCACCACCCGGCCCATCTCATACGCAGTATCCCATACAGAGAAATGCTCCATATTAGGAGGATATGCAGCACTGAGAATGAGTGTAGAATAGCACAACTGGCATGCAAAAATAGATTTCTGAGAAGAGGGTACAAAACAGATATCATAGACAGGGCTATGAATAGAGCTAATGCACAAGATAGAGTACAGCTCTTGGCCAATAAAACACCCAGTAAGAGGAACCCAGAGAGTGTTGAAAACAAGGAGACTAGGCTTAATTTCACCTACAGCAGCCAGCATCAAACCATCCAACGCATAGTGAAACGTAATTGGGCTCTCATCACCAGTGACCCGGTCTTGGGACAACAGGTCACAAGAGTTCCAAGCATAACCTACATAAGAGCCAGAACTACGCAGAACTGTTTGGTTTCTAGCAGTCCTGAGGTTAGAACCACGGGATCGTGGTTAAACAGCAGCAAAGGCTTCCTCAGATGTTTGTCCTGCAAGGTCTGTAAAAATGGAGTCAGTAGAACAGAATATATGACCCCCTTCACTAGCAGGCCAGTCACTATCAAACACAAGTTGACGTGCAGGACGGAGTGCGCAGTGTACGTGTTGGAATATCCCTGTGGTCTGCGGTACGTGGGAAGTACCTGACCACAGGTGTACAAACGAATACTCCAACACCTTAGGGCCATCACGAACGGAGACACTGCGTACCCAGTCACAAGACACTTTGAGGAAAGTCATACCAAAAACCCTGCTGAACTTATATACTATGTTATAGACACCGTCCCCCCACAGAGAAGAGGTTGGGACCGTGAATCTACATTACGCAAATTAGAGACCAGACACATAATTCTTTTAGATACAAAGACTCTGAACGGTCTCAACGCAAGTGAAGACTGTTATACATACCTATGAGTCTTAATATGTATTGGCCTTTACACTGTACATATATAGAAGCTGCTTTAACTACTATTATTCAATATTTTAATAATGTATTTGATATAGCACTTTGTCACTTTCTATTTATAAGTTTGGGATGCACTGATTCCATGCCATGATTATTTGCGATTTTGCACATTCGATTTTGCACATTAATAATTGGATTGACCAATGTACTGTTGATGGTACAAAGTTCTTTGATGTGCAAACATTATGACAGTATGTCTTCTATGTTTATTATCATGGCACGCTGCACTTGAAGTATAAATGAGCACCCCGCCCTTTGATCGTTGTCATGTGATCAAGGCCTCTTCAGGCTGAAACGCGTAATGGCGGCATGCTGTTTAGCACAAATAAAAGATAAACGTACCAGTTTTGGGTCTCGCTTCGTCGTTTGATGCTAAATATCCGAGAAGACGTCCCTCTGCCAATATATATATATATATATATATATATACACACACACATACGCTCAAAGCTGAATATGGCACTGAATGGAATAATCACATAGTAAAGTGGATCCAATTAATTGACAATCTCTTTATACTGTGGGACGGATCAAAAGAATCAGCTCTGATGTTTATACAAAACATCAATGTAAACAATCTTAATTTAAAATTTACAGAGTACATCAGTGAGTCCAGTGTGATATACTTAGATCTTGAAGTATATGTAACACAAGGGGTGATTCATACCTGTACAAACAGGAAGCCGACTGCAGGTAATACGATCTTGCATGCAGGAAGCTTCCATCCTGGTGGATACAATTGAGAGAGACACAGTGTTAAAGCCTGATGTAGAGAAAGTGAAAGAAAAGAAAAAGAACACTGAAAACCAGATCAGGATGATCACTGGATTCACTGGAGAGATATCCCTGTAGGCACTGGTATATAATTAAGCATGACCGGATATTGCAAGGGATGGTGTCACGATGATCTTTGGTGACATTCAATAAAGCCAAGTTTATGAGGAATGACCTGTTTAACACCTATCCGGAAGCCAAAAGAAGGGGAGGGTTGCTGAAAGCGAGTCCCGGCTTCCACAGATGCTTTAAATGTAAGGCATGTAGATTTGGTAAAAATGAGCAACAAGTTATAACCCCATTGATGAGTAGTCCGTGGAAAATAAGATCTCCTCTCAATTGCAAAAGTGATTTGGTGGTTCATATATTAAGATGTTCGTGTCCCACAATGTATATTGGTAGCACAATCCACATGGTACATATCCGTATCCTTCAACATCTTAGGGCAATAAAGAATAATGACAAAAGTTATGTGGTGGCCCGCCACATTAATGAAGTGCACAAAGGAAATACCAATGAATTAGTGTATTTCGCTATTGACCAAGTACAGAAATCCACAAGAGGCGGTGATCGAGAAAGAAAACTACTCCAACTTGAGTCGAAGTATATACTTTTGTTCAATACTAAAAAGTTGAAGAGGATTTGCACGTCCATTTGATGTAAATAGGTTTTCATTGCAGTAAGATTTTTAATTCTGTTTTTAACTAACAGAGGAAGGAAGACGACTTAATGCCATGTAGAAGCAAGAATAATATTTTAGCATTTTGGAGTTCGATCTAGGAGGTTTTTTACACACTATCAACCAGTAGCCAATAACAATACTTTTTATTAATGAACAATACCATTAGAACAACAGAAGAATTAGTTTATATGTACTGTAAAGCATTAGCACCCTTTGCGATATTTGCACATTAAGTGAAAGAGTACTGTGAAGCACTTGCACTTTATTTATTACTAGCAGCCCGTCCCAACATTGTCCGGGTATGAATTTCTGCCGGACAGTAGTATATTGTTTTGTAGGATTTTGTTTTGATAGTATTTCTTATCTGTGACAGGCCTGTGAAACGCTCCGATTCACAGTGCACTGCTGATGCAATTAAGAGTGCGCGGTCAGTAGTGTGTGAGCTCGAGTTTCCCTACTTTATTTTTCCTTGCAATATTATATAGCGTGAACTCGACAACATGGCATGAGCACAATTTACATTACAGAAGAACACATTCATTTGTGGTAGGCACGGGGAGACAAAGCGATTTGCCTGGAATCACAGGATGTTGAGCTGATGCCAAGATTCAAACGTAGCTCCCCAGCTCTAAAGTTCGCAATTCTAGAACTTCTAGCGGGAGGTGTGTCTAAAAGTGTATGTCGGTGCTGGCCATCAATGCGAGAGACCTGTGCATTTTTCAAATGGGTGGTGAAAAAATATGAGTATGTTGCTGGAGATGTGGGCCTCCGTGCCACCAATGTACTTACCGGGGGAAGGATAGTCCCTTTCTTGCTATTTCCGTGGAGGCGGGCCTTGTGTCCGGATGTGCGTGGCGCGAGGCCTTGCCGCAACAGAAGTGGAAAAACTCCAGTGTGTGCTTCAGGCGTCACCGGAAGTTAAGGCGAGATTAGATTTCCTGCACAATGGCCCCTGTTTGCGCTCCTTCCGGCCCTTGGGAATAGCGCCATGCCTGACCTCCATACAGTAAAGCAGGTGCACGTCACTGGGAGCGTGGGGCAAGCACACCCGGAGCTGGAATGTACAGAACCTAGGAAGAAAAAACAATGAAATATTGGGCACAACGCTCGCTTTTTGTTTCGTAATCCCGCTCCCCGCACACGCCCACGCCCCCAGCACACTCCCACAGCACACAATATGAGACATGCCATGAAGCGCGGAACGTACCACACATCCCCAGCATTTGTCACGCCCCCAGCACACGCCCACAGCACAACGCAGACACGCCCAGAAGGGACTACTTTGCTGGCACGGTTCTTTTACCTTTTAAATGTATATGGTGGGCGTCTGCAAAGCCTATGTCCTTCTGCTGCAACTGCCCTTTCCAATGCTGTATTGGGTCTGTGATTGGTTCTGTGGTTCCTGAGATTACTCGCCTCAAAGGTTTTGGCTCTCTCTTTATCATATTAGTATAGATATTGCGAAATTTGCACATATGTAAAACAGTAAAGCATTTAGCACTTTATTCAAATAAGAGATATGTTTATCTACTTTTCTGTTCTATGTTTATTGTTTACATATTTTAATGAATTTTAATACATGTTTAAAAGTGATGTATTTGATTTATTGCCAGAAACAAAGGTGGTTTGGAGAAGAAGATACTCCTTGACATTGCTGAAATCACTTGGTTTAATTGGACTCCAATGTAGAAAAATTATTTAGGGCACTAGACCTTTATTGTATGTTTTTTAATGGGACAATAAGATTCATTATTTCTTATCTCTCATCTGTGTATTTATGCTCTAAAAATATATTCAAGTATTTACATTGACAAGGTTGAATTAAGAAATTTTAAATAGTCTTTTGGTATATGAAACCCAAATAGTATGTATTTCCTATGATACAAATCAAGGGATGATACCATAGATTGCAAGTTATTTTATCTGAAGGTGCATGTTTTTAAATGTAAAGATAAATTATATATATATCGAAGTACCACAGGCTCTCCAAACCTCCTTCCGGCGAAAAGAGAGTCACAAACTCCAGCGGGCAATTCTCCACCTTCTTTTCCCTGAAGACCGACACCATCAAGAAACACCTCCTAAAGGACCTAACCTTATACGCGAGACCGGATACCCTTACCTCTCCTGCTCTAAGTACCACGCCAGGTCAACCCCCATCAAAGCCTACACCTAAAAATAATGCAAGCTAGTCATCATTTTCCTCCTACTCTGAAGATGCTTTAGGCAAAATTCTCAGCGCATTGAACCCATCCAACCATTCCGCTGACCCGCTTCCAGCAAACGCAGTCAAAGACCTTACTCCACTGCTTCTACCTCTCTGGTCTAAAATCATAAATAGTTCCCTTCAACAAGGATGCATTCCAGACATCCTCACAGTAGGCCAGGTCTCACCTGTTCTAAAAAAGCCCACAGCAGACCCCTCGGACTTAAACAACTATCGCCCAATCTCCAATATCCCTACCCTAGCCAAGCTGATGGAAAAATGTGTATATCTACAGCTAACGAAACACATTGATCATTTTGACCTACTCAACAAACACCAATCAGGTTTCCGTGCTGGTCACAGCACCGAATCAGCCATGACACACATCATTGACGATGCGCTGCAAATACTTGACCAAAATGGATCCTGTCTGCTCATCCTACTTGACCTATCTGCAGCCTTTGATACGGTTAAACACGAGAACCTCTTAGACCTCCTGAAACACAGAATGGGCCTATCTGGGGCAGTGTTAAGCTGGTTCACTTCATTTCTCCAAAACCGGACACCACAATTCAAAATTAAGAACACCCTGTCCAAACCCGTCCCAGTGACCCTGGGGTTACCGCAAGGACCAGCACTATCTCCAACACTGTTCAATCTCTTCCTGGAACCTCTAACTGAAATTCTACAAACCTCTAACGTGCAATACCACATGTATGCAGATGATACACAGCAATACCTCAAGATACACTCCCTAGAGGACATCAAACTACTTAACACAGCTCTTAGGAACACCTAAACTTGGCTGGCAGAAAATCATCTTAAAATGAATGCCCTAAAGACTGAATTTCTTCTAATAGCCCCGCCGGCTCAAATCCCAAAAATGCAAGATTGGATCAAACATATCACGGCGTTCAACGTACAACCGACCATTGTGGACTCAGCGAAGTCACTTGGAATAACTTTAGACAGTAACCTCAACATGCAAAAACATATTAGCAATGCTACAAAGGGAGCCAACCTTCAGATAAACACATTGAGGAAATTAAAACCCTTCCTACCACACAATGACTTTAAGCAGGCAGTACAAGCTTTGGTTATACCCAGAGTGGAATATGGCTGTGTCACCCTTTGTGGCCTGCCCAAAGCATCAACCGCACCCCTTAGAGCTTCAATCAACGCGGCAGCAAGACTCATAACTGGATCTAAACGTAGCTCCCACATCACCCCGGACCTTCAATCCCTGAACTGGCTAACCCTAGATGCTGGAATTCAGATGAAAATGGTGTGCATGATGCACAGAGCCTTACATCAAAAGACTCCCAGCTACCTGGCAGAGAAACTGACTATCTCTGGTGGGACCAGATCCTCAAGAAATGGTGAAAAATTACTACTGAAACCACAAACATTCCATAAGAAAAAAACCTATAACAGATCCTTCTCTGGGATGGCAACCAGAATTTGGAATGCCTTACCCCCAGAAATCAGACTTAACCCTTCCGCTACTGCTTTTAAACATGAAGTTAAATCC
Source organism: Lissotriton vulgaris (assembly GCF_964263255.1). NCBI lineage: Eukaryota > Metazoa > Chordata > Amphibia > Caudata > Salamandridae > Lissotriton > Lissotriton vulgaris. The sequence continues at coordinate 671,906,441 of NC_141691.1, read as the reverse complement.
ATCCTCTTGGCTCAATACACATGAGTATGTTCTGTTGACTCAAGGTGGTGAAAGGCAGCTAAGCCCTTAACCACAAGACACTTGTTAATGTGAAATATACCTATACTGTCTTTCTTGATTATATTCTTTGTACCTCTGTGTGGATCTACCATTATTGCTAGTATATGTAACACTTAATATTTGTATAGCGCTCTGATATCCGCTAGGATCTTGTTCACGCTTTATAAAACTTTCAAATAAATAAATAAATAAATAGATCTTTATTCCTCACAAGCCTCCATTCTGACACGTTTCAGACAACACATGTCCTTGATCACACACACATATATATTCACTTAAAAAACCATAGGTTTCAGGCCTTATATAGTTAGGAATTAGCATTTAAAAAACCATTGAAATTGCTCCTATATAGTTAGTTGTACTAACTATATTTCGCGCAACCGCAATCCACTGCTGATGATGTCACATATTACATCATTCATGACATGGTCAGTGACATCACTGATGACATCACTGATGACATCTCAAATGACATCACTAATGACATCTCATTTGACATCACTGATGACATCACTGATGACATCATCCAGTGACTGTGTGTTTCTGTAAAGTTTAAATATGTTTTACATATTGAAGAATGAGTGGATGTATAAGTGTCTTGATGATTTAGTAGGTGCGTGACTGACTGTATGAGTGAGTGATTAAATGTGTCTTACTAAATGCATGGGTTAGTGACTAAACTGTCTGAATGTGTGCATCAGTATGTCTGTTGCTGTGTAAGCTGCTGCATGTGTTGATCAGTAGCTATATGAGTGGCTATATGGGTTATTGATTGGTTGCCCAAGTATTTGAATGGGAGACTGAGTGTGTGTATGGGTGGCTCGGAGGTGTGTGACTCTGTGCATAGATGTGTGAGCAGTTGATTCACTAGGTGTATGAGTTCAAGAGTGCATGTGGAAACAGCTATATGGGCTGTTGACTGTGTGCATGGGTATGTTGGTGAGTGAATGGATATCTCAGTGCTACATGTGCAAGTAAGTACATATGTAAAACATAGTGCATGTGAGAGTTGGCATATATAAATGACTGTACATGAGAGCCAGTGAATGTGCGAGTGGCTATATGGATCATTGTGTACTTGTATCAGTGATTGTATAAGAGAGTAAGTATGTGTTAGTATATGTTTGAATAAGTAAGGTGTTGTGTGTATAACTGTATAGTTGAGGAAATGGAAGTGTGATTGATTCTTTGCATGACTGACTAGGTGTGTGAGTAACTCCATGGATGAGTGGCAGTGTATGAGTGTCTGTATTGGTGTATGAGTGCATATGATAGTGTTGTATTGATGAGTGACTGTATGTATGAGTGAATGAGTGAATGTGTGTGTAGACCTAGGAATCAGTGAAATGAAATGAAATGAAAATAGCTCTTTTATAGCGCATGGCTACCCGGAGGCATCCCAGCGCTTGCAGCTACAAAAGATAAATCAGAAGGAGAGGGTTCGTTTACAGGAAAAAGCCAAGTTTTTAATTTCTTGCGGAAAGTGAGATGATTGCGCTCCTGTCGAAGAGAGGGGGGTAGAGAGTTCCACAACCTTGAAGAGTTATGGGAGAAGAGGCGGCCACCCGAGCGGGCTTTATTGATTCTACTGATATGTGCTAGATTCCGGTCATTGGAACGAAGGTTTCTAGAGGCTTTGTGAGTTTTGATCAGATTGGCCAGGATGGGGGGACCCTTGCCCTGAAGGTTTTTATGGGCAATGCAGAGGGCTTTGAAGTGTACCCGTTCTTTTATGGGTAACCAGTGGAGTAGTCTCAGCGCTGGTTTGGCTCAGGAGCGGTGGTTAGTGTTTGTCAGCAATCTGGCAGCAGAATTCTGCACCACCTGGAGTTTTTAGATTACGGAATTCAGGGCTCCCAAGTAGAGCACGTTACCATAATACAGCCTTGACAGAATCGTGGCTTGAACCAGAATTTTTTTGGCTCGCTCAGGGAGTTGAGGGAGGATTTTACGCATCGATTTAAGCAAGCCAAAACAGGTAGCCGCTGTTTTTCTGGCTTGTGCTTTGAATGTAAGATTATCATCAAGCCAAAAACCAAGGCTTTTGATCACTTCTTTTGGGATCGGACTGGCACCCATAGACAGTGGCCATAGCGCAGGGGAGTTGAATGAGGCCTTCCTGCCCAGTAACATCAATTCTTTTTTTTTTTTAAACCTTTATTGACGTTTGCACACATATACAAAACCGGGCCTACAACCCCCAGGGCTGGCCGCTAAGCAGTTCAATACAGTGTCACAATCAATGTCAGAGCAATCGTCCCTGGGGAGCATAGTAACCAAATTACCAAGCACAGCGGTTGTGAATGCAATGCGATGCGGCATCAGGATAGGAGGTTTTCATTTTTCAATATAAAATAGAAAGAATCAGGTATCATATAGTGTCTCGAATCACAAAAAGGGGGGGGGCGAACAGAAAAACGATGTGTCCATACCAAGTTCACTACCATGAAAATCAGCGGCGTTTAGACATGCAGCATCAGGATAAACATCATCATTACTGTCCGCCCCGCAGCGCCAAGGCCCCAGAGAGGTCAAGGCACAGGTATAGAAATAAGGATGCAAAGAAAGCCGAACCCACTGCACTAACCCGGAAAAGAAAGGAGAGAAAGGCTAGAAAAGAGAAGAAAAAAAAGAAGCCATAGAACAAAGATAAAAAACTAAATACCCACCCCCACACCCCCCCACCCTGCACCCCTGCAAATGACTACGGCCACCCCCCACGCAGCGTGCCTGTCGCCCAGCAACCAGAGCCCGAAATATAGGAGAAAGGGAAGAAAAGAAAAGAAAAGAAACCCCACTCGAGAGGGGAAGTCGGAGGAGGGCATTATATTACGGACTCCCGGTCTCCTTCCCCCACCATAGCCAACCCTGCCCCGGAATCCGGTAGGACAATAAATCAATCCCGTCAACCATAATCCCACAACGAGTAACCCAGACAAGGATCTCAACCCTGGCCCCTTTGATCAAATGTACTGAGGTCGGTAATTAAGGGAAGTCCTTTCCGCACAATGTCACAGAAGTCGGCAGACCAGGAGCACATAGATGTAGGTCGCTGGTACCACTGTCGCCCCTCCCCATCTCCGAGACCGAGCTCCATCCCATCCGCCATCTTGAAAGACCGGTGGAGGAGGGGAATCGACACAGTCCTAGACAGCATACAGTACAAAGTAGATGAGTCCGTAATGGGGACGGCATGTAACTGATCCGAAGGGTGCAAGATCGAAAGTTTCAACGGTTCAATTGGGTGTTCAAGCACAATCCAGTCCGGCAATTCCATCACAATAGGGGCAAACACTGTTTCCACCGCCGGGTCTAAATAAGCCTCCGAAACATCCATTGCAACATGGGCTGGCTGCCGGGTCACAAGCGTCGAGTCAGGGTCCGGTCTCAAGCCTGTGATTTCATCCATCGCAGACAGCAAGTCTCGAGTCCGGGCTTTGATAGCGCCCTGAAGCGCCATAAGTGCCTCCAGCACCGTCAGCAAAGACGGGCCAGGTCGAACCCGCTCCGTTAAACTCACTCTGTCCTCAGGCATAGCGGTCCCCACGGAGAGGCGCCTTCTCCGGGGCAAGGCCAAGCGGAGCAGGAAAAAGCTGTGAGGGAACGGCGGTCAGCGAGCAGTGGCACGCGGCGAGGCACCGACACGGGGTGATCGGCGATGTGAGTGCCGGATCCCCGGTCGGGGACCCTCACAATACAGTATCGTGCGTCACTCGTCACCTCACCTGCTATAGGGCACCAGGCAGCTGATGGTAACAAGACAATCGAGGAAAAAGTTCGAGTGAACCGGAGACCGGGCCCAACCGCATTCAGTAGCCCGTTGTTGTTCAGCTCGGACCCGGCTGGGCCAGCACTAGAGGTCCCGGCTTCCCAGGTGGGTTAGGCCTCAGTACAGACTTCGACGTATCTTCGCTCCACGACGGCGGAAAAACTCCGGGATTACACCACTGGAGTGTGGGACGGATCACCCACACGGATCCGGTTCAGGTGAGCAGGATTATCGACAGGATAGTGAAGCATAGGACGGAGGTCAGCCGAGCCGGGAGAATATGCGGCCATCTTGGCTGATGTCGTAGCTCCTCCCCCATCAATTAGGTTTTTTGATTGTTCAGTTTTAACTGGGACAGGCCCATCCACTTAGAAACCACTTCAAGACAGTTGCTCAGACTCAGATGAGATAAATCAGCCTGATTAAGAGAAACCACAAGCTGAGTATCATCAGCATAGCTGATTAATTCGATTCCATAAGGGGCCACTATCTTAGCAAGGGGGGACATGTACACATTAAACAGTGTGGGGCTGAGGGAGGAGCCCTGTGGGACCCCACACTGCACGGGAAATGGTGAAGAGTGACAGTCCCCTTCAAATACTTTAAAAAATCTATCACAGAGAAAAGATTCGAGCCAGGAAAGAGCCTTTCCCGAGACTCCAATTTCATTAAGGCGAGCAAGAAGGATCCGGTGACTAACCGTATGAAAGGCGGCGCTGAGGTCTAGGAGGATAATGGCCACATTACCTCCCGTGTCCAGTATCCTCCTAGACTCTTCCACCACCTTAAGTAGAGCCGTCTCCGTCCCTTGACCAGGGCGGAAGCCAGTTTGGGAGGGATAGAGTGTGTTGGAGGTCTCCAGGAATGATGACAGTTGCTGGTTAATACATTTGTCCGCCAATTTACTAATGGCCGGGAGGAGAGAGATGGGACGATAATTAGATAGGTCTCCGGGGTCAAGGTTGGATTTCTTTAACAGTGGGTGCGTATGTAGTAACTGGTATTGGTGTGTCAATGGTTTCAAGAATGGTAGCCTGTATTTAACACTGGGTGTATCAAATGTTATATTAGAGTGTGAGGAGGTGCATCTTATTATCACATGAATGATATCATCAGTGATGTGATCAGTGATGTCAAATGAGATGTCATCAGTGATGTCAACAGTGATGTCATTTGAGATGTCATCAGTGATGTCATCAGTGATGTCACTGACCATGTCATGAATGATGTAATATGTGACATCACCAGCAGTGGATTGCGGGTGCGCGAAATATAGTTAGTACGACTCACTATATAGGAGCAATTTCAATGGTTTTTTAAATGCTAATTCCTAACTATATAAGGCCTGAAACCTATGGGTTTTTAAGTGAATTTGCAAGGTTTTTAAAATGCTAATTCTTAACTATATAAAGCCTGAAACCTATGGTTTTTTAAGTGAATTTTCAAGGTTTTTTAAATGCTAATTCCTAACTATATAAGTCCTGAAACCTATGGTTTTTTAAGTGAATTTGCAAGGTATTTTAAATGCTAATTCCTAACTATATAAGGCTTGAAACCTATGGTTTTTTCAGTGAATTTGCAAGGTTTTAAAATGCTAATGTCTAACTATATCAGGCGTGAAACCTATATTTTTTTTCAATAAATTTCAAAGGTTTTGTAAATGCTAATTCTATTAGCGGATAACGTTTATATATGTTATTATCCTTCTGGGACCACTGAGCAGCCATCTTGTTTCTCAGGAGAAGTGAGGCACAAGAGAGCACAAAACAAGAGTGGAAAACGTGAAAAGGGGGCAGGGTTGAGACCCCCTAGCCCTTCTCGGGGGGTCCCAGAAGGACCACCAAGTGCAAAAAAAAAAATGTTTTTTTTAAAAAAATCGCGGGATACGCGCACGGTACGCGTACCCTACGCGTACGGTGCGCGCACCCTGCGATGTTTTTTTATAATTTTTTTTGCCCATGGGGTCCTTTTGGGACCCCCTGAGAAGGGCTAGAGGGTTGGGGGGTCTCTACCCTGCACCCTTTTCGTGTTTTCCACTCTTGTTTTGGGCTCTCTTGTGCCTCAGTTCTCCTGAAAAACAAGATGGTGGCCAACACTTCCTGGTTTGGACAGCTTGCAATGTTGACAGTCGACTGCCAGCCAATCAGAAAGTCGCTCGAGCACGTACGGTACACGTACGGTGCGCGTTCGGTGCGCGTACGGTGAGCGCATATAGATATATAATTTGATCAAATTCAATTTTCTCAACAGCTACTGGAGGGATTTTCACCAAATATAGAAAAGGCACTACTGCATACCTGTCCCTACCATTTTGCCAAGTTTGGTGTAATTCCGTTCAGCCGTTCGGGCTGTAGCCGTGTCTAAAAATCCCATAGAAAATGCCATTTGAAAAATTTCAAATTCAATTTTCTCAAGAACTACTGGAGGGATTTTCACCAAACATAGCAAAGGCCCTACCATTTTGCCAAGTTTGGTGTAATTCCATTCAGCCGTTCGGGCTGTAGCCGTGTCTAAAGGTCCCTATGGAAATTAACATGGGGAAAACACATTTTGGGACCCCCCCTTTCGGCCCCCACTTGACGAAGCCCCCCGAAACTTTCATTGAAGGAGCGGAGCGGAGCTGGCCAAAATTCTGGAAAATTACACACAGATTCCTCAATCGGCGCCAAAGTTATTCCCAATAGAATGTTGAGCGCATATAGATATATAATTTGCTCAAATTCATTTTCTGAACAACTACTGGGATTTTCACCAAATATAGAAAAGGCACTACTGCATACCTGTCCCTACCATTTTGCCAAGTTTGGTGTAATTCCGTTCAGCCGTTCGGGCTGTAGTCGTGTCTAAAGGTCCCATAGAAAATGCCATTTGAAAAATTTCAAATTCAATTTTCTCAAGAAGTACTGGAGGGATTTACACCAAACATACAAAAGGCACTGCTGCATACCAGTCCCTACCATTTTGCCAAATCTGGTATAATTCCGTTCAGCCGTTCGAGCTGTAGCCTTGTCAGAATGTCCCTATGGAAATTAACATGGGAAAACACGTTTTGAGACCCCCCTTTATTCTCGGCCCCTGCTTGACGAATCCCCCCGAAACTTTCAGGGAAGAGCGGAGCGCAGCGAGGCAAATTTAAGGAAAATTACAGGCAGATCCCTCAATCGGCGCCAAAGTTATTCCCAATAGAATGTTCGGAGTAGGTAACATATATATATATATAAAGAAATAGAGGAAATCACAAGCCAATTGAAGAGTCTGTACAGCAATGAAACAGAATATGAAACTGAATACAAGAAAATCGAAACCAGATTGGACAAAATTGAAAAAGAAATAAGGGAGAAAAAAGAGAGAAAATTTAACAGAGACAGAATTGATTATGAGAACGGGCAGGTCTTGACTTTTGCCCAAAAATATGATCATCTAAGATCCAAAACTAAAACTCCGGAATCTAACATGACAATGGCAAGCGGCTCTCCTTCTTGCAATGATGAACGACAAGCGGTGAATGGTGCAATGGGGATAACCGAAAACGCGGAAGAATTGGACCCCCCGAGAAGCCCGGGCCTACTTAGCCCAAAAGATCAAATTTTAAAGGAATTCGTGATGATGGCGCAAGGGCGACTGGAATCACAGAACAAAGGCAACGCCAACGTTCAAAGAGGACGTGGTCGAGGAGGGAGAGGCGCCGCAAGATCAAAAGTAATAGAGACCGACAGGAGCAACGTGTCAAGCCCGGTGGGATCCAGAACAAGGGGCCAACAAAAGAGGAAATAATGGATACCAAGACCATAATCAATCTTTCGGAGCGCGAACTCAAGGAAGCTGAGAAAGAGGTACTGTCTCTGGGTCTTTCTTTTTGCCCATCTTCCACTTTTGACTATGCCAGAAGCAGAGTGGATCTCTTTCATTTTACACGCAAACCTAGACTGCGCAAATGGTTCAGTAGCAAAGCTACCCATGACATAATGAAAAGTAGCAATGAACCAAGCAATATCTGTGTTGATGATTTAGAATTTTTTAGAACTATGTATGAAATGGGTAACGATTCTAATCCGATAGTCTACCCATTGCTTGATTTCATCAATGATGACACAGACATCGATCTAAGCACACGCAGTGGGTTTAAACCGAAGTCTGTTTTTCTCCCACAGATTATCAATGACTCCATTGATGTGTTTGAAAGGGGTGTGATCAGGGAACTTGACAAATTATCGAAAAAAGTGAGATTTGGCAGAAAGAACCTTTCTAAATCACAGTTTGATGCAATTAATACGTTGAGTAAAGACAAGAGTATAATCATTAAAAAATCGGATAAAGGAGGAAACATAGTAATTTTACCACTCCAAATGTACATAGATGAGGGAGACACTCTCAAGTATGAGAAAAGCAACAGAATATCTTATAGAACTAGCTGTAATAAGTACCAGGAACAATTGGGAGATTGGAAAGACAAAGGTCTCATAGAAAAAGACGAATTTGAGTTCTTGCTATGCAAGAACCCCAAACTGCCAGCACTTTACCTATTACCTAAAGTGCATAAAAGCCTCACTAACCCCCCTGGGAGACCCATAGTATCTTCCAGGGGCAGTTGCTGGGAAAATACCTCTAGGTATGTAGATTTTTTTCTGCAGCCTTTGGTTCAAAACTTACCATCATACCTTAAAGACTCGAGTGACTTCCTGAAGAAAATAGAGCTAGTCCAGTGGGAGCAAGGATGGCAACTTGTTACCCTAGACGTCAACAGCCTGTACACCTGCATCCCACATCACCTGGGGATACAGGCGTGCAGACATTTCTTGCAAACCAGGTCTATCTCATACATCTTGCACACTGAAATGATTCTGGACATGGCCCTTATGTGCCTCACCCAGAATTTTTTCACCTTTAATGGGGAGATCTTCCATCAACTCCTCGGGACCGCGATGGGTTCTTGCTTCGCTCCCAGCTTTTCCGGATTATTCTTAGGCTGGTGGGAGGAGCTAGTAGTCCATAGGTCCCAGGAGTTCCAGTCCAAGGTTATTACCTGGCTGAGATACATAGATGATATTTTTGTCATCTGGAATGGTACTGCTGATGAAGCTAAGGATTTCGTTGAATCCCTCAACACTAATGACCTCAACCTCTCCTTTACCTGCCATGTTAGCAATGAAGAAGTGGATTTTCTTGACCTTAAAGTACGAGTAGTTGACAATACCCTCACTACCGTGCTCTATAGTAAAGAAACGGCAGGCAACAGTCTCCTCCATGCCAGCAGTTGCCATCCACACTCTCTGATTAACTCCATTCCGTTAGGAGAATTTTTAAGAGCCAAACGGAATTGCTCAAGCGAAAATGACTTCAAGAAAGAAGTAGAGGTCATGACCCAAAGGTTCAAAACAAGGGGATATAGCAACAAAAGCATAAAGGCGGCTATTTCCAAAGTCAATATCCTCAATCGAACGGATCTGCTTAAAGAGAAGGATCAGATCATGAAAGACTCCATCCCCACCACCAGATTTATAACTGACTATCATGGTCAAACGAGGGAGGTGAGGAAGGCCCTAGACAAATATTGGAATGTCCTTACACTTGACAAGGACATCGCCACAGTTATCAGCCCACACCCCCAAATCACTTACAGAAAGGCTAAATCACTTAAAGACATCGTCTGCACCACGTTAGTTCCCAAGAAAACCAGCATCAATCCAGTAATGGGATTCTATTTATGTGGCAGATGTAAAGCCTGTAGGAACAGCGTGAGCACCAAAACCATCAGACTGTCCAAAAACCTCGACCCTTTCAACATCCGCATGCACACAACATGTCATACTGACCATGCTGTGTACGCACTCATCTGCCCTTGTAAATTGACCTACATAGGCAGCACTAAACTCCCTCCAAAGACAGAGTGTTACAGCATATGAGGGCTATTAACAATAAAGAAAAGAACTATCCCATAGCCATACACTTTGAATCCTTCCACAAAAGTAACCCCAATCTCTTGTCCTTTTGTGTACTGACATCCGTACCTTTAAAGGAAAGGGGGGGCAACAGGATTCAGGAACTCCGAAGGTTGGAATCCATTCTAATTATAAAATACCGTACCATGCAGCCTGAAGGGCATAATCTGGATGAAGAACTTGAAGTACATCTGGGTTAGCTGTTGTGCATTAATACCTGTGACCATTAACATATGGTTAACTGTCAGTTCAGCTGTTAACATCATTTTGGTTTGTGAGATACTTGTGTTGATGCAATTTTGCGATGAAATTTGTCACACATGCACAGTTAATCACTGAATTTTTATTTTCTTCACCAGATGTTTGTGAGAAGTCACAGGAGATGGCAATGCACGAGCACTTGATCACTTTATCACGTATGGCAGTTGGCACGTATGGTCGGAAGCAGTTGCGATGACGTCCCAGCAGGTCCATGATGATTTCCTTATGTTCACAACAAGATATTTAAGATTAGCCTGTCTGACTCTGCCCACTGGGGCGTGAGATTGACGTTTGAAAGTGTAACTGACTTTGTTTTGCCAAGACTGACTGCCCACTGGGGCAAAACTGACTGTCTACAAAGGACGCCCTGAACTTTAGGATTTGGCTGAAGGAGATTTAATTCTGTCATTCCTTATGGCACCCCGCGGCTTTTCACCCATGCCTGAAGCCCATAATATTAATTTGTGCCTGATACGTGCAGAGTATTATGATGCACATGAGCCCGTGTCATGATGGGTGTAGGAATTTGCATGATGATCATAATGCATTGTTTCCTTTTATACTTTAAGACAAACACGAAATTACTTTTGTTTTGTTACCTTCCAAGACATTGAGTGTTTTAATATGCATGTAAACATTGTAATGCATTGTCTTTTTCATTTTGATGTACTGCCATTAGTTCGTGCAATGTAAATGACTATTCTCACGAGTCTTTTCACTATTTTCACTGCAAGTCATGTGACTATATTTAAACCACTGAGTCACTCTCACTCACGCTCGTGACCAAGAGGAACATTTCCTTGAAACGCGTTGAGTAGGAGCTAAGCATTAAAGCTCGTTAAACTGCAAAGCTGGCCTGGACATTCCTTCTTTATCGTGTGGGATATTATCTTTGGATTTCTGGGGAGTCGCTACCCCGTCCAGGCCCTCCACTGCAAGGGGCAGGGGTTCAGAGCGCAACCTCAGCTTTGGATATATATATATATATATATATATATATATATATATATATATATATATATATATATATATATATATATATGTACATATATTACCTACTGGCGGTCGCCAGTAGGTATATATAGTTAGGATTTTTTCTCTATGGGATTTTTGAAAATTCTATGTCTAATAACTTTGGCGTTTGTGGACGGAATTGGCTGAAATTTTCAGGAAAATGGAACATTTTGTTTCTGAGCAGCCCCTGACAATTTGGGGGGGTTTCATCAAGGGGGGGCCAAGAAAAAAGGGGGGTCCCAAAACGCGTTTTTCCCATGTTAATTTCCATAGGGCGGTTGGCCTCACTTTTAGCTCGAACGGCTGAATGGATTTGCACGAAACTTGGCAAAATTGTAGGGACCCGATGTGCCTTTGCTAGGTCTCAATATATGTGCTCCAGTGGATTTTGAGTAATTTAGGTTCAAAAAAAGATATATATCTGGGCGGAGCCTAACCACACATCTGATCTGATTGGCTGTCAGCACTTCATCCAAGAAGTGTTGGCAGCCATCTTGGGACCAATATACATGATAGCACCTCATTAAAAAGCATTGTAGTTAATAGAGGGTTTTAGGACTTTAGTTACATTATAAATCATTTGTTGATGGTACCATACTCGTTTTAGGAATTGTGGCTGGTTCTAAGGTGATTTTACCATGTGAAAAAACCTTCTGCTGTGATATCATGAATATTGTTTGAAAGAAAACTAATATCTCATGATTTTCCCACAGTGGTTTGGAAGGGGATCTATAAGCTAAACTGAAAGCATATTTTCTGTAAATTCACATTATCTTTCTCAGTCATGTGAAAATGAAGTCTGACATTCTCAGTAAAACATGTACATCCAACAAGGACAGAGACTGTCAGTTGATTCCTTTGTGTTCTACTGCAGCCTCCTAGAGTGTTCTAAAGAACAACTAGAGCGCTAACAGTCCTACTTATTACAAAGGTATGGCACACCTGAAGCCATCTTGATTGGAATAAAGTGGTAACTCTTAAAACATTTAATTTAAAAAGAAACAACATGAGGGGGTATATTTTGCCATAGAAAGTATGATTAGTGCTGCAGAATGAAAAATTAGGGCACATTTTGAGTGACTTCTCAAATCCTTTTCTATTTCATTAAAACATTCTGACATGCAGTCTCCCAAAATGGCCACCAGAGACAAAAGAGCCCAAATGTAGCCCAAATATCACCCAGATGTAGCCCAAGTATAGCCCAATGACAGAATGTCCCAGAGTGTTCTAAAGAACAACTAGAGCGCTAACAGTCCTACTTATTACAAAGGTATGGCACACCTGAAGCCATCTTGATTGGAATAAAGTGGTAACTCTTAAAACATTTAATTTAAAATGAAACAACATGAGGGGGTATATTTTGCCATAGAAAGTATGATTAGTGCTGCAGAATGAAAAATTAGGGCACATTTTGAGTGACTTCTCAAATCCTTTTCTATTTCATTAAAACATTCTGACATGCAGTCTCCCAAAATGGCCACCAGAGACAAAAGAGCCCAAATGTAGCCCAAATATCACCCAGATGTAGCCCAAGTATAGCCCAATGACAGAATGTGCCAGAGTGTTCTAAAGAACAACTAGAGCGCTAACAGTCCTACTTATTACAAAGGTATAGCACACCTGGAGCCATCGTGATCGGAATAAAGTGGTAACTCTTAAAACATTTAATTTAAAAAGGAACAAAATGAGGGGGTATATTATGCAATAGAAGGTATTATTAGTGCTGCAGAAAGAAAAATTAGGGCACATTTTGAGTGACTTTTCAAATCCTCTTCTATTTCATTAAAAAGTTCTGACATGCAGTCTCCCAAAATGGCCACCAGAGACAAAAGAGCCCAAATGTAGCCCAAATATCACCCAGATGTAGCCCAAGTATAGCCCAATGACAGAATGTCCCAGAGTGTTCTAAAGAACAACTAGAGCGCTAACAGTCCTACTTATTACAAAGGTATGGCACACCTGAAGCCATCTTGATTGGAATAAAGTGGTAACTCTTAAAACATTTAATTTAAAATGAAACAACATGAGGGGGTATATTTTGCCATAGAAAGTATGATTAGTGCTGCAGAATGAAAAATTAGGGCACATTTTGAGTGACTTCTCAAATCCTTTTCTATTTCATTAAAACATTCTGACATGCAGTCTCCCAAAATGGCCACCAGAGACAAAAGAGCCCAAATGTAGCCCAAATATCACCCAGATGTAGCCCAAGTATAGCCCAATGACAGAATGTGCCAGAGTGTTCTAAAGAACAACTAGAGCGCTAACAGTCCTACTTATTACAAAGGTATAGCACACCTGGAGCCATCGTGATCGGAATAAAGTGGTAACTCTTAAAACATTTAATTTAAAAAGGAACAAAATGAGGGGGTATATTATGCAATAGAAGGTATTATTAGTGCTGCAGAAAGAAAAATTAGGGCACATTTTGAGTGACTTTTCAAATCCTCTTCTATTTCATTAAAAAGTTCTGACATGCAGTCTCCCAAAATGGCCACCAGAGACAAAAGAGCCCAAATGTAGCCCAAATATCACCCAGATGTAGCCCAAGTATAGCCCAATGACAGAATGTCCCAGAGTGTTCTGAAGAACAACTAGAGCGCTAACAGTCCTACTTATTACAAAGGTATGGCACACCTGAAGCCATCTCGATTGGAATAAAGTGGTAACTCTTAAAACATTTAATTTAAAAAGGAACAAAATGAGGGGGTATATTTTGCAATATGAATTATGATTAGTGCTGCAGAAAGAAAAATTAGGGCACATTTTGAGTGACTTCTCAAACCCTCTTCAATTTCATTAAAAAATTCTGACATACAGTCTCCCAAGATGGCCACCAGAGACAAAAGAGCCTAAATGTAGCCCAAATATCACCCAGATGTACCCCAAGTATAGCCCAATGACAGAATGTCCCAGAGTGTTCTAAAGAACAACTAGAGCGCTAACAGTCTTACTTATGACAAAAGTATGGCACACCAGAAGCCATCTTGATTGGAATGAAGTGGTAAGTCTGAAAACACTCAATTTAAAAAGGAACAACATGAGGGGGTTAATTTTGCCATAGAAAGTATGATTAGTGCTTCAGAAAGAAAAATTAGGGATCATTTTGAGTGACTTCTCAAATCCTCTTCTATTTCATAAAAAAAATTCTGACATGCAGACTGAAACATGCACTTTGAATACCAGCAGCAGACGTCCCTGGTGAGCAGTAGCTTTACTACAGTGATCTAATGTGCAACTAGAGTGCTAACATTCAGAATTTATGGCAAATGTGTAACACATCTGAATGCCTTCTTGATGGAACCAAAGTAAACAAGCATTGAAAATGCAATAGATCTCGCCCTCGTTTAAGTTAAAGCCATTCTGTTTGTAATGAGGTGGCTTTTTAGCTTTGCTTTTATTAGTGTTTTTTCAACTTTCATGTAAATAACATGCATCTGTATGCATATAAGTATATGTATGCATGCATTTATGTTTGTATTTATATAGATATACAGATGATATATGTTTTTATATGTATGTATATATATATTCACTGAAAAAACCATAGGCTATAGACCATATATAGTTAGGAATTAGCATTTACAAAACCTTGAAAATTCACTGAAAAAACCATAGGTTATAGACCATATATAGTTAGGAATTCGCATTTACAAAACCTTATTTTACTCACACAAAACCATTGAAATTCCATATATAGTTAGTTGCACTAACTATATATCGCGCACCCGCAATCCACTGCTGATGATGTCACATATTACATCATTCATGACATGGTCAGTGACATCACTGATGACATCACTGATGACATCTCAAATGACATCACTGATGACATCTCAAATGACATCACTGATGACATCACTGATGACATCTCATTTGACATTACTGATCACATCACTGATGATATCATTCATGTGATAATACGATGAACCTCTTCAGACTCTAATATAACCTTAGATACAATCAGTGTAAACAGACACTCACAGACTGTCACTCATCCATGGAGTTACTCACACACCTAGTCAGTCATGCAAATAATCAATCACACCTCCATTTCCTCAACTATACAGTTATACAAACTTTACTTATTCAAACATATACTAACACATATTTACTCTCTTATACAATCCCTGATACAAGTTCACAATGATCCATACAGCCACTCACACATTCACTGGCTCTTATGCACAGTTATTTATATATGTCAACTCTCACATGTACTGTGTTTTACATATGTACTTACTTTGACATGTAGCACTGAGATATCCATTCACTCACCAATACACTCATGCACACAGTCAACCGCCCATACAGCTGTTTCCACATGCACTTTTGAAACCATACATCTAGTGAATCAACTGCTCACACATCTATGCACAGAGTCATACACCTCCCAGCCACCCACACACACACTCAGTCTCCCATACAAATACTTGGGCAACCAATCAATAACCCATATAGTTACTCATATAGCTACTTATCAACACATGCAACAGTTTACAGAACAACAGACATAATGATGCACAAATTAAGACAGTTTAGTCACTAACCCATGCACTCAGTGAGACACATTTAATCACTCACTCATACAGTCAGTCATGCACCTACTAAATCCTTCATCCAGACACTTATACATCCACTCATTCTTCAATATGTAAGACATATTTTAACTTTACAGAAACATACAGTCACTGGATGTTGTCATCAGTGATGTCATTTGATATGTCATCAGTGATGTCATCAGTGATGTCACTGACCATGTCATGAATGATGTAATATGTGACATCATCAGCAGTGGATTGCGGGTGCGCGATATATAGTTAGTGCAACTAACTATATATGGAATTTCAATGGTTTTGTGTGAGTAAAATAAGGTTTTGTAAATGCGAATTCCTAACTATATATGGTCTATAACCTATGGTTTTTTCAGTGAATATATATATATATATATATATATATATATATATATATATATATATATATATATATATATATATATATATATATATATATATATATATATATATATATATATATACAGGAGCAAACTCTGTACAACCTCCAGTCCACGCGGACAGGCGAAGTAGGAGACGGATCACAGGATCTGGCAAAATGATGTTATTTTAATCAGGTAAAATCAGCAATGACGCGTTTCGGGCCCAGAAGCCCTTATTCACATACGGGTCACATAACTATATTGCATTTTTAAGTGTAAGGAAGTGCACGCCCCCAACCATCACATTACCGGTCATGTGACCATAGACACTGAAAAAAATACTGTCTTTTTTCACACTAAAACTTTCTTCATATAGAAAACGTATGCAATAAAAAGTTTGTAATGCATGAATGTATAAAAACAATAAACTTACATATTATAGAAAAAAATATTTTTAGAAAAAATCTTTTTTTGTTGAAATAGCAGCTCAAATGCAATGTGCCTCACATATCAAACATATGCCTTTCTGTATAAATACAAAAAATAGAGTTCATATTTAGGGATAAATCCCACAAAAATGGAGGCAACTGACCTTGTCTTACATAGGTTATCAATGGCATAAAGTTGCAATGATCTAATCATAACCCAGCAGCATTCATGGTTCTGTGCAAAAATAGTGCAAAACATTATATAAAGTGCAAACTGTATGATAAAATATGTATGTATAAATATTATTAACAATAAAACTAACCATTGCTGGATCCTATTGTTAAAATCATATAAATAACATATTTATAAGAATTCATCATAACAGTTATTAGTGCAAAAAATAGAGGTGTATAAAAATTTTAAATATATAAAAAAAAATGTTTGTGTATTTTCATATATACAAGCGCCCATTGGAGTTATCCATGGTATGCTTAATAATAGGGAACCTATTCATTAAGACTAAAATATGGTCAAAAACCAAATAAACTTTTAGCTTCAAAACAAGATATTATATACGTATGTGAGATGGCCAGATAAGACGCGAGGAATAAATGAATTGGGGAACAATATTCTAACTAATTTCTAATGTTAATTTACAAGAAATTATACATGTCTTCTGTATTGTTCAACCCTTTGGGCCATTTACTGTCGACATCTAAAATCATAGTGGTTTCAAGCTGCCTCAACTGATGTTTTCGGTAGCCTCCTCTACGGGATTTCGGAATGGCCCCTACCACATAATATTTCAAACAAGCTATGTCATTATTATGGGTTCTTTTAAAATGACGCGCTACCGGGTAGGATGGATCGCTATGTAGAATTGCTCTAAGGTGCTGTAGAATCCTGACATGCACCTGTAGGTTTGTGATACCAATGTAGTTTAGGCCACAGGTGCATGTCAGGACATAAACAGCAAATTCTGTCTTGCAGTTGAAGCTGCCAGAAATGGCTATCTCTTGGGAACTGAAAGGTGTCTGATAAAGAGTTTTATTGGTTCCAAATTTACATGCTCTACACATAGAACATTTGCAAAACCCTTTCGCTGGTTGAAGCCACATAGTGTTTTGTCTGGTTTCAGGGCTGCTTTTGTCAAGAACAGATCCCATACTTTTAGCTCTTCTAAATGTAATCATTGGAGTACTGGGTAATTTAGAGCCTAAAACTACATCAGTTAACACTATGGGCCAATTTTTCTTTATAATAGTCCTGATTTTACTTTCTTCATTGCTGAATGCAGTGATTAACCGAGGACATTCTCCAGTCTCGTTGATATCATTAGTGACTGGATTTGTATCAGAAATTACAGTGCCAGTTAGCTTAGAAGGAAATAAGCTTTCTCCTGGCCGAAAATTGGCCTTAGCTATATCTTGATTGAGAGTGATGTCTGAATATCCACGTGCCTTTAATCTTACCATCATATCTTTCAAACATATTTCAAAATCAATGGTTGAACTGCGTATTCTCTTCAGTCTCAAAATCTCCCCATAAGGGATACTAGCTATGGTGTGCTAGGGATGCAGACTTGTAGCATGTAGCGTGGTATTCCCGGCAGTCGGTTTTCTGAACAGGGTATATATATATATATATATATATATATATATATGAATAAATCCTGCGCGCCCGCAGTGTCTTGAATCACGCGGTAGTCAGCAGAACAGGACACGGACCCAATTCTCGTGCTCAATTATATTTTATTCGCCCAAGTTGTCAGAGACGCGTTTCGCAGCGCGAACGCCGCTTGATCACTCGACAGTTTGTGTTACACTCGGAGGCTCTTTTAAAGTGACAGTGCATGAATATTGTGAAAAACACGTGAGTGAATTCATGATAGACATGAAAGATATACTTTCCGCTTAGCATCGATTTGCTACATTTCCTCGACAGTTAAAACTGCAATACATTTTGTTTAAGTAAGTTTAAAACACCATATTGAAATACATGTAAAATACATTGGTGCATTGGCCCAACTTGGTTAATGGATATTGACTGCATTAGTCATTCCTCAAAGATGATTGTAAAATACAATGGCATAAACAAAATTTCAGTTTTTCTGTGTTATTGAAAGAGCGCGATGTCATTGCCTAAAACGATATCATATTCCATTGTGCATATAAAGTGCAAGTGAATTAAAAACTTGTATGAATTTAACTTTTCATATTCATTCAATACCATATGTTTCACAATGTTATCTACATATCACAATTTGAATCACAGTACCTTATTCGATAAACCAATCACTTTGACGTTTTTTTCACTCTTAATTCAATTTACTAAAGTATATAGTTTTTTTAAAGCATATTCCTTTCACCAGCTATTTGTAATTACATCATGATTGTCCTCTTTGTTCTTCTCTATTTTGGTATCTGTTTGTTTTACCCATGTTTAAACAGTCATTGATAATTTTTCTCTATAGTCATTCTCAACCATTCATCACATTGTAATCAACTTTCTCATCAAATTGATCTATGTACAAAATGTTCTTATAAAAATATTTTTCTTCAAAAATATCTAAAAACATCCTAAAATATTTACATTTATAAAAATACACCTTTTCATAAAGTCATCATGTTCTTCTTTTATAAATATATATAGGTTAAGTATTTAAATAGGTCTAAAAAATGCATCTATGTGTACATTGTATTCAACTTGACTCTTACTGATTGTGGGAATTGTTCATATAGGATACTACCGTTTTATCAATTACTTGAAGGAGTTTTACGGGGTTGTGTATAATTTTCATTAGTCCAAGCAAGTATATAAATCCTCCGTTAGATTCAATCCATTAGGATGTTTTGAATCTAATAATAAGATGTATCTTGTTTCCAACTTTCTAAGTTTATTTTCACGATCTCCACCTCTCGTATTGGGAGGGACTGCGTCTATTAAATAATAGGACAAACCTTTGTTGTTAGATCCGTGAAATGTTTTAAAGTGGCGAGCCACCGGATAGGTATTGTCCATAATAGTTATGGCGCGGAGATGTTGGAGAATTCTAACATGCGCCTGTAATTTCGTGCTACCTACATGGGCATGTTAGTACATAAACTATATATTCGCTCTTACAGTTTAACATCTTATTGATAGAATAGGATTTAGATTTAAAAGGACTTGTGTATGTTTTGGTGTTGGTCCCGTGTGTACATGCTTTGCATGTTGAGCATTTTTTAAAACCCTTCAAATTTTGATACCAGATTGGTTTACTTATTATTTCTGGATCTGGTATGACCAGGCAGTCTCTCATTGAGGGAGCTCTACTGTACGTAATGGACACCCTCTGCGGTAGCAGGGGTCCTAATACGGAGTCGCTAAGTACTATGGACCATTCTCCCTGAATGATTTTTTGGATTGCCTGATGTTGTTTGCTGTATCCTATTATGAGTCTAAAGTTGTTCTCCTCTACAGTAGTTTGGTTGTGAGGCTGATTAGACTGTTTTTTACTAACAAGTAGATCGTCTCTGGCTAATATATCTGTTTTGGCAATGACTTGATCTATAACTTTTTCAGAATAACCTCTATTCATGAATCTGCCTTTACTCAATAGTTGGGCTTTGACCAGTTCCTCTTTTGTGCTACACACCCCCTTGATTCTTAACATTTCGCCATAGGGAATGCTATTAACTAAATGGCGGGGGTGAGAGCTGGTGGCATGTAATACCGAATTTCCTGCCGTTTTCTTGCGAAATAAAGTTGTTTCAAGGTTGTTGTTGTGGATGCAAACCCTGGTGTCTAGGAAATTGACACTGGTATTACAAATTTCAGCAGTAAATCTTATATTTAAATCATTGTTGTTGATTTTAACCACAAATGACTCTGCTTCGTCCTTAGTTCCATGCCACACCACAAACAGGTCGTCAATAAACCTGAGCCACAACTTAATTTTAGTTGATACTGTATTGCCATATGTTCCCATGAGGACCAGCTTCTCCCATTTGCCCATATGGAGGCAAGCATAACTCGGTGAGAAGCTGGCCCCCATTGCCACTCCTTGAACCTGACAATATAGTAAATGATTGAACATGAAGAAGTTATTGTTTAAACAAAATTCTACCATTGCTAACAGCATATTATTGTGCTGTTTGTAGATGGGTTCTCTGTTTGCCAAAAAGTATTCCACAGCTTGAATACCATCCTTGTGTATTATACTTGTGTATAATGAAGACACATCAAGTGCCATCATTACATACTCAGGGTTCCATTCAAATTTTTTTACTTTATTGATGAAGTCGCTCGTATCCCTTACATACGATGGTAGGGATTTTACATAGTCTTGAAGGAAATAGTCAACATATACTGATGTTTTCTCTAAAATACTGTTCCTCGCGCTGATAATTGGTCGTCCAGGCGGTATTTTGTTGTCCTTGTGTATTTTAGGTATGAAATATATCGTTGGAACAGTTGGTGTGTCATTTTTTAAATATTTGTACTCTGTCTCACTTATGAGTTGTTTATTCCGCCAACTTGAAAGTTTTTTATAGTAAGTTCGATACATTTCCTTCAATTTTGAAGCATCAGTTCGTTTGTAACATTGTCTGTTGTTCAGTTGGCTCATGGCCTCCTTCATATAGTCATCATGTGCCCACAAGACTATGTTTCCTCCTTTGTCGCTATTGCGTATCACAACTTCTTTGTTGTTTTTTAGTTTTTTCATTAGCTGGAAATACTGATGGTCTTGGTTGCAGTGTTTTTGTATGCTTGTACCTATTTTTTTGTTCAATTTATTGATTTTTTTGGTCACGACCTCGTGAAAGGTGTCAATGGCATCATGTAACATTATTGGGCAATATTTAGATGTGGGTTTGAAATGCGTTAACCCTGCCCCTTTGCTTGAGATGATGCGTACTGATGAATTTGTACTTGTAGATGGATCGTCTTGCTGATTCCACAACTCCTCAAATTCTGCCTCTATATTTGATCCCGATATGGTATCATCACTTTGAGGATTTTCCACATCACCGCTTGTAGTTTGTTTCTGTTTCATTGCGTACATTTTTTTCAATTTGAGTTTTCTTACTCCCTTGTAGATATCCATCCGGATATTGGGATAATCAAAGTTATTTGGAGGACAATAAGATAGGCCAAGACTTAGTGTGTTGTTTTCTTTGTCCGTTAATTTGATTTTGGACAAATTTACCACTGTTTGAGTTATTTCTTTCTCCAGTAGTTGCGTCTTCGTCTTGGTGGATTTTGTTTTGCGTTTTGCTGCAAGTCTTCTCTGCTTGCGCTTGAAGTTGGCCAGCTTCCTTGGGTTTGTGAGCGGGTTGCTGGCCTCAAAGTTGCCAATCTTTGGGCGGATAACATTTTCATCTCTTCCCCCGGAGATAAATCCCTTGTGCTTTTGCTTTCCCTTGGATTTGATGGAAAAAACAGGAACGGACTCTACTTTTGCTGGTGCATATGTGTTTATTTGCTCAATTCTCCACCATAAGATATATATATATTCTTACATCTCAAGTAGAAACTCTTCATTCAATTGATCTTTGCCTTTTGTTTGTAGAACAAAAGGGGGGTTTTGTACCGCTTTTGTTTGTAGAACAGTACAGCAGGAAGGCATGCTAAATGCTCACTATTAACCTTTTTATCTGCTGCAATGAAATCTTAATGGGGTGCAAACATATCCCAATCAATGTGCATCCTGGACATAGGGTGGGACCAGACTTCTGGAAAGAGTCTTGACTGCTGGGAAATGAGGCAGGCAAGAAGGTGAGTGAAATAATGAAAAGTTACTTAGAAGAGCAAATTCAAAGAATGCTTACAGAGAAAGAGATGAAGAGCAGGAAAGAAGGAAGGAAGAATTGGCAATAGGTAGGAAAGAGGGGTGGAAGGAAATACATGCCAAATTCTTTAGAAACACCGGATAAATATCATTCCCATCATGGTTCTTTACAGAGCACAAAAAGTAAACACTGATAACAACTGAGTTTTATCATTTTTGAAAACTTTGGAAAACACTGACAACTCTACCAAAATTCACAACAAATAGAAAGGGAAAACAGGAAAGCCTAGATATTAGTTGCAAAGAGCCCAAATGTCTGAATTTTCACCTGTAGTTCAGTCTTGAGGGAGGAGGAGTACACTCTGATGCCAGCCAAGGGTCCAGGACTGGTTGGTGCTGGACAGCTGAGCAGTTGCAGGTAAGGTCTCTGGAAACTTGTTGTGACCCTATAGCTCAAACAGGAGGTCAGCCAACAACCAGGAGTCACTTCTGGGGCTCTTTAGTTCAAGGCAAGCATGTCCAGACCTCCTTCTTCAGACAGCATGGCAGACCTTCTGACAAATCTTCTAAAGGTCCAGGAGTGTTCTGATGAGAGGTTCTGAAAGTGCAACTCTTATACCCAATGCCAGCCTTTGTGTGGGGAAATCCCTAGCTTACTCTCAGACTAGTTCTGCCCACTTTCCCCCTCTTCATGGGGGTAGCTCCAACCAGGGCCGGACTGGGAACCAGAACCGGCCCTGGCAAAGTGCTCGCCCCCCCCCTCCGGGAGGAGAGGGGAGGGGGGAGAGGTGCGAACGCGCTCTGTGACAGAGCCGGTTTTCGTCCGTTTTTGTTACAGGGCCGTTTTTGCAGCATAACGGCCCTGTAACAAAAACGGCCCCAGTGGCCCAAAACCGGCCCCCAACCATGCGGCCCACCGGGGAATCGCCCGGTGCCCTCAACGGCCAGTCCGGGCCTGGCTCCAACCTGGCTAGGGGAAAAAGACAGGCCTGGTGTCAGGCTCCTTTGTGTGTGCTGGAGACATGGCCTGTTAAAGTACAATCAGGGCAGGGCACACCTCATTCCCAGCAATCCTTTCAGGAAGAGCCACTCACCCAGGACCTTTTTGTCCCCATGTCTGGAAGGAATACATAACATACCACAGGCAAACCATTCGCAGTGATTCACCCTGAACACCGACAGAAAGGTACATTTAGTTTAGGCAGGAAAGGCCAACTTTCTAAAGGTGGCATTTTCAGACTAGTAACTTAAATCTGACTCTGCCATTAAAGAGTATTTTAAATTACAATTCAGATGAGTGGAAGAAGTATGTCTCAATCTGTTCCCAAACTTCATTTATAACTGATTATGTGTAATAAGGTAAGGTAACCCAGTGTTAGTCTAATGGAGAGATAACATTGCTTCAGTAAAAAATTACTTTAGGAGTTTTTCACTCTTAGGACATGTAAAACATAAGTACACATTAGTGAGTGGCACAATTTGTGTTACAGCCCACTAAAAGCATTAATTAACAGGCCCTAGGTACATTTAGTACCAAACACTGGAGACTTAAACATAAATTAAAAGTGCCAATTGGATATACACCAATTTTACCATGTTTAAGGGAGAGAACACAGGCACTTTGCCATTGATTAGCAGGGGGAAAGTGCACAGAGACCTAAAGCCAAACCAAACACATTCTGCAAACATTAGAGGAGTGCACAGCAAAATGTCTGGGGAATACCACTCCAAGGTTGTGAGGTCCAACAGTGTGTATTTCTTTATTTCTAGGAGACGCAGGCTCCGCATTTACGAATGTGATGTGCCCTTGTTTTAGTTCTCATGCAAAATGTTTACGCTATGTGATAACTGTAGAATGTTTCAATTATTTTAAGAAGAGAACCTGCAGAATGTAGGCTGAGCAGTGTATCTGATTATATTGCAGATAACTGCAAGTTTGAAGGACGTTTAGAGAAGCCTCTTAGTGAATGATTCTGACAAAATAATGACCTCACATTAACTTGGTGTGCTGTAACCGGATTGGAGCATTTTGTGGGAACTGTGTGTAAGTATATCAAATGTTGGAATTAAGCTATTGCAATGTAGATGAGAGTTCAGATTCCTTTCCAGAATATTTGAGACCTTTCCCTTAGACATACTGCATACACGTGCTTGTCCGCTTCAAGGCAATTCAGAACAGAGAAGGTTGCTCTCTTTATGGAAGAACCGTGTGGCATGACTATTTCATTGAGACAACTTTAGAAGAATGTACTTTCTTGCTTATATGCCTTTAATTGATTTGTACTTCTTAATAGCTTTAATTTATTGATTGCTGATTGATAATAATTTGACGAATTTGAAGTTGTATACCTTAGACGTTTAAAAAAAAACTTTATGGTCTGAAAAAGTAGCCACTCTCTGGCTTCCTTCTGGAGCCTACTGTGCTTCACTCTATTCAAATGTAATTTGATGACTAGTCCCAGTTGTAGATCTTATTAAACAGAAAATGCTTTAAGGGCCCCGAATTTGCATAGAGAAAAACACCCTGACAAAATTGGTAGTAGGTGATGGTTCCTACTGAGGCTTAGAAAATGTAAAATGTACTCCAAATAGAAAATTTGCCCGACCCAATCAACATTCCCGAGCTTACATTATTCCATTCAGAGTATGGACAGTGTTACAGTGTTTCTGAAAATGATAGCATTAACCTATGAGTGTGAGTATAAGTAGGGTTATATGTTTTAGATCATGATTTGTCGAGAGTTGTGTTGTTTGCAGCTTTTGATGGTGTGTCATGTTTTCAGTTGCGATGTCAAATTTGGGTATAAGAAAGCTCAGTGTTGAAATGGAGACTTGAAGTGCTTTTTGTGTGTATTGTTTATGGTAATGAAAATGAATGGGCTGGCTGCAAAAAGTTGAAGTTTGGCTATAATGCAATAAAAGCAAAGACAAGCTAATATAAAGTTGTCTCAAAAGTAAAGTTCGAGCAAAACCAGGTCTCCTATAAAGAGAGCATCCTACACTGCTAAGTCAGGGAAAAGTGGAATTCTGCACACAAGTGAAAATACATCTGCTGCTAAGTAAGGGGAAAATTAATCGGAATCCAAAGGCAATTAGAAAGGCATCAACTTTGCATTCGTTTAAATCATACATTTAAAACATTTCGGTACACCCTCATATGATCCTCAGAGGAAGAACCAATCAAGTAAAGGCACAAGCATATAAGACAACTTTGCTCAAGTTATTACACAATGAACTCACTCTAAATATGCTGCAGACGAGCATTTATTTGCAACATAAGGAGATAGATTTGTTTCAGGCAGTTCCCTGCACGTACGTGTTAGTCCATTTCACAAAGCCTGCATTCAAAAAACATTTTCACATGAGAACATAAAACAAACAATGCATCATTTAAAACTTTTGGTTCTTTTTTCTCCTGAAATGAAGAAGGATTCATGAGATGGAATGGAATGGAATGGCGACTACATTAACTATGACCTACACACTCAGTACTATTACAGGGTACATTTTAATGTTGATATTGAAGAAAAATATTTAATTAAGAAACACTCTTCATCAATTCCACCATCTGTTAACTCTGGAAGTAACCACACATTACACCTATATTTCTTCATAAAACCCTTTCTTTACACAACATTTGTTGTCTTTTGCAACTTGCATCTGGACTTCTCCAGGTCTACCAGCTCATCGTAGATGTGACACTGCAACACTTACAACTCAGCACGTTTCCTTTTTTTCCCCATTCAATTCAGGTAGCTGCTTTGCTCTATTGCATTTTGACCCACCTTTTGCAGTAATCATTTTTACTCCCCTTATAAAAAAGAAATAGGCACGTCACAGAAATGACAAAGACTACTAAGCCTCTTTCCAACTACAGAAAATCCTTCCGCTCTTGTCCAGCCTCCTGTCAGTTAACTTCAGAATCAGAACCTAACCTTACAGTTGTTTACACGAAAAGGACAACCCAAATCTTATACTGGAGCCTCAGCCCTAATATTTTGACAAGATACTCAGGGTATAAACATAAATCCTCGGCGTCTGGATGCGTATCAGTTGTATTCATTCAATTAAAAATCAATCTTCACTGTGGTATTGATGGAGCAAGATGAAGAACAAAATTTTGTTCTGACTTGCAAAGTTAACCTCTCCTAATAAATGTAATAATATTAATAAATTTGTGGTGAAATTATTAACCAATCTAGATTAAAGATGCATTTATCATGGGTTTAAACGCGGGATTAACATGCTTTGTGTTGCAACTGCAAAAAGAAAAATAATAAAACTAACCTTGTCTATTGACTTTGTCAGTATTAAATGCGGCATTTTTAAATAATGGCATGTGCTTATTTTCTGTGCTTATGTAATGTCTTTTGTGATAACGGGCCAGATGTAGGTGGCCATTTACCGACCGGTAACGGCCGATTTCGGCCGTTACCGACCGGTAAATGGTCATTCCTGATGTAGGGGGCCCATTTACTAATTCGGTAAATTTACCGAATCGGTAAAATACTGAATCGGTATTTTTACCGATTTGGTAACTTCCATATGTAGGTGGGACTCTTCTGAGTCCCAAAGGCCAGTCAGATTCGGTATTTTACCACCCAATCCTATTGGGTGGTAAAATACCGAATACAGGTGTGCATGCACATCTGTGCATGCACACCTGTGCAATGTGACACACAGACATGCCCTTAGGGCATGTCTGTGTGCCACATGGCACACAAGTCCTGAATTGGGGTGCACCCTTGCAAAACTCGGAATTTACCGAATCGGTAAATACCGATGCGGTATTCCACATTGATTCCTATGGGCTTCAAGGCCCATAGGCATCAATGGGGGATACCGATTCGGTATTTACAGAATCGGTAAATACCGAATCTTACCAATTCGATATTTACCCATTCTGAAT
This sequence comes from Lissotriton vulgaris, assembly GCF_964263255.1. Taxonomy (NCBI): domain Eukaryota; kingdom Metazoa; phylum Chordata; class Amphibia; order Caudata; family Salamandridae; genus Lissotriton; species Lissotriton vulgaris. The sequence goes on along the minus strand of NC_141691.1, from coordinate 671,879,351 downwards.
TACCTACCGTTCCCCCCCTTTAATTTACCACTTTTTAAATACTGAATCGGTATGATTCGGTATTTTAGAAGTGGTAAATTAGAATTACCTACATCGGGCCCAAAATGCTCAAAGAGTTCCAGAATCGTTAATATAAAGCTGCTTTCATGTGCTCGCTAGGTAACATAATTAAAGAAAAAGTGGAGGCAGCACCAAACGTAAAGTAAAACAGGACCACGTTGTATCAAAAAGATATATATTTTCCTTTATTTTTTTCAATTTTTCAGACAGCCAACGCGTTTCGCTCCCCAACCATGGGAGCTTCGTCAGGGCTGAAAGCAACACAAAAGTGATACACCAATATTAATAACACATACTACATTAAAATTACGACAAAAAGACAAACAATATTAAAATACATTCAGTCAAGCTTTAAAAAGACGAGATGGCAAAACCTGAGAGGGCCATAATATCAAAACCTAAGTTTTAGGGAACATTTTACCTTCAGAGTAAACATGCATACACATGAATGATGTAACAAGGTAACTGAAAAGACACATTGATATACGGAGCAAGATGCATCCAGATATAAGGTGTTTAAGATAAGACAATTAAACAGAATAGTGGGAAAGAGACAGGGTAGTGATTAAGGAAGTGGAGAAGGGGGTGGTGAAAAAAAGGAGAGAGGGGGGGGGGTGTGATAGTACTTAGATAGACCTTTACCCGATGTGAAAAATACACACATACTCCCACACACAAGTGACTGATCCCAGAAGTCAAAAATATGTATGAAACCGTTCTCACTAAAGATGTAAGTAGGTCTTGAAACGACGCAATACCGTAGACAAGACAACTGGCCAATGAAGTAGTACAAATGCTGAAATGACAGTACACATTGTAAGGAAGAATTGTTTGCATAAAAAAATGTGTGTGGGGGTCAAACCCTAATAAGTATCCGAATTCCTTACCCAATATAGAGATTCTGATATCAGGATAAGGATGTAAACAAGCGTCACAGGTCTTTAGGTAAATGGCCTCAATAGCCAAGAGGAAAATATTTCAGTTGCATCTAAATTTCAGAGAGTTTAGCAAAGAGAAAAAAACTGTTAGAGAGTATCAGTCCAGACCCATTGTCACCAATCTAAAGTGGTTTTAATCCTATTCCGTAGAGATGGTCAAGGAGGACTGTAAATCACAGAGCAAGTCTTATTAAAAGCACATAGTAAGGAAAGGGGTCTAATTTAATCCTACTATGTACAAGCAGTCACAAGAGGGCAGTTCAAAGCAAAAGACATTAGAATCCTATTGTATGCATTAGTCACAGATTCAATTGAAGAAAATAATCCAAAATGACTCACAACAGTATTGTTGATTTTGTGGAATATGATGGGCATATGTGCAGGCCTTGGTAAGCTGCTACCACAAGTGCTGCAATAGAAAATAAGATTTACTTCTGCTGAAAAGCTGGTCCTATAAAGAATACACAATAGCAAGGTGTAATAGGGGTACAGCGAGTCCAAAGCAACCTCATAATGATCTAAGAGAAAGACTGGATATGTAAACTCCTGTAGAAAAAAGGCTGTCACAAATGCTGCAAAGAGAAACAACATATATAAAATCTAAAAAGTCAATTGGATGAGATTGATTAAAGAATCATGCCTGTCAGCAAGACAAGGGTAAGCTAAAGTGATATTATCTGGCAGTCTGGTATCAAAAAGGGATAGATTCCCTTAACAGAAATGGACACCCTCCTATTATATTGCCGTTTTGGGAGCACACAACACAAAAGAGAAAACAGATTTCTTCAAAAAATGAGTACAAAAGGTTTGACATCCCAGCAAAGTGCAAACGGTAAATTTTAACTAGACTTGCGGAAAGAAAGGGAAATGGGCACGCATCGAGCCCGCCGCCCAAAACAGATTCCTTAAAAGAAATGAATGCAAAAGATTTTGACATTCCAACAAAGCGCGATTGGTAAATTTTGACTAGTTGCGGAAAGATAGCATCGAGTATCGAGCCCGCCGCCCACAATGTAAACATTGAAAAACAACCCCACAAAACTACGTGAGTCTAAGGTGTTAAGTCGCGGTATGCGCTTACCTCCATAGTTCGGTTTCCGATAGTGGCCCGTGACGGATAGAGTCGAAAGGAATGGGTCCAGTCGGATGTGTTTTTAAAGACCCCGCGCGCCAGTCACGTGATGTTTAATTATAAACACATGTGTAATTCCGAAAGAAAGCGAAGACTGACTTGGCCTGGTGCCGGAACAAAGCTAAAGAAAGGACAACGGCACCTTCAAATGAGGCGGCCATATTGGACTGTCAAGTTCGCGTTTATTCTGATAAGGGAAACGAGGGGTTCTCGAAACCATATATGATTTACCAAGAGAAAACAGAAAATAAGCCAAAAATATAATTGCAGCAAACAAAGAGGTACATTCAAAGACCTAAAGATTAAATAAGAAAAAACAAAATATATCAGCTAGAGTTACGGCCATATTGAGATGGTCATAATTAAACAAAGAACTAATGACAAACAAACAAAAAGAATATAAATTAAACACCGACATCCAACAGGAAAGCCAAATCACCTAGTAAAGAATGAAGGGTAAAGGAGTTAAGAAGACGAAAATCCACATATATACAGTGGCACAGTGTAAAAATGAATAGTCAAAGAATAAAGGAGATGGCTACTTATAAAAAATACTTCGACAAATCAATAACAGTATGAAATATTATCCACAACAATTAAAAGATAACATTGTTTTACAACAAGCACAGTTCTAGAACAGTTGACGGAGAGACCAAGTAGGTCAACAGAGACATTTCCAGATGGAACCACTAGGGTAAAGTCAGCAAAAGTGACACAAAAGAAGGAGGCAAGACCAACATGTCACAAATCGTTCGGACAGATGTCATAGGGCCATTTCGGGATACACTAGGGTGGAATTATCAAATTTATACCCAAGCTGGGATCAAGATAAAGCAATACAGATAGTAGGTATAGAATTTAAGAATTGTTAATCATGGGGGCATAGGATCAAAAGGAATGTCACTAGAGAATTGGCTAACTCATACATTATAGAAAATGGTGCATTTCATTATCAGAGTTATGTCCCTGATTGATAGTGTATCCCGAAATGGCCCTATGACATCTGTCCGAACGATTTGTGACATGTTGGTCTTGCCTCCTTCTTTTGTGTCACTTTTGCTGACTTTACCCTTGTGGTTCCATCTGGAAATGTCTCTGTTGACCTACTTGGTCTCTCCGTCAACTGTTCTAGAACTGTGCTTGTTGTAAAACAATGTTATATTTTAATTGTTGTGGATATTATTTCATACTGTTATTGATTTGTCGAAGTATTTTTTATAAGTAGCCATCTCCTTTATTCTTTGACTATTCATTTTTACACTGTGCCACTGTATATATGTGGATTTTCGTCTTCTTAACTCCTTTACCCTTCATTCTTTACTAGGTGATTTGGCTTTCCTGTTGGATGTCGGTGTTTAATTTATATTCTTTTTGTTTGTTTGTCATTAGTTCTTTGTTTAATTATGACCATCTCAATATGGCCGTAACTCTAGCTGATATATTTTGTTTTTTCTTATTTAATCTTTAGGTCTTTGAATGTACCTCTTTGTTTGCTGCAATTATATTTTTGGCTTATTTTCTGTTTTCTCTTGGTAAATCATATATGGTTTCGAGAACCCCTCGTTTCCCTTATCAGAATAAACGCGAACTTGACAGTCCAATATGGCCGCCTCATTTGAAGGTGCCGTTGTCCTTTCTTTAGCTTTGTTCCGGCACCAGGCCAAGTCAGTCTTCGCTTTCTTTCGGAATTACACATGTGTTTATAATTAAACATCACGTGACTGGCGCGCGGGGTCTTTAAAAACACATCCGACTGGACCCATTCCTTTCGACTCTATCCGTCACGGGCCACTATCGGAAACTGAACTATGGAGGTAAGCGCATACCGCGACTTAACACCTTAGACTCACGTAGTTTTGTGGGGTTGTTTTTCAATGTTTACATTGTGGGCGGCGGGCTCGATACTCGATGCTATCTTTCCGCAACTAGTCAAAATTTACCAATCGCGCTTTGTTGGAATGTCAAAATCTTTTGCATTCATTTCTTTTAAGGAATCTGTTTTGGGCGGCGGGCTCGATGCGTGCCCATTTCCCTTTCTTTCCGCAAGTCTAGTTAAAATTTACCGTTTGCACTTTGCTGGGATGTCAAACCTTTTGTACTCATTTTTTGAAGAAATCTGTTTTCTCTTTTGTGTTGTGTGCTCCCAAAACGGCAATATAATAGGAGGGTGTCCATTTCTGTTAAGGGAATCTATCCCTTTTTGATACCAGACTGCCAGATAATATCACTTTAGCTTACCCTTGTCTTGCTGACAGGCATGATTCTTTAATCAATCTCATCCAATTGACTTTTTAGATTTTATATATGTTGTTTCTCTTTGCAGCATTTGTGACAGCCTTTTTTCTACAGGAGTTTACATATCCAGTCTTTCTCTTAGATCATTATGAGGTTGCTTTGGACTCGCTGTACCCCTATTACACCTTGCTATTGTGTATTCTTTATAGGACCAGCTTTTCAGCAGAAGTAAATCTTATTTTCTATTGCAGCACTTGTGGTAGCAGCTTACCAAGGCCTGCACATATGCCCATCATATTCCACAAAATCAACAATACTGTTGTGAGTCATTTTGGATTATTTTCTTCAATTGAATCTGTGACTAATGCATACAATAGGATTCTAATGTCTTTTGCTTTGAACTGCCCTCTTGTGACTGCTTGTACATAGTAGGATTAAATTAGACCCCTTTCCTTACTATGTGCTTTTAATAAGACTTGCTCTGTGATTTACAGTCCTCCTTGACCATCTCTACGGAATAGGATTAAAACCACTTTAGATTGGTGACAATGGGTCTGGACTGATACTCTCTAACAGTTTTTTTCTCTTTGCTAAACTCTCTGAAATTTAGATGCAACTGAAATATTTTCCTCTTGGCTATTGAGGCCATTTACCTAAAGGCCCGTGACGCTTGTTTACATCCTTATCCTGATATCAGAATCTCTATATTGGGTAAGGAATTCGGATACTTATTAGGGTTTGACCCCCACACACATTTTTTTATGCAAACAATTCTTCCTTACAATGTGTACTGTCATTTCAGCATTTGTACTACTTCATTGGCCAGTTGTCTTGTCTACGGTATTGCGTAGTTTCAAGACCTACTTACATCTTTAGTGAGAACGGTTTCATACATATTTTTGACTTCTGGAATCAGTCACTTGTGTGTGGGAGTATGTGTGTATTTTTCACATCGGGTAAAGGTCTATCTAAGTACTATCACACCCCCCCCCCCCTCTCCTTTTTTTCACCACCCCCTTCTCCACTTCCTTAATCACTACCCTGTCTCTTTCCCACTATTCTGTTTAATTGTCTTATCTTAAACACCTTATATCTGGATGCATCTTGCTCCGTATATCAATGTGTCTTTTCAGTTACCTTGTTACATCATTCATGTGTATGCATGTTTACTCTGAAGGTAAAATGTTCCCTAAAACTTAGGTTTTGATATTATGGCCCTCTCAGGTTTTGCCATCTCGTCTTTTTTAAAGCTTGACTGAATGTATTTTAATATTGTTTGTCTTTTTGTCGTAATTTTAATGTAGTATGTGTTATTAATATTGGTGTATCACTTTTGTGTTGCTTTCAGCCCTGACGAAGCTCCCATGGTTGGGGAGCGAAACGCGTTGGCTGTCTGAAAAATTGAAAAAAATAAAGGAAAATATATATCTTTTTGATACAACGTGGTCCTGTTTTACTTTACATTTGGTGCTGCCTCCACTTTTTCTTTAAAGTCTTCATCTGGATTTCCAGTGGGACCAAACCGCAGCAGGTCCTGGAGGTTTTCAGCACAACTAAAACTGAATATTCAGAGGGACATTGGAAAATAGAGGTGCTGGTGGCTTGATCCGCTGTGGAACTTTCTTCTTTGGAGGTAACATAATTAACCATGTTAATTAGTAATAGGGGGAGGTTTATTTATTTTATTTATTTATTTGTAGGTTTATATAGCGCTTGAATCCACTCCAACAGGAGTATCTCTGCGCTTTTTGACTGGTAAATCAGCAAACATGATATGAGGATGGAATTAGATTTCATTTTTTAATAGAACCGTTTTTAGGAGTTTACGGAATGTTAGGTGCTCTTTGCAATGTCTTAAAGCCAGGGGTAGTTTGTTCCACAGCTTGGGACCAGTGGTAGACAGGGCTCTACCTCCGTGTCTGACCTTTTTGACATGGGGGACCACGAGGAGGAGATCGTTACTTGATCTGAGGGATCGTGCTGGAACATAAGGAACAAATCTCCGCTCAAGATAGATCGGCCCCTGTCCATTCAAGCACTTATGGATCAGGCAGCATATTTTAAATTTTGCCCTTTGTCGGATTGGAAGCCAATGTAATTGTTTAAGGAGGGGCTTGGAAGCAGTTCTCGGGGGGGCATTCAGAACAAGGCGGGCTGCCGTGTTCTGAATGACTTGTAGCTTATCCAGCACTCCTTCGTTGGCAGAGAGTAACAAACCGTTACAATAATCGATCCGACTAAGGATCAGTGCTTGAACAAGGGTTTTCCTTACTGAGTCAGGTAGGAGTGGAAAGACCTTGCGGAGCAGACCGATGGTGTGGAAGCATATCCCTGAAATATAGCTGGTGTGTTGTTTTAGTGACAGGTCGTGATCGAGCCGAATTCCCAGATTCTTCACGACCTGTTTAGGTTCAGGGGCTGCTCCTAGTTCTGATGACCACCATTCCGGAGTCCATAGTATTTTAGCCTCACCAAATAACATGATCTCCGTTTTGCTGACGTTACATTGGAGATAGTTGGTAGACATCCATTTTGCCACTTCTTTCATGCCTGACGAGAAAGAGTTCCTAACCTCAGTGGAAAGAGTTTTGAAGGGGAAAAGAAGCTGCGTATCATCTGCGTATGATACGGGGAAAACCGTATCTACGCAATACTCCTGCCAGGGGTGCCACATAGATATTAAAAAGAGTGGGGCTCAAACATGAGCCCTGTGGCACCCCCTTGGAAATCTCTATTTCCGCCGAGCGATATGCACCCATGGTGACTCTCTGGGTGCGATCAGCTAGGAAACTCTTTAACCAGTCAAGGGCTTTGTTCTTAATGCCAGCGTTTGACAACCGTTGAGTCAGGATGGTATGAGACACGGTGTCGAACGCTGCTGATAGATCTAATAGAACCAAGATGACTGAGAGGCCCTTGTCCTGGTAGGTGTGGAGATCATCAGTAACAGACAGTAAGGTGGATTCTGTACTGTATTTGGGGCGGAATCCTGATTGGGATTCATCCAGAGCTTTTACTAGTTCAATATGTCCGGATAGGTGGCGATTGACATGTTTTTCTATAATTTTCCCCAAGAATGGTAGCAGGGAAATAGGTCTTAGATTTGTCAGTTCAGACCACGGTAAGGCGGTGTTTTTCCTTATGGGTCTGACAAGAGCTCGCTTCCATTCCTTGGGGACAATGCCTGAGATGAGTGAAAGGTTTACTAATTCGGTGATCATTGGGCATAGTTGTTCATCCAATGCAGGCATTAATCTAGCAGGGATAGCATCCTCAGGACTCCCACTTTTAATCTGTTTTACAAGATTAGACGTTTCTTGAAACGAAATAGGGGGAAAGATGTCCAGAGAGTGTGCGTCAGATATAAATTCTGTGAGATTAGGGGGGAGTGCTATATTAGTCAATGAAGCCTGATTAGTACATATTATTTTATCATAGATTTTGTTGATTTTGTTAATGAAGAAGCAGGAAATTTCATCACACAGCTGTTAAGATGACATGTCAGGGGCTTCGCATGCTGTGGGTTTAGCGAATGTTTGCAATATTTGGAAAAGAACTCTGGGGGAGTTTCCAGCCTCTTGTATTTGAGATGCAATATGTGCTTTCCGCGCACAACGTATCGCTTTGTGGTAAGAGGATAATGCACTCCAGTATTTATTCTTATCCTCTAAGAGATGAGATGTTCTCCATCTTTTTTCTAATTTCCTAGCCCCTTGTTTGAGAGTTTCTTAAATGATCAGAGAACCAAACTTCTTGCTTTTTGGCTGGCCTAGATTTGAAAAGCTTTAGTGGGGCAATTTTATCTATAACTTTCCTAGTTTCGCCTTCGAATTTCTTGAGAGCAGTTTCAATATCATCCGAAGGTCGTAGGACAGGGGGATTCAAATTTTCTCTGAATGTAGAATTGGTGACTTTATGCCACTGTCTACGGATGCAAGGTAAGGTGCTGGGATATAAGAGGTTGGGTGCCTGAAAGGGGGTAATAAACTACACAATGAAATGGTCAGTCCAACTCACCTGAGTAGCAGGCGGGCACAAAACAGGCTGGACATTGGAGAAGATTAGGTCTAAAGTATGACCTGCCTGATGGGTAGGTCCACTATTCCTCAATATCAAACCTAAAGATGATAGGTCTGTTATTAAAGATTGTGCCTCCTTACAGTCTGGTTTCTCACTGTGGACATTAAAATCTCCGACTAATGTGAACTCACTGTCATTATTGATATGTGGAGCGAGTAGTTCAACTAGGTTGTTAGTAAAATTCTTGTAAGGACCAGGTGGCCGATAAACTAGAGCGCCTCTATAGTTTTCTTTAGGGGATGTCTGTATTTTAAAAACCAGAATTTCAATGTCGGGGGAGCTAAGTTCCTCTAAAATCGTAACTCTCAGTTCTTCTTTATATACAACGGCAATTCCACCACCAGTTTTCAGAGGATGGTCTAATCTCAGTATTTTATAATTACAAGGGATAGCAAGAGTTATGGCCGGAGTGCAGTGCGGTTTGAGCCATGTTTCCGTGAGATAGCACACCTCAGGTTGTTTGGAAGAGATAATTTCCCAGACCTCTGCGGTGTGTTTCGAGAGGGACCTAATATTACATAAGATCTTTTTCCTCCCCAGTGGAGGGGTATCAATGACTTGTGTTGACGTGGATATCATAGAATTGGAACAATATGTACGGTGAGTCGTTGTCAGTTTAGTTGAAAATTGAGTGTGACAAAGGCGGCATGAAAAAGGGCCCTCAGCCTCTAGATGAGCGGTACAGTTTACGCCTAATGGAAGTTGAGTATTTAAACTACCCAATAAATTAGAGGAGTATATTAGCTTTCCTGGGGTGAGGTCATGCGATGGAATAGCAGGACCCGCCATAGCCCCTAGCCCATTCTGGCGCGGACGGGCGCAGACGGGCAGGTCTTTGGCTTGTCTTCGGAGCGTCTGTAGGCGCACCCCTGCGCGCAACCGCTGCGCGCTTATTCCAACGAGTGGCTAAATAGCCCCTATTGCATAAAGGCTAGAGCGCTAACCGCTCGAGTCTACAGCAGGAAGCAGGAAGTGTGTCTCTCAGGCTCGTACCTGTCCCGCCCTCCGCTCAATGGTATTGGATACCGAGTCGGACCGGGGCGGGCAGGCTGTATCACAGAGCGCTGAGTCTTTTAGAGTCTTAAAGCCCCTGGCTGCGCCGTGGGAGAGCGTTTAAGCACAAAAGGTATATGTATTACAATTCGTACTCAATTATAATACAATTGAGAATGGGTCTCAATTCTTTAATTAATTGATGTCTTGTGTTTGTTTAATAATAGTTTCCAAGCTGAGGCCTAAAAGTCAATTCAGAAATATGGCTGACAGAGCTGCAGACACGAAAGTTTGTCCAGAGTGACAATTCACACATGTGCAGCTGTGAAGGACTCTTCCTGCAAAGTTAAATAAAAGAACATTTCTTTGATGGTGAACGTGTCCACGGAGCCTAGCCAAGGACAGAATTATGAGATGTTTGCCAAGGTTAGGAAGTTGTCTTCGGAAGAGAAAAATTGTAACGAAAGAAAGGAAGCAGAAAACACTGTAGAATGAAAAAGTCAATAGGGCTTGTATAAAGCTCGAACGTGGTCAGGAGCCGTATGACCAAATGGTGGACTGACTTGGATTAGCCAATGAGGACTGTGTATTTGATGAAGGAATGCAAAATGTAGAAAGATAAGCTAGTGAAAAAGGTATAAAGTCTGACATTGCGAAATTGGAAAAAACTCTTGCTTTCCGATTCCTGAGACGGTGTCATGCTGTTGGACTTTTGGCGCACGTAAGGACAGCTGACTTGATTTTCTTCCCTTTTAGGTGAAGTTTGAGATAGACAGGGAAATAGCTTGAAGGAAAGGGAAACGATCTTTTAGTAATAATTCATGTTTCTGAGCTTTCTTCTGAATGTCAGTTCTAATTTTGTTCCTCAAATAAATGCTGCTTTCCTATTTGCTTATGAAATAAAGATTTAAATAATTTTTAAATGCCTTTCTTTTATCAGAATAAAGTAAATACAATTAGATTTGAAGTGACAAGCTGGTCTTGTTTATTCATGGTCTAGTTTCCATTAGTTGATCCATCCACCTAATGTGGCCTGATTTAAACTGCAGTATGTAAATATAAATGTAAATAATTTGTGAATAGTTCGTTAAATCAAACCACCTGATTCAGTCGCTCTAAATTGTCTCATTGGTGTTATGGGCCTGGATTTATGTGTTTAGAAATATATGGTGAGTATTGAGGTGACCGATGGTGTTTATGAGTCAGATTTTCTATAGGAGCGCTGGATCAATTTCTTGGTAGCAGAGTTACGGTTACCATGGTAACTGACATGCTACATGGTAGTTGCATAGGATTACATGTCTAAAACATGTTAAGTTTGTTTCGTTGTTATATGTAGTCGAAAGGTTTTTTCCAGCAGTTGGAAAATTCCTAGTGTGCCGGCATGAGTAGTGTGACAGGTAAAGTTACACAGTGCATTTATTCTGTTTAAAAATAGTGGAATTGTTGCATATTACTAGTGTTGTGGTTGTACAGCACAAGTTTAGGGAACTTAGGTGTGAAAGCTAGAGTGTATAGTGAGGATTGTCTATGAAATTGTAGCTTTCGGGTATAGGGACTATTTTTGTTCCGTTTTAAAACTCACTGTGAAGAGAGTAGTAGAATTTTTCTGAGCTTGAGTGAAGGGTAAGGAGGTGTTGACTATCTTACTAGCGAATGAGGATTTGTATTGGTAGGTTAGAGTCCTGTTAAAGATTCATGTATGCGTGGTTAGGGATTCCGTATGAAAATGCATAAATGAGTTTGTAATACTCGATTGAGTGAAACTCTGAATTGTCTCTAAGGAGGAGTAAAAATCTCTGTATGTGCATTCGGAGAGAAACAAGTTTGTTATTACTTGCTAGAAGGGTAGAGTAAGGGCTACTTACTTTATTGCCGAATTTATATATTCTGTGAGAATAGCGTCGTCTATTTCATGCAAAGAATACCTGTGCATTTGAGAAAAACTATCACTTTATTTTAGCGAAACAGACACATGGTTTGTTATTTGTGAAGTTATTAACCGAATTACATTGAAGATTTTGTAAATATAACGTTGTAAAAAAAAAAATTTGTAAAGGAGGGGTCAGAGTAAGGAGCGAGAGACAGAGCAGCTTCTCTGCAGCAGTAGCATACGTCATCAGTGCCGCGCTGTGATTGGCTCATGTGACTAAACAAGCTCGTAGTTGATTGGCTCTTCCAGAAAAACAGTAAAATCTATTGGTTGAGCAAAGCAGTGACGAAGCTTAACCTGATTGACTTGTTGGTGAGTTTCGCGCACGGATTGGTTGGTGTGGCGGAAATACAACTTCCTTGTTACGATCTTTTCCGAAGCAAAAGAAAACATTTAGAAATATGGAATATTATTATATGAAACAGAAAAAGAAGCCTTCATGGTTTCAGAAATTGAAAAATACATTTAAATCTGACAAGAAAATTGAAATGCGAGGCTGAAAGTTGATTCATAAATACAAAACACCTGCAGCTTATGTGTTAGGTGAATATGGTTATCATACTTGTCTCTGGATGGAAAATTGGATGAAATATACAGAAACAATGGTGTATTGGCATGGCCAGAAGATGGTTCATTTAATATAGCGGTTTTGATAAACTTGAGAGAAAGAATGATGAATCTTGTACCAAGTCCTAGACCAACTCAATTTGAAGCCTTAGTTGAGTGGGAAGATGAGATGCATGAGTTAGAACGAGAGAATATGGGAATTCCGAAAAGAATAAATTCAGAAACACACCAGGATAGAATGCGTCGTTGGCGAAATGCAGATATGTGTGATGGCTTGTACCCAATGAGACTAATTGAAGAGGCCTCGGGGAAAAAGCATACCCAAAAGAAGAATAATACTAGAGAAGAGAGTGATTCAGAAGATGCAGTTTTAGAAGAGATTTACACTAAGAAGCCATCACCTTATCGTCCAGCTTGTACATGGACTTCCCCAACTGCCCCGAATTCCCCAACTGCTCCAACTTCCCCAAGTGCCCCACCCAGAGAAATAATTGATGAACAATCTCCCAATTAAAAATAAAACTCCTGAAAGAAGCAAATCTCTCGAAAGAGTAGAAACAGAACGAAATTTAAGTGTATCTCCAGTAAATAGTAATTTTACTGAAACTCCTGTTCAAAGAAATGAAACCCCGAGAACTGAATTCAGAACAGAAAGGTGTGAGGGATTGCCGTTAACAAATACTTCAGAATATATTCGTTCTGCAAATGAATTAATACAGCAAATAACTAAAAGCATGGAAGCAGTTACAGTGCCAGTAACGATTGGACCTGTTCTTTCAGTTTTTGATCAAAAAGAAATTAGACATTCAACTTTAACAGTCCCATTACATACTGAAATACAGAGAGTAACTGAAAAATGTTATTCAGATTTAACTGAGTTACATCGAGAGAAAATGATGCCTGACTTGACTTTTAATCAAAGCCTGTCATGTAAAACCCCAATTGGTGCAGAATCTGACCCTGGATCCCCAGAAAAGAGTTTTCCAGAATGTAAATTACTTGACGTTGGTAAATTAAAAACAGATCTGGAGGAATTATTAATTGGTACACTTGGAACTGACAGTCTATACCAGGATGATAAAATGTTATTTATTTGTAAAAGCATAACATGGAAAACAAAAAACAGATATGAAAAATTAGAAGAAATTGCTTTTGAATTTGATGTAGATTTAAGTAAACAAAATAATTTACAGAAACATTACAGGGTGGATTTCTCTGATAAAGACATAGAAAATTTGAACAAATCAGGAAGGATTACACACATAAAAGATTTAATTACAGTTTTGACAAAATGGGGTGAACTAAGTAAATGGAGAGCAAAATGGAAAAGAGATGAAGACAGAGTAAGACTGAATTATTTTGTAAAAGAGAAAGAAAAGGTAGCAAATGAATTTCCAATGAGGGAAATAGCTGGTGGTAGGTTTGTACATGTTCCTTGGAAAAGACAAGACATTCTGCTGTTCACAAATGATTTTCCCCGATTGAGAGAGAAACCTGTAGAATGGTATCGACAGGTAGAAAGATTTGTGAAGGTCTCAAAAGTTCTGTGGATAGATTTAGATGGATTATTTGACATAATTGTTCCATCAGATCTCTGGACAGAATGTACAATTTCTATAGATTGGCCTAAAGAAGAACCTATACGGGACAAGGTAACAGGTGCTCCTTCACCAGATGTAATGAAGATGTATGATAAAGTGATTGTATTCCTGAAAAACAAGATTCCCCAAAAAGAAGTAGATTGGGTTAAAATTGATAGAACAATTCAAGAAACAAAAGAATCAGTGCATTCATTTTATGAAAGGTTACTGCTGGTATTTAAACAATACAGTGGTTATGAGCATCTGAGTGAGAAGGATATGAGCCATTTTACATACAGATTTGTATATGGCTTGAGACCTGAAATTAGTGAAATAATAAGAACCGGAATAGTTGGTTGGCAATCAAATACAGTTGATGAAATCCTGAGAAAAGCAAAATACTGCAGTGATGAGATAGAAGCTAAACAAAAGAAGTTAAAAGAAAAATCAATGTGGGCACAGGTGAAAGTGGCTGAGCAACAAATGACAAATTTTGGAAACAAAAATGTTGATCAGAATCAAGGGAAATTTAAAGGTAATTATAATAAGCCAAAGTTGATAGGAAATATAGAGGAGTTAAAACAGAAACTCCCATGTTTAAATGGCGGGGAAATTGGACACTGGAAGCGTGAATGTAAGAATCCGCCCAGAAATTTTGTTAAAAATCAATCATTAAATCCACAGATGCAGAATGAGATAAATCAGCAGCAACAGCTACAGCGACAGGTAGTGATTCAGCAAAGTCAGTTACCACAACAGATACCACAGCCGCCACTTCCAAACTGTGTAAATTTGCAGAGATACAATACAAAATCAGGATTCAGCGGAAGTGAGCAGGTAAACAGATCACAAAGAGTGAATGTGTCGAATGTTTCTCAACAATTCTGCCTGAAAGAAGATGGAGGTAGTGAATCTAATGATTACTTATGACGGTGCCTGAGAGAGGAGGAAGAGTGTGTTATTGGAGCCACTCTTGAGGTAGATCAATCTGGTCCATTTGTAAATGGTAAAGAGAATGATGTAGAAACTACTTTCCTAGTGGATACAGGTGCTACCCGTTCTACTGTTATATCAGTGGAAATAGAAAACCTTCCTCTCTCTGGAGATAAGATCCAAGTAATAGGTGTAGCTAATCAGCATATCAGAACAGATTTAACTGAACCAGTTGAAGTTGAAATTGGCAAATTTAAAGACATGCATAGATTTGTAGTTTGTGATAGCAGTCCTGTAAATCTGTTAGGCAGGGATATACTCTGTAAGATGAACTGCACAATTTATTGTTCACCGGATGGTATGGATCTGCAAACTTCAGAAGAAGATGTTTTTTACAAATTAACAATGTCAATGGTTGAGGCAGAAGAAAATCGATTGTTTCCTGTGTTTGATAAAAATAATTTGCCTGAGGAATTAAAAGACACAGTGAATGTAAAAATTTGGGATTTTACAGGAGATGAAATGGGCTTGATGAAAAGTGTAGATTCAGTACAAATTACAGTAAAACAAGGAGCAGATTATCCGAACATCCCACAGTATAAAATGAAAGCAGAAGTGATTGAAAGAGTAATTCCTGTAATTGAAAAGTTCATCAAACAAGGTGTTCTAAAAGAAATAGAAAGAAGTCCATGTAATTCACCGATTATGGGAATTAAAAAGCCAAATGAAACTTTCAGAATAGTTCAGGACCTGAGAAAAGTTAAGAAAATTGTTGTTCCATGTTGCCCAGTTGTACCAAACCCAGCGGTAGTTTTATATCAGATTCCGCATGATGCAGACTGGTACACAGTTATTGATTTATGCAATGCATTCTTTACTGTTCCATTGCATCCAGAGAGCCAACAAATTGTTGCGTTCAGATTCCAAGACCGTATTCTAGCATGGTGTAGAATCCCTCAAGGGTACACTGAGAGTCCATCTATTTTTAATCAGTTGTTAAAGAAATCTTTGGAAAATTTGGATTTGCCCGGAAAATCTACGTTAGTGCAGTGTATTGATGAGCTCCTTGGTGCTGCAAAAACAAGAGATAACTGTGTAACAGATACCATTATTCTTTTAAATCATCTGGCAGATGAGGGACACAAAGTTTCTCCTGCGAAATTACAGTTTTGCAAACAAGAAGTAAAATAAATTGGTCACAGAATTCCAAAGGGAACTACACAAGTGACAACAGGAAGAATAAAAATGATCCAAGCAATGCAACCCCCAAAAACACAGAGACAGGTCAGAATGTTTCTAGGAATGGTTGGCTATTGTCGCCAATGGATTAGTGGTTTCTCAGTAATTGCGAAACCATTGTAGAGACTAACAAAAGCAGACATAAAAGACCCAATTGTGTTGACAAAAACTGAATTGGAAGCTTTTGAACAATTAAAAAGAAGTTTGTGTGAAGCTCCAGCATTGAGAATGCCTGATTATGAAAAAGAATTTCAACTGTATTGCAGTGAAAGAGAAGGTTGTGCATTGTCAGTCTTGATTCAAAGGCATGGAAGAATGAGAAAGCCAATAGCTTATTTCTCAGCATTTCTTGACCCTGTTGCAAAAATTTTACCAGTTTGCTTTAAAACAGTAGCTGCAACTAGTGTAAGTTTAGAACAAAGTGAAGGAATAATAATGGGATTTCCAGTTAAAGTATATGTGCCTCATTCAGTTGAAATGCTGCTTACCAGAATCAAAACACAACATTTGGCAAGCAACAGATTGACGAAATATGAAAAAATCATTCTTGGATCAGATAATGTTTCTATTGCAAGATGTGTAAATTTAAATCCTTCTACATTGTTACCTGATACTTCTGAAACAGATATCGGAGATGAAATTGTTGATCATGAAAGCCTGGATGTATTAGAGTACTGCACAAAACCAAGGCAGGACATTAAAGATGTTCCGTTGCCTGTGTCAGATTATGTTCTGTTTGTTGATGGATCATGCTTGAGAACGGACAAAGGAGTTCTGTGTGCAGCATATTCTGTTTGTACAGTTGCAGATGTGATTGAAGCTTCCAGTCTCAAAGGAATTCGTTCAGCTCAAGTAGCGGAATTAATTGCTTTGATTCGAGCATGTGAATGGGGAGAAGGAAAAAAGATTACCATAGTGACTGATAGTCAATATGGTTATGGTGTAGTTAATGACTATGGCCAGCTCTGGTCTCAAAGAGGTTATTTAACTTCTGCAGGATCCCTTCCTGAAATTTACGTGCTCAATGAGCAAAACTGGCCTGGTATTCTTAGATCTGAATATACATGCAGAATCTGGAAAATTAGTGACAACAACTCACTTCAAGGAGACGTCAAGAAACTGTCTCCTGGCCTTTGACAGCTTTCACCCCCGCCACCTCAGACAGAACCTCCCATTCGGGCAATTCCTCCGTTTACGAAGGAATTGTACCAAAAAAACTGACTACCTGACCCAAGCAGAAGACCTGGGTAACAAGCTGAGAAACAGAAAATACCCGAACAAACTGATTAAAGAAGCCAAAAAACGAGCTGGAAACAATAATAGGGAAGCCCTATTAGAACAAAAAGAGAGAACCCAACCAGAGAACAACAGACCAATTTGTATCACAACCTTCAACCAAGTATCAGACACTGTGTCTAAGATAATCAAAAAACATTGGCCAATAATCAACAGTGGTGGACTAACCATACCTACCCCCATGTTCAGCCACAGATGGGGCAAAAACTTGAAAGATTTTCTAGTCCATACCCGCCCCATACTGACAAGTCAGACAATAAGATGCCAACCACTACCAAGTGGACATTTCCCTTGTAACAATTGTAGTGTTTGCCATTTAACATCCGCAACGAAAACTATAACCTTCAACAATGCTTCAAAATGGGAGTTAAGAGGTTTCTCCAATTGCAACACCAGTGGAGTGGTGTACCTGATAACTTGCACATGCAACCTACACTATGTAGGGATGACCACAAGGAAGGTCAGTACCCGCATAGTAGGACACAGAAGCAACATCAGGTGCAAACGAGCCACCACCAGAATGACTACCCACTTCTTTGAGCAGAACCATACACCTAATGACCTCACTTGGGTAGTCCTGGAAACAGTAAAAAATAAAGACAACCTTGAGAGAATCCTCCATGAGCGAGAACAAAGATGGGTGTTCCGATTGCACACTGACACCCTGGGGCTCAATGATGAAATCCCATGGGGGGCATTTCGACCTTAGCCCCACCATGTGAAAACAACAATATTTCAAAAAGGTCCATTACCTTATTTCTGAAACTGTCCGAACCCCTTTTTGGAAGCATACCCAAAGACAGAGATGCAACAACATCTCTTTACGAAAGGGGAGCATAAGCCCACTAACAGAGGATCCTAATAACGAACTGCAACCAATATAGATGGGTTCTACTGTTTCTCATTTTTACCATCCGAGAATCATAATAACTGTCTAGATTTCTTAAAAATTCTGTTCAAAAACTCCGTTAAAAATTGTGTTCTAAATTGAAATGAATGGAAGTCCCACACTGGAGCATCACTCTAAATTACTCCGTTCCCCAGAATTTGGTCAAATAACAATTTTATGAATGAATTCGTTACGCACTCGTGTCGATCTTATCGACACACATTCAAGATGGCCGCCATAGACAGTACAGTCTAGTTTTGGAAAAAGGCCCGGCAACCCGGAAGCGCGGTGAATCTAAATACACCGGCACACCCTTCCAGCATCAGTATGCGGTCGGGTGAGGACTGAACAGGTAGTACCGAGCGGGTTTGCCGATAGGAAGTAAGTACAACATCACGCACTAATGCCGCTATGTCAAGCCTTTCTAGAGGGTTTGAATGTCTCATGAAGGGAACTCAAAACTGTAGATAAAGAGAAACGTAACTATTATCTTAAAACCCTTACAGCAATGTTTCCACGAGGCGATCCTGCCCTCGCCTGAGACCATGAAGTGTAACTTAACACTCATATATGTAAATATACCATTTGCCATGATTATATTTTATGTGTATATGTTGTGTGTCTTGTCGATAGTCACATTAAGTCCTGTGTCTTCTGTGTGAAATCACAAAACCACTTTATTCACAGTTCTTTTTACCTTCTACACCTGTTGGAAAACCTGCACGCACCAGTATGGTGCCAAGGGCACACCCACGCCCTAGATGAAGTGAGCTGCATGTGTGATCCCCTTTTTTGAAGGGGGATGTTTGCCACTAATCAAGTGTCATTTTCTTTTACAGAGATACGAGTAGAATACAAATCGTATGTATATGAAAAACGCATGTTTTATTATTAACAGCGTGTAGCATAACAAACACTATTTATTGAGAAAAACCTATTTACTAGAATATAGGAGTGGAAAATACAGGGCTGGACCCTGTATGGTCCTGATGAAAAGCTTGGGGAGCTTGAAACATGTCGACCATAACACTGATCTAGCTCAAACTTAAAGTTAGAATACAGTGTTACCCCATTTTAATCATACCACACTAGGAGCAAAATAAATTGTTGAGGCCCACTAGCACGGTATTTTTAATCACACACCCACTCCACCATCACTACACTTTACACCACACATAGTCATTTCACAAACAAGTGCTCCTGCGTAGTCCGCTTGTCGCAGCACGCCCCTTTTCGTAGAGAACTGGGATGGCCCCAATGATGAAGCATGTCACCGTGGGGCAACCCCGGTGAGTGAGGGGACTCTAGAAAGAAATTTTTCTTTCTCAAATTTTGGTACACACTGACTAAATTAGCAGTCACCATAAAACACCAACTAGGTCTCTGAACCCTTCACAGTGGGTTCCTGTATTTTTGATACTGACTGGAGGCCGACCTAGATTGGTTTAACCTCCTTCTCCCTCCTATTTGTTGTTCAGCATAGTGACTGATAGTCAATATGGTTATGGTGTAGTCAATGACTATGGCCAGCTCTGGTCTCAAAGAGGTTATTTAACTTCTGCAGGATCTCCAATAAGAAATGCTAAACTGATCAAGAGACTGATCGATGGAATTCAATTACCAGAACAAATTGCTGGGGTAAAATGCACGGCTCACAAGAGAGGAGACGATTATGTGACAAAAGGAAATTCATATGCTGATTAAATAGCAAGATTTTGTGCAAGGCACAATGCAGCAGTCAATCGGGAAAAAGAAAATGAACATGTTTTGAACTTACTTATGCTAATATCTGTAGTTGAGACTTGGCAGGGAGTAAAACAGTTACAAGATGAGGCAAGTGAAGAAGAAAAAGACACTTGTTTAAAAGCAGGATGCCGACAGAGAGAAGAGGATGAAATCTGGGTTTACAAAGATGACAGAGCAGTAATGGCAGACAGTATGATTTCAGACATGGCACGAATGTATCATGGTCCAGGAAACATAGGCAGAGATTCCATGATCAGATTATTTAGGCAAACATGGTACAACCCAAAATTCAGAATAATTGCAGAATCATTTTGCCAGAGATGTTTGATTTGCCAGCAGATCAACCCGAACAGGAAAACATATGTAAGCATGGGAACCATAGGACGTGAGGGTGGTCCTTTTACCAGAATACAGATTGATTTCATTGACATGCCATGTCACAATGGACTGAGATATGTTTTGGTTATTGTCTGTTTGTTTTCAAGATGGGTGGAAGCATTTCCAACTCGCCATAATGATTCAATCACTGTGACAAACTTGCTATTGAGAGAGTTCATACCAAGATACGGTTTTCCAGTGACCGTCGAAACAGATCGCGGCACACATTTTGAAAACTGATTGCTGAAACTAATTTGTGAAGCATTAGGCATAAAACAAAAATTGCATTGCGCCTACAGACCAGAGGCATCAGGTGTTGTTGAGCAGGTAAATGGAACAATTAAAAAATAGAATCAGCAAGATGTGTTTGGCAACTGGAATGAAATGGACAGATGCACTACCACTTGTTTTGATGACTTTGAGAAGCATTCCAGATGGAAAAACAGGTTTAAGCCCTCATGAGATCTTAATGGGCAGGGTCATGAGGCAAGCATTTGTTCCAGTTGAAAAGTTACTGACCATTAATGATAGTATCATTATGGATTACTACAAAAATCTATCTGCCGTAGTGACTTCTGTGTTCTATCATGTAGGAACTGAAGTGCTCACAAAAGAGAAAGAACAAGCTCATGATCTGTTACCAGGCGATTGGGTCACGACACAGGTTCATCGAAGAAGAAATTGTCTAGTACCAAGGTGGCAAAAGGCAAGACAGGTGATCTTGGTCACTACAAATGCAGTTAAGTGTAAGGGACTAAAAAGGTGGATTCATGCGAGTCATACCATAAGAGTGCCACCACCTGCAAATCCTGACAAAGAAGGTGATACAATAGCTTATTCAGATTCAGAAGAAGAAGAGCCTGAAAGAAATCCAGATCCTGAAGATCGACAAGATAGTCAACATCTGGAAGATTCAAATGCGAATGAAGCATTAAATGAAGAAAATTATGGCATTGTGATACAAGACTCAGAAGAAGAAGTTGATAAAGATCAGTTGAATCGAGAAGCAGAAACAGATACTGATCAAGAGGTGATTCAAGATCAAGATCAGGAGAGTATTGAAAAGCAGTCTGGAAACTTTGGAAGAAGAAACGAAAATTCTGAAACTGGTGAATTGGAAGTAATTGATGAAGAAGAAGAAGAAGAAGAAATTCCAAGTACTAGCTATAAGGATGCTGTTCCTAACAAAGTGAAGCTGCCGAGTAAAGAAGAAGTGCCTGAATCTGATGAAGAATCTGACTCAGAAAAAACTGATCATTGAAGAATCAGCTGAAAACACAGTGAAACGGATGACAGTGAAGATGAATCAAATTTGAAGAAGACAAGAAAAAGAGCTTGGAGAGTAGAATATAATTTAAGAGAACCAAAAAAGAAGTTGATAAGAAAAGGGGATAATTGGCCAAAAGAAATTGAAGGCATAAAATTTAAATCAGTAAACAGAGCAAAAGAGCACGTGAACGAAATCTCAAGTCAAAAAGAAGACTTGGATAAGAAAAAACAAGCAGGAAAGAACATAGAAGTCATAAGTACCAGAGCAAAGAGAGTAGTCAAACTAAATCAAAAATATAAGTCACCAGAGTGGGCCTATATTATTATTCCACCAATTGTAGAGGTTAATAGTAGCCAAGAGAATTTGGATGATGACAGTGACAATGATTGAACTTATTGATTAAATGACACAAGGTTGAAGAAACTGTGTTAGGAGACACAAGGTCGAAGAAATTGTGTTAGCTGAAAAACACATTTGATGTATGCAATAAGGTCAAAGAAAAGCTGTTAGAAAATAAGTTTATCGGTTTAAAAAAAAAAAAGGGGGGGGAATATGTATATATTTTTCAATTTTTTTCTTTTTCTTTTTAGTTGTTTTCCTGAAAAGTAGAAATGGCTTACTCATATACTAGTAAACATTCAAGATGCTCTATTCTTAAAAGGTGTTGCAAAATGTCTTCAATATGTGTAGTACTAATTATTTTAGTTTGGTTAATTTTAGCAGTTATTTTTCCTTTAGGTGTTGATGAAGAAATGTATAAAGCGAATATGACAAGTAAAGTTGAGGTCTAACTTGATAATTCTAACAAAACTAATAACATTATTGATCATAAACCAGAGATTCATCAAGATAGATCTGTTGGAGATTTCTCTAGTAATACTTTTTCTAGACTTTTATCTGAATATGTTAAAGTAATGGATGCCACAGATTGTTACGTCTGTGTAAAATTACCTGCTTCTGTTTCCGAGGGAATCACGTACAACATGCTCCCTCTCACTTATGGAATAACGTGTAGTGTGGTAGCTAGTTTGTTTTATAAAACTGGTCGTTTAGAATTCTATTATTCAGACTTTGATGAGATTTTTGCAAATTTAAAAGTTGAACATCACTTGAATGAAGTGAAACCTGCTAAACAGATGAGGGAATTTTTCTTAGGAACTAGTGAACTCACTTATGAGTATGCTTATAGAAATAATTTAACATGCAAATTGAGAGCAGAGGAAAAATCATTCTTGAGCATGCTGGGAGTGAGAAGGGCAATTTATAAACGAAATGAGGTGATGAAAACTGCTAAATCTAAATTTTGGCAAATTGAAGATGAAAACCTCAATGGTAGAAATGTAAATGTTGCAATTCACATAGATAAACCTGTTAGTGGAAAATTTTGTATAAGAAGAGATAACACGTTATATGATAATTATTTTGTAGGTGCTAGTCAATGTGAAGTTACTTATCGTATTACAGGAGGATGGGGTTTCAAGGGAGGCAAAGATCCAATTTTTCCTGGAATTTATTTTGTTTGTGGGGATAAAGCATATTACAGCCTTCCTGACCACTGGTACAGGACTTGTTATGTGGGTTTAGTTTTCCCCAAAAATTTTCATGTGGATAGAAATGCTGAAGGTTCATTTGAAATTAGCAAACATGTAAACAGATACAAAAGAGAAAGTTTTTCAGAAATTCTGGGAGACATATTTGGTGCACTGATACCTATGGTAGGGATTACTCTGAATGCAGGTAAAATTAGGAAAATGTCTACAATTGTAGACAGACTGTCAACTGACACTGCAAATGGATTTCAATTAGTAGATACCGAACTTATAGCAATGAGGACGATGGTAATGCAAGATCATCTTGCACTTGATATCCTGTTAGCAAAAGAAGGAGGAGTTTGTGGGATCTTACATGTTCAACATTGTTGCACATACATTCCTGACGAAAAAAAGAATATATCGGTTTTGACTCCAAAAGAGTCTCACGGGGGCAATACCAGGCCCTTTTCATAGCGTTTTTAATGATTAGGATACCATGCACAAGCATTTCCGTTGTATTCGGGTGACGAAATCACACTGAAATCAGAGTTTCCGTTCTGAACCCTTGGGTTCTATTTTGTGAACGGCAGCCATTTTGTGATTGCCCTCACATAGGCCCAATGACTAAGGCCAAAAACGAGTCTAAAGGACACGTACACCTTTACTGACTCCTCTGTGACCTGGGCAAGCTGACTCCACTGCCTGAAGCCAAACCTGTTCGGCCAGTTCCTTTCCCAGTGTCCGAATGAGATTAGCATCGAAGCACAACATATCATAAACCTTTCATCGCACACGAACCATGCCTAATCTTACACATACCTGTCCCTGTTTCTTCTTTATGACTTTCTTTACGAGGAGGAGGTGCCCGTTTTTATTGAGGGTCCGTCGATATCTGATGAAAATACAGAGCCCTTGCCGGGTAATTGATCGTGGGCTGGAAAAACTGAAATATGGGCTTGTCATCATGACTCTGCTTTTTCTTTGTAGTGGAAATATGTGAATGGTCAACTGTAAAATAAGGAATGTTTGCCTAAAGCATAATATTTTGTATAAAAAGAGAAGGCTGGCTTTGTAAGATTGAGCAGTCTCCTGAGAACATACACCGTGTTGTACTTCTAGGATACCTGTTACTGGCTGCAGCCAATAAATACGATCCTTGACTTCACCTAGAAGACTCTGTGTTTCTGTAGTCTGAAACAGGAAGGACTCGAAGTCTTAGGGTGTGTCCCCTGGCACCGCTGGGTTTCGAAAAACCCAGCACTTCATTTGGCGCCCAATGTGGGGCGATTTCAGCTGTACCGGTCCAAGCCAGAGGTTCGTGAGGAGCTTCGTGTGAAAATTCTGGAGGAAGGCCACCACTTCATCGATCCCGGTATGTCGACATGGTCCAAAAGTCTTTGCTGTGAGGTTCCCCGCTTCCCGGCAGCTACGAAGGACTGCTGCCCTGACTATCGCCCTGTTTTGTAACCCTCGATGATTGGTAGAGCGAAACGTTAGACGAGTCTTCTGGTGACGTCATCGATACCTCAGTTAAGTATGAGTGGAGCGTCTCCCAGTCCTTAGTTTGGTTCTTAGTTTTGGTATCCCCTTGGGATCGCTTTGATTTGGAACTTGCAAGCTCCAAAGCCGAGGGACTTGTGTATTCACGAGACTATCGTATTCGATAATCCTTCGAAGTTTGAAGCTAGACTAGAGAGCGAAGATGCCTGGTCTTAGCAGACTTGGAAACTTGTTTAATCTTGGTCGTAATAGGGATTCCCGATTGGAGGACTCGTGTCCGGTTCCTCCGATTGGAACTCCAACCTATGAATTATATGTGAAGCATGGCGTGGGCCCCATCGCATATAATGAAGTATGGATCCGATACACCAGGAAAGATGGTGTTTTAAAATGGCCCCAATATGGTAGTTTCGACACGGAGATTTTAGATAATCTGGAGGTTAAACTTTTTAAGAAGAAGGCCCGGCCGGCAATGTTTGACTCTTTTCGCACATGGCGCAAAGAAGCCAAACAGAGAGAAATTAAATTTGGGAAGAAAAATAAACGAGAACGAGGTATGTCAATGGTACAAGCTGCTGTTGCGTTTAGAGATAATGAGGAAGAGCAAGAAAGCAAACAGATGCTTAGAGTGAAGAAGTTAGCGGTAGATAGATGCTACCCAGTTTTGCCGCGTAAAGAACAGGAAGAAAAGAAAGATCTTGAGAAAGATCCTTTAATGTCGCATCTCTTGAGTTCGCCACCCCCTTATGCACAAAATGCTACGGCACCACCGCCACCAGTTGTGGCTGTGCAACCTCCAATTGTTGTGCCTCCTGTAATTCCAACACAGCCAGCTCCTTTTCCGTTGGCTACTGCTCATTTGGCGCAGCCTCCTCAGGGCCCGCCAACTTTGCCTTTATCTGCTACTTCTACGTCTGTTCTTAATGCTCCTCCTGCTCCGACTTTGGATTCTTCTACTATTGTTCCGTCTTCCCTTATTCTTCCATCTTCTCCTTCTACTACACAGCGGATGACCTCTGCTTTTTCTGGTTTCTTTTCTCCTTTGTTGGGACAATTGGGTATGTCCCCTGCTACTGAGCGTAGACAGTCACGTAGTCAGTTGCCAAATATGGATGAGCGTACAATTTTGGACCACATGGGGCGTAAATGGATTATGTACGATACACAGTATGATCTTGAGGGTGTTATGCATGTTTTCCTTCAATGGGAAGCACCGAAGCAACAGTACGTTTTTGATACGATGTGTGCTTTTCTTGTTGAAAAATGGGACGAGGAAGTAGGGAAAGCTCGTGATAAGTTGTACAACATACGTTCCGAATTTGCGAAAGGAACTATTGTAAGTCCATCTGATGTAGGGAAAGCAGTCGCGATGTTGTTGTCATTTAGGAGTGAGTCCCCTTCTCAACAATTGTTTGGACCTGATTCTTCAGTTGGGAGAAAGGTACGACAATAGCCAATGAGAGAGGTTCCTCCGGTGTGTCTGGGTGCATGTTCCTTGGAAACGCGCGGATGTTTTAGCTATTAAGCAGTCTTTGCCTGACCCACGCAAAAATCCAACAGGGTACTATAAAGAGTTGACTCACACCGTGGGTTTGTGTATTATGAATCTGGCGGACATCGACATGTTGTTTGGCAATGTTGTTCCACAACCTATTTGGAGTAAATTTCGTCATACGGATCATGCGGTTGAATTGGGTGATACATGGGTTAATCTTAGAGATGCCGACAATAGGCAAGTAGGTGGTGCTAAGCCTGAGGATTTGATTACTGAACTTCCTGATAAGATTATTACATATATGAAGACATTAATGCCCGAATTGCGTGTCAATTGGGACAAGGTGTCTGCATGTAAACAGAAGAAAGACGAGACTTTCTGATTTCTTCACGCGGTTTGAAGAGACCTTTGTAGATCATAGTGGTCAGGATATGGCTACAGAGGGTGGTCAGAGATTTTTTGTTGACAAGGTTGTATATAATTTGCTTCCTGAACTGTGTAATAAGTTAAAGGATTCTGAGAGTGCCTGGGCTGTTTCCACGTCAGCACAGATTTTAGCCACGGCGCTAAGATGAGTTAGAGAAAGCGGATAAGAAGACTAAGGAACTAAAGACTAAAGTTCTTCTACAGCAAGCTTATCCACCCCGTAGTAATAGCCAGCTCGACTATCAGCAACCTCAGCAGTATTCGAGAAACTCGCAAAGAAACAAGTCTTCTCAACAGCGTTTTCCGTATGGTCCTAATCAGTGTGCGTATTGCAAAGAAGAGGGTCACTACAAGAATAGTTGTCCGGTTTTGTTGCAGCGTACGAATGGTGCTCCTGGTGTAAGAGGTAGAGGTGCTCAACAAGCGCCTAGAGGTAGAGGTCGTGGACAGAATGTACTTCCTGTGCCTCCACAGAACTCGATAAATAGTTTTGATCAACAGCGCGGTTCGTCTGGTAGGACCGCTCAGTACTATACGGACGATTACTATAATGAAGGTGAGGAAATGAATGGTAATGATTGTTAGGACAGCCATGGACAAAGAGAGGGAGTTGTTTCAGTTCCAGTAGATCAGAGAGGACCTTATGTTCAGGTGATTACATCAGGTGTGTCAGAGCCTTTTCTGTTGGATACTGGTGCTACCAAGAGTTCTATTATGCACTCAAAACTCCCTGGCGCACCTTTGTCTGGCGAAATGAATGTTTCAATAGGTTTTTCTGGCGCCCCGGTTAAAAACCCGATTTCTAGTCCTATGTCTCTTTCTGTTGGACCTTATGAATTTGAAGCACCCCTTATTCTGACGACAGGTTGTGGGGAGAACCTTCTAGGATTGGATCTGTTGAAAAGACTATATGCGACATTGTATTGTTCTCCTTCGGGAGTACAACTTACACTGGGCAGGAGAGTGATCACCTCGATCTATTTGTCGAAAGATACACTTCCGACAGAGTTTTCTTCTCTCCCGGATAGTCTTTGGGCTACTGGTCCTAACGACGTGGGTCTTTTGGAAATACCGCCATATATTGTAACATTGAAAGCCAATGTTCGAATGCCGCGCATTCCCCAATACAAGATCTCTAGCGAAGGTGAAAAGGCGTTGTTATCGATCATTTATGATCTGATCGAAAAAGATGTAATTAAAGAGACAAGAGGCAACGTTTGTAATAGTCCTGTTCTACCTGTTTTGAAGCGTACCGACCCATCCCAGCCACCTGTTTACAGGTTTGTGATTGATCTCAGAGAGGTAAATAAAATAGTTGTGCCACAGTTTCCCGTTGTCCCTGACATCACTGCTCTATTGACTATGATTCCAGCTTCAGCCACTTGGTTCTCGGTGATTGACTTGAAGAATGCTTTCTTCAGCATCCCGATTGCCGAGGAGAGCAGGGATATTTTTGGTTTCAGTTTAGGAGGCCGAAGTTTCCGCTTCAAACGCGCTCCTCAAGGCTACTGTGAAAGTCCATCAATATATAGTCAGGCTTTAAAAACACAGCTTGATACAATTGTTTTTCCTGATGGCGCTACCCTTATTCAGTACGTCGATGATTTACTAGTCGCTGCAGATACTGAGGAGATTTGTAAAGAAGCTACGTTGCCGTTGTTGCGTCATTTGTCTGATCTGCACCACAAAGTGTCTCTTTCAAAACTGCAATATTGTCGACAAGAAGGAACCTACTTAGGTCACCTCTTATCGAAGGAGGGAAGGAAACTGACCCCAGAAAGAATTCAGGCAATTGCAAAATTGAGTGTGCCAAGGACACAGAGAGAAGTACGTGCTTTCTTGGGCATTACATCATATTGCAGACAGTGGATACCGAATTTTTCTTTATTGGCCAAACCTTTGGTGGCATTAACTTGTAAAGATACACCAAATCCCATTCCATGGTCTGAAGATTGTCAGAAAAGTTTTTCCGAATTGCGTGATGCATTGTGTTCGGCTCCTGTGTTGGGTACCCCCGACTACAGTAAGCCCTTTACACTGTATGTCCATGAGAAAGAAGGTTGTGCATTATCAGTGCTGACACAGCCTTTTGGAGACAAGCAGCGTCCATGCACGTATTTTTCGTCGACTTTGGATCCGGTAGCTAAGGCGTTGCCAAGTTGTTTGAGAGCCACAGCGGCAGCAGCTATTTCTATTCGACAGTCTGCTGGATTAGTGATGAATAATATGCTAATTGTGATGGTTCCACATGCGGTGGACACTTTGTTAAACAGAACCAAGACACAACATTTGACTAGCGCTCGTTTGTCAGGTTACGAGTTGACACTATTAGCGAGTCATGTGCACATAAAGCGGTGCAATACTTTGAATCAAGCCACGTTATTGCCGATTTCAGTAGAGACAGATGATGTCAAACGGCACGATTGTTTTCTCAGAACAGAAGAAGAAACAAAAGGGAGAGTAGATCTAAAAGATACTCCTCTTGTGAAGTGTGATGGAACCTTGTGGGTGGATGGTTCATGTTTCAAGCTTCCGAATGGTGATACGACTGTGGCATATGCTGTCACGACTTTGTATACGGTTGTGGAAATTGCACGTGTCCCAAATAATTCAGCTCAAGCAGCAGAATTGATTGCACTTATGAGAGCGGGTGTGTTGTCGAAAGGAATGAGAGTGACCATATATACTGACAGCCAGTATGCCTTCGGCGTGGCTCACAGTTTTGGACGATTGTGGAAAGAACGTGGGTTCCTGACTTCGCATGGAGCTAAGATTCAGCATGGTCAGTTGGTGAATGAGCTTCTTGAGTCACTGACCTTGCCGTTACAAGTTGCGATTGTGAAATGCAGTGCACACAAAAAGGTTACGGATGATGTCGGTCGTGGGAATGCATTTGCTGACGAAACCGCAAAGGAAACAGCAAAAGATGTAATGAATCAAATGTATGTTGCAGGCCCTACAAGATGGATTGGTGACGTTGGAATGTGTGAAGATACGCTAGAGAGTGTGAAGTCTATTCAAGCCGAAGCTTCAGAGAAAGAGTTGAGTGTGTGGAGAGAGAGTACGGGTAAATTGGATGCAAATGGTTGTTGGGTTGAATTGTCAGAACATCAGCGATGGTTGTTACCCGATGCGTATGTGCTTGCATTGGTGACAATGGCTCATGGAATGGCACATATTAGCGTGAAAGGGATTTGCAAGTTGTTGGCTCCAGTATGGCAGAATGCGGGAATTCCTAAATGTGCAGAGAACTTGGTGAAGAACTGTATGGTGTGTCTGAAATACAATCCTGGTAGGGGAACCCCAACTCCAGCTGGTCATTTCGCGCCTCCAACGTATCCGTTCGAGGTTTTGCAGCTAGATTTCATCCACATGGAGAGGTGCAACAATTTGAAATACGTACTCGTTGTTGTTTGTGCCTTTTTGAGATCGGTAGAAGCATACCCCTTAAAAGACAACACTGCCTTATCCACAGCTAAAGCCCTGGTCAAGGAATTCTTCCCTAGACTTGGAATGCCGAGAATGGTCTGGAGTGATAATGGGAGTGAATTTGTGGGTCGAGTGATGAAGAGGGTGTGTGAGGGGCTAGGCATCCAACAAAAATTTCATGCTGCAAATCACCCCCAATCAGCTGGACTAGTAGAGTGCTATAACGGCACACTAAAACTGAAATTGGCCAAGATCCAAGCAAGCTCTGGTCTTAAATGGCCTGACGCTCTACCCTTAGCACTCCTATCAACAAGAATGACTGTGCATTCCCGAGTAGGACTTAGTCCCTATGAAATTGTGTTCGGCTGTCCGGCCAACATATGGGGAGTGCCAAGGCCGACAAAATTCAGCGAGATCGAACACCCTGTACTGCTTGATTATTTGTATGAATTGACGGCTAAATTGCGTGTTTTACACCAACAGGTTCACGATACCCTGCCTCAGGTCTCTGAAGCTCCAGGACATCCTATCGATCCTGGATCATGGGTGCTGATTAAGAACTTCCAACGAACAAAGAATGACCAGCCCCGTTGGACCGGCCCCCACCTTGTCCTTCTCTCAACAAGATCAGCTGTTCGAGTAGAAGGGAAAAAACACTGGAGCCACGGCGTACACTGTATGAGGGTCCCTCTGCCTCTTCCGTACGACCGTAGGGTCCAGGAGGGGATCGCTGACTCTGAATCTGAGACTGTGCCTTGTTTTCTGCCTTTTAGCGATGCACGTGTAAAAGGAACAATTTCTGAACAAGAAAGCGACAATATCTTGCAAGAAGCTGTGCCACCATCAATTCGATTGAACACTACAGAGCCTGAACTCTTATTTCAGAACCAGACAGTAACTGGAAAAAGCCGTTATAATCTGAGGCCGAGAACTATGGACAAATAAAAATCCTTTTTTTCCTATTTTTGAAAGTGCAGCTCTCTCATCTGAGAAACTTTCTTATTTTTGTTTTTGAACCGCCATCCGGTTCAGCTGCTAGGGTCGTGGTTGCCCAAGTCTTTGGGGTGCAGCTGAAGACGTTAGGTCGACAGTTCTAGTTGGTCTATGGGAGTTGCCCTGGACTGACAGAAGCATTCCTTAGCATAGAACACCCTACCGCCACGGGCAGCAATTAGAGTGGATGGAGTTTTTCAAGATGGAGAGACCTGCCAAACAGATGAACTTTAAAGCCAGAATGTGTACATTAATGACAAAGAAACGGTTTTTGATAATATGTATTCTCATGTTGCTTAGTGTAATGACGTTTTTAATAGGATATGTTTTATTCTCTTTTCAAGTGACTTTTGCTACACTACACAGCCCATACCTACTTCTACTGTTTCCTCGCATTCTTTCCACCCTCTGCCAGAGCATGAGTCCACTAGAAGATTAGAGTTTATCAATAACTCCTTCGTCCAGCTTTTACACCAACACCAATTAGTAATGAACACAAGTAATTGTTGGGTGTGTGGTCTTATGCCACATACAACAGATAAGGGTATCCCATACTTGGTCTTACCATTTAGCTACAATGGTTCTTTGTGGGCGTTTCAGACGATGTTCATATATGCCATCGAACCATATCCCCCACGTTCCACGAGAAGTAACTCGAGCAACAAGGCATTGGTAGTGGGAATCACGAACATGAGCAGAAACATTGACTCGTATAGAACGATTCCCAGAGATGAGTTGCAAGTTTACGATAGATGGAATGTGACAAGATATGGAGTTACTCTGAGTGAGAACAAACGGGCAAAGAAATCCTCCCCGATTTGGATTATACCCCATCAGGGTCACCTATGTCTGCAAGGTAATGGCAAGAATCCCAGAGCTCAGCTAGGGAAAAGTGTCTGCACTGAAACATAAGTTTTTTCGTCTCATACTTCCCCTCCGTATCTAGCAGCTAAGGGTACCTATTTCATCTGCCATGATAGAGCCGATAAATGGTTGCCCCCTGACTTCTCGGGCACATGTTTTGTTTCGTTCCTGTTGCCTCCCACCTACACGGCCGCTGCAGATTACCATAAGACAAGGATAGTTAGAGGTGTCATTAGTGAAGAAGGCACTGCAGGACAAGAATTTGGAGATTTCGTAAAGGGTTTTCTGCCGTTCTGGGGACCCATGGTTAACAGCAGGAACATAAGGCAATTGACAAGGGTGGTTGAATCCACTGTAGTTGAAACCGCCGATGCCCTTAGCAATTTGACGGCTGAGCTCCAGTCGGATCGCCTTATGATTCTTCGCATTAGACGTCCTACTTGCAGACCAAGGTGGGGTATGTAAAGTGATCCAATCAAGCTGTTGTATTTTCATCCCAGATAACGCTCCGACAGTTTACCAGGCCATTTCCAAACTACATAAGATCTCTGAATCTATTCACATGGATAAAGGAGATTGGTCATTGATGGGGTGGTTCTGGGAACTGATATCTGCCTGGGGATGGAAGATTCTGATAGTCATTGGGATGATCTTAGCCATTCTTTTCCTGTTCTGTCTGTGTGTACAGTGTGCTCCTGCAATATGTGGCCTCTGTGCTACATCGTGTGTAAGGAAGCCTGTATCAAGAAACAAGCTAAGTAATAGGATGATGCTACAGCAACATCTCAATGACTTTATGAATATAGACCTGGACTCAGATTAGCGTGAGTATAGGTTATTGCCTATGTAAGGGCAAAAGGAGGGTCTGTGGTACTGAAAATTCTGGACCCGTGTTATAAACATCGTCATATCATGACGATTTTTGTATCATAATACCGAGAATGATTAGGATACCATGCACAAGCATTTCCGTCGTATTCGGGTGACAAAATCACCCTGAAATCAGAGTTTCCGTTCTGAACCCTCGGGTTCCATTTTGTGAACGGCAGCCATTTTGTGATTGCCCTCACATAGGCCCAATGACTAAGGCCAAAAACGAGTCTAAAGGACACGTACACCTTTGCTGACTCCTCTGTGACCTGGGCAAGCTGACTCCACTGCCTGAAGCCAAACCTGTTCGGCCAGTTCCTTTCCCAGTGGCCGAATGAGATTAGCATCAAAGCACAACATATCATAAACCTTTCATCGCACACGAACCATGCCTAATCTTGCACACACCTGTCCTTGTTTCTTCTTTATGACTTGCTTTACGAGGAGGAGGTGCCCGTTTTTATTGGGGGTCCGTCGATATCTGATGAAAATACAGAGCCCTTGCCGGGTAATTGATCGTGGGCTGGACAAACTGAAATATGGGCTTGTCATCATGACTCTGCTTTTTCTTTGTAGTGGAAATATGTGAATGGTCAACTGTAAAATAAGGAATGTTTGCCCAAAGCATAATATTTTGTATAAAAAGAGAAGGCTTGCTTTGTAAGATTGAGCAGTCTCCTGAGAACATACACCGTGCTGTACTTCTAGGATACCTGTTACTGGCTGCAGCCAATAAATACGATCCTTGACTTCACCTAGAAGACTCTGTGTTTCTGTAGTCTGAAACAGGAAGGACTCGAAGTCTTAGGGTGTGTCCCCTGGCACCGGTGGGTTCCGAAAAACCCAGCACTTCAGAGCACTAGTGCCTGCGGGGCCCCTTTGTCTGCTTTCCCCCTCAGGGCATCTAGTACTGCCAGGATAACGGTCTCGGTGGAATGTGCCGGCCTAAAACAAGCTTGATTGGGTTCGAGAAAGCAGAAGCTCTCGATTCATTTTGAGAGGCACATGGTTACATGGGCCTCTAGGAGCTTAGATGGGTAGGGCAAAAGGGAAATGGGGTGGTAGTTGAAATGTTGGATGGGGTCTGCCCCCTGTTTCTTCAATAAGGGGACTAATATAGCCTCCTTAAAAGAACTGGGAACCGTGCCTGTGCTAAGGGATGCATTCAGAAGTGGGAGGATACTGTCGGGTAGGGAATAAAATACATCCCTGAGAACAGGGGGGGGCAGCAATCGTTGGGAGACCCTGATTTAATACGATTGATGAGCTCTGAGAGGATGCTAGAGCTGATGACGGAGAAGTGAGTCAAAGATAGGGGGTTAGAGGGGGGAGAGTCCACCGGACTGACAGAGGTGGGGGGGAGAATGGTGTTCTTGATATCCACGATTTTCTCGATAAAGAAGGTGTTCAGCGCATTGCATGTCTCCTGTGTGGGAACTTGGGTAGGGAGAATTCTGTCATCAGAGGAGAAATCATTCATGATTTTAAAAATGTCTTTTGATTTATTGCGGGCTGAGAGGATTCTGTCTGAGACATGTGTGGATTTGGCCAAGGAGATCGCGTTTTTATATTCTTTGCGGGCCGCGACAAAGAGCAGTCTATCGGGGTTGGAGTAGTCGCGTCTCCAGTTCCGTTCTAGTTGGCGTAGCTTCAGTTTCTGTGCCTTAAGGTCACTCGAGAACCATCTATGTGAGTTGCCATGTAGTGTAGTTCCTAGTTTCCCACTAGGCCCTGCGCATTGGAATAACATAAACAGTAGTATCGACGTGGAACTGGCTATATTCCAGGCCTCCACTGACTATGCTAAACTTAATTGGGTTGTGTTACCAACTAGCTCAGAGGTCACTGGAAACTTTCTTCTCTGCATAGGAAGTGATCAGCTTCCTTGGCACAGACAAAAAGGGATTCAGTTTTCCAACAACCGTGCAACATGACAACTTTGCTCCTCAGATCAAGAGTCGATCTCTAGGGTCGTGTGAAACAATAGACATAGATTTCACTCAGTCAGTCTGGTGCAGTTTACTTTCACAATATGTAGAGAATAGAGAGACGGGCGTGTATCAATAAAGGTTAACATTTATTGAACAGTCTTTCTTCTCGTACAAGAGAAATGTATTGCCACAATTGCAATAACTGTTATTATAAAAAGTACGTACAGTAAGATAAGAATAGCGAAATAGAACTGTAAAAGCATTGATATGGTTTCTTAGCCATACAATGGTTTAAAAGTAATAAAACATATATACAGTCATATATACATTAGGCTAACATACTCAACTGGTGCTTCTAACTAAGCCTACCCCGGTGTGCCTGACCTAAGCCTAACACGTGAGAAGGGGAGTAAGTAAGTAGCTTAAGTTAAGTTGGTTTTGCCAAGGTTTGTTTCAAGAATTCTCTTCTAAGGGTTTAGTCAACACCATACCTCTGAATAGAATGATGGAGGATTGGTATCTCCTTCAGGGGTCTCTCTCGATATCCCAGTCACCTGCGAGGGTAAACCGGAAGCGCCGGGACTGGATTTCTCTGCACGAGAAATGCAGCGGCTTCTCTCAGCGCGTCGGGAGGAAGGAGGGGTGACAGCGTCCGCGGGCAGCTGGGCTGGATGTCTTCGCAGAGGACGGCTGCACGGCTCCTCAAGCGTACTGTACCACAGTTCGCGCTGTAGCGGCGATAATGGTAATCAGTAGCTTCACCACCACAGGATAGCAGGCTGCAGCGACAGAGTGCTAGTTTTTACCAACACTGGTCATGCCGGCAGCTGGCATCAGCAACAGGCAACGCTCTCGCTCAACAGCAGCTAGCTTCGCTCTCACATTGCTTAAGGCAACGTTGGTAATATTTATACCTGACAGGTGCCGGGTTTGACGCAAGTTTGCTGGACATAAGACGTCAATTAAAGATGTCACTAGGAAGTGGCAGCTATCAGTTGCTCATTAGAGTTCTATTACTAATCAAAACATAGCAAGCGGGGATTTCCAGGTTTGCTAAGTTTTTATCTTGTTGAAGAACTCGGAGTGTTATCTAGGAATATCAGATAGTGACTGCTGCTCTGTCATTGCACTAATTGGTCGCAAAGGAAGTAGCAGAGAGTCATGCTGGAATGTGGCTCTGTGGCTCTGCTCGTGTGAGGCCAGAGATGACTTTTCAGAAAATCGCACTTGAACGGTTATGCCAATATAGGGAATAAAAAGGGCTTTATAGCCGAATAGGGGCATAAGGTCACAGTATCGATCAGGAACCTAGATAAGCACATGACACCCACTCCACGAATTCATGTCCATCAAAATTACTAAAACTAAGCAATTAGATGCATGTGTAACATAGCCCACCCCAAAATACATAAATGCATTCGAAATAGGCGTACTTGTAATACATGGAATTTAGGTACTGTACGTTTTTTAAAAGCATAGTAATCATTCAAAAATTATTGCATATGAAATCAATGAACGATTATGCATAAAGAATTACACATGAAGTATCTCTGACAGAAGAAATGCGAGATAAGTCATCACATAAAAATGCATTGTAATAACATGTGTGCTAGAGGCTGGTGTAATGTTGTTATGTCTCTAGATGTGTTTAGAAATAGAAGTGTGAAGCTTCTGTTCTCTAAGAATAGTTTTTACGTTAAGCAAAGAATTGTTCGTGCCAAAAGGAAGAAAAAGGTCAATATTTAAAAATTGTCCAATTCAAAGAAAAATCAGTTTACCAAAGCTCCTGGCAGTTTTTTGTTGATCAAAACTGAAGGCCGAATCCAGAGTTCATGGGAACGCTGTGTGTCGGAAGGCTTCTCAAAGGTTTACAAAGTTATTGTTTCTCTATGGGAGAGAACATCGTATCAGACAGGCTCGCAAAGAATTGGTCTACAAAATCAGGTGATAGTTCAACCAAATTAGATAGCGCTGTAACTTGGCAGGTGTGAGAATGATTGCCGTCATCGAAGTCAGGACCAGCAATGCTCACAGCACGTTGTACCTGGATGATGTTGCTTTTGTCACTCGCTCCACTGTTACCACTTGGCTGTAGTACAGGAGTCTCCACAAATGCCGTCATCAGGATTGGTAGCCGCTGGGGACAACACAATGCGTGAGCCGTTATTGGACTGAGCAAAGTATCGACGTCCATTGGTACTGCTGATGGAAGTGAAAGACAGATGTCCAACACGCATTCATCGCCGCAAAGCATACACCGTAGCACAGGTAAAATGCAATTTTGCCATATCGGTCTGAATGAAAGGAACCAGGTCATGTTTAGATCTCTCAGCCTGGCCAATCCGAGGACGTTAGTTATCCTGTCCCTGTAGCGCATTGCTAGGATTGTCTCTTCCATTCCCATGGGAGCTATGTCTGAGCCGAGGCTTGCCATAACGTAGCAGGATGGTCAAAAATAGAATCCCTGCGATGAGTCCCAAAAATAGTGGAATACCACCAAAAATGGAGTGCACAAAATTAGGAAAGATTCCCAAAATTGCCTGGAAGGGTGTTAGCAGTCCTGTAAAGACTGTCTTAAATATGCCTGGGATGCTCGTGGCACTAGACATGTTAAGGAGCTCGTCGAGCATTTGTACGAAATGCACGGGGCAATTTGTTGATAAAAGGTCATGGACCTCAGTAGCCGTCCTTGCGACTAGAAGATCATACGTCTCTTTAGATGACGTTATAGGCACTGTTGTCTGTAAAAGCACAGATTTCATTTTGCTTAATGTATCAATTCGTATAGAATAGAGATTCAGACGAGGCCAGATGGGAGTCACTATGTCTGGAGGCCCGCTCGGGAACAATGCTTGCATACAGCATTTGACCATGGACGTTACTTCTACTAGATAACTTAGTCCGGGCGCGAGGCCACAGCACCTGTGATCCGTTCTTAGAATGTAACTCCCGTTTGCGAGTTGCATAAAGAAGGGCTCTATCTGAGTTGCAGGTGTGACTAGCTGGTGGCATGAAAGGTTGTTTGAATTTCCATCACATGCTCCGTGTAAATTAATACCCTGACACAAAAGTATACCGCTTAGTGAGTGTTTACAGTTCTCACCACTAAGAAATACATTTTTGTCGCTGTCACTATAGCAAGAATGAGTGTATGGTAATTTCCATTCGGATTTTATATATCCCTTACCCAATTGTTCATACTGGCCAGCAGGTATGTACTCAAGGCACTTATGAAATCGGAAAGTTGTAATCGGAATTGTGATAATTCCGTGTATTATCCATTCAATGACAGGGCTCTCTGACATTGTCAATGGTAATCTCTCGAGTTTCTCGATGCTCAAGATTGTATAGTCTGCTCCTTTCTGTGCCAAACTGATCTGTTTATCAGTAAGGTTAAAAATGGAAAAAAATGACGTTGTGTTTATCAAACGCCAAGGCACATAGCCTGAACGAAGGTTTTGCAGCGTCCAGCCTAGTTCTATAATAGAGCGTAATTGAGATTGGCCATGTTGTAACATTAGCAAATCTCTGTCTATCACATCAAAGGCAGATGATACAATATTGTCCAAAGAATATATTCTGGAAGACAGAGTCATTAACCCATTGTCTACCACAGAAAGTGTTTTCTCCAAATTAATACGATCAATTTCTCGTATCTTTTCAGCAGTTTCAATTTGCTTTACTTTCCAAGCCTCGTTGTAAGCAGCATAGATGCTGGTCGCTATGAAACGCTTTTGACGCTGTTTGCGTGGTCCAAGAATGAAATCGCGCAAATCAGCACCATCTTTTAATAAAGACAAGTGTTGCTTAATTTCAGCCAGTGTGGATGTAGTTAGCCATTCTAGGCAGAGTTTACCTACACTGTATGTTGTTATTATTCCTGGATGTTGTCTCTGGGAATATCTAGAGTCTAATCTGGTCATTTTTAAACCCTGTGTTTTATTCAGGAACCTATCTTGACAGTTATTTGTGTCTGTAGGCCAGATTAACCACTTTTTCCAATCAGGATGTGTTCTGTTGAAATGTAAAATGTGTGACACGTCTAGCTCATTATCTGTAGTTGCATTCTCAACTATTGGCTTTGGTATAGACAGTGTTTTCATTTCTTTGTTCTTAGCTAGGCCAAGACAGGATGTTTGGTGTACAGTGTCATTTAAAAATAACATTTGTTCTGGTATCATGCAGGTTCTAAATAGTGCTTCTATGCCTTGCACCTGCCAATCTTTTGTACCCCAAATTGTTTTCGTTTCAATATTATTTTTCCAATAATCAAAACCAATTGTCATCATTTTGTCATAAAATGCTTCTGAATATATCAATTTAGAATTTGTCAGCATTGTTTTCATTCCTGTTTTATCTAACAGTTTATAATAAAACGTTTCTGCATCACTGGTGTTAAACCCTGAGAAGTATTTGAATTTCTCAAAAAATGCTTTAGAACTGCTTTTAGGTGGTGTAGAACAATGTTCCCATTGATTATACATAAAAACATTTCTAGGCTGTGCAGATTTATGCAAGTAATGATCACCATAGTGGGTATAACAGAATAACTGCTCATAACTAGATGAACCTTGTAAATAATCATGATCTGTGAATCTAGCTGACATTACTAAATCAGACATCATGTCATTAATACTGTTAAAGTCCCAATCATCAGAGAATGTACTAGGTGTAACAAAGTCACTCAAGGAAACCTTTAGTTGATGAGGATACTTCAGGATTTCGACCGGACCATAGATCTCATAGTCTGTTTTCTCCCATACTACCCCACCAGGTATTGGAATTGCTGTGACATTTACTGTTGACAGTTCTCTTTTCTTCACGTGGGATGATCTGTGTGGTTTCAGGACTAGGTTGATGTTCTGACTTGCTGTGTCCATTCAATTGTAATGAACTTCCCTAAAATTAAAACTAAAATTAGGCATAGTAGGAGTATGAATACCCCTGAGATGATCCAATGCTCAATCAACGGTGAATCCAGATATAGTTCTTTGATTTGTTGAAGGAGTCCTGTTTCATTTTCTTTAGAAATCTTTTTTGTTTCTGGCATCACTTCGGGGTCGTTTAGATCTTCAGAGAAGTTGTCGAAGTTGATGAAATAACCAGAGGCAGTTCTGTCAATTGATGGGATTGTTTTTTCAATCTGTCTCTCTGTAGCACTTTCTGATGCCACATCATTGTAGACTGGTGTTGTTTCTTGACGAACTGTTTCAATCTGTGTTTCAAGAGGCACGAGTTCCATGGCATTATTGCATAGTCCTTCATTGTGCACTGCAGGCTGATCGAATGTGATGAGTCTTTCAGTTTGAACCTCTTGGATTGTTGCAAGTTTGGGTATTCTGTTGTTTCTTGGGAGTCCACTGGGCCTACTGTTGATTATAGGCCACATGCTTGTGGTTTTACCAGATCGATGGACACGATTCTGTTCTCCTTTTTACCAGCAAGGGGCGGTAGCACAACTGATCTTGTTCCGGTGACTGCTAAGACAGGTACTGCTTTTCTGTAAGAAGGCCCAAATTCCTTCTTAACCGCGATCTTTTCTCTGACTAGATCCCCAATCTTTGGAATCCAGACAGGCCTTGCTGGGGCTGTTGCGGGTGGTGCCTCGTCAGTGGTACTTGGCTGTTGCTTTAACTTTATGTTGCTTAATGATTTTCTTGTTTCATTCAGTTCCTGTAAAACAGCCAAACGGTCTTTTACTTCAAACTGCTTTGTTTCTTCTTGTACCACTGACATTTGACTATCGAGGTCCTGAACGTTCATTCTAATTCCGAACAAAAGTTCGTATGGGCTGAAACCTTTTAGAGAATTTCTTGGCATGTTGTTAAGACTAGTCTGGACACTTATTAAATGTTTGACCCACCCAGCGCCTGAACCTAATACCTTCGCTGTTATAGATTGCTTTATATCCCGGTTTTTTCTTTCTACCACACTATTCCCTTCGGGGTGCGACGGACAAGAATACCGCAACCCAATTCCCATGCTGGCCATGGCCTCCCTATAGGCTCGAGAGCTGAAAGCAGGACCCTGGTCAGAATGGAACGTGGTAATTGCGTATATGCCGATATGGACTCGCAAATCTTTTATAACAGTTCTAGGCGTCAGCCGAGTGCCTGGGGCCTCATTTTCTAAGTGTATTTCGTCTTAAACGTTGTACACTGGGACGCGCTTTTCTTCTTTGATTGCGCAGATAGACCGCCTTATGCTGTCTAGAAGGGATCCTGAAACTACACTGGCCTGTTCATTACTGCGATCTCTGTTGCAGTCTTCACAATTTTGAGCAAAACATTGAATATCTATACTCATTCCTGGCCACCAGTACTCTGATTGTAATTTTTTCAGAGAGGCTTTGATTGTTTGGTGTTTCAGACCCAACCCCATGTGTGCTTCCAGTAAGAGGAAGCCCCTCCTGCTCCTGTTTGGAATTACTCTGTCCCCCACTCCAGGGATTCGAGCAAAAGGAACGGAGTTTGCATCGATTATGTATGCATAATTGAGTGGATAGTTTACGGGTAGTGCTGCACAGTCGCCTTTTACGGTCGTTCTTACTGCCAGCATGGTTTCCCCGTCTATATACTTATCTGTACGCTTTTTTGTGGCTATGGAAGCCGAGTTAGTTGCTTCCGCTTTGGCTGTATTAGCCAATGAATTCCCTGCAACGTGAACGCCATCACGTTGAAGACTCTGTGCGTGAATCACGTGAGTCTTTTGTAGTTCTTTGTGTAAAAGAGCTACCTCGTTCCAGAGCTTTTTATGCTTTATTGTGGCACCTGTGTCATCTTTGTAGTCGTTTTCGATCCAACTCTGCAGTCTGTTATTGTAAGAATTGACGCAAAAATGAGAATCGCACACGATAAGTGTGGGGAATTCGCGTTCTGCATTTTCGAGCGCCATCTTTAAAGATCTGATCTCAGTTCTTTGAACGGAACAGTACTTTACTGATTCAGTTTTTGTTACTTTCGG
This sequence comes from Lissotriton vulgaris, assembly GCF_964263255.1. Classification (NCBI taxonomy): domain Eukaryota; kingdom Metazoa; phylum Chordata; class Amphibia; order Caudata; family Salamandridae; genus Lissotriton; species Lissotriton vulgaris. The sequence goes on along the minus strand of NC_141691.1, from coordinate 671,838,079 downwards.
TCTGAATTTACCGCACAGCCAACGACCTTTAATAATCGCACATGCTGCATCGTAGGATTTTCTCTCTACGTTGAAATGCTGTACAAAGCTATCTGTGTAGATTATACAAGCGTATTGTGGGAGAGGCAGGATTTCGATTGGCAGAGGATATTCTTCTTCATATTCTAAATCATTCAGTTCTGTGTATTGCGGGGCGAAATAGTATTTCACATCTTCCGCTCCTAGAGAATCTATGCACTGTATCCATTTCGGATCCAGTGACACTGTAGGCAGGTTTACTGGGCTGAATAGCGCTTCGAAGGCGGATTCCGCTGTAAGGATATTAATCCGTTTGCCGTGTGCTAGTTCTCTTTCATTTGCTAATGCGATTTGCACTGCGTTCACAGTTCTTTCTGTGTGACTGAATGTTTTTTCTGCTTGTGTGTACAAGTGAGATTTAATTGAAATTGGTACCTTTTCTCCTTCATTAGAGGTTAGGTACGTGAATCCGCATCTTCCTGGGATGACTCGGATTACCAGATCGCGTGTGTTGTCACGTGTATCTAATTTTGTTTTTGCTAACATGTCTGTTTGCAGTGATCTCAAAATTTCTGTGTGTTTTTGAGTCCAATTGATTTGTTTTAAATCAGGTTTTATTAGTTCGTAGAGAGGTTTAACCCTCTCCGCGTAATTTAGGATGTAAGTTCTTCCGAAATTCAGAAAACCTAGTATTGATTGTAAATTCTTCAGCGTTTTTGGAGCTTGGAGTACAGCGCACTTCTCTAAGAAGTTGTCCGCTAGGCTTTTCCCTTCACTTGATAATTCGTACCCTAAAAACAGTACTGTCAGATGGGCAATTCGGGACTTTTTAAAGTTGAATTTGTAACCCTCTGCTGCGAACCCAAGTATAATGGTGTTCACTCTTTTCAAGTGAGTATCCAAGTCGTCGTCTGTGAGATAAATATCATCTACGTAAGATAATGCTTCATCATCATAGATTTGTAGTAACTCTGTTACCCTAGCTGAGAATAGTCCTGGGCTGTTCTTGAACCCCTGTGGGAGTCGACAGAATTTTTTCTGCGACCCAAATGCGGAGAAAGCGGTCAAGTATCTGCTTTCCGGTGCAATGTTTTGACAAAAGAAACCATTAGAAATGTCTAATGTTGTTTTGTATTTTTTCCTAACTATATTATTCATTAGGGCTGCACTATGCGAGTTTTGTACTGCAAAAGTTTTGCAACATGTATTAAGATGTCTGTAGTCCAAAACTAGACGATATGAATTGTCTGGCTTGGAGACAGGAAACAAAGGATTGTTCATTTGAGAGGTGCATGTTTCAATCACCCCCTGGTATTCAAGTTGATCTAAGATCTCCCTGACTTGTTTTTTAGCTTCTTGCTTTATGGGATACTGCCGTTGGGCAGTTGGTTCACTTTTTAGTTGGATTTTGTGAGGCGGAGAGTCCTCATCCCATCCTACATGATTTTTATACAATGCAGGTGCCTGGGCTACTGCCCATTTCCTTGCATATGTGTATTTTTTGTGAATCGGTATGTGATTCGAGAAGGCAGGCATAATCACTTCTTCGCCACGAGGGCACTCCCTGACAAACTCCGGGGGCCAATCTTTTTCAGCTAACAGAATATCATAGCCTTTTGAGAGCTTATCCCAAAATAGACCCTTAATTTTCCTAGTCTTATCACCCTCTATACGCAATGTTATTTCGTATATTTTATGGGGTTTGCTAAGTCTGGCGTCGGCAGTTTCAACCTGAATGTATTCATTCGTGTCCACTGTCTCCAGATGACTCATCAAGATCTTGCGCGCTATACTGATCTCTGCTGCACTGTCCAACATTGTCAATGCCCACTCCCCGTTTTTCAACTGTGTCCTCAGTATTCTCGGCATGGTTGATTACTCTAATACTGGCTACCTTCTTTTTCTGAAATTGAGATTTCTTATTTTGAGCAGGTTCCTTGTCTTTGGACTTGGTGTGCTCTCCTGGGTCTGACCGTCCTCTTCTTTCCGAATTCTGTGGAAAAGATCGAGAGGGACGTGTATCAATACTTTGATATCTATCAGGTCTTTTTATATTATCCCTATTTCTAAGGTTATATCTTTTCTCAGAGGGCTCCCTCTGGGGAGACTGGCGTTCTCGAGTCGGAGTTCTTTCCCTCCGTCGAAGAGACCTTCCTCTGGACTGGAAAACTTTTTCCTTGGGAGTGGATATTTTATTTCCATCCCAGCTCTTTTTAGGAGTGTTTAAATTATTTTTAATAAATAATTTTTCAGGATTTTCGAGCAGTTGGGGCTTTACTGGTTTCCCACCCAAGCTGTCTCTACCTAATTCTTCATAGCATTTTTCTATGATTTTTGCAAGCTCAACAGGATCTTTTATATCTGTTTCCCTCAACTTCTGGCGAATCGCCACAGATGCTGCTTCTCCCTTTACATTGGCTAATAATATAGCCGTGACCTGCTTGAAGTCTTTCAGTAATTTCATACCTAGATTTAAAGCGGGCTCTGGACCGAATTCATTTTGAATCTGTTTTAGCACGTCTGGTATTACCGCCATAGACGGAACACCGTGTGTTTTTGTGTAAATGGAAGCAAAGACTGTACCCCAAGTGTCACAGTCCTCCACGTGTGGTGCGATTCCCATAGGAAGGCAAATGATCAAGATTCTGTGTTTCTCAATAGGGGTAGTATCAGGAAATACTGCCTCTATTTGAGTGATTTTCTGGGCTAACCAGAAAGGAATTTGTTCCCGTTTTACGGGTGTTTTACCAAGACATGACTGTATGTTCTGTGGTGTAATTTTATTAGTGTTCCCCTGATGAGGGGTCAGCTGGTGTGAATTAACAGCTGGCTGGACTGTTGCAGTCCGTATTACATATTGGACTAATTGCCTATGTATTTTTATTAATGTGTTTAGCTGTCCTAACAGCTCTTCTCTAGACATTTTTACAATGTCAGGATGTGGTGTGTAGCTGGCTAGAACCGGCCACGTGGCTCCTGGTCTACCTAGTGGACCGAGCCTGGTTATGTGATCATTGTGTTTTAGGGCACCATTAAACCAGAGCAGGTGCTCTTGAAATTTAAGTGGGATTTCAATCTCCTCGAAAGGAGCGTACTCTCCCGGAGGTTCCTCTATTTTGTAATAGTGAAACTCTTGTGTTATAGCGTTTACCGCTGGAAAGTTTATCCATGAATAGAATACCTCTGTCTGCCGATACTCGTGAGCCTCTATCACGAAAATTACTGTACCACCTTGAGGTGTCAGTCCATTCTCTATAAGTTTTAAAGTTATAGATCTTCTTAACTGGACCGGGATGATAATAGCATCCGGGTCTGCTTGTTCGGGACCTTGCTGAGTCGCATCTACTGCGGCCCCAGAGGTGCCATTGTTTTCTACTGACATTGTATGAATGCAGTTTTTGCAGAGTAGGTCTCCAAGGAGACAAAGATTAGATGCACAATATTTTGGAACACTGTATCCTTCAACGTTGAATAAACCAGAGCTTTACATAGGAATCTCTTCCTACTAAGGTCGGGCGGATTTTAACCTTTCACCCACTCCAGACGTCTATTGGAGTTTTTACGGGAGAAATGGGTGTGAAATATGCACGACTGAGTTACTCTACAAGTCTTACGTTAGTTTATCGCCTTACCAAACGTTGGGCGCCATGTAGTGTAGTTCCTAGTTTCCCACTAGGCCCTGCGCATTGGAATAACATAAACAGTAGTATCGACGTGGAACTGGCTATATTCCAGGCCTCCACTGACTATGCTAAACTTAATTGGGTTGTGTTACCAACTAGCTCAGAGGTCACTGGAAACTTTCTTCTCTGCATAGGAAGTGATCAGCTTCCTTGGCACAGACAAGAAGGGATTCAGTTTTCCAACAACCGTGCAACATGACAACTTTGCTCCTCAGATCAAGAGTCGATCTCTAGGGTCGTGTGAAACAATAGACATAGATTTCACTCAGTCAGTCTGGTGCAGTTTACTTTCACAATATGTAGAGAATAGAGAGACGGGCGTGTATCAATAAAGGTTAACATTTATTGAACAGTCTTTCTTCTCGTACAAGAGAAATGTATTGCCACAATTGCAATAACTGTTATTATAAAAAGTACGTACAGTAAGATAAGAATAGCGAAATAGAACTGTAAAAGCATTGATATGGTTTCTTAGCCATACAATGGTTTAAAAGTAATAAAACATATATACAGTCATATATACATTAGGCTAACATACTCAACTGGTGCTTCTAACTAAGCCTACCCCGGTGTGCCTGACCTAAGCCTAACACGTGAGAAGGGGAGTAAGTAAGTAGCTTAAGTTAAGTTGGTTTTGCCAAGGTTTGTTTCAAGAATTCTCTTCTAAGGGTTTAGTCAACACCATACCTCTGAATAGAATGATGGAGGATTGGTATCTCCTTCAGGGGTCTCTCTCGATATCCCAGTCACCTGCGAGGGTAAACCGGAAGCGCCGGGACTGGATTTCTCTGCACGAGAAATGCAGCGGCTTCTCTCAGCGCGTCGGGAGGAAGGAGGGGTGACAGCGTCCGCGGGCAGCTGGGCTGGATGTCTTCGCAGAGGACGGCTGCACGGCTCCTCAAGCGTACTGTACCACAGTTCGCGCTGTAGCGGCGATAATGGTAATCAGTAGCTTCACCACCACAGGATAGCAGGCTGCAGCGACAGAGTGCTAGTTTTTACCAACACTGGTCATGCCGGCAGCTGGCATCAGCAACAGGCAACGCTCTCGCTCAACAGCAGCTAGCTTCGCTCTCACATTGCTTAAGGCAACGTTGGTAATATTTATACCTGACAGGTGCCGGGTTTGACGCAAGTTTGCTGGACATAAGACGTCAATTAAAGATGTCACTAGGAAGTGGCAGCTATCAGTTGCTCATTAGAGTTCTATTACTAATCAAAACATAGCAAGCGGGGATTTCCAGGTTTGCTAAGTTTTTATCTTGTTGAAGAACTCGGAGTGTTATCTAGGAATATCAGATAGTGACTGCTGCTCTGTCATTGCACTAATTGGTCGCAAAGGAAGTAGCAGAGAGTCATGCTGGAATGTGGCTCTGTGGCTCTGCTCGTGTGAGGCCAGAGATGACTTTTCAGAAAATCGCACTTGAACGGTTATGCCAATATAGGGAATAAAAAGGGCTTTATAGCCGAATAGGGGCATAAGGTCACAGTATCGATCAGGAACCTAGATAAGCACATGACAGCCATGCCTGGCACGCGCAAATTTAATGAGGGGGCGAACCTATCACTGGCTGTCTGAAGCCAATTAGCAATGACTCCCACCATCGAGTCGACACTAGAGTCGAAGTTAACGGTGGGGCGAGTGTTGGCTAGGAAATCTAAGAAGCCTTGGGGTCGTAGATGCTCCATTTACGTGACAGCCCATCTGCCAGGATAGGGGCCTTGGCCCTACCCCCGACTATGACAGTGACATCGATCAGGTGGTGGTCCGACCAGATACAGGGGGAAATGATTGGACTGGAGAGTACTAGGTTATGTGTCCAGATATGGTCGAGGATGTGGCCCTTGATATGAGTGGGTACAATAATTTGTTGAGCCAGATTAAGACTGGTTAGAGCTTCGAATAGTTCTGTGGCGTGCGGTCCAGCTCGGTCATCATCAAACCAGTAATCTAAAATCGCCAAAGAGAGCAACTCTGGTGTGGTACGTCATCAAGTTTACCATCTGTTCGTTCAGGGAGATGGGTAACAAGGGCATAGGCTGAGGGGGACGGTAAATGGATATAAGCGCAAGAACACCTGCATCGGTCTCAAGGTTGATGACTAGGTTATCCACCTCTGGCAGAGCCAGAGAGGCAGTGGCAATGAATTTGAGTTTTTTCTGTATGATGGCTGGTAACCCACCCCAGGACGATTTGACGATCGATTAGCGTTAAGGATGTAGTAGTCTGGGGGAGGGCCACCAGAATGTCCGGGTGGGAGTCTGGATTGAGCCATGTTTCAGTGACCAGTAGTACATCTGGTCTTTCAGTGGTCAGTAAGATGAATATATCTAGCTGGTGTTTTCCCATAGAGCGCGTGTTGAGGTACAGTACCCGGAGAGATGTGTCTTTCCTTGGTGCCTGTGGCGAGGTGTTAGGGGGAGGGAGGGTAGCCTCGTGCTCACTGCTGGCAGGGGAGCTGCGTGGAATTCTCAGGGACAGGATTTGCTCAGACACGCCTGGGGGGAGTGGTATATGGGAGGCCTGCAGCTCTCTGAGTACCTTAGCAGGGTAGGAGAGGAGTTGCGCAGAGCTCCTGGCCCCTGGGCCCGGCCTGGCGCGGACGGGCGCAGACGGGCTTGCCTTTGGCAGATTATATTATTAACATATTTCTTCTCGACATAAATTGTTAAACAATCTTATGGTGATCCATTCATTCGATTGTTTGTTGATGCTGCCCTATGCATTTCGGCATATACACATCCCTTCTTCAGGAGACTTTATGAGCAAAAAAATATAAATATGTCAATACATTTTATCAAAAACTAACAGCTTCCCCTCCAAAAATAGATCGATAGCATAATTTTCAAGTGACCTCTTCAGTACAAATACTGAAAGTTTTCCACCCATGTGAGCAAGCACAACATGTCATGTGATTTATCATTTTTATATTCATTAGTTTAGTGTTCAAATCTACCCAGCTGTCACCTTACATCACTACTATCCAAACCCCTCTCACACCACATCGTGATGAAGTACACAAAAATACTTATGGAATAAAGTAATATGTGATTATTTCTGTCAGGGAACACCAGCTCGGTCTATTTAAACAATTAAGCATAATCAATAGCTCCTATATGCCTGAATACAAAAAATATGCCAAACGCTGTTTGTTAACCAAATCTCAACATACCGCCTACAATGCCGTCCAACTAGTCAACCTCATCAAGCTCTTGTCTCTATGTGATAAATCCAATCCTTTGAAAAACGAACTAAACAATGTAAGTGCAACTATCTTTACAGCCATACTTCAAAACAATTCTCAGCTTTAAAATAATCTATTACCCGTTCGATGGGGGAAACTACGTCCTCTGGGTCTGAACGGTTCCCGCACAGCTGCATTCAATCCATTAACCAACACTAGTCTCATAGAAGTATAAATGCTATACAAAACCTTGCAACCCCTCCGCGTCTCCTGCGTTTCAACACAAATGAAGGACTACAAACTCTTGCCTCGTCCATAATGCCATAACATGGCAGCCATATTTGAATGTCTACTTCATTCCGATTCCATACCTCACGGATACCACTGCATTACAATAACCAGGAATATATTTTCCTGTTATCCAGTTCCACAATCTTAATCTTCCACATATATCCGCAGACCACCGCCATTCACACAAGTGTTTCTGCAAGTATTAGTATTGCCATGCATTGTGATTGATAGTTAATCTCTATGTACTTGACAGTTATTGTGCACTAGTAGTGAGCACAGTTCATGTAATAAATGTCTCAAGCATACATTCATAACCTGATATCAATCATAATTGTTGCTACGTTGATATTCCTAATCAAAAACTCATGAATTCAACATCATTAAATAACCATTCAATGTTATTGTGTAACCTTCCATTTACATTATCCAAAGATGTATGTAAAAAATGTGTAGAGAGCAATGTGTTTTCTACAAAAAACAACTCATGTCTAGTTTATCATTTAACCTGAGGGTGGTAGGGTATTACATTTTATTATCCATAATGTCTCCCTTTGTGAAACAGTTTCCCAGGATCAACTCCTTCGCCAGTAGTCACTTTTTCTAATAATGAAAACTGAAGTTGAGCTATGTTGTGATTTTCTTTCAACCAATGATCTTCTAAATTAGAGTTGATATTCCTGTTCGAAACATGCTCTTGAATTCTGTTCTCTGCACCTTCACTTTCCTCTCGGTTTTACCGATATATAAAAGTCCACATGGACATTTGATATAATAAATTACGTTGGATGCATTACAATTTGAAGTATGTTTAAGAGTGACTGTTACCTGCAATGATATTGTTGCAGTGAATGCAATTGTATTCCAACCTTCCTCTTTTCCATGTACTGGGTTACTTTTTGTAACAATATTTCTTTAATGTTCTGAGTTCTGCTATAAGCAAACAAAGGTCTGTTTCGGTTCTGATTGCAATTACCAACGATTCAAAAAATGTTGTTAATGCTTTTTGATTTGGTTGAAAATTTTGATATGAACACCATTTGTTCCTTATTAGGTTTGCATGATTCAATGCATTCTTCTGTTAATTTGATTATTGAAATGGGGTAACCCCGATTTAGATATCATTGTCGGATTGTTTTGATTGCTGCATCACAGGTGGCCGTGTCTGAAGGAATTGTTTTTACCCTCACCATTTGGGAATATGGAAGGTTCTCCAGTAATTTAGGCGGATGAAAGCTTTGGAAACACAATGCAATGCGTTATTGTGATCTGTTGGCTTTGAATACACGTTAGTTTTTAAGTCCGTCTGAGTTTTGTCAATCCAAACATCCAAAAACGCTACACTTGTATTACTGATGTTATAGGTAAATTACATTCTGTCATTTCTGGTGTTTAAAGTCATGATAATCTTAATCAACTCTTCTTCAGTAGGTTTCCAAATAAGAAAAATATTTGTTTAGTGGTCACTCCATTCAGGGATAGAAAATATATTTTCCTGCTCAAACATGGCCACAAATATATTCGTATACACTGGTGCCCCCCAAAATCCATGGAAGTACCACTGATTTGTAGAAAAAAGTTTTCCTGTCATTGAAAGTAACTTTGTTGTAAACTAAACTGCAGGAGTTCCAACAGAAACACCTTGTTTGCCTTGGGAGCAACATCTTAGACCCACAATTGATGACCTGAATGCGGAATTGAGTGGAGCTAGCTGGTTCTCAAAACTTGACCTGAATGAATGAATGAATGAATTTGGAATTTGTATGGCGCTACTTAACCCGGAGGCATCAAGGCGCATTAGATGAAAACAGCTGAGAGGTCGGAAGCTCCAGAGAGTGGCGAATTACAGGTAGGACTCTGTGAAAAGCCAGGTTTTTAAATTCTTTCGAAAAAGGGCAAGCGACAGCTGGCCCTTAAGGTGATCTGTGATCAGTATACTACCAACTGGTCTTGGATGAGGAGTTAAGATACATAACAACGTTCTCAACTCATGTGGACCTGAGGCAATACAAGTGGTTAAGCTTCGGTATATCTAGCGTGGCTGGGTTGTTTCAGAACACCATTCAGGAGCTTTTGGCAGACCTTCCCGGCGTCATTAATGACGCCGGGCCTCAAGGTGATCTGTGATCAGTATACTACCAACTGGTCTTGGATGAGGAGTTAAGATACATAACAACGTTCTCAACTCATGTGGACCTGAGGCAATACAAGTGGTTAAGCTTCGGTATATCTAGCGTGGCTGGGTTGTTTCAGAACACCATTCAGGAGCTTTTGGCAGACCTTCCCGGCGTCATTAATGTCAGTGATGACATGTTGAGCCACGTGAAGACAATGCCGGAACACAATGGGAGACAGAGGAAAGTACTCATGAGAATTCAAGAAGCTGGACTGTCGCTGCACGTCAACAAGTGCGAATTCTTGCAACAAAACCTTTTTTTTTGGGATATGCATTTTCATCCGTGGGGGTAACCCAGGATCAGGACAAAGTCCAGCCCATCAAGGAAGTTACTGCTCCTGCCACTGTGAAAGAGGTACACAGTTTTTTAGGACTGGTAAATCATTGTGATGCTGGGCCTAAAGGATTTGGGACTGTGTTGATGCAGCGCTGCACTGAAGTTGATTACTGGGCCCTGGTGGCTTTTGCTAGTTGCTCCCTAACCAATACGGAGCAGAGATATTCCCAGATTGAGAAGGAAGCAATAGTCATTCACTGGGGGTGCTGGAATTTCCACCTGTATGTCTATGTCCATTCTCTCACCGTAACCACAGATCACTAACCGCTCCTTCCTTTCTTCAAGGGTACAGTTGCTAATCCACCTCTACAAATTCAAAAATGGATGCTTCAGCTTCAAGAGTACAATTGTCAGGTGGAGTTTCGTCCAGATCTCACAACCCTGCAGACTATGTATCTCAGCATTCTCTAGCAGCCACTTCTGCAAAAGAAGCTGTTGCAGATGAGATGGAGGAGTATGTTTGGTATGTGATGGCCCGATCCTGTCCCATCCTACTTTCCATGGAAGTCCTGCGATAAGCTACCCACCAGGATGAATGCATTCAGAAGGCGTTGGAGAATGTGAAGACCAACCAGTGGCAGAAGCTTAAGAAAGACTGGTTTTGCTTACCTCAGAAGTGTGGCGAATCATGGAGAGTTTGTATCATGTTCGATAAGAGCTGAGTGGGGACTCAACAGGGTGCCTTTTGAGAGGGCATTGCCTTGTCATACCTACTGCCATTACAGACAGAGTCATTCAACTAGCCTATGCGGGACATCAAGGCATGGTTAAAACTAAAATAGATTGCGAACCAAAGTGTGGTTCCCTCTGATGGATGAAAAGGTTGAGGATGTGGTTCGATCTTGTCCATGGTGCCAGGCTGCCGAGAATCCAGTCTGCCAGCCCCTGTGATCAGCAAAACTAGGCCACAATGTCCCTGGATGTGTGCCAAGCATGCCTGATCAGAGACATACATTGATTGACAACTACTCCAAGTATCCGGAGATAGAGGTGGTAGCGCCATTGAGTGCCCGTGAGGTGATCCCTAAACTGGAGAAAGTGATGGCCACTCATGGTCTAATAAAGGAACTGCAAACTGATAATGGCCCTCATTTTCAGGGGCAGGAGATTGCGAACAATCTGTCTTCCCTTGGCATCTCTCACATGAAGAACACCCCAAGGTGGCCTCAGGCCAATGGGGAGGCCGACAGGTTCATGCGAACCTTGAACAAGGTTATTCGGATTGCATGTGCGAGCCAACAACATCTTGAGATCTTCAGCCTTGAAGAGGTTCCATCCTTAACAGAGAACAGTTTCCATTGAAGGGGAGGTACCAGTGGAGGCGGTGGAGTCTGAGGATGTTGATGATCTGAACTATTCTGAAGGTGAAGGTCAGGAGCGCCTAGTGGTGTTAATGATTTTTCTGGACCAATAGACATCCCTGCTGGGACTTCCATTCCCCTGATGTCCGGTGTGTTACCTTGTCATGATTCTGCACCTGATATTGGTTGAGAAGCAAACTGATGCTGTCTATAAACTGAGAGATCACCTAATCTAAGAGGTTTCCATTATGTTTGATATTTTGTAATGCTTTGCTTGTCTGGCCTGTGACTGGAAGGTTGTTCCATGATAATCTTGCTATGCCGATGTGTAACCGGGGCAAGGTGTTACGTCCCGAAGAGGGGCCCCCATTAATCATGTGCGACCCCCCCCTCTTCTTTCCTCTTTCTACACAGCCCCCTGGATGGACGGACCAGGAGAGGTACAGTTGCGATGACGAGCATGAAGAGGACTGGGGGCCCTTTAAGTGGACTGGAAGTCTGATGGAGGAGGAGCCATGCGACCCATTTAAAGGCGGCGCCGACAGTCCACAGGGGTGTTACTACACCGGAGGAGCGGACAGAGTGAAGGAGAGCGGAGAGGCGGGAAGCAGCGAAGAAGAGTGGAGCAGAGGAGCGAGTTGGATTAGCGAGGAGAACCTGGACGAGCAAGAGAGACCGGAAAGGGGAATACGGGACCCGGACTCCTTGGATCAAGAATCAGCGGGACCCGTGGCGACTTCTGAGAGTGCAGAGAGCCAAGCGACGGGACCAGCTAAGCCCGGAGGCCAACCCCACGAGCCGCCCAGCCGTACGCCTGGAGGGGTACGGCTAGCCGAGGTACGTGAACGATTCCTGGGGTGGTGGAGGAGGAAGGGTAGACGCCTGACTTAGTGTAATCCGTTTGGATAAGAGCCTGGGTCCCCGCATCAGCAAACACCGTCACTTTCACTATCCCATTACCGTAAAGCAGTACACCGGGTGACTCCCTCACTATCCTCACACCCCCCTTTCCTCTCAATACTACGGGGCAGTTACACCAGAGTACTCACTTTTCCTCTCTTCTGCTTGCTTCCTCGGTGGTCGGCGAGGGCGGACATTACGGAGCCTCCGGAGCCCAGCAGGAGGAGGAGCCCCGTCCGAAGAAGGGAGGAGGGAGTACTCCGGAAGACCAGGCAGGAGAGAAGCCGATCGCCCCGTAAAGGTGCAACGAGAAAGACTTGTACCGATAACCTGTTAGCAAAAATAAAATGAACTACAACCAAAACTCGCCTCCTACCAATTCATAGCCCCGCGGCAACAGTGGTGGAGAATGCGGGCATAACCTCCATCTGTACAACAAAGATGGATGAACTATACAGTGGAACATAGACCTTGGAGTAACCATGCCAATGCAGATGGACTCTCCAGATATTTCCACCTAGAACATGAAGACTCAACTGGTCAAGGTTAGTTTAATGTATCTGCGTTTTGGGGAGGGGGTGTAGGAGAGTAGGATCTGCTTACTGTGGTTACCCCCACTTTTTGCTGGTGTTTCACTGTTTTTCGACTTTAGTCTGGCTGGGGCCCTCCTAACCAGGACCCCGGCCTAGCTGCTTCCTCTCTAAATTGATTGCATGTATTCTAGGTACACTCCAGATTGGTTACTGGGTTACCCTTGTGAATTCCTAGTATATGGTACTGTAACCGGGGAGCGGGGTCGGGTAAGGAGGAGGGTCCACCTTTAACATTGTTTGACCCCCCCCTCTTGTCTCCGCAGCCTCCCCTCAATCCTGGCTGGTCAGCAAGCGAGAGATATAGTTGCGACGAGGAGGAAGGATGGGGTCCCTTTAAATGGACCGACGCTCTGATGGAGGAGGAGCCTAAAGAACAGGTAAAAGGAGGCTCCGATAATCACCAGGTGTGTTTTTTCACCGGAGGAGCGGACAGAGTGCAGGAGAGCGGAGAGGCGGGAAGCAGCGAGTCGGACTGGAGAGGAGCCGAGCGGTGGTTACAGGAGGAGGAGAATTGGATCGGGACTGAGCGTTGGTTAAGCGAGGAGAACCTGGAGGAAACCGAGATCCCGGAGAGCCAGCAGACGCCGGCGGAAGAAGCGGAGCAAGATTCCCCAAGACCGGAGATTGGAGCAGAGAGCGCCGGAAAACCAGAGACGGGACCTGCAACGCCTGGAGGCCATCACCACGAGCCGCCCAGCCGTGCGCCAGGAGGTGTACGGCTAGCAGAGGTACGGGACAGATTCCTGGGGTGGTGGAGGCGTAAAGGCCGCCGTACTACTTAGTTAAACCTGTAAAGACTACCCGTTTTTCCCTACTTGATTTTGGCACGAGTTTGGCACTGACACTAGCATAGCCAGTGAAGCACTGTGTGTTCCCCTCACGTCCCTCACACCCCCCCCCCCTCATTTACCGTGTTTGTAAACGCCGAAACACTTACTGGTCCTCTCGTTTCTTTCCTTCTTGGCGGCCGGCGAGGGCGAGCATTACGGAGCCTCCAGAGCCCAGCAGTCGGAGGAGGAGCCCCGTCAGGAGGAAGGAGGAGGAAACCAGACGAAAGACCCGTCCCGACAGGAGCCGTTCACCCAGAAAGGGAGCTGTCAGAAAGACCTGTACCGATACCCTATATGATAAAATAAAATCCACTACTACCAGAACACGTCTACTGCCTATTCCTAGTCCCGCCGTAACAGTGGTGGAGAATGCGGGCAACCCATCCGTCTGTAAACCAAAGATGGAGGAATTAGTGAAAGCCCTTGTGCAAGGTCAAGAACGCCTGGAGAAGATTGCATAGGGGCAGTTCCTAGCAGCTGAGGCTGACAGAGAAGTCATTAAAGCCGCCGTGGTAACTCGTACCCTGGACCCTCCCGTAACTACAGGATCAGTGGCAGTGGGAGGGATACCCCATACGATAGGAGGAGTGTCCCTTCAAAAGTACCAGCCCGGGGAGGATCCGGACGCCTTTTTACTTAATTTCGAACGAGCCGCTAGGGCCTGTGGATGGCCCGTTGTGAAATGGCCTTTTTTCTTGGCCCCGTTACTGGTGGGGGAGGCCCAAGCCGCCTACCAGGTGGCAAACCCCCGAGGAGACACGTCCTACGCGGACATAAAACAAATCATCTTGGACCATCTAGGCCTTGATACAGAGGCATATCGGATCCGATTCAGGAAGGAGAGAGGTGTACCCGGGGAGACGCCAAAAACATTGTTTGTCTGCCTGAAAATGGCTGCGGACAAATGGCTACGGCCCAACGAAAGCTCAAAAGATGAGATCATGGACCGCATATATCTCGAGCAGTTCCTCGAGGCTCTCCCCTTCTCGACACAAAGGTGGTTAAAGCAACATCACAACCTGACCACTCTACAGGCCGTAGAAATGGCCAATACCTTTTCCCGGGCTCCCCAAAAACCCCCGATGGTAGGGGAAACAGATAGGCAGAAGCATCCCTACAAACCGGAGAAGAAACCTGGACGGATGCCGGAAGCGCCTAAACCACGTATCTGGAAGCCAGAACCTGTGCCCCATAGTGGGCCACAGTGTTTTGATTGTGGGACCTGGGGACATATAGCCCGTCATTGTCCTCGACGGAAACAGGAGGAGGAGCCCATGGAGGTCGGATATCTACCCCGGACCGTCTTATACTCCGCTGAGATGGGACATGCCTAAAGAGTGAGTATAATGATCAATGGGAACCCTGTAAAAGCACTGCTAGACTCGGGATGTCGTCAGTCCGTTGTCCAGGCCCACCATGTGCTACCCCAACAGCTCCTTCCCCGAGAGAATGTTTACATCCGGTGTGTTCATGGGGATGTGAAGCAGTACCCAGTGGCGATAATACCTCTGATTCCCCAAACAGGTAGGCCATCCCGAGTCAAAGTAGGGGTGCTGGCATCTCTGCCCGAAGATCTAATTATTGGGACTGACAACCCCGAGTTTCTGGACATGTTCAAATCTAGCCTTGCCCCAGTGACAGTATCAAAAGACACCCCTGGGAACAAGAGGTATGTGCCAGCCTTTGCCTCCCCGGACCCATGGATTTTGGATAGAAGTTTTCGATTTGCCCAAGCAAATGACGCTACTTTATTCAATGCCTGGGAAGTAGCCCACCAGAATCAGAGCCAAAACCCCATACAGTACCCACGATTTTTCATTAAAAATGAACTTCTGTACAGACAGGGAAAAGAGACCGACCCAGAACAACTATTGGTCCCAGTATCCTTTCGTGAACAAGTGTTGTTCTACTCACACTCTCACTTAGTGGCAGGCCATACAGGAGCCGAAAAGACAACACAAAATTTGTTAAAATGCTTCTACTGGCCCGGTATATACAAAGACTCGATGGTGTATTGCCAGGAGTGCGATGTCTGTCAGAAACGGAATATGACCCGGCCGCCTGCCGTGCCCTTACAACCTCTCCCAATCATCGGTGTCCCGTTCGAAAGAGTAGGAATGGACCTCATAGGGCCTCTCCCCAAAACTAAGAAGGGTCACCAATATGTATTGGTCATAGTCGACTATTCCACCCGGTTTCCAGAGGCCTTCCCCCTGACAGCGACTACCACAAAGAACGTCGCCGACAAA
Source organism: Lissotriton vulgaris (assembly GCF_964263255.1). Lineage (NCBI taxonomy): Eukaryota > Metazoa > Chordata > Amphibia > Caudata > Salamandridae > Lissotriton > Lissotriton vulgaris. The sequence goes on along the minus strand of NC_141691.1, from coordinate 671,822,519 downwards.
ATGTTGGAATTGTTTTCCCGGGTGGGCTTTCCGAAAGAAATACTAACCGATCAAGGTACCCCTTTTGTGTCCCGCCTCATGAAAGAAGTGTGTGCCCTGCTACACATCCACCAAATCCGGACAGCCGTATACCATCCCCAAACGGATGGTCTTGTGGAGCGGTACAACCGGACGTTGAAGACCACTCTCCGGAAAATGTTAGAAGTAAACGGCACTGAGTGGGATCAAGTACTCCCACTGGCTCTATATGTTATCCGGGGTCAAAAACAGAGCAGCCTAGGGATTTCCTCGTTTGAACTCCTATACGGTCGACAGCCACGGTCCCTATTGGACATGACTAAGGAAGCCTGGGAGCGGGAAACTCCCGAAGAGGTGACCAAAACCCTGGATTATGCGAGACAACTGAGGTCCAAACTTGGACAGTTAAGAGACCTCGCTTTTGCCAACCTGGAGAAAAGTCAGAGAAAACAAAAGACAATATATGACAAAGGAAAAAAATGGAGAAAACTTTCTGTAGGTGATTGGGCTCTAGTTCTATTGCCTTCGTTGACGCAGAAATTTAAAGCTGAATGGAGTGGGCCCTACGAAGTCATAGAAACCATTGGAAATACTAGCTACAGACTAAAAATATGTCCACGAAGCACACAGGTGTATCACATCAACATCCTAAAAAAATGGTTGGGCCGACCGCCAGCCGAGATTCACCTCACAGACTCGAACCCACTGGACCACAAGTCAACCCTTTCCAGTCTAGTGGTCAATGAAGAGCTGACAGCCCAAGAGAAACGACAGATGGAGAAAACGCTACAACACCATGCACAGGTCTTTTCAGACCTCCCCGGAAAAACCAATATGGCTGAACATCATATCCATACAGCGCCGGGTAAAACAGTAAAGATCAAACCCTATCGAGTCCCGGAGTCCAGGAGGACCGGAATACAACAAGAAGTTGTAGAGATGCTTAGACTCGGGGTGATAAAACCTTCCCACAGCGAATGGTCAAGCCCCATTGTGCTGATACCAAAGCCTGATGGAACGAGAAGGTTCTGCATGGACTTCCGAGCGCTGAACGACATCTCCACCTTTGATGCTTACCCCATACCCAGGATAGACAAACTCATAGAGAAACTGGGTGAGGCCAAATACATAAGTACCATCGACCTTACTAAAGGCTACTGGCAGGTCCCCCTAAAAGAGGAGGACCGGCATAAAACCGCGTTCACCACTGACTCAGGCAGGTACGAATTCACCGTTCTTCCCTTTGGCCTTCATGGGGCCCCTGCCACCTTCCAAAGATTGATGAACCGAGTACTGAAGGATATATCATCATTTACTTCTGCTTACCTTGATGATATAGTCGTCTTTAGCCCTGACTGGGACTCACATCTAAAACACCTGCACACGTTGTTCGAGACGCTCCACCAGGCCGGGTTGAAAGTCAACGCAAAAAAATCACGAATAGGTTTTCAGAAAGTAAAGTACTTGGGCTATGTACTAGGACATGGCAGGATTGAGCCGCAAGTAGAGAAAGTGAGGGCCATATCGGAAACACCCTTCCCGAGTACAAAGAAAGAACTCAGAGCTTTTTTAGGGCTAATCGGCTACTACAGGCGGTTTATTCCTGACTTTGCCCAATTGGCCGCCCCCCTAACAGATGCCCTACAGACTAAGGTCAAGCAGTCGATTCTACAGACACCAACTTCCTCTATGTTGGACGCTTTCGCTTCCCTGAAGAGGACCATCACCTCCACCCCAATCCTGGCTTCCCCAGATTTTTCACGGCCTTTTTCCCTACATACGGACGCGTCTGACTATGGTATAGGGGCCGTGCTATCTCAAGTGGGGGACGACGGAGGTGATCATCCGATACTGTTCATCAGCCGAAAGCTGTTCCCACGGGAGCTTAAGTATCCTATGGTCGAGAAAGAATGTCTAGCCATACGTTGGGCCGTGGAGAAGCTGGCGTACTACCTGGAAGGGCGTCAGTTCTCGCTATACACGGACCATGCACCCCTTCTCTGGATGGCCCGCAACAAGTCGAACAATGCCCGTGTCATGAGGTGGTTTCTTGCTCTACAGCCTTATGCCTTTAGTGTGCATCACAAGAAAGGGGTCGACAATACTGGAGCAGACTTTTTATCTCGGAATCCACTTCCCGAACGGAAGTGTTCAGGGGGGATGGTGTGTAACCGGGGAGCGGGGTCGGGTAACGAGGAGGGTCCACCTTTAACATTGTTTGACCCCCCCCTCTTGTCTCCGCAGCCTCCCCTCAATCCTGGCTGGTCAGCAAGCGAGAGATATAGTTGCGACGAGGAGGAAGGATGGGGTCCCTTTAAATGGACCGACGCTCTGATGGAGGAGGAGCCTAAAGAACAGGTAAAAGGAGGCTCCGATAATCACCAGGTGTGTTTTTTCACCGGAGGAGCGGACAGAGTGCAGGAGAGCGGAGAGGCGGGAAGCAGCGAGTCGGACTGGAGAGGAGCCGAGCGGTGGTTACAGGAGGAGGAGAATTGGATCGGGACTGAGCGTTGGTTAAGCGAGGAGAACCTGGAGGAAACCGAGATCCCGGAGAGCCAGCAGACGCCGGCGGAAGAAGCGGAGCAAGATTCCCCAAGACCGGAGATTGGAGCAGAGAGCGCCGGAAAACCAGAGACGGGACCTGCAACGCCTGGAGGCCATCACCACGAGCCGCCCAGCCGTGCGCCAGGAGGTGTACGGCTAGCAGAGGTACGGGACAGATTCCTGGGGTGGTGGAGGCGTAAAGGCCGCCGTACTACTTAGTTAAACCTGTAAAGACTACCCGTTTTTCCCTACTTGATTTTGGCACGAGTTTGGCACTGACACTAGCATAGCCAGTGAAGCACTGTGTGTTCCCCTCACGTCCCTCACACCCCCCCCCCCTCATTTACCGTGTTTGTAAACGCCGAAACACTTACTGGTCCTCTCGTTTCTTTCCTTCTTGGCGGCCGGCGAGGGCGAGCATTACGGAGCCTCCAGAGCCCAGCAGTCGGAGGAGGAGCCCCGTCAGGAGGAAGGAGGAGGGAACCAGACGAAAGACCCGTCCCGACAGGAGCCGTTCACCCAGAAAGGGAGCTGTCAGAAAGACCTGTACCGATACCCTATATGATAAAATAAAATCCACTACTACCAGAACACGTCTACTGCCTATTCCTAGTCCCGCCGTAACAGGTACCTTACATACTAAGGGCATAGGTACCCCAGAGGCCTACCAGGGGCTGAAGCATGTATTATTCCACCCCTGGGAGGCCTTCCAAAATGGCACCACAAGTCTGCTACTGTAGCCTGGATTAAGTGGTGCATGCACCCCTTACTGAGATATAGGTTACGTATATCTACCTTATTTCACTGACACATATAAACCTATAAGTCACTCCTATGGCAGGCCTTGACAATCCTGAAGGCAGAGTGCTTGATTTTGTGTGAGAGGGTGCCCAAGCATGAGCTGAGCCCCTCTGCAGCTTTTGGAATCACTTCTCTGTAGCTGTTCTGTGACGCAGCCAGACAATATACTCTTAAGTACATTATAACCTTGCAGTTAATGCTAACTTTGGAATGGCTGCATGGAAACATGTCATGTTTGGTGTCAAACACTTTGGAATCCTACCCACCCCTGCCAGTTCTGGCGGCGGGGGTAGAATTTCACCCTTCTAGAGGGAGAAGACATGTACCTACTTACTTAAACTGTATTAGTTTAAATGATCCCTGGCATCACAAAATGGATGCCACAGACACAGGTCTGACCACCTGCTGCTGGATGAAACTCCGGCAGGGGAGGCCTGGACAATAGGTTTCCTGTCACAGGGAGGTGTAACCACCTCCCCAGACAGGCTTTAGTGTATTGGGGCTGGGTGGGTGCATTCAGAGAATGATTTTCAGACAGTGCTGGGGGCACACTTGGTGTCCCTGTGCATACACCAGTTCAAACCGGATGCAGGGGCCCCCAGCCCCTGCTCTGGCATGAAACTGGACAACGGGAAAGGGGTGTAACCACCCCCACCCTGGGTCCTCCCATAGGTGGGACCCTAGAGTTAGGCCAACCCCTAAACTTAGTATAAGTATAGGAACCCAGTCCTTAGGACTTCAGATTACCCTGGACAAAACTCTGCAACATGTATCCTGGACCTTTGACATTTTATTTCGACTAGAAGACGAAAGAATCTCACTTGGAGTCAAGGATGGGCTACTCTGTTCAAACAGGGACCAAAGAAGCAACTTGCTGGTCTGCATTTCCAAGGCTCCCGCTGGAGCCCGAAGGTTTTGTGACACAGGACATGGACTTCAAGACATCTCCGAGGCCGACACGATATCACAGCAAAGCTGAGACCTGTAGCCATCATGAGAGACGTGGGACCGGAACTCCTGGAGACAGTGCACATTTGCCAGTGCATCAACTTCCCGAGCTTTCCCGAAGTTGTGTATTGGGCTATTTATAGTCCAAGCCCCGAGCACCGTTTGCACCGAAGATTGTGGGCCTACACTCCACGAGTGTTCCATGGGCCCACTTCTAGCATTTCTGCTCGAGGCCCCTTCACGATCCCTGCTCCATCGATGGTGGGTCCCCATGAAGGTAACTCTTCTGTTTCTTGGGCTTTCCTGGTTGCTCCAGACGTGCCCTGACCCCTCCAAAGAGTGAGTCCCTCAGACCTTGCGGGTCTGCACTGAAGCCAATCTTTGCTTTCTGCGTGGGTTGCTGTTGCCAAGGCTTGTTGGGTCCAATCTGGAAATTGACACTGAAGCACTCGACATTCATCATGGGACAGCTTGAATCCAACTCCTCGTCATCCTCGACGCCTCCTGGTCCTCGTGGCTGAAGAGTCAAGCTTCACGTTCATCACCTGAAATCACCCGACATTGGTTGGCATCTTCTCATCGCCTTCCTGGTCACTGGCTAGTAACCCAGACTCTGTCCCCTCTGCTTTCAGTTTCTTCAGATCTTCGATCCACCCTTGGATCCATCCGGACACTTTCTACTTGGTCGCCTGCAGCACTTCTTCTTAGTTCGCCATAGGAAACAACGACGAAACCCAACACAAAAAGACACCTATGCACCCGGCTTCCCTGGGTGAGGTAACACGAGTACTCCGGTGTTCCCGTGGGTCTTGACTCTCGAACTGTCTAGTTCTGAAGGGGTTTATATCCTTGCCACTCCTAAGTGTCCTTAATCTGTAATTTTCCAACCGCAACGTTCCCTATAGAAGTTAATGGTGATTTGCGGCTGTGTTTAGACACTGCATGCGTCCCCCATGGGTCCCCTGTGTCACTACCTTGGGTGGTTCCTGGTGGCCCCAGCAGTTCTAAAGGATCTAGGCCTTGTATCTATGTCAGTCGTGGTTCCTATACCACTTTCTTAGTATATGGTTTGTGACACCCCTAAGGCTAATCATATATTGTGCTAATTTACTGTGTGCTAAATAAGTTTATGTTATGTACTTTTGCCTCTAGCCTCATAAAGAGACTAGAGGGATGTGTTGAGAATAAATACATATATTATATATATATATATATCTGGTGTGGTTCTCCTTTCATTTGGTCATTACATGATATTATAGATGGTAAAAAAAGCTGCTTTACATTCCTTCAAGACTTAGCCTGAAGGCTGCTCTCCACAGCTACCACTAGGATAGCTTTCTATAAGGTTGTCTTAACCTACCATCAATAAGGTGTCGTTTTGACTGGTGCAAGGTGCCCACTAGAATAGTGGACAGCATATGCCAGGCCAACTTCTCACATTTGGGCAATCACAAAAATGTGTTTTCCCATCCAGCATAACTTGCAGCCAGGTTGGGGACATCAATGAGTACTGGATCTCTTCCTCCCTCAATGCTCTTTTAAATTCCAGGAAGGAAGCACGCCACCTCCTAACCTCCAGGGTGTAATCCGGGAAGAGGAACACTTTACTGTTTTCGAACATGTACGGCCCCCCAGAACGGGCCTTTTGCAGAAGATAATCTCTATCTTTAAAGTGGAGGAGACTGGCCACCACGGGACGTGGAGGCCTTTCGGGGACCGGCAGTCTAGTCGGGACTCGGTGCGCACTCTCCAGCGTGTAGAAGGGTGACAAGCCCTCTGGAGCCACCACGTCACTAAGCCGAGCCTTCAAGAATTTAATCATATCGTCTCTGTTAGACCTGGCATTTCTTGTCGTGATTACCCCTGACTTTTTGCCTCCCCCGCCTATATTTTTGATGCTGTGATGGATTTCGATTTGCTGGCTTAGATGCTTTGAGCATTTTTCCACTGCTGATCAGTGTCAAAGTGCAGGTGCTCCCTATATAAAGTGTTATGGTAATTGGTTGTCCATAATTGGTATGTTTGCCTTCCTAGTAAAGTCCCTAGTAAAGTGCACTATGTATGCCAGGGCTGGTAATGCAAATGCTACTAGTGGGCCTGCAGCACTAATTGTGCCAACCACAGAAGTAGCCCTAAGAAGAGATCTCATGGCTGCTGCTGCAGTGCCTGCACGCAGTTTGTTAACTTCCTTGTTGACCTGGCAAGTGCACCTACTTGCCAGGCCTTCCCTTCCCTTTTTATGCACATCGGACACCCCTACAGTAAGCCCAAGGTACCCCTCTCGTCAGGGAGCAGTGTATGTGAAAGGTAGGACATGTACTGAGGTGTGTACCATGTCCTGACAGTGAAATACTGCCAAATTAGTTTTTCACTGTTGGAAGGTCATCTTGCCCTTAGGACAGAATGGGGAATGATGTGTCCCATGTTTCCAGCATATCTTTCCATAGGCATAAGATGGAGAGGTGGAGTTTAGTATACCTGAATAACACATCTTTTTGTGAAGATCGTTTTTGAATTGTGTGCTTAGAAACCACACTTTTAGAAGTGGCTGGTTTCTTGTTTGAAACTATCCTGTGTGCTTCTGCCTGGTTGTGTATTGCCTGTCTCGGTTTGGATGTGACAGGGTCTGGGAAGTGTCCTGACCCCAAGGAGGAGTAGGTGAGACAGCAACAGGCTGGCCTGCGTTTGACGCGGGGGAGGAGTAGCCCCCTGGATGTGAATCAGGCTGTGTTGCTTCCCCCAGAGAATGGCTCCACCTCCTGCTGAGCATCTGGGCCCCAGACCCTGCCTATCAAAGGAAGAGGGTGTGCACTGGCAGGAAGACACCCAGGTCTGGTTTGACCGGGGTCAGATCCCCCTGAACACAAAGACTTCAAAGTCATTTAGGGGTATAAATGTAAGATCTGAAGACTGAAATCCATACTGAAAAAGGATTGAAACTACTTTGTGATCAAGAGGAACCTCTGTCAAAGAAGAACAGCAGAAGAAACTGAAGAGGACTGCCCTTGCTGTGTGTTCTGGGGCTGGCCTCCAGTTTGCTGATTTGACTGAGGAGAGGACAAGGGGCTTTGCTGTGTGCAGTGTCCCCCTATTTGAAAGGACTTTGCTGTGTGCTATGTCCTGAAGTAATTTGTCTCCAAGGGCCTGAGGAGAGCTGGTCCCCTGTTTTAGAAATTCAGGAACATAAATGTTTCCAAGTGTGTCTCAGCGACGAAGTGTGTGTGTGCTTTTTGCACGCCTGAAACTGCCGTGTGGTCTGTGGTGCTGTTTACGAGGTGCCCTGTGAACATATTGCCCCCGCATCGTGAAACATCGCCCACGCTCCTGAATTGCTGCTTGTGGCCTGAGCCGTCATCGTAACTGATGCTGTGTGTAAAGATCACCGCCGCTGGCCCGAGCCACAACATGCTAAAGGCTTACTTGCAACTAAGGACTGTGTCTCAGCGACGTTGTGTGCGTGTGCTTTTTGCACACCTGAGACTGCTGTGTGGTCCGAGGTGCTGTTTACGAGGTGCCCAGTGACCGCATTGCCCCCACAGCGTGAAACAATCATCCACGCTGCTGCATTGCTATTTGTGGCCCAAGCTGTCATCGTAACTGAGGCTGTGAGGAAAGATCGCCGCCGCCAGCCCGAGCAGCAACGTGCTAAAGGATTTCTTGAAGCTAAGGAAGCTACAAGTTGAAAGGGATTGTGATCGTTGTTCGTCGAAAGGAATCTCCCAAGATCATCAATGAAGGAGAAGGCATCGCCATAACCCGTCCGGCTACAGCATCGCCTAGCAACAGCTTTCATGGCTCTCCTCAAAAAAGATAAACCTCCTCTTCACCCATCCTCATATAGGCCTATTTCTTTAATCAACGCTGATAGCAAGATTTTTTCAAAGATTTTAGCCTCCCGACTCTCAGGTATAATTTCCTCAATCGTTTCGCATTGGCAACATGGCTTTATTACCAACCGGGATACTGCTTATCATGTCAGACGGGTGTTCGCGTTAATGGATTGGGCTCAAGGGTCCAATACGGATCTCTGGATCACCTTGTTGGATGCCGAGAAGGCATTCGACAGGGTGGCCTGGCCGTATCTCTGGGATCTGTTTTCGTTAAAGGGCTTCGGTCCTAAGATGATAGTAGCTCTAAGAGCACTGTATGATTCTCCATCCTCCTGTATTAAAATTGTGCGAAAAAATCTGTCCCTTTCAGTATTTACCGAGGCACCCGACAAGGATGCCCGTCTTCACCGCTTCTGTTCGCTCTATATATTGATATTTTTTTAAACAAACTGAATCAGGCGGAAGATATAGCGCCAGTACAAGTTGCCTGTACCAGTTATAGAGCCCTCGCTTGCGCGTACGATATAGTAGTTATGACAACAGATATTCAAGGGGCAATGCCAATAATTGAAGATTTGGTGACCCAGTTTGGTGCCTTTTCGGGTTACAAATTAAATATACTGAAAACCCAAATTTTGTACGTAGGTCAGAACCCTCCAGCACAATTAAATACGGTGTCAGTAGCGACTTACTTGGGTATTAAAATTACGGCTCCAGTTTCGGCTATCTCTGAACTTAACTTAAACACAGCTCTGATAAAAGCAAATTCTTCGTTAGAACGTATCGACCACTTTCATCTATCCTTATTTGGTCGGTGTAACGTTTTAAAAATGATGATTTTGCCAAAATTCCTATATATGTTCAGAACAATTCCACTAGAATTCCTGCTTAGCTGTTTTAAACAACTAGAAAGGATGGCAGCTAGATTCTTGTGGGGTTACAAACGTCAGCGCAGATCTTATAAGAAAATTATGCTTCCAAAGGCTAGGGGCGGCTGGGGTATTCCGCGCTTCCTGTATTATTATCTCGCGTCGGTATGACAGTTTATCACACCGTTGATAATTGGTGTAAAGGGCGCAAATTCCATTGAGTCATTCACCCTCAATTTATGAATTTGCAATGGGAGTGGAGTGTCGCGGCTGCCTTCTAAAAATTATAGAGCCCAGTTATTTAAAAAAAACAAAGTTCAAGACTCTAAAAGCTGCACATGGGGTATGGAGGATAATTAAGCGCCAAATGGGGATTCAGAAAATGTTGCTGTATACTCCTCTTTCATCCTCTAGCATTTTCCCCCCAGTTTTTCAAGATCATCTAATAAGCAGGTGGCGTAATCGTGGAATTTTTTGTGTGGGTGATCTATGGCAGAAAGATCAGCTAATTCCCTTTTCGGAGCTATCAAATAAGCATAATTTAACAGGCAATGATTATTTCAAGTATCTGCAGATACATAGCTTTTTTAATACTTTACGCGCACAGGATTGTTCTGGGCTCCGGAGGATCCCGCTTATCGACAGCATGTTCAGTAAAAAAAGATAGGATATTACTATAATTTACTTGTGTCTTCATGTCCAGATGATATAGAGGTCCATCAAGGGAGGTGGAATGAAAAGCTGGGTCGTGATGATATTCAGCTACAGGAGTCTATTGCATTGGCCAATACTATCTTGATTACCGGAAGAACACGCACGCAGCATTATATGGCCTTATTCGACCTATATTATACACCGTCAAAAAAATCTAAATGGGGAACCACCGTGGGCAGGTCATGCAGCAGATGTGGCCTGTTTGCAGCCGACGTATTACATATGTTCTTTTCCTGCCCTCGGTTATCTTCCTTTTTATCTGCAATTCAGACCTTACTGGCATTATTGTGTGGCCCCACAATCGTTTTGACAGGGGAATTAGTGTTAATTGGGGTAACTTCTGATGAACTTCCTGAGGGGCAGAGAAATTTCCTATTTATCTCCATGGCAATTTTGCGGGCATGTATCACCCAAGAATGGATCAATCCAGATCCCCCTTCTTTTTTTACTTGGAGAGTCCGTCTCTTAGCTACTTATAATATAGAAATGGCTATTTATAGGACGAAGGGTCGGAAAAAAAGAGCTCTGGGTGCAAAGATCTGGTCGCCTCTTGGGCAGTGGATTCAGGGGGAGCTGAACTGATCTTGTCTAGGTCTCAGGGTAATTCAAATACTGCCTGAGTGTAACGCTTTTGATTTCAGCTTTCTGTTTTACCTGTCTTTTTTCTCTTTTTTTTTCTTCTTCTGAATTTTTCGTGAATTATGTACAGATGTAATAATGTAATGTTTGCTTTTGTATTGGACAATGACTTTCCTGATCTCTGTGGGCTGTGGATATGTCTCTCCTTTACTGATCTTGTGTTATCTATGAGTTCTACCCTGCTTGCATTAAATGCAAAAAAATTCAATAAAGAAATTAAATTTTTTTTTTTTTTAAAAAGCAAGTCCTATGGTGTACGTCAGCTGGGATATTGGTTCCTCTTCTGAAATCAGACAACCACTATTCACAAATGATGACGTTATGACGTCACCTGTTCAGCTTTCTCTTCCCGTTTAGCCCCGCCCACTGATTAAAATCTTGGACGATAGGGACGTTGACGTGCTCGTTCTCACCCTACGTATGGTGTGCGCGCCCGAAGGGCTCGGGAAGGATGACGTCGCAGCACGTCTCGCGTGAAGGGCTGTGTGTGCACGCGCAGCGCTTGTCTATGCTGTGTTGAATCAGTTTGCGAGCGGAGGGGCGAGCAGGGACCCGGAGGGGAGAAGAGGAGCCCGCGCCTGCTGACAGCGCCGCAGTTACTGCGAGCTTCTACAGCGCCGCCCCTCCGTCTCCGCCGGGACCCCCGCAACCCCCCCAAAGCCATGGGGGGGAAACATGAACAGGTCCTGGTGCTGGACCCGCCCATCGACCTAAAATTCACTGGTAAGGCCAGGGGAAATGCTGGGAACATATCTGTTCTGCTGAATATGAGAGGCTCTCTGTCAGGTCTATGCACACACGAGCTGTCTTTACCCACCTCCTCTCCGGGGTGTCAGTGGGACTATGTCCCGCAGCCGCCATTTTGTTATCATATGCCTGGTGGGGGCACCTCCCGCTCCCCAGGTGGGAATGGGATGTGCTATCCTGTCGTCGCCCATGGGTGTTGCCAAAACAAGTCTGGGCCTGGGACTGTCAGAAGAGACAGTGCGCACTGCAGAGATCCTGCTCCTTCATTACCCTAGTTGAGACGCCTATACTTTCCTTTCGCCCTACTGTCAGTGGCTTATTCCCAAATCGCCCTTACGCCCACTGAACCGGCCGGCTGACACGAGTACCCCAATTGCTAACATTTCTCTGAATAATCGTGATTCTGCGTTGTGGATCGTGCATCATAACCAATCGCTGACCTCCCTGCTCCGCACCAACACAGCGCTCGGTCTTTCTTTCAGGAATCATTTGAACTGTGTTTTGAATCGGTTCTCGTTTTTGCCATCGGTGCAGTTTTCGATGTGCTGCCACCAAGCCCTGGATCGAAATTTCTTATTTAAACTGTCTGTATCCCTCCGGCCAAATATTACAGTCATCTATGGTTTGAAACACGCGTAGGAGTGTCTGAAGCTTTCGAGCTCTCGGCAGCATGTTCGCATCTTGACACATGCCTTGTTGCTCCTGGGTAGGTTCTTCCTGACTGCGAGGTATATTACGGTGCAATGTACCCCCAGTGTTACAACAGGGAGTGACAGATTCACGTTTGACATTTCTTTTAATGGAATGTTTGGTCTATGGTATCTTTGTGCTTCTTGTTCTAGGTTCTGTTTGAGGATTATGCACTTGTGTAAATGTTTTTTTCTTTCAGTTTAATGCTTGTGGCCGAATAATTTCTATGTTACTTCAGTGAAACGATAGACGCTCTAACTGAAGCGAACATGCTGTGCTTTCGAAACTGTGTATTTCGAAAATAAAGCAACGACTTCCACAAGTTTTCATGCTCCGCTTTGACTTGTGAACAGTCGGGATATCAAGTCAAACCAGCATTGGCAAAGCCAATAGGTCTCGCCTTTGGTTTAGTTTATTTTAGTTGTGCTATACAGCACTGTTCAGTATATTGAAAGTTTTATACTAAATTGCTTTGGAACGAACATTCCCTCTTTATTTATTAATGCATGAGCGATGGATATGGGCTCTGAATTAAAATATGAAATGGAAAGCAGGTAGCAACATGAACAACTGCTGTCTTGAAAAAAAATATTTAGGTGTAGTGAGCATCGGTTTCTTTATGGGGGTTTGGAGGGTGCCTATTGTAGAGAATGAGATTGGTAGTGGTGGGTAATAAGTATGATGGCTAATGAGTAGTGTGATAGTAAATACACATCCTGTTTAGAGGAAAAGACTTTAATTTGTAAAATATTTTAAATCAGTGGAAATGTTTGCGATTATGATGCAAACTAATTACTATGCACCTGTAAAAAAGATGAATTACATTTCCCCAGTAACATTGCAAGGGAAGGGAGACGGGTAGCACATTTCAAAAGAAACAGACAGTTTGATAACGTGCTTGAGCTAATAATGAACGTTATTTGTTTTTAAATGCACAGCAAAAGTGTGCCCTTGAAGCTCGTTTTTTGGTATAGTAAAGTTGAAAATAAATCTTAAGTTGTGGAAGAGGTGCAGTTGCAAATATTGTTTAAAGCTGTCTAACGTAAAAAAAGAAAGGCAGCCTTGTTCGCGGTGGAATTGAGGTAAATTTAAAGCTGAATGTAAATGCTGCCCTCTTGGTCGCTATTTGGATACCCATAAGCTAAAATGAATGATGGGTAACATTTTCTTCTGTGCCTTGCACACATCCTATTTTTTTGCAGTCTCAACTATTGTTTAAAGCGGTCTACCAAAATAATTTAAAGGCAGCATTTTCAAGGGTAATAAAACGTGGCTTGTGGTTAAGTTGTAATTGCAAATATTGTTTTAAGCTTTCATAACAAATGAAAGGCTTTGTTAGAGGTTAAAAAAAGGTAAATTTAAAGCGGCATTAAATGTTGCCCTTTTGGTCACTGTATGGATATCTATTAGCTAAAATAAGTGAAGGGTAACATTTTCCTGTGTACCTTGCATGCATTCAGTGTTTCTTCAGTCTCAACTATTGTTCAAAGCTGTGTAACGAGAGAATTAAAAGGCAGCCTTGTTCGATAGCAATACAACTTAGGTTGTGGTTAAGGTGCAGTCAAATATAATATTTACTGCTGTATAACAAAAGAACTGGAAAGCAGCATTGCTCCAGGTGAACTAAAGGTAAATAAACAAGTCCTCCCATACAAGGTCCTTTTCGTTTGAGATAGGAAAATGTGCTTCCCATAGTGCTTTCACTTTTAACGTTAAGGGTGGGAGACGGGATGAAACTTTTTTTTAAATGTCCACATTAACTTATTTGCACCACTGTCAGAAGTTGTGGTGCTGCTGGGACTTGAATGGGGTACCCTAGCTTCATAGGACACAGCTCTTCACATAACCAAACACAGACCAATGTTGGTCTCTTTATCAGTAGATCAATGACCTTTCAAAAATCGCAATTTTTACCGAATCGCAAATATTATGCAAATTCCTAATTGCGATTTCGCAAATCCCATTGATTCCTATAGGAGTCAATGGGAAGGCATTTACAAATTGCGAATTTGAAAATGCTTTTCGCAATTGGTTAATGCATTCAAGGGTGCAGAGGGGGGGTCCAAAGGACCCCCCCCCTGCACCCCTGAAATGTATTTTAAAGTACACGTTTCACACACACACATGTCCTAAGGACATTTGTGTCTGTAACATGAAAGTTTTAAAAATTGCATTTTGAGCATTTTCATAACTTTTGGCAAATTACCACGAGGTTCAACCTCGTGGTAATTTGCACCCCCTAATTGCTAATTCGCAATTTCAAAAACAATCATGCATTGCTTTTAAGGAATCGCAAATTTGCGATTCCTAAAAGCAATCGCATTTTTGGAAATCGCTAAAAATAGCGAATTTCACAAAAATGTATGATGCATCCCAAAAACGTATTTTGGAATCGCAAACTGCTGAATTTACAGATTCGCACCATTTGCACTTCCTAAATAGGTTGATGCATGTGGCCCTTTGTGTATAACAGAGAAGTAGTTCCCTGAATGTGATAACTTGTTCTTGAGCAGAGTAAACAATCACAAATGTGCAGGGTCTTCTCGGAGTCACACATTAAACACAAACTCTGGCAAATTAAAAATTGTTTAAAAAAAACAAAATACTGTAAGGATGTGGCCGAGATGCAGTGGCAGACAAGCGGTGAAAGCTAAATAAACAAGGGGACAGACAACAGGAGGGAGGGAGAGAGCAGATGAGCAAGCTACAATGGATACAATGGCAGTACAATGGCTAAAAAAAAATGCACCCAAAAGTGCGTGTGATGGAAGGACACAAGTACTTGGGCCATGCTCCAGAGGATGACCCTGAATTCTTACAAATCGTTTGCACCTCAAAATGATTTTAATCAAGGTTACCATGAAACTCTCAAAATAACATTTCTAAAGCATCGTCTGGGCGTTCTTCCGTGCGCCAAGAACCTTCCACCATGGCAGAGGACATCCTCACTAAGCACTTGTAGTTTGTGCGACACAGGCCCAGGAGAAATTTTGCATCTAATTTGCACATGCACAGCACTGCAGCAAGAGAGGAAACGGCTGCTAAAGACCCCTCCTCAAGCAGATAGGAACTTGCAATAGGAGGCAAGCAGTGCTTGTATGTTTTGATCCGGGAGCCATACAACTGAATTGCAGAGTGGGCCAATTTCTCACACTTGTGGAACAAAAAATGAATAACACCACAAGAGTGCACCACCAACTTAAGGATTAGGAGGAGAAAGAAGAACTTGACCCGCCAACCCGGACGCTGTTTCTCTAAAGTTAAATGCTATAACCTAAGAGTCCCCTAAGATGGGAACATTTCAACTTTGTCTTAAAGCCATTAGGAGCTTCCTTCTGATATTTACGTACTCTCTGCTGTTGCCTGGCTCTGTTGCGATACAGAAACATTACACACTGTAGGCTATATTAATTGTATTACAGCCATGTAGTTCTGCTTTGTACATGTTTAGGTCTCTTTATTTTCCTGCCGTGTATCAAAGCAACACATTGGTTTTATTAGTATTTTTTTTATACTTCTATGTAAGTAACGTACTGCATTTTATCATGCGCATCAATGGTCTTTCTGGTGAATAACAAGAACTTTTTATTTTGACAGTTCATCACACTGCAATGGTTTTTAGTAACTATGCATAATAAAAATAAACTTGAAATCAGAGGAGATTCACATACAATAAGAGGAAAGTGCTAACCACAGGGCTGACCAGCAGGAAGCAAGCAATCAAGAGCAACTTTGAAGCCCACTAGTTGTACGTCATGAGGGCTCCAAGCCCACTAACAGTAAAAAAAAAAAATGGGTCAAAGAGACAGCGAATGTGCTGTCTACATGAGACCTAAAAATTGGGATCAACAGATTTAATTTTTTATCCGCTGAAATCTAAACTGCGTAAAATGTACACTTTCAGCATTTTTAATTGACAATTATTCAGTGTTCCTAAAGGAGTAATTTTCTAGATGGTGTCAACGCTCACTTACTAGTAAAGTCACTGACAGTTGCATTCCTTTTCCAGCATACACATTCATTTCTTAACTTATATCTTGTTCAGATGTGCAGAAAGTGGGGACATTGACTCTTACTGCCCGCTTTTTTTTAGATCTGTAATAGGCCAATACCTTTTCATTTTAATAACATTTTAGGTATTAACCCGTTGGCTGCTTCCGCTTTTTTGCGGCAGTGCGGCCGTTTTAAAAAACGGGCGAAGTCGCGTCGGCCGATGGCCTACGGCAGCACCAGCGAGGTAGTGCTGTCGTCGGCCAATGGCCGACTGCAGCAGCCAACGGGTTAAATACTTATTGTAGCTTTCGGACAGCTTTATTCAACTATTGCTATGTTATTGTCATTAACATTTTTCTTACACACGCATAGTGTCAGTGGTTCAGCCCACATTAACCATTGGCTAATTTCACTGTAAGTGACTGTATTCTGCCCTTGTACAAGGAGCACGTCCATGCACAAGTAGTTGTCTAAAATGCCAGTGTGACTTGTCTGTCAACTGTTAAATAAGAGATGTAAGCCAATGAAAAATATGGGCGGAGAGTGGCAAAGCTTCAAGTTCCTACCTGAATAATATATGCCTTGCTTAGCACCACCTGTGCTGCCCAGGCTCGACCTAAAAAGAACAGGTGCATGTGGCGTTTTCTGGAATAGGTAAAAAACTAAAAAGGGAACATTGACCGTGGTCCAGTTTCAGTCTTACAAATATACAGTGTTAATACAGATACATGTTACTTTCCATCGGGTTTTAGCCCTCCCACACCTTTGGAGTGGCTCATGTCTGAAAGTATGCTGGAAGTGGAAACCCCAAAACATCCCTCACCATGGAGCAATGGTTGAATCGGCTAACTGCCCTTAACTGCAGACCGCACCTTGTAGACTTGGCATCATCTCTGGGCATCATTCTAGACAAAAGCTTGAACATGCAAGAAGCACATCAGTTCCCTCACCAAAAGAGCGAACTTCCAACTCTGCTTACTTAGGAAGCTCAAACCCTTCCTCCCTGCTCATGACCTAAAGATTGCAGGTCAAGCATTAGTGATCTCTAATCTGGACTATGGTAGTGCAACACTTTGTGGCCTGCTCAGAGTGAGCACAGTTCATCTTAGGGCTACCCTCCACTCCGCTGAGAGGCTCTTAACTGGCACAAAAAAATACCACCACATCTCCCCGGACTTGCAGGAACTGAATTGGCTGCCATATGAAGATCGGATTCAGCTAAAAATCGAATGCATGGCTCACAAAGCCATACACTTCAAGACACCGTTGTACCTTGTGCAGAAACTGGAACTCTCCTGTGGTTCTAGAGCCTCGAGAAGCTCTTTGCTTAAACCTCAAAACGTTAATTAAAAAAAACTATAACCGAGCCTTCCCGGGGATGGCTCTCAGGCTCTGCAACTCCCTTCCCCCTGAAGTCAGGGTGAACCAGTCTACTGTCGACTTCAAAAAAGAAGTCAAAGTGCTCCTGATGAGAAATTTCTGCTTTAGCCTGGCACCTTCCTCTGATTCTGGGTCCATACCCGCGGACTATTTCCCAGCCACCTTGTTCATGAGTCTGTCAGACAATTCTAGACTGTGCTCTTTTTTCCTCCCTCTGTTTGACTTTTGCTACGCCTTCACGAGAATGCTGCACAATTTTGACTTTGAATTTGTCGTTTTGGTCATTCTGTTTTGTATGCTTATTACCTTGTCATGCATAATCTGTAAAGTGCTCTGATACCCTCAGTGGTCATGTTCGCTCTATATAAAACTTTCAAAATAAATATCACCTTTCCATTTGTCAGGCAGCTGCACATTGCTTGCAAGATGTTTTTCACCCCACTTTTATAGTAGATGTTGAAAATGTATTAAAGTAGTATATGCAGACAGTTCACTTGATTGCGGTTATATAGCTTTATTATCAGGCTGTCTTCTCTTGTTCAGAAATGTAGAAACACTTTGGTTAATAATACTTTGCTCTCGGGTTGTCTTACTACCTGCCTTAAAGTAGCTGTGTAGTGGTGTGGCATGTTCCCCAAATGTACATGCGGGAATCAAATGAGTATTGTAAAAGGTGCAGATTCGGGTTGACTGTCAGCCAAACTTGTTCTTTCTGTTTTATGTTATTGGATCATTAATATTCACACTTGATTGGCCATAGACCTGCGAAAGGATGGGCTCCCTCCCAACAAGTGACATCCCAACTGTAAAATTGATGATCACAATTTACAAAATTAAGCTCTGTGACTTTTGCATATGCAGATTGTAGTGATGAATTAAAAAAATCCACAAGATTTGAACAGTTGTTTTAAGTGTAACCCAAGTGAGCTAATATGATTTCCCATGTGAGTATCTTAGTCTGGGTAACACCAGTGGTTAACCACCACAGTCCTGTTTGTGTGGGATTTCACAAACATTTGCACAGTTTGCAACACAATTGCATTTCAAATCATGGAGCTAAATGTAGACTGTCTAAGTATCATAATAATTCCTAAATTCAGATTGTAGGAGCACTGGAGTTGGGGAAAGTTCCCCCAACACAACTTCTTGAAATAGATTGTCAAAGATTGTGGTACACTGGCAAATATTTTTTATAAGAGTAAAAAAAGATTAATGATACATTTTAAAATTTATTAAACTACTTATTTTAATTTTTTTCATTTTGAGTTTTTTCTAGGGCAGATTTTACCTGATGAGAGCATCAGAACGCTTCACATAGTTAGCACAAGGAGCAAATACCTTAGCTACATTTGTATAAATACTGATACATATATAGAAACGTGACTAGGTATACAGGAATTGCATCAGCAGCCATTATGTAAGATAACCCTTAGAGTGAAATATAGATACCTCCTGACCGTAAGCAACGCAGTATACACTGATATTAGGGAAAGGTGCAGATAAATGTTGTAAGTAGCTATGGTACACATAAATACATGGTGCTTTACAGAGCACAGCAGCACTTGTGTGTGTGATAACTGGAGGGATAAGTTCAAAAGCGGAAAATACATAGTAACCATAAAAACGGCAAAAATTAAGATTCCCGCGGATCCTGGGGCAGGCATCTCCAGATCCTGTGAGTATTCCCAGTAAAGGAGCAGGTGCGAGAATTCTCTCTGGTAAATTTTTTTGGGGGGGTGTCAAGAGTAGAATGTTAGAGCTTTGTAGAGGTCTCTTTTATCCAGCTTTTGGTATTTGTTTTGTGAGGTACATTGACTTTTCAGTGTAGAGCGCTTTGTCAGCTATGAAGGCAGTTTTTACTATGGCCTCTGCCTTGATTGACCGGTCAAAGAGCCTTTTCCCCCATATAAGTGTGGCTTCAGTGTGGAGAGTAGCTTTCAATGGGGCAGGGTGAGAGTTTGGGGCATCCACAACCATTGTATTGTCGTAGCCCAGCTTGGGTAGGCCTAGGGATTGCACCACTGTCTTTAGGTCTTCAGTGGGTATGAAGGGTTTGACTTTTTGTGAGGTTTTTCAGCTGAATTGGAGATGGCCAATTTGCAGATTAATTCTTTAAGTTTGTCGAGCCAGCTTTCTAATTGGGTTTTCCTTCACTATGAATGAGGAGGAGTTCTGTTTTGTTGAGGTGGAGTTTGACTTGGTTGCTGGTTAGTCAGGCTTTAACTGTGAAGAGTGTTATTTAAGTGCTGGATGTCTTTGAGTTTTTAGTGTAGAGTTTGGTGTCATCTGCATATAGATCCTTGGCTATTCTAGCTTGCTTCAGGATCAGTGCAAGGAGTGAACCATTGAAGGACAGTCCCATTGATGTCTGCACTCTGTGATGGGGTGTTTAGGTGAATGTCATGATTGACTGTGTCGAAGGCAGCTGAGAGGTCTAGGAGGCTGGCTTGGCCGTCGTCCAAAGATCTGTGTAGGTGGTCTGTTTAGTATATTTGTCTCTATACAGCAACCTTTCCTGAACCCAGATTGGAAGGTGTGAAGCAGGTTGTATTTTTTGATGTGGGCATTGAGTCGAGTAGACACACATTTTTCATTGATTTTTAGCGTGGAGGATGTAGGTTATAGGCCTGTAGTTAAGGTAGTTGGTTATAGGTCTGTAGTTATTAAGGTCATTCTGGCCGATGTCTATTTTCTTTTTTATGAGGGGGACTTGGCCGAGTATCAGGGGAACTGGCATGGAGATGCCCGATAGAGAGGAGTTGATGATTTTGGGCCAAATAGGAGATGTGACATGCCTGAGGGTTTTTGCAATCAAATCAGGGAGGAGGTCGGACATGTGAGATGCTGGCTTCGTGCAGGAGATTATTTTGAGGACTTCTTCAGAGGTATGGTTGAATTTAGACCAGGTTGTATAATTTTTCAGTTGCAAGGGAGGGCATCCATTCATTGACGGCAGGGCAATGGTGAGCACTTTCTGCAGTGGGCATCTTTGATGCAGGGTAGAGAGTTGGGTGGTTTAAGATTTTGTCGGCGAGCAATTTCGCAAATTCTTCACAGTGCTTATTAATTGAATGTTGGGGGAAGGAGGACGTTTACTGTTTGAAAGGTCATTGGGTCTGTTCCTAGCCTGTCAAATTGATCTCAAAAGAAGACCTATTTTTCTTTGAAGATGTGTTTTTTGTATTTTTGGTGTTCAGTTCAGAGGATCGAGAAATTGGATTCCGAAGAGTGTTGTCTCCATTATCTCGTTTGTGGAAATAAGTCACTTTGGATGAAGCAGGCTTGGCATCTATGAAAACTGTGTGTTTCCCTGTCAAACTCTTAGGGCTGTGGTGAAAAAGTTGTACATTTGCCACTTGTAACTCAAAATCTACACGTAAGCATTGTACAACTTATTCTTTGTAAATTCAAAACACAGATTATCTGAGACTTTTGTGACATTGGACATATCTTATTACCGTATGCATATTCATTTGATTTCAGTGTATTGGTCCAGAATCTGTATAATATCACTAGTTACATACATTTAGGGCTCTCCACCAGACCCTCTCCAGAACTTTTTATCTCAGTGGGCCAAGGGTGCATTTGAGTGGGCCACAGCAAGGCCAGTTTTCGTCGCTTCTGGAGGTAGCCTACAAACTCTAGATTACATCATAACTAGTTCCAAGCAGGCACCATAATACAAACAATAGATTGTGTGTAAACAGAGCATGTAGAGGTTAGGGTTGTGGTAAATTGAGGCTAAGGTTAATTTTAGGAGTTATGGATGGGTAATGGTGAAGGAGGTAAGGGTGAATTTAGGATTTAGGGGTGGATAGTGGTAAATTGAGCTACGGGTAACTTTCAAGTTTAGGAATGGATAGTGGTAAAGGGATGTGAACTTTTGTGTGTTCTAGTCCTAGTTTGTTTCTAGCAAATTAATTGGGCAAACCCAGAACACCAATGAAGTGTAGGACTGGAAACAATGTCAGTGATTACATGGAGGGAATTTGTCATCCTACACACAGGCACATGCCTCTAGTAACTCCCAGCTTTTTGCGGGAGAAATCTTCCTAAATTAAATGGAGCCTAGACAGAACTGCTGGAATTGGGATTTAAATAACCAACTCTCCAGGCAGCAATCCTACTGACCTTTGTACATGAATTGGATACACCATAGTATGTGGAAG
This sequence comes from Lissotriton vulgaris, assembly GCF_964263255.1. Lineage (NCBI taxonomy): Eukaryota > Metazoa > Chordata > Amphibia > Caudata > Salamandridae > Lissotriton > Lissotriton vulgaris. Next base: position 671,801,177 of record NC_141691.1, on the reverse strand, counting down.
TGCTAAAACCATGTTTCTGTAATCTCGGACGACTGAGTGAAAGGAGTAAGGAAGGTAAGTAAGAGTAGACTTTAAAGTGCGTACCAAACCTCATTGCATCCAACACCTGCATAAGGTAGTACCAATCAACTGTGGCAAAAGCTTTGGCAATGTCAAAGGAGACCACAGCCAATTCCTCCTCTCTACTCTCCATCTCACGTAGGACATGCATTAAGCGCCGTAGGTTCATAGTGGTACTACAAACGTGTAAAAAACATGCATTGGTCATCTTGTATTTATTGCCTAATCACTGGGCGCAACCAAGGGCGAAGGCTTTGCAGAGGACTTTGGTATCTGTATTAATCATTGTATGTGGCAGATGGGTTCAACTCATCTGAGCTGGGCTTCAGCATCATAGCGATACAGCTTTCCCTCTTAATAAACTGGGGGAGCACCTCAAGAGTCCCCGGCATCCAAGTATACCTTCAGAAAGCAGTGGGTAATAATAGGGGAAGAAGCCTGATGAAACTTGGCAGGAAAGCCATCACTCCCAGGTGCCTTCCCTCCAGGCAGTTGCCCTAGAACCGAACGGATCTCTACCAGAGTGAGATCTCTTCCCAACTCGAACAGCAGGCTCCCCCTCCCCAGTCATCTAAGAAGCCTGAAAAGCAACAATGCACTCCGATTTGGGTGGGAATGGATTATGATACACCTACTCCCAATGAAATTTAAGACCATCCGCTATGCCCCCTTGTGTGTAAACATCCCGGCCTAGTGGAGACCTAAGGTGATGAATTTCAGGATGAGAAGCCTCCCTCCAAAGAATCCAGGCCAACAAGCGACTGGAGCTGTCGCCCTATGTAGAAGCAGACTATGAAAAACCCTCCAAATATTGCTGAGCCCCACATGGTTGGTGGCCTGAAGCGAGAAAGTAATCTTATGTTCTATGTTATGACGTGGAAGGGGGTGCTTATCGAGAGTACCTTACAATATGCAGTTAGCCCCCTACCCACAGAATCCGAGAGACTAAGGCTGGTGAGATAATGTCTCTCACTTTCGGATAAAAGGTCTCCTTGTCACTGTTGGGCCCATATGTTTTAACAATGGCAATGTCCACCTTATCAAGGCTCCCCTGAATCGGCAGGTAATGACCCTCCATGTCTGCCTCCATGTGGGAAAGGGCAAAAGGAATCCCTGGTGTAAACCAAATGACAACATCTTGTGAGAACATAGAATAATTGGCGTAAGTCTGATTCCCTCTATTTTTTGTCTTGGTGCCTTCTCCATCTGAGAGATGAGTCTCCTGCAGGCAAGCAATATCTACCTTGAGTCTCTTAAAGGAGAGAACTCTATACCGTTTGATATGATCCCATCCCCTGTACATTCCATGAAAGGAGCTTAAAAGATCGAAGCTTACTCATTGTAGCATAGAGCGAGCAGGGCAGAATTTACCCCCTTCCTGTGACACAATGGCAACAAAGCCATTGTGGAATAATACGGAACCCACGACCAATGAACCCCACCCACCCCTGATGATAAGTAAGAGCAAACCACAGCTTGAAACAAGGCCAAATAGATAGATGTGTCAGGACGTACATAATCAACACAACATATAGAATATCCAATCCCTCCCCCTAGAATGACAGCCACAGTCCCACATACTTATGTCTGGTGATAAACATCCCATGCCTAACACATCCACCCTAGACCAGAAAATGTCATATGCAGTATCCATGCCCTACCAGGGTATGGGTTAGGCACTTGAAATGAATCGTCCTCTGCAGCAGTAGGTCTGCATTCGAACATACAGCCCCATTGAAACTCTAGCGACCACCTCCCCTCTACACTTACCCCCAAGAAGTCCAGCCACCAGCAGCAGTAGCTCTTGGGTCCCCTCTCAACCCTGGTGATAACCTGTGCAGAACATAGCCACCCCAGGACCAGCAGGTGTGCATGTGCAGCATGCAGGCTCAAAAAGGTGGTGGGCTGAATGCTGGGAAAGAATCATCCTCTGCACAGCAGGAGGTCTGCATTTGCAAATAGGGCTCCTCAGCAACTCTGGTGGGCCTCCAGCCCATGCCCCCCTTCCCAGTCCAGCAACACTCAGCTTTTTAGTTCTCTACCCCAGTACTTGGGAGAGCAGCCAGAAGCGCCCCCCAACCCCCCACCCCATATGATCAGAAGAAAAGCAAAGGTCCCGCAGGAAGCCACAGTGTCATGAACAACATCAGCGGATTGGGAAGGAACATCTGAGGCCCCAGCGACCGGAGTACCCCCACTCAGCAGTTTCTCCTGCACTCGCTGGGTCTCTGGCTCATCAGCATCCATGGTGCTTTCGCCCCGGACCAGTATGTGTCCAGTGCCTGTTGCCATCCCTGAAGCAGGTACGCCTGCTTCGCGCCACCCAACATGGGTTTAGAAGAGAGCCTCTGTGAGGGGGGGTGGGGGGGGGGGCATCGGAAGTCTATCTGACCTATCCAGCCAAGACCAAATTTCCTTGAGCTGCTCAAGGAAGATGACCTCCCCGCTGCAATGATAAGGAGTTTAGCCAGGTTCAGGGGTATGTACCTGTGGTCCATGGCACACTGCTTCTTTTTCACCCCCAGGAAAGACTAGTGTTTCCACTGGACCCTCTGGATATAGTCAGGGCAAATTGCAGTGTTAGTTTTAAAACTGTGCAATGGGCGCTTCCCTGGCACCCCTCAGGATCGCGTCCCTGTCCCTATAATTAATTATCTTAGCAATGAAGGTACTTGGCGAGGCGCCCGGGAGAGGGCTCCAGTGCCCTATGAGCCTTTTCTATGACCAAGAAATCAGACAAGTCTTTGGAGCATAAAGTATGTCTCACCCAATGGTGAGAGATCTGTCTACTGTCCCTCCACCCTATCCGGTTATCCCAGCAGGCAAGCGCTGTTCCTTAGCAATCGGACTGCTATATCCTCAACCCGGTGTTCTAGGGTCCTGGAGATGACCTGCAGTTCGGAGACATGTTTAATTTGACGTATCGCTGCCTGCAAGGTAGTGATATTATTTTCAAACACAAGGCGATGATGGACGGAGCGCTGAAACTTTTCAGACCCTCTCCCCCAGTCACAGATCTGGTTTGATTCCATCCTCGTTTTTTAGCTTTCTTCGCCACCCCAGTTCAGACACAGCTATATGCAAATCAGTCTTGACCCTGTACCTCATGGGGACAGTCCTGCACGAACTGCCAAGCCATGTCTTCCCTGGACCGGAAATAAGCATCCTGCGACCGGTTTCAGGCACACAGCCCTCATAAGCCAGGCTACCTGGAATCGAGTGGCAAAGTGAGCAAGCCGGGATCCATGTCTGGGCATACCCTGCCAACTTAGTGCGAACAAAGCAAACGCAAGGAGATAATGGACGGAGCGCTGAAACTTTTCAGTGATATTATTTTCTGGATTCTCCACTTTGTCGGCCACCTTGCGGAGATCCGCCTTCAACAAATTTACTAGACTACACATACATGCAGTTTAGCCCTCAAGAGCTGCTCCTGAGCCCTGTGTTGTCTCCAGACGGGTGGCATGTGAAGGCTCCTCCTTATGCTCCGGAGAGCATTCCGCAGTGCTTGGGAGCTCCTGGAAAATGAGTTTCTGGGTGGCATGGCGAGGAGTAGTATATCGAGTGATAGAATTCACCTGTTGCTGCCGCCTCAGGGGCCTGGCTTCCTCCTAATGTAGCTGAGAGGGGATTATGCGCCCAGTGTTGTGCACCCAACACAGTCCTGGATGAAAAGTCACCCTGAGTCCACCCATCCAGGCGGTGAGTGCATTATGGGAGTAGATTCGTAGGGGATGCCAAGGGGTGGAGGGAGGCCAGTATGTCCCAAGTCCAGTGCAGTGAGAGCGCTCTTGTCTGCAGGAGCAGCTACCAACAAGAGACCACACCATAGTCTTTGCAGCAGTAACAAATCATTGTATCAGATCACCTTTGCAGCAGCGTTACGTCTGCACCCTGCCTCTGCAGGCCTCCGCAAGCTGATGAAGAAGGGTCAGTTCTCAAAGGTCTGCACAGGACCTCGGTGTTGTAAATCCTGGCCAGGTTGGAGATCCAACTTTCCCAGCAGCTCCCTGGTAGTCTGTAACCCAAGTCCTTCATTCTCTGCCTATGCCTCCCAGCTGGTCCGTGGCCCGGACCATCCTAGGGCACCCCAGCGCCCGTCAGCCTGAATGGAGGATAAGAACATTCGCCATTTATATGTAGCTACTGCCTCCTGCAAAAAACAGCTTCAAGGCACCCGCAGGCAGAGTCCTCGCGTCTCAATTCTTAAGCATGTTTGGGCCAACCTGGTCTTGGCCCCCCACAATGCCTTCCTCTGAACCACTTCTCATGCACCTCGCTGGCTCAAACAGGACTGCCGGGGCACCAGGGCTAACCTGACGCAATCTGCCTACCCCCCCGGCACTACCAGGGTAGCGGGCCCCGTCTTTCCTTTTATAGTATGCTACCCTAAGGCCTGTAGTAGGCCTAAGCCCTGCTCAGTCTTATGGAAAGGCTCACTGCACCTCCTCTTAAGTGCCTGCCCTCTGGACACCCCAGTGCCAGTAACCAGTTAGGAGGCAGGCGCGTCGGGTAAGATGGTCCACAGGCTGGGGGTGGGGGTGGGGCAGCAAGACCTCGATCCTCGTCCCTGGGTCGGTACGCCTCTGGGTGTGGCAAGGACCTCCAGCTCCGGTCTCCACAGCCACCAGCACAGTGCAACTTCTAAGGGACACAGGCCCTGGGTGGGACCACATCTCACAATTTCCGGCATCCCCCCTCTGCCACCACCTGCCTCGGTGCGTCAGTGCAGCACATAGTCTTCAGGTTCGATGGACGCCCTGGGCTTGAACGTTGTTTGGTCCGCTCTGGCCCAGCATCGGTAGCAGTAGTTTGTCAAGCGCTTGCCACCGGCTCACTGCACCTCCTCTTAAGTGCCTGCCTTCTGGACACCACAGTGTCAGTAACCACAAAGGAGGCAGGCGCGTCGGATAAGTTGGTCCACCGGCGGGGGGCGGAGGGGTGGGGGTGGGGCAGCAAGACCTCGATCCTGGTCTCTGGGTCGGTACGCTGGGTGTGGCAAGGGCCGCCAACTCCGGTCTCCACAGCCACCAGCACAGTGCATCTTCAGAGGGACACAGGCCCTGGGCGGGACCACCTCTCACAATTTCCGGCATCCCCCCTCCGCCACCACCTGCCTCGGTGGGTCAGTGCAGCACAGAGTCTTCAGGTTCGATGGACGCCCTGGGCTTGAACGTTGCTTGGTCAGCTCTGGCCCAGCATCTGTAGCAGTAGTTCGTCAAGCGCTTGCCACCACGAAGTAATTGAGTGTGGGGTGAGACAGCACAGCCAGGAATCCTCAGATTAGCTTCGGTGCAGCAGGATACTGTAGCAGGGAGACGGAGCTCCTTAAGGGCACGTCGTGCCCGCCATCTTAGTTGGTCACGCTCCCCACAATTACCAGTGCTACATGTCTCAGATGTATTTCAGTTAATCTGGAGTTAAGACACCCCCCAACCCTCCAATTGGTGCTTCATTGATTCAGGATGGTTAGAAGTATATCGTTCTTATCTAAAGCCAGTAAAATTCTGCATTCATGGAAAGTTCTGCCCCCAGAGTAAGCAAAGTTTGCGTAATGCACAGGCCAGCTGCTCTATCAGTCATCCCATTTAAAGATATTGATTTGCTAATTCTACTCCTAGCCGCCATCTTAAAGTGCAGTACCACCATTAGGTACATGGTGATCATTTACTCATACTTTGATTAATCTAACTTATTCTTTCAAAGTGTATAACTTTATCCCACCTGGCCTTGCATGCACTGTGTACTTCATTATATCAGTCCAAGACTCCTTTTTAGGGCTCGCCTTTCCTATTCCGCAGGAATAGGAAAAAGAGCCTTAATGCAGCTAAACCACTACTTAAGGCCAAGGGCTCTCCCCAAAAGCGGATTTTGGGAAGTGCACGTCTCGTGCACGAGCTTGCCTGAGCTTTCTGCCTATCAGCCTGCCAGTTCTCCTCCCCTAATTATTCACTTCACTTATTCACGGCCGCAGGCCGTGAGACTGGCTCTTCAAAGGCTCTGCCCCCCGCCCCCCGCCTGCACTTCACGGCCGCTAGGCCGTGCCCCTGTCGCTTCATCTGCTTGCCTTCTGTCCCTTAATCTCCCAGTGACTCCCCCCTCACCTCTCCCACTCCACTGCTTCAGGCCCCCACCATTTGCTCAGGACATTGCTTGTTTACATTTAGGTGTGATGTGAGTGCTTGGTTTTATTCCGTGTAATCTCTTGTTGCGGTATCCTCTGATGTGCATTATATCAGTTTATGCTGCATTTTTATTTAAAACTATCTTTATTGGGTTTTTGATACACAGGGCTCGGAAAATTGTGCTAGTCCTGCAGGTCTAGTACCTTGGAAAATCCCCTCTACCTAACTGCAACCTGTTTGACCTCGGTCTCTGAAAACGGAGCAAAAGTGCCAAGTTAACACGAATTACAGGCATCTTTATTGCTCATTTCCTTTGTGAGCAATAAACATGCCTTTAAATCTTGTTAACTTGTCACTTTTGCTCCGTTTTCAAAGACAGAAGACAAAAGTTAGTTTGTTTTCCTACTCGCCAGAAAGGGCGAGTAGGACCTAAAAATAGCTTGTTCTCATCAATTCTCCCTTGCAAATGCGAGCAGGCGAGTGGATTTGTCGAGCCCTGATACAACTGTCGTACAACAGACATGACGAGCATTATTATTATTATTATTATTATTATTATTATTATTATTATGTTTCTTATATAGCGCCTGAATCGACCCCCGAAGGGGTATCTCCGCGCTTGCCTTGGGAACCCGTCCTGGCTTTTCCCTGTGAGATAGCCCCTACAGAGCATCCCCAAGGTGAAAGCCAGGCATCCCGCCGCAGGGGGGCCCTTGTGGAGATTAAGCAAGCTTAATGCCCAGAGTTGCAGAGTGTGAACCCATGATTAGGTCAGGCACCGAAGCGAGAATTATCGAGTCCATGGACATTTGAGCTCAAGACCCTGCCGTGTCGGGAATTGAACCCTGGTCCTGGGTCTCACCTCTACTTCAGGGTCTGCCTGCTCTAACCAGTGAGCCACACTTCTCCATTACAAAACAGGACAGTATTCTCTAACATAGATGTTCAAAGCCAACGTAGCCCTTTGCGTGAAGATGATACAATAGCTGTAAAACATGAATATAAAAACAGCAACCTTGAGCCTGTCCCATTCTCTCAGAAGGGAGCGGAGGCACAATCTAAGGGGGCTCGCTGTGCTTTTAGTTCTGGTGTTTTGTCACTTTGCCATTCTACAGGGATCTAATCACTGAATAGTGTTAATGACGTGTCCAGCATGAAATCCCTAACTTCCGTCATGCATTTGACGCCCCCGCCCCCCAACACAGCCATCGTGCTGGGGCGGGCTTCCCCGTTCTGCAGAGCCACCATCGCTTTCCGCAGTTCCCTGCAGCTTCGAGAGGAGCTTGTCCCATTAAACTGCAGTGGGATGCTTCCTCAGTGCGTGTCCGTGCACCTCCTCCTGGCGAAGGGCAGCCGCCTCCATCCTACCTCACCGGCCTACCAACCCCCTCCACTGTACCACGCACAGGGGCCTTCCAATGCATCGCTATTGTCCCGCTCTCCCTTTCCCGCTCTCCCTTTCCCGCTCTCCCTTTCCCGCTCTCCCTTTCCCGCTCTCCCTTTCCCGCTCTCCCTTTCCCTCACTTCCCTCTCCCTCACTTCCCTCTCCCTCACTTCCCTCTCCCTCACTTCCCTCTCCCTCACTTCCCTCTCCCTCACTTCCCTCTCCCTCACTTCCCTCTCCCTCACCTCCCTCTCCCTCACTTCCCTCTCCCTCACTTCCCTCTCCCTCTCCCTCTCCCTCACTTCCCTCTCCCTCTCCCTCACTTCCCTCTCCCTCTCCCTCACTTCCCTCTCCCTCTCCCTCACTTCCCTCTCCCTCTCCCTCACTTCCCTCTCCCTCTCTCGCACCACCACAGCACCACTCAGTACCACCACAGCATCACTCAGTACCACCACAGCATCACTCAGTACCACCACAGCATCACTCAGTACCACCACAGCATCACTCGGCACCATGCAATTTCAGCCCCTGAATTGACTGAGCAGTGTACAAAATAAAGTTCGAATTTGAAATTGTTTACATGAAGACGATTGGAGCTGAGAGTGGGTGGAAGGGAGGGGCTTGCATATGCTGCAAATAACTCCCCACTAAGCTTATAAAAAGTTAGATTGGCGAGAACAGTGGTAGCCAGATGTTCAGTGGAGTTGAATTCCAAACTTTCAAAATAAATAACTTTTTGATTAGTGATGATCAGGTGCTTTGCAATAATCGTTTTAACTACTATTAGAATGTATTTTATGGCCAGGCATGGATCAGACCAGCGCAAACATCAGGGATGTGCTTCAGTAGTACATGCAAGGGTGCAGTGTATCTAATTCTGAACCACCTTCATCTTGGCTGTACCAAATACTTAAAACATTTATGACCACAGATTCCTAATCCTGGTTTTAATAATACGGTTTGGTGGCAATTTACTTTGCCGATATTCTACAAGTAGGATTTTTAGTAGTCGGAAATGTATAGTCTGGTTTGGGTTTGTTTGTGTTTACAAAAGTAGACTAAGACCGATAAACTCATAACTTTGTAGGTATTAACATAATTTCGACATGTGGTGTCTCATCCTGGAAAAACAAGCAAATATCCTGCTGATACGTGCAGGAGTCATGTTGTTTCTACCATGGAAGAAACCAGCACCATGGAATGAAATGTATGCATGCCGAACTTTTACCAACCAATCTACAACTGATCTGTAATCTCGATTATTCTTCATTGGATTCTATGTGAATTCCCTGAGTGAGCTCTAAACTCAGTATTAGTCCTGTGGGGGCAAAATCCTGACTTTCGAAGCTAGGCTAACATATTCTGGTGCTCATATAAAGAGCTCTAATTCCTCCAGGCAAAGTTCAGGTTATATAAAACTGCAAAAAAATGTTTTGCGTTTAGGTCATGTAAGTTACCTTTTTATTTTTAAAAAGTTTCCTCATACTTTGTGGTTTCATTTAGTTGCCTTTAAGATGAACATCAGGACCTAAACAATTAAGCAAGCCTATTGAACTAGCACTTGCAAGTTGGTAATATGAAATTACCATAATGTGTTTTAGTGTATTTAAGCAAACTGCAGACTGGTATTTGACACTATTTTAGCAGAAAATGTGTTTTTGTGTCAGTTTTGGACTTAAGGATGCATTTTATGCGTAAATGAAGTGCAAATAATCACATGGTCAGCCAGTAGCTGTTGCTCACGTTTTAGTTTTTAATGTTCTTACAGTGGGCCTGTGCTTGATTATTTGCTAGGAATTGCTCATAATTATTCAACGTAGTGTAATAGCGGAATTTTGCTTAAGAGGCGTAACATAAGTTTACGCCAGTGTACCTGAATCTGTCTGGCCTGCTTACATTATGATCAGTGGAACGAAACCTTTGCACTGTATACATTTTTCTTTAGAAACGTGGTAAAGTACGATAGGAGAATACAATACTGATATTTTCTTTTTGCAGCTACTTCAGGTTTGTGATTTAGCGAATTCGTTGTCCTCTTTACAAAAGAAAGTCCTATGAATTGTAATTTTTGCAAACTGTCACCATGCTGAATTATTGGTACCGTGCTGTGTCTCTTTTTGCAGTCTTAAGTATTGCCTTTCGGACATGATGCATTGCTGAAAATCCGATCGGTCGAGCAAGGGGTAAAAATAGCTCACTGTGAGGTCCTTACCACTCGTTGCCTTATAGATCCGTCTGATGCCAAAATTAGTCTTGGTTTTTGAATACTCAGGTTTTAAACTCCTTAAATGATATCCTACTTGCTTAGCAGATCTAGCCTTGATAGCTCATCACTAAACAACTCTTTCCTTAGTTTAGATTGCTAGTAAAGCTGTCCGAGGTACTAGTATTGAATCGTAACACTTTTCAGATGTGATTAATAAAATGTTCTTGAATTCAAGTAACAATACCAAGACGTTTACAATAACATTGTTCTTTGGACTTGCTTGTTTGGCAGATTTTGTCGATTCAATTTAGGTAAATAAGAACGGTTTCTTTTATCCGAGTTGCAGTATTTACAGGCATAGAAATCTTTTGTGCATTTTTGTTTTAGATTGTGAACACTTTATGTAGATCGCTTCTATTGGATTTGAAAAAGGTCCTAGTTAAACGAACTATGCCAGCCATTTATTCCTTTCTATCTGAAGGATGTTAAAATCAAGGCCTCTTGCTTTTCTAAAAGCAGGACCTACTCTTGGTTTCTGCTGTGAAATGTAGTGAATTTGTGATTGACAATACGGTGGCATTCTGTGAATGAACTGTGACTTTAATAATACCCTGCTTTCAGTTCATCAGCTTTATAGAAAATTACCTGAGAACAAAATGTATTTTAAGCTTCGTTGCCTATGAGTAAGTTTTTCTTTAGTTTGTCTTTAAAATCAAACTCAACGTTTAGAGCTTTTTTGTTTTGTTTTATTTTCTGCGACAGGCAACTTAACTTGGTAGGTAGCACAAGCTTATTTTACCTTTCTGGTCTGAGAATTTCTTAGATATGCTACGTTTACTTTTACTTGAGTCGTGACTGCATATCTATTTGGGCCATTACCGATAAGGCCTCGTTCTCGAAATTAGGTCTCCTTTTTCCACTGCAAACGATTCTGTAGTATCACAAAGTCCAAAGCAATACGTCCGATGTTTTAGTGGTTTATTCAATACCTAATGACTCCTTCCATCATCTCTTAGAACAAGAATGAGATTTTCCTTCGTTAGTCCACCTCTTCAAGCGAGTAAACTTTCTCAGAACAAAGTTGACTTAATATTTCACCATTATTATAAGCGACACAGAAAACCACAGATTCCTTCTGTGCCAGTAACCAAATTGGCAGAGGTACTCTGAGCTTGTTGGATCAGAATAGAGGGTTCACATCAGCCATTTACCACAATTCGAAATAGGACTTTTGTTGGGTATGTTTTACAGTTGCAGTAATTGGCTTTGAAGGAACATTTTCTCTTGCTCCAACATCTGTGCAGAAACTTCGAGAAATCATTGATTAAAACGACAATTTACCAAGGCAGACACCCCCCTTTATTATTATTTTTATTTTTTTATTTTTACAATATTCTGTAATTGCTTTCACACAGATGGAAGCAACTAAGGTTCGAAAACTGGCTACCTAATGTGCCTGTGCTCTGCCACGTGCTTCAAACAAGTCTTCCTCCCCATTGTTGTAGGTACATCTAACCTGCTTGACGCTTCCTTTATTTCTCTCACAGCCCCTGGCTCCCTGTAACACGCAATAGTATCCCCTCTCCTGAATAAAATCTGACCCCCGAATACTCTCCTTTTACTGGCCTCTGAAGGAGTTAGCAATAAAATGAGACTAGACAGAGGGAGGCGACAAAAAAACCTCATGAGCATGTGGTACTGAGGCACCTCTCCCTTGACCATCATAAAGAACTTTGTCTCTCTAGGGTCAAATATTTCACATTTCCTAATATGAGGGAAGAGCTCCCTTTCTTTCCAGACTAGGACAACAAAACTGCCTTTTATGCTCCAAATCTTTTCGCTACTGACCACACTAATTAAAACTATCCTGCTTGAGATACTCTAGAAATGAGCCGGCATTTTCAGGAACTGTGCTGCAGTAGATAGTAATTTTTTCACCATCACAGTCAAAAAGCATAATCTTTTTGACCATTGCTTTGCCATATTTTCTATGGTCACCTTTTGTGCCTTTTCATCATCTATATACAGCCCGTCTCAGCTCCTCCTACAGTAACAAGTGACCTATTTCTAGGTCAAGCGGCACATGTTTAGTGCTTCATTTTATGGTGAAAAGGAAGCGCATGATTGAGCCCGAGAGAGCAGGAAAAAGCAGAGAGTGGACGCCCCTCTGCGAAGTGAGGGCACCGTACTGTTGGGTGCTACCTAGCAACAGGATGAAGCGGAGTGCGGCCTCACCAGATTACCTGGAGCATGAGGCTGTGTAAGAGAATTTACCGCATTGCCAGGCAACTGACTCCTCTGCCTGGTGTTTCTGACGTCACTGCCAGGAAGCCTACGGGCAGCGAGGAGCAGCGCCTCCTGCCCCCGAGACAGCAGGGAGAGCTCTGTGTGCGGCCTGACCAGTGGAAGGCCAAACGAGTTCTTCATGGGGGGGGAGAGAAGGGAGAGAGACACTTTTCTTGCCAGCTATACTGGTCGGAACCTCAATTGAAACCCTCAGTCCTGGACTGACGAGAAGCAGGGAAATTACTGCATAAACATATAAAAGAAGCAGAAGTGGGGGCGTGGCTAGCAGCCGGAGAAGATGGCTGCGGCTTAGAGGTGCTCCGGGGAAGCTGTAGCCGCCGTGCCAATCCGGTCATTCATCCGCACACAGAAACGGCTCCAGGGACTCTCTCTACTGTCTGGAGGTGAGCGGCGTCTGTAGCAGTAACTCCAGACTCAATCCGACACCAGGAATGTGCACTGGTGTGGGGCGGACTGCGGCGGCCTGCGGACATGTCTGGGGCTCGATTGAGCCTGGCGTACAGCGTGACATCAGCGGACCTGTGCGGGCTGCAGGGTGCGGCCCCAGAGACATCCCTACGCTCGGCGGAGAAGGCGAGCCCACTGGAGGCCGGGAGCGAGACCAGAGGTGGCAGACTGGGGACCCGCCTGAAAGACAGTGATACTGAGGTGAGGTCCACCCATTGTGGTGCACCCGGGGGCTGGAGTTCTCGAGAGCCCCAGGCTCCACTGGGGCCGGAAACACAGGGGCCCGCAGAGTAGTCTGAGCAGGGAGCTCAGCTCCTTACACCAGCAGTGGTGCCCGGCACAACCCCCTCTCCCTCCCACACCTAATAGACACGTTATAAGGTCCTGGCACCAAGGTGGTAGTGGTGAGCTCTGGTGAAATAAAGGCAAGCAACCACGCACCAGCGGCAATTTGGGGTTCCGCCAAGCGCCCAGAAACTTGGGACCTGCTGCGGACACCTGTACTGAATAGTGACTGACTGACTGACTGACTGAAGTATTTGTAGAGTGCACGAATGCCGCGGCGTCTTGGCGCTAAAAGATACAGAGAGGAGGGGAGGCAGTGGGGCAGATCGGTTTAGGTAAAAAGCCTGGTCTTTAGGTCCTTTCTGAAGCTCGTTTTAGATTTTTGGGCGCAAAGTGCTGGGGGTAGCGAGTTCCAGATTTTTGCCGCCTGGTAGGAAAAGGACTCCCCCCCCCCCCCCCATCGGGCTCTGTTTATTCTGGGTTGGCAGACTAGGTCGTGGGTGGCTGACCTCAGTGTGCGCGAGGGTACATATCGGGACAGTAGATTATTGAAGTCGTCGGGTCCCTTGCCGTGTAGAGATCTGTGAACCAGGCAGAGAGCTTTAAATTGAATGCGACGTCTGACAGGGAGCCAATGTAGCTCCCGAATAGCTTTGGATGTGGGGTGGCGTCTGGGGATGTTCAGTAAGGCTCTGGCCGCCGCATTTTGGATTGCCTGAAGTTTAGACAGCTGTTTTTCTCCTGCTCCCAGATAGAGGGAGTTACAGTAGTCTATCCGGGACATTACAAGGGCTCCAATCACCGTTTTTCTTAGTGTGTCTGGGATGTAGGGTAGGACTTTCCTGAGCAGTTTGATGTTGTGGAAACAGGCGGAAGTCACCTGGTTCACCTGGGCTTTGCATGAGAGTTCTTTATCTAATGAGAAGCCAAGGTTTCTGACCTTGTCTACGGGGAGAGGGCAAGCTCCTGCTTCGGGGGGCCTCCATAGGTCGTTCCAGATGGAAGTGGAGGGCCTAGACGAGCAGTGCCCCCACCCCCACCCCCTCACCTGTAACCTCGTCGGAGACGCCATCGCATCGGTGGGGAGGCCCTTGGTTGCATCACCGGGCTTCATGGGCTGAGAAGTGCGGCAGAACGCAGTGGCCAGCATCGGAACGCCACAGCAATCTTCAAAGTTACAATGGCGCGCAGGGGCCCACAGGCTCAGGCCACACAGTCTAAACTCTACAAATATGCCTATGGGAAAGACTTTCCGCAACTCACAGAGCAAGGGGCTCCCTCAGATAAGACAACCGGAGACGGCGGCTCCAAGAAAGTAACACTAGAAGACATAATGGAGGCACTTACCAATGTACATGCCACAGTGGGGTCGATCTCGACGGAAGTCTCGCTATTAAGGGCTGACTTTCAAAAAATGTCGGCCAGAGTCACAGATATCGAACAAGTCACCAGAACTCTGGCAACAGACTCGGTAACTCTGCAGAAAGAGGTATCCCGACTCGAGACAGAGAATACGCTGCTAGCGGCGAAACTGGATGACCTGGAAGGTCGATCCCGCAGAAATAACGTACAAATTCTTGGAATTCCTGAAAGTGAAGGGACCTGGCGATGGACCTCTATTTGGAGGACCTTTTAAAGACTAGATAGCAACCAAGAGGGCTGTCAACCATTTTCTCAGTAGAAAGAGCCCACAGAGTCCCGGGGGGTAGGCCCAAACCCGGGGCCACCCCCTAGACCTGTGCTTGCCTGTATGTTCAATTTCCGAGATAGGGAGGCAGTGTTACAGACCGCCAGAGTGGCCCCACCGATCCCAATTCAAAATTCAACAGTGTCTTTATTCCCAGGCTACACCATGGCGGTCTCTAAACGTCGCCGTAGCTTCATAGAGGTCAAAAAAGAACTGAGAGCCAAAGGTCTACCTTACTAGATGCTGTTTCCCGCAAAGCCTAGAATTGTGGCAGTGTAAGACGTGGTTCTTTGATACACCGGAGGAGGCACATGACTGGCTCGAGGGCTGGCGACAAGTAGGTGGATCCAAACGCGGGAATAGAATCCACCGCCGTCGAGACGAAACTGGAGAGACCGATGGCCAAGATAAACGACGAGTTGAGGAGGGGCACCCACAGCAACACGACGCAGAAGACCTCGGTCTGGGATGAAAATTAAAAGCTGGGAGATGACCGAAATGCACAACCGGACACCAATGCAGTCGCACCCACTTTGGACAATAAGCTGAGACAGTCCTTGGGGAGAGAGAAAGGTCTACGCTCCTCCTTACACTTCCTACCCCCTTCACACAAGTACTTTATCGGGGTGGGGTTTGAGCACTCTGCTAAGTTGGGGAGGGGGGCAATTTTGAGTCCGTCGGGCAGGGAGGGAGGGTCACAGGGTAGAGATAGAGTTTTGAAGGTTTATGGTTCTAGTTTGTAATGGCAATAACAGATTGGCAATGTACCCACTGGCTGACGTGCATGCACGTCTCACAGAAAAGTTAGCGCATTCACTCCTCGATTACCGTACGCATGGCAACACTAACCCCAGCTGAAGGTACTCCGGGAATACCCCCTGAGGTCCCGATGACCCCCCTCACGCTACTCACGTAGAATGTCCATGGGTTGGGAGACAAAATCTAAAGGTTCCTAGTATTGCAGGCATTAAAACGTCCAGCCCCAAAATTGGCCCTCATGCAGGAAACACACCTCACAGGTTCCACATGTAAGGCGTTGGATAGGTGGGGATATAAGATGGCGGTTCATTCGGAGTTCTCGTCCAGCTCCAGGGGAGTAGGCATATTAGTACGGAAACGCTCCTCCTTCATAATACACCAAGTCAAAAGAGATGATCAGGGAAGGTTTGCAGCTCTTCTGGGCCAATGGGGGAGAAAACAGGTTAATGTGGTTTCCGTATACATCCCCCCCCCCCAGCACTCCATGCGGTGGAACTCCCAGCTCTTGGTGAGTTCCTACTTACTCTTCCAGAAGGTGACCTTATAATTGGGGGCGACTTTAATGCTGCGATGGATGCTAACCTAGGCAGATACCCAGTGAAGGCACCGACATCCGGAGTCTCCCGTCTGCTGAGTTTTGTGGAGGCACTTGGACTTATTGATGTTTGGAGGCACCTCCACCCCACAGCACGACAATACACGTTTCACTCCAACGCGCAACGCATCCAGAATAGATTTCCTAACTTCTGCTAGCAGTCTGCAGAGAGTTGATGACATAACGATAAAGCAGTGGGGCAATTCAGACCACTCGCTGATCCTGTTGACATTTACATATCACCATGTGACCCCTAGACGGCTCTATCCCATCTACCCCGGTTACATGCAAGTCCCGAAAGTTTGTAAAGAGATCCGTAAAGCCACAAAGCACTTCTTCGTGGAGAACACTCTGTCTGTTAGTTCCCCATCCACTCTGTGGGAGGCATACACGGCCGTCATTAGGGGACAAGCCATAGCCTCAATTGCAGTGCACAAGCGAGAGAAGCAGAAAGAGCTGACAGATTTAGATCTGGAGTTGCACTTGGCAGAGGCACACCACTCGGCAGACCCCACGCCAGCATCGTCGCACTGCATCTCAAACAACAACAATTTAGAGACCATTTAAGAGAGGAGACTATATCGCATCTCACAACCACTAGGCATAAGATATACGACGTAGGGGATAAGGCGGGCAAACTCCTAGCATGGCTGGATAAACGAGAGCAGGCAACTAGGGGAATAGCGCAAATACAGGCAGGAGATGGACGGCAGACCCTCGGGAAATAGTACGCACACTGGCAGGGCATTTCCAAGAGCGGTGGACGAAGCCGAGGCCTCCATAAAAGACATAGTTATGCCCAAGCTTACCCCGGAGGCGGCCTTGAACTGGAGGCGGACCTCATAGAGGAAGAGTTATATACCGTGATCCGCTCACTGCAATCAGGCAAAGCAATGGGACCAAACGGGATCCCGATTGAGTTATACAAACTGATGACGGGACTTCTCAGTCCGCATCTATTGCGTATGTACACTGACATCCTAAAAAGAGGAGAGCTGCCACCTGACCAGCGACTGACCATGATTGTGGCGATCCCGAAACCTGGGAAGCCTCCAGCCGACTGCTCCTCATATCGTCCAATTTCTCTTATTAATGCAGAGGCTAAAATACTGGCTAAGGTGCTGGCGAACAGACTGGTGCCACACTTCGCGCATCTCATCCATCCAGATCAGTCTGGCTTTATGCCGAGCAGAAATACTGCACTAAACCTCAGACGCCTACATGGAGTACTGGCTAGGACTCCAACCCTGCAGGAACCAGCGGTAGTAATCTCCCTAGACGCGAGGATGGCGTTCGATATGGTGGAGTGGAACTTCCTTTTTGCGGTAATTCAACACGTGGGATTTGGCCCCAAGTTTCATGCCTGAGTCCGCCTCTTGTACACCGGACCGCTCGCGTACATTACGGCCAATGGCCATATCTCCAACACAATACCACTAGCGAGAGGGACACGCCTGGGATGCCCCCTGTCACGATACTATTTGCATTGGTATTGGAACCTTTGGCGGCGTGGATCAGAGGAGAACTATTGCTGCACGGTGTTCAATGGGCAGACGGATGGGAGGACAGCATCTCCCTCTACGCAGATATCATCTTGGTGTATTTGACGAACCCCGAATATTCCATACAAACTCTCCTTAAGATCTGTAATAGCCCAGTTAATCGTGTATCCAGATACCCATCCAAATTTAAGTTGGTTATGTACGTGCTACTTGGCCCGCACCGCGTCTCCCAGTAGGTTGTCCACTCCTACTTACAAATGATTCCTTTAAATATCTAGGTATTCATATCGCGACTAACCCTGCAGACTTTTTCTCTAAAAATCTAGCGCTCTGCTTGAGGGCTTGAAGAGACATGTGGCACACTGGGTGTCACTTCCTTTAACATTGTTGGGAAAGGCGGCATTATTCAAAATGATGGCTGTGCCCCGATTTTTATACGCCCTTGAGAATACGCCATTTCCAGTGCCCCTGAAATATTTTAAACGGATAGCGACACAAGTTTCCGCGCTGCAATGGGGCAATACGCTGACACGAATAGCGCAAACGAAGCTCAACAGAGTCTGGTATGACGGAGGAATAGCCCTCCCCAACATCACAATTGTATTATTGGGCGACATACCTTAAGTTATTAATCAGTGGATACATGCCCCCCCCCATACGGACCCAGCATACAGGGCAGATAGGATTCAGCTGGGTGCAAATACTGTACTTGCGCCTCTCTATAACAAAGGTCAGGCCCTGAAACTGGTGGGACCCACAAAACACACTATCATGATCTGGCATGCAGCGCAGATAAGGCTGGGATGAAAGGGAGTCATTACCGGACTCACCCCACTCTGGGACACTAAACGACTAGGGCAATTGAGGAACAGTAAGAGATTTGACCAATGGGACAACATGGGCATCTCCACAGTGGGCGACCTATGGGATAGTGGAACGGTAGTTCCATTTGAACAGCTCAGACAAAAGTACGAACTTGCTGCGTTAGAGGCTTTTCGTTATGCACAGATTAGGCACGCGCTACTGGCAACGCTGCCACAAGATACTGAAGTCCCAGAGGTCTCCCCGCTGGAAGATAGGTTGCTTACGGACTACATGCCAAAGCAGGCCACGTCTTTCACTTACTTTGACGACACAGAATGACAGGACACATTGGCCTCACCCAAAATGGTAGGGATACCCTCACGACTCAGACTAGTGCAGCTCAAGATATTACATCGCACATACCATACTAGATGTACCTTATACAAAATTAACAGAACGCAGCATCTGTACTGTCTTACAGGATGTGGAGAGGAGGGGTCTTTCTTTTACACATTGTGGGACTGCCCTAAAATAATTGACTATTGGAGAAAGATACTGTGAACAGTGTCGCAGACGGTTGGTCTCTCACTAGTCCCAGAGCCACGAAGGTGTATATTAAATGTATGGGAACCTAATGACCTTGCACGTCCAGCACAAACGTGGGCGACACTGGGGTTTATGATGGCAAAACTTAATATAGCGCAAAAGTGGGGGGCAGTGGATCCACCGTCGTTGGCGGCTTGGGCTAAAGACAAGGACCTGGCCATGTTGGCCGAAAAAACGGTTTTCATGAATCTGAGATGCCCCCAGAAATGGAGCAAAATATGGGGTACATGGAACAATTACCGGGGGAATGTGTGTGAGCCACCACCAGAACATGAAGACGATAGTTCGGATGAGGAGTTATAAGATGTATATTAGGAATGTGTTATATAGATTATCCAAAGAGCCAACCGTAACTCACCAGAGAATCGTAGTCATTAGTCAAGATTTTGTATGGGGGATATATATGCTATCTGTACTTTGTCTTTATATGCAACCTGATTTATTTGCTTATGTTTCACATGAAAATGAAAAACGGAATAAAAGAGAAAGCACAAGTTTGGATTCTTTTTGTGGTGTGTTTTTTGCGTAAGCGCTTTTACCACTGCCCCATGGATAAGCCTGACTGCTCTGCCAAGCTATCAAAGGTAAGTAGGGGGTTATCTTGTGTGTGTAACTCCCTTACCAGGACTAGAGTGGTGGGTTCTGCTTGGCTTGGGTGAAACCCCATTTCTAATAGGGCCTGATTCGGACTGGAGACAAATGGTTTCATTTATCTTTTTTTCCACCTGGAAATGCAACCTTGTTTTAATGCAAGTTATTAGAGAAAATCTTCAGCTTAAATTAAAAAAAATAATAATATCCCTCTGTTTGTTAAACGTTAGCATGGATGTAAAATTCCTAAATGGGATTACATCAAAGCTGCCCTTAAAACACTCCATTAGCTCCCTTGGCGATGCCAGGATCAAGCACAAGGTTTCAAGCACCATCCACAATGCAAACTGTGGCAAAGTTCTATATCTACAAAAATGGCTTTCCGTTAACCTATTTCCTTTTTAGAGCCATTTGCCCATTTCCAGTGATCACAGGGTCACACTTGCAGAATTTCAAGGATGGGTAATCCACCATCTGTCTGGAGTTAACTCACTACTGCACTGTATTATCCATCACACTGGACCATGCTCTTTCGATTAACTGAAAGGAGACACATATAATAAAGCCACTTAATGAATACTAAGTGTATGATTTATCTTTTCTCATTATGTTTTCTCTCAACTTGTACTTCAAGTGCTGTAGGCAGTTTTATATTTTCTCTTGTTTATACGTGGGGCCTCATTACGAACAGTCCAAGAAAGCCTTCAACAACAGGTCGGAGGCTTTCAGGGTCTCATTGCGGGTTTCAGTTTCGACTGCTGCATTATGATGCAGGCGGTCGAAAGTGAAACCGGCCTCAAGGAGCTCGTCATCCAGTTGGAGGCCTGCCCTTAATCCCTATGGACGGCGTTTCCGCCGTAGGGATTATGTTGTTGGTTTCCAACAGGCTTTCCATTCTTGTTTTCCGACATAGAAAGCCTGTCAGAGTGACATTGGGGGTCCCTAGCAGGGCCCCGTTTACCCTGTGGTCGCCAGTTGGGGGGCGGTGGGCACCATACTCTGTTCATCCCTGCACAGTTTTCATCCCTGCACTGTAGGAGGGTGGATACCTGACTATGGTTACCCCCAACCTTTTGCCTGGTGTTTTGCTGGTTTTCCGACTTAGTTGACCTGGGACCCTGCTATTCACGGCCCCAGGCCTACTGCTCTCTCTGTAAAATGGATTCCATGTACCTTAGGTGCATTTACCAATTGGTACTGGGCCACCTTATCAGACCCTGTAACTCAGGGCATAGGTGTACCCAGGGCCTACCAGGGGCTGCAGCATGTATTATGCCACCCCTGGCTGGGCATCTAAATCTGACACAACTGGCTGCAGGACAGCTGGGGCAAGGTGGTGTAATCACCCCTTGCTTTAGATATAGTATACCTATATCTAACCCTAAAATAGACACATAGATTCCTATCAGTCACTCCTATGGCAGGCCTTAACAATCCTGAAGGCAGAGTGCCTCGAATCATGTGAGATGGTGCTCTGGCATGAGCTGAGTCCGTTTGCAGCTTGCGGAACCAAGTCCTAATAGCTGTTCCATGATATCGCATACCATATACTCTTAAGTGCATTATAATCCTCGCAGTTATATGCCAACTCTGGTATTGCTTTATCAAAACATGTCGAGTAAGGTGTCATACGAATTGGAATACTAACCCCTCGCCAATTCTGGCGACGGGGTTAGCATTCCACCCTTCTAGAGGGACACGACATGTATGTAACTGTGAACCCCGGTTAAAGTTAACTCGAGCCTCAGCATCACAAAATGGATGCTGCCACCACAGACACAAGTCTAACCTCCTGCTGCTGGGAGTCCTTCCAGCGAGGAGAGCTTGGACAAAGGGTTTCCTGTCAGGGGTGGTGCTAGCACCATCCCAGACAGGGTGTTGTGTATCCTGGGTAGGCAGGGCTTTAGAGGAAGGTGACTGCAAGTGGCACCCCGGTGCTCACTATGCATAGGCCGGCTAGAACCAGTTCCAGGGGCACACCAGCCCCTGAGCTGGGGAAAGTCCGGCAGGGGAGAGGGGTGTAACCACCCCCTTCCTGGTCCCACCCATGGGCAGGACCTAGTCGCGTGCCAGCCCCTTTCCTTAGTATAAAGATAGGAGTGGGCCCCCTTCCCAAATTAGATAATTCCAAATCTTGATGACTTACCACGAAAGAACTCTTGAACCTTTCAGAGGATTCTCCCTTGTGGCTAAGGAGTAGCCACCCTGCACCCGCGGGCACCATCCAAGCATCGCAGTTTGCTGTAAGTCTCTCCTCCGGATCAAGACTGCGCAGCTCAACGAGAACCGGCTTCCCTGGCACCTCTGACCTCTACCTGCATCATCAGCCCAGCTGAGATTCGTGGGTGTGACGAGACCTCGAGGGACCGGCCATCTTCAAGACTGCACAACGCTTGCCCAGCACGACCGCCGAGGGATCCTCGAGTGAGTGCTTTGGGGTTTGAGAAGCCCTAACCCTGAGCAGCTCCAGCACCGAAGTCCAGCCCCCCAGCATCCACCAGATCTGCGCGGGGCCCTTCTGCTCTTTGCTGCTCACCGCGTTGTCCGGCTACTTGTCTGCTGGCTTGTGGCCCTCCTGACGACGAACGACGACATTTCCAACACTGGTCTGGTTGCTCCAGACTGGCCCTTGCTCCCCTCCAACAGAGGAGCACCCCGGACCCTCCTGGTCCACTCCAGACGCCATTTTGAGTCCACCGCGTGGGCTTGCATTTGCCAAGAGTTGTTGCCCCAATCCTGGGTCCAGCGACGTCGACAGCAGATACCTTCGTGGGACAGCTCGCACCTCCATCCTGGTCGCCGACAACGCGTCCAGGTCCGAGAGACTGCAGAGCCCAGCGTCGCTCACTCACCTGGTCGAGGTGACTTCGTCCGGTGCCATCCTGGTGCCCACCTAACCACTGGCTAGTGGTTCAGAACTTGGTCCCCTCTGCTTACAGGTACCCTCCATCACCGATCCAGGCTTGGATCACATCGAACTTCATCACTGGTCGCCTGCCAGCAACTACTTCTTTCAGGCTCCATAGACTGCAACGAGGATTCCCGACGTCTTTTCAGCCCTATGCAGCCGCAGCCCCTGGGCTAGGTAACCTGAGCATTTCGGTGCTCCAGCATAGCTTAACTATCCAAGGGTCCAGATCCTTTTTCGTTTCAGCTCTACCTAGTCGGATTCGTCCGATAACACTAACTTTTCGAAATCTAGCATCCATAGACTTTGTCCCGCATCCTGCGTGAGAGTGCACATTCTGCATCCGATCTCCCTAGGCCTCCTGCTCGTAATCTGAAGGTTCAGTAGTCCAGTCCTAGCGATCCTAAAGCCTTTGAGACTGGTTACTTACCTGCTAGCATTTCGCATTCCACTTTTGTAGTATATGGTTTTTCGTGCCCCTCGGGCATTTGTGTAAATTGTGCGACTTTCAGTATTTTCATAAGAGCTTTGTATTGTGCTTAGCGCCCTGTCCTCATAAAGAGTCCAGGGCTGTTGTGTTCTAAATAAATATACTTTTATTTTCATAACAACTTGTGTGGTGTCCTTTCACTTGGTGTTCAAGGGGTATATGTGATGGTATAACAGCTGGCTTAACACGCCCTCTAGAGTCTAGCCTAAAGACTGCTCTTGTCCACGCTACTAGGATAGCTGGTCTACGGTTGACTTACAACCACTCATCAATAAGGGTTGTTTGGACTGATACATAGTGATCACTAGAATAGTGAGCACTGCATATCAGGCCAACTTCTCACATGCACCATGTGGCAGGCATTCTCAGGTGCCTGACATGCGGTCCAGGGATAAACATAACTCCCATTTGTCTATGGGAGGTTGTGCTACGTCCGGTTTATGGTTGCAGCACAAGCTTCCAAAGACAAATGGGAGTATGCGACTGCACCGTATGCTGTTGCCTTGTAATGCTGCAGGTGGGACCGCCAACCGGAGGTCGGTCTGTCCCGATTCTGCAACCGTTCACATCCGCCCGACATCGTAATAAGGGCCTTAGTCCTGCAACCTTCTTTTTTTTTCTTTTTTTTTTTTTTTGTTTACTTTTAGAAATAAGTTCTTGGCTATATTCTAATATTTGGGTGAATTCTGGGTCCATGTTTATATTAACCCTTTCGACGCTCATGACGAGCTCAGCTCGTCGTGAGGTACACCTCTCGTACGCTCATGACGAGCTCAGCTCGTCCTGAATGCATAGGTTTCCGTTTAGCGTTAACGCACAGCGGAAATATGCGTTGCCTCGATGCGGTGAAGTTGAAGAAAGCAGGCTTATTTAATCATATTTATTTATATATTTTCTCCAACACACTTGTTTATTTAAACAAAAGTAGACGGCACTCATGAGCTGTGGTTTAAAAGTGATTTAATGGCAGACCCCCTGCCCCCAAGACAACAGAAGCGTTTCACCAGTAAGGCTTCTTCAGTGTCAACCCGTGCATCAGAAAATACACCATTTTATCTCCACCTCTCTTTCGAAATAGACAGAGGACTAAAGCGCCGGGTTCTTAATGGCGGCCATCTTTCAATGTGTTACAATGTAAAAACATTGCCAGAAGAAAACATTCAACTTGTTATACATGGAGAATGGTGTCAATAAAGTGCTTGTGCGATTAAAAACATGTTTTTCTACAACCATAGATATAAGCAGTATATTATTTACAAAACGCATGTTAACCCATTATGAAGATAAAAGAGGACAGCTAAAAAGACAATCACTTTCGAATTGAGACGTAAATATCCATATTGACAATTTCAATTCATGAACATTACATTTTTCAAGAGACACTTGACATGGTTATAATCATGTTTAAAAACTTTGACGGTTCTATCACGGTACTAGTCTCATTTCAAAAGCCCAATTCGTTATTTTATAAACATCATTATAAAAGCGTTACCTCTTGTTCAAGGGTTGTCTAAATAATAACATGCCCACATTTTTTTGCACTGTATGTGCAATAATGGTTGTATTAATTGTTGTTTGTTTGTATTTTTCAAAGTTTCATCATAACCCTTTCGTTTCTTTTATTTTTTTCTCTTTTTTTCTTTTTTCTTGTTGTATCGCCCTTTATGGGCGAGGATGTTAGTATGACCTTATATTATGGTCCCACAGTGCTGGGTAGAATAGAGACTCTGGGATGTTATCGGTCTATATCTGTCTATGTTTCAGTTCTTGCTTGTGCTGTATTATTTAAGATGTTATGAAATGTCACTAGAGGACCCCGTTTTGCAGTATTCGGACCTTCTTGTTACTGGAGGTGTACCCACAGTTCTTCATCATTATTCAATCCCCTTGGCTGCATAGTCTAGAGATCGATGATGTATTTGGATTCTAATGCCCTTAGAGATCTAATTTTATCCCCACCGCGTTCCTTATTCTCAAGTTGGTCAATGAGAAAAAACGTCAATAGATCCCTATTGCTTTTGTGGTGGATTTCGAAATGGCCTGCCACAGGGTAGTTCTTGTCTTTATTTGTTATGGCACGCATGTGCTCCAGGATACACTTTATTGCTAGGTTGATGGTACTCCCAATGTATCTCTTAGAGCAAGGGCAGACCAGGCCGTAAATTACAAATTCTGAATTGCAGTTCAGAAATTTCCTGATCGTCCTGGTAGGTCGTGGGTCATTGGGCCTTCCCTCGTATTTGGTCCGCTCTTTACTGTGTTTGCAGGCTTTACAGTGCATGCAAGGAAAAAAGCCTGGAATGGATTTCATTTTAGATGTTCTAGGGGAATCCTCAAAGTGACTGCTGGTCAGATGGTCGCTGAGGGACTGACCGCGTTTATAGGTTACAGATGGTTTAGATGGGAACCTATTTTTTAGGACTATATCTGTTTGAAGGATATGCCAGTTTTTGTTTAGAATTTGGACCAATTTGTTCGACCACATGTAAGTGGTGATCATTCTTGTCACTGTCTCAGATTCTGTCGTCTTCCTTTTATTTTTTAGGAGATCCCTCTTGTCTATGCGATCTACTCTACTCGAGGCATCTGTCAAGGATGCCTTCGAGTATCCTCTAGCTCGAAAACGTGTAACGGCTGCCTCTCTTGCTTCTGAAAAGTCACTT
Source organism: Lissotriton vulgaris (assembly GCF_964263255.1). NCBI lineage: Eukaryota > Metazoa > Chordata > Amphibia > Caudata > Salamandridae > Lissotriton > Lissotriton vulgaris. The sequence goes on along the minus strand of NC_141691.1, from coordinate 671,775,758 downwards.
GTGTCGGAGCAGTTCCTTTTGAGGCAAAGCAATTCGCCAAAGGGGATATTTATTTTCATGCTCCTAGGATGGTGACTGGCCGCATGTAAGAGGGTATTACTCGCTGTGGGTTTCCGGTAGAGTTTTGTGTGTAGGGATTGTCCTACCGTGAAGACCTCTAGATCGAGATAGTGCACGGACTTGTCACTGATGGTACTAGTGAATCTTAGATTGAGACTGTTGTCATTTAGCGCATATACCCTGTAGAGGAAGAGAACTCTAAATAAACCGCTTTCCAATACTGTGACCTCTACAAATACAGGACAATGTGAATTGCAGGGATCACAAGTTTATTCTGTGTTAAAAAGGCAAGTAGAATAGCACTGGTCATAGTAAACAATACTGCTAGCCTGTGTGTGTGTGTGTGTGTGTGTGTGTGTGTGTATATATATAAATATATATATATGTATGTGTATGTATGTATGTATGTGTGTGTATATATGTATGTATATATATATATATATATATATATATATTTTTTTTTTTTCTTGCCTTTTGGTGGTGGGAGAACACTAGCTTTTGTTTTTGATTTTATTTACCTCTAACTCCCCTTTGCCACTACCCACCCCTAGACCCTAAATTTATCCATACCTACCTTTTTAACTAACCACCCCATAACCCTAAAATTACCCTTACTTTCCTTTGCCACTACCCACCCTAAACCCTAAAATTACCCATGCCTCCCTTTACCACTATTAATCACAAAAAAGTACCAGAGGGTCAAGAGTAAGACAGGCTAATTATCGAAGACAGAGAAGGTGTAACGCTCCCACTTGCCATATGACTGAAAGAGGAGTGATGTAGAACATGCCAGATCAAGATCAGTGTCTGGTCTCTGGCTCCCATCAGTCACCACTCTGAACCGCCCTTCATCATTTGGGGCTCCGAGGACCAACACTATACTAGATCTTGGTTCTCTAGCAGAAAGGAATTAACCTTCCTGTTAGTTAGTATGTGTTGGTGTTATGGTCGAGACCATGTGTGTTGGTAAAGTAACTGACAAGGTTAAAAAGAGGGTGGTGTGCAGTGCAAAGAAAAACCAAGGAAGATAATAAAGGGGGTAAGTAAAATTGGTTTTAAGGAGCAAAAGAATAATTTAATAGGGTATAGCTCCTAGCACCAATATTAAAAAATAGCCAAGACAGGGTAAAATCTATGACCTGTCTAGTGGTGTAACGTGGTCGACATGTTTCAGCAAAAACCGGCCAATAGCCTTGCTTTCTTCAGGACCTTAAATGTACAGCTACTGCAAACAAAAAAACCAAATGTGACAAAAGTATAACAATTAAGTGAAGTATAGTATAGGAACGACACTGAAAAGTCACCTGAACCTCCAGGTGTGTCTGTTCCAGATCTTCTCACATAGTCAGCAGTGGGCTGAAATAAAAATGCATGGCATGAGCTAATCCCTCCATACCTGTCCGAAATAAGCCTGCTTTTTGCACCTGTTGCAATCATCAACATAGGTGTAGTTTACGTCCCAGGATCTGAACAAACACACTGACCAGACTAGTGCAAAACAGTAATCGTGGAAATTGAACCATTTCAAGTTTCACAGGATGCTTCTTACCTGGCTAGTAAGAAGTGTACACCTCACCCCGCCTGGCTGCGGCTCAGGACTGGTGAAGCACCGCTCTAAAAAAGGTGAATAAATTCAAAAACAAGAATCATCCACCATGTAGTGCCTGAACTTGATCAATCTGAGCTATGGAGTGTTGTCGTGTATAGATTCTAGCAAATAGTGAGAGGCGGTGAAAGATGTTCTATCCGCTTGCAAAGTTGGGACTTATCATGTTGTTATCCTGTTATTACATACATCCTTCAGTTACAGAATCTGATGCCAAAGAAGCTGTTCAATCTAGCAGGACCTTCTAATCCCGTTCACCAGACTAGGTAAGATTAGGTAAGATTAAGTGCCCCGTGGTTGAAGGACCACCATACAGCAGAACACTGATACCTGTTCTTAAACGAGCCGCATGCTGAAAATGCGTGTTACCGCTCGGTAGAATTAAAAGAAACTCCAGCGCGCACTCACCTATCCGTCGGTACTTCCTAGCGGCATCTGTGCCGTCTGGGGAGGTACCGGCGGTCTGTTTCTGTTTAGGTTATATCTCGCTGTCCCTCATTGGTCAGAGACAGTCACGTGACGCGCCATTCGAAACGGCAAGCGTCCGTGATATTACAGAGCCCCTGATTGGATTAGCTTATGGGCCGACTGCCCAATGGCGTGCTAGGTAAATTGTAAACACCAAAGTTAGATAGTCGGGTGAGCCTTCGGTGATACAGGTACATTTCTATATTTACGCCTGAAACCCAGGGGGGTGCAGCCCCGCATGTAGCTTTGTAGTCATGATCTAATAAACTCATAGTGTAATGAATTAGCAAAATCAGCGGAATGTGCAATATCGCTCAGGCAGCGGCAACAAGAATTGCAGTGACCATATCAAGAAATGTACCTGTATCACCGAAGGCTCACCCGACTATCTAACTCTGGTGTTTACAATTTACCTAGTACGCCATTGGGCAGTCGGCCCCTAAGCTAATCCAATCAGGGGCTCTGTAATATCACGGACGCTTGCCGTTTCGAATGGCGTGTCACGTGACTGTCTCTGACCAATGAGGGACAGCGAGATATAACCTAAACCGAAACAGACCGCCGGTACCTCCCCAGACGGCACAGATGCCGCTAGGAAGTACCGACGGATAGGTGAGTGCGCGCTGGAGTTTCTTTTAATTCTACCGAGCGGTAACACGCATTTTCAGCATGCGGCTCGTTTAAGAACAGGTATCAGTGTTCTGCTGTATGGTGGTCCTTCAACCACGGGGCACTTAATCTTACCTAATCTTACCTAGTCTGGTGAACGGGATTAGATGGTCCTGCTAGATTGAACAGCTTCTTTGGCATCAGATTCTGTAACTGAAGGTTGTATGTAATAACAGGATAACAACATGATAAGTCCCAACTTTGCAAGCGGATAGAACATCTTTCACCGCCTCTCACTATTTGCTAGAATCTATACACGACAACACTCCATAGCTCAGATTGATCAAGTTCAGGCACTACATGGTGGATGATTCTTGTTTTTGAATTTATTCACCTTTTTTAGAGCGGTGCTTCACCAGTCCTGAGCCGCAGCCAGGCGGGGTGAGGTGTACACTTCTTACTAGCCAGGTAAGAAGCATCCTGTGAAACTTGAAATGGTTCAATTTCCACGATTACTGTTTTGCACTAGTCTGGTCAGTGTGTTTGTTCAGATCCTGGGACGTAAACTACACCTATGTTGATGATTGCAACAGGTGCAAAAAGCAGGCTTATTTCGGACAGGTATGGAGGGATTAGCTCATGCCATGCATTTTTATTTCAGCCCACTGCTGACTATGTGAGAAGATCTGGAACAGACACACCTGGAGGTTCAGGTGACTTTTCAGTGTCGTTCCTATACTATACTTCACTTAATTGTTATACTTTTGTCACATTTGGTTTTTTTGTTTGCAGTAGCTGTACATTTAAGGTCCTGAAGAAAGCAAGGCTATTGGCCGGTTTTTGCTGAAACATGTCGACCACGTTACACCACTAGACAGGTCATAGATTTTACCCTGTCTTGGCTATTTTTTAATATTGGTGCTAGGAGCTATACCCTATTAAATTATTCTTTTGCTCCTTAAAACCAATTTTACTTACCCCCTTTATTATCTTCCTTGGTTTTTCTTTGCACTGCACACCACCCTCTTTTTAACCTTGTCAGTTACTTTACCAACACACATGGTCTCGACCATAACACCAACACATACTAACTAACAGGAAGGTTAATTCCTTTCTGCTAGAGAACCAAGATCTAGTATAGTGTTGGTCCTCGGAGCCCCAAATGATGAAGGGCGGTTCCGAGTGGTGACTGATGGGAGCCAGAGACCAGACACTGATCTTGATCTGGCATGTTCTACATCACTCCTCTTTCAGTCATATGGCAAGTGGGAGCGTTACACCTTCTCTGTCTTCGATAATTAGCCTGTCTTACTCTTGACCCTCTGGTACTTTTTTGTGATTAATGTTAGGTGGGCATGTATTCAGAGCAGGTCATTAAATTGCCCGTGGGTCCCCTTTAATGTATGTAGTTTGGATATCCCTTTACCACTACCCACCTCATAACCCTGAAAATTGCACTTACCTTCTTTAACCACTGCACAACCCTGAACCCTAAAATTACCTCCCTTTACAATTTATTTAAAATGTCAAATATTTACAGGAAAAAACAAGGGTTAAAGTAACATATTACATTTTAAACTAAAAGAAAAAACGCTGAAATTAACCAGTAATAGTTTAGCTAGAACCTATGCCCCCCACCATGTTTTCATGAATTGTCATTTGAGACTTTATCCGAGATGTTATCAATTATGTCATTAAGCATGTCATGTGATGCAGTCTGTTGGGTCATAAGCAGAGGTATTGCACCGTTACATCGCAACTTTTACAACGGGAGTCTATTACAACGCAACTTTTACAACGCTGGATCTATTACATCGCATGCCTTTACAACGCATGAAGCAGATGCTATTACAACGCATGCCATTACAACGTAAGTATAGGTAAGTATATATATTTTTTTATTTTATTTAATATTACTTATTTTAATTATTATTAATTATAAATAAATATATTTATTCATGTTTTTTATATTATAAATTAAATATATTAATTTAAGTAATTTTAAAAATAAGTATGAGTATAGGAGTATATGTTTTGGGGTACTGAGGTATATATTTTGGGGTGTTTGGGTATTTTTAGGTTTCAGGGCTGGGTTTGGGTTTTGGGGTACAGGGGTATTTTTAGGTATTAGGGCTGGGTTTGGGTTTTGGGGTATAGGGGTATTTTTAGGTTTCAGGTTTGGGTTTTGGGGTACGGGGGTATTTTTAGGTTTTAGGGCTGGGTTTGCGTTTTGGGGTACAGGGGTATTTTTAGGTTTCAGGGCTGGGTTTGGGTTTTGGGGTACAGGGGTATTTTTAGGTTTTAGGGCTGGGTTTGGGTTTTGGGGTACAGGGGTATTTTTAGGTTTTAGGGCTGGGTTTGGGTTTTGGGGTACAGGGGTATTTTTAGGTTTCAGGGCTGGGTTTTGGGTTTTGGGGTACAGGGGTATTTTTAGGTTTTAGGGCTGGGTTTGGGTTTTGGGGTACAGGGGTATTTTTAGGGTTCAGTTTTTTTTAAAAAAACGACTTTAAATACATTACATTAATTAAATTAATTAAATTAAATTTAAATTATATTTACAATTCATAAATTAATTAAATTACATTAATTAAATAAAATTAATTAAAATAAATTAATTCCAATTTTAAATTAATTAAATTAAATTAATTAAATTAAATTACATTAATTAATTTATAATATTTACAATTTATAAATTAATTAAACTACATTAATTTATTTAAATTAATTAAATTAAATACAATTTTAAAATTAATTAAATTAAATGAATTACTATTTTTAAATTAATTACATTAAATTATTAGAATTAAATTTATTAAATTAAGTTAATTACTATTTTAAAATTAATTAAATTAAAATAATTAAATTACATTAATTAAATTAAGTTAATTACATTTTTAAATAAAGATATACTTACCTATACTTACGTTGTAATGGTATGCGTTGTAATAGTATATGCTATGTAATGACATGCGTTGTAAAGGCATGCATTGTAATGGATCCTGCGTTGTAAAAATTGCGATGTAACGGTCTGCGTTGTAAAATAACGCGTTGTAACGTCATACATCCAAAGCAGAGCGTGGTGGGGGGGCACAAGTTCTAGTTAGCTCAGTAAGTTATAACTGGTGGATATCAGTTTTTATTATTGTGTAGTTTAAAATGTTACACTATTATTGACATTTTACTATAATGTCAGTTTAAGCTTTGTTTTTCAGTGAATTTGAGTTTTTTTAATGCATAGTAAGATATTATTACCATAGATAACTCTAACCTCACTTTAACTTGATTTTCTTTAACGTAAAGTAAGATCTTGTTACAATTCCAAAGCCTCACTTCGCCCCTCCTGTTGCTGGGCATGGTGTGGAGTTTGGTGCAGGGTCGGCAAGCATGCGGACACCGTGGACACGATTGTGCACCTGGATCCATCCGTAGATTTTCAGAGCTTTTTCCTAATGCAATTTTGAGCTGACAACCACCTGGAAGATCATTATTCTTCTCTGTCGTTCTCTGTAAGACGGTTGCCTTACCCTCAGCGGATTAATCCATTCTTATCGGACTGGAGTCTCTGGGTGGATCCTTAGTGGGCCCTCCCCGTTGTGGCGGGATCCCATGGCTCTTGTGTTCATTTTTTTGGTTGCTGATCTCTGGGATGTCCCATTAGCAGTTTCTGCCACACATCGCTTGCTCTTTCCTGGACACCCCCTTCACCTTCTAAGGCTTGGTTTCTATCACCTTTGCTCCCTGAAGAAGGTGTGACCGCTTATTGAGCCTCCCACTGAAGTGTGCGTCATCACTCACTGAGAATTGTACCCACAGACCTCAGGAGGCTGTTGATAAATTAAACAGAACCAGCGGCAAATTCCATTTGTAATATGTAAAACTATCCACCAATGTGAAAGTATATATATATTTTTTGTCCAGTGAATTTCTACCTGTATATAGATCTATGTGTATTTCATCATAGCTGTATGGAAAATATTGCAATGGACGGATATTGGCCTTTGTACAGATACTTTTGCTGCTGGTCTTGGGTCTTTACCGTTTTTGAGTTTAGTTTCTTTTGACTGTATATGTTGTGGAAAACATATGGGGTAGGAATGAGATGTGCTAGTATGCATGCAGGTGTGATAGTTCATAGGGTGTGAACAGGTGGTTTCCAGATAGAGCGCAGTGCAGGCTTCGATAATATTGAAATTTGTGTTTCAAATAATTGCCCTAGGTGTATGTGTATATATTAATGGATATAACTGCCAAGCAATATGTTCACCAAATATTTGTGGAAGTAAGTCTTTGACTAAATGGATGTTTTTCCATTTAAAAAATCATTAGAACTGTTGAGCTTTTGAATCCCAAGGGTCAGTTGCGATTTGTTAGCGCATAGTTACCCGATGAGTGATACCATTGTTGTATAAAAGAGAAGGCAGGTAGTTTTTGCTGTGTATTGTGTACCTCCCATGTCCCTGCCTCTCTATTTAGTTACCATGGGCCTCGTTATTGTTTGGAGTTGCAGGGTCGAGTCTGGTCTGAGGCCAGTCTCTTAACACATACCCACACCCCACATTTCTTTAGGTTGAGCCCGAGCCACCGTGCATGCGCTGCTCTGAGGTTTTTTCTAAGTACTCTAAACTACTCCATGTGGGTCTGACTCCACCCACACATAGGATTGGCTTTTGCGTGTGTCTTTCAATACTGAAAGAACTCAAATGGCTAAAGACGGGCACATATCCCACCTTTTTTTAGGTTTTGCCTAGCCAATGCTTACGAAGTGAGCATTCGCTAGAAAAAACCTAATGAGTATAGTATAGGGGTTGGAATACGCCCCCGTCATCCATTGGTTAGCTCCATAAATGGAGGCTAGCCATTGGAAGACTGGCCTGTCCGTCAATGCACGACCAGATTCGGGGGCGTTCCCGAGAATTTTTGGCTTTTGGCGACGTCAGCCGAAAGCCAGTTCTCGGGAACGCCCCCGAGTCTGTTCCAGCATTGACGGCATCCGCCCTCAATACAGTTGCCCGATAGCGCTCTGTTTACCGTCTTCCTAGGTTCCCCTGTAATGGGGGCGGTGGAGTAGATGGCTTCCGTGTCCCTGACTGGTGAGTAAGCTTCTTTCTGCAGTCGCCGCCCGGCCCGCGACCAGGAAGACAGGCAGGCCGGGGGGGCGGAACTGCGGGACACCCCCGTGACGTCATTCCCGAGCCGCGCTGTGATTGGCTGCCGGCCCGGGACCTGACAGGGAAGACGAGCTGCCCGCGTCTCCTCCTTCGTTCGGCAAATAAGCCTTTTCTTGGAAGAGTACCCGGACGGCCGTAATTAGACCCGTGGGCAAAGTACAGTGCTGCTTTCAAGTCCTTGTTGGGGTGTGGGAGGGGGCTTGTCTTTGTATGAAGGGGCAACGCTTTTCTTGTCCATCGGAAGATCGGTTGCATGCCCTGGCGCCGCCACCAGCTACAGGCCTGAGACAATCAATGCTGCAGCAGCGTGAACCCGGCGTGTCTTTCTCTCTGCATATCATACATATCCCCTGTACTCCTGGTGTGGCCACAAGTAGGACCAAATTCAAGGGCTGGCGCAGCGACAAGGGCCTAAGTGAACCTATTCTTTGATCAGGGAATCGGTAGTGAGGGGTTAGCAAACACTTACGCTGAGTGTTTGAGTCCCTGATGCCTAGGAATCCCAAATCAGATATAGTTAAGTTAAATATCCAGTTTGGGGGCTGTCTTCTGACACTCTCTTGCACACAGGCTGCCTGTCTCCCAGTCCGTTAGCACTTGGCCCCTCCTCCTTACTGCGCGCGCACCCTCCCGGGGCAGCCGGGACAAGTTGGCGCGAGATAGAAATGAAAAAAGAGCGGAGCGCGGGCGACTCCTGAGCAGAGTTGGGGGTGACCCCTCTAGGACGGGGGACCCCCACGCCGCACACAGCAGGCTGTCGTGCAACTGCACTGGAGGATGGCTCGGCGGAGTCGCAGGTGAGTGTTGCTAGCGTCACCTGTGTCCACACAGCATAACCTGTGCATTGCTAGAAATCTGGGTTACACTAGAGATGTGAACTGTCAGCGACTCAGAGGTCGCTGGTCTGTTTCTCTCGGGATACAAGCAGAAAGCCTCCAGGTACTCTGCAGTTTTGCAAAGATAGTGCCAAAATGAACGAATGTGGAATTTGTAACTGGTTAGTTCACTCCTATGTTTATTTGTTTTCATTCTGTTATGATTTGTTTTGAGGACGGCAAGGGTCTCTGTGCCCAAGTGTTTCGCCTGCTATTTATTTCTGTGTTTATACTTTTACCAGCGAGTCTCTTTCCCACTTTGTGTCTGGATCCCGCCCAGACATGGCTTCCCTCTCTTTGGTAGATGTTAAAGTTGCCCGCCTATTTCACCCACCACTTCCAATGGCGTCTATACAGTGATTCTATGCCCGAGCATTATTACATTTGTGCTTGTCTGTCCTTCGATTTTAACTTGCTTAACTAACCGACAGTGTAATATTATTTGGAATTGGATTGGCACCACTTGTACACTTCCTTCGTATCCGACGTCCAAACCGATTGAGCACACACATCATGTTTATGCGCATTATAAACGACCCTTTACTAAATCGCTTTCCATCGAAACTTACTGAATCATTTTGAGTTCAGACTTCATTTATTCTAACTTAAAATATGCGTTGCACTTTTGTTTTGCTTGTGTATTGTTCGACATTGCTCTATGTTGTCATATTGATCACGTTGTTTACCACTCATGCTTCAAGTGAATTGTTACATTTGTTATGTACAGCGAATTTTCCAAGTGTTATGAGTATTTGTATAACACACTTGTGCTACTAACATGGCCCTGTTGTACAGCACTACGTTTTTGGTGTGACTGTCTGTTGGTGGTCTGGTTCATCTTGGGACTGTGGTGTGTGGGTGTGACTGCTCAAGTGTGTGTGTGTGTGTGTGTGTGTGTGTGACTGCTCTAGAGTGTGTGTGTGACTCCCCCAATGTGTGTGTATGTGACTGCTCTGTGTGCCCCTGTTGCCTGCTTGTGCCTCTGTGTGCCCCTGTTGCCTGCTTGTGCCTCTGTGTGCCTCTGTGTGCCCCTGTTGCCTGCTTGTGCCTCTGTGTGCCCCTGTTGCCTGCTTGTGCCTCTGTGTGCCCCTGTTGCCTGCTTGTGCCTCCGTGTTCGTGCCCCTGTTGCCTGCTTGTGCCCCTGTTGCCTGCTTGTGTCTCCGTGTGCCCCTGTTGCCTGCTTGTGCTGTGTGGGGGTGTGTGGAGGGCTCTGTGTGGCTGTGTGTGTAGGAAGCTTTGTGTGGCTGTGTGTGTGGGGGGCTTTGTGTGGCTGTGTGTGTGGGTGTGTGTGTGGGGGGGCTCTGTGTGTGTTTGTGTGTGGGGGGGCTCTGTGTGTGTTTGTGTGTGGGGGGGCTCTGTGTGTGTTTGTGTGTGTCATTTGCAAGAGATAAAGCTAGTGGCATTGTAAATGACAATGCCATTTATTTATGTTAAAAAAAAACATAAATAAAAATGTCAAGAGCAATGCCAATGGCTCTAACTTTAACAAAGGCAAAACCATTGCATTGTAAATGCTTGTTTTAATGTTCACTCCCACTGCACTTTGCTCTTGGGAGCGAGCAGCGGTGCGCAGGTTGGCAGCTGCATTCCTCATGGGTCAGGTTACTGCGCTTTCTCTTTCGCTTGCAATCTGGTTCTAGTCTGTTTTCTGTCCAGTTATCTTTTCTCCACCACCCCGATCCACTGGTTTGACAACCGGCTCCTTGGCTCAAGCAGGGAGCGGTCTTCAAACATTTAAATCCCGATAGACTATCAGAATCTTCTGTGTGTCTCTCGATCGCAACTTCAGTGCGTGCATCTGGTAACAATCATCCTGATTGGAACTGCAGTGAAACATGTTTTTTTTTTCATTCCCCTTCTGTTTTGTTTTAAGCAACTTCAGTGCATGCATCTGGTAACAATTATTCAGATAGGAGCTGTAGTGCAATCAGTTTTTTTTAAATTTCTCTTCTGTTTTGTTTGTTAGTGTTATTTTTCATTTTGCGTTTACGTGCAGTGCGTGCATCGGGTAACAATCCTCCTGATTTCCACTGCTGTGTGATGTATTTTACAACTGCTGAAAGCGCTATAACACAAGGTATTTTATCAAGTAAACACTATGAACTACATCAATAAATACACTTTTACGTCCCTTTTTTTGAAAGGCCTAGAATGAGTGCCAGATGCCTTATATGGGCCTTGATGAATATTGAGGACATGGCTTTTGCACAACTTCAGGACACTTTTAAATCCCACCCACTCTACCACTGCTGCCACTGTGCCTCCAAATGATCAGATGGTGGTTAGGTACCTTGGGGTAATCTCGCTCAGTACAGAAGCAATTGAGCCCCACACTTCTCATTCCTAGCAGCAAAGTAAAACTGCACAGAGGACCATTTGGCGTTATTTACCTTTCCCCGTGTTCTGCAGTTAAGATGCTCCATCTGGGGTATTGTGTCCAGTTGCATGGGTGTAAGAGAATTAAAGGCACATGACAGACACGGTCTGGTTGAAAAGGAAATTAATAGGGCACGCCACGGATATAGATGAGCGGGGAGAGCAGGGGTGTCAGGCAGGAATGGTTAATTTCAAGGGAAGACTGCCCAGTTTGATACCTCCATCACCCTCTTTGAAACCGACTCCTAGAGTTGTTTTCGTTGCTTAAAGTACTATTTTAGGTTGTTTAATTTTAAATCTGGCCTAAAGTCAGCTTTAGCTGTCTGGAGAGAGCGCCAATGCAAAGAAGCCCCGTCACTTGTCCACAAGCGGCGAGACCTATTGGCTTTGCCAATGCTTGTTTATTTATTTTCCCAGTTCCTTAGGCGTCACGCAGCTGCCACCTCACAATTATATATATTTCTACATTTTGGGCGAGGGTTTTTGGTTTTGTGTCCACGAGGGCCAAGGGGTCAGGGACCTATTCTGCCCCTATGTACTTTTTAACCCGTTAACCGCAGCGTAAATTCCGCAGCAGTGCGGGTGATTTCTTGTGCGGGCGTGGCCACGTCGGCCAACTGACGTGTGCAGCACTACGGAGGTAGTACTCGCGACGGCCGTTGGCTGACGGCAGCAGCAAACAGGTTTAAGAACCTTTTAAGTCTAAGGGACCAAGTCACAGAGTCCTGTAATGGTTGCTGCAACATTTCTTTTTTTGGTGAGCAATCTGACCACTTGATCTGAAAAAAGCACCTTCAGCCAATCGGGCGTGTAGAATTTCTGAATTTCAGCCCAACAGTCAAGATGTCTATAAATGTTGACCCTTACCCTGTCAAAAACTACTGACCGATTTACCCCAGCACACAAAAAGCAAAATTACTATGGAAATTGCTTAGGGAAATTGTGTTCTGGGACACCCCTGTTTTCTAGTCCCCTGCTTGACGTCCACTGTTATATATGTTTCCCCCTGGTTGGGGTGCCAATATCCAGCCTTCCCACGCTGACCTTACTCAGCATGCAGTCACTGTCCTATACCCATTCGCATCTTGCACAAATGTTTGTATGGCACACTGAAGTGGCTGAAGGGTGCCGTGTTCACTTGATCGAGATATATATTGAAATAACAGTGCAATGCAATAGGTCAAAATGCTTTTGAAGAGTCTGGTGGGTTTATTGTATTTTATGATCTGAAATGAGAATCGAAAAAGGCTACGAACGTGCCAAGACTTAGCCAGCCAGTATTGTTGGAATACAGTTAATAAACGCCTGCCACAAACCGAAGGTTATCAGTATCCCCATATGCAGTGCTTGATAGGGAAAAATAGAAGTGCAGGTACTCTGTAGCAGAGTACATGCTTGTTTCTAAGAAGTGCCGGTACTCTCCATTTAAAGGTATTGCATTTCTCTTTTAAGTGTCGGTACTCTGCCTCTCAAAATAAAAAAAAGCGCCGGTACTCAGCACTGCCCATATGCAATAGTTTATAAAGAAAATCAGGTGTATGATGCTATACACTTATGCTTTCTGACAGGCCTGCCGGAATAGAAAGTGCTCCATGAAAGATATATTTGATAGCTGAATTTAGTGTGCCCTTTGGGTTTGAGTTTCTAACCGGTTACGGAGCTCTGCTTACATGTGCCTTGCTCTCTTTAGTGTTGTACGGGCACACGTATTAAGTGGCAAATAAGCCAACCCACAACTGTGCACAGTGTGATGTTTTTTTTTTTAGGTTGAGGACCGTAGACTGCGCTTGCCCAGTTCGGTCCGAAGATTTAATGTTTCTTAGTTGGGGGGCTTGAACCCGCCTCTCTTCTCCATTGGCTGGCCTCGTAAATGCTGGCCAGCCATTGGAGGAGAGGGTTGTCACTCTGTTCAAGCCCCGTCTTTTTCGGATTCGGGGGCGCGTTTTTTTGCAGTTTTCTCACTGTGACCTCATCTGTCACTCAACTGCTAAAACCATGCCCCTGAATGCGAAAATGGCGCCGCCCAGGGTTGTTGAAAAGTCGCCACTTTTAGAGGGTATGCCTTTATTAGGTCGAGCTGGAGTAAGCATCCGTAGGATGCTCCAGTCCAGCTCGACAACTATAGTGATCGACTTCGGGGGGATTAGGAGGACAAGAGGGTGCCACGCGCTTTAACTTGTGGATTTGACCTCGTGCACGCGCACTTCGGCTCCGTCCACATTCACAAGAATTCCTGCGCCGTGCACATCCCCACACATACACACATGCATGCGCATACACACACACACACACACAGACACTCGCTCGCACACACTCTCTCCCTCCCCCCGCAGTCATCACACACGCATACACACACGCGCGCATACACACAGACTCCAAGACACATACACGCACGCTCACACACATACAGAGCCCCCCGCCGCCCCACGCACACACACATGCCCCCCGCCCTCGCAGCTCAGTAAAGGCCCCCACTCACCGGTACTCGTCTCCAGGCGAGGGCTCGTTGCAGGCGGCGGCGGTCTCATCCTTCTGTGCGTGCGAGGCTCTCACCTCACGGAAGCCCGGCCGGCTTCCGGTGTGTCTTGACGTCCCGCCCCCGGCCTGCCTGACTTCCGCCCACGGAGACAAAACCTGGAAAATTGACAAAAGGCCGGCATGCCTTGTTTAACTGCAGTTATTAAAAGTGGCATTCATTGAATATGAACACTTTCAACCTTTCCAGGTGTGCAGACCACGTGCCTTGATTATACTTTTGTTTCTGATGAATCCCGAAGAAGGAGCAGGCGTTTTCAGAAACAAAAGACTTCTGAATGTTTTCTTGTTATGCGCTTCTAATTTTATAATCGCTGTCCCGAGAATAAAATTGCACACGAATTAACACTGCGCACAACAATCAAAGAGAAAAGATGTGTTGGCGTTTCGAAAAATAAGATTCTGATACTGAACTTTCGTGCAAACAGTGCTTCTTCAATGCGTCAAGCATCAAGCTTGTAGGTCAGTGTGACACTAATGTGCGAACACCAATTGTGTCCTAGCTAAGTGCAGCGCGCAGACGAGAGAAACCAATAACACGCAGACACAATGTTCTGAAGTGTTCTGCAGCAGTATGCAAGCATCATGCTGAGCAGTAGCTAACTAAGTGAATCACAAAGCGCTCCCAGAACAAAGATCTAGAGTGATTAGATAATAGATGCGAAATCCCACTTTCCCAATGGACTGCAGTGGATGTTCCTGCCTGGGACAGGGGGAAGGACTAGACTGTTCTTCAGCTTTTCAAGCAAAGCGTGTGAACAGCGCTTTGTTTTGATGCACAGTGTGTGGAGAACGCTGCTTAAAAGTCCTGGTGCTTGGTTACTACAGGCGTGTAGCGCTGCACTTTCCCTGTGATGTTTGAGCAACGGGAGGGGAGAGTTGGTAACAGAGGAAGTGCTCACCCTCTCTCTGACAGTCGGTGTAAGTGCAGCGAAGGCGAAAGCAACCACACCCGGAATTCCTGCTTTGCCTGGCAACTAATACAGGAAGCCGCTGAGGTCTCACAGCAACTTTCAGCTGCTGCACTGTGTGTTGCAGGCAGCTACCTCATCCACTTCCCAGGTGAAGGGGACTGAGGGAAGTCTCCCCGCCGAAGGTCGGAAGGATGTGTGCCTACCCCCTTCATTGTTGGCACATACCAGGGGCATTTGAGTGACGACACTGACCAGTTGAGCCCTCGACAGAGGCCCCCTTTGTTGGGAAGCAGCAATTGGCTGCAACGGCCCGCTTGTCCACCGGCAATCGCACTTCATTGTTTTACACGCTGCGGACACAGTCAGATCTACCTGCAGGGGAAGGGTGTGTAAGCCCTCCACCCCGCTGTTGTAGGCACATACTTAGGGGCACGTGAGAAGTTGCTTCAGAGAGCAGGATGGGTGGTGATCCTCGACGGATGTCACGATCCTACTCAGACTATTTTTGGGATTACCGTGCAACCTGTAAGAGAAGCGCAAAAGAGCTTTCTCCTGAAAGTATCAGGGAGGTTTTGGAGCATGCACATGGACGTTTTGTCCTTAAAAAGAAGCACGGTTGAGAGGCTTCGTGGGTCTTCTCTATTGTATGGGGGTGTAAATACACACATCAGCAAGAAGTGAGATTTGTAATCCGATTTAAAGCACTTTATATTTATTCTTTTTAGACGAATCTGAGGTATCTGTCTGGCAGAACCAGCGGTATAACACATAGAGATATGTACCACATTGACTGGTCCCAGGAGTGGAAAATCACTACTCCTTAACTTTTGGACAAGAGTAAAGATAGCTGAATAACTCTGGTGGGGGATTGTTTTTTCTTGAGGAAGGTGGTTGAGAAACTAATGAATTCACCGAAACGCTTCGATGCTATGACAATGTATATACTAGATCACATAAACATTTGCTTGAACTAAGGATTAAGAATAAAATAACCTCATTTTTAGGTCGAGCTGGAAATCTTTGAGTCCGTTGTCCACTCCTGTCGCAAACTATGCTTCTGCATCCTCTGTTCTCGTGTCTGTTTCCGCGCGCGCACACGCGCATCTGTCTGTATGTGTACGCTTGGTTGCACGTGTATTTTATTTGTTATTTCACAACCCAGTGTTCAAATCATCCCTTCACACGTTCGCTCCCATTAAGAGTGCACGATTCAACCCCCATTCACACGCAATCGCATTCGTACGTTTATCACTTGATCTATGAATGTGATAGTCTGCGGAAGCTACAGTTTAAGCGGCCAGGTGCAGGCAGAACAGGATCATAATAGGTTCCCAGTCCCATTTCCTACAAGTCACACTTTTAGTCAAAATGTAGGGAAACCACAGAACGGGGCTTCAGCTGGTCAGGCCTCCTTATATGTTTGAGAATCATTTCAGTCAGCCCAGTTCTGGGGGAATATTGTCCTGAATATTACTTTCATAATGGGGACATCCTAAAGACAGGAGTGTATTGTCCACGGTAACCGCAGGAGGGTTCCATAGTGCCTTGATATTAAGAACCTTCATTGAACCCACTCTGCCATTTGGGAATGAATGTACCTGTGCTACGCCAGGGTTGCACCAGAAATTGCTTGAATTATCCAGGTGGTTGTTCATGTCTGAGATATAAGGGATGAGAACCTCCCCTGATGCTGTCCACCCTCACACACCGCACCCTCATACACCGCACCCTCACACACACTGCACCCTCACACACACTGCACCCTCACACACACTGCACCCTCACACACACCACGCCCTCACACACACCGCGCCCTCACACACACCGCGCCCTCACACACACGGCGCCCTCACACACAGCGCCCTCACACACCGCACCCTCACACACTGCACCCTCACACACACTGCACACACACACACTGCACCCTCACACACACCGCACCCTCGCACACACACCGCACCCTCGCACACACACCGCACCCTCGCACACACACAGCACCCTCGCACACACACAGCACCCTCGCACACACACAGCACCCTCACACACACCACACCCTCGCACACACACCGCACCCTCGCACACACACAGCACCCTCACACACCGCACCCTCACACACCGCACCCTCACACACCGCACCCTCACACACTGAACCCTCACACACCACACCCTCACACACCACACCCTCACACCCACACACACCGCACACCCACACACCGCACCCATACACACACCGCACCCTCACACACACCGCACCCTCACACACACCGCACCCTCACACACACCGCACCCTCACACACACACTGCACCCTCACACACACACTGCACCCTCACACACACACTGCACCCTCACACACACTGCACCCTCACACACACACTGCACCCTCACACGCCACACCCTCACACCCGCACCCGCACACACACACTGCACCCGCACACACACACTGCACCCGCACACACACACTGCACCCGCACACACACACTGCACCCGCACACACACTGCACCCGCACACACACACTGCACCCGCACACACACACTGCACCCGCACACACACACTGCACCCGCACACACACACTGCACCCGCACACACACACTGCACCCGCACACACACACTGCACCCGCACACACACACTGCACCCGCACACACACAGCACCCTCACACACACCGCACCCACACCGCACCCTCACACACACCGCACCATCACACACACCGCACCCTCACACACACTGCACCCTCACACGCCGCACCCTCACACGCCGCACCCTCACACGCCGCACCCTCACACGCCGCACCCTCACACGCCGCACCCTCACACGCCGCACCCTCACACGCCGCACCCTCACACGCCGCACCCTCACACGCCGCACCCTCACACGCCGCACCCTCACACGCCGCACACTCACACGCCGCACACTCACACGCCGCACACTCACACCCCGCACCGCCGCACCCTCACACGCCACACCCTCACACGCCGCACCCTCACACGCCGCACCCTCACACGCCGCACCCTCACACGCCGCACCCTCACACACCGCACCCTCACACACCGCACCCTCACACACCGCACCCTCACACACCGCACCCTCACACACCGCACCCTCACACACCGCACCCTCACACACCGCACCCTCACACACCGCACCCTCACACACCGCACCCTCACACACCGCACCCTCACACACCGCACCCTCACACACCGCACCCTCACACACCGCACCCTCACACACCGCACCCTCACACACCGCACCCTCACACACCGCACCCGCACACACACCGCACCCGCACACACACCGCACCCGCACACACACCGCACCCGCACACACACCGCACCCGCACACACTCCGCACCCGCACACACTCCGCACCCGCACACACTCCGCACCCGCACACACTCCGCACCCGCACACACTCCGCACCCGCACACACTCTGCACCCGCACACACTCTGCACCCGCACACACTCTGCACCCGCACACACTCTGCACCCGCACACACTCTGCACCCGCACACACTCTGCACCCGCACACACTCTGCACCCGCACACACTCTGCACCCTCACACACTCTGCACCCTCACACACTCTGCACCCTCACACACTCTGCACCCTCACACACTCTGCACCCTCACACACTCTGCACCCTCACACACTCTGCACCCTCACACACTCTGCACCCTCACACACTCTGCACCCTCACACACTCTGCACCCTCACACACTCTGCACCCTCACACACTCTGCACCCTCACACACTCTGCACCCTCACACACTCTGCACCCTCACACACTCTGCACCCTCACACACTCTGCACCCTCACACACTCTGCACCCTCACACACTCTGCACCCTCACACACTCTGCACCCTCACACACTCTGCACCCTCACACACTCTGCACCCTCACACACTCTGCACCCTCACACACTCTGCACCCTCACACACTCTGCACCCTCACACACTCTGCACCCTCACACACTCTGCACCCTCACACACTCTGCACCCTCACACACTCTGCACCCTCACACACTCTGCAATGGAACATACAATCCAAATATCACTCAGTGCCACATAATTATATGCAACATAATTGCACACCTCATACTTACACTCTACTCAATGCAACATAAATACACTTTATCTATCTGTCTATCTATCGCCCTCCCTCACTCTATCTATCGCCCTCACTCTATCTAGCTATCGCATCACTGCAGCATCACTCAGCACCACCACAGCATCACTCAGGGGCACCATAACATCACTATGCGCTACCACAGCATCACTGAACGCCACAGCATCACTCGTCACCACCACAACATCACTCAGCGCCACCACAGCATCAATATGTGCAACCATTCAACAACTGGTTCAAATATGTTCTCTCAATGTTTCAAGCTTTATTACAAATGTCACAAAAAGATGTTAATATTTCACTTCTGTTCTTGGATTTCCGTCATAATAAAATACAATGAACATAATCTTTAAATATTTACAAAAGCTATTGCCATTATAAATTACAATAACTTATTTCAGTATTAATTCTTAAAAAAATTAAAAGGCATTTTTATTTGTAATATCAATACATCTAGGTCACGTAAATACAACACATATTGCATTACAAATGCTATAGGTGTCACATATGCGAAAGTTAAAACTATTGGCATTGTAAATGACAAAGCTATTAATTTCGCTATTTTCAAAACCAACACATAAATAAAAAAATTGTCATTTTGTTGGACAGGCCACATGAAGGGCCGCTCTCCCCCGGCCCGACCAGGCCCGAGCCCGGTCACGCTAGTACCACACACCACCATTGCACGTCCTCCGTCCCCTCAGGGACCCCTGCCTTCGAACATATCAACCTCGTGGGCCCGATCCACTGCTGGCCCGCGCGCCCATCCGGGACGCCATCTTGGACACTCCACCACGAGGCCGCCTGGCCCCCGATCGACCTCAACCCTGGGCCTGGCCAGGCCTCAGACATCCCGGCACCACCATCCACCCAGGAGGTGAGCGGGCTACTTGGCAAGTCAATGGGCGAAAGAGGTGTCGATGGCTCTCCGCCGCCAAGTGCCGCTCGGCCATCGCCTCCCCGGGCGCTGGCTCCACCCCCCTGCTGGGTGTCGGGACACCCTCATCCCGGACCTCCCGACCTCCAGGTGCGAGGGTCCGGACATCAAAGAACATCAGCCCTATAACTGGGGCAGCTCCAGAGCAGGAGGGCAGTTGTATCTTGGAGTCGAGAGACGCAAAGAAGAACTCATCCTTGACGGACTACTGGCGCTGCCGTAGCTCTGCCTCGTGCACCTTCGTCTTGCCTGCCGGCGCTGCCGCAACCTTCGTAACCTTCCAATCCTTCATCGTCGTCGGGACCTGCTGGCGTGGCCGCGGACCGTTTGCAACCATCATCTCATCGGGACCTGCTGGCTCCGCCGCGGACCGTCGTTTCCTTCGTCCATCTCGGGACCTGCTGGCTCCGCCGCGGCCCGATCATCTAGAACGCCGAGCTCGAGGATTGAGAGCTATTTCCACCTTTTGGTAACAAGACTGTCCCGCTACCCTTTTCCCAAACCAGAGACCAGAATCGAGGGGACCCCTGAGTCCAGACCTCCTTGTACCATTCCATCGTACTTAAAGAATTGCCTATAAAGTATCGCTGAACTTTACCCTTGTGTGGTGTCCGTCTGTGGGGGGGAAGTTACTTGTCTGTACGATCGCTGGAGACGGCTCTCCCCGGAGACCTCTCCCCTTATCCTCGGCCGACCCTCCCGGTCCGTCTAACATTGGTGGCCAGCGGCGCGATCCGAATCACCGCATAACCGTACAGAGAGTAGCTCACCCCACGACGAAATCACGATGACGACTAAAGAAAGCGGAGCAACCGAGAAATTCCAGATGGAGAAATTGGACGAGTACAGCCATCGTGAACTAAAACAATTCTGCATCGAACTAGGTATCACTACCACCGGACTAAGTACCAAAGACGATTTTAAGCATGCCCTAGAATCTTGGGCAGAAACCGGGGCTGCCGGAACCCCTGATCAAAGCATCGCAGCAAAAACCACCACGGCCCCTGAAGAGCGAAGAACGGGTCTCTCGCCAGACGAGATCCAGGAACGAGAAAAAACCCGACTACACGAGCTGGAAATGGCCCGACTCAAAATGGACATTGAACTTAAGTTGGCCGAACAAAAAATCAACTTAGAGCACCTGCGTCTCCGAGAAGAAAGAGAGGAGAAACAGAGACAAAGGGAGCTCGAGGAAAAGAGACTGGCATATGAACACGAGCGAAAACTAGCTGAGATCGATCTACGCAAGCAGAATAAAGAAATAGGTGTCCGAGCAACCCCACACCCCAGGGGCAACAGAGAAAAAGGTACACATCCCCAAGGATGTCGTTCGAGAATACTTCCGAGAGGACGACATCCAGCAATGGTTTAAGGCCTATGAAATCGCTATGACTGCACACCGGATCGATAGAAGCGATTGGGGAGCCGGTCTATGGGGGAGATTCCTCAATGAGGGCCGCGACGCCCTGCTACAGCTCCCGGACCACCAGATGACCTCCTACGACCATATGAAAGCTGCACTCCTCACTCGCTATGGCCTCACACCCGAGATGTACCGTCAGAGGTTCCGAGACTGCACCCGCATCCCGGGTACAACTTGGGTGGACTATGTAAACTACTTTAGCCGAGCCTTCGAGGGCTGGATCAAAGGAAGCAAGGTCACAACCTACGAACAACTGTTCAATCTTATGGTATGGGAGCACCTGTCGAACAATTGCTTCATTGAACTCCGCCAGCACCTCCTCGACAGCAAGTTAACGGATCCCCGGCAGCTCGCAGCCGAAGCTGACCGGTGGGAAATCACCAGAGTGGGCCGGAATGGGTCCTACGAACAGAACCGGAACAACAACGGTCAGCACCGTCCCCGAGGAGGAGGAGGGGGCCAAGGACGAGGAAGAGACAACGCCCCGGTCGCCCCCGCTACCAGCACCACCCCCCCGGCCAACCGGGGCAGCACCCCGGCGCGACCGGGATACCGAGCCAATGTTACGTGCCATCGATGCCAACGAGTCGGCCACTATGCAAACGACCCAAACTGCCCCCAGTACCAGAGCCCAAGACCCCGCCAAGTAGCAGCTGCTGCTCTGGGGGAGGAACAGATCTCAGAGGAACAAGAGGAATATGAACAGGAACATCAAGAATGGGAGCCAGCCGCCATGACTCTAGCCTGCTTAGGGGGGAAAGACATGGTCCCGCGGGTCCCCCTACCCGCTAACACCCAGAAGTACAGCCAATGGGTGAGCATCAATGGACGCCGGGCCGAAGCCCTTCGTGACACCGGGGCCAGTGTAACAGCCGTCCGCTGTCACCTGGTGACCCCAGAACAGTATCTACCAAACATTCTCTGCCCTGTACGTTCCGCCGATAACTCGGAAAGTCTGTGCCGGATGGCCTGCGTCCCCTTCGAATGGGGAGGGGTCACCGGCATGTTGAAGGTAACGGTCCGAGACGATGCCCCCGTAGACTGCCTCCTGGGGAATGACCTTGAAAGCTCTCCGTGGGCAGCCGTAGAACGAAGAGAACACCTGGGGATGTTAGGCGTCCCGGACTGGGCGTGTGTCACCACCCGGTCCATGGCCGCCCGTGCCAACCCCCGCCCAGAGGAACCCGAATGGCCGGCGCCGCCGCCTCCGGTCGCCCCGGCCGAAACCACCGACCGTGACGTCCCCCCAGAACCAGCTCAACCTCCAGACCTCGCTAACCTCGACCAGTGGCCTCAAGAGGGGGGGCCCACGCAAGAACAATTTCGCCAAGAACAGAAGACCTGTCCCTCCCTCGAGGGACTCCGCCAGCAAGCGCTCGCCCAAAGCGCAGGGGATACCTCCGGAACACACTGGATCTACTGGGACAATGATCTGCTTTACAGTGAGCAAAGAATCGCGGAGCTGGGGGCCAGCCGAGTACTAGTGGTGCCCCTCCGTTTTAGAGACTTTCTGCTAAACCTGGCCCACGATGTCCCCCTGGCGGGACACCTGGGTCAAGATAAGACCTACAGTCGTCTGGTGACCCACTTCTTCTGGCCCAAAATGAGGAACGATGTACACCAGCATTGCCGATCTTGCCCCACGTGCCAAGCCAGTGGAAAGAGCGGCCGCAAACTAAAAACCCTCCGCAACCAGACCCGACGGTTCAGAGAGCTGGCAAAAGCCAACCTAGAGGCCAGTCAAGAGGACATGAAAAAGTGGTATGACCGGAATGCCTCCTCCATCGAATTTGAACCTGGGCAACAGGTATGGGTGATGTCCCCCACCGAACCCTGCGCCCTGCAAGACAAGTGGACGGGGCCCTTCAAAGTAGTCGAGCGCAAGGGTCCTGCCACCTATCTCATCGACATGGAATCTTCCCGGAACCCCCTCCGGGTCCTCCACGCTAACAGACTGAAGCCCCACTTTGTGCGTTCCGAACTCAGCCTCCTGATGGCCACAGACAATGGGGCTGAAGAAGACTCTGAGCCCCTCCCTGACCTCCTACGGACTCTGGAGAAAGACGGCTCCGTGGACGGGGTCCGACTCTCAGAGACCCTCACCCAAGAGCAACGCCAGGAGTGTCGAGCCCTCCTATCACAGTTCGCCAGCCTGTTCTCCCTCACCCCAGGTGTCACTTCCTGGTGTGTGCACGATGTGGACACGGGGGACAGCCCCCCTATCCGCCACCGGGCCTACCGCGTGCCAGATCGGGTACGGGCCTGCGTCCAGGAAGAGGTAGCAAAAATGCTCACGCTCGGGGTCATCGAGCCCTCAGACAGCCCCTGGGCCAGCCCTGTAGTACTGGTCCCCAAAGCGGCCGCCCCAGGCACCACACCGGAACTCCGGTTCTGCGTTGACTACCGGGGCTTGAATGCGGTCACCCGAACAGACGCACATCCCATCCCCCGGGCAGATGAACTAATTGACCGCATGGGAGCTGCCCGCTACCTCAGTATTTTCGACCTGACGGCGGGCTACTGGCAAATCGGCCTCACACCCCGGGCCCAAGAACGTTCTGCCTTTTCCACCCCCGATGGCCATTACCATTTCAAGGTCATGCCCTTCGGCATGAAGAATGCCCCCGCAACATTTCAGCGGCTCGTCAATCAGGTCCTGGCGGGGCTCGAAGGGTTCAGCGCCGCCTACCTAGACGACATCGCTGTATACAGCCACCATTGGCCCGAGCACCTCCACCACCTCCGAGCAGTGCTACAAGCCCTTCAGCAGGCTGGCCTCACGATCAAGGCCAGCAAATGTCAAATTGGTCAAGGGTCTGTAACCTACCTCGGACACCAGGTGGGAAGCGGCCTGGTGGCCCCTCTGCAGCTCAAAATTGCCGCCATCCAGTCCTGGCAGCCCCCCATCACCCAGACCGAGGTACGAGCCTTCCTGGGCCTCACGGGCTATTACCGAAGGTTTGTGAAAGACTATGGTACTATAGTGGGGCCCCTCACAGAACTTACGTCCAAAAATCAACCCAAGAAAGTCAACTGGACCGCAGATTGTCAAACAGCATTCGAGCAATTGAAAGCCGCCATGTGTTCCGCCCCTGTGCTCCAGGCCCCCGACTACAGCAGGGAGTTCGTCGTCCAGACGGATGCCTCCGACCATGGCATTGGGGCAGTCCTGTCTCAAGTGAACACCGAGGGCCTTGATCAGCCAGTGGCCTTCATCAGCAGACGACTCCTACCACGAGAACAACGCTGGAGCACCATAGAGAGGGAGGCCTTCGCGGTGGTATGGGCCCTCAAGAAGCTCCGGCCCTACCTCTTTAGCACACACTTTCGGGTGCAGACCGACCACCGACCCCTGCAGTGGCTGATGCAGATGCGGGGGGAAAACCCGAAGTTACTACGTTGGTCCATCTCCCTACAAGGGATGGACTTCACTGTTGAACACCGGCCTGGGCCAGATCACGCCAACGCAGATGGCCTGTCCCGGTTTTTCCGCCTCGACGAGGAGAGTCCCCAAGAGGATGGGTAACTCTCCCCGCCTTCAGCTGGGGGGAACGCATGTTGGACAGGCCACATGAAGGGCCGCTCTCCCCCGGCCCGACCAGGCCCGAGCCCGGTCACGCTAGTACCACACACCACCATTGCACGTCCTCCGTCCCCTCAGGGACCCCTGCCTTCGAACATATCAACCTCGTGGGCCCGATCCACTGCTGGCCCACGCGCCCATCCGGGACGCCATCTTGGACACTCCACCACGAGGCCGCCTGGCCCCCGATCGACCTCAACCCTGGGCCTGGCCAGGCCTCAGACATCCCGGCACCACCATCCACCCAGGAGGTGAGCGGGCTACTTGGCAAGTCAATGGGCGAAAGAGGTGTCGATGGCTCTCCGCCGCCAAGTGCCGATCGGCCATCGCCTCCCCGGGCGCTGGCTCCACCCCCCTGCTGGGTGTCGGGACACCCTCATCCCGGACCTCCCGACCTCCAGGTGCGAGGGTCCGGACATCAAAGAACATCAGCCCTATAACTGGGGCAGCTCCAGAGCAGGAGGGCAGTTGTATCTTGGAGTCGAGAGACGCAAAGAAGAACTCATCCTTGACGGACTACTGGCGCTGCCGTAGCTCTGCCTCGTGCACCTTCGTCTTGCCTGCCGGCGCTGCCGCAACCTTCCAATCCTTCATCGTCGTCGGGACCTGCTGGCGTGGCCGCGGACCGTTTGCAACCATCATCTCATCGGGACCTGCTGGCTCCGCCGCGGACCGTCGTTTCCTTCGTCCATCTCGGGACCTGCTGGCTCCGCCGCGGCCCGATCATCTAGAACGCCGAGCTCGAGGATTGAGAGCTATTTCCACCTTTTGGTAACAAGACTGTCCCGCTACCCTTTTCCCAAACCAGAGACCAGAATCGAGGGGACCCCTGAGTCCAGACCTCCTTGTACCATTCCATCGTACTTAAAGAATTGCCTATAAAGTATCGCTGAACTTTACCCTTGTGTGGTGTCCGTCTGTGGGGGGGAAGTTACTTGTCTGTACGATCGCTGGAGACGGCTCTCCCCGGAGACCTCTCCCCTTATCCTCGGCCGACCCTCCCGGTCCGTCTAACACATTTACAGTACCAATAGCTCAAACTTTCCTAATGCGAGACCTATTGCATTGCAAATGCTTGTTCTCTCTGGTTCCGTCCTTGTCCATCTCCAGGTGCTTCAGTTTGTGTCTGTGCTTCTGTGTACTCTGCTACCCCTGTCTGAACCTCTCTCCCCCCTCCCGCCAGCCTGGCCTGTGTGCACGTGCGCAGCGTGCCCTTGGCCCCCCTCCTGCACATCTGCAGCGTGACGTCCGCGTCGGAGAATCCTACGTCGCCCCCCTCCTCCCCCGCACTTGCCCCGCCAGCTGCGAGCGGTGCCGGAGTCCTCAGGCTCAAACTTCAGTCAGTGCTCAGCGTGCTCATCCACATGTAAGCACCGGCTGCGAGGGAAGCGGGCCTGCACTGCGGTGAATGGACGGCAGCCCCCTCTCTCCCTGGACAGCCTCTCCCGAGCCCCTCCAGAAAAGGACACCGGCGGGCAGAGCGTCTGTGCAGAGCAGGGTGCTCAGGGGGGCGGGGGCATCACTGTGCACAGGCACCTTCTTCCTGGAGCTCAGGATGAACACGGTAAGGTTGGCCGATGTTCACTGTCCCTCCACGCCGTCTTAACCCTCCATTGTATACCCCCCAACCCGTGCATATCCAGATTGTGCCCAATCCGCCTCTGTCAGTTCTGCACAGCCCTTCCGAGTTCACTCAATAGACTACTTCTGTTCCCACTCTGCTTGTCCCTCCTGTGCCAACCCTACATGCCCTTCCAGCGCCCACCTTGCATACCCCTAGTGTGCCCAATCGTGCATGCTCTTCCCGTGCCTATTCTGCATATACCACTTGCGCAACCTGCAGTTTCTTCTACATGGCTCTCTTCTACCTACCATTCATACTCTCCCAGAGTTCTCTGCATAGCCCCTCTTTGCCCATCCTCCAAATACTTCACATGTCCTGTCTCCATGCACACGTGTCTATTCTGAACTTTCCGCTGTGGCAATCCTGCATACACCGTTGTGCCACAGAGCACGCCCCTTGTGCCACCAGCATGTGTCCCTGCCTATTCCACCTGCCCCCTGCATTTCACACTACTGCACCCCGAGATGCTACTTCTATTCACCTATAAGTATTCCCATGCACATCGCTGTCCACTGTGTGTCCCATGCTTGGATCCTCCTTAAACTGATGTGTGGCTTTCCTGCATATACTTGTGGTCTTGCACACACTCCTCTGTGCCAACTTGGATATCTCCGACTGTCTCTACTGTGCTTCACCCTCTGCAACCACTTGTTTCACACTGGATTTCCCCGTGTTCCCTGCCAATCGGGCGCTGTGTTTTTCTCGCTTTTCTGCCCCCCACTGTTCCTCGTGCTAGCTTTTCTGCCCCCCACCCCCTGTTCCTCGTAATCGCGTTTCTGCCCCCCACCCCCTGTTCCTCGTAATCGCTTTTCTGCCCCCCACCCCTCGATCCTCGTAATCTCGTTTCTGTCCCCCACCCCACTGTTCCTCGTTCTCGCTTTTCTGCCCCCTCCCCCCCCACCCCCCTGTTCCTCGTAATTGCTTTTTTATCGTTCTCAAGAAGAGTGAGGCTCATTGTTTTGTTGGAGTTACTTCCATTGAAGTTCGGTGGAGGAGGGCAGCTGAAAGGTGAGGTATGTTTGCAAAACGGGGAAAAAAATCAGTGTTTAAAAATTTCTAAATTATAACAAAGCACCGGAAAATATGTGCACAGGATGTAACTTGAATGCCACTTGCGACTGCCCACACGCAGCCAATTCAGTTGCAAAGAGCGGCAGACGACCGGAGTAACCATTGCAGCAGCCTCACAGGACAGGACATGCCGAGCGGGCTCCCTCAGGAGGTGGGCGGCAAGAGGTTACTGCGTGGTGGTGCCTGACTGGTGCCTGACTGCCTGCAAGTGAAGTTAAGATGTAAGAGACAGAGTGATGCAGTGCAGCCACCCAAGTGTGTGTGTTTGTGTCTTTATTTATTACATTCATTCCATCAAGCAGAGTGCTATCGGCAGCTGCCTGCAGTGAGGGTGCAGGTCGGATTGTAGTAATGGCGTTTGGCCTGACTAACTGTGATCAGTCCTACCCAAGAGCAAGCCTTTTCGTTTCAGCAATGAAGTAAGTGAGTATCAAGAAAATGTGGGTGGAAAACAACGTAATTGTTCTTAATTGGATAGAGAGAGGAAAAGTCGACATTCAATTCATGAATCTTACTCTGTTTTATTTTAGTTATTTTATGCTAGTTGCCTTTTCTAGCTGTTTTGCCCCAGCGCAGGAGAGTCCCTTGCCAAGCCACAAGACATAAGAACACACATGGGAGCAGTTTCTGCCATTAATCAGTTTATCGTTTCTGGGTTTTGATTAGGCTGGGGGTGCTGAAATAATCAGAAAAAAACGGGCTTGAGCCCAACAGACGGGAATCCACAAGTGAAGTTGTGCTAAAAGCTATCTAGCATACGCTTCAGTGTTTGCAGTAGGCCGAATCCTGTTTTTATTTTGCATGGTTTCCACAGAAACGACATGCACGACTGCGCGTAGTACTATATTAATTTAGGTGGGGCTAAGATTATTTCCCCCTGTAAGGTCCTTAGGAGACATTTTATTCTCTTGCAAACAGCCTGGTTAATGTGTCATCCTGAAAGTGTTTTTATCCCTCCGCTCGGTATTGCTAATGACCAGTGTCATGGATTAATCAGGAAGCACCAGAATGTGTTGTGTATGAACTATTTAATTATTTATTAGTTTTTTTTGTTTGTCACACTCAAGGCCTAAGTTTCTCCAGAACACTGTGCATAAGGCTAAAAAGAGCATGTTAGATGAAACAATGATATTAAAGCCGTTGATTGCCCAATTGTCATCTTGATGCCAGTGGGCCCTGGGTTCATTAGCCATGCCATGCTGCCACTATGCCTTCTGGGACAAAGTTACAGTTTGGTTAAAAAAAAGGAATGTTCGAGGCCTTGCGCAGGGTTGGACCCAGTCAGTGGAGAGTTTATTTACCTGGGAAGCACATGTACCATGCTAAGGTGCAGAGCAGGGTTTGCGACATGATGAAAGAATTTATGAGTCTGACTCTCCTATATACATTTTATGGGGTTTTTGGTGCTCAATGTCCTGGGCACTTGTGATTTGTTTGTCCTGCCATGCTGCACGCTCCATTAGAGACACAGTATACCATTACACATTGTACTTGCTTGCAGGTGGATTTTCTGATCACAAAATGTGGTCTTGTTCGATGTTGCAATTAGAATAGAAGCATACCCTTTGCATTTTAACAATGGTTAGTTGGCATGCACAAAACATGACATTTCCACATGTTAGAGAATATTTTATGGACTTGAGTTAATGGCCAAATAATTCTCTCACTCTCTCTCTCTCACTCTCTCTCTCTCTCTCTCTCTCTCTCTCTCTCTCTCACTCTCTCTCTCTCTCTCTCACTCTCTCTCTCACTCTCTCTCACACTCACTCTCACACTCACTCTCACACTCACTCTCACACACACTCTCACACACACTCTCACACACACTCTCACACACACTCTCACACACACTCTCACACACACTCTCACACACACTCTCACTCACACTCTCACACACACTCTCACACACACTCTCACACACACACTTTCACACACACACTTTCACACACACACTTTCACACACACACTTTCACACACACTTTCACACTCTTTCACACACTCCCCCTCTCTCCCCCTCTCTCCCCCTCTCTCCCCCTCTCTCCCCCTCTCTCCCCCTCTCTCCCCCTCTTCCCCCTCTCTCCCCCTCTCTCCCCCTCTCTCCCCCTCTCTCCCCCTCTCTCCCCCTCTCTCTCCCCCTCTCTCCCCCTCTCTCCCCTCTCTCTCTCTCTCTCTCTCTCTCTCTCTCTCACACTCTACTACTCAACATTACTCACTCATAATTAGTCACTCTATACTACTGAAACTAAACATACACTTTGTATGTGTAACGGTGTGGCTGTGCATGTAAATGTGTGTGGCTCTGGGACTCTTTACTACTCACTCTCTCACTGTTTAATACTCTTTCACTTTCTACTACTCACTTTCTAATACTCTCTTTACTAAAAACTCTCTCCTACTCACTTTACTACTCTACTACTTACTCTGTGTGTGGGTGCTAATGCAATGGGTCTCGCATATGCAAGCGATTAAGCTATTGGCAATATAAATGACAATGCTATTTATTTATGATTTAAAAAAAAAAAGAAATGTCATGAGCAATGCCAATAGCTCTACCTTTAATAATGCCGAGACCATTGCATTGTAAATGCTTGTTTATGGGTGAATCTGGAAGTAGCAAAAAATCTGCAAATGATTATCTTTGAATGGAACCGTAGTAAGGATATTTTTTCGTTAATTTGAGCTGTAACAAAAGCAGCAGTGGTATTTATGATTTATTTTTTTGAACACCGTTGTACATTGTAAAAGACTGCAACCTCTTGGGGTGAACACATTTAAACTTACCTTATTGAAATCCCCCAAATTTAGGTCCGCAATACCTCCCTCAAATTTAGTGAACTTTATAACAAACTAAAGCAAGACTACTAATCTTGTAGAACTACTTTCTTTGAAAAAAAGACCTAGGGAAAAGGGTTTAAATGTTCCTATTAGTAGTGTACCTTCTAAATAGTCTATGAATTATTTTAGGTTAATCTGATATCCCTTTTCTCTTGAAGTGCAACTGCATCAAAATGATTACTGCATTCCCGGACCCGTGTCGCCTCCATTGGGGCCACAGGTATTGCTTTTAACATGGTGCATTGTGTTATAGATTTATGTAGCGCTTACTACCCATGACACATTTGTAGTGTTCCATGTGTTGCAGGTAGTCATTTATTATGCAACGCTATTATAGTTGGAATACCGATTTACGTTGCATGCAATTTCTAGTCTAGAGGAAAGAATAGTTATTGATGCGGATGCTTGTGTTATGTATTGGTTTGCAGTTCTAATTGTTGCTCTGTGATTAAAGGGTGTAGAGGAAAAGTGTACTTGTCTTTTGTTTGGTTATCCTAGTACAATGTGTTATTGGATGGCAGCATGTCAGAGAATATAAGTCTTATGTATTTAGGTCAAGATTTACAAAGATTTTGCTTCAGGTTTGCGTCCCTCTATTGATGCGGACCCGATGAAAAATCCTTTCTGGTATATAAAAAGCAACACATGTAGTTTTGTTACATTTTCAATTTCTTTTAATTTGGAACAAAGCAGCAGATTGCATTGTGCTGCCTTGCATTACTTTGCATCAAGATGACGATCCATGGGTGGTGCATAGGCGTTCCTGTGCATCCACCCATGGATTTTGACGCAACCCTATATTTACAAAGGGTTTTAGATGTAGGTTTGCTCCAAAATAGTGCGCCTACCAGAGGCTGGTGTGACGGCATAATATCTTTATTTTTCCTTGTTATTTACTCTCTGCATGTGTATGTTACGCTGCAGCATACATACACAGAGGGAGAAGCCTCCAGGGTATTTTATGTGATGGAAGATGTACACCTACCTGCACAAAAACCTCCCTGACTTCAATGCAGGCACCCTTGAGCTATGGCTTAAGGATGCCTACAGTGACGCCAGGCAGCTGAAAGTGCACCAGCACATGGAGAGAGCATAACTGCACAATTTAATAGAAAATATGGCATAGTTCTCCCCCTTCCCTTTCACGCAATGGAAAATTCACTAGCTTTGCTACGTTGCGTTACATGTTTGTAAGTCTGAGCCTTAGGGTCCTGCTTATACAGGATGGGTCCGTGAGTCTGATGTGAAGATCTTAGTAGAAATTCATTTGCAAGGTCAGACAGGATAGGGGACGATGGGGGCTATTATTGACTCAGGGGTATAAAAGAGCCTAATATACAAGGCATGCACATTTAGGTGATAGCTTACATGCAGTCATGCCAGTGAATAGGAGTACATAAAGAGTTTTTAAATAGGTTTTTTAAAATTTGTAATTACATGGTTGTATCCTTCAGATAATGTGAGCTCTGAGATTTGTCAGAATTTCCCGAATTCTGTTTTTGTCTTCGTAGACATGCTTGTTGTAAGCTGGAATTCATTTTTGTTGGGTCTCGGCTAGAAACTCGCGAAGCGCGTTCTCGTCAGCCGACCACGAGAGGGAAGTGGAGACAAGAGCCGGCCACGCGCAGCACTTTTCCATAAGATAACGTTGCGCGCATGAACTTCTGCTGTTTTCAGCAATGCTGAAAGAATCGGATCGCGTCGTGCACGCCTCGGGAAGAGGTCACATGACTGGGTTTGGAATGCAGGGGAGTCTGCATCAGTGTAATTTATGGCTTCTGACGTGCAATGTGCAGATAACGTTCCTGCCCCCAATAGTTATCCGTCCTGCTTGTCTCGCAGGGAAGGGAGATGCACGTTGTTAATATATTTTGTGGAGGAAGATTCTCGGATCTCCTTGTTTCTTTTTGTACCCATTTACTGTAAAATGTAAACTTCGTTGAAATGAGCCTTCCGTCACTGGTGTTTCTAAGCATCGCATCCATGTCTTTTGCTTCCCCTCAGTGTGCAAGCTTTATGTGAGGGTGCAGAATTAACGAATTTCCGCTGGTTGTGTGTGTTTGCTGGTATTAAAAGGTGACACATGTTAGCTTTATGCGAGGGTGCCGATTCCGCTGGGTCCGTGTGTTTGCAGGTATGAAAAGGTGACACGCGTTAGCTTTATGTGAGGGTGCCCAATTATCGAATTTCCGCAGGTTCTGTGTTTGCAGGTATGAAACAGTGGTACACTTTTTCAGAAGCGAGCACCAGTCCAGATATGCGGTGGCATCTCCGCTTCCTCATCCAGTGCGGCCCTCCCGGCCGCAAGTTATCAGAACTGTGGAAATTTCCACTGCTGTGATACAGACACCAGGGGAAGGCTCGCGCTAAGTTGGCATGATAAAATAAATGTAGGTGGTGGAAGGGGAGAAACACAATTGTGCTTCTCTGGTGATGCACTCTACTGCGGTGAAGACTGCCCGAGAGTGCTGGCAGTGGCGCGAGTGCACGGAATGCAGCGAGAGCGAGCGCCGGCGTGTGTGCAGCGTAGGCTGGATCCCCTCACTCTGTCAGTCATAGGCTTCCACACCAGCCCTCACTGGGGATTACACAGTGCTGGCTCAGCCCTCCTGTGACTCGGTTGCTCATTTGCAGCTGAAACGATGTTTCACCGCCTTTATTTCAATGAACGTGACGTAACGACGAACTGCATTTTTTACGTCGGGTAGATGATGATGATGATGATGTATAGCTATAAAATAAACATTTAGTAATTTAAAGGACTGGTGTATGTGCCTTTCTGTGACTATTTTTTAAATCCTACTAAAGGCTACATTTATGGTGCACCTCTTAAAAAACACTATGGGCCCGATGTAGGTGGCCATTTACTGGCCGGTAATGCCAAATTTGGCCGTTACCGACCGGTAAATGGGTTTTCAGATGTAGGGGGCCTATATTTTACCGATTCTGTAAATTTACCGAATCGGTAAATTTACAGAATTGGTAAAATACCGAATCGTATATTTACCGATTTGGTAAATCCACATGTAGGTGGCACTCCTAAGAGTGCCACAGGCCCTTAGGAATCGGTATTTTACCACCCAATCCTAAACAGCTGGAGCCCGTGTCCCCGGAGCGGGGAGCGCGCCGGCCCTTCTGTGCTGGGAACAGTGCATGAACCTCTGAGCTGGCAGGCGCCCAACCTGCTGAGAATACTTTAAAGGGCGACTCAGGGGCGGGGCTCGGGCTGAGTGATCCAAGGCCACAAGTGTTTCCTTTCAGTGGTGCAGGGCACGCCGCAGGTCACCTGCCCCCCCCCCCCCCCCCCCCATGACTCTTGGGAAAAGGGCCAGGGCTTCCTGCTTCTCACCAGCAGTGTGCTTGTTTGGGGTGCCCAGTACGTCACTAGGCAGTGCCGCTGGCCTGTCATTGTATTCTTCTTTTTTAAGTTTAGCTTTTTTATTTCGTGTTGTAATCATATAAATGATGTAAACAATGTGAACTCGTAACTTTGAATCTGTGTTTACAAACTTTTCTAGGACTCTGTTACAGGATCTCACGATTTTCTATCAATAAGTCTGAAATTGAAAGCGGGCAGGTTTGGGATAATAAAATAAACGTAAAAAATACAAGCTGAGAAACAATACAGGCAAGATTGGGAAAAGGCGGTGGTTTTTTTTCTTTTTTAAAGATATATAAGAGGTTAATTTGTGATGGGTCCTGCATACACCGGACCCAGAGAACAATGCATAGCTTCACTTTGATGCTATTAACGCGAGTGCCTAATTTGTGCGGGGTGCTCCAGGTGGTGGGCAGTGCCACTCAGTTTTCAACGTCAAACGTTGACCTCGCGCAAGAGCGAAAAAAACAGATAAGGAGAGAGTGAAGAAAGAAGACAAAGGCAGAACAAGGGAGACAAAGAGAGAAAGCAGGAATGACAGAGTTTGAAGGACTGAGACAATGAGAGAGAAGCGAAGGATGGTGGAAAAAGGGGCATGGGGTGGAATCAAAACGTCGGACGACGTCGGAGTACTCAGATGCAGTCCTCGCGCGCTCACATCAGTTCTTTTTTCCTCGCCATCAAGCCTAGATCCGGGAAGAGCAGTACTCCTTAGACACTTTTTGACTAACTTTTTTCGATCTGTTAGATCTCCTCTAGTCGTTATTGACTCCAGTGCCGGTAGGGGTGCCCGGGTTCAAGCCCTGTGACGACTGTAACCAACTGATGTCTGTTACCGACCCCCACCGTCGGTGCCTTTTATTGCCTCCGGGCCGACCATGATGACGAGTCATGCCCCGACTGCCGGGCCTCGACGTCGAAAGCTAGGCGGAAGCGGTCCCGTAAGTGACTCAAGATCCGGCAGTAGGCGCCGCGCCGCTAGAGGTCCTGGTCCAGGAGGAGGCAGAGGGACCGGTCGCGGGGCCACAGTCCTCATAGCTCGGCGAGTCGACACCACTCGTCGAGTTCGAAATCCTCAGCTAAGTCGAGGCACAAGAAGTCGAAGAGGCGACATCGCTCTTCTGACTCACCCCGGACACTCTTGTGACGCGGGGTTCGGGCGACACCGCCCACGTGGCTCCGCCCGAGCCGCAGGTGCCGTTTCCAGCTCCACACCCGCCAGTCCGTGGGCTGAACGTGACGCTGGAGGAGATCAGCGCCTTCCTCATGGCCATGAGGTGGCGCTTCCCTCCGGCGGGTTCCGCCGAGGTGCCTTCGGACCCCGCAGACCTTTCTGGGAGCCCAAGCGGACCGGCGGCTTCGGCGCCGTCGGGTGCTTCAGCCACGGTTCCGTCGGCGACTTAGGTCCCGACGCCGCAGGGCTCCTCAGGATCCAGGCCGGGATCCGTGTCGACGTCTGTCGACCTTACGACCCCTCCGCCGGCGTCGTCACCAAGGGTGTGGCCAGCGGGAGTCGTCGTTCCTGGTCCGGATCCGGCGTTGGACCGGCACCGCCCGGCTCCATCTTTGACGCCGAAAGGTGAGCCCTTCACCGACGACCCGGCTCCATCATTTCTTCTGACTTCCAGGAGATGGAGGACGAGGGGGTTTGGGAGGGGTCTGAGGACCCTCTGGCACTGCAGTGCCAGTTGAGTCCGGACTGGACGGACAAAGTTGAGGAGGCCAGAGGTCTGGACACCTCGCCCAACACTGGTTTTGTTTCTCCTCCTTCCGTGGCTACGGAGGAGGGGCTGCATACAGCGTGGTGTTGACTCAGACAGCCAAGGTCTTGGCTCTTGAGCTCCCAGTCGCAGCCGTGAGGACTAACTGTACTGAGGTCCTCAAGCCGCAGGCAAGCTCCTTGGAGCCTCTCCTGCCGTTCAACGAGGCCCTCACTGACGTTCTGTTGGGCACCTGGTCCAAGCCCTCCACAGGCCTCACTGTGGATCGGAACGTGGCCTGACACCACCGCCCGGCTCCGGGCGACCCCAGTCTCTTGTTCGCTCACCCCACCCCTGAGAGCCAGGTGATCCAGGCCTCAACCTCCCAGATTGCATTCCCGACCACCCCTCCGGATCGGGAATCCAAAAGGTACGACCAGTTTGGTAAGAAGATGTTCTCACTGAATTTGGGGTTGCGGTCTGTCAACACCGCCTGCCTTTCGGGCCGTTATTCCCACTCTTGTTGGGATACGGTTGCCGAAGTGCTGCCGCAGTGCCTGATGGAGGTCCAGGCAAAGCTAACCCAGGCCCTTGCGGAGGGAAGGGACGCAGCACGATATTACATTCGGTGTTGGCTGGATACCACGGACTCGCTAGGCAGGGCGATTGCAACGACTGTGGCGGTTCGCCGCCACGCCTGGCTGAGGTCCGGCGACTTTTGGGCGATGTCCAAGCATCCCTTATGGACATGCCCTTTGATGGCCGTCGCCTTTTTGGTGACAAGGCGGACAGCGCGCTGGAACGTTTTAAGGACTCAAGGGCTATAGCCAAGTCCTTGGGCCTCAGCCAACGTCAGCAGACCTCCTCCTTTCGTCTCTTTCGTGGCTAAGGAAGGGGCACCCTCTCACGCCCAGCTAGCCACAGGCTGCTGAACCCACCTCAACACAGACTGGGTAACCGCTGTGGTGGTGCCTCAATCCTCCTAGTCTGAGTTTTCAGGCCCATTCAACGCCAGTCGGGGGCAGGGTTCGCCATCACACCCTCCACTGGCGCCTCATCAAATCGGACAGGATGGTGCTGCAAATTGTCTGAAGGGGCTACTCCCTCCCCTTCGAGGCGACCCCTCCAGCCATGCCACCGCAGTACCACTTGCAGCTTCTGGAGGAGGAAGTTAAGGCCCTCTTGGCCAAGGGGGGCGTTGAGCGTGTTCTTGGGCCAAAAGTAGGCCGTGGTTGCCATTCCCACTACTTTCTGGTACCAAAGAAGGGCAAAGGGGGCCCACCTTCTTTTCGCCTCCGCATCCTTCCAAGGAGGAAGAGAGGCTCCACCGTCTGGACCCAAAACGTGCGCTCTCCTTC
The DNA here is from genome assembly GCF_964263255.1 of Lissotriton vulgaris. Lineage (NCBI taxonomy): Eukaryota > Metazoa > Chordata > Amphibia > Caudata > Salamandridae > Lissotriton > Lissotriton vulgaris. The sequence goes on along the minus strand of NC_141691.1, from coordinate 671,739,113 downwards.
TACCTTGATTGCACACGCCAGTTCTGGGTGGACGACCAGTTATTTGTTGGTTATGTGGGCTCTAAGAAGGGACAGGCGGTACACAAACTGACAATTTCTCGGTGGGTCATGTGTTTCAAGGTATGCTACTCTTGGGCTCGGAAGTAGCCCCCTGTTGGGCTGAGGGCCGATTCCATTCAGGCCATGGCGGCTACTACCGCCCTGGGTCGAGGAGTCCCCTTGCAGGACATCTGCCAGGCAGCTACGTGGGCCTCGCTGCACACGTTTGCTAAGCACTACTACCTGGACAGTCCAGTCCGGAGAGATGGCTTTTTCGGCAGTTTCATTCTCAAGGACTTTCTGGTGTGATCTTGGCCCGCAGACCCACCACCGGGGTTGGTATTGCTGGGGTATCTGTTCTACGGTAAGGAATCTAACACAAACCGGTTTCTTTCAGATGCACAAGTTATTTACGTTCGGTAACGATATATCGGTAAGAAACAGTAGTTAGTGTTAGATTCCTTACCGCGCCACCCATCCTCCCCGTTCTGCGGACCGATATCTAGGGTTAAGGTATTCCCCTTTGAGGGCCCTAGTTTTATGGCACCAGTGTCGGTCTCTGGCATGGCTCTGCGCTTCTGGCGCGGAAAGCTATGTACAAGAACTGACGTCCGTGCGCGAGGGCTGCGTCAAAGTACGTCATCCCGGCGACCACGACACCGACGACTGGCGCGGAGCCGCAGACGACGCCTACCGACGTGCAGGGGTACTGCTACGCAAAACTTTCTTGATCCAGTCTGACGCCTGGGGATATTCTAAGGTAAGGAATCTAACTCTAACTACTGTTTCTTACAGATATATCGTTACTAAAGGTAAGTAACTTGTGCATTAGGTTGTTGGCAGAATTTCTAGTTCTCGGCGTTATATTTCTGCTTTTTTTTTCTCACCAGATTTGATTGGATTTTAGCAATATAGCGACCTACATACAAATATAGAAAGTTTTTTATAGGGTAAATTCCCATGAACAACTAAAGCACAAGAATGGTGGCTGGTGCGCGCAGACGTGCACGCATTAGGTTCCAGCGGCTTTGGGCCGATCCCGATGGTTTCACTTTCTCTGGTGTGGTGGCGTTGTTGCAAGTTATCAAACGGCCCTGCGCTCTGAGTATCCCCGGCCCAGGCAACACTCTCGGAGGGCTAGGAGACGTCACCGCTGACTGAGGCTGCAGTGTGTGCTCGGTAGTAGGCAAGGCCGGGGTAGAGAGCAAACTAGAGGCATCGCTGAGGCTGCAGTGTGTGCAACACTTGGTGGGAGTGAGAGGGGAGCGGGGCAGAGGGAGGGACACAATATGGAGAGAAACAACTGCTGCTTCATCAGGCATACAACTTCATGTTGCATTTGAGTCAGGTGCTGAGTGATGATTCTGATGGGGGGGGGCAGTGATGACCACTGCTCTACACATTGTTTTGCCGTAATGCTGTTGGAATGTTGATAGAACCTTTGTTGCTTAAAGGAGTGGAGGTCTGGGGTTTTGGGCATGCAGAAAGGAGTGTCCCCTTAGGAGCGTGTTGTGCTTTTTATGTCTTGAATTTTGATAGTTAATGTGAATAGAATCATGCTCCATGCAGGATTCCTTATGCTCCATTGTCTATCACATTCTTCGTTCACCCAGGTGTATAATAGATCTGTTAAATCAACATTTGATTCAATGCTTTTTAGACTCCCCATTTGACTCTTGTTTCGATTGTTTTGGGTACTGGTTATTATTCCTGTATATGATTATTGTATGTACTCCCCTTCTGTTTATATGCTCCATCGCATAGCCCATTCCTACTCGTGCCCTCAGGTTGTATTGAGCTGTTATGTTTGTACTGGTTTATTCAATGCAAATTAGATTCCCCATGTTAGACTAATGTTCTGATTTGTTGCCTTTGCCTCAAATTGTGAAGCGCTCTGATATCCTTCGGGATCAAGTTTGTGCTATATAAAACTTTATAAATAAATAAATGTGAATAGAATCATGCTCCATGCTAGTCATTATGCTCCATCGTCTATCACATTCTTTGTTCACCCAGGTGTATAAATGATCTGTTAGATGTTCAACATTTGATTCAGTACCTTTTAGACTCCCCATTTGACTCTTGTTTCGATTATTGTTTTGGGTAGTGGATATTATTCCTGTATATGATTATTGTACGTACTCCCATTATCTCTCTATGCTCAGTTTCATAGCCCATTCCTACTCGTGCACTCAGGTTATATTGAGCTGTTATGTTTGTACTGGTTGATCCAATACCCATTAGATTCCCCATGTTATACTTATGTTCTGATTTGTTGCCTTTGCCTCAAATTGTAAAACGCTCTGATATCCTTCGGAATCAAGTTCGCGCTATATAAAACTTTATAAATAAATATAGACAACAACCTGGGGGATGTGTGATATTTAAAGCCACAGTAGTGGCTAGGGACAGTAAGATCCTCAATATGGCATTGTACGGTTTTTGGGGGACAGAGGCTGTTATTCTACAAATGACAAAGACATTCTGCATGAAAGGTACAGCAGCAAAAACGTGTCGTTTTTATTCTGTCTAATAATAATAATAAAGAAATGTATGAAGCGTCTGGTTACCCCATAGCGGTGTGTCCCCGCGCTAAGGTGAGTGGAGGAAACCACGCCGAGAGCCATGTCCAGCAACGAAACCAAATTAACATGAAAACAGATGAGTCTTCCTAAATTTCACCTGGGAAGTTTCCATCCGGAGGCTCAGGGGGAGTTTATTCCAACTCTTGAGCCGCCAGGAACCAAAAGGACCTGCCTCCCATCCTGCCCTTCTTGACCTTAGGTACTAGCAGCAAGCCAGTCCCACTTGATCTACGGGACCTTGCGGGCATATAGCAGGTAAGAAGATTCCTCAAATAGAAGGGGCCCGTTCCCAGGATGATACGATGGTATATGCAGAGCGTCTTAAACATCACTCTTTTCCTTACTGAAAGCCAGTGCAAAGTGTCCAGGGCTCTTTTGGAGGCATTCCTCCTTGATTGCATGAGCACCAGCCGTGCGGCTTCATTCTGCAACACCTGAAGTCTACTGAAACATTTAGCTATGTCGCCCAGATTTTTTTTTTATAAACTGTTTATTGAGGACTGCTTCAGGTATTACATCAGGCATATAGTTTCTACACCACTCATACAGTCTTTTCTGTTTTTCTACCCCCGACAACTGGAAACATCTGACTCAGTGCCCTCATAACACTTAATCTATACAAATCGTCAACATCAGTCCGGGCAACTCTATATACAAGTGGTAATTCTTTACAAGTGAGTTTGAGCTGTGGATGCCCTATCAGTTCTCAGCGTGTATACATCCATGACTTCATAAGTAAAGGCGTCGCCAGACTCTATCCCTCCCAACCCCCCACCCCGTTTCGTACGTCTCCTGACATCTATGCACAGGCCATGGCATCTTCCCGGGCCTAGTGGTCTCGGAGAACTGACTTATCCAAGTAAGTGTGATCATCATCTTCTTCTCTGGCCATCCTGCCGCGCACCCTGGGCCATTCTCTAGTCGTCTGTGTCGCCCAGATATTGTATATTACCATAGTCTAGCCGAGAGGTAATGCACCAACGTCTTCCTCGCCTCTATAGGGAGGAGATCTATAGTTTTCCACAGACTTTTAAGAACACCAAAACATGTCCCTACTACACATCTGGTATGGGTTTCATACGAGAGATTGGAGTCCAACCATACACGCAGGTTCTTCACCTGGGTGCAAGGTGTGGGGTGGGACCTAGGCTCGAAGGCCACCAAGCTGACGTCCAGACCGACTGAGCACCCCCCACCACAAGCACCTCGGGTTTGCTACCGTTAAGTTTCAGGCAGTTCTTAGCCATCCAGGAGGCAAGCTCCTGCATGCATGCCCTGAAATTGGAAGCTGCCAAATCCGGTGCCCGTGATAGGGAGATCACCAGCTTGGTGTCGTCTGCATATGAGACAACCCTGAGTCCAAAACCTTCCGCTATCTCCGCCAAAGGGGTTACGTAATGCACTCAGTGGTCATGTTCGCGCTATGTAAAACTCTCAAAATAAATAAACAGGGTAGGACTCTGGGCCGAACCCTGTGGCACACCCTGTTCCAGTTTGATGTCCTGAGAGTAATGAGCACCTTGTCTGACCTGAAAACTTTGCTCTGTCGCAGGATTGCAACCATTTTAAAGCTGGGCCTGAGACACCGCCCTTGTTCAGACACTGCAGCAAGGTGTAATGAGCCACGGTGTCAAAGGCGGCGCTCAGGTCCAGCAGAATCAGGGCCATAGTCTGCCCAGCATCTGCCCCCCTGTCTAATGTCCTCCGTGGCAAGGAGTAGTGCAGACTCTGTTGAATGTAAAGCCCGGAAGCCCGATTGGGAAGAGTGCAGAAGGCTGGATTCTTCGACGTGAGCCATTAACTGTAGGTTTACTACCTTCTCCGCCACCTTAGCCAAATAAGGTTACTAGCGAGATAGGTCGCAGGTTTTCAAGTTTGTCCCGGCTAATATTTGGCTTCTTCTGAAGTGCAAGGACAATTGCTTTTTCCAACTCCTCGGCACCGTGTGAGAGCTAAACGAGAACTCCAAAACATGTCTTATATAGGGCTCAATAATAGCCATTCTCTCACCCTAGAACTTAAGTGAGGGGGGTATCTGGGTGAGCCAGACTGAATCTAAAGAACAGATGTGGGATTGTCTATGAGAGACTTCAATAACGTTCTAATCATGGCAAAACAAAACACTTCTCATTTACCTTTCAGGCACGGCTGCCAAAACACTGGTATTTGAACCAAGAACTGTGTTAGTCCGTTGTCACTGCCTATTGGTTATGTCCTACAAAAGAGAATATCTGCATTGTAATTTAAACATGTGTGACTTTGATTGCGTTTAAATTGAGCACTGAGGAAGGCAGGTGCCGAAATGCATTTGCTCAGGATTAAAGAAATAGAAAGTCCTGTGAGTGCTTTGAGCCTGTTATTTTGGAATATATAAATAAATATATGATCAAGTCCCCAGGGAGGGATGAAACGCGTTATGGCTGCCTACACTGTTTGTACTCTGTAAACCTTTGAAATTCCTCCGTTATAGTTAGCTCAGCGAACTATAATTTGCGCGCCCGCAATGTACTGCTGATGACGTCACATATTACATCACTCATGACATGGTCCGTTACATCACTCATGACATCACTCATGACATCTCAAATGACATCCCTGATGACATCTCAAATGACATTATCCAGTGAAGGTGTCTTTCTGAATTTTTTTTTATATATGTATATCTAAAGGTTCATGGAAGAATAAATGGGTAAATAAGTGTCTACATTTTGGTTTTTTTGTAAAATTGATTGTATAACGGACTTAAATATATCTTAGTGAATAGGTGTACTAGCGAATAATCTTTAAATATTTAAATATCAGTGTCTCACTTTGTATACAAGTGGCTGCATGGGTTGGTGAGTAGCTACATGAGTGTGTATATGGGTTATTAGTTGGTTTTTTGAGTACCAAAATGAGTGTTTGTACGGTTCGGTGGGGAGTATTACTTAGCGCACAGATGCATGAATGACTGACTCACTGTTTGTATGTGTTTCCAAGACAGCATGTGTGCAGGACTGTATGAGTGGATGAGTGTGTGTATGGGGTGTGTTAGTGAGTGAATGACTGTCTCAATAGTATCTTTGAGTAACTACATATGTTTTAAACTAGTATATTTGAGTATTGATGTATGTAAGTGAGTATATCTGAGAGCGAGAGATTGTAAGACTTCCTGTATAAATAAGTATGTGTTTCTATAAGTGATTGTTTAAGAGAGTAAGTATGTCTACAATTCTGTTGAAGTTAGTGTAGTGGTGGGTGTATAGCTGTATATGCAAGTAAATGGATATTGTGTAGTGGTGGGTGTATAGCTGTATATGCAAGTAAATGGATATTTGATAGTTTATTTGCGTATGTGAGTATGTATGCGAGTAATTCTATAATGAGTGTCTGTGTATAACAGGATATATAGGTGTATGAGTATATATGATGAGTCAGTACATGTATTAGTGACTATATAGAACTGTTGGTGAATGAGTGGATGTGTATGTAGATTTTGGGATTACTCAATAGGTTGTTCTAACAGGAATTGGTATCTCCATTTTTTTGAAAAGTTTAGTTTCTATTTTTGATCCTGTGTATCAAAGGTTATATTACAGTAAGAGGAGGTGTGCCACAAGGATGATGTCATCAGTGATGTCATCAGGGTTGTCATTTGAGATGTCGTCAGTGATGTCATGAGTGATGTCACTGACCATGTCATGAGTGATGTAATATGTGACGTCATCAGCAGTGCATTGTCGGCGCACAAGTTATAGTTAGCTGAGCTAACTATAACGGAGGAATTTCAAAGGTTTTGTATTAGAGAAATGTTCAGCTAACTATGTGTGAAACCTATGGTTTTTTCAATGAACTGGCATGGTTTTTTAAATGCGAATTCCTAACTAGAACGTGTGTGAAACCTATGGTTTTTTCAATGAATTTGCAAGGTTTTTTAAATGCTAATTCTTAATTATAACGTGTGTGAAACCTATGGTTTTTTCAGTGAATTTCAAAGGTTTTGTAAATGATAATTTATAAATTTATTATTTTTGTCTTTCTTTTTATACTAATTTCTTATATTTTTAATATAAATATTTATATTTATTTTATTTTTTAGATTATATTTCATATTATTATAAAATAATAACAAAACTAAAATGCAAAGTAATTTTTGGATGAATTATTGCTTGACTTAGGTTGCAAGTATAACACAGCTCCAGCAATTCTCTTGGGGCCCTATGCTCAAAATGCTGTATCAATCCTTACACCTGCTTCAAGCATGTGCAAGGTTTTGACGCAGCATAAGCTCAAAAGTCACTGAATAAAATGTTATACATTTCACTCAGTCACTTTTAGGAGGCCATGCTGCACCCCTTTCTGCACAAGAAAGCCTCTTCTGGCGCAGCGCTTTACAATGTAATACACCCTCTAGATGCGTCACATTGTTAATAGCACACACCATGGCACATCTTTTGCACCACCGCTGTGACACAAAAGTGACGCAACGGCTGTGTAAAAGAGGCACAAGGGGATTGTAAATCAGCCCCCAACACATACAAATTCACCCAAGCACTTTCACCAGCAGCGCAAATTGAAACATAGACTTGTAACATATTTATGTACATGTGATACATTCAAGTGCTTCGGACAGACTACAGTATACTATAGATAAACACCTTCTAGATTTATGCTGTAGCAGTTCCTTATAGTTCTGCACTTTCACATTCTCCATACACTAGTAACATATTCATTCATTTATGAACTACACATTTATACTGACAATCTTTTACACACTAACCTAGAAATATAGTTCTGCACTTTCACCAGTGAAGGTAGTTCTAAAAAATTTTTTTGTTTTGTATTTTTTGTGTTTTCTCAACAAATTCCAAGCGGAACAAAAGAATGAATAAAAGAACTACTAATGTAGAGGACAGCAATGATCCTGCATTCTGCGTTTTATCAAGTCTATAGACTGTTCCCCATAACACAAAATTTTATCGCAATAAATGCATAGAATTTTAACTTTAGCAAAGTCAGAATCAATATGTGGGTGTGGACTGCTTGCTGAAAATGCTGCTGCCGCAGTTGATGTGCTTGGTGCAGAAGCAGGTGGGTTCCCGTGCAACCTCAGTCTTGCAGCTCAAGCAAAGTTCTTGGGGTGCAAGTTCTTCACGTGTCGCACCATATTTGCTGTGCCAAAGGAGTATTTTTTACATGGATCACCCCTTGAAAGAGTTGTTTCGCAAATTTTACGGGTTAATTTTGGAGCATTAACCTTTTTTTGACCTTCTGGAAAAGTGAAAAACTTCCAAATTAGAGCTTCTTTCCTCTTCTTTGGATGTTCTTCAGGAATGAAATCTCCCTTTGAAGAACTGCTGAAAGATGACTCCATTGCTCTTATTATTGTGATCTTCCTTCTATTTGAGAAGATTCTCAGAACAAATGCTTCTTCTTAGAAAGTCAAAGTCGAATAATTATAATGGGACGGAACTTTCAACAGTCGCAATAGGAAAAGTTATGAACCAATCAAATCTCTCCTTTTAAAGTCACATGGCTTTGCTTATGATGCGATTACGCAGCTCTTTCAATAACTCATGATGTTCTACCGCTATTTGTGTAATTCTTTTTAAAAGTAATATATGATTATTACAAGTATTAAAAAAAAATCATAGTTATCCCAAGTCTGCCCTTAGTATCTACATTAAATACATACATGTTTTAAACCAAGTAGAAACATTGCCCCCTTTCGCATACAGAACGCCGTACATGACGTCACACCGAAGCTTTAATGCAACGCGTAACGTCAAAGCATATTCGTACCGTATGTGCGGGTACACGCTGAGTATGATAAGCAGTACAAACTATGGTGTGATCATCCTCTCAGTGACAAATCCGAGCTCAGGGCGTGCTAAGGAGAATAATTAGAAGTGCTGACTCATTGCAGATCCGATTCTGGGCTTGCCTCTGCATACATTATAACTCCGACCCCATCTCTCTCTGTTGTTAATTGTTAGTGCACACACTCATACTTGCACATGCGCGGTGCACGCCCGCCCACACTACTCACATGCCACCACCTAGCATGCTTGCTATCATTTAGCCTGCAAACCAATACATTACCCAATGGCATGTCCCCCAGGGCCATCATTCTTGCAGATCGCTTAAACGCTACCAATGACGTCCCTGGGCTTGGTTTGGTCAGCCCCGTGGTTCCCATATAATGCGGGCACTGACGTGAGCACGCTCTCTTTTGCCTGCCTCTGCTGCGGTGACAGACTGTCAAACACCCCAGACTCAGCGAAACCGCAGCCTTTCAAGACACGACAACAGACGACAGAAGCAAAGGTTAGAGAAGACGTCACGTCAGCCTCCACTGTAAATTGTATATGCATAATGCTATTTGTTTTATCCTTCATATGGCTTTTCTACCCCTCAATGGTTTTAAATTGTACCTACATAATTGAAATATTTCTTTATAAGTCACGAGATCCTATACAACTTTAATCTTAAAAATTGTGCGTGTACAAATTTGTCGTATTTCTGTACTACGCCACGTGCTTAGGCCTCTATTATTATTAATTGTGAGTCCATGATAGTATTTTTTTTTCTGCGCCACGCGGCCGTCCCAGGCCTCTATTAACTTATTGATCTTCCTTTGTTTGCTGGAGCTGCACCAGTCTTAACTACGGAATATTAAGAACCCACATTAAAATTCACTTTTGATAGTTACGCAACTCAGTTTACGATGACTATTCAAAATGTCCTTTTGTTTCCTTCATCAAACATCGTTCAGAAGCAACCACCGCCTATCGAGCAACAGCAATGGAATTCTATTTCAGGACCGGAGGCTTCAGATTATGCTTATATCTTCCTTCGCTTTATTCCTTGATAAAAAACACAGCAGCTCAGGAAAAAAACATTCAACACAATGCTCAAAGGAACAAAGAGCATATAACATAAGCTTTCTAAGTCCCAAGAACTACAAGTCCCATGAGGTTAGCCCTGGCACTCCAAACGTAGTCCTTCCACTATGTCCGCTACCAGGTAGAAAGCCAGTCCCTCCTTGAACTTCCTTCTCTTTCTTCGCTGCTCACGCAGCCAGTTAAGTGCTCTTTATGTTTTTTCCAGTGTACGATTTATTGGTTACTGTTTAGAGTGATTATTGCTCTAGCGATTGTTGGGGGCTTGTTGCTTCGTTGTTTACCTTGCAGAGCCCCGACCGCGGGAGCGTTTTTCCGCTCCTTTCGCGGTTGTCCCCCGAGTGTTGTTGCGGTGCGGAAGACGCCCGCCAGAGGGCGCTCGAACGTCTCGCTGGCTCCTCGGCGCTCTCCTCACTCGGTGAGAAGCGCGGAGGAGTCAGCCAGCGTCGGAGCCTTGCCCTCTCCACCCCTTCACGCTCGGTTCTGCCGGGTCCGTATTACTGCCCAGAAAACACTTTGACGCCCTCTTAAGGGTCTGTATAGCGGCTATTGACCGCGAGGAACGCCGGAAGGCGAGTTTGCACTGTGGTATTGCCTTGTGTGGTAAACGCGCTGTGGGGGTGGTTTGGACCCAGTCCTGTGGAGGGTCTGCGCGTTTGGGGGTCACAGTGCAGCCCCGATTGCCAGATACCTTGGCCCAGATTTTCATTGCAGCCCTTGGGACTGCCCATATTCTGCCCTCAGACACCCGGTGGGGTAAGGCAGCATTGTAATCCTCCCTAGCTATTTAGTAAGGGCTATTATGGAGGAGGATGGCTATTTTGAGGAGTCTCACTCTTACCTCCAGGATGATGAGTTTTATCAAGCGGTTGACAATTCAATCTACCGCTGCGTGACTGAGGTGGTGGGGCCCATGGAGGACCGCCTCTCAGCACATATTGTAGAGGAGTGCAAGAAATTAGCGTCTGCCCACTTACAAGGTCCTACTAACCTCCCGGGGCCCTCATCTGAGGGTCCGCCAGCCCCCAAAAAGCCGTGCAAGGAGGGGGCTCCGTCGGGGGCACAGGGGGTGGACAGGGACGTATTCGAGCGTCTCAGGGATGCTTTTTTGGCTAAAGCGTCTTCTGCCTCTCCTGCGCCGCTTTCGGGCCCTGACCCTTCATTGGACACGGGGACCGCTCCTCCGTCGCTGGGGCTGTCCTCCCCCGATACGGACGACGATGGGGAGTCTGAGCGCTCTTGGCGCCCCTCGGGCTCAACCGTGGACTTACCACGGGATGTTTCGGGCATGTTGGACCCGGATGAGATCGTGCATCCGCGGTCCGCGGTTTGGACACCGGGTGAGACCGTGGCGAAGTTCGTGGCGGGTCGCCTGCGCAAACCCTTAGAAAAAGAAGCTAGGGGTTGCCTGCGAGGTGAATGTCCGAGACCCACTCTAGAGGGCAAGGTGGCCATGACACCTGAGTTAGATGCGAAAATGGCAACTTTCTTAGCAAAGTTTATGAAAGACCTGCGCAAAGGCATCGACCGCTCTTGGCGGTCATGCCAGGATAAGCTGCTTGACGCGGTCGGGCCCGCCACAAAGGTTCTTGACATGGCGAAGGAGGCGAAAGCCAACGGTACCGTCATTTCCCCTGAGGTTTTGTCTAACTGGGCGCAGAGAGTGATAATTTTCCTTGGAAATGCTAATTGCGCCCTTTCCACGGCGCGTAGGAGGTCCCTGCTCATCAAACTGGACCCCAAATTGGGAGACTTGGCTTCTTCAGAAGCGGGTGCGGTGGCCCAGGGAGGCCTCTTTGGGGAACCCTTCATCAGGGAGTTAGGTAAATTTGTGTCCACGTTTACCTCGTTGGACAAGGCGCAGTCCAGCATTAAACGCATCTTTCAACAGCGTTTTTCTGGAGGGGCCGGCCGCGGCAGGGGCCGCGCGACCGGCCGTGGGCAGAATGCCAGTAACGGAGGTCAAGGCTCCGGCAGAGGACAATACCAGACCTCGGCCAACTTCAACAACTTGTATCCCACAAGAGGGCAGCGCTTTGGCGGCAGAGGCTTCCGCAGGAACCCAGGACCCAACAATCCCAACGGTGAGTGTCCTTTCTTTGGATCACGTCCCCATAGGTGGGAGACTGGCAACCTTTTACGAGGAATGGGCGTCGCTTACTGCCGACGCATGGGTGTTGCAAACCGTCCGTGGTTTTCACATAGAGTTCTACGATCAACCATTTCAGGAATGTTTACCACGGCCGATTGTGTTTTCAGAACCCGACGCGGTCTTGATCGACGGAGAGGTCAAAAACTTGCTGCGCAAGGGGGCCATCCGTCTATCAACGCGCCACCCCGCTGGTTTCATCAGCAATGTGTTCCTGGTGGACAAAACGGATGGGGGCAAACGCCCGGTGACCAACCTCAGAGAATTCAACGGGTGGTTGGTCTACCGGCATTTCAAGATGGAGGGGATCCACCTCCTTCGAGACGTGCTTCTCCCTCTAGATTGGATGGTGAGGTTGGACCTCAAGGATGCCTACTTGGTAATTCCTATCCATCCTCCGCACCGTCGTTTCCTGCAGTTTTGCTGGAGGGACGCAGTGTTCGAATTCACGGCCCTTCCATTCGGGCTTTCCTCGGCCCCGTGGTGCTTCACGAAGGTGTTGCACCCAGTGGTGGAGTACCTGCGAGGTCAGGGTATTCGGATGTTAGTGTACTTAGACGACATCCTTCTGATGGGCCAGTGTCCGGTGGTCTTGGCGGGGCAGCTTCGGCAAACCGTCTCGCTTCTGCAACGGCTGGGGTTCGTTGTCAACGGCTCCAAGTCGGCTCTGGTTCCCACTCAAAAACTTACCTTCCTGAGTTTCGTCATAGACTCAGTCGAGGCTGCGCTCAGCCTCCCCTCCAGGAAAATCAGACATTTGTTGCGGCAGACGATCGCGAAGGATCGGACGTCGTTGCGACAAATAGCCAGGGTGGTGGGGCTCCTGTCGTCCTCCATCCAGGCGATCTTCCCGGGTCCGTTACACTACAGAGCGCTTCAGCGCCTCAAGGCCCAACATCTGCGACGGGGTATGACCTACGACCAGATGGTGCCCCTTACGGAGGAAGTGAAAGAGGAAATGTCTTGGTGGCTTACGCACATGGAGGCGTGGAATGGGCGTGCGATCTTCGGATCGGTCCCAGATTTGGTCATCGAGTCAGACGCCAGCAGGACGGGCTGGGGAGCCCGCTGCGGGGACTTCACCACCGGCGTCGTCTGGTCTTCCGACGAGCAACAGTTACATATCAACTGTTTTGAGCTCCTAGCGGGGCCCTTTGCGGTGCTTGCTGGACCAAGGATTCGGCGACGGCCTGCGTCCTACTGAAAATGGACAACGTCTCGGTGGTCTGCTACGTGAACCATCTGGGAGGTCCACGCTCTCGAGCGTTGGCGAATTTAGCAAAGACTTTCTGGGATTATTGTCTCTCCCGGCACAGTTCGGTGACGGCGGAATACTTGCCGGGCCACGTCAATCAAGTGGCGGATTGACATTCCAGGCATCTGCGGGACTCCAGCCAATGGATGTTGGACCCCCGAGTGTTTCAATGGATCCCCGATCTGTGGGGTCAGTTTACGGTGGATCTGTTTGCGTCCCGCCTGGATCACCAGCTCCCGCGGTTTTACAGTTAGAGGCCGGATCCCCTGGCGGAGGCCACGGACGCCTTCCTGCAGGATTGGAGTCGGGAACGGCCTTATGCTTTTCCCCCATTCTCGATGGTGGTCCGGACGGCTGCCCAGGTGCGCCGTCAGGGAGCGGACTTTGTGTTGATCACTCCACTTTGGAGATCTCAAGTCTGGTTTCCAGTTCTTCTGGAACTTTCTTGGGATTATCTAATCCTACTCCCCCAGTTTCCTCACCTCCTGCTGAATCCGAGTCAGGAGCCGCATCCTCTCATCACTCGGAGTTCGCTCCGCCTCATGGCGTGGAGGCTTTCCGGAGCCGTTGGTTGCTCCCTGGCCTTTCGGGATCAGCTGAGGGCCTCCTGTCAAAAGCCTGGGCTTATAGCATGACGAAGCGATACAAATCCGCTTGGCTTAGGTGGATGCGCTGGTGTCTTCAAAGGGACCTGGATCCCCTGGTCGCAGGCCTTGTTGCCATTTTGAATTTCTTAGCTAAATTGGCGAATAAGGGTCTGGCATATAGAACGATCAATGCTATACGTTGTGCAATCTCTGCGGGACACCAACCGGTAGAGAATTCCCTGATGGGGGAAGCACCCTTTTGTTTGTCAGCTCCTGCGAGGTATCCGCCTTTCGTTACCTCCGGAACCCAGGTATTCAGTTCTTTGGGATGTCAACGTGGTTTTGAATTTGTTTCTTTCCTGGCCGGCTAATCGTTACTTGTCCTTGAAGGAACTTTCGGCTAAATTGGCCATGCTTCTATGCCTGATCTCTTGCAGGCGGGTGTTATACGTACGCGCCTTGGACGTTTTCGCGCGTGTCTTAACCCCCGATGGGGTTACTTTCACGGTGGGGTGTCGCACGAAGTCCGCGACTCGATCCATCTCGTACCCTGCTTTCGTGGACACCCCGAAATTGTGTGTTGTACATTGCTTAAAAGCTTATGAAGACATCACTTTGGATATTCGCCCGGCGGGCGAAAGAGAATTACTAATTGCCTTGCGTAAACCACACAAAGCAGTCTCCTCCCCCACTATTGCAAGGTGGGTGCGTTGGGTCATGCAAGAAGCAGGCATTGATACGAAACATTTTGGAGCTCACTCGGCCAGGGGGGCCATGGCCTCTAAGGCTTTTTCAGTGGGAGCTCGGTTAGAAGATCTCATGCAAGCAGCAGATTGGTCCTCGGATTCCACATTTAAAAGGTTCTATTTCAAACCAGTAGTGGACCTAGCCCAGTTGGTGGTGAGTAAGCTTTGAACTAGCATATTCTGAAGCCTCCGGTCCTGACATAGAATCGAAATTTGCCTAGCTTACGTAACGGTAAGTTTCAATTCTATTAAGGACACGGAGGCGAGGATTATCCCACCCATTAATTCTCCATGGTCAGTACCCACCCGTATGACTGTAAGTAAAGCGTTTTACAAAGTGTTCTACTTCGTAGCTATGTTATGCCAGTTTCATGATGTTCCTCTGTTGCATGCGGTCGGTTGCTTGTAGCACCCCGTTTACGCTGTTGTTTTTCTGCTAGGAAACTATGGCGCCAAACAGGATCAGTGAGATGACGGCGTAACCTACGCGAAGAAAGAGGAGGAAGTTCAAGGAGGGACTGGCTTTCTACCTGGTAGCGGACATAGTGGAAGGACTACGTTTGGAGTGCCAGGGCTAACCTCACGGGACTTGTAGTTCTTGGGACTTAGAAAGCTTATGTTATATGCTCTTTGTTCCTTTGAGCATTGTGTTGAATGTTTTTTTCCTGAGCTGCTGTGTTTTTTATCAAGGAATAAAGCGAAGGAAGATATAAGCATAATCCTCGCCTCCGTGTCCTTAATAGAATTGAAACTTACCGTTACGTAAGCAAGGCAAATTTCGAATCTCTGCAACTTATTGAATATACTTTGACGTATAGAAGCAGAGTTCAAATCGAATGGTGAACTCCGGTGGCCGCACTCTTTATACAAGGTAAGCACAGCAGCCTAGATCTACAAAGCCTTCATAGCAATGCATTAGAAAAAGCACAGCAGCCTAGATCTACAAAGCCTTCATAGCAATGCATTAGAAATAAGTCGCCATAACTGGAGTCAGTTACGCAGTAGGCACTTCCATATAGACACCACTTGAACGCGGCACTATAACTGAAATATACCAGGTACACTGCACTCGTAAAACTGTAGTGTTCGCTTATTTGTGAAACGAGAGAGGGCCATATTATCAAGCTTGGGCGACAAAATTGTCGCCACTTTATCGGCAGGAAAGTGCTGCTAAAGTGGCGATAATGGGTTTGATAATATGCTCTATGGAATTCCAATCAATGCTCATGTTACATGTGCAGGACATCAGACATGAGCTTTGATTGGAATTCCGTAGAGCATATTATCAAACCCATTATTGCCACTTAAGCGACACTTTCCTGCCAATTAAGTGGCGATAATTTTGTCACCCAGGCAGGATGCTGCGAGTGCGCAGCGGACGCGCGCCGGTGGCGCGCCAAAGGCAAGCCCGTCTGCGCCCGTCCGCGATCGTCCCGCGCTCAGCGCCAGCCATTATATTCGGGGAGGCCCAGGTAACCGGCTTAAACTATACTATGATGGTCCATCATTAAAAGAGCTTAACCCTAAAACCAATAATCATGCATGCCTTTGCATTAACCCAATGATGCACTTCTAGGAACCTCCTGAGGTCTGCTCAGGGTGTGGGGTTACAATTCCAAAGCTACGTTTTGATACTATAGAGAGGTCCAGACCTCGTGTAGTAAAGACGGGTAGAGACACGGTTTGGAATTTGGTCTTGATAAATGTTAGATCATTGGTCAAACATAGCTTAAATTGTGCCTTATTTTTGGAAGCTGAAAACATTAAAATGGCTTTCATTACAGAATCATGGATGGATAATGCTTCCGGTCCTGACCTTGTCAAGGCGCCGCTGCCGAATTTTGTTTGCCATACCCTGAATAGGTCCAAAGGAAGAGGAGGCGGACTAGCGGTTATTTACCATCCCTCTCTTTGTGCGTCTTTTCGCCCTGGAGAAGTGGACGGCAGTGAGGCTCTAGACTTCTCCTTCCACCTATCTCCCCACTATACTTTTCAAGGCTCACTTATTTACAGACCACCTGGCCCTATAGGCCGGTTCATTGAGCAGGTGGGCAAACTCATCGAATCCGGTATCCTGTCTAGTTCCTATATTATTCTAGGCGATTTTAACTTCCATTTGGAAGCTTCTCTAGATCCTGACTCAGCTAAACTCCTAGATGTAATGAAATGTAGCAACCTTGAGCAACTGGTAATGGAGGCGACTCATCAAGCAGGACACACGCTTGATGGTATTTTTTCTAATAACTCGCACCTACTAGTCACCAAGATTGCTGCACTTCCGTGGTCGGACCACAAAGCGGTGTTATTTAATCTCTCCGTTCCAGAGCAACTTTCGCAGAAACCAGCTGTAAAAAAGAAGCTGGTGAAAAGAGCGTGGAGGCTGTGGATCTGTGTGACACCCTAAATAAGACCGTAGGTGTACCTTCCCATAATTTAGAAGATGCCACACGCCTCTTCTCTAGTTGGTTAGAAACAGCAGGGAATGTGCTGGCTCCTAAAAAATTGATCTATCCCACCAGACCGTGGCCATCCGCCCCTTGGTACTCACAAGTACTCGGGGAACAAAAACTGATATGTAAACACCTTGAGAGAAAATGGAGAACAGAATATAAGGATTCCGACAAGAAGTATAAATGCGCTCTTCTCACTTATAAACAGCAGATTAATCGGGCCAAAATTCAATTCTTCTCTATGAGGATTAATAAAGCAAAAAACTCAGCGAGGGAATTGTTTAATACAGGTACCAGCCTGGCTAATCCTGTGACGATCACAGCTATGCCCAGTCAGGAGTTATGCGATAAACTGGCTAGATTCTTTTTTGATAAAGTGGATGCTATTTTTTTCCACTTTTTCCAATGCTACAGCTAAGAACATTGCAAATCAAACGATCGATCGACAAAGAGAGCTGAAGGCGGTTTTGGATAAATTTGTTCCTCCATCAGCCACAGAAACTCGCAGTCTTCTCAGTCAGGTGATATCTGGTTCCCCCTCGGATCTTTGCCCGATTGCTATATTAAAGTTAGCGGCCGAGCCAGTATCTCAAGCTCTTACACCTATTTTCAATTCTAAGTACTCAAAAGGACATTTCCCGTTAGATTGGAAAAAAGCTTCTATTCTGCCCATCTTGAAGAAACCAAATCTTGACTCAAAAGACCCAAACAATTATAGACCAATATCTAGACTCACGGTTCCTGCTAAAATGATTGAAAAAAACTTACACGCAGTTGAGCCAATTTCTTGAGTCCTCTCAAGCCTTGGACCATACACAATGTGGATTTCGAGGGGGCCATAGCACTGAAGCTGCCCTCTTGAAATCGACAGAAGAGATAAGGACTATTCTAGATCTCAGCGGTAAAGCGGGCCTGATCCTGTTGGATCTCTCTGCAGCATTTGATACAGTCCATCACGTTTTGTTGGACTGGCTGCAGGAGATTGGGGTTCAGGGCGCGGCCTGGTGACTCAGCAGGTGGCGATGGGGGAATTTTGTATCTAAACCTTTTTCATTACCATGTGGGGTCCCTCAAGGGTCCTCACTGAGTCCGACACTTTTTGATATTTGTGTCTTCCCTCGCACCCCTTATTCAGTCCTTTGAGTTTAGCCTGACTAGCTATGCAGACAATACCCAAATAGTGGTGTCTCTTCTTCCAGCAGAATCAAAAAGTACAGCAATCAGTTTTAACGATTGCATGAATGCAGTGGGGACATGGATGGCCCAAAACTGCCTCAAGTTAAACTCCAATAAGACGGAGGTATTATGTTTTGGGAATGATCCCAATTTCTGGACGCCAGAAAGGTGGCCAGATTCTCTGGGTCCTCTTCCCGCACCCAACAAGAAGGCAAAAAATCTTGGGGTGTGGATAGATCAGAAGCTCAATTTCAAAGACCAGGTTAATTCAGTGGCTTCGGCCACATCCTACGCTCTTAGGTCTTGCAAGAAAATTCTGCCTCTGCTACCGATTGAATGTCGTAAAACAGTGATTACAGCTCTCACCATGTCGAGGCTGGATTACTGTAATAGTCTGTATTTTACCATTCAGGAAGGTTCAATTCAGAAGCTGCAACTCTTACAGAATGCAGCTGCTAGACTCATGTTGGGCATTCCTAAATATGCTTCAATAGCGGATGAGATTCGAAAATTACACTGGATGCCACGCAGGAAGCGCACCATGTTCAAGGCGATGTGTCTGGTACATAAGGCCCTTTACGGAGTAGGGTCGGCCTTTCTAAAAGAATATCTTTCTCTTTCTTTCTCTTTCTCTCTTTCTCTTTCTCTTTCTCTTTCTCTTTCTCTTTCTCTCTTAAACTTAGACACTGCTGTCTTAGACGTGTAGAAGAATTTTTCAGAATAAGTTGCGACACCAACTGCCTGAAATTTTTACCCACAAGGTTTATACAACGGTAAGCACATAGGCCTAGATCTACAAAGCCTTCATAGGTATGCATTAGAAATAAGTCGCCATAACGGGCGTCCGTAACGCAGTAGGCACTTCCATATAGACACCACTTAAATGTGGCACTATAACAGAACTGGAATGTACAAGTCACTACACACGTAAAACCGTAGAGTTACCAAAACTTGTAGGGGCATAGTATCAAGAACGTCGATAAAATTATCGCCGTTTCAGCGTCTGGAAACTGCTGCTAAAGCGGCGATAATGGGCCTGATAATATGCCCCTGTGAATTCCCATAGTAGCCCAGGTTAACACCAGAACCTGGACTACTATGGGAATTCACAACAGCATATTATCAAGCCCATTATCGCCGCTTTAGCTGCAATTTCCTGCCGCTGAAACGGCAATAATTGTATCGCCATTCTTGATGATAGACCCCGTAATGCTTCAGCTCATTTACTCACATCTACATAATTCTAAACTCTAATTTTCTTTTTTCTTTTCCAGATTACCAATCTGCCACCTTTTGGAATCCATTTCACAATTTGTTTATAACATTGTTTAAGTTATTTTTCCAGTTCTAATGTAGTTATAATTGAGTTTCGTTTATATTTATTGTTTAATAAAAGTTAATTAAAAAAAACTACATACTTCTTTTATTTTGTGGGGGAGGGGTATGACGGCCCACAATAAAAATAATGTTGAAATACTATAGGAAGATATTCAAGACTAGGATTGAAAACTACTGAGTTCTAACTAACAGATATAATAAAAACGACAGTGAGAAACTTCTAAAATGGCGATGGACGGAGTACCTAATCGACGTTTGGCGCCTCGGCACTACCTTTCAAATATATATAGAAAAAATATGACTATTAATACTGTACAAAAGTACAGCAGCGGATGACTCGCACGAACCGGGAAAAGAAAGCGACAGATATACTAACTGATATAAAGAAAGGTTTGCTTGTTGAACTTGAAGAAAAAGAAAACGTGGGCATCGAAACGACACTGAGCATGCGAAGAGAGTACAACTGCTACACCAAAAAAAAAAGAAAGCTTTACATACTGTAACGGGGAGGACTCTGGTCCGCCAGGCTTACCTGTCTCACCTCTCTTTAACCAGCACACAGGGGCCTGAAGAGACACAGAAGTCGTGGACGACACAGAACCTGAAGCGAGTGACGAGCCCTGCTTCTTTAATTGGGCGGAGTGGGAACGGGACAACATCACAGGCCACACCCCCTCGGCACAGGTAAAGGCCGCCCAGGAATCCTCACACTGTGTTTTACACTCGGAGGCGACGGAGGTGAGAGACACGGCGGGCGAAGTGAAGAGGAGGACGATTGCGGAGGAGAGCGGAGTTTGAGGACGATTGCGGAGGAGAGGCGGGAGCTGAGGAGAGGAGACGAAGGCGGTGCGGAGCAGAGTCAGGAGGGGGAGGAGAGACCGGAGGAGAGAGAACATCGGAGGACGGAGGCGGAGAGGAGATCGGAGGAGAGAGAACATCGGAGGATGGAGGCTGAGAGTAGATCGGAGGAGAGAGAACAGCGGAGGACGGAAGCGGAGAGGAGATCGGAGGAGAGAGAACATCGGAGGACGGAGGCTGAGAGTAGATCGGAGGAGAGAGAACATCGGAGGACTGAGGCGACGGTCAGAGACGAGGACGGAGAGAGGAGCGCTGAACTGGGGAGGTCCAGAGGAGCAGAATCCAACAAGCCAGGAGGCCAACAGGAAGGCGCTTCGCCCAGCCACACTTCGAGGGAAGTGTGGCTACCAGAGGTACGATCAAGGCTTTCGGGCTGGGCGGGTTTTAAGTGGGTTAAACCCCCATAAAGGCTCCTAGTTAGCATCCCGTGCACTTCCCCTCCCTCACTACCCCAGCACTGTGGACCCTAGTCGACTACTTGTGCACGTGTGTTCCCTCACTCCCTCCCCTGTGATCTTGGGCAGGACAGATATCTAAAACGCCATTGTCTTTCTTCTCTGCACGGACGAGACGCCACGACACCGTGGAGGAAGAGGCAAGGACCACCAGTCCCAGAAGACACCGGGACGAGCGGCGAAAAGCGACAGAGAAACACCAGCAAAGACTGTCCGAGGATTCGGTAAGCCCCTTGCCCTACTACAGGAAAACCATACACCGAAAAAGAACCTTTAAGTTAATAAAACCTGCGTTACCCAAATTACTGGTGTCTGTAAGTCTATTCGAGGGGAATGTGACCTCACCCACGCCTACGTTAATCAGCAAGGGCGAACCCGAGGCGCCACACATACTATCATAGAAATGAAGGAGCATATGATCAACAAAAGTCGATACAATATTGCCGCTTTTCTCTACAGGAAACTGCAGATAAAGCGGCGATAATGCGCTTGATAATAGGCCCTTGTAACTTCCCATAGCAGCCCAGGTTCTGGTGTTAACCTGGGCTCCTATGGTTATTCACAAGGGCATATTATCAAGCCCATTATCGCCGCTTTATCAGCACTTTCCTGCCGATAAGTGACGATAATGTATCGCCTTTTATGGATAATATGGCTCATTGCTCTTTTTTTGACCAGTAAACTTGGATGCATATTATCAAAGACCGATGTTACAATTATCGCCGTTTTATAGGCAAGAAACTGCCGATAAAACAGCGATAATGACCATGATAATAGAGCCTTGTTGTTTCCCATAGAGGCCCATGTTAACACCAGAACATAGGCATCTATGGCAATTAACAAGGACGCATTATCAAGCCCACCCTCCCAACATTAATAAAAAACCACAGGCCTTTGTAAATTCTCATAGCAGCTCAAATTCTGATGTTAACCTGGGCTGCTATGGTTATTCACAAGGACATATTATCAAGCCTATTATCGCCGCTTTATCAGCAGTTTCCTGCCAATAAAAGCGACGATAATGTATCGCCTTTTGTTGATATGGCCCATTGTTTTTTTTTTTTGACGAGTAAACTTAGGTGCATATTATCAAGGACCAGTGTTAAAATTATCGCCGTTTTATTGGCAGGAAACTGCAGATAATACGGCGATAATGAGCTTCATAATACGGCCTTATTTCCCATAGTAGCCCATGCTAACAGCAGAACATAGGCTTCTATGGGAATTTACAAGGACGTATTATCAAGCCTACCCTCCCAACATTAATAAAAAACTCCAGACAATGCAGGTACCCGGAGCTGGACGGTTATTTTACATATTACTGTCCCAGAAATGTGGCATTCCCTGTGACGTGTACAGGGAGAGCGAGAGCGAAAAACATTTAAAAAAAAAAAAAAAAAAAGACCCGAGTGGTGCCGCTCACCGAGACTTCGGGGAGTAGGACCGTAACATTCCCCCCCCCCCCCCTGCATACTATAAAATAAAACCAGAGGAGTGCCGTTCCCCAGTGCCCGGGGCACCGTACAAGCCCCCATTATGCAGAAAAATTGCCCCCGTAATTTGCCCCCTCCCCGGGACCTAATGAATAAAACTGACTTCTACTTTTTTTTCACCTTTTCCACCGCGTACAAGTACTGCACGAGTACTCCGCCATTTTTTATTTTAAAAAAGTCAAAATTGAGCCTAAAGATCCATGTACCACCCCCTGACCAAGACTATAGGCTCAGAATGTTTCTACCCTGCCCCGTTTCCTTATTTCTCAACTTTGTTTTACTGTTTTCTTGTGACTCTGCTCTCCCGACAAACGACATGGCTGCCAACACTTCCTGGTTTGGAGTATTGACAGCCAATCAGCATGCAGCTCCTGATCGTAATTGTACGTATTTCCATACACGTACGCCGCAATTTTTCTTTACAAAATTAAAAATAGAGCCTAAACATCCATGTATGACCCCCTGAGCAAGCCTAGAGGGTCAGAATGTCTCTACCCTACCCCCTTCCCTAATTTATCAACTTTGTTTTACTGTTTTCTTGTGACTCGGTTCTAGCAAGGCACAAGATGGGCGCCAACACTTCCTGGTTTCGAGTGTTGACAGACAGTTCACAGCGGATCAGCATGCATCTCGCGCTCGTAATTGAACAGATTTCAGTACGCGTCCTGAACTCCGTCTCTAGATATCGCTATGATTTTACTTGCAATTTTCTCAAACTACTGAACGGATATACACCATTTAACAAAAAGCACAATCTGCGAACAGAACTCAAACTCTCTGCCAAATTGTGTGTAATTCCGTTCAGTCGTTCAGGCTGTAGCCCTGGCTAAAAGTCCCTATGGAAAATTGCATGGGGAAAACACGTTTTGGGACCCCCCTTTTTTCACGGCCCCCACTTAACGAATCACCCCAAACTTTCAGGAAAAGAGCGGAACTGAGCAAGCCATTTTCTTGGAGAAATTCACGATTCGTCCATAGGCGCCAAAGTTATTCCAAATAGAATGTTGTGGATTTCCTATGGAAACTAGGTCCTAACCATAACTACCTACTGGCGACCGCCAGTAGGTAATATATATCTATATCTATATCTATATCTATATCCTCCTTTCTCAATCGAAAAAGGCGGCACACCAGGAGTTGCATCAACGGGTTTATTGTGCACAAAGATCCATGCCTTGTACGTTATCTTTGAGCCACTTGGCAGTGTGAACACTTTGAATGGGATTGCAGGTTGTAGTGGCCTTATATTCAGCAACCGCACATTCATTGTATCACCGATTACTTTATCCGTGACGCCATATTGTACGTACCGGACTATTTGGAGACCGTCTTATTGATTGGTTCTACACATATAATTAACATGGACCTTTGAATTTGCTTTATGCATTTGCAATTGATTATAGTATTTTCTTGGATTTTGTCCTGGGATCGCTGCTGGAAATATACATATGTATACATTATGTGCATGATGCAATTTAAATCACACAAGTCCATATACTGCTTATAACAATTATATATGCTGCAACATTCATGAATTAATGTATTATATTGACTGTGTTTTTGATGTGTTTTACAAAAAGTTAACACAATGTGTCTGTGCAGTTCCGGGGTCGATCCTTGAGGTATTTCCTTTGTTTCTATGATTGTAATGAGGAACGCCTCTTTTAAAATGATCTCATGGCAGCTTGACCGTTGAACCGGACGAAAGCCGACAGGTTGAAACGCGTCGTTCTTTGTGCACAATAAACCCGTTGATGCAGCTCCTGGTGTGCCGCCTTCTTTTTCGATTGAGAAAGGATGGTTTTGGTGAATTGTGGTTGGCCGAACATCTTGGTGATTTTATTTGTATATATCTTGATCACATGACATGTTCAAACAGACCGAGGTTTAAATACTGTTGAATGGTCCCATCAAGCCCCAACCCCTTAAACACCATAGACATAGTGAAAATACTACATCATAACATTCATAGTGCAAGTATAAGGCAAGACAAAAGGTAAAATTCAAATATGTACAAGAGAGAATTAAATAGAAATACAATCTCCAGTAAACCATCATGATCAGTTTAAATAATCAAGTTACAAAATGTAAAATGTTGATTAAGCCAAAATGTTCAAATCCGAATATTAAGGCACTTAAACAAACCAAGGTGGTACGAAGCTAATGCAGGGCAAGTGCACTGATATTAATACCAATTCTCTATTGAGGCTAGTCGTAGGGGCAAGAAAAGAACAAATAACAGTAGATAAAAATTAAAAATTAAAGTGCAAATGTGCAATACAATCCATATTAAAATCATATTAGATTGTAGAGAGCTAAAATACATATGTGAAACATGATATAGATAGCAGACACTAAACAAGATAAAGTTCAAAGTGCTGAAAAAGTGCATAGAGTTGAAAAAAACGGAAAATAATATCACGGTTATTCAACACACAATTAGCAGCATAAAGATATAATGAAGTGCAAAATTGCTGTATATAAATATTAAGCATAGACGAATGGCACAGTATGTACAAATACTCTAATGCATCTTGCGGAAGGAACCAACAGAGCTCTCAATTACTTTGAAAATTTCAATAATTACTTTTCTCCGAAAGATATTTAAGTTCTAACTCACAATAAAGATAAAGTCCACCCGATTCCTATACCCTATTCGCTGCACGTCTAAAAACGGTAAAACCGTAAAAACAGTAAAACCAGTAAAAAACGCGGTTAAGAACAAGGCATAAAAGAATACAGCTAAAATCCACCCAATTATCAGTGGCCCAGAGCTCATAAAAATACAATAACAATAAGTAATAGATAAAATCAATTTATTTAAGCTCAGAAAAGGTAAAATCCAGAGGAGAAGAACTACAAGCATTTGCAATGCAATGGTCTCGGCATCATTAAAGGTAGAGCTATTGACATTGCTCATGACATTTCTTTTTTTTTTTCTTTAAATCATAAATAAATGGCATTGTCATTTATATTGCCAATACACAGCACTCTGCACTCAACAGCACACACCACTCTGCACCTGCACTCACTGCTCTGCACACTCACTCTGCACTCACTACTCTGCACTCACTACTCTGCACTCACTACTCTGCACTCACTACTCTGCACTCACTACTCTGCACTCACTACTCTGCACTCACTACTCTGCACTCACTACTCTGCACTCACTACTCTGCACTCACTACTCTGCACTCACTACTCTGCACTCTGCACACTCACTCTGCACTCACTACTCGGCACTCTGCACTCACTACTCTGCACTCTGCACACTCACTCTGCACTCTGCACTGACTACTCTGCACTGACTACTCTGCACTCTGCACTCACTACTCTGCACTCTGCACTCACTATTCTGCACTTTAGCGAGTGCAGAGTAGTGAGTGCAGAGTAGTGAGTAGTGAGTGCAGAGTAGTGAGTAGTGAGTGCAGAGTAGTGAGTGCAGAGTAGTGAGTAGTGAGTGCAGAGTAGTGAGTAGTGAGTGCAGAGTAGTGAGTAGTGAGTGCAGCGTGAGTGTGCACTCTGCACACGCACTCTGCACACGCACTCTGCACACGCACTCTGCACACGCACTCTGCACACGCACTCTGCACACGCACTCTGCACACGCACTCTGCACACGCACGCTGCACACGCACTCTGCACACGCACTCTGCACACGCACTCTGCACACTCACTACTCACTACTCACTACTCACTACTCACTACTCACTACTCACTACTCACTACTCTGCACTCACTACTCACTACTCTGCACTCACTACTCACTACTCACTACTCTGCACTCACGACTCACTACTCTGCACTCACTACTCTGCACTCACTACTCTGCACTCACTACTCTGCACTCACTACTCTGCACTCACAACTCCCTACTCTGCACTCACAACTCCCTACTCTGCACTCACAACTCCCTACTCTGCACTCACAACTCCCTACTCTGCACTCACAACTCCCTACTCTGCACTCACAACTCCCTACTCTGCACTCACAACTCCCTACTCTGCACTCACAACTCACTACTCTGCACAACTCACTACTCTGCACAACTCACTACTCTGCACAACTCACTACTCTGCACAACTCACTACTCTGCACAACTCACTACTCTGCAC
This sequence comes from Lissotriton vulgaris, assembly GCF_964263255.1. Classification (NCBI taxonomy): domain Eukaryota; kingdom Metazoa; phylum Chordata; class Amphibia; order Caudata; family Salamandridae; genus Lissotriton; species Lissotriton vulgaris. The sequence goes on along the minus strand of NC_141691.1, from coordinate 671,712,986 downwards.
AACTCACTACTCTGCACAACTCACTACTCTGCACAACTCACTACTCTGCACAACTCACTACTCTGCACAACTCACTACTCTGCACAACTCACTACTCTGCACAACTCACTACTCTGCACAACTCACTACTCTGCACAACTCACTACTCTGCACAACTCACTACTCTGCACAACTCACTACTCTGCACAACTCACTACTCTGCACAACTCGCTACTCTGCACAACTCGCTACTCTGCACAACTCACTACTCTGCACAACTCACTACTCTGCACAACTCACTACTCTGCACAACTCACTACTCTGCACAACTCACTACTCTGCACAACTCACTACTCTGCACAACTCACTACTCTGCACTCACTACTCTGCACAACTCACTACTCTGCACTCACTACTCTGCACTCACTACTCACTACTCTGCACTCACTACTCACTACTCTGCACTCACTACTCACTACTCTGCACTCACTACTCACTACTCTGCACTCACTACTCACTACTCTGCACTCACTACTCACTACTCTGCACTCACTACTCACTACTCTGCACTCACTACTCACTACTCTGCACTCACTACTCACTACTCTGCACTCACTACTCACTACTCTGCACTCACTACTCACTACTCTGCACTCACTACTCTGCACTCACTACTCTGCACTCACTACTCTGCACTCACTACTCACTACTCTGCACTCACTACTCACTACTCTGCACTCACTACTCACTACTCTGCACTCACTACTCACTACTCTGCACTCACTACTCTGCACAACTCACTACTCTGCACAACTCACTACTCTGCACAACTCACTACTCTGCACTCACTACTCTGCACTCACTACTCTGCACTCACTACTCTGCACTCACTACTCTGCACTCACTACTCTGCACTCACTACTCTGCACTCACTACTCACTACTCTGCACTCACTACTCTGCACTCACTACTCACTACTCTGCACTCACTACTCACTACTCTGCACTCACTACTCACTACTCTGCACTCACTACTCACTACTCTGCACTCACTACTCACTACTCTGCACTCACTACTCACTACTCTGCACTCACTACTCACTACTCTGCACTCACTACTCTGCACTCACTACTCTGCACTCACTACTCACTACTCTGCACTCACTACTCACTACTCTGCACTCACTACTCACTACTCTGCACTCACTACTCACTACTCTGCACTCACTACTCACTACTCTGCACTCACTACTCACTACTCTGCACTCACTACTCACTACTCTGCACTCACTACTCTGCACTCACTACTCTGCACTCACTACTCTGCACTCACTACTCACTACTCTGCACTCACTACTCACTACTCTGCACTCACTACTCACTACTCTGCACTCACTACTCACTACTCTGCACTCACTACTCACTACTCTGCACTCACTACTCACTACTCTGCACTCACTACTCACTACTCTGCACTCACTACTCACTACTCTGCACTCACTACTCTGCACTCACTACTCTGCACTCACTACTCTGCACTCACTACTCTGCACTCACTACTCTGCACTCACTACTCACTACTCTGCACTCACTACTCACTACTCTGCACTCACTACTCACTACTCTGCACTCACTACTCACTACTCTGCACTCACTACTCACTACTCTGCACTCACTACTCACTACTCTGCACTCACTACTCACTACTCTGCACTCACTACTCACTACTCTGCACTCACTACTCTGCACTCACTACTCACTACTCTGCACTCACTACTCACTACTCTGCACTCACTACTCACTACTCTGCACTCACTACTCACTACTCTGCACTCACTACTCACTACTCTGCACTCACTACTCACTACTCTGCACTCACTACTCTGCACTCACTACTCTGCACTCACTACTCACTACTCACTACTCTGCACTCACTACTCACTACTCTGCACTCACTACTCACTACTCTGCACTCACTACTCACTACTCTGCACTCACTACTCACTACTCTGCACTCACTACTCACTACTCTGCACTCACTACTCACTACTCTGCACTCACTACTCACTACTCTGCACTCACTACTCTGCACTCACTACTCTGCACTCACTACTCACTACTCACTACTCTGCACTCACTACTCACTACTCTGCACTCACTACTCACTACTCTGCACTCACTACTCACTACTCTGCACTCACTACTCTGCATTCTCCCTTCCGTAGTGTAAATGCCCTTCACGGCCAGATGCAGTATGTAGGTACTCTCATATTTCTTGGCACCTACGATGTAAGACTGTGTGTTGGATCTAGGAGGACATATATAGCACAGTTTTGTTTCACTCATTGCACTAGCACTGTGCTTTTATCCTCTCTTCTCCGTATGATGAAACACATAAGCCAGCATGTAAACATTTGTATTAATGCTTCGCACGGACTGCATCCACAGGTAAACACTTGCTTTTCATTTTTTGTGAATGCACGACAGCAGCTGCCCACAGCAAGCGCGATCGCGTGCGCGTTTCAAATCGCGCTCCAAGGCGATGCGCGCGGCCAGGAGTGTCTCCTGGGAAGCACACTCGCTAACAATAAGTTCTCGGCGACAACGCGCTCCCGCGCATTTAGCCGAGACCTAAAAAAGGGAACAAGCCTGTCACCTTAAAAGCCACAAAATAATCAACACATCATAGATATAATAAAATTACATCTAAAATGGTTATAAAGAGTGTTATAAAAAGTTGTGTAATCTTGCCCCATTCTAAGACCGTTCGGAATTTTAGTATTAAGAAGTACAATATAATGGCTCTCTAATTGTCTTAATTTCCTTTCTCTAACACCGCCTCTTGGAGAAAGGAACCGCGTCAATAACAAAATATCTCAAATCATTGAGATTATTATTGTGAACTAATTTAAAATGACGCGCCACAGGATAGTTGGAGTTGGAATTAACTATCTCCCGAAGGTGCTGCAAAATACGATTGAACACCTGGAGCTTAGTGCTCCCAATATACTGCAAATTGCAAGTACATTGTAAGACAAACAGCAAGAACTGTCTTACAGGTGAACAAACTCTTTATCTTGCAAGCGTCTTGGGAAAAGGCCTCAAAATATTCCGTAGTATTAACTCCAAACTTGCATGCCCTGCAAGAGCTGCATTGAAAGAAACCTGATCTGTTAGAGAGCCAATTAGATGGTTTATTGACTTCTGGACTGGTCTTAACGAGGGCGTCCCTCATAGAGGGAGCCCTTCTAAAAGTGATAGGTGGATTTTCACTAAGTAATGGGGCTAAAGTGATATCCGTTTTTAGAATGGGCCAATTAGACTTCAAGATTTTCCTCTCTTGACAACTAAAAGTTGTAATTGGTCTAATTTTAGTTTTGTCTTTTTCGATGGAATTGTACCCCTCTGATATCACAATATCAGAAGTCACCTGGGGGAGATTTATCTGATTTACAACTACTTTGTTCATATAGTCTTGAAGATCATTCTTATTGTAACCTCGAGCCAAAAACCTTTAAGGATTCTTCCAAACAAATTTTGAGATCTATTTAGTTATTGCATATTCTCTGAATTCTTAAAAATTCTCCATACGGAATACGTTTTATAAGATGGCGTGGATGACCACTACGAGCATGAAGGATGGAGTTTCCGGCCGAGGCCTTCCTATGCAACTTAGTTCTAATTTCATTTTCGACAATATAAATCTCAACATCCAAAAAGACAACTTTAACATTATTGATAGTGGCTGTGAATTCAAGATTGTTTGTTCCTGTTAATCTCACTAACAAACTCTTCTGCAGACACTCTAGAACCCTGTCATATTATGAAGACCTAGTCTATAAAGCGCCACATATGAGCAATGCCTATACCTTGGTTCTCAACAGCAGGGCGGGGGTGACCGAGAACATGCCTCTCCCACCAGCCCACGTGTAAACACGCGTAGCTGGGGTAGAAGCATGCCCCCATAGCCACACCCCGCAACTGCTGGAAAACTTAATTGTTAAATAGGAAAAAATTGTTATTGAGGCAAAGTTCGATCATTCAGATCCACATTTTACTATGTTCATAGAATCTTATGTCTGTCTGATAAAAAGTACTCAATTGCGTTCAGGCCATCAACATGATTTATGGAAGTGTAGAGAGAACAAATGTCCATCACAATGAATTGATAATCTGACTTCCAGCAAACTTCTTTCAATTTCTTTAAGAAATGGCCGGTATCCCTGATATATGTTGGAAGAGCCTCCATATAATTACGTAAGAAAAAGTCCACGTATTTAGAAATGGGTTCCAACAATCCATTTTGGGCAGAAATAATAGGTCGCCCAGGTATTGGAGATGTACCTTTTATGAATTTTTGGCAATAGATGTAGCGTAGGGGTAAAAGGATGATCTTTTTTCAAGAATTCAAATTCTGTTTTGCTGATTAATCCTTCCCTTTTCCATTGTGCCAATAGTTTGTGGACTACATCTTTCACTTTCTTCAAGTCATTGAATGAGGCCTTTCTATTGCAAGACGGTTAATTTAATTTTCTCTCAGCTTCCTTAATGTAAACATCACGGGCCATAGAACAACGTTGCCCTCCTTATCAGCATTGTTCACCACAATGTTCCCTTGGCTGTTAATTTTACAAATCAGGGCCGAATATTGTTTATCTTTGTAACTCCTCCGCTTCTGGCTTTCTGCAATGGATTGATTCAATCCTTTGAGGTCCTCCATCATGCGGTCGCTAAAAACATCAATAGAGTCCCTTGGCATCATGGGAACGAATCTGGATTGAGGGCAAAATGGGCTCATGGCAGCACCTCCACTATTGATGCCCATAGAGTTTAGTACTTCTTGAGTGTTATATAATCTCCTACTGGCAGTCACCAGTAAGTAGTTATAGTTAGGAACTATTTTCCATAGGAAATCCGCAACCTTCTATTTGGAAAAACTTTGGAGCCGGTTGACTAATCTTCGCAAAATTTTCAAAACTCGTGGGGCGCTCCGGTCCGTTTCTATCCTGAAAGTTTGGGGGTGATTTGTCAAGCAGGGGCCGAGAAAAAAGGGGGTCCCCAAACGTGTTTTCCCCATGCAATTTCCCATAGGAACCTTTATTTGCAGCTACCGCCCGAACTGCTGAACGGAATTGCACCAAATTTGGCAAAGAGGTTGTCCTTGGTTCAGACTCGAGCCTTTTTAGGTCTCGACCTGTTTGTCGAAATTCTAGTAAGAGTCCCGAAAAGTCTCCCCAAACTGCGGATTCGATACAGTTCATGTGAGCCAGGCGCGTGCACATCAGATCGCACACCAGCTTGTGAGCCTTGGCATCAGACTTCAAAGGGATCGCTCCCCCGCCCCCACTCCCCCCTTCCGCCACGCAATGCCGAGAGCTTGTTTATTTGCCTTGTGTATTGCTCCTCTCTTCATGCTCTCCTGTCTCATGAACACCCTCCAGCCCCAATAGGTACATTTGGAATCCCTTCTGTTTGATCTCAATGTGCACTCTTAATATCATGCCCTCCTGCACATTTGAACTGTGCATGCTCACTCCTTGTGCCCTCATGCATTTCCTCCGTCCGTTTTGTTTTGCGTGCATACTTCCTTCCTTGCACATTCTTCGCTGTTCTCATCCTATATTCCCACGTGTATTCTCCTGTGCTCCCTCCTAGCATCTCCATCTGCACCCCTTGTTCTTCCCTCGCTGTTTTGTCATTCTCAATTTCACTGCATCAAGTTATTGACCTCCTCATGTGTATGCTACAAAGTCCCAGCCAGCAACTAGCCCCCTCCTGTCATCAAGCCTAATCACTGCAGCTCGCGCCTGTTATGACTGTTTTGTAGCCTCCTTTTGAACTCTTCAGTTTCTTGCGCTTGTCCACCTGTTCTCACGTACCACTCTAGACTCTGCTCTCTCTCCCAGAATGGCCTTACTAAATGTACTTATTTGTGGTAAGTCACTGGGCCTTGGGCTGGGCTGCCCAAATATTTATCGCTTCTGTCCTAGTTTTTGCTGCCGTTCCTCCCTTTTCCATACTTATTACATAGTCGGACTAGTCGCCCCCGCATAGCCTTTGCATGCAGCTTTTGTTGGTGAGCAGGACTCCTTTATTTTGTGTGTTGCGAAGTTGCTTCATCTCTCCGGACTTGCCTTGCATTTTCAGCCTCTCCTCCCATGCGTTGCCGGGCTTGCCTTACCCCCGGGCCCTGCTTCTCCATCCGTGTTTTCCATGTTTCCTCAACTGTTGTTGGGCTCAACGTTTCCACAATTTAAATTCTACATTTTAACTTTCTGAGAAGGCAAATCATTATGTATTTTTCCTTTTCTCCCGTCTTTCATTGCAGATATATTGCTGATACCTGTCCAGTTATTGTATTCTGATTGGCTGTAACACTCAATCAACAAATTATCAATCCCCATTGCTTCCTCATTGCATTGACTGTTGCCATTACCCCCTGTTAGCAATTGCATTTTCCCTGCATACTACCTGCAACGTTTATCCTGATTTATTTGTTTTTGCCTTTTATGGCACACTGGGCCCAAAGCCATCGCTCATCTCGTCAGCCGGTCAAATTTTTTTTCTTGCACATTTGCCTGATTTGTGTCTTCTTTTGGAGCTGTATTAGTTTGCTACCTTCTTTAATTTGTGGCTGTTCCTCCAGTTAGTTCCATTCTTCCTATTTTGGGTATACTTTTTTATTCACCTTTTCTGCAAACAAAAACGATACTCATTTGGCCTGCTACACAATCCTCTTGGAGTAGCTGTACATGACTGCATGTATTTCTTGTTCTGCCCTCATTTGTGTTTGCCTCTTGCCCACCCAGTCTAGTTACACTGGTAAATGTTTGGCTTGACTTTTACCTTCTGTTTTAGCCGCCTTGTTTGCTCGATGCCAACTAACTTTCTTTTGTTTTTGTATTTTTTCATTTGGGTTGCAACTCTATATTCTGTACACTACTTTAGGCCACGCACACTGTACCCTCACACTACTTTAGGCCACACACACTGCGCCCTCACACTAGTGCAGGCCATTCACACTGCGCCCTCACACTACTTTAGGCCATGCACACTGCGCCCTCACACACACTGCACCCTCACACACTGCACCCTCACACACACTGCACCCTCACACACACTGCAACCTCACACACACTGCAACCTCACACACACTGCACGCTCACACACACTGCACCCTCACACACTGCACCCTCACACACTGCACCCTCACACACACTGCAACCCTCACACACACTGCGCCCTCACAGACTCTGCGCCCTCACAGACTCTGCGCCCTCACAGACTCTGCGCCCTCACACACACTGCACACACTCTGCGCCCTCACAGACTCTGCGCCCTCACAGACTCTGCGCCCTCACAGACTCTGCGCCCTCACAGACTCTGCGCCCTCACAGACTCTGCGCCCTCACAGACTCTGCGCCCTCACAGACTCTGCGCCCTCACAGACTCTGCGCCCTCACAGACTCTGCGCCCTCACAGACTCTGCGCCCTCACAGACTCTGCGCCCTCACAGACTCTGCGCCCTCACAGAACTTTAGGCCACACAGACTCTGCGCCCTCACACTACTTTAGGTCACGCACACTGCGCCCTCACACTACTTTAGGTCACGCACACTGCGCCCTCACACTACTTTAGGCCACACCCTCTGCACCCTCACACTACTTTAGGTCACGCACACTGCGCCCTCACACTACTTTAGGCCACACCCTCTGCACCCTCTGATTTTCTGCACCCTCTGATACTCTGCACCCTCACACTACTTTAGGCCACACAGACTCTGCGCCCTCACACTACTTTAGGTCACGCACACTGCGCCCTCACACTACTTTAGGTCACGCACACTGCGCCCTCACACTACTTTAGGTCACGCACACTGCGCCCTCACACTACTTTAAGCCACCACACTGCGCCCTCACACTACTTTAGGTCACGCACACTGCGCCCTCACACTACTTTAGGTCACGCACACTGCGCTCTCACACTACTTTAGGCAACACCCTCTGCACCCTCTGATTTTCTGCACCCTCTGATTTTCTGCACCCTCTGATACTCTGCACCCTCTGATACTCTGCACCCTCACACTACTTTAGGCCACGCACTACACCGGCGTAGCTAGGGGGGGCGGGGTGGGCAGTCCGCCCCAGGCGGCAGCATTTTTGAGGCGGCCGCGCGGCACTGGAGGCCCGTTGCGGCCGCGGTGGCCTTTAACATTTATTTGGGATCGTGTTGCGCCGAGTCGACCCGGTGGCCTATGAACGCGTTGGCTGCACCAATAACAAGTCATTATAGCACAGCTGCTGTAGGCCGGCTACGGGCATGGCATTCACGTGACACGGTCACGTGAATGCAACAGTGTATCCATAATCGCTGTGACTGTGAGTGTGCGGCAGTTATGAGTTGAATTTAGTTTGCCGCCGCTGCCCGCTACGCCGCAATAATTATTTGTTGCCCGCTTCATAATTGGCGCCAGCATTCACTGGACAGGTAGATGGGTCCTGCTGAGTCTTGTTGGCTGATGTTATTGGCAAGCCATCGTGACCCGCGCCTTGATGAACGCTCGCATCCCCCCCTCCCGCAGGCTTTCCTCGGCCTCCTGAGGCTCACCAGGCAGGCCCTACCAGCGTTGGCAGCAGCTGACTCAGTTGTGAGCCTGCTGCCGCCCTGTAGTGATAGCTGCTGCTCGCCACTTTCGGCCCGTACTGTCATTAAAATAAAGATCCCCTGGACTAGGGGTCAACCAACTCGGGCCCGACCAGAGCCTGCTGGCGAGCTGCTGCCTGCAGCTGACTGAGCACGTCCCAGCCCGGGGGTGGGGGCTGGGGCACCTATTGCTGTGGCGCCATCTTCGCTCCTCGCCTGCCTCGAATTGAAGTAAGTGAAAACTCTCAACTTGTTAAACTATCAGTGCTTTTAAATAAAACTGATGTCCCCTTTACTCATTTGATTAGGCCAGATTTATAACGACGGAGCAGTCTAGAAAGTGATTAGGTAAAGCTTGTTATTTTATGTTGGAGCAGAAGAAATTCAAGTACATCTGCAGCGAACGTTGATGTGTGCTACTGCTTTCAAGTGGGAGGACCCATTGAAAACAATCCTTATCCGCCTCCCTCCCTGTTTATGCCCTACTACAGCAGTCGTTATTCTCTGTGCCTGAGGTGAGCAAGTGGCAAGCAGACTGCGCAGTTTTTTGAAAAACATTATCTAACCCATGTCAATAACTGACCGCTAAAATTTACAGAAACATTCTTTTGTTTGCAGTGGCACGGCGCACACTTTAACTGACTGGTGCAGACCTGAGTCCTCCTTTTGTATAACAGTACGATCAGTTTAAAAGAGAATTGGGTGCTTCAGTTTCTGGTGCTTTGCTTTCCAGCAGTTTTAACATCTTCTTAGAATGTCTTGTTGCTCAAATGGGTTTATCTGTTCATATTTATGTTTTCCTGGTTTTCATTGCTTGATTTTGATTGCAACAAAGTGTCACTCATATTTGTTGAAATGTCACACATAATTACGCTGAATTTATGAAAATGTCACACACAGCAATCTAAAACCTTGGCAGATGTGGTTTGTTCAGCCACTACTGTGCTTAAATAAAGGACGCATGTTGGATGAATTGGTAGATTAAAGGACACAAACTATGCCATCGTGCTGGCATTGCTGACCCATACAGATCTTTGCTCCCCTGTAGCTGGTGAGACGTGAGAGGCAAAGAATGTTGAGTTACCACCTGAGCTCTGCAGTGCAGGACCAGCATGTCTTCAGGCCTGAGCGGTGGAGATGCATTACTGTTATTGTTAAGGTTAGGGACATGTGTGTAAGACAGAGTCTGCCGTTAGTATCACACACAGAGACTGCCTGCTTTTGGTAACTGCTGCACAGTGCACACAATTGCAGGGCTTACTTTTTGGCAATTTAATTGAATGCACCACGGCCACCTGCAACAACAGTGCTTTCAATTAAATTGCCAAAAACGAAGTCCTGCGTTTGCACTGGGTAGCAGTTACCGAAAGCAGGTCAGAAGGAGTGCAGGCTGCAGCGCGGCTTAACTAAGTCCCACGGCCACTGCGTTAGTGTGTCCTCCGACCGTAGTTGGCTCCCGTCCCAGCCTCAGAGTCCAGGGCTGTCAATCGCTTGTAGTGTGCGCAGCGCGTGCTACCAATGACGGCCCTGTAATGACATTTATGGCCAGCCCTCGCCTCGCGATCAGAACGTAGCAGCGACGCGTTACGCGCTTCACCACTACGCTCTCGTCGTGAGGAGTCCATTCTGGCCTGGGGCAGTGCTTTATTATACTTGCAGTCAGCTTTGGGTGTTTTAATGGCCTGGCTGGCTCTCTGGACTGTGAGTCTGCTGCACTGCAGACTCCGTACTAATAGGGGAAGAAAGTTGAAACCCCTGGAATCACCCCTGCCTGCCATAGACCCTGCCTGGAGCTAATGAGGTAAGAGGAGAGCAGCAGCAGATTCAGAGGGGTGGGTGGCTGAGTCTGTGGCTCATCCATGGTAGCTGCCAAGGTTTCAGATTGCTATGTGTGGCACTTTCAGAATTTTATTGTAATTATGAGTGACATTTCAACGTCTAGAACTCGCACTTTCTCAGGGGCAAGAATTAAAATCCCTCAAAGATGAAGGAAACGTATGAATACCAGAAATGACACCCATTTGATTATGGGGAAACTCTTAACATTTGAAACAGGTGCAAAGCAGTGTCATGTATGTGCATGTTTGCATTGTGCTCGGGGGTAATTGTTCACACAGCTCTCTGATGGATGTCACATGCGTTTTTTCTGAGTCCCCAAATAGATCAAGATGTCTGTGTGTTCTCTTTTGTACTGCCAGTCACCGGTGTATTCAACTGTGTAGCCTTTGACCGTATCATGTATGTGCATGTAACTTGCATGATCGAGGTAACTATTAGCAGCAATACTACGTGTCTCTCGGACATCTTTCAAGTGCTCACCGTCCTTTTTCCCCCAGCACCCCCTCCCCCACCAAGGAGCGGCAATCTGAGGGATAGCCCCGGGCGCCACAAGCTCTAGCTACGCCCTGCGCCCTCACACTACTTTAGGCCACGCACATTGCGCCCTTACACTACTTTAGGCCACGCACACTGCGCCCTTACACTACTTTAGGCCACGCACACTGCGCCCTTACACTACTTTAGGCCACGCACACTGCGCCCATACACTACTTTAGGCCACGCACACTGCGCCCTCACACTACTTTAGGCCACGCACACTGCGCCCTCTCACTACTTTAGGCCACGCACACTGCGCCCTCACACTACTTTAGGCCACGCACACTGCGCCCTCACACTACTTTAGGCCACGCACACTGCGCCCTCACACTACTTTAGCCACGCACACTGTGCCCTCACACTAGGCTCTCCACATCACTGGAGTCAAGCTATCCAGGCTGAAAGCCAGAAACCGGTCCTTGGATGCTTGATTCCGGTCTCGGAAAGACTTGGCTTGGTAGTTCGGGCTTGACTGTTCCCATGAGGCACAGGGTCAAGGCTGATTTGCATATAGCCATTGTCTGACCTAGGGTGGTGTGGAGTGCAAAAAAAGATGGATCTTTGTACTGGGGTGAATGTAAGACTTTGTGCTGCATTCTGTCCATCAACTGTGTTTTTTGCAACTCACACTACTTTAAGCCACGCACACTGCCCCCTCACACTACTTTAGGCCACGCACACTGCGCCCTCACACTACTTTAGGCCACGTACCCTCTGACTCTGCACCCTCTGACTCTGCACCCTCTGACTGCACCCTCTGACTGCACCCTCTGACTCTGCACCCTCTGACTCTGCACCCTCTGACTCTGCACCCTCTGACTCTGCACCCTCTGACTCTGCACCCTCTGACTCTGCACCCTCTGACTCTGCACCCTCTGAGACTGCACCCTCACACACCACTCAGTGCCACATAGTTACACGCCACATAATTACACTGCACTCAATGCAACATATACTCCAAATACCACTCAATGCCACATAGTTACACTCTACTGAATGCAACACACACTCCACACAATACCACTCAGTGCCACATAATTATATGCCACATTATTACACTGCATCTAACTCCCAAGATGGCCTCTAGAGACAAAAGAGCCCAAATGTTGCACAATTATCACCCATATGTAGCCCAAGTATAGCCCAATGACATAATGTCCCAGAGTGTTCTAAAGAACAACTAGAGCGCTAACAGTCTTATTTGTGACAAAAGAATGGAACACCTGAAGCCATCTTGATTGGAATAAAGTGGTCACACTTAAAACATTTGATTTGCAAAGGAACAGAATGAGGGGCTTCATTTTGCCATAAAAAGTATGATTAGGGCTGCAGAAAGAAAAATTAGGGCACATTTTGACTTCTCAAATCCTTTTCTATTTCATTAAAACCTTCTAACATGCAGACTGAAACATGCACTTTGAATACCAGCAGCAGACTTCCCTGGTGAGCAGTACCTTTACTACAGTGATCTAATGAGCAACTAGAGTGCTAACATTCAGAATTTATGACAAATGTGTGACACATCTGAAGGCCTTGATGGAACCAAAGTAAAAAAAAAACAAAGTATTTCCTACTGAGGAGACTGTAGTAAATGATGAAATTCGGAAACGTCATAACCAATAAGTCTCCCAGACGTGGGTACCGTGCTCTCCATGCCACTGGAGTCCAGCGTCGCGTACAGTAATGCGCATGTGTCGCAAATGCGTGGGAGCAGGAGTCGCGGACTGGTCGCATACCAATCGCGTACATCCCTTAATATTCAATGTATATGATGTAACTGAAGAACACGCATCTGTCGTACACCATACGCGGATCCTTCACGACTTTTCTAAAATGGCGGCTAGAATCCCCACACCCACCGTGATATGTACGCTTTGGGTGCGCGACTCTGAAAAAACATTGGATTTTTTTTTTAAAGAAAATAATATTAATGTATTAAAAAAAAGAATTAAACCGCATTTGTTTGATATTTTAATTTTTGTTGCAATTTTCAGAATTGTTTTATTTAATGAATAAAATATTTATAAATAGTAGTAAACTGTAGAAAATCAGTACAAAAAAATAGGTATACCTACTATTACACTTAAAAATTAGCATTTAAAAATCTTTGAAATTCACTGAAAAAATCATAGCTTTCAGAGAAGTTGTAGGTAGAAATTAGCATTTAAAAAAGCTTTGAAATTCATTGAAAAACCAAAGGTTTTAGGGACGTAATAGTTAGAAATCAGCATTTAAAAAACATTAGAAATTCACAGATAAAACCATAGATTTCAGGGGTATTCTAGTTGGCGGGACATTTCACTTGTACAAAACCATAGAAATTCCTCCGTTGCTGTTAGTTCTGGTAACTATAACTAGCGTGCTTCCTCAATGCACTGCTGAGATATATATATTTATATATATTACCAATCTGTATTGAAGTGGTTGGAAGATCAGAGGTTTCTTTTGGGTACGTGGGAGTTGATTCTGTTGAGGTATTTGGGTCCATTGTTGTGTAGGCACTTGTAGGCGTGAGTCAGGATTTTGAAAGTGACTCTTTTCTCCACTGGGAGCCAGTGGAGACTTCGAAGATGTTGACTAATGTGTTCGTGTCTGGGGATGCCGAGGACGAGTCTTTCGGCAGTGTTCTGTATTGTCTGGAGTTTGTGGAAAAGGGACTTGTTGATGCCGGCGTAGAGTGCGTTTCCATAGTCCAGTCTCCTGGAGATGAGTGCTTGTGTCATATTCTTCCTTGACTCAAGGGGATCCACTTGAAGGTCTTGTGGAGGGAGTTGAAGCAGCTGGAGATGACTGAGTTGACCTGTCGGTTCATGGTTAGTGATGAGTCGAGTATGATGCAGAGGTTCTTGTCGTGGTCTGAGGGGGTAGGTGGGCTTCTCAGGGCGGTCGGACACCATGCAGAAGGGGTGATACCGAGCATGAGGACGTCTGTCTTCTCGGTATTGAGCTTCAGGCAGCTGTTGGTCATCCAGACTGCGACATCTTGCATTCCTTTCTGGAAGTTGAGTTTGGCAGTGGTGGGGTCTTTGGTGAGGGAGAGGATGAGCTGGGTGTCGTCGGCGAAGGATACAATGTTGAAGCTGTGTTGTCGGACAATGTCTGCGAGAGGGGCCATGTGGATGTTAAAGAGGGTGGGGCTCCGGATGAACCCTGTGGGACTCCGCAGGTTATTTTCGTGGGGTTGGAGAGGAAGGGTGGGAGTCTGCTCCTTTGACTTCTTCCTGTGAGGAATGATCTCATCCAGTCCAGAGCTGTTCCTTGTATGCCTGTGTCGTGTAGTCTGGCGACTAGTGTGCGAAGTGGCCTTGGTCCAGGAGGGTGCGGATGTCGTCTGTGGCGGCGAGTAGGGCGGTCTCTGTTCTGTGGTGGCTTCGGAATATGGATTGGGATGGGTTGAGGACTGCGTTCTCTTCAATGAATCGTGTCAGTTTCCTGTTAAACTTTTCTCTGCAACTTTGGCTGCAAAGGGGAGGAGCGAGATGGGCGGATAGTTCTTGAGGTCGGTGGGGTCCGCTGTGGGCTTCTTGAGCAGGGGTCTGACTTATGCGTGCTTCCAGCCGTCTGGGAAGGTGCCTGTTTTGAAGGTGGTGTTGATGGTGCGTTGTAGTTCGGGTGCGATGGCGGCCGTGGCTCTGTGGCAGATGTGAGGGGGGCAGGAGTCGGTGGATGCCCCTGAGTGGATGCTTTTCATGGTTGAGGCGGTGTCTTCGGCTGTGATTGGTGTCCAGTTGAAGATTGTGTGCTGGCTGGTGTTTCTGGGGGGCAGGTTGCAGTCTGTGGGGCCTGGTGGATGGTCGATTAAGTTGTGTAGGTTTTTGATCTTGGGGTGGAAATAGGTTCCAAGCTTGACACCGAAGTCTTGGGATGGGGTGATGTCTGTGGCTTCGCTGCCTGGGTTGGTGAATTCTTGAATGACACTGAAAATTCCTTGGAGTTGTCCAGGATTTTGTTGTGGAAGGAGTTGCTCTAGGTGGCTCTGATCTGGCTGTGGTAGTCCATCATGGCGTCCTTGTAGGTGGTGTGGTTTTCGGTTGTCTTGATGTTTCGCCAGTTCTTCACCAGGTGTGTGCAGGTGTGTCTGGCTTCTTGGAGAGCGGTGGTGAACCAGGCGGCTTTCCTGGGGCGTTGTCTGTCGAGGTTGCGTAGCGGGCGAGTTTGTCTCCACAGTTGGAGATCTAGGTGTGGAGTTCTCTGGCTGCGTCGTTTGCGTCTGTTGTCCAGGTGTGGTTGTCTCTGGTGATGGTGGAGTTAAGTTGCTAGTTTGTAACTTTGTTCCAGTTCCCTTGTGGTGGGCGTGGGGCTGGTTTGGGTGCCTTGGGTTCGTTGATGGCGAAGTGTACGCAGTGGTGGTCTGTGCATGGCGGCTGCGTTGTGTGGCTGAATTGGACACTGTTTCCTGCCGCGAAGATGGGGTCGAGGGTGTGTCCTGCTCTGTGGGTCAGTGTGTTGACGAGTTGTTTCAGCCAGATGCTGTCGAGGTTGTCACGAAGGATAGTGCAGTTGGGGTCGTCTAGGTGAAAGTTCAGGTCTCCTAGGAGTATGTAGTTTGTTGAGGCGATGGTGTGGGCTGCGATGAAGTCAGTGATGGTGATGGCAAAGGGTGTTCGGGAGCTGGGGGGTCTGTAGACGAGGGTTCCTCTGAGTGTGGCTTTGGGGGTGGTCTGGATCTTGATGTTGGGTGGAGCGAAAAGTTTCGCTGGAGGTGGTGAGGCATAGGGTGCTCGATGGAGAGGCCCCCTCCTGGGTGGTTGGGGCGGTCTTTCCTCTGGATCTTGTATCCGTCTGGGATGTCTGTGCTCATGTCGGGGGTGGAGGATGGGTTGGTCCAGGTCTCTCTGAATAAGGCAATGTCGGGCAAGAGAGAGTTGAGTAGGTTCCAGATTTCTGGGGAGATTTCCATGGCGTGTTTGTGTACGGAGCGTACGTTGAGGAGGATGCATTTTAGGGTGTTGCCAGTACTGGCGTTGGCGGTGTTGGAGGCCGGGATGGCAGTGAGGGTCTGGTGGCAGTAGAGGCAGGAGAACTGGCCGTGGGTCGTGTTTGGCGAGGCCTGTTGGCATTCTGGAAGTCTTCCAAGGTTGAGTGCGAGGAGGGTGGTGGTGTCGTAGCAATAGGTAGTGGAAGGTCCAGGTTTCCAGGCACTGGCCGCAGTATGGTTGTGGACGGGCAAAGACTTGCTTGCCTTCGGCGCGCTGTTAGTGCGGCTGCCATCATGTAGGGGAGGTGGGAGGGAGGAGAGGCTGGGGGAGAGGGTGATTCTGCGGGAGCCGGTAGGGTGAGGTGGGAATTCCCGGGGAGAGGGGCCGCAGGGGCAGCAGCAGTGAAAGGCGAAAGGAACAGGCAGGCACGAGAAAATAAAAACCATGGTGGAATTAGAGCAAGACACAGATGGGTACAATAACAGTGGCACAACAGGGAAAATTCAAGAAAAAAGTCTGAAAAAGGTTACGGTGGTTGCAGGCAGGCTGGTCCCAGTTGGAGTGGGCAGCAGGCGCAGGAGCGGACAGCAGCCTCGAACCTCCCAAGGAGGAGGTCAGGGTATGGAGGCAAGAGACGGCACAGCAGAACTGCGGGGAGAGAGTGGACCTAGACCAAGGGTCGGAGGTCTTACTCAAGATGGTCGGAGGTCTTACCCTAAACTAATCATAATTTTCGTCCCTGCCATGCATAATGTTAAATGATATCAGCAATGTCTAGAACATGTCGTGAGTGATGTAATATGTGAGATAATTAGCAGTACCTGTTGAGGTCTACTGCTCTGGACGTTGGGGGGTGGGGTCTATGTGTAAAAATCTCCAAGGCAGGTACACACAAAGTTGGTTTATTGATGAACAGCGCGGCAACACATCCATCCAGATGCAGATCATAGGCGCAACTGTAGTCTGACTGGAATTATTTAAACATGTTCAAATTGGAACATAGAATGATTAATAAACCATAAGGCGCATGCCAGGTGCAGGGAACATGGACAAAAGTAATTAAAGCAGCAGAGCATAGAATACAACGGTTTGATTCTCTCTCCCCATTAATAAACTAGCCTCTGGTGATTCAGTCCCCAGGACTTCAAGGTTTCAAGGGAATTCCCCTCTTTAGAAAATAAATAAAATAAAACTATACTGGGACTAATCAGTGTTCCCAAACTTCTCCTGTTGCAAATGGCACCCCAGATGTGCGGCTGTGCCGATCACCTGTAACTGGTAAAGAACAGGTCAAAGCTTGGACCACGTGAAGCCAAAGAGATTGTGTTAACATGGTTACAGTTTTGCTCCATTCCTTTGACCCATAGCTCTAATAGTGCAGCCATTTATCTGGGCAACTGAGAGAAATTAGGATTTCTTGACATAGTTTTGAAATATGAACTGGTAAAGCTAGGGGGGGGGGAGAAATAGGGACTGTAGCCTGGGCCCTTTGCACCAGTTTACTAATGCTAGTCCACTCTCTACTCAGTGCACTCTACACCACTTTACCTCAAAACCAATGCACTCAATGGCATTTTACTGTGCACCATTGCACTTTATGCCATTGTACTCTGCATAACTGCACTCGTTTATGCCACTGCATTCTACCCCACTGTACTGCCCCACTTAACTCTATGCTGTTCTACTCTGCAACACTGCACTCTCTGCCACTGAACTGTACACCACTCTTTTCTGCACCACTGCATTCTATGCCACTGCACTCTTCTCTGCACCACTCTACTTCTCTCTACTGCACTCTATGCCAATGCACTGTACTCCACACTCTGTCACTCTACACGACTGCAGTCTACGACACTCCACTCTGCTCCATTACACTCTGCGCCACTGGATGCCTCTATACTCTACTCTGCAATACTCTACTCTGCAATACTCTACTCTGCAATACTCTACTCTGCAATACTCTACTCTGCAATACTCTACTCTGCAATACTCTACTCTGCAATACTCTACTCTGTAATACTCTACTCTGCAATACTCTACAATACTCTACTCTGCAATACTCTACCACACTCTACTCTGCCACACTCTACTCTGCCACACTCTACTCTGCCACACTCTACTCTGCCACACTCTACTCTGCCACACTCTACTCTGCCACACTCTACTCTGCCACACTCTACTCTGCCACACTCTACTCTGCCACACTCTACTCTGCCACACTCTACTCTGCCACTTCCCTCTACGCCACTCTAAACCACAGCATTCTACTCTGCACCATTTCACCCTATGTCACTTAACTCTGCACATCTCCACGCCACTACTCTGCCACTCCGCGGCACTCTACCCTGCACCGCTGCACTCTACCCTGCACCGCTGCACCCTGCTCTGTAACACTGCCCTGCTCTGGGCCGCTCGGCAGCGCTGCCCTGCTCTGGGCCGCTCTCTGCCACTGCAGTGTATGCCACTATGCTCTACGCCACTGCATTCTACGCCAATCCACTCTAAACCTTTCTACTGTTCTCTACATTACTGCACTGTTTACCACTCTATTCCACTCTGCATCATTCCACTCTACAACACTGCAGTCTACCCTTGGCCACTCTGCACCACTCTATTCTGTGCCGCCGCACTTACTGGTATTGTATGCTTACACCACTTTACTCACAAACAATACTCTACACCACTGGACTCGGTCTATGCCAATCTCCTCTACACAATTGCACTGTACACCACTATACTCTACAACACACTACATCACTTCAGTCTAGGCCTCTCCACGCCACTGCACTCTATGCCACTATACTAGGTGCAACTATACTCTGAAACAGTGTACTGTACACCACTGCACGCCACTACACTGTACTCTTCTGCACCACTGCTCTCTACTCTGTGCCTTTCTACACTACTCTAAATGGCTGCACTCTGTGCTGATGTACTCATCACCACTTTACTCTAAACCTTCTACTTTGCACTACTGCACTATACGCCATTAAATGCTACACCACTGCAATCTAAGTGGTGTGCGTGGTTCAGAGTGGCATGGTGCAGAGTAGTTGTCTCTGC
The DNA here is from genome assembly GCF_964263255.1 of Lissotriton vulgaris. NCBI lineage: Eukaryota > Metazoa > Chordata > Amphibia > Caudata > Salamandridae > Lissotriton > Lissotriton vulgaris. Next base: position 671,694,006 of record NC_141691.1, on the reverse strand, counting down.
CATGCCACACCACTCACTTTTAGCTTTGCTGAACAGAAGTGATGCTGATGTACATCATGGCTAAAACATATTTGTAAAGCCATTAGCTCTTGCATAGACGTGAATTATTGGCTTTGCCAGTCTTTGTTGACAAAGCCATGTGCATATTTTGTCTCAGTCGAGCTCGAATGTGATTGTGACACAGATAAGTCATTCAATGTGCTCAATGAGGAACGCCAGGATTTGAAATTAGATTCATCTGATTCACGGCATCGTTCCACTAGATCACATCTCCTCTTCCTACTTACTATTCTTTTCGGATGATTTGTACAGTGCTACATAACCTTTCCATTAAAGTGTATAGGCAACGAGAACTACCAATGCTAGCAGGCCTCCAACTCAAGTGACTTTTAAATTCTGTACCCATATTTTTTTTTGCAATAGTAATTAAATAAATTCATTTAGATGCTTACTTAACTTCTATCCCAAATCAATTAATTGAGGTTCACCAGGAACTCTGCAACCTGCTGAGCTAAAAAAAAAACCACTAAAAAAACCTCTTCCCCGGGAAACCATTCAAAAAAAAAAAGCACACAGCTTATTTAAGAATACTTTATCAAGCCCTGTTTAGGAGCCATAAGGGTCACACCTTTGATTTGAGAGAAATGGTCTTGTGGTTCAATTTTCGCCGTTTGGACGGGTAAACCAAAGTTGTAATCCTGAAAAGCCTAACCAACCAAGTTGTGCGTTAGTGAGTGTAAACATTGTAAGTGTTTAAACAAGCATTTGCAATGCAATAGGTCTTGCATTTGTTAAAGTTTAAGCTATTGTCATTGTAAATGACAATGCCTTTTATCTGTTTAGATAATTAATACATAAATAAAAGACATTGTCCTTTATAATGGCAATGGCTCAAACTTCATTAAATGGGAGACCTATTTAATTTCAAAGAAGTGTCCGCAATTGTCCCGGCCTGCTTGGAAAATAAAAGCACGCCTGGCGCGCTGAATGTTGCAGTAAAGCATGTCGTGCCTGCAGTAGGAGAAATTTATCAAAAAATAGTCCTTACAAACTAAATAAGACATACCTTGTAACAGAAGTAAAAGGGCCAGTAGCCATGGGGTTACAAATAAAGACAAGGCGGTACCAAAGAGGACTAAAAGGCCTATTAAATCAGAAGTCCGCATTTACAAAGGACAACAACACAAGCCAATTAAATATGGACGGAGAGTGGGCGGTGCTTCAAGTTCATACTCTTAATACAGCATGCATCGCAGAACAGCTGTGATTCAAACTTTTGCAACTGTGTGCAATCTCTGCATATTACAGCCCAACCAGCGCTTTGGTCTGGCTCTGCTAAAGTCATACCTTGGCACAGCCTGGCCCTGATTCAGACACAGACCCATTATAGTCTTGACACAGGCACAGACTCACTCAATGTAAAGCCTAACACTTGAAACAGTCAGAGGCACACCCCGACAGCACCCTCCTCCAACTCTAAAGGTACATGTCCTGGCACAGCCAAATACCTGTACTAAGCAAACTCAGACACAGCCTCAGATCTGGTACCAGTCTATACTTCTAATGTCTGACCCTGAGCAGTTAGTCACTCGTACCGTGCGAGACTTCGCAGTCCTGGAACACCTTAGCATAGACTAACCTAGTAATTGAAGGCGCTGGAACAGCAGGATTCTAGCAGTTTCAGCCCGACACAACTGAATTGTGTACAAAGCAAATATTGTTAACAGTTAGTCTGTCACAGCTGCAATCCAGAGTCATTAATAACAGTAATACACGTCTCCGGCACAGATGAAGCCGAGAGCACATTAGTTTCCGACCCTGCAACTGTACTTGATTTTGTTTCACTCTAGCAAAGGGGACCCTGGTGCAACCTGAGAACTTTCTTGTATTACCAGAGACTTTGTATAGCCTAAGCAGTTCCCTGGACAGCAGCAGGGCTGCCCTGGCACTTTCCTTCAGCAAGGGCACAGCAGCAGGCATACCAGGTACCATGATATGTGTATGCTTTCACAGCATTTCAAGCTCACCGCCTGCATTAGAACGAGTCGCCTGTTCTGTGACAGTCTGTAACGAGTCCCCTGACAGCTTGGCACATCCAAACCTCCCACTAAAGTCCCTCTTCGAGATTTTTAGATCCGGCCAATGAGGAGAGAGCTGCAGGTGGGTGACTGGCCAATCAGCATATGGGCTGGCTTTGGCGAGGCAGCGCCTACTCCTCGGCTACAGTCGGCGCGCTCTCAGGCTCTTTCCCGACCGGCTCCCCGATCTACCTGCTCTTCCCTCATCTGCTTCCTGGGGACGCGGCTGTTGGGAGTACAGGACGTCGGGCTAGCTGGCTGGCTCAGAGAGATGCGTTATCCTGCCCCCACGGGGATCGCGGCCTTTGTTACCGCTCTAAGTGTCCGTCTCACTTTAAGTGAGGAGGGAAGAAATAATCGAGCAGATGGAGGTGCAGCCAGTGCTTTGAATTAAAATTCAAAATAAATCAATAAACCGAGCACAGTGTCTCTGAAGCGGGTAGCGTGCTCAGCATGTACCATACAACAACAAGCTGTCGCCATTGCGTAAAGGCAGCCGCTTGTTTAGATATGCATTGCGCTTTCTCTTTACAATAGCTGCCGTCCCATACAGCACTTCCGGGGTTGAACAGCAGCTATTAAAGTGAAAGCGCAATGCAAAAATAAATGCGCTGTCGCCATTGCCAAAATAGTGCTTGCCAACTAATGGAGACTGTGTAACGCCAGACGTAAAAGATCCTGACCTGATGGGAGGTCACAAAAGGAGACAGGGTGGTAACAAGGAGGGACTAAATAGCCTCATATTGAATCGGAAGCCGGCGACAATGACACCAGCCAATGAGAAATATGGCCGGGGTTTCCACAGCCCTGCCACAACATACCCTACTACAGCATGCTTTGCTGAGCGGGCAGCGCATGCGCTGCAACGCTAGACTCGACCTTAAAAACAGCAAACTCCCAGGTAATAAGTGAACCATTACACAAAAACAACATTTGAAGTCTTCATTTCCTAAAGTCACAAAAACAATCCATTTATGTTGGTTAATCCGATGCCAGGACTGAAGTTTTACTGTTGATAGTGTTGTAAAACTTATAAAGTCAAGCAATAGAGCAAGCTTACGACTGGGGAAGCCCAAACAAGTGGGAACAATAAGCATTGGCAGAGCCAGTAAGTATGGCCTATGTGAGATCCATTGACTGTCAATGATTTTTAGACATGTTGCACAGCAGCGGTAGCTGCCTTACAACTTAAAGTAAAAAAGGCACTGCGATATTGCCAGCGCTGACCGCTTCATAACTTTATTTAGCCATGGTGCACAAAGACTGCGTTGCTGGGCAATATGTTTAGAAAAAAAAAAGGGGGGGGGGCACAAGACAAGAGGCGCTGGGGAGGAAGGTCTGAGCCCCAAGCACACGAGAGGAGAAAAGCAGCACAAGGGAGGGAGTCCTAGACAGGAGTAGCAACACTGAGAAGGGATGGGTCGGAGGGAAAAGAAGAAATAGTATCACAATCCCAGCACGAGTAGCAGCCTGGCACTAATTTATTTATGAAGTTCAGACAATGTGTGCACAGAAAGAAACAGAAGTGATACTTGGTCTGTGCTGCCCAGTGTGGAGGCAGCTAAGAAGAGTGACACTGAAGCCAAAAAATGCAATGGGTGGGCCCCAAGCCCTTTATTGTAAACCATTACCTCTCGTGAGCATGCAGCACATGTACTGTCACAATCTTGACCCCAGAAGTACCTTTATGGGTGTTATAATGCTGCGCACACAAAGACGTTAATCGAAACACACAAGAGGAAGTGACATATGCACACGCTGACCAATGAGGTGCAAGGAGCTGAGAGTGGTGAGGCCAGCCAGTGGTGTTTAATACGCAAACAAATGATGTGTGGAATGTTGAATAAATCATAAATTCACTCCCAGTCAAGAGATCTGGGTTAAATCCATCATTCTTTTGCTCACCATGCCACCCCGGCTGTATGCAAATCGCTCTTGACCCTGCTCCTTATTGGAACAGTCCAGTCCAAACTGCCAAACCAGCTCCTCCTTGGACCGCAAACAAGCATCCTGGGACCGGCTTCGGGGTATTGCCCCTCATCAGCCAGGCTAGCTTGAATCCAGTGGCACTGTGCTCAAGAGGCCCATGTCTGGGCATACCCATCCCACTTAGGGCGAAAAGTGCTACGCAAACAAATTGTGGATGGAATGCTGAATAAATCTTAAATCTGGGTTAAATCAATTGTTCTTTTTCTTCCCATCCCACCCCACCCCAGTTTAAACCCAGCCATCTGGGTTGGCTGAAAGCACCTTTTAAGATTTTGTTTTTGTTTTGTAAAGGAATACTAGATCATCGCGAAGTAACAGCGCATGCACGCTGCCTGCAGGCGTGAACTAAAAATAAGACCTGTGCAGAAAACACACAAATCGCAAGCGTGTCCCCATAAACCTTCTTACTGGGCATAGATGCAAACACATTGAAGAATAAAATCAAGAAAAGGTTTGTACATTTCTTGCTTTTGTTACCTAAGACAAATGGGCATCTATTGAATAAACCCTAACATACCTAACATCGATGAGCACATGGAGAATTTGCATACTATGAGTCTTGTTTTTTCTCTCCTTAAATCTATTAGAATTGATTATTTTTTTTGCTAGTAAGCCTCTTATTTCCTATTTTGTGAAATCTGAGGTTTATGCATTTTTTTAAAAATCAGATCAGTCTTCGTCTGATACTTTACGGTCTACTTTTACTTGCAGGCTTAAAAATGGACAGAGATTTAATAATTTACTAACAGATCAGAAATGTCATTAAGAAATGTTTTCTGCTAAATATTTTTTCCTTTGAAGAATTCTGACACCACTATTTCACCTAATTGGGATTCACATAAAGGTCCTCTTGTAGCTTTCATGATTTATTTCGTAGCAAACAAAAAACGTGGATCATAGGAACTTATGACCTCAAAATAAATTTGAACATTCATTTTATAATGTTTTTGGACATACTTTTACTTTTTTATAATTCTTTATTTGATTTTATCTAAGGGTACAAAAAGAGAGAGACTTAAATTACTACATATACATGGTGGTCTCAGTATGAGTGATAAAGAAATCAAAAGAAAAAGAAGCAAAAAAACACCAAAAGAAAAAGAAGCAAAAAAACACAAAGTGATAAAGAGAAGTCCTCTTGAATCGTAATCCAATATATAGGTAAGATCAGAGAAAGCAGTCCGATATATGATCCAGTTTTTGTAAGGACCATATACCTCTAGCCTTAGCCAAGCTCGTCCCCTCTCATGCAGATCTTTCATGACTACACCCCACTCTGAAAAAACTGAGAGTTTGGCAAAATCCATGCTCTTGCAATGCAGAGGTGAGCTGCCACTAACGCGATAGAAAGGAAAGATCTCATCCCTCTGTTAACATACTCTATTAAAACCTAACATAATCTCCTTATTGGTAGAGTGGAAATCCAGACCCAAGCGACTTCCAATAGATTGAATTACTATTGGTAGGGTGGCAATCCAGACCCAAGCGGCTTCCAATAGATTGAATTACTTTCCCCCAGAAAGTATCAAGCATGGGACAAGTACAAAGCATATGCACAATATTAGCTGCTGCCAATCCGCATTTTGGGCATAGTGTCCTATCTACTCCCATCTATCGTGCCTTTTGCTCCTATTTCACAATCTTTTCAGGAGTATAATACAGAATGCCGATAGTACGAAAATATTGCAACTTTAAGCTGATGGGGAATAGAACGATCTAAAATAAAGCGGAAACAATTTCTGCGGGAGTAGTAGTTAGTTTTTGGAAGTGCTAAGTGATTCCGTTAAAAAGCGAAAACAGAACTTGACAAAATGGCAACATTTAGTGTGTGGAATTTGTTATTGAAATTTGCTTCATAATAGTGCGGTCGGAATAAAGCTAGCCTGTTAATGGGTAAATATTTAAAATTTAAAAGACCTAATTTGATTCTAATCATTAACTTGGATAGAAGTGATGTTTCAGTTTTTGACTAATGTTTATCTAATGCTTTTTAGATAACGAGGCACTTGTTTGGAAGAAGTTTTAAAAAAAAAAACCTACAACAGCCTTGACGAAATGCTAAGCACTGGGACCAGATGTTCTTTTTGGAAAATTCTTTCACTCATTCATTGATGTCTTAAGTCCCAAATTGGTAAAATAATTGACTTCATTTTTACGTAACTGAGAAACTCATGGGACTTTCTTAAAAGCTTTAGGGCAGTAATTCCTAAGTTATATATACATCATAGATACTGTAAAAAAAGAGACCTATTGCTCTAATTAATTGGAACTGTTAAAATTTGTGCAACTATTTTAGCAAATAGATTAGAAACTTTTATTCCTACTCATCAATTTGAACCTGTCTGAAAATACAGGAATGCTTATGAATGTGATCTTGAAAACATCTTCTTAGTATTCCTGTTGCAGCTGTGTCCTCAGACATAGGAAACAGTTTTACTGGATAATTTGGCTTTGTTCGTTTGAGTATCTGTCTTTGGTTTGGTTTTGGTCCATAACTCATGAACTTATTTAATAACTGTTACATTGTAATCCTAAAGTATTTTTGAAAGAAGTGTATCAGTCTATATTAAAAAAGTGTTGAATGAGACAAGATTTTCAGTTGTGCCTTTTATTTTGTCTTGAGGTTTAGAGCCATTTTTAAGAATGCGCTACGTGTAATTCTCTAATCAAAGGCTAGCTCCGATGATGTCTTACTTTGTCTTATTCCGACTTAATTAAAGGTGTCTTAATGAAACTGATTTATAATCAGACATTTCTAGTTACAAAATAAGCTTAAAGCAAACTGTAGCTCTCCCACTTGATAAACATGATCTGAAACGTATGTTCGCCAATTCCAGCGTCCGATGGTATTCACATAAATTTAAATACTTCGGAACTTGATTTGCCACCTATTTTACTACAAACAATTTATATTCCTTTAGTGAAATAATAAAATGTCTTACCTATATTTGCACTCCATTGTATTAATCATTGTGGTAGAGATTGGATTCTAGAAGTGTAATGTTAATGCGATCATTTCATTGAGATTATCTGCTAAATTATGCAAATATGGTTTACTGTTAAAAATGATCTTTTGCCATTTTTTAACTTTTAAAGAAATTATTATCCTTTTTGATCGCTCTAAATGATAAAGGTTGTCTATCCTAATGTTTCCCATGAAATACTGAATAATTGAATAATTGAGCAATTTTATTGTACAATTAATTAAAATCATTAGACTAAGGATAAAATCAATAAGCGTCCGGTCCGACCGCCAGATTACGATGCATGCATATTGTACTCCGACCGGCCACTGAAAGACTGCCGACTCTGACATCTTTTCTCTGACTGCCGAAAAGGCAGACCGAGAGAGATGCATCCATAGTGCTGTACAGGCATCTCTGACCTCCATCTGGATTACTATGTGGGCTTTAGAGGACTTGACCGTGGTTGTCAGACTAGTTGCCACGTTGTCGGAAATGAAGGATTTGGGGTGCATAACTCACCCCAATTCTCTTCTCTCCAGCAGTCTCTGCCATGAATCCTTTTCTCCAGGTTGCCCCTACACCTCAGAAGCTGAAGGCAGATGACCAATATCCTGTGGGCACCGTAATCCAGGTAAATCCTTCTCTGGCATGTATTCCCATTGAGTGGACTGTGCACATTCTGCCACAATCTAGCAATCGCGTACAGGGTGCACAAGTCATATCCCCACATGTTATGCATGTGTGTACATATCACGATTTCTGTGAGTTCTGTGCACATTTGCAGCCACTTATTCAGGGATATGTGCTCTGCATTAGCTGCGACCACCTCGTTAGCAGCGTAATACTGCGGGGGAAGCTTCCTGGCTGTGGTGGTCAAAAAGGGCTCGTGAAGACGGTGGTCGGACGGTCTGTCTGACCGGTGTTGTAAAGAGGCTCTTAGTTACATAGCAGACCACTTTTAAAACTTGAACATCTATAACAGTTTCAAAACTGACAACCTAGATTTAAGAAAACGACTAGTAAATTGTGGGCCTGATCCATTTAAGCAAGCTATAATTCCTTTTTGATGCTTTTTTGTATTCTGTTTTATAAAAATGTATTCGAGCCAGATTCTTAAAATAACCAGAGATGCACAAAAACGGACAATGTGTGTTAGAGTTTCGTTTGTTGAGCACAAAAGCGACAAAAGTAGCAAACCTCTTTCTTGAATCTGCTATAGAGATGGCCCAGTAGTTGCATCAAGCCAAACCAGTCATATCAAATCTCTTGTGCTTTATGGGTAAGGTATGGAAAGATGTATTTTTTAATTTTTTATTTTTAAAACCTTTATTTAAAAAGTGCACACAGCTATTCAGCCGAACATCCCGGAGGCAAGGCAGCACAGTGAATCAGGAGAGCAATAGTGCAAGAACAATTGTCACAGTATAATGAAGGTTGTTTTTGTAATTTTATGGCATAAAATGAACATGGAACGAGGAAAAGAAGAAAACGCCAAAGGGTGCTAAAGAGTGGCAATGGAATAGAAGAAGAATTCGAGGTGTTGGCAGCGGGGCAGGGGGAATGTATTTTTTTTTATTTGCATTTCATATGATTGTTTTTAACCATCCAAATATGGCGCTTAGTGTTAAAATTTAACCTACTGTTGTAAAAAGCTAGCAGTCTAGCTTGATTTTTTTTTTTTATATGAATCAGTTTTCTTGTCTTGCATTTTGGCAGCTCTTTGTTCCATATCTTCTCAAATTGCAAACATTTCAAAGCTCCTTGCACACAAATACTCCAGTGGCTTATCTCGTTAGCAATGGATGTCACATTATTGCTTTCAAGGAGTTTGAAGGTGCATTTGTAATCTTTGCACAGTAGGACCCACATGCTACTTGCAGTGCATCTGTTTGTATTGTTAAATTTACTTCCAGTTGTACTTGCACTCTACTGTTGGGCAAGTGGGATATTAATCTATATGCTCAACATTGCATTGACTCAAGCCACTTAAAAAGCTTCCCAACGAAAGCTATCAAACTAGAAGTTACTTGGTTATTAATGTGCTGGCAACAACTTGCAATATTGCCCATATGTTTGGATTTGTCATCTTAATAATACCAGCAGTGTCTATTTTAGTGCAGCCTGGTGGATTGTGGAGCCCCCAGTTCTTCGAACCCTACTTCTCGATATTTATAGCTGTTTTCCTTTCAACTTCTAAAAGCCTTTTATTTCTTTATTTTACAACCAAATACTATGACCTTGAATTTAAATTTGTGTATGTTTTGAATTGTTTTCCTCGCAGGACCAATTTAGTGTTAAAGATTTATGTAACCTAACAGGTGTTATCCATGATTATGGTGTTGTCTGCATATTGCAGGAGGTTCAATTTATAGCCCCTCAATATTTGTAGAATAGGATTACAGTTTCGATCACCAAGGGTAGAGCAGAAAGGTGTAGATTAGATTATAGCAGTGCTAAGACACTACCTTGCTTCAAACATCTGTGATCATCTTTTGGTCAAGTTAGACATGGAGATTATATTTTTATCCACGCATAAGAGTACAGGCTCATAATTACTCACAGCGAAGTTACAGGGATCCCCCAGTTTAGTTTTCACCTATCGATGCAATCAAAAGCTGATTAAAATCTAAGCAGTATTTGTTATCCTTGTTAACTGCTGAATGATTTGGGAGCAGCAGTCCAATTAAGTTGGCTTTATTGCTTCTGCGTTACCAGAGCCTATTTGAAATCAAGACATAAATCATTTAATGCATGTACAATTTCCTAGTTCTTTAAGCAAGGGATTGGTGAAGCTTTTGCCATCTATGTGGAGCTTTGTAATCAAGCGGTATTTTGTTGTATCTGAAAATTGGCCCTTTATGTGTACTGGGACAGGCAGTGAGCCCCTTGAACTGCCAGTTTCTTTGTTTGAAACTATACAGGACCCATACAATGAGAAGAGCATCTGTGACCATAAGAAAGTGTTTGCCTTGAAGACTGCTGCAGGGATTCCACTTGAACTGGGAGTATCGTCCCTGCTGTCGGACTGTGATCTGGTATTAAGCCTGGGAAGTGCCTTGATTTATTTCTAACTCCCCATAATAATAGAAGAAATCAATCTAATTCCGATGTTCCATGGACACCTAGTTCGATCTAATTGACCACTTAGTGGAACAATGTTTATTCCAACTTTATTGACATCTGATATTACTTTGTAGTCACTCCAAGAGGTAGTTTTACTCTTGATAAATCAAAAAAACGTACATGGCTTTTGAATGTTAAATCTTTGCTGGCTGACATTGGATTGCCTGTGATTTGGGATTACACATCCACTGATACTTTTCCTCCCAAATCTTTGGTGAAAGTTTGTTACTGGGCGTGGGCTAGAAATCCAGAGTACACATTGACAGAAGATCGTTTGGCGAATGAATACCTGGATTTTAAATCGGACTGTGTATTAGAGATCTATCTTGACACCATTCTGGTCCCAAGGGAAATTGTATATTCATTCCAGGATGGTTACTCTTCCTCTCAATACGTCTGTAAACAGGTGGTCTAACCCGATCCCTGTTTCCAAATGTTGCCCTTGTTGTATAGATGGGTCGCAGTCCGTCACCCATGGATTGTATGCATGCCCAGCTTACAGGATTCCTCAGGGAAAATGGTTAAAACCGGTCTGCAGGATGCTGGGCGCACGCATCCATCTAGTTGCCGTAAGGATTTTGATTTCTGATCCGTCCACCTTATATGCTTGTATTATGGCTAAATGTTTAGGGCACCCGCGGGCTACTAGGAGGAATTTCCTTGGAAATCAATTATCTTAATTCTTTAGGATGAGAGTTCATTTTATGTATAGTGTTTTTTTTAGATTGTTTTTATTATATCGCTTTTGATGATGCTTATCTTAATTGTGTTGCATTATTAGTTATTTGGTTGCTCAAACTTTTAAAGGCATTTGGTTGCCAAAATAGCTTATTTACTACTACTTTCTTTACTAATGACTTCACAATACTTTTTCTGTTTTAAAACCGGATACTAAAGAAGGGTTTACTATCTTTTGTGGTTTAACTGTCCTACTACACTAAATGGAATATTAGCTATTCCTAATCTTGGAACCATAAAGATATTTGTTGTATTTCACCCATTTTCTGATGAGCGTATCTTACTTTTTAGTGTGTTACAAATCCATCTTAATTTACAAACTATTTAGTTGCCATTAATGTCTGATATATGAATCTATTTTTCAAATGCTATAGATGGAAAGCCACTTAACTCCTAATTTTAATATTGATATCAGTATTCCTTTTTTTACTGAAAGTTGCAGATTCGTCAGGGCCAAGGCGTATAGTATATAATGATTTATAATATGAGCTTAGTTCCTGCAATATATCTTCAGCTGCCATGATCGCAGGGCTGGCTGGGGAGTGTAGTTTAATAATGCATCCCTGCTCCGGGAGGGGGTGGTTGGGGCTCAGCGGAGACGGACAAGTGTTCTGCCAGGGCACTCACCTTTGCCATATGCTGAGGTTAGTGGTGGAGTCTGTTTGTGGGTCGAGGGCATGGTTTAGGTCACCCTTCCCAGTATGAATACTTCTGGGTCAAAACGGCTTAATAATATAGAGGTTGTGAAAAAGGCGGAGTAATCCACATTGGTGGGGTCTATACGTTGAGCAACAGAATTTTCCACCCTCTGAGAGTGCCTGTAACTCGATCATAACAGGCCTGTGGGTCAGAGATGGTAATGTGATGACGAAAGGGAATGCTTTTATTGATCAATATGCAAACTTCAAGGGAATAGGAGCTGTAGTTGGAGAAAGATCTGTGGGTCCCCCAGGGGGCAGTGAATGTGTGTGAAGGTTGGGGAGGGGAGATGTGCCTTTCCTGTAGGAAAGCCACCGTTATGAAGTGGCGGTTCAATTAGGATAAAACCTGCTTGCTCTTACAGGGTCAAGTACCCATATGTTCCACGTGAGAAGCGTTAATTGTAGATAAGCCTTTACTGCTTTGATGGTGCGGCCCTGTGTGTTCACAGCAGTAGAATGGTTTATGGTTTAACTGGGAAGATTGTTTGTTTTCTCCATAGATCAAATAAGACTTATGGTGTTCTTGTTTATAACTTCTTGAATTTTATATTGTTCAGTATTAACTACTTCTGCTTTTTCTTGACCATTCAACATATAACATCTTACCCATTCTTATGGAGAACCAACAGTTGATCATGCTGCTTGTTTTATTATTGTAGAATGTTATTTCTTTCAGATTTCTGATTTGCTTATTTAACTTTAACTTTGCTTCACCTAAAACAACTTTGTTGAAATTCCTGTGTTTACAAATTGTTTAAAAATTTGAAAGAAGTCACTAAAATGGACAGTGAACTAAATTAAAAGGTAACTTTCTTTTTTATTATAGGTCCCTTCACAGATGTAGTAACTACAAATCTTACACTGCGGAATCCAACTGATAAAAAAGTATGTTTCAAAGTGAAGACCACAGCACCTCGTAGGTATTGTGTCCGACCAAACAGCGGAATCATAGAACCCGGATCAACTGTGGTAGTTTCAGGTAATCCTTGTTGGTTTTTATCAGTGGGATAGCGTGGCATACCTTTTTTCTGTTTTCATCACCATTGTTTTTATTCAGTAGAAGTTTCCAGTAGCCTAACCTACATTTCCCATTACTCTTAACTTGCCCTGCATTTGTGTCCCCTCCTCTTGTCCTGCTTTGACTTTTAAAGAAACCGGTTTCCCAATTTGCTCAAAGGTCTTATACTTGGCCACAACGCATTCTACATAGCTCTATCAACTTCACCATTTGTTTCTTGGTTTCACCACATTATTATGACTGTAGAATTGGTACAGATTTTGAAAAGACGGCCTTTATAATTGAGCCACTGGAGTTAATTTACAAATGTTCTCTCAGATTGCGATGCAAAGTTGATTTGATTACTTCTGTGGCAAGGAAAGGCAAACCATATAGCATTCCTTGCAGTTAAAAGCTACTTTTGTATTTTTTTTTTATCATTCGTATTCAGAAGGGATCATTCACAGTGCAATAAAAAAACAAACTTTGAAAGAAGGAAAACTAAATACATTTCACACGTTCAGCTTCAAAATGTTACTTCCCAACAGTTTTTAGTCCTGTATGGAATTTATTTAACCTGTTGCATAGCTCTCCTGAAATAAAATAATGTATACAAAAATATATTTATTGTTTCACTTGTAGGAAAATGTGTGCCAGATCAGTTATTACAGTACCAATCGTCAAATGAGTCTTCAATTTGATTTTACTTTTTGTTCACAGTGACCCATGGAAGTACATTTTAATGCTAAGAAACAAACTTGCAGAACAGTCACATTCGTTATCTGTGTTTCACTAAGGGTGTACTTTAGGACTCAAGACATTGGACTTCTAAAAAAAAAAATGCACCAAGTGTAGGATTGTTATAAAATCTGCTTAAGTAGGTTATTTTAAGATTTGTGTCTGTTGTAATTCGAAGTTGTGACTAGTGAATCAAAATATCTTCGCCAAGAATGTGTTTTAATTTTCAGGTTGTTTCCTATTGCAGATATCAGCCCATCTATTTGGGATGTTGACACTGGGTCCAATATTGTCCATTCTTTAAATGCCTAAACACTGCAATCAGCAACCGAAAGGTGACAAATTGAATTTTTTCTCCAAATGTGGAGGTTGTGAACCCCATGCACAATTATTTTAATAAATTTAGGTCCATTAGGATGGAAATCTTTTTTTGTTTGACTCTACAAAGCATGTACCAAATTCATACTAAAAAAAAAACGAACCACAATTATATTTGTCAATGCCCTTCATATTATCAAAAGAAGGGTGTCACCTGACAGTAGGTATTATGAAAGTCAAGGAAAGCGCCTTCGCTCAGAAGTACCTCAACACTTTTCCCTTGGACGACTGTTCTGGTTTTTACAACCAACATCGCTGTAATGCACTGTAATATGCTAACTGAACAGTCGGGCTCATCCTGACTGTAGGTTCTGCCAGCAGTTAATTTGCTTCAAGTCTTAAGTTGATGTAAAAATAGTTATGTTACAGAACATCAGTTGGTTTACATTTATTGGGAATAACGGTGGAGCCTCTTCTATCTATGCCTTTGGTCACCAGATATCAGTTGATTCCTTCAGTTGTGTGGGCATTTGGCACATACTCATTTTGCTGTATTTAGTTGTCTTTATGGACACTTAATTTTGCATTTTTCCCTCCGTGACAAATCTCCTTTAGCCTAAAATTACAAAATTCTGCCATCCATCGCATGGCAAATACATGCCAAATTGAGAATGGATTTCAGGTCCCTTGCATTTATTCTTAGACCATATTCTACAACTTTTTAAGAGGGTTGTCTTCTCGGTTGAATAGGCTTCTCTCAACTCCCTGCCACCTTGTTGAGTTAGAATTTTATTTTCTTAAACCAAATGGTACTACAATATCGTGCATTGAATATCAACTGACACAAATATTGTGTTCTAAATAGCTCTTGCAGAAATGTTTTCCCCTTGGAGTGAATAATAAATGCACTTCCAATGTGAAAATATTTTGTAGACTGTTTAGGACATAATATTTGTCAGTCATTTTTATCAACTATATTCTGACATACAATCCTTAAGCATGCACCTACATGCTACTACTGGGTGACAAAATTGCTGCCCTGCCTTTTCCCAAGAAAAGGTTTGTAAGAACAAATTAGTAGGCTGTGTAAGAGCAAGTCCTTGTGTTTGGTATCTGCTTTTGAGAAACATGCTCATCCTCTCATAATCTTTAATGATCTTATTTGACCCCTTTTAAGAATTCCATGTAGTTCAGTTTGCAGGTTACGTAGTTGATTGCTAGATTCTTGCCTAAGATTCTGCACATACACAAGTTCTGCAGAAACTTATGAAGGAAAAAAACAAACTTCAGTATTTTTTTAAACAATTACGACAAATGACAGGCAATGCCTGCATGAATGAGGCTAGTCTTCAGACTAACACTACAGAATGTGCAGGTTGATCCAGGTATGTTACAAAACACAGCTCTTGGTAGTTGAGTTACATTTCCTCTCTCTGGACTCCTCTGTGTGGATCTCAGGACACAGGGATGTGCCGGATTTTTACCATTTGGATTGTATTTTCCCGACAGGTTTTTGAACAGCAGACAGTGCTCTATGGTATTTTTTAGGTTTTGCCTGGCGAAAAGATGCGCTCTGCGCATCTTTTTCGTGCAGGCGAAAACCTGATGAGAATAGTACGGGAGACAGGAACGCTCCCGTCTTTCATTGGCTAGCTCCATAAATGGAGGCTAGCCATTGGAAGACGGGCCTGTCCGTCAATGCCGGACCAGATTCGGGGGCGTTCCCGAGATTTTTTGGCTTTTGGCTACGTCACGCTACGTCAGCCAAAAGCCCTCGGGAACGCCCCCGAATCTGGTCCGGCATTGAGCCGGCACCCGCCTTCCTGTGCCCCGTTCCCGCCCCCCTACCGGTGCCTCGGCTCCCGTTACCGCCCCCTACCGCTGCCTCGCTCTCCGTGTCTAGTTGCTAATTAAGCCGCTCTGTTCCCATAGACCGTGATAATATCTGTCACAGACATCTGCTCCGAGCACCTAGAGGACCTCCCATGCCAGGTACCACTACTGCGTCCCTGCTCCCATAGACCCTGGTCGTTTTACTCGCAGACATCTGCTCCGTGCGCCTAGAAGTCCATTCTTTCTAAATACCGGTACCCGTCTCTGTTCCTATAGGCCCGATTAGATGCACTTGCAAATGCCTGTTCCGTGCGCCTAGAAGTACATTCCTTTCAGGGACAGATACTAACTGCACCTCTGCTCCAAAAACCCTGTTATCTTGACTGGTGGACGCCCACTATCTTCTACCTCGAAGTCAGTCCCTTCGAGTCACTTGCATAAGGTCCATGCTTCTGTAGAGAGTCCTACTTATACTGACAGACACCTCTTCCGAGCACCACGAAGTCCATCCCTTTAGGTCTGCTCCCATAGACTTTTCCAGCTGCGCTTGCAGACACCTGCTGCGCGCGCCTCACTTCCTTACGGTGCCTTCACGTCACTATAATATCCTGACTAGTCCGCAGCCTTTTTTTTAGCCGGATCAATCCCCCCCCCCCCCCCCCCCCCCCCCGCGCCCTCCCCCCACCTCACTCCGGAACGCTCTAAACCCCTGCGCTCACCCTTCTAACCCCAGAATGCCTAAATCCCCTCTCTTACCTATACCAGTCCAGCTGCACCCGCTCACTCTCGCTCCTGTAGCGCCCAGAAGCCTCTCGATTTCTTGAACCGTTTAATGCCACTTGATCACCCTCCAGCCGCAAAGCCTCATGCTCCTCTAACTTGCACCAGTCCAGTCTCAACTGCTTACCAACAACCGGCAGCGCCTGGAAGCCTCTCGCTTCGCTTACCTGGACCAGTCCACCTCCTACGTGTTCACAGTCCTGTCCATCCCCAGCGGCTCGATCTCCTACCCGCACCAGTCCCGTTCCTCTCCCGCTCACCCACCACCTGTAGTACATGTAAGACACTCACCCGCGCCCCCACCCCAGCCGCAGCGCCTAGAAGTCCCTCGCTTCGCTTACCTGTCCCAGTCTAGTCCCGCTTGCTGACAGTCCATCCCCAACGCCTCGAGCTCATCTTACCCGCACAAATCCCGTTCCTCTCCCGCTCACCCATCCGCTGCAGTCCCTGGAAGACATTCTCCAGCGTCGCATCCCACCCACAGCGCCTAGAAGCCCCTCGCTTCTCTTACCTGTCCCAGTCCAGTCCCACTTGCTCACAGTCATCCCCAACGCCTCGAGCTCCTCTAACCCGCACCATCCCGTTCCTCCCCCGCTCACCCACCCCACCACCTGCAGTCCCTGGAAGATGCTCTCCCTCGCACCACCCGCAGCGCCTAGAAGCCTCTTACCTGTACCAGTCCAACCCCTTCTCGTAGCCGCGGGCGAAGAAGTGGGGTTCGGCCCCCAGCGCCCGCACCTCCGGGTGGATCCGCAGGAACTCGAGCAGCGCGCGCGTGCCCCCCTTCTTTACCCCACGATGATGGCCTGGGGGTAGCGCCTGGTGCCGGGGCCGCTGAACACCGGCAGCGGGGCGCTTTCCTCGGAGTCCTCCTCGTCGTCCCGGGCGCTCCTCCCCCGAGGGGCCCTCCCCCAGGGGCCCGGGGGTCGCAGCAGGGGCCACTGAGGCAATAGAAGTAGCTGCAGAGAATGATCATGCTGAGCAGGAGGGGCCCCCGAGGAGGGGCCCTCAGCAGCACCCCCAGCTTGGGGGCCTCCTCCCATGAGGGCCGAGGACAGGTCCCCGGGAGCTGGGGCCGCATGCTCCCCCCTGAGGAGGACGCTGCCTCCTCTTGTGCTCCTGTGCCAACCTCCTCTGCGCCTCAGGTGCCGGCAGAGCCCTGGCACCCGGGGTGCCCCGTACCAGGAGTAGAACCAGCAGCGCTCCCGCGAGGGTCACCAGCTGGTGCCAACCTGTCCAACTCGCCCACTCGGACCAGCTCTGAAGTGCACACACTTTAATTCCTGGCCAATTATGCCCACAGTCTTGAAATGGGACAGGCTCTGTCCACAAACCTTGAAATTGGACAGTCTCCGCCGATACTCCTGAAAACGGGCCAGTATTTGCCCACAGTCCTTCAAATGAGTAAAAGTGCTGAGTGAGTATTGGATGCGCGAGAACGCCCCTTCAAGGCCACTGTAAAAGATAGTAAAAAACCCACCAAAGGCACTAAGTAGGGACCAAGGAAGAGGCAGCGTCGGGTCGGATTGCAGGGTAAAGGAGGGAGGAACCCGGCTGGGGGTAGGGGGGCTGTCCAGGAGAATGAATGGATAGAGATAAGGCCTGTGCGCGGACGAGGTAGGTGGCAGAGGATCTCCCTTTCGGCTAATTAAGCTGGAATATGCATCCAAGCAGCCTATTAGCATGGCACGCTCAAAGATGTATCAAGGCCTTTGGAGTAGTATGTCGGGGAGGACATGTGATGAGCCCCCCGCCGTCACCACCGCCCCCAATCCCTCGGTGCCATTGGCCTTTATTTTTAATTTATTTATTTATTTTTTGATGTGACAATGTTTTTCTCGCTGCCTAGTAACCCTCAACCTTTATGTAACTCATGTAATCCCTAGTCCTTATGTTTGCAACTAGTTCTTATGTAAAGCGCTCTGACACCTTCGGGTAAAGTTCGCGCTATAGAAAATCGCATCAAATAAGTAAATTATGGCCAGGCAGATCTGTCTGTTGTCTCGTTCATTAACCTACGCAAGCACAGGAGGGGTGGGGCAGCTCCCTGGTGTCGACCCACCATGCTCTCGTCCCAGCTGCACCCTCCTCCTCCCCTCCTTCTGTTGTCCTGCCCCTCCCCCAACGTATTCACTGCATCGGGCAGTTTCCGAATGGCGCCAACTGGTCATCCCTCGCCCGCTCTGATATCCTTATCTCTATCCATTCATTCTCCTGGACAGCCCCCCTACCCCCAGCCTGGTTCCTCCCTCCTTTACCCTGCAATCCGACCCGACGCTGCCTCTTCCTTGGTCCCTACTTAGTGCCTTTGGCGGGCTTTTTACTATCTTTTACAGTGGCCTTGAAGGGGCGTTCTCGCGCATCCAATACTCACTCAGCACTTTTACCCGAGCAAGTTATCTCGATCTATCCATCGACATTATAACACTATGCATGAAACATACTACAGGACCCAGTGAGGTGTCTTATCTACCCGGTGTTCCTGCACCTTTGCCTACCTTAATCGGCACTTAATGAGTGATAATAGTCAAGAGGTGAAATCGCCCTCTTATTCAAATTCCGTTACCAACCAGTGTAAAGCAGCAACCGAGGCATATGTCCACATCTCACGCATATGCATCCCAATCCCCTTAAACAGCCTTTTTTGCATTTTCGTATTTTTGTCTAGGAGTAGACCCCACCCCACCGTGACTTGCTACCACCTCTGCGTGCTCCCGACCCCCCCACCCCCCCTCCACCCCTGTATTCCTTCACTTTTCTTGCACCCCCGCAGTCTTGGACACCCTCACCCCACCGGCGCCCACCCTGCCCCCATCCCCCCACGTCCTTCAGACATCTGAGCCCCCAGCTCCAAGCATAGCCCCCCGTCTTGTCACGCCACATCCTCTGCTCCTGAGCCCCAGCCCCGTCTCCGCAACCCTCAACGAGCCTCTAACCATTCGCCAGCGCCCCCCCTTTTCCGACCACCTGTTAATGTCAGCAACAGAAAACCTGTAAATTGGACTGCAGTCTAGATTAGAAGTGGATGCTACAAACTGGCCGAATACAATATACTAACTGAGAATGTGTGGCATGCTAGTGACAATCAAATAATAAAGAAAACATAACACAGCGTGCTAACCGAAATGCATTATTCTGTAGTTTTGTCAAAAAAAGTGTTGCGAGTAGCCAACTCAAAGGTATGCTTTCTTTGAAATCTAAAGGAACTAAGGAAAAATGCCCTCAGTTTTGTAAAGCGCCGACTTTCATCTTGCAAACACGTAGTAAATAAAGTCAGTTACTAACGGCAGTTCGCGTTGAACACCATCCGACATGTGAAGGGGATAGAGTGAACGGTCCTAGGTAGTTTACTAATTCGGAAGCAGTTTCGTTCAACTTGCAGAAAGTCGCGTTGTATTTCACCAGCACATCCAGGTTACACATAGGGTGCACACGCCCTCCGTACATGCCTTTCTTACACTGCTAACTCTGAAGTGATCCTTTGGACTTCACACAATCTGATCTGTCATGTGCACTTTCGTTGTACTATATATAAAGTATTCTGGTACCCAATCTTTTCCTTAACTGAGAATGTAATTTGTGCACTCCTCCACCCATCTCCTGCCATCCTGTCTCCCTCCGTTCCCAGCATGCCCACCCCGAAATGCAAACTTACTCCTCCGCATTACTCTTGCCACTGTCATAACCGCCGCCAATACACCCTTCCTGAAAACCATTCTTCGGACTTTAATTTGTTGTACATTGCGCTCTCACTGCCGGGAGGAGGAGTGGGATCTTGGGTGGTAAATAAAAAAAATATTGCACCAATTTATCAGGAAGCATTGTTTGGAGGGTACGTGTAAAAATACTGTAAAACGTAAGATTAAAGTCGGATGCGGTTTCCGATAGTAATGACTCATTGTAGCAAGCCGACTAGCAATCGTGATGGGCGTGTGAGGCCATTGAAAAGGAGCGCTGCATTTACTTCCGCCTTAGTAACGCGTTGGACGGTGACGTCTTCTTAAAGCCCCAGCCATGTACTGGTGTCCATCCCCGTTGTATTGAAAAACGTGTTGCTATAGCTCGTCAAGTTTACTGTGTATGAAGTGGCATGTTTTCGATGTGTTATGTCTTAAATCACTTTCAAATGCTCGAACTCCATCCAGATCGTGGGTTCTGGTAGCAAGGTGAATGTAATGCATTTTGGTCCAGTAGCCCCAGCACCATTTTGGTCACTTTGTATCACATCTTAATGCCAAACAATACCAGGCGCACACACGGAGCATGCGTAATAACACATTATAATCTTACACATGACGTGTCATTTTGACAAAATTACTCATTTTAAGTAGCTTATACTTGGGGGGGCTTTGTGTGGCTGTGTGTGTGTGTGGGGGGCTTTGTGTGGCTGTGTGTGTGGGGGGCTTTGTGTGGCTGTGTGTGTGGGGGGCCTTGTGTGGCTGTGTGTGTGGGGGGCTCTGTGTGGCTGTGTGTGTGGGGGGCTCTGTGTGGCTGTGTGTGTGGGGGGCTCTGTGTGGCTGTGTGTGTGTGGGGCTCTGTGTGGCTGTGTGTGTGGGGGGCTCTGTGTGGGTGTATGTGTGGGGGGGCTCTGTGTGTGTGGGGGGGGCTCTCTGTGGGTGTTTGTGTGTGTCATTTGCGAGATAAAGCTAGTGGCATTGTAAATGACAATGCCATTTATTTATGTTAAAAAAACATAAATAAAAATGTCAAGAGCAATGCCAATAGCTCTAACTTTAACAAAGGCAAAACCATTGCATTGTAAATGCTTGTTTACCTGTGTTAAGGTTTGCTCTGCAGATTTTCTGCTGTCTTGATGTAAAATAATGTTTTTAGTTTGTTTCCCCATAATATGGAGGGATCCACATTCCCTTCCTGACAATCATGACAGTCTGTGGCCTCACTGCTTAGATGGTGAGAGGTCCATTGCCAGATTGTAAAGGGATTGCATTTATGATCAGAGGGTGTATCTTCTGATGTTACTTAAGCATTGTCAAGAAGGGATGATGAGGCATGGGGATCTGCTGCAATGTGCCTGCATGTGTACAGTTTGAAAAAAGGGGATCTGGACTCATGTAAGCTTTTGAGGGAATGGATGTTGAAGTCTTCTTCACCTATCTTTTGTGTGCTGTTAAGGGAAATCGTTTATGTATCATTCAACGTTGAGAAGCTTATCTGAAAGAGACACGTTAGTGATAGATTCTTTACCTCAGAATATCCCCAGCCGTCGGACTGGATCCGGAAAGTTTTGCCAGCAGTACCCCTGTGCGCCAGTAGGTGGCTTTGTGCGGCTCCGTGTCCGTCACTGGCGTCGTATGAGCTGAGATGACGTCACGGAGACTACTTGGGCACCACCCATGTGGGCTGACGTCCGTTTTCTTTTTTCGCGCCAGTAAGCGCAGATCCGGTTAGAGCGCGTACCCTAGTCACTTTTTGTCTATCTTTTTGGGACTTTTGTCTCTTGTTGGTCTTCTCTGGTGCATAGGGATGCCTAGTTTTAAGTCCTGTGGAGTCTGCCGTCGAAATGTCGGTGGCGGACCCCTACGACGTCTGTCTCTACTGCCTGGAGTGAGCCAACGACTCCCAGGCCTGTCTGGACGTCGGGCCATGGCCCCGAAGGCCTTGAGGGAGCGGCGCCGGAAGTTGCTTGAAGTTCGACACTAGTCCCAGCGCCGTTCGCGGACCAGGGGCTATTCTCGTGAACGCTCGAGGGGCAACCATTACCGCTCCTCGGACTCCAAGTCTTCACCCTTGGATTTGGGTAAGAGACAACACAAAAAGGTCGAAGAAGCGTATTCGCTCTCCGACGTCCCCCCGTCGGTCCTCTGATGCGGACAAGGGGGACAAGGGTTCTGCCCTGCGGCTCCTTCAGAGCCTGGGAGTCCCGCGGCCTACCTGCCTTACCCGGGTCTGTTGGCAACTCCCACACAGGTGAAAGTTTCATGCTGCCATGGACCGCCTGTTTAAGCCTCGGGCTCCCATGGGTGTGCCTTTGGGCCCCCCGGTCCCGTGTCAGGATCCTGCTGGGCCGTCGGCTTTGGTGGATCCGGTGCTGCAGGATCTTGCGCCGCTGGCTCTGGCAACGGGACCTCAAGGCCCCAGCGCCACCCTCTGCTCCGCCTACGGCGCCGGCGTGGATGCGTTGGTTCTGCCCCTGCCCCGGTTCCCGAACAGTTTTGTCCCCACCTGGGATCCGAATTGGGACCAACACGTGTGATCCTTCCCCCGTCCCTGCCCCGCCGCTGCGGTCTGCGCCGCAGTCTGCCGAGGTTGAGGGCGACTGGGAGGGGTCAGAGGACCCTCTTGCTCGTCAGTGAGACTCTGAGCAGAAATGGGCGGACGACTTGGAAGAGGCTGGCAGCCTCGACGTCTCCTCTGACCTGGGGTTTGCCTCTTCCCCGTTAAGTATGGAGTAATGTGCCTCGTTATACGTATACTGTGGTACTCAGTCGGGCAGTGGGGGTCCTTAACCTTGATCTCCCTACGGTGGCCCTGAAGACTAATCTCCTCACTGAAGTGCTCCAGCCGGCGTCCACTACATCGGAGCCACTGCTGCCATTTAATGACACCCTCAGTGATGTCTTGTTGGGCACTTGGTCGCGGCCAGCCACAGGGGCACTAGTGGATAAGAACGTCGCCAGGCGTCATCGCCCGGCGCTGGGTGAGCCTGCCTTTCTGACCTCTCATCCTACGCTCGAAAGCCAAGCTTCGACGTCCCAGAGTGCCTTTCCCACGGCTGTGCCAGATGGAGACTTTAAGAAGCTGGAGTAGTTCGGTAAGCGGTTGTTCTAGTCTGCCAGCTTGGGGCTGTGGTCGGTGAACACTGCTTGTCTATTGGGCCGCTATTCCCACGCCGTGTGGGATACAGTTGCTCAGGTGTTGCCTCAGTGTCCTGAAGAGGTCCAGGCTGTGCTGTCCCCGGCTGTACCGCGGACTCCCTTTGTAGGGTGATTTCCACGACTGTGGCACTTCGTCGCCACACCTGGTTGAGATCTACCGGGTTCTCCCCGGATGTTCAGAGCTTGGTCATGGACATGCCCATCGATGGCACTCGCCTGTTTGGTGATGAGGCCGACAGTGCGCTGGAGCGTTTTAAGGACTCTCGAGCTACAGCCAACTCCTTGGGCCTTTCCGCCACACTCCCGGACATGTCTACTTTTCACTCCTTTCATTGCCAGGGAAGAGGTGCCCCTGCCGCTCGTTCAGTCAACAGCCTGCACAGAATCTAACTCAGCGTGGGCGTGGAGGCCGCCATGGTGGCTCCGGGGGCCGGCGTGAGGATCAATCCGCCCGCGACATCTGTCTCAAAGCCTTCCTAGTCTGAGCTTCTTGACGTACCCCACGCCAGTTGGTGGCAGGATTCTTCATCACCTTCCCCATTGGCTTTCTGTCACTTCCGACAGGTGGGTGTTGCAACTCATCCTGAGGGGTTACTCCCTCTCCTTCGAGTCTACCCCCCCGGCCATGCCACCTCAGTTCCACTGCATGTCGGGGAATCACTTTGCCCTTCTCCAGCAAGAAGTTATGGCCCTCTTGGCCAAGGGGGCCATTGAGCGCGTTCCTGGACCAGATATAGGGCGTGGTTGTTCCCACTACTTTCTGGTCCCCAAGAAGGACAAGGGGGGCTTGCGCCCCATCTTGGACCTCAGGGGCGGCAATAGCTTCCTCCGGAGGGAGAAGTTCAAGATTTTGACTCTGGCTCAGGTCTTGGCTGCCCTCGACCCTGGAGACTGGATGGTAGCCTTTGACTTGCAGGACGCATATTTTCCCATCCCCGTCCTGCCGGCTCACCGGCATTACCTGCGGTTCACGGTAGACCGGGAGCATTTTCAGTTTGCTGTGCTCCCTTTTCGGCCTTACCACTGCCCCTCGGGTGTTCACGAAAGTGATTCCGGTGGTCGCAGCTCACCTGCGCAGGTCAGGGGTGTCAGGCTTCCCCCTACCTCGACGACTAGTTTTTGAAGGCGGGCTCGCCCCATGTAGTTGTCGCCCACCTCCTGACCTGCATTTGCTGGGGTTTTCCATCAACATGCTGAAGTTGCACCAGAGTTCTTCTCAAAAGCATCCCCTTCATCGCAGCGGTTCTGGATTCAACGCGGTTTTGGGTTTATCCGCCCGTGCATAGAGTCTGGGATATTCAGGCTATGATTCCGATCTTTCAGCCTCTCCCGGGTTTCGGTCCGGATGACCCTTCGGCCTGATGGCCTCCTGCATCCTGCTAATGCAACATGCCAGATGGCATATGTGGGACCTGAAGTTCCAGTGGAGCACATAATCTGGGCAACCTGTCCAATCACGTCCATATCTCCGAGGGCACTGCACGACAATTGCAGTGGTGGCTCACCAATCGCAATTGGGTCAGTGGCAGATCCCTCTCCCTTCTCCAACCGGAGCACACAGTGGTGACGGATGCGTCCCTCCTGGAATTGGGACGCCACTTGGGAGAGGCGGAGATCAGGGGCCTCTGGCCTCTGTCTGAGTTCGGATTCCATATCAACCTTTCGGAGCTTTGGGCGATCCGACTTGCACTGAAGGCATTCCTTCCCTCTGTCCGGGGAAGTGTAGTGCAGGTGTTCACGGACAACACCACCGCCATTTGGTATTGCAAGAAACAGGGCAGGGTGGGATCCTTGATCCTATGTCAGAAGGCCCTGTGCATCTGGACATGGCTGGAACATCGAGGCATTACCTTGGTGGTTCAACACCTGGCAGGTTCTGTGAACGTCAGGGCGGACAAACTCAGCTGCCGGTGCATGATGGATCACGAAAGGCGTCTAAACTCTGAAGTGGCAGAAGGTCTCTTTCAGCAGTGGGGAGAGCCTTGGTTAGATCTATTCATCACCAAAGAGAACGCTCTATGTCATCAGTCCTGCGCGTTTAAATTTCCATGGCAGCACTCGCTCGTCGCAGGTGGAGTTGCTGTCTATTGTACGCCTTTATGCCCAGAGTTCTGAAGAAGATTAGGCGCGACCGGGCCCAAGTCATTCTTGTCGCTCCGGACTGGGCATGAAGATACTGGTACGCCGAGCTACTCAACATGGCGATCGCTCCCCCCGATCCGACTGCCTCTTCGGGAGTATCTTCTGTCGCAGCGGCAGGGGGCTGTCCTCTACCCGAACCTATCCAGCCTCCACCTCCATGCTTGGAGATTGAGCGGGGACAGTTGACAGCTTTCGATCTTCCTTCCGAAGTGTGTGATGGCATTCTGGCAGTCAGGCGTCCCTCCACCAAAACTGTATACGCCTGCAGGTGGAACAAGTTTGTGGCATGGTGCACAGCAAAGTCTGTGGAACCCCTTTCTGCTCCTCTTTCCGAAGTTCTTTTGTTCCTTCATCCATGGCCCAGCAGGGCTCTGCTCTGGGCACTATCAAGGGTTATCTTTCTGACATCTCTGCCTTTCTACGGCTTCCAGATCAGCCTCCTCTTTTTAATTTTCTGGTTGTTAACCGTTTTCTGAAAGGCATTACACACACTTTTCCTCCTGTGCCGTTCATCATGCCTCAATGGGACTTAAACCTTGTCTTGACTTTTCTCATGTGTGCCCCATTCGAGCCCCTTCATAACTGTCATGCCTTCATACTCTAGAAACTGCTTTCCTGATAGCTATGCCAAAAGAGTGAGTGAGATCCATGCTTTCTTCCAAACTTCCTTTCCTTTCTGTTCATCCGGACAAGATGGTTTTAAGGACCTGTCCTTCTTTCTTGCCAAAGGTTTTCACGCCCTTCCACATCGGGCAGACCATCACTTTGCCCACCTTCTTTCCGCATCCTTCAAAAGAGGAAGAGAGGCTCCACAGTCTGGACCCAAAATGTGCGCTCTCATTCTATCTGAAGCGCACACATCTGTTCGGGTGGATGACCAGCTGTTTGTTGGCTACGTGGGCCCCAAGAAAGGTCGGGCCGTGCACAAACTGACCATCTCCTTGTGGTCTTTCTCTGCATCAAGGCCTGTTACTCGTTGTCTAAGAAGGAGCCTCCTGTGGGGCTGCGTGCTCATTCCACCAGGGTGACAGCAGCCACTACTGCTTTAGGACGCCCTCGTTCCCTTGCAGGACAGTTGTCAGGCTGCTATGTGAGCCTCGCTGCACACGTTTACCAAGCATTTGTGCCTTGACAGTCCATTCCAGAGAGACTGCTTCTTTGGCTGTTCTGTTCTCTGTGACTTTTTTGTGTAATCTTGTTCGCAGACCGTCCACCGGGGTTGGTATTGCTGGGGTATCTATTCTAAGGTAAGGAATCTATCACCAACGTGTCTCTTTCAGATGCTCAAGTTACTACTTGTGTAATGATCTATCTGTAAGAGACATTAGTTAGTGATGGATTCCTTACCGCCCCACCCATCCTCCCCGTTCTGCAAACTGATTACTAAGGTTAAGGACATCCCTTTCAGGGCCCTAGTTTCATGGCACCAGTGTCAGTTTCTTGCATGGGTTTGCATTCCTGGCGCGGAAAGTCATGTACAGAACTGACGTCCGCGCGCATGGGTGGCGCCTAAGTAGTCGCCGTGACGTCCTCACTGCACATACGACGCGAGCGAAGGGCGCGGAGCCGCGCGACACCACCTACTGACGTGCAGGGGTACTGCTAGCAAAACTTTCCAGATCCAGTCTGATGCCTGGAGATATTCTAAGGTAAGGAATCTTATCACTAACTAATGTCTCTAACAGATCTATTGTTACATAAGTAGTAACTTGTGCGACATTCAATTACAGAAGATTGGCACCTGAGACTGTGACTCAGAAGGACTCGCCCTCAAGTCTTCTGATTCTGAAGCATGACACTCATTCTCTGGGGTCACCGTGTAGTGTCAGTTTTCTCTCATTCCAAAGAGACTATTTGCCAGGAAGGCAGGACAAAATCTTGTTTATGGAGGAATCGGCTCCACATACTCATCCTTCTGAGTTTTAAAAGCTAGGGTAGATAATATAACTTTTGAAGACACTCTTCAATTAAGTTTTGTGCCTTCCCCAGATTGGCAACCTCTTTTAAATATAGTCTCAGAAAGGCACTAGCATGCATTGCTCATTAAAGGACTCTCTTCCAGTCTGTTAGCCTGTACCTCAGGAAAAATGGGTGTGAATCTTCAAGAAGATCCACATATTAATATGTGAATCTTCAAGAAGATCCACATATTAATATGCCGGTTGGCTTTTTCTTGCAAATAAGACCTAGTTAATTCTTCTTTGCTAATTTGGCATTGAACTTGTACCCAGTTTTTGGGATTATAGAAGTAGGAAGTGGTCTGATAATCACTTTTTGACATTCCAAGAGGTATTCAAGTACTCCTTTTTAGAATTGGGGGTCTCTGGTTGGCGCAGGTATGTACTTGCGACAAGCAGGGACCCTCTCCTCTAAGTCAGGGCAAAGGATTACTCTCCAGAAATAACCCCTGCTCACCCTCTAGGTAGTGTGGCGCAAGCAGTCAAGGCTAATCTCAGGAGCACATGTGGTTAAGCATTTGTAATGTCCCACCCAACAATCACCAACCCACCACACAGAGACACAAGGCTGTTTGTAAGTAAAAATATATCCTTTATATATATAAACTCTTAAGCAGGCTTTAGCAATACAGTCTTTAGAAATGGTTCCAGTTACTTTTAAAATTGTCCCAATACTTTCAAAAAGGGTGCCACAGTTCTTTATATGCAATATTTGGGGCCTTCTGCCCAGTTCCTTGAAGGTACGGCGCTCCCTAGCGCCTCTGTGTACTTCGTAGCGCTCTTCTACACATCGTTCGGCTTTAAAAGAGGTGCCCCACTAAACCTCACGCATCTTGCGTGAGCAGCCGTACGGTGCGGACACTGTGAACTCAGCAGTACGAGACGGACACTATCTCCGATGCAGGCGTACGCTCCGTACAGCTCCCGGCTTACCCATGCGCATGAGTCTCCTCAATGGCAGGGCACCCAGCTCACAACTTCTCAGCGCCTATGCTCCCGTTCCCCAGCCAGCAGTACGGGGGCTGGAAGGCTCGTACCGCGAGGGGGGAGACCAGGGGGACTTCTCACTCGTACGGTCAACTAAAATAGAACCAAGCTATCACAAGGAGTGCTGCACCTCGCGGACACCGCAGTCCGGAGCGCGACGCACAGAGCACGTTTGCACACAGTACCTTCGGTTTCGTTGGGGGGGGGGGGGGTCCGAGGCAGACCATGCCGGGGTCGACTCCAGGTCCCACGTCGCGGTGTCTTCCTCTGCTGATGCGAGCTACGGCTCGGCTCGGGAGGGCGGCGTTGCGGTGCGGGCCGGGCCGGGCCGGTCTTTCTGGCGAGGTGCTCCGAGGCTGAAAAGAGGGGGCGGGGTCCAAGGGAGCAGTGCGAGGCGGCGAACAAAGCCTCTCTGAGTACAGTGCGTACTCCTCCTTTCCACACGCTGCTGCTGTTGACAAACGGCGGCGGCTGCAGACTTCAGGGCAGCTTTTACCTCTGAGCAGACGGGCACAAGGCAAGGTCCGTTCTTGCGGTGCAGACCGCAGGTAGGCAGGCGACAGTCACGGTGCTTGGG
This sequence comes from Lissotriton vulgaris, assembly GCF_964263255.1. NCBI lineage: Eukaryota > Metazoa > Chordata > Amphibia > Caudata > Salamandridae > Lissotriton > Lissotriton vulgaris. Next base: position 671,665,245 of record NC_141691.1, on the reverse strand, counting down.
CCAGCGAGGCTGGAGAACCGCAGCCTTAAAGCCCGGCGGCGCAGGGTAGGCCTGAAATCCCCGGGATTCACCTGCCTTGTCAGAAACAGACACAGACTCTTCGTCTGGCGTAGAAGATTGTATTTATTAGCTGCAGCTAGTACAGTGGTCTTAGGAGTCGTTGGTATAACGAAGTTCAAAAGAGACTGCCACTTAACTCCGTGGCGCACAGGTTTATATACGGTACAATACAATACAATGCAAAATGCAATCACACAAGAGCATGAGACATAGGCAAATGTTATAGACAATGCTTTAAGTCCAAAGCAACTCAAGTTCCCGGTTATGTTTGTCACTCGACCCCTTAAGCAAATTTCAAACAAATCCACACAATTCGATTTACGAGAAAACACAGCTGTATGTTCTGGAAGGACAGTCGTGAAACAAGAGAATGCATGAAAGGTGTAGCGAAGGACAGCAGATAAGATAAATTAAAGGAAAGAATGGTGCGAACCAACAAATAGTCCGGACGGGGATTAATCGGCTCAGACAGGAATTAGTGTACTCAGCCAGACCCTGACACTCGTTAGTAAACCTAGGCAAAGAAGCCACCTGACACGTAAATGCAGAAAAGACAAACATCTCGTTCGCTGCGCTGCCTGAGTGAGGGCAACACAAGATGGCGGCAGCTACAAAATGGAGACTGAGCACGAATGAATTCGCAATTTACAGAACCTCAAGGCTGGTCTTTGCGATGTCAGCTGGGGCCTTCCAGGTAGCAGTTGAGTTGCTCGGCGGGACGGGGGTGCCCAAGGCCTTTCAGAGGGCACAGAAATGTCTTCACGGTGCGCTCAGCTTTTCCTTGGTAGGGCTGCAGGGAAGGGGCCACACTCACAGCAGCTTTTCTTTCCAGGGGGGGTAGCACCCACTGTTCCTGGGGCGCAGTTCAGGGGGCAAGTTCACCAGCAAGCCCTTGGAGATTGTCAAATGCACAAGTAGATTCAAAAAGTTTCTCAGTCTTTTTCTTCTTCTCTCCTTCTTGCAGCAAGGCACCCACCACAGGCCAGTCTCTCCGGGTTAGAGACTGTACTCCTCCATGCAGCTTTCCCAGGTCCTTCTCTTCAGGCAGAGCTTCTTCTTGGCGTCAACAGGATCTGATTTGTTAGGAGCAGGGCTCCTACTTTAATACCAGGTTTCTTTTGTTCTTTCAGGCCAGGGGGTCCTTTGCATAGTTCACTTCAGCTTTGGAGCACTTTGTTTTGCCAAAACAGGTTTCTGCTTTGTGTGTGGGGCAGGACAGCAGACGCTCCGCAGGAGGTGGAGCCAGCATTGTGAGGAAAAGTACAGTCCGAAGCACCTTGTTGACAGTCTTCCCTCTTCCTGGTCCAGGTGTCGGGCAGAGTCATCAGTCGCTCCCCAGGGGGCGGAGCCAGCATTGCACAGCCCAATTCAGAGTCAAGGGGCACTCCCACCACCTACTCTAGTGTAATCCCCCCATTCACCACCTGTCATCCCCAGCCCTGTCACTCGCACAACCCAGACATCAGATACACATCCTGGCAGAGGCGAGCTGAAATGGTTAGGCAAGCAAATGCTAACTTTCTAAAAGTAGCATTTACAAACACAGGATATTAAAATACACTTTACTAAAAGGATTTTATTATTCTGAGTTCAGGCATATTAAACTTTATTTTCTACCATGTTCCCTGAGCCTGCTGGGATTATAGAGTGTAATAATTCCAGCAGCCCATTCTGACCTATAAGAACAGGTAGCCTTACAATAGTGAAAAACGAATTTGGCTGTAATTCACTATTAGGACATGCTACACACATCAGGGCTTGTCCTACCTTATGCATACAATGCACCCTGCCCTTGGGCCTACCATAGGGGTGACTAATATGAAGTTAAGGGAATGTTTGGGGACTGGCAAGTAGGTGCACTTGCGCAGTAAGCATGACCGTACCAGACTGCACGCAGGTTCTGCAATGGCAGACCTTAGACACATTTTGCTAGGCCGCTTCTGTGGGTGGCACAACCAGTGCTGCAAGCCCACTAGCGGCATTTGTATTTACAAACCCTGGCACTCCTGGTGCACTTGACTAGGGACTGACAGTAAACCAAATAAGCCAAACATGAAAACTAATCAATGTAACAATTTACAACATGGAGAGCATATGCACTTTAGCACTGGTCAGCAGTGGTAAAGTGCCCAGAGCCCTAAACCAACAAAAATAGGTCAGAGGAAATATAGGAGGAAAAAGGCAAAAAGTTTAGGGATGACCCAGCAGGAAGGGCCAAGTCCAACACTCCTTCATTCCCCAGATTGTATTCGTTTTTAACAAAGAACCCGAAAATTCAGTATTCCAAATACTGCAGCTGGATAAGTGTCAGTTCTCTTCCAGGGGATCCTCATCAATAGTCATAAGCACTGAATATTCCCGCCCATGTGCGGGACCCCGGAAACAATATAAAAATATATATGTATAAAACACATATATCTCGCTCCACATATATGTATGTACATATATCCAATTTTTCTCACATCAATGCAGCCCCAAAACTGAGGCTAAACAATGCAAACACATATACATGAACTGCAATTAGTAAGGAATCAAAAAACACATTAGGTCAAAAAACCCTTGAACTTTGTGTTTTAATGAGTCAAACCACTCATAAATCCTGAAAATTGCTTATAAATAGACATTGTTAGCCCTCAGGCTGCATTGCAAAACAATATCATAGAAAATGAAACCATTTTTACAATAACTGGCACCGTGCCTTTAAGGCAGCCATGACCCCATGCTTCCCATCATGCCTCAGTGGTGACAGTTAGGCCAGTTGTTCTTTCCGGCTCCTTCAGTCAGGACCCTGGTGAAACAGCTCTTTTTCTCTTTGACTTTCTGTCAAAAAATATTCAGCTTTTACTAGAATTTTTGACTTCACTCGACGTCTTCTAGACATAGAGTGCTGCTTAAACAATTTTGGTACTTAAAAAAGGTATTTTTCCTGTCAAAGATGCCTTCTCTCTTTAACTGTCCTTCATGTGGAAGGAAAAAGGCAAAGACTGACTCTCATTCAGTCTGTATCCTGTGCCTACCAGACTCTCATTCCTCTAAAACCTCTGAACACTGCCAGGTTTTATCTTCCAGGACTCTTAAAGATCGAGAGAGGATTAGAGCTTATGGGTTTTCTGAGAGAGGAAGATCTCCCAAGAAGCAGAAAAGTTGGAAGACGCGGTCGACGTCGAGAGAAGCCCCGACTGGTTCACATTCGACGTCGGGATCGGCGTTGAAGAAGCAGTCGACGGCGACGAAGATGTCTTCAGCGTCTACATCGAAGGTACCTCCGCTTCAGTCAGCGTCGAGGGACAGGTCGCCGTCGAAGCGGAAGAGCTCGATGGCGAGCCGTATGACGTCGAAACAGCATCGTCATGCTGTGACGTCGAGGCATTCTCCGTCGACGTCGGTCCATCGACGTTCGACGTCGAGCCATCCTCCGTCGACGACTAGCCATGGTCGTTCGACGCCGAGGGAGCCTCTGTCGACACATCATCGGTCGAAGTCGATGCAGCCAACGTCGACGCCTGGACGAGAGCGTTCGACGTCGGAGCGGCATTTGGAGTCGAGGCACGCCCAGTCGCCTTCAAATCAACGGCGATCGGCGTCGAAACAGCCTCCATCGACGTCGAGCAGACAGCCTTCAACGTCGAAGGACAGCCATCGCCACCCGAGGTCGACGTTAGAGAAATCACGGTCGACGTCGAGGGAGCGCCTTCCTGCTCGGCGCTCGGCGTCGATACAACCACCGTCGAGGGATCAACAAAGATCCAGGGAGAGAAGTTCTTAGCAGACAAAGAACATTACTCCTACAAAATCAAAGGAGGTGGTTCGGGACAAGGAAAGTGACTTGTTGGACCAGACTCATGCCCTAGAGCCACAGTTGGGTTCTCCAGGTTCAGCATCGGCTGCGGAGGTGGAACAATCTCCAGTGCAGGATCCCCCTGCCAAGAGACAGAGAATCGCAGAAGAAAGATCTCGCTCGAGGTCTTCCTCTGGATCTCTGGTGAGTCTTTCCTCATCTTCCTCATCATCTCGGAGTGGCAGATCCTCGGATGGACGGAGCGGCGCATCTAATAGGAGGAGGTCCGAATCCCCTGCAAGATCGCAACAGGATCGGACGGATCGACCTCAACGGTCACGTACACCTGCGAAGAATCCTGTCCACAAGTCTCCTTCTGTTCATCTTTCCCCAAGGTGGAATAGACCTCTTCACCACTGGGCAAAGGACAAGGAGACGGCAGATCGCCTAAAGCGATATTGAGACCAACCTCTTCCCCGCAGAGAACGGTCTCGTTCTAAACACTCTAGTAAGAGACATTCTCGTCACAGAGAGCGATCTCGTTCCAAGACGCGTTCTAGCAGAAGATCTAGGTCCAAGAGGACACGTAGTTCAAGTTCGTCGAACGCAATCTCACAGGGAGTACTCCCCGACTCTTACAAACAGTCCACGCTCAAGAGTGTCTCCAACTGAGGATATTTTCTCGTTCCAAGATATCTTGGGCAGGGGAGCCCTGAAACTGGGAGTACCGATGACAGCTCCACAAGTCAAGACGACGGTCATATTCAAAACCTGCAGCATAGATCAGCACCCAAACCGTTGTTGCCGTTGGTTCCGGGTATTATGGAACGTGTGAATGAAGTCTTCCTCACTCCGGCAACGGTGAAGTCCGTTCCAGCGAGGATTCTCAAAAAGTATCGTCCTCCGGAAGAGGATCCTCTGTTCCTCAAAGCTGATCCCCCGCCAGATTCAGTGATCATTACGGCGGCAAGAAAATCCAATGCGGTGGCTTCCTCATCCACGGTACCTCCGGATAAGGATAGCAAGGTGCAGGACTCATGGGGGAGAAGGGTGTGTAACACCTCAGCCTCTTTCCTCAAGGTCTCCAACGCAGAAGCCCTGCTCGGCAGGTATGACGGGTCTCTGTGGGACTCACTTCAGAGATTTACCGCTAAGCTTCCTGAGGAAGATGGAAAGGACTTTGAGGAGGTTCTGATGGAGGGCAGTCAAGTCTCCAATAAGATTATAGGATCGGCAGCAGATGGGGCAACGCTGGCTGCGCATGGCTATGTGCACGGAGTTACAGCAAGGAGAAAATCTTGGTTACGCCTCACAGCATTAAAACCAGAGGCTCAAGCAAGAATCCTAAACCTTCCTTTTTCAGGCACATCTCTTTTTGGAGCAAGTGCGGATGAGGAGATGCAGCGGATGAAAACCGAGTTGGACACCCTCAAAGCGGTGGGACTCGAGAAGAAAAAGGAATTCAAGAAGAAATTCCGTTCGAACAACAAAGGTTATTCGAAGCAGAGGGTTCAAACCCCTCAATGGCAGAAAGGCCAGAACCAGCCGGGCCAGCAAAAGGCACAGTGCAAGGGCAATTCCAAGGGAAATGGAAATCAGCGCCAAGGCAACAACTTCAATAAAGCTCAGCAGAAGCAATGAGTCTTCACTTCCCCCAGCGCCGTTACCCACTCCAGTGGGAGGAAGCATTGCGCATCACAGGACAGAGTGGCAGGCCATCACAAAAGATCAATGGGTGTTGTCTACGCTGCAGAATGGGTACTGTCTTCGTTTTCATCGTCTACCTCCACACGTTTCCCCTATGTCAACATCAAGTCACCAGCTACAAAGGTTAAAGGCAGAAGTAGCTACACTCCTCGAGAAAGAAGCCATCGAGAGAGTTCCGGTGTCCCAAAGGGGGAAAGGAGTGTACTCGAGGTAATTTCTGGTCAGAAAAAAGGGCCAAAAGGAAGAATACAGGCCCATTCTGGACTTGAGAACACTCAATCTGCATGTCCGAAAAGAAAAGTTTCGCATGTTGGCGCTTCATCAGATATATCCACATCTCAGGCAGGGGGATTGGATGTGTTCGATGGACCTTCAAGATGCGTACTTCCATATACCAATACGGCAAGATCACAGGAGATTCCTTCGATTCCGGGTGGGGACCTCTCACTACCAGTTCAAAGTCCTTCCGTTTGGGTTGAAGTCGGCTCCCAGAGTGTTCACCAAGTGTGTCGCAGTGGTGGCGGCAGCTCTACGCCGCAGGGAGTCTTCGTATACCCATACTTAGACGATTGGCTGTTGAAAGGTCCAACTCCAGACAATGTAAGAAATCAATTCCAGACATGCATAGAACTTTGTCAGCGTCTAGGTCTACATGTCAACTACAACAAGTCTGTCTCGCAACCCACTCAGAAGATCCACTTCCTAGGAGCTCTGCTAGACTCCGAAGTAGGAAAAGTGTTTCCTTCGGAGGAGAGACAGTTTTCGATAGCCCTCAAGTGCCAGCAAGTTCTTCTCCACAGGTCCCAGAAGGTGCGGAAGATGGCCTCACTCTTGGGGTCGATGGCTTCCTGCATTTTCCTAGTACCGAACGCCAGACTTCGGATGCGTCCTCTTCAGCAGGATCTGGAGGACAAATGGGACCAACACTCAGATCGATGGGACGATCGGATCACTTTGTCGGAGGTAGCTCAATCTTCCCTCCAGTGGTGGACAAAGAGACAGAACATGCAGATGGGAGTTCTCTTCCATCAACCTCCTCCAACACAAACGATCATCACAGATGCATCACTGCAAGGATGGGGAGCGCACATGGGACCCCTACAAGTGCAGGGTCTGTGGTCTCCCAAGGAAAGCACTTATCATATCAACTTGCTGGAGTTGAGAGCGGTTCACCTGGCTCTCAAAGCGTTCCTTCCCTCGCTTCAAGAGAAAATGATTCTAGTACAGACGGACAACACCACCACGATGTACTATTTGAACAAGCAGGGAGGAACACGCTCAAGGACTCTGTCACTGGTAGCTCAGCGCATCTGTCATTGGCTTCTAGCTCGCAAGTTGTCTGTTAAGGCAGTCCACCTCCCAGGAGAGCAGAACGTGAGGGCGGACGCACTAAGTCGGCACTTCGAAGACAGAGAAGACTGGGTTCTCAACGATGAAGTGCTAGACGACATTTTCCAGTCTTGGGGTCGTCCTTCAATAGATCTCTTCGCAGACGACGAAAACACCAAATGCCCAAGCTTCGCCTCCAGGTTCTATCGACCAGGAACGAGAGGGAATGCTCTGTTAATGGACTGGTCAGGGCAGTTTGTGTACGCCTTTCCACCCCTTCCGCTGATCCCGAAGGTGGTGAGCAAGCTGAACCACTCGTGCACAACGATGATCCTGATTGCCCCCGACTGGCCGAGACAATGGTGGTACACAGACCTACTTCACCTATCAGTGTCTCCTCACAAGAGGCTTCCATGCAGGCAGGATCTGTTGTCGAAGATGAACGGGAGGATTCACCATCCCAACCTTCCGTCACTGAACTTGGCAGCATGGCTCCTGAGGTCATACAGTACGGCCATCTAGGGCTGCCACAGGACTGCATGTCCATTCTGAAAGAAGCACGACGCCCTTCCACTAGACATTCGCATGCATGCAAGTGGAAGAGATTCTATATGTGGTGCATGCAGAATGGTCACAATCCGGTAAAAAGTCAGGAAGAAGCAGTTCTCCCATACTTGTTGTATCTGACTAAAGCAGGTTTGAAGTTTAACTCCATTAAGGTGCATTTAGCCGCTATTACAGCTTATAGGCGATCACCTTCACAAACTTCTTTTTTTTCAGCTTCCTGCAGTAAAAGATTTCCTGCAGGGTCTAAAGAAGGTGTACCCTCCTGTACGGCCTCCTGCTCCGTCTTGGGAGCTGAACCTAGTCCTATCAAAATTGATGGGTTCGCCTTTTGAGCCTATTCATAAAGCTTCTTTACAGCATATTTCCTGGAAAGCGGCTTTTTTGATAGAGATTACGTCAGCCCGTAGGGTGAGCGAAATTCAGGCCCTATGTACTAAAGAACCGTATACAGTTTTTCATCTGAACAGAGTGGTGCTTAGAACGCATCCTTCTTTCCTGCCTAAAGTGGTATCAGATTTTCATGTCAATCAGTCTATCTCTTTACCCACTTTCTTTCCTAATCCCTCTACTCCAGCTGAGAGGGCATTACACTCTTTGGACCTGAAAAGGGTTTTAAAGTTCTATCTGGACAGGTCCAAGTCTATTCGACATTCTGATCAATTGTTTGTTAACTACGGATCGATCAGAACTGGTCATGCAGCCTCGAAACGTTCTATCTCCAGGTGGATCGTTTCGTGTATCAAGCTTGCTTACCAATTGGCACAGAAGACTTTAGGGGGTTCCCCTAAGGCGCATTCTACTAGAGGTAGAGCAGCCACGGCGGCTTACCTGCAGGATGTGCCCATGTCTGAGATTTGTAAAGCGGCGACCTGGAGGTCTGTCCATACATTTACCAGACATTACTGTCTAGATTCTGACACGAGAGCAGATACCCAGGTAGGCCAAGCCTCCCTGAGGAATCTGTTTAACAGCTAGGGTTTTTTTTGGCTGTTATGATTTGGTTGGGTCATGTACTTCTCATTTGCCTGCAGGTGGTTGATGGGCTTGCTATTCTATTCAGTGCTTATGACTATTGATGAGGATCCCCTGGAAGAGAAGGATAAGTTACTTACCTGTAATCATAGTTCTCTTCCAGGGGTATCCTCATCAAAGTCATAAGCAACCCACCCGCCTCCCCAGGTAAATGAGATTTGGTACTGTTTTGTTTTCAATCTTGTGGTTGAGCCCTGTCTTCAGGGTTATGCAAAGAACAACTGACCTAACTGTCACCCCTGAGGCATGATGGGAAGCCTGGGGTCATGGCTGCCTTAAAGGCACGGTGCCAGTTATTGTAAAAATGGTTTCATTTTCTATGATATTGTTTTGCAATGCAGCCTGAGGGCTAACAATGTCTATTTATAAGCAATTTTCAGGATTTATGAGTGGTTTGACTCATTAAAACACAAAGTTCAAGGGTTTTTTGACCTAATGTGTTTTTTGATTCCTTACTAATTGCAGTTCATGTATAAGTGTTTGCATTGTTTAGCCTCAGTTTTGGGGCTGCATTGATGTGAGAAAAATGATATATGTACATACATATATGTGGAGCGAGATATGTGTTTTATACATACATATTTTTATATTGTTTCCGGGGTCCCGCACATGGGCGGGAATATTCAGTGCTTATGACTTTGATGAGGATACCCCTGGAAGAGAACTAGGATTACAGGTAAGTAACTTATCCTTTCCAACGGTTTGCCCACACCCCCAACTCAAAGCTAGTCAGCATAGTTCAAAGTTCTCCAGAATAAGAGGTAGCCAGCATGCATATTCCTTTCTGTCTGGCACTTCTCCTTTGGATTTCTCAGGGGCCTGAATTAACATTGTACCAAAAGGCAAGTAGTCATCTTGGATATTTTTAACAGCGAGCCTGAATTAAAATAATAAGGCGCTGACCTCAACAATTTTCTACATTTATTGCTCATCTCATACAAGTCGGGGTTATTTTTCCCTCACAATTATCAGATCTGATGGCCCAGTCTTGTTTAGAGGGCCTTGTTGCACTTTTCCATTTCATTACATTTAACTATTTTGCTGCTAGCTTGAAATTACATGTTCTCGTCATAAACTTTAATGTCAACAGGTTTTACCCTAAATTACACTACTGGGTCCTCTGGAATAGGATGGCCCAGAACCTCCAACCAAGACTTGTGTAAGCCCTTTCCGTCTTGTCCACAATTAGGCCAGCATTTTCCGTCCATATTTTTATACACATTTTTCAATTTAAGTTGAGCATAATGCCAGCAAAACCTATTTTATACAATGATGTTATAGTCTGAAGACAGGTACACACCTGGGGATAGAGTCCCACCCAAGTGCCTCGTTGAAATATTTCTGCACAGTAGCTGCTCACATCCAATAATATAGGACCACATTTTTGTCTTTGGATCGCGTGTAATTATGGCCTAATCGATCCTTTAATATGATTTGAGGAGAAACAATGTTTCTTAAAGAGTTCATTGTTAGCAGCTTTTGTATTATTCAGATGTAAGGCCCAATGCCGTAGTTGACTAAGGTATTCATGTTTTCATACTTGTTACCTTGGTAAAATCAGAATTAAGGAGCAGGGCCGTAACCAGGGATGGTAAGGATGTGACATTAAAAGGAGCACTCACTCTAACTCTTCCATTATAATGCACTGACTATCTAAAACATAGAACACCACCTTTCTTTTTATGAAGCCATACTGCATCCCATGGTGCCCTTTCCATTGTTGAAGCTTTTGTATGTACCCAATGCTTTTCATTCAATTAAAGAGCATTCAAAAATGCATAGTATTTATTCCAACCTGATAGGGCCAGACCAGTCGATTCTCTGCTCGCCCTCAGGACCATCTTGGATAGTCAAGGTTTCCTCTTTGGTCATATGAATTTGTTGATCTTCCAACTTTCCTAAGATGTGAATCCTTGCTTTATTTTTCTGGCTGGATTAGTCTTTCAGGACTGTGCATCTATGCTTCAAATCATTCATCTCTTTCTCTAGTTTAACCAGCTTCTTGGGTGGGCTCAATTTTCTGGCTCAGGACAAAGATACCCTCCTCATAGATACTTTCTTCCCCATTGTTTGTTGTCTTTGTTAAATTCCACTAATGTAGTCATTTTCAAAGATTGTAGATGCAAGGTGTTGGACAGGCCTCGTGAAGGGGCCGCTCCCTCCCCGCATAATAAGAACCCGAACACCGGCTCTCCCGGTGTTACCCGAAGAACCACCCCGGCAACCCACAGAAGCAACCCGCAACCCGTCCCCAACGGGACGCCTGCTCCCGAAACACCCCGACATCGGCCGGCCCGGTCCCCCTTCAGCAGCATTGCCCCGGCCCAGCCGCCATCTTGAGCACTGCACCACGAGGCCGCGTGGCCTCCGCTCGACCCCAACCCTGGGCCTGGCCAGGCCCCGACATCGAGGCACCACCATCCACCCGGGAGGTGAAGAGACCACTTGGCAGGTCAATGGGAGAAAGGAGTGTCAATGGCTCTCCCCCGCCAGGTGCCGATTGCCCCCAGCCTCCCCGAGCGCTGGCTCCACCCCCCTGCTGGGTGTCTGGACTCCCTCATCCCGGGCCTCCCGACCTCCAAGTGCGAGGGTCCGGACATCAAAGGAGGCCAGACCTATAACTGGGGCAGCTCCAGAGCAGGAAAGCAGTTGTATCCTGGAGTCGAGAGACACCTTGAAGAACTCATCCTTGACGGACTGCTGGCGCTGCCGCAGCCTTGCCTTGTGAACCTTCGTCCTGCCTGCTGGCGCTGCCGCGGCCCTCTGCAACCTACACCGTCGTCGGGACCTGCTGGCGCTGCCGCGGCCCATCCTTGTGAAGCATCGTTCCTGCCTGCTGGCGCTGCCGCGGCCCTCTGCAACCTACACCTTCGTCGGGACCTGCTGGCGCTGCCGCGGCCCATCCTTGCGTGAACCATCGCCTTTGCCTGCCGGCGCTGCCGCGGCCCTTCTCAAGTGAGACTGATCATCCTAGCCAGCCGGCGCTGCCGCGGCCCGACCTTCCAGAACTCCGAGCTCGAGGATTGTGAGCTACCCATCTTGCCAACCCGTACCAGACCGGTACCAAGACTGTCCCGCTACCCTTTCCCCTCTAAAGAGACTAGAATTAAGAGGACCCTCGTGTCCTGATCTCACTGTATCGCTGATAACCTTCCTTCAAGAATCGTATATAAAGAGTGTTGACCTCATATTTGTGTGGTGTCCATCTGTGGGGGGGGGGAAATTACTTGTCTGTACAATCGCTGGAGATGGTCCTCACTGGAGGCCTCTTCCCCTGTCCTCGGCCGACCCTCCCGGTCTCCGTCTAACATTGGTGGCCAGCGGCACGATCCGAACCAACGCGTAATCGTACAGAGAGTAACTCACCCCACGACTCAACCACAATGACAACTAAAGAGAGCGGATCCACAGAAAAATTCCAGATGGAGAAATTAGAAGAGTATAACCACCGAGAACTAAAGCAGTTCTGCATAGAACTAGGCATTGCTACCACAGGACTGAGCACGAAGGACGACTTCAAAAAAGCCCTAGAATCTTGGGCGGAGACGGGTACGGCCGTACCCCCAGACCAAAACCTCGAGGCGCCAGAAACAACCACCACTCCGGCAGAAGGGAGGAGATCGGGTCTCTCCCCGGAGGAGATCCGAGAAAGAGAAAAAAGCAGACTCCATGAACTAGAGCTGGCACGACTTCGGTTGGACGGAGAACTGAAATTGACGGAACAAAAGATAACATTGGAACACTTGCGGCTCCGAGAAGAGCGGGAAGAGAAACAAAAACAGAGAGAGTTAGAAGAGAAAAAACTGGCCTACGAACATGAGCGCAATCTAGCCGAAATAGAGCTTCGGAAACAGAACAAAGACCTCGGGGTGCCCGAGCGCCCAAACACTCCTGGCACTACAGACCCTAAAGTCCACATCCCCAAGGATGTCATTAGAGAATATTATCGGAACGACGATATCCAGCAATGGTTCAAAGCCTACGAGATAGCCATGACCTCCCACCGGATTTCCCGAAGTGACTGGGGAGCCGGGTTATGGGGGAGGTTCGTCAACGAAGGGCGCGACGCCCTGATGCAACTCCCGGACCATCAGATGACATCCTATGACCACATGAAGGCCGCCCTCCTCACTCGATACAGGCTCACGCCCGAGATGTACCGCCAGCGGTTCCGTGACTGCAAACGGATCCCGGGTACAACTTGGGTGGAGTACGTGAACTTTTTCAGCAGAGCATTCGAGGGGTGGATCAAGGGCAGCCAGGTAACCACCTACGAACAACTCTTTAACCTCATTGTGTGGGAGCACCTCTCCAACAATTGCTTCGTCGAGCTCAGGCAGCACCTCCTAGACAGCAAACTAACTGAACCTCGGCAGCTCGCCGCCGAAGCTGACCGATGGGAAAGCACTCGAGTTGCCCGGAGCGGGCCCAGCGAACCGAACCAGCCAAGGTCCCCATCGCCCCCGAGGAGGAGGAGGCCAGGGTCGGGGCAGAGACGCCGTCCCGGCGGCTCCCGCCAGCAACACCCCGCCCCCGGCCGGCAGGGGACACCCCCCGATGCGTCCGGGGTTCCGAGCCAACGTTACTTGCCACCGTTGCCAGCGGACCGGCCACTATGCCAACGACCCTAATTGCCCGAAGAACTAGAATCCTATACCTCGCCAGGTCGCTGCCGCCGCCCTGGGAGAAGAGCAAGCCCCAGAGGATTATGAAGAATACGAACAGGAACAGCCCGAGTGGGAACCAGCCGCCATGACCCTGGCCTGCCTAGGGGTAAGAGACATGATTCCGCGGGCTCCCCTACCCGCCAATACGAGAAAATACAGCCAGTGGGTAAACATAAATGGCCGGAAGGCCGAAGCCCTACGCGACACCGGGGCTAGTGTGACAGCAGTCCGCTGTCATCTAGTGACCCCGGAGCAGATCTTGCCGAACGTCCTTTGCCCCGTCCGGTCAGCCGACAATTCCGAAAGCCTGTGTCTGATGGCCTGAGTTCCCTTCGAGTGGGTAGGAGTGTCCGGAATGCTGAAGGTGACTGTCCTTGATGATGCCCCAGTGGACTGCCTCCTGGGAAACGACCTTGAAAGTTCCCCCTGGGCAGCCGTTGAAAGAAGAGAGCACCTGGGGATGTTGGGCCTCCCTGAATGGGCCTGCATAACGACCCGGTCCATGGCCGCCCGCGCCATCTCCAGTCCCGAACAACCCGAATGGCCAGAACCTCCTCCCCCGATCGTCCCGGAGGGAGACGCCCTAAGTGCCAATCCCACAGAACAAGTCGGAGAAGGGACCGTGCAACTCCAGGACCTCCCCGAACTGGCCCAGTGGCGTCAAGAGGGTGGTCCCACCCAGGAACAATTCCGACAAGAACAGAAGACCTGTCCCTCCCTCGAGGGACTCAGGCAGCAAGCCCTCGCCCAGAGCGCAGGAGACACCGCAGGGGCCCACTGGATTTATTGGGACAATGATCTACTCTACAGCGAGCAAAGAATTGCTGAGCTAGGGGCCAGTCGGGTGCTGGTGGTGCCCCTCCGCTTCAGAGACTTCCTTTTGAACTTAGCGCACGATGTCCCCCTTGCTGGACACTTGGGACAAGACAAAACATACAACCGCCTGGTGACACACTTTTACTGTCCCAAAATGCGAAATGATGTCTCCAACCACTGCCGGGCCTGCCCCACCTGCCAGGCCAGCGGGAAGAACGGCCGAAAGATCAAAGCATCCTTGCAACCCTTTCCCGTCGTCACCACCCCGTTCGAACGGGTGGGAATAGACATCGTGGGACCCCTAGACCCCTGAACGGCCCAGGGGCACCGGTTCATCCTAGTCCTGGTGGACCACGCCACCCGGTACCCCGAGGCCATCCCTCTTCGGACCGTGACAGCCCCCGTGGTGGGCCGAGCCCTGATGGGGATCTTCTCTCGAGTGGGCTTCCCCCGGGAGGTCGTCAGCGACAGGGGCACGAACTTTATCTCGAAATACATGAGGTCTCTCTGGCAGCAGTGCGGGGTCACCTACCGGTTCACGACCCCTTATCACCCACAAGGAAACGGACTGGTCGAGCGGTTTAACCGTACTCTCAAGGGAATGATCATGGGCCTGGAAGAGCCCCTACGCCGCCAATGGGACGTCCTACTCCCGTGCCTCCTCTTCGCCTACCGAGAAGTTCCCCAGAAATCCCTCGGCTTCAGCCCCTTCGAACTCCTGTACGGACACCCCGTCCAGGGCCCCCTCAGCCTGGTCAAGGAAGGCTGGGAGATGGCCCCCCAGAAGACCCCTCCGGATGTGTATAAGTATCTCCTGACCCTCGGCAACCAGACCCGGCGATTCAGGGAACTCGCCAAAGCCAACCTGGAGGCCAGTCAGGAGGACATGAAGAAATGGTACGATCAACATGCCTCCTCCATCGAGTTCGAACCCGGCCAGCAAGTATGGGTGATGTCTCCAGTCGAACCGTGTGCCCTGCAGGACAAGTGGACAGGGCCCTTCAAGGTGATAGAGCGCAAGGGACCTGTCACCTATCTAATAGACATGGAGTCCCCCCGGAACCCACTCAGAGTCCTCCACGCCAATAGACTCAAACCCCACTTCGTGCGCTCGGAGCTCAGCCTACTAATGGCAACAGATAGTGGAATGGAAGAAGACTCCGAGCCCCTCCCTGACCTACTGAGGACCCGTGAAAAAGATGGCTCCGTGGACGGGGTCAGACTCTCCGAGGCCTTGTCCCCGGAACAACGCCAAGACTGCCGGGCTCTCCTGCTACAGTTTGCGAATCTGTTTTCCCTCACCCCAGGGGTCACCCCCTGGTGCCTTCACGATGTGGACACTGGGGATAGTCCACCTGTTCGACACAGGGCGTACCGAGTGCCAGATCGGGTGCGCACCTGCATCCAGGACGAAGTCTCCAAGATGCTGGCTCTAGGAGTGATCGAGCCCTCAGACAGCCCCTGGGCCAGCCCAGTCGTACTGGTCCCCAAGGCTGCCGCCCCGAGCGTCGCCCCCGAGCTCCGGTTCTGTGTAGACTATCGGGGCCTGAACGCTGTTACCCGCACCGACGCTCACCCCATCCCCCGGGCAGATGAGCTGGTTGACCGCCTGGGGGCTGCCCGCTATCTGAGCATCTTCGATTTAACAGAAGGCTACTGGCAGATCGGCCTCACCCCCAGGGCCCAAGAACGATCCGCCTTCTCCACCCCGGATGGCCACTATCACTTCAATGTGATGCCATTCGGCATGAAAAACGCTCCAGCTACGTTCCAACGACTAGTGAACCAGGTATTGGCGGGCCTCGAAGACTTCAGCGCCGCCTACCTGGACGACATCGCTGTGTACAGTCGTCACTGGGCAGACCACCTTCACCATCTCCGAGAAGTCCTGTACGCCCTCCAGCGGGCCGGCCTCACCATCAAAGCCAGCAAATGTCAGATTGGCCAGGGGTCCGTGACCTATCTCGGACACCAAGTGGGGAGCGGTCTGGTGGCCCCCCTTCAGCTCAAGATCGCTGCCATCCAGTCCTGGCAACCTCCTGTCACCCAAACCGAGGACCGAGCCTTCCTAGGGCTCACCGGATACTACCGGCGGTTTGTAAAGGACTATGGCAGCATTGTGGGGCCCCTCACAGAACTCACCTCCAAGAAAAACCCCAAAACAGTCAACTGGACTCCGGACTGTCAAGCGGCCTTCGAGAAGCTGAAGGCCGCCATGTGCACCGCCCCCGTGCTCCAGGCTCCCGACTACAGCTGGGAATTCATCGTCCAGACGGACGCCTCAGATCATGGCGTTGGGGCAGTCCTCTCTCAACTCAACACCGAGGGAGTCGATCAGCCAGTGGCCTTCATCAGCCGACGCCTACTGGCCCGAGAGCAGCGCTGGAGCACCATCGAGCGGGAGGCCTTCGCAGTAGTATGGGCCCTCAAGAAACTCCGGCCCTACCTCTTCGGTACCCATTTCCGGGTACAGACAGACCACCGACCCCTGCAATGGCTGATGCAGATGCGGGGGGAAAACCCAAAACTGTTGCGATGGTCCATCTCCTTGAAGGGGATGGACTTCACTGTGGAGCATCGCCCTGGCCAAGACCACGCCAACGCGGACGGCCTGTCACGCTTTTTCCGCCTCGGCGAGGAGAGTACCCAAGGAGATGGGTGACTCTCCCTGCCTTCAGCTGGGGGGGACGCATGTTGGACAGGCCTCGTGAAGGGGCCGCTCCCTCCCCGCATAATAAGAACCCGAACACCGGCTCTCCCGGTGTCACCCGAAGAACCACCCCGGCAACCCACAGAAGCAACCCGCAACCCGTCCCCAACGGGACGCCTGCTCCCGAAACACCCAGACATCGGCCGGCCCGGGCCCCCTTCAGCAGCATTGCCCCGGCCCAGCCGCCATCTTGAGCACTGCACCACGAGGCCGCGTGGCCTCAGCTCGACCCCAACCCTGGGCCTGGCCAGGCCCCGACATCGAGACACCACCATCCACCCGGGAGGTGAAGAGACCACTTGGCAGGTCAATGGGAGAAAGGAGTGTCGATGGCTCTCCCCCGCCAGGTGCCGATCGCCCCCAGCCTCCCCGAGCGCTGGCTCCACCCCCCTGCTGGGTGTCTGGACTCCCTCATCCCGGGCCTCCCGACCTCCAAGTGCGAGGGTCCGGACATCAAAGGAGGCCAGACCTATAACTGGGGCAGCTCCAGAGCAGGAAGGCAGTTGTATCCTGGAGTCGAGAGACACCTTGAAGAACTCATCCTTGACGGACTGCTGGCGCTGCCGCAGCCTTGCCTTGTGAACCTTCGTCCTGCCTGCTGGCGCTGCCGCGGCCCTCTGCAACCTACACAGTCGTCGGGACCTGCTGGCGCTGCCGCGGCCCATCCTTGTGAAGCATCGTTCCTGCCTGCTGGCGCTGCAGCGGCCCTCTGCAACTTACACCTTCGTCGGGACCTGCTGCCGCGGCCCATCCTTGTGAAGCATCGTTCCTGCCTGCTGGCGCTGCCGCGGCCCTCTGCAACCTACACCTTCGTCGGGACCTGCTGGCGCTGCCGCGGCCCATCCTTGCGTGAACCATCGCCTTTGCCTACCGGCGCTGCCGCGGCCCTTCTCAAGTGAGACTGATCATCCTAGCCAGCCGGCGCTGCCGCGGCCCGACCTTCCAGAACTCCGAGCTCGAGGATTGTGAGCTACCCATCTTGCCAACCCGTACCAGACCGGTACCAAGACTGTCCCGCTACCCTTTCCCCTTTAAAGATACTAGAATTAAGAGGACCCTCGTGTCCTGATCTCACTGTATCGCTGATAACCTTCCTTCAAGAATCGTATATAAAGAGTGTTGACCTCATATTTGTGTGGTGTCCATCTGTGGGGGGGAAGTTACTTGTCTGTACGATCGCTGGAGATGGTCCTCACTGGAGGCCTCTCCCCTGTCCTCGTCCTTTTTTGACCTCCCTGGGTTTGAGGATTTGGCATCTAGAAGAGCAGAATGTAGCTTCAGTACAGTGAACCAGAATCTGCATATGGAAAACCCAGCTCCTATCTAATTATATTGTCCCCTTAGGTTCATGATCACCTCCATGTTTTTTTCTTCTTTCCAGTACTTCAGTGATAAGGTACTGAGTGATGCATTCTTTTATAGCCTTGTTTGCAAATAATGTTAATGGATGTGGTGCCCGCAGGGCAACACTAGCCCTGTAACTCTGGGAATATGGTGGAGGGATATTACTTTGTTGTATCAGGTTGTGGGCTATAATTGGAGCTGTGAACTCAGTCTACAGTATGGGTGTCTTTTCTTTTGCCTTGTGGGATCTCACTTCGCACTTGGGGCCGATTACGATCTCCGTTGGAAAGCCTTCAACCTTAGGTCGGAGGCTTTCCGGCTGAGATCGTCTGTTTCACTTTCGACTGCCTAATTACAATTTAGAAAAGGGGGTGGTGATGAACAGAGTGTCTGAATTGAGCAGACCACTCTTACCCAGTCCAAAGATCAGGGCTTGATCCATCACCGTTATTTATCTCACTGCCCCATCCCAGCTCAGAACCTGGCTATATGCAAATCAGTCTGTCCCTGGCCCAGTGCATCATGGGAACAGGGCAGACTAAACTACCAAGCCAATTCTTCACCAGAAAGGAGACAAGCTACCGGGGACCGGTTTCTGGCATTTCAGCCTTCTTCGGCCCGGCTTGCTTGAATCCTGATGGAGCAGTGAGAAAGGGACTCATGTCTGAGTATACCCTGCCACACCTATAGTGTCCACCCTAAGCGTGGAAGGGTATTCTCAGATGTGAGACCCTTGCTCATTGCACCATCAGGATTCAAGCAAACCGGGCCGAAGACGGCTGTAATGCCAGAAACCGGTCCCCGGGAGCTTGTTTCCTTCCCAGTGTAAGAATTGTCTTTTGTAGTTTGGTTTGCCCTGTTCCCATCATGCACTGGGACAGGTACAGACTAATTTGCATACAGCCAGGTTCTGAAACTGGGATGGTGCAGTGAGCTAAAAAACGGTGTTGGATCTAGCCCTGATCTCTTGACTGGGTGAGAGCTTTCTGCTTAATTCAGAGACTCTGTCCCTCACCACCCCTTGTTGTAAATAATTACAATTTAGGCGGTCTGAAGTGAAACCGGCTGGTCATTCCACCTAGATTCAGATAGTTCAAGGAGCCCGTCGGCCAGTTGTAGTACTTCTCATAATAAATATGGCCATCCGGATTACGATGCTTTGTTTCCGGCAGGCTTCCCATGCCTGGCTTTTTGACATGAAAAGCCTGTCAGAAAGCAAGTTTCAACCATTGGCCTCTGATTGGTGGCCGAGGGGGCACCTATGGTTGCCCCACTCTTGATCCATTCACCGTGTGTGCCTGCCACGCGGTGCATGGATTAACACAAACTCCCTTTTCTGTGTGGGAGCTTGTGCTGTGGGCGGTTTCTGACCGTAGCACAAGCCCCCATAGAGAAAAGGGAGCTGGTTGCATCATAATTAAGCAGTCTGGACCGAAGGTCGGTCTGACTCTTATCTGCAACGTTGACCAGGTAGTAAGCTCCTTGGCATTGAATGTGCGTCTCAATTGGAACCTGGGTCACATTACATTGTCATTGGTATACCTGGAGGCTCACTGCATACTGGATGCCTCTTTATTGACAACCTTGGACTGTGTTCCATGTGTTCTTCATTTCTGTGAGGCAGCTTGCAGTGGACCTGTTTGCCAGAGCAAGCTTCGTTGGTGTTTTTCTTTACTGGTGTTCTGTTCTTTCCTCTTGTGCACCCACTTTGCTCGCTCATACTGGTGATCTAATATCCTCAAAAAGGAAGCTGTTGATCGCCGACTACAGTCCTCTAGTTCCACTCTTCTCATCTGACACCTCTGATGGCCATACTGGAAGCACACATTTACTAGTACACAGTTTTTGGAATTGCACTTATGAGCACGGTGGATGCTTTTAGCCTCCTCTCCACAGGGGCCCAACTGAGCTTATTGCTGACCCGCCATCTTAATTCCAGACGCAGACCATGCCTGGACCCATCCCCCTATATTTCTGAAAAGTCTTTGCTGAGGATGAAAGATATATTTAATTTCATAAAGTATTGGCAAGGGGTTGCCTGTAAGCTGGTTATCCATCACAAGCCTCTGCAGACTAGTTTTCCATTAATCTTTGAGGTACTTCAATGCAGAACTACCCCAACATACCTTTGGTTCCATGCATCAGAGTCTGTTATGTAAATGTTTCAGAATCACTTCACTCCTGAAAAAATACAAGGCTTCAAATGAGAACATGTTCTTTCTAAAGTCTGATCCTGCATAGGTGCGGCTGTAATGTAAACGTTTCTGAATGTCTTTTGCAACATTTATACAAGAAAAAGACAGTATATAGAAATAGCAGGCAGGAAAAAGTATGGATGTTTTCTTCTCTTTAGGCAGCAAGTTCCTATGTGCTACCAGGCAGACCTCTTCATTCATTGTGTGTTGCAATGAGTAGGTTTGTTGACCTGTGGCAGAAGATCGACCTGATTTCCTGGAAGTACTAAATTTAAGGGAAACCTGTGTTAAACCATCTTATCAGAGGTTGGAAAGATTATACATCATGGCAAAAGTATTTTCCTGTTAAATCACAATGAAGGTTCATGAGAGAAACTCACTCGTGCTAAAACAGATGCTCAACAGAAAATTATCAGCCTACCTTTCTCTAAGTTTTCTCATTTTGAACCTCACAACGACTTTGAAATACGCAGATTAAAAGGAGAAGCGGTTAGTCTGAAGGTAATGGAGCTTGGAAGACGGAAGTATTTTTATTGTCCTCTCTCCAGACATGCAAAGAGGTGACATAAGCGGGATCAAGACTCCTCCAATCGGCCAACAGAATGTAAATATTTCAAAAGCTGTAATGCCTTTTTCTTGACAACTGTCAACTGCATGGAGTCTACTTTGGATGTGGCTGCTTCATGGAAATAACTGTTTGGAAGACTCTAAACTAGTAAGTGCCTTTATCAGTTTGGATGCATCCAACTAGAATCTTGTCCGATTTAAAGCAAATGAAGGCATACCTTTACTCTGGGGGATAAACAAAGATATATGTTACTTAAGGATCTACACAGGCAGGACTTGAAACAAATGCCACTTACTATAAAAATAGTATTCTGTTCTTTAATACAATATCTAAAGAATTATTAAAATTGACTTGGTAATTGGCTTCCCCAGTTGCTGAGAAAAGTGTGGTAAAACTATGAATGCGTTCTTTATCTTGTAGCTATATATCGTCAGTCTTGGTTGTCTTCCTGCCATTTAAGAGTAGCCGCCTTTGGGTGTTTATGCTTGCAAGCACAGTGGAAAGAAAACAAGTGTCCCACAAGGCTTGATTGCTTTATGATAGCGAATTAAATTTCCAACCCACATATGTTTCTCCATCATGATATTTTAAGTAATAATCATGAGCACGGACTAGCCCTCCTTATATGAGGATTCCTTGGTGTTGGTTCCCTGGACATGTCATGTCAAGATACTTGCTGTTAGGATGCCTTGTCTTGAGGTGGCTTTCAAAGTTGATTTGTACACTGCTCCATATAAGCAGATTTTTACCATATAGCTATTTAGAAACAAGTATAAGAGGAGAAGATTACAATGCATGCACGTCAGATACCTCCTCTTCTATATGAACAATTCAGGAAAACAGGAGCTTTTGAATCTTTTGAAGCACTGAAGTTGGTCAGGCACACTGCTGAGAGCTAATCCAGGGAAATCCACAGGCTTTGAAAAGATCCTTCACTTTGTTTTACCTACAATCTCTCTATGGATGATCTTGCATGTGCAAGACGAGAGGACCTGGCGAGCAGGGCTGCAGTACTTAACATTTTATTCAGCATCTCCCTAAACAATGTCTTTAGTCCTTTCTAAAATATTCTAGCACAGATTTCTGCAGAATCCCAGATGCATGTTAGTGTTTCTTGAATCTGTCAAGTCATCTAGACCTTTTTTAATACCCTCCTATTTTTAAGTGGGATCAAACATGCAATTTTTTATTGTCTTAAGTGGTGATAAATCTGTGTCGTAACATCCTCTGTACCTCTGGATAATCCCTAAAATAAATTCAGCTGCTTTGAAGATCTATAGTAAGGGTGCAAAAATGCTGATGACAATATATGCCACTACCCTTTGGAACTATGGTGGTTCCACATCAGTTCACCTGAAACAAGAGACAGGACTTCACGTAAGTTGTGAATAAGAGCCTGCTGTTATCCAGTGAGTGCCTCAGTAGATGTCGTGAACCAGTCGGCAAAAAGGGTATTGGCAGTGCTGTCCGTTCACAAATGGTCATGACAAAGGCTAGCTGATTTTAAACCTGACTCACTCCATTGGGTAATTACGCTACCTTGTCTTTTTATCAGCATCTGTCAAACTTAAAACAAGATGTACAGGATGAAAGAAAAGGCAGACTCTAAAGGCCAGTGAGCTGGGAAAAAAATTAATACTCCTGTAAAAAAAAAAAAAAAAAGTTTTAATAGCTTGCCCCTTAAATGGTTTAATCAGCCAGCCTGGAAGTTAACTGTCAGGCCTTGCCAAATAAGACCCCAAGAGCACGTGGTTATGCTTCAGTCAAAGTTTTATGTTTAACAACGAAAGATAATTTGAGGCAGGGTCCGGAGTCTTGAAAGGTATCCATTAGGTGTGGCCTTCCGTCAGTCTCCTCCGGTGAATACCATCTCCAGGTAACTCATAATAGAAAGAAATAAGCACTACCATTAGTGCAATAGTCACGGTCCGTACTCAAGCAGGAAAAAGGTGTGAGAGACACAACACCGCCGTCAGTAAACAGTGTGGAATGGGGGCAATCCGTCACCAGGAAAGAGGGAAGGAGTATAACAAAGTACCCAGCCATCCGTTCTAAAGATTCACAGACTCTGCGTGGGCCGATTTGCCTCCGCTTCCGCTGATACCGGTGCACCCACCTGAAATCCGGGTCCCCACAACCGGTCACGCACCTGTTTAAGCCACAACCCTCCTGGGCCGTGGCGAGGCGCTGTGTCGTCCTCCTCACAATCGCTGGCTCCCTCCAGCAGGCAACCGTCCCTTGCTCCGCTCCTCCGTCCTGTCAGTCGTCCTCTGGCGTCTCCAAGGGCTTGGCTGGAAGCGTCTTCTTCCTTCTGGTATTGGACACTCCGTTTGGCGTCCTCCCGGCAGATATCTCTCTCGGCATAGAGCTCGTCCGGCCCCCAGGGGGTGTGTCCCGTGTTCTCCGGTGTTTCCTTAATGGGCCAGCTGTAGTAGTTCTGCACCCGCTCCTCACTGTCCACAGAACTCGGCGGCTGTAGAGGAGAAAAGAGAGCACTCTATGGAAGTGTCTCTAATCCTGGAGTTGGGGACCTTGGTATCCGACACAAACGTAACCGCCTTTAAAGCTGCGGTTCCATAAGAGGATTCCTTTACCGAAAGAGGGGGCTGGAAACCATTGCTTCAGTAGGGAAGCCTCATACTGCATCGGATAATTGACTTTCTCCATCCACTGTCTCTGCAACACATTCCAATGGGGGTGCATTTCAATTTACGTGTAAAAGTGGCAGAAGATCACAGAAGAAAGTAGTTATCCTCTATTGTGGGGAGGTGCGTATGCTCAGCGATTCAAATTTTTGTCACCAAACATTCCTGAACCAGAAGAAACAATCCCTTGACTATCCAGGACTCATAAGCTTAAAGGCATTTAATGAAGGAACATCCCAGTGTGTGAAATGAGTTTGAAAGGCTCACCATGAAACAAAGTTAAAATTCAACATGTGAATGAAATTTTCCCTCTGATCTGGCAGGGCCTTTCATTGATCGGAAAGGCTTATTTTCATGTCGGAACATTTAAGCAACCAATGCATGTAATCTCTGATGCTAACTATACATGTGTGGTCTGCCTGATCTTTGGCTTGAGAGTTTGCCTTATATGAATGGCAGGATTCATATTTTACCTTTTAGAAGCAAAGGAATGTTAGTCCATACTTACCCGAAGAAGGAGTTGCTGTAGTGCAACTTGATGGTCAAAGTCCTGCCAGACTTTCAGATAGCAGTAACAAACACACAAAGTTTAATTCTTAACAAAATAAAGGAGTTCCCAGTTACACAGAATTTTCTACTTGAGGTCGTTAATGGACACAAACCAAGTACCAGTATGTCCTAAGGTTTATAAATTGTTTTCCATTTGAGAATTGTTATAATTTTAACTGTCTCTTGCATTTTCGTAGTGCTGAATTTGAGGCTTTTTCTGCAGCAAAGAATAACATGACATTGGCACCAACACTTTATGAACCACTTTATGAACCAATACATCCTATTTACATTAAGACAGTCTATTGATCGAAATGGACAGCAAAACAATGTAATATCTGAGCAAGATGCAAGGAATGAGATTAAAACTCTTAAAGAAAACTTGGGCCCTCTTGCAGGAGATGATTGCAAGGAATCTCTTATCATGCACTCCACCTGCGAGGGTTGAAAAACCAGTAAGCAGGTGCTCTCAGCATGAATATCACATAATTATGTGTTACCTTTAACATTGTCTTGGATCAAAATTCTTATATCTGAATAATAACTTAAAATAAACTATTTCACAGAGGCCCAAAAAAACAAATGCTACACCTTTGTTTCCTGCTCTGAAGAAAACCCATCCAGAGGTAGTTCACTTTTGATGAATTGGCCATTCATTTGCTACACACTTTCGCAAGTACTCCAATTTCAATCTGTGATGAGCCGAAACGTGGAAAGAAAAGAGTTGGCTCCACACAGGGGGCCTATATATCTATCTCATGTATCAAGGCAACCATACATGATGTCTGGATATTCTTGACCCGATATGAAGAGTACAAAAGAGTATCCTGCACTGCAACTTGGTTGCCAAACTTGGCCCCATGGACCTCCAATGCAAGCATTTAAAACACCCTGCATTAAACATTTTAAAAAGTTGAGGCCTTCTGTTAGTTTATCATATATGGATGAGTAAAAACGTTTTTACGTTTGTTTTGGATACATCTTTAGACCCCTTGACCTGACTAGAATAAAATTTGTTTTTCTCCCAGTTTTTTCTGCAAAGGTTTATTTGGGAAATATTGTTTCTGTAGAGAATACTTTTACAGGGCTCTTTCGTTGTGGTGTCACTAGAAATCCGCCTTTTCTGCATGGCCACCCCAGATGTTTTACCTTTTTTCTGAACCCTGTTTTGGCTGTGGTAAAAAAAAAATCTGTGCATGTTACCCCTGCAAAACAAGATTAAATGTGCTCCTGCTTTAAAAAATGGTTAAATTTGCTTACACCTGATTGACATATGTAATTTGCCTAAGTCCCCAGTATATGGTATAGGAAATAAACCCACAGCCTGGGAGTTAAATGCCACCTGTGGAGTGCAGCACCAATTGTGCCATCCACAAAGTGGGCCTGTATACGTGGCTTTATGCCTACCTTGTATAAACTTACTGTAGCAGCCTAAAAACTGTCATATGGATACTTCATTACATATATTGCGTTAAGTTAGCATGAGTGTATTACATGTTTAAACAGCCGGTTTGCCTTCGGCTTTAGTTTTGCACACGACACATACTTGTTGTTGTAGCTTTCACCCTAGAAGCGGTGAGGTGGTTTATTTGAGAATAATATGTTATTTCTATGCTATCAGCTTTGCCTGGTACACTTGGTACAACTGTCTGCACACTGAGAGCTGCACACTCTAAGATTAACCTAACACAAGGTTGCTGGGAGGCCTGATCCTCGCACCACATTAGACATAACACAAATAATGTTGATGCCAACATTTTGGGCTCTACGCGGGTTTAAGATAGAGTTACACGGAATGAACGTAGACATTTGGTGCTGCGCATGAAGAGAGCTGGTAGCTGTTGATGTGAACTGCTC
Organism: Lissotriton vulgaris; assembly: GCF_964263255.1. Lineage (NCBI taxonomy): Eukaryota > Metazoa > Chordata > Amphibia > Caudata > Salamandridae > Lissotriton > Lissotriton vulgaris. The sequence goes on along the minus strand of NC_141691.1, from coordinate 671,639,421 downwards.
CTACTGACATTGAGAGGTATGGGGCAGCCCTGCTAAAGCCCGAATGAGACCTTCTTAGATATAAAATAATATGCTAGATAGGGTGCGCGGAATATAGGTGATATAGATTTCTATAGGTTTTGCATTATAACATGCTAGCACCTTTTGCTTACTATGGATTAGTGACTATGCTGCTGACTCTGATTTTTATAATCTGCATTTTGGTATTATACAAGATACTGCGTTTGAGAACTTTGCATTGAATAATAAATATTTCAAACTTGCACTTGTGTTCTTTGACTCTCAGTTTTGGTTTGAAATGATTATATAACGAAAGAGTGTTCATGTGTTCCACGATTCCTGAGGTATTCTAAAGATCATGTTCTGGTTTGTCTAAGACATGGATCATTCCATAATGATCCATGAGACACTGTAGCTAGCTAGGTAAGGGGATTTCTGACACTGAGATGAGTTTTGGATCATCCTAACTCACTGAGGTTCTAGATCTCTATGCACAGTTCTGTGGGAGAACGGAAACCCTGCTACATGGCGCCCAACGGATTGGTTGGCCTTATTTCATGACACTCGAGTAGTATATCATTCATACCTTGACACCTTCATTCCCGTTTCCGGTAAACGGTGGTGTCGGAAAACCTACCTGTTTTTGAAATAGGTCTTTTCAAGCTTGAATTCTTCTTTAAACTGTTTCTTTGAATTACTACCCAGTTGTGCTACAAAGTGTTCTTTGTCTTTTTTCACTTCCGGTGCTACCATGGCCGTGGACATAGCGCAGCATAGCTGCGTCGCGGTTCGCGACCACTTGCGGGCATATAATGTCCCGGCGGAAGGTTTGGCTGTGGTTCTAGTGGTGAGTGCGGAACATGCGTACCCGTACGAATTGTTTTATTCCTGGGTGACGTTTCCGGAAGTAAACGCTAATTCGGGTGTCTACCATTCATACACTGCCTCGGCTGTTCCGGCGGCTTATGCTCCATACAGGGCACTGGAAGTACCTATAGATGTTTGGCAGCACGGAGTTTGGTTTGGTGGCGCCCTACCCCATTCTTTAACGGCTCCGAGGTTAGGTCCGTTGTCCATTCCGGGCACAGCCTGGCCCGCCTTGGGTGGATTTACTCCTCATCCTAATCGCGCCACTTGTAATGTGGGTGATCTGCGGCGACTGCATGATGTCGCGGTTGACGTGATTAGAGCGCTTGTTCATTACATTGGTCGTAATATACATGGCGCAGCCCCCGCAGGTGCGCAGCTTCGAGCGGAACAGGCTGGTTTGAAAATCAGTCCTGTCTTGGTGAATTCCGTAATGGGCAGAAAGCCAGAAAATAAGGATGATTTTCCTTACTGGCTTGCCGAGAAATTCGACCAGCTGGAGGCTGTGTTTCCTAATACGACTCCGGGTGAAAAACACCGGATTCTTACGCTTAGTTTACCGAAGGATTTAGCCCCTGAACTTGCTGACTGTGAAACATGGGGTAAGACTTTTGCAGCGGTTTACTCGAGGTGCTTTGGCACCCCGTCAGTGTCGAACCTGTCTGCGGTCCTGAAACGTGTTCAGGATGATCACGGACCGGAGTCGGCGGTTGAGTTGGGTATGCGCCTGAGCGGTTCATTTGAGACAGTTTGCGGTATTATCCTTGCTAATGTAAAAGGGGATGCAGTGAACTTTCAGGTGGCCAATGGTCTGGCGTTAATTCCCGATGCCGAGAAACCCAGTCAGCTGGCAAGAATTATTGTGGCGGCTTATAAAACGGTTGGCCGCAATTCTAAGGGGGTGAAGGTTTTTCTTGAAAAAGAAAAGAAGCAGCCCCAGGGACAGTCTTCGGAGACAGGTGGACAGCCCAAGTCCAAAAAACAAAATTGGCCTAAAAAACAGAATCAGGGTAAGCAACAACAGACACAGGTTTCTAGTCCGGCGCCTTCACAACCTGCGCAGTCGGATAGAGTTTATGAATTGCGCGATCGCGCTACGATTAAATCGCCTGACAGATATCAGGCATCTGACCAACGCTCTCCTCGTTCCTTTCAGGACTCATCGGCTCAGTCAACCGGTGGTGGAGGGGGCGGCAGGGGCAGGGGTGGCCAGCAAGGACGTGGCCAGCCCCGCACGCGAAGTGAAGGGGATCAGCGGGACGATTCTACGCCAAAGAGACCGCAGTTTGCCAAGAAGAAAGTCGCAGCCTTAACGGTGCATCGATATGCCCCAGATAGTGAGAACGCGGCTTCGGAATCTGACGTGGGCTCTGACCTTGCTGGACAGCGCGGCGGAGATTACCATAGTGAGAGAGGCCCTCCGTCCACTGTTGAAGGTGACAGCGACTGAGACTTTTATTGTGATTGAAACAGCTGATACACATGTTGCTCCCCCTGAAAGACTTTTTGAAATTGTCCTGTTAATTGAAGGTGACATGCAGCGAACTGTAAAAGGGGTATTTTGGGAGAATCTTTCGGATACGTATGACATTTTGCTTTCGGAGGCTGACTGGCCCCCACCTTTTGTTCTCGCAGCTCCGCGAGGGGAGGAGGTAATCCTCCCCAGTTTCGCGCACACTGTTTCGAGAGTGGAAGCGCTGCATTTTGCAGAAGAGTGGGCTCTGGCGCTTGCGCCGGCTGTGTACCGAAATCAGTGTGGCTGGGATAAATTGTCCCCTAGCCATGAGATTCCTTTACGGTCACAGCCGCAGCCACAACCCCAGTATCCCATACGGCGTGAAGCTAAAGCTTCGGTCGCGGCTATCCTTGAACAATTGGAATATCAAGGTGTAATTGAAACGTGTGTGTCACCAATGAATAATCCCCTTTTTACTGTTAACAAGCCGGACGGCTCATATCGTCTGGTTTTGGATTACAGGCATTTGAACTCGCATTGCCGTAACTGTGCAGTACAGAATACTCACGGCTCTGCCCTAGTGAATAGTCTTGAGCGTAAACGGTTCAAAACCACGCTTGACATTTCCAATGGTTTTTATGCACATAGATTAGATGGTCTAAGTTCCCAATGGACCAGTTTTACGTGCGGCGGCGTACAAAAAAAGTTTAAACGACTCCCAATGGGATATAAAAATAGTCCTGGAGTGTTTTCCGCCCGCATAGTCTCTCTTTTAGAGAGTTTCGATCCAGTTGCATGTTCGTATGTGGATGACATTTATCTCACAGACGACGAACTTTGGGTGCATCTGTGTCGAGTAAACAGCATAATTTGTAACTTTGCAGACATGGGTTACAAGTTTAACTTTGCAAAATCACACATTGCGGAGTACACAGTGTTGTTTCTAGGTTATGAACTTAACCATGAAGGAAAGGGATTGGCTCCTCAGTTCCTGGAGAAGTGCGCGCAGTTGCGCTCTCCGACAACGCTGAAAAAATTACAGTCTTTACTGGGTTTATTAAATTTCGGGAGGACATACATTCCGGAATATGCCCAGCGTATCAAGCCTTTATATGCCTTGGTACAACCAAATCATGCTGGCTGCCTGAGCATTCAGCCATTCTGCAGTCCTTGCAGGCTGATATGCTCGCTTCTGACTACTTACAGACTCGTGATAACCAGACCAACCTGGTGATAAGAATTATCCCTGGGACGGTGGGTTTCACGTACCTGACTTTTAATGAAGGGGATACTGTACCTATTGCTTACAAGTCACACTTGTACACTTCGGCTGAACTGCGTTTTTCCACTGTGGAGAAAGTTTTAACGGCTGTGCAGATGGCAATTCTTAAGGAACGTGCCCTGTCGCAGGGAAAGCGCATGTTGGTTGTCACCCCGTGTCCAGCCTTGGAGGCGGTCACGAAAGCCAGTGTACCAAATTCTAAAGCTTTGCACCCTCGGTGGATTCAGTGGGCTACATCCTTGACATCTCAGGATGTCCCGTTTATTTTTGACGCCGCTTTACGGTCGCAGGAGTATTTACAGTATGAATTTGTTCATCCTGCTCCTTTAGCAATGCGGCCGTTGGAGGATTTCCATTGTATCATTTACACGGATGGTTCGGCGCAGGTTGCGCATGGCTCTAAACACGCCTACGTTTCCGCTTGCGCCATTGTAGTCGGTGCCATGGTGAACGATGAGTTCAAGTCCAGTGTTGTGCACACGCAAACGCTAGGGGACTGCACCGCACAATTAGCAGAGCTTCGTGCTCTTATGCTCGCATTGGAGTACGCTGATCCTTGTGTGACGACTTTAATCGTAAGTGATTCTTACTACTGTGTCCAGTCTTACAATGAGAACTTGTTCTTTTGGATTCAGAATGATTTTCGTGATTCCAAGGGTAGCACAATAAAACATAAAATGATCTGGGTCCGAGTGGCGGAACTTAAAGAGAAACTGCCGCTCGTGTTTGTGATTCATACTCTCGGCCACCAGCGCGTGGGGGTCCACGCTGTTGGCAACTCGCTTGCTGATGAAGCAGCGAAGTCAGCGGTATCAAAATACTTGGTTGCAGCAGTCACGAGGTCCAAAAGCAAAATAGATGATGACATCTTGGCGGCTGTTGCTGCCACGGAGAAGGGAGGTAAATATCCTGCGGGGTTCCCTTCGAAGTACACATACCACTTAAGTCCCGATAAGGTTCCTTATGTGAAAATTCCTGAAGTTGGAGAGCGTCTAGTTCCCAACTCGGATCGCAGAGCTTCTCTGATTACAGCGGCTCATGAAGGTGTGGCGTCTGCGCATGCGGGCGTCTCAGCCACTGTATCTCAGCTACAGCAGAGGTTCTGGTGGCGGGGACTGTACAAACAGACGCGCGATTATGTCCTTATGTGTGACATTTGTCAGCAGATCAAGCCTTCTACTGCTGCGCGTCCGCCTCAGACACAGTTGTACATCTCTAATAAACCACTTGGTTGTGTTTATTTGGATCACTGCGGTCCTTTTTCTTCTGATACTGCGTATAAATACATCTTAGTAGCAGTTGACTCATGCACACGCTTTGTATGGGTATGGCCGCATCGAAGCGCTGATTCGCGAACTGTCATTAAGGATTTGCGTGTCTTTGTGGGAATCTTTGCTTGTGGTACTTTCCATTCGGACCAGGGTCCGGCTTTCGCCTCTAAGGCGTATAAGGATGCTATGGTTTCGTTGGGAGTACAGTTGAAGTTTTCAAGCCCCTACAGGCCTGAGGGCAATTCTGTAGTAGAAAGAATGAACCGCGACTTAAAGCAATCTTTGACAGCTCGTGTTATAGGCACTGGTAGAAACTGGCTGACCCACCTCTATGGCGTGCAGCGTGCGCTTAATAATCTCCCTAGAAGGTCTCTGGGTGGGCGGACCCCATACGAAATGCTCTTTGGTATCAAGATGTACGTACCTGACCTTGATGGTGCAGACTGCCAGGCCCAGGCCGCGGCCTTTGACGTAGATGAACATTGCAATGTTTTACAGGATCTACAAAAGACCAGAGACAGTCTTGCAAAGGAACACTTGCCCTCCACGTCGGATGATGCGTTGCAGATCCCGGTAGTTGGCTGGCTACCCCAAGTTGGAGAACTGGTTCGAGAGAAGATCGATAACAAGAAAGAGTTTGGTCCCTCATATCGTGCACCTGTTCGGGTTCTTGGAGTGAAGGGCACAAGAACAGTCATTTTACCACCACTTCCAGGTCGTAAAGAAAACAGATTTATTTCTATTGACAATGTCAAGACACACAGGGTGGCCGATTCTTCATAGCATGACACCGGCTGTATCCTGTCCTTCCATGGTGAGGCACTCTGTGCTGGCTATTACATCTGGTGCAGATCAGGAGGTGTCCCTCGAGATGCCTGCCATAACTAGTCCTTTATTAAATACTATTCCTGTTACTAACATTGATGAGGTGACCTATGCAGATCCTGCTGATTTATCTATGTCCGATTTACAAGCTCGTTTGGCTAACCAATCCAGATTCTCTTTTGACTCTGATTCGGAACTTTCGAAGAAACCATCGACTATTGCAAAATATGCCACGTTGTTTAAAAAACATTTTTTAATTCCACCTTGGACATACATTTGGCTGATACTATTTTTATTTCATCTTTTTATGTCAATTGGTTTTGTGTTTTATTTTTTCCGACTGATCGATGGCCATTATGTGAAAGAAAGAACAGGAATTCGGTACCTTAATGGAACATTGGCCCCTCTTTCCTCCTCTCATTCAGTACACAGACTAAAGAGAGACTTACATTCAGTAAAGATTACTGCTTGGCCAGTCCTTGATGGAATTGTGTGGGATGCGGTTAGGTTTCAGATACATGGCCCCACAGAAGTTATTAATGTTCCTAATGTGCTTAGAGTAAACATGGGAGATGTGATTAAGCAAAATGTTCGTTCTGATGATTGGGATCTTCAGGCCGTAGAAGCATTGTTCTCTGATTTGAAATATTATGCGGCATTTGATGCTGAGGATTTGTACTTAGATTCTGTCAATTATGGTGATTTGTTTTGTTATCAACATTATGGGAATCATTTCTTACACAAGACAAGTTCCAGGAGGGTTCCTGTGAATTACACTCAGTGGGAACATTGCCCTACTCCCTTACAGGGGAGCTCAAGTAAATTTCTGGGAAAATACTCTTATTTTACAGATTTTAATCAATCAAATCCTGAGTCCTTTTATTTTAAAGTGAACCAGAAATTCATGCCCAAAGTTAGACTTACTGATACAAAATTGCTGTATTCAAAGTCCTTTTTAGAAAGGTTATCTGTGGAGGGCTATGAGTTATGGAAGGATGCTATTGACCTTAAATCGGTTTGGGGTACCAAAGATTGGCAGGTACAAGGCACTGAGGCTTTGCATCGTGCATGTCTCATCCCGAATCACATGTTGTTTTTAAATTCTACTGTTTCTCAAACAACATGTTTTGGATTGGCTACATCTAAAAAATTAAATACCCCTACTATCCCTGACTTGGAAGAGTATTCAGGTTAGAGTAATTTCACTACAATATCCATCAGTGGGATACAAGCACTTTTGCAGAATTCCTCCTTTAATATTTCCCGTTTTGATTCGGAGGGGTGGCTTTTGTGGCAAAGGAGCACTGATGCTTGCCAACGTAGGTTTTTGGGTTTATCTGAAGGTTTTACGCACATCAGGCCAGATCCCAGGTTTGAAACAGATCACACTGTTACCACTTATTCAGTAGGTAAATTGTGTCAGAACTGGTTACAACATTCCACTTTGGCTGCAGTTAAACTGCATCTGTCCCAGTTGAATGAGAATATAGAGCTAAATGATTTTATAAAAGGCCCGACTAGGGGTAGATCTAAACGCTTTATTTATGCTGTATACAATGAAATTTGGAAATTTTCACAGGTTGAGGCAGCTAAACGCCTGAGAGCGATTGATCAAGCAAATTTGGAAAAAGTGCTAGCAGTAGTAGATAACAGTATTAACATGCTTTCTTCCAGGATTTACACATTGGATAATATTGTTTCTTCTGTTGTTGATATTGTACATGATGAAGTGTCCACGTTATACCATGGTCAAAATCAATTGCGTTCTGTAATGCAGTTTGCTTGGACTCTACAGACAATTAAGGCAGGTCGAGTTCCCTGGAACTCGTTGAACGTTTCATCCCTTTTCGCCCCTTTTAATCTTACTGAAAAACAGCGCATGCTTTCAATGCGTGATGCATCATTTTCTATGTTACATATTGAGAAGCTTGAATCCTTGCCTTTCTCTGTTGCTGAAACCACTACTGCCACGTGGCTGATTCATAGTTTAATTACATTACCATTTCCTTTATATAAATTTACTAACTGTATGCGGTATATTGCTATAGGACGATATGAACCACTAGGCAATGCTTTCTTACAAGAGGCATGGTCATTACCATACACATACAGATGTCTGAAGGATGGAAAAGAAGTGAATCTTAATGGTGAGGATTGCACACAGTCACCTGACCAGTCATTAATATGCAGACACATTCAGTTACACGGTTCTTGTAATCAGGACCGCCCAAATTTAGCATGTGTTTTAAAAGGCACGCCAGTTCCAGCAGTGGTTCCCACGTTCACATTATTAGCTAATCGTAGTTATTTACTTTTAAACAACGAGTTATGTTGTGGTTTATTAATTGGTGTGGCTTATGTGGTAACTGTATCAGAGCGTGTGGTGTGCTGCAAGAATGTTCTATACCCACCCACGCATGGGTCTTCAGATGTCTCCATCTGGCCACGGATTCCAACCTTGGAAGCAAAATTCAATGGTTTAAGCAGAATAAGGGCCCTTTTGTCTCAAAAACAAGTGACCCTGAGTTCGGCCCGGGAAACTTATGTCCTTCACATAGCTAACACCCGCACAGAGGTGCAGGCGCTTTTAAATACTGATTTGCCGTTTCATTTCTGTGAGCTGGTGCACCAGATTTTTAATGCTTCTTTAACGACTGGGCTTGCACATTTTTTTAAGTTAGTAAGCAGTGGCCTCGTGACTACGTTTGAAAAAGTTTTTGGTATCATTCCCACGTTTTTCCACACTATTTTTTCGAGTCTGTTTGGTGGACTACCTGTGTTGCTGGCTGTAGCAGCAGGCATTCTGTTGGTGTTTTTCTTCATAAAACATGGATGCCCATCCTGCGCAAGACGCCGTTCAACGCCTCCTGACACTGTGCCGTAATCGGATGCTCAATTACTATGGAACATTGCCGCTTGCAGCATTAAGCACGGCCTATAGATTGTCATTTCGGTTCACCGACTTCACGTGTGTCCAACCTGTGTTTCACTGCCTGAACTGCGAGTTCGATTGGGCCATTGATTTGTGCCTATGCTTGAGAACTGCTCCTGACGTCGATTTTGATCAGCTAATGCGTCCCGTGGTGGCTCACGAGCTGATCTGTTCTGGCGAGAGAGTTATGGCCTTGGCAGCGATAAATGGAGTTCTGGGCCAATGGGAGATCTCTGCAGCGGCGGATGCCTTTCTGACACACAGCGATCTGGTGAACCCACCGAGTTGTCCTCTGACGTTACAGGAGGATCCGATGCTGGAGGAGCACGTATGTTCTTTCCCATTGCTAAATTGGATTGCTGAACTATTTTCGGATGATGGCAGTGATTTCATGCTGGAGGCTGTTGCAACTTTCTTTGCATATACTTTCCAATCGTGAGATGCCTGGGAGGAATGCTTTGTTGTGAAATATGACTTTCCCCTCGCTGAATTGGAGGGATGGACTATGTTCAGCTGATGGAGAGTACAATCACGTGATGTCGCTGAGGATAACGTCAATGTGGCACATGACTTTGGAAATCGGATTAGTGCCTTGTTTTTCCTCTTACAAACATTTGAATTGATGCGACCTGGTCCTACATTTCATATTTTTGCGACCTGGCGGATGACTTTTGGTTCAAAAGTTTTGTTTTTGTTTTTTAATTTGAGGCCACTGTAGGCATTCATACATATTCATTCATACATATTTTTAGCTTATTTTAGCTCAAGATTATTGAACTTTGCTTTCAATTTTTGTATCTGATTTAGTATTGCCTTTTCCCTTATGTTTGACGGTGCTCGGACCAATGGGGGGGTGTCATATGGATACTTCATTACATATATTGCGTTAAGTTAGCATGAGTGTATTACATGTTTAAACAGCCGGTTTGCCTTCGGCTTTAGTTTTGCACACGACACATACTTGTTGTTGTAGCTTTCACCCTAGAAGCGGTGAGGTGGTTTATTTGAGAATAATATGTTATTTCTATGCTATCAGCTTTGCCTGGTACACTTGGTACAACTGTCTGCACACTGAGAGCTGCACACTCTAAGATTAACCTAACACAAGGTTGCTGGGAGGCCTGATCCTCGCACCACATTAGACATAACACAAATAATGTTGATGCCAACATTTTGGGCTCTACGTGGGTTTAAGATAGAGTTACACGGAATGAACGTAGACACTTGGTGCTGCGCATGAAGAGAGCTGGTAGCTGTTGATGTGAACTGCTCCTACTGACATTGAGAGGTATGGGGCCGCCCTGCTAAAGCCCGAATGAGACCTTCTTCGATATAAAATAATATGCTAGATAGGGTGCGCGAAATTTAGGTGATATAGATTTCTATAGGTTTTGCATTGTAACATGCTAGCACCTTTTGCTTACTATGGATTAGTGACTATGCTGCTGACTCTGATTTTTATAATCTGCATTTTGGTATTATACAAGATACTGCGTTTGAGAACTTTGCATTGAATAATAAATATTTCAAACTTGCACTTGTGTTCTTTGACTCTCAGTTTTGGTTTGAAATGATTATATAACGAAAGAGTGTTCATGTGTTCCACGATTCCTGAGGTATTCTAAAGATCATGTTCTGGTTTGTCTAAGACATGGATCATTCCATAATGATCCATGAGACACTGTAGCTAGCTAGGTAAGGGGATTTCTGACACTGAGATGAGTTTTGGATCATCCTAACTCACTGAGGTTCTAGATCTCTATGCACAGTTCTGTGGGAGAACGGAAACCCTGCTACAAAACCTGATGTCCAAACTGTTAAAATAACCTTTTATGTCAAACGAGAAACCCTGCTGCTAAATATTAATAAGTCACCCTTAACTCCACTTTGTCACCCACAAGGTAGGGCACTTGATATTTGAAGAAAGGAACATGTGCAAAATTAAAGTGGTCATGCTCTTCCAGTCAGAACCCCCAAAAGCTCTTTACTCTAGTAGGGCTATGGCTGTACAAAATACAGATTATAAACTTAAATCTGTAACTTTTGACAAACGGTTAAAATGGTCATCTACAAGCAATTTTTCAAATATATTAAGTCAATTTAATTAGTGCAGTTAGATTTGTAATAAATATTTAGTAAAAGTAACTTTTAGAATGCTAACTTTTCCCTGCCTGGAGCTCCTGCAGCTGCCCAGCAAGTGCTGGACCATAATGAGGTATAAAAACTGCTCCTAGACTAAAACAATGGCTTAAGTAACCGAATAGACTCTGGGTGGGCCATTTGATCTATCATCCCAAGAAGGACTGTTGAGATTGGCCCAGGAACTTAATTAGAAATTAACTGAGCCGATACCTGCCCATTCATAGTGTAGTTTAAGGAAAGACCTGAAGAGGGGAAAGCTTTGTCCCCAAGGTCCATACGAGCCAGGCTGGCTCCGAACCCAGTGGGAGGGAAGCAAGCCCTAGAACTGGTTTGAAGTGGACACAAGAGAGGGGACTGATCGTTTCTCTGGGAGCACCTAGATTTGTATACAGCAGCTCTGCATAAGGTAGAAGGGATTAGGGATTTCCTCATCTTGGGGTTTAGCAGTGAGGGGTACTGTGGGATTGTTTGCAGTAGGGCAAACTAGAATTGTTGAAAAAGCATTTATGATTGCCCCTGGGAACCTTTTCCCCATTGGTTCGGGAGTGTCCAGCAGATACCCCTTTGGCTGTTGCAAACAATAAATATTGGACCCCATGGAACCCTCCTCAAAACACTTTCTGGGCCTGTGGAAGATGGGAAGAGTTCTGGACTTGCTGTCTGACCAGAGAGGAGTCTTGAAGGTTTGGACATGCTCTTGTTTGTACACAAAACAAACTAGTGGACTTCAAGTATTATTTGGCTGACCTGTGTGGCTACAGGGACACAATAAGCCGTAAGAGGACTTTTCCTGAAGTGACCTTACTGGTGGGAACTGGCGGAGTGAGGCCTGGTCCTTGTGGCAAAGGCGTCTTATTTCAAATCACCTTCCTCAGATATAGCTTCATGCTTAACTGGCTGGAGGAAATTTGGTTCCAGAAAAAGATGAAGTGAGCGGGTAAAATCTTTGACTTGCACAAATTTGCTTAGCGAATCAAAGATGTTTTCCATTGCGGTCGGTCTGAAATCACACCTAGATCCCAGTGCTATTCACACCAATTCATAAGGATGGAAGGAAGCCTTGACTCACAAGTGGGTCATTATGCTCTCCTCTCTTCCGTCACCAATGGTAGTGAACGACTGACATGGTAAATTCTCTGCAATTGCATACATAGTTTAATTTGTCATGCTTTTGTGCCTTTTATTAAAGGTATAAAACCAGGATGCAAGGTGTCATCTGGGTGATGTATGACAATCTTATTATGTGCTGTAAGTGGGATACAAAAGGTGGAATCCTTTCCAAGAGGCCTGACTTATTCAATCATGGGAACCGCTTAAAATGTGAAAACTTGTGCTTCACACTGCGCACAAGTAGAAGGGTCCCTCTCTGACCTTTCTTTTATAGCAACCTGACCTATCGTTCCATGACCGACATGACTAAAACAACCCAGACCTGTTGGCATTGCCAATGATTGTTAAACCTATCAGATAAATGAATAACAGTGATTTTGTTGTGAATAACTGGAATTTAAAATGTTTAATTCTGAAAATGAGATTCAATTTAAACATTAGGGCTGTGAAAGGGATAGCAGTATTCAGTCTTTAGTCGCTCCCGATATGTCCTTCACACCACTTAACTCTGCAGTCACTCTCTTGGACAAACCCTTTCCACATCTTTCTGAAAACCTCCATCTAAGTATCTCAAGGCACCCTATTTCATGTTCATCCCTATCGTTTCACTCTCTCCTGTACGTATTTCTTTTCAATTCCTTCACTATCCCCACACAAACACACCGTATGCACAGCATTTTCTTTTCCTTTGTTGCTGCCAGTGTTTTGATAGCTGTGCAATTCCTTTGCACTTTACCCCAGAATTATAATTGAAACATTTGTGATAATGAGCGTGTGCTCTTCAAAGAAGCCAAGGATTGGATGAGCATGTAGCCTGAACATCTTTATGACCCAGTGGCAGGCCGCATCAGAAACTCACTGACTTAGGCTTCAACGCTAGAGCACTCAATTGTGCCCTTGTCATAAACACTCATCAATAACATAAACTCACCCAGAAACCTGGAGTCGAGTTAGTTTACATTAAGCACTTCTTGAGTCTATTTTGAGAGAAAAAGTTCTACAAATACATCTTGAAAAGGGTACATTATCTTAGGAAATGCAAGATGAAGAAAAAACCTGTGAAGTGTAAACAGGGACTACATTTATTGCATTGGATTTGTTTATTCAGTTACTCTTAAACAATATATCTGTAGTTTTGCTTTTAAAGTTAAGCTCATGAAAATAAGGCACATTTTTGTAATTATCGACGGGTCTGAGCACTGGCAGGCCCCACCCCACTTGAAGTATTGATCACATTAAGAGTTCTCACAATTGTTAGAAGAAATGTCTTCTGGTGTGAAATCATTGTAACGTGCAGACTGAGGTCGTCAACCTTTTATATTGCTTATATTGACACATTTGATATTTTTTAACTTGTAACATAAGATTGCGGAACTGAGAGCGGACGTCTGTAGGTTCCAGATGAGACATCCTGTTTTAGGTCTCGCCTGAGCTAGCGCATGCGCTGTCTGCGAGACATGTAGTAGTGGGCTTTTAAAAGTGCTACCACACGCTTTTGCTGGCCTAGCGCTTGTGGTTACGCGCACGTGCGCAGCTGCCATCTTTCAGCGCCCGATCAGGCGCAATCTGGCTTTCCTCTCGCTTGCTCTCTGAACGCTCCTCCACCCCCGCTTCGTTTCATGTTAATTGTAAACATATGTGCTAATGCACTGCTTTCACTTTCGCTCGCGCACCTCTTTTGAAGCCAGGCTTGTCTTGTTGTTGTTTGTTGTATGAAGGACCCCAGTTATGTTATTATGTTATGTTAGAAAAGATTTCTAGAGCGCACAGCTTTTCAGTAGAGTGTCCCGGCGCTTAAGACAGAGAAGAACCAATGCAGGGGGAAAGAAAGAAAGAGAGAGAAGAGAAACTGAAAGATGACTGAAACGGTTATGTTTGTTGAAACAACCAGGTTTTCAATAGTTTCCTGAAGGCAAGGAGGTTAGTGACTTGCCTAAGTGGGAGAGGCAGCTTTTTCTAAAGTCCAGCCAGTTTAACAACCTACTTCTGAGACACCTTCTTTTCGATTCTTAGAGAAGGACTTGTGTTCGCGAGCGACTCTCCTGTTTCAAAACTTCCTCTGGTGCGTGTTCAGCCAGTTCACCTTCGAGGACAAAGAGGCGCAGAGTGCAGACCATGTACACACCGTGCAGTGTCACAAACTACACTACACACCCTGACCAAAGAACAATATAAGCAAACTCAACAACCACATAGGCCAGACAGCAACATTTATCTGCCCCACACAATGCAGAAGCTCACAAAATGTATCGCTACCCAAAAAGGCTTGCACTGAATATTCTGCATACAGTAATTTCAAATTGACTATAAACAGACCTCGCTTTCATGGTATTTTTTAACAGTTCCATCTGTGTTTATCCATATTTATAATTTGCTTAGCCAATTTGTTTTGTTATCAAAATTTACTTTGTATTCTGTGAAAGAACAAATTACAAATGGAGTATTTCCACGTTTATTTAAACTGTAATGATGCTCCTTCTCTCGAATCTGTTTGTTTTAACACTATTTGCAGTCTCATATATGACAACAATTCACTCAAATGAAAACATTAGCATTTTGCTATAAACGTGTGTCCCTATTTGGAGTTTTTAAAGGACATTATCTGACTTTTGTGACTCTCCATGCTGCCAATATGTACAGATATTGGTTCTGCAGTAATGACTGATAAAACAGAGTCACCTAAAACACACAGGCTATGTATTATTTTTTTTTAGGGAAATACAGATATTCAAACACATTGTTTAATGTGGGTATTCCCTGGCAAAAATCAGTAAAAACAATAGTGTGGTGCAGTTCCTAAGAAAACAGATCAGTTGATCCTTTAATATTACAATATTTAAATTCGCAACCACTAGCTTCATAAATGTTTATCCAAATCTGTTAGCCGAATCTTCCCTGGTGATTCTTCACCAAGAAATAGTCACCATTGTATTGCCAAACAACTATAAGATTTCACTTTAAAGTGCCAATCGTTATGAATTTGTGAGCTAGAAATAAAAATAGCCTAAAAATAAAATGTACACACTAGAATTCCTATTCGACATCCTCCGGTTATATGCTGGACTCCAAAGAGTTCATAAACTATATGGAATCTTTAAATTAAAAATCCATGTGCAGCTGGTGCTCATTTACAAATCGTTGACGCCAAGCAAGCCTTTTTAGTCCGAAGAGCTTTTCTTACTGGATCCAAAAAGACTACTATATTTATTCACGCAAAGACTCGTCATATAGTCACCAAGCCACCTACAAAGAGGAAACCAGAACATTTACCACAAATTCCAGTTCCTCCAAAGAAAATCCATATAGCTACTAACACTTCACCACCACCTTCACCCCCACCTTCACCTCCACCACCTGTTAACCGTAATTTAATTATTTCACCACCACACTCTTCAGATTTAGAGGATAGTGGCATGATTATAACACTGATCCTGATCTAACAAATGATCAGGATTTCTACCCCTCAAAACCATCCCCACCAGATGACAATGTGGGGTTTGCACACCTGATCCAACAGGGCAGCTATATATATCACAAAGTCAAACTTCATTCAGAGCCTGTAGAAGAGGATATTTTATTAGAGACTTTTGCAGAACCACAAAAACCTATTCGCGTCTTACCCATGCTGCAAGGTCTTCTTAGACATGCTCCTGAGGTGTTCAAAGACCCAGTCAGAGCTAAGTTTCTTAACCCCAGAGTTGATAAAAAATACAAGGCAGCTCCCAGTGACCCTATCAACATTAAGCGCCATCTTCCCTTAGATTTACTAGTAGTTGCCAATGCACGCAAAAGGGCAAACTCACAAAGGTCAGGTGACACACCACCTCCTGAGAAAGAATCTAAGCTATTAGACGCGTCAGGTAAACGTATGGCGTCTCAAGCTGCTAATTCATGGAAAATAGCAAACACACAAACCTCTCTAGCACGATATGATAGGGCTCACTATGATGAGCTAGAAAAGCTCATTCAACATCTGCCCCCAGAATATAAGGACAAAGCTGATGACCTTCTACAGGAAGGCAGACTTATAACTAATACCTCAATCAAATGTGCACTGGACGCAGAAGACACCACGTCACGTGCAATAAATACTAGTGTTCTGTTACGTAGACACGCCTGGCTCAGGGTGTCTGGGTTTAAGCAAGAGGTGCAAAAAGATCTTAAATCAACCATTTGATCAAGAGCACCTCTTTGGACCTGCAGTTGATGCACCTCTAAAGAAAATTCAAAAAGACACCAAAACAGAAAAGTCTATGGGAGCCTTACAGTTGCCATCTGCCAGAGGCTCCTTTTGTTGCTCCTTTTATAGAGCAGGTTCCAAAACCAATACATCAGAACACCCCACATCATCCTATAAAAGTCCCAACCAGGACTCCTTTTCTAGGGGAAACAATAGAGGGGGTTACAGAGGTAACAACAATAAGGGTAGAGGCAGAGGTAATAACACCCGCAACTCCCCTAACAATACACAGTGACTTCCCTGCGCTTCCCCCGATCATTCCACTCCCGTCGGGGGACGCATCTCGCAGTTCCTACCTGTCTGGAATTCCATCACAACAGACAGCTCGGTAAAACAAATGATCGAGTATGGTTATTGCATGGAACTCGCTTCTACACCCCCCAACATTCCTCCAAGACGGCGTCCAATGTCATTAGAACACCTAACACTCCTCAAACAGGAAGTCATAGCAATGTTACAAAAAGACTCACTAGAGCCAGTTCCTCTACTTCATCAGGGGACAGGAGTCTGCTCCCTTTATTTCCTAATCCCAAAAACGGACGGCTCTCTAAGACCAATACTGGACCTCAGACCGCTAAACTTTTGCATTAAATCAGACCACTTCCACATGGTCACTTTACAACAAGTGCTTCCACTACTGCAGCAAGGTGACTCTCTCTCCACTATGTAGATCTAAAGGACGCCTACTTCCACATTCCAATACATCCCGCTCACAGGAAGTATCTCAGATTTGTGGTAGATGGTCAACACTACCAGTTCAAGGTGCTCCCATTCGGAGTCACCACAGCACCCAGGGTTTTTTACCAAATGCCTCGCTGTAGTTGTAACCCATCTCAGAAGACAACGATTTCAGGTCTTCCCCTACCTAGACGATTGGCTCACAAAACCTAAATCCCACAACAACTGTGTTCAACACACACTTCAGACAATACAGTTGCTTCAGAGTCTGGGATTCACGGTAAATCTAGCCAAATCCCATCTCCAACCGTCTACAATGCAACAATATCTAGGGGCAACAGTGAATACTTCCACAGCACTAGCATATCCCAATCCCATCAGTATAAATGTGATACAAACACTGGTTCAAAGATTTCAACCACAACACTGCCTACCAGCAAGAGTGTTCATGCAGCTATTAGGAATGATGGCATCTTGCATTTTTCTCGTCCCTCATGCAAGACTGCAAATGCGCCCATTACAAGAATGTCTAGCACATCAGTGGAACCAAGCTCAAGGTCAACTAACAGATCTGGTGTTGGTGGACGACCGCACCCATCGCTCTGCAGTGGTGGACCACAAAAAACCTTGCCAAAGGACGGTCGTTCCTTGAGCCAGTTCCACTACTAGTGCTAACAGATGCATCGCTCACCGGCTGGAAGCACATCTCCAAAACCATGCCACTCGAGGTTTATGGGCCCGTCAACAAATGCAATTCCACATCAACTACCTGGAATTATTGGCACTCTCTCTAGCATTGGAGTCGTTTCAACCGCAACTCCTAGGCTTAGCTGTCCTAATTCGTACAGACACCATGACAGTGATGTATTACATACAAAAACAGGGGGGATACATTCTCTCCAGTTATCCCGTCTAGCACAAAGCATCTGGAGGTGCGCCATTCCACGGAACATATAACTCCTAGCAGAACATCTACCAGGAGTACACAATCAAATAGCAGATCTGCTCAGTCGTAAAAAACAACAGATCCACGATTGGGAACTTCATCCTCAAGTTTTTCTTCCATTCTTTCACATGTGGGGACAGCCAGACATAGATCTGTTTGCCACACACCAAAACACAAAATGCCCAAACTTCACATCCAGTTATCCACACCCATTGTCCAAAGGCAATGCGCTATGGATGAACTGGTCAGGCAGATTTGCTTACGCTTTTCCGCCTCTCCCACTCATTCCATTACTAGTGAGGAAGCTCTAACAGCATTCCCTTACAATGATCTTAGTTGCTTCAACATGGGCAAGGCAACCATTGTTCACAATTCAGTTGCAGCTATCGGTAGTACCACATCAAAAGCTGCACCTCTCTCCCAAGTTTCTTACTCTGAACCATCTAGAGATAAGACCCCCGATCGCAATCAGCTTAACCTTGCGATCAGGCTCCTGAAATCCTAGAGTTGGGCTACCTTAATCTTCCACCAGACTGTATGAACGTTATCAAAGAGGCTAGATGCCCTATAACAAGGGCATAAAGCGGTACAAAAGGGAGTGCTGATGGATGGAGCATCTGAACCAATCAAACACTCACACCCAGTCAAAAGATCTGGGTTTGATCCATCACCGTTCTTTAGCCCACTTTGCCACCCCAGTTCAGACATGGCTATATGCAAATCAGTCTGACCCAGTGCCTCATGGGAACAGTCCAGCCTGAACTGCCAAGCCATGCCTTCCCTGGACCGGAAACAAGCTTCCGAGGACCGGTTTCTGGCATTCCAGCCGCCTTCTGCCCGGCATGCTTGAATCCAGTGGCAAAGTGAGCAAGGGACTCACGTCTGAGCATACCCTGCCACACTTATGGCGGCCAAAAGCGGTACAATAAAAATGACCCACTGGATGCTTCCATTCAAAACATTATCTGTTACCTTTTGCATCTACAAAAATGTAATCTTGTGTACACATCCATAAGACTACATTTAGCTGCCATAGCGGCCTACTTGCAAAACATACTACATTTGTCTTTTTTTAGAGTACCCCCAATTAAAGCTTTTATGGAAGGGCTTAAGAGAAAAATTTCACCAAGAGCGCCACCCTACCCAGTGTGGAATCTCAATATAGTCCTTACCAGACTAATGGGTCCTCCATTTGAACGTTTACACAAATGTGAACTACAGTACCTTACTTGGAAAGTAGCATTTTTAGTCGCCATCACATCTCTCAGAAAAGTGAGCGAACTCCAGACATTAACCATACAAGAACCATTTTTACATATCCATCATAACAAAGTGGTTCCTAGAACAAACCCAACTTTTTTACCCAAAGTAGTATCTGCCTTCCATCTAAACCAGTCTGTTGAACTATCAGTATTCTTCCCTCAACCAGACTTGGTGGCAGAGAGAGCGCTACACACACTTGATGTTAAGAGCATTACTTTACTACGTCGAAAGAACAAAACAGTTTAGAAAAACAACTTTTCGTAGCTTTCTCCCCACCTCATAAAGGCAATCCTATATCTAAAACAGGAATTTCAAGGTGGATTGTAAAATGCATACAAATATGTTACCTTAAAGCCAAACACACATTAACCATTCCCCCTAGAGCTCATTCTACACGTAAACTAGGGGTATCTATGTCCTTCTTAGGGAAAATTCCCCTAGATGACATATGCAAAGCAGCAACTTGGGCCAAGCCTACACCTTAACAAAACACTATTGTGTAGATGTGCCAGCAAAACAGCAAGCTAGTGTGGGCCAGGCTGTATTAAAAACACTTTTTCAAACTACTGCAACAGATACAGGTAGCCTCCACTAAGGAGGATACTACTATACAGTCTATGCATAAGGGTACAATCTTCAGCTCAAATGCCTCGAGCTGAAAATGCTACTTACCAGTATGCATCTGTTCTTGGCATGTAGAGCTGCAGAGTTGTACATGCCCACCCTCCTCCCCAGATACCTCCTATCTGATCCAGTATTATCTTAATTAGTAATTAGATACATCACGCATGGACACCTTTCTATTTCTCACTACTCCATCTAACCCTACTGGCAAAACAACGGTGGAGCCGAAGCCCATGCGCACTGTCTACCGAAGGAGTCACCACCAACCTCGTGACTACAACACTTCTTCGAAAGACAAAAACATGCAAACATCTGAGCCCAACAACAGATGCATACTGGTAAGTAGCATTTTCCTTTCCTCCCATGTGTCCCTTTCTCCACTCTCAACATAACATGCAAATGCAGTCTTAAACAGTGTCAGTTTCTGTATATATTGCGGTGCACCAGAAGTAGTACATGGAGCAAATACAACATTGTATGCTAATAGTCCTGTTTGTATTCCCTAAAGGTAAATTGTTTTAATGGCCTGCCCTGTTCCATCACAACATAAAGGTGTTCAAAATACTCGAGGGCACAACAGTTTAATACGATTTCGATTTGTTTCATGGGAGGTTTGCATTAGAAAAGGAACATTGCTGAAGCTTTCTCTGTCTGACCATCACCCAGGCAATTTTCCTCTATTTCGTGTTCTCTCCTCTGGTCACTCTCATTCTCACACGCAGTGTGTGGGCCCCCTCTGTTTCATTCATTCTTTCTTGCTTCCTCTATCTCTCGCTCAAGCACATACACGCACCCACACAATGTATTGCTCTTTCTCTCGTTTCTCTTTCACTATCACCATTTGTCCTTCATATAGGTAGCCTTCTTTCTAATCTATTGTTCTCGTCTCGTACTAACTCAGTCAGTATTTCTCACGTTTCTTCACCCCCCCACACACACAACCCCTCTTACCTCATTGTTTCATTCTCTATCTCTTCCCTCAAAGCTTATAAATTTATATATATATATGTATATAAATCTGTCGATTGCTTTCTTGGATATGGTTTAATAAATAACACCTTGCCTGATTAAGTGGTTCGCTTCTCCTTCTTCGCCGCCGTGGCTATGGTGGAAGTGGCGGGAGTCTTCATTCGAGATATATATATATATATATATATATCTGATTACATACTCGGTCCAATCAGTTTCTAATGTGCCCCATTGACATAAATCCAGTCTTCCCTCGCAATTTGTCATCTGTACATTCCCCCTTACTATCAGTCTGTTCCTCATGTTGTAATTTCGGCACTATTTCCCAACTTCCAACCTCCTGTTTATGTATCATCCCATAAAAAAAAAAACTATAACAAACCAGCATTAAAACGGGCAGGAAGAAGTTGCCAGTATTGCAAAAACAAACAAAACCTCCGGCATTTTTTATCCGGTATTTTTTTAATAAGGTTGTTCAGTTATACATAATGTCGTCTTGGTTATATATAAGGAAAAAAAATACTTAAAACACTTTATTATAACATAGCAACATGCTGAATAGTAGCCACGTTGCTGTACAACATAACTTAAACACATTGGCATAGCCAATAGCTCTGGCTAAAAACTATTAAGGGCCCAAAAGCGAGACCTATTGGCTATGCCAATGATTGTACTGTAACTGTGAGCAGTTTTACTATGGGAGTTAACACTTGAAATCCTATTTTTTTCGACCCCCCCTTAACTTTCCACTGCAATCCCTGCCCTACCCCAGCGGATCAGCACAAAACTTGAAATACTAAACCTTTTCAGTTTTGCTATTTGTTTGAAATTTTCTTGCAGATTTAGCAAACTGCTTCAAATTTAGAAGACAAAAAGTCACTTTATTTGACATAGCTGTAGCCAATATGTATTATGTATTATGGTAAAGCTGCACTTTCCCTGGAAAAGGTATTTTTAGGTGCACCCTACTAGACAGCGCATGCGCTGCCTGTTGCAAGACATAATGTGGCTTTCCCAACACATAGATTGGCTTGAATCCCACCCATTGCTTACCATTGGTTGCCTTGCACCCTCATTTTCCTGCTTCTTATTCGTCCCCAGCTTGTCAATCTTGTTTTTGTCTCTCCCATGGAGCATCACTTCTTTACAGTCTCCTTGATTGGCTGGCATCTCTGATTCTATTTGCTTGATTTCAAGCACTACATTTTTCTTTTGCATTGAGTGCGTGTGCTGTTGTGTGGTCTCCCTCATGTACTTTGCTCCCCTAGTGTTGCTCTGTAGTCCGCCCCATTCCTTATGTACTCCCCCATGTGCTTCTCATCATTTCCTGTCCTCCATGTTGCCCCCCAACTCTTGCCCTCAGTGTTGCTTATTCGTTCCTCCCACGTGTTGCTTCTGCATCAGTCCCCCTCAGACTCTCCTGTGTTGCTTCCACATTACCCCGTTCTCGCCTGTGCTACTTCCCGCCTACCCGTTGCTTCCATTCCACCCCGCTTACTTAACTAAAAAGAAACTGGTGTCCCCAAAAACTTTTTTTTTTTTACAGGTCCAACTCGGATCAGTAACTAAAACGAAAAAAAAACTCCTATGTCATTGTGTAGGCATGTTAATGTGTGGTGCATCGCGCCTACAAAATAAAGCGATCTGCCATGTCAAAGACTAAAAAAATAAATCTTTAAATATGCTGCTCTTGAAATCCTGAAACATTCTCCAGATCCTTTTGATCTGGTGGTTAGAAGCCATTGGCAAAGTTACCAGATATGACTGTTATCCAGTGTGAAGGGAGAAGATATCTGCCCTAAGAGATCTATACTAGACGGTTTTATTTCATTTGATGAAGCGCAACTTCAGTTATGGGTGGGACCTGGACAGTTCTTGCAATAGTCAAGAGTATCTAGAAAGGCAAAGGAGATTTGGCTGGAATTTTCAGCTCAGCCCCTCTACCCCAATGCCCCGCAGTGCCCATAGCCTCTGCTGTCACAGATGCACATTTAGAACTGGATTGCACTACACATGCTAGCTCCCATTTCTATAGGGCACTGAAAACTGACAATCTCAGTTCGACAGATATGGGATGTTTATCTGGAGTGGCCACTAACAGATCACAAATGGAGTTAAACTCGGGAGCACGTGAAGCTGATTGCAAGCAATGCTAGATTTCAGTGGACATATTTTAATTGCCTCCACCACACTTATCTGACCCCCCCTCTTCGAATGAATAGTTTTTACCCTAACCGATCATCTTGTCCAAAATGCAGAGTGGAAAAGGAGATTTCTTCACGTGACATAGAGCTGTGTGCATCTGCAAACATTCTGACATGCAGTGTTGACTAAATTAGTTTGCATTGTAAATATTCCAATTAAACTCAGTGCAACATTATATGTTTAATCTTAAACCCAGGCCAGAGAGCTGAAGGTCAAATATAAATTTGCTTTATTATTGTGGTTAGTGCTGGTGTAACACTATGCAGTGGATGAAGCCGCAGCGTCTGTCCCTGGTGTCTTGAGACAGATAGAGGAGTAGGCTGTTAAAAAAAAGTTCGAATGACGAAAGAATGGATGCAAAAATACTGCAAATATCTAGAAATATGGTCTTTATGCACGGATATTGGGGAAATGGAACCAGTGAATGGTTTGTATTATGAACTACTGAAGACATCTGTGAATATTGCTGTGGTCCCATTTTATTATTTTTCCCCATGCAGCTTGTATAGCCGTTTGTTTAAATCTGTAAAACAAAATAAAAAAATAATAAATCATCTTACAAGGGTCCAATTGGTTGGACCCTTGTAGGATGGTCAGTTATTACATTTATTAGAGGAGCGAGATCAGGTCTGATGACCAGATCGTTGTTGGATATGTAGGCAGCAAGAAGGGCAAGGCTATCCAGGAGATAACTTTTCTCACTAAATCTAACCTCTACTGAATATCTGCTATGCCCCTGAAGACCAGGAAGGTCGCAAGGGAATCCATACTCATTCCACTAGAGCAAAGATTATTTTTTTTAGTTACTTTTTATTGAAATTTGGGTATGGCATTCAAAAGAGGGAGCACTAACCAGCAATAGCAACATAATAAGTATACAGGGGAGACGCAGCACATATTAGTTACAAAACAGCAATAGAATGATCACAGTTCTATCAAGTGCAGACCCCGCGTGGTAGCATTGTCCCTCGTCGGCGGGAGTACACTTATCCCACCCCTATAATTATTGCAGTTCTCCCAGATCTGCGTCCACTTGGTGGGGCACCCTCTATCTTCATATATGGTCTTCTGTGTGACCATGTGCCAGTCCATATCTTTGCCCCAGTCTACTAAGCGTGGCAGATCACAAGGCTTCCACAATCGCACAATGTTTCACTTCGCCACCTTCAGTCCCAAAGTTACATAGGCCCGCTCCTTGAAATTCAGGTCCGTCGGTCCCAGGCGTTTTAGATGGCCAGCTTAATGTTAGTCGATCTTCTGCCCCAACACCCCTTCCATGCATCCCACTACTTCCGCCCAGTATCGTTGGAGAGCTGTGCACTCCGATAGTGTGGCTAAAGGTGCCCTCTTGCCTGGAGCAGCCACCCTCTGTACAATAGCCCATTTGAACCAATAGAGGTCCAGACAAGTAGGATCTATGCAGAAGCTTTAACTGTATCAGTGGGAGCCTGGAGGAGATGGCCACCTCCTGAGGAGAGGCCGTTGCTGCAAGCCACTCATCGTCATCCAGTCCCACTACGTCATGGTCCTATTTCGCTCGCAGCCGGACTAACGGATCAGCCTGTTAATCAGTTTTTTTATAAATTAGTGAAATGGCCTTCTCCGGCAGGTCTCATTCTAAAAATCTATCTTCGAGAAGGGAGGACTCCGGAATTGACTCTTCCCCCAGGCAGTACTGTCTGATTTGCAAGTACCTAAATTGTTCAGTTTGCGCCAGTTCATTTTCTGTCATCAGCTGGGTGAAAGGAATTATATCACCAGTCTTCCACATGTCTCCTGCCCTTGTTATGCCTGAGGTCCCAACGGTCAAAGCCTCTCTATCATATCCGTCTACCCTGTTGCATGCTATGCCAGAGTGGTGTGGCCTGTATGATCTTACCTTCCCATCCCAGACTTTTTGTGGCCACCTTCCACACCTGCACTGTATGCCCAGTGGGTTTGGTCAAGGCTGGCTTAATCAGACGCGAGTATAGTGCCGTCTCAAATCTCCCTTCCAGAAGGAGCCACCAGTCGATCTGGAAGGCAAGGTCACTCTGCAGTCTGTATGTGCACTGGTTAATTGCTGCGAAGGGGGAAGCCCAGTAATATTTTTTGAATTCCAGTAGGCCAATTCCCCCATCTAACCACCCAAGCGTGTGTTTATTAGTGGCGATCTAGGGGGGTCTACCCTCCCAAAGCAGGTCATGTGGAATGCAGTCAAGTTCGTTAAAATATGTGGAATCAATGTGATTCGGAGTATTCTGCAGAGGATCGAAGAATCTAGGGAGGGACATCATCTTGAATAGGGCAGCATGTTCCAAAAGGGACAGAGGGAGCGACTTTCAGTGCAATACGTCGCTCTTGAGTCATAGTAATGGCAGCTGGAGATTGTGCTTGTAAAACTGGGACTGGTCTTTAGAGACCCAAATCGCCAGGTACTTGAAGCAGTCTTTTGCCTCCACTATCTGGAATCCCCGGGGAAGCGGCACATCACACCATATAGAACATAGAGCACTGACTTGGTCCAATTTATTTTGTAGCCAGCAAAGCTACCAAACACCTGAAACACGTTCAGGACCCTGTTTAGGGAGGCTGCTGGATATGCCAGGTATAGCAAGATGTCATCCGCTTATAGCGAAATGCGGTCCTCCCAACCAGGGGCCCACTTGAGGCCCCTGATGATGGGGTCTCTACGGACCCACATTGCCAGTGGCTCGAGGGTTAGGGTGAAAAGGAGCTGGAACAAGGGACATCCTTGCCTGGTCCCTCTGCGAAGCTCAAAAGTGCATGACTTTCTGTTATTGACTACAATTTGGGCCAGAGGTTGCTGATAAAGGAGCCGAACCCATCTTATGTATTCCGGGCCCAGACCTAATTTCTGAAGCACTGCGAACATGTAGGGCCACTCAATGGTGTCGAATGCCGTGGTGGCATCGATGAACACCACCTCTGAGTCTTCCCTACTTGTCGTGGCACTGCATAGTACACCATGGAGTCTGCGCAGATTGAGGGAGGTGTTCCTGGTGGGCATAAATCCCGACTGGCCCAGGTGGACCAAGCGTGTGATGACCCTAAGCAAACGAGAGGCGAGGACCTTCGCCAGGACTTTAGCTTCGCCATTGAGCAGCAAGATTGGTCTATAGCTGGGGCACCAGTTCGGTTTGCCCTCCTTGTGGATAACCATGATAGTTGCAAGTCTCTGGTCGAAGGATAGAAGTCCCTTTGACTTACTCTCTAGAAACATCTTCGTAAGATGGGGAGCAATTTTTCCAGAGGTGAGTTTAAACAATTCTATAAGCAAGATATTAGAGTTTATTGCTTTACCCTTATGCAAGTCCTGGATAGCCTTTTCGAACTCTGTGCTAGTTATGTCTGGGTCTGAACGTTCGTTCTCGGTGAGTACCGGGAGCGAAATGTCGTTGGAGATTGGGACGTATACACTGTCTGATAATACTGGCCAAAGGCATCCGCTATATCTTGAGGGGCAGTGAGTCAGTTCCCGCAGTCAATCTCTATCCCAACCACCACACGGCGGGCCTAGTTTCTGCAGTCCAACCAGGCTAGCAGTTTGCCAGTCTTATCTCGGACTTCATAGATTCTACTTAGTGTAGCTCTATGCTTTGATTTGGCTGCATTAAAGGCCAAGTCTGTGTACTCCTTAACTTTAATGTGGAGATCCTGCTGTACCTCATCCAAGTGTTGCTCCCGAAGTTTCCCCACCAACTGTAATATTTCACCTTCCAAGCGGATCAGGACTGCACGTTTCTCGTTTCGTAGGCTTGCGATCTGGGCCAGGGCTACCTGCCAAATTATGGCCTTGTCGGCCTCCCACAACATCACGGACAAATCTACTGATCCCTTTTTCTTTTGAAAATAAAGATCAGGGTCCCCCATGATCTTGTCACTGGTCTGGCGAACCTTAAGATACCAAGGGTTAGTCGGGGCTATCCGGCCGACACTGGGCTCTCCCATCTCCAGACGAACACAGTATAGGTGAGTGATCGGAAATACCCCTGGCTAAAAGAGGTATTTCTTTAAAACTGATGCGCTAATGTCTGGATGTAGTCAATCCAGTACATGCAATGATGTGCTCCTGAATAAAAAGTAAACTGCTTCTAAACAGGATGTATAGTTCTCCAAACCTCTACGAAGGCCGAGTGCCCCCAGAAAACTATGGAACTGAATCTGGGAGTGAGGCAGGACCCTCTGGGGCCAGAGATCCAAGGAATCGGAGACAATGGAATTGTAGTCGCCTCCAAACAGTACACTGCCCTCAGACAATGCTAAAAGGAGACTCCAGAGGCCCGCGAATGCCTGAGCATGCAAACCTGGCGGCACATAGACAGAAACAAGATTAATTTTGCTCCCCTCCCAGGTACCAGAGATTGCAACAAAACTGGCCCATACTATCAGTTCGGATATGGTTGAATATCATGGGGAACGACATTCACTTTGTTATTCCCACTCCCCGGGAACCTGACCCAAATGCTGAATGCGCCACCCGTATAAATCGCCATCTCCAGGTTTCTGTCTGCCCCAGGCACCCGGTGCACCCTTTAGACGGAAAAGAACTTGGAGATCCTGGTTGTTTTGAGGTAGGTAGTGACTAGGTCCTCGACTAACCAACCCGCAGACGTTTTTTCTGCTCTTTCCAGAACCTCTAGTATGCGGATATTGTTCTGCCTAGAGCGCCCCTCATACTCGTCCAGTTGCGCCCCCAGTTTTACAGTTGTGGCATGAAGGTTGTCCACCCTCAGTTGTAGGGCAGTAGTATCGTCGTCGACTCCACATCCTTTAGTTTGGTATTCATGGATCGCATGTCTGCTCTGATGAGGGAGACATCTGAAGATATGGAGTCAATCCTTGATTCTAACGATATCCGGACCTTCGTTATAGCTGTAAGTATGTCTTGTAATGTCTGTACTTTCGCCCCCTCCTCAGTGCTCTACTTATCCGACGGGGCATCTCCACCCTTTTGGGCTGGGCCCTTGTCCCAGGCTTATTTTCCAGTTTGGCCTGCAATACAGCCTTAGAATTGCGTCCCCCGGCCATGACCAGGCCCAACCAAAATAGGTGCTAGTGGCGGGAAAGGGCCGACAGGTAGGTCCCACTTTACGCGCTGTACAGCACTGCTGGACGGATCCCCTGCTATGGGGCTGTTTGTAGGACAGGTAAGCAGTTTACGACTGTGCCAGAAGAAAACTCTGAGGAATGGTACCTGAAAGAGCATGGGATCAAGGCTCTCGGTGGTGTGCAGGCTCTCCTGGAGGTTGTAACGGGAGTTAAAGCCCTGGGATGTAAAAACACTGTGGCGCTGCCCACCCCACCCCACACCGCCTCTCGCCGGACCAGCTGGGTCGATCCACCCCTCTACGTCAACTCCAAGTTGCACACCACTGGTGGTGTGTTGGGCCATTTAGAAGTGGCAAAGAAGTGAGACCGGGGATATTCAACAGTACTGGCACCACTACGGCGCACTTGCAACCGGAACTCTGCAACTGCTAGGAATTACCAGGACCCCTCTGATCACGGCGCTGCGCCATGGGTTAGACAGCTGGACAAGGTCAGAGTTGTGGAGGCCACCGCCCTCACCACTCCAGGATGGCCTCTGATGTAGCTGTAATATATGCACCACAGCTCCTGCCGAAGGAGCACACAGGAGGCTCCACTTGTAGGTAGAAGTACATTATACAGGCTCCGGGGGACACAGTTGGACCCAGTGCCAGGGTCGGGTGACACCTTTCCACCTGCAGAGGGGGGCTGCAGGAAAGCGGCTGTTCCCCCTCACAAGACACCACTGAGTGCAGCGCTGCTCCGTGTTTTGGGCTGCTGGACTGCGTCAGAGAGGCAGCCTCACTCCGGGGCAGCCTCCAATGCAGCTATAATAGAGGCGCTGCTGCGGGGTGAGCACACAGGGGTCACTACTGGCAGATGTTAACACTTTTACAGCTCCGGGGGACACAGTCGGGCACAGCCCTGGGCTCCGGCTCCGGCGTCCCCCTCCCTCCGACAGACTGGGCTCAGGAAATGCAGTTTTTCCCCCTAACTGCAGCAGGATTAGTCCTAATGGCCTCCGGGCCGCGTGTTGCCTCTGCCCGTTCACCAGATGTTTCATAGCTCCTCCAAGGGCTCACAGGGGGACACAGATGGGCTGCGACGGCACCCCGATCAGCTGGGCGGACACTGGTTCGACAAAACACACAGGAGCTCCAAGACTGAGGCAGAGTCATAGGTGATGACCGGGGCCCCCGCGCCCCTCCTCCACCCCGAAAGCCGCTACCGCTGGCTTTAAACGCGTCGAGTAGATCTCAGCAACTGCTAGCCGGAATCTGCAACACCGCGGTTCAAACGACTCGTTCTAGGTGCAGGAATACAAAGCTGCCACTTATGCCTCTTCCGCTATGAATTATTATGCGGATTTTCGTCGGAACGGGTGCGCTTGGTCAGAGCCGCTTCAAGAAGAGGCCATGTTGCTCGGCGGTTGCCCCCCCCCTGCCTCCCCCCCCCCCCTGTAGGAGAGAAGATTTATATGCAAAAAAACACAGAGTCCCTAGTTGGTGGGGGTATATACCCTACAGCGTAGACTGACCCAACCAAAAGGCTCTAAGGGTAGCTACGTTGTCAAGGACAAGATAGTCTTTAGCATAACATACACATAATTTACAAATAATTTACGAATACAGGCTAACAGTCAGTATAGGAACCCTGTCTACAAAGCACCACATTAATTAGGAAACTATAATCTTTACCAGTGTAAAAAACAATTTATTAAAAGCAATACAGTTTAAATTCGCATTCATAAAACAATTATACATTCAAACATATATTAAAAAAACCAAAGAGTCGACGCGGCGTTTCGGTGTCTTGTTTCGATGATAACACCTTCTTCAGGACAGGTTTTTAAGTTAAAAAAATCTCTAAAAGGTAAGATTAAAAAAAACATAATCAGCAGGGGCCTATTGTATACTGACGTTAGCATTGTTATGACATTATTACAAAATATGGACTGTACACACAGAACAACATTCGTGATCTCTATATTCACATTTGTATATTCAGGAAAACAATCACTGTTCTTTTACTTTTTTTATCCATTTGAACACCCAACAAGGTTACATCATGTCTAGGGTTATTAATTGTTACACCAGCAGTGCCAGTTTGATACACATACCCACATTTGATACTGGTGACCAAAGATATTGTCTAAGTCATGGTTTTATCCTTCTGTAGATTCACTGTTAGCTTGCATTACACATACCCTTTTATCCCAACAAGATTAACTTATTACTATCTTATAATTATCCTTATGGTCCCATGCAGTTTCTCTTTTATCACTTAACAATTCTAGACCTACCTCAGAAATAGAGGGATTTAGGGAATTTGAGGTCTCATGAGGGTACAGTTTTTTTCAGTCATTAGTCTGACTCTCATGGACTTATCTTCCTTTGATGTAGTTTAAAAGCAATTTTGTTCCACCTAAAGGGTAAATTACACAATTCAGATGAACCCAGATTCTATTACACTTAGAAAACTTATACCTCCGTGATAGATATAGAGGTTCATTACCTGGATATAGGTATTCAATAAAATTATCTGTGCTGTATCAGGGGTGACCACCGTATATCAATTCGGCTGTTTAGCATGTAACTGTAAAGGGCAGAAATACAATATTCCTATTATTAAGACATAACGTGTGAACCAGAGTCTTGTTGGTTAAGGTCAGAAAATTACCCATGATTACCTTTAGTTGTATCGGGTTGGGGATGATCCAACTTATCTCTTGTAGGTAGCGGTCTTCAGATTTGTTACCTTCCCTTCTACCAATTCGCTTACTATTCCTTCTTAATTCTCAGAATAGTGCTGTTAATAAATGCAAAAAATATAGAGATATTTATGAGCAATCTAGCTATTATCTTAACTATTCAGTTATGTCTTCAGTTTTTAGTAACTTATTGTGGCAGTGATGTAACTACCTACATTGGATCAGTTTTTACATAATGGGCTCATTGGTTAGATTATAGCATATGCACGTATTAGTCTCTTGGTAATACCGTGGTTCTATTGTGAAGGTATACCCAGGTATCATTCTTTTCTGCTGTTTGACATTTAAATTCGGACATATTGTGTACTACCTATACTTTTCCTGGCAGCAGGAGCTTTAGCCAGGATTCAAGATTGTTTGCAATGGTATATATCTGTGCTTACAATCATCATGTTCCATTACTCAATGAGCTTTGAACATTCATTCATATTAAAATAGTAGCTTCTCCCCTTAGTGTAACATTATGTTTTTGGGCTCTACTTATTTGCTATTATGTTGTTTCTAGAGCCCCCTTACCCCCCTGCAGATATATAATGGGGCGCCAAGATATTCACACAGTGTAAAGCCCACATCTAGGGTGCTCCAGCATTAATTAGAGGATAGCGCTTGTTCCATAGTTCTTACCTTTTTCCTGTGTATCGGCCTCCCTGTCACCTGGTCCTCATACAGCTTCCCCATGGAATGAATGTTGCTTGCTACAAGCTCCCTTATATTGGGATTTTGGCGCCATTTTCTACATCGTTAAGCGTATGTGCTATGTTCTATATGGTAGATCTCTGTATAGAACGTCGGCCATTTATAAATGTACATACTCAAGGTCTAAACAGTACCCAACTCTTGATATTATCTTCTTATTCTAATTTTAGGAAGCATTACAGAAGTTTCTTTATTGTTCTAATCGCCCATTTACTATGTTTAAGTTTACAATAAAAATATTGGCGCGCGATGTATATATACTGTGAAAAAAAATGTGAGTAAAAAATTTTGAGAAAAAAAGATCCCGGATTTTGCCTATTTTCTGAATCACTTCGTTTTATATTAGTTTTTAGTGTATGACTATATGCACACAGCGTATGCTATTTTAAGGAACGTTATGTTGTGGATTGTGTGATCCCGTTTTTTTGGGGTAAATCACCGGCCATCTTGGAGTGTCTAGGCTCCCAGCATCAGCATGGTCCGAGAGCTCCTACGGTTATAGATCCAAGTCCTCTATGGCTCTATGGATCACACAATCCACAACATAACGTTCCTTAAAATAGCATACGCTGAGTGCATATAGTCATACACTAAAAACTAATATAAAACGAAGTGATTCAGAAAATAGGCAAAATCCGGGATCTTTTTTTCTCAATTTTTTACTCAAAATTTTTTTCACAGTATATATACATCGCGCGCCAATATTTTTATTGTAAACTTAAACATAGTAAATGGGCGATTAGAACAATAAAGAAACTTCTGTAATGCTTCCTAAAATTAGAATAAGAAGATAATATCAAGAGTTGGGTACTGTTTAGACCTTGAGTATGTACATTTATAAATGGCCGACGTTCTATACAGAGATCTACCATATAGAACATAGCACATACGCTTAACGATGTAGAAAATGGCGCCAAAATCCCAATATAAGGGAGCTTGTAGCAAGCAACATTCATTCCATGGGGAAGCTGTATGAGGACCAGGTGACAGGGAGGCCGATACACAGGAAAAAGGTAAGAACTATGGAACAAGCGCTATCCTCTAATGCTGGAGCACCCTAGATGTGGGCTTTACACTGTGTGAATATCTTGGCGCCCCATTATATATCTGCAGGGGGGTAAGGGGGCTCTAGAAACAACATAATAGCAAATAAGTAGAGCCCAAAAACATAATGTTACACTAAGGGGAGAAGCTACTATTTTAATATGAATGAATGTTCAAAGCTCATTGAGTAAAGGAACATGATGATTGTAAGCACAGATATATACCATTGCAAACAATCTTGAATCCTGGCTAAAGCTCCTGCTGCCAGGAAAAGTATAGGTAGTACACAATATGTCCGAATTTAAATGTCAAACAGCAGAAAAGAATGATACCTGGGTATACCTTCACAATAGAACCACGGTATTACCAAGAGACTAATACGTGCATATGCTATAATCTAACCAATGAGCCCATTATGTAAAAACTGATCCAATGTAGGTAGTTACATCACTGCCACAATAAGTTACTAAAAACTGAAGACATAACTGAATAGTTAAGATAATAGCTAGATAGCTCATAAATATCTCTATATTTTTTGCATTTATTAACAGCACTATTCTGAGAATTAAGAAGGAATAGTAAGCGAATTGGTAGAAGGGAAGGTAACAAATCTGAAGACCGCTACCTACAAGAGATAAGTTGGATCATCCCCAACCCGATACAACTAAAGGTAATCATGGGTAATTTTCTGACCTTAACCAACAAGACTCTGGTTCACACGTTATGTCTTAATAATAGGAATATTGTATTTCTGCCCTTTACAGTTACATGCTAAACAGCCGAATTGATATACGGTGGTCACCCCTGATACAGCACAGATAATTTTATTGAATACCTATATCCAGGTAATGAACCTCTATATCTATCACGGAGGTATAAGTTTTCTAAGTGTAATAGAATCTGGGTTCATCTGAATTGTGTAATTTACCCTTTAGGTGGAACAAAATTGCTTTTAAACTACATCAAAGGAAGATAAGTCCATGAGAGTCAGACTAATGACTGAAAAAAACTGTACCCTCATGAGACCTCAAATTCCCTAAATCCCTCTATTTCTGAGGTAGGTCTAGAATTGTTAAGTGATAAAAGAGAAACTGCATGGGACCATAAGGATAATTATAAGATAGTAATAAGTTAATCTTGTTGGGATAAAAGGGTATGTGTAATGCAAGCTAACAGTGAATCTACAGAAGGATAAAACCATGACTTAGACAATATCTTTGGTCACCAGTATCAAATGTGGGTATGTGTATCAAACTGGCACTGCTGGTGTAACAATTAATAACCCTAGACATGATGTAACCTTGTTGGGTGTTCAAATGGATAAAAAAAGTAAAAGAGAACAGTGATTGTTTTCCTGAATATACAAATGTGAATATAGAGATCACGAATGTTGTTCTGTGTGTACAGTCCATATTTTGTAATAATGTCATAACAATGCTAACGTCAGTATACAATAGGCCCCTGCTGATTATGTTTTTTTTAATCTTACCTTTTAGAGATTTTTTTAACTTAAAAACCTGTCCTGAAGAAGGTGTTATCATCGAAACAAGACACCGAAACGCCGCGTCGACTCTTTGGTTTTTTTAATATATGTTTGAATGTATAATTGTTTTATGAATGCGAATTTAAACTGTATTGCTTTTAATAAATTGTTTTTTACACTGGTAAAGATGATAGTTTCCTAATTAATGTGGTGCTTTGTAGACAGGGTTCCTATACTGACTGTTAGCCTGTATTCGTAAATTATTTGTAAATTATGTGTGTTATGCTAAAGACTATCTTGTCCTTGACAACGTAGCTACCCTTAGAGCCTTTTGGTTGGGTCAGTCTACGCTGTAGGGTATATACCCCCACCAACTAGGGACTCTTTGTGTTTTTTTGCATATTGGTTTACCCAGTCCCTCACTGGTCTTTGGGTACCTCCCTCATTGTGTTGTTGGAGAGAAGATTTAAACATCTGCTAAAGCAACGGGTGTGCTTCTCAATTTCATATTCGAATTTGAAATTGAGAAGCACACGCTACGGCCACCAAGCCATTACTGATAATATCTTCTATGTAAAAGTCTTCGGAAACTTGGATTATCAGATATCTGGTTGAAATCTACAATGTCCTTGTGAACACACTTTTTTTACTCCATGAAGCCCTGAAGTCTCCTCGTGAGACGAAATTCGTCGGCTATGGTCTTCTGTTTTTATGAAAAAACACAATAATGAGAAATCCTTTTAAGAAATCCACATCTAGGATCTGTACCTATTCTTGTGTGCTCACTGTCTTCTTAATACTGATGTTGGTTGTTACAATTTGTTGAATAGTGCTAAATCCTTTTGTGTTTAACCTTTATGCTTAAAGATCTTGTCCTATGATGGATCCCAAGAGTATTAAGATTCTAATTTGATAAAACCCGAGACCGTTGCAAAATCCAAACCGATGTTTGCTATGGACATGTTTGTCTGAATTTAGCCACTTTAACTCCTTTGCTGCTAAGGCATTTTTTTACCCCATTGATGATCCTTTTTTTGATATTTGGGGTACTTCATGTTTCTGTCCTCATAACTTTTTTCCCTCCATAAGGTGTCTGTGCCAAATATGTGTCTTGTTTTTCCAACATCCAGGTCATTCTAAATGTACCCAGGGTTTGACAATTCCTCTGGAGGGGTGCATAGAAAATAGCCAAAATATATAAATGTTTTTTTGGGTGACAAAATGCTGTACAAGGAAGCTTTTTTTAATCTTTCTAAAAATTCCATCAGCAAAAGGTCTCCTTTGCAAGAATAACAATTTTTCAGAAAAAGGCAGCGTTGTATCAAAACTATTTTTCTTTTTCTGCAGTTTTTGCATTTTTCTAAAGGGTAGTCAAGCTGGATGTTTGATGGCAATTGAATGTTGTAGCTCCTGTTTGAAGGTTGTGTTGGTACAACATGTGCCCAGTTTTCTTTTTAATCAAGGGATGTGGAAGATGAATATTTTGGTTGGCTTAATCACTGAACCTTACCACAAACTATTAGCTGTCAAACAGTGTAATATCTCCTGATATTCATAGTAAATCGGATTTTTGACTCCAAGTACCATTGTGAAATGGAGTAAGGAGCACTTGTGATCTTCTTCAGCTGCGGCTAGTGTAGCAGTGATTCACTTTACTAGGAAACCAATTCCTGTTACTGCATGCATGTGAAATGGTAACCCAGGTTTGTTACAAATGCCATCTAGGGGAGAACGTTTTTCCCTAATATGTCAATTGATATAGTGTAAAAACTCCCCTGGTATTACAAAAGTAATTTTGTCTTTCTTTCTTCAGTAATGTTACAACCATTTGAATATGACCCTAACGAGAAGAGTAAACACAAGTTCATGGTACAGACAGTATTTGCTCCACCACATTTTACAGATTTGGAAGCTGTGGTAAGTATTACTAAAATATAAATGACGTTCCTGTGACATAATTCTTGTTTGTTGCATAAACCTTTTTTTTTTAACACTGTGCACGGAAAGTGAAATAGTGTGCTAAACACATTTGGTTCAAGTGATCTTTTGTATTGCTCAGCAAGAAGCTATGAATCAGTAGAAAAATGTACTGAAGTCCATTCTTGGGCTTCTTCAAAATAACAAGTGTGTTTAACTGGTTTCTACTTATTCCTATGCTCTTCCTTGGTGTGCATTTTGCATACTTTTAAAGTACATGGTTTCAAAGGGAGAAGTCATAGTACAACAAAATTCTCAAGATCCCGACATGGAATGTCAACAAAAGCCTCATACG
The DNA here is from genome assembly GCF_964263255.1 of Lissotriton vulgaris. Lineage (NCBI taxonomy): Eukaryota > Metazoa > Chordata > Amphibia > Caudata > Salamandridae > Lissotriton > Lissotriton vulgaris. The sequence continues at coordinate 671,603,315 of NC_141691.1, read as the reverse complement.
CACAATGTACTATCTGAACAGTTGGGAGTTGGGGTGAATACTCCCTCCAAGGAAACTCTCTAAGAATAAGGCATTGGCTTCTTGCTAGTGACACCAGTATCCGTGAATCTGCCAGGTGTTGAAAACCAACCAGCAGACACTATAAGCAGACACATTTTTGAAGATTGTCATTGGGTTCTAAACGACTACGTTCAGTTTCTTTAGGTTATTTGGGTCGTCATCGCAGCTACACCTGTGCAGCAGTAGACAGGAGAAAAGGCAAAGACTTCACACCCACTATCCCAGAGCCAGGGTCCTTGAGGAAATTCTTTTGATTGACTTGATCCCAAGCATTTCTTCATGCTTTTCTGCTGATGCCCTTAATTCCAAGAATGGTTGCCAGGTGGGGTTTCAATAGAGCCAGGATGATCGTTCTACATCCTCAATGGTCATGCCATTAATTTTTCACCGATCTACTTCGCTTATCAGAGGAATCCTAAAGTTGACATCAATGCGGAAACTATCTACTGACCAGAACGAAATGCAAGATCCTGCACCAGAAACTGACATCGCTGACATTAACCTCTTATACATTAATGCATCCAAAATAGATTTTGGAACGTCAATCCTCGCATAGCTCCACCCATGGCCTATTGGTGTCTGTTACGCGCACCAAAGACCATATATCTTCAATTATCACGGCCGTGACAATTGAAGACATATGCTCGCAGTGGCGTGCGCGCACCACTCTCAAGCTCTTTTTTTTTTTTTTTTTTTTTTTTTAATAGGGAACGATTATAATGTAAGCACTAGGCACACAGCAGTTGTTAAAACACATTTTTTTAAAGTAAATGTGACCGTAATAATAAATAATTAATCACACTGACAACCCTTCGCCGTCGTAGCTTCAGAAGCGCAAGAGCAGGTAAAACCTCTTCGGTCACTAGGTGGCAGCACGCGCTGACTAGTTCAGTGACAGTCGCTTTTGAAACTGGGTATTTTTCCTTCGCTGAAGTTGCTTTCATTCAAAGTTTAATAAAAACGCGTCTTCTCAAAAGCGGTGATTCACGCAGGTCATTTTGGACTTAACTTGCGGTCTATGTTAATCTGCCTACAAGAGCATATGCTGTATAAGGGGTTTCTATAACTGTTAGGATTGACTTCTTGTAACAACTGTAAACCTGGACACTCGAGGCAGAGGGGCAGGTGGGCTATAGGCATCAGTGGGCAGAGCAGTGCAGCTGTAAGGGGTGTGGGACGGGCTACAGAATGTTTGCGCCCCCAGGTGGAGAAGGGGCATGTGAGAGGCCGGTCCGCGCCGGTGTTGGCAGTGCGGATGTTGGATGTTGCCGTATTAGGATAGTAGTACTGGAGAAGAAATAGGGATCTGTCGGGCCCAAATGAGTGGGCGGTGCAGGTGTTACGGGGCAGGTGACACCGGGGATGCTGGGCCCAGATGAGTGGGCGGTGCAGGTGTTACGGACAGGTGGCACCGGGGATGATGAGCCCAGATGTGTGGGTGGTGCAGTTGTTACCAGACAGGTGACAGCGGGTGGGGACGTTGTTAGTGTATCGGTGGCACAGGGGATGCTCGGCTGCAGTAGGTGGTGCAGTAGTTATGCAGAGGTGGCACAGAGGACGCTGGGTTCATGTCTGGTGTGTGATGCTTGTAGTGGACATGTAGGGGGTTCTCTGTGTTTGTTTGCTCCTCCCTCCTCCTTCGACCTCCCCAAGTGCCCTAGTTCTTTTCGAGTCCGAGATCTTTAACTGTCCTCACCATTGCGTGATTCAGAACTCACTTTGCTCTCACACTCACTCACTCTCGTATGATTTTATCTCTGGAGTCCTTGCCCACCTTATCCTTGCCAGCCAATGCGCTTCGCGAGGAACAGTCACCAGGGCGACGCGGCATGCCGGACTTTAATTATTAAATTAGCATTTCTTGTTTAACGAAGTCCTTCTTTCGCGCTCGTGCAGCCCGGGTTCAGGTGTTTGTGGCGGGAGCCGCCTAGGTTTCTGGACACTGCTCTTCGGCGGACTCGGCGTGGCACAAGCAGGGCCCCTACCCGCCAGTAGGATACAGCTCCCCTGCAACCCAACACTGACAATCTATAGGCAGTTCACGTAAACCTTTAGAGGATTTTTATCACCGTTAAGCAGGGTGCTGGCACAAATGACAGACCGGTAGGACCATGCACATTAATTTGGTCTATTGTGTATCTTATTTTAATGTTTATTGTAAAGAAATGTTATTATTCCTTATACAGAAATCAATTGTAGCCTGCAGACTCATTCCTTCCCATCCTGTGTCCTCGTTGAACCCCCCCCCCCCCCAGATCTCGCCTAGTCTATCTACCCATGCCCTCTCCATTCCTCTGTCCACCTCCACCCTATCGGAGACCCTGTGCCCCCTCCGCGCTCTGTACTACCTTGCCCTCCATTTGTGCCACCTGTCCAGTGCTGCATCAGCCCCCTCTCCTTGGCATCTTCTCCCGGGTCCTCTGCGTTCGTACGGTGCCCTCTGCCCACGCTCCATATAACCCCCTTTTCCCTTTCTACCTCCACCTCAAGCACTCGTCCCTCTCGGCGCATATTCTGTCTGCAATCCCTTCTCGGCCCACGGATACCACCTCCACAGCCCCCTTTCTTATTCTCAATTTACTTAAAGCAGTTGACTTAGAAAATGTCTGCTGCACAAACTTTAAGCCAGGCAGGATGTGCGCCCCCCACACACACACACCCACCCCCCCCATGGAGTTTTCCTCCACATCTTTTGTGTTGTCAATACTTAATTGGATAATGTCCCCTAAAATCAACTCTGAATTACTGCTCCCTAATCTGAACTTCTAATCATGCCCCCATCTTGTTCTGCTTCTAGGGGTAGTGTTTGCCACAATGAGAATCGTGGTGGCAGGTGGGGTATATATATCTCTAATCATTAGTATATGTAGTAGACCTTTGTACTTACTACCATTCCTATGTGATTTTAGAGTTGATCTGTTTGTATCTCTTCCTTTAATGACTTTACAACGTGTACATTTGCAATTTTCCCTCCTTTAACTCCACTTGCACATTTTGTAATTTTTTTTATATATATCTATATATATGTGTGTATTTTTTTTCTAGTTGTAACTTATGTAACTCATGAATTCCAAAGTCCTTATGTAACGCAACTGGTTCTTTTGTAAAGCCCTCTGACACCTTCGGGTAATGTTTGCGCTATAGAAAATCGAATTAAGAAAAAGGTGCCAGGCAGTCTACTCGCTCACCGACTAACCCCGTCAACGCCATCTCCACATCGACAACGACCAGCTCTGTCGACGACAACATCTTCTGCTAGTCGTCGACGGTTCTGGGTACGACGACCTATCTCGTCGATGATCAAGATCACTTCAAAAAAGACCACGTTGTCGACGGCTCCTCAAAAACACTAGTCGACGAAGCCATTGTCGACGCGTACTTCGTCGTCGACGCTAACATCTTCGTCGAAGATCTCGGCGTCGGCAAGTACCTCGCCGACGGCAGTCTCGTCGGCGGTATCCTTACCGTTGACGGAGGCTCCGTCGATGTCAAAGACCTAGTCGACACCTGCTCCACCAGTTCCATCGTCGTCGACAAAGACCTCGTCGACGACATCAACGACGAGCTCATAGACGGTGCATTTTTCGTTGGCGACTGCAACCACCTTCACAGTGGCAACAGCTACAACCGCTGTCGCTTCCCAAAAACGACGACCAGTGCCACTGGTTTTGAGCCCTTTGCAGCCTTCCACAAGGCTACCTGCTCAACTGTTTGTGTCCGCAGATGAGGATGCCTCCGACGGATCGGATGCAGATGACAACTTTTGGGCTGCACATAGCCCGTCGGAACTACATATAAAATGCCAGAACTATGATGATGATGATCTAGAGTCTCATGTCTCCATTGCGGATCATGATGATGACAATGATGGCGATCAAGGAGATCCTATGGCTCAGTTGCCAATTTCATTAATATCAAACCTGCAATATATGCTGGAAGACTATAATCTTCGCTTTCCACACTCTATGCAGGCCTCTCCACCGCCAACATTGACACCAGTATCCGTTCCAGTTGCACCGGTTCAGTCTCCTGTTCCTCCGGACACTGAGGATGATCATAATATGGACCAGGATGATGACGCTGTTTTCACAGGTTGGGACAATTATCAAGCTCATACTCCGTCCCCTCCTCCAGATTCCCCTCTGGCATCTCTTCCAGTGGATATAGGAGGGTTCCACCTCTTAATGGAAAGGGCAGCAAAACGTTTTCACTTGCCTTTGGTCACCAGGCAAGAGGATTGCTTCCTCTACGATTTCAAGAATCAACCTTTGAAACAAGTACACGCCATGCCAATTATAGACTTTATTTGGCAAGAAGGTCTAAATCCTATGCAGCGCCCCAATTCAGTTCCATCTGTATTGCCACTCCTCGACAAAAAATATAGGGCGCCTGACAATTCACCTGCCTGCCTTGTTTCCCAACCAAAGCCGGACTCTGTCATCACGCAGGCTGCACAAAACAGATCTTGTAATCCAGTTTCACCGTTAACATCCCCGCCTGACCAAGAGGGGCGACACCTGGATACCATCGGTAAAAGGTTTTCCACCATGTCTGCGACTACAGTACGGGCGGCAAATTCTTTGGCCATCCTGGGACGGTATGACCGACAGATGTGGTCAGAGATGTCTGCTTTTCTTGACCTTATTCCTGAATCATTCAAGGTGGAAGCCATGAAGATTCTACAGGAGGGTGAAAAAATGTCATCTGAAATTATAGAATGCGCAATTGACGTTTCCTTTTTAGGATTTAGACAGCTGGCAGGAGCTGCAGTCTTGAGTAGGCAGGGCTGGCTGAAGGCCACATCCTTTCGACCGGAGGTTCAGACCAGAGTACTTTCCATGCGTTTTGATGGGGAATCCCTCTTCGGCAAACATGTGGATGACTCCTTGGAGTCCATCAAGAAGGATACGGACACTGCCCGTGCCTTAGGATCACTCCAATATCGGAAACGGCCATTTCGTGGAGTGCGCGGTCGAGGCGCCTCATCCTCCTTTCGGGGCTCTTCCTCTCAATACCGCTCCTATAACGACAACAGACCGCGTTACTCGAACCAAATCAGCCAAGACAAACTGATTCTAGACAGTACAGGAGAAAATCAACATACAGGGGAGGCAATTCCTCCAAAAAGCAATGACATTTAAAACTCAAGTCTCCTCCTACTGCGAAGACTGGAGGTCGAATCTCTCAATACTCCTTCAATTGGTCAAAAATAACGTCAGATCGTTGGGTCTTGGAAGTAGTTTCAAAGGGCCACTCACTAGAATTTGTCAAGTTTCCTCCCAACCGCCCTCCGAAATTTCCCCTTCCGGTACATTTGAAGGAACTGTTTGCACAAATTACTGTTATGATCCAAAAAGGAGCAATAGAAGTGGTTCCCCAATAACAGGGGACAGGTTTTTATTCCCGAAATTTTTTTTTTTGTTTGTTTTTTTTTCTTATCGGAAAGAAATCAGGAGAAATCAGGCGACCGATATTGGACCTAAGAACACTCGACAAGTACATCAAGTCTCAGACCTTTCGCATGCTGACTCTAACAGAAATCTTACAGTTCCTAAATCCCAGATAGTGCCTCTCTTCAATCGACCTCCAAGACTCATATGTTCATGTGCCAATACACCAGAGACACAGAAAATACCTACGCTTCAAAGTAGGCTCAAAGCACTTTCAATTCAAGGTCTTACCTTTCGGCCTTCGTTCTGCTCCACGAGTATTTACAAAGATCATATCCCTGGTGGCAGCTTATCTACGCCTGCAAGGCATACAGATTTACCCCCTACTTAGACGACTGCCTGATCAAGGCTCCAACCTTTCTTGCAGCAAGACAACCCACTCAAACTTGCCTGTCAGTCTTCAAGCACTTGGGTCTTTCAATCAATCACGAAAAATCGCAAGTCCTTCCGGAACAGAAAAAGGGTTTTCTAGGAGCATTGATAGACACAAAACTGGCAAAGGCATTTGTTTCAATGGAACGCCAAGTACCTATCTCCAAATTGGTGGATCTTCTACGATCAAAAAGGTCGGTTTCAGTCCTAACATTGAAATCCTTTCTGGGTATGACCTCATCTTGCATTCCTTTGATCCCCAACTGCAGGTTGCATATGAGAGTAATTCAGGAAGAATTAGACAAACAATGGCGACAGGTCTCAGGCACGTTCAACAACAATCTCATTGACGCCTCGGATACAAGTAGCATTGGACTGGTGGGCTCACCGTCCCAATGTCGCCACAGGACGCTCTCTACTAGAGACAGCTCCCACACTTACTCTTACCACAGACGCCTCCTTGGAGGGTTAGGGTGCACACCTCCAAGGACTGTCCAACGGCAAATGGACTGGGGTCCAACGCAAGTGGCACATCAACCGTCTAGAGCTCTTGGCCATTTTCCTCGCTCTAAAGTCCTTCTGTCTCCTAGTGGAAGGAGAGTCTGTGTTAGTGCGCACAGACAACACCACCAGTATGCACTACATAAACAGGCAAGGAGGTACGAGATCACGGCTGCTCTCCAAGCAGGCACAGCAAATCTGGGAATGGGCAATAAAACATTGAGTCCAATTGACTGCAGTTCACGTACCGGGCATCTCCAACGCCCTTGCAGACTCTCTCAGCAGAACTGCCACCGGCAACCACAAGTAGGAGCTACACCAGCCAACTCTAGAGTATGTCTTTCGCCTGTGGGGCCAGACAGACCTGGACTTTTTTGCGACTACACTCAATCGCAAATGCCTACACTATGCAAGCTAGCATCCCCACAAAGGGTTGAGCGGGAATGCATTTTCGATCAATTGGTAAAGAAAATTTGCATACGCTTTTCCGCCGATCCCTCTCTTGTCTCGCCTCCTGCACAAGATGAGATTACAGCCATGTCACATCCTGCCAATTGCTCCTAGGTGGCCGCGTCGACCATGGTTCACAGACCTCCTTCTCCTCTCTGTGCCCACCAATAACTATTCGTCCACTGCCTCAACTTCTCACCATGAGTCACGGACGGATTTGCCATCCAGACCCGGTGTCTCTCCAGCTCACCACTTAGAACCTGAGCACCTTGAGTTTGCCCATTTAACTATCACACCTGACTGTAGAGGTCCTAGCTCATGCATGAGCTCCTTCCACCATCAAGACTTGTAAATTAAAATGGAAGCGCTTTTGTATTTGGTGCGACTCAGTAGCCATTGACCCTATGCTCGCTACCCCTGAGCAAATCCTACCTTTCTTCCTCCTCCTGGCGAGATCAGGCCTTTCTCATTCCACTCTGAAGGTCTTCCTGGCTGCGATTTCTCGCTTCCGACACGATAGTTCCACATCTCTATACTCCTCTCTGATCATTCGTCAGTTCTTTAAAGGCTTATTCAGGATGTTTCCGACGTCCTCCGTCGTCATGGCGCCTGAATCTCGTATTGGCCCAGCTTCTCAAGCCTCCATTTGAACCAATCCACTCGGCGGATTTGAAATTTCTTACTTGGAAGGTTTCCCTTCTACTCGCACTTACGTCATCTCGGCGAGTGAGTGACATACAAGCGTTTACCATTCAGGCCACTTTTCTACAGATTTCAAAGGACTCTGTCATACTACGTACAAACCTAAAGTTTATACCCAAGGTTCCTTCGGACTTCCACCTTAATGAACCTGTGATACTTAAAACTTTCTTCTCTAACCCTCAGTCTCCTGCTGAGGGTACTCTTCATTCGCTTGACCTGAAGCGATGCCTTAAGTTCTATATCCAACGTACTGCGGCATTTCGAAAGTCAGACCAACTCTTTGTGGCATATGGGCGGATGAGCAAGGGACATCCGGTCTCCAAGCAGGCCATCACCCGCTGGATTTCTTCGGACATTTTCTACTGCCATCAACGGTCTGGCAAGCCATTTTCTGCTCTGGTGAGAGCACATTCGACTAGAGCAGTAGCATCCTCTACTGCCCTGTTTGCTGGAGTGCCTCTGCATCAGATCTGCACGGCGGCAACGTGGTCCAGCAGGCACATGTTCACGAGGCACTACTGTCTGGAGACCGCTACCGCTGCGGACACTGCTGCGGGTCAATCGGTGCTACGAAATCTCTTTAAATGAAGGTGAGCCTCTGTTGCTTCCCGCCTCCTGTCATGAAAGGTTTTCTTATGTATATATATGTATATATATATATTTACGTGTTATAACAATGTTGCTATATGATGCATTTTCAAGAGTTACCTTTTATGATACTTATGGGTATTGCTTACTGCTTTCTATTCTTATTAAAGCATGTGAATCTATGATGAACACCCTAATACTGGAGAAGAACAAAAGTTACTTGCCTGTAAACTGTGGTTCTCCAGTATTGGTTTCTTTCATAGATTCACATGCGACCCACCCTTCCTCCCCTCAGAGGCTCTCTTCTCCTCATGCACTCTTTTGTCACCCTTGTGCTACGAAAATCTGAGGGCCTGAGCTTCTAAGGAGAAGGTTCTAGAGGGTGCTACAGTCTGATTGGCTGGAATATGGACCAAATAATGACAATGATGTGTTAGTAAAGTGATACTCCCTTATGCTTTCTATGAGTCAATGCTGTTCTATGGTACTTTGAAATTTTATGAAAAATCTTATATCTTTATATATTTTTTTTAATGTATATATTTTTATTAATATATTTACATATGTATAAGTACTTTATGTATATATGTTTTTTACTACTATTTTATGTACCATGGGACTCCCACTTCCACGACGGGAATTATTCAAGCATGTGAATCTATGAAAGACACTAATACTGGAGAACCACAGTTTACAGGTAAGTAACATTTGTTCTTAGCAGCCATTATTACATATATACAACAGAAGATCCCCATTACAGATGTCTTTCTTGAGTTTGCCTGTGACATAAAAAAGGTTCTCCTTAAGAGAGATCACCCTCTGGGGAATTAAATGTAGTGTTATCTAAACATACAGATGCTCCATTAGAAACTATGTACAAGCCTACTCTGCAACTCTTATTATTGAAGGCAGCTTTCTTAGTAGCTGTTAATGTTCGTAGAGTTGGTGAAATTCAGGCTTAGTGCACCTGGTTGTTCATACCAGTTAAATAGTTAAAACTCACTTTTCTTTCCTACTAAAAGTAATATCACATTTTCACATTAATCTGTCTACTTTACTATTATCATTTCCCTAACTTGTTGTCTCAAACTTAGGTAGTTCTAAACACACTGTATAGCAAGAGAGCTTTGAATTATTACTCAGCCCTTACGTTCTCCAGGATTTGATCTTTTAGAGGTAGACATTCTCGAATCATTCGGAATCATTGTGCTGAGAATCACCTCGACCTTTGAAATAATAATAAACACTGTTAAAATTGCCATAGGTCCAGCAGTTATTATTAACACTACCACTTAATTTTAGACATTCCAAACTTCAGCCGGTGGGGTACAAGTGCTAAATTCTGTACTCCTCCTAAAAGCCACCATTGCTCAGATTATTACTGATGCCTTGTAAGGGAGTTCCTGGAAAGAGCTTGGAAGCATCTTTAAATATTTGGCAACTTTCTCAGGATTTTGGCTTTTTCTTCAACAGCTGGAGCAATTGCCAGTTGCTGCAATTTACAGTGAGTTGTTTAAAGGGTTAGTAGATTATTTTTTTTTCTTTCCAACCCAAGGAGATAGTTCACCTGTTATAAAACTGGAAAGAGTTCTCTCTTCAAAAGGTGTCCCTCTTGTAGACAAGGAAAAATCTACTCGGATGACCCTCCGTTCATATGCCAGTACTGCTTACATTGAAAGCAAAAGGCCTCTTACTCTGACATTTGTCAAACTTTTCCTGCAAATTCCTTGAAAGACTATAAAAAGGAGACTAGCATTGTCTCTCCCGGAGAGGAAAGATTCCTCTCCAGGGGGTGCAACCTCATCAAATGATGATTCTGTACGCAGTGCTTCACAAGCGCATCCTCCTAGGTAGAGCAAAAAGGAAACCTTTCAAATTTCCAGAACTGGAATAATCTAAAAAGAAAAATGTCCTAGTATTTGTTGAGTGCCTGATGGTGTGGGGGAGGGTGTCAGGAGTTGGGATCCATTTAAAAGTTGTAGGATCTGCCGCTCAGGAAAAAAAAAGCAAATGGCTCCTTTCACAAGGCGTCCACTAATGCTTCTGAGCAGTCTTTGCTCCTAAACAGCCACCTCAGTATGCTCAAACCATACCTCAAGAACTGGATGAGGATGGCGATCATCAGGACCGTGATCAAGGAGATGCACAAGAGGAAGATGTGCCTGTGAATTATATGGAAGATGTTCATGAAGATGACACATGGAGAGACGTAATTACCCCTGAGGTGGAAGATTAGACCCCCCACCATAACTGAAGTAACCCCTAGATGATATTGCTCATATCCATGCTATCCTTGAAAGTAGCCAAAAAGGTTAGCTTAACTTTGATAACAGTGGAGAAAGAATGCTTCCTCTTTAACAAGAACGGCAAATTAAGTCCGTAATTTACATCCCAATTGTGGATTGCATCTGTAAGGAAGGGCTAAAACTTATGAAGACATCTGCTATGGCCCAACCTCATTACACATCAGTAAATAAAACAGGCCACAAAAATCAATGCATTGCATGACTGGTCGTTCTAAGCTGTATTCTGTCACTGCAGCTGCAGTGCAAAGGAAGTTCAAAGACCCAGTTACACCTGTATCTCCGCCCCCGACACTAATGGGAAACGCAAAGATAATCTTCGACACAAGGCGGCCAATGTCTTAGCCGCTCTGTGACTGGGCTCCCATCCGATATGGCACAACATTTCTCCATTGAGCAACCTCATCCCAGAGGATCAAAAGAACAAAACCAAAGCCACCGGTATAGGAGTGATAAGTGCTGCTGTGCACCCATAATGGGTAATTCCATGGATGTCACAAATTTAGGATCCACCAGTTTGAAAGCCATCACTTGAAAGACGAGGTTATTTACATGCCCCTCTTTCCACACTGAGGCACAGTCCAAGAATCAAGACCTGCACTTTGACATGGCATTAAGACTTTTCGGGTAACATGTTGACGGTACTTTGCATTCAATAACTGACAGATACTACCTATACATTTGGAGCCTTCTATTACAACTGACCTTATTGTGCTTGCAGAAGAATGCTGGACTATAGAGATACTTCAGACTAGTATGGCAGCCAGGGCAGACAATATTATCCCTACAAGCAGTCAGTATATGATCATGGTTACACCTCAGGCAGAGGCCAAAAACTTATCAATGGCCTTCGTTCAAAGACAGTAGTATCCTAGTTGCATCCTCAAGATAGCAGACTATACCTGACTTCTGAATGCAGTATTTGCTATCAACTCTCACCCCCTCAAATCAGGCAAAGTGAAGACGATCTCTCACTTTTCCTCCGCCTAGGGGAATATTGTGACAGACCACTGAGTACTACAAAGTAAGGAATCTGGACACATGCTGAAATTCCTTCAACAAAGCAACATCACTTGCCTCTTCAAGAACTGCGGTGGGAGTGCCTAATCATCCTCAAGAGTGATGGAAAATGTTCCTAACGCCCGCTTCTACTCCAGATTTATTCTGGTGAGAATGAAGACTGGGTAGATGGCAGCAGATTATCAACTTCTCAAAATTCAACAAATTCCCCAGAAAACTGGGCTTTCAGATGGTAACCGTTTAAGAAATCTTTCGACTGCTGCAGGAAGGAGTTTCTCACCTCTCTGGATCTACAAGTTACCTACATATGCTTCCTCATATATCCAAGCCACAGACACTATTTGAAATTCTTGAGGGTTGCACTATCCATTCAGAGCAGTTCTTTGTGGCCTGAAATATTTTCCTCAAATATTTACAATGTGCCTAGTACAGGTGGCAGCTTGTCTTCAGTCATGTCCACCAGGTAGTCCATATCTGGACGAATGGCTGGTGAGCGTGCCCTCAGCAGAGGAAGCCTGCGCCAAAAACCTACATTACCCTGTTGCATCATCTGAATCCTGAACTCAACATGAACAAATCTTCTACCTCTCCCACTACAAGGCTTCAGTTTCTGAGAGCAATCCTGGACACACAGCAGAGCAAAGTATTCATCTGTGGAATGCATGTCAAAACTATAGCCAATGGCTTCAAATCTCTGAAGATTCTATACAATTGTGGCCAGAATATACAACTCCTTGCTGAGTCTAATATCTTCTTGCATTGTGGAGAGAAAGACCTGAGCACACACAAACTTAATATAGAATTGTAATAAATTCTTTAGTCTTGGTTTCACAACAACGACGAAGGACAGTTGGTAGGTGCAGCAATAATGTTTATTGCGCCAGCCGACACGCTTTTCATTGTAGTGAAATACACTCCAAATCTTCAGGGCCAAATCCAAATGGAAAGTAAGGGTAATCCCCCACGACTGGTGATAATTCCAGCCCAGTTCGGGTACAAAGGATCTTCTGATGAGGCGCGCCAATCAAGCGTAGAATACACTTCTTAGTCAATTCTTGAGGATTAATTTCGAGCTCTATGCGCCAGAAACTTCAAGGGCAGTGCTGTAATAAGCGGCCGTATTGGAGCAGTACTCGGGGAAGCCTCAATGGGCGAAAGTAGCCGGCACCGCCCTTCAAAGTCGTTCTGTCTTGCTTGCACGAGTGTTGCTGCTCCCTCCGGGTCTGGGTCCAGACCCGTAGGGAGCAGCAACACTCGTGCAAGCAAGACAAGAGCGACTTTGAATGGCGGTGCCGGCTACTTTTGCCCATTGAGGCTTCCCCGAGTACTGCTCCAATACGGCCGCTTATTACAGCACTGCCCTTGTTCCTGGAGCATAGAGCTCGAAATTAATCCTCAAGAATTGACTAAAGTGTATTCTACGCTTGATTGGCGCGCCTCATGAGAAGATCCTTTGTACCCGAACTGGGTTGGAATTATCACCAGTCGTGGGGGATTACCCTTCATTTCCATTTGGATTTGGCCCTGAAGATTTGGAGTGCATTTAACTCCAATGAAACACGTGTCGGCTGGCGCAACAAACATTATTGCTGCACCTACCAACTGTCCTTCGTTGTTGTTGTGAAACCAAGACTAAAGAATTTATTACAATTCTATATTAAGTTTGTGTGTGCTCAGGTCTTTCTCTCCACAAAATTATATGTAGGTGCTTGGCACATTACATTGTCAAGAGGTTGTACAGGTCACCCCTTTTCCTAGTAGCACCACTCCAGTATAACCATTGCATAAACCATACCAAATACCTGTTGGTGCGCAAAGTTCCCCTTCAGCTAAGTACCTGGTCCATTCTTTGAAATCTTCTTGCATTGGGCTCTTTCCATTTTGGTATCTGCGTATGTGACCGATACCACAGGAGTTGCTTTACTGAACACCCCCTCAATACAGTATTTAGGGGGCAGCCCGGAACCAAGAAGACCGATTCCTGCAACCTACAAAGAAGGACTGAAGAAGACGCCCAGCGGAGGAGACTGCAAAGACGACCTGACTTGACCCCAGCCCTACCCGCCCCTCTGCAGTTTCCATAGATCCTGCACCCAAAATCTCCTAGTGCTTCAGCCAGCGACGTATAGAACTCCTGGGAGGACTACCTGCCTCCAATAAAGACTGGATCTCCTGTGAAGAGCAGCTCTGTTCAATAGAAACACGAAAGAAAGACTGAACCTGCTGAGGACAAAGGAACCTGCCGCCTGAAACCACCACTGCACCTGACACCTACGGCCCGAACCGCAGTGGCTCACCACTCCCAGCGAGGTCTGCCATTACTCCAGAGTTCAAGTCAATCATCCGTTGACCCCTCCAGGACTCCCTGATGTCGCCTGCAGCCTCTACACGACACTCTGCCCCCCCGCCCCGCCCCCCCCCCCCCCCCCCCCCCCCCCCACACACACACACACACATGTCTAGAGGATGTAGAATTGCTGGGGACCCAAGGAACCACCTAAGGTAAGAAGATAGGGACCCCATGGTGAGCGCATGCAGTGTGGGAACACAATCGCGAGCTCCGTACAACTGTGTAAGTCGCGGTTGGATTTTTAAGGACTAGGGACCCTTCCCAATGGACCTTTAAGAAACCCTGTGGGAGACAGAAGGTTGGAGAGCTACATCACTTGTGGATACCATGGTACCCAATTTACCTATCCCATGGAAGCCTGGTGCATAGGTGTGAAATGGCGTCGGAAAACACTGTCGAACCAGACGGAGGACTTCAGGAAAGTTCCACTGCTTGAAGAGGAGAAAATGTCCAGAGGAATCCAATTGTGGATACCTGAAGAGGAGTACCTGAAAGCAGAGGGGATAGTGTCTGTCACTCAGGGGTAACCAGGAGACTTGGAAGACTAATGCCCTCTAATGTCGGGTGCTTCAGGGATGACATTGATAACCTTGACTCTGCAGCTGTTGGGGACCAGGCGACGCTGAGGACGACCAGGAGCCGGCTACAAGCTGTCCCACGACGGATGTCGAGTACTGAGGGGTCGGTGTCCAGCAGGAGCACCAACAAGCCTTGGCCAATGTAACCCTATGCAGGAAGTCAAAAAGGAACAAAGTTGGGACCAGCAAGACCCAGTAGACCCACCAAGAGCAGGGAAGTCAGGGTAGGCCTTGAGCAATCAAGGGATCCCAAGGAAACAATCTGACCCTCAAGTGGACCCACAGGCTGAAAGCACTGATGTCATGAGAGGATATCAAGCAGCTCACCATAAGATGCAGGCCACGATGCACACTATGTGGTGTGGCCGAAGATTGTGGTAACTGGAGGTGCTCGAGGTTGTGGCTAATTGGAGCCCAAAGATCTTGCAAAGTTGACAGCAAGCCTTTGCAACTACAAAGTGGATGATGTACTTGAGGGTTCAGTTATTGCAACCCCCACGAGGACTACTGGCCTCAAACTTGGTGAGAGGGTAGAGCAGGCCTCTAAAGCTGTGGAAAACCACCAGCTGGATTCCATAGCCCACAGAGTCCAGAGGAGCTCAAGATCTGCAGACCGGTCAACTTAGTTGCGGTGCCTGCGAATGCAGGGGAGTGACTCCTTCACTCCAACAGAGATTACTTTGTTTTACCTTGATTCTTCACAGTTCTTGGAAGGTTCCTGCATGATGCACAGGCACAGACGATGCAGCAGACTGGAAGGGGGATGAAGTCTGGCCAAACGAAGTCCAGAGTGCCCAGACGGTAGAAGTGCAATGGCATCTTATCCCACAGCGAATCTAGGGACCTACACCCAGGTAAGCCCTTAAGAACCCTAGGGAAAGGGTTGGAATGATTAAGGGGACCCTCCCAGCGGAGGGTCTGACCAGACCCCTGCGCCAGAGCGGTACCAGCGGCTCCCAGGACTGGCTTGAACTGGACTATGCGCGGGGACACCAAATGTGCCTCTCATGCAGGCTTTCTGGTGCTGGCAAGCGCACCCACCCAGCTCTAATGCACTAAATCCTGTCTGGAAGGTGGTCACACCTCCTTGTGACAAGATGTCTATTGTTCCACCTTTCTCTGCTCGAGCTTGTCTCGGCAACAGGAGGGCAGAAATGTCTCTGGTCGGCAGCAACCATTTTGTGCTGTCCGGGTCAAGAAGGCTGGTACCGGAGACACTGAACATAACGGAGCGATCTTCCAGTGCTTGGAATCATACCTCCCACACCTTTTACGGTGTGGGGTATGATGCTAACATGTTTGGTACCAAAAATGATAGGATTTGTTGCAACCGTTTTCAAGATGGTCATCGTGTGATTACGCTGTGCCCCTCTATATAGTATATGGCTGCAGCACTTGCAACCCGGCAGAATGGATTACGTAGGCTGCAGGCGTGTCCTGCTCATGCAGTGGTACCCTCTCACTGAGAACCAATCACCCTGCCTTCAGGATTGCAAAGGCCTACTATAGGGGTGACTTAAAGGTTTTAAGTGCAATGACCCTTCAATATAGTAAACCTATATCTTAAGTAAGTGGTGCATGCACCAACTTACACAGGCTCCAATGCCAGGCCTGTAGTTCCAATTTGAATGGTCTCCCGTGGGTTGCATAATACATGCTTCAGGCCGTGGGGGTCGTCTGGGGTACCTATGCCCTGGATACATGGGTACCATAGACTAGGGACTGACAAGTGTACCCCAGTATCCAATCTGGGATTTACCCAAGTACTGAACTTACCAATTTAAGGAGAAAGCAGGTAGACTAGAATCCTGATTAACAGGATCCTAGTCAGACTAGTCAAAAACAGCATCGCATCAAGCAAAAAGTGGGGGTAATCAGGAAAAGCAGATCCTACTTTCCTACACCTGGTAAGGTGAAATCCGACCTCAAGACACCTCTGCATCCAGCTGCCCTACATCCCGGAGAAGAGGACCTGAGGTGCACCTATGTCCCGAGCCCTCCAACTTACCTGCCCAGCTATTTGTTTCTCCTGCAAGACTTCCTGGACTGAGCCTCCAGCTAAAAACCAGAACCGCCAATCCCCGTTGAAAACAGGGCACCCAATGCCAAAACAGCACCCTGTACCCAGCCGCCCCTATGTCGCTGTGGGTGCACCCTGTGTGCCAACTCTGATCCCCCTTTGCCCTGAGCTGAACCCTAGGAGCTTTGCTCTCACATCTAAGTAGCGTGCCAGTGAGCAGCCACCAACCGGAGGACCCCTATCCCCCATTGATAACACTGGGCCTCAGCACCTGGCCACCTTAGCACAGCTGAGGGTGCTTTGAGAGTGCATCATTGACCCCGGGGGAATACTGGTTCTAACCCCAGAGAACTAACTCCCAATCCGAAGTACTTACCGTTAAACAGATAAAATTGTGTTTGAGGCATGTGAGCTGTAGATCACATACTGTGCATAGCCTACCATTTAGGGTTGGGTCTGGATGTTTTTACTTTGTTTTTCTTCGAAGAAGTCTTTCCAGTGACGAGGTAGGCGACTCCTCCTTTCGGTGATGGTGCACATGGGCATCGACTCCATTGTTAGATGATTTTTTTTCTGGCATCAGGTTTGGGCGTGTATCATTGCGCTCTGGTTTGATACCGTTCCTTTGGTTTCCCTCGGTGATTAAGATACTCACCCTCGACGGTATTGTTTTTGATCTCGTCTCCCTTTCTATTGCGTATCGTAAATACATAAAATAATCTTTCGAACAGAAAGTTCATGGAAGGCCGTCGGGCCTACCCGCGTCTGGTCGACCTGCAGTGATGGAACAAACTCCCTTCAAATTCTGCCCTCGGTGTCACGTGAAATACCCGCGCATCGACTCACACGAAGTGTGTTATCTGTGTTTGTCCCCCGAGCACAGAGAACCAGACTGCGACGCGTGCCAGACTTTCCGCTCCAGGAAAACACTTTGCGACCTTCGGGCCCGACGTTGCAACATGCAGAACCAGCATACAAGCTCCATTCCGGACATCTTACGTCAAAAATTGGAAGAAGAGGCCGGCGATGCCATGGGAACAGAGGAGGAGCAGGAGTCTGTCGCCATCTCAGAATTCGAATCCGACAAAGAGGACGACATCCCACATGGTCAACGTACCGTGAATACAGCTTCCCCCTCATCCCAAGAGACAATTAAAATTGAAAAGAAGGCTCCGGTCCAACCCGCGCCTTCTGGCCTGGTCGGCACAGATCATGCTTCTGACACCCCGTCCCCTGGCTCGGCACCAAAGCCTACCAAAAAGCCTTCCGGCTTTGAAAAGACACCCTCCAAACCGAGTTCAGAGCCCTGACCTTCGGGATCAAAACACAAGTCTGGCACCGACCCCCACGATTCGGCCTCGAAAAAATCTTCTGATTCGAAGACCTCAACTGTTTCGACTCCAGTACTGAAAATTTAGGCGTCGAAACAGACCGAAGTGCAGGAAACAACTAAAAAGCCCACTTTTGATGCCCCAATTAAAAAAATTGATCCAAAACAAAAGCTTTTTGTATATCCATCCTCGGACTGGACTGTCATGTAGTTCCTATAGTACCCTTGCAGGATTTGTTTGTTTGTATAACATAAGCTGTGGTATTGGTGGCAGACTGACTCTGTGCACCCCCACCGCGTACTTTAGCCTGTTTTGAATTAGCTAGCTCACAGTGCCACTAGAATCTCCTCTTATCAGGGAGAGATTAGTTTCTGGCAACCTTAGATCATGACAACCCTGATTCTCTCAATCGTGTAAACAATTTACTATTTTTCGCTCAATCACTCGTGCTTGCTCATGTGGTTCTATCTCAGAGTTACACAGAAGAAACAGTTGAGCGTGTGTACAATAAGAATTTATTGCACAGTTGTTCTTCTCGTGTAAAATATATGTGCTGCGACAACTAAAACAGTACCAGAGATGTATGATCAGCAGTACAGGGAATATAAAAGGATAGTACAGTTCTACCATTTTGCAATAGTCATGAACATATACATGAATATAAAACGCATTTATAAAATAAAACGCATTGTTGGACAGGCCACATGAAGGGCCGCTCTCCCCCGGCCCGACCAGGCCCGAGCCCGGTCACGCTAGTACCACACACCACCATTGCACGTCCTCCGTCCCCTCAGGGACCCCTGCCTTCGAACATATCAACCTCGTGGGCCCGATCCACTGCTGGCCCGCGCGCCCATCCGGGACGCCATCTTGGACACTCCACCACGAGGCCGCCTGGCCCCCGATCGACCTCAACCCTGGGCCTGGCCAGGCCTCAGACATCCCGGCACCACCATCCACCCAGGAGGTGAGCGGGCTACTTGGCAAGTCAATGGGCGAAAGAGGTGTCGATGGCTCTCCGCCGCCAAGTGCCGCTCGGCCATCGCCTCCCCGGGCGCTGGCTCCACCCCCCTGCTGGGTGTCGGGACACCCTCATCCCGGACCTCCCGACCTCCAGGTGCGAGGGTCCGGACATCAAAGAACATCAGCCCTATAACTGGGGCAGCTCCAGAGCAGGAGGGCAGTTGTATCTTGGAGTCGAGAGACGCAAAGAAGAACTCATCCTTGACGGACTACTGGCGCTGCCGTAGCTCTGCCTCGTGCACCTTCGTCTTGCCTGCCGGCGCTGCCGCAACCTTCGTAACCTTCCAATCCTTCATCGTCGTCGGGACCTGCTGGCGTGGCCGCGGACCGTTTGCAACCATCATCTCATCGGGACCTGCTGGCTCCGCCGCGGACCGTCGTTTCCTTCGTCCATCTCGGGACCTGCTGGCTCCGCCGCGGCCCGATCATCTAGAACGCCGAGCTCGAGGATTGAGAGCTATTTCCACCTTTTGGTAACAAGACTGTCCCGCTACCCTTTTCCCAAACCAGAGACCAGAATCGAGGGGACCCCTGAGTCCAGACCTCCTTGTACCATTCCATCGTACTTAAAGAATTGCCTATAAAGTATCGCTGAACTTTACCCTTGTGTGGTGTCCGTCTGTGGGGGGGAAGTTACTTGTCTGTACGATCGCTGGAGACGGCTCTCCCCGGAGACCTCTCCCCTTATCCTCGGCCGACCCTCCCGGTCCGTCTAACACGCATACTCCTACGATGCCTGTCTAGCTGTACCTAGCATGTGAGCAGGTGCATAGAGATAAAGAAGCCAAGAATCCCACTATGATTTAGTCGAACCCCATTACCTAAATGAGTGTGGGACCTCATCCTGGTCTCGAGTTGGACACCCCGCAAGGGATGGTTAGACCACTGTCAGCTGAAGTGACTGCATGCAGGAGTCTTAGCGTCTCTGGTCAGTGTGTCTGCCTGGAAGTCTCGGTTCTCTATTTACTGATAGCAAGAGGTGCTGTATTTATACGGAAAGTATAGCGTCCCTTTGTCTGTTGTGTCTTGTGTTAGCCATTGTTTGGTAGGAAGATGATGTATTGGATTAACCGTTTACGTAGATATTAGGGAGGTGATGTGGAAGGTGGTGTATAGCCCTTGCCTGGTTCCCAATAAATTACTCATACTGGATGAGCACATTGTTACAGGAAGCCTAATCAAGAAGAAACCCTGCTTCTGCACCCAAACCACAGACTAGATGAGGTTTAGCACTCCGAGACCGTTATTGTGGAGTATAGGGAGCTAATGTAGGTGAAAGATTTTGCCTGTATTTGGGCATCTGAAACTATGCCTATATAGGGCATCTTTATGAAATATAACCGGACATATTTCCACTAATGTGGCTCCAAAAAGGTGGTCTGATGCAGAAGAAGAATATCGCATCCCTTTGAAGAAGAAACCTTCCCCTCCTCCTCTTCCTCCACCTATTCTTCCTTCATCACAACCTTCCCCTTGGCTCCAACCAATTTCACCTGAACATTCACCACCACACACACCTGATAACCAGGATGATGGGGATGATCAGGATAGAGATGATCAGCCATTACAAGACCCATGGGACAATTACAACACTAATTCGCCCACGGGCAATGATCTTGACCTGTACCTTATCAAACCCTCTCCACAAGATGATAGAGTAGGCTACATGGGTAGAGCTGCCAACCACCATGGGGTGTAACTACATAAGGAGTCATTAGAAGAGGAATTCCTCTTTGAAACCCTCAGTACCACACAGAAGTTACCACATACACTACCCATGCTTAAAGGGATGGTTAGGCAAGTAGATTACATTTTGTAATGACCCAGTCAGAGCTCATATTCTTACTCCTAGAGTCGACAAGAAGTACAAGCCAGCACCATTGGACCCGTAAATATAAGGGGACAATTGCCTCTAGACTCCCTTGTTGTGTCCAGAGCAAGAAAAATTGAACCAACTCCCAGACAACAGGAGTGGCTCCACCTCCTGATAAGGAATCAAAACTTATTGACGCTTCTGGGGAAAAAGGTAGCTTCTCAAGCAGCAGATTTCTGGCACGTCTCTAACACTCTGGCACTGTTAGCGCGATACGACTGTGTGCACTGGGATGAAATGGAACAACTAATCCAATATTTACCCCCCAGAACACAAATCAAAAGCACAAAATATGGTTCATGAAGGGCAACGTATTGCTAAAAATCAAATAAGATGTTCTCAAGATGCTGCAAACACTGCTGCTAGAGCTATAAACACTAGAGTACCTTTAAGAAGGCATGACTGGCTCGGTATATCTGGTTTACCAGAGGTTCAAACCTCCATTTTAAATACCCCATTCAACAAGGAACATCTATTTGGCCCAATAGGAGATTCTTTACTTGAGAAAATAAAGAAAGATACTGGGGCAGCAAGATCTTTGTGAGCCCTTCAGTCCACATAAGGTTGTGCTTCCTTTCAACGCTCTTTTTACCGAGGAGGTTCCAAGAATACCTCATCAGAAGCCACCTCCACCTATACGGGCAATAACCAACCCACTTTATCTAGGGGTTATTCCAGGGGAGATAACCGCGGTAAAGGCAGATGCCGGGGTTCAAACACACGCACCTCCCCTGCCAACACAAAGCAGTAACTTGCCTTCACTTCCCCCAACCTCTCAACACCTGTCGGGGGAAGACTGTCAGACTTTCTACCAATCTGGCAATCAATAACTGACAATTGGGTACTCCATATTATCCGTTCTGCTTACTGCCTGGAATTTATCAACCCGCCTCCAAATATTCCCCCAAAGCCCCACAAACTATCACCCGATCATCTACACCTCCTCAAACAAGAAGTTCAGTCTCTACTACTAAAAGGAGCTATAGAGCCGGTGCCGCTCCAACATCACGGGTCGGGCGTATACTCCTTTTTTTTCCTAATCCCCAAAAAAGACGGTTCTCTCAGACCAATTTTAGATCTCAGAGAACCCAACCAGTACATTCAGCCAGACCATTTCCACATGGTGACACTTAAACCAGTATTTCCTCTACTACAGAAAGGCGACTTTCTATCTACTCTAGATCTAAAAGATGCCTACTTTCATGTACCGGTTCATCCTACTCATCGCAAATTCCTCAGGTTTGTGATTGCGGGTCAACACTATCAGTTCAGGGTACTGCCATTCGGTGTCACCACCTCCCCCAGAGTCTTCACGAAGTCTGTCAGTAGTAGCGGCTCACCTAAGGAGACAAAGCATCCATGTCTTCCTACTTAGACGACTGGCTCATCAAAGCCAATACGTACTAGCAATGTCTGCAGCATACTTTCAGGACAATTCGGTTACTGCATCAACTAGGGTTCACAATCAATGCACCAAAGTCACATCTCCAACCAACCAATACAAAGGAATACCTAGGAGCCACAATATATGCTCAAAAAAACTCAATTTTCACAGCTCAGCCAGAATTCAAAATATTCAGGCTTTAGTTCTCCGCTTTCAATCCAACCATTGGATTCCAGCTCGAACTTACATGCAGCTACTGGGAATGTCATCCTGCATCTTGATCGTACTCCATGCCAGACTGCACATGTGTCCACTTCAAGAATGCTTAGCCAGTCAATGGAACCAGTCACAAGGTCTGTTGACCAATCAGGTGTTGGTAAGCTTCCGTACTCATCGCTCTCTACAGTGGTGGAATACCCAAAATGTATCAAAGGGACAGCCGTTCATAGACCCGGTTCCACAGATAGTCCTGACAGCGAACGCATCCCTCACTGGCTGGGGAGCTCATCTACAACAGCACACAGTGCAAGGCTTGTGCAGCCAAGAACAGAGGTTGCTCCACATCAGTCGCCTAGAGCTGCTTGCAATATTCCTAGCACCCAAGGCATTTCAAATTCACCTAGCGGGCAAAGCCGTTCTGATTCGTACAGACAAGGAGACTGCCATGTATTGCATTCAAATTCTGATAGATACATCTGCTGTGTGGATTCCTCACCTTGTGAATATTCCCCTTGCGTCAGCAACATTCGGAAATTCTTTTTGTAGCCTCGCGCCGACGTGGACTTGGACGTCATAGAGACGCGGCATCGCACGCGACTCCGCTGACGTCACAGACGCCTACAATAGGCCCACGCCGGCGTGATGACATCAGTTCCTTTTTTTCCGCGTCGTCGACGCTAACGGTTTTGGGATACTCTGTAGCTTCTAGTTACTCTGTTGCTGTATTTCTTCGTTTCTCTGTTCTCTTGCCACTTCGATAATATGTCGACAAAGAAGACTGGTTTTAAGCCCTGCAGGGAATGTGGAAAGATGATGTCCTTTACGGACCCACACCAGGACTGTATTTGGTGTTTGAGCTCCGACCACTACGTGGATGGGTGTTCGTCGTGTCAAAAAATGAATCCAAAGGCCCTGCGAGAAAGGGAGTCTAAGCTTCTTGTGGCAAAACTGAAGGCCGATGGGGGGCGTGGCTAGCAGCCAAGCATGGCGGACGCCTAGAGTGAGAGCTCCCGAGGGCACTGCAGCCTTCTGATAAATCCGTCATATTAATCCGACACCTAGCACGCCTGAAGCGGCGGCGTTCGGGTCCGGGACCCAAGCGGTGTCACCGGTCCAATTTGTGAGGGAATCGGCGCACCGGAGCCTGATCTACGTCGTCTGACAAGTCAGGGCCTAGGACCGGAGGAACAGCACCGGTCTCGAGTGACATCCAGGCCCCGGCGGAAGTGAGGCCGGGCCGGCTGTAGAAAGTGGAAGCACCCCGGTACCTGCCCGGAACCCGGAGCAAGCCTGACACCCCCGGCGTCATCCAGTGGCGCGAGGACTACCGCGATCATCAAGCGGGACCGGAGCAGCACCAAGGTCAGTGGGACCCCAATCTCGGCCGCGCGAAGCGGTACAGACACCCCCCTCAGCGCGAGAGCCTAGCGGACGGCGGAGCACCACGGGGCACCATTGGTGAGAACAACACTATCGCCCCAGTCTTGAGGGAGGCAACGTCGGTGCCCCAGGGGGAAGGCGCCATACCAGCAGCATTGGTGGACCTCAGAGGGGACCCTTAGGACCCGCATACTGCCGGCAACACCGACACAGAGGCAGAAAACTCGGGGAACGGGGGGGCGGCTGCCCGGACCCAGAACCAACACTGTCAGCTGTGGACGGGGGGGTGAGGAGCACAGGAGCCATCCCAGCCCTGAAAGAGGGCATCGGGGGCAGCAACTCAGAATATCCCAGTGACTCACCGACACCCGCGCTGACACACAGGGAGGCTTCCGCGGACACCGGAGGGGGCCACTCCATCCGCCACCTACCAAACTACACTTCTCTGGCTAACACCCACTAACGGCGACTTCGGACGGAGCGCAGGTCACGGTCCCGCAGGGCCTATCACTGGATTTCATAGGCCCCAGCACCATGGCGGGCAAAGGCCTCAGGAGTGGGTCCACGCAAGGTAAATTGGACAAGTTCGCCTATGGACACCAGGGTCAACAACAGAATACTGGGCGATCCTCCACAGGGAATGCCCAAGAAGCAGAAAAAACGACAAAAATAACGCTGGAAGACATCATGAGAACGCTCTCGGAGGTGAAAACGACGGTGGGCGCCATCTCCTCAGATGTCTCCCTGCTGCGAGCGGACTTTCACAAAATGGCGGAAAGGGTCTCGCAGGTAGAAGTGGTCACAAAATCGCTCGTGGAGGACACCTCGGAGCTACAAGTGGCAATGGAAAGGATGCAGAAAGTGACCAAGCTCCTCCACGACAAGCTGGACGACCAGGAAGGGCGTTCAAGACGCAACAACGTACGTATCCTTGGACTTCCTGAGACGGAAGGGAAAGGGGCCATGGACCTCTATGTAGAAGACCTCATCAAAAGCAAACTCCAGCCCAAAGGCCTATCTCAATTCTTCTCGGTAGAGAGAGCACACAGAGTCCCGGGGGGTCCGCCCAAGACCGGGGCAACACCAAGACCGGTACTGGCCCGGCTCTTTAATTTCAGAGACAGAGACGCAATTCTACAAGCGGCAAGAAACTCGCCGCCAGTACGGATTCAAAATGCGACTTTAGCGTTTTTTCCGGACTACACGGCGGAGGTGGCCAGGCGACGCAAATCCTTCACGGAGGTCAAAAAGGCACTACGAGACAGAGAATTGCCATACTCCATGATGTTCCCTGCTAAATTACGGATAGTGGCCGAGGGAAAGACTTGGTTCTTTGACACACCAGAGGTTGCTCAAGAATGGCTGGAGGGCTGGAGACCGACGGGACAGCGACACCGCTCACAGCGAGACCGACCACGACACCGTACTGAAAGACCAACACCCGGTCAGTCCTCCCTTCCGCCGCATCAGGGAGGCGAGGAAGTAATAGAATCGGATCTTGAGAGAGACCCGCTAGACTCTGGACAAGTGGCTCCGGTGTGAAACTGAACAATATTGTTTTGGGACTGTGTGGGCCGCGGGTGCCATGATTCGGACGCGGCTGAGTAGGGTGGGCACAGGCGGTGCCCAAAGGAGACTCACCAACCCCACGAGCAAGTGAGATGTATAGGGGAGGGTTAAAGCACTCTGCACAGTTGGGGAAGCGGGCGGGAGTTAGTCCGTGGAGCAGGGTAGCAGGGAGGGGGGATGGGATTGAAGTTTACATGTTGGGATGTTTAAATTTGTTTGTAGTCGTCGTTTCACACCTACATTGCACTATCGCCCCGACATCTGTGTATCTCCAACGCAGGGCGGCACAGATCGACACATGGGTTACGCCACTGCACACGTTGTGTGCAAAACTCCCTCTTCAGCTTAATGGCCAGGCCACTTAATCACGCGCCCAATGTGGGCTCCTCCACAGCCGGGGGGGTTCCCCCACTTCGCATGCTGACGTGGAATGTCCGGGGCTTGGGTGACAAAATCAAGAGGGGACTAGTCCTGCAGGCCATAAAACGACAGAACCCAGATATAGTCCTCCTACAAGAAACCCACCTCACGGGGTCCACCTGCAAAGCTCTAGACAGACGTGGCTACACAATGGCGGTACACGCAGACTTCACTACTGGCTCCAGGGGAACAGGCATACTGGTGAGAAAGTCTTCCCCCTTTATTGTAACCCGCAGTGTGGCAGACGATCAGGGCCGCTTTGCTGCGATCCATGGACAGTGGGAGGGCAAGGCTCTTAATGTAATATCAGTATATATTCCCCCAGCCCTACACTCTGTGGCCCTGCCAGCACTGGGCAGGTTCCTTCTTGATCTCCCCGATGGTGACACGATTGTTGGGGGGGACTTTAACGCAATCATGGATCCACTTAAGGATACCTTTCCCTCTAGGTCCCGACCCCGAGATGCTGCACCGCTGTCGGACTTTGTGGAAGCACTAGGCCTTACAGACATCTGGCGTCACTTGCACACTGAGACCACACAATACACTTATTACTCGGCGGTACATAATAGCCTTTCTCGTATAGATTACTTCATGGCGTTGGGTCTGGGACTGGATATGGTAGACAAAGTGGACACACTACCCAGGGGAATCTCGGACCATTCTCCTATTCTCCTATCGCTTACCACCGGGGGGAAAAGAAAGGCCCGAATTTACCCGATCTACCCCAATTTTTTAAAAATCCCCAAGATTCGGAAAAAACTGAAACTGGTGACAACGCAGTATTTTGCGGAGAACACTGGCACGGTGGTGTCACCTTCCACCCTATGGGAGGCATACAAAACGGTCCTCAGGGGGGCGGCCATTTCCACGATTACGGGACACAAACGGGACTCACGGAAGGACCTCACAGACTTAGAACTTGCACTCGACACAGCAAATACTGCACACATGGCAGACCCCTCCCCGTCCACGACACACACCCTCACGATTAGACAACAACAATACCTAGCACACCTCAAAACGACTGAGAAAGGGTATATAGCAAACACTCGTCATAGGGTTTACGACGTGGGTGATAAAGCGGGTCGTATGCTGGCCTGGTTGGATAGGAGAGGGAATGGAACGAGAGGTATTCAAAGGCTTCACACAGAGGAAGGGCGAACACTGGTACACCCAGAAGAAATAGTTTGCGAGTTAGCACGACACTATCGGGCAATATACACACCAGAACGAAGGGTCACACGGCAGATGGCAACGGAAACTCTCGCAGACATTACTATCCCCAGCATCGCACAAGAGGATAGGGACGTCCTAGAACTAGACCCGACGGAGGAAGAGATCCAGCTGGCGATCCAGGCGCTGCAGTCCGGTAAAGCACTGGGCCCTAACGGGATACCGGTGGAGTGGTACAAGTCCATGGCCCCACACCTCAGTGCTCCACTACTGGCCATGTACTTAGAGAGCAGGGACAGACTAGAGCTGCCGCTCGATCAACGCACAGCGACGATTGTAACGATACCCAAACCGGGGAAACCCCCGACAGAATGTACCTCGTATCGCCCGATATCATTATTGAACATCGAGGCCAAGATACTGGCTAAACTTCTAGCTACCCGCCTACTGCCCCACCTCCATACCTTGATCCACCCTGATCAGTCGGGCTTTATGCCCCATAGAAGCACTGCGATGAACCTAAGACGAGTACACGGAGTGTTGGCCCGAGCGCACCTCCTCACGGAGCAGGCTGTGATTCTCTCTCTCGACGCTAAAATGGCGTTCGACTTGGTAGAGTGGGAATATCTCTTCATGGTACTGGAGCGTATGGGATTTGGGCCAAAATACATAGCATGGGTACGACTGCTTTACACAAAACCCGTCGCACAGGTAGTAGCTAACGGCCACATTTCGCCGTGTTTCCCACTGGGCAGAGGGACTAGACAGGGCTGCCCCCTGTCCCCCCTACTCTTCGCACTGGTACTCGAACCTCTGGCCATACAGATCAGATCCACACCCCTGTTCGCGGGAATCAAATGGGAGGAGGGGTGGGAAGACAAAGTCTCGCTATACGCGGACGACATGCTCATCTACATGACCACACCTGATACCGGCATCCCAGCCCTTCTAGACTTATGTGACACGCACGGGCGAACATCGGGCTACACTCTAAATTGGTCAAAATCCACCTTATATACCTTGAAAGGCCCGGCGCCGAGAATACAGGGGAACTGTCCGCTGCTTACGGCATCGACTTCATTCAAATACTTAGGTATTGTTATCACAAGCGGGGAAGCAGACTTTTTTGTTCACAACCTGAAGCCACCCATAGATCGCCTGCGAGCAGATGTTAAACATTGGGCGGCCCTGCCCCTGACCCTACTGGGAAGGGCGGCATTATACAAGATGATGGCCCTCCCGAGGCTCCTTTATGTCCTCGAAAATACTCCCCACCTGGTACCACCGCGCTACTTTCAGCAGATTGTGGCACTGGTTACTGTCCTGCTCTGGAATACGGGTCCGGCACGTATAGCGTACGACAAGCTTGTAAAAAGCTGGTACGAGGGGGGCATAGCGCTCCCCAACATTCAGCTATATTATTGGGCTGCCCAACTCAAAATTATAAACTACTGGATTCACGCCCCGAAAGACGACCCGGCCTACCGGGCGGATTGGTCGCAACTTGGGACGGACTGTATGCTGTCTGTGCTCTACAACAAGTCACAACTGAAGACCCTGACTGGCCCGACCAAACACACGGCGACCCTCTGGCACATGGCACAGGCCCGTCTAGGATGGGCAGGTCGAATCACAAAAATGACCCCCTTGTGGGACACAAAGACACTGGGAAACCTGAGGGGCTGTAAGGGGTTTGAGCGATGGGATTCCATTGGCATCTCTACAGTAGGAGACCTCTGGGACACTGACACAGTAATACCGTTTCCGCACCTACAACAACAGTACAATCTTGGCCCCACCGAGACATTTCGATATGTCCAAATTAGACATGCACTACTGCAAGCAATCCCTACAGGCACCACTCTACCGGACTCCTCCCCGTTGGAGGACAGACTGCTAACGGAATTCATGCTCCAAAGCGCCACCTCCCTCACTTATAAGAAACTGCTTAACAATCTCAAAGACCCAACGCTAAAACTTAAAGAAAAATGGGAAAGGGAACTAGGTGAGACAGACGAATTCGAATGGAATGAGGCGCTGGCCTCCCCGAAGGAGGTCGGAATATCTAGTAGGCTCAGATTGGTACAACTTAAAATCCTACACCGCATATACTACACCAGGACACTGCTGCACACAATACAGAGAGCACCACACCCCTTTTGTTTGAGAGGCTGTGGGGAGGAGGGTACACTAATACACACACTATGGGAATGCCCGCGAATACGCGAATTCTGGAGGCAGATACTCCGCTCAATCTCCCAGGCCCTTAAACTCTCCATATTACCTGAACCGCGCAAATGCCTTTTAAACATCTGGGACCCCAACGACTTGGGTAGATACGACCTGATTTGGGCATCATTGGCTATGACAGTGGCTAAGCGGGATATAGCGCAGAAATGGGGAGCGCCGGACGTACCCACTGCCAGTAGATGGGCCAAGAACATGGACGTCCTAATGGTGACAGAAAGAGCAGTTTACGTGCTTCGAGCAGCGCCACGGAAGTGGAACAAGGTCTGGGCGGCATGGAACAGATACAGAGGGGAGATATGTGAACCCCTACCAGAGGGTGAGGACTCAGACTCGGAGGGGGAGGAGGAGTAACTGAATGCAGGTGTGGCAGGTGCCTCAATAGCGGGACAATGTAACATGAGTGGCACTGACCTGGCAGTATTCCACAGAGCAAGTGGAGACACAGGAAACTAAGAGATGTGGGTGAACAAGGGGCGACGACGACTAGTGGGGGGGGGGTTAGTTGGGAAGTTTGTTGATAATGTTTTGCAGACAAAGGGAAGCTGACATCACTGATACATGAGGGAAGGGTTATCAGGAAGCTGTGACTTGCACACTGTAACGAACAATTAATGTGTATGTAGAACTCGAGAGGCCATGGGCAGCGCAGTCCGGGTTACCGGAAGGCCGATCGTCAATTGTAGAAATGATGATTGACACATTATGTAACGATTGCCGGACAAATGTATGCAACTGATTGACCACTATTCCTTCCTGTCAATAAAGTTTTAAAAAAAAAACTGAAGGCCGATAAAGTTAGGAAGTCTTTGAAATCCCATTTGAAGAAGTAGAGGTTGAGATCGAGGTCTCGGGAGGCGTCGGCTTCGAGGTCTTCGTCGGATCACGCTTCGAGGTCACGTAAGAAGCATAAGAAGAGGAGACATGAGTCTTGACGTTATTCGGGTGATAAGTCTGGCTCGAGGTCGAGATCACCCAAGAAGGTTAGATCTTAAGTAATTCCTCCACAAGAGGTTTTGGATCAAGAGGGCGAGGCCACGCCTTCGGAGTCGCAAGTTCATTCTCCGACTCCGGCACCCGATCAGACTCCGGCACCGTCTCCGGCTCAAGAAGAGGTCGGTGAAGTTCCTGTGGAGGTTGAGGGATCGACTCCTGTTGTTGAGACAGATTTGAATCTACCTCGAGGTCGACCTGAGCATACACCTTTTCCAGCTCCAGGTCAGGATCCTTCAGCGTTTCTCAACGCTATGTATGATGTTTTCTCCAAGTCTTGGTACCCCTCTGGAGCGCCTTCGGGTCCCATGGGTCCAATGGCATTTAATTTGGGGGTGCCTCATTCATATGCCCCGGCACCTTTCATGCCGTTTTTGCCGGCTCCGACCCCGCTGTGGCAGTACCAGGCTCCACCGAGGTCGACGCCGGCTCGTCCGAAGTCGACGACTCCAGCACCAGCGTCGCCCGCTCCAAGCAAATCTCTGGAACATCCTTCTAAGCCTTCGAATTCGATTCCGACGTCGGCTCCGGCGCCGTCTGAGTCGACAGTGGATCCGGCTGCACTCCGTGTTAAGCAGAGATCTAGGATAGAGGCTCAACGTCTACTGGAAGAGCAGAGGTATTGTGAGTCTCATTCTGACTTGGAAGAAGGTGAGCTGGATGAAAATTATTTCGCGGATCTAGCAGAGGCTAGTGGTCTTGAGTTTTCTCCAGAGTGGGTCTTGCCATCAGGTTCTGATGTACCGTCTAAAGATGTTCAGCCATATCATGTGGTGATGAAAAAAGCAGTGGGACTTTTAGGTTTAAAATTGCCAACTGTGGAATTTAAATTGAATCTGCTTACTGAGGTTCTTCAATCTCCGAGCTCAGCTGTGGAGCCATTGCTCCCTTTTAATGATGCTTTGACTGATCCCATTATGGAGGTGTGGAAAAAGCCTCTTTCTGCTCCTGCTGTCTCGAAAGGTGTGGCTCGTAGGTATAGAGTGGCTCCTGAGGACCCTGCCTTTTTTTCGTCTCACCCTTCTGAAAGTTTGGTGATTCAGGCGGCATGTTCTAAGAAGTCAGTAGGTGCTTTTCTCCAAGTTCCTGGTGACAAGGAAGCTAAAAAGCAGGATCAAGTGGCCAAGAAAACTTTCTCTTCCGCGAGTATGGCGTTAAAATCAACAAATGCCACTTGCCTTATGGGAAGATATATCCACGCTCTTATGGACTCTGTAAGTACGTTGATCCCTAAGGTTCCTGAAGACTGCAGAGGTGACTTTGAGGAAGTTTTATCTGACACTCAAGCGGCAGCTCGTCAGGTTATTCAGAGCGGCCTTGATACTGCAGATTCTGTGGCAAGGATCATGGGCACTGTTGTTGCCACGAGGCGTTCAGCTTGGTTAAAATCCTCAGATTTTTCTGCTGATGTGCAGTCTGCTTTGTTAGATCTGCCTTTTGATGGTGAAGGACTCTAAGGCAAGAAGGCAGATTCGGCCTTGGAGAGGTTTAAGGATAGCAGGGCGACTGCTAGAGCTCTTGGTCTGCAAGTAAGAGGTTCTACAGCCAGGAAATTCAGAGGCTTTGGTTGCTCTTCTTTTCGTACATTTAGACAAGTTCAGCAGCAGCATCAACAGCAGCAGCAGCAGCAGCAGCAAAATACCCTGTATAAGTCGTACAGGGGAAGGCAAAGGGCACGTCCACAAGGGCATCAGGCCTCTTCCTCCTCCACCTCCTCATCCACAGAAAAGCAGCCCTAGATTTGCCATTCAGGATCATGTGGGTCCGCTTACTCACTTTCTACGGGATTGAGAATCGGTTACATCAGATCTTTGGGTTCTCAATCTCTTAGAAAATGGGTATGCCCTTCCCTTTCCAGGGATATTGCACAGAGGAACATCTGTTACTCTTACAGGAGGAAGTTCAAACTCTGTGAGAGGTGGTCCCGGAGCAGGAAAAAGGTCAGGGATGCTACTCCCGGTATTTTCTGATCCCCAAGAAGGATGGCAGGCTTCGTCCAATCTTGGATCTCGGGATCTTGAATTTTCATCTGAAAACTAGAGAAATTCAAGATGCTCACCCTTGCTCAGGCTCTTCAGGCTCTGCTGGAAGAAGACTGGATGGTGTCGCTCTACTTGCAGGATGCTTACTCTCACATCCCCATCCTGAAGTCGCACAGGAAGTATCTCCGTTTTACGGTGGGATCGCAGCACTATCAGTTTGCGGTCCTTCCGTTTGGGCTTACTACTGCGCCTCGAGTCTTCACCAAGGTGATGGCCGTGGTGGCGGCGCATCTCAGAAGGTCGGGGATTCCTGTATTCCCTTATTTGGACGACTGGCTGATCAAAGCAGAGTCGCCAGAGAGAGTGCTCCATCATCTGCAGGAGACAACCCAGTTGTTGTACAGGTAGGGTTTTTCGATAAATGTACCCAAATCTCACCTGGTGCCCTCCCAGCGCAACCTGTTCATAGGTGCAGTACTGGACACAACTGTATGTCGTGCATTCCCTCCTCCACAAAGGATTCGCGACATACAGGAAATGATTCCTTTATTTTTCAATGGAGTGGTCGTTCCAGTCCACAAGGTCCTTCGCCTGCTCGGTCTGATGGCTTCTTGCATTCTGTTGGTCAACCATGCACGCTGGCACATGAGGGCGCTCCAGTGGTGCCTCCGCAGGCAGTGGTATCAGCACAACGGAGATCTCAGGGAGGGAGTCAGTGAGTCAGTGAGGATCTCCAGAGAAGCTGCGGCGGATGTGTCTTGGTGGGGCGTGGAAGGCAACCAGTCTCAGGGGAAGCTTTTTCAGCTGCCTCCTCCAGTGGCCACAGTGATTACGGATGCACCCACTCTAGGGTGGGGTGCTCATCTGGGGGATCTGGAGGTCAAGGGTCTTTGGTCTCCAGAGGAAAGGTTGCTTCACATCAACCTTCTAGAATTGCGGGTGATACGTATGGCGCTCCAGGCCTTCCTCCCTTCCTCCCTTCCCTTCGCGGTCTGTCGATCTAAGTCCTGACGGACAACACGACCGCGATGTGGTACATCAACACGCAGGGAGGAGTGGGGTCAAAGTGTCTCTGCAAAGAGGCTCTGCGTCTCTGGTCCTGGGTTCAGAACCACCAGATTTGTCTGATGGCAAATCATCTGGCCGGAGTTCTGAACGTGCGTGCGTGCAGACAGTCTGTCGGCAGTTCTCTGCTGACCACGAGTGGAGGCTTCACCCGGAGGTGGTACGTCACGTCTTTCGGACGTGGGGGACTCCTCAGGTGGACCTGTTCGCAACTCGCGAGAATGCTCACTGCCCGTCCTTCTGCAGTCTCCAGTATCCGATGCAAGGAGCCTTGGGGGACGCGTTTCAGTTAAGTTGGGAAAGTCAACTCCTTTACGCGTTTCCTCCCATTCCTTTGATTCCTCTGGTTCTGAGGAAGATTCGCCAAGACCGGGCCCAAGTTATATTGGTCGCCCCGGACTGGCCAAGAAGGGTGTGGTATACAGATCTTCTCCACCTCTCCTCTCACCCGCCGCTCCGTCTCCCTCTCAGGGCAGGCCTCCTCTCTCAGATGGAGGGGCAGGTTCTACACCCCCACCTCCAGACATTGCACCTTCATGCCTGGAGATTGAACGGGGCAACCTGATTTCCTTTTCTCTTATACCTGACGTGGTGGATGTCATCTTGTCAGCCAGGCGTGACTAAATCGGTCTATTCATATAGATGGTCAAAATTTGTCACTTGGTGTGGTGGGAATTCTATTGACCCTTTGAGAGCCCGTTTGTCTGATGTTCTCCAGTTTGCCCTTTCTCTGGCGCAGCAAGGACTTGCTGTTGCCACGGTTAAGGGCTATCTTTCGGCGCTGTCTGCTTTTCTTTGTTTCCCTGACCAGCCATCTCTTAAGTCTCCTGTAGTTTTAAGGTTTTTGAAGGGCCTCACAAATAAGTTCCCTCCTACTCCTTTTATTGTGCCTCAGTGGGACTTGAATCTTGTCTTGACCTTTCTGATGGGTGCTCCCTTTGAGCCTCTTCATAAATGTCCTATGAGGCTTTTAACTCTTAAGGCAGTCTTCCTCGTTGCAATAACCTCAGCAAGGAGGGTAAGTGAGCTTCAAGCTCTTAGTTCCAAGCCCCCTTTCTTGACCATTCATGCTGATCGAATGGTTCTTAGGACCAGGGCTGCTTTTCTTCCTAAGGTGGTGACTCCTTTCCACCTTAGTCAATCCATTACCCTCCCTACCTTTTATCCTCCCCCCCCACACCCTTCCAAGGAGGAGGAGAGGTTACACCGTCTGGACCCTAGGAGGGCGTGTCTTTTTACTTGGACAGGACTAAAGACTGTCGTTTGGATGACCAGCTCTTCGTTGGGTTTGCTGGCTGCAAAAGAGGAAGGGCGGTCCATAAAAGAATATTGTCAAGATGGATCGTCCTCTGTATAAAGATCTGCTACTCTTTGGCCGGTAAGGATCCTCCAGAGGGTATAAGGGCTCATTCTACTAGAGCTAAGTAGTCTACCTCAGCATTGGCTAGAGGTGTTCCTGTAGAGGACATTTGTAGGGCGGCAACTTGGTCTTCCCTCCACACGTTCGCGAAGCATTACTGCTTGGATACTGAGGTGAGGAGGGACGGCCACTTTGCGCGCTCTGTCCTTCAGGATTTCCTGGTTTAGAAGAGTGGATACCCTTCTCCGGGAGTGGGGACTGCTGTGGGACTCTATTCACAAGGTGAGGAATCCACACGGCAGATGTATCTATCAGAAGAACAAGTTACTTACCTTCGGTGGCGCTTTTTCTGGTAGATACTATATCTGCCTGTGGATTCCTCACTGACCCACCCGCCTCCCCGTTGTCCACTCTTCTTTACCAGAGTTACTGTAATGTATTGTTTATATATTGTAATGTTAAGGAGTTGTTTCCATTGCTTTCTTGCACTTGCTTCACACTATGTGTGTTTCTCCTTGGCTATTGTGTATTGTGTATACTATGTATATTTCTACTGTCATTGGTCCGTCCGTGTGCCTCAGTGGCACGGAAAAAAGGGAGGAACTGATGTCATCATGCCGGCGTGGGCCTATTGTAGGCGTCGGTGACGTCAGCGGAGTCGCGTGCGATGCCGTGTCTCTGACGTCCACGTCGGCGCGAGGCTACAAAAAGAATTTCTGAATGTTGCTGACGCAAGGGGGATATTCACAAGGTGAGGAATCCACAGGCAGATATAGTATCTACCAGAAAAAGCGTCACCGAAGGTAAGTAACTTGTTCAACAGGGGACGGAGAGGGACACACTCTCCAACTGTCCTGCTTAGCCCAAGACATCTGGAGGTGGGCCAGTCAACACAAACTTTCTCCTAGCGGAACACCTCCCAGGAGTCAACAACTAGATTGCAGATCTCCTCAGCAGACAGACAGCAATTACACGAATGTGAACTCCACCCTCAGGTTCTCCTTCCATACTTAACGTTGGGGAGTCCCTCACATAGACCTGTTCGCCACATACCAAAACACAAAATGCCAAAGCTTTGCATCCAGGTACCCACACCAGCAATGCACTATGGATCAGGGATATTTGCCTATGCTTTTCCACCTCTACCACTCATTCCATTAGTGATTTAGAAGCTGAGGCAAGCTTCTTTCACACTAATCCTAGTAGCTCCCACATGGGCACGTCCACCTTGGTTCACAACCCTGTTGACCTATCCCTGGTTCTGCACCAAAAGCTGCCTTTAACCTCCAGTCTCCTCACACAGAGCCATGGAGATATCAGACATCCAGATCCCAAACAACTGAACCGCGCGAACTGACTCCTGAAATCTTAGAGTTTGGTTATTTGAACCCCCCCACCAGAATGTATGACTATTATTAAAGAGGATAAAAGACCTACTACAAGGGCCTGCTATGCAGCCAAGTGGAAGAGATTTGTTATTTATTGTGGTAACAGTCAGATCAACCCTGATGCATCCATACAAAACATCATCTGCTGTCTATTACACTTTCTGCAGTCGTTATTGGCTCATACCTCCATTATACTGCACCTAGCAGCAATAGCTGCATATCTACAAAACAGACAGCATTTATCATTGTTTAGAGTACCACTGATCAAAGCCTTCATGGAAGGACTAAAAATAATCATTCCGCCTGCTCCAGTATGGAATCTTAACATGGTCCTCACAAGATTATTGGGCCCGCTTTTGAGCCCATGCACAAATGCAACTAGAAATCCTATCCTGAAAAACTGCTTTCCTAATTGCAATCACCTCATTAAGGAGAGTGAGTGAATTACAGGCATTAACCATACAAGAACCTTTTTTTCCAACTACACCGGCACAGTGGTTTTTCTTACCAATCCTGAATTTTTACCTAAGGTTGTATCTGATTTTCACATAAATCAGTTGGTAGAATTTCCCGTATTATCCAGTATTGGGTTATCTTTCATAGATTCACATGCCTGAATCATTCCCCGTCGCTGAGATAGGAGTCCCACGTTAAAATACATAAGTAGTGCCATAAGTAATAAATAGGCCAAAAGAGGCCAAAAGCTATATCTTAGTAGCCCATCTATGTCCTTATAGGAAAAGGACCAAAAGTCTCCTCCAACCAATCGGCTATCAGCACCCTCTAGAACACTCCCAAAAGAAGCAGTTCTCATCAGATTTTCTTCGCACCGTGAGTGCTAGTCAGTTTTCTTCTCTTCAGCTCTTCAAGCAAGCATGTCTGACAAGAAGGGCTTTTTCCGCACCTGCAGGACCTGTGGGTCCATGTTGTTTATCTTCATAAAGATAGTCTTTACTGCCTCTACCCCAAAAATAAGGCTAAAGACTGTAGAATCTGATGTACCTTTCCCAGCAAGTCTCTCAGGGACAGAGGCAAGATTACTGTTCTGGCTCTAATCTAAAGAGCGTCCTTCTTCGACTGAGGAAGAAGACCGAGCGTCTACATCTAGCAAGAGGGCTAGGTCTCAAGAAGGCTCCTCGGGTGAGGGAAGAAAGCATCTGAAAACTTCCCAGGAAAAATCTTCTCACAAAGAGAGGAGTTCTAAACGCTTCCCTGAGCCAGCATCATTTCCGCTTGCTACTCCACTCTGAGCGTCAAGGTCATCCTCTTCAGAAGCTGTGCGTGAAGCACAAAAAACCTGTGTCAACGACTACTTTTACCACATCGTCGACGGTTTGTATTACATCGTCGATGGTGACTATTTTAACGACTAATATTTTATCACCTATCTTGTTGACGAAAATTTCTATTACGAGAACATCGTCGAAACCCGTCGACAAAGCTATCTCTAACGAAGATTCCAACTACACCATCGACGGGAGAGACATAGACCACTCCGCCGACATAGTCTAAGACATTCCTACCATTCCTATTTCTGCACAGTCAACGCCACAGTTGACGAGTTTATCAGATAAAGACAATTCAAAGGCCTTTTCAGGAATATACTAACATTTCTCTGCTACCACCTTCCCACATGTTAAAAGGCTTCATGGAGTACGAGTATTATGATGAGGAGTAAGATTACAGAGTAGCTCATAGTCCACTGTGCTTAACGTTCAATGCCAAGACACTGATGAGGATGATTAAGAGGAGCATTACTACCATGAGCAATATATGGCTCCACGTCATACATACCAATTCCATCACAGGCAGGAATCCCGTCGGGGGAAATGGCTCATCTTCCTCCAGCACTTATTCAAGACCTACAAGCTATGTTTGCTGATTATCGTCGGAGATTTCCTCCGCAGCAGATTCTGACAGAACCCAATTCCACAAGTAGAGGCTCCTGTTCCAGTACCAGAGCCTACTTAACCTAATACACCGGCTCCTGCACTAGATCCACCTGCCACTGGGCATCAAGACACTTGCTCCTCGGATGAGGAGTTTGAGGAAGGCGAATTACCTAAACAGGCAGATGCTCCAGATCCCTGGGGCGATTATATCATTGAGACACCATCTCCGCATTTGCCCTTTGATTCTCCTCCGAAGGACATCAGAGGATTTCATAATTTAATGCAGAGAGCAGCTACTAGGTTCCAGCTCCCTATTACGGTCAAACAGACAGTTTTTTACATTACTTCAAAGAGGATACTAGGAAGATCATTCGCTCTATTACCATCATTGATTACATTTGGAAAGAGGGCATGAACATCATGAAGAGGCAGTTATCCATATCTGTGGTCTTACCTCTAATAGAGGCGAAATACAGCGCTCTAGAGAACAGTCCATCTTGCCTCATATGTCATCCGAGGCCAGATTCAGTAATTTCTCAGGCTGCACAGTGGCGTTTGAAAAGCCCTGCAACACTAATTACCACTCCTCCAGACAAAGAGGGACGTCGTATGGACCTTTTAGAGAAAAAATGATCTTCTATGGCTGCAGCTTCAATTAGACACGGCTAATGCCTTGGTAATCATTGGCTGTTATGATCGCCGAATGTGGTCCGATATTGTGGGATTGAGCTTATCCCAGAGGACCAAAGAGAGGAGGCACTGAAGATCTTTTTAGAAGGTGAGCGAGCTGCCGCCAAAATAATTGATTGCGCGTTGGACATGGCCAGCACGAGCTTTCGGCAATTAGCTGGGGCAGCAGTTTTTGGTGCCAAGGTTGGCTTAAAGCGACTACCCTTAGACCCGAAGTTCAGACGAAGATACTATAAGTGGCTTATGATGGGGATTCAATGTTGGGGAAACATATAGAGGACACCCTTTTGGCAATCAAAAATGAGACACTGCAAAATCTTTAGGTCCTCTACAATATAGACTCTTACCTTTCAGAGGAGCCAGAGGATTCAGTACATATCTGGGCGGCTATCAGTGGAATCAGCAGTATCACCAAAACCAACCACAATACCGACAGTCGTACAACCAATCCTCTTACCATCAGTCATCGGCTGGTTTCTCTCGCCAGGGTGGCTGGAAGCGGACACCGCAACAAGTTTGTGATTCTGTCAGAAAGCAATGAGCTTCTCAGGGTGCCAGTCAACCATACCCCCCTACCCGTTGATGTGAAAATTTCTGTTTATGCACAGAGGTGGCACGAGATCACTTCAGACCGCTGGGTGCTGGATAACCCTGGGCGAAGTACTATGCTAGGTGTGCGTAGTTTGCGCTATTTATCACTACGCACATTGCACGTAGCTCAGTGCAAACACGCGTAGCAGTCATTTTTTGCTTGCTCCCGGTCCTCAACGTCCAGTTGGCAACCGCGAGCGAGCAAAATGACATCCCGGCGAGACTTTTTCCTCGTTCGCGATCAGCAACATCAAGTTGCCTATCGCGAGCATGGACAATAAACCTTCCGGCGAGATTCTCAACGCGGGGAGGTCCTGTTTCTCATTGCGAGTGGTCACGTATGCTTGAGACCGCTCACGATGAGAAACTACTAGTCCGTGTTGAGAAAGCTGCCTCTCGAGTAGATTTCTACTCGGGAAAAAATCGCTGGCACTGTGCAAGATGTGGTTTGCACTGATTGCACAGTGCCGGAAGCTTGTCCGCATTGTGCAATCAGTGCGAACAGCATTTTGCACAGTGCACTGCGAAGTTCGCGTAGCTCGCTTAGTTCGAAGTGCAATTCGCGTAGCGCTACTACGCGAACTATGCCCTGGGTTAGTGCTGGACCTTGTCTCCAAGTGTCATATCCTAGGGTTTCTCCAGATACCACCTACCACTCCGCCCAGGCGTCCCCTTCCCTCGTCTTCACTTATTGCGTAAAGGAACAAGTTTCTACTCTTGTTTCTTCCTAATTAAAAAGAAGTCAGGAGAATGGCGACCGATTCGGGATCCCCGCAATCTCAACCAATTTCTACCAAAATAAACATTCCTGATAGTAAGACTGTCCGAAATTCTGGGGTGCTTAAACAAAGGGATTTCATGGCTTCTCTGGGCATGGAAGACACATACTTTCATATCCCTATCCATCCAAAACATTGAAAATATCTGCGATTCACAGTGGCTGGCACCCACGATCAATTCAAGGTGCTCCTGTTTGGCCTAAAATCAGCGCCACAGATTTTCACCAAGTACTTAGCACCAGTTGAAGCGACTTTACGATTCCGGGGGATCCAAGTTTTCCCATACTTTAGCTGCTCAAAGCTCCTTCGAAGCAAGAAGCCAATGTTGCTACAACAATTTGTCTCCATCTATTCAATTCACTAGGGTTCACTTTGAACAAGGGCAAATCAAATTTGATTCCAACTCAGAATATTCTAGTCCTCGGAGCATCCCTGTACACCGTTCAGTGCAAAGCATTCTTGTCTCAAGGCCTTCAAGTGCGCCTTCAAAAATTAGCAACCGCAATATCAAAAAGAGTCAGTTTCTGTTCGGACATTCAAATCGCTCCTAGGAATGTGCTCCTCAGCAATCAACTTGATCCCTCTAGCGCGGCTCAAAATGAGACCTCTTAAAGAGGAGTAGCAGAAACAATGGCAACAGGCATTGGGTTCTTTCGATGATGTTATCCAAATAACTGCACGTATGGTGGAAGCACTCTGTTGCTGGTCACAAACAGCAAATCTTGCCCAAGGTGTCTCCTTTCTGCAAAACATCCCGGATTTTGTATTAATGACCGACTCCTCCATGGATGGATGGGGAGGTCATCTGCAGGGAAAGTGGTCTCAGATACAGAAACGGCAGCACATCTGCAGTTTGGAGCTTTGGGCTATATTCTTGTCTCTTCAGGCTTTCCTTCCAAGGATAGCAGGTTCTTCAGTGCTGTTCCGTACCAACAATACGACCAGCATGTACTACATAACCCAACAAAGAGGAACAAGGTCCATAACTCTTTCCCAGGAAGCGCAAGCACTGTGGGAATGGACAACGTTTCAAGGAATAACCTTGAAGGCCGAGCATGTCAAGGGTCTACACAATGCACTAGCAGACTCGCTAAGCAGATCTCTATCCGGCTGCCATGAGTGAGAGTTAGAACAAACTCAATTGAACAAGATCTTTGTCAGACATGGGGCACCTGCTCTGGATCTGATGGCGTCGCAGGAGAACAAGAAATGCCGATATTACGCCAGCAGGTTCCCTCAACCGGGGTCAAGGGGAAATACCCTTTCAATGAGATGGTCCAGGATCTATGCCTACACTTTTCCCCCATTAAATTAGTCCCCAGAGCGCTCAAGAAGTTGAAACTGGAAGGCTGCTGCCTAATTCTAATTGCACCCCGTTGGCCCAGACAGTATTGGTTCCAGGAACTTCTTCTGTTGTCACAAGACAAGCCCATTCGCCTGCATCCGCCACCGACCATGTTATCACAGAACAGTGGTCAGGTAGTCCATGGGGATCTGCAATCCCTGCACTTGCACGCATGGACCCTGAATTCCTAGAGTTCACGGATCTCAGTATTCCACAGGACTGTCGAGACATACTGTCTAAATCCCATGCTAAAAGCACTATCAAACCGTATCATTTAAAATGGAAAAGATTTTGTTGGTGTGAAACCAATAAAGTTCATCCGCTTCAAGCTCATGCTGAAAAGATTTTACCTTACTTACGCTCAGTGGCCAAGTCTGGACTCCCTTTTTCATCAGTCAAGGTTCACCTGGCTGCTATTTCTAGGTATAGGAAATCTCTGCAGCTTCCTTCTTTGTCTTCTCTTGTAAAACAATTCATGAAAGGACTTTTTCGCACTTTCCTTCCTGTCCTTTGACCTCCTCCGGAGTGGGAACTCAATGTGGTGTTAGCACAACTGATAAGACAACCATTTGAACCAATCCATAACGCGGATCTGAAATTACTCACATGGAAAGTATCCCTCTTGCTGGCTCTTACCTCTGCAAGGAGGGTTAGTGAGATTCAGGCTTTTACTATCAAAGAACCTTTCTTGCGTTTTACACAGAACTGTATGATTTTGCGGACGAATCCCAAGTTCATTCCTAAGGTACCCACGAAATTTCACTTGAACGAACCAGTAATGCTACAAAATTTC
The DNA here is from genome assembly GCF_964263255.1 of Lissotriton vulgaris. Taxonomy (NCBI): domain Eukaryota; kingdom Metazoa; phylum Chordata; class Amphibia; order Caudata; family Salamandridae; genus Lissotriton; species Lissotriton vulgaris. The sequence continues at coordinate 671,561,421 of NC_141691.1, read as the reverse complement.
TTCCATCTTGAGAGTACATTGCATTCATTAGAAGTAAAATTATGTTTAAAGTTCTATCTTCAAAGGATATTAGAAAACCTGATCAACTGCTAGTGGCCTAAGGTCAAGGAAAACAAGGAACTGCTGTTACAAAGGCCACAACAGCCAGATGGGTCTCATCGGCTATTCACTTCTGCCACGAAAAAGAAAACAAACCTCTCCGGGTGAAGGCTAATGCACACTCCCTCAGGGCTGTTGGTGCATCTACTGCTTTATTTGCTGCGGTTACATTAGACAAGATATGCTGTGCCGTACCGTGGAAGAACGTCCACACTTTCACAAGACACTACTGCCTCCAATCTGCACAAAAGGAGGATTCAGCGGTTGGACAAGTTGTATTACGCCATTTCTTTCACGAAGGTCAGATTCTTTACATTTCTTTACGCTTGTCTATTAGTTTTCTTTACTGTTGCACTGATTACACTGTTCATGCTCTTATGTTTCTCAATTTATATATTCCTCTGTATGGTTATTGCTTTTATGCTTTGTGATAGACCTGACATCTTTGGCATGAGTCTCCTTTCCATTTTGAAGGATTGCCTCCTCTGTTTTTGATATGTTTTTGCTGGATTTATGCTTTGGGCACTGTGCCTCTGCTAATCAGTGCAAGTGCTCCCTATGTTAAATTGATATACTGATTGGATTCCATGATTTGGTTATTTGATTTATCTGTCAGCCCCTAGTACAGTGCACCTTGTGTGCCCAGGGCTTGTAAATCAAATTCTGCTGGTGGACTTGCAGCACTGGTTGTGGCACCCACAGAAGCAGCTTGTAAAGTGTGTCTCAGGCCTGCCATTGCAAGGCCTGTGTGCAGTCTAGCACTGCCATGTCGACTTGGCGAAGTGCGCACACTTGCCAGTCCCTAAACCTTCATATTAGACACCCCTATGATAGGCCCAAGGGCAGGGTGCATTGTAAATATAAGGTAGGACATGCTCTGATGGGTGTAGTATGTCCTAATAGTAAATTACAGCCATTTTCGTTTTTCAATATTGAATGCTACCTTTGGTGCATTTACCAACAACTTGAACTAAGAGACTTTAATCATTTTTTAAGTAATCTTAAGTGTAGTATTATTAATTTTTGTTGTTTGTGGTCTTGTGTTAAGTCTATATAAAGAATACTTATTTTTATAAAACATGTGTTGTGTCCATCTGTAGTGTTATCACCGTATTACTGTGTATATTCACAAATGCTTAACACACTGCCTCTGAGATAAGCCTGTCTGCTTGTGCCAAGCTACCAAGGGGGTGATCAGGGGTAATTAAGGAGTGTAATCCCCTTATCCTGACTTAGAAGTAAGGGTCCCTATTTTGAAAAAGGTGATGACCATTGCCAACTAGAGACCCCTAGATCTAACACTTTGTCATTGCAATGTTTCAAAATTGTGGATTTATATTAGGTGTGTTAAATGGTATGTCTACCACCATCCGCAAACGATAGTACAATTTCGGTACTGCTTGTTGTTCTGATTCTGATTCAGGCAAGGGAATCTATGAAAGGTACCCCAATACTGAATAAGAAAACAAGTTACTTACCTGTAACTACAATTATCCAGTATTGGTATCTTTCATAGATTCACATGCACCCACCCTCGTTCCTGTGAACCAGTTCTCAGTGATTTTAGGTATGTTTGCTTCCCACTTGTGCTTGGAAAATCTGAGAAGAACTGCTTCTGTTGGTAGTGTTCTAGAGGGTGCTGACTGGTTTTAACTGACTTTTGGTCCTTTTCCTATAAGGACATAGATAGGCTACTAAGATATAGCCTTTGGCCTCTTTTGGCCTATTTATTACTTATGGCACTACTTTTGTATTTTACCATGGTACTCTCATCTCGGCGACTGGGAATGATTCAGGCATGTGAATCTATGAAAGATACCAATACTGGATAACTGTAGTTACAGGTAAGTAACTTGTTCTTCTTTCCCCCAACCAGATTCAGTAGCAGAACGAGCTCTACGCACCTTAGATGTTAGAAGAGCACTATTGTACTATATTGAAAGAACTAAATCTTTTTGTAAAACAAAACAACTGTTGCTTTTGCACCACCTCATAAAGGCAATCCTTTTTCCAACTCGGGTATTACAAGGTGGATTGTTAAATGCATTCAAACCTGCTATACCAAAGCAAAATGGACTTAAAACACTATTTCAGACAACTCCAACAGCTACATGTTAACCACAGCTTTGGTAGGATACTGCTATATTATCTGTGCACAGCATGTGATCTACAGCTCTCATGCCTTGAATGGATAATGTTACTTACCCAGTAAGCATCTGCCCTTGGCATGTACAGCTGTAGATCCACATTTGCCCACCCACGTCCCCCGCAACCTGTACATGCTGCAGTTCTCTATCTAAATTACATACATATACATGGTTCTCTGTTTCTTTACTACTACTCCATTCTCACCCACTTGCGGCAAACAATCTAACAATGGAGTTGATGCCCATGCGCACTATCACCGAAAGGAGGAGTCGCCTACGTTGTGACTGGAAAGACTTCTGCGAAGAAAAACAAAGTGCAAACTTCAGGACCCAACACTAAATGGCGGGCTATGCACAGCATGTAGATCTACAGCTGTACATGCCAAGAACAGATGCTTACTGGGTAAGGAACATTATCCTTTCTCCCTTAGGACTGCATTGACTGCTTTCTTGTGAAAATTGTGGAGTTGGTTTGTATGAAGCTTCCAAAAAACACAGTTGATGGACAGAATGCAGAACAATGTCTTACATTCACCCCAGTACAAAGATCTGGGCCTAAATCCATCGTTTTTTTGCACTCCACACCACCCTAGGTCAGACAATGGCTATATGCAAATCAGCCTTGACCCTGTGCCTCATGGGAACAGTCCAGCCCGAACTACCAAGCCATATCTTTCCTAGACCGGAATCAAGCATCCAAGCACCGGTATCTGGCTATCTGCCTTCTTCACCCTGGATAGCTTGACTCCAGTGATGTGGAGAGCCTGGGACTCACGTCGGAGCATACCCAGCCCACTCGGGGTGAAAATTGCAAAAAACACAGTTGATGGACAGAATGCAGAACAATGTCTTACATTCACCCCAGTACAAAGATCTGCGCCTAAATTGATCGTTTTTTTGCACTCCACACCACCCTAGGTTAGACAATGGCTATATGCAAATCAGCCTTGACCCTGGTTTGTATGAAACCTTAGGAAACTGCATATGTACAAAAACTGTTTTGCTTACCTAATTATCTAGGAAATGTCCCAGTGTGATATCTAGCCATATCACAGTAGAAATGTAACTTAAAGTGATCTGAAAAGTAATGCACCCAGTAATCTGACAGGTAATTTTAACGACTTACCTGTAATTAATCCAATTTAATTCACCTGCATTTAAACTGTATTTAAATGCACCATTCTTGCAAACTACAATTACACTTACTTGTGCCAGGCCTGGCTTGGTGCTAGAAAATAAATACATCTAAATAATTATTTATACAAACAAATTGGTCTGTTCAGTCTTTGAATGTGTGACATCATTCCTTGCCTGAGTATGTACAATAAATGCTTAACATTACCCTCCGATAAAGCCTTACTGCTCTCCCACACTACCATACATGGAGAGTAAGGTACTATCTGCTTCTGCCTACCTCTAGGGTTCCACTGGACGCTGTGCGCACTATACCTCACTTTGGTATAGTATATATAGAGCCAGCTTAATACAGTCATCTCTTCTATATTCTCTGTTCATCCACACTTTTGGCCTCTGTGCTGAAGAAAAATATAACAATGGAGCTGATGACCATGCTCATTAACAGAGATAGGTCGTCACTACACCTCGTGACTCAAATACTTTTTCGAAACAAAACAAGTTGTACACTTTTTAGCCAACACTAGATTGCAGGAGTATGCACAGCATGTGAATCTACAGCACTAAATGCCACAAACGGATGCTTACAGGATATGTAACAATTGCTTTCTCCCCTATAGCACTGGTTCTCCTTCATAGGATTTTTGCTGAATTCATGAAGAGCCCCTCCTCCCCTGATATTATGAGAATGGTTTTTGTGATATCAGTGTTTTTTCAGTAGGTATCATAACTGTTTTTGAGGCTGTTGGCCATTTTAACAGTGTTTATTGCTGTGGAAAGTTACTGGCCATTACCAGCATGACAAGGAAATAATTCAAGCATGTGAATATATGAAAAATGGCAATGCTGTAGAACTGGAATTACAGGTAGCTAATTGTCTTTCAATGAGTAAACTTTGTGCGGTTATGAGCTACTACTAAAACAAAATAATCTACCATTGTTTTTCCTTAGTACAAAGATGCAAAACACGATGAACTTATGGACTCCAAGTTGAGATGCGTTTTTGAAATGCCAGTTGAACACGTAAGTAAACAATTAAATGTTGCACAGTTTCAGATTTTTTTGAACTGCTGAGAAGTTCTAATTTCTCTGAGCAAATATTAAGAAAATATCAAACTACACCTTAATAAATTACGTGCTTACTGAGTTCATTTAATTGTAATTCTGTTCTCTCCTTTACTGTGAGTAAATGCATTGTGTATTTACATAGTTTAAGGTCAGGTAGGGAGAAATGCCATACATGAATTGTGGCTGTTGAGTGAATTTTAGAAGATTTTATAAAGTGATGTGAAAAAGAGAGTGCACCCTCTTCATGGTCTGATTTTACATATTAAGACGTATCTGACCTTGGTCTAGTTCTCCCTCCTTCCACAGTAGAATCTCTAACCAGATGTGACAAATTGCACACAAAATAAACTTCTAAATTTCTTATTTAATCAAGAGTCCGTATTAATTACCCTTGGGTGGTTACGTCTATCCTGTAATATTGGACAGCGTGGAACTTGTAGCAGTAAAATTGTTCCTGTAAGAGTTTTTCTCTTGTTTTGACAGGGGAATTTTGGCCCCCTCCTCTTTACTAATCTGGTTAAGCTTGATGATACTTGAGGGAATTTGTTTATGAACACTTCTCAGTATCTTAATCGGGTTGAGTTTTAAACTTTGATTTGGCTGTTCCAAAATCCTGAATTGCTTTTGCAGTCTTTTAGATATGGATTTTCTGGAGTATTTTGTATCCTAGTTCTGATGCATGATCCACTTCCTGACAATCTCACATTTTGCTCTTGAATGTTTAAATTTGGAGAGGAATTCTTGCCGGACTTAATTATTGAGGTGTCCATGTGCTGGGGTTGCAAAGCAGGTCCAAATCATCACCTGCTTTATTGTTTCTATGTGGTCTTTGTGGAGAGCCAAACACTTATGCTTCTGTCTCCGCAGGCTAGGATTTATTGTTCCAGAAGACTTTTTAATTTATGTGCTGTTTTACAAAGCAAATATACTTAAGTGTTCTTTTTTAGAGAGGGGTGTTTTTGTTGGATAGTGCATGAATATCATGCAAGTACACTTTTTTCCTAATGGTAAAAATACACAGTTGCATTTTACGTACTTACATTTTTGGGCATAGTTAAATTAAGTAAGTTTTATCAGTATAAGAAACAAGATGTTCCGTCACAAGCCAAAGCCGGTGGTCCCCCAATGGGGAGATTTGAATACAAGACCATATCCGTGCCCATCTAAAGAAGTCAAGGTTATGGCGAAGTGACCATGTTTGCTGTACAGGACCTCTAATAAAAGAGAGGGACCCCAACAACCAAAGGGGTAGGGTTCCAGAAGACTGTGTCAAATAAAGTGTCCCCTTTGGATAAAATACAAACCAAATTCTACACTTCAAAAACTCATCATTACAAACAGAATTAATTCAATCCATACAGCCTAGCAAGAGCAAAGATGATGCAGATGGTCTAAATTAAAAATGTGTACAATTTATTATAACATTTATAAAGGAAGAAAATACAGTAAAAATAGGTGTGTACATATCCTAACACAATAAAATAATTACACAGAAAATCATAACACAGTGGGAATGATACATAGAAAATAGTTCTAATTAAAATAGAAAAGGACACAATAGTCAGACATAATTAAATCAAACTCCAAATTGTACAAATATCTTGAATGGAGAGGTTATTTGGTCCAATGACTTAGTGTCGCAATTCAAAATAGCATCAACGCGTTTCGGTTTTGGCAACTTGATTAAAAGCCAGCACGTTCTTCAGGATTAAAATATAAATTCCCACAATTTACGGTATATCTGCGAATAAAAAATGTATAATATAAGATACACCATATCTGACTAAAATAACATCTACATCATAATACAGTGCAATACTCCTGCAAGCTGTGTGACACTATAGCCCCATACATTCAAACCATTTACACTTACATCTCCCATACAGATTAATAACTCATAGTACATTACAGGCATCTAGCCTTGTCCAAGTGGATACGAAGAACATAGTGCATCCTACTGGGTATTATAATCAGTACTTTCACCTCACAAAAACAGATGTTTAATATATAGCTCCTTTTATATATATATTTTTTTAAGATCCTTTAAAGGTATCTCCAATATATACATTTTACACCTATTAGGGCAATGTGTCAAAATGTAAGTTTTCCTCACTCGAGACAACCAAGGCCCTCCAGAATATTTCAATGCTTGGTCCGAAACTCCTTGGTAAGTAGGCCGCACTGAGTGGAGCCGTCTAAAAAATTGTTTTAATTTGTATTACATATCAGTGCTAGCATCATAATAATTTGACAAAGAGCTTTTAACATGCTCTACATAAAGCTCACCTATTACGTTTTCTTTGGTCACATATTACGCTTTCTTTAGTTGCATCAAAGGGTGAACTGACGATAATAAGAAACGAACCTTTGTGATTCTATAAATTAGAAAGAGGGAAGAATCATATACCCTATTTATGTCTTTCCTATATTTATCCACTAAAAGGATTCATTTAATGTCGGAAAGAGTCTCATGCCTATATAGCTACATGTAGCTACAATGTAATTGTAAATAAATAGGCATTCTCAACTATTATTGCTTGATTAACATCCATGATGTAATAAATGCCGCCATGATATAATTTATGTCCGTAAGTATTTCTAATCCGCAACCACATATTCAAGTCGCTTATAAATATGTACAAGTAGCTCTTAATAAGCCACTATACTACGCATGATGACACGCAGATGAAAGGAGCGCAAAATCAGCGAATATGGGCTGTAATGCGATCTATTTTTTTTTTATGGAAAAAAAGGGGACAAAAGCCCCATATAGCTATCTGTCAAGGTTTTCATGTATATAAAAACATAGAAAATATTTTACCTAAGAATACGGCCAGTAGACGACGCACGTACAATAACGTTGCAATTCTGGCTCTTGTATCCTATTATATTCGAGTTGACTAATACGCACTCCCTTTAAAAGTTAGACCGCCCGCAGCCTGTAAGAGTTAGACATGGACACGAAGGTCAGATTTTGAACTCCAGTCCGTACGATTACTCAGGAAGTTCCTAGGCTAACAGCACGTTCCTCTTTATGAATATAGCGTAGCGGCATCTGATGGTGTCCATGCCTCGATAAAGTGCATCATGGGACTCGAGATTTCAGCACATTTTAAACCCCCAGGAACGCGCGAAAAATGACGTGCGTAACCCCTATGTTAATTACTTCCGGTGTGTTGGTGTTCGAGTAAGAAGACGGACAAATTATATCCGGAATTTAGAATAATATAATTCAAATTATTCGGCATCCAAAATCAACACTAATGTTACGGGATCCTGCAAAGTCTAAAGTCAGAAACCCGTAATACACCTAGTTTATTTAAAGCGGCACGTCATAATCCCGTCAAAAATGTACTTTACAGATAAAAACGGGAGATATATTTTCTTTATCAACAGATGAAGCCTACGACTAGGTATTAATTGGTGTGTTCTTATTACATATTTTTTAGCTCAGACCCCATACACACTCTTCCATCACATTACATTCCAAGATGGCGGTCGGTAATTACTCGTACTCGCCAAAGGAAGCGGTTGCTAAATAACCTCAGGAATCAATTTCTATCATCCAGGGCTATTGGGCTATATCAATTGGCAACTCTACATACAGTAGTTAAAATGCCACAAAAAATATATTATTATACAGCTCCTCCATATCAAAAATGCATTCATTACATTGTATTGATTGTCTCAATATAAATAAGTGTAACCAATTGCGAATATTGTATTTCATTATCATAGCAGTGGAAACATATAAAAACATTTTTTACAATGCAACCTACATCTAATTGGCAGCATAATTATTTCTATTTGCCCTAATAACTTTCTAATAATTAACATTGTTCTTCTAGCCTGGTTAATTATTACATATGTCTAAGGATTGTAATCAATGTTTACATTAGTTCATATTTCTTCTACCCAACAACTCGACTTAGAAACACAGTAATAATTAATATGTTTATTATAGCACAGCTTAATTTTACTACTGATCCCCATACTCTAGCTGGAATAATATATTCATATCTAACAAAAATGTCAAATTCTGCTCATGGTCAATATATCAACATAGCATAGCTATTTCTAATGGAGCCTACTAATACTGAGCATGCCTTTTTTGTTAGCACAGTTATTAGGGCCTGATTAAACGTTCCCATTCTTCTTTTGAATGTAATCCTACTCTTACAGTATTTAGGAATGAAATATACCATTGTTCACGTGCTTTGCATTTCATTAGTATATTTCCACCACGTTTGCCAATCTTGATTTTTTTCAACAATAAACCAGGTGAAATAATTTTCACTATGGCCTGCCTTAAGATAATGTTCAACCCAGGGCGCTGTTACCTTTCTAGTCTTAATTGGCGACCTATGTTCTTGGAACCTAGTTCTTTCTTCTCTTCTCTCCCCGTTTCCCCGATGTAGCCAAAACCACAAGGGCATTGTAGAAGATATATAATGTTCCTACTTCTACAGTTGGTCAGACATTTGCTCTTCAGTGTTTTACCATTGAACATTATCTCACTGGTTTGTAAGCACTGCGGGCAAACGTTACATATACCGCAGCGGAAGTTCCCTGCTATTGTCCAATGTTCTCTGGGTAATCTTGGTCTCTTCACGGTATGTGTTTACTAATAAATCTTTAAGATTTTTGTTCTTTTTAAAAGCAAACCTAGGTTTCTCCAATTTGGTTGATTCTTCATGACTAAGAATGTGGCAGTTTTTATTCACTACATTCTTAATCTGATTGCGAAGTGTGGAGAATTGACTAACAAAGACCATTTTAGTTAGAGGTTCTTTCTTTTTTTCTTGTTTATGGACTAGGGCCTCTCGATCGTAAAATCTTGCCCTCTTCATGGAATGAGAGCGTAATTTCTTTGGATAGCCTCTATCCTTGAATTTCTTTCTTAAAGTTTCAGAATGTTTATAGGAATCTTCCAAATCAGAACAATTCCTCCGTAAACTGACGAATTGGCTGAACGGAATGCTCTCTTTGGGTTTTAGGGTGGAAGCTTGAAAAATGCAAAAATGTATTCTTTGCAGTCGGTTTTGTAAAAAGCTCCACTTCCAAGGTACCATTAACATTCTTAATAGTTATATCAAGAAAGTCAACACATCCAAAGGGGACACTTTATTTGACTGCTTTACAGGACCTACATTTTGATTACCAAATTGGTGCTATATGCAGGGAATTAGAATATTTGTGCATGTTTCAGTAATATGAACTCTGTGTGTATCTGGCTGAGTTAGTTTGTTTTTTCTTAATTTATTTATGCAAATTGTGATTGACTACTCCGTCCAGAGTGGCTGGAGTTATAACGCCCATCCCACCAGTCACCCTCAACTGTTTCCGTGCTTTGTAATTTGTTCCTCAGTTGCCTCCTTTAACTTTACCTCTGTATAAATCCGGGTGCTCATGTACTTTTTAAACTAGCAACAAAGAATGCTGAGCGAAAAGCAAAGAACTAATCATTGTCTCAGACTATAGTTCCAATGCACCCTCAGCACTTGCTTCACTTTTGATATTCAACCTGAAGTAAAATTCAAGGCTTGGAGCTGATCAGTAGCTTTTATTATTTTGCTTAATGTTATCAAAGAACAATTGGTTCAAAATTAAACAGTATTACATGCTAGGTACAAAAAATGTGGGAAGGAAAAATCTTTCATTCTATCAGGCATGTCACAAGCTTACAACAATCAATCATACAGGGACAGTGGGGGACATGGAAACTCATATATTACAGTGGACAGTATATTACAGTGAACAGACAAGCACAAAAATAGTGGAATAGGCCACAGTCTGCTAGATTTCTAAAAAGTTTAGTTATAGAATTATTTACATAAACTGTACATTCCTAACGCAAGTTTAAATAATCACAATTTTTGATGCAGTCAACCAAAAAGATGAACAAGGTAATGTACAACTAAGGGTGAAAAAGTGGCAAAACAATTCAGGTCAACTTGTCACCCAGGCAGACTTAAAGGTGGTGGAAGGCCTACGCGTTTCGAATCCTACAGGTGTACGAGGATTCTCATCAGGGCCTTTGGTTCAAAACACGATGGTTTAACATCCGAATGTAGTTTTTTTCCAGCTTATATGCTGAAGAGGATATTTTGTACCTGCTACCGTGTTTACAGATGATGCTTTACCAGGTGCGGGGTCACTTTGGAAGGGCTGAAGGGTGCCCGTGCCTGAAGGTTACCACTTTGTTCGCGTTCGCCGTCGCTAAGGTCGCCAGCCTGAACCTTTGAAAGAATAATCACCTTTCTGCAGCGTGCTGTGTAATATTGACGGATCGTAGAATGGTTTGAACGCTTGCAATCACGGTTAGCGGACCACGCCCGCCGTAATTTAAAACACGGCCTCTGACTGAACTTTACTTCTACTCCCACGGCGACAGTGTCTCAAATAGAGCGACAGCGACCCAAAGGATAGCGACATCGTTATAAATAAGAATAGAGATTTTAAAATATTAGGAACCCTTCAGCCCTTCCAAAGTGACCCCGCACCTGGTAAAGCATCATCTGTAAACACGGTAGCAGGTACAAAATATCCTCTTCAGCATATAAGCTGGAAAAAAACTACATTCGGATGTTAAAACATCGTGTTTTGAACCAAAGGCCCTGATGAGAATCCTCGTACACCTGTAGGATTCGAAACGCGTAGGCCTTCCACCACCTTTAAGTCTGCCTGGGTGACAAGTTGACCTGAATTGTTTTGCCACTTTTTCACCCTTAGTTGTACATTACCTTGTTCATCTTTTTGGTTGACTGCATCAAAAATTGTGATTATTTAAACTTGCGTTAGGAATGTACAGTTTATGTAAATAATTCTATAACTAAACTTTTTAGAAATCTAGCAGACTGTGGCCTATTCCACTATTTTTGTGCTTGTCTGTTCACTGTAATATACTGTCCACTGTAATATATGAGTTTCCATGTCCCCCACTGTCCCTGTATGATTGATTGTTGTAAGCTTGTGACATGCCTGATAGAATGAAAGATTTTTCCTTCCCACATTTTTTGTACCTAGCATGTAATACTGTTTAATTTTGAACCAATTGTTCTTTGATAACATTAAGCAAAATAATAAAAGCTACTGATCAGCTCCAAGCCTTGAATTTTACTTCAGGTTGAGTGTCTTAAATTGCTAAATGGTTATTTGTATCAGTACTGGCATCCCCTTCTTGTTGCTATAGATACTGGCTCAGCCATACTGATTAGAGCCACCCCTTTGTAGTTTTCTGGTCACTTTTGATATAGCATAAACTTTGTTGCAAACAAATAGTTTAAAATGGAAATTTCCTCTTATGAAAAGTAGCGTCTGCATTGTAGAAATCTTCATTGACAGTCATACATTACAATAATTCTCTGTGGTGTGCGTGGATCCTGCAAATCTACATATTTTTCAATATTTCATAGATAGGGTGAGTTTTTCTCGAATTTAGATTGGAAAACTCCGGAAAGTCCTCATTCATGGCTACATTGCAACATCTACAGTGCAAAACGTAGGCTACCTAAGTAACATTGAGGGAAAAACGCAACTTGATAGGTTTACATTAAAGAAGCTTGATAAAGTGTCCTATTCCCTTAAGACTACTCGCCATGCTTTGTGCTGGCCTTAAAGTCCTTTTTTTGTGGCTTGTGTATCATCCTTGAACACATTAGGTGTTTCATACTTGGGTTTTTATGAGACATTTCTGCCAATTTTTACGTTTTTTATCTTCACTTTTTTTTTTTTTTTTTAATAACTGCTCCCTACCGACTGAACTTATTTTTTCTAATGTCTGTGGGGAGTTTCCTGTCTTAGTGCCTTATGTCTTTGAAAATACCCATCCTGTAGGAGAAAGAAAGTGGATTCTTGCCTATACAGGAGGGGGGTTGTGGTGTTTCTTCCTTTTCACATTCAATGAAGGGAAGTTAACTTTGCACAGAAATGTGGAAGAGCACTTTAAAAGACTGAGAAGGCCCTAGGCTAAGAGGAAAACGTGTAGATCTGAGGCTGGAGGAGGGGAAACAAGTAAAAGCCTGAAACAATTTCTAACTGTACAGCTTGTTGAGAGTGTTCCTGCGCCTCATAAAGACTCCCATGGATGGAGCTGGAGAGAGGGAGTGGAGGAAAGGTGCAAGATACAGAAATTCCTGGTTGGAGATGAAAAGGATGATGTCCCCAACAAAGGCATTTGTTCCAACATGCTTACCGCCAAAGACTGGCACAATGGTTGCTTATCAACGCCATCAAGGTCTTGTTAATCCTAGACAGCTAGAGTCTCCAGACTGACAGCGACACCTTTGCCATTGATGTTGAAGCCCTCAAAGCACATAAATGAGTCTCCTTCGCTGACAATCCAGATGGTTAACTCCTTGTCGCCCCAGCAGTCACCGGCCATTAAATCTACCTCTACCTCCACCTCCAAGAATGTTTTTTGCCCATTGTCTAGGGTCCATCAGAAAATTGGCAGGGGCACCTAGAGAACCCCCAGCTTTGGATACTCCAACTCATGTGCCGCCTTTCTCCGAGGAAAAAATTGCTCTCTGTGCACTCCTAAAAGGCACAGACAATGCTGATCTCCTTCTGCGTCTCCATGCTGGTCTCATTCTGATGCAATGACCTTCCCTTTCCGTACACTCCTACATGTGCTCCAGACTTTGAGAAGATGGTCAGGGAAGGCTCCTTGGTCTGCAAGCCAAGTCATTATTGCCACAGTTGACACTGCTGAGTTGGTGGCAACCGGTTAATTGCCATGTAATAGCACTTCGTTTTTTGCGCCTGACTACTCGAGCCTGACACCAAGCTCATGATCTTAACTATCGCTTTCTTAGGTTGCTCCTTGTTTAGTTAGCATGTGGAGGAGATTGTAAAAATGATTATGGCGGAGATCAGGAATGCAGGAGGGCTTGAAGAAAAGATGTTCAGGCCTCCTGTCAAGAGCAGAGATAGCGGACACTTGCCCTCACAGGGTACAGATCCCTCATTGCCCACCCAAATAGCAAGAAATCAGCGAAAAGGCCAGATGTAACTGTACGTTAGGAAGTGTTCTAAGGCCAAATCAAATTGAACACGGTCTTTTAACAACTCAAAGACCTTCCTCTGGCAACAGAACAGTCGGTTATAGTTTAATGCACCCCTCTTCTCCTTTCATGTGGGCGGGGGGGGGGGTAGGGGAAGGAGTATGAGACCATCTTGAATAGTGGGAAAGTATAACAGACAAGTGGGTGCTGCATGTTGGAAGACATAATGTGAACTTGGTTTCAAAGCATACCCACTGCCTATTCCTCTGAAACTAACCTCGAAGCACGAGATAACCATCTTGAGAAAATAAGTGTCTGTGTATTGCCGAACTGCTTAATGGAGCCTCTTCCAGTCCCTCAAATATGGCAAGGAATTTGAGCTATTTCCTCAGCCAAAAGAGGTCCGAAATCATAATTTAAGCCAGTTCTTGATCTAACCAACAAATAGATCAAAAAAGGGACAGTTCTAATGTTTGTTCTCCATTGAAGTTTTCCCCACATAAAACAGGGAGGTTGGATTTGTATAGTAGACTTTTAAGATGCCTACTTTTTTTTTTAATACAGAGTTTTATAAAGCGCGAACCTGACCCGAAGGTATCGGGTATCGGAGCTCTTTACGAGCAACAGTTGCGTTTACATGAAGATGCATTCATTTTTGGTAGGCACGTTCACTTCCTTTTAGCAAATATCACGTTCAGTATCAGGTACGTTGTGGCTCTCATTTCCATTATACAGTCTAGTCTAGGCCTACACACGAATCATCAGAAATCAGTGTCATTGCCTGCTCCAATTTTGTTTCATCTACGATCAGCAGGTGACACAACCAAAGGAAAAGTGTTTGCTTCAGAGGGGAGTGTCTTCAATTTATGACAAATGCTACCTTCTGTTGAGCAACACAAAACAAGCATCCAGACAAAGCTCCTTTCTCTGCTTCATGGCTTCCTGCATTACCATTGTTCGAAATGTACGAGCGCATATGAGACCCCTGCAACAGTTCTAAGCATGGCAATTGTCAGAAAAATAAATCTGTGATGACAAGCTTCAGTTGGCCGTACCAGCAAACCAATCTCTAATGGTGGTGCAAGAGACCGGCGTTGCGTCAGAGGTAGTCTTCTTATATGAGTGTCCGATGCAAGTCCCAGAATAGGGTGTGTAGTATTTTGAGAGAGTCCCTATCCTTGTATGTCTGAGCTGGTGTCTGGATTGTTGAGAGTGAATTATGTAATAGAATTTGATGTGTGATGTAGAGTGGTAGCTAGAGATAAGAACAGTTGGAGCAAGGATGGAGCCTTAACAGGACCTACCTGATGGTGCTGTAACCTAAGGGTCTAACTGAAAAAAAGATCCTACCTCCCGCCTGAGTGACTTCAGGCTCTTGTATGTAGACCCTGCTCTCTAACTACAGCATTTGTATGATCAGGATGTGCTAAATTGTATGAGTAGTGCCTTTTCGTGAGAAGTTGCATGGAGATGTACCCTACTGTGTGTGATGTGAGAATGTCCATGTCGCAGAAGGTTGCACAGGAAAGGACCCTGTACAGTGTGTGTGTGTGTGTGTGCGTGTGTGTGTGTGTGTGTGTGTGTGTGTGTTCCCGTGTTCCCGTGGTGTTGCTGTTAATGGCCACAAATTTTGTCTGAGTGTACTCTGATAATGGAAAGTAGTGTGGCACAGGAGGCTCAGTACATTTGATTGTCGTGCAGTTCGTTTTATTCGGTTAGCATATAATGGAGTCAGTATTGTGTTTGAATCGTAGTGTTTGTAGCTCTAGTGTGTTGGAGGCAGGTACCTTTTTACCTGCTGACGTGGTCTGATGTGAATGGCTCTATTGCTGGACTAAAGTGAGGTCTGATCAAGGGAATTTTAGTTGAAGGGCTGCATGATTAAACTTTTTATTTTTAGTTCTTTGAATATATAGACTTGGTAATGACGGAATGCCTTTGTTAAAGGAAGGAAGTAGGTGGGTTCTGAGACCTGGCTGTCATGTTACTGGGCATAGATGATTACATGTCCTGCTTACATAAATGTTGTGAGGCATCTTTTTGAGTGCGCAGACCTAGTGGTAGGACCGCTTGTCTAAGGTTTCAAGACTTGTATGTCTTGGACCGTTGTGTGGTGCTAGTCCTAACCTAGCTGTTAAATTTCTTTGTTTCACATGAGGTGGGGAAGCCTCATCTCTTGACCCGCCACAGAGTATCTGTGACTGCTGTTTATTTTTTTTATGTGGCAGTGTTGATATTGGAGAGTTTAACTCCTTCGATGCTCATGACGGAACGGTTCTGTCATGAGCGTCTGTTGGCCTGCGCTCATGACGGAACCGTTCCGTCATGAGCCCGTTGGCTCATTGGAACGTTCAGCACAGCGCAGGAATCTGCGCCGCGCTGATGTGGTTAAGAGGTTGTTTTTGGGTAAATGTGTAATCTAGACAGGTTGGAGATTGAGTGATTGTGAATGATTGTCGCTGTACTATATGTGCAAGGGAATGGCTGTTCTATTTGTGTAGTATCCTGGCTGTCCATTCCTAGGATGTTTGAGCTGCTGTGAAGAATGAGAGAGAATGAATATTGGTGTGAAGTGGGTAGCTGGTAGCTAGGAGATATGGACCGTTGGGAAGGATGGAGCTCTGTCAGGACCTAGCTGTGGTTGGCATAACCAAAGGACTAAACTCCTGCCTAAGTGGCTTGCGACTCCTGTGTCTAGACGCTGCTGCCCATGTGCAACAGGGATATATAGGATAGTTGTCAATGCATGGTCATTGGTTGAACTAAGTTTTCATCATATCAGTTAGCTAGGTCTAAGAGCTGTCGGTGTGGCTCCAAAGGCTTTCCTTTTGTCACATAACTGTGCACTATTTGTACAAGCAGGGAGGCGCAAGATAAATACCCCTATTGATGGAGACTAGGATGATTATGTGATGTGCCTTGGCCAGAGGCTTTGAGTTAATGGCAGTCCATGTACCCGGTACTCTCAAACACGTGGATTTACTGAGTTGAATCTGTGAAGAAAATCAGGAGTGTGTGTTGGTCAGCATGTGTTGCAGCATATCTTTGAAGCACACGGTTCTCCATTGCTATATCACAAAATAAAATACTTTTTTTTTTTTTAAAGTGAGCTTTCAGAATTTCAGTCATTGGGCCGTGCCCTTTTGTTGAACTGATCAAGGACATTACTCTATGCCTTTCCTCTAATTCCACTGATTCCAGCTGTAAATTTTAAACCCTGCAAGTCTCAAGTGACAGTGATCCTGATAGCGCCAGATGGGCCGAGACAATGATTCTACTTTGTTGTCCATACAGCCACACAAGAGGTTGCCATACAGACCAAATTTATTGACCAGGTTTCATGGACAAATTCTGTATCTAAATTTGAGAGCACTGTATTTGGCAGAATAAATTCTGGAAATAATCAATATGGCTATTAAAATCTTCATCCAGCTCATATGAACATCCTCAAGGAAGCCAAGTAGCCGTCCACCAGGCTTTTTTATTCTTTTAAATAGAAAAGCTTCTGCATATGTGCCAGAACAATGAACATAACCCTTTAAATTGCCAGGAGGATGTCATCTCTCCATATATTTATTTTTACATTTGGCTCATTCCACAATCCAGTTTTGTTTTTATCAAAGTTCACCTTGCTGCAATCCCATAAGACAACCCCCAACCAGATATATTTTTTTCAAACTCTCTGAAGAAAGTGTTCTGGCTAGTCAGAAGGCTATCCCCTCTTTGGCAAGGGAACTGAATCTGGTCTTATACAAATAAAAGGCCCTCTAGATGATCCTATTTTAAATGCTTCATTGCCGCATCTTTCTTGCGAGAACGTATTGCTGAATGCCATAAGATCAGCAAGTAGGGCTAGTACGTGAGATTCAAGTTTTTCTAGCTGTTGAACTGCACACAGTATTTCATACTAACATGATGGTGATGAGGACATACCCCTCTTTCTCTCCTAAAGTGATATCTGACTTCAGTATGAACCAGGCTAACATTACATGCCTATCCTAATACATACACTTGAGTAATGTTCTCTTCATTATTCATTAGAAGTTAGAACAGTGCTGCAATTTTTATCTTGACAAAAGAAAGAATTCACAAGTCCAAATTACATACTTTTAATTGATAAATAGTTTGTCAAGGTTTGGCTATATACAAACAATTGACCGCCTGTTTAATTCTGGCATGTAGTTTTATGTTGCTATTTGGCTTATAAATGTCTGCCTGGAAAAAGAAAGCCCATTTCACTAGGCACAAGACAGCCACTTAAGTTAGCCATAGAAATAACCCACTAGAAGTTATATACAAGGATGCTACTTGGAACAAGACATTAGTGCCTTAACTCCGGAACAAAGGCTGAATAGAAGAATAGTTAGTTTTCCCTTAGAAATCTTTGGTTAATCGGATAACCTCTCAGAACAAATCTTACATTTATTCCTTTTGCATGCACCTCTGGTTTCTTCTGCCCACTAGCAATGGACCAGTTTGATTCTTAGCTTACTATTCTAATGTTTGACTATCAATGAACAATAATACAATGCACAAGAAATGGTTACTCACTGATAGCAAAATCATAGGAATGTTCGTCGAAGTCATAAATGGCGCTTCAACTAGCAATTGATTTATTTTCATAATTTCTTTCTCTTGCTTCAAGAACTGACTGTGAAGCAACTCTCAATACAAAGGATCACAAGTAGCGGAAGCTCCTGGAAGTTTAACCTCATGCGCGCTATTGTTCTGTTCGTATGCTGAGTTTAAAAAAAACCCCATGTAACATGACGAGCTGGGCTCGTCATCAGCGTGCGAGGAGGCTACACCATGACGAGCCCAGCTCGTCATGAGCGTGGAAGGGGTTAAGGCAACAAGACTCTTTCTCGGAAGCTTAATCAATATAAGCTTATCAGACTGCATTTTCCCCTCTGCACTGTAGATGCTTCAGTGTAGTTGGGGGGGAAAAAGGAATTTCTAGAGATTAGCAGTCTCCATTTCTGTTTGATCTTGCCTTTCATAGGCTCCTGAAGGGTGCTACACATCATACGGACATATGGGAATTTGCACCTGGTCTTAAAATGTGGACAATAAAGTGTTCCAGAGCCAGGCACGCAGGGAGGAATTATTCTAACGTTTATGACTTCAGTTAGGAGTTTTTCTAGGCACAACCAGGTCTACAAGTATCCATTTCTTCCTTAACAATAGTTTGAACCCCTCACAGCTCCTTTGCAAGTTTTTATTGACTCGTCCTACCCGGCCTAAACCAGTATACAAGAAGCAACTTTGGTTATGGACAATTTCAGTGCAAAGCTCATTGAACCCTTTTTTTCCTCTTGGCTTATTAATATTTTTCAAATCTGACTTGGCTAAACAGGTGCACAAAAAGGCATTTAATTCTATGACTGTTGACAACAGGAACGCCATGAAATTTAAGAATCCTCATTGTCCATTAATCAGTCTATTTCTAATTCTAAACTTGCATATTTGCCAAACCCATTTTCTCAATGATGGAATGTTGTTTCCCATTGGCTTAATATTTTGTAAATGGGCTGTTACTGCCACAGAGAATAGTAATCGTCGGGGGGTGTTTGGCACCCCTGCTGTGTTCTCCCGGAGTTAGGAATGCAGGGCTCGAAAAATCCACTCGACCGCTCGCATGTGCGAGCTAAATTTAACAAGGTTGAGCTGTTTTTAGGTCGTACTCACCCTTTCTGGTGAGTAGGAAAACAAACTAACTTTTGTCCTCTGTCTGTGAAAACAGAGCAGATATGACAAAATAACAAGATTTAAAGGCATTTTTATTGCTCACAAAGTTAATGACCATTAAAGATGCCTTTAAATCTTGTTATCTTGTCACATTTGCTCCGCTTTCAGAGATGGAGGTCAAGTAGGTTGCAGTTAGGTCGAGGAGATTTTTCAAAGTACTAATCCTGCAGGACTAGTCCAATTTTTGGGATTTTTCGAGCCCTGGAATTTCTATGAAAGAAAATCTTTGACCACAGTAGAACTGGGCAGAAGTGACAGTAAAGTACCTGCCTGCACCTCCCGTACCAAATTTCTACGCCGGATGAAACCCTGTTGACCAACATTATTCAACAATCGATGTATCTTATAGCTTAATATGTCTGCAAAGACTTTATAACTTACCAACACAGTTCATATAAAGCGGTAGGACAAGCATTCCTTATTGTCTTATTGTGCCTATTCAGTACTGATTTTTTTGACTTGTTGCCCCGAGTCAGGAGTCATCCTGTCTTGGAAAACTTAAGTGAACAATTTTGTCCGTAATATTTCAAGACAAAACATGCATACTCCTTGGGAACGTCATAGACACCAGTCACTTTCACCTGTTATCTGTTGACTATTTATCCACCGGTTGATTTGCTCGGCATCTCTTTTCAACTGTTCTCCACTTTGTGGAGATAACATTTACTCATATAATTCCTAATGTTTTCATGAGTGTGCAGATCTTAAACGCAATCTACAGTACTAATCAACAAACTGCCTAAATGGATCAGTACTTCTGGTGTTTGTTATACTTGTAATGATTCTGATTTCTAACATGGTGACCCACTTTGCTACTTTGGATGCTTGAATACTATTTTACAAAAATAATTGTAAACTACTGCACGTGTGAAAGTTCACAACTTATTGCACCAGCTGTCCCTTCCTCCATCTTTTCTTTTTCACTTTTGTTCCTGAAGTTGACATCACCTTTAACGACTAGGAAAAAACTAAACGGATTCAGAACTCGGCTGCCAGACTACTCTTGCATATAAAGCCGCAAGACCACATTTCCCCTGACTTGTAAGCCCTGCATTCGTTACCGGTTGCCAGAAGTTCCATGTTCAAGCTGTTTTGGGTCACTCACCAAGCGATACATGGAACAGGACTGCTCTTTATCAGGAAAAAAATCACCAAATACATTCAATAAAGGACCTCCTCTCTAGAGTAGCACCTTGCCTAAAAAAAACCACAGGGGGCAAATCCTTCTCTGTTCAAGCAGCCAAACCTTCGAACTCTTTACACCCCCCCACCGGCCTACCCCCCAACATAAGGACAATGGATAACCACCTTATCTTAAGAAAAATACTAAATAATTGGTTGTTCTCCACATAATCACTATACACAAACAGAAATATACAGAATATCCCTCTGTATATAAGCATTTATTTGGCTATAGATATGTACCTATGTATGTGGATTGCTTTGTATAAATGTGTATAATAATTTGTCATCTCATGCCTATTTTTCCAATTCAGAGCTCCCAAACAGGCCTTTCTAAACCCTTCTCTCTGACTCTCCCCCGTCACCTACCTTTCACTCATCTCAAACCTCCTCCTAGAACTGAAGTCTAAATCCTTCCCTCTTCTATTCCTCAACTATCCTTTTCAATCCAAATACGACTAACCTGTCCCCCACTCAAATGGTTTTCATATTTCACTATACTAATTCACCACTAACCCTTTATGGGTTCCGGAGTAGCGTTTTACTTGCAGAAAAAGCGCTTTGATGCCTCGTCGGGAGTAGTAAGCGCTATATAAATGCAATTACATTACAATACAATGTATATTTACTTTTTGGCTCAGTTTGAATGCCCACCTGCTCTATTTCCCATGTATTGTTTTAATGAATGTCAATTTTCTCAAAGGTAGTGGATTTATTGTTACTAGTCTGATCATCAAAATGTGTGATCATCATTGGTACATCAGTGGTTTAAGTGTGGCTATTTGCCAACATCTATTTGTGAAAGTTGTATGTCCACATGGAGGATGGATTTCTGAGCCACACACACACACACACACACACACACACTGAGCCACACACACACACACACACACACTCTGAGACACACACACTCTGAGACACACACACTCTGAGACACACACACTCTGAGCCACACACACACACACTCTGAGCCACACACACACACACTCTGAGCCACACACACACGCTCTGAGCCACACACACACACACTCTGAGACACACACACACACACTCTGAGCCACACACACACACGCTCTGAGCCACACACACACACGCTCTGAGCCACACACACACACGCTCTGAGCCACACACACACACGCTCTGAGCCACACACACGCTCTGAGCCACACACACGCTCTGAGCCACACACACACTGAGCCACACACACTCTGAGCCACACACACTCTGAGCCACACACACTCTGAGCCACACACACTCTGAGCCACACACACTCTGAGCCACACACACTCTGAGCCACACACACTCTGAGCCACACACACTCTGAGCCACACACACTCTGAGCCACACGCACACTCTGAGCCACACGCACACTCTGAGCCACACGCACACTCTGAGCCACACGCACACTCTGAGCCACACGCACACTCTGAGCCACACGCACACTCTGAGCCACACGCACACTCTGAGCCACACGCACACTCTGAGCCACACGCACACTCTGAGCCACACGCACACTCTGAGCCACACGCACACTCTGAGCCACACGCACACTCTGAGCCACACGCACACTCTGAGCCACGCGCACACTCTGAGCCACGCGCACACTCTGAGCCACACGCACACTCTGAGCCACACGCACACTCTGAGCCACACACACACTCTGAGCCACACACACACTCTGAGCCACACACACACACACACACTCTGAGCCACACACACACACACACTCTGAGCCACACACACACACACACTCTGAGCCACACACACACTCTGAGCCACTCACACTCTGAGCCACACACACTCACACTCTGAGCCACACACACTCACACTCTGAGCCACACACACACTCTGAGCCACACACACACTCTGAGCCACACACACACACACACTCTGAGCCACACACACACACACACACACACTCTGAGCCACACACACACACACACACACACTCTGAGCCACACACACTCTGAGCCACACACACACACACACACACACACTCTGAGCCACACACGCACACTCTGAGCCACACGCACACTCTGAGCCACACGCACACTCTGAGCCACATGCACACTCTGAGCCACACGCACACTCTGAGCCACACGCACACTCTGAGCCACACGCACACTCTGAGCCACACGCACACTCTGAGCCACACGCACACTCTGAGCCACACGCACACTCTGAGCCACACGCACACTCTGAGCCACACGCACACTCTGAGCCACACGCACACTCTGAGCCACACGCACACTCTGAGCCACACGCACACTCTGAGCCACACGCACACTCTGAGCCACACGCACACTCTGAGCCACACGCACACTCTGAGCCACACGCACACTCTGAGCCACACGCACACTCTGAGCCACACGCACGCACACGCTCTGAGCCACACACACACGCGCTCTGAGCCACACACACGCTCTGAGCCACACACGCGCTCTGAGCCACACACACGCTCTGAGCCACACACGCGCTCTGAGCCACACACGCGCTCTGAGCCACACACGCGCTCTGAGCCACACACACGCGCGCTCTGAGCCACACACACACGCGCTGAGCCACACACACACGCTCTGAGCCACACACACACACGCCCTGAGCCACACGCCCTGAGCCACACACACACGCTCTGAGCCACACACACACGCTCTGAGCCACACACACACGCCCTGAGCCACACACACACGCTCTGAGCGCCACACACACACGCTCTGAGCGCCACACACACACACGCTCTGAGCGCCACACACACACGCTCTGAGCCACACACACGCTCTGAGCCACACACACACACACGCTCTGAGCCACACACACACGCTCTGAGCCACACACACACACACACACACACACACTCTGAGCCCCCCCCCCCACACACACACACACACACACACTCTGAGCCCCACACACACACACTCTGAGCCCCACACACACACTCTGAGCCCCACACA